>NC_138353.1:22562225-25160558 GCF_046562875.1 Panthera onca | reverse complement strand
ATTCTTGTATACTTATGAAGGGCTGTTTTGTGACCCCGTATGTGATCTATCTTGGAGAATGTTCCGTGTGCACTCAAGAAGAAAGTATATTTTGTTGCTTTGGGATGCAGAGTTCTAAATATATCTGTCAAGTCCATCTGATCCAATGTATCATTCAGGGCTATTGTTTCTTTATTGACCATGTGTCTAGATGATCTATCCATTGCTGTAAGTGGGGTATTAAAGTCCCCTGCAATTACCACATTCTTATCAATAAGGTTGCTCATGTTTGTGATTGTTTTACACATTTGGGGCCTCCTTATTCGGAACATAGATTTACAATTGTTAGCTCTTCCTGATGGATAGACCCTGTGATTATTATATAATGCCCTTCTTCATCTCTTTTTACTTTTAATTTAAAGTCTAGTTTGTCTGATATAAGTATGGCTACTCCAGCTTTCTTTTGACTTCCAGTAGCATGATAGATAGTTCTCCATCCCCTCACTTTCAATCTGAGGGTGTCCTCAGGTCTAAAATGAATCTCTTATCGACAGCAAATAGATGGGTCTTGTTTTTTTTTGTCCATTCTGACACCCTATATCTTTTGGTTGGAGCATTCAGTCCATTTACATTCAGTGTTATTATAGAAAGATATGGGTTTAGAGTCATTGTGATGTCTGTAGGTTTCATGCTTGTAGTGATGTCTCTGGTCCTTTGTGGTCCTTGCAACATTTCACTCACAGAATCCCCCTTAGGATCTCTTTTGGGGCTGGTTTAGTGGTGATGAATTCCTTCAGTTTTTGTTTGTTTGGGGAAATCTTTATCTGTCCTTCTATTCTGAATGACAGGCTTGCTGGATAAAGGATTCTTGGCTGCTTTCTTTCTTTTTTTTTTTTTTTTCTGTTCATCATATTGAAGATTTCCTGCCATTCCTTTCTGGCCTGCCAAGTTTCAGTAGATTGGTCTGCTACTACTATTATGTGTCTACCTTTGTAAGTTAGAGCCTATTTATCCCTAGCTGCTTTCAGAATTTTCTCTTTATCCTTGTATTTTGCCAGTTTCACTCTGATATGTCGTGCAGATGATCAATTCAAGTTACGTCTGAAGGGGGTTTTCTGTGCCTCTTTGATTTCAATGCCTTTTTCCTTCCCCAGATCAGAGAAGGTCTCAGCTATGATTTGTTCAAGTACACCTTCAGCCCCTTTTTCTCTTTCCTCCTTCTGGAATTCCCATGATATGGATATTGTTCCGTTTCATTGCATCACTTAGTTCTCTAATTCTCCCCTCATACTCCTGGATTTTTTTATCTCTCTTTTTCTCAGCTTCCTCTTTTTCCATAATTTTATCTTCTAATTCACCTATTCTCTCCTCTGCCTCTTCAATCCGTGCTATGGCCGCCTCCATTTATTTTTCACCTCATTTATAGCATTTTTTAATTCATCTCTGTAGCAATAGATTCTCTGATGGCCTCTATGCTTTCTTCAAGCCCAGTGATTAATTTTATGACCATTATTATAAATTCTTATTCCATTATATTGTTTAAATCAGTTTTGATTAATTCATTAGCTGTCGCTACTTCCTGGACCTTCTTTTGAGGAGAGTTCTTCCGTTTTGTTATTTTGGGTAGTCCCTGTGGTAACTCCAAACTATAGGCCACTTCTTGTGCTATCAGGAGTAACTTGTGTGGTGGGCGAGGCCGCAGTCAGACCCGATGTCTGTCCCCAGCTCACCGCTGGGGCCACAGTCATACTGGTGTGTACCTTACCTTCCCTTCTCCCAAGGGCAGGACTCACTGTGGAGTGGTGTGGCCCCTGTCTGGGCTACTTGCACACTGCCAGGCTTGTGCTGCTGCTTCAATGGGATATGGCCAAGGGCGTATTAGCCGGGGTGGATCTTCAAGGTGCACAGGGGCGGGAGGGGCAGGCTTAGCTAGGTTTGCCATGGGTGGTCCCCTGTGGGAGAAACCCTGCAGCATGGGGAGGGAGGTAGGCCCGTCAGAGGCGTGGATCCACAGAAGAACAGCGTTGGGCATTTGCACAGTGCAAGCAAGTTTGGTGAGGGGAACTGGTTCCCTTTGGAATTTCAGCTGGGAGATGGGAGAGGGAAATGGCACTTCCCAGTGCCTTTGTCTCCCGCCAAGCTGAGCTCTGTGTTCTGGGGCTCAACAACTCTCCCTTCCAGTGTCCTCTTGCCCTCCCTGCTCTCTGAGAGCAGAGCTGTTGACTTTTGACATTCCAGATGGTAAGTCCCACTGGCTGTCAGAACTCATAGGGTCCGGCCCCTCTGCTTTTGCAAGCCAGACTTCGGGGGCTCTGCCTTGCCAGGTGGGCTGCCCCTCCACCGCCCCAGCTCCCTCCTACCAGTCCGTGTAGCACGCACTGCCTCTCTGCCCTTCCTACCCTCTTCCATGGGCCTCTTGTCTACGCTTGGCTCTGGAGAGTCTGTTCGACTAGTCTTCTGGAAGTTTTCTGGGTTATTTAGGCAGATGTGGGTGGAATCGAAGCGATCAGCAGGACGAGGTGAGCCCAGTGTCTTCCTATGCCGCCATCTTCGATTTAATCTAATAATTGTTTTTAAAGTATACTAGATGTTAAATGTTCTTAACATTCTTTTTTCAGTCTGTACGAAAACAAGAGTGGACTGCAATCATTCCAAATTCCCAGCTAATTGTCATTCCATATCCTCACAATGTTCCTCGAAGGTAATGCCCTTGCTTGAACTGATTTTGGTAAAAATACTGTCAATTCAGAATCATAGAAACAGTTACATCTTTTAAAAACTCTGTCTCTATTCCTGCTGTGTTCCCATGAGTGCCATCATTTAATTTGCTTACAGCAAACCTTAAATGACTAAACATTCCTACACAAAAGGTCCCTGACTTTTTTTATGGAAAACAAATTAAACCCTATTAGAAAAACAGCAGGTTAACTAATTAGGGATTTATATATATTCTGATTAAATAAACTGATCTTCAGTTCACTAGCTATAAATTCTAAGATTTCAGAGTGCTGAATTTTTCAATAAGCATTGATCTTTTTAATAAATGCTTAGAGAAGTGGTATATATCCCACAGTGGTTAGGCACACGTTTTGGAGTCAAACAGACCTAAGCTAGAAACTAAGACCCGCTGCTGATGGTCAATTTCTGCATTTGTGAAGTGGGAAGTAGAACACCTACCTTAAAAAGATGAAGATGAAATATGTTTAAGACAGTGCCCAGCATAGAGTAAATTTTCAGTGAAAGGTAGATGTTTTTTATCTTTAGCAGAATATATTCCTCCTGTAAAAATAGCATAAATCTAACTCCTTATCTTTGTTCATTTTTCTTTAAAATACTAGATTCATTACATCATTTTTAAAAAGTAGGTAATGAAAGTATTCACTAACACTTGTTTCATTGGAAAGAATACAAGTTGTCCTTAAAGTTAGTCTGATATCAGTTTTGGAAAATAACCAAAGAGGAAGGGTGTAATTTATCTATGAATATGTAACCAGCAGGGTGCTGTTTTGTTACATTTCTTCTCAAAATCCAGGCTGTATTGTTCTTTATTAAATTTTTCAATGGAATATATTGAATGGTTTGCTAGAACCAGCTCATGCCATCTCATGAGCTGATGGTATGCATCTTTTTCCCACTCTGTTCAGTGAGGTAACATTAAAATCAGCTATGATGGGAGTATTTACAACATGAAAATTGGCAACTGCCAATAGGTCTTTTTTCCCCACCCCAGAGAGCCACTTTACCAGCTCACTACAGGATATATTTTATGGTAGATTTAAGGGCTTTAGAAGCAAACTACTTAAGAAAACAACTTTATCACAACATTAGGCATGAAATAAGATAACATCAGTAGAGGGGCACCTGGCTAGCTCCGCCAGTGGACCACATGACTGGATTTTGGGGTTGTGGGTCAAGCCCCATGTTGGGTGTAGAGATTACTTAAAAATAAAATCTTTTTAAAAAGAGAGAACATCTCTAGAAACAGTTATAGCCTGAGTTCAGATATTTTTTAATGAGTCTATATTATGTGTTTGTTACTTTTTTATACATGAAATTTATAACAAAACTAAAAAATCTGCACAATGCATAGGAAGCTATATAAATTATGGTACTTCTATATGGTGTAATATCGTGACACAGAACAATCTCTTAAAATAGAGTGGTAAGCAAAAGACAATAAAAGGCAAATGCATTTAGAATATGTACAATAAGCAACCATTTGTGATTTGAAGAAGATATTTGTGCATATATGTCTATGTATGTATAGAATATCTCTGGAAGGATATGCAGGAAATTGCTAAGAATTGATTGCTTCTGAATAAGAAACTAAACATTGGCCTTTTGTCCATATTTTTTCTTACCAAGATTTTTTTTCTTACGTCTTTTCATTTTTTTGTTGTTTATTTTAAAAGAACTGCCAAAAAAATCTCATGAAAGAACTTTTTTTTTTTTTTAAGTATGAAGTAAGGTACTGAGAATAACTAACCTCAACTAACAGTATTCATTTTCTTAGTTTTCTTACTTTTGTATTTTGGAAAATTCTGTTACAGTTTTCTTTTATAATCTCAACATTTTTCATGTTTCTCTTGCTCTTTCTGAAGAAATGTTCTTTTCAAATTTATGTACATAATAAAAACGTTAATTGATTTTAGTTTGAGGTGTATTTTGAGATTTATTGACTAGAGGCTAACTTACAGATCAATAAATTTTAATTATCCCAAAATAAGTCAATTACTACTTACTATTCATTGGAATGATCTTACTTTTATTAAACTTTTAAAATAAAAATAAGCTAAATATATTTTTTAAAAATCCATGTATATGCTTCCTATAAGAGACTCCCCTCAGATGTAAAGTCACACATACTGAAAGTCAAAGGAAGGAAAAAAGATGTTTCATGCAAATGGAAAGAAAAAGAAGCTGGATAGCTATATATATATACACACACACACACACACACACACATATATACATATATGTATATATATACATATATATACATATACGTATATGTATATGTGTACATATATATGTATATATATACATATATATATCATATATATATATATCAGACAAAATATTTTAAAACAAAGACTTTAATAAAAGACAAAGAAGGGCATTACATAATAACACAAGAGTCAAAAAAACCCAGAGGATATAATAATTGTAAATATTTACGCACCCAGCATAGGAGCACCTAAATATATAAAGCAACCATTAACAGACCTAAAGGGAGAAATTGACAGTAATATAATAATAGTAGGTGACTTTAAAATGAAAATATATCCATCATCTATTTTCAGGGAGAATAAAATTCTTTGTATATAACCACCTGCAGTGTTGGTGATATAGACCTTAAGCTTTTCAAGGTTTGCAAGTGCCATATTACGTAGACTGTTTTAGAGAAAGAGCTAGTTCTATTTATGCTAAAGTCTGTATATTGTCATTAACACTGAGGGACTAAAAGTGATTTTGTAAGAAGTCTCAATGTCATTGTGGTAATGTAAACCCTCCAACATGGCACAGAAATGGTAGAAGTGTTTTTACACAAGCCATCTATCTATACCCACTTAGTTATATGGCTGTTTTAGTTGGCCATAGTACATATATGAACAAGGATCAGAAAATAAGGTGACATGATATCAAAATTATATAGTCTTGAAGTTCAAGGTTGCAAATTCAGCAAGTAAATCAAGACATAAAAACAATCTCTAAGATTGTCCTAAGTACCCTTAATAAGTTCACTTAAGAATAATTCTCACAGGGGCGCCTGGGTGGCGCAGTCGGTTAAGCGTCCGACTTCAGCCAGGTCACGATCTCACGGTCCGTGAGTTCGAGCCCCGCGTCAGGCTCTGGGCTGATGGCTCAGAGCCTGGAGCCTGTTTCCGATTCTGTGTCTCCCTCTCTCTCTGTCCCTCCCCCGTTCATGCTCTGTCTCTCTCTGTCCCAAAAAATAAAATAAACGTTGAAAAAAAAAAAATTAAAAAAGAATAATTCTCACAGGATCAAAGAAAAATAATGAAGCATCTCATCAAAAATTCTATTCTGTTTCAGTTCTCTGAGTGAAATCTGAACTCTACAGGATCATTAATATTCTTAGCCCTATCTAAATTTAAGTGCTGTTGTTTTATTTATAGTGAATGGATAGTTGGGAGAATGAATTAATTGATGAATCAACTGTTTCATTAGTTAATAGCTATTTGCTTTTGGGTCTCAGTAGAATTTTGTAATTTTTTCATTTAAATGTGTAATTTTAATGATTCTGTTTTATCTACAGCTGGAGTGCCAAGCTGTACCTTACACCAAGTAACATCGTCCTACTTACTGCTATAGCTCTCATCGGTGTCTGTGTTTTCATCTTGGCAATAATTGGCATTTTACATTGGCAGGAAAAGGTTTGTTCATTTAAATGAAACATTAACTTTTGTTAACTTAGAATAGTAATACATTGCTCTCTAAAAACATTATGTTTTAAACTTTTTTCAAATAACTAAGATTTTCTGATTTTTCACATTCTGTCCATAATGTCATCTTACTGATAATTTCTTTCATCCTCTCAACTTACAAATGTCTCTTAACAATTCATACAAATCACAGAAAATTATTTTAAAACTTCAGTGCTGTATAATAGTAATAAAATGATCACCCAAAAATTACCAGAAATATAGAAAAACTTAATTAGAAACAATTTCATAAAGTCCTGAAAAATAATTTTTTTAACAAGCCTATGTTTATGATCTACTTAGAGCCATGAACCCTTTTTTCCAGGAATAACAGCTATCTCTATATAAAGAATTGAAACACAGACAAGTTAAATGATTTTCTCAAGGTTTGGATGGGAAGTAACAACTAAAGTGATAAACATCTTTTCTATTTGTAAAGTATTCTTTGCACTAAACATATTTCTATTCTTTAGTATAACTCCTAAATAATTAAAAACAACAGTCCAAAAACATAGTTTTTCTTTATACAGTGTTTGTGAGGAGGAAAGAAAAGGCTATCACATAAATTTACTAGCAGTTGAGATATAAATTGAAAAACCAATTTCTATGAAAATGTGAATATGAATTAAATACATGTGTTAATAGGAATATATATTAAAGTATATAACTAGCAGGTTCCAACAATATTCCCCAAAAAAGTCTTCTTTGTGTCATACAACTGTTTTCTTTTTTTTTTTTTGTAACTACTCTCTTTGGATTGTCATGCCCATTATAATTATTTTTTATTAACTAAATTTACCATGTGTTTTAGCTGTTTTAACTTATGAAAAAGAGAAAAATTTAACTGTTCTGATAAATTTTCATAGGTTTGTCTCTCCCCAAAAATTACTCCTTTCCATCAAAAATGATAACAGAAACTTACATATTCAGTTAATTTTAAGATTGCAACTTAAGAAGTAAAATAAAGGGTGATCCTACATACTTTTTTTCCAGAAGTATCAGAACACAGTCTGAAGTATTAAATAGCTCTAGACCTATAAAGGAAAGGAAATTAATTTCATTAATTCCTCAGATCATCTGATTACAGGATAAACATTGTGGACTTATAATAATGATTCAGTGACTGAAAATTGAAGTTTTAAATACAGATGTGGATTTAACCATATATGCTCCACTCTGGTACTGTGGTTCTTCTACCTTTCTGACCACTTCTCTTTCACCTATGCTGGGTGCTCCCTTCTACCATTTCCTAACCATAGTGTCTGCCTTAGGGTGTCTTCTTTGTACAGTTTTCCTGCCAATTTTATCCAAAGGCATAACTTCACACTATTACTTCAAATACCCCTAACACTCATCTCTCCCTAAAGGTCTCTTCCCTCATTTCTAGCTGTCTCCATGACATCTCTACCTAGATCACTTACAAGCACCATAAAACCAGTATTGTAGGGGCACCTGGGTGGCTCAGTTGGTTAAGCCCTTTGACTCTGGATTTCAACTCAGGTCATGATCTCACAGTTTGTGGGATCAAGCCCCAGTGGAGGGCTCTGCGCTGGATGTGGAGACTGCTTAGGATTCTCTCTCCCTCTCTCTCTCTGGCCCTTCTCCGCTTGTACACTTTCTCTGTCTCAAAAGGAATAAACTTAAAAAACAAACAATATTGTAAAGCTTTGTCTTCTTTCCTACTTAACTATAAAATTTGATCAGTTGCCCCACTGATTCTGATTCCATAGCAATCCCTGCAGCTGACCCCACATCTGCATTCTTACTCCCAGGGGCTTTAGGTTCAGCTCCTTGTTAGGTCCTGCCTGGTCTCCCGGAGTTCATTCTTTCCCTTTCCACTTCATTGATTGCACTGCTGCCATATTATTCATCATCAAGTTTAGCCTTAATCATGTCACTCCTCTGTTCAAAAATCTCTTGCCTAAAATCTGTAAACTCCTTAGTCTATCATTCTTAGAACTTCCATAGGACTCCACCATATACCTTTCCAACCTTATTTGTTACCAGTTGCTTTCAAGTATTCCATGCTTCTGCCCCACTTGGCATGATTATACCTATTTCATGCCCAGTTTGGAATGAATGCCCCTCCCCCTCATTTCCATGACTACTATCTTTTCAAAGCTTTCCCTTTCCTCACTCCAACCTAGAAGTAATCTCTCTCCCAGAATATTAGTGACATTTTTCACTTTTTTTTCCTGAAATACAGTTAATTCAATCTGGTTTGCTTTTTTCTTTCTAGGCTTTAAGTTCCTTGAGAACAAGATACAAAACTGAGGATTTTTCTAATCCCTCAAAATACCAAGCACAGTACTTTGCTGGGAGTGGAAGGTCAATGAATATATGCTAAATCAATAGGTTAATGCAAAAATAATTAACGTACTTTGCTTAGATTTGCTTATAGTGTTAAGAATGGGAAAAATAGTTGGGGTGCCTGGGTGGTTCAGTTGGTTAGGCTTCCAACTCTTGGCTTTGGCTCAGGTCATGATCTCACAGTTGATGAGTTCAAGCCCCACATCAGGCTCTGCACTGATAGTGTAGAGCCTGTTTGGGATTCCCTCTCTTTCTCTTTCTCTGCCCCTACCCCGCTGGCACTGTCTCTGTCTCTCTCAAAATAAATAAACTTTATTAAAAAATAAAATAAGAAAGAATGGGAAAAATAGTTAATTCCATCCTTGTAGAATTAAATGTTTACTACTACTTTCAAATAAATAATAAATGATAACCAACTCAGTATTTAAGGAAAAGGAACATTTCTTGTTGGGTTTTTTTGTTTTTTTTTTTTTTTTAGTTTTTGTTTGTTTTGTTTTGTTTTCTTGAGTTTATTATCCCTTTAAAAGAAAATCTATCTTCCCCCTGGACAGTACTTTGTTTTTTTAATTGTATTTTTTACTTATTAAAATTTACATCCAAATTAGTTAACATATAGTGCAACAATCAGGAGTAGATTCCTTAGTGCTCCTTACCCATTTAGCCCATTCTAGTTGGTTTTTCAATTCAGTTAGTGGGTTCTTAATTATAAAATAGCTACTGTAAACTACAAAAATTTCATAACATTATTACATAATAAAATCACATCGTTTACCTACTACTAGCTTAGAGGTTTAAGATTTTTTTAATTAACATTTCAGAAATGGCTTTTATTGACATTTTCCTATCATTTATAACCTAGTCTAAAATTCTTTTTCAGAAAGCAGATGATAGAGAAAAACGACAAGAAGCCCATCGGTTTCATTTTGATGCTATGTGACTTGCCTTTAATATTATGTGATGGAACAGCTATTCACTTGATTAATTGAAATACTAAATTTGGCTGATAGAAGAAAATAGGGGATTTTGAATATTATTTATAAATGATGTATCCTTTGGTAATTATTGAAAAGTATTCAAATAAATATGGTCTGAATGTGTCACAAGGTCTTTTTTTAAAGCACTTTGTATACAAAGATTTGGGTTATTTAAATGTGCTGTATGTTTTTGTTCCTTTGTGGAATGTGTTGCATGTACTCAGGTGTTTATGTATTTATAATCTTATTAGAATAATGATGATGGAAAAAGACATGTATAAATAAAAATAAATGAGCAGGGATTTTTGTGTTCCACTTGAATTGGTCTTGCTTTTTCTTCTAACTGCAAATTATACTTTTGTGAATGTATCACAGATAAAGTTATTTCACCTTCGCCACAGTGGGCCAGGAATCACTCACTGAGGGCACACAGGGTAGTGATTGGGTACTCTGGCTTTGGAATTGCAGTCCAACAGACTTGCCTTAAATTTCCAGTTCCACCAGTCACAAGGTGATTGAATTTGGCTAATTGCTTAATCTGTGAGCCTCAGTTTTCTTGTTTACAAATGGGGCTAAGAATACTACTTACTTGAGTTTGTCAACATCAAATGGGATGATGAATGTGAAGTGCTTAGCTTGGTGCCTAGCACAGAGTTAGTGCTCAATTAAGTGGTAGTTGTCATTGTTACTATTTTTAGATTTGCTTTTTACAGACTTCTACAACTAATTATCAAAATATATAGACTCAATAGAATTTTATTTTCAGGCATGAAGAAATCATATTCTTTGGAAAGCCTAAATTCTTAGGGTGGTTGACATCTTATATAACAATTTATTACTTGCTCATATTAACTACAAATGATAGTACCCTCCAAGAATTAACGTGCACTAAAAATTTTCTTTTGAACACTGATCCTAATCATGTGATAATGAAGAGTATTTGATTTCTTGAAAGGAAACTGCTGTAGATAGCATCTGAGAATGCAAATCTTCAACCACATTTTTATTCTCAAAAGCATTCTCTAATTTACACTCACACTTCAATGCAAATTTTTGTGAACTTCACCTCACCAAAAAGTTACCCTAAGATTTAAACCTAAGACTGGGAAAAGTTTATATGTCAGTGCTAATGATTGTCTAATGTGCAAATGGACATATGATGCCTATAAAACACAAAAACTTACCCCCCAAAATTTAATTTTTTTCTTTGTGTTATTTTTTTCTTCACAATTCACTGGGAATGGCATGTGTATAAGTGGTTTACTTTGTGTATCTATGCATGTTAATATGTCTCCTTAATAAATACTGTGTATTGAAACAAAGTATTTTGGTGAATTTGTAAATATTTTGTAACTAATTATAAAGTCTAAATCACCTTCTGGACCATGAGACAGAGGAAAATTGATTCACCCATTGCCTCCTTGTGAGTTCATGCAAGATAAGAATCCCCTGACTACAGTACTTAGTTAAATTCACTAAATAGTTATCAACGGCAATACTGTGCCAGGCACTATTCCACGCTGTCCCTAAAGACTGTTAGGCTGAGTATCTATAAATTGATACAGCATGAGGTTTAAAACTCACTTGGGAGTCAGGATATATGGAGGAGTAGTGTTATAAGCAAACCAAATGTTAAAAAGAAAAAAAGAAGAGAAAGGAATACTTCACAATTCCTTTAATAAGGTCAATATTTCCCTAACACTAAAACCAAGTACATTACAAGAAAATAAAACTACAGGCCAATATAGATGCAAAACTCAACAGAACATTAGTTAATTGTATCCAGAAATATGTAGACAGATAACATGTAATAATCAAGTGGGTTTCCTCCAGAATGCAAAACTAATTTCACTATTTGAGGTAAAAAAAAAAAAGCAGTATAACTCACCATACTAATAAATCAGAAAAACCATCTTTTATGCTCTCAATAGACACAGAAGGAAAATTTAACAAATCTAACATTCCTGATTTAAAAAAAAAAAAAAAATCTAGGCAAACTATGAATAGAACTTCCTTCACCTTAAGGGGCATTTTTTTTTTTTTTTTTATCTGCAGCTAATGATGTTTTTTAAACCTGAGCTAATCTGCTCACATACTTAATGGTGAGAGACCAAATGCTTTCTCCCAATGACTAGGAACAAGGCAAGGATGTCCTCTCCCACTGATAGCTTTCCACATAGTCCTGGAAATCTTAATAATCCAAGAAAATGAAACAAAAGGCATACAGATTGAAAAGGAAGAAATAAAACTGTCCCTATTAGATGACATGAGTGCCTAGAAAATTCCCAGGAATCTACACACCCACACAACCTCCTAGAACTAAGTGAATTCAGCAAATTCGTGGTCAACACAATCATTTTTTTTAAGTTTATTTATCTTTGAGAGAGAGAGAGAGAGAGAGATGGAGTGTAAGTGGAGGGAGGGCAGAGAGAGAGAGGGAGACAATCTGAAGCAGCCTCCAGGCTCTGAGCTGTCAGCACAGAGCCCAATGCGGGGCTTGAACCCATGAACCATGAGATCATGACCTGAGCTGAAGTCAGATGCTTAAATGACTGAGCCCCCTAGGTGCCCCAACACAATCATTTCTATATAAACACAATGAAACTCTTATGTGGAACTATTAACAAAGCATGCATGGGATCTGTATGCAGAAAACTATAAAATGCTGATGAAAGAAATCAAGGAAGACTTGAATGTAAAGACTGTGTTTATGGGTTGGAAGATTCGATCAAGCAAAGATGTAACACTCCCCAAAGTGATCTATAGATTTAATCCTTATCAAAATCCCAGCAGTTGTTGTTGTTTTTGTAGAAATAGACAAGATTATTGTAAAATTTACATAAAAGAGTAAAGGAACTAAAGTAGCTTAAAATAATTTTGAAAAAGAAGGCAAAGTTGGAGGAATCAAACTATCTGATTTTAAGACTTACAATAAGTCTTAGAATAAATTTATAGAAATCAAGATAGTGTGGTATTGACAAATAAATAGAAGAGCAATGGAACAAAGTAGAGGGTCCAGAAAGAAACCCACACAAATATAGCCATTTGATCTTTGACAAAAGTGTAAAAGTGATTAGGTGGAAGACAGTCTTTTCAACAGATAGTGCTTGAATAATTGGTCAGATATATGCAAAGAGAAAAAAGGGACCTTGACCTAAACTTTCATACCTTATATGATAAATAACAAAAATACCTAATATGATAATATGATCATAAACTTCAGTGTAAAGCATAAAACTATAAGACTGTTAGAAGAAAACATAGAATAATATCTTCATGAACTGGGGTTAGGCAAAGTGTTGTTAAAAATGACACCAAAAGTATGATCCATAAAAGAAAATATTGACAAATTTGACTTCATCTAAATTAAAAACATTTTCTTTGCCAAACACTTTCAAGAGTATGAATAGACAAGCTGCATATGGGAAGAAAATATTTACGAATCATATATCCGAAAATGGGCTTGTATCCAGAATGTATAGTAAACTCTCAAAAGTCAACAATAAATTAAAATATATACAATTTAAAACTGGGCAAGACACATTACTAAAAAAGATATGCAAATGGCAACTAATCAGATGAAAAGATTTCCCACATTAGCTGTTAGGTAAAAGAATATTAAGAATCATGAAAAGATACCATTACACACCTATTATAACAGCTAAAACAAAAAATACTGACAATTCCAAGTGCTGACATGGATGAGGAACAACTGGAGCAAACTGGAATTCTCACATATTCCTGGTAGGAATATAAAAGAATAAAGCGACTCTGGAGAACACTTTGGTAGTTTCTAAAATCAAACACATTTTTATATATGCATTGAATATATAATTTATATCAGATACAAAATAGATTTTAAAACAGGTAACATTTATAAGAGCATCAAATAAAGTCAATTATACAGGAATCAATAACACAAGTTGCATCACATCTCAGTGGGGTTTATAAAACTTTCTTGAGGAAAATTAAAGAAATCTTCAATAAATGTACATCTATACCATATTTGTGGACAGGATGACAAAGTATTGTCAAGATGTCAAATCATCTCCAACTCCACTCAATATCCCAACAGATTTTTGTTGTTGTTGCTGCTAAACTTGATAAGCTGTTTATAAAATGCATATGGAGTGCTCGCTTCGGCAGCACATATACTAAAATGCATATGGAAATACAAAGTGCCAAGAATAGCCAAGACTATCTCGAAAAAGAACAAGAACTTACTCTATCAGATACCAAAACTTAATATAAAGTTATAATGATTAATACAGTGTAGTATTAGCAAAGAGACCGGTGGATTCAAGACCTAAATGTGAAATGCAAGTTTATAAGCTTTTAGTATTTTTAACATACATAAATAAGTTCATGATCCTGGGGTAGGGATGGGTTTCTTATTCAAGTCACTCATAATACTATAAATTAAAATTTTATATGTATAGAGCATATTAAAATTAATATCTTCCATTCACCACAGACACTATTAAAAGGGGAAGAAAAGCCATAAAATTAAAGAAAATATTTCAACACATGTAAGTGATTAGTATCCAAAATAAAGAAATTCTACAAAATGATTTTAAAAGCCCAGTAAAAAAATAAATAAAAAAATAAAAGCCCAGTAAAAAAATTGGGCAAAAGTTTTGAACAGGTCATTCACCAAAAAAAGAAATCCAAGTAGCCAATAAACATATAAAAAGGTGTTCAAATTAAGGGAATGCAAATTAAGCAAACAAAACATCAGAAACAGGAACAAATTGGTGGCTGCCACAGAAGAGGGAGTGAGGGGATGGGCAAAATAGGTAAAGGGGATTAAGAGGTACAAACTTCCAGTTCCACAATAACTGTTATGGGATGAAATGTACATCAGAGAGAGTACAGTCCATAAGATTATAATAATGGTCACAGATGGTATCTACATTTATCATGGTGAACATTTTGTAACGTATACAATGATCAAATCACTGTGTTGTACATCTTAAACTAATACTGTATGTCAGCTATACCTCAATTTAAAAAAAGGAGAGGGGCAACTGAGTGGCTCCATCAGTTAGGCGTCTGACTTTGGCTCAGGTCATGATCTCGCGGTTGTGAGTTCGAGCCCCGCATCCGGCTCTGTGCTGACCGCTTGGAGCCTGGAGCCTGCTTCAGATTCTGTGTCTCCCTCTCTCTCTGCCCCTCCCCCGCTCACACTCTGTTCCTCTCTCTCTCTCTCTCTCTCTCTCTCTCTCTCTCTCGCAAAAATAAAACGTTTAAAAAAATTTTAAAAAGGAGAAAAATAGTTATGTTACATGAGAAAAAAAAAAGGAAGGAAATGATGAAGAATAGTAATAAACTCTGGGGAAATGAGAAGATTATAATCAGGCACAAGCACTTGGGGAGCTTCAGGGTATAAGTGAAGCTTTATTTCTTGATCTAGGTGGTGTTTACATGGCACTTAGCTTTATAATTAACAAACATACATATTTGTTTCAGACAGTTCTCTGAATAAATATTATATTTCACAATTTTTTTTCCTTTTCAAATTTTTATTTAAATTCTAGTTAGTTAACATACATTGCAATATTGGTTTCAGGAGTAGAATTCAGTGATTGATCACTCACATACAATACCCAGTGCTCATCACAAGTGCCCTCCTTAGTATCCATCACCCATCTAGCCCATCTCCCACCTACCTCTCTTTGTCAATCCTGTTTGTTCTTTTTTAATGTTTATTTTGGAGAGAGAGAGGGAAAGCATGAGCAGGGGAGGGGCAGAAAGAGGGGGGACAGAGGATCTGAAGCGGGCTCCATGCTGATAGCAGTGAGCCCAACATGGGGCTCAAACTCATGAACAAACCCCCAGATCATTACCTGAGCTGAAGTAGGATGCTCAACCGACTGAGCTACCCAGGTGCCCCTGTTCTCTGTCTTTAAGAGACAGAGAACTGTCTTTCTCTCTCTTCTTTCGCCCACACCCCCTTTCCCATATGTTCATCTGTTTTGTTTCTTAAATTCCACATATGAGTGAAATCATAGGGTATTCGTCTTTCTCTGACTGCCTTATTTCACTTAGCATAACACACTCTAGCTCCATCCACGTTGTTGCAAATGGCAAGATTTCATTCTTTTTAATGGCTGAGTAATATTAACTGCATATATACTATATATATATATATATATATATATATATATATATATATATATATACTACATCTTCTTTATGCATTCATCAGTCAATGGACATTTAGGCTGTTTCCATAGTTCGCTATTGTTGATAATGCTGCTATAAACATCAGGGTTCATGTACCCCTTTGAATCTGTATTTTTGTATCCTTTGGGTAAATATCTAATAGTGCAGTTGCTGGATTGTAGGGTGGTTCTATTTTTAACTTCTTGAGAAACCTCCATACTGTCTTCCAAGTAGCTGCACCAGTTTGCATTCCCACTACCAGTGCAAGAGTGTTCCCCTTTCTCCCCATCCTCGCCATCATCTGTTGTTTCTTGTGTTAATTTTAACCATTTTGACAGGTGTGAGTTGGTATCTCATCGTGGTTTTGATTTGTATTTTCCTGATGATGAGCAATGTTGAGCATCTTTCCATGTGTCTATTAGCCATTTGGATGTCTTCTTTGGAAAAATGTCCATTCATGTCTTCTGCCCATTTATTAACTGGATTATTTGGTTTTGGGGTGTTGAGTTTAGGTTCTTTATAAATTTTGGATACTAACCCTTTATCAGATATGTCATTTTATTTCACAACTTTGAAGATACTCCTACAAAAGTTTCCCAAAGATCCTTTTGTAGATCACATATCTATAAATATAAGTTTCATTATAAATCTTATGTATTTTATAGCATAAAAAATAGTTTTGAGATTTTTGTTAATAAAAAAATAATTTAGATACTTCCTTACAAGAATTGAAGAACACTAATATATAGTTGAATATATACACATTCTAATCACACTAGCATTAATAGCATAGGATATAAAGCAGCACAAATATTATTCAGTCCTTAAGCTGAACATATAGGAAAGTTCTATTATCTATCAAACATTACCAAATAACTATATAAAGAATTTTACAGTTTAATTATGGTTTCATGTTGTACAAATAATCCAGCATTCATTTCAGCTTGTTATAAACAGGTTTAAGCATAAGGTAAATAGATACTCCAAAATGGGATTTTGGCTTTTAAGAAAATGATACCATATATGTTAGCAATGTTATTCTAAGGACTATCATTAGGACCTTTTTTAGTTTTTCACAATCAAATGAAAGTAAATGGTTGATCAGAAATTCTCCTGATAAAGTTGAAATACTTTTGTACTGGTGGTAGGCAGTATTTCTTAAAAACTTCCTTGCTTCGGAATTACAAAAGTAGAAATTTGGAAACAAGTGTAGTGTAGATGACAGTGTTACTGAAAGAACTGGTTTTGACTCCCTGGAAGCAGCTCTTCTTCAAGATCGGTAACAAAGGAATAATTTTGGTTCATGAAGGTATAAGTATATGGACTGAATTGTGCCTAATATGAGTATATGGACTGAATTGTGTCCCCCAAATCCATATGTTGAAGCTTAAACCCTCAGTGTGATACAGATGGAGAAGGGCTTTTGAGAATGTAATTAAAGTTATATGAGGTCATAAGGGTGGGACCTTAATGCAGTCTGAGGTGTCTTTATAACTGGAAGAAACATTTACAGTGCACAGAGAAAGGGCCATGTGAAGCCACAGCGAGAAGTCTGCAGTCTGCAGGCCAGGAAGAGAAGACTTACCAGAAACCAACCCTATGTGCACATTTATCTTGGACTTCCAGCCTCCAGAACTGTGAGAAAATATATTTCTATTGTTTAAGCTACCCAGTATGTGGTATTTTGTTATGGCAGCCCAAGCAGACTAATACAATGGGTTAAAATTTTTTTTAAGTTCCTCTTTTCTGTCCCTACAGTTGTATAATTACAATGAAATCTTCATCTATATGATATTGTTTTTCACTAAATTTCACCATCATTGTTTCCATATCCACATGCTATATGAAAAGCAGTGTAAGACCCCCTATGCTACTTTAGTATGAAAAAATGTTTCTGTACATCACCTTGGTTATGTGTAAATTCCTGTCTTCCTGAATCATATCTCTGTATTAGTCTGCTCAGGCTTCCCTAACAAAATGCCATACACTGAGTGGCTTTAGCAGCATTTATTTTCTCCTGGTTCTGGAGGCAGAAGTCCCATTTCAAGGCTCTAGCCATTTGGGTTTCTGGTGAGAACTCTTCCTGGCTGGTAGACTGCCACCTTGTCACTTTGTCCTCACAGGTCATTTCCTCTGTGTTGGAGTGTAAAGGAGAAGGGATCACTCCCTGGTGTCTCTTCTTTAAGGATACTAATCTGATCAGATAGAGCCCCCTCCTCATTTAACCTTAGAGGTCCCATCTCCAAATATAGTCATACTGGGGAGTAGGACTTCAACATATGAATTCTAAGGGAAACAAACATTCAGTCCATAAAAATCTCTAAACAGAACCACCAACCTTCCTAGGCTATCATTTAATAAGATGTTAGAGCTCCCAAACTCTAGTGAAAAAGAGAGACAACAAAAAGCTGTTCAGGGTGTGCCTGGGTGGCTCAATCAGTTAAGGGTCCAAATTTGGTTCAGGTCATGATCTCACCATTCATGAATTCAAGCCCCGCATCAGGCTCTGTGCTGACAGCAGGGCCTGGAGCCTGCTTCAGATTCTGTGTCTCCCCGCCCCTGCTCGCTCTCGCTCTCTCTCTCTCTCTCTTTTTTAAACAAAAAAAAAAAAAAAGCTGTTCAGTATACACTGAGATAAAATGATGTATTTTTTATGACTCATTTTCCTAGTAAGTCAGTGCTACATACTATTCAAGTGCAACAGGGAACCTGGTCGGAGAAAAGCCAACTTAAACCATAGGAATGAGTGGTGCCTGGGTGGCTCAGGTGGTTAAACATCTGACTTCAGCTCAGGTCACGATCTCACGGGTTCGTGAGTTCCATGCACTGGCAGCGTGGAGCCTGCTTTGGATCCTTTGTCTCCCTTCCTCTCTGCCCCTCCCCTGCTCACACACTCTCTCTCTCAAAAACAAGTAAACATTTTTTTAAAAATAATATATAAACTAGGAATGATTCTGTGAGGAGTTGGAGAAGTTATATCTACGCCTTGGAAGATCGGGCAGGATGCAATGAAGGCAGAGTCCCCAGTCACCTGGGAATTGGCAGGTAACCTAGAAACAGACTTGAGTGCTACTGGGTGGTCTTCTGAGGGAAACTAATTCAAATACAGAAGTCTCCAACTGAGACATATGCAAAGTGCTTTCCTTTTGATTAACATATGGCCACACAGTAGTCCCAACCATGATTGTGCTTTATCACATTCCTTGAAAAATGTACTACAATTATACTAGTACAGCCAAAAGATAGGTGTCTTAAAGGGAGCCAAAAATGAACATCCCCAATCTATAGCCAATATCCTAGAGGAAAAAACTTTTTTAGGTTTCATCAAAATGATACTACCAGTAAGAGCTACTAGGCCAAATGTGAGTACTGTGTATACACTTTTTAAATCACTACAGTTGCTCTAATACCCTCCCCGCTTTTACTATATCCTCAGTGAACTGCCAGATTAATCTTTCCAGAACTATATTACTCCACTATTAAAAACTATGCCTCTGGCCCCTGAATCAAGCACAAACCCCTCTGCCTAGCATTCAAGCAAGAATTTCATATTCTATCTTTACTACCAGACACAGCACTTGCCCCAAATGCAATGCTAACACTTGCTCCTTGCCTGACTTGAAAGCTCTTCTGCCTTCTCTCCTCTCCACTTGCCATCCACACACAGCCTTTCCATTCTTTGTGTGTCATCTCCTTCATGAAGTATTCTCTGATGACATCACACACACTGATTCTTCCTTCAGTCAACAACTATGCATTAAGAAACCTATTCTGTTCCAGAAGTTGAGAGGACTCCTTCCTCCTAATTCTTTTTGTCCACATTTGTCTGTGACTTAAATTTAATACTTACTACTGTCCTAGTCTTCCAATATGTCACTTTATACTTGTGGGAAAGGATCTTGAATGTTTTATTTACTAGTTGGTTCACAAGTGATTTGTGATTTGTAGGTGATTTGTCTTGGGAACCCAAACATACACATCTTTTATACCTCCCATAGCACATGGCAAAAGACCAAATATCTTGCTATTAATTTCTGTTAAATATGTTTTTACTTGCAAACCTTGTGAATACTTTTGTGCCTTTCTTGGAGGGACAGAAGGAAAAAGAGCTTGGCATCCTGGAAGAGTTTTTTTCGGTTGCCTAACATTGTCCTTAATTATAATTTGTTAGACAAGTATTTGTGGAGTTCCTACTGGAGGTCACATACAGGCACAAATATTCTATTATGGTAAGTAGAGTCTTAATCACAGCCTTAAGTCCCCAGCACCTATTATGGTTTTCTGCATAGTTAACTCAGTAAGCATGTGTTGAGCGTCTCTATGAATGTAGCCTCCTGCCCTCAAGCAGTTCATATTTTAGTGGTGTAGGGGTAAATGGGAAATAGGTGATGAACAAAAAAACAAGTAGAAGAGCTAGGTAATTTCAGAGCATAACAATTACTATGGAGAAAATAAAACAAGATATATTAATACAGTTTGCTAATTTGGATTTTTTTAGCAGCAGAGTAGAGCAACCCCATCAACATGGCTTAGTGGACAATGCCGCAGCTTTTCCAGGTTCACAACCCTTTCTCCCTTGCTGTGTGGCTCTGGACAAATTACTTAACCTTTCTGGCCTCGTTATTCCCACTCTCTAACAGTACCTACCGCATGAGTTGGGTGTAAGGATTAAAAAGAGTTGATATGCATAGTGTTTGGCATTCTGCCTGGCAACCTGGGAAGTGCTCAGGAAATGCTAATAATCCCCAAGGCCGTCAGGTTAACTTACCTGACGCTAAGGGAAGGTGAGAGCCTCAAGCGCCCCCTGCCCCTGAGCCCCGCCCAGATCCACGCCCCCTGCCCAAAGCAGATAGTCCAGCAGGGGCAAACTGGGGCAGAGTTTTGACCTTGAGCTGAGTCCTAAGAGGCCGAGGGGTCGGCTCCCCTTTCTATCTGAGAGGGCGCGCGGAGATGGCCAGGTGGGGAAGGGCTGCGGGGCTCCCCGTTCCCTCCCTGGGGCCAGAGGCCTCGAGGGCTCGGACCTGCTTACCCCGGACGCCCTGCGGCGGCGGGGAATCGGCCGGGCTCTCCCTCAGCGCCGGCCTCTCTGGATCAGCGGTTCACAGCCGAAGGGGTCGAGACGGCGGCGCCCCGCACCCCCTCGCCCCGCCCCCAGCTCAACGGTCGCCGGCGCGCAGCCCTCCCAGGGCTCGAGGCCGCGGGCGGGCCCGCCAGGCGATTGGCCGGGAGGGTGCGAGGGGCACGCGGGCGGAGGCGGGGGGCGGGCACATGCGCGCAGGCGGCGCGGCCGGCACGCGGCGCTCGCGCTCCCCGCTTAAATGAGCCTGGGCTCCCAGGCCCGCCACTTCGGAGGGGTCCGCGCCGCGGCCGCAGGCGGGGCGGCCAGCGTCGGTGCCGTGCCTCTCGCCAGCGCGCCTCGCCTCCGGGGCGGTCAATGGGACGGAGCGTCACGGAGCAGAAGGTGCCGCCCGTCGGGGGGCTCGGGCAGCGCGTGAGCCCGCCGGGGTGCTCGAGCATGGCGGGCCGCAGGACCTGAGCCGTGCCCCGCGGGGAGGTATCCTGGTGGCCAGCGATGGGGACTGAGCGGGACTGCCGCCGCACCGGGCCGTGAGGGCCGCCGCCGCCGCCTCCTCCTAGCCGCCGCCTCGGCCCCTCGCGAAGCGCCGGGCCGCTCGGGAATATGGCCCTGAAGCAGCTCTGCGCGGTCCTCAAAGGTAAGCGCCCGGGGCCGCGGACGGCGCCCCCTGCGGGCCGAGACCGGCGTCTTCGCGTCCCTCCCTGGAGCCGGGCGCCCGACGCGCCTCTTTGTCTGGTCCGCGCGGACCGCCAAGCCCTCGCGCCCGCCCGGGATCGATTTGCTCTCCGAGCGCCTCTCCCCTACGCTCTGTGTGTCTGACAGGCTCCGGGGGCACTGGTAGGAACAAACGGGAGATCAGGAAGCGGCGGCCCGGCGGGGCCCTCCGAGCTGTGTCCTCGCGCCTCTTTCTTAAAATTCCTCGCATCGCTTTGCAAAGTTGTGGGGTTCGTGTAAGTGGGGCGAAGACTGGTCTGTTTTCAGCATTTAATGACAGAAAGTCATTCCACACAAACAATAAAAGCCCCAGCCGAGGAGTCGCGGAGCGGCTCTCCAAAAGCCCCGCGATGGCGGGTGGCGGAACGGCCTGCGGGCCGGGCCGGGTCCCACCTGCTGCGGCCGCGGAGGCTGCGGCACCACTGCGGGCGCCGCGACCCGAGTCTGCCCGGCCCGGAGCTCTCTGCTCGTGGCCGCGCCCCGGCGGTTCCCAGGACCTCGGAATACCGTGCTGCTGTCGTGTAGTTCTTTTGATTTGTTGTGCCGGGAATTAAAACAGTGGACTTGCCAAGTGCACAAAGCTCTCAAACGTGCTGTAGCTGCTTTGCATTTTCCTGAAGGTGTTATTTTAGATTAAAATTTATATACATAGGTAATTAAGATTGTGATACAAAGTTGCTTCCGAAACTCGGACTGAATAAGTCCTTTTTTCAGTCGTCAGAGGAAAACACCACCACACAAAAAAAAGGGCTTCCCTTTTTCCCTACCGATTTAAATTAAAAACTGAATAGCTGTAACGTTTGTAATGTTATGAAATATTCTCTTTTTCATACTGGGTAAGGAGTTAAGGTATTGTATTAGCAGTGTCATATATAGCTTATTGTATGCTGATATTTGTACAGTGACAGATGTTGGGTGTTTTTTCCCATTCCATATTAATACTTTTCTCAAATTTGTTTATTAGAAAATTCAGTCTAATTTTGATTTTAATTTTAATTGGACAAATTACCTGCTCTCCAGACATACCTAAATTCATAATTGAGATTTGAGCAGTTTAATTTAAAATGCTTAACTAGCCAACTGTATGCTTACAGATACAGTTTGTACTAAGGTAACCTAGGACTTTCTACCTTGTGAATATTTCATGTCACCCCATAAATTCTTAGTGATTCCTTTATTATGTTACAATTTAAAACTCTGAGGTTAATTTCATGTAGTTTTCCTATCTGTAAATCCTAATTTACATAGCCATTCCTTGGAAATTAAGATCCTCTTTTACTCTTTCAAAATAAATCACATAAGCACAGTAAGATTTCTGATAGTCCTCATGATCCAAATTTGCTTCATTGTTCTGATTGCTTTAAAGTTATCAACATCATGACAGTCCATCTGGGTAGCCTCCTTGGGGAGAAATCAGTTAGCCCTGTTATACAGCTCTTGCTGCTGAACTTGAGGGAACTGAGCTGGATAGGAGAGAATCTCTGGTCCTCCTGAATGGTGAAGGGATTCGCAGCTTTTCTGCCTATGCCTTTGTCGTTGGTACACAGTGCCCTCTCTGGCCACTGTGATGAAGCATTTAGTTGTTGCACCTTTGAGGAAAGGATTCTGTGGTGATGACAGAGCTAACAGTGAAAACAATGTAGTATCTGGCTTTTCTTTTTTAAAGTACACTAAAACCTACACTAGTTTTACATGCTGAAGTATTTTTAAAATTCAAATTAAGTTGTTGTAGGCTTACTAGAGATGAAACAAGCTATTTTTAAGTCTGCTAAAGTGTATGTGTGTGTGCACGCGCTCTTGTAAATATGGGAAATTGGTCTGGAAAGATTAAAGAAATTAACAAAAGTTGATTCTGAGAAAGGAATCTGGGAGACAGAGACCAAAGTGAGGGGAACACTTCTATTTCACTGCATGCCCATTTGTACCACTTGATTTTTTTTTTTAAACCAAGTAAGTGTGTTACCTATACAAAAATTGGCATTTTTAATTAAAAAAATTATCAGGGGCACCTGGGTGGCTCAGTCGGTTAAGTGTCGGACTTCGGCTCAGGTCATGATCTCACAGCTTGTGAGTTCGAGCCCCGTGTTGGGCTCTGTGCTGACAGTTCAGAGCCTGGAGCCTCTTCAGATTCTGTGTCTTTCTCTCTCTGCCCCTCCCCCACTCACACTCTGTGTCTGTCTCTCAAAAATAAATAAACGTTAAAAAAAATTTTTTTTAATTATCTTTTGGAAAAATATTGGAATCCTGCCATTCACTGTGTGCATGAAGGCATAAAAAGCAGCCTTTAAGTGTTCTGTAAGGTGAATTGTTTCAATGCTGAAGAGGTTCTTATCAGAGGCAGTTCTTTAGTATTTGCATAATTACAGATATTACCTACCTAAAGCCTTGTTTGGAATATTATGGTCAATTTCTACTAAAACAAATCATCCATAATGAGTGTGTGAGATTTTAAATGGAAGGTAATTTTCTTTAAGATGCCATTGATTCTTTTTGTTTTACTCTCAGCAGTGAGAACAAAAGGATAACTTGTACTAGGCTTTTTAAATCTTTCACATGTTATTACTGAATAGTTCACTTTTAACTGTTTGCGATCACTCCAGGTCTTATAAAATTTAACTTTCTGCCAAAGTTAAGTAAACATCATAGTCACATGAAAATACTGCATTAGTATTATAAACCCATTTTTTACTGTTTTATTCACTCTGCACACTTCTGGAGAAACCTATTAGACTCCGTTATATTTAAATCTGTATAAACTGAGGTTAAATTTATTGTGTAATAGCATAAATATCCCTCTATGCTATATTTTTAAAATCATAAATATCCCTCAACACTGTATTTTTAAAATCTTAGACTGGCAAAAATTAACTCCTGTCTTTCATTCTTACACCTCATCCAAAAATGTAAACTATACCAAAATACGTACAGTACTGGAAACCTGTCCCTTTAATAGTGAAGTCTTTAAGCACAGTCTTGTTAAAAATTAGCTTTTCAGCTTTTCCCCCCAGGAGTTGAAGAAAATGTTTTAATGCTGAAAACTGAAAAGTATGAGTAAACACTGGTTTTATTGTAGTAAATCCTCAAACTAGAATCCAGTGTATTTGTGTTTTGAAACCATGATCACCTGTTAGAGAAAACATGCAGCCCTGTAATACAGACACACATGCATTATAAAACAAATTCAAACCAAAACCACCTTCAGTCCTTTTTGGAATAAGATAGAAAAAGATAAACTGTAAGTAAAATTCATATATAAAGTTTTAAAACAATCCCAAGTTCTCCTCTTGGTTATTACCTATTCAGAGTCTCCTGCAGTTTTTTTTCCAGTCTCATTTTTGAATTATGCTCCTGCACAGTAATTGTTGACATTTAAAAAAATGTATCCCTGAATCACTTTGAGATCCCAGTTATTATGGTCTTCAAGTTGGAAAGGGGAACCAAAGATGTTATCCAGCCCACTGGTTTCCAAACTTAGGTTAACAGGAGAGCTACCTCAAAGGAACCCTTATGAGGAGGTACTTAAAAACTAAACAAAGACAATAGATAAGAGCAAGGTTGCTCTAATTGGTGAGGGACCTCACCCTCTCAAAGGCTCATCAGAGTGGCCCCCCAAAACTGATACTTTTTAATGTGTTTGTTATATTACAAAATTGTAGTTCACTAATCTGAAAGTTCAGTTCTTCCTAGGCAAAATGATATTAAAACATGTTGGTTTAAATATGCCTAGAGTAGCATGTTGGAAATTACAGCACTAGTGTGTGAGAAGACTCACTCTTTAAAATGTGATCTGGTCACATTAAAATTTGATGGTAGTTGCTGTGGATGTCTAAAGAAGGCTCTTGTAAAATGAGAAGATACAAAACTGCTGTCTGCAGAGCATTTGGCCAGCAAAGAGGTTGTCACATTCTGCAGGAAAGAAAGTACTGCTACAGTTAATCTTTGTTAAAGTGGTTGGCAGTGGGATTAGCATATGTAGGCTGGAGTGATCCCAGAGTTTGCCAAGATCCATCTTCTTTGTGTCTTTTTTTTTTTGAAAAAATGTTTTAATGTTTACTAATTTTTGAGAGAGAGAGCGAGACACAGAATCCGAAGCAAGCTCCAGGCTCTGAGCTGTCAGCATGGAGTCCGATGTAGGGCTCGAACTCAGGAACTGTGAGATTATGACCTGAGCCAAAGTCAGACACTTAACCAATTGAGCCACCCAGGCACCCAAATCCGTCTTCTTCCTTAACTAATAATAATAAGTAAAATTGAGTTTGATTACATTTGGGTACTCCATCCTGTGGAACACAGTTTATTGAAAACAAGTTACTGCTACCTCAAGTAGCATTTGGACTCTCATCAAACTCCATTCTGCTCTCATTATAGAGCCGTAAAGAGTTAGGTGGTTTTTACATCATGGCATCTCATGATAGATTCTACAAACCTTAAGTGCTTAAAACAAGAAGGCTTATTGGAAAGAGGCACACTCAATTACTAACAAGTAAATTGAGCCAGCTTGAGGAAAGTAAGAGTAGTGACTAGATATCTGAAAAGAAAAAAAAAAAATCAATTATTTTCCTGTCCCTGACGTATGCTCAGATAAAAGAAGCTGGGTCATCTGTGTGATTACTGTTAACCAAGATGTGTGCTGCTTAGTTTGTTAATGCAGGGCTCTCTGTACTATGTTGTAGTCAACAGAAAAGACATAATCAGGATCATGCTTAGTCATTTCATGTATTCATCTAATTTTTATTGAATGCTATTGTGGGCCAGACAGTCTTCTAGTCACTAGAGAGGCATCAGTGAATCAGACAATGCTCCTCTTTCTAGTAAGAAGAGACAAATAATAAGCAAGAAAATACCAAGTCATATAAATAGTAATTAAAATATTTATATAATAAAGTAGGATGAAGGAGAAAATGTAGAGTTTCTTTAGAAGTCAGTCACAAAACCTGAATGACCAGAAGAACCCAGCCATGCAGAGAGATTCTAGGCAAAAGGAATAAACTAGTCCCTAAAGCAAGAATTAGCTTGGTGTATAGAAGTAATGAGAAGAAGGCCTGTGTAGCCATTGGTAGCAATCGGGAGGTCAGATGCTAGATCACGTAGGACCTCTGAAGTCAGAGTAAAGAGTATTGGATTTATTCTAAATGTAATGGGACTGTATTGGAAGATTTTATGAAAGGCTCTGATACGATCTGGTTTATGTCTTGAAAGGATCACTGGCTGCTGAGTACAGAATAGATTATAGGGAACTGTGGCAGGAATAGCCAGTTGTCTCCCAATATCCATTTTATAATTCAGTAATTCTCTGAATTTTAATTAAGCCCGTGAACACCCAACAGAAAGACTAGATTTTCCAGCTTTCCATAGGGTTAGGTGTGGTCATGTGACTAAGTTTGGCCAATTACATGTGTGTGCAACTTTGGGAAAGTGATGGTGTTTTTGTTCAGTTAAAAATTTTATTTTGAAATCACTGTAGATTCTGGGCAAATGTCTTTTAAAGGAAGGAGGAATGTCCTGTGTCACTTCTTCATTTTTGCTGACACAGGAGTGAGTAGCTATAATGAAGATATACTGACTGGCACTCTGGCGTACATATTGGACCATAAGATGAACTTGGAATTAAAATCAGCTACAACTGGGGCACCTGGGTGGCTCAGTCGGTTGAGCATCCGACTTGGGCTCAGGGCATGATATCGCAGTTCGTGAGTTTGAGCTCCTTGTTGGGCTCAGAGCCTGGAGCCTGCTTCAGATTCTGTGTTCCCCCCTCCCTCCCCGCCCCACCCCTGCTTGTGCTCTGTCTTTCTCTTTCAAAAATGAATAAACATTTTAAAAATTTAAAAAAAAAATTTTTAAATCATCTACAACTGCATAAAATAGAAGATCCCTAGTAATGATATAGCCTTCACTCTAGCCCTTGACTACTTACCTCCACAGTTTGTATACTTGGCAGAAATATATTCTATGTTGTGTAAACTGTGCAAAATCAGTAAAAGAAAACCAGGCAGAGATTGAGAACTGTTAAATAGTCACAGAAGTGAAAAATCTGAATGCTATCAAATAAAATTAATTTTGAAAGTGCATGTCTTAAACAGTGCAAAAGTACTCTAGTGGAAGCAAAGGGTGATCCATGGCAAGTGCAGATGCCCAGAAATAAGAAGTATTTATAGGAACATTATAAGAATAGGTAGCAGAGCGTTCAGCAACATTTCCAAAACCAACTCATCAACTCCTTTTTGCTAGTCCCCTACCCTGCCACATCCATTTTGGCCCAAACTTGCCCCTGCCTTCACCAATGGAGAAAATGGGCAGCCTCTTTCCATTTCTTACAGTCTACCATCATTCTCTTATTGTAGTAGTTGGTTTGCAAAGTATGTTCCCAGGGCCAGAAGCTTTTAGCATCAATGGGGGACTTCCTTGTTAAAATGCAAGTTCTCAAGCCCCAACCCAGACCTACTGGGTCAAAATCTCTGGAGGCACCCACCCCCACCACCCCACTCCAAAATCTGTGTTTTAATAAGTTCTCTGGGTGATTATCTTTTACATTGCACGCTACTGTCCCGATGATTGATTCAGTTCTCACACCTGGAAGTAGACTTGCTGGGTGGGATTTGTGCATTTTTAAACTGGTATATTATTACCAGATTAACCTCCAAAAAGGTATGCCAGTTTACAGTCCAGTGACAGTGTATGTCAGTTTTCTATATCCTGACCAACAATAGAATCTGCCTTTTTTTAATATTAGGCTAAATTTTTGCATTTTTAAAAAATTTATTTGAGAAGCATGCATGCAAGCTGGGGAGAGGGACAGGAGGAGAGAGAGAGACTGAGACAGAGAGAATCTTAGGCAGGCTCTACTCCATGGGCTCAATCCCGTGACCCTAGGATCATGACCTGAGCCCAAATCAAGAATCAGACAGTCAACTGACTGAGCCACCCAGGTGTCCTTCATTGTTTTTGGTTTTGGCACATTTTTCTTATGGCATAATCTTTTTTTCTCAGTTATTTGTAATTTTTATTTGTTTGTCTTTGGTACATGAACGTGTTCTCCACCCAAAAATATACATAGATAATTCAACTTTTTGTTTTTTCAATATGGTGTTTATTTTTCTATTTAGCTTGAAGGAACAGACCTACTTTTTTTTTTTTAATAATTAACAAGTTATCCCAGAATCATTTCACCAAGAGTTTCAAATACCATACATATAATAAATTGTGGTGTGTGTGTGTATGTATGTTTGTTTATTTATTTATTTATTTATTTATTTTATTTCATTTCTTCAGCTTTTTCTTCCATCTTCTTATCTTTAAGCTTGAGAATAAGGACCAGGGCTGCTTGCTTCATTGCTGTAGCCTCAAGGACTGACCACTGCCTGTAATACAGTGGGGGCTGGATATGTTTGTTGACGGATCATCTGTTTCTTCCTATACCATTACTACATTTTGAATTACTATAGCTTTGCAATAAGTATATATTATTTTTATGTATTTTATGTCTTTTATTTTTTAATTTTTCTTGAGCCGTATGAAAAAGCTTTTAAGATGAGTTATCAGCAACATTTTAAGTCCTCCAGAAAACTAAGATTTTGATTAAAACATTAAATATGTAACTTATTGGGAAGAATTGTTACCTTCACATTGTTTTATTATCCAAAACCTATAGTCACTCCGTTGTATTAAATTTGTTTACTTGTTTGTTTGTTTTAGTCTTACTTTCTTCTTTTAATAGGTGTAATAATTTCCTAGTAATTCTCTTGAGACTTCTAGGTTTTAAGTAACATTATCTATAAATAATAATTTTGTCTCCTTTCCAGTATTGCATTGGCCAGAGTTTCCACTGTTAAGTAACAGTGGAAAGAATAAACTTGATCTTGATTTTTATAGTTCAGGGTAAGGCCTTTAAACTGAAAGCCCTGGGGAGAAGACTCTGCATAGAGCTAATAGGACAGTTTTTCAAGGTAAAAGGAGTAGCATTGAGGACTGGTATTTAACACCTTGAATAGCATCTGTCTTTATCATTTAAGTCTTCATTTTTAAGTCAGGTCTGTACACACATTACAAGGCCTTGCCTAAACTCCAGAACTAGAGGTATGGGCATAAATAATGAGCATTCCCTCTTTTAAGCATCAAATCACAAACCCTTCTTTATGTAATTAAACTGTATGGTTAAGGAGTTTAGAATTTTTATTTTGGCATGGATTTCTACCTTAATGAATTAGTGCCTTCTTGGGTACATTATCTTTTAATTTGAAGTGTGTGGTATTTCTGGATTTGAGAAATTATTGATCCTTTTGGTAAGAGGAAGAAGGGAACAGTGGCACATAGTTGGGGCTAAAGACAGAACAAAGCAGCATGGCACTGCTTCTTATAGTTAAATAATTCCAGTGTTTGGCATTAATGGAGTTTGTTTTAATATCCCAGCCTTGTTATAATAAGCAATTTGCAAAGATCCTATTATACAACTGGGAGGAAACTATGTTTATTATGATATGGAATTTAGAATGATTAGTAGTCACAACTGTGTCACTAAATATTTCTATCCCTGATTGTTATGCAGATTCACCGTATTCTTTATATATCATTTCTATATTCAGTAGCATAGCTCATTTGGTTTATTGAGTTGTGAATTTTTTTTTTAAAGATTTTGGGGAAAAAAAATTGTGAGCCACCCTCTAAATAGAGTAGAAAAGAATAATAGGTTTATTTGGGCTTATAATTGTATTTTTAAAATGATCTGCCTTAGTTGCACACTCTGTAAAATTCTTAAGTCCATATTTTATGTAGCCAAATTATTGGTCATTATGTAATAATGAACTAGCATAGTTCATCCCTTTGCCATAGCTTCACTCTTGCTCTCCTGGATTCAGTTTGTTGATTCCTTACTTGCCCTTTCTGCCTGGCTTTGTGTTACTTATATGCCATGAATCATAAATGTGAGGACTAGTAAATTGTTACGTCTGTGATTCAGGAGGAAAGGTATACTGAGCACAAAATTTTGATCAGTTGTGTATCATCTGAATGATAGCCTTGGGAAGTAGTGTCCTCTAACAAGATACGAATTGATACAAATGGATGTGTTATTTGCTGAATTGTCAGATACCTAATATTACCCTAGGTTTTTCTTTTTGATTACACATATTCTGTTTTTAAAAAAACACGTTTCAATTCTCTGTTCTTCAAACTCTGATCCAGTGAAGAGTTGTGAAGAGTTTGAAGGGAGGATTGATTGTCCTACATAACAGGAGGTCTTCAACACTACTAGCCACCAAAGAAAAGGAAGAGGAAATTAAAGGTGCTGACAGAAGATAGAGGAGACAAAGGTCAGCAAGGATACAGGAAACTAAAGATGAAGATGCCAAGCAATTAGATTTTAAGATGTAAACAACTGAATGGCAAGAATTATCTTTTTACTTTGGTGACTTGGGAAGTAGATACTCAATACGTGTAGATACTCAATACGTGTTGTTGCGTGACTGTCTACCAGTCACTTAACTAGCAACCTATTCAATGCCCCCATCTCTCTCCTTGCTTTCATCCTGTAAGTCACCAATTACAATTAACTCGACATCTGAATCATGTTATAAATTCTTTCCTCCTTTCCATTTCCACTACCACTGCTCTGCTTAGAGATCTCATCATCTTTGCTTCCATTTTGAATATCCTTCTCCCTTCTCTTTTTTAAAATTTTTTTTTAATGTTTAATATTTTTTAGAGAGATAGAGACAGAGACCAAGCAGGAAAGGGGCAGAGAGAGAGGGAGGCACAGAATCGGAAGCAGGCTCTAGGCTCTGAGCTGTCAGCACAGAGCCCAATGCGGGGCTCCAATTCGCAGACCGTGAGATCATGACCTGAGCCGTAGTCGGCCACCCAACTGACTGAGCCACCCAGGCACCCCCTTCTCCCCTCTCTTTAAAAGTTTACCCTTCACACAACCATCAGGATCATTGGTCAAAAACACAGATGTGATAATGTCACACTGTACTTTAAAAACTCACAATGACTTCTCATTATAGTCAAAAGTCCAAACTCTTCAGCATGCTTGTCAAGACTTTTAACATCAGACTTCATTCTATTTGTCACCTGATACACGACTGGTCCTCCACATGCTCATCCTGCTGTATAGAACTCAGAGTTTGCTGACCTGCCATAAGCAAGTGCTCGCCCGTGGTTTTGTCTAAGCTGTTTCTTTCTCTGTATCCTGGGTTGAGGTACTGTAAGGTACAAATAGAATATACCATCTATTTCTGAAATTTTCCCATTTTATTCCTCTTCACCCTCAGCAGAATGAATGGTTCCCATCCCTGCTTCCAGTATAAATCCTGTTAAACTTCTTTTCACCTTGTATTGTAAACTATCATTGACAATAGACTAAAGGACAGTAGTTTCCTGTCTATCATTTATGTAACAGAGTGCCTAGCATGTAACCAGTGCTACACCAGTGCTATCATCTCATTTAATCTTCACAACAGCCTTTTGAGGTTAGTGCTACTAGTACAACATCCCCATTTTACAAATAAGTAAACTGAGTTAAAAAGGCCTCACAGGAAAAAAAAAAAAAAAAAAAAAAAAAAAAAGGCCTCACAGCTGGTACACAGCAAAACTTGAACTTCAACCTGTATCCACCAAACTCGTAATGTCCATAGTCTTAAATATTTTGCCGTATTTCTCCCCCAACATCTGTGCATCCTCAGTGCCTGCTATCCTTGACAGTAGGTACTCTGTAAGTGCTTATTGACTGAATGAATAATAAAAATTCCAGTTCACAAGATTTTGAGGCAAGTGAACTTTACATTGAAAGGGACAGAGAAAGCTATCCATGCACCATTCATAAAAATAAAATGTTTAAAAGAATCATCAAAATACATACATACACAAAACAATTCAATGTGACTGGGTCTCAGAAATGTTCAACTCGGGGGGAAAGCTTCATTTTCTTTCTTTTTTTTTTTTTTTAATTTTTTTTTTAACGTTTATTTATTTTTGAGACAGAGAGAGAAAGAGCATGAACGGGGGAGGGTCAGAGAGAGGGAGACACAGAATCCGAAACAGGCTCCAGGCTCTGAGCTGTCAGCACAGAGCCCGACGTGGGGCTCGAACTCACGGACCGCGAGATCGTGACCTGAGCTGAAGTCTGCCTAAAGCTTCATTTTCTAAATATGCTGGCTTTTGTAACACAGGACACAGCATAGTTATGTGCAGCTATAAAACATCTTGAATTGATTTCTGGGAGACTGCTGCCCCCTTACTTCCATCTTAATTATAAGTGCTCTCACAATCACTAATTGAACTTTGGTATACTACATTGCAGAGCCAGCCATAGAATGCATGTAAACCCTTTGAGATGGAGTACAACAAATGTATACAATATAGTCTATATTTACTTTATAGTATTTATATAGTAAATAGAAATTAGGGCAAACAAAGTTTGTTGCAAAAAAACTGTGTTTTTAATCTATCACAAATTGAAAAATGCTGTAAATGCCATACACTATTAGTGTTTGTGTAAATGAGTACAGTATCAATCGTGTTTCTTCTTGGGTTAACTGTGAAATAGTAAATCAGAACACAACATTTAGACCTTAAAAATCTTGAGAATGAATGTTAGCAAGAAAGAGAGGGCTTGATTAATCTTTTTTTTATCATCTGATTTTCCTTAAAAATTTAGTAAGATGATATGGATTCACTTTTTTAACTTTTCTTTTCTGTCATTTCTCTAGTGTTGTTAATAACAATACTTGTAGTCGAAGGGATTGCTGTGGCCCAAAAGACCCAAGGTAAAGTACTTACAGTGATAACTTACCACTTATCCAGGACAGTGGGATGGCTTATAGGAAGGGATTGCAACTTTTGAATACTATTTCCATAGTCCCTCTGGGTGTTCCAATGACCTAAGGCTTTCTGTCAACCTATCAGCCTCAATTTAACTGGGTTCAGCTGCAGTTAACTAAATTGTCAACATAAAGTCTTGCCCTGATTGATAAATTTTTTAAATTGGCATTACTAGTGGTTCCTAGCACACTATGGATTATATCCAGAAATTAAATGAGATTTGTGCTTATCACTCAGGAAAAATAAAAATCCCTTTTTTCAGGGTAGACAAGTGAAATATTTCCATCAGTATCTTATTCAAAGCCCTGTAACCTGTTCTGATTGTCCTTGTTTATGAAAGAAGATAAGCTAGTGTGATTTTTGAACCAGATTTTCATGCCAGGGTTTAATACACTTTCTGATTTACTTTTTATTTTCCTTTAAGTTATACATACATGTGACAAAAATCAAAGCATTCAAAAGTTAAGGATGAAAAGGCAATCCTCCATCCTATGCTACTCTACTTCCTTCTCCATGGAGATAACCAGTATTTTAGCTGAATCTTTTGGAATTTTGCTGCATATTACTAAATAATATGTTATACTGTTAATTCTTAATTATTTCAGTCTTAGGTATTAGATAATGATTTTCTACCACAGAAGATGAGAATTTAGCTCTTTCATGCATTTTCTACCCCCTAGTATATACAAATGTTCTGTTACTTTCCTTCCATACCACCTGTCTCAGTGTAATTGTGTCGTAATTCTGGTCACCTCTGTATTCAGAATTTACATTAAGTCACTCATGAAACTTTATCCATATGAAAATTTTGTCTTTTAATTTAGGAAATTTTTATTTCCTTTTTTCCTTGTTTAAATTTTTGTTAAGATTTTGTTTTTTTAAGTAATCTCTATACCCCCCATGAGACTCAAACTCCCAACCCCAGGATCAAGAATCACATGCTGTACTGCCTGAGCCAGTTTGGCACCCTTTAATTTCTTAAATTATCTTTCTCTATTTTTTTCTATTCTATCTTTAAGAAACTTGTATTTAGTTATGGGGTATTTTTGTTATTATTTTCTGTTTTCCACCTTTCTACTCTGTTTTCTTCTCAGTAGTCTCTATTGAGACTTCTTCAACTTCATCCTCTAAACCGGAAACTGGAAAACTTTTTCTTTAAAGAGCCAGATAGATAATATTTAAAACTTTACAGCCTTACAGTCTCAGAAGCAACTATACACTTTTGCTCTTGTAGTGTGAAAGTAGCTATGGACAGTAGGCATGTGAGTGGAAAAGGATGTCTTCCACTGTAATCTTTATCTACAGAAACAGGGCACAGGCCATTTATAGTTCTCTTCATTAAACTTTCTATTAATTTTTCATTTCTTTTATTTTTAGAAGCTTTTTGTTTTCCAAATATTCTTAAAGTATTCTTGTTCTTATAGATATACTCTCTTTCTCTAAGGAGATTAAATGTTTGTTTGTGTGTGTGTGTGTGTGTGTGTGTGTTTTTGTTTTTTGGTTTTTTTTACATCTTTGTTTCCTCAGCTTTGCTTTCTTTTGTTTATTCATTTTTCATATTAGAGGATTTCCTCAAATATGGTGATCCCTGAATATCCACTTATTTATGAGAAGAGCACTAAAATCTGATCATTAGCTGTCTGCAAGTGTGGGAAAGACTTGTTAACTGTGGCCCTCACTGGTGAATGACCCAACACTGGGGAATTCCTGAGTCTGCATTCTTGCTTGGGTCTCGATTTCTTTGGAGTGTTTAGAGTCCCTAGAGAGGAAGCTTTCCATTTCCTGCTTAGAAGCTTTAAGGGAGTTGAGCAGGGGAAGAGGCTGGGAATGCCATCCACTGTGTTAACATTCCTGAGTCTCTTTGTTTGCAGGTTGGTCTTGTCACCGTCAGCTGTTCCTGGTGCTTCCTAATGTAATAACGCTGCTTTTCTGCAAAGGAATAACCTCATTTTCTGATGTGATAGAGTAGCAGCTACCTGGTTTTGTGAAGTAGGGGAGAGTATTAGAAATCAGATTGATTCTAAATACACCTTTACCCAAGCCTCATATTTTTAAAAAGCACAATTTTACCACCACCTGTCAACCCCTGTCCTGCTTCCAGAGATATCAGGCACTGCCAGTTGTTATTGCACCTACGTTTAGACCTCTTTAAAGGTTTATTTATGCCCTTAAAACATCCTTTACTGTTAAGTGGAGTTTGAGGATAGAGAACTAAATACATGTGTTTAATCTACAGTTTTCAACCAAAATCCTTTGTAATCTTTGGATCCTATTTGGCTTTTGTGTTAAACTAAATATAGAGGCACCACAGTAGAGATAAACCCCTGGGATCCTTTTATTTTTATTTTTATTTTTATGTCAGAACTGAATTTTATAGAGTTGTACTGATTTATCAGATTCTCCCACACGGTTTTGCCCTTGTAAAATCTAAGCATTTTATTTCCCTGCTCTCCTACAGGGTAAACTTGTCCTCTAGCAGCAAGTTCTTCTCACCAGCACAGCATACAATCTTACCTTTCTCTCACTTCACTGTGTTGTTTTTTGTGCTAAACTTAGTGGTGGTTCTTGCAAAATTATATACAGTATATGTGTAACATTTAGTGAGCAAATGTGTAGTTAAATTGTGGGGAAAAGAGAATACTATTCTCTTTTGCTGTAATTCATGTTTTAAATGTGATTTTTTCCCTAAGATGGACAAAATATTGGAATCAAGCATGTTCCTGCAACCCAGTGTGGCATTTGGGTTCGAACCAGCAATGGAGGTCATTTTGCTTCACCAAATTATCCTGACTCTTATCCACCAAACAAGGAGTGTATCTACATTTTGGAAGGTATCTGACCAATTTCTATCTTTTAATGGATGAATTTTTACTTTTTTGTAAAACTAAGTACGTAGGTAAGATGCCCAGTTTGAGCCAGTTTGAACAAAATCTAAAAACATGTATTTGAATTAAACTCTAGTAATTTTAAATATTTCTGAGTACTGAACACATAAACACATTAACAAACACATTAACAATACATTAACAATTAAAAAATTGAAATTTATGGGAATTTTGAATCTCTTAAAATATAATTCAACCAGATGCGTTGGTATATATGAGAAACTTCTCTGTTAAGACTTAAATTTACTGGCATCTCTTATCATGCTTTATGCAAACTTATGTCCATAGTTACATTAGTTCATTTCTTCTGTTTTTCTATTCATTGTATATTGTATCTCATGTACTCAGCATTAGCTTTTCTACTGTAATTTTAAATACATTTAACTAATTTAATGAATAGCATATGCCAAAGGGAAAGATTGCTACAGTTCTACAAAGTAGCTTTGCTACTATTGATATAAAATATAACATCAGTTATGAATTTTATACATAACAATCCTCATTATGATGCTCCTCTGTGAAATAGTAGGTAGTTGTTTTGCTTTCCCCACTTTTGTCAGGACATTTATTACTTTTCTTTGTTTGTGTTGCCCTGATTTGCTTGCTCTTATTTTCTAGCTGCTCCACGTCAAAGAATAGAGTTGACCTTTGATGAACATTATTATATAGAACCATCATTTGAATGTCGGTTTGACCACTTGGAAGTTCGAGATGGGCCATTTGGTTTCTCTCCACTTATAGATCGATATTGTGGTGTGAAAAGCCCTCCACTAATTAGATCAACAGGGAGGTTTATGTGGATTAAGTTTAGTTCTGATGAAGAACTTGAAGGACTGGGATTTCGAGCAAAATATTCATTTATTCCAGGTAATGAAGTTATCTTTTCAGTGGGTCTCACTCTGGTTTTAGAATCTTATGTATATAAAAGAGAATTTAGTCAAGTTAGTCAAATTAAGGTTTTAAAAAAATTAAGGCCAGAGGGAAATCACTCTGTGAATAAATAAACCCAAAAATTGGAAATAGAACTATATCACTTGAATTTGAAGCATTTCATAGATGGTAACACATTTTTCTTAGATTTATTTATGTTTTATAGTGTTTATCAAGGGTGAAAAATCAAGATAAATACACTTTAAAAATAATACAGCAAATTGTCTTAATTTCATAATCCTTACCAAAAATTATTTTGGCAGCTTTTTGCATTGGAATGATTGAATTAACCCCTCATTTGAATAAGTAGTCTCTAAGAAGTATTGAGCAATAGAAAAAATATTGCTGTGCACTTGGAGGTGAAAAGATCTGGGTTTGAATCCTTTCTCTGCTACCTAATAGCTATAAGACTTTAGGCACAGTTGTGCCTGACAGTTGCTATTTGTCAAATGGGAGTACCTGATGTATTAGTTCCCTAAGGCTGCCTTAACTAATTAACTACAAATTTAGCAGCTGAAAACAGTGGAATTTTATTCTCTTGAGTTCTGGAGGGCAGAAAACCCAGGAGCGCCACCTTTTTTTCCGAGAACTCTAGGGGAGAATCCATTCCTCACCTCTTGTAGCTTCTGGGGGCTGCCCCAGCGTTCCTGGATTTGTGGCCACATCGCTCCAGTCCCTGCCTCCATGTTCACATCACCCTCTGTTCTCAAAATCCTTAACTTAGTCACATCTTTTGTTTTGTAATATTCAACTTTTTTTTTTTTAACCACATAATATTATCAGGTTCTGAGGATTCAAATTAGGGTCTCCATTCAGCCCACTCCACCAGTCTTCCCTATCCTGTGGTATGTATAAACACTGTGAGAATTGTAAAGCCTCTCTGGTGTAAAACCATGCATATCCCTAATACGGAAACACAAAGATCTACAAGTTATTGCTCCTGTCTTCAAACAACTTAGAGACTGAAACAATGAAAAAGTAACATCAATTATATAATCTTTTTGCTATTATGTTTTTGTAAGAAATTTGTTAATTAAAAAACACATATATCTAAATGAAAAAATATCCATAATCTTACCATCTTCTATATAAAAAACCACTGTTAACAATTTGGTATGTATCCCTTCAGATATTTTTCTGTATCTCTTTTTGTCTTACATAACTGAGACCATGTATCTATATTACCTGCTTTTTTTGCCTAAACAACATAATCAACTTTTTTTTTTGTCAGTAAACATTATGGGAATTTTTAAGCATTGTTTCAATATTTATGTTCTCAATACCAAAAGGATAACATTTTTAGAAAGTAAAATTTACCTCTAGACTTTTATTTTTTAGGACAGTTTTAGGTTCCCAGCAAAACTAAGCAGGAAGTACAGAGTTACCATATACCTCCAACCCCGCACAAACACAGCTGCCTCCATAATCAATATCCTGCTCCTTGAGTGGTCCATTTGCTACAGTCAGTGAACCCACACTGACACAACATCACCCAAAGTTCATAGTTTACATTGATTAGGTTCACTCTTGGTGTTGGGTGTTCTGTGTGTTTAGACAAATGTATGACAATGTGTGTCTACCATTTCAGTATCATACCAAGTATTCCCACTGCCCTAAAAATCCTGTGCTCCGCCTATTCATTCCTCCCCCTAGCTCTTGGCAAGCACTGATCTTTACTGTCTCCATAGTTTTGCCCTTTCCAGAATTTAAAATAATTTTAAATAATTACAGAGTTATCAAACTTAATTTGAAAGTTCATATAGGACCTATATACACCAAACTGCCAGAATGAAAAAACTGCTAGTTTAAAACATCTCAGAATCTTTAAATAGCCTGCAAAACCTATTTCAATCACAGTTTATTGTATTTAGCTGGGTGCTCAATTCTTGTTAAAATTGTTTTTTATTACAGATACTTTATGCATGGTCACCATATTGAAAAAAAAAAAGTAGGGGAGAAACTTTTAGCTTGAGTATACATCTCAGACTTTTCTTTTTTAACTTAATAAACTAAATCAACCTTGCTGAAAGGGGTCAGTGACATTTGAGCTCTTTTGCAGAGAAATATCAAAGACAAATTTAATTAAACAGCATTGGAGTAAAAAGTCATAGGAACTACCTGCCAGATGAATCAGAGTTTATTCATGTGTAGGCAAGAATTCTAGAATTTTGTCATTATTGCACTAAAATTTCCAGAATTATCCCAGTTGCTACTTCCAGGAAGTAGCAATACGTTAAGAGTCCTCTGCCTCAACAAATATCACCAATAGCTTAAAGAATTCCATTTAAAACATACTAATTTCTCATTAGTAGTAGTAGTCATCTTCTTGATTTTATTGATCCCTATTGAAAAATTTATTTTATAAATATGATTTTAAATACCTAGACACAACCATAATTAGCCAATTATGCATTACCTATTTATTTTGATATTTTTTTCTTCAGTGGTAAAACTGTGGCATCCTTACCCACATTATAAAGGCAACATGGTGGTAGGGTAAGAAAAATTGTCTGGAGAATTGCAATCTAGTCCTGACTTTGCCATTATATATATGGTCTAAGAAAATCATTATCTCTCTCATTCAGTTTCCTCATCTATAAAATAGAATATTACATAGTTTTCCTGATGTTGCTATAATTAGCATAGTGGGTGTAGAAATTCTGAAGTACTATAAAATCCTACACATTTTCTTTTAATTTGTCTATATTTTAGCCACAATCCATATAAAATTGCTCTCATGATACATAAACTAATAGAAAAAGAGCTACTTTTCTTTAAAGTGACAATCTTTACATATTAAAAAGCCTGATTTTTAATATTTAAAAACAGTATTAAGAGCATTGTTTTTGACTTTTTTTTTTGTTTCAGGTATTCTAAACCAGTTTGTAAAGATTTGATTCATATTTAAGATTTTTTAAGCCTTTTTGACACCAAAATATCATTACTTCAGTTAATTGGTTTAGTTCATAAAAACAAATACCCGACCAGTTAACTTTAATCAGTTATTTGATATATGCTGTTGGTTCTCAGTCTTCTATGAACTACTTCATAGGGCAGAATACCCTGTATATCAGCTAGTCATTTTTTCCCTGCCATTTTGAAAACACAGCTCACTAGCTACTTCTTTGTATATGTATTGAATTACAAATAACTTACAAAATTCACAATTTTAATCCTTTTTAAGTGTACAAGTACATGTCAAGTACATTTATTAAAATGTTGTGCAGTGGTCACCACTATCCATTTCCAGAACTGTTTTGTTAACCCAAGCTGGAACTCTGTATCCATTAAACACTAACTGTCCATTCCCCCTTTCCTCCAGCTTGTGGTACTTACTGTCTCTATGAATTTGACTAATCTAGGATTCTCAGGGTTCATCCATGTTGTAGTTTGTGTCAGAATTTCATTTCTTTGTTGGGCTGAATAATACTCCATTGTGTTGTATATACATTCATTCATCCCTCAGTGGACTAGCTATCGCAATTGACAGAGTTCTGAGTTTCCAGGTGACATAAATAAGTTATTCATGATGGGATCAGAAGTATAAATATTAGCATTTTAAAAAACATTGCTCCTATAAACAAACACCTAAGCATGCCCAGAAACAGTGATCTGTAATCTACACCAATGAAAGCTTTCTCTTGCTCTGCTATTAAATTAGCATTAGATAGAACTTAAGACATTAAGCCTTAAAGTAACTAAACTATCTCAATGCCAATGACTTTCTTCTTTTTTCTGTTACAGATCCAGACTTTACTTACCTAGGAGGTATTTTAAATCCTATCCCAGGTTTAGTATATCACCTCTTTTTCCTCATGGCATTTTGATCAGTCTTATTTTCCTTTGAACATCATTCAACTTTTCTTTCTAGATTGCCAGTTTGAGCTCTCGGGAGCTGATGGAATAGTGCGTTCTAGTCAGGTAGAACAAGAAGAGAAAACAAAACCTGGCCAAGCAGTTGATTGCATATGGACAATTAAAGCTACTCCAAAAGCCAAGGTATTATTATGTACTGAGTCACTTTAGAAAAGAACGTAACAAGACATTGAATTGCATAATATATTTTTTTGATTCCTGCAGATACTTACTATTGTATAAACTGATACTCCAAGTTTTTAAAAATTGATTTTATTGCAATCAGATTGGGCATCACAGCATTATTACAGTTAAGTAAACTACAATATAAATTCAGGAATATCACACAAATTTTGAGATTCTTAAAATCTCTGTATTCCTAAGTGGAAAGTACAAGTGTTGATCCATACGATCATAGATTCTTAAAAAAAAAAAATGTTATAAGGAGGAAAAATAGACCTCAAGAGGTTGAAGTGTCTTATCAGGGTTCTCAGACTTGGTCATAGTGTCAAAACCAAAACACAAATATAGTGAGTCTCAGTTCTGTGTTCTTTCTTTCCATGCTGTCTTGTGCTAACGATGTAGCACTATGATTGGAAAGTACCACAGGGAAGGATGTTTTTAAATAACTCTGACAGATTGAGATTGGTTGCTAACTACTTTTGCAAAAAAGCTTTTAATTTATACTTCTAGGAATATTCACAGTTAAAATTATATTTAATGTGGATACATGTGAAAAGAGAGGGTGAGGATAAGAGAACAAACCTTTAAAGAATTATGAAAATCAAATTTAGAGTTAAGGTAATATGATGGATTAGATTATATGAAAACTTACCTGTTACAAAACACCTAGAAATATTGGGTAAAATACAACAGATACTCTTTTAAAAGCATAGGTAAGATTTCCAAAGATAATTCTTAATGGACTAGAAATGAAGAGAGATAACTATAAACCAGAGTAATAAACTGAAAACTGAAATCGATGGTACAAATGCCTCTTGCTGATTTCAGTACACTCTGACTATTCACCGGAAGACATGCCAGGAGCTTGGTGTTAACGGCCACGGTGAGACAGAAAAGGCCTGGGGTTTGTGTTTGTGAGATCCCTCACATAAAGCTGGAACTCTCAAAGAGAGATAATTGCTATGAAGTGGTAGATTAGAAAAAAAACTTCCACTAACATGGGTTGATAATGAAGAAGCTTATCTTTCCAGGCTCAGTCTCAGGGATAAGGCTGGGGTCTCCCCTAAAATTTTTACCTAGAAACCTGTTTATATTAGAGGTTGGGATGTATGTAATTTACATTCCATGCCCAATCCAGGAACCAGTTAGTCTAAAAATTAACAAAATCGTCCTGACCTCAAATAACCTTTTTATAGACACCGGGCAAAAATAAATACAAAATAACCATGGAGGCTACAGAATTGCCACCAGTAAAATACGCTGAAGGTATGCTCACAACCCAAAATTAGAAAACAAGTAGAGCTTGGGTGGTGCAGTTGGTTAAGCATCCAACTTCTGCGGAGGTCATGATCTCATTGTTCATGAGTTTGAGCCCTGCATTGGGCTCCATGCTCACAGCTCAGAGCCTGAAGCCTGCTTGGGTTTCTGTGTCTCCCTCTCTCTCTGCCCCTCCCCTGCCTGTATTCTGTCTCTCTCTCAAAAATAAACATTAAAAAAAAAAAAAAAAAGAAAGAAAACATAAGCAGACAACTCACCACAAGTGAATTAGCAGGCATAACAGCGAGGAGTTTCTTAGATCCCTAAGAACGTAAGTGTTTTAAGTATCTTATAAGAAGGAATCAAAAAGATGAGAAAGAAAAATGACCCAAGTACACTTTTAAAATAACCAGGTAAAACTTCTTGAAGTAAAAGGTATAGTTATTAAAGGATAGATCTGAGAAAATTACCCAGGGGATGGGGTAGTGGCAGTTTATCAAGAAAATGTTAAAGCTGGGGCACCTGGGTGGCTCAGTAAGTTCATCCAACTTTGGCTCAGTTCATGATCTCATGGTTCATGAGTTCAAGCCCCATGCCAGGCTGTAGCTTGGAACCTACTTCCAATTCTCTATCTCCCTCTCTTTATGTCTTCCCCTGCTCATGCTCTCTCCCTCCATCTCTCTCTCTCTCTCTCTCTCTCTCTCTCTCTCTCTCTCTCTCTCTCAAATAAATAAACCAAAGAAACAAAAAGAAAAGAAGATGTTCAAGCTGACAAAAAACATTGACACAAAGTGATACCCAAAGCAATAAAAAAGTTTTAATTGACACCTACCTATATTGGCCACCATAGACAATGAGACATCTTTAAAACAACTAGAGATAAAAGAGAGGTATCAGAATCCTTAACAGCAAAATAGAAGCCAGAAGATACTAATGTCCTTAAAGTGCTAAGAAAAAAATAACTGCCAAGCTAAAATTCTAAAATTCAGTACTCAACTATCATTTAAGAATATGGGCAAAATTAAAATATCTCTGAGCACAAATAATAAATGGACCAAATACTACAGTTAAAATCCAAGTGTATCCTGTTTTAGGATAACTGTGGAAAATTTTGAAATAACAAAAATAGAAAAGAAATAGCACAAATACCAAAAGATATCTGATATAGCTATTAAAATACAAATCAAGAATGTCACCAATTTGCAAGGAAGATAATAATTTTAAATTTTATCTATTAATATGGCCTCAAAATGTACAAAACATGAATTGATAGTTGCTGAGCAAAACTGACAGACCCACAATTATAGTGGGTAATTAATTTCACCTCTCAGTAATTAAGCATACAAAAAAATTAGTAAGGCTCAGAAGATTTAAATAATGCAGTATGCCTGATAAGACATGGTACTTCCAACATCCAGAAAATAAGCATTTTCTACAAGCATACATGAGACATTTATAAAATCTGATCCATACGCTAAAACTAAAAACAGAAGTCTGAAATATGTACCAGTGCTTAGTTTCATGCAGAGCATCCTCTGACAAAAATACACATAAATTGGGAACCAGTAACCAAAAGATACCTTTAAAACCCTTATGTTTAGAAATTTAATAATATGCCAGCTAGTATTTAATAGGTCACAGAAGAAATCAGGACATAAATTTAAACAGATTAAAACTCAGTAATATTGAAAATACTACATATCAAAATGTGTGGTATGCAGCTAAAAGTACTTTAAGGGAGTTTTATAAATGCTTATTTTAGAAGAAAAAAAAGATTTAAATTTAATAAGCTAAGATTCAACTCAAGAAGTTAGAAGAATGACCAGAGGAATCCAAAGAAACGGTAATAATGAAAGCAGAAATAAACAGTATTTTAAAACAAAGTTATAAAAAGAATCAACAAAACCAAAAGCTGGCCATTTGTAAAAGATTACTATAGACACACCTCTGCCAAGATTGATTTAGAAAAAAAGACCTAAATAATATTGAAATGGAAACGGTCATGAATCATCTACAGCAGAGATTAAAAACCATCATAAGACAAACTATGAAGAAGACCTGCTAAACAACAACAACAAAAAACCTGAGTGTTTCTTAAATAAATGACAAGGTAGGAAAACACAGCAGTAGAATCTACACATTAAAAGAAATATAAAAGTCAAATGAACTTGTGTGTTCAAGCAAACTGTAAAAGAAGGAAACATTAAAAGACATAAGTCTGAACACTGGTATTTGATAATGAAGAATTTGGTTTGATAATAGTACTGAGATTATTTTTTAAGTGGTCAATAGCAATACACCTAGAACTGTTGACGTGTGAATCTCTCTGGGATTTGTCTCAGTATGTGAGAGGCAGAAGTGGGAGGCGTATTACAGTTCAAGCAAGACTGGCTGAATTAATAACTTAGGAGATGGGGCATGAGTTTAGGATACTATTTTGTCCGCTTTTGCACATTTGAAATTTTCCATAATCAAACTGTTTTAGACTAGAAGATGATACTAAGAGTAATTCTTTGCTGATAAATTTGCAAACCATCTAAATGGACAGTTTCCTGAAACATATGTGTGTATATACGTATTTACATACATATATATGTTTACCAAAATTAATTAAATAGAAAACCTGAATAAATCTTACCAAATTATCAAATTGATTTTTTAGTTAAAATAGGTAAACAGAAAAATTGGTCGGGGTGCCTGGGTGGCTTAGTTGGTTAAGTGTCCAACTTCAGCTCAGGTCATGATCTCACAGTTTGTGAGTTCGAGCCCCACTTTGGGCTCTGCGCTGACAGCACGGGGCCTGCTTGGGATTTCTCTCCCTTTCTTTCTAAATAAATAAATAAACTAAAAGAAAAAAGAAAAATTGGTCATGTTAGATTTTACCAAATAGTCAAGGAACATGTTACATAATAAAAATTGAAGAAAATAGAACATTCCCCCAGCCTGTTCTATCAGAGCTAAATAGCATGAGAGAATTATACACCAGGATTATTTATAATGGTTTTGTTTTAAAAGTCATGACCTAGAAATTGTTGGACAGTTTAATATTAGAAAATCAAATGATATAGTTTCCCATATTAACAGATTAAAGGAGAAAATCCAGTTATCAATGGATGCAGAGGAAATATTCAGTGAAACTTAAAACCTATCGATAAAAAAACTGTTGGTAAGTCCAGCATAGAAGAATGTCTTCAGCATGATGAAGAGTATCTACCAAAACCCTAATTCAAACGTTGTAATTAATGGTGAAACCTTAGAAGTATTTCCTTTAAAGTCAGGAACAAGTCAGGAATGTCTGTTGTCATTGTTTTATTTGCTAGTGTTCTGAAATCCTGGTTGGGGCATCAAAATGAGAGAAAAAAAGTTCATCAATTATAAAGATCAACTGCTTTTCTCTACTAAAGCCAAAAGCAGTTAGAAAATCAAACTTTTTAAAGCACTATTTACAATAAGAACAAATCATAAGGTACTAGGAAGCAAATTTTTAAATTGAAATGCATAAAAGAAGGCCTACAGAAATGGGGGAGAGAGGGAGATCATTTTCATGGATGGGAAGATTCAGTATCACAAAAATGTTCATTGTTCTCTAATTTATCAATTTAAAGTAATTCCATTCCAAATCCCAGGAGGGCTTTCTAGGGAAGTTGGCAAGCTAATTCTAGAATTCACATAGAAGAGGAAAGCATTCAGAAGAACCATAACAGTTTTGAATAAAAACAAGTGGAGATACTTACCCTTCAAGATAAAGTTGTGGCAGTTGGATAGAATGCATTTGTCAGTGGAATATACAAACTAATAAAATTGAATTAAGTATCTAAAGGTAAAACTACACATATATGGTGGTTGCCAGAGGGGAGGTGGGTGAGGGAATAGGTGAAGTAGACAAGAAATTAAGAGGTACAGACTTCAGTTATAAAATAAATAAGTCACAGGCATGAAAGGTATAGCATAGGGAATATAGTAATACTGTAATAATGTTTGGTGACTACACTTACTGTGTTGAGCACTGAGTAATGTATAGAATTGTTGAATCACTGTATTGTACTGAAAATATTATAATAAAGTGAGTCAAATGAATTTTTTAGTTTCCCAGTGCATCTAAAAGTTGTTTTACACTGTACTTTGATCTGTTAAGTGTGCAATAGTATTATGTCTAGAACAACAGTGTATGTGCCTTAATTCAAAAATACTGTATTGCTAAAAAATGCTAATAACCAGGATATGAGCTTTCAGCGAATCATAGTCTTTTTGCTGCCTCGATATTGATGGCTGCAGGGTGGTGGCTGCTGAAGGCTGCGGTGACTGTGACAATTCCTTAAAATAAGACAACAATGAATTTGCTGTGATTGACTCTCCTTTCGAAAATGATTTCTCTGCAGCATGCGATGCTGTTTGGGAGCATTTTACCCACAGTAGAACTTCTTTTAAAATGGAGTCAATCCTCTCAAGCCCTCCCACTGCTTTATCAACTAAATTCATGTAATATTCTGAATTCTCTGTTCTCATTCCAATAGTCTTCACAGCATCTTCACCGGGAGTACACTCCATCTGAAGAAATCACTTTCTTTGCTCATCCATGAGAAACTTCATCTGTTAGAGTTTTATCATGAGATGGTTGCAATTCAAATATAATAATACCAAAGTTTGAAATAGTGTGAGAATTACCAAGTGTGATCCAGAGACAAAAATGAGCAAATGCTGTTGGAAAAATGGCACTGATAGACTTGCATCATTGATGCAGGGTTGCCAAAAACTTTGAATATGTAAAAAAAAACAGTATCTGTGAAGCAAGATGAAATAAGGTATGCCTCTCTTTTTGTGGAAAGGCCACTGAGAACAATGGACTGGAACACTACTTGCACACTTCTTTTGTATATATTTTTATAAGTGGATTTTTCTGAAACATCACCCATTAACTAGTTTACTCCATATTGAGTATTCATGGGTTAGGGTGGTCTTTAACATGTTTTCCTTTAACTTTCTTATATCATCTGTTTAGTCATTTAGTTTAACACAATTTTATTTATTATTTCTTTTAATGTTTATTTTTGAGAGAGAGAGGGACACAGTGTGAGCAGGGGAGGGGCAAAAAGAGGGAGACACAGAATCTGAAGCAGGCTTCAGGCTCTGAGCTGTCAGCACAGAGCCCGACACAGGGCTTGAACCCACAGAACGGTGAGAGCATGACCTGAGCTGAAGTCCGACACTTAACTGCCTGAGCCACCCTGCTGCCTCAGGAGGTTGAGTGTCGGACTTCAGCTCAGGTCATGCTCTCACCGTTCGTGAGTTCAGGCTCCACATCAGGCTTTGCGTTGACAGCATGGAGCCTGCTTCAGATTTCTCTGTTTCCCTCTCTGTCTGCCCCTCCCCTCCTTGCTCACTCTCTCTCAAAAATAAACATTAAAAAATTGTTTTGAAAAAGTAACATTCTCCAATATTCAGTATTCCAAATAACACTCCTAAGAATTTATGAATCTCGAATTATTTCTTCATGAAGTACTTCAAAAACAAGGTCTAAGAAATATTAATTTCTTAAACATTTATTTTTTACCTTTTTAAAAGAGAGTACATGGGCAAGACAGGGAGAGGGGCAAAGGGAGAAAGAATCTTAAGCAGGCTCCACACTCAGTGCGGAGCCTGACACGGGGCTCAATCCCACAACCCTGGGATCATGACCTGAGCCGAAATTAAGGGTCAGACACTCAACTGAGCCACCCAGGCAACCCTAATTTCTTAAACATTTAAATAATTATTAAATATTGTCACATGAAAAAATAAAAACTATTACAGGAATAGAGGAAGCCTCATATGTTCCCTTTAGCTTTCCTACATACCCTTAGTTCGAGTTTTATAATTTCTATACAATTTTGTATTTTCATATTTATGTACTATAAAAATATATACTATTCTGTATATTTTTAAATTTTTTATCAATTGTAGAAATAAATCACCGTTCTCTTTTTAGACATTTAATTTGCTTTCACATTTTAATATATTAAATAGTACTGCTATAAACATTTTTGTATTTTCATTATGCCCATGTATGATGACTTCATTTGGTTATATAGCTAGAAGTGTAGTTTTGTGTTGTAGGACATGACCATCTTTAGCTTTACCAGAGCATGCCAAAGGCTGCCAAAGTGTTAGTGGCAATTTATTCTTTTAAGAGTATTTTCATTACTCAATCCTTGCTGACACTTGGTCATATCAAGTAACATACAGTCAAATTTTTTGACCGATGCTCAGAGTCATTTGACAGCCACCATAATCAAGAACCATTCCATTACCCCAATGAAATTATCTTGGTTTCTTCCTTTGCAGTCAAAACCCGTCTTTAATCTTGATCCCTGGCAACTAATTATCTTTTACTGTTCTATAGTTTTACCATTTCCAAACGTCCTATAATTAGAATCACACAGTATGTATGAGTCTGAATTCTTTTGTTTAGTATGATGTGCTTGAGATTCTTCTGTTATTACATGTACCAGTAGTTCATTTCTTTTATTGATGAACAGATTTTATGATGTGGATATACTATAGTTTATTCTTAACAGCTGAAGAACATGGGGACTGTTTCCAGTTTTTTTATTATTGATAAAACTTCTATACACATTTCTGTACAGGCTGTTTTGTGTAAACATGTTTTTAATTTTTCTGGATATTCATCCAGGAGACTGCTGATTCACATGGTAGCTTTATAAGAAACCACCAAGCTGTTTTCCAGAGTGGTTATATTGTTTTGGATTTCTTTCCACAAGGAATGTTACCAGATTTTCAATTGCTCTACGTAAGTTCTAAGCACTTGGTATTGTCAGCTGTTTGTTTTTTGTTTTTTTTTTATAGTTACTCTAATGAAGATATAATGCTATGGGTTTTAATTTGCAAATTTGCAATGTCTAAATCTTTAGTGGTGTTGGCTATGCCCATTTTAAGACTGAGTAGTTTTCTTACTATTCACTTTTGAGTTCTGGGTTAAGTCTTTTGGCAAGTGATATACAAATATTTTCTCTCAGTTGGTGGCTCTTTTTACTCAACAGTGTCTTTCACAGAGAAAAAGTTTAATGCAGTCAAGTTATTCACTTTTTAATGAATTTTCCTTTAATGTATCTAAGAACTCTTTGCCTGACCCAAAGTCATAATTTTTTCCTATATTTCCTTCTGAAAGTTAAATAATTTTATATTTTTATGACCCATTTTGAGTTAATTTTTGTATAAGGTATTGTGTATAGCCCAAGGTTTGTTTTCTTTCTTTCTTTCTTTCTTTCTTTCTTTCTTTCTTTCTTTCGCTTATGGATGTCTGACTTTTCCAGCACCATTTGTTGAAGACTATCCTTTCTCCATTATTGCTTTTGTACCTCCGTTAAAAGAATAATAATAACTTCATTTGTAAGAATCTATTTCTGGGCTCTGTTCTGTTTCATGGATCTGTGTGTCTGTCCTTTTGTCAGTTCCACACTGTTTTGATTATTGGAGCTTTAAAGTCTACACTCTGGCACTCTACAGCTTCCAGTATGGTGCTGAATGGGAGTTACCTTGTTATTGATTTTGAGGGGGAAAGCATTCAGGTTTTCACCATTAAGTATGGTGTGAGCTCTGGGTTTTTGTAGATACCCTTTACCAGATTACAGAAGTTCTGCTGTTTTTCTAAGATTTTCATCATGAATGGATGTTGATTAACAGATTAAAGTGATCATGTATCTTCTCTCTTTTAGTCTGTTTACAATGGAGACTTATATTGATTCTTCATAATTTAAACCAGCCTTGGATACCTGGGATGAACCATATTTGGTTGTGATTATGTAAAAGTATTACCATTTTTCTATGTTGCTGGATTAGATTGGCTAATATTTTATTGAGGATTTTTGCATCTATTTTCTGGAGTGATGGTTCTGATACCATTTCCAACTTGTGGGCTTTTTTCCCTTATACCACCAAGCAGTTCTCAGACACCAACTGGGTGTCCAGTGATTCAACTCAGTTCTGACAGTATCTACCCTGAGATGGCATCAGATTCCTAGGGTTAGGGGCTCAGTCCCACAAGTCTGGCCTCCACTTCAGATGCCATTCTTATATCCAGGTTGTCACCTGTGCTTCTGACCAACTGGTTATAAATCAGAGGTTTCTATGAGCCCCTTCTAGAGTTTGATTAATTTGCTAGAGCCACTTAGAAAACTCAGGAAACCTGTTTGCTTACTTAAATTGCCAGTTAATTACAGAGCATATTAAAGGATAAAAATCAACAGCTAGATGAAAAAATACAGGTGAGGCCCTGAACAAAGGAGCTTCTGTACCCATGGAGTATGGGGTTTAGCACAATGGCATATGGAAACATTCTGGTTCACCAACTTGAAAGCTCTTGAAACCTTTTCCTTTTGAGTTTTTTTATGGAGGCCTTATTACATAAGCATGGCTAATTAAATCATCAGCTGTCAGCCCTGGCCCTCTCTTCTCCCTAGAAGTTGGGGTGGAACTGAAAGTGTAAACCCTCAATTCATGGTTATTTACCCCAGTGACCAGCCCCCATCTTTAGGGGATTTCCAAAAGTTACCTAACATAAATAATTGTTGAAAGGGCCACAAGACACCCATTTCAACTTTATGGCTCTAGAACATTTTCAGGAACTGAGGACAAGAGACCAAATACAACAAAAGATCCTCCCATTGCTCCTATTGCTCAGGAAATTCCAAGGGTTTGGGGAGCTCTGAGCCAGAAACAGAGATGAAGATGGAATATATATATTTTATTATAAAACACAGTATGACAGCAGAAATACTGATCAGTAGTTTCCTTATGTCTTTGGTAAAAGAATTGGCATAACTTTTTCCTTGCATGGTTGGTATAATTTAACCGTGAATTCACCTAGGCCTGGAGCTTTTTTTGTAAGGTTTTTAACTATGAATTCATTATTTTTGATAAATGATATGGCCATTCAGGTTACATATTTTTCTTAGAAGTGTTTGGGCAGTTTGTCCCTTTTAAGGAATTTGTCCATTTCATCTGAGTCATCTGATTTGGGGGCATAGAACTGTTTACTGTATTTTTTTTATTGTTTTGTTTGAAACATTTTATTTCTAAGTAATCTCTACACTCAACATGGGGTCGAACTTACAACCCCAAGATCAAGAGATGTATGCCCCACCAACTAAGCCAGTCAGGCACCCCCTTTTTTCACTCTTCTTAATGTTGGTAGGGTCTGTAGTGATATTCTCTTTTTTTCTTTCTTTTTCTTTTTAAGCTTATTTATTTTGAGAGGGAGTGAGAGAATCCCAAGGAGGCTCTGCACTGTCAGCACAGAGGCTGATGCAGGGCTTAAACCCATGCATGAACCATGAGATCATGACCTGAGCCAACATCCAGAGTCAGATTCTTAGCCAGCTGAGTCACTCAGGCGCCCCATCCTCTTTTTTTTTTATTCTTGATGGCTTATATTTATCCAGATATTTTACCATATCTGCTTCCTTTCATTCATAAAGTTCTAGGATTCATTCTAGTAGCCTTTCTCTTTTACCTAAGAACTTCCTTTAGGGGTGCCTGGGTGGCTTGGTCCGTTGTGTGTCCAACTTCTGGCTCAGGTCATGATCTCAAGGTTCATGAGTTCCTTCTTGTGAGTTTGAGCCCTGCACCTGCTGACAGTAGAGAGTCCACTTCCGATCCTCTGTCCCCCTCTATCTCTGCCCCTCTCCTGCTTGTTCGTTCTGTGTCTCAAATAAATAAATAAATAAATAACTAGCTTCCTTTAGCATTTCTTTTATAGCAGGTCTGTATACAGCAAACTCTGAGTCTCTTACATCTTCACCCGGGTGTGTTATTTGCCCTCGTTCCTGAAAGAACATGTTTGCTGTATATAAAATTCTAAAGTTTACAGGTTCTCTTTTTCAACATTTAAAAATTTTGATGGACTGCCTTTGGCACTGATTTCTGAAGAGCAATCCACAGCCATTCAAATTGTTCCCTTCTACAAAATGCATCATTTTTCTCTGTCAGTTCTCAAGTCTTTGATTTTGATTTTTGATGTGTGTAGGCCTTGGTTTTTGTTTGCTTTTATCCTGTTTTATGTTTGCTGAGCTTTTTGAATCTAAATTTTTGTCTTTCACTAAACTTGGACAGTTTTAGCAATTATTTCTTCAAATATTTTTTTCTGTAAGAATCTCTTCTCCTGAGACTTAAGGGACATGAATTTTAAGCCTTCTGAAATTGTTCCACAAGTCCCTGAGGCTCTGTTCATATGTTCTCAACCCTTTTTACTCAGTATCTCAGATTCTCAGGAGTCCTCTTCCATTTTACTGACTTCACTCTGCCATCCCCATTCTCCTATTGGGCCCATACAGTGGATTCTTTTTTTTAGTTTCAGACATTGTATTTTTCAATTTCAGTTCTAAGATTTCCACTTGGTTCTTTAACAATTTCTATTTCTCTCCTATAATCTGTCTACTCCTTTAGCGTTTGCCTTTACCTCACGGAGCATGTTTATATTGTTGCTTTAAAGGCGTTGACAAGAAAAAATTTAAAAAAATTTAAAAAAAAAAAAGGGCGCCTGGGTGGCTTGGTCGGTTAAGCGTCCAACTTCGGCTCAGGTCATGATCTCGCGGTCTGTGAGTTCGAGCCCCGCGTCGGGCTCTGTGCTGACAGCTCAGAGCCTGGAGCCTGTTTCAGATTCTGTGTCTCCCTCTCTATCTGCCCCTCCCCTGTTCATGCTTTGTCTCATAAATAAACGTTAAAAAAAAAAAATTAAAAAATAAAGGCGTTGACAGTTCCAATATCTGGATCCTGTTAGGATTGAGATCTGTTGACTATTTTTTCATTTCAGAATTAATCCCATTTCCTGGGTCTTTATATGTAATTTTTTATTATGTCTTGGATATTTTCAATATAACATTGTGAGACTTTGGGTCCTGTTAAAAATACCTGGAAAATGTTGGCTTTTGTTATTATTTATTTTATTTTTGTCAGTCTACCCAGTTAGATTCAGATTGCATGTACCATGTCATTTCGTGTGGGTGGTGGTTCCAGCATTTGTTGAGTTTTGGGGGCCTTTGCTGTGCTGTGGAGGCTTACCCAGGGGATGTCCTGCTCAGGTACTCGAGTTTGGTTTCTCAACATCTTTGTCATGTTTCTTTAGTTCTGTTTCATGAATATGCAGGTAAGCCAGATAGGTATGCCATGAATATGTAGGGAAGCCAGAATTAGTGCTTTTTCTTTAGTTCTCTGCTCTCCAAGACTCCTTCACATTCTCCAGATAACGTTTCCTTTTCTCATTTCCTCTTGTGGCCGAAAAGAAGTTTCTTCAGTGTTTCTGCCTCCTGACCTGTGAGTTTTGAGTGACTAAGAGAGAGAGGGGGAAAAATGGGGTGGGGGAACTCCCTCCCTCCACACTCTCTTGACATCATCATATTCTTTTCTTAGTTCTGCTAGTTCAGGAGATGGGATTTCTCTTGGAGTTTCAGTTGCTGCTGTAGCTGCTGCATGCAAATCTGTGACTGGTGCTGACCCTGGGCAGAGCTGGTAGAGTGGGAAAAACAAACCAGACACACACACACACACCCCTCGTCCCAATTTCTTAGTCTTCTGGCTGGAGTGCTTTCTCTGAGTTCATTGTCTGTTTTTTGCTGTGAGTTCCATGAATCTGCCCAGGACACAAAGGAGAAAGAAAAACTGAATCTCACCTCCTTTATGGGTCATTCAAGTTTGACTTCCTTCAAGGCCCATCTTTTACTTTCCAGAATCTTCATGTAGTTGCTTTTCACATTTTATTCTGAGTTTTTAGTTAAGCCATACTGTTTCATCTTGGGTGGTTCTGGAAGTCCATTTATTTAATGTAGTAAAATTGATTATTTTTATCTTTATGGTTTATACTTTGTGTCTTCTATGTTTGTTTTTAATAAACTTTCCTAACCATAGGTTGTAGAACTACACTTATGTATTTTGATCTGTGTGCTTTGGTTTTAACATTTAAGGATTGATTTTATGTCAACTATAAGATAAGGATCTAATGTCAGTAGTTGTACTGCCTATTATCAAGGATCTCCTTTTCATCTGGAATGCTATACAGGCACACTTCATTTTACTGCATTTTTTACAAATTAAAGATCCAAGACTTCAGGGAAGAAGTATCTACAAATGTGGTGGAAACAGCAAGAGAACTAGAATTAGAAGTGGAACCTAGAGGTGGGACTGAATCTCTGCAACTCATGATAGAACTTTAACAGATGAGTTGCTTCTTATGATGAGCAAGAAAGTGGTTTCTTGAGATGGAATCTCTTCCTGGTGAAGATACAGTGAAGATTCTTGAAACGGCAACAGAGGATTCACAATATTACATGACTTAGTTGATAAAGTAGTGGCAGGGTTTGAGAGGATTGACTCCATTTTAAAAGAAGTTCTGCTGTGGGTAAAATGCTACCAAACAGTATTGCATGCTGCAGAGAAATCATTTGTGTGAGGAGTCAATTGATGCAGCAAACTTCATTGTTGCCTTATTTTAAGATATCACGGTCACCCCAGCCTAACACTGAGGCAGGATCCTCCACCAGCAAAAAGATAATGACTTGCTGAAAGCTCAGATGCTGGTTATCATTTTTTTTAGCAATAAGGTATTTTTGAATTAAGGAATGTACATTTTTTTAGACTTAATGTTATTGCATGCTTAACAGACTACTGTGCAAGCCAACTTTTATATGCCAGTTTTGGGAACCAAAAAATGCATTTGACTCACTTTATTGTAGTATTCACTTGATTGTGGTCTGGAACCAAACATGCAGTACCTCCAAGATATGTCCATAGTTGCTTTCTGAGGATGTCATTGCATTTCTTTTGGAGTCTTCAGGAGTTCCAGTAGACTGCATCCCCTTTTCCCTCCACACTGAGAATGTGGAGATTCAAAATAGCTCCTTTATTACAACAAAGGCTAGAGGAAGCAGCTTAGTGAGAGAGTCATATTAGACTTGCTAGTTCCTTACCCACCAGTTGTACTTCCCACCTAAATCTAGCCTGGACCATCCCAGCCCAAGGAAAGTTTGCATCTGCAGAAGAAACCCACTAAGGTCACTGCTTCCTACTTGGTGGTCCAGGGAAAGAGAGACCAGACTCCCCACCATCAAAGTAACTCCACCTCCCTGGGGAAGGTGTAGGAGTGGGATAAGAGATGAGCATTTAGTAGATTTGTTGCCATGCAGTCTGGGTGAGAGAAGAGTATATGTGCCCCCCTCCCACCTATTTCAATTTGTTAGGTTCATACTGTTAGAAATATTTTCTGAAAATTAGTTGAACTAAACTTATTTCAGTATTTTGCTACACTCAGAAAAGAATGTCATTATCATAGGACTTAAAACTTTTGGCTTAAAAAGTTAAAGAGCATTTACTGTGGTCTTGTGTAGTACCATGTTTCTTTGGATTACAGAAAAGATTAAATACTTCAGACTTCTTTATTTTTCTTATATTTAGCTCTACCAGTTCATAGTTTTATAAGCCTAGCCATGTATTCATTACTTGCTATGAGCAAGAATTATACTAGATATAATTAGCACATGATTCTCTCATTGGAAGACCTTACAGTATAATAGGGAAGGCAAATAATTACTGTATTGATGAAACTTGCTCACTACCACAGAACCATGGACAGAATGCTTTGGTTATGTAAACAATGGAATTAATGAGAATAAATGATATATTTAAGGAAACCTATTGCTTATATGTAATACATTTATAAAGGTTTTATGAGGTTTTGAAATGGTGATCCTACTTAGTTACCAATTTTCCACTGTTCTCTTGGAAGTAGCAAACTGGTCATTTCAAATAAGCTAAAGTTATTTGGTTGAAATTTAACCCTTTGAGCTATATTTTTTTGTTTGCTTAGTTTTGTACCATCAAGATATTTTAGAGAGATCTATGACATTACGTTTTTGTTATATGAAGTCTTTTATTTTTTTTTTAAGTTTATTTATTTTAAGAGCGAGAGAGAGCTGGGAGGGGCAGAGAGAGAGGAAGAGAGAATCCCAAGCAGGCTCTGTGTTGTCAGTGCATAGCCCAACACAGGGCTCAAACCCATGAACTGTGAGATTGTGATCTGAGCCGAAACCAAGAGTCAGATGCTTAACTGATTTAGCCACCCAGGTGCCCCAAGTCTTTTGAATTAAAAGACAGCTGGCTCAGTTGGTAGAGCATGTGACTTTTGGTCTCGGGGTTGTGAGTTCAGGCCCCTGTTGGGTGTAAAGATTACTTAAAATCTTTGAACGAAAATTTCATATATTGAAAAAAATAAAATAAAATAATAAAAGGAAAGATAAATATCTAAGAAAAAAAATCTTTGAACGAATGAATGAATAGAAAGGGAGGGAGGGAGGTGGCATCACATTGCTACCTCAGAGATAGAAACTAGATTGAATACTCATTATATGTCTTTAATGTCAATCAGAGGAAGTCTGTATTCTCTAGTCACTAAAATTTTAATTGTAGAATCACATAGGAGTAACTAGAGCAAAAAGTGAACTGTGCTTGTGCCTGCATGAAAGGCATCCCAGACAGTGGGAAGAACACAAATGTTAGAGTCAGTCCAGCCTAGGTCAGATCTTCGCCCTGAGTAACCTTGGACAAATTCCTTAATCTATCTGAGTCTTCATTTTCTCCTTGCCTGTAAAGAATAATAGTTACTTCATTCAGTTATTTTAGAGATAAGCACAATGTCCTTCTAAACCCACAACCTGAACATTAATGTGCACAGTCCTTCTAAGCCTACAATCTAAAGGAAATCTTTAAACAAGAGTGGACCAAGCATATTTTAAGAACTTAGTGCCAGGTGGCAAGCTGCCTATAAAATTTCAAGAAAAAGAGTGCTAATCAAATTAGAATACTAATAGTGCTTATTTTGGTACTACAGTTTACATCTTCCTGACAGAAACCTTAGAAATTGTCATTTATGGGGTGAAATTTTAAAGCCACTTAAATGTGCAGTATAGAATAAGGGTAAATAAATGACAGGACATCATGGGAATGTTTATGGTTATGAAGAGTATAGGTAATAGAAAAATGGTTTTGATGTGTTACATGAAAAACCAGGTTGTATATACCTTACTACTAAACTTGGGCTTTAAAAACGTGAAGAAAAACTTTTAAAAAACTACATTTGTTATGAGGGATTCTTTTATTTTCCCAATCTGTCAGTACCACAAGATTGCTTTCATAATAAGGAAACTAAGACAACCAGTGAGCCTCATGGAACAAAAAGTTTCTTCTCTTTATAGATCAAACACAAACTTAAGATTCCTTAAATGCTTAGTTCCATTAAGACAAAGAAAGAGGCCAAAGAGTGTCTTAGTCTTTTAACTGCTTAGGCCCCAGCCTTTTGTCTGTTGTTAGATTTATCTGTTTATCTGTCAGCTACTGTAATCTTGTCTACCATGTTCATTGGATAGCAGAACTAGAAAATTCAAATTTATATTTTCAAAAGCAGTGTTTTTCTCTGTTTTAATGTTACAGATTTATTTGAGGTTCCTAGATTATCAAATGGAGCACTCAAATGAATGCAAGAGAAATTTCGTTGCAGTTTATGATGGAAGCAGTTCTATTGAAAACCTGAAGGCCAAGTTTTGCAGCACTGTGGCCAATGATGTCATGCTGAAAACAGGAGTTGGAGTGATCCGAATGTGGGCAGATGAAGGTAGTCGGCTAAGCAGGTTCAGAATGCTCTTTACTTCCTTTGTGGAGCGTAAGTAAATCCTATAGCATTGAGATCTTTTACATAATTTTCATTTATTCAGAACTCAGTTCTATTTTCTTTTGGCAAAGACTAGTAACAGGATGTAGAAATAACTAAGTCTTAGCCCCTATTCTCAAGGAATTAACTGTCCTGGATGAAAAACCATGTTAATACATTAAATTGGAGCACTACCTTAGTATAAAGGTGTAAATGTGATAGGGAATGCAGAAAGTGGAGACTTCTTTCAAGATTTAAAAAATTATCAGTAGTAGTAATTCAGCGTGGTGAATAATTACGAATCTACCAAACCATGCTCATCAAAGATCTAGATAGGCTGTTTTTTTCTAACTTTTTATTTTTAAATAATTTTAAGCATATAGAACGTTATGAAAATAGTAGAGTTTTCATATGCCTTTCACTCAGGTTCCCCTAATAATGTAGTAAAACTGAAAAATAACACTGACTCAGTATTATTGACCAGTATATAGACCTTATCTACATGTCACTAGTTTTCCCATTAATGTCCACATTGCATTTACTTTCATCTGTCCTTTAGTGTCCTCCATCTGTGACAGTTCCTCAGTCTTTAATGACCTTAATACTTTTGAAGGGTATTGGCCATTTATTTAGCCGATTGTCAGTTTAGGTTTGTCTGATGTTTTCTCATGGATTCATTTGAAGTTACGTATTTCTGTCAGTACCCCAGAAATCACATTATATCTTTCTCAGTGTATCACACCAGTGAGGCAGGGGTACATAATGTGGATTTGTCTGACATTAACTTCAGTCACTTGCTTAACGTGCTGTCAGGTTCCTCCACTATAAAGTTACTGATTTTTTCATCTTAATTAATAATTCTCTTTGAGACTATGTAATATCCTTTTTCTCACTGTTGTTAGTTTCTCATGTAATAGGTATTCCTGTAGTGTTTACCTAATGGGAGTTTTCTGTTTCCATTATTCCTTCTACCCTTATTAATTGTAATTAAACTGTGAGAAAGAGCTGTTTTTCCCCCTCATTTATCTATTCAGTTATTTATATCAGTATGAGTTTATGGATTTTTATTTTATGCCATTATTATATATATAATTATATATGATATATAATTATTATAGTACTAACATTATTTTGTTGCTCAGAATCCCAGCTTTGGCCACTGGGAGCTCCTTCAAGTTGTCTCCTTTATCCTTTTGATGTGCCTTTAAAAAAAAAAAAAATCACTTTCTTACTTTCTGTTACCACAAGATGGCCCAGGCTCAACTGTGTTTTCCCTGGTCCAGCCCTAGAACCAACCATATTTCCAAGAAGCTCTTTCCTTCTCTTAAAGAAAACATTCAGAAAACACTTTTTTTTTTGTTTTTTAATAGAAATCATAATGAATCTGTGGATTGCTTTTGAGTAGTATTGTCATCTTAATATTAAGTCTTCAGTCCATGAACCCAGGATGTCTTCCCATTTATTTGTTGTCTTTAATTTCTTTCAACAGTGTTTTGTATTCTTTAGTATACAGGTCTTGCATCTCCTTGGTTACATTTATTCCTAAGAATTTTTTTGTTTAATGCTGTTATAAAGGAATTATTTTCTTTTCCAGTTTTTCATTGTTAGTGTGTAGAAATGCTCCTGACTTTTGTCTTTTGTATGCTGTTTTTTGTATCCTATAACTTTACTGGATTAGCTCTGTGTGTGTCTGTGTGTGTGTAATCTTGTTAGGGTTTTCTACATATAAGATCATGTTATCTGCAAACAGATAATTTTACATTTTCCTGTCCCATTTGGATGCTTTTTATTGCCTTTTCTCGCCTAATTGCTCTTGCTAGAATGTCTAGTACTATGTTGAATAGAAGTGAAAGGAGACATCCTTGTCTTGTTTCTGATCTTAAGAGAAAAGCTTTCAACCTTTCACCATTGAGTATGGTGTTAGCTGTGGGGTTTTCATATATGGCCTTTATCACATTGAGGAAATTTTCTTCTGGCCCTAGTTTATTAAGTGTTTTCATCATGAAATTTTGTCAAATGCTTTTTCTGATTCAGTTGAGATGATCATGTCATTTTTTCCCTCTTCATTCTGTTAATGTGGGGTGTTACATTGATTTTTGTATGTGGAACTGTTTTTGTGTTCCAGGAATAAGTCCCACTTGGTCATGGTGTATAATCCTTTTAATATGTTGTTGAATTCAGTGCCAGTATTTTGTTGAGAATTTTTGCATCAATATGCATAAAGAGGTATTGGTCTGTAGTTCAATTTCTTGTAGTATCTTTGTCTGGCTGTGGTATCAGGGTTATGCTGATCCATAGAATAAGTAAGAAGTGATCCTTTCTCTTCAGCTTTTTGAAAGAGTTTGAGAATTGACATTCTGTAAACATTTGGTAGAATTCATCAGTGAGGCCATTCAGTGCAGGGCTTTTCTTTGTTGGGAAATAGTTTGATTACTGATTCAATATTCTTGCTAGTTAGAGATCTGTTCAGATTTCCTGTTTGGTTTTTATTCAATTTTGGTAGAATGTATGTTTCTAGGAATTTGTCTATTTCATCTAGATTAGTAGTTTATTGGTGTAGAATTGTTGTTAGTATCCTCTTCTAATCCTTTTTATATCTATAAGATCTGTAATAATGTCTCCACTTGCATTTCTGATTTTAGTAATTTGAGTCATTTTATCTCTGTTTCTTTTTTTCCTTAATCATTGTAACTAAAGTTTGCCAATTTTGTTGATCTCGTCAAAGAACCATTTTTTGGTTTTTTCTTTAGTTTTTCTATTCTCTCTCTCTATAATTTCAGTACTACTGACAAAGGCATAGAACTTTGAGTTTAGTTTGCTCTTCCTTTTCTGGCTCTTTAAGGTTAAGTTAATGGTTCCAGATCTTTCTCCTTTTTTAATGTAGGCATTTATAGCTATAAATTTCTTTCTTAGCACTGTTTCATTGCTTCTCATAAGTTTTGGTATGCTGTGTTTTCATTTTCTTTGGTCTCAGGTATTATCTAATTTTCCCTTGTGATTTCTTCTTTGACTAGTTGGTTAAGAGGGTGTAGTTTAATTCCCACATGTTTACAAATTTTCTAGTTTTTATTTTGTGACTGATACCTAGTTTTACTTCATTGTGATTGGAAAAGAAACTTTGTATGATATCAGTCTTTTAAGATTTTTGTGTGTATATGGCTGGCCTAACATATGGTCCATCCTGGACAAAGTTCCTTATACATGAGAAAAATGTATATTTTGCTGTTGCTAGGTGGAATTTTCTTTATATATCTATTAGGTCCTCCAGTTGACTTATAGTGTTATTCTTTCATTTGGTTATTTATCTTCTGTTTGGTTGTTGTATCCATTATTAAAAGTGGGATATTGAAGTTTCCAGCCATTATTGTAGAATATCTAATTCTCCCTTAAAATTCTGATAGTGTTTCCTTCTTATAATTTAGGGGTCTGATATTTTATTTATTTATATATTTTTATGATTGTTGTATTTTCTTGATGAATCCCTTTTACCAATCTACATTGTCCCTTTTTATCATTTGCAACAGTCAATACCCTGACATTAAAGTCTATTTTTGTCTGATATTTGTATAGCCACCCCAGCTCTCTTTGGTTAACTGTTTGCATGGAATATCTTTCTCCATTTTTTTTTTTTTTTTTTTTTTTTTATTTTCAACCAATTTGTATCTTTAAATCTAAAGTGAGTCTTTTGTAGAACAGTATATAGTTGGATCTAGGGGGTTTTTTGTTATCTATTCTGCCAATCTCTGCTGTTTGAATAGAGGGTTTAACTCATTTACATTAACAGTAATTACTAAGGTGGAAGGACTTCTACACTTTTGCTATTTGTTTTCTAAATGTCTTAAAGCTTTTTCTCCCTCATTTTCTTCATTACAACCTCCTTTTGTGGTTAATTGATTTTTTGTGGCAACACAGTTGAATTTCCTTTTGTGTATATTCAGAAATTTTCTTTGTAGTTATAATGGGGTTTTCTCTTTATCTTAGTTAAGTCTTTAAAAGTCATCTTTACTAATTTGTGAGCATGTGAGAATTTTTTCATCTTAAAGGATGTTGTAGCTCACTGTAGATACTAATCCAGCTTAAAAGTGGAAGAACTCTGAGGACAGATTTTAGGATTCTTCCCTTAAATTCCTGATAATTCACATGAACAAATCCCAAGGAAAAATTGGTTCTATTGCCTTTCTATCTCCTGTAAAAGTCCAAGTGACTTGTCAGTACTTTTGATAATTATTTTGATTTTGCTTATTGTAAGTGTAAATCATATTACATTACCTTCGATTTAAAAAAAAAAAAAAAAAACTGTCTTCAAGGGGTGCCTAGGTGGCTCAGTTGGTTAAGCATCTGGCTTTACCTCAGGTCATGATCTCATGGCTTGTGAGTTCGAATCCCACATCAGGTTCTGTGCTGACAGCTCAGAGCCTGGAGCCTGCTTCAGATTCTGTGTCTCCTTCTTTCTCCCTCTGCCCCTCCCTCTCACTCTCGCGTGCTCTCTCTCTCTCTCTCTCTCTCTCTCTCTCTCTCAAAAGTAAACATTAAAAAAGTTTTTTTAAATTGATTTCAAAAATACCTTCATGTTTTTGGCTTGGCTTTAAGTGGCCTTTAACTTTAATCTACATTTGGAGAGAGCTGATTAGCCTCTCTGACTAATCCCTTTCCTCACAGTCACCTCTGTATGAAGAAAATTACCATTTAAAGATTTATCCAGACTGCCCCAAGATAGTTTAGTGTGTATGTTCACATCATATATATTTTTAAAATAACTGGTATATATTGTCCTCATAAGAGAAGGAAATATTTTCGCCTTTATAGCCTAAGTGAATAGAGTAAAATGGTAAACTATATGATTTTTGCAAGTCAAAATTTGTAAATATAAAGGTGTAAGAGTAAGATACTATCAGATATTTTCCTTCAGAAATTTAGGAATTAGTACTTTTTCCCTTTACTTGTAATTTCAAAATATTATTGTTCCATGGATTCTATATTAATATCATGATTGTATGTGACCTACACAAGCTTTATTATAGCTGAACTCTTCTGTCTGTAATTTTACAAGACTTGATGAATTGCCGGATGGGCAGTTGGGTTATGAAGCCAATTTAGCCAACCAGCCTTCCTACCTGCCTTCCATTCATTTATTTAACATTTATCATACAAGATGCTATTTGCTATGAAGATACAGGAATGGATGAAACATTCCCTGCTCTAAAGGATCTTATTATAGTCACTTAGGTGAGGTGACATAGATGCAAATGAGGCAGTTACAGGATTGACTATGACAATGACTGTTTGAGACAGAAAACAAAGTGCTTCCTGATTAAATATCCAGGTTACTTCTAGCAGACAGCATTGATTATGGAGCAAGTAATCCTTGAAGGTAGGACCTTGGAGTTTGTCCTTGAGATTTTAGAAGGTAGAAATGTTGGATAATTGAGGTTGCTATTCCAAACAGGCCACAGAATGAACAAAAGCATGGAGCCAATTTGGACCACAAGAAGTAGTAGAAGAAAGAAGAGAGAAAAATGAGTCAAAAGGTAGATTAGAGGGGCACCTGGGTGGCCCATTCAGTTAAGCATTTGACTCTTGATCTTGGCTCAGGTCATGATATCACAGTTCATGAGTTTGAGCCCCATACTGGGCTCTGCACTGTCAGTGTGGAGCCTGCTTGGAATTCTCTTTCCTTCTTTCTCTGCCCCTCCCCTGCTCATGCTCTCTCTTTCAAAATTAATAAATAAACTTAAAAAAAATTTTTTTACAAAGGCTAAAATTAGAGCTCATAGAGCACCTGTATAGCTCAGTCAGTTGAGCATCAACTTGATTTCTGTCCCTATCTTACTTGTGCTCTTGCTTTTTCTCACTCTATCTCAAAACAAAGAAATAAACTTAAAAAAAAATTAAAAACAAAAAAAAAGGTAGATTAGGGTTGCCTGGGTAGCTCAGTTGGTTGAGCGTCTGACTCTTGCTCTCAGCTCAGGTCTTGATCTCCAGGCCATGAGTTCAGTCCTTGCTTTAGGCTCTGCACTGGGCATGGAGCCTAGCTAGAGTTAGAAAGCCTTTAAATTAAAGGGTAAAAGTAGGAGCACCTGAGTAGCCCAGGCAGTTGAGCACCTGACTCTTGGTTTTGGCTCAGGTCATGATCTCATGGTTTGTGACATCAAGCCCCACATCGGGCTCTGTGCTGACAGTGTGGAGCCTGCTTAGGATTCTCTCCTTCCCTCTCTCTGCCCCTCCTCTACTCATGCTCTTTATTTCAAAATGAAAAAATGAACTTAAAAAAATTTTTTTTTAGGAAGACAAAAACTAGAGTTCATGACGTAGCTCAGTCTGTTGAGCGTCCGCCTCTTAATTTCTGCTGAGGTCAAGATCCCAGGGTCGTGGGATTGAGCTTTGTGTTGGGCTCCACACTGAGCATAGAGTCTGCTAAGATTTCATTCATTCTCTCTCTCCCCCTTCCTCCCTCCCTTTGCCTGTCTCCCCAGCTTGTGTGTGCATGAATACACACTCTCTAGAATAAAATAAAATAAAATTAGAATTCATGTTATAAGCTTTGGGGAGTTTTGAAGGGTCTTGTACTATAAGATGATGTAATCAGGGCTGTGCTTTAATTGGGGCGTGGAGGTCTTAGGAGGCTAACTTCCATAGTCAGAGGGGGAGACCAGGAAGGTCTGAACCAGAGCAGTGACAGAAGAAAGAAGAGTTGTGGAGGTAGACTACACAAGATTTGGGGACTGATCAAAATGAGTCAAAGATACCTACAGTTAGGGTCTGATTGACTTAGAAAGTGAAAATTGGACAGATGAAGGGAAAAAGCTTTGAGTTATTTTGGATTTAGTGAGTTTCTCAAGTAGGGGGAAATGTTGAGCTCAGCAGTGATACTTGCATGGAGTATACTGCTGCCGCTGCTTGTTGCCCTATTGATGGATATCAACTATGTCCAGAAAATTTTTATCAACTTTTCAAACTTGAAAAAAACAGCTATGTAAAGGCTGCTTCACTATTTCAAATGACTACAAAGCAGTGCTTGATACAAAGATACAGTTAAAGTTAGCAAGAAAGCCTTTCAGCCATTTTCCTTTCTCCTCGTCTTATTTATTCCCAACATCTTGTACCTGTGTTTTCCAACAGTGCCCATCAGCCACATGTAGCTATTGAACACTCATAATGTGGCCCATCTAAATTGAAATGTGCTATAATTATGAAGATTTATTCTGAATTTCAAAGACTTGATAAGAAATAATGTAAAATATCTCCTTATATTTTATATACGTGTTAAATGAGAATATTTTGGATATTGTTTCAGGGCTCCCTAACACCACCCACATGATAGGTGATTTGCTAGAAGGACTCACAGGACTCAGCATACATTTGAATACTCAGAGCTAAAATTTATTACAGTGAAAGGATATAGGATCAACAAAGGAAAAATACTGTCTGAGTCTGGAGAAATCCTTTCACAGACTTCCTTATCCTCTCTCCCTCCCATGAAGGGCATACTAAGCATGTGCATTTCTTAAGCAACAAAAAATGCAGTAACATGTACGTTTCTGCCCAGAGAACCCACTTAGAGCTCAGCACCCAAGTTTTTATTGAGGGCTAGGCACATAGGCACCATCTATCTGCCTTGCCTGTACCAAAATTGTAGGCTCACGAAAGGAAAGAAGGTATATGGCATAAATGATGTTGTTCACACCAACTCTAGGCACCATGAACCTTACCAGTCAGGGAATGGAGGAAAGTCAAGTTCTCAGTTGCCAAAACTAAGGGCCAAACTTGCACACAGACCCTTCTAAAGGTAGCAGCCTCAGTCCTTCTGTATTTCTCTTTTCTGCAAAGATATATGAGGTTAAATAAGCTACTAGTGAAATTAATTCTACTTGTTTCTTTCTAAATATCTTTTTTATTGTGGCTACTTGTTCATATTTTGCCTTACATTATATTTTGGGTAACACTGGTCTAAATCTTAAATGCAAAATTATTCTCTGATGTGTTTTAGTTAAGGTATTTCTGTATCTGCACTAGTGATGTCTCCATCAGTACAAATCTGATAAGTAAACAGGTGAAAAGCCTCCCTCAAGTGATATCTTTACAATAATTAAATATAAAACTAAGTTAAAGGTTGCAATAGACTTAGCTCCATATCCTAAATTTAGCTTTATTATCCATGAAGAACAAGAAAACCACCCCTCCAAAAAACAAATGTCATATGTATGTGATCAAAGTAAAGGATTTTATAAGTTTTCTAAAACAAAAGTCCTGGTTTGGAAATCTCCTTTTTTTTATTTAATGTTTATTTATTTTGAGAGAGGGAGGGATGGAGGGAGTGGGGGAGGGGTAGAGAGAAAGGACAGGGAGAGAATCCTAAGCAAGCTCCATGTTGTCAGCTTGGAGCCTGACATGGAGCTTGAACCCGTGAACCGTGAGGTGATGACCTGAGCCGAAATCAAGAGTCAAATGCTTAACCAACTGAGCCACCCAGGTGCCCAGGAAATCTCCTTTTAATCACATTAGAGAGCTCCAAACCATACATTTTTATATGCTCATCATTAATTCAAATTGTTAAACTTTTTTGTTTTTCTCTAAACTGTTAACAATTTGTAACTGTTATGAATCCATCCATGAAAACAATCAATATTTCAGAAAAGGTTTACATAAATGGACTAAATCTGCATGAGATACACTTCATACCTACCCATTGTGGATTACAGATATGACTAAAATAATATAACTTGGCTAAAGTGAAAGGTACAGAATAACAGTCAGTCAATATGTTTGACCTCTTCCCAAGCACTGAATACTAATATACACCTCACTCTTTCAGACAGGATATGGTTTTAGGAAGATAATTTCTAGGACTACAACCATGAAAGCAACAGAAGTTATTTTTGTCAAAATAAATCCATAATGTGATTTTCAGTGACATACTGCCTATAGGCCCCTGCAGGCCTAGTTGAAGGACAGACCATCTTTCAGCATCATTGCCACATCTCATGGGAAGGGAAGAGGGGCTGAAACCATAACCCTTCTTCTTTCTCATGCCATGATCCAGTAGTGAGTAAAAGGGAAAAGAGAAAGTCCTCAGGCTAGAAGTAGAAAATAGTTCATAACTGGCACTATTTTTGCTATTCTCTTTGCCCTTTACTTATAAATTGCTATAACTCAGCCATTTTTTATAGTTTTTAATTGAAGCATGTCATTAGCATCCCAGGTCAATAACTGATACTTTGATTCTCATCATAAACAGCTATGCTTACCCACTGAAAATCCATAGAGCTTAATACATCTGTAATTATGAATATAATGTATTTCTACAAAACAAAACCTGATATCACTGCTGCTTTCTAATTGCTTTAAATCATGTGGGGAGCAATTGTAAAGAATTCTATAAAATAAAAACCTCATGAGGGTGTTTTCTACTTACTGTTTAGTCAGTGAGAAACTCTAAGCAGAAAACTTGTCTTTTTTTTGCCACTTTTGAACCATAAAGAGAATCCAAATGTGGTCACACAATGTTCTATGGATAAACTTAAAGAGCTAATGATAGTTTGACTCAAAATCAGCATGCCTAGAAGCCACAGTACTTACAACCTCACTCAGCTTGTCTTGAAAATAGCTTCTGTTCCCTGTATTCTCATTTGTGAACTGGATAAGATAGGTAAAATTAGAGGTCAGCAGGTAATATGATATAGTATGTATTAGGATTGTTGTATGATACATAAACAAAAAGCCAGAAAACTCCAGTTTTTAGAAGTGAGAAATTCAAAAATACTGTGTGTTCTCTAGGCCATTTGTTATGTTAAACTGCACACATGGGTGTAATATAATTTTATAATATACATGACACAACTGAAGTGGGTTACCAGCTAAGTTTGTACTTAAATAAAATACCACCATACTGTTTTTTTTTTTAATTTATTCATTTTAAGAGAGAGAGCACGCAAGCAGAGGAGGGGCAGAGGAGAGAATCCCAAGCAGGCTCTGCATTGTCAGTTCAGAGCCCAAAGTGGGGCTCGATCCCACAAACCGTGAGATCATGACTGAGCCAAACTCAAGGGCCCAACACTTACCTGACTGAGCCACCCAAGCACCCCATCATCATATGTTTTCTTTGGCTTTTCTGCCCTCAACCTAATGGCTTATTCATGTAACTCATATGTATTGCCCTTGTAAGTTTTGAAACCATCAAACATTTTTTTTAAGAATCATGAAATATTACTTAATAGTTTAAATGATACATGTGATGGGTTCAGTCTCTGAGTAAATTACTTGTTATATACATGATACTTCTAAGAATAGAATTATCCACATGATTGAAACCACTAATTTCATAGTCTCATTGATTTTAGAACCAGAAGTCTGAGATAACAGTCTATCCCCTTCATTTAAAAAGAGGAAACAGCGACCCAAGGAGTTAGTTAAAATCTCAAAGTAGACAGGTTAACTAGTAACAGAAACAATTTTTCTTAATTACTAATCCATTTTTTTTCCATTCTCTGCTTCATAGCATGATTTCCCAAGCTATTCACAGTTCTTAGCTATTTTAGATTCTTTAGTTATCAGAGCCACCTAAGGGTTATTATACTTAAACTGGAGTGGGTAAGTACCCAGCAAATAAGCAAGCCTAAAAGTTTAGTGCACTGAATAATTAACTGTATATAAACGTCATGCCTACATTCCATTTAATTTATAGTAGGGAGGGAGGAAAGATAAACACATCCTAGTTCATAATGATTAACCATAGATAAGCCTGCTGAACTAGAACTTGGGTGAATATTACTTTTGGGGGATTCTTCCTTAAAAAGAGATTTTAGGGGTGCCTGAGTGATTCAGTTGGTAAGGCATCTGACTCTTGATTTTGACTCGGGTCATGATCTCACATTTGTGAGATTGAGCCCTGCGTTGTGCTCTGCACTGACAGTGCAGGGCCTGCTTGGGGTTCTTCCTCTCTCTCTCTCTCTCTGTCTCTCTCTGTCTCTGTCTCCCTCTCTCTCTCTCTCTCTCTCTCTCTCTCTCTCTGCCCTCCCCTCTATCTCAATAAATAAATAAATAAACAGTCTTTTAAAAAAAGAGAGCTTATATTTGCTCTCTAATAGCAAAGCAATTTTGGATGTTATTTTAATTGACAAATAATTGACATTCATTCAGTGGATGATATTCTATTCAGTGATTTGATATTTACATACATTATGAAATGATCACCACCATAAGTCTAGGTTCCATCTGTCACCATACAAAATTGTTATAATATTATTGACTGTATTCCCTAAGCTGTACATTATATTCCCATGACTTACTTGTTTTATAACTTGAAGACTGTTCCTCTTAATCCCCTTCCCCTATTTCATCCTATCTCACCCCCACACCCCTACTTCCTTCTGGCAACCATTAGTTCTCTGTTTCTGAGTCTTTCTGTTTTGTTTGTACATTTGTTTTATTTTTTAGATTCCACATATAAATGAAATCATCAGTATTTGTTTTTCTCTGACTTATTTCACTTAGCATAATACCCTTTAGGTCCATCCGTGTTGTCACACATGACAAGATTTCATTCCTTTTTATGGTTCAGTAATACTCCATTGTATGTATGTGTGTGTATACACATACACACACGCACATTTTTGATTCATCCATGGATGGGCACTTAGGTTGCTTATATATCTTAGCTATTATAAATAATGATGTAATGAACAGAGGGGTGCATACATCTTTTTGAATTAGTATTTTGATTTTCTTCAGATATATACCCAAAAGTGGAATTGCTGGATTATATGGTAATTCTATTTTTAACTTTCTGAGGAACCTTTATACTGTTTGGAGAAACTTTATACTGGTGCAGGGGCTGCACCAATATACATTCTCACCAACAGTGCATGAAGGTTCCCTTTTTTCCACATCTCCACTGACACTTATTTCTTGTCTTTCACGACAGCCATTCTGACAGGTGTGAAGTGATATCTCATTGTGGTTTTGATTTGCATTTCCCTGATGATTAGTGATGCAATGGATGTTGTCTATTGACCTACATTATAAGTCTAATAAATATTTGATAAATATCAGATGATATTTTAGGGTTTCCTGGGGACCCAATAAATACCTGTTTCTATAGTCCATTTTCAGAGCCAAACTGAGAAATAGACAAAGGGGTCAGGCAGGTGGATACCAAACTGTCAGGTTTTTGTTTTCTATGTGTGTGTTGGTTTTTTGTTTGTTTGTTTTCTATCAGACTGTCAGTTTTATTACTGATGATGCAGTTGGACAATGTGGTTAGGTATTCCAAAGCTTCCTATGATTGTAACCTAAAGATAGGGCCTTCTCTTTAGAGGGAAAGAAATACTAACTTCATTATTGTTTTAATAAGGTTCATTGTATATTTATTTTTAAAAAGATACTTTTAGGGAAGAAATTCAGTTATTAATCTCATAAAATTTTAGATATTTCTTTTCATCTTGAAAAGAAACTTTTTTTTAATATTAATGTATTTTCAGAGAGAGAAAGCATGTGCGCTCACACGTGAGATGGGAGGGACAGAAAAAGAGCAAGAGAATCCCAAGCAGGCTCCTCACTGTCAGCCCAGAGCCCACGAACTGTGAGATCATGACCTGAGCCAAAATCAAGAGTCAGGTGCTTAACCAACTGAGCCACTCAGGCACACCTTGAAAAGAAACTTTTAAAAAGAAAATATAAAAAATATTTTCACTCTTAGGTGGATCCTGAGAAACTTAACAGAAACCCATGGGGGAGGGGAGGGAAAAAAAAAGAGGTTAGAGTGGGAGAGAGAGCCAAAGCATAAGACACTCTTAAAAACTGAGAACAAACTGAGGGTTGATGGGGGGTGGGAGGGAGGGGAGGGGAGGTGATGGGCATTGAAGAGGGCATCTTTTGGGATGAGCACTGGGTGTTGTATGGAAACTAATTTGACAATAAATTTCATATAATAAAAAATAAAATAAAATATTTGAAGCCTGTCAGTATAATAGAGAGTGGTACTCAGTTTTCCTGCCTTGATGTGACATGTATCTTCTTAAAATAAATGTAGAATTTTTTAGACAGGAAATACATTGTGTTTGAGTATATTTTTGGAAATCAAAATGGTTAGTTGATTTTTAGGAGCTTCTGTCATAATTCTGCAGTCTTTTTGAGTGGAAGAAAAAATAAGCTATCCTTCTTGACTTTCAGATTTGTGTGTGTGTGTGTGTCTTTACACTGAAATACACGTTATTACTATGCTGGTACTTTTGTCTCTGATCTAAGACTTTATTTCCTAACTAAAGTAAACACACTGAGTCATAATCTAGTGTAACAAATTTTTACACAAACAAGGAGAAGTGTTAGATGGAAGCACATATACAGTATGACTGGAACACAGGGGTCCCTAGCTGCCTAGGAGAATTGAGGGAATCTTCACAGACAAGGCAACATTTTGGATGATCTTGAAAGATGAGTAGATGGTCACCAGGAAGGGAAAGGAGGAAGGAGACATTTCAGGCTGAACAGTTTATACAAAATACAAAATTACATGGTATATGTTCCAAAATCTTTGTTGTTTTAAAAAATATTAATGTTAAAATTCTAAAGAGTTATTTTTTTGTGTGGTAAAATCTCTATAACATAAAATTCGCCATTTTAACCATTTTTGAGTATATAGTTTGGTGGCATTAGGTACATTCACATTTTTCTGCAACCATCCCCACCATCCATCTCCAGAACTTTTTTATCATTCCCAACTGTAACTCTCCCATTAAACACTCCCCATTTCCCTCTTCCTCCAGGTTCTGGTAGCTATTGCGCTTTTTTTATGTCAATGAGTTGACTGCTCCAGGTACCATATATATACCCGGAATCCTACAATATTTGTTCTTTTGTGTCTGGCTTCCTTCAAGCATAATGAATGTCAAGATTTATCTATGTTGTAGCATTTGCCAGAATTTCCTTCTGAGTTTTAACACTGAATAATATTTCATTAGATATGTGTACACCACATTGTGGTTATCCATTCATCCATCAACAGATATTCAGATTATTTCTACCTTTTGGTGGAATGATGCTGTTGTGTGCTTGTCAATATTGCTGCCATGAACATGGCTGTACATTATGTGTTTGAATCTTTGCTTTTAGTTGTTTGAGATATGTGCCTAGGAATAGAATTGCTGCAGCACATGGTAATCTGTGCAAATTTCTGAGGAAACTCCATAGTGTTTGCACAGCAACTGTACCATTTTACATTTCCCTCAGCAATGCACCAAGGGTTCCAGTGTCTCCACATCCTCACCAACATTTTATTCTAACAGTTTGGAATGCTACCAGGCTATGTACTACTTCCTTGAGAACCATGGCAAATATATTCATATTCTCATTACATTAAAAATGACACTTGGGGGGGCGCCTGGGTGGCTCAGTTGGTCGAGCGTCCGACTTCGGCTCAGGTCATGATCTCTCGGTCTGTGAGTTCGAGCCCCGCGTCGGGCTCTGTGCTGCCGGCTCAGAGCCTGGAGCCTGCTTCGGATTCTGTGTCTCCCTCTCTCTCTGACTCTCCCCAGCTCATGCTCTGTCTCACTCTCTCTGTCGAAAATAAATAAAACGTTAAAAAAAATTTTTTTTTTTAAAAATGACACTTGGGCACCCTTAAGTAAAAGTTTAGGTGAGACCATATCAGAGAGTATTGGCCTTTGTCTTATTGTTTATATAGTAGGAGTGTATTCATGAAACAAGTTTAAGTGTAAATAAACCAAAATGAGTTCTTAGCAACAAATTGTTTTTCTTTCCTGCAGCTCCCTGCACAGGTAGCACTTTCTTTTGCCACAGCAACATGTGCATCAATAATTCTTTAGTCTGTAATGGTGTTCAGAACTGTGCATACCCTTGGGATGAAAATCATTGTAAAGGTGAGTGCAATGGCAAAGGCCAACCTTTTTGAGAGAAAAGTGACCATTGCCCTTCATTAAGAAAGACTTAAAATGCCCTTTTCTACAACTGTACTTAGCAATAGCTGCTTTGGCAGAAATGGAAACATAAAATATAAATGTTTGTTTTAAATAGAGTGTAGACCTCTGTTATGTGGTGAAAGTAAAGAAAAATACTTATTCTCAACAAAAGCATTCATTTTTATGTACTGTGTTTTTTAAGTTGTTCAAAAGTCTGCTCTAATATTTCTTTCATTATTTTCTTATTCATATTGTAAAGATACCTTATTCTCAGAATAATTTAGAAAGTTACCTAAAATAGTAGTATTTTTTAAATTATATACAAATGCTGTTTAATAAATATTGATGCATTCAGTCTTAAAAAGCAGCAAAAACAGGGGCGCCTGGGTGGCTCAGTCGGTTGAGCATCCGACTTCGGCTCAGGTCATGATCTCACAGTTTATAAGTTCGAGCCCCGCATCAGGCTCTGTGCTGACTGCTTGCTCAGAGCCTGGAGCCTGCTTCAGATTCTGTGTCTCCTTCTCTCTCTGCCCCTCCCCCGCTCACGCTTTGTCTCACTCTGTTTCTCAAAAATAAATCAATGTAAAAAAAAAAAAAAAGCAGCAAAAACAGACTTGTAAGAACCGCTTTTTTTCATTTTATAAAATTTCCTATGCTCTATTTCTAGTGTATATCTAAGGTAAATGTGACTTGTGGTAATAGTTGAATATCTACAAACATTATCAACTCACTGTCTCAGTCCTAAAGTTTACCTCCCTTTTATTCTCCAAAAGCTCAGTAAATATCTTACTGTGAAAAGTTAATGTGATCTGATACGGCTGTCTTAAGTACTTGAAGTAATTTAAGGTAATCATTCAAATGTAGATTGTGATAATAACATCCCTAAGTGGGTTAGCCTGATCACTTTAGTTCTCTCTTGCTGATGGCGGTTAGTGGAGATACTGTGGATATACCTCAACATGGCAGTTTGTCAGAAATACCATAGGGGAGCCTGGGTGGCTCAGTCAGTTAAATATCCAACTCTTGATTTCAGCATAGGTCATGATCTCATGGTTTGTTCATGAGATCAAGCCCCACGATGGGCTCTGCCCTGAGAGTACAGAGCCTGCTTGGGTTTTTCTGTCTTCCTCTCTCTCTACCCCTCCTCTGCTCGTGAACACTCTCTCCCTCTCAAAATAAGTAAGCATTAAAAAAAAAAAAAAAAAAGATATGCCATAGAACAGAAAGCTAAACTTGATAGAATAAGAGTATTTGTTTGGTATTTTCCTTTTTTGTTTATTTTATTTATTTTGAGAGAGAGAGCACATGTGCGTGCATGAGCTGGGGGAGGGGAGGGGACAGAGAAAGAGAGAGAATCCCAAGCAAGCTTCCTTTCTGTCAGCACAGAGCCCAACATGGGGCTGGACCCCACAAACTGCGATCATGACCTGAGCCAAAATCAGGAATCGGACACTTAACCAACTGAGCCACCCAGGCGCCCCTGGCATTTTCTTTATGTTCATGTATTTAATTTAATTTGCAAGAACCAAGTCCTTTTTCTTTTATGTAATCTATCTAGCCATATTACGATTGGCTAATTTAACCAGAAATCATAATGGTATTGTTTTATTTGTTCAAAAACCTAATTTTAGGTGGCATCATCTGTGGTCTGTTTGACCCATGTGTTCTGCTTTACCTAAAAATACCTTACCAGTTTGGGACAGGGCTCATTAATGAATTTTGAAAGCCTCATTGTTTCTCTTTCTCTTTCTGCAGAAAAGAAAAAAGCAGGACTATTTGAACAAATCACTAAAACTCATGGAACAATTATTGGCATTACATCAGGGATTGTCTTGGTCCTTCTCATTATTTCTATTTTAGTACAAGTGAAACAGCCTCGAAAAAAGGTCATGGCTTGCAAAACTGCTTTTAATAAAACTGGATTTCAGGAAGTGTTTGATCCTCCTCATTATGAACTGTTTTCACTAAGGGACAAAGAGATTTCTGCAGACCTAGCCGACCTGTCAGAAGAACTGGACAACTACCAGAAGATGCGGCGCTCCTCCACTGCCTCCCGGTGCATTCATGACCATCACTGCGGATCGCAAGCATCCAGTGTCAAACAAAGCAGGACCAACCTGAGTTCCATGGAACTGCCTTTCCGAAATGATTTTGCACAACCACAGCCAATGAAAACATTTAATAGCACCTTCAAAAAGAGTAGCTACACTTTCAAACAGGCACATGAGTGCCCTGAACAGGCCCTAGAAGACAGAGTAATGGAGGAGATTCCTTGTGAAATTTATGTCAGGGGGCGAGATGATTCTGCACAAGCATCCATATCCATCGATTTTTAATCTTCTACAAAAGGAGACATTAATTATTAAGTATGTACGTATGCAGCCTACAGAGCACCCATTCTCTCCAGCAGCCAACCCTTTTCTCCTGTCGAAACTAGGAAGACCTTCGTTTCCCATTAATCTGTTGTAATGGTGAAGTTTTTATTATCTCAGGCAGTCTATATGTTAAGCCAACCAAGGAACTTACTCCATTCAGTGAAAAAAATAATAATCATTTATTGCTTGATGTCACATAAACAAAGTACCAGTTAAATAGCATTTAAAGAGTGAAGTAGTTCTGCTGAGCCAGGCTCAGGCTGCTTCAGGAATACTGCTCTTGATTGATACAGTTTGTCAATATTGTGATCCCACAATAAGTTTAAAAATAAGATTTTTCTTTACATTCCTTTTGTTTTTCTTTTCTCTAAATTTAATTTGTTTTATAAGTTTGTGATTTTACCATTTTGGTTTCTTGCTAAATATAAGTGGTTATCATACCACACATATTTCAATACAGGCATTTGTTCTAGAATTTTTCAAAATATAACTAGTTACTGTGGTAAGTGCCAATTAAGACCCGGAGTTCTGTTTCGCCCATCTGTTTCTTGACTAATTTCTATACTGCTGCCTTTTAGTTACTGGATTTTTAGTCTTTATTTTTTCTGAATGGTAAATGATATGATTTATCGCCTTTAGGTCCTATCTTGTCTTACTTATACTAGAAGAATTCATAATCCTAGGATGTATGCACCCTTGCCAGTTATGACTAAAAACTTAAGGATTAAAATTTCTGAAAATCCTTTGAAATTTCCCAAATTTGGTCACATTCAGTGATAGCCCATTCATTCCTGTGAGCAAAGTCATTTAATTCATTTTGGAAGAAGCCTGTAATTATGTTTATTTCCAGCATTTCTCACCACCAGATTTGTGTTCCCTGTTATTTTTATAAGAAGATGATTTTGCTCCCTTTATATTGGTTTATCTTATAGCGTATGGTAACCAAGGTTGTGTGAGAGTAAAAGGAGAATTCCTAAGAAACTGTAAAAGCCCTCAGATGGCTTCGTACTTGGGATAGTACATTTTTCTAGTTCTTACCAAGAATAACAACTTCCACTTTTTTTTAAACTGCACTTTTGACCTTATGTTTTTTATGGTATATAAACAATAATTTATAAACATGATATAAAAACTCATTGTGTTTTTTTAGACTTTTGATATTATTTGATACTGTACAAAACTTTATTAAATCAAGATTAAAGACCTACATGACGGATTTATTTCAGTGTTCACATTAGTGGCTTTGTATACAAGTATGCTGTGATGGAGCTCCACGTTATAACTCATTGTAAAGACCTTGGTAATGTGTACATAGCTTTGGGTTTTTTTTGTTACTGCATTTAGTTTATGATAAATTTTTCACTGTGTGTTATTTATTCCAAATCACTACACAAATCTTATATTAAAATATACATTGTTACATGATTCTTCAATCATGTTATTACACTGAGATTTTGGATCTTAAAAAATATATGAAAAGGAACCATTTATCAAATTATAACTAATACAGACATGCCATTTAAAAGAGATAAATTCTCATTTTTGATATATTTTGTAGTAAATTCTTAGTGAAACGAGAAATTGAAGTTTCATGGAATTTCATTGATTTTTTTAAGATATCACATCCATGCATTTTCTCAGATTAGTGAAAACTGGGACCTTAAATATTATACATATATGATACCCCTTCAACATATTTCTTATCACATTTTTTATTTTTTTAAATATAATATCCAGGAGATACGAAAACCTATACATAGTATATTTATGATTTAAGTTGTTTTTTAAGTCAGCATAATTTCCTGTTCTAAAAATAGAATTTGGGAAGGTAGAAAGACTTAATGAATGTAGTATTCATTGAACTAATGAACCAGAGCCAGATTAGATAGAAATTCTTTCAGTAGCTATGTTGAATAGGCATTCTAGTATTAGTAGCCAGCTAACATTTGAACTGCATAGTAATTATTTAGTATAATAATAACTGTGATCTCATTCTTCATGATGAAGGAAAGCTAGCGTATTTTCTGTGTAAAATCACCTGCATTATAAAAACAGCTGTTAAATTCATCTTTAACACCTACCTTATAGTAGAAAATAATACAGTATGCTTCATGAGAGTCACTTGTAACTATATTTTTATTTTTATTTTTGAAATTTGTATCCTATTTTCTTTTAAAAGGTCGTGAAGAGGCCTACAAAATAGAGCCTTTAAAGAAGACATTTAACATTAAAAGAGCACAAAAGTACATAGTTTCAGGCAACTCAGCAAGTAAATCTTGGACAACAGAGTTTGTTCTAAATTTTCTGGCTACTGAAACAAAAGAAATAGTTTTTGTTTTCCACAGTAGACAACCCAAACTTACTTGCAGTTTTCTCTTCAACTAAAGAAAGAGAGGGTCTCTATACAGAACAACATTTCCTCTGAATTGAAAGAAAAAAAAAAAAAAGCAAAATGCAGAGAGAAGTCTAAATAGTAAATCTTTATGTAGTGAAGGTACCTCTTAATTTGGTCCAGGATCAGGGGTTTCTGATGAGTTAGTCTGTCTGCAGGGGTAGAACTGAAGAGCCAGATGATCAATATTAGCTAAGCCAGCCTTAAACTGCCATGTATTGTATGCCTTCATTGAACTATAGATGGGGACTAGGCCTCATTTATTTTTTAGTCAAACATTTATTTGGCAGTACACCATAGGAAGAGAAGAGAATGGAACTAATTTTTAGGCATTATTACCAGCATAATGCTAATTGCTGCATATGTAGTCTATCATTTTTGAGGTCAGTGAGAAAACTTGACAAATTGTTTACTAAAGTAAAAGCCATAAATTTTAGTAATGGAGATGAACTTCAGCCATCTTGTGGAAGTTACTACACCCTTCATAGAGAATGTAGTAGCCAGTTGTTAAACATACAGTGGAAAATACAAATCTGGAGGGGAGAATATCTTCAACTCAGGAGCAGCATTAAGGACACCTCTACTATACTGTTGTTACCTTTCATCTGTGATCCTGAGTTTAGCACAAGATACCAACCCTCAAGTGCCCAGAAATTGCAGGAAACCTACGAATCCCAACATCTAAAGTATGTATGAATGAAGTGTGATGTACCTTTTGTGGGGGGAAATGTTCAACCTAAAGGTTTAACAAAAAGCAAAGGATTTTCCACATTTCACATCACAAAAGAGATTAAAAAGGCTTTGTTAACTCTGGATGACAGGTCTTGTGTCTTTGTCATGTTACATGCAATTATTAGGCATTAAAAGGACCTCCTAAGTGTCTACTTCTGAACATTTTTATAGTTGTGCAATTGTCAGATGAGCAGGATGCTTTCTGGCTTCAGGAGTGTGTCAACTGAGGAGACAGAATAGGAAAAAAGCCAGTTGTGATTCCAGGAGTGATTCTCAAAGGGGATTATGCCCTCTTACAAAATGGTGTGTGCTATGTTGTTCATGATTAGAAGGAATCTAGTTTGGGGTTTTTTTAAGATCCTAAGAAAGATGATCTGCTCCAGCTTTATTAATGAGAATTCTGAGGCCCAGAAAAGAGGAGAGAGTACCCACATCTCAGAACTAGTCCCATGTTCTTTCCTTGCCTTTGCTGTTTTTCCCTGCTTTAGCTGGCTGGAAGTTTTAAAGGTCAAACAGTTCTAAACAGCAGCCCAGATGTTCCATGTAAGCTTGTCTACCACTCTGATTTAAAATGTAATTTATTCTATAATTTTTTCAAAGCATTATATTTTACCTTTTTTTAATCTATGTAACATTATTCTACAATTTTGTTGCCACGACTTCTTGGCATCTGCAAACTGCAAGACAATTACTGTGAATTCTTAATAAACAATGTTAACAATTTATAGGCTTGGCACTAGATAAAAACAGCTTCAGTGTTTTGCTTTTGTGATTTTTTTTAATCTAAAGGAAATAATGTATACTCCAGAAATTAAAGATGTATGTGCTATTATCTCTTGAGTTTGTAGAATGATTTGAGTTCTGAGCCATTATGACAAGTTGACCTCAGATATCTTTTTAGGTACCTGCAAAATCAGTATTCCATGTTTTATATACCTCTACTAATAACAAAAATTCTGAATTTTTTTTGAGTAACTTTTTCATATATTTCTGTGATTGGTTTAATGACTACAAAAGCCCAAAAAGCTAAATGGTTTTTTTAAAGCAATTAATTTTTTTAGAGTTGAACTTCCAGACCATATAAGAATTCTTCTATGTTTAATCCTGGGTTTGACACTTCACAGTAGGGAATATGACCCTTGAGCTGGAAACAAAACTTGTGTTTTGTTTTCCTTGCTTGTCTCAATTTGCAAAGTCTCCAGAAGTGGCAAAGAAGCCTTATTTCCTTATAGGGCGAAGTTGGCATTTCCTATCCAGTAGCTTTCCTATCCAGTACCAAAGCTTTACTTTGATAAAGTAATCTTAGTTATGATAAAAAAAATAACTAAATAAGAGCATCCTCAGGCTGTTACACCATTTAAGTTTCCAGGTTAATCTTAAGCTAAAAGAAAAAGAAAAGAACTTTTTAAAGGAGAATATGTGTTCGATTGCCTGCAAATACAGTCTGCTACACCCAGTCACTAAAGTGGCAGCGAGGACTTCCAGAGTGGGCTATCAGAACACACCGTCCTTTTGAGGTGTGGAACGCAACCGTCACAGCCACTGCTCAGCAAGAATGGATGAGTAGATTTCACTGAGAAGAAAGCAACAGAAGGCAAAAAAACTCGTTTGAGTTTTACAATCATATAGACAAAGATCAAGGAGTAAAGAAAGACAAGAAAAAGCAGTTACCACTGGTGTGTCTCTGCAAATAGTTACAGAGCAATTTTACTTTCTGTGTTATTTAGGATCAAGAAACAGCATTTATCTGAAAGTGCTCTCACCTGCCAAGCTTTGTCATACTCTGTAACATCTGGTGCCAGCAGGCCACTCAGCGGGTACATACTTTATTGAAACATTTTGAGTAACGGCTGATTGCTAGAAGGAATTTTCATCAGAAATCTAGGTATTGAACCATGCTTTGATGACTGTCCTATCGTATTAAACAGTGTTTCAGAGAAATAACAACTTTTGAGCCAAAATATAGTCACATGAATTGTAGGGGAGTTCTTTCTAGACCCTCAGAAGACAGTTTAGCTCTGAAAATGCATCCAACTAACAATAGTAAACTTGCTGTAACTGCCCCTGTTTTTCACGTTCATAGTCTAAAGGCAATCTTACTTCCTCATTCATTTTTAATATAAAAAAGATGAATAAAGCTTGTGGTAGGAGGCTTCTAGGTTGACTCCCAGGGATTCTGCCTCCTGGTGTTCACAATCTTTTGTCATCCCCTGCCTTGCGTGTGAGCTGGATCTGGGGACCTGCTTCTAATGAATAGAATGTGCCAAAAGTGACCTCTCACTTCTGAGATTAGGTGACAGACTGGCTTCTGTCTTGCTCACACAATAGTAGTTTTGTGATTTTCTGCCCAGATGGAAGTCAGATGTGATGTGCTGAGATGCTCTTTGGAGAGGTCCATGTGACAAGAAACGGGGATTTCCAGCCAACAGTTAACATGGTACAGAGGTCCTCAATCCAACCACCTGTAAAGAATTGAAATTCTGCCAGCAACACATCTGGAAGAAGGTGCTCTCCACACTGGAGCCTTGAGATGACCACAGACAACACCATGATTGCAACCTGTGAAAGACCTTGAATGCCACCAAGATAGCTGATGCAGATATCCAAGATAACAGGTGTTGTTTTAAGCTGAATTTTGGAGTAACTTGTTATGCAGCCATAGATAACTAATACAAAGCTAGAAAAGGACAATGGCATATCCCAATTCGATCCCAGGGGGGAAAAATAGTTGATGAGAATTTAACATGATGTTTTAGGTTTGCAAAAGAACCTGAAAGCAATGGGCATATCATCTCGCATCTGGCAGCATGGAATAAGAAGAGTTGGTCTTCTTCCAACATGAGTACCTGTCAGCTATCTTAGCCTCCCTAGCCACAGATAAAAACACTTAACTAGATCCATTGTCTCCCAAGTATGGCAAAATACTGAAATTTGATTCTACATTTGAAATGTAGGTTAGATTAAATGAAATCCTAACCCTTGAATAGTGCCCCTTTTAAGTGACTCATCAAGTTTCTGAGGAAAATGAATTTATCTAGAAATGTATAAAGAATAAAGTTCTATTCAGATTCTGTATCATGCTCCCATAATTCAGTCAACATCTTCCACATTTCCATCACAGTTTCTAGACTGCAGGGCTGGTTACAACTCTATATTACATGAAAAGGTGACTCTTGGAACAATTGGTTTTCCCAAAAGCAATGGAACGCCCCTCCAAAAAAAAAAAAGGTGGAGGGGACTGTCACTGAGAAAAGAAATACAAGCATTTCATGTCCAGAACCACCCTATTCTCAAATGAGAAATGTGGCCAAAAACACTTCTATATAGAGATTTTTCTGTTGTGATAAAAAGATTTCCTGAGAAAACGCTTTTTTTTTTTTTTTTTTTTTTTTTTTACTCTGCTTTATTTTGGCCAAAATATGATTGAAAGACCAACCCTGGAAAGTTTTTCTTTCTAAAATTGTTTTCAATAACTGGCTGACAGCCACCAGCTACCTGCTATGAAGATAAAGTTCTATCTTTAATTGTATCTGTGTTTAAATTTTTCCTTTGAGTTTGAAGCTGACTTTGCTGACATTGTTTTGCCCTGTGGGTATAATTGTGTCCCAAATCCTTTTCTAATATAAATCCATCAAACCTTAGCCTCTAGAAATAGGATAGTACCTGTTCCTTGTACTCTGATCTCTGCAAAAGCATCAAAAGGATCTCTGGTTGGGGACCTGGGTAGTTCAGTTGGTTAAGCATCTGACTCTTGGTTTCAGCTTAGGTCATGACCTCACAGTTCGTGAGTTAGAGCCCCACATCAGACTCTGTGCTGACATTATGGAGACTGCTTTGGATCCTCTTTCCCTCTCCCTCTCTCTCTCAAAATAAATAAATAAACTTAAAAAAAAAAAAAGAATCTCTGGTCTTCCCCATCCTGCCATTTTTAATTGCTAGATAGCAGTCAGTGAGTGTGCTGCTTGAAACTTCATTTTCTGTGGGATTAGAAGTGCCTGCCTTTCTACTAGGGGCCTCGTGGCTCTTGTTTTGTTTTGTTTTCCTATTACCACAAATGCTCACAGATTTTTTAAGAAAATACTAAAACACGAAACCAGTTCCCTGAAGAAACTCCCAAGTCTGTCAGTGAAAAAGAAAGGAACTTCCCTAAACAGTACAGGTAGTAGTAGGCTAAAACGTATGCAGAAAAACTGCCTTTATCAAAAGCCATGTCTTAAAGGATGTGCTGGAGAATGCTTCTATTCTAAGCTGGCATTCTCACCCCTTCACCTGGAAAAACAGCTTGCTTTTCTTCCCCTCATCAGGTAAGCATAGAAAGTGATTGCACACTGTTTATAATTGCAGGTTTACATAAACTCACAATTCAAGAGCATTGATTTGTTGGACTGTAATCTACACTTTAACACACTGAGCTGCATTTAGGCAGCATGCCAGATGTGTAAAGTCAGAATTTAATGATGACATTTCAGTAGCAGCTCCAGAATTTAGTACAGTATCACTGTTGAATACTAATGTGCCACTAACAAGAAAACAAGAGAACAAACAGCTTCTTTCTCAGTTACCTTTTTGTCCCTTCTTGGAGATGGAGAAAATGAAAGTGATTATTTCATAGAAACTTCGTATATAAATTCCAGTCAAACTCATCCCATAGTAGTTGTTGCTCTGCTCATGGCGCTTTATCAATCAACCAAAGGTAAATTAATTTTTAACACTACCTATTTACAAAGTTCATGTTTTTCCTGAAGACTTTATCAAGCATTTTTACTTTCTGAAAATAATTATGTACATGAAAAGTACTGAGGATGAAGTCACCATCTGATATCATTTCTGCTTCTCATGATTTACAAAATGGAGTTTCATTTTCTTTTAAATGGAAGGGAGAGGGAGAAAAATCTATTTTGAAAAAAATAATTTGCTTATTCTACAAGAATGGGATATCTCAAACTTATCACCATTAACATTTACAGCCAGATAATTCTCTGTTATGGGCGGAAAGTTCTGCATACTGTGAGATGTTTGCCAGCATTCCTGCCCTCTACCCACTAGGTCCCAAGAGCATCACCCCCATTTGTGACAGCCAAAAATGTCTTCAGTTATGGCCACATGTCCCCTGGAGAGAGGGCTCAAATAAACCTTGATTGAGAATCACTGCTGTAGAGAGATTAAAGGGTTTGAAAAAGAATAACCAGAAGCTGTTGAATTCTATTTTAAAGAAATACTTCAGACTTCTGAAAAGGTATAAAAAATAAAGGGCACCCAACATTTAAAAAAAAAAAAAACGGGAGGTAGAGGTGCCTGGGTGGCTCTCGGTTAAATGTCTGACTTCGGCTTAGCTCGTGCTCTCGTAGTCCCTAAATTCAAGCCCTGCATCAGGCTCTCTGCTGTCAGCATGGAGCCCAGATCGGATCCTCTGTCTCCCTCTCTCTCTGCCCCTCCTGCTCATGCTCCTGTTCTCATTCTCTCTCTCTCTCTCTCTCTCTCTCTCTCTCTCTCTCTCTCTCTCTCTCAAAAATAAACATTAAAAAAAAGAGTAAAAAAAAAAAAATAGTGAGCACCCCATACCCGGAGCCCTGCTTAATACTTTCCAGTTTCACCTCCCTCTCTCCAGCCCTATCCCTCGGAGTTCCTGAATTTGGTTTTTATCATTCCCATGTCTATATTGTTTAGAAGTTAAATACCTATGTCTTACTTTTGTGACTGACCTTCACATTATCTCATGTATGCATCAAGTCTGAAATTAATATATCTACTATCTTTCTGAACAGAACAAGAATCATATAATGCTTTATTTCCAGTTACCACCTTCCATCTTACAGGTATTTTAATTTTAATTTGTTTTTTATATATCCCCAAAATGGTCAATATTTTTATGTTTATATTGAATATTTAAACTTTCCTCTATGGTTTTCAATTCATTTGCTCTTCATATCTTCTTGCATCCCAGACCTTACATCTGGCTCACTTTCCTTCTGCTTTCCTTTGGAAGTTATTTATAGACACTCTGCCTAGTGATCTGTCCAATTTTTGCTTTTCTGAAAATTTATCTGGGTATAAAAGTCTACATTGACAGTTATTTTCTCTCAGTGTTTAGATGATCTGGCTTTTTTATTTTAAGTTTATGTATTAATTTTGAGGGAGAGAGAGAGAGAAGAAGAAGAAGAGCGAGCGAGAGAGAGAGAGAGAGAGAGAATGAGCAGGGGAGGGGCAGAGAGAAAGGGAGAGAGAGAATCCCAAGCAAGTTCTGCACTGTCAGTGTGGAGCCTGGCACAGGGCTCAAACTCATGATCCAGGAGATCATGACCTGAACCAAAACCAAGAGTTGGATGCTTAACCAACTGAGTCATCCAGGCACCCCTGGCTTCTTTTATAAATCTAAATTCTTTTATTTATAACCTCTTTTCCCTCTTAATAATTGTACAATATTCTTTTCTATTCTGTCACTTCCTATAGTATATCTACATATGGACTTATTTTATATTATTCTTGTGGTTCCATATGATTCCATTGTAGAAAATTTTATCTTTCATGTCTCTTAATCTCTCAGTATTTCCATCCCTTCATATTTTCCATGTGCTACATATTCTGTTTTGTTGTATCTAACTTCTATTTAACTCACAGTAGTTGGTTTTCTTGGGTTCCAATGAGTGTTTAACTTGAACTATTATATTGACTATTTCTAGAAATTCCATTTAGTTCTTTTCTAAAACTATCTGCTCCTTTTTATGGTATCCTTTTCTTTTCTTGTGTTTTTATTCTCTTTTCTCCTTTAAACAATTTTACATTCTGTATTCCATAATTTCATTACCAAACTTTCTTGAGAGTTTTAGTTATTTATTCTTTCTGTTGACTTATGCACGTGGTACTTGGTTTTCATGGGTGGCTTGGCTGTTAACTTTCTTTTTATTGTGAATACATCTGTGAAAAGGCTTTATAACTGTGGGAATCTGATGAAGACAGGTGTGAGTATATTGCATCCACAAAGGATTTGCATTTGCTTCTGTGAGATGTCTCCAGGGTTCTTTCAACCCATGATGACTTTAGATTAGTTTCTCATATTGGGATTTTCAAAACCCACAGATACTATGAAATTCTTTATTAATTCTATTAAAGTATAATTGCCATTCAACAAAATGCATATAATTAAGTGCCTAGTTGGATGAGTTTTAATAAATATGCACACCTCTGTAGGCACATACAAATCAAGATATAAAACCCCAAAAGATTCCCTGAGCACCTTCCCCTAACCCCTCACATCACTGATTTGCTTTCTGTCACTATAGTGTAGATTTATATTTCCAAGAGTTTTCTAAAAATGGAATTGTATGTTATGTATTCTTTTATGTCTGGCTTTTTTACTCAAGATAATGTTCCCATTGATCTATGTTGCTGTGTGTGTCAATAGTGCATAGTTTTTATTGCTGAGTGTATTCCATAGTTGAGTATACCCCAATCTATTTATTCTTTTGTTGAACATATGGATTGTTTTCCATTTTGGCTATAATAATGCCTCTGTGTACATTCACATTCAAGTCTTGGTGTGGACATATATGTTTACATCTCATATCAATATCAAAGAGTAGGATTGCTAGATTATGTCTACGTACATGTTGAACATTTTAAGAAATTGCCAAATTGTTTTCCCAAAATTGTTGTACCATTTTACAACCTCACCAGCAATGTATGAAATTTCCATCTGCTCTACTGCATACTAATCTACTTAGTATGATTAGTCTTTTTAATTTTAACCATGCTAATGAGTATGATACCACATTGTTTTAATTTCTATTTCCCTGATGACTAGTGATGTTGTGCTTTTTTACATGTGCTTACATATCTTCTTTGGTTAGGCTTTTATACAAATATTTTGGCAAAATTTTTTAGATTGGCTTGTGTTCTTTTCATGGTGCAATAATAGTTATATATATACTGAATACAAGTCTTATATCAGATATATGCATTGTGAAATTTTCCTGGTTTTTATTCTCCTTCTTTTCTTTAAACATTTAAATATAATTATATTCTGTATTCAGTAATTCATTGTTTAAATTTCTAATTGTTGCTGATAAATTGAAATGCAATTGATTTTTTTGTATACTGACTTTATTCCCAAGATGGCAAAACTCACTTATTCTATTAGCATTTTATAGATTCCTCTAGATTTTCTATATATACAAACATAACATCTGTGAGTAAAAGCAGTTTTACATGATGCATGCATTTTATTTCTTTTTCTTGCCTTCTACACTGGCTAAGGCTCTCAGTAAGATTTTGGATAGAAATGTGGGAGTAGATATCCTTTTATTGTTCTTGATCTTGGAGGGAAAGCATTCTGTCTTTCACCATTTAATATTACTTTGATATACATTTTTCATTGATGCTTTTTATCAGGTCGATGAAGTTCTCTTCTATTTACACTTTACTAAGGGATTTTATTACATAGAATTTTATCCAGTGCTATTTTGACATCTATTGAGATGATCTTATGGTTTTTCTCTTTTTTATACAGTAAATTACATTGGTTGATTTTCCAAATGATTAACAAATTTTGCATTCCTTGGATAAATTCACTTGTAATAGTGTATATTATACTTTGTATATACTGCTAGATTTGATTTCTCATAGTTTGTTAATGATTTTTTGCATCTATGTTGATGAGAAATATTGGTTTATAAAGTTTCTTGTGATGTCTTTGACTTCAGTGTAAGGGCAATTCTGGCCCACGAAATGAGTTGGGAAGTATTTTACTTCCTCCTGCATTTTCTGATTTTGCATAGAATTAGTATTATTTCAGCCTTAAATGTTTGATAAAATTTACCAGTGAAGCTATGACTAAACCTGTTTAAAGATTTTTAATAGGAAATTCACTTTAAAGATTGATACCGGGCTATTTTGTTTTTCTGTTTCCTTTTGGGGTTGTTCTGGAATTCAAAGAATTTGGGCATTTCATTTAGGTTGATTTTATTGGAATAAAATTAGTATAAAATCTCCTTTTTATCCTTTAGATTTCTGTGGATCTCTTGTGATGTCCCCTCCTTTGTTCTTAGTATATGTGTTGCCAAAGCAATCCTCTTTTTTTTTTTTTTTTATTTCAGTATAGTTAACATACAGTGTTATATTAGTTTCAGGTGTACAATATAGTGATTCAACAATTCCATACATCACCCAGTGCTCATCATGACAAGTGCTCTTCTTAATCCCCATCACCTATTTCACACACACCCCCACTCACCTCCCCTCTGGTAACCATCAGTTTGTTCTCTATAGTTAAAAGTCTGTTTCTTGATTTGTCTCTGTCTCTCTTTATTTTCCTTTGTTCATGTGTTTTGTTTCTTAAATGCCACACATGAGTCAAATTGTATGGTATTTATCTTTGTCTAAATGACTTATTTTGCTTAGCATTATACTCTCTTGCAACATCTGTGTCATTTCAAATGGCAAGATTTCATTCTTTTTATGGCTAAAAAAATATTCCATTGTTTATAAATATCACATCTTCTTTATCCATTCATCTATCAATGGACACTGGGCTGCTTCCATAATTTAGCTATTATAAATATTGCTGCCATAAATATAGGGGTGCATATATCCCTTTAGATTACTGTTTTTGTGTTTTTTGAGTAGATATCCAGTAATGTATTAATGGATTGTAGGATAGTTCTATTTTTAATTTTTTGAGGAAGTTCCATACTGTTTTTCACAGTGGCTGCACCAGTTTGCCTTCCCACCAATAGTGCAAGGTTTCCTTTTTCTCCCTTGAGAGCCAACAGTTGTTGTTCCTTGCGTTTTTTATTTTAGCCATTCTGACAGGTGTGAAGTGACACTTTATTGTAGTTTTGATTTGCATTTCCCTGATGATGAGTGGTGTTGAGCATCTTTTCATGTGTCTGTTGTCCATCTGGATGTCTTCTTTGGAGAAATATCTGTTCATGTCTTCTGCCCATTTTGTAATTGGATTATTTGCTTTTTGTGTTGAATTGTATACGTTTTTATATATTTTGGATACTAACCCTTTATCAGATATGTCACCTGCAAATATCTTCTCCTATTCAGTATTGCTTTTTAATTTTGTTGATTCCTCCTTTGTTCTCAATATTAGAAATTCCTCATTTTCCCTTTATCAGTCCAGGTAGATTGCAACTTTATTGATTTTTACCAAGGTCCAGCCTTTGATTTAATTGATTTTCTCTATTGTTTGTCTATTTTCTATTTATTGACTTCACTTCTATAGTTTTATTTTCTCCTTTCTACTTGATTTCAGCTTGATTTGTTATTTTTCTAGCTGCTTAAGGTGGAAGCTTTGATCATTGGCTTTAGACTTTTCTATTATTAGCAATATTTCCATTACTGATTTCTAGTTTAATTCTTGTGTGGTTAAAAATACACCCCTTGTGTGATCTTTGTCATTTTAATTTATTAAAATTCATTTTATGGCCCAGAATATGGTTTCTCTTGGTAAATATTTTATGTGAAAGTTAAAAGAATTTGTGTTGTGTAGTTACTGAGTGTAGCGGTCTATAAATATCATTTGGCATAGTTGGTTGAAAGTCTTCATTGCATTATTGAAGTCTTCTATATATCTATTGCTTTTTAATCAATTATTTTTTTAATGTTTTTTGATGTTTTTTTTTATTCTTGAGAGAGAGAGAGACAGAAAGAGAGAGAGAGAGAGAGAGAGAGAGAGAGAGCATGAGCAGGGGAGAGGCAGAGCCAGAGGGACACAGAATTGAAAGCAAGCTCCAGGCTTTGAGCTGTCAGCACAGAGCCCAATGTGGGGCTCAAACTCACAAGCCATGAGATCATGGCTTGAACTCACAAGCCATGAGATTATGACCTGAGCTGAAGTCAGACACTTTACTGACTGAGCCACCCAGGCGCCCCTTTAATCAATTATTAAGGGAAGTGTTTTGAAATCTCAAACTATAACTGTAGATTTGCCTATTTCTTCTTTCACTTCTGTCATTTTCTGTTTCAAGAATTTTGAAGTTCTTTTATATGCATAACTCATATAAGATTATCTTCTTGTTGGGAATGCAAGCTGGTGCAGCCAGTCTGGAAAACAGTATGGAGGTTCCTCAAAAAACTAAAAATAGAACTACCCTATGGCCCAGAAATTGCACTACTAGGCATTTATCCATGGGATACAGGTGTGCTGTTTCAAAAGGACACATGCACCCCCATGTTTATAACAGCACTGTCAACAATAGCCAAAGTATGGAAAGAGCCCAAATGTCTGTTCATCGATGGATGAATGGATAAAAAAGATGTAGTATATATATACAATGGAGTATTACTCGGCAATCAAAAAGAATGAAATCTTGCCATTTGCAACTATGTGGATGGAACTGGAGGGTATTATGCTAAGTGAAATTAGTCAGAGGAAGACAAAAATCATATGACTTCACTCATATGAGGACTTTAAGAGACAAAACAGATGAACATAAGGGAAGGGAAACAAAAATAATATAAAAACAGGGAGGGGGACAAAACAAAAGAGACTCATAAATATGGAGAACAAACTAAGGGTTACTGGAGGGGTTGTGGGAGGGGGTGTGGGCTAAATTGGTAAGGGGCACTAAGGAATCTACTCCTGAAATCATTGTTGCACTATATGGTAACTAATTTGGATGTAAATTTTTGAAAATAAATAAATAAATAAAATTAATAAAAAAAGATTATCTTCTTGTTGAATTGACCCCTTTATCATTATGAAATTATCCACTTTATCCTTGACAATGTAATGATTATAGACCTTCAAGTTAAATCCTTGATAATGCAGACCATTCACATTTAATGTAATTATTGATATAATTAGGTTTTAATTTACCATCTTGCTATCCATTTTCTATGTGTACCATCTGTCCCATCCACTCTTTTTTTTAATGTTTATTTTTTGAGAGAAAGACAGAGACAGAGCATGAGGGGGGCGGGGAGCAGAGAGAGAGGGAGTCACAGAATCTGAAACAGGCTCCAGGCTCTGAGCTATCAGCACAGAGCCTGACATGGGGCTCGACCTCACAAACCATGAGATCATGACCTGAGCCAAAATCAGATGCTTAACCGACTGAGCCACCCAGATGCCCCCTGTCCCATCCACTCTTTATTCTTTTTTCTTTTCCTGGCTTCTTTTGTGTTAGACTGTTTTTTTTTTCTTTATTTTTACATTTTATTTTTACTTAAGGGCTTATTAGCTATTATAGCTTTGCTTCTTTTTAAGTGGTTGTTCTAGGGTTTTCAATACACATTTTTAACTTATACAGTCTACCTTCAAATAATTTTATTTCCCTTCACATGTAATATATGAACCTTATACCAGCAGCATTCCTTTTTTCCCTTCCATCCTTTCCACTTTTGTTGTTATATATTTTGCTAAAACCCCACAATACATTGTTACTACTTTGCTTTAAGTATTCAATTATCTTTTTAATTCTCTATTCTATTCTATTCTATTTTTGTGTGAGAGCATGGATGGAGGAATGGCAGAGGGAGAGGGAGAGAGAGAGAAAGAGAGAGAGAGAGAGAGAGAGAGAGAGAGAGAGAGAGAGAATCTTAAGTAGGCTCCACACTAGGTGTGAAGCCCCCACACAGGGCTTGATCTCACAACTGATGAGATCATGGCCTGAGAGTTAATCAAGAGTTAAAATCTTAACTGGCTGAGCCACCCAGGCACCCCTCAATTATCTTTTCTTTTTTAAATATGTTAGTTATTGAAAGGAGATCTCTTACATTTAGCCACATATTTACTATTTCATACACTCTTTGTGAAGATTCAAGTGTCTATTTGGTATCATTTTCTTCCTGCTTGAAGAACTCCTGTACAATTTGTAGTATAGGTCTCATGGGGTTTGTCTGAAAAAGTATTTTTGGAACACATGTTTGCTGGTTATATAATTCTAAGGTGACAGATTTTTCTTGTCTTTCAGCAATTTAAAGATGGATTATTATTGTCTTCTGGCTTGCATCATTTCTGGCAGGAAGTCTGTGGCCATTTGTTGTTTCTATATATACTAAGTCTCTTTTTCTGACTGCTTTTACAATTTTCTCTTTATCACCTGATCACTTCATCCTGGTGGGATTCACAACTTCTGCTGACCCCTTAGAACACTCGAGAGGCCCAGTAGAACATTGGTTAGAAGTCTTAATTTTTTTGTTGTTGCTCAGATATGACCGGTTGACTGGTTTGCAACGAAATTATCACAGTAGCATTTATATTTGCAAATGCCAACAAATCAAGCCAAAAGTCACTTGCACATTTATATCTGTGGGAATATTCAGAAAATCCTCCTTCCAACGTTAAGGAAAAACAAGACCTACCAGTGGTTAAAGTGGTAAAAACAGAAACAAAAACAAATTTTACTCAGGAACTATTGGAATCAAGAAAAAGAGATTTCAATATTGAACTGGGTTCAACTCCAAATACAACATGGACAATTAAATATTTGTAGCCAAGGAACAGAGTGGGGTTAGTGGATGAAAAATTACTAACAGGAAATATCAAAGGGAAGGACAAATTCTAGTAAATACACTTGAACAGGATTCTTGCTGAGGGCAGACCAAAATGATCAGACATCACTTGGGGGGATGGAAGCAGGTGAAGAATTTGATCTGAGATTGACGGTGACCAGATGTCAAGTGTGGGGGGATTCTCTGTAAGCTAATTTAGCAAGTTTACTGCTACAAATAGGTGAGGCAGCCCCAGTGAGGACAGACACTAAGGTAGAGGCCTCATGTCCTTAGAGAAGTTGACTACAGGTTAGTTGAGGAGGGAGACTTTGTTGCCTAGAGCGGCAGAATACACCTCTTTTCAAGTGCAATGAGGCATTCCCCAGGGTAGACCACATGATAGACACAAAACAATTCTTAACAAATTTAAGAAGACTGAAATCATACAAACAAGTTTTTTCAACCATGATAAAATGAAACTAAAATGAATAGCAGAAGGAAAACTGGAAAATCCATAGAAATGTGGAAATTAAACAACATAGTCTTAAACAACTGTAGGTCAAAGAAGAACTCACAAAGGAAATTATAAAGTAGCTTGAGACACATGAAAATAAAAACACAACCTATTAAAATCTTAGGGAATGAAGTGAAAGCAGCGCCAAGAGAAAAGTTTATGGCCATAAATGCTTACATCAAAAAAGATCTCAAATCAACTACCTAACTTCACATCTCAAGAAACTAGAAAAATTACAAACCAAACCCAAAGTTAGCAAACAGTATTACTAATGATTAGAGCAGAGATAAACCAAATAGAGAGTAGGAAAAACATCCTCTTTCATTTCTTCTTATGAATTTTATGCAACTGAAAGCTCTAAGTTGGTCATAGCCCTCTCAGCATTTCTATCCTAGAAAGTACACACCACAAAGCCTATTCCCCCAGTTCTATATCCTCACCTTGATGATGAAATCTAGACATATCCCAGAACCCATTAAACTGGCCTTGAGCCCCTTATCTCTTGCTTTTTCTATGATGTTCTTAAGGAAATCTAAGGATACACTGTTCTTGCCTCCAATAAGTACGAAGGCTCAAAGAAATTAAAAAAAAAAAAAAAGCACATGTAAGAAACAACAAATGCTGGATTTATTGACACTGAAAGGAATCAAGCCAGAAGGCTTTCTGAAGTGTTCTGTGCACTTTCCTGAAGGAGGAGAGTGACAACGTGATGAGAAGGTGGGCAGGCTTCCCAGACAATGGGAAGACAGTCTCTGACTGCAGGGGAATCCTCAAGGTGGCAACAAACTGGAAACCTGTTGCATCCCTGACTACATGGGACCAGCTCTCTTCCTGCACCTCTACCAGACAGAGGACTGCACAAGCCTTCCCTGGGATGTCCCATTCATCCGGGCATGCTTTAAAAAAAAAAAAAAAGAAAAAAAGAAGCCTGAGATAATAAACCAAGTAGGATATGGATGCCACATTATTAATTCTGATTGCTCAGAATATGCTTATATACTTTCATACACATCGAGACTCCAGGATCTCATGCCATTACACCTTTTCATAGTGCTGAGCTGGAGATGAAAGGGAATAGAACAAGCTCCAAGGAAACCAGAAGAGATGAAAGGATCACAGTTTCTTCAAATAACTCCAAAGGCTTGAGAGACTCAAATTCTGCTTGATGGAGTGAATGCTTCAGAGCATATCAGCAATCAATAAGACAGAGAGCAACTCCAGAGAGCCTTGAATAAGTAATCAGCAAGACCTAGTCCCAAAAGATTGGGGTTCTCTTGATCTTGGTCAGTGTGCTGGGAGTGCTACATACTTGGGGAGAATGTTCCTGCTCATCAGAGACAGAATGGACAAAATTACAGAATGATTACACAACTATCTTCCCACATTTACAAACAAAGCATTTGTATTAGTCAGGACTCTTTGACTTGGAAATAACAGCCTAATACAATTCAGTTAAGAAAAAAAATTCAGTTAAGCAAAAAAAAAAAAAAAAAAAAAGGAAAATTACATGGCTTCCCATGGCTGGGAAGAATACTGGGGAAACCCACATAATTCAGAAGTCCTGTAAGAACAAGAGCTTCAGGGACTGGAACCCAGAACTTGACACTTGCAGGTTCATCTGTGCATCTCTTGATATTGATCTCATTCTCTCTCCCTGCAAGCAGGCTTCCTCCATATGGCAAGCACACATTTACATCCTTCCAGCCTTGATTCCAAAGACGAAGCCCCAAGAAGAATCTAATGGGCCCAGCTGAGATCACTTGCCAATTACTGAACCAACAAAGGCAGTGGGTTGGAATACCTAGGGAGAAGACTTTCCTGAAGAAAAAGGGAGTAAGGGCACTATTACTGGAAGGGGAGAGCAGTCAGAGCCTACCTGCTGTGGGCCAACATAATGCTCCGTTGGCTCTTCCATGCACTTCGTCTTCATCCTCGCCACACTTCCTGCTCAAATCGCTCCATGTAATCTCCTGGATGCTAGCTTTGCTTTTAGGGCATGGAGTGGGTCCAATAAAGAAAATTATTCCCTGGGGTGCCTGGGTGGCTCAGTCAGTTAAGCATCCACCTTCGGCTCAGGTCGTGATCTCATGGTCCATGGGTTCGAGCCCCGTGTCGGGCTCTGTGCTGACAGCTGGGAGCCTGGAGCCTGCTTCGGATTCTGTGTCTCTGTCTCTCTCTGCCCTTTCCCTGCTCGTGCTCTCTCTCTCTCTGTCAAAAATAAATAAACATTTTTAAAAATGGCTTAAAAAAATTCCCCAAGACAAATGGATGGTACCCCCAGAAGGCCAGGATTGAGATAAGTTGCCTAAGTAATTCAGGGAAAGAATTGGGCCAGGCAGTGTGACAGCATAGACAGGGCATAAAATGTTAATATAATTAAATGTTTATTGAGCACTTACCAAGATTTGTTAAGTACTTACTATATAACAAACATCTCTCTGCTTTTTCTTTACATTAGGTGATAACTGAAGTTTAGGGAAGCTAATGAACATTAAAAGGTCATATAACTACTAACTGGCAGGGCTGGAGCTCCAGAGCCCATTCTCTCAACCAGTTTGCTATATTGCCTCCCCAGCTAAACTAGATAGACGTCAAAAGATTTGGGTCTAAAATATAAATGGGTGGGTGTATTGGGGTGGGTACTTGTCACTTTCACATACTTTCTAGATTTTCTTTCATGAACATATGTTACTTCTATAATTAAAAGCAAAAATGTATTGTCCAGGAAACAGAGAAGCCTAGGCTATGGCTGTGAATCTACCCTTAACTCACGCACCAATAGTGACAACATATCTATCCCCTCTTGGCCTCCGATTTCCAGCTCACATCTATGATTGCTGATGGTTCATATTTCCTGGGAACTTATCTGACCTCCTCTCCCAGGCAAGGGAGGGGATCAGCTTCTGGAACTAAGGGTAGGAAGGCTGGACCTGTGGATGCAAAATGCAAAACAAGGGGAATCAGATCAGGGTAGCCCAGAAAGCCAAAAAGTTTCAGGCATATAGCCCAAGGCTTAGGGAAAGGACAACTGTATGTGAAGGACAAATTACTAGACAAGGCAAGACATCCCAGCCAGTACCAGGAGAGACTCTCACTGAGTCAACACAGGGGCTGGGAGTGTGAACATCTATACCCCTTTCATTTGGGGAACCCCTTCCTGCTGCATGCAGACTTGATGGGACTGTCAAGGAGCCTATCCCTCCTGGGCTGGGTGTGAGAAGGACTAAGGATGGATGAAGGAAATTCTTCCTTATCGAGACACCTCACTGTTTCTGATATCATATTCCCAGAGCTGTACTCACCCTCTCAGTCTCAAAGACTGCTTCTTCCACTTCTCTTCTAGTTAAGTGTTTGTGTAAGTTAGCCAGAGTCAGTTTCTCTTGCTTGTAACCAGAGAACCCTAATAAATACAGCTGCCTTTCTTTCTTTGGCTAATATAACTTTGCTCTGTCAATTTAGCATCAGTAAGTGCTAAGTGCCAAGATCTGTGCTGAGGACTTCCACACACATCAAGAGAGAAAATCCATGTGTGCAGAGTCAGTCATCTGGGATCCAGTGTTGAGTAACTTCTGGGTGCCTGAAGAAAGCTTAACAACAGGGACTAAAACAATCAGCTTACCATGAGATTTGTCCCTTCTGTGGTCAGATCCCAGCATCCTGCCTGGGCCACAGTTTATGTCCCAAACCATAGTTTTCTTACCCAACCTCCCAGCCGATACCTGAGTGTAGCTTCATATCCCTCATTTTCTCTCTGGCTTTTGATCTCAAACCTGTGCTTGAGGCTGCTGCTCTTCCTGGACTGGCTTCCGTCTTCCCTCTCCAACTGTGACTTGAATTTTCACTCTGTCATTCATTCAGCAAATGTTGAGTTACCAACTGCCAGGCATAAAGGATCCCATTGTGAATTAGACAGACATGGTCCCTGTCCTCACGAATGTAGAAGCTCTTAGAGCAGGCTGATTTAAACAAGCAATTTTTTTTTTAATGTGATGAGTGATGTAGAGGAATTAGAAGGACCAGCAGGAGCACAGGGCAAGGTCCTAAGCCTAGCCTAGAGCTTGGGAAAGGTCTCCACGAATAGAAGTGAGTTTGAACATATGATTTCAAAGCAGAAAATTTTGAGTTTTCAGCATCTGGGAGACATCCAGGTGACTGTCTTGCACTTTGGGTTGTGTCTCCCACCCAGACCCAATTCAGTGCCCAGGATCCCAGCAACACAGATCTCTCTCAAAAATAATAAATAAATATTTTTTAAAAATTAAAAAAAATAAAGATAAAAAATAAAAAGGTTACAAAAATATCAGAACTGATAGTTACACAATGACACCTGAGAGAGGTGCAAATATTCAATTTTAAATGTAATTCAAAAAATACTCATGTTTTCTCCACACCAACACACAGCTGGAAAACAGAAATAACATGTGTCTGGTGTCCATAGACAGAGCTCTGGGCGGCCTGAAGTAGCCAGCAGCCCACACTCTCCACCAGTGGGCCAGCCTCATCTGTTACTGGTGATCTCCTATTCAATAATTTCATTTTCTCAAGTCAGCGCCATGTCAGCCTGAGGCTGGAACAGCCAGTAGAAGCAGTGACATTATTGGAATTTTAATCTCACTTGTTGGAGGGTAGGAAGTGAAGGAGTTGTCCCCCTTTTCCAGCCCACTGCCCTCCTGGGTCACAGGGAGGCCCACATTTCCCCTGCTGTTGGCCTTGATGAATTATTTTAGTAATTTTTCATTACATGTGAATTTCAGCAAAGGAGAAAATGCTGACAAGTGAAATGAAAATAACACATTTCCAACCACTCAGAGATTACCACTGTGGCTCCTTAGTGTACATACTTCCAGACCTTTTCTGCACATAGACATATACGTGTATTATTTTTACCAAAATGAAGTCAAACTATAGCTATTGATTTTTTCTCCCAGTTGTTATTTGGAAAAATTTCAAACTCACAAGAAGTTGAAGAACTAATAAAATGAGCATTTGTAAGCTAGATTTGTAATCCTAGATTCATGAATTGGTACCATTTTGCAACAATTGTTTTGTCTCTGTCTCTATTTCCAGTATATATGGGTTTCTATGTAGTTACATATGTATCTACATCCATGTATCTGGATATCTATATAGGGAGATCTGTATAGATAATATAGCAACACAGATATGTAGATATATGTGAACCATTTGAGACTAAGTTGACCTCTCTCTATGAAATACTTTAACCTGTTTCCCAAGAACAAGGACAGTCTGCTTATACCACCACCCAGCAATTGCCATATTCAACAATGTTAACACAGAAACAATACTATTAACTAATATACAGCCCTTAGTCAAAATTTCCTAATTGTCCAATGCAGTCCTTTAGAGTTGGTGTCACAGGTTGAGTTCTTTGGATGGACACATCGAGATGGAGTATAGGTTGCAAGATGTTCATCTGGGATCAACTCCTGTGAAAGGAAGCAGTAGGAAGCATGATTGGGTAGAGGAAGACATGAAGTGTTGCATGAGAGCTGATGAAGACTCAGTCTACCCAATGGAGATTCTCTGGAGTTAGAACTGCCCATCAGAAGGTCCTGTGTGGAGCCAGAGTGGGCTTTGTGGTCCCTCTTGGATCAGTCACTCCCTGGGATCACCCTGGGAAGGGCATGAGCTGGAACAGATCCGAAGGAGCTGTCTGCTGACTACTCTTCCTCCAGTTGGGCAGCAAGTCCTGAGGGAACATCTGGGTAGCACAAAGCTAGACTTTCTTTTTTTTTTTTTCTTTAAAATCTGGGTCTAATCAAGGGTCACTAGTTGGACTAAGTTGTCCATCTTCTTTATCTTTTTTATTTTTATTTTTTTAATGTTTATTTACTTTTGAGAGAGAGACAGAGACAGAGACAGAGCTCAATAGGGGAAGGGCCTGAGAGAGAGGGAGACACAGAATCCGAAGCAGGCTCCAGGCTCTGAGATGTCAGCACAGAGCCTGACAGGGGGCTTGAACTCACGAACCACGAGATCATGACCTGAGCCGAAGTTGGATGCTTAACCGACTGAGCCACCCAGGCACCCCTTCTTTATCTTTTTTAAAATATTTATTTATTTTGAGAGAGAGAGAGAGCTACAGTGAGGGAGAGGGGCAGGGAGAGATGGGGAGAGAGAATCTCAAGCAGGCTCCACACTGTCAGCGCAGAGCCTGATGAGGAGCTCGAACTCATGAACCATGAGATCTTGACCTGAGCCAAGATTAAGAGTCAGATGCTTAACTGACAGAACCACCCAGGTGCCTCTGTCCATCTTCTTTAAATTATATTTCCTGGTTTTTTTTAATGATATTAACATTTTGAATGGCCCAGTCAATTGTTCTATGGAATGTCTTTCAATTTGGATTTGTCTGATACAAACCTATTTTGTTTCCTAACCTATTTTGTTCAGTTAACAGTCTCCCTTCCATTTTAGTAAATGTTCATATCATGTGAACATTGTTCATGTGAACAAACAACAATCAGATTTTCCCACCTGCTTACAGCCACTTCACCAAACCAGTGTCCAATCCAGGACCACCAATTGCACCTGATACCTTCCTTAGGTCTCCTGTAATCTAGCACAGTATTCCTTTTATGTGATTAAACTTGGTGGAGAGACTGGACCACTTGCCCTGCAGAATTCCATGTCCTCTTGGTTGTCTGGTTGCTTTAGTGCAATGTCCTTTAGTTGGGTCCTCCACTTGAGGAATTCAAGTGAAACATTTGGGGCTCTAAAATATCATAGATGATGTTGTATACTTTGTGAGACACACATAATCTGATAGATGTCCACAATGGGCCTTGAAACATGGGTTTTAACTGGGTTTTAAATGCCCACTGTTCCCCTCTCCTCTGTTCACAGCTCACTGTCCCTCTCTAGCTGTTTAATAGAAGGGAATGTGTCCATTCACACCCCATGCTCCCCAATAGGGGGTAGCAAATGTGGGAAAGAGAGGTAAGAGTGGTGAGGAAAGCCCCTGGAGGCAGGTCTGTGCTTTTATCCAATCCAGACACTATCCTCAATTTTCTGTTTGATTTTAGGTAAGCCCCTTGACCTCTCATCTTCTACCAAAACCATAAATACATCATTCCCTGTCCTGCCTAGATTGGTGGCAGTGAACAGACTCCCAGGGAGTATAGATGTAGAAATGCTTTTCAAACTGGAACACATAAGGTGTGAGGGACTCTTCACACCAGGAGGGCTGGACAGGGACCAGATAATCCCCATGATGTGATCATTGGAGCTGTATCGGTTACCAGTCACAGGGCATTCCTGACCTGCAGTAGGTGGGCCAGAGGAAATATAAGCCATACATATACCCTTGTACCTGACCTTCATGATTTTCACCGTCCCAAGCAGATTGGCATCTTATTCAGCCCACCCTTGGGATGCAGGAAGCCAAGTCTCAGAGAAGGTTATAAACCAGTCTGCACAACTCAATCTCCCATCAGTAAGAGCCTCAGAAGTCAAGAATAAAGAGGCTTCAGATCCCCAAAGACTGAGCTCTAGAAACCTGAGCTACAAACCACCACTGGCAGAGTGGCCTGGATTTGCAGTTAGGCCAGGCCATCTTGGGTGTCAGGGCCCCTCAGGGTCAGCAGGAGCAGCCTACACATGCTAAGGACCCCACACAGCTTGGAAGCAAGCATTGCCCAGCAGCTCTGCCCCAGGCAAGGAGGCCCAGAAAGAGGTTGAGCCAGAGCCCAGGAGGACAGTGACTCTTTATAGACTGGGTGTAAAATGAGGACAGGAAGCTGCAGCTCAGGCCTTGGGGACCCAGGGGGGAAGTTCATTCTTCCCTCCACCCAGAGTTTTAGGGGATGGAGAGGCTTGAAATGGGGAGCTGCTTGTGTCTCATAACCAGCCTTCTAGTCATTAAATATTGTGACTATAATTCCTGCCTGCTTTGACAGGTTGTAAACTAGCAGTGCCCTGGGGTTTTTTAAATTTTGTTTCTTTTTTTTCTCATTCATTTCATATCTGGAAGCTTGTACCTCCCACTCTCCTTCACTCCTTTTTGCCCATTCCCTCTGGCAGCCATCAATTTGTTCTCTGCATTTATGGGTCTGTTTCTGCTTTTGTTTGTTTGTTTTGTCAAACCTGTTTCATTTAGCCAATAAAGTGTTGTTGCTTTCCCATGAACCTGAGTGCCATCAGGCTTTCTCCAGTGTGCCGTCAGCACTGCCACCCGCACGGGTGCCATCCTATGCTCAGTGTTATGTTACTACAAGCCCAGTCTCTGGATGACTTGAGATTGCGATCCCACTTTAAGTCTTGCCTCCCAGGCCAGCAGTAGTGATGGCCCCAGGGTGAAATCTGAGACCTTGGTGCCCACCAGGGAGCTGCTACTCAGCCTAAATGCCTCTCTGCTGTACTGCTACTGCCTGTGATCCTTGAGACTCATCCTTGAGGGTAAACGCAAAAACTCCCTTGGGAAAGGGGGAGGCACATTATCTCACTAACAGCTTGGTACAGATTGATTAATCAAATACCAGAAGAGAGAAAGGAAGGGAATTGGCATCTATTAAGAGTTTGCCCTATACTAAGTACTGGATATACTATCCCATTTGGCCTCCCAACACTACTACAAGATAGAGGTTATCCCTGTTACATGGACTAGATCAAAATAAATTAGCTTCCCCTGAATTGGATACAAAATAAAGCACAAGCTGGTTTTTTTAAAATATTTTTTTAATGTTTATTTATTTTTGAGAGAAAGAGACAGATGCAGGCTCCAGGCTCTGAGCTGTCAGCACAGAGCCTGACTCAAACTCACAAGTGGTGAGATCATGACCTGAGCTGAAGTCAGATGCTTAACCGACTGAGTCACCCAGGCACCTAGTTTTTGAACGCAGATCTGAATGCAAAGCTGTGTTCTTTCCTGTACCCACACCGTGCTACTTACTATGTGTTCCGTCCTCCTTACTACAGCCTCCATCCTCACCCAGCTCCTAGCCTAGAAAGAGGGATTTTAGCAAGTGCACATGGCATGAACTCTTACCCCTTTTCCCTTAGCCAAAACTCAAGCTAAGATGTTTTCATAGAGTGGCAGCTACCACTGATGGGACATGGGGATGATTTTAGGTAAAATGTAACATGAACTATTTTGTTGAAATTGTTATATATTTAATATAAAAATATAGCTAGTTCATAAAATACATGGTTTCACAGACTTGTTTCAGATGAGACTACAATAGCTGGCAATATGAGGGCTGAGTGAAGGCCAGGAGACAGGAGGGGAAATTGCTCTGTTGAACCCAGATGTGCCACTGTGGCCCTTCTGGGCATCCCAGGGGCAGAGCATACCCACTCTGTCTTCCAAGCCCATGTCTTAGGTCAGCTGATGTGGCTCAAGGAGAGTAGTCAGGTCACTCAGGCACTACTTCAGACACAGCACAAAGGCCAAGAGGGAAAGAAGAGTCAGGAGGGACCTATTTCTACCCTGTACACTGCCCAGAAGGAATCAACAGGAGCTCCCCACTTCCAGTTTCTGGAACCACCTCCAGCAAATACACACACACACACACACACACACCAGCCCCTACCATTATCACCTCCCCAGCAGCCACAATACAATTAGGGCAGCATTCCAAGAAAGACACTCATTGGAAAGGAAAATAGCTATAAACTATGAAGAACAATTTTCTTGACAAGAATTAATCAGGAGGCAGAGATTTTAGTTAATTAAAAGAAGAAAGTGGGGCCTTCTCTGGGCTGGGGTGTCGCTACCCAAGTCAACCCCAATACCCCACAAAGTGAGATTCCCAAAGCCCTCTGCAGGCACTTCCTTTCTGGAGTGCCACACTTCCTGAGGAATGGGCCAGGGCTAAGGAGGGGAAAAAAATGAAAGATAGGACAGCCAGAGGGACAGAGAAGCAAAGGGAGATACCCTTTACACAGCCAACTCAGAGAGGCCATGCCACCAGAAAAAGAAGAGCTGATGTTTTTTGAATCCTTGCCTCACAAGCACTAAGACCAAGTGTTAAGCCCTGTACACATATCACCTCAATGAACCCTCACAACAGCCCTGTGGGTGGGTTCTGATATTTTCCATTCCTGCTTTACAGACAAAGGAACTGATCTTCAAATAAGATAAACGATCTGCCCCAGGTCCCACCAGTAAGAGAGAAGGTCTACATCCTGTTAAGATTCTGGAAGCTCTAAGGAGGCTTAAGCGTGCCCAATTTTGCCTGAAATTGCACTATTAAGAACTCAGTTTCTTCACTTTAAAACCAAACTCATCAGGGCATCTGAGTGGCTCAGTTAAGCATCTGACTCTTGATTTTGGCTAAGGTAATGATTTCACAGTTCATGAGTTTGAGCCTCACGTTGGGCTCTGTGCTGACAGTGCAGAGTCTGCTTGGGATTCTCTCTCCCTCTCTCTCTCTGCCCCTCCCCTGATCTCTCTCTCTCTCTCTCTCAAAATAAATAAATAAACAAACATTTAAAAAAATACCAAACTCATCAAACATAGCCTACTAAAATGCACATAGTAACCTCATTTTCAGTCCTTAAGATCTCCAGGCTGAGTGTAGATGGAGTTAGGACACAAAAGAGATTGGGGCTCACACTGCCCAGGGATACCACATAATCCTGGGACTTCACATTACCTAGGAAGGGCAGCCTGAGAATGGGGATACCAGGAAAGTTGTGGAAGGCACATAAGAGAAGATGAGCCAGAGGCCCTGCACCCTGGGATGCCATAGCTACAGCCCTCACTAATCTCCCAGCATTTGCAGGAATGTTCACCAACCAGGAATGTTCATGGCTTCAACTGGATGCCTGCATCCCTGCAAGCAAACAATATGCCTCCAGTGGATGGGGGAGTGATCATCCAGTGGATGAGTCTTTTCCTAAAGACTTCCAGGAATGTAGTTCATTTTTCATGAGCATGCCTTTTGTTCCCTCCCAACTGTAAGGAAGGCAGAGACTGTGTGCTATTCATCTCTGCATGCCTTGTGCCAAGTGGAGGTGTGCTTCAGGTGCACTCAAAGACTTGAAAACAAGGAGGAAGATCACTCTCTGAGAGTTAAACTATGAAATTTTCCCAGAGAAAAGCAGAATCACACATTGTCACTCTAGAGAGATGGGCTCTCAGTCAGCAAGACCAACCATAACCTGATTACAAGTACTAATAACATGTCTAAAGACAGAATGTCTCTGTCACAGGGGGTTGGCTGGCTCTGAAAGTATAAAAGAGGGGAAATCAGCAACAGAGACAGACCATACCCTCCCAAGCAGTTCCCAAGAGAATGGTGGCCTCATTTCAGTTCTTTAAAAGAAGAAATGCCTGACCTGAGAGGTTCTGGAGGAAGGCAGGGCCACACTGGGAATGGGGGCTGCCTCAGGCAACCATTTCCCAACGCACAAGTCATTGGCTTTGCAGCGTGCCCACCATGACCCCTTCTGATAACCAGGCCTTCCGCATCACTGGTCAGCAGGGAGGAAAGGTACTGGTCGGCCATACGGACCTCTGCCTGCCAGTTGTAATTCTCACTGGTGACTAATCAGTGAATATATATTTCTACCTCCATCTCCCAGGACTCTGGGTTGTGGGTTAGTTTCCCTTTATCCTGTGTGCTCAGAGGGGCTGGCCAGATACAGACTCTGAGCCCAGGGAACTGGGGTTGGACTAGGGACTAGTGAATCCACCCAGGGAAGAACCGCCTATTTCAGCCTCTCCCCTCAGTGCACTAGATAATAGGTGCTTTGTGTTGAGTGGGTGTGTGGACAGATGGACAGACAAGTGAGGAGAAGAGTCACTGCAAGACTAGTATCTTGGCCTCAAGAGCTAAACTTTGCCCACCACGATGGACCATCTTTTTCGCTGGATCTCCATTCTTCCCTCTCCCCACTGTGCCTGGTCCAAGTTCTCGCCAACCTTTAGCTCTGGGGTCCAGCAGCAGTGATGGGTCCCATGAACTCTGTGCAGTGGAAGAGGGCTCTGTCCTCCCCACTGGAGGACCCTGTCCAGCTATAGAAAATAGGAGGGATTGGGATAGGGGACACCTTTCTCAGGGCAGTGACCAATTGAAAGCCACATCCATAAGCAATCCTCTTCTGGTGCTGTATGTGGCTTCTGACACCAGGAGATGGGTTGTTTTTTTTTTTTTTAGAATTTGTTTCTTTATTGTTTCATAAATAGCATAAAGAAGTTTCCACCAAGTTCTGAATATCGGTTGGTCAGTCAGGATGGGCACATGGCCTACAAGTCACTTCTCACCAGGGTAGTTCTTAGTGTGTGCCCTCTGACTTCACCTAGAGCGATGGTACCACAGGACCAGATGCAGAGGATCAAATTTCTCAAACCACATCCACCTTCATGTCCCGTCATAGTATCCTGATCCTTCCTACTGCCCCCTCACTGTTCCTAGCTGGTCTATGCAGCGGGGCAGGGATGGAAGGAACTGGGCTTTGGAGTCAGAGACCACGGCTCAATTCCAGCCAGGGCTGCTGGATTTTTGTTACAGATTTAGAAACTGGAAGCATGGAGGGGTCAAAGAATGTTCCTACAGATGACAGGACTAGCAATGGCAGAGCCTCTGCAGTTTAACGGCAGCCCCTGTATGCCAACCACCTGTGGCACACGCCTCAGGCTGTCTACTCAGGAGGCCCGGACTGTGGGAATTCCATAGGAGCCTGGGGCCAACTTTTCTCAAAAGACCTGTAAAATGGGGAGGAGAGAGATCCTGAAAAGCACTTGTTAGATTCCTGACATTCAGGGAAGCCCAGGAGTGGGACAAGAAGGCAGGGAAACTCTCCATGGTAATTCATGGATTGGGAGCCCCCAGAGGCATGGCCACAGGCTGGGTCTAGAGCAAAGGCCAGGAGCAGATTCATGGCCATCTTCACCTACCCCTTCCCTCCAGACCCAAGATGGCTGTGGCTTCCTTTCTCAGAAATTCCAAGGCCCCAAATGGTCAGCATTACCAGTCCTACCAGAGCACAGGGGTTGAGCCATGCACCACACTAGTGACTGAGGGTTCAGCTGAAGACTCAGCTTCAGTGCACTTTGCCTTCACTATGGTTCCTCTGCAGGGCACAGGACTTACAGACCCCACTGCCAGGGGGCCATCAAAGCTAGAGGTCTGCCCTTCTGTCCCCCATGCCCCCAGACATGGCTAGACAGGAGAGGCTCAGGAGACCCTGGACACTGTGGTGAAAGGGAATAAGACTGCCGTCCCTGCCACACCACATTCTTCCTGGGGGACACCAAGCAAGGTCCTAGCTTATGACTCATGGTTTGAAGAGACAGAAACTTGGGGCACCTGGGTAGCTCAGCTGGTTAAGTGTCCAACTCTTGGTTTGTGCTCAGGTCATGATCTCACAGTTCATGAGTTCAAGCCCCACATCATGCTCTATGTTGACAACACAGAGCCTGCTTGGGATTCTCTCTCCCTCCTCTCTGACCTTCCTCCACTTGTGTACACACGCACTTTTTTTCTCTCTATCTCTCAAAATAAATAAATAAACATTAAAAAAAGAGAGACAGAAACCAGAAAAGGGGGGACACTGGGGCTTCTCACCACCCATGTGCCTCAGGGACAATTAGAACAAAGGACTCAAATACCACAGGGTGTTGCCCGCCCCTCCCTGCCCCATCACTGCATCTGCCTTCCTGACTTCTTCCATGTCAGCCATCACCAGAAGGGGACTGCTCCCCTGCTTTAGCTCCAACCTGACAAGTCCCAGAGAGGGACTTTAATTGGCCAAGCTCAAGTCAGTTGCCCATTCCTGGCCCAGTCAGGTTTGTCAAGGGCCACATGACAAAGGCAGAGCCACTGGCCACCTATGTGTCTACATCACTCTTAGAGAAAAAGATTCACTAGGAACCAGGAAGCCACTCCAATCAGTGTCTGTTACACTTCTCTGAGACAATTTCCTCACGAACGAATGAGGCTAATGTCAATGCCTACTTCATGGCTGTTATTTTTGAGATAGTATGTATGTAAAGCGTTTGGTGCCTGGAAGTACTCAACAAAGGTTAGCTTTATGATTGTTACTGTTGCTGTTAATAGGATTTGCTCTGGCTGAGGGAGAATTGAGACTCCCACTGAGAAGGCCATTAGTCCTGCCTGAGCCTGGTTCTCCTGAGACCACACATTGGCCCTGAGTTCGAGCACACGGACATGCCTGAGGCAGGCAGTGAGGCCCTCCTTACCTGCACATGCCTCCCAGGCCTCAGTTTCACTGTCCATCAAATAGGACAATGATCCAGATTTGCTTTCCTCTGCTACAGTTGTGAGGAAAAGCAGGACAACGCGAGTGGAAGGGAAAATTGCAAAGTCTTATTAGCAGTTTATTATTGCTGTTATTAATTATCATCTCCAGAAAACTGTTGGGATTATGAGCCTGTGTTTTCTTCTTGTTTTCTCTAATGACCATTACAATGAAGAAAGCCAAAAAAGACTTAATTTGCTAATGCCAACTACTAAATTATGCAAAACCAGATCTGCTAATGAATTTCTCCCCTCTGGCTACTGATGCTGATTAGTTTTTTCTGTTGCCTTGTTGGAAGGAGAAGGAAAGAAGGGGCCCTGGAGTTCATTGTCCCTCCTCCACACCAGTCAGCCATCTGCCTGCACACGCACCCTGGCAAGGGCCTCATAACATGTGACTCCCCATCCTGAGGGGCATCAAGGGGGCAGAATAGACTTTTTGAATCAAGTAGTTTTTATCTTTTTCAGTTTGAATAGAATCAAATAGCTTGTCTAATAAGGAAGAAAAAGGCCACTATTGAATTAATGTAAGCCCACAAATGACTTCTCTCTCTGCTCTATTTCTGAAGACTATTTATAGATCCAAATCCCATCACTGAAAATGAGGGACACGTCCCCCCTCCCCCATCTTCCCCTACTCCTGCCCCAGCTCCTGGAGGATGACAGTCTTTGGGGAAGTTCCGGTGAGGCTTTGGGTGATGGGTAGCGCACACACCCTCTCATCAGCTTCCTTCTGACAATGGCAGCTTCTTCCCTCCTGACTATGAGCCCCTCCAGGGCAGAAGCTGGACCTACATGCCCAGGGCCAGGCCAAGGCTGGGCACTGGGCAGGCCTCACATCCATCTGTTAGTTGTACTTTATCGCAAGTGAAGAAACACCTTTGGCTTTCCTAGGACAAAGAAGATAATTTACCTGAAAGATCCAGGCAGCTTATAGATGAAGAGAAAGGGCTACATGAACTTTTCCAGCTTTGGAACAGCCTGGGGACCCAGGTGACAGGAACTGTATTCTTAGGGCACAAATCTTCTCTAGGTATTTTTTAGGACAGGTAGTTCAAACCCCATGTCACTGTGTGACCTTGGACAAGTTTCTTCATCTCTCTGGGTTATTCTTATTCTGTGAAATGGAGATCACAGAGCCTTCCTATAACCCAGATGCCAGTTATAGCATATATATATGCTGTTCTTTGAAATTTAAATTGAGCTTGTGGGGGCCTCAGATCACTTGTCAATGAGAAATCCAATATTTGTCCCCAAGATCTGCGACTCCTTGGGGATGGTTGCACTCAGGGTCCCCTCCTGCCCCTGCTGGTGTCTGCAATTTGAGTAAGACTCTTGTCTCACTCCCATGTCTGTTCTTGTGTCTCTGCTAATGCTGATGCCAACATGCAACTCAGCGCTTCCCCAGACACTCCAACCAATCTCTACTGAAATGGAGGTGGGGGGGAAAGAAGATTTACACGGCCACTCACAAATGACATATAATGACATATGAGACTGTTTTCAAAGACACTGGGGCAGTGTAGCCTAGCAGTTAAGAGTTCAGACTGACAGCCAGATGGTGTTGGCTCAAATACCAGCACTACCACTTACTGAGCATGTGACGTGCTCAGTAATCCCTGCAGAATGGAGGATTAAATCATTTTGTAAGGTACATGTGTATACTAGAGAAAGAACTAGGACGGTGCCCAGTACAGAATAAGTCTGTGTAAGGGTTACTAATTATTACTAAGAATCAGCTTCCTGCCATTTTGTCCCTCATTTCCCACCCTACCTCCTGACTTCTCTTCACTACCCCACCCCAACCCAAAATCTCCTTGAATTTCTTTTTTTTTTTAATATTATTCATTTGGGGGAGAGAACAAGTGGGGGAGGGGCAGAGAAAGGGGAACAGAGGATCCGAAGTGGGCTCTATGCTGACAGACAATTTGGGGCTTGAACTCATGAACTATGAGACCATGATCTGAGCCAAAGTTGTATGCTCAACCCACTGAGCCACCCAGGTGCCCCTCCTTGCATTTCTTATATAGAGCAATGGACGATCTCTTTGCTTCATTGTCACCTTCCAAACCAGGATATTGCCTTCCACCTTCAAACTGTTTTATGAAAGAATCTCCTCACACAGCTAACTATATCCTCAGTGGTGAAAAGCTGAAAGTTCTTCCTCTAAGATCAAGAACAAGAAAAGAATGGCCACTCTTGCCACTCTTTTTTCCATATAGTATTAGAAGTCCTAGACACAGCAATTAGGCAAGAAAAGGAAACAAAAAGCATCCAAATTAGAAAGGAATTTTTACTTAAAAACTGTCACTATTTGCAGATAACATGATATTATACAGAGAAAACCTTAAAGATTCCACCAAAAACCACTAGAACTAATAAATGAATTCAGTAAAGTTGCAGGATACAAAATCAATATGCAAAAATCTGTTAGTTTCTGTAAACTAATAACCAACTATCAGAAGAAGAAATTAAGAAATCCATCCGATTTCCAATTGCATCAAAAACAACAAAATACCTAGGAATAAATTTAACCAAGGAGGTAAAAGCCCTGTAATCTGAAAACTATAAGACATTGATGAAAAAATTAAAGACAACACAAATAAAAGAAAGCTATACTGTGCTCATGGATTAGAAGAATTAACATTGTTAAAATGTCCATACTATCCAAAGCAATCTACAGATTCAATGCAATCCCCAACAAAATACCAATGGCATTTTTCATCGAAATAGAACAAATAATCCTAAATTTGTATGGATCCACAAAAGATCCCAAATAGCCAAAGAAATCTTGAGAAAGAAGAGCAAAGCTGGAGATACCACACTCTCAGATTTCAAATCATAATACAAAGCAATAGTGATCAAAAGAGTATGGCACTGGCACAAAAACAGACAATGGAACAGAATAGGGTCTGGAAGTATACACACACTTATATGGTCATTAATCTGTGACAAGAGGCAAGAATATACAATGGGGAAAAGACAGTATCTCCAACAAATGGTGCTGGGAAAACAGGATAGCTACATGCAAAAGAATGAGACTGGACTACTTTTTCCAGTGTCTTGCTTGGGAGATGTGCAGAAATATGAGAGACCCATTTGAGGATTGTCTCCTAACACTCAACTGCTCTGGCTCCTTCCAGCATCTGCTGCTTCCGTCACCAGCAGAGATGCCAGGCTGCCCAAAGTGCCAGAGGACCTGAGGTGTGGCCTGAGAGGGAGACCATGGTGCTGCCAGGAGTTCAGCCCACCACCAGTTCTCCTCTGCTCTTTGCTTCCCAGTCTTATTCTCTGCTCCCCTATACCCTCTCTCATTTTATTTCATTCTCTCTTCATTGCTTCTTCTTTGATTCTTCTTGCTTTTTGTGTATCTCTTCTACTTTTCTCTTTCTTCCTTTCTGGATGATTTTTTTGTCTGGAGCTGTGAGCAAACTTTAAAAATTAAATAAATACAAGCCACAAATGTGAGAAAAGGAACAAGTGAGGCTCATCCACAATCCCCTACCCAGAGGTAACCACAGTGAACATTTTGGGCAACACCTCCCAAAATTTTCTCTACATATATGTGCATGTGTATCAACATGCTTACTACCAGCTGGGATCCTGTGTAGATGGAGCTCACTCTGCCTAGGTACTCTAGACAAGGGAAGGCCTGTGGAGGGGCTGGGAGGAGAAAGACTTTCTCTCCTTTGAAAAGGGGAACAAGAAAGTAACCTGGAATCATTGCTGACTGCCCAAGGCCTTGATCTTCCAGGATACTAGAGGATCCTGGGTCTCCTTTCCTAGGCCCATTGCTATCAGAGTTATCAGGTATAGAGGCAAGTCAGGGAGAGAGCTTAGCCATTAGAGTCCTCAGGGATGGGGCCTGTGGCAGAGAACACATGTGCATCCCCAGCCCTGAGCAGGCTTCCAGGAGGAGGCAAGGCCTGAAGGCACAGAGAAGCCTCTGAATTATGGAGCAGAGGTCAGATTATAGGGTATGTGTAGGGGGGAGGTGTAATATGTCTGTGTATGTGTATATGTGTGTGCACACGCTCCCACAGACTTTCAGTTCCAGTCCCAGCAGCCACTGCGGGGGGAGGGAGGCTGCCACAGCCACACAACTGCCTTTCCTTTTACTCCAATCTGAGCTGACTCCCATTCTCAGATGGGGAGACCTTCAATCCCACCCTAGGTTGAACTGGGAGGGCAGCCAGGCCAGATGCACTGGGAGAACCTATGGTGTTGGTGAGAGGCATTTATGTTGTTCATAAATTTTCACAATACAAACAATAGATTTCCAAGGTTTTTAAAGTACAAGAATTTCAATTTTTTAAAGTTTATTTATTTTGAGAAAGAGAGAGGAGGGAAGGGGAGAGAGAGAGAGAGGGAGAGAATCTCACTAAGAGTGCAGAGCCTGACACAGGGATCGATCAAACCCATACACCATGAGATTATGACCTGAGCTGAAACCAACAGTCAAATGCTTAGCTGACTGAGCCACCCTGGTGCGCTAAGAACTTTTTTTAATGTTTATTTTTGGGAGAAAGAGAGAGAGAAAGAGTTGGGGAGAGGGGTAGAGAGACAGGGGGACAAAGGATCTGAAGTGGGATCTGTGCTGACAGCAGAGAACTCGATGTTCATGAACTCATGAACCATGAAGTCATGACCTGAGCAGAAACCAAGAGTTAGACACTTAACCAAGGGAAACACCCAGGCACTACTAAAGTATAAAATTTCAGACAGTAGCCACGATCATAGAATAGTGTCAGACATTCTCCCTTATTCTGCCCCCACTCTAATTCCATTCACTGCATAGGTGACCGTTGAAAATAGTTTAGTTAGTGTCCTCTCAGAGGATTATTCTTCCCATAAACAAAAATATATGCCCACATGAAATCTTGTTTTTCAACACACCAGTCTGGTGTGTTCTGTAACTTCCTTTGTTTACCTCCCCACTCAACAAGTCAGTGGAATGTGACTAGGTGACATAGGACATGACAAACTTTCTACAAACATCCATGAACATGCCTGAGAGCTAGGCACTCACACTGCTGTGATCCAGAGAAGGCAGTTTCCTGAGTGGACACCTGGGCTTGGAACCACCCTCACCACTCCCCAGCTGCGTGACCTTGAAGGGTCAGTCAACCTCCCTGAGTACCTACCTGTGACGCTGTCGTGAGGGTTACGTGATAATCTATGTGGAAAGTTTGGCAGAGTTCCCAGCACACTGAGGACCCTAAATTATGGAAAAACACTGTGATGATCTCAAAACCCACAAAGCCATGAGAACAGTGGTACAGCCTTCCATGGTCCAGAGGTGCTGAGCCTCTTTGCCCCTTCAAACATCAGCTTGTTTCCAGTTTTTCCTCACCTCATTAATTCATTCCTCAAACAAGATCACTTTCTCCTGTTACGTTTCTCAAATCACTACATTTGAAGCATTTGCTTGAAAAAGAGGCCAAATGAATGTACTCACTACTGAGTCACCTTGGGCAGCACTTGGGATCTCTGACCTTGCTTCCTGTCTCTAAATCAAAGAAAAAAATAATCTTGCCTCTGCCTCTGCCCTCAGTTGCCTAGAGGACAAATACAAAAGCTCCTGTAAAAATGCTTTATTAACTGTGAAGCCCTATAGAGACCCTTGAGGGAATCTTGTGGCATACATGCTGTGGCCCTACTAGAATGTTCCTCCTGGGATGGCAGAGACTGTGGGCTCAGTAAATGCTTGTTGAATAATGAATGAAACTTCTCTCCTGCAAATAAGAAAATTATGGCCCTAGGGTCTCTAGAATGTTTAACAGGGGAAAGAGGATAGAGGAAATGCTGATCACACCCAGAGTGTGTGTCCTCTCTTGTATTCTCACCTCTTTCCTCCCTCCCTCCCTCCCTCCATCTATTCTACCCTCCTTCATTCCTTCCCCTCTCCCTCCCTCCCTTCCTTTCTTCCTTCTTTTCATCCTTCCTTCTTTCCTTCCTTTCTTTCTTCTTTCCTTCCTCCATCCTTCCCTTCCTTGCTCCCTTCCTTCCTTCCTTTCTTCTCCCTTCCTTCCTTCTTCTCTACCCCCTTCCTTCTTCCTCCCTCTCTTCCCACATTTCCTGGGCACCCTCAGAAAGGCGGGCCTTACACTATGTGCTGGGGGTTCTCTTCTGACCTGAGAAGGTGCTGTCTTGGCTCTCATGAGACTTTCAGCAAGACCCTTCATTGACAAGGAGGAGGGGATGTACCCTTGGTTTTCTCTCCTCTTTGACATGGTTTCAGAGCAAAAAAAATGGGAAACTCTGCCGGGTGAGGCTCAGTCGGTTTTCCCTCCCCTCGGTGGAGGAAAATCATTTCACAAGCCAGCCCGCCCTCTGGTGGCCAGAGTTAGGAACCAGCAGTGTTGATTTCTATTCACCAGACTTTCCAACAGAGGATACGCTCTGGAATATGCTCTGGAGGCTGTGGTAACTGGCCTGAACCCAGCTTCATGGCAGCCCCTGCCCTCATTCTCCTTGATCGCCAGGTACATCCCTTCCTTCAAAGTGCCCCTGCAAGACCACCTCCTCCTAGAACCTTCCACCCAGCCCACAATCAAGTCATTGTACTTGGCCCTTCTCCTTGTAACAATGTTGCAAATGCATGTATCCCCTCTGTCCCACTGAGTGAGAGGTTCTCCAGGGCCCACCCTGCCAGCTCATCTCACCCCCAAAGAGTCTAGCATGGGACTCTCCTTCATGTGAGTGCTCAGGCCATTTCTAAAAACTAAATGAATGAGTTTCAAGTAGACCAGAGAAGGGCCACTGGGAGGGTCTGGGTTCAAGGCTGGGACCACAGGCCTGAGGGTGCTGAGGGTGATCTCCCAGAGGCTGGTTATTAGGTTGTCAGATGAAAACATTGGACAGCCCAGTTCAATCTGAATGTCACATAAACAGCAAATGAAAAATTCTTTTAGTATAAGTATGTCCCAAATATTGCATGGACATAATTAAACTAAAAATTTGTTTTGCTGTGTATCTGAAATTAGAATTTAACAAATAGCCTGTATTTTTATTTGCTAAATCTGGCAACCCTCCTGACCCTCTAGCAAAGGCCCTAAGGGGGTGGGGTGGGGAAGGCTGGGCAAGCAGGTCCCAGAGAAGCTGGGACAGGCAGAGGGGCTGATCTAAATCCAGTTTGGGGCCAGAGGTAAAATAGCAATGCAAACTTCACATTTTTACCTGGAATTTACATTCACACCATGGGGATATGAGCTGTTGAAAACAAGGAGAACCTTACCTATTCTCAAGGCTCTGCTCAAATATCCCCAGTCCCCAGTCTTCCCTGGGACCCCTCCAACCACAAGGGGCCTTCCCTCCATTGTCTTCAAACTTGTGTCTGCAGGACACAGGGAGCAGACCCTTAAGGGCTGAAGTTGGGTCTCCTTCTGTGTTTCCCCCAAGGCACATGGAGGTGTCACTATCTGTATGAATTGGATTAATGAAAGTTGTAACCAGGTAGTTAGTACCTGCCTGTGTCAATTGCCAGCTATTTCCTCACTGTAAATTGGGAATAATAACCACACCTACCTTATAAGTTAGTTAATTGATGTAAAGTCCCTTGAATTAAACCTGGAAACAAAGCCAATGATGGAGTAATGTTAGCTCTTACCTTTATAATTATTGCTGGAACACTGCCTACCGAGAGGTGACCACTGACTTTTCTCCTGGAATAGTGTGACATTCCAGTTCTCTCCCACATTTGATAATAGCACCTGTAATAGTCACAAAGCATTTTGGGGAGATCTCCTTCACTTCTTGAGCAAGGGTTCAAGCTAGTCTCATGAACACAATGTGATACCACATTCCCTCAGCAAAACAATCTCTTGGCCCCATTTCCCCGTGACCATGGCTGTGCATCTATGTTTCTAGCAATATTAGAACCCATTTGTAATGATTTATGGTAATTACACTGGACAAGAGTTTGATGGCTATTAGTCCTCTCTATTTGGCTGAAAACATTTGAAGCATGAAGCTACAGGAGACAATCAGCACCAGCAGCATTATGAAACATCCTTGTATTTGGAACCAATTTAGAGTGTCATTTTTTATACCACAGATTATCCATCCTTGGAGTCCAAGTCCTTGGTATCTGTGTTCTCACCCGCTCTGGTATCAAGAGGACAGATAGAAGCAGCAGGTCTGCCCTGGGGGAGGGCAGCCAGGCAGCCACCAGCCCCCCAGAACTGAGTTCCCAGGAACACCAGGGCAACCTAATGCTCCACCTTTTCCCCAGCATTGCACCATCTCCAGTTTACAGCAAGATACCAGGACAAATGGAAATGCCACCTAAAGTCTTGCCTCGATGCCCCTTCTCCCTCCCTTCACTTCCAGAGTGAACAGGACAGCAGGACTGTTATTAGGCCAATGCATACCAACACCATATACTGGCTATTTTGGGGTGGTGTTCATGTCCAACCTAATGCTCAAGATTTAAATATCATCACTGAGTAAAACAGGCATGAAATTATAATAAATAAGAGGCTCTCAGGCTGTATTTCTGCCATGTCAAAATAGCTGGATTAAAAAAAAATAAGATTGGGTGCCTGGGTGGCATCATTAAGCATCTGACTTCAGTTCAGGTCGTGATCTCACACTTCATGAGTTCAAGTTCCACATCGGGTAAGCTTGTACCCCGCTTCATGTAAAACATGAGCCCTGCTTCCAGTGAGCCCTGCTTCTCCCTCTCTCCCTGTCTTCCTCTCTCTTTCTGTCCCTTGTGTGATTCTCTCTCTCTCTCTCTCTCTCTCTCTCTCTCTGCTTCTTGCTCACTTGTGCCCTCTCTCTCAAAAAAAAAAAAAAAAAAAAGGTAAAAAAATTAGGGACGCCTGAGTGGTTCAGTCAGTTAAGAGTCCAGAGCTTGGTTTGGGCTCAGGTGAGTTCCAGCCCTTTGTTGGGCTCAGCATTGAGTGTGGAACCTGTGTAAGATTCTCTCTCTGCCCTTCTCCTGCTCATACTAATGTGTGTGTGTGTGCACGAGCACTGTCTCTCTCCTCCACACTCTCTCTCTCTCATTCTCTCTCTGTCTCTCAAAAACATAAAAAAAGAAAAAAGAAAAAAAGTAAAAAAATTAATGAACAGGCTAGATGTTTAATTTTCCACAATGACAAATAGAATACATTCATCATTTTTGCCACTTTCCAAAAGTTCTAATGGAGATGTGCACTCTGGCCTTTTTTCAAATTGCTTCAACTGGCCCACACCAAAACCTGGGAGGTAGTTTCATGTATGTATAGTCTTTCAAGCACAAGAAAAGTAGAAAGACTCTGCCCAAGAAGACCTGAAGTAAAGCCATAAGCATGCAAGATGGAGGCCCTAGCCTGTGCCTGGACTTTCCCTGTGGTGGGCTCCTGGGGCCCTCCCATTGCCCCTTGGGAAGATTTCTCACCCTAAAAGGGAGAGCAGTGAGTGTTTGAAGAGAAAAAACAATAAGGAAGCAATTACTGGGCCAAGGAGCCCAGGGTTGCCTGAGACTGGCAGGTCCGACTCATTTATCTTCCTCTTTATTTGGAAACTCAGACTGACTTTAATGGTCAGAAATACAGTGACTTCCAGGAGCCTCTCTTGACACAAATGGAGCCTGGGTGCCCTGTCTTTAAATAGGCATTAAAGTATGCAGAAGTATCCGTGTCATCTGGACACCCACACACTAAGTTTTGAACACTTTCATTGCTCCTGGTAATGAGATTCTGTAAAACTCTAGCCATTTCAATGTCCCCATTTGGGAAGAAAATTCATTGTTTTAATATTTACTGGTAAACTTAGGGTTTTATTTGCACAGAGAAAATCCATGAAACAGAAACTGGAGATAAGGATAGAAAATGATTTCAGTATTGGTACAGGTGATTTTATAACTTCCTTTTGCCTCTGTCCACCCCTGGCCTGTCTTGGGGAGTGTTCAGGGGGGCACGGCAAGAGGTCATCCTGACTTTGATGGTTTTAGAGGATCTGCTCTCTGCTTCCACCAAGGCTGGGACAAGAAGATACTTACAGGAGCCTGGGCAGGACGATGGCTCTAGCTGCCCCCCTGGAGAGGCCATCAGTGCAGGTGGCCCATGACTGCCCTGGCTCAGAGGCCAGGGCCTGAGGAGCAGAGGCTGAGGGAGCAGATTTTAGTTGTAGTTAACTAAGTGCCCTCAGTGCCAGCCTGTGGCCTGGCCTCAGCCTGTGGACTGCAGATATCAGGCGTCTCACAGCCCTGTCTACCCTCCCCAGGCACTTTTGCCCATGCCCATAGCCAGTATTGTCTCTAAGCCTAAGAGCCAAAACTCCAAATGCCTTCTTGACAGCTCCATGTGAATGAGTCAAGCTCAACACATTCAGACCAAAGTGAGTTGCTTCCCTGACCTGTCCCCACCTGCTCCCCTTTGGTGTTCCCTGTCTCAAGTTCCCTCTGACCTTCCAATGCCTAAGCTAGAGACCTAGAAGTCACCTCATGTCTCTTTGGACCACCCCCCATCCTCAGCGCCTACAGCAGATGCTGTTGGTATCCAGCCTATGTCCCTCAGGACTGAGCACCTCTGGTCATTGGCAATGGTTCTCATCTTCTAACTGCCAGGATCTGCATGAAGAAGTCAGGGAAAGCCATTCTTCCTAGGCAAGGCAGGCTGGAAGTGCCAGGAAGTTCAACCTCTCCAGGAGAAGCCTTCAAATAATGACCAATGGCTCCCTCATCTCTCATCTATCTCAACCCTCATCTCTCTGATGAAATTTATACTATTTCCCCAAGGTTCCCACAGGATCAAGTCCAAAGGCAGGACAGGTTTCATGGGTATGCAACATAGCTGCCTAAGTCACCAGTGCCAAAAGGCCCTATGCTTGGCCAAACACTCTGCTGCCATTATTTTTAAATTCTTAATAAATTATGAGCAACAGGCCTCACATTTTCATGTTGCACTAGGCCCTGCAAATAATGCAGCTGGTCCTGCCCATGGGGTAGCTGGCTTGGGAAAGCACTAGCTGTCTGCCCTCCTCCCTTCCCTATCTCTCTTCCCCTCTTTCCCATCAGTATTTGCTGACCCCCAAATACTCCACTTGAAGTCAAATAGTTGTATCAGAGTTTACTTCTGGGGAAAGCCAACCCATGACTCTCCTGAATTTTCATTTCCTCTTTTTTTTTTTTTTTTTTTCATTTTCATTTCTCCTCAATCTGTCTGCTGCCCTGTGTTTGTTCTCACCTTGCCAGGATACTACTTGTTGCCTGGAGCACTGCAGTGGCCTCTCAACATTCTCTCCATGTCCTCTTTGTTCCCTCCAATTCCTTTTCCACAGTAGCCAGAAGGTTGGTTGGTTGGTTGAACATAAAGCTAGCTAATCATGTCACTTTCCTGTTTGAAATGCTTAAATGGTTAATTGTTGAATCTGGATGATGGTGCATAGGGGTCTGTTATTTTCTTCTGCTACCGTATATATTTTTAAATTTCAATAATAAAAGGGAAATTAAAAACAAAAATCTCAACTGCTTCCCATTGCTTTTATGATAACAAACAAAATCATTTTGGTCTGAGAGGCCCTGCATGATCTGGTGATTCTTGCTTTCTTGTTCTCTGCACAGCAGCTATGCTGGCCTTTCTTTTTCTCAGTGTTTCTTTTTGCCCCAGGGCTTTTGCACGTGCCCTGTGCCCTCTACCAAGAATGCCTTTTCTCTTCAAATTCCTCACTCCCATTCAATACTCCTTTGTTTAGTTATTTAACCTTTCTGTTTCTCAGTTTTTCCTCATCTTTAAAACAAGAATAATAATAGTACCTACCTCACAAGGTTTCCTCATAAGATTGTTATTAGGATGAAAGTGCCTGGCACAAAGCAAACACTCAATAAACACCAGCTATTATTAGTGTAAAATCAATGCTGCTTCCTCTAGCATTTGAATAAAATGGACAATCCAGGAAGCCATGTTTATTCTGTGGCTACAAATGCCCCTGAGTTCCTTTAATTTCTGCACCCTGAGGAAGATCCTGGGCCAGCAAGGTGCTGTCAGGGGGATCCTGCAGGCTATCCTCCACCCAATTCTGGTGAGAATGAAGTGAACCTTGAAGATATCCAGGGTGAGCATGAAGCATGATCAAGTGCTTGGGGGACCCCATACAACAGATGTCCCTCAATGAATCAGAAGCCCTGAGGCTTAAGCCAGCCTGCTCAACTGGTTCCATCCAACTGCTATTGGCCTTTGATTGGGCAGCCACATACTTACAGGTTCACTGTGAGGTTATCATAACTCACCAGGATGTCAAGTACTTCCTCTTTGTGATTTAGCCAGCTTCTTGACCTGCCATGTTGCCATCTAATTATGGTTTAAGTATCACCATGTCCACGGAAATCCCAAAGGCCATCGTGTGCTGGAATTAGGAAGGAGATGACAGCCCACAGTTACTGCTATATATTAAATGTTTGTATCCCCACAAAATTCATATGTTGATATACTAAGACCCAAAGTGATAGTATTAGGAAATGGGGCCTTTGGGAGGTGATTAGGGTATGAGGGTGGCACCCTCATGAATGGAATTAGTGCCCTCATAAAAGAGGCTCCAGAGAGCACCCATGCCCCTTTCGCCAATGTGAGGTTGCAGCAAGAAGACTGTCAGCTATGAACCAGGAAGAGGACTGTCCCCAGAAACCAAATCTGCTGGCACCTTGACCTTAGACTTCCCAGCCCCTAGAACTGTGAGAAGTAAATATTTGTTGTTTAATTCACTCAGTCTATGGTATTTTTATTATGGTAGCCCAAGTGGACTAATACAGTTACCAAATACCCAATAATGTCCAGCCTCTGCACCAACCCTCTGAGATCTTTAGCATCTCATTGATTCACCCCAAAGTTGCTCTTCTTAGAGGTTCTGAGGCTAAGAAAGCTCGAAACATGCTCAGAGTCACAAAACAAGATCTGCCTAGTCTTTTTTTTTAATTTTTTTTAATGTTTATTTATTTTTTTTTTAATTTTTTTTTTTTTAACGTTTTATTTATTTTTGAGACAGGGAGAGACAGAGCATGAACGGGGGAGGGGCAGAGAAAGAGGGAGACACAGAATCGGAAGCAGGCTCCAGGCTCTGAGCCATCAGCCCAGAGCCCGACGCGGGGCTCGAACTCACGAACTGTGAGATCGTGACCTGAGCCGAAGTCGGACGCTTAACCGACTGAGCCACCCAGGCGCCCTAATGTTTATTTATTTTTGAGACAGAGAGAGAGCAGGAATGGGGGAGGGTCAGAGAGAGAGGGAGACACAGAATCTGAAGCAGGCTCCAGGCTCTGAGCTGTCAGCACAGAGACTGACGTGGGGCGCGAACTCACGGACTGTGAGATCATGACCCGAGCCAAAGTCGGACGCTTAACCGACTGAGCCACCCAGGCGCCCCAAGATCTGCCTAGTCTTAAGCTTGAACTCTTTCTCTAAGGTCCAGTGTATCCCAAACTCAAGATTCCTGGGCCCCACCCTCCCACCCCTAATTCAGTAAATCTAGGGGAAAGCCTAAGAATTTGTATTTTAAAAGTTCCCAGGGTGACTGAAGATCAGCTAGGTTTGAGGACCATGTATGAGGAGCCACTGTATTTCCCCAAATCCAAACAAAATGGCCCCCAAAGCCTCAGTTTGTAGACTTGGCCCAATTTTACCACTTACTTTGAACAAATGAGTTAACTAGTTTCATGCCTGCATATTCCAAATCAAGCCTTTTACCATCTCCATCTAGAAAGTCCTTTATTGACTAAATCTCTGTCCCAAGATAGCATTTATTCTGTAACCACATGCACCTCTAGCCCTGTGCCCCTCTCTTGCCATAGCATCCTAGAAGCAGAAATGGAGCACCTATCACCTCATCTGCACAGAGAGACACTGAATGTGTGCCTCAGCCCAGCACACGTGGCTTGATAGGAAAAAACCACTTTTTTGTTCTCCAATTTTACAGCAACAATTTTGGCTCCTGGAGATTTGTAGGCTCCCTTCTGGCAGGAAGATTAGACCAAGAGCTGCATTAAAGATACAGTTCTGTGTCCTTCAAGGCATTAATAGACTGGAATCATGTTGGCACTTTCTAGAGCAGAACCATCTCTGCAGTAAGAGCTGTGAGTCTGAACCAATTCAGGAGAGAAGTTGCTGCTTGTGAAAAGGAGAGTTGCTGAGCTTATAAATGGATTTTTTATGAATTTGTTTCCCTACTTCTGATTTCAGCACTGGAGCATGCTTCTAACAAATGCCTTTACCAATTCAAAACTTGGGCTTATGATAAGAACCACTTTTAATAAGTCAAGGAATCTATTTAAATCATGGTTTATTTCACACAGACTGTATTTCTCTGTATTCAAAGAATATACCCACTTTGAGTTCCACCAGCATCCACATAAAGCCTTAAGGAACAATAACTAACAATAGCTAAAATAAATATTTAAATCCTCTGTTAAAAATAATAATAATAATATAGCTGTACTTAAACATTTAAAAATAGATTGTTGGCTCTTCTGGTTTTTCTCATTCCTTCAGAGTTGGACAGAAAATATATAAAAAAATGTTCCACGGAATTAAAAAATTTTTTAAACTGTTGGGAAAGGCAGATAAAATTATTACTACCATGTAAATGATGCCAAAACATATCAATGAAGAGCACAACATAGTCCATTAACTCTTTTCTATACCATGTCAAGAAACCTGTTTGGTCTCTCCCCACTGAATTGTGATTTTTCTTAATAAATGGATTCTATTTGCCTGATTAGCATTAAGACTGTATTTGTATCAACTTCTATTAGCGCAGTTGACTTAACTCCTTACCTGTATGGCACCAGTTGAATAATGCGTGGAGTGTGGGAGCTTGTCTGGACATCCCATCATTTGGCTCCATGATCCAAAATCATGCCAGGTCACTGCGCTAGGATTTAGCCACTGTGGTCTTTTTGTTAGGGTTACTAGACAGACACCATATGGACGTGAACAAAAGGTACACTGAGGAGGGGGCAGAATCGAAGCTGGGATAGAGACAGGCAGAGAGGGTTCTCCAAGAGGGGAGTTTGTAGCCATGTCTTGAAGGATGAATAAGAAAACAAGTGGCAGATCATATTGTCTCATGGACCAAATTAACCAGCTAACTGATGCACAGTAACTTCATTAGATGCTGCAGAGCCTGTGTAGTATTGAGTCCTCTCTCCTTACAAACATCCTCTCTTCTTGAGGAAAGTGTTTCTGGCAGATTTCCCCTGGCTCACATCCTCAACTTCCTGTTCTCAGTTTCCGACATTGCCTTTGCTAACCCTGTGAACTGCTCCACGTAGCACAGGACTAAGTGGGCAGCTAGCTGGTCAGCAAACTGTGTGACTCTGCCCAGTAGTCATTTTTAGCTCTTCTAATCTTTCTTCCTATGTCAACCCACAACCGTTTAATCCAGTGTCCTGTGCAGACATCCAGTGGTCTGCCAAGCCCTGGGGGACAGAGTGCTATGGAAGAATCTTCCAGGTAATAAGGGTTTCTGTGGTTTGAGCCTTTCTTTGTCCAGGCATCTAAAAAGGGCTGGCTTCTTTTGTTAGGGCTGCCCAAAACATTCCTAAATCCTTCCTGATGGCCCTCTGTGTATGGTGAGCTCTCCTTTAAGAACGCTAAATTTATGAAAACCTGAACTGACAAAGCAAACACCTCAAGGGCACATTTGGTTTGTCCATGCTGCTCAGCATCCTGGGTGCTTCCTGAGCCCAGAGATTTATGAATTTTATCAAGTCTATTATTTTTCCACAGGGTAATTTCTCACATTAATTATCTCAACTTCCTCTCTCTCTCTCTCTCTATATATATATATATACACATATACACATACACACATATATATATACACACATATATACACATATATATACATATATATATACATATATATATATACATATATATACATATATATATACACACATATATACACACATATACATATACACACATATATATATACACATATATATATATATACACACATATACATATACATATATATATATTTAAGAAAAAAGAAATTTGGATGTTTAAGTGCTCAATTTGTTCTTTTTTTTTTTCATCCAGAGCCTTGACAAGATAAACCCCCATGCTTGGGTAGATGAGCAATGTTTTTGGTCCTCTAATCACAGAGATGCAGCCATTCCAGACCCCAGGTTTATGCAGTAGTTAAGTTCAACCCCTCACCACTTGTGGCTGGAGGCCCACTGTGGCCAATAAAATGTTTGGGCAATATCCAGATCCACTGTCTCCTGGGCCATCATGTCACTAACTTGCATGGGTACCACTCTGGTATGAGTTTCCCTTTATTGTTGGCACTTGGGGAAATTCTCTTTCTTTATTTTCAGTTTAGCCTTGGATTTGAACTTTTTAAAAATATACATATATGTTTTTTAATGTTTATTTATTTATTTTGAGAGAGAGAGAGAGAGCACAAGCAGGGGAGGGACAGAAAGAGAGGGAGACAGAGAGAATCCCAAATAGGCTCTGCACTGTCAGCACAGAGACCAATCCTGGGCTTGAACCCATGAACCTTGAGATCATAACCTGAGCTGAAGTTGGATGCTTAACCTCTGAGCCACCTAGGCACCTCTGATTTAATTTTTTTTATTATTTCTGAAGGAGAGAGAGAGAGACAGAGCATGAGTGGGGGAGGAGCAGAGAGAGAGGGAGACACAGAATTCGAAGCAGGCTCCAGGCTCTATGCTGTCAGCACAGAGCCCAATGTGGGGCTCGAACCCATGAACTGTGAGATCATGACCTGAGCTGAAGTCGGATGCTCAACCGACTGAGCTACCTAGGCACCCCTGATTTAATATTTTTAAAAGTGAATTAAATTACAACCAAGAAAATCTTTGAGTCAGCCATAAGGACCTGTGCAGTTGTTATGTTGAGCTTTCTTACAGGCAAAGGGAAATGGGAAATGTATAAGGTTCTTTTTTTTTTTTATTTCATTTATTTTTTTAAAATTTACATCCAAATTAGTTAGCATATAGTGAAACAATGATTTCAAGAGTAGATTCCTTAATGCCCCTTACCCATTTAGCCCATCCCCCCTCCCACAACCCTTCCAGTAACCCTCTGTTCTCCATATTGAAGAGCCTCTTATGTTTTGTCCCCTCCCTGTTTTTATATTTTTTTGATTACAGCTTTGTAATACATCTTGAAGTCCAGGATTGTGATGCCTTCCAGGAGGCAATTTCTGTTAGTGACAACAGTTTCTTCTGCATCATCTCAGACATTTCCTATGCACATATAAATACATATGTCCCCATTTTATACACAGATTTCCCATTTTCACCAAATTTTAATAAAAGTTGTACCAAGAAGCAGATTGCTTTACTAATTTACCTTGTTTGGCTAAAGCAAATTTCATGTTAGAAAAATTTCATTAAAACACTTTCTGCTTCTTCTGTATTCTTATTTATTCTTCAGTTTTGCTTCTTACATTTCCAAGTCGTTCCCCCACCCCCACCCTGGGATCACATATTAAGGGGTTTAAACTTTAGATCACAAAATAAATGACTCATTACCAATAAGCAATACAACACCACACATTATTCATTTCAGACTCTGACCATAGCTGTGTGTAGGCAGGGATGTTTTAGGATTTCAGCTTCACAGTGCTGTAGGCTTTGGTAAAAACCAGATCAATTTACATTTTGTATTGGGCACACAATTGGAGTGTGCAAGAAAAAGAACTTTTTCTGTTGTTCTATAACTCAATTTCCATCAAGACCCTTATTTGACTGAGGTTGTGGAAATGTGGAATTCCTCCCTTTCCTGTGGTTGTATCTAAGCTCTAGAGGCTTTTGTCATACCAGGAAGTTGGAGTTTGTTGCCTACTAGTTGTCCAAGGAGCCGTCCCTCCCCCCATCTGCCTGATCCTGGTGGTGGCATAGCACGGTCCACACTATAGTGAATGGCACCTGGGCCATTCTGCCGCTGCTTCCGTTGCTGTGTCTGGGCTTGGGAAGTAACTGTGTCTCTCCATACCCACATCCGCCCAGACTATGTGACCATTTCCTCTCTAGGGTTTTGCAACTTTCCCAAGAAGCATGGCACAAATCTATTGTTCTCAGATTCTTGGGATTTAGTATGTTTCTTTCTGCACTTCCCACTGGTGAACATTGGACCCCCTTTATCCAGATTTCACTCGGGTCTAAACCTTCATCACTTTCCCTGCCCCTCTTATCCCTTTCCCCCAATCTATCAGCCCTCAGTCTTTGTCTTAGTCTGGGACAGATGGACATGGGGAGGGGGTGAATAGCAAACAGGTAGAAGGAGCCATTATCCTGCTGCAGTGCTACTGCTTTGTTAGCATTGCTTTTAGGTTTCTGTCACTGCCCAGCTGGCCCTCCCTTCCACCTACATTTGACCCCAGCTGGCCCCAGCACATCAGCCCCCTCCTGTTACATCATATAAAGGAAAATCCATAAGATGTGCTCTACTTTGCATTATTTTCCAGGGGGCTCTTTTCACTAAAATTTGGTGTTCTTTTTTCAATCTCACTTCCTAGGGTTAAAAGGGACTTGGTAAGCCCTAACCAGAGGGCCATAGAATCTGTTCTTAGTCTACTCCTGAAAACAGAAGCCCTAATGAGAATAGCTGAGAAGACTCAGGCAGGAGGCTGAGCTGCCAGGCCCAGGAAGTGGCCTGGATCAACTCTTTGATACCAGGAAATGAACAATTTCAGGGTGGGAGCAGTGTCCACCTATGTCTCCCCAAGTCATACTGGTCCTCTTTACTTTCTGGACAATTGGTCTTTGTGATTTCTTGCCTTCAAACCAACTTTCCAGATCTCCACTAATTCCTGCTGACTTTAGACACAAGGATATAAAAAAATCATTAGGCTAATCGACAGCATATATGATTCTTTTTTAATTATTTATTTATTTATTTTGAGAGAGAGAGTGAGCATGAGCAGGGGAGGAGCAGAGAGAAAGGGAAAGAAAGAGAATCCCAAGCAGGCTCCACATTATTAATCCAGAGGTCTACATGGGGCTCTTGGTGTTCATGAGATCATTACCTGACCCAAAATCAAGAGTCAGACGCTTAACCAGCTGAGCCACACAGATGTCCCTGTATATGACTTTTGATTCAGGGCTCTAAGACGCATCAGCAGATAATTTTAGAAATACTTAAGACAAAATGAATTTCTTATAACAAGTAGAGAAAAAGTAGGATATATATGCTATTAAGCTGAAAACAATCCGTTCTTTTTTTGTTGTTATATAGTATTATCATAGATTAACCTTTTTAGGAAAATGTGAAAATATGTACAGTTTTGTTCACCATGGCATAAACATTAAAATTTCAATGTCCAGTATAGTCCAGGAAGTTGGGCTGAGAATCTACATCTCTGTCATGTTGGGTAGGCTCTGTCTTCTTAGCAGCAAAGTCTCACATCTAACTGTGCTGTCATTGTGATAAAGGATGCAGAAAGGCCACTTTACTTCTTTCAATACCATTGATCATACTGCATTCATCTGAGAACTGATGTTGTCCAGTCACAATTACGCTTCAAACGGAGAAGACATTCAGCATGTAATCTAAAGTCACTAGGGCTGTGTAGTATCCCAACAGCAAAGGTAGGTGCTGGTTAGGAAGTGACTGTACTTCTTGCCATAAGTACCAACAACCCCAAATTTTGGTTGGCACCTTCAAGAGTATTATTCCAAAGGTAGCACACTTACAGTAAAACATTAATTTCTTTATCACTTTTTCTAAATATGTGTAGAGTGATCGCTTTAAATTCATTTTATGGAAGGTTTGTACAAAGTTCATTTTGCTACATAGCTTTAGTTATTTTTTCTTTCTCTTTATGACACTTCAAAGAAAATCACTTAGACCAGGAAAGTATTTTATATTCTACATCAGGACTTGGAAATTCAATTAGCTGCAGAGAGGCATGAATGGGGGTAAACTGAGTGTCTTACAATTTAGATTGATAAGGATTGTGGCATTGTGGAGTATTTGTACAACTAGATGAAGGAAGACGCTTTTCAGGTATGGCTAATTGCAGCCAGGTGGAAATATGAGACTCGTATTGTCAGAACTGTTTTAAGAGAATATGGAAATCTAGACTTTCATGTGAAAAAGTTCTAAGTTATATGGGACCTACCAAAACAAATCTGTGTTATATTCGGCCTATGGGTCACCAGGTTGCAACTTCTATTTTAGACTTTCTCGTTTACACTCCTTTTGTTATAAAAATGAACCCATAAGACTCTATAGGCAAGTATAGGCAAACCAAGACAGACAATAGAGAATTTATTTTTAAAACAGGAAAAAGAGTAAGAAATTAAAACTCCTTCCAAATGATGGCAATATTGACACCTTTTTTCAGAGAATAAGAATAGAGGAAAATTTTTCACTAAAAAAATTTACACATCTTTTAGAAAAGGACATAAGAAAAGCTGCTTGAGGTACCCTTGGAAAATCTGAATACATTCTAGCCACTAATTGCAGAGAAAATACCTTTGAGGATACTAATGGGATTTAAAAGTTATTTTTATAATTTCCATTTAACTAAAACAATCCACTCCAAATCTTGGCAGATTAACAAATGTAGCATTGATTTATTATTACTCTTTCCATCAGACTTCAGTCTTAAGGTTGTAATCATTTCTATTGTTCTTTAAGAACTGATAAATGAGGGATTATGGATTCCACTTTCTGGGTTTTTAAAAAATTAAATAATAAATCAAGTGCCAAAGTCTAGAAGACAATGGGATCGTAAATAACAAATATTAGTACTATATGGTCTCAAACCACTTGAGAAGAATGATATGGTTCTTTCCATTAGCATTATAAAATAAATGTATGAAGGAAAAAGGTTTTGGTACCTAAGCACATGATAGATGTTTCAAAGTTATTTTATGAATTATTTTAATATAACTTGGATAAAAATACTCACAGGAATTGAAAAGTGGCTGAAAGGGCATAAATGGAAGGACACTGATAAATGGCAAGTAGGACTAATCAGTCCTACCATAGTGTTTGTTAAAGGCCCAGATAAGGAACAGACCAAGTAGAGTCTCTAATGGAGCAGACACCCAGAAGGAACAAATATTTGGCTATCCTTTTTTGGGAAAAAGGTGGGGTTAATAAACTGTTTATTTTAGAATAGCTTTAGATTTAGAGAAAAGTTGTAAAGATAGCACAGAGAGTTCACATAAACCCCTCAACCAATTTCCCCATTGCTAGCATCCTAAGTTGCCATGGTATATCTGTCATAGCTAAGAAACCAACTTGGAATGATTGACTAAACTCCAGACTTTATTCTGATTTCACTTATTGTTCTACTAACATCTTTTTTCTGTTCCAAAGTAACACCCAGAATATCATGTTACATTTAGTTGTCCAGCTTCCTTACTCTTGTCTGGTCTATGACAGTTTCTCAGTCTTTCCTTGTTTTTCCTGACTGGGACAGTTTTGAGAATTACTGATCATGTACTTTGTCCCTCAATTTGGATTTGTCTGATTATTTTCTTAGATATGGAATTATGCATTTTAGGAAGAACATCACGGAGGTGAAATAACCTTTTCATCACATACTATCAGGGTACATGCTATCAACATGACTTATTGGTGATGTTAACCTTGATTACCAGGCTCAGGTAGTGTTTCCACATTTCTCCACTGTAAAGTTACTCTCCTGTGCCCCCGTACTCTATTCTTGGAAGAAAATCACTAAATGCAGCCCACTCTGGTGCTGGGGTGGAGGTTATGCTCCATTTCCCAAGGAGGGGTGGTTATCAATATAAATTCTTTGGCAAGGAAGATTTGTCTCTTCTCCTCTACTTATTTATTTATTCAATTGTTTATTTATATCACTATGGACTCCTATATATTTATTTTATATTTTGGGGTTTTTTTAGTTTTTAAAAAATTTTTAATGTTTATTTTTGAGAGAGAGAGGGAGAGAGAGAGAGAGAGAGAGAGAGAGAATTAGCGGGGGAAGGGCAGAGAGAGAGACACATACAGAATCCAAAGTAGGCTCCAGGCTCTGAGCTGTCATCACAGAGCCTGACGCAGGGCTTGAACTCACCAGTTGAGAGATCATGACCTGAGCCAAAGCTGGATGCTCAACTGATACACCCAGGCAGCCCAAGACCTGATTTCTTTTATTAGAGAATGGTGTTTAGAAAACAAGATCTCAGTATTGGATGTGCTCATTGCTACTAAGGCTCTCTCTGTGGGCAAAGCTAGGAAAAATATAGATGCGTACCAGATCATGTATGCACACACTCTGTAATTACTTCTGTATCAATCACTCTGTGACTATATTAAGCTACCCATGATGATAACCATCCTTTTGAATATATACTTCTACAACACCAAATACAATAAATTTCCTGTTATCTGACATGGTCAAGGAAGGCAGTGCCCTGATTAACCAATTCTTCTAGATAAATAAGAGCTATTAAATGAGACCTACATGTGTTCTCAATTTTCCAAGAATTGGGCTAAAACATTAAAATGATTTCTATGGTAATAACACATTTGTATTGCACTTACAGTGTGCCTGGCACTTTACAGCTATTACACATTTAGTCTTCCTAACTCTTCAAGTAGGTACTGTTACCATCCCAGTTCTATAGATGAAGAAACTGAAGTGCAGAGCAGTGAATTTGCCTCATGTTACACAGTAAGCGGTCAAGCAGCCGTCAGAATCAACTATGCTATACCTCCTTAGCAAGTTTTAGTCTTTGAGGTTTCAGGAGACAATGTAGAGTTGTGATTCTGTGCATCAGTGCCACGTGTTCTGCAGATGCACAGATATGCCACAAAACAAGGTTATGATTTATTGAACACCAAGTAACGAAGAGTTTTGTTTTATTTTTGGTTATCTTGAATTGCCAAATTTTCTACAATTAAGTATATTAAGTAAAAGCTGTAAGCATCATACACATAGGTAGAATAACAGTAGCTGGCTATACCTCCTCATCAGAGACTCTCCCTCCATATCCAATACTGGAAGATCAGTGTTTAATTTCAATGAGATAAAAGTTTTTATTATACTTTATACATTTCCATTTTTTTTTATAAGAAGAACCTTGGGGAAAAACTGAGAGCTTTCTTCCTAAGGTCAGGAACAAGGCAAGGATGTCCACTCTCGCCATTGTTATTCAACAGAGTATTGGAAGTCAGCCTCAGCAATCAAAGAAATAAAGGCATCCAAATCGGCCAGGAGGAGGTCAAACTTTCACTCTTCACAGATGACATGATACTCTGTATGAAAAACCCAAAAGATTCCACCAAAAAACCTGCTAGAACTGATCCATGAATTCAGCAAAGTTGCAGAATATAAAACCAATACACAGAAATCGGTTGCATTCCTGTACACCAATAATGAAGCAACAGAAAGAGAAATCACGGAATTGATGCCATTTACAATTGCACCAAAACCCATAAAATACCTAGGAATAAATCTAACCAAAGAGGTGAAAAATCTATATACTGAAAACTATAGAAAGATTATGAAAGAAATTGAAGAAGATACAAAAAATGGAAAAATATTCCATGCTTCTGGATTAGAAGAACAAATATTGTTAAAATGTCGATAACTGCCCAAAGCAATCTACATATTCAGTGAAATACCTATCAAAATAACAGCAGCATTCTTCACAGAGCTAGAACAAGCAATCCTAAAATTTGTATGGAAGCAGAAGAGACCCTGAATAGCCAAAGCAATCTTGAAAAAGAAAACCAAAGCTGGAGGCATCACAATCAGACTTCAAGGTGTATTATAAAGCTGTAATCATCAAGACAGTATGGTACTGGCACAAAAACAGACACTCAGATCAATGGAACAGAATAGAGAACCCAGAAATGGACCCACAAACATATGGCCAACTAATCTTTGACAAAGCAGGAAAGAATATCCAGTGAAATAAAGACAGTCTCTTCAGCAAGTGGTATTGGGAAAACTGGACAGCTACATGCAGAAAAATGAACTTGGACCACTTTCTTACACCATACACAAAAATAAACTAAAATGGATGAAAGACCTAAACAGAAGACAGGAAGCCATCAAAATCCTCAAGGAGAAAGCAGGCAAAAACCTCTTTGACCTTGGCTGCAGCAACTTCTTACTCATCACGTCTCCAGAGGCAAGGGAAACAAAAGCAAAAATGAACTATTGGGACCTCATCAAGATAAAAAGTTCTGCACAGCAAAGGAAACAATCAGCAAAACTAAAAGGCAACCAATGGAGTGGGAGAAGATATTTGCAAATGACATATCAGATAAAGGGTTAGTATCTGAAATCTATAAAGAACTTCTCAAACTCCACACCCAAAAAACAAATAATCCAGTGAAGAAATAAGCAAAAGACATGAATAGACACTTCTCCAAAGAAGACATCCAGATGGTCAACCGACACATGAAAAGATGCTCCACATCACTCATCATCAGGGAAATACAAATCAAAACTACAATAAGATACCACCTCACACCTGTCAGAATGGCTAACATTAACAACTCAGGCAACAACAGATGTTGGTGAAGATGAGGAGAAAGAGGATCTCTTTTGCATTGTTGGTGGCGATGCAAGGTGGTACAGCCACTCTGGAAAACAGTATGGAGTTTCCTGAAAAAGTTAAAAATAGAACTACCCTATGACCCAGCAATTGCACTACTAGGTATTTATCCAAGAGATACAGGTATGCTGTTTCAAAGGGGCACATGCACCCCAAAGTATACAGCAGCGCTATCAACAATAGCCAAAGTATGGAAAGAGCCCAAATGTCCATCGACAGATGAATGGATAAAGAAGATGTGGTATATACATACAAGGAGTATTACTTGGCAATCAAAAAGAATGAAATCTTAAGAGACTCAAATACTGAGAACAAACTGAGGGTTGATGGGGGTTAGGGGAGAGGGAAAGTGGGTGATGGGCATTAAGGAGGGCACCTGTTGGGATGAGCACTGGGTGTTGTATGGAAACCAATTTGACAATAAATTTCATATAATAAATAAATAAATAAATAAATAGGAATTACATTCCCACCCCTCCCTACCTATTTTGGTTTCAGTTTTAACACTAGGCCAGGATGTCATTTTAATACACAGTCTTTCTACCATGTGAAATAAATATATATTTTAAAAAAATTTTTTTACATTTATTCATTTTTGAGAGACAGAGAGAGGCAGAGCACAAGCAGGGGAAGGGCAGAGAGAGAGGGAGACACAGAATCTGAAGCAGGCTCCAGGCTCCCAGCTATCAGCATAGAGCCTGACACAGGGCTCGAACTCACAAACCGTGAGATCACGACCTGAGTCGAAGTCGGATACACAACCGACTGAGCCACCCAGGTGCCCCAAATATATATTACATTTTAAAAAAAGAATGAAATCTTGCCATTTTCAACAACGTGGACAGAACTAGAGTGTATTATGCCAAGCGAAGTTAGTCCATCAGAGAAAGACAAATATCATATGACTTCATGCATATGTGGAATTTAAGATACAAAACAGATGAACATAAGGGAAGGGAAGCAAAAATAATATGAAAACAGGGAGGGGGACAAAACATAAAAGACTCTTAAATATAGAGAACAAACTGAGGGTAGCTGGAGAGGTTGTGGGTGGGGGGATGGGCTAAATGGGCAAGTAACATTAAGGAAGACACTTGTTGGGATAAGCACTGGGTATTACACATAGGGAATGAATCACCGGAATCTACTCCTGAAATCATTATTGCACAATGTGCTAACAACTTGGATGTAAATAAAAATTATAATAATAATAAATAAAAAAAAAAAAAGAAAGAAAGAAAGAAAGAAAGAAAGAAAGAAAGAAATTGCCTCCTGGAGGACAAGGCTAAGGGTCTGGAGTGAAAGAGAAATAATTCGTTACTCATGAATGTATTAATTTATTTTTCAAAGTTTATTTATTTTGAGAGTGTATGCACACATGTGAGTGGGGGGCGGGGGGGGATGGAATGGGCAAAGAGAGAGGGAAAGAGAGAATCCCAAGCAGGCTCTGCACTATCAGTGCAGAGCCCAACGTGGGGCTCGATATGCTGAACCGTGAGATCATGACCCGAGCCGAGATCAAGAGTCTGTCACTTAACCACTGAGCCACACAGACACCCCTGTATTACTTTAATATTAAAAGGAAAATCAGCAATTAGTCAAAACAAAAGCCAAAGCCAGTGGTAACTCAACAGCTATTTATTAGAGAATAGGTAAAGGAAACTAGTGAGCAAAGAGAGTAGGACAGAGTAGGACACCAGAATTGGGGGCATGCAGCTCCCACAGCTGCACAGTTCCTGGTCCCAGGTTCCTGGAAAGTGGTTCCTGGTCTGGGAACTCAGGGGTCAAACCTTGTAAATCCTTGTAATAAAACTTGCTTTATTTAAATAAGTTCAGGGGGACCTCTGTTCCTTGCCACCCAAAGAACCCTAACTGAAATCACCAATCCCTTGGGGCGCCTGGGTGGCTCAGTTGGTTGAGCGTCCGACTTCGGCTCAGGTCATGATCTCACGGTCCGTGAGTTCGAGCCCCACGTTGGGCTGTGTGCTGACAGCTCAGAGCCTGGAGCCTGCTTCGGATTCTGTGTCTCCCTCTCTCTCTGACCCTCCCCTGTTCATGCTCTGTCTCTGTCTCAAAAATAAATAAAACATTCAAAAAAATTTAAAAAAAAAAAAAAAAAAAAAAGAAATCACCAATCCCTTGGGAAGAAAGGCTAATTTGAAAACAAAATGTCTAAATCAGGTACTCCCAGCTCATCTACTTTCATTATTAGCAATGGGAAGGAGTCTAACTCACATTTTTACTCTGCATTTTTCACCCTTTACGGCTAGGCAAGAGAGTTGTCTCTTTTCTGCTAGATCTTGGCCATGATTCTAATAGATGGACTGAATTCTGTATCATATCACTAATAGGCTCTATTCTGTCTTTATAGTTATTGATATGATGATACATTTCATTTAGTAATGTATTTCAGTTGGAAATGGATTTTGTGATCTTCGTGATCCATTTAAACCCTTCAAAAGTTAAAAGAAGGTAGAATGTATATGGTAATTGGATGGGAATGACCTGCTGAAATAGAAAAATATTTTCTTTCAATGAGACTGTTAGAAGAAGCTTTCTTGAAGGAAACAAAAACAAAAACTAATCAACCAAGCCCACTGAATACATTCTTCCCTCAAAGAGCAGTATGGCAGGGGCGCCTGGGTGGCTCAGTCGGTTAAGCGGCCAACTTTGGCTCAGGTTATGATCTCACAGTCCGTGAGTTCGAGCCCCGCGTCGGGCTCTGTGCTGACAGCTTGGAGCGTGTTTCAGATTCTGTGTCTCCCTCTCTCTGACCCTCCCCTGTTCATGCTCTGTCTCTCCCTGTCTCAAAAATAAATAAAACGTTAAAAAAAATTTTTTTTTAAAAAGAGCAGTATGGCAGTAGGGCCAGTTCCCTCACCTTCCTTCTGGTCTCAGCTCAATTGTTTTCTAGTGAGGTCCTCCCTGGCTACCCTATTTAAGATAGCTTCTCCCACCCCTAGTCTCATGCTTTCCCAGCACTCTGTAGCCCCATTCTGTCTTTTTCCCTTAGCTTTTGACACTATCAGATATTCTCTTTTGTGTTTCTTCCCCCCACCCCAATTCTGAAATACAAGCTCTATGAAAGCAAGAAATTTGCTGTTTTATTCATGAATGTATCTCTAGTCTCTAGCACTGTGTCTAACAGAGTAAGTGCTCAACAAAAATTTGTGGAAAGATTGAAATCACAATGGCTGGATGTTGAAAAGAAGATACACATGGGTTATAAAAATCTGCATACATACTACCTTCTGTGCATCTGACATAAATACTTGTGCTGTATAGATGACACTTACAAACAGAAATCAAGTGACTGTACTTTAGGAGGAATACTAGGTTTGGCAGGCATAGATTTTACCTTTACAAACACCATGTCTACAGGTTTCACTGGGATTATGTTAATGCCACGAAATCTTTTAGACCAAATTTGAATCTTCTACCTGCTGAGTGATTTGGGCATATGTCTTATTTAGCCTTTTAAGATAAAGGTGGTTGATATTCTTTATAGTATGGCTGATGTGGTAAAGATTTATATAAAATTTTATAAATAGGTCTTCCCAAAGTGACTGCTTTTTAAATACTCCACATATTTCCTGAGGTGAAAATTCAAAAGACTTAAGGCTATTTGGGAAGAAAAATGTCTGCTGGGCAGAGTTCAGTACTTTCAGGAGGAGAATGTGAATAATTGCTGGGGATGGAAAGACAATGAAAGGTTTCCACTGTGTTTCCATTATCAGATGTTGTAGGGGAGGTGGGAAATGAAAGAGGTCCAAAAAGATTTAGTTTTATTTTCCTTCAAAATTGATATAACTCTGATAGCCAGTCACCAAATTGAATTTGACAAGTACTTTAGAAGCCACTTCATTGCTGGTTTAAGAGTAGAGAGGCATGAAATAACATGAGTGGATAGAAATGGAAAACGAGTTCAGGGTGAAATAAGGGAGAGTGTGTTTGTGATGGGAGCAACTGGAAGGATGAGGGCATTAGGAGAGAAAGTGGAAGTGCTAGGACAATGGGGAGGTGGAGGCTTGTGTGTGTTCAGGGCCACTTTTGTGATTTACAAACTGTTTTTTAAAATTTATTTTTAACATTTGCGGGACAGAGAGAGAGACAGAGCATGAGAAGGCGAGGGGCAGAGAGAGAGGGAGACTAGGAATCTGAAGCAGGCTCCAGGCTCCACACTGTCAGCACAGAACCCGACATGGGGCTTGAACTCACGAACCATGAGGAAGTCAGATGCTTAACTGACTGAGCCACCCAGGTATCCCTATGCTTTACAAACTTCTTAAAACAGAACATGGAAACTTAGAAGAAATCAAACTTATTATAAAACAAATCCTCAAATGCATGTCTTATAATTGATAGGGAACACATTAATAATACAAGGTCAATAGGAATCTAAAGGAATTTTTATTGAATTACAACATACACAATAAAAGCACAAGAGCAGATGTTTCTGAGCAACACAGAACCCCGGTCTCATTTGTAATGTGTATATTTTTTAACACAAAAAAACTTTGTGTTTATATTATAGACAAAAAGATTTAAATGGAAACTCATATGGAAAATGCCTGGAAACATAATACATTCAAAATTCGTAATACAAAATTCATTCACTCCGCAAACATGTACTGTCTAGACCAGGTACTCTGATAGGAAATAAAGACAAAAGCCATAAATCCTACTCATTAAGAGCCTAAAGTCTACTGGGTTAGACACTCAAGTTGCACATAATCCAGTGTGGTAAATACCAGCATGCACATGTCCCAAAGTTAAGAAATTCAGTGGGGCATGCATTACTTTTTTTCAGGGAGTTTTATATTTTTGCTTTACACACATGTGAACAGTATTTCAATGCAAACTCAGACTCCCCTGAACTCTTTTTCTTTTTTAAATTTTTTTTTTTCAACGTTTTTTATTTATTTTTGGGACAGAGAGAGACAGGGCATGAACGGGGGAGGGGCAGAGAGAGAGGGAGACACAGAATCGGAAACAGGCTCCAGGCTCCGAGCCATCAGCCCAGAGCCCGACGCGGGGCTCGAACTCACGGACCGCGAGATCGTGACCTGGCTGAAGTCGGACGCTTAACCGACTGCGCCACCCAGGCGCCCCCCCTGAACTCTTTTTCAATGAGGTCTAACTTTTTGACTTCTTAATTTACCTCTACTTTGTCCAATTTAAACAAGAATCCTGATAAATCAGTTAACCAGAACCCTCCCCCCACCCCATCCTTCATATTTGATCACCCTCAATATGTAATCAGGTTCCTCATCCTCCACCATCCCCCAGATGATGTATGATCATCCTGGCCTGCCTTCAGCAGGAATCTTGTTAGGTCAGTTTAGCTGGAATCTCCCCTTACCTCAAATGTGTCCTCTTAGTAATTTTCATTCCACTGACCCCACCCTATTCCTTGGCTATAAATTCCCACTTGTCCATGTTCTATTCAGAGTTGAGCCCAATCTCTCTGTCAAACTGCAACATTCTACTCAAGTGGTTACTATACCTATCACACAATAGTGCTCCCCCCACTATGAATAAAGTCTTCCTTATCATGCTTTGACAAGAGAGATGTAGTTCCTGCTCCCATGAAACATATAGAAAAATGGGAAGGAATTTTTAAATTACTTTCACATTCAGAATACTTACTACAAAACATAAGAACCACAGTCTTTGGCCTGCACATATCTACAGATGGCATTTCCCTTACCCTTATAGAGCATTTTGGAACCTAACAATTACTGTTTATCTCCCATCTTCAAAGAGCAATGGAACCACATTCACTTCTCAATATCCATCCAGTTCAGGAATCTAATTGCTGGAGAACAGGCAGTGTTGAGATTTCATGGTGCATGGTCTTTGAGGAAAAAGGTCATGCCCATTCTATAGCAGCTAGCAAGAATGAGCATTCAATAACTGTTATTGTTGTTATTTGATGACAACTTGCAGCAATTCCCAGAGCAACTTTTAGGGGAGTGGTCACAACTAACATTTAGAACTTCATTAATCCTGCCAGGAAAAGAGACAAAAGAACTCAAGAAATTCTTGTAGGAGCTAGGTGGCACTTCACCTTAGGCCACCACTGAAATGATGGCTTTCTAGATAAGGTGGGCCATTCATTTATGACCCTTCTCAGTCTGCCAGTCCACTAATCTGCCAGATAAAAAGCATCTAAATGGCCTATCTTTGGTTTCCCTAAATAAAATTTCAGAATGGGATCTTCTTTCCAAGAAGACACAGTATTTTGACATGGTTTCTTTTGGAGGAAAAGAGGTCTTCCATCACTGAGACCAAAATTCCTCTGGATTCCTTCTATGTATTTTTCCAGTTTGACCTGAGTAGCTTGTTTCTTAGCAGGAAAGATCTGCTAGCCAAGTCCACAGCTAAACCACAGCTAAAGTAGTCTCCATTACGTTGACCTAGAAACTGTAATTCAAAGCTACTGTTCTTTCAGTTTCAAGGTATCCTTCCCTGAATCATAGGAGAAAGCTAATAACTTCAAGCTCAAAGGGCAAATGTTGATGCTGATGGCTGTTGGCTTTATATAGCCCCCCGGGAGCTCTTTAATTCCATGATATTTAAAAGTAATGCCTTCTGTTCCAAAGAAAATTTGAAAATTTCTTTTGATTAAAGCAACTTCCTTTACAAATTAAACTACTAAAAATAAATTCAAAACTTGATTCAGCCTTATAGATGTCCCTTAAGAAATGGATCTTATTTTCTAAAAGTTGGGAAATAATAACTTCTAAGGCATTCATCTTTGGCACAGATACATACCTTAATTACCAGATAACAAGTGCCTATCAATAAAGAATTAATCATGGTATAGTCTCACAAAGTATGTTCCTATAAAAAAATTAGAAAAAAATGAAATAAGTCTATATACTGATATAGAATTTTCAGGATTCATTAGGTGATCAAAGCCAATGCTGAGAAGTACATTTAGTATTCTAATTTTCATATTAACAAAAAGAGGAGATAGAATATAAATATTTGTTTGACTTGTATAAAGAAACAATAGAAGGGGGTGTCTGGATGGCTCTGTCAGTTGAGCTTTTGACTCTTGATATGGGCTCAGGTTGTGATCTCACAGTCATGGGATGGAGCCCGGCATCGGGCTCCATGCTGAGAGGAGCCTGCTTATGATTCTCTTTCCCTCTCTCTCTGCCCCTCCCTCCCCCCTTTCCTTTCCTCTCTGTCCCTCCTCTGCTCAAGGTGCTTGTGTGCTTTCTCTTTCAAAATAAATATAAACTTAAAAGAAAAATGGAAGGATAAGTTAAGAAATATAGGCAATGGGGTGAGGTAATCTTGTTAGCAAGATGTCTACATTTATGGACTTATATGTGTAAGAACCATTCAAGTTGAGATAGATAATCCTAGAAAACAGTTGATCCCAAAAGTCATTTAATGAAATTTTTCTATTGTAGATTAAATCAAGTACTTTTTTTTCCTTTTTCATTTGAGAAACTGGTTAATCCTTCTGACCCAGATATTTAGAAAGAAAGCATTAGGACTCTTGATTAGGCTAGAATTGAAAAAATATCTGATACCCTTTAATATAATTAAAGTTCTGTAATAAATCATCTTGGGTTTATGAAGCATATCACACCAGATCTGAAAAGGTTTCAAAGCAATACTGGCTGGTACTAGAAATTTAAATTCCTGTGGATTGGGTCCCAAATTATCATAAGGCTAAAATTCTTCCTCTAGAATTCACCATCCATCAAATTTCCTATAGTTCCATCCCCTTTTCTGAACTTACCTTTGCCTTCTTGTTCAAAGAAAAACCTGTAGGCCACTCAAACTGTGCCTGTTTTTCCTCCTTACCCCTGGGCTTCCTGCCCTCTAATCTCTGGACTTGAATGCTACCGCAGGATAACTGCTACAAAAGTATCCCAGCCCTGACCTACTCCCTGAGTTCCAAGTGATTCAGTCTGATTCCTTAGCCTACGGCTCTAGTTAAATATTAGAATTTCAAATTTAACTAGATAGAATATAATTCATATAACCAGCAAATCTGTGTTTTTTTTGTTTTTTTTGTTTTTTTGTTTTTTTTATCTCTTAGGCTCTTTTTTATCACCTTAGTCTTTTTTATCTATGTAAATGACTCTATCAGCAGTTTAGCCTCAAGTCAAAACTCTAGACATCATCTTCTCTTCTTTTCAATATCCACATTAAAACAATCAGTGAGTCATATAGGGCCATGACCCATAATCTATTTAACAATGTCAATTTACATTCTTGTTAAAATCTCACTGTCAAAAATTATCATTTCTCCCCTGCAAACTCTCAAATGGTCTCACTAATGGTTCTCATTAATGGTCTCCACTTTGCTAAATCCAATCCTGGTGTGGTTGACAGATTGTTAGAATCAAGAGTCTTAGAGGGAATGGAAAGCTAGTCAGTAAATGGGACTAAGGGTAGTTTGGCAACGATCGAGTCCTAAAACTATGAGAGTAAGTAGTTCCAAGGCAGTGTAGGACAAGATCATTGGATTTGAGTTGTAATAACTGAGAGGTCAGGGTGTTGGAAGGATCATTTACGCATATATTTCAGGCCAAGAATTAAGACAGTGGTAGAGTTGGAGAGAGTGAGCCAAGAGCTAAAATTTTTGAGAAATATGGGGGAATGACTCTAAGGGTTAATAAATTGACGATGCATTATGGAGTAGTAGGTGATATAGTCTGGTGACTAGATAGTAAAACTTTGTTTTTGGAATGCAGGAGGGAGAAATATATGGAAACAGCTTTGAGGATTATCCATCCTACCTCCAAGCCTTACTTCTGAGATATATACCAAATCCATTCATTCCTCTCCATTTTCACTTTTGTCATCCTACTCCAGATTGTCTACCTTTCTCTCTCCTGGGTCCCTGCATTTAAGCTTCCTAATTGGTTTCCTTAATCCTTATTTAACAACATTTTATTTTGTGTATCTTTGATACTGTGATTTTACTTTGATGAAATTCACCAAGAAAGAAGGTGCCTGATAAAAAAAACTGAATCCAAGATTGTGACTACCTTAATGACTAAATCAGAATTGAATAAGCTTTATGTATGCTATTCATTTTTTTGTTTTTTGTAAACTATGATTTTTTTTTCTGATTAAACAATCACGAGACCTCTTAGCACTATGTGTAGGAGAAAGATTTGACACTTAAATGTCACTATAGATTTTGGATGTTTTTCCTAATCTATATTATCAATTGTTTAATAACAATTATTGTAATGCTTAAGGCATGGAAATTTTATTAAGCAAATTCATAGCTTTGGAGTATTTTAAGAATTGTACTCCAGAACAAAATTATATGTTCTTCATGTTTGAAACTGACAGAAATACTATCAATATTCTAGAAATGTATCCTACAGGAGCAACAAAAAGTATACACAAAAATTAGACTATAAGCTCATATAAGTATTGTTTACAACGTTTTTAAAAAAGGGTAAACAATCTAAGTGTTCAAAAACAGAATCACCTTAGACTTTAAAAAAAAATACAATGCCCTACCCTGTTTCTGATCAATTCAGTCAGGACGTCTGGGAGGAGAGACTTAGGCACTGCCATTTTTAAAAAGCTTCTCTAGGGGGTTCTAACATGCAGTTATTCAATGCACCATCCTAGATAAATTTACCCAGCCTTACCTCTCTATACACCACCAATATGTTGAAGGGGTTCCAAATTTACATCTTTAACCTGAAACACTCCCCATTCAAATTCCATTGTTATAAACCCAACTATTTGTTTAACATTGCTCCATGAATATCTAATAAGCATCTCTAATTTAACATGAACTTTTATTTTTACCACACTCCCATTTCCAACAAACATTTAATTCTGTCAGCTCCAAGTTCAAAATACATCTAGAATCCAACCAATCCTCACCAACCCCCACCTCTTCTATCTTGCCCACTTCATGTCTCAGCCTGGGTTTTATTGCAATAGCTTCTCAGCACAGCTTTCAGAGTGATACATTTAAAATGGTAACTTAGGTCTTTCCTCTGCTCACAACCTTTTAATGGTTTCTCATCACAGAATAAAATGGACCTAATTAGGGGCGCCTGGGTGGCTTGGTCGGTTGGGCATCCGACTTCGGCTCAGGTCATGATCTCACGGTCGGGGAGTTCGAGCCCTGCGTCGGGCTCTGTGCTGACAGCTCAGAGCCTGGAGCCTGTTTCAGATTCTGTGTCTCCCTCTCTCTCTGCTCCTCCCCAGTTCATGCTCTGTCTCTCTCTGTCTCAAAAATAAATAAAAGTTAAAAAAAAATTAAAAATAAAATAAAATGGACCTAATTGGGTCTCTCACAACTTGTGATTTTACCACCTCTCCTTCCACTATCTCCCTAACATGCTGTACCCAGCCATATTTGCCTCCTTCCTGTAAGTAAGACAGGCCTGTTCTGCCTTAGGGCCTTGGCAGGCCCATTGCCTGGGAGGTTGCTCAAATATCCTCACTTCTTTTAGACTGAAATGCAAATGTAACCTTATCAATTAAGTCTTCCCCATATACCCTAAATAAAAATAATATCCAATCCCAAAACTCTCTATCCCTTTTCCTTTTCTCCAGAGTACATATTGCCATATGATATACCATATATTTGTTTACTGTCTTCCCCCCTAGATAGAAGTTGAGGGCAGGGATTTTATTTATGACTATATCCCTAACCCTGATAATGTCTGATACATTATGGGCCCTAATATATATCTGATGATGAATGAATACGTAGAGATATTTTCTCCACTATTTTTTCCCAAACAGTTAGATAGCTAAACATCCATTCTTATGCTTACTATACCATTGCAATTTATAAGCAAATTGAACCTTTACAGTGTGCTAATTGATATGGAAAAGTTTGACATGACATGGTTTGACAGGTTAGCAGCGGGGCTATACACCATATACAATCATATACACATATGTGTATATATATTTGTGTGTGTATATGTATATAAATATTTGTACGTATATAAATATTTGTATGTATACACCATATACAACCATGTTGCTCCATTACTGAACAATCTAGTTGAGGAACTGCAAAGAATTTAGTGATCCGAACCCCACAATTTTTCTCCCCAGAGTACCAACAATCATCAATTCTGTAGTCTTAATATCTTCATGACAAGAGCCATTAGCACTTTCTTTTGTATCCCCTGAAAAATATTTTAACTGGCATCACCTGCCCTGTACATTCAAAACTAATTAGATAAAAAGCTGAAAGCAAAACTGTCTGAACTGCCTAAATCATATATACAGGGCTATCTGCAAAGTAATGGATTACATAGTCTGTATTGTGTTAGTTGTGAACATTATGAATGGCCTTAAAACTCTTAAAGTTCATACACTTTGTCCCTAGTCCTTACCCACCACCTCCTCCCCACCCCAACCCCGCACAATTACACCAAATTATTAAAAATTTTGAAAAGGAATTGAATATAAGCCTGGCAGAAATCTGAAATCACTAGAGCCTCCAACTTTAAATCATTTGCCTACTGAGAGCAGCCCTCAGATGACTGTGACTCAGCATTTTATGGTGCCTGACACATGAAATGAGATAAAGGTCTTGTTCCCTTCATGGCATTAGTTAAATATGGAGCTAAAATAAAAGAGCTACCTTAAAAACACAAAGCCAGTGGCTGAAATATTATAGTGCTCACAATGACACAGGTTTGACTCAGTATGTGATGACAGGGAGGAGAGCATGTGTCAGCTGAAACACACAGAACTGTTCTGAAATAACCTGTTGACCTATAAAATTAGCAAATAACCATACTGACTACAATGAACACTCAGCAATGGAGAAAATATAAGTAAATGAAAACAAAATTAAAATATGAACTATGGTGCTGGCTTAGAGACAGGTAAAAAAAAAAAAAACCAAAAAAAACTTTGAGCTAAGGAGGGAATTTACCCAGCTACTCTTCAATAGAGTATCAGAAACTAAAATTGAACTAAATGAGGATTTTTTCCTTCTTGTAAAAAAAAAAAAAAGTTTGAGTAAAACTGAAACAGAAAAGTCCAGCTCTTTTTGACTCTTTATGGGCAAAAAAAAAAAAAAAAAAAAAAAGATGAAAATAAGGTAAACTACATGAAGGTTGCAATAATGACCCAGTTTTCAGTTCATATTCCCAGGTGGAGCAGGAACTGTTGAATGAAGAAGAAAGTATGGTAATTGGTAAGCTGGGAGATCTGGAGAGGTGAGATCATGAAAAAGGACTGAGGGGCATTCCACATAGACAAGGAGGAAGCTGGGGAATCCCGCTCAGGAAGCCAGGTATTTAAACGAATGAAGACAAAACGAATAGACAGATATGGAAACAGCCTACAGGCAAATGGGTAAAAACCAACTGCTAATATAGTTGGTTTTAGCTCCTGTTCTAAGTATGCTACTAACTCTTTTAATCCTGAAAAAAAGCCAATGACATAAATACTATTAAATCTAACTTGACACGTGAGGCAATAGCCTCAGAAAAATTAAGTAACTTGTTCAAGGTCACATTGTAATAAATGGCAGAATCAGGCCACCAACCCACATAATCTAACTCCACTACAACTTTACACTGCTTTTTATGAATGTCTCAAAATGTGAAAAGGAAGTGGGGAAACTGAAATTACTGAGGCCTTTACTGCATTCAAAACCAGACCCTGTGGGGTACAGAAGAATGAATTTCCCCTGAGTAACCTACAGCCTATTAATGGAGTTCAGACTCACACCAAAATACTATTTAAATTGCACATCAGACCCATTTAGGAGAGGCACAAACTTAAAGTAGTGTAAACTCAGATGAGACAGTGGTATTCACCGGATTGGGGAATCAAAGAAGACTTCACTGAAAGAACAGCATTTGGGGTAGGATTTGAAGAAAAGGGAAGAGTTAGGTGGAAACAGTATGATGACTTCCCATCAATTACTCCCCAGGGTTTTCAGGATAAATTTTAAACTCCTGGGCATGGTACTCCAGGCCCTCCACAACTAGGTCTGGAGGAATGCCGAGGAAGAGAGCTTAGCCTGAGTGAGATAATTATGTTGGAGTCTTTACCACCAGTTCAGGTTGCAAAGGATCAGAACATTTTATTTTCCTGTCCATAAATCGTTAGTGAGTTGAAGGCAGGCACTAGGGCTTATTCTCTTGTAACACCCCTCCCCCAGTCCGTGTCTGTACCATCACAGCACGTGGTAGGTGCACTGCAAACATTTTGAAAAGCGAATATAAATCAACGGGCATCAATCACCAGGTGATTTTGTGTCCTGTCAGGCTGCCTTATACCATCTAGAATTCTGGTGTTTGCTAATTGTAAAGCTATCAAGTTAGAGACTTAAACACATGACCCAGACCCAACGGGTCGGCCTTAATTTGGATCCCGAAGCCACAAACAAATTGTGAAAAGACAATTTGTGATTAAGGCAATTGTGAAAATCTGAACATGGACTAAATGTGATAACGTGATTATGCCTTAAAAACTCATGTTAGAGACATATATATTTATGTTTATGAATAAAACGGTTTCCCTTAAAACACTTAAGATTAAGGAGTATGAGGCTGGAGGAGATGAAACAAAATCGGTAAAATGTAGCTAACTGTTGTACTCCTCGGTGTAACATACTACCTTTGTTGAGTGTTTAAAAATTCCTTAATACAAAACAAACACGCAGACAGAAAGACACGCACACCCACCCCCAGGAGCTGTTTTTCTCGTAGCCCCGAGGGAACTAGACGCAGAGAGTCCACCTGCGGCATCTCGGATTCAGAGGACGACCTCAACGGGGCCTCCCGCGGGGGCCCGGCCCGGTTTTCTCGCCCGCCGGATTCGAAGCTGACCAAGGGGACAGCCTCTTCATCCCCTCAGTACCCTCCATTAACGCCTTTCGCAGGGAGCTGAATCCTTGGAAAGCGCAGATCACTGTTGTCTCAGTTTCCCAGGGCTTGGACCCTGAGCAAAAGCGAGCCCACCGCAAGCTCGGTCACCACCACGACCCTCAACAGTCGCTGCCGAGCGCTCGGGGCGGACTCTGCGTAGCGACGTCACGGCGCGCCGTGCGCCGGGTCAAAGTTCAGCTCCGCCCCTCTTCCCCCTCGCTGTCTTCCTCGGCCTGCGCTGCCGCCGACGCCGCTGTGGGCCTGGCTGCGCTCCGTCGCCTTCTCCTCTGAGCGCTTCTCAGCCGGCCGCCATGGCGAACGTGGCCGACACTAAGCTGTACGACATTCTGGGCGTCCCACCTGGTGCCAGCGAGAACGAGCTGAAGAAGGTAGTGGGGAGCGGGACGGGCCAGGCAGGGTGTGGGGGGCGCGGGCCTGCGTGGCTGGGGCGGCCAGGCCGCGCTACGGGGCTGCCCACGAGCCGGCGCCGGACGCGGCGGGCCCAGGCTGGGGGGCGGTGGCGGCGAGACCGGCCTCGGCTGACCTTGGGCTGTCGGCCCCGCCCGCCCGCAAATGCAGCAAATGAAACCCACCCCTGCGCAAACACCAGAAGAACGCTTCCTTCCTGTCTCCCCCGGCGGGCGCCGGAGGTTGGGCGCTCCCGGGAGGCTGCAGCCAGCTCGGCCCTCCCCGCGCGGAGGTCACCACCCTGGAAAAACAGGTTGGACAGAGGCGCGCAGCGCATCTCGCCCCGGGAGAGAAGTTGTCCACGTCGTGGTAGTCGGCGTCGGAGCCGAGTCGGGGCTGGGTCTAGGGTCTGGCGGGAGGGTTGAGGCCGCCCCCGTCGGTGCCTCCGGGCAGTGGGGGATGTTTCCTGGGTGCCGCGGCCGCAGGAGCACCTCGCTCTTTTCCTCCTCCGCTCACAGACCCTTGGGTCTGTGTTCGGATGTATTGTTCTGTGGGCAGGTAACCTAGATGTTCTGTATCCGCTTCGGGAATAAGCCGTGGGTCTCGGCCAAACACCTGAGTGCACACTAACTAAAAATAAATATAAGACCTTATTGTTGTTTGTAGTGCTGCGAATCTTTGATCTAAGGATTTCAAGGCACTTGCGGCATTTGATTAAACCCTGTACCGTCTTCCCTGATTTTAGAGTATCCAGATTTGTAAGCTGAGAAAAAAATGAGAATGCTCCTTAGGCACTGGGACCAATACAGTTGAGAGTAAAATGGACTTCCTGTTACCTTACCGGAAATGCTAGTCTGTATTATATAATTTCATGTGTCTGTGAATAAAGACTTAAGTGCTGTATATCCCAGCCACCTAAAATGTATGCAACTTCGCGAAGACTGAGGTCACTCCAATTAATTAAGACCCTAATAAATCCACCACATGAAATATTAAAAGCTTCTCCTGGCTTTTTCCTGGTATTTCAACTAGAGGAAAGGCAGGAGCTATCCTGAGCAGAGATTCTTCGTTTCATTTTTAGTAGTAATGTTTTGCAGTTTGCTAAGCTTGACAGTCATTTCTTGAGTTCATTGGAGTCATCTTGGTCTGGTTACTGGCCATCAAAGTCATTTGACAATAGTGAAGATGCAGAATTTTCCAGTATTTTGGTTTTTCTCTGGCATTGTTCAAGTATAGCTGCTGTCTGCTTTTTTGGATCAAGATAGTGAGTAAACAGTATTGGGATGGATAAATTAGTAATTATGAATCTAGATGCCAAACAGTCTTAGTGAATAAAAGATAATTTTTAGAAGGTTCTGATTTTAGAACAATTGCTTCTCAGAAAAATGGATATTTAGTACTCACAAATCTTTAAAGCAGATTTTCTATGTAACCTTTTTTAAAAATTCTCTTTTTTATTGAAGGCATACAGAAAGTTAGCCAAGGAATATCATCCTGATAAGAATCCAAATGCTGGTGACAAAGTAAGTTGACACTTTTCCCCATGAGGTTTCAGTTTTAAATTGCCCTCCTTAAAAACAGGAACGTTGTAAGAAAAGTCCCATCTATGCCTGTAGAGCCAAATCTTTACGTTAAGAATATTTTGGTTTTGTAATGGGAATGCCCGCATTCCGGGCAGAGGGAGGTAGGACCAGAATCAAACCAAATGTAATTTGTGGCTTTTCTTTTAGATTCCAGATTCCCTTAACCTTTCCCCCACTCATCTTCCTGAGAACCCAATTGTTTTCCTTGTTACTTTTCTTTATAGTTCAAAGAAATAAGTTTTGCATATGAAGTACTGTCAAATCCTGAGAAACGTGAATTATATGACAGATATGGAGAACAAGGTCTTCGGGAAGGTAGCGGCGGAGGTGGTGGCATGGATGATATTTTCTCTCACATTTTTGGTGGGGGATTGTTCGGCTTTATGGGCAATCAGAGTAGAAGTCGAAATGGCAGAAGAAGAGGAGAAGACATGATGCATCCACTTAAGTAAATATCTTTTTTCTTTCTTAAAAAAATATTAAGTACTACTTTTTCATGTAGTAATGCTCAGTAAAGAGAAATGTATTAAAAATGTTCATCCTTTGTCAGAAAAAAAAAATCTTCCATGTCCTTGCTATCTTCTTTGGGTGACTAAATTGAATTTGGTAACCTAGGTGTTTGTACTTTGCTACAGATCTGAAAGTATGGCGTTTTTAGTGAGTAGGTAGGTGGTTTTGTTATATGCATCTGAAGCTGCTTTTACTAAATGATTTAAAATTTCAATTATGAAGATTATTTGCTTTTTAAGTATTTAAACTTTACAAGTTACTTTTTGTTTAAAAACTTACAAAGTGAGTGACTCTCTGACTAGTTTGTTTACACTGTTACAGTCACTCATTACTTGATCCTCAGTGTGAACTCTCCTAAATTGGTTTCCATGGAGCTTGCTGGCTTCAAGCCTGACATTAACCTGCCAACATATGAATGGTGTCTGACCTTGATCTTAGACTGCTAACCACCGATGGCCCTCTACAGTATGAAAATAGCTATTTTACTTTGCAAAGTTTGTGAGGTCTTTTATCGTCTTCACGAACCAATAAGGGTTTTACTAGCAAATGCCAGAGACTTGACTTTCATCGTTTATTTAAAATATTTCATATTACCTAATTTATATATTTGAGTAGATTAGAGGAAGTGCAAACTGTTACATTGTTTGAATCTCATTCTCAAATTTGTTTGTATTTTAAAAGAATTTATCCTTAGAATATCATTAGGATATTATTCGAAGAGTAATACTTGTATGGTGTGTGTTCTTTTTTCTTTGATACAGAAGTGATCTAAGAAGTAAATAGGATCAAGAGAGTGCTTGCTGTACCTTAATAAATTCTTAATATTCTCCTTAAAATTTTTTTCAAATTATATAGTAAATGCCGGTTTTAATACTACTTAGAATTTACCTGTTGTTACATTTCATTTTGGGTGGCTTTATAATATTCCATTCCATGTTTTATTTAATCATTCACCTTTTCTATAAGCTGTTGCTAATATTTTTCTGTAATGAGTAACTGCTTTGAGTGTCTTTATATACAGCTTTGTCTCTTCTTGGCAGAGATTCCCAGGCAGGCATCAGTATTTTGAGGCTGATAAATACAACTAAATTGCCTTGTAAAGGATTGTGCCAGTTTAGCACCATTGGTGGATAGTGCCAGCTTGGCCAGACTGTTACCCACATTTTTTGTCCATTGGCCATGTTGAAGTGCGTATTTTTCTGGCCTCTTAGATAGTGGTTTTGCATACTGATTGCAATTTAATATACAAGGAGGAAAAGACGTACCTGTTTTTTTTTTTTCTGTAAATGATTTGGTTAAAGATTGTTATGAGTACTAAAAGAAAGATGCAGCCAATTGCTTTTGTCTAAGATTAAGCTGTAGCTATGTCATTATTTGCAAGTGTTGATAATGTTTTGTCCCTAAGTGTCTTATTCTTATACTGCCTAGAATGTGTACAAATATTAGCTTGAAATAATGATTTTGGGAAAGTTTGAATACCACAAAATAAATATTATGGGTGCTTTGCAAATTACTTTTAACTATTGTTCCTCTATTTTAAAGTAAATCTTTACTGCTGAAAGAAATTTAAAAACACAATGAGATGGGTAAAAAAGCACATTAAAAGCATTGCTTTCAGATCCTAAATGAATAGTGTTAAAAAAAAAATGTTTTTTTAATTTAAAAATTAAATTAGGAAAGACCCACCCCCACCCCATGCAGGGCTTTGAACTCATGAACCTTGAGATCATGACCTGAGCCGAAGGTGAACACTTAACTGACTGAGCCTGCCAGGCGCCCCTGAATAGTGTTTTTGAGACTTGATATACATAGATTTTTTTTGAGGTTGGTTTGGAAATAAATGGCCCTATAATTCATCTGCTGTATAAAGGTAGTTGGGTTTTATCAGTTGTGTATTTTTAATAGGCTTATAAGCTCTGCCTTTTTTATAAATGTCTATTTATTTTGAGAGAGAGAGAGAGACCATGCATATGAGCAGGGGTGGGTAGGGGGTGGGGGAGAGAGAGAGAGAGAGAGAGAGAGAGACAGACACAGAGAGAGAAAGAAAGAATATGAATCCCAAGCAGGCTTCGTGTTCAGTGTGGAGTCTGATGCTGGGGCTTGATTTCACAAACCATGAGATCATGACCTGAGCCAAAATGAAAAGTTGGAAGCTTAGCCGACTGAGCCACTCAAGCGCCCCTAAACCTCCCTATTTTGATCATAGACCCCTTTGAAAGTTTGGTAAAAGTTAATTCAAATATATAATTTTGCTTATAAGTCAGTGGTTTCTTAAGACCTCTAAAACTTCTGTCTCTCTTGAAAACCTGTTCTTTTCCTCCTCTCTGTCACACTGTTGACAAGGTCACTTTTTTTTGTTTTGTTTTTGAGACATATACAATCTAAGTTGCATATAACTCCCATAAGTTGTAATGTAACTTTGTAGCTTTTCTAAAATTTGTCCTTGAGGGGAACAGAGTCTTTAGTAGAGCATGGATTCTGGAGCCAAACTGCCTGTGTGATCAAGTAAGGCAAGTTAACCTCTCTAGGCTCAGTTTTGTCTTGTAAGATGAGGATAATAATTGTACCACATTCACAGGGTTGGATTAGATGGAGGGGCTCCTGCTTGAGGCCAGAAGAAGGTTGATCCTTGAGTTTGTGCAGTTATCAACTTTATCAGAAAATGCAGCATAGTAAATTGTTGGCCCGATCCTGTAGGTTCTGGTTTTGACACCATATATACTGTCCATAACTATAAAATCCTTCTGTTAATTTGAGCCACAAAATAAAACCTTAGTTGACTTAGTGTAAGATGTTTTTTAATTCTTTGTTTTAAAAGGCTGTAGTGGAATTTGCTGTGTCAGCTGTCATGTATATCTTGTATTTAGGAGAACTTGGCAAAATTTGATTGAATCTAATTCTTTTCTCCCCAGAGTATCTTTAGAAGATCTGTATAATGGCAAGACAACCAAACTACAACTTAGCAAGAATGTACTCTGTAGTGCATGCAGTGGGTAAGTGTGTGTTCTAGTTTATAAGATGCATTTCATCTGATCTTTCAGTGGTACATTTAGTCTCTACCAGGTAAAAATTGTTTATGATTTAAACTACCCAACTCAGCATTTTCTGATACTTCTGAAAGTCCATTTAAATACTGGTCATTGGGTGTTGAGAAGATGAAGTTGAAAAGCACAATTCTTGTTTTCCATGACCTATTGGAATGGTCTATGGGCAAAAATCTAATTTACACTTTTGCTTGCTTTAGCCAAGGTGGAAAGTCTGGAGCTGTTCAGAAGTGTAGTGCTTGTCGGGGTCGAGGTGTACGCATTATGATAAGACAGCTGGCTCCGGGAATGGTACAACAGATGCAGTCTGTGTGTTCTGACTGTAATGGAGAAGGTATGCATGCCAGTACTTCTCTGCTTTTATGTTGAAATGGACTGGGAATGCAGGAATTGGAGAGGCTTATATTTTTTCTTTTTAACATGTGTATTCATACAGTTCCAAAAGAATAAATGAAAATAATTATCATGTATAGGCCCAATGAACACAAATAGTAAGTTTACGTTATGTTCAGTGAAATGTTAGTCTTTTTTAGTTCCAAAAGGATGGGCAAAGTTTTTTGTCCCTTTATATTTTTAAAGGTTATATTTGAGAAAGAGGGAGATAGCAACAGATTGTACTGTAAGCTGCTAGCTTTTAAGGGTAGTTACAGGGATTGAAGTCCTTCTCACAGAAGTAAATACTTTAGGCTTTGAATGTCTTTGAAATACTTAGGCTCAGAATGGTTTTTGAAACTACTACTCACCCCTATCCTTGTAATGCTTTTATAGCCACAGACAATATATAACTAAATGGGCATGACTGACTTCCAGCTAAACATTTCTTAGAAAAACAAGGGCATACCCTATTTGGCCTGTGGGTTTTAGTTTGCCAGACCCTGTTGTAGAGCAGTGCTATCTAATAAAATTTTTCTACAATAACGGAAAAATACTGTATATGCAATGTCTAGTATGGTAACCATTAGCCACCTGTGGCTATTGAGTACTTGAAATTTAGCTAGTGTAACTGAGTAACTGAATTTTTAATTATAATTAATTTAAACTTTAAATAGCCACAAATGGTTGGTGGCTACCACACTGAAAACAGTTCTAGAGCATGTTTTTCCAAATTGCTCCAGGAAGTGATGAGATAATGGAGAAACTACATATTATATTCCCTTCCTGTAAAGTCTCAGTGCACTTTCCCTTATTAAAGTTTCTAACAGTTTCTGCCATCAAGAACCAAGTTTACTGAAATCTTTTCCCGTGTACCATTACCATTGTGAGGAACTGGTGTTCTACAGAACATACTTTTTGAAAGCAGTGTTCTAGAAACAGTCCCTGAGGTCATTAATTATATGTGTCATCTAAGCATTAACGTGTGCCAATAATCAGCCATCAAAAATCAATGATATTTTTTCATAATAAGTTATGTACAACTTCATGTTTACTTCATTATACCACTAATTAAATGTTTCAGAAGAATGCATAGAAAAGCTGTGTTGTTCTAAACATGGTATGGAGATACTCAGTGTCAGATAAAATTTAGCCATCTCTTCTTTGGTTTTGGAAATTGTCAATGATAGTGCACCTAAATAAAAGGAAGATCCATAATAGGACACCTGAGCAGGGGTTAGTCTATGAAATAAATAAAATCCAGTACCGATTATACAATGTAATAATGATCCATAAAGGGTATTTAAATTTTTATTTGGGTTGTCTCTGACAGAGTTAAACCTATATGAAACTAAGACTGAAAACAAAAAATGAAGAAGCACTTGTAGAAGCTTTAGCCATTGACCACGCATTTTGTTTCCTTGTTGATCCTTGGACTTTGTTTTAAATTTAGGAGATGAGTCAGCCAAGAAAGTGTATTTTAAAATACATTATATTCTGAAATAGAGGAGACTGGGTAGTAAGATGCAAGTTTCTGTTACTAAGAAAGATAGTTTAAACAAAACTTTAGATAGTAGTTAGATTCGGAACGTTTATTTAATGAATAAAAGCATTATCAAGATGTATCTTAAGAGTGCAGTATGGTTCTCTTGCTGGAAGTTTGAATGACCTCTCTTTCTAGGAGAGGTAATTAATGAGAAGGACCGCTGTAAAAAATGTGAAGGCAAGAAGGTGATTAAAGAAGTGAAGATTCTTGAAGTCCACGTAGACAAAGGCATGAAACATGGACAGAGAATTACATTCACTGGGGAAGCAGATCAGGCCCCAGGAGTGGAACCAGGAGACATTGTTCTTTTGCTCCAAGAGAAGGAACATGAGGTAATTTCCTTTTTGTTTGTTTGATTTTTGTTTTATGCAGAAATGAGTCTTTTGCTCAAGGTACGGGTTAGATCTTTTTGGGTTCTCTGGAACAACTTTGAACTTAAATGAAGTTGTTAAGTGCTTGGGCTGAGTTCATAAGAACTGACTAGTAGACCAACAAGCCAGGTGCAGTCAGAAGCACTGAAAAGGAGTCAGTTTTGGTTGCAGCTCAGCCATTGATTACACTGTAATCGTAAGTAATCCTGTTGTTTCTGTACCCCAGTTTCCTTATTTTATGAAAATAAGGGCATTGGACCAGATGATCTAAGGCAGCTTATTTTTCATTGTGAAACTCCTTTGATTGGTGTTGAATGGTGGATAGATAGGGCTTCAGTCCTCAGTGCTTTTCTGTTGAATTGTTTTACATGTTGGGTTAACCACGTGACCTTTTCTTGATAGAAAAAGTACTTCAGTTTAAAAAAAATTTATTCTGTTCTTATGTTGTATTTTAGGTACAAGGCATAATTAACTGGTCCAACGATGTGGTCTAGTGTATATTCTTTTGATTATACCATTGCACCTCTATTTTCTGATGTGCCATATAGTATAGTATGAGCCTTTATTTTTTTTATGAGCCTATTGTTATTTTTCTTTGTTTAATGTTTATTAATTTTTGAGAGAGGGCATGCTAGCAGGGGAGGGACAGAGAGAGAGGGAGACACAGAATCCGAAGCAGGTTCCAGGCTCTGAGCTGTCAGCACAGAGCCTGACATGGGGCTTGAACCCACAAACCATTGAGATCATGACCTGGGCCAAAGTCGGACACTTAACTGACTGAGCCACCCAGGTGCCCCTGTGAACCTTTATTCTTTTTTTTTTTTTTTTTTTTAATAACTTATTGTCACATTAGCTAACATATAGTGTATACAGTGTAGTCTTGGCTTTGGGAGTAGATTCTCATGATTCATCACTTACATGAAACACCCAGTGCTCATCCCAACAAGTGCCCTCCTCAGTGCCCATCTTCCATTTTCCCCAACTCCCCAGCCCCATCAACCCTCAGTTCTCTGTATAATACCCTCCAGGGGTGCCTGGGTGGTTCAGTGGGTTAAGTGTCCGACTTCAGCTCAGGTCATCATCTCGCCGTTTGTGAGTTCCAGCCCCACGTCAGGCTCTGTACTGACAGCTCAGAGCCTGGAGCCTGCTTCAGATCCCGTGTCTTCCTCTCTGTCTCTGTCCCTCCCCCACTCACTCTCTGTCTCTCTCCAAAATAAATAAACATTAAAAAAAATTAAACATGATTATAAAAATAAAAACAGTTCCTCCAGTTCCATCCATTTTGCAAATGGCAAGATTTCATTCTTTTCCATCGCTGAGTAGTAGTCCATTGCGTGTGTGTATGTATGTATGTATTTATGTAGATACATACACACCCCACATCTTCTTTATCCATTCATCAGTTGATGGACATTTGGGCTCTTTCCATACTTTGGCTACTGTTGATAGCTCTGCTATAATAGCACATGCTCTTCACATGTGCCCCTGTGAATCAGCACTCCTGTACCTTTTGGATAAATTTCTAGTAGTGCTATTGCTGGGTTATAGGGTAATTCTATTTTTTAACTTTTTGAGGCACCTCCACACTGTTTTCCAGAGTGACTGCACCAGTTTGTATTCCCACCAAAAGTGCAAGAGGGTCCCCTTTTCTCCATATCCTCGCCAACATCTGTTTCCTCAGTTGTTAATTTTAGTCACTCTGACTGGTGTGAGGTGGTATCTCAGTGTGGTTTTGATTTGTATTTCCCTGATAATGAGTGATGTTGAGCATCTTTTCATGTGTCTGTTAGCCATCTGTATATCTTCTTTGGAAAAGTATCTATTCATGTCTTTCATTTTTTGATGGGATTACTTCAGGTGTTGAGTTTTGTAAATTCTTTATAGATTTTTGATACTAACCCTTTATCTTATATGTCATTTGCAAATATCTTGTCCCGTTCCATTGGTTGCCTTTTAGTTTTGTTGATTGTTTCCTTTGCTGTGCAGAAGCTTTTTATCTTTATCTTGATGAGGTCTCAGTAGTTCATTTTTGCTTTCGTTTCCCTTGCCTCTGGAAACCTGTCAATTAAGAAGTTGCTGCGGCTCAGGTCAAAGAGGTTGCTGCCTGTTTTCTCTTCTAGGATTTTGATGGTTTCCTGTCTCATGTTTAGGTCTTTCATCCATTTTGAATTTATTTTTGTGTATGGTGTAAGACAGTGGTCCAGGTTCATTCTTCTGCATGTTGCCGTCCAGTTCTCCCAGCACCATTTGCTAAAGAGATTGTCTTTTTTCCATTGGATATTCTTTCCTGCTTTGTCAAAAATTAGTTGGTCATACATTTGTGGGTACATTTCTGGGTTCTCTATTCTATTCCATTGGTTTATGTGCCTGTTTTTGTGCCAGTACCATCCTGTCTTGATGATTACAGCTTTGTAGTAGAGGCTAAAGTCCAGGATTGTGATGCCTTCTGCTTTGGTTTTCTTTTTCAACATTACTTTGGCTATTTCGGGTCTTTTGTGGTTCCATACAAATTTTAGGATTGTTTGCTCTAGCTCTGAGAAGAATGCTGGTGCTATTTCAATTGGGATTGCATTGACTGTGTAGACTGCTTTGGGTGGTATTGACATTTTAACAATAATTTGTTCTTCCAGTCCATGAGCGTGGAATGTTTTTCCATTTCTTTGTGTCTTCATTTTCTTTCCTAAGCTTTCTATAGTTTTCAGTGTGCAGATCTTTTACCTCTTTGGTTAGGTTTATTCCTAGGTACTTTATGGTTCTTGGTGCAGTTGTAAAAAGCCTTTATTCTTGAAAGCTGTATCTGGAGCTATTCAGGAAACTTGTTTAGTAATCACCCAGATTCTTGACTATAAAAGCCTTTGACGGGGTTCTGGCATTACTTGATCTCATTGACTTGAGTTTCTCTGAAGGTCTTTATATCACAAGTCACCACTTTATTAGTTTACACTAAAAATTTCTCCCATTTGATGGTGATTTCTACAAATAAATTTTGAAAATCACGGGGTGCCTGGGTGGCTCAGTCAGTTGAGTGTCTGGCTCTTAATTTGGGGTAAGATTATAATCTCATGGTCATGAGATCGAGGCCTGTGTTGACACAGAGACTGCTTGGGATTCTCTCCCTCCCTCTCCCTATCCTCACTCTCTCTCTCAAAGTAAATAAATAAAACTTAAAGAATTGAATCTAATAGAGAATAATAAAGCCATATTGATTCTGGGAATTTGATTAGATCAATTCCCATGCTAGGTTGTGGTTTGCTCTCCTTTGTTTTTCTCAGGGCAAATTTCTTGCCTTGGCAAAACTATAAATTACTATCTACATCTAGGCCCTTTGTGGATATTGCTAATCCTGCAAATAGCAAGGGCTTCTTGATTGCTAAAAAACAATAATTCCTAGAATTCTGCCTTAAGGTCTTAGAGGTTGAAATATTTGTAACTCTAGATTCTCTGTTAATTGGTATTTTAGCTACTTCCTCATTTGTTCAGTCATGCCTTTCATGCACACCACCATACAAAGGATGAAGGCAGAACGATAGCCAAGTAATTGAGATGTTTATAAGCTTTATAGTATGCTTGGGTATAAACTGTATTTTGAGATGGTTCAGATAACACGTGGGTATTTTCGTTGCTATATCGTTGGAACAGTTACCAAATGATGTGTGGCACTGTAGTAGCGGGAGAGTAATGGGGAAGTTAAGTAATGCTTATTTGGCGGAGAGTTTTTGGTATGTCAGACTGATGGTGAAACCTTTTTTTTTTTTTTTTTAACCCCTACATTCATTCTTTAATGTTGCTACATAATTTAAAAAAAAAAAAATGTTTATTTTGAGAGCACAGGTGGGGGAGGGGCAGAAAGAGAGAGAATGAGAATCCTCCAAGCAGGCCCTGTACTAACAGCGTGGAGCTCCATCTCAGGAACTGTGAGATCATGACCTGAGCCAAAATCAGGAGTATAATGCCTAACTGAGCTACCCAGATGTTTCTAATGTTGCTACATAATTAAATGGAAATTTTTTAAATGAAGATTACTGGATTTGGAGATAAGGACTTAAGTTCTGACTCCCCATTTACTAGCTTTGGGATCCCTGGGCTTGGCTTGGCTTTATTAAATACAAAGAGAGGCCTCCCTTAGAAGGATATTGTAGAATCAAATGAGATCATGAATAAGCTACTTTTCTTTCTTAAGGCTATGGGAAGGTATTTGGAAGAAGGTCACCTCTTAAAATTGTTGGAAGGTGTGGAATTGCATGGAATTTCCAACAGACAGCAGATGTAACTGTGTAAAGTAGAAAATAAAAGATGGTAGAGGTTAGAGTGGAAGTTCAGCTAGAAAGAGGTCAAAGATTTGGTTTTATTATGACCAATAAAGTAAATTTGAGCCCAGGGTGGGATTTAGGCATCTTGTTTCATTTATACCACTGAAAATATTAACCTCCTTTTTTTTTTTTTTTTTTTTTTTTTTTTTATAATGTTTATTCATTTTTGAGACACAGAGTGCAGGCAGGGAAGGGGCAGAGAGAGAGGGAGACACAGAATCCAAAGCAGGCTCCAGGCTCTGAGCTGTCAGCACAGAGCCCGATGTGGGGCTCAAACCCATGAACTGTGAGATTATGACCTGAGCTGAAGTTGGACACTCAACCGAATGAGCCACCCAGATGCCCCAAAAATATTAACCCTCTAAGAAAAGTTGGGTAGTCTCAACTAGTTCATGAAAAAGCTTGTAGTTATTTTGTTAGGGGCTTTTTTTTTTCTTTTATTTTCTCCCCCCCACTTCCCAACACTTGTGCTGAAGGAATTATGAGGCCATGAGATTAGGGTGGGTGCTGTTAGCTGAAACAGTATAAATCTTCTGATCAAAAAACATTTGATTTTGAGAGTGCAGTAAATCATGTGTATTCATCTTTCAGTACAGGTGTGTGTCTGTTCTGGTGTTATGGCTACCATTGTGCATTTGCATAGCAAAAAATCACCATATCTGGTGATGTTAGTCCCTTCTCTGTTCTCTGTACCTTTGTTTTCCAGAAATTCTTACTGCTTTTAAGTCTTTTACTATCTGGTTCTTGGTTTTTAATTAGTTTTTTATTTATTTTTGAGAGAGAGTATGCGTAAGCGGGTGAGGGACAGAGAGAGGAAGATAGAATCTGAAGCAGGTTCCAGGCTCCAAAGTTATCAGCACAGAACCTGATGTGGGGCTCGAACTCATGAACTATGATATCATGACCTGAGCTGAAGTCAAACACAACCGACACTAAACAAAAGGACACTCAACCGACTGAGCCACCCAGGGGCCTCTAATTAACATGGTTTTTAAAAAATTCCTGAGTGTCCTTGCTTGTTTATTCTGTTTGAATTTTAGCACCAAGTTTTCTAATCTACACACCTGTCCACTAGTCCCTGCCGCCACCCCCCCGTCGCCCTGATATCATTTTTAATTGGAATCACTTTAAGTTGAGCTCTCCTATCCAGGAGCATGGTGTCCTTCTTATTCCTTTTTTTTTTTTTTTTTTTTTTTTTTTTTTAAGTTTATTTTGAGAGAGAGAGTCGGGGGGGAGGGGAGGGAGAATCCCAAGCACCTCATTGTCAGCGCTCGAACTCACAAACCATGAGATCATGGCCTGAGCCAAAATCTAGAGTCAGGTGCTTAACTGACTCAGCCACCCAGGTGCCCCTTGTTCCCTATTTCTAATGTAGTTTTAACCAAAGGATATTTGGTTATAGATGATTCTTGGAACAATAATAAGATGTTTAGAAACACTAACATTTTATAGATATTAAAGCGTTAAAACATTCTGCATTGAAGAATCCTTATTGAACTTAATTTTTTCACCCATTGTGAGAAATACTTAAAGAAATGCACATAGGTAATATACATTCAGTGGTTCTCAACTTTTACTTACATTAGAATCACCTGGTGTTTCTTTTTTTTTAAATTTTTTTTTTTTTAACGTTTATTTTTGAGACAGAGCATGAATGTGGGAGGGTCAGAGAGAGAGAGGGAGACACAGAATCTGAAACAGGCTCCAGGCTCTGCACTGTCAGCACAGAGCCCAAAGAGGGGCTCGAACTCACGGACCTGGGCCGAAGTCGGACGCTTAACCGACTGAGCCACCCAGGTGCCCCTGAATCACCTGGTGTTAAAAAACTACAGATTACTAGGCCCTACCTCCATAGTTTCTGATGCAGTAGGTATGGGGTGTGGCCCAAGAATGTGCATTCCTAACAAGTTTCCTGGTGCTGCTGAGGCTGCTGGTTCAGGACCACTGATCCAAGATAATGGTTTGAGATTAACTTTTCTTCATGGGTAAATTTAGGAGGATAATTTAGGAAAAGAGGATATCTTTTTAGATTTCCACTTTTCCCTGAATTAGCCAGCATTGTTTTTTTGGAAGAGACTATTTTGTATTGAAAAAAATCTTAGTGACCTTTCATTGTAAATTTTGTTTCATCCTAAATCTCAAAGGCTAAGTATAGATATTTGTAAATTTTTTTTTTTGAAAGAGAGTGTATGCGAGCAGGGGAGGAGCAGAGAGAGGTAGAGAATCTTAAGCAGGCTCCACACTCCTCACAGAACCTGAAGTAGGGCTTGATCTCAACCATGAGAAGGACCTGAGCCGAAATCAAAAGTCAGACACTTAACTTACTGAGCCACCCAGGTGCCCTGATCTTTGTAAATTCTAATAAGCAAAAATTGTAAGTCAGGTATGTGTGAAGTTGGATATATTTTTCCTATACGTTAAAAGCTCAGAAACATATTTGATGTTTCTTGAATAATCATTGCATTACCTAGTCAATAGGCTTATAGTGTAATTAGGCACCCTTAGCATTTGCTGTTTGATGTACATTCACCTAAGCAAATTTTGAATTTTAGATGAGATAAAACTTCTTTGTACGTGTGTGTGAGCCCGTTTACTGGCTGAACATTACTGGTTGAACTTTATGTTGAATTTGGACTCTCCCCTTTACCTGTTAGGATCACGTCTGGGGAACAGTCCTAAGGTGAACCTGTTCTACAGAATCTTACTGGACTGTCTGCACCATTTTTTTTGCTCAGAGGCAGAGTCAGGAAATGGGCCACAATTGCAGAATATACCTGGTTCTGTTTTTTGGAGCCTCAGCCTGCCTTATGAGCCATTGTTTTCTTGATTCCAGTGCTTTTCTGACAGAAGTTTCTAGCATATTAAGTGAAAATAGCTAGGTTTCCTTATGTAAATTTAGGGAATTAGGGATGATGACAGTTTGGCTTTTACTATGAATGGTAGAATTAAGGTTTTGAAATTATTTCAAGGAGCACAGCACAACAGGTCATGGCTCCGTACTTTTTAAAATGTTTTGTGTGGTTTATTTGTAGGTGTTCCAGAGAGACGGGAATGATTTGCACATGACATACAAGATAGGACTTGTTGAAGCTTTGTGTGGATTTCAGTTCACATTTAAACACCTTGATGGACGTCAGATTGTGGTGAAATACCCCCCTGGAAAAGTAATTGAACCAGGTAGATCTTGATTTTTGTTTGATCCGGGATTCCATGTGTTCTTTTGTGATTTTTAGTTTTTTATAGCTAGTGACTCTCAAAAGAATTATTGAGTACCTTCTTGAATAAATTCTAAATAGTTTCCTTTTTACTCAATAGGATGTGTCCGTGTAGTTCGAGGTGAAGGAATGCCACAGTATCGTAATCCCTTTGAAAAAGGTGATCTATACATAAAGTTTGATGTGCAGTTTCCTGAAAACAACTGGATCAACCCAGACAAGCTTTCTGTAAGTGTTCTCTAAGCAGCAGATAACTTAAAGTTTAATAATAGTTGTTTTTCTTTGTCACCGTTCATTTGTTTTTAGTGCTAAGATTAGAACACATAATTCATAAAATTTTACTTTTTTAACATTTGAGTGATTGTTGGGCCGTTCTGGTGGTTATTAAACGCGAGGCTTGCTGGTGTAAATGTTGACAGGGCCAAGCAGGGAATAGTAAAGAAGTAAAGCAGACTGGGTATGAGTTGGTGTTGGGAGGATTGAGGCTCTCTGGAGACCAGATCCCTCACCTGAAAAGGCATCCAACATATCATAGTAGTATGCCAGCTTAGCATCTTTTAGCTGTTCTATGCGGGAAGGCACGTCTCATGTGAAATCTTTCAGTGTTTTAATGTTGGGAACTAATTCTGGCTTTTTATTTTCTAAGTTGGGTTGTACAAAAGATTTCTGCAGATTTGGCCTGTGTGTCATCAGTTTGTGATCTCTGGCTTAAAGTGCACATAGGTTGACCTATCTTAACTCTCAAGCATATATCTTGGATTGTATCCAAAGGAAAGTTGAAGATATTTCCCAGCTAATCTGTGTTTTGTTTTAATGAAGGAACTAGAAGACCTTCTGCCATCTAGACCAGAAGTTCCAAACATCATTGGAGATACAGAGGAGGTAGAGCTTCAAGAATTTGATAGCACTCGGGGCTCAGGAGGTGGTCAGAGGCGTGAAGCCTATAATGATAGCTCTGATGAAGAAAGCAGCAGCCATCATGGACCAGGAGTGCAATGTGCCCATCAGTAAACTCTGCAAACAAATTGCACAGGTGGATTTTCTTTCCACATTTGCTCGGTTTGCTTTCAGCGATCCAGCTGGAGTGTCTGGTCAATCCAGATGAACTGATGGACATCTGTTGGTCTATGTGTAACTTTTAAAATTGGTATAGTATCTACAGAGTGTATAATTTAAACTAACCACAAAGCTTTACATCTTCATTTTGACTGTTCTGTAGCAGAATAAAGCACTTGAAAGGAAACAAGACTCCCTTTCACACATGGGTTATAAGTTTCAGTCCTGGTATCTGTGCTTGATTTTTATCAGTTTTGTGTAGATTTTATGTTCATATTTTAAATCCAAATCCCACATTGTAAAGTTTGTGTACAATTTGTCCTGAAGCTTTGTGTTTGGCTGCACCTGCGTAAGCTGCTACAAATAGAATAAAGAATTTCATAGCCTGTATCTATCATTTAGATGCATGGAAAAATGGGCTTTGCACACAATGGGTTTGGAGCTGACTGGGAACAATGGAGAAAATAACATTAGCTGTGGTTGTAAAGTTTTTTTTTTTTGTTTGTTTTGTTTTTCTTTCCCCCCTTTTTTTTTTTAACCATCTTGTGAAAGGTTTCTGAGACTCAATAATAAAAAGCAGTTGGTATAAATTATTCTTTGTGTCACATTTCTAGAAGGAAGAACATACTTTGAACTGTAAAATGTATCTTTAAACTGGAGAATGTATCCTTCATTCTGGTTCTTAAGCAGCCCTTAAAAGCCCATTGGCCTGAAGCTTATGCTTCAGGTACATGCCCATTTTATAGTTTTAAAAGGCAAAAAGAAAGTTTGACATGTTGGTAAAAACAGGCTTTATTGGCTTCAACTGATGCTTTGTACAGTCAAGGACATCTGAGTTCTGTAACTCATAAGTTATAATCCTGAGCATTGGGGCCAGGTTAACCTAGCCTCTGTATTTCCCCACCACCTCCTCCTTTTAAAAATAAGGTAACAGCAAATCAATATTAGAACCATGTCTGCATAGAACCTGTTAAAATGCTCTGTTTTCATTAAATGTTAAGTTAAAGATTCTCTGTCTCCATTAAGTTGAATATTTGAAATTGGGGGAAGCATCGATTACTAATGTTTTATAGAAAAGTAAGACTCTTAGGCTGGTATGAGAAAAATCAGGTAAAACTACTATGAAAAGGATGTTGTGTTGCTCTTTCCATCTTCTACTACCTTTTCATTCCCAGAGTAGATATTTTTAGAACACACTTTAATTTTAGGGAAAAGAGACATCAGTTATACATTTTACATTTGTAAAAGAACAAATGGGGAAAACTGAAAACTAAAAAATGTATTATGCCATCCCTGAGCCTAAATACAGTACTTGTAGTTTATTTCTAGGCCTACTAGATAACCTGAATGGTGGGTGGGTGGGGGTGGGGGTGGAATGTTAGGAAGTGTCCTGGCATTAATCAAGGCCTGTGAGGATTAAATTACTGCCCTATCCACTCTACCTCCATTGTACAAAAAATATTTTACAACCAGCCTGGGCAAGATTCAACAGAATAGTAGTTTTGTATCCAAGGTTACTTCCCCACAACCACTTTAAGGTTAAGAAATGCAGTGGCAATATGAAGTTTGTAGCCTTTCCAATAAAGGTTTATAAAACATTAGAGTTGTTCAGTGTAGTCTTTCTTTTAATTCTACTCAGGTTTTTTGGCCATAGCAAAGAAAACCATATTGAAGGAGAATAAAACCTTGTTGAGATCTGTTATTTCACTCAGTTGTGCTCTGCTTTTGTAGAGCACCTGTTTACAGAATAAGCATGTATAGTATCAACAGCACAAAGAGTCTTTTCAGTAACTTTATTGAAGTAATTCATAAGCCATTAAATCTACCTTTTTATAAAAGGTGTATGACTCAGTCGTTACCAGTATATTTCTAGAGTTTGCAACAACCACCACAGTCTAATTCCAGAACATTTTCATTGCCCTAGAAAAGAAACGCCAAGGGGTGCCTGGGGGGCTCAGTAGGTGAAGTGTCCAACTTCTCACATCATGATCATGGCTCGTGAGTTCGAACTCCGCATCTGGCTCTGTGCTGACAGCTCAGAGTCTGGAAACTGGGTTTCTGTGTCTCCCTCCCTGCCCCTCCCCTGCTTGCATTCTGTCTCTCAGAAGTGAATAAACATTTAAAAGAATTAAGAGACCCCAAATCCATTAGCAGTCACTCCCCATTCCATTCCCCACCTCCCATTTCTAAGGATTTGTCTGTTGGACATTTTATATAAAATGGAGTCAACAATATGTGGTCTTTTGTAACCGGTTCATTGTGTTTTCAAGGTTTATCCCTGTCCTAGTACGTATCAGTTCATTTTTATTGCCAGTCTATTATATAGCTAGCAATACCACGCATTTGTTTTCACATCTATCAGTTGGTGGACATACGTTTTTTATTTCCACTTGAATAATGAATTATTTTAGATCTATACCCAGGAGTGGAATTGCTGGGTCACATGGTCTTTAATCTTTAGAAAAACTGCCAAATTTTTCCAAAAAGCCTGCACCATCTTATAGTCCTACCAGCAATATATGAGATTTCAATGTTTCCACATTAACTGCCAACACTTGTTAGTATCTGGCTTTATTATAGCCACCTTGGTAATGAAGCGGTTTTTGCCTTTGTCTAATGTCTAATGATGTTAGGCATCTTTTCATGTGCTTACTAGCTATTTGATCTTTAGAGAAATGTATTCAAACCCTTTGCACCATACTTTATTCAGATTTTCTTAGTTTTTGTCTTTTTCTGTTCCAGGATATATTACATTTAGTCATGCCTTCGTAGGCTCCTCTTTACTGTGACACTTATCAGACTTGCTTTGTTTTTGATGACCAACACAATTTTGAGGAATCCTGATTAAGTTTTCTACAGAATGTCCCTTGATTACACGTGTAAAGTTGTTTCTTAAATCACTAGCTGTAGGAATGAATTAGTATAAAGAAAAACCTGTTTGCTCATAACACTTCTGACAGTACCTGGGGTTGGTGTGGACCCCCCAGGTTAAAGTCTCAGTCCCACAAGACTGCCCTTACCTCAGTGTCCATCATCAGTCCCAGGTTGTTGCCTGTACTTCTAACTGGTAATAAATTGGGTTACCCACAACTGCCACTTCAGGTTTGATAATTTGCTACACTCATAGAAAACACTAAAGGATATATAGGTCAGTTACAAAGGATACAACTCAGGAGTTCCCAAAGGGAAGAGATGAATAGGGCAAGGGATGTGGAGTTTCCATGTCCTTTCTGAGCACATCACTCTCCCAGCACCTTGATGTGTTGTTCACCAATTTGAAGCTATCCGGAACCTGTCCTTTAGGATTTTTGTGGAGGTTCCATTACATAGGCATAATTGATTAAGTTCATTGGCCATTTATGGGTTTATTTTTGTTGTCTCATTCAACTTTTGTTTTAATGGGTCTCAAGATTGACAGATTTTTGGCTAAATTGTTTCCATTAAGAAGTACTTATTTTAAAAATTAATAACCTAAAACTGCCACGCACACACAAAACACGGGTCACAAAACATTCTCCTTTTCTTCTGAACATTTTATGATGCATTGTTATAATTAACCTTTTACAATTAAACCTGAATGGTGTCATGAAAGTAGTGGACCAGGAGGCAGCTGGGCAGCTGGAGCTGGCAAGGTCACAACTATGCCCAGAGAGCTCACAAGGCTAAAAGAATATTATCCCTGATACCTGCCACCCTAATCTTAATCAGTGGTGAAAGAATGGTCTCAGAACTGTGTCATCGGCCATTTGTGATTGGACTTAATCTTCAGCCTCTCTCTCAGGCTGGAGGTGGGACTGAAAGTTCCACCCCTGTAATCATGTGGTTGTTTCCTCTGGTAACCAGCTCCCAGCGTGTCCTACAAGAGTCATCTTATTAGCATAAACTCAGGTATGGTTGAAAGGATCTTATTATGAATAAAAAACACACTCCTCCCACTCCTAGGCACTCCTCCCACTCCTATCAGGAAATTCCAAGGGTTTTAAGAGCTCTATGCCAGGAACCAAGAATAAAGACCAAATGCGTGTATTTTTATTCTACCACAATCTCACAGTATTATCTCAGTGAAACACTTCAGCACACACTGCTGCCTGTTAAAACTCTGTAAAGGCACATGTGTAAAACTTGCTTCTAACAGACCTGCTTGCATGAATGAATCAGTCTAGTGTTCTTTCAGTGAAACATTGAGAAAGCTTGCTCCTACCATCTGCATACCATTTGCTTAGTTGTTGAATTCCAGTATACGTGTATAGTGGTAGCAGAACTATAAACACATGCCCACATGGGAAACAACTTTATCAACTAGCGTGGAGTACTAAGAATAGTTCCCTCTACCTTTAATTTTATAGATATCATTTCCAAAGTGACTTAGGTCAGCAACCTCACCCTCTCCAGGGAGACTGTTTATTATGTTTGTAACATACTTAAGTTTTGTTGTGCTCTGCATTTCATCCTATGAACAACCCCCACCACCTCCTAGATGAGTTTTTTAAATCTGCATACATTAAACATCATTGTACTATAAAGTTCAGTGTTTTGATAAATGCATTGTCATGTATCTACTATTACAATGTCAAACGGAATAGTGTGGCCACCCTAAAATAAATCCTGTGCTTCACCTATTCAACTGCCCCTCCCTGCTCCTGAACCCATGGCAACCACTTCTTACTGTTTGCTTTTCCAGAATTTCATATAATTGGAGTGAGCCAATTGTAACCTTTCCAGACTGAATTTCACTTAGCAATATCCATTTAAGATTCATGCAATATCTTTTTGTGGCTTGATAACTCATTTCTTATAATTGCCGAATAAGATTCTATTGTATGGATGTACCACAGTTTATCTTTTTTTTTTCATTTTTTTAATGTTTTATTTTATTTACTTTTGAGAGAGAGAGAGGCAGAGTACAAGCGGGGGAGGGACAGAGAGAGAGAGGGAGACAAGGAATCCAAAGGCTCCAGGTTCTGAGCTATCAGCACAGAGCCTGACGCGGGGCTTGAACCTACAAACTGTGAGATCATGACCTGAGCTGAAGTCGGACACTTAAGTGACTGAGCCACCCAGGTGCCCCCAACAGTTTATCTTTTATTAAGACACTTGATTTGCAAAATCTTTTTCCCATTACATGGGCTGTCTTCACTTTCTTAATAGTGTCCTTTGAAGCACAAAGATTCTTAATTTTTAAGCCCAATTTATCTTTTTTTTTTCTTTTGTTACTTGTCCTTCTGAGCAGTATAAAGAATTTTAACTAAAATGTATAACATTTTGGTATAGTAGCTACTGTTTTGCATACAACAGTCATCTGGTTCTGGTGAGTAGGAAGGACATTGTAGATATTGCCTGGTAACTGATATTTTACTTGGGAAGCCCACATGAAGTTACAGTTAACAATTGTATCAATTAGGGGCACCTGGGTGGCTCAGTGGGTTAAGCATCCGCTTTTGGCTCAGGTCATGATCTCACAGCTTGTGAGTTTGAGCCCCACCTTGAGCTCTGTGCTGACAGCTTGGAGCCTGGAGCCTGCTTCGGATTCTGGGTCTCCCTCTCTCTTTCTCTCTGCCCCTCCCCCGCTCATGCTCTATCTCTCTCTGTCTCTCAATAATAAACATTAAATTTTTTTTTTTAAAAACAATTGTATCAACTAGGTCTTGTGTATTTTTCCTCAAGTACTACTTATAGTACTCATTTTCTTGTCTCTCCTTGCCAACTCATTTACTTTGTCCATACAGAGTAAGTTAGATCTATAAACCTGGACTTTTTTGGCTTGCTATTTTGCAATTCTTATGTTCTTTCAGTGTCAAGTAAACACATTTATATTAATATAAATAGCTGGAGTTTGATTACAAAGAGATACATGTAATCTAATAATTACTCCAAAAGTCTTGTGATTAATTCATCTCCAGTTGCAAGGGATTTGATAAAATTCTGAAGCAGACTTAGTCTGGCACAGCCTTCTAGAGAACGTTGTATGATTCTTGTTTGTTTTTAATTTCTGAAAGTTCAGTTAAATCTCTGGCCAAAGTGAACCTATGGCCAGTACCCCCATGAGTCAGGCTAAAGAGAAGGACCTGAGGAAGCTCTTCAGCAGTGGAAGGTTGAGGACCTTCAATTAGTGGTGTATTTTACCAGTCTATGTGTGACCAGCTAATCCCCTCTTGTGATCTAAAAATTATTGGGGCGCCTGGGTGGCTCAGTTGGTTAAGCGTCCAACTTCGGCTCAGGTCATGATCTCGCGTCTGTGGGTTCGAGCCCCGCGTCGGTCTCTGTGCTGACAGCTCAGAGCCTGGAGCCTGTTTCAGATTCTATGCCTCCCTCTTCCTCTGACCCTCCCCTGTTCATGCTCACTCTCTGTCTCAAAAATAAATAAATGTTAAAAAAAAATTTAAAAATTATGTTTTCAGGGAAGCACATGATCATTAAAAAATGAGATGTGAAAAAATGAATAAACTGCTTTCCTCAAATACCATACTAATGAGACTATCAATACAAACAGATCAGTCTTTATTCTTCAAGACTTTTTTTGGGGGGCGCCTGGGTGGCTCAGTTGGTTAGGCGACCGACTTCGGCTCAGGTCATGATCTCACAGTTTGTGAGTTCCAGCCCCGCGTCGGGCTCTGTGCTGACAGCTCAGAGCCTGGAGCCTGCTTCAGATTCTGTGTCTCCCCCTCTCTCTGCCTCCTCCCCTGCTCACACTCTGTGTCTCTCTGTCTGTCAATAATAAATAAATGTTAATTTAAAAAAAAAAAGACTTTTTTTTTTAATACACATAGTACCAAACGTCCCATCTTTAGTCCTCTTCTCAGATACAGTCACTTTTACCATTTTTCATGTGTGTGTTTGTGCAAATGGGATACAACTTCTTTAACAACTTTTCTTTGGTCTTTTTATTCCTTTGCTATATTTGCATACTAATACATAATGGTCTATGTCTTCTTTTTAACGACCTCACAGTTCTGATGTTTGAATGAACCATCATCCAATTCTCTATTGGTAATGTTGACCTTAAAAATAGCCAGTTAAAATGAGTTTATTTGTGAAATAGCAGAAGAATGGCAATTCAGGACATGCAAGCTATGGCAAAACATAGGCAAGTCTGGAGAATAAAGGAGGAAAATGTTACTTTATAGAGAAAATGAGGAAGCTAGGAGGGGCTGCTTTGAACAAGTCTATTGGAGGAAAGCAAGACTTTAGGGTGGTGATGATTTCTCATTGGCTGAGTTGTGGTTAGTTTCTCACTAGCTGGGCTGTTGCTGGGCAAGGAGAAAATCCTCATTCTTGCTGGGGGCAGTAATGTGAACCTCTTGCTCAGGAATGTGAAGTAAGCTGTGACAGAAAGTTTCTGTATGAGAGGTCCCCATTCAGATTTCCTGACTCCATTTTTTTTTTTTTTTTTTTTTAAGTAGGCTTCACACCCAACATAGAGCCCAACAGGGGGGCTTGAACTCAAGGACCCTGAGATCTAGACCTGAGCTGAGATCAAGAGTCAGCCACTTAACCAACTGTACCACTTAGGTGCCACTCTTGACTTCATTCTAAATGAGATTTTCCCTCATTACTTTTCACAATAGATATTTGGATTGCTTCCAATTATGTCTTATTGGAAGCAGTAATATGGATAATAACACCATAAATATGTCTTTGTGTATTTTTTTACATTTATTTATTTATTTAGAGAGTGTGCACAAGTGAAAGAGGCGCAGAGAGAGAGGGGGAGAGAGTCCCAAGCAGACTCCATGCTGTCAGCACAGAGCCTGATGTGGGGCTTGATCTCATGCACCAAGAGATGATAACCTGAGCCGAAATCAAGAGTCAGACGCTTAACCGACTGAGCCACCCAGGTGCTCATCTTTGTGCATTTGTACACAAACCACCGATTATAAAGTTAAGCTTCTAATGCATTGAATGCTGGCTCATAGTAAAACCTAAATAAATACTTATTTTTAAAAAGTTTGTTTGTTTGTTTGTTTGTTTATTTATTTATTTATTTATTTATTTTGAGAGTGAGAGAGCATTAGCAGGGGAAGGGTAGAGAGAGATGGGGGAGAGAATCAGTCTCTGCACCATGAGCACGGAGCCCGATGTGGTGCTCAAACTGACGAACTGTAAGATCATGACCTGAGCTGAAATCAAGAGTCAAATGCTTAACTGACTGAGCTACCCAGGCGCCCTTAAATAAATACTTATTGAACGAAAGGAGTGCCTCTTGACCTTCTGAATCTAATCTGGAAGATATGAAATAATGACTTAAAATCTCTGAAAAAGGACTCTAGAGAATAATATATCCCTCTTAGAACACTAGATTTGGAGGACAGAACCAAAATGAGTCTCTCAACCTCTTCAGTACCAAAGACCTCATGCTGAAATATTTTGCTTGCCAAACAAATTATGGTTACTTACATTTTTACTTTATTAAGGCACAATTTTCAGTCCTGAAAGGTATGATGTAACTCACAGTAGAACCAAAACCATAAAATGGGGATCTATATTTCAAGTGGTCTACTTAACTTTAGAAGTCACAAGATTCAGTCAAGGAGAATGCCTGAGAATGCCACTTCCTGAGACACTATAGATAATCCTTCAGTGAAATACCCAACTAAAGATGGCTCAGTGCCAAGCCTTATGAACTAATACTGATATCATTGAGAATTGGGCTTCCCTTATGCGCAATTGATTTCAGCTAGACTAAAGTCTCCAAGGCTTTGGCCTTGCTTAGGCACCTAAAAGCAAAATGAGGGTTGAGCTCTTTCTTTGAAGACATAGTTGATCTCTTGTTCCCAATGCTCTTAACGAGCAGGCTCTACAAACAAGACTCTATATGGGTAGCAGTGGCATGATAGACATGGTGACACTTCATCCCATTCTCTTTCTCACCATGTTGATCCAGGAATGTCTTATAGCTAAAGCTCCTTAAGTTCTAGGTCCTCTCTGGCTTGGTCCTAGACATTAGTCAGTAGCTAGATACCCAGAATTATTATCCTAGGAAAGACAGTATTGCATCTTCCCAATGTATCCCAATAATCCAGACATGTCCATTGTAGTGGTCCCATTACAGGAATTTATGCTTTGAATGTTTCATTTTTTGCTATCGAAGAGAAGAGATTCAACTATAGGTGAACCTATGTAGCTATAGGTTAGGCTCTTGTCACAGCTTATGTTGATGCAAAGTTCTAATACTTCAAGGATGGAGAAGCAGTAATCCACTGGCCAGCTATGCCTTCTCCTTTAGAAACTTTGACTCCTTATGATTAAAATGGCTTTGGTCTCAAAGAGTTTGTCCACAGAGTTTCCTTGTCATTCCTCATATTTACTCACAGAAGACTAATGACTACATTTCTTCAACACAAGATTCAGCAAACTAATATCTGGTCCACATAAAGTTCTTAGAATGCCTTTGCCAATGGTATACATATTTATCTGACCAAGACACTTCAAAACATAAGTACATAATGGTTGATTAACATTCTGCTAATACTGATCAGTACATACTTACATCTAAAACATTTTGTGATTGCAATTAACAAAGACACACCAGTCGTAAGAAGCAGTGAGACCCATCTTGTGTACAATATGTATACACTATCTTGTATCATTGAAAGTCCAAGAGTCTTGATCCATGGACAATCATGGCTCCAGGTGTCTGCCTAAGAAATTAGAGCTGGCACAAAAGAAATCAGCTTATAAAGAAGTAAAATCTCAGCACACAGGCTCCCCAGGATTCAGTATCCCCTTCTTTAAGGTCCTGAATTTGAACTCCCGATATAGTAGATCCACAGAGAGAAAGAACCTCCCTTTGTTATATCCACATAGACTAGATCCCTAGCCCAGCTAGTCAACATTATTTTGTTTGTTTGAAGAGGACAGAAAATGCAGAGTATGTCAGGAGCATTAAAGGCTTATAAGCCTTTTCTATATTATAGCATTTTCTATATTTTGGCTACTTTCTTTCAATCTCCTCTCTTTAGGTTTTTATAAATAAAGTTTTATTGGAACACAGGCATACTCATTTTTTTTTCATATTTTATATGGTACTTTTATGCTACAATGGCAGGGTTGACTAGTCACAACAGAGACCATATAGTCTATAAGGCCTAAAATATTTACTATCTGATCCTATACAGGAAAAGTTTGCCCAGTTCTGCCCCAAGAGACCTTCCTCACTCTCAGTTCTTGTGATTAGACCCAGTTTGAGTTAGGTTTTCTGTCATTTGACAACTGACTGAAGCCTGCCTGATACAAATCTATCTCCTGGCAGGGCCTAAAATACATGACCAGAACAGCAGCAATGGTCCTTTCCCATCAATGATGGATGGGACTGTATGTTCCTTTGACCAGAAGCTGCTACTTGTTTTCTGCCAACAGGATCAAATACTTGATATTGGGAGTTTCCCCCCCAAATCCCAGGTGTATGGTCACAATCTGATTAAGATTAAGATTATATATATATATATATATATATATATATATATATATATATACAGTATACTTATAGTATTAAGATACTATACACACACACACACACAGTATAAAAGGATAAAGAATATACACATATATTTGGTGAGAGAGGAATAGTGCTGTGGACTAACAGGATTAACAAGATGGAAGCTTGCTGCCTTCATATGCCAGGTTGAGGATGGTGTCATAATAACCAACAAACTTCATGGAATGATTGATATGTGCCAATAGTTTACATGTGTTACATCATATGAAACCCACATCAACCCTGTAAAGTAGAAAATTATCTTGCCCCAGTTTACAGATAAGGAAAACACATCTCAGAGATATTAAGGGATTTCATAAAGGTTACATAGCCAATAGGTAATGAAGAGGGGATGCTAATTCAAGTCCAAACTTCAAGGACTTGCTCTTCTACCTGATGCTATACAACCAAGTCAGTAACCCTGTAAAAGCAACAATTCTTTCTCCATAATTTGAGCAAAAGTCCCGAGTGGGGCTCTCGTTGGCTTGTGTGGGACATATGCCATCCTTAAACCTGTCACTGGGGTCAGGGTTGCTGGGCTTGGGTTGCATCCCCAACCGTGATCCTGGGCAGGTGCGGGCGGGGGGGCATGTTCATCTAAATTACATGACCCAGACAATGCCAGTGCATGTCCATATAGAAAGGGCTTGGGAATGGAAGGTGATGGCATTTTATGTGTTTGAGAAACATCAGTTGTCCTCATTTGTTGGGGGTGGGCAGGGAGGTAGTGTTGCCTCTACTCTTGGCCTTGGTGCTTCTGTCCTTCTCCACTGTCATCTTTGACCAGTTGAAATGTTGGGAGGTCATCCCTAGAGTACCTTTTTTTTTTTTAATGTTTATTTATTTTTTTTGAGAGAGAGAGAGCAGCAGGGGACGGGCAGAGAGAGAGGGAGACAGAAGAAGACACAGAACCCAAAGCAGGCTACATGTTCTGAGCTCTCAGCACAGAGCCAGACGCGGGCCTCATCAAACTCATGATCCACGAGATCATGACCTGAGGCAAAGTCAGACACTTAACTGACTAAGCCACCCCGGCACCCCAATAGAGCACCTTTTCTGACAGACCAATGTGTATCTATTCAGGGATGGGAGTTGGAGGCAGCATCTGGACCTGAGGCACTCTGAATTAGGATCTCCACAATCTCTGAGGAAAGTCAGTTGTTAAACATCTCAGTTTCCTTTATTTTTATTTTTTTATTTTTTTTAGATTTTATTTTTAAGCAATCCCTACACTCATTGTGGGGCTGGAATCCAGAAACCCGAGATCAAGAGTGACATGTTCCAGTGACTGAGCCAGCCAGGCATCCCTCAGTTTCCTTCTGATCAGGTCCTCAAAGCCAATCAAAATGTCAAAATAACCCCAAGGCTTATGAGGATGTACAGGAATGCACCAGAAAGAATCATCTGTAGGCTAAGAAACTTGTCCAGTGAGTAATAAAGAAAGAATGTCTACCACCCATCTCACCTCCCTCTATGCACAGGATCTCTAAATTGATAGAGTCATATAACTGGCATATGTCCAGGGGATCTGTTAAGTGTTACTGGGTACCAGACACTGTTTAGGAGCTGTATGGCCAGGTGTTTGACACTTTCATCTTATGAAGCTGAAATAGGAAGTTCAAGATGGGCTCGGCTGCTAATTTTGTGAGGGTTTGCTTTAAAACAAAACAAAACAAAACAAAACAAAACAAAACAAAACAAAAACTGCCTGTGGGGATCCTGTAGGTGACCAGCTCCCCCTGGTGCTTAAACAGGTTTTTATCTGGAAATCCCCGTTGAGGTCTTTATATTAGGGAAAGATTGCTGTGCTACAAGATTCAATACAAGAATGTTCCCTGAAAGATCATTCATGTTTGTGAGAAATTAGAAATTACCCGAATATGCCCCATTAAATTTTGTTACATCCACTCAATGCATCATATGTACTTGTTAAAACACAATGTTTTAAAGAATGCTTCATGACATGATGTTAAATATATAATAGCAAATGCATTCAATATGGTACTATTTAAAAAAATATGTGCTTTCAAAAGTGTTCTGACAGGAGGTACACAAAGTTGAAAATAATGGTTTTCTCTGTTTCACATTTATATATGTTTAAAGACATTTTTATTATGAAAATACTCACCTGAGTAGAATTATATAATGAACTGCTCTACATCCATTGCCCCAATTCATTATCAATATTTGGCCATCCTTGCTTCACCTGTTTTGTTTTTAAAAACTGACCTCTCAGGGCGCCTGGGTGGTTCAGTCGGTTGACTGTCAGACTCTTACTCAAGTCATGATCCCATGGCTCATGAGTTCAAGCCCCACATTCAGGCTCTCTGCTGTCAGCCTGGAGCCTGATTTGGAACCTCTGTCTCCCTGCCTTGCCCCTCCCTTGCTTGTGCTCTCTTTCAAAAATATTTAAAAAATGAACTTTCTCTTGAGGTATTTTATCTTACTTAAAAAAGATGTTTTTAATGTTTTTATTTATTTTTGAGAGAGACAGAGACAGAATGTGAGTGGGTTAGGGGCAGAGAGAGAGGGAGACATGGAATCCAAAGCAGGCTCCAGGCTCCTAGCTGTCGGCACAGAGTCCGACACAGGGCTCGAACTCACGAGCCATGAGATCATGTCCTGAGCCGAAGTCGGACGCTTAACTGACTGATCCACCCAGGAGCCCCACTTTTTAATATTTATTTATTTTTGAGAGAGAGAGAGAGAGAGAGAGAGAGAGAGAGCGCAGGGGAGAGGCAGAGGCAGGGGGGACAGAGGATCTGAAGTGGGCTCTGTGCTGACAGCAGAGAGCCCAATGTGGGGCTTGAACTCACAAACCGTGAGTTCACAGAGCCACCATCTCCTAAAAGCAAATATCAGATATCACTGGGTTTTATCCCTACATACTTCAACCTGCACCTTTATTTTATTTTTTTAACGTTTATTTATTTTTGAGAAAGAAGGGGTGGGGAGGGGGAGGGGGAGAGGGAGACACAAAATCTGAAGCAGGCTCCAGTCTCAGAGCTGTCAGCACAGAGCCTGACACAGGGCTTGAACCCACAAACAATGAGATCATGACCTGTGCCAAAGTTGGACTTCCAACTGACTGAGCCACCCAGGCGCCCCAAGATGCATCTTTAAAAAGGACATTTCTTGTGTGTTTACAATGCCATTATCACACTTAACAAAATGTCCACTAAGCCCTTTGCATTCTGCACTACCCAGATTATAGTCATACTGTCATGAATGATTTTCTCTTCTTTTTTCTTATCTGTGTCTTCTAATTTTTTATGATAAACACAACATCTATTATTTAAAAGAAACAATTTTTAAAAATGAAAAATTCTGGGGTGCCTGGGTGGCTCATTTGGTTGAGCATCTGACTTTGGCTCAGGTCATGATCTCACAGTTTGTGGGTTCGAACCCCGTGTCAGGCTCTGTGCTGACAGCTTGGAGCCTGGAGCCTGCTTCAGATTCTGTGTCTCCCTCTCTCTCTGTCCCTCCCCTGCTTGTACTGTGTCTCTCTCAAAATTAAATAAACATTAAAAAAAATTTTTTTTTAATGAAAAATTCTGGGGTGCCTGGGTGGCTCTGGTGGTTAAGCATTCAACTTCGGTTCAGGTCACGATCTCACAGTTTGTGAATTCGAGCCCGCATTAGGCTCAGTGATGACAACATGCAATCTGCTTCAGATTCTGTCTCCCTCTCTCTCTGCCCCTGCCCTCCCTCTCAAAAATAAATAAATATTTAAAAAAAAAAGAAAAATTCTTTGGTTTACACATTTTCCCCCCTCAGAAACACACTGATTACATTAAGCAATTAAATACTAAATCTGATGGATACAGCAATGCTGTAAAGACAAATAAAGACTTGCAACTTTTTAGCAGTGTAATGATGCTTCAGACTTCTTAAGAATTTTCTCCTTAAGTATTTAGGACAGAATAATAGCATTATAGGGGAAAATCCCTTGTCTGTAAGAGAGATGCAGAGCCTGAGAGATGGAAATCAAGAGAGACAGTGAGGGAGAAAGTGAGGGAGACTGATTCCCATAACAGATATTATGTAGATACAGTTCTATCTCAAGGTTACCCAGTAGGTTCCTGTTCTCTGCTCAAAATACAAGCCAGTAATTCCACTTCTGGGTATTTACCCAATGAAAACAAAAACACTAATTTGAAAAGATGTATGCACTCCTATGTTTACTGCAGCATTATTTACAACAACCAAGATTTGGAAGCAACCTAAGTGTCCATCCACATATGAATGGATAAAGAAGATGTGATAAATACACACACACACACACACACACACACACACACACACATACACACACACACACAGTAAAACTATGGATTGTTAGTAACTTGTTCTGCGAGTGTTCTGCAAGACAAGCAAATATTTCTAATAAATTTTAACTTGATAAATGAGCTATGTCTTGGAATATGAATAGTACATGATGCTGACCATCACATGATCACAACTGAGCCAATGGTTCTTGAAATTCGCTTTGATATACAAATGCTTTGGATTACAACATGTTTCCAGAAAGAATTATGCTTGCAAACCAAGGTTTTACTATGTGTGTGCATGTGTATATGTGGAATATCACATATATGGAATATATATATATATAATGGAATATCACTCAGCCACAGTAAACGATGAGATCTTACCATTCACAAAAACATAGATGGACCAAGAGGGTATTATGCTAAGTGAACTAAGACAGAGAAAGACAAATACCATATGATTTCACTTATATGTGGAATCTAAAAAAACAGAACAAATGAACAAACAAAAAGCAGAAATAGACTCATATGCAGAGAACAAACTGGTGTTGTCAGAGGAGAGAGGATAGGGGGATAAGTGAAATAGGTGAAGGGATTAAGAAGCATAAACTTCCAGTTATAAATTAAATAAATCATGAGGATGAAAAGTACTGCATAGGGAATATCATTAATAATATTATAATAACTTTATGTGTTACTGGTAACTACAAATAGTAACTGATAACTATGTTGATTGCAGTGAGCAATGCGTAATGTATAGAACTGTCAAATCACTGTTGAACATCTGAAACTCATAATATGGTATGTCAACTATACTTCAATAATAAAAAAAATTCCACACAATCTACTTTTAAACAGCCGAAACCAGACCCAGCTTCACTTCCGACAAAAGTGGCAACAGTTGTGGATGGCTTTAGTCACACCATTTCCTTCTCCCAGCTCTCTTTGCTAAAAATCAGGCTGAGTAGTTTGAGCATCTATAGTCCACATATATATAATCCCTCTGTATATACTGAGATGTAGTTTGTCTGAAAGTAGTAGAAACAACTCCAGCTAATTTTGACAAAAGGGAGGGTTTACTGACCCTTAAAATATAAGAAATCAGAAGTTCAGGGATATTGCTAAGCTTTTGGGCCATAGACTCTCATCTCTGGTTTTCTACAAATGTCAGTTTGGCTGAAAATCCCTTTTCCTCCATGAAACAAGATCCATGTTGTCTTTGGAGTTCGAGTTTCATGGGTTGTTTTTGTTTTTATTTATTTGTTTTAATAATTTCAGTTTTTGGAGAGTTAGACTCTGTTTCAAGTTAGAAAATCCTGGGAATGGACTTACTGCCCATCCAAAGACCAAGGGTTTGGCAGGTTTACCTAAGATCAGCTCCCTTACTTGGGGGAGGGAAGAATATTCCCAGGAAATAGATGGGGTGAGTCTGATCAGACAATACTGCAGATGTCCATCACATTTGGCAAGTGCAATTGCTAATCCTAGTTAATAGTGTATCTTGAGGTACCTGGGTGGCTCAGTCAGTTGAACGTCTGTCTGACTCTTGATTTCAGCTCAGGGGTGTAGGATCAAGCCTTGCATCAGCCTCTGCATTGAGCGCGGAGCCTGCTTGGGATTCTCTCTCTCCCTCTACCCCTCCCCTGCTCGTGCTCTCGGTCTAAAAAAAAAAAAAAAATAGTGTATCTTGAATGACTTTTCATGTCAGTAGATATAGAGGTTTAACAGTTAAACTGGTTTAACAGTTACATGGTATTCCTTTGAAGAGATACACCAATTCATTATTAATGGATACTTATGTCTTCCCACCCCTTTTGCTATGGCCAACAATGCTGCCTAGAACATCCCTGTACATGTATCTTTCACATGTGGGAAATGTTCTAGGATACATTCCTACAGGTAGAATTTTTAGATCAAGGAACATATGCATTCCCCCTGCCCCAATTAAGTCTGTTGGGTTATAATTTACATACAGTGGAATACACAGGTCATAAGTGGACCGTTCTATATGTTTTGACAAATGAATACAGTGGTGTAACCCACAGCTCTATGAAGACATGGAACAGGACTTTGTTCCAGGCCATGATGGAGTAACAGCGACTGGACTTACCTGACTACCTTAATCAACTAAAAAATTGGAGGAAAAAAACCCTACAAAACAATAGGCGAGGCATTAAACAATAGGCAGCACAAGATAGTGTTGGGAGATGAGAAACAAATGGAGCAAGCTGCAGGGTGCCCCAGCTTTCTGCCTAGCAAAAGGTTTTAGGCCACAGTGTAGGGAGGAGAATCCCAAACAAAGCCTTTTCATACAACGCTTTCGAGGACATGTGTTTTTATTTCTCTTGGATGAATTCCCATCTAGGAGTGGCATTGCTGGGTCATAGAGTAGATGTAGGTTTAACTTTGTTAGGAAGCTACCAGTTTTCCAAAGTGATTGGATTATTTTTCACTCCCATGATCAAGATTTTGATCACTCCACCTCCCTGACATTTGATACTGTCATTCTTTTTCATTTTAGCCATTCCAGTGGTATCTTAGTACTTTTAATTTGCATTCCTTTTGAGCACCGATGATATTGAACATTTTTCCATGTGCTTATTGGCCATTTGTATATTTCCTTTTGTTAAATGTCTGTTCAAGTCTTTCCTTTGGTTTTTAATAGGGTTGTTTGTCTTGTTACTGACGTTTTAAAGTTCTTTATATATTCTTGATACAAGTCCTTTATGAGATTTATGTTCTGAGAATGTCTTCTCTCTCTCTGAGCCTTGCTTTTTCATTTCTTAATGGTGTTCTTTAAAAAACAGAAGTTTTTATTTTGATATGGTTCAATTTATCAATTTTTTCTTTTATGATTTGTGCCTTTCCGTCCTAAGAAATATTTATCTACCTCAAAGTGGCAAAGATGTTCTCTTATGTTTTCTTCTAGAAGATTTATAGTTTAGCTCACATTTTAGGTCTGTACCATTTGTTGAAGAGACTTTTCTTTCCCATTGTATTGCTTTGTCTTCTTTTAATGTTTACTCATTTTTTGAGAGACAGCATGCATGTGCAAGTGGGGGAGGGGCAGGCAGACAGAGAGGGAGACAGAGGATCTTCCATGCTGACAGCAGAGAGCCAGATGCGGGGCTTGAACTCATGAACCATGAGATCATGACCTGAGCTGAAGCTGAATGCTTAACCAACTGAGCCACCCAGGTACCTCTCCTTGTACTGCTTTGTATCAAGAGTTATTTTGTCAATACAAGTGTATCAAAGATATATATTTACATATGTGAGTGTGTGGTCTTTTTTTATGCTACAGTGACAAATGTATGAGTCTATATCTAGTCTCTATTCTGTTCTTTTGTCTGTCCTTTCAGTAACACCATACTGTCTTGGTTCCTATAGTAGGCATATATATGTTTACCATTGACAGTGCCACATTGCTCTTCCAAAAGGTTGTACAAATTCACACTCCTACCAATATGTATCCCCACTCTTACTAGCATGGGTCATTATTAAGCTTCTAAATCATGGGACCGTGTCTTATTCACTGCTGTGTTCCCATTACTGAGCACTGTACCCAGCATGAATGATAAGAAGCTCTAACATATCTGTGAATGTTGCTAACACTTATTAAGCTGCCCTAGTGGGTAACAAGATGAGACAATCAAGCTAAACTCCAGGCAGATGTTTCTGAAAGCCCAAAAGATTGTGTCTTTAGATTAGGGTGGAGTAACACAACAGCAGAAATAATAGCTAAATCTCACAGTGTTCACTATGTACATACATGTTGTCCTTGTTGTCATGGCTCAGATGCCACCCATTACAGCTAGATTCCAAGCAGCTAGAGGAGAGCACAAGGAAGAAAAGGGACAAAGGGGAGGTAGCCTTCTGCTAAGGGAAGTTCCCAGCAGCTGCCACGTGACGCTATTTATGTCCCATTGAATTTGTAGCCATATATAGAAGAAAGGGAAGCTGAGAAATGTACCTTTCTCTTACCTTTGTACCAGTTCTTAACTTCTCAGGTCTGTTCTTCTGTCATGTGCGACCAGAAAAACCCTAACTTACATACTCTGTACCCTTGAGTGGGGTTTTGGCACCCAATGTGTGTCCTATGAGGCTGACTCAAAAGATTGGGGTCACCCTGTTTTGAAGTTTTAAGTCAGCAATGGCAAACAGCAGTTTACCTTAACCACAAAGGAATAAAGGCCCACAGAGGTCCTTTGAGGGAGGGCACAACCCCATGTAAATGCCAAGGAGCCCAGTAATTTCAGTTCTTAACTGGCACCAGCCAGTCAAGATGGACCCACACCAAAAACAAATGTCCAGTTACAATGTCCAGTTGTAAAAAGTGATTTTTAAATTGGACTTACCTTATAAAGACTCCAGTGTAACTGGACTCAAGGCATTTTTATTTCAGAAACCATGACTAAAAAAAAAAAAAAAAGTTACCACAGACAAAAAAATAACCAGTGTACTCTGCCTCATAGAATATGTTCAGAAGTTTTGGCAAATGGTCCTCACTGATTCTGTCATTTTCATATTGTATCTGGCATATTGTCCCATTCAATTTCAACATTATCAAACATAGGTCATATCAACACTACTCTAAACTGGAGATAATCATGGAAAATGCTCAATAAATGAGGCTACTTGCCAGGAAATATGCTAAATCACACACATACACACAATTTCCCCCCATTTAATCCTCATAATTATCCTATTACTCCATGAGTTGGTATTATTAGCTCTACTTTACAGATGGGAACAGGGGCACAATGATCCCACAACTGGTAAGAGCTAGAGCCTAGGTGTGCACCATGGTCTACCCTACTCTGGACTCTGCCCTTGGGAGGAAGCCCTTGAAACTCATGGCAAACACTGAGTCCTAAGAATGTTCCACAAGAAGCCTAAATACAAGGGCAAGGGAGGTGTGATACCCTCTTAATGTGAGGATGCTAGTTATGCAGCATTATTTTTAAAAACCAAGAACAATATACAATCTAAATGCTTAAGAGTGCAGTTAACTAAATGATGGGATCCTCCACAGAATTGGTAAGGTGACCATCCAAACTGCTCATCAGGCACCTTTATTAGCATGTTGTGATGCTGAGGGAGTAAACAGGATTCAAACCACACACACACATACACACCTCAATCACATTAAAAATATTCTCAGGAACCACCTCACACCTGTCAGAATGGCTAACATTAACAACTCAGGCAACAACAGAGGTTGGCGAGGATGCAGAGAAAGAGGATCTCTTTTGCACTGCTGGTGGGAATGCAAGCTGGTGCAGCCACTCTGAAAAACAGTATGGATGTTCCTGAAAAAATTAAAAATAGAACTACCTTATGACCCAGTAATAGCACTACTAGGTATTTATCCACGGGATACAGGTGTGCTGTTTCGAAGGGACACATGCACCCCGATGTTTATAGCAGCACTATCAACAATAGCCAAAGTATGGAACAGCCCAAATGTCCATTGATGGATGAATGGATAAGGAAGATGTGGTATATATACAATGGAGTATTACTTGGCAATCAAAAAGAATGAAATCTTGCCATTTGCAACTATGTGGATGGAGCTACAGGGTATTATGCTAAGCGAAGTTAGAGAAAGACATATGACTTCACTCATATGAGGACTTGAAGACACAGAACAGATGAACACAAGAGAAGGGAAACAAAAATAATATAAAAACAGGGAGGAGGACAAAACATAAGAGACTCTTCAATATGGAGAACAAACTGAAGGTAGCTGGAGGGGTTTTGTGTGTAGGGATGGGCGAAATGGGTAAGGGGCATTAAGGAATCTACTCCTGAAATCATTGTTGCACTATATGCTAACTTGGATGTAAATTTTAAAATGAATATATATATATATATATATATATATATATATATATATATATATATTTATTCTCTCAAGAAAAGGACAGTAAGGAAATCTCCCAGAATGTTAGGCTTCTAATTAACTTTGGTTAGGGGATTTCAAGTTTTCTGAACTTTTCTTTCTTTTCTAACTTTTCCACACAAACATGTTTACTTTGCTAATCATATTATTTTTTGAGTTTTACACTTTTGTGGAATGTATACTTTTGTGGTCTGAACTTGTCAGTTTTCACTAGGATTCTGGATGTTTAAATATCTTCAAAATCTTTAATATCTTTAAAATCTTCAACATTTCATATCTTCAAAAGGACTTCAAGGGGATGCCGCAGTATGTGCATTCAGAACAAGGCAGATGAAATTGGGGAGACAAAAAACGTCAGTATGGTTTTTTAAGTGGGAGAATGAAATTTTAATAAGAAACTCTAGATGACCTGTGCCTCTTAAGGAGCTGAGCAGTGGCAGTAAATTCCATCTTCTTTGTTTCTTAGGGAGAGGGGTGTCTCCTGGCTTGGGGGCAGGATGAAAGCCAAAGATATCTGGCTCTCAGAAAGTACCAATCCTTAAATTGGTAGAGAACAGCATCATCCCCTTCTCCTATGCCTGACCCACATGCTTCTTTTAAGCCCAGCAAACTAGGTGGATTGAATTTGAGTACTCAACTGTCTGGTGGCCATTGCACGTATGGCTTTTTGAGGACAGTGATATTTTATTAGCTTTGACTCCCTGTTTCCTAGAAGTCCATGGCTCATGGTACTTATCAAACATTTGCTGACAGCTTTCTAGGTGTGTTACAGCAAACCATACCAAAAATAATATTGAATAATAAGTCTTTTCTAACCCCTACTTAATAAACTCTCTGTATAATAGCTACACAAAGTTTAGTCTCCAGGCAAGTTGTATGTTTCCATGTAAATGAATGATGAGGGAAGATGCAGAGAACATCTCTAGTTCCCTTGGTTATCAACCAGTAAGGACCCTCAACACACCCTAAACACACCATTCTCTCCCCCAGTCCTCTCTAAAGAACCACATATAGTAAATGAAGTCCCCTATCCTACAGAGAGCAGCTCCTCCAATGGCTCTGATGGGGCTGGTGACTCTAAGCCCCTCTTCTGCCTCACCAGCAAGCACAGGACCAGCCAAATCACCCTGGACCAGAGACTGATTCAGGGAAGGACACGGACAAAGGTAGCCAATCAAAGTCCTTCCTTGGAATTTTTCAACATGGAGCTGGACAAGACAGGCTTTGCATTTAACAAAGTGAACAGGAGAACCTAAGCCAGCTTCCCTCCAGGACTTCAATAAATTCCTCTTTCCTACTTCAGGCTATTCTGAGTAGGTTTCCATTTCTTCCAACTGAAAGAATCCTACCTTTTTCCATTTTCCAATTCTTTTATGTTTATTTAAATAGATAAATAAGGGGGTGAGGGGCAGAGAGGGAGCGAGAGAATCCCAAGCAGGCTCCATACTCTCAGCTTGGGACCTGATCCCACGAACTGGGAGATCATGACCTGAGCTGAAACTAAGAGTCAGATGCTCAACTGACTGAGCCACCCTGAGCCACCCAGGCACCCCTCCAATTCTTTTTTAATAAAAACATAGAAATTTTAGTTTTGAGTGAAAAATAGTTTTGAATTCAAAACCACACATCAAAACTGATGTAGATCTGGGAAAGCCTAGGGAAAAGGAATGAAATCCCTTGTATCAATGACTCCTTTCCCCCACTGACCTTGCTGTGCTTCTCGAGCTTCTCCTGACCACTGTGAAGAGGATGTTCATTCTGATTCCACCAGACAGACAAGGTCTGTATTCATTTTAACAACATCCCATTTCAAGAATCTATGTTTTCCTACCTCAAGCAACAAAAAGCAGCTCAGGGTCCTGAGGGTTGACACCTAAAAGGAAACGGAAGCTGAGAAATGGTGAGAGAAGTTTGTAGCATTTGAGGAAAATGTTCATTCTAGTGCTAGGACCATTAAATTACAAAGAGTGAAGATGTATAATTAGTGATATCTGTTTGACTTTTAAACTACAAGGAAAGTTAAACACCATCACCATTTTGGACATGTATTTTATTGTTTAGAAATTTCCAGCAGAGCTATCATTAAGTACCTTTGTCAGGAGATGCCTATGAGAATCTAAATTGGGAAACAGGGACAGGCAGGCCTGTCAGCTCTTCCTGCAAAATCACACAACACTGGGACAGCAACATGCTGGGCCTCAGGGTATGAGGTGATCAACCACCAGAGGTACAGTCTGGCATTCCCCATGTGCGGACCTAGATGAACAACAAAAAACTTTGCAGGTGTAGATTTAAGTGCGACCCCAAATGACAAATGACTTTCTCTGGCGGTACCCAAACAAGATGCCAGAATAAAGTCTGTAAAAAATCAAATCTATCATGATCAGCAATCCTACCCTGAATGAAGTTAACCTCCTAAACCAGCTGACCTATTACATTTTTATTTTAAAAGCAAACCAAGTGCATACAGCGTCTTTTAAAAAATCATGTAAACGTTGCAAAGTTTTTATGTTATTTATAATCTGAAGAGATTTATAAAAAACTACTAGACTCGTTAAGACTACAAATACTAACCCCTCATCCCCTCATGAAAAAAGCAATTGTTACAAAAATATAAAAAATAGACTAGCTTCTACTATGTAACCTCTCCACCAGAAACCTCACAACTCTGGGACACATTCTGGTTGATGTGCCATCCAACAAGCACAAGTGCAATTTTCTCAATTTTTAAGGAAGGAAAAGTTCCCAAACATTCCCTTTGTTACTGTAGATTGTGGCTACTTTCTTCACAGGAACTGTAATGTTAGCAAGTAGGGGCAGTCTGTAGTGTTCTATCATATTCCCCTGCACGGGCCCAAGCGTGGAAATTACAGCATAGGAGGCTGCCTTCAAAGTTCACTTCTCTTCATTTTTGTCTCTCCAGCTCCTTTGATTCCAATTTGGGACTTGCTGGGCCCCCAGGCTCTATAGCTGGCCTTGGCTTCCCTCACTGCCCACTGGGGAAGGCCAATGGTAGGAAGGGTCTCTTAATGAAGGGGCTCTCAGATAAGCCTGCTGCTCCCATGGCACCCACTTGTTTTCAAAGTGTGGGTCAGGCCCTGACCCAGGTTTGCTAATGCCAGGGAAGCAGCAAGCCTGATGGAGGATACTCCCCTGGCTGGAGACATGACTGATGCTACAGCACAGTCTGCAGAGTCTGGGAGGGGAGCCAGCAGCAAAGTGAGGCAAAATGCTTGGCATTAAGTTAAAATACTTTTATAAACTTCGAATCCAATTACTTGTACTCGCCCACAGCAGCCAAGCTACCAGGCACTTTGACCAGTTATCAGCTAGGAAATGGACTGAATTTGATTTGAAACAACACACACTACAGGAGGGGATTGGTTGGGCTTGATTGGTCAAGTCCTTGAGGATGCCCCTCCCTCATTTGTGGACATCTTCAGTGTTTCCTTGTCCCTGCTGTCACCAACAGAGGGCGATGTGTGGAAATCAAGCCCTTGGTAGAAAACAGCTATTGGCTAAGGGCAGGATGGATCCACACATCAGCAGGCAGAATGCCTCCATGCGACTGGGACAGGCTGTACCCTGTGTCCCTGAAGTCCAGGAAGACCTCCCAGATGCGGGTCCCAACCTAAGCATTCTTAAGGGAACGTTTCACCCCCAAAGCCCTCATTACCTGTTGCTCAATTACCTGTTGCAGAGTCCTCACTACCTGATGTGCGCTCCCAAGTGGAGACCTGGTTCAACTTGGAGCCTGGCTTGCACCCACTCTTCCCCTGCAGAACGCTTTGACTTGGCCATTGCCCCTCGTACCTGTCACAACCTAGCCTGGCATCTAGTCCAACCCACATGCTACTGCTTTCACCATTCTTGTCTGAGAGATAGGCTGTCTGCCTACAAGCCAGAATGGTGGGCCCTCTCTGAGCCTCTAGTAGACTTCCAGGCTCTCCTGTTTGAAGAACTAGATTTTCACACCGCTAATGGTTTTATTTCACAGATCACGGTGGTGAGTTTAGGATTTCCACTTCTTGCCATGGTTATCATACATTTCCCAGCACCTTCGTGTTTCTTCAGATCTGAAACATCTCACCCAACATACATACCCTGGTTGTTTTAAACCCCAAATAGCCTCTCCAATAGCACAATAATGGATTCAGAGAACACCGGCCACATGTGCTGAGCAAGTCCCCTCTACTTTGGTTGCTTAAAAAAACAAAAAACAAACAAACAAACAAACAAAAACAGGGCTTCTGAGATATCCCCAATTCACATTTGCTCAGAAGAGAAGTGCTCCCAACATCAAGGCACAAAGAAAGAAGTCTCTTGGGGCAAAATGACAACAAAAGCCACCAGTGGCCTTTGTGAGGCCTGAGGCAGAGTTGCTGGGGAAGGCAAGTTCAGTCTGGTGTGGGCGGGCCATCAGGAGGAAGGCCTGACAACTGTGTCTCCCTTTGGGCCCGAGCAATCCTCATGCGTACTTCTCCAGGAACTTTATGTGAAAGTCCTTCACCTTCTGTAGAACTGTTTTCAGCTTCTCCACCGGAGGGAGGATGGTCATTCTGTCAGGAAAGAAGATAGCATCAGCCTGGACATAAGTTGTTCTGGAAAAGGGGAGAGGAATGAACCTGGCAGCTCCTTCCTTCAGTCGCAGTTGTGACAATGTGGGCAAACAGTGTGGGAGGGGGAAGGCTTGTCTTGTCCACTGCGATAACACCAGCCCCTGGACAAAACCTGGAACTTGTTGACTTGTTGAACCACCTCCTGCCCGAATTTGTACATTTACTTTTAACTCAAGTAACATGTATGACCAAAAGCAGTAAGATGCCGGCAGCATTTAATCTCACTAACACGTCCACCCATTATCACAGAAGGCCCATGCAACATTCTGACCTGTGTATACAACTTCCTCTAGAGCATGACTTGGTGTTTCCTGCAGATACAGAGCAAGATGTTCTTCCTGCTAGGTGGGCCTTTTTAAAATTTCTCTTTTGGGGTGCCTGGGTGGCTCAGTAGGTTAAGCATCTGACTCTTGATTTTGGCTCAGGTTAGTGAATTCAAGCCCCATATTGGGCTCTGTGCTGACAGTGTGGAGCCTGCTTGGGATTCTCTGTCTCCCTCTCTCTGCTCCTCCCCTGCTTGCTCTCTCTCTCTCTCTCTCTCTCTCTCAAAAAAAAAAAAAAACTCTCTTACAGTGAGAACCTCCAGTTACAACTCTCCCTCCAGAAGAACTCCCAAGTTGCCATAGTAACTAATACTTCCTCTAATACTGTTGGTTTGCTTCACCACCTTAAAGTCAGCCCTCTCGATTTAACCGTTTTTTTGAATGAGCCGTGAACTGCCAAGGTGGACCTCACTAGGGTAGAAAGGCCAACCAGACACGTTTGTCCATCCAGGGCACACTGCCTACAACCTGAGTCAGGACTTGGCTCCAGGTGCTAACTAAGCTCATGACATTTCTTTTTTTAGCATCTGCTGCAGGAGACATCTGAGAGCACCAAGCGTGGAGAAGATGCTGTCCTGTTAGAACTGGCTTCAGTGGGGAAACCTGGGCCGAGCTGCTCTAGCCTGCTCTGCTCCTGGGGTTGCCATCCACACAGGGGCAGAGTTGGCACACCCTGTGAAATGTGTCACAGTAAGTGAAACCAATTCCATTGTTTTAGATGTGGCATCTCTGCAGACTTTTGGATAAGCTACTGAGCACCTGGGTACTGCAAGCTGCTATCATGGAGTTGGAAAAGGACATGGAAATAAAGAAGAAAACACCCCACTGGGGACACTTTGGATAGTATGTGACAGATGGAGGCAATGGAGGGGGGGACAGAGTGGTCAAGGAGATGACCTTGGAATCTACCCATAGTTTTCCTTAATCCCCAGACCCAGGTGTTGGCTTGGCTCTGCAACAGGACAGAATGGGAGTGGGCAGGGCGGGTGGTTTGCCACAGTGAGTTTGGGGCTGCACACACCTCAGTGTCTAAAGCCAGACTGTGTTCTATGATAACACAGGTTGTCTTTTCCAAGACAAACTTGGGACCAGTCCCCTGGCACAGAGAGGCAGCAGTACCTGAAGTGGTAGGTGCCTTCCCTCTGCCCGAAGCCGCTGCCAGGTACAACACAGATGCCAGTCTCCTCAAGGAGCTTCATGCAGTAGAACATGTCGGGGGCCATTTTATGAGCCTGTGGGAGCAGGGCAGGACTGAGAGTTCATTTACGGCTTTGCACTGCACAAACACACCACTGAACACTCAAAGTCAAATACAATGGAAACGGCAGGTTCTTTCCCGTGACAGGGCTCATCCACCCTCCCTGCAAGGACCAGGGTGGGATACTGGAAACTGCTAGAAGCTGGGGTCTGCGGGCTACTTCAGGATGGCCATGGGCTGTGGTACTTCGCTCTCTGCCCAGGACTGAGAGTCTCTTTCCTTTGTGCCCCACAGCCAGGCAGTATCTCCGCAAGCCTTGATGGTGGTTCCCTATATATATGCCAAGCTGTATAACCTCTGACAACATGGCCCTGAGGTCTGTGCCCAGGGGGACTTTTAGGGAACAGCAGCTTGGGGGCTCTGTTCATAGTGCTTCTTGCACCTTGGTTTTTACTACCTGGGGTACCTGTTAAATGGCTTCTCGGGCACCAGGGATTCTGACTCAGCAGGTCTGAGTGAGTGGGGGAGGGCCCAGATTCTGAATGTTTAACAAGGTATTGAGGAGGTTTAAGGGACACAAGGACAACACTTTCAGAAACACTGCTCTGGCTTCTGATCCTTAAAGTAGGCAGATGTCTATGGCACGGCCTGAAAACTTGTTGCAAACACAGAATCTCGGCCCCTTCACAGACTTCCTGAACCATCACTGGCATTTTAACAAGGTCCCTAGGTGATTTTGTGTTGACTTTCAAGGACTGAGAAGTGCTGCTCTAGGGCAGTTGCTGCGCAGAAGAGACGGCTGTCACTGCTTCCCCAGCGTGGGTTCAGTTTTAAATGCATCATGTCATGCTTGGGCACCTGCCTTCAGAACACTGGAGGTAACAGAGCCCAGATCAGCACCACTCGCCTGGGGCTGACCTCATCGCTGCCCCTTCACCACAGCATGCTGCAGGGCTGGGCCTCCGGGGGCCCATCATCTTTATGCTATAAGCACCATCTGGCCGAGGGGTCCGAAAAATTCCGAGCCTCCAGAACCAGCACTTTTGCTCCCCAAGGCAAGAGCCAACCCCCAACCCAGCAATTCCAAGCGAACCCAGTGAGCCCCGGCCCAGCACCCCAAACCTGAGCTGCTTCCACGGCTTTGCTGGGGATGAAGATCCGAGGAAAGGCATACATAGCTCCCTGCAAGGGGTTGCAGTGAATTCCTGGGACTTGGTTAAACAGGTCTTCTGTCAGCTTAGCCTTTTTGGCCAGATTACCCAGGACAGACTCTTTCTCCTGATGAGACACAGAAAACAAGAGTCAGCACCTCTGGGCATCATGGAATGGCTCTAGCTACTGGAAACTGTCCCTTCAACAAGGAGGGGAATGGGGTGGCCTGGTAAAAAGTGAGCCTGTGTGTGCAGGAACACAGCAAATCAAGGAGGTGGGTGACACATTCCTCTGCAGGAACTTCTCCGGGTGCTCAGCCCAAAAGGCTATTGTGGGCCCTGAGGCCCATAAGTGCAGGGAGTTCTGGGAAAAAGGTAGGTCCTGGGTAACTTGTGTCATGGCTTCTATTCTCTTACCAGGAAGGAGGTTATTTCTCAAAATGAGAAAACCTTGTCCCTGCCCAGCGGTCTGAGTGGACCTGGCCCTGGATAGAGAGCCCTAGAACATGCTTCTAGGAGATGGCCCAACCACTTCATTTTGGGGGGCCACTTTCAATCCATGTGGTATGCATAGGGCATGTGACTCAGGCAAAGCAAATCACTGGCTGGCTCAGAGGTGCACATGTGTCAGTCCAGGACTTCTGCAAGTACTGTTGGAACAGGGGATGGAAGCTGTGGCCTGAAAATGAAGGAAACATGGTCTACACACACAGTGGAATATTACTTAGCCTTCCAAAGGAAGCCCAGTCTAACACATGCTACAACACAGATGTACCTTGAGGACATTATGCTGAGTGAAATAAACCAGTCACAAAAGACAAATACTGTATGGTTCCACTTAGATGAAGTACCTAGAGTTGTCATGTTCATAGAGACAGAAAGTAGAACAGAGGTTAGTCACCAGGGGCTGGGGGGGATGGAGAAATGGGGAGTTAGTGTTTAATAGGTATAGAGTTTCAGTTTGGGATGAGGAAAAGGTTCTGGAGATCGATGGTGGTGATGGGTGCACAACAATGTGAGTGTATTTTATGTTCAGTGAAAAATGATTAAAATGATAAATTTTATGTTCTGTGTATTTTACCACAATTTTAAAAAAAATGTGAGCCTAGAATGGCTGGGAACTGACTGTTTGGTTACATGACCCATAAATTCCTTTGTGTGTAAACTAGTTAAAGTCGGGTTTTTGTCACTTGCAATGAATGGAAAGGGTCTAACTGGATTACTTTGAGCTGTGAGAACATCTGGTTGGGCCAAAGACAGGCCTATGGCCTAGAACCAATGCCACACCCATCCTTTTCTCCTTTTTAGTTTAGTAACAGAATCCTCCAGGGATGCCTGCCCATCTATGGCGCTCACAGGGGATGAAGGGGTAGGGGTCTCCCACCCACATGCATGGACAGTCCTCCACTTCAGAACACAGCCCAACTACATTTTCACACTGAACCTCATGGGGTGGTTTAGGCATCAAGAGGAACCATGAGCACCCGTCAGAGGTGTGGAGAGAGGCTGGCCATGGTGATCCTGAATACACCATGAATACCCATGATGCTTGTTGTGGCAGGGATGCAGATGGGCCACAGAACACAGCAACTCACCCTGTGGAACAGCTCAAAGGACTCCTCTCCAGGCACTGGGGGGTTCACAACGATGTCCATGGCAGCCTGCCCGGACACGGGAGGGCACAGTCGCACAGAGAGCAGCTTCACCAGCTGGCCTTTGATCTCAGGGTGCAGGTTGATCACCTCCATGTAGCCTCCTCGGTAGCCACACCTGCAGGTTGAAGATGGGGAGAGGACCCACCAGTCACAGAGAGGCCTCAACTAAATGCAATCCGGTCAGCCAGAATGTTCTGTAATCATCCCCATTCCTAATGCTGAGTGGTCAGATGTGGCCAAGTTCTTCCCAATGGAAGGTGAACGGGAGTGACATGAGCAAATTCCACATCACTTCCTTACAAGAAAAAAGTATGCTCTCTTCTTTTTCCTTCTTTCCCCCCATTTCCTGAGAAATGGAGACACTGGAGCAGCAGCCTCAGTGCCAGAGATGGATGCCACATGTTGATATGGCAGAACTGTCCTACCAGCCTAGTCCTGGAATGACCTCGTGGAGCACAGCCTGTCCTGGACTTCTCCTACCTTTGGTCTGTTATGTCAAAGAGAGATCCACTTGTTTTAGCCACTATATTTTTGGGCCTCTTTGTTAAAGCCGCTTAGCCTGAGTCCTAACTAATACACTAGCCTCTGTTCTAAAGGGGCACATGATTCAAGCCTGCACAGGCTCCAGGGGTAGGTACCTGATTCACTGGAGCTTATGAACCTAGTCTGAGGACTTTTGCTGGTCCTCTTCTGAAAACAAAGCTAACCTACAGGAGAGCAGAGCTGAGAAAGACAATGAGACAAAGCAAGAAATCAGGGATAGAGTCCCACTGACATCTTTAAGATTCCTAGACTTTTTACTGATATTAATTTTTTTAAAAAAACCTCTTTGGTGAAAGTCAGTTCAAGTTTAGTTTCCATCACTAAATCACCACCATTACTATCACCACTAGGATCCTGATATAGATATTTGATATAGACTGAAATCACAGGAAAGTAAGATGAAATCTGCAAGGAGTTAAAACAAAACAAAAAAAACCCCAAAAACTTTCGAACCTGAATCTGCCCCAGCAGTCACACTTTCTGGAGCTGTACCTCCTTCTCTGGACTGTGATAGATAACGTTCAGACTAAGACTGCAGAAATGCAGACTCCTTGAGGTGGGTACCCAGTCTTACCTTCCTCTGTATACTCCACACCCTCAACCTCAGAAGACCCGACACAGTGAAACACTCAATAAAATGCCACTGGACTGGGGCGCCTGGGTGGCTCAGTCGGTTGAGCGTCCGACTTCGGCTCAGGTCATGATCTCACAGCTCGTGGGTTTGAGCCCCGCGTCGGGCTCTGTGCTGACAGCTCAGAGCCTGGAGCCTACTTCTGCTTCTGTGTCTCCCTCTCTCTCTGTCCCTAACCCACTCACATTCTGTCTGTCTCTCTCAAAAATAAATAAACATTAAAAAAAAAAAATGCCACTGGAATTAGGCTGCAGAACTGAACTGGCAAAGGCCAGTTCCCATCTCATCTCTTGACTGGACTTTCCAAGGCAAGAAGATAAATTCTAGTATTGCAGAAAGGTTTCCCATAACAAAGGCTGAAAGAAACAACTTTCTGCTTAATCCTCTGCTGATGAGCAGAAAACCAAGTTGAGAAGAGCAGTCTAATCCCAGGTAATCAGGATCTGAAGACTACAGGTCATAACTCAGGATACCAACATCCAGAAGACTGTTAAAAACAATAATCAATAGCACAGATGGAGACACGACTAAGTATGTGATAAAAACACCTGAGTTTGAAAAAAGACTTAATAGAGAACAGACTTGTTTAGGAAAAGAGCTACATAGCACACAAAAGTCTAGCAGAGATAAAGCACTGCTATTAGTATAGACCAGAAAGACCAGCATAAATTAACCCCTGCCTACATCAAATAAAGCCAGCTGGGCAATCATCCCAATGATGCAGCTCCATCAACCTGGCCAAAATATTCCTCCAAGCTTCATGGTTCCATTGGCCTTCAGCTTAACAAGGGAGAACCTGACAGCTGGCGCATAAAAGAACCCCCACAAAGTTGGTGGATGAATGCCCTTAGCTGTAAACTCACTAGTCTTTCCTTCTCATTCTCTTCTTCAGGTTCCTCCTCTTCTCCCCCAGCTTCTGAGCAGTGAGGGCCTAAACCAGTCCCTGGTCTACCTAGGGTCTACCTCGCTCCTTGTGAGATGTCCAGGTTCAGAGATCTAACAACTCATTCACTGAACCTCCCAAACTTAAATCAGCTGGCTATCAGCCCTGAGCTGGGGACTCACACATCCATCTCCATCTGGACATGCAATGAGCATTTGCAAATTCAACACGTCAAAAACCCAACTCCCAATCTTTCCCCCAAACCTACTTCACCCACAGCCTTCCTCATCCATTGATGGCTAGCTACTTCATCCTTCCCGTTGTTTGAATAAAAAGCCTGGGAATCATTCTTGATTCCTCTGTCTCACAATCATCTTCTCCATCAAGCCACTCCTGTCCACTCTACCTTCAAATATATCCAGGATTCAGCGTCTTCTCCCCATCTCGATCCTGGCCCACGGTCATATATATACCTCGCCTGGCTATAACAGCCTCTTGACTGGTCTCTGTTCCTGCCCTCACCAGACAGCAAACAGACAGTGTCCAGTAAAACTTAAGTCAGGTGAGTTCATGCCTCTGCTATAATCCTCCAACAGATCCCATCTCACTCTGAGTAAAAGTAAAAAATAACCTAAGTAGCCCAGATGATCTGGCCTCTTGTGACTTCTTTGGCCTCCATGTCTGCTACTTTCCCCCTCACTTACTCTTTTCCAGTTTCCTTGCTACTCCTTGAATATTCCAGGCATGCCTCAGGGCCTTCACACATGCTATTCTCTTATCTTAGAATGTTCCTCCCTCAGATACCTGCATAGCTCCCTCTTTCCTCCTCAATAACTCTACCCCCACCACCCGCATTCCCATTTCTTCTCTATTTTTGTCCACTTGACACATGATTTTATTCATTTGTCTACTGCCTCTCTCTTCACTAGAACATAAGCTGTTAGGGCAGGGACTGCTGTGGTTTGCTCACTGCTGTATCCTCAGTGCCGAGATCAGTATTGGACTCAGAGCAGGTCATCAAAAAGTATTAGCTGAATGAACAAATACAGGATTGAAGCGGACTCTCTGGCCCCAGTGCTAGGGTGAGGTACACATACAGCTTGGCCCTGACACCATCTGTCCACTCAACCTGCCTTCTCCAGCCCCTCAGATTTCAGTCAATGTTGGAGCAACAGTAAACGGGCTGGCAGAAAACACTAGTGTTGGAAGCTGCTGTAGGTCTTGCTTTCATTTGCATTGTTTATTGCAGTCAGGTTTCTTTCAAGCATGACCTTATTTTGTATGGGCCTCTGCACAAGGCTGTCCTGCTGTCCTCACATCACAGGGCTTCCCCTTGGGGAGATGTGGCCTGTCTCCTGCTTCTAAGGTCAGCAGAGGCCATAGATAAGGACGGCCTTCTCTGTCCAGGTTGAGTGTGGGGCAGGGCAGAGGGGATCTGGTATGGGGCAGGCCCAGAGGCAGTGGGAGGAAGGTGGGGGCCAACATACTCGCCCATGTAGCCCTTGGAGGTAGAGTGGAAGGAGGCGAGCTCCACGTTGCTGGAGTACTCAGGCCCCATCTCATAAAGCACCTTCTTAAAGGAGTGGAATTTGCAGTCCGGAGAGTACACATTGTCCTGGTACACCTGGGGGAACAGGGACACAGGGACAGTCACCCATATTCCCCGAGAGGCCTGAGCCCATGTAGGAAGGGCACAGGTGCTCAGGGTCAACCTGCAGTCAGGCTGTGTGCTACAAAGCCCATTCCAGGAATAAGGCAGATGTGCCCAAAGGAACCTTATAGAACACACAAGGAGAAAAGCTTTGAGTTGTATGCCCACTTGATTTCTCCCATTCACCCACACTCACCTCCACCCAACTTTCAGATCTCCTTTCTACCTCATCTGACCAGTGACAATGTCAGGACTCCTACTTGCCCAAGCAAGTTTCCTCCCTGAATGTTTACTTCTTTCCATAAGATTAATAATGAAAGTTCAGGGGCACCTCTGTGGCTCAGTCGGTGAAGCGTCTGACTGGCTCAGGTCATGATCTTACTATTCATGAGTTCGAGCCCCATGTCAGGCTCTGTGCTGACAGCTCAGAGCCTGGAGCCTGCTTCAGATTCTGTGTCTCCCTCTCTCTGCCCCTCCCCTGCTCTCTCTCTGTCGCTCTCTCTCAAAAATAAAAATTTAAAAAGTTTTAAAAAAATAATTGAAGCAGTTCATGGAGCTATCCTCTGACCTCCGTACTTGAAGAGCTGAACGTGTTGCTCTCCTGGCTTTTTACGACACCTACCCCCTTTGGAACTACTGTTTTTCTATTCATTTCACTGCCAGCTTTCCCACTAGACTGTACACATGAATGGCACCCACATATGCTTTGTTTTTCCCTGTCCACATAGTCCACACTCAGCAGGCAAGCACCTTCCTCTGTCCTTGGAGATGAACTTCCTCATGCCCTCCTCTTCCTGGACCTCAAGGGGAGGAGTTTAGTGCACGAAGTCACTCTGCTGCCCCTTCTCTCCTTTAGAAATGAAGATTTTTAACACCTGACACAAATATAACCCTGTATGTTAACTCTACTGGAATTTAAAAAAAAGAGAGAGAGAGAAAGGAAGATTTTTAGCCCATCTATTAATCATGGCAACAATTTGGTGGGTAAGTTCTGTGTGTGTGTGGGGGGGGGGGGGGGGGGGTGCTAATGAGCAAAGAAATGAAACCAGGGTGCTAGAAGCTACCACTAACCAGAATCATGCAGAAATGAAGAAGTGAAATAGAATCTGACAGGCCTTGAGTTTCTTCCTTGCAAAGCAAGAAAAAAATGGGGAGCCTTGGCTCCAGAACTGAGGTTCAAGGAGTGGCAACCATGAAATTAAAATTTCCCCACCTCCCTTCACAGGCTGCAGTGAGGACTAAATGAGATGGTAGATATGGAAGCACAGGAGGCACAGGAACACAGCATTATGTCCACCCAGCATCCACTCTCCCTTCCTGAGAGAGAGTCCCCTGATTTCCCCTCGGGGAACACTGCTCCCTGCTCTTAGGGAAGACAGCCTGCCCCTTGTATGGGGCCTGGTCAATGTGCATATTGCAACCATCAGCCACAGTGATTGGTTCAGCAGTGGGTGTGTGACCCAAGCTGTGTGATTCAGGCTCAACTCTGAGACTTTTGCTAGAATCACCAGGAAGAAATTCTCTTTCTAGGCTGGGAAGATAGCAATGTTGTGAGGCCTAAGTGGAAGGAGAGTGAGTCTGAGGGATATGGTTTGTGTCCCTGAACTTAGCCCCACACCTTTACCCCACTGTTGTTTTTCAAGTTTATTTATTTATTCTGAGAGAGAGAGAGAGCATGACCAGGCAGGAAGGTGAGGGGTGGGGGGGAGCGGTGGCAGAGAGGCAGGGAAAGAATCCAAAGCAGGCTCTACTATCAGCATAGAGCCCAATGCAGGGGTCTATCTCACAAACCCCGAGATCATGACCTGAGCCAAAATCAAGAGTCAGATGCTTAACCTACTGAGCCACCCAGATGCCCCTCTTTTAAAGTTTAAAGTGGTTTGGGTTAACTTTCTGAAATTTATAATCAAGAATCCAACCGAATAGAGGGATGATTTAGGTCACAGTTTCACAGGTTGTTAACATCCTCCTCCTTGGTTAGAATCACTCCTCCAACACCTAGAAATTTCCCTGTGGTACAGAACAGTCAGGCCTGGCTCCCTCCCCCTGGAAGAGAAAGCTCAGCCTCACTCCTCACGGAGGAGAGAGCTGGGCAACTCTTACCTCATCAGCCAGAAGAAAGAGCTTCTCTTCCCAGGCAAAGTGAATCACATCTTCTATGCACTTTCTGCTTTGGACCTGACCTAAAAAATCCCCAACAAAACCAGAATGCAGTTTGTAATGCTGTTTAAATTGTCCCTAGGACAAGAATCCCACCCAGAATCACTCAGGTGTCCTGTGTTCCTGCATGACCCTTAGGGACCACCCTAGTTGCTGTGCCTAATAGGGTGTAGTCAACCTCTAGGGACTCCCAAGTCTCTGCCCCATCTGTCTGACTCACTTATGCCAGGTATGTGGAGGGAGAAGTGTTTCACACTCAACTTTCTTGTTATTCTTATGAGAGGTGTGTGTGGGTGGGTGGCGGGGTATGTTTGTGTTGGAGGATAGTGTCTTAAGGAGAAGGAAGATAAAACTGAAGGGGTTAAATCAATAATCTCTGAGCCCCCCTTACCACACACCAATAGCAACTGACGAAGAGAATCACACTGGCTGATGGACAGTTACCACAACTTCCCAGAGAGGCACACACAAGTTCCATGAAGCAGGGACATGGTCTGTATGGCTCATCGGGTATCCTCAAAGCCCATATTCAGCAGGTGCTCGGTAAATATTTGCAAAGTAAGCACAAAATGAACAAGCCTGTGTGCCAGCTCTGGTGTCTCCTGTTCGTGGCCATGTGGGAGTTATGTATCACTGATGATGATGGAGAACACTCTGCAGTCTTCCCTTTTAAGGTCTACCTTTGTGCACTAGACTCAACACAAACAGTGGAAATAATCAGCACCCGTTTAACAGAAATGAGCACAAATAGCAAAATATTACTCTACCAGTTCACCAGAAATGCCATGGGCTTAGATGGGGAAGAAACAAATGCAGCAAGATGGAGATGGAAACTTTCCCCAGTGTTTCCTGAGACCTGCTATGGGTGTGGCACTGGGGGTATCAGCGGTGCTCACATACCTTCCGGAAAAACACCCAGAATCCCAGTAAGTCAGAATACTTACTGACTTAGTAAAGAAACAGCATTTTTAAAGATGTATATGTATGTGTCTCTATGCATATCACATATAACTCTGTAAGTATGTGTATATGTATGCAGAGGTACTATTTATATACGTAGAATATGTTACCTTTTTGTTAAAAATAAAAATACCTATAGTCTTCTCTGTGTGAGAATATCAAGGACATGTATGGAAAAAAATAGATATATCTTATAAGAGCACAGTATGATTCAGCCAGGATCTCAGCTTTGAACTATCAAAGCAATGAACCAATTATTTTACTAAAGCTCAATTCCTTTGTGAAAGGTCCAGCTTTTTCCTGCCAAGCAAGCACCAAACCAGGCTTCCTCTGAAGTTCAGGGTTCTGGGATTCTGGAAAGGAGACAGCCCGGGATTCTACAAGGAACCAACTACTCTTCCCACTGACAGCCAGGTGCTGGCTCCCCAGGGGGCTGAGTCTGCCTGCAAACCCTACTGGGCTTGCCCTTCCATGCCTCTGATCCCACACACTATCCTGTTAGAATGCAAGCAAAGATTTGAGCAGCAAGAATATCAAAACCATGTGCACATAGTGCCAAGGAGAGTGCAAAGAGGAAGTAAACAAGGACCAGGGCCTCAGAAAGCCTGCAGCTCAATAGAGGGAACGGACACACTATATGTAAATAATTCCACTGATGTGTGCAACGCAACCCTGAGGATAAGGACAGAGCTTATTTCTCTCCAGTGTCTGGGAGTCACTCAGAACATGCCTCTAAGCCAATGGGTGGACAAATACATACAGTGTTGTAGAAGGGACAGTCATAAATGGCTTTAGAGGGCCAAGGCACAGCTATGCCCAGCAGGGGGAGATATGAGACCACCTCATAGAAGGGATGGCTTTGACACAGAAGGCTGGAGAGGGGTCTTCCAAGTGCCTCTCACCAGAGGCCAGGCCAAAGGAAATTTCCCACAACCCAAAGAGAAAATCTGTTGCTTTGTTTGCCCAGTGTCCTTCCCTCCTTTGAGTGACAGAGCTCAGCTATTCTATGGGGAACTGCTTCTCTTTGCACTCCAGCAGGGCCAAGGGACACAGACCTGGCCACAGTCTTGGTGATTTGACTGGTGCAGGAATGGGCAGATGACCTAAGCTGGGCCAAAGTGGGTCTGGCCTGGAATTTTTGTTAAAACTATGGGTGAGGCTCTCTGCTGAGGTTGCTCAGCTGGTGGGCCATGGCTGGGGCTGCTGAAGGTCACACCAAGGACAGATCCTTCCTGAGAAGGACTCCAACTGAGACCTGGGAAATGGACCGAGATTCCTATGACAATGATGCTGATTCAGGTGTGCTCCTTCACCCCTGGACTTTACAGTTCTATGACCCAATTGCAATCTTGAGCTGGGTTTCTATCTTAGAACCCAGAGGCCTGGTTTAATATCCCAGTCCATTTTGACACCTTTCAGCCCAAGTGGTCAGTGTGTGGTCCAGACAAGATATATGGCCATCACAGGGAGTTTCTATTTTTCATCCCCCATCTTCCAAGAGCTCACCAATTTTCACACATTTCAGACCCCAGAAAGCAACACCAGCCTCTGCCCACTTACAGTTATTCTAAAAATTACTCATATTAATATACACTCCCATGATCCCTTTACCTAAAATAGTAAAGTCTCTGATGCAATTATTTCTTCCCAGAGAACCAGGTGAAAAGATATGCATAAACACCTGGCCTTAAAAGTTACCAACCCTCTAATATAAACTAGGTATACAGAGTATTTCCCAAGATGTAGGAACTGTTACTTCAAGTTGGGACCAGCAGCAACAGCATCACCTGGGAGCTCATTAGAAATACAAACTCTCATGCCCCAACTTAGCCCAATTACATCAGAATCTCTTGGAGCGGGGTCCAGCAGTTTGCTTTTTAACAAGCTTAAGTCTGAGAACTACTGTCCTAACGTGGTGGTTCTCATCATCAGCTGTGGGGAATATTGATGCCTGGGCCCGATCCCCAGAGATTCTGGGATGCAGCCATGACTTTGGCATTTTTAAAAGCTCCTTTTGTGATTCTAATGTGCAACCAGGATTGAGAACCCAGCTGTAGTCATTTTCCTATTGCATTAGAGCTAGAATCTGCATTCCTACCCCCAGGGAGCTGATGTAAATAAATGAGTGTTACAGCCAGGCGCACCCATTTTCTGCACTCAGGAATTCAAGTGGTGCTTTCAGCTGATTGAAGCATCATTTAATGTTCCAAAGAAGCAGATTCCACAATCAACTCCAACGCGTTTTGGCCCTGACCCAATTTATCTCAACAAAGGAGGAAAGAGGAGCCCTTGTTCTCAGCATCCAAATAGCACTGGGGGCAAATGAAACCAGCAGCCCAGAAAGATCCAAACATGCAGGGCTGGACTTTTTTTGTTTTTTTTAAAGAAAAATATGCAAAATTAGGAGCGATTTTCAACTTCTGGAAACAGGTTTTTTCAGTTTGTTTGCTTTTGTTTTTAATATGGCATTTCCTTTCCAGGTCTCAAAGTACACAGTAACGCTGTGTTAAAGAAAAAACCGCACACACCAGCATTCTGAAAACTGGTTCAGAAAAACAACTAGGAGTAAAGGTAAAATGAGGCCTATGATTAATGGTGACAGGTTGTAAGTAACCTCAAGGAGATTCTTTGCAAATGTAAGAATGGGAGAAAGAAAAACAAAACCAAAAAACTGGTCTTAATAATAATGCAACCCTGTCCAAAAAATATGCCTGCATTTGCTCATCTCCTAAGGTGGCCTGTGGCAGATTTTATGGCTTTATGTTAACAAATCTGGAACTAGATTGGGAAAGGGGAGCAAAGAGAACGTCACATTATTTAACTCTTTCGTGTCCAGACCTGTAGTACACCGGCTGCCCTACCCCTACTCCCCAATAAAGTGGCGAAGTGAAGCACAGACCTGTGGGGTTCCCAGGGTTGATGATGCACAGCACCTTGGGGTCACAGTGGTCTTTGGCCTCCTGCACAGCCCGCCGGAGCTCATTCACATTTAGGGCCCAGCAGTTCTCCTCATCCAGGTAATAGTTCACCTGGATGGCATCGAGCTCAGAAATGACGGCCGAGTAGAGGGGGTACTGTGGGATGGGGATCATGACGCCGGTCCGTGACTTGCCGCCCCCGGAGACCAGGATCTTCAGGATTGTCTGCAATAGAGAAGCCATGTCTTCCAAGAATACTGCCACCTTGCACCCTTTGGGGGCTGCCAGGCAGATACTCCAGGAAGCCCCACTTCTAGCCTTTCACCAGCCACCCTGCTGCCTGCCTGCAGTGCAGTCCACATGAGCCCCTTGGCTTCCCTGAGCCTCACTTTCTCCATGTGTAAAATGAGGTCTGCTATGAGGAATAAGCAAAATGAAATGCTTTAACGTTCTCAGCACAGTAGTTAAAAGACTCAATGCTTCTACTTTTTAAAGAGGTCTTCTAAAGCAGTGGTCTACAAACTGGCTGTCTCAGAATAATATCCTGACCTCAGCCCTTAACCTCATTCCGTCTGTCCTGGTGGGGATGAGCAGTGGAAATCTGTCTTGTTAGTAATTACCATTGTCCAAGGTTGGACAGACCCCTCAACAAGGAAAGGATTGTCAAACTGGGAGAAAATACCCATCTACTATCAGCAGGTGGTGCTTCAACCTGGTTGTCTCCACAGCTGTCTCCACAGCTCAAGGTTTGCAGGACTCCTGAGAAACCAGGTCATGTGAGTCCTGTGGGCTACCGGTGGACATGGCAGTAGTTCATAAGAAACCCTCTTCTGTCAGAGCCCCCACCTTACACACAGGCTCAGTTCCTTGCTGCAAGAACGCCACCAAATTAAGAAGCTCAACAACTTGATTCTTTTCCCTAAATCTTGAAGACACCTTCCTCCCCTGCTCCAGGACCTCTGGGTGTATGTGGGTTTCTCTGGGAATTACAAGGGGCTCTGACAACAGAACACAATGGAATATGCTGCGGTTGAAGACCTGAGCCTCAACACTCAAATTCCAAATTCCACAAGAGGCTGACTTAAAGCCTGCAGACCACTTAACATTACTGGGCCTGTTTCCTCACGGTCTCCAGTAAGAGTTTAAAGCATCTGAAAGGTTTTGGGAAAGGATGAAAGCACTCAGTAAACATTAGAAACAAGAGCCTTGGAGGTCAAAAGACAAAGATAACCATTTAAAAGAAAGATCAGCACACACTCCCTGAGGAGGGAAAATAAGTGAATTGAAGGCGCCTAGCACTGATTAGGCACAGGAAGAGGCATGCTACATGGGAATGGACCACAGGTCCCTCAGACCCAGGACTTCAGGCCCCTTCTGCTAAGCACACTTTAATACCAGCCCCTCTTCACTCCATCCACAGCTGACCCGCAGCCCAAGTCACCTCTTCCCCCTCCTCCTCCTCATCCCGATCATGCCCCTTCCCTGCCAAAGTTAAAACTTAACACAAATCTAATTATCTCCATGTCCTTACAGCACTCCCCTCACCTTCAAATCCTTCAATGGACATTGTTACTAGGACAATGACCTAAATCCTAACATGGCCACAAAAGCCCTATAGGACTAGGGCTCCAGTTGCCTCCCTAGCCCATTTCTGGAAACTGGCCCTTGCTACAGGTGCTCATTCACTTCATCTCTCCATTTCCAAACATAAAGCCTCCTTCCAGCTCACAGCCTCTGCACATGTTGACCTTCTGTCCCAAACACACCCTGACCCCTGCCTCCCCTGTTCACACCTACATATCCTCCAGATCTCTGCTCAGCCATCCTTGTAGAAACATTTCTGCCCCCTGACAGCCACCCCTGCCACCTGCTGCCCCTCCTGTAGCATTTTGTCCTGTTCACTCAGAAGAGAAACTGAAAGCGTGTGATGAGACATTTATTTGATATGAAGGCTAGTCTGATCCAACACGAGTATGTAAACAGAGGCCAAACGTGTTTGGTTGCCACCATCTCCCCAGCACCTGGTACAGTGCTTGGCAGAGAAGGGACACCAGTATGTACTAAGTGAGAGAAAGGCCAATGCACCCTTGAGTGCCCATGGCTCTTCTCCAGCTGGATCTGCAGGTGTGCACTCTGGAGGGAAACCAAGGCTGCAGGAATATCCAGCTTCAAGATGACTGAATGGGGTAAGGACAGCAGGATGGGGGACACAGCAGGAACCAGAGAGTAGCCAACCCCTCCCTCCCAGGCCCATCCCCCGGCTGGTAGGCTCACACGCTTGGCCCTAGCATGCAAGGCTATTCTTCACATGGGTGAACATTAGATAACACGTACAGAAATGCCGTCACTGGCACCAGTGGTCAGGTAAATGTTGTCTGGGTCTGCAGGCACACCGCCATCTCTCCTGGTAATGTAGGCAGCCACGTCTTCACGGATGCAATTGACACCCTGGCTAGCACTGTAAGAGCCTGTAAGACAGCAAACAAGACAGTGACTAGAGAGGCATGGTAACTGGTGCTATGGAGTTAGTGAAATCTATATAATTAGCTAGGGTGGGGTTGGGAAGGTCTTGGAAGGGACCCAACTCCCACTACTCTAGGCTGTGGAATGGTGGCAAGCTGTTTAATCACCTATCTGGGCTTCATCCACCCACCCTCTCATCCAACCATCCACCTGCCATCCATCCATCTGCATATTTGTTCATCTACCCACCCACCCCCCCATTCATCCACTCAGTATTCACTGAGAACCCATTATATGTCAAGCATTATTATAGGCCCTGGCTTCCAATCAGTTAAATGTGCCCATACCTGTTTTATCTACCCTTGTGGGATTTATACACGTTCTACAATAGTATAAATCATTACAGCTGGGCTTGCTATGTCTTTATCACCTCTGCCTACACACAGTTCCACAGAACCTGGAAGAATGGGTCAACCCAAAATGGCACCAGCTGCCAGCCCCAGGAGTCCAGATCCCTGATTGGTACTAACCACAGATCCCTGGGGCTGCTGGGCATGACTCCCCTACCCCCACCCATGTCAACAATATCCTTAGGCTATCATTTGGATTAAAATCCAGACTACCATTTACATTTAGTTCAAAAACAGGCAAAACTAATTTACGGTGCTGGAAGGTAGAAGAACAGTGGTGACCACTCTGGGGGGGGGTGGTATGACTGCCAAGGGGCACAAAGGAGCCTTTCTGCAGCACTGGAAATGTTCAATGTCTTGATCTGGGTGGGGGTTACACAGGTGTGTACATGTGCAAAAACTATTTGAGCTGTACATTAATATTGGTGCATTTTACTATAGGTTTGCTATACTTCAAATAAAGAGTTTGTTGGGTTTTTCTGTTGTTTTTTTTTTTTTTTGTTTTGTTTTGTTTTTTTAGGTCAAACCACTATGTTTTTAGAAAGAATTTGGAAATAGGTAGCTGCACATGCACAAGATCTGGTAGGAGTCTCAAAATGGTGAGCTGAACTCTCTGGGGAAGTGAAGAGGAGGCTAGGGGTCAGAGGTGGGAGGCAGAGTTTTCATTCTATATCCTTTGATACCATTTACATTTTATACCACATTTAAAAAGAACCAGCCTATTCCTTCTAAGTCTACTGCAAAACCACCACCAGGAGGCAGGACAGGGCTTCTTTGGGCCTCAGTGGATATCAGTCCAGGCCCTGCACCCTGGAGGCTCTGCTGAAGAAGGCCAGGCAGGCTCTGCCTCAGCCTGTGTGTGAAACTGGCTCACACTTCCCCTCTGACAAGCTATAAAATGGAGGGTTTGGAAAAGAGGGGAGGCTGGGCCAATTCTCTAAAGTTCACAAGGCAAACATTAACATGTATCAAATCTGGGTGGTAGGTATAAAGTCTTTTGTTACATTACTTTGGGTATTCTGTTGCATTGAAATATTTTGTAAATTAAAAACAGTGGGGAAGTACAAATGCTGGTGTTAGAGAATTCTCCCTTTACTGAGTGACTTACTTATTGCTGAACTTCCATCCTCAGAAACTTGCTAGGGCTCCCTATTTTCCTAAGCCTTCTCTTAATGCTCTCTTCACTCCATGGGCCATTCGCCATGGGATGAAGCCTCCCCTTCCTTCTTGCCTCTAGTTCATCCACTTCCTTGAATTCCCAGGCCTTCTGCCATCCGCAAATGCCCTGTTCCAGTAGGCCATGACCTTCCAACCCTTTTCCTTTAACTTTTCTGTTATGCTCCAAACCACACTAGTCCTTCAAAGCTCTAATCTAGTCTCTCTCCAGGGGGCCTGTCATAAAGATACTGCCCCACCCCCAGCCTCTCTCCTGACCTGCAATTTCTCCAGTTATTTATGAAGCCCTGCCTCCCCATCTTGAATATAAGTTCCCTGAGGGCAGGGGCCAGATTCTTCTGTGCATCTCTGCTACAGCACCTATCCCCCTGCCTGGTCTACCCCAGCTTGGGACCCACTGCCCTCAGGCTGATGGCAACCTGCCTCCCATGGCCTACAAACTGGCACCATCACCACTACCAAACTTCCCAGCCCCATCACATACGCCCCATCCAGACCTCTTCACCCAGTTCTTAAACCTCAGGGCCTTTGCACACACCATTTCTTCTGATGCATTGCAGGTTCTCTATTACTCACCCTCCACATGAATTTGAGATGTATTTGCTCCTTAAACCCTCCCTGGACATTAGAATCCCTTGGTAAAGCCCCATAACTCTCTGCTCTTTCTCCAAGAACTCATGAAAACTAGAACATTTTTTGTTGTCAATTCTTTTTAATGTTTGTTTCTCCCAAATCTGACAGTGAGCTTTGTGAGCATGGAAATTCCATTCACCTGGTTCACCAGTGTCCCTCAATGCCTAGAGCATGCTCAGGGAGGACTAGATAAGGGCTAGATTCCACCTTAATCCTACCTAAGATCCAAGATACAACTTGAGAGCGGAATTACTTGTCAAACAGATAATAAAGGAAACTCTAGTAAGAAGTAATTTTAAAGGGCATGATAAAAACATCTGGGTGAGCTTTAAGACCTTGTATGTGTATTTAATAATCCCCACTTGGGTCAGGGTAGCCCTGGGTACTGACATTTTCTATTTCCTTTACCCTTATGGGCAGGCAGGTTGTTAGGCTGCCCAAGGCTTAGGTGACAGAGCACCACTCCCTGATGATACTGCCCTGCCCTCAGCAATGGACAGGAACTGGTAGCAACCTCCAGGGACAGGGCTTCTCCATACCTGACAAGGGGGGTTAGCACATATCTCAACCTTCTTCACAAGCCTAGGAGATGAGTACAAAGTATTTCCTAGTTCAAGGATGAGGAGAGGGGCTCAGAGAGCACCTACCTCACCTATCCTCATAAGGTCCTCAGAAAAAACTCAGTGCAGGTCCCCAAAACCCCAAAGGCCAACTTTCCTCTTGCTACAATACCCCAAGAGGAGACTCACAGGAACATGGCTTCTCAAACTCCTTTCCATAGCCTGGCTGACAGAGTTGCAAAACTTGATGAAGTTTCCTCCATGAAACAAAGAACTCCTCCCCCTTCCCCAGACATTCCCACCAGACACGCAGAAGGCAAACACTCCCTCCTCCTCTCTCCTTGCAGCTTCCAAGAGTCTTAGGCCCATGGCCAAGGGGTCTTTGAGAAGCACCTTTGTCCTCTGGGCTGGGCAGAGGGTGCAGAAGGAAAAGAGCTTGGAGGCCGGGCCTCTGGGCTTATTGGGCAGCTCTCTACCAGCTTGTGGTTTAGGCCTTGCCACACAAGGTGCTGGCCCACACCCTACCCAGGCTGATGGGCAGGAAGCAAGGGGCAGCTGGCCCCTTCATGAGAAGGACACCATTAAGGACAGTGACCAGGGCACCTAGGTGGCTCAGTCAGTTAACCGTCTGACTTCGGCTCAGGTCATGATCTCATGGTTCATGAGTTTGAGTCCCACATTAGGTCTCTGTGCTGATAGCTCAAAGCCTGGAGCCTGCTTCAGATTCTGTGTCTCCCTCTCTCTGCCTCTCCCCACCCTCTCAAAAATAAACAAACATTTAAAAAAAAAAAAAAAAAAAAAAGGACAGTAACAGACTTGGACAGAGGGCTGGCGCGGTAACCATGGCAAGGAAAGCAAGCATAGGGCTCTCAATAAAGGGAAAGAGCAGAAAAAGGGAGTGGAGAGGCAGGGAGATGGCAGAGAGGCCAAAGGTAGCTGATCCTCTGCTGAACAAGCCATAAGAATCCTTCTTCCACATTCTAGAACATTTAGGCATGTGTCCTAAAAAAGCTCTAAGAACAACTGTTTTTCCTGTAGTGAGGAAAGCTGGATCTCCTGTGTAGGTGCTGGGCAAAGGAATGGGGCAAAAACAAACAGAACAAAGAACATAAGATGAGAACAAAGAGCCAGAGGGCCAGAGGCCGGAAATCCATCTCAGCAGCAAAGGGAGAGAGAATATCATTTTCACATGTACAGGGGCCAACTTCTGGGGCCTCCCTCCATGGAGCCCTCTGGTGCCTGGTGTGCCCCCTCAATAAGGAGGCAGATGGCTGGACATGGGCTTCCGACAGAGAGGACCAGAGGCTGGGGTGGCGGAAGCACAACCAGAAGGAAGGAAGCCACCAAACAGGGGTCACAGGCATCTCACAGCACTTCCCTTCCCCCGTAACTGACTGCCACTTGCTGGATGCTGGGCAGGGGCCACAGACAGGCAAGAAGGCTAGACAAAGCCACACACTGCACCCAACTGCCTGTCAGTGAGGCCAATCACTGGGTTAAACCCTCTCCTCTGACAGAGGGCTCAGCTATCCAAGCTGGCTCCCAGGTGTAACACCAAAACCCAGGCAAATGTAGGCTCTTGTACCTGATGTGCCCCGGCTTACCAAAGAGGGCATTGACCTCACTGCCTTGCTAACAGGAGGTTAGCAGAGCACAGACAAGAAGAAGAACATTATTTTTCCCTTTACTCTGCAGGTCACCATCCCATGCACATTCACACACTCACTCACATGAATAACTCTCCATTCGGGGTCAGGGCCCAAGCCCACGCTCAGAGCACACTTTCATTTCACACCCTCTGGGACCTGGCCAGTTGGGGGCCTCACCCAGGCTGTTTCCGCCACAAGCCTGTAGGATCCTCCGGGCTCGTTTCTTAGCATCTTCTGGGAAGCTGGGGCTGTCCAACAGGTTTGGGTAGGTACAGAGTGCCATCACCTGGGGGAAAAGAGGCATGGCTGGGCTCTCAGCACCCCCCCCCCCCCACCCCAGAGCCCCAGGAGGGGTATGAAGATGACAACTCAGGGATGTGTGGCAGATGTGCTCCACAAGGGTTCCAGCTGGCAGGAGCTTGGGGGCGGGTGGGGGAGGAGCACACTGGGCTCTCATGCTGAAAGGTGGGGTACATCAGGACCTGGGCTTGGGGCCCATAGGGGGTCTTCCAGAAGAGGATCCATGGGACAGAATGAGCCTGTTACTCAGTCCCTGGCACCAACTCTTCCAAAGAGGACAGTAGTCCACACACCAGGGGGCTCCTGAGAAGGGGCGAGAACTGAGCAAGCAGGTGAGCCCCAACTGACAGGAACATAGACCCCTTCCTAACTCACAGACTGACTGTCCCTGATCCCCGTGCCCCAGGCCCCCTCCCCCTTTCTCACCATCATCCCCTTTCCTGGCCAGAATTGAAAGCCGGTCAGCTTTCTCATCTCTATAACAGAGAAAATCACCCTAACTTCACAAATTAAGAGGATTAATCAAGGAAATGTTTGCAAAAGTGCTGGTAAACCCCAGCTCACTGGGCAAGTCTAAGCTGGCAGCTTAGGAACTGTGCCAGGACCACTAAGGGGAGGAGGGTGCTCACAGCTCTGACCCCAGCTGGGTGACTTCAGGCAGGTGCTGGCTTCTTGGAGCCTCATTCTTCTTCATTTGTACAAGGGCAGTGACCCAGCCCTCCTCCCAGGGGCACTTGTGAAGAAGAAAGGAGATGCGTGAAGGCTGCAGGAGGCCAGCATCAGGTGGGAGAGGCTGGGCTTGCCAAGGCAGAGCAGGGTTTAGGAGCATGTCAGCCAGACAGAAAGGCTGAGGCAACAGGAACCTCTTCATGCCCAGAGTCCCAGGCATGTGTGGGGAACATCTTTTGCCTCTCCCCTTCAAAGCTGCATGATTCCAGGACAACCAGGGCCCCCCAGCCTCCTCCTGCCTCCACTTCCCTGGCTGAGCTGCTCTATTTGGTCTGATCCATTTCTCCATCCTGGGCCCAGTTTGGGTCTTATATTCACAGTCAGCTGGCATGCTCCTGAGGTTAGCAGCAGTGGCCACAGCAGGGGAGGCCAACGGATGTCCTTCAGGTCAGTGTCAGCCTCGGTTCTTTTCCTCATACCCTATGTGTGCTCCCTGAGCTAAGGTCCCCCAGCACCCCCACACCCCTCCACCAAGAGCTGGGCAGGGTCGCCCCTCCCTGTATCGCCCCCTGCAGCAGGAGACACAGGCTGAGAAAAGAACTGGGGACTTCAGTGCTCAGCTTCCCTGCCTGCCTGACCCTGTGAACCTTAACCACACAAGGACCATATTTTGCTCCAAAAAGGGCCCCAATTCTCCTCTAGGAAACAGCTTTCATCACAGCTGGTCTCCAGTCTCTGTTCAGGAGGCCCTATGGCATTCTCACACCCTATTTTTACCCCTCCAGCCTATCAATCCCACAATTTGAGCTCATGCAGCATCCTTGTGGTTGGTGCTCAAACTGAAACATTAACACCTGCCTCCCGGAGACCTCAGGAGCAAGCTGGGTCACATCAGCAAGGCAGCCAGGAGAGCAGCAGCTGACAGTGATCACCAACCCCACACTCTCCTGCTGGGCTAGGGATGAGCGTTTTACACTCATCATTGCACTGAGGCCCCCAGCTGTGCTCCAAGGCAATGCTCTGGTGATCTCCACTTGCTCAAAGCCACACAGCTGGTAAATGGCAGAGTTAACACTTAAATTCGGGGTGTCTCACTTGGGAAGCTGTATCTGGACTCCCACATACCACCTCCCAGCCCATTGGGACTCTACCTCTCCAGGCTGCCTCTCTGATGCCCTCATCAACCAAGCTCCAAATTCAGTATCCAAGACCATGGACCGTGGAAAGGCATGCCTGGGAGCCTTGTACACTAGAGTAACCCCAAAATGAGTCTAGGAATTCTAGACAACTTTGGAAGGAGAAGAGGTTGAAGGAGAGACCCAGGGGACATCAGAGAAATGGGCTGGCTCTACCAGTCTCTAGTTCCTTGCTCTCCCAGCAGCTTCTGCTCCTGAGGGCCAGCTTACCTGTCGGAGGAAGGTTATTGGCTGCTGGCCCATGGCCTGGGCATCCCCAATGTTGGCACGGATGACCTCAGTGAATGGTTTCTTGATACCCTGAATAGAGAGAAGGCAACAGGTGGTTACTTGGAGACTCTCAGATCCTGGATTCCAGAGGCCAAGCAATGCCCCCACAGGATATTAATAAACACTCCTAATTTGAGCCTTAGCAGGTGTCGGGCATAGTGCCAAGCCCTTGACATGGCTAGCCCCATTTAACCTTAACCACCATTCCCATGAAGAAGAACTAGTATTAATCTCATTTTACAAATGAGGAAAATGAGGCTTCAAAGGTTAAGAAACTTGCCTGAGGTCATTCCAAGATCACTCTTCTTAACCACTATGCTCACTGCGCAGCACCACTCCCCCTCCTTCTGAGAAGGCTGAAAGAGCTCTCCAGGGCTGCCATAGCACCCTGAGGCAGCTGCAGGTCCAGGGCCAGCCAGCTGTGGCCTGGGAGGGATGCCTAAAAGAGGGCCTTGGGGCAAAAGTGGTGGAAGGCAGGGGTCAGCAGCAGAGGCTGCCAAACGTCAGGGAGAGGCTCCCACTACTCGTCCCCAAGTGCAGCTCTACCTTGACAGCCTAAATAAATAGCAGGGGCACTAAGGCCACCCTCCCCTCCAGAAGACCCCAATCAGCAGGGACCTCTCAGGTTGTTCCCTTGCAACCTGACTTTGCAGAATAAAAAATGTGGGCTGATTTTTACTTTAAAAAAAAAAAAAGCATCAGGGATGGAAAGACTGGCTGATGAGAAAACTCATGGCCACTGCCTGAACAATGTGTTCAGCACAGGAAGGAGGTCCCAGAGAGGAGGAACTCAGAGACCCCACCAACGGCAACGTCACTGGGGGTGACTGAAGGGGTCAGTCCTGGCTGACGTAAAGGGGAAAATGCACTTTGGATGGAGGACTGTGGGGATCTAGAAATGTGGGGATTCCACAGAGCTCCTTGATAAGTCCAGAATTAGCCATTGGAAGAGTAAGAATCAGTAGCAGGTTCCAGGACCTCCCAGAGCGGCTGAAGGATTATCCGAGACAAACAGTACGAAAGCACTCGGCAGAGTACAAACATCATCATCTTACAAAGCCGGACCAAGGACGAGGCTGAGAGGGTCGTGGTGGAGGAAGAAGGAGGTGGGGCAAGGAGGTGGCAGGACCGAGGGGTGGCCTGGGTAGAAGGCCTGGCCACCTTCCCATCTCCAGCTGCCCTTTCCTCAAGGGCATGCTAAACACAAATTTTAAACATACAATTCTATGGCTTTGACGCTTCTCTCCATTTCACACAATGTGTGAATAAAAGCACCTTTAGAAAACTTCCCCTTTTTTCAAATCAGTAATGTATACTTTAAGTAAAAAACAGTGGCACACAAGTTTTCCTGACCCTCATCTGCCACCCCTAAGACCCTCCTCTATAGAAATTCTCTGGCTGCTCTGGAGCAAAGAGGGATGGGTGGCTGAGGAGGGTGTCCCATAAATGGCCCTAGACTAGAAGGGCTTAAACAGGGCTTGATAAGTCGCCAAAAGCTTCTGTGGGGGAAAGCTCCCTTTTAATTCCCTTGTGTTCCTTCTGCGGAGCTCTTTGGAGGTGGCCAATATGGAAAGAGGTCCCAGGGTGAATGGGAGAAGCAGCCAAAGGGTCCTGAGGGCCAAGGCATGGGGTGACACCACCTTCTGCTCCAGGGATAGGACAGGAGTGAGAGCACGCACCTTAGAGACAGGCAGTGAGACATGCAGCCTCAGGGCTTGCCCCACAGATGGGAGGCAAGAGGCTGGGGATGGGGGAGGGACCCAGGCCATTGTGTGCAAAGGGGCAGGCCTGACCCAGCCCTTGGCACTGGCCTGGGCTCCTGGCAGAGGTCCCCTCTATCCGCCTGACTGAATTACATAGTTCTCTAGGTTCAGCCAGTTGAACACAGGTGATTTCCATGGTATGGGCATAGTCCATTCTTTGGTAGGGAGTAACTCGGTCACAGTCGAGGGCCAAGAACAAACATGCAGCTGCGGGCCCTCAGCCAACCCAATGCAGGGAGGGAATGATGCCTGGAACAGAGCACTGGATGTCCCTTTCCCGTGCCCTCCGTCTGCCACTGCTCAACCAATTCAGGGCCTGCTGACAAGGAGCCTGGGAACACTGAACATCTTTCTTGGGTCTGGGTACCCACAGACCCCAGACACTTTGCTGTGATGGATGTTTTGGGGGGTGGGGTGGAAAACTGGCTCCCGTGAATGGGCCTTCCCAAAAGGCCACCATATAGAGGAAACTTCTGGGCAGACTTCTGTATCTGGACACTCAAGATCTACATGGAATGGGAAATACCAAGGAGCAAGGGACAGACTCCTGCTCACAGTGACTCATCCAGGTCTGACAGACACACCCAATGCTAACCTTGCTTCAACCCCGCCCAGGAGCCTGCCAGGTCAGCACTAGCAACCTAGTTTCCTCTCACAGTATCCTAGAGCCCATCTAGATAATCCACCTGCATATATTCAGCTCAGAGCTGCCTCCCCGTGCAGCAATGAGATGAAGGTCCCACCCAGGGGAGCTCCTTTCCCAACATTCAGCTTAGGTAAGGATCAGGGGAGTAGGCCCCTGGGTTCTTAGGGATGCATATTTCAGCAGGTGTTAGCAGGGAGAAAGATTATCATTGTCTTCCCAGCTTACAGGCCCAGCATCACCATGAGGGCGGAGGGGATGACAGATGATTTTTTTTTTAAGTTTATTTTATTTTGAGAGAGAGAACAGGCAGAGAGAGAGAGAGAGAGAGAGAGAGAGAGAGAGAATCCCAAGGAGGCTCTGTACTATCAGCACAGAGCCTGATGCGGGGCTCAAATTTACAAACTGTGAGAAACCTGAGCTGAAATCAAGAGTCGGACGCTTAACTGACTGAGCCACCCAGGCACCCTGGATGACAGATGATTCAAACAGGCACATGGCAGTTTCCTTGAGCGAGTGATGGCTCCTGTCATTTCATGTGACACGTGGGTGGAAAGGCTTGGTAGGACAGTTTTTCCCCCAGATAATTTCCTTCTCATTCAACAAATACTTATGGATTGCCCATGCCCAGTGACAGGAATGAGCAAAACAGGAGACACTACCACCCTTCAGAGCCCAGGCTGGTAACGAATAACACGTGGGTGCAGGAAAGGGAGAGAAGGCACAGCAAGTACCAGGCCAGGAACACCATGTGAAAAGACCCTGAGGCGGTGGACAGGACTAGGGCAGGCAGGAAGTCCTACAGACAGCCCCAGAAGGAGGTCCCAGAGACAAACTCAAACCAGTCCCCACTGTCCCTGAAAACAGGTGCATTTCACAAGTGAGGAAACTGAGGCTCAGCACTGGGTCTGGTCCCAACCACTGTGGAAAGACAAACAAAGCTAGAAGAAACCCAGCTGAAGCTATAAATGCCCACAATTAAGAGACTAGATGGGAGCTCCAACGGCTGAGTTTCCTAACCACGAAAGCAGGGAAGGCTGGGTGTAGGATTCTGAACTCTGGGGGTCTGTGGGAGGGTCAACCATAGAAACTGAGACTCACAGGGCAGAAGTAGGGATGAAAGATGAATGAGCTCCAAATAGGATAATTCATGACAGCAAGGCTAAGGCCCAGGAAAGACAGAGCAAACCCCACAGAATGCACATTCCCAGACCCAAAGAGGTTCAGCACAAAGGCAAGGACAGGGGTCCATTGGTGCCTCTCCTCAAGCAACTCTCATTAGTTTGAGAAAACGGCTCTTAAGAGTTCTAACCGGCTTCTAGCTGTTTTCAAAGCATTGTTACTGACATTGCAAACTAGGCTTTAGGAGAAATATTTTGCAAAGGAATAAACTGAGGCCAAGGTAGTCTGAAAGACCTGTCTGAGGCCCACAGCACATAAAACCAAAGCCCAGGGTATAGGTCTATGATGACTTGAGCAGGGTGGGTGGTAGAAGATTCATCCTATTATAAGCCCACACTACACATTTATTTTATTTATCTTTATTTTTTGTTTTTTATTTTTGAGAGAAAGAGAGAGAGAGCATGCGTGCATGCCCATGCACAGTGGGGGAGAGGCAGAGAGAGAGAGAGACACACAGAATCCAAAGCAGGCTCCAGGGCTTGAGCTATCAGCACAGAGCTTGACACAGGGCTCAAACCAATGAACTGTGGGATCATGACCTGAGCTGAAATCAGATGCTTAACCTACTAAGCCATGCAGGTGCCCCATCTTTATTTTAGAGAGAGAGAGAGAGAGCATGCACGCAAGTGGGGAAGAGAGAGAATCCCAAGCAGATTCCATGCTCAGCATGGAGCCCAATGCAGGGCTCGATCCCATGACTCTGGCTGGGATCATGGCCTGAGCTGAAATCAGGCATTGGACACTCAGGCGCCCCTACCTACACATTTATTTTAAAGTAGCATCTAAACTCTGAAGAAAATGACCAATTAGATTTCACCACCTGTGCTTGGAATAGCCAGGGTTTTCAATCTTAGTTCTTAGCTGACTATAACCATGTGTTATAGCACCCCCATTTTTTACCAGGGTTTAGATGAGCACACACTGATGTTAACAGTCATAACCAGTTTTTCCCTCTATGAATGTTTTGCCTCAACTGTATGTACTTTACAAATAGAAGTAAAGCCATTCCTCTGTCTCTACTTGTGCCAACTTCCTCCCCTCCTGCAGTAAAGGAAAAAAGAAGTAGGTTGAGGAAGAACTGACAGATCTTTTCAAAACTCCTGCTAATTGCAGCTTATTTTTAAGTGCCTCTCCCAGCTAACAGCAGGATCTGAAAAGCTAACAGTGTCCCCCCCTTGGAGCTGCTGTCAGGGAGAAACAAGGCCTCCCTGAGAGCACACAGACTGGAGAATGGCGCCTTTCATACCCACTTAGCCAACCTCCCCCCTCCTTCAGGCTTTCCTGAGGATTCTCCCCTCTATCACAGAAGGAAGAAGGATGGGACTCGCCCATCAAGCCACCCCAAAGTCAAACACCAGAACCATGTGTCCAGCCAAACAGTGGGTAGTGTTTGCAGAGCACATGGTGAAATAATTCCATAAGGTAGCATAATGGCCAGGACACCTTCAGATGGACAAGATGGTACAAAAGTCAGGGCGGGGGACTTTGGGCCCACAAGCCACCTCTTTCCTCTTACAGACCAGGGAAACCAAAGCCCAGAGAGCATAGGAGATTCACCCAAGTCACCCTACTCCCTGCAAACCCTTGCTCATCCCATCTCTACCCAATCAAACCCTTTATAACATCAGTCCAGTTTCAGTCACTGCAATACAAAACAGAGGTAGAAAAAAAAATGAAGCTGTGCCAAGCCCAGCCCTCTCCCCACCACCCCCCCACCCTGCATGCCAAAAAAGACTGGGAAAATATGGCTCTCTCAGAAGGCGCCCTGTGTAAGCTAGTAAAGTGGACAGAGGTGGTCTCCCAAAATGAAAGGTTTAGGTGAGGCTATGCCAGCTTGGTCGAGCTATGTCTCCAGCACCTAGACTGGGAAACAGAGACTCGGATGAAGTGAGAATAAAACACGAAGAGATGGGCTTGAATGAAAACACCAGACGATGCAAAGTGGACACAAAACACCTCAACTCACTCAGGAGTAGGCCATGGGAGTGTAGGGTGTCTATACCAGAAATCACAGGTGTTTCTGGCTTAAATGACCAATAAATTTGTCCACCTCAATCATGGAACCATATCCTACTGGAAACCCTTGATGGTTCCCCCACTTCACACCACAAAACTTTGCACCATAAAGTCCTGAGCCCAGCACCCAAGACTCCAGTCCCCCTTTTCTGTCTCATTCATCTCTCATATGCCCCTGCCATAGCGCTCTTCCAACAGCACCATCCCCTTCCACAAATGCCCAAAAACTTCCCAACCTTCTGTCTTTGCTCACAGCCCTGCTCCCACATGGAATGCTCTTACATTTTTCTCTGCTAAAAAATCCCACCAATCTTTAAAAAATTGGGGGAGGAGAGGCTCGGGCCCAGAGAACCGTATGGCAGTCAACCTCCTGAAGGCAAAGACAGGGCCCCTTTCTGTCCTAATCATCCTCCTACTTCATGAAGCCCACAACCAAGCTGTTATTTAGCAAAAGATAGATAGGGATAATCCCTGGAACCCCTACCAGCTCTGGAATCCGAGAAATTAGCTGTAAAGTGATAAACCAGGAACAATCTAATCTCAGCTTTGTTTTAACAGGAAGACTGTTGTCTCCAGAACCGTCACCTCCAGTCAGCCAGATATCAACAAGAAGCAGAGCAGCAAAACTCATGTTTTCTGCCCCTGGCCCATAGAAACTGAGCCAGCCTTCTTTAAGCCAAACCCCAATCAAACCCCTACCCAAGGAGTCAGAGGGAGACACTGGACTCTGATTCGTCCAGCTCATTAATTTCAGTCAGGAGAACTGGGCATTCCACCGTAGCTTTTTCCCATGCATTCAAGGGACAGTAAGTAATCAACTTGCCCCCCAGTCATCCAGTTCTAGTGCCTCTGAGAGCAAGATCAAGGAACCCACCCCCACCCCCCTTCTGGGTTAGAACTATCTTAAGCAAGCAGCTATTTCATCAGATCTTACAAATCTTAGGAGTGTTTACATTTTTTTTTTTTTTTTTTTTACATTGCCTCTCTTGACATGGCCTCCTAAATTCCACTCAGATTAGAACTGGTGTCCTACAGGGGCATCTTTCACAAACACCAGTCACCCGGTTGGAAGGAGGGAGAAATCACCCCTGGGGATGTGGTCACTTTACAGCAACTATGAACTAAAGCCACGATCCTAGCCAGCCAGCCACTGAGATGAAAAAAGTCCCAGAGCCATCCTACCAAAGGCCCCAAAGGCCCAAGATTTTGACTACTCACTAGGGACGAATGTGTCCTCAGAAAACAAAATGTGGTGGCTAATCAAGGTTCCAGTGAGGGGCCTAAAGGAAGGAATTGTTCAGGATCCTCCTCCACACTTCTACTCTTGTCATGAAATCATTACTGGCAGAATGACCCAAAAGGTCTCAGACGGAAAGGAAAAGGCTTTGGGAACAAACCCAAGTCTTAGAGCCTTCCTCCTTCTCCTCCAACCTAACTTGATATCCTTCCCACCACTCTCATCCAGCACCCCCTTACACCGCTCCTCCCTTTTACTTTCTTCAAAGCACTATTCACTATCTGAAATTCCCGTCTATTTCTTTACTGCTTGTTGTTGCCCTCCCCCCATGGATCTTGGTTTCACTCGGGTAGGACAGTCACATAACGTGCAGTGCCTGGCACTACAGTCGCTCAATTACAACTGATGAATTCAATTCAACAAGTGAACGGTATCTAAGGGCCTTACTTTGTGCCAGGTGCCCGGCACTACTGGATGAAGGGATGGGAGATGGACATTCTTCTTTTAGCCAACTAAGGAGCTGGCCACAGGGGTGGGAGTGAGTCAAGCGGGTGGACCCCAGGCGCAGGCAGCTACTGCTCTCCCCCTACCCCACTTCAGCTCCCCTTGGGCCCTACTAGGGCCCTCCCACCCCGCTAGCCCGGCGCCCGCACTCACCCGCTGCAGCTCGAGCTCTATCTCACCCGCCTTGAGCACGATGGGTCCCCGCACCGCGTACTCCACAGCCTTCACCTGCGGGTTCATGGACTCGAGCGTAAGGATGCGCTCGCGCCGGCTCCGCTCCGGTCGCACCTTGAGCACCGCGGAGGCCTCGGCGGCCGCGCTGCTCTGACTACGGCCCCACGGGCCTGGAGTCCGGGGGCAACAGCCCAGCCGGACCAGTGCCGCTGCCCGCTGCATCGCGCGCCCGCCCAGGAAAACCTTGGCACAAAAAGAAAAAGAACGAACACGTCGTGCACAATCCAAGGCAAGCACCAGTGCCCCCGCCCCCAAACCCAGCCAAGGGCCTTTTCAGCGAGCAGTGCCAGCCTGGCTCCGGGGCTGGGTGCCCATCCCCCGGCGACTCGGACCCTCCACCGCGCCACTGCAGAGCCTAGCAGTTTTGCAAAAGCTGCACCTAACGCATGCATCAACGTGCCTGTCGCCACCGCCTGGCCACCCCTCGCCGTGCCCCGCTAGCGCGCGCGCTTAAAACTGGTCCCGGGCTCCGGCACCAGCAGCCGCATCTCAGCGCCCCAAGCCCGCACAGCCCGGCCCCCAGCGATCGCACACCCACAGCCGGCGGATCCGCCCCGGGCTTGCCCACTGACTCCTGGGCCTTGTAGTTCCCCCAGTCTGCTTCCGGAGCTGGTGTGGGGGGCTGGATCAACTACAAGTCCCAAAGTGCCCCGCGCCGGCCCGATAGGGGGCCGGGCAAGAGGCGGGAACGGTCTTCGGAAGCTGCCCGAGTGGGAGGGGGCAGCCTCTTTGTCCTCGCTGAGGGTGCTGAGAGTTGGGCTGCGGCCAGAGTTGGGCTGGGGCCAGCCAGAGGCTGTTCTTTCAGCCTTCTGCGAATTTAGAGGTATTTGCAGCGTCTCCTTGGAGGGCATCCCGCCTTCCCACAGCCCCTCCCCCCACTACCCAATACCTGCGAGGAGGCAGGCTGAGAGATGGTGCAGTCCTCGTCCGGAGTTTCATCATCCAGGGCCCTACAGTGGCTGGTAGGTTAGGAGTTTGGGACTTCACTGCCACTCTTACCCCTTCTGAATGTGGGTTTCCTTGTTAGAAAAGCGGAGGTCTGAACCTAGATTTTAAGGGTTATTGTGAGAAATAAAGGACCAGCACCTGGCAGGTACCAGGTGGTCAGGCTTTTCCTGACTACTCCGTCTGGAGTCTGTCCCCACCGTCATTGCCTCTTTATTTCCTTGCAAGCATCTGAAATTATCGTATTTATATACTTCTTACTGACTTGTTAAGCTCCATTCACCACGTAAGCTCCAGAAGGGCAGTTTTCTTTGTTCATCCTATTCATATGGCACCTGTAAAGTTTCCTGGCACATAGTAGGCACTAGTAAATATTTGAAGAATGACTGCTCAGCATAGGATAGCTATTATTTTTGGCAAAGATATTGACAGGCAGAGGCACCCTGGCTCCCTGAGGGTGGGCAAGAATAGGACTGGAAGACACCAGGTCTGAGACCCCAAAATCCAGGGAGTATGTGAGAAAAGTCACTGTCCCTCTCTGGGCCTCAGATTCTCTATCTGCAAAGTAAATTGGATTAAGTAACCCGTAAGGTCCCTTCCCATTGTGGAAACACTGCCTAGGTGTTTTTCAGGTAGAAAAACAGCCCAAAGCTCCCTCACCCCAATAAACACACACACTCACAGTAGATGTGTGAAAGTAGGAGGGGGGGAGGGGAACTTAAAAAACACGGCAGTGTAGGGGCACCTGGGTGGCTCAGTCAGTTAAGCAACCAGCTCTTGGTTTCTGTTCAGGTCATGATCTCACTATTGTGAGTGTGGGTGTCCTCACTCAGCGTGGAGCCTGCCTGGGATTCTCTCCCTCCCTCCCTCTCTCTGTGCCCCTCTTCTCCTTGTGCTTTCTCTCTCTCTTTCTCTCAAAATAAATTAGCAAACTTTAAAAACAAAAAACCCTCCATAGCAGTGTAGGGGAGAAGGTACTGGAAAATCCAAGTTTAAATGTAGCTACATATAGTCCCTTACCTCTTGATTGACTTTGAGCATGTTACCTAGCCTTTGTAAGCTTAGTTTTACGTCATGGGGCTGTGAAGAAAGTTCAGTGAGGTAACTGAAAAAGCCAAAAGTTTGGAACCTAGTGCTGTGGGTCACTCCTATTCATCCTTGTCAAGAGAATGCCATATACCTGGATTAAATAAATTGATTACCAATAAAAGGGTAAATGGGATGGAGAGAGCAGCAGAAACCAAAAATCTCTCTGAATATTCCTATTAGCAAACTGGCTTGCCCACCAAGGACCCTGGAAGTTTATTTGGGCGTCTCATCAATGGTTCCACCTCCAGCACCTATGTCTATACTGTCTTCTTCCTGGCTTCGGTCTCAGTGGCCAAGTATTCAGTTTCCAGGTAAAAGATTTCCCCCCAGGGAGTTTGGCTTCCCTAAGGACTACACTGCCTTCAACGTCATGTTCTCACCTGCTCTGCCCAGTTGTGGAGAAACACACCCACACACCCCTCCACCTCTAAACACACTTAACCTTGACCTGCATATGATGTCAACACAGTCCCTCACTGTTCACCCAAGGGTTGGTGCACTTCCTGTTGTCTCCACCCCTGATCAGAAGGGGCAGAGGAGGTAGAAGGAAGGGCAGGCAGAGAGGGGAACACAAATCTATTTGCACAACTGGGAAAAACAATGCCTAGCACACAGTCCATCTACGTGGGCTCCCACGTCATCATGGTAGAAAACAAGTTAGTGTCCCAATTATGTCCTTTGCCAACCTGTCACAATTACATGAAAAGAAAGCTCCCTTTCTTTCCTGTGAACCACGCTTTACAATCTGCAAAGCACTTGCCTATCTATCACTGCATTTGAACCTGATCGACATCAATGAAGTGAAAAAGGCAGGCATTATCCCCATCTTACAGGTGAAGCTCAAAGAGATTAAGTGACTTATTCAGATGGCACAGCTAAGTGTAGAGCAGGGACTGTGATTTCTAACCCAGTGATGTAGCCCATACCTGCAGGGACCAGGCTTGTATAGCTCTCTGGGTTTGGAAATTTGCACTGACATTGCAATGCACTGGGCCCTTAAAAGGCTTATGGGTGGTAGTTGTGGTGATGTTGATGGTGGTAATAGTGTGAACTTTGCCTTTACTTTGCCCTTTAGACCAGATTGGTGTGGGGCAGGAGCAGGCTCCTAAATATTAAAGATAAAACCTGAAATAGTCATGAATGTCCTCTCTGTGAGCTGGATGAGAACTCCAAATACACAGCAAGCTCTTGATGATCCACACAATTGGGAAAGTCATTTGTTTGCAAGACATTGTACGAGTCTTCATTTCTTAACAAGTTTTTACTTCATTCCTTACCATGTACCAGGTACTGGCCTGAGCTCTGGGACTATAGTGAGTCACACAGATGGTCCTTGCCTGCACAAACATATAGTGTCTTAGGAAAGACAGACATCCGTTAGATAATCACACACACACAAGCATGTGATTACAAACTGTGATAATACTGGGGAGAAAAAGGACAGAGTTTTATGAGCACTTATAGCCCAGAGGTCTGAGTGAAGGTTTCCCAGAGGACGAAGCCTATGAACTACCCAGAAGCCTGTCAGGATGATAAGGGATAGCAGTACTGACCCGTGTGGTAGACATGGGGATGTGCCCTCACCCATCAAGGAAAAACTTGCCTAAAAAATAGGAGGGGAGAACTTGCCTTCAACCAAGGGGTGTGGTTAGCAGACAGCCTCTACCTGTCAGTGCCATCAGTGTCAGCCTCACTTGCACAGAACTGCTTTGCCTGAGGTTGCCATCACACCCTAACTGGAGAAGCCTAAACTTAGTGACAGAGCAAGACTCAGCAAGTGCTGGAGCAATATTTGCTCCAAGCCTTCCCCAGGAGGTTGGCTGAGGCTTTGGCAAGCCTGCTTCATGGCTTTTCTTTCTCTGCCCAATCCTGCTTCCTCCCACTTCCTCTTATAGAAGTAGATCCCTAATATCCATCTTGCACTTCACATTCCATCTCTGTCAGTGATGAGGCAGACAACATCCCAGGCCAGGGACTGGTGAGGAGCTCCAAGGAGGCTAAGGTGACTGTAGAGCAGACAGTGAGGAAGAGGGGCAGAGCTAGAAGACAAGGGTCAGAGGTGAGTGGTGTTGGACAGGTGGCCTAGGTCCTAAATGTAAGAATTTCAGTTTTCATCCTAAGAACAATTAGAAGCCTCTGGAAAGCTTAAAGTAGGGGAGTGACACAATCCTATTTATGTTTAAATTCTGCTGCATGAAGATGGATTGTAGAGGGTGCAAGAGGATGGATTGTGGTACCAGCAAGGTCCACTGTTGGCCTGGACTGAAGAATGGATGATGAGAAATAGGCTCTTCTGCATCTCCAGTCTGGTCTAAAGGGCAAAGTAAAGGCATATTACCTTTCACACAGAAGTTCTCTGTCGAATCAATGAATGGAGTAGACTCTACAAGGTCCGAGCTCTCTACAAGGTCCATGCTCTCAAGGTCCTTGCAGTCCAGCAGGAGATGGGCAGTGCATAGTAAGTGTTAAGAGTAGCCCCCAAGAGTGCAGAGCAGCCAGTCCTTGTAGTCAGTGAGGGCCAGAACAGAAAGTGAGAGGATCTTCCAAGAGCAGATGCGCATTATGGTGCTGGAGTGAGAGATGGCTGACATTCCAGAATGTCCAATCATGCTCAAGTTGGGTGCTCGGGTGACTTAAGGGTAATTCTTGGTCTCTTGCTCCCAAGGACACTTGGGGAGCTCAGTAGAAGTTAGTGCCCTTAATAATCAAATGCCTTGATCCAGAGCAGTGATTCTAAAGTGTTATTGAGGAGCCCCTGATTGTTTCCTTAAAATGCAGATTCCAGAGTTGTACTTGGATTTGTTGGTTCTGAAACTCCAGGGGTGGGTTTACCCAGGGTTTTCCTATAATCAGTATTTTGATGTGCACTAAAGTTTGAGAACCACAGGTGCAAGGCAAGGCTTGGCAGTATCATAGTGGAAAAAGCATAGATCAGAAAGTTCTGAATTCTGGTTCCAAATTTGTCTCTAACCTGTTGTATGTATGACCTTGAGCCAGCACTGTCCTCTTCTTGGGCCTTAGCCTCCTCATCTGCAGAACAACCTGCATTTCTACCTGATTTCTAAGTTACTGGCTCTAGCTTGAAGATATTTCAGCCTCCTCTTCAAGCCCAACTGACTCCCTCAGTCACAGCTGCAGCCTCTGCTCACTGAGCCTCAGTTTCCTTACCTGTCAGTAAGGTGATGACAGTGTCTTCCTCAGACCTTTAATCCTTCCTGAGAGGATTAAAAAAAAATTTTTTTTAACACTGTTTTTAAGACAAGCTCTGGTCAGTTTTATTAAAGAAAAGTTTTGCATGATTTACTTTTCACCAATCTGTTCTGGCATGCTTCTAATGACATCAGAATCACCTGGATCAATGCTAGTCAGAGTGCTTACTCTGTAATATTTCTTCCATGCTGTGCTCAAATTAATATTATTGCCACTGTAGTGATGGGCGCCAGTTTTAGCCAACATGCCACAGTATTCTATCTCAGATTTCCTCAAGGCTGGGCAGTTGTTGGCGAGGACAACCAGTTTCACTTTGCCATATCTGATTATTTTCAGAGTCTGCTTGTACCCCAGCATGTACTTTCCACTTGTCATAACGAGTTGGAAACTAGAATTGACCAACTCCAGCGACTTTTTCATCCTCTTTGCTGCCACTATCTTCCTGCTTTAGGTGTGAATCAGCCCCAACCAAGATGCCCGGGAATGACAAGACTAAAATGATATTTTTCTTTTTTTCTTTCTTTCTTCCTTCCTTCTTTCCTTCCTTCCTCCCTCCCTCCCTCCCTCTCTTTCTTTCTCTCTTTCTTTCTTTCTTCCTCTTTCTTTCTTCTTTCTTTCTTTCTTTCTTTCTAAGTAGGCTCTATGCCCAACATGGAGCTTGAATTCATGATCCCTGGATTAAGAGTTGCATGCTTTATAGACTGAGCCAGCCAGGTGCCCCTAAAATGATATTTTTAAACTTCTTTTTTTTAAATGGATATTAGGATAGATTTGAAAATCTGAAAGAATAAACAGTCCATTGTTAATGATGGTTATCTTTGAGTGGTGGGCTTATTGATGACTAATTTTTCCTTTTGCTTAACATACTGTCAATGTTTTAAAAAATAATGATAAGGGGCACCTGGGTGGCTTAGTTGGTTAAGCGGCCAACTCTTGATTTTGGCTCAGGCTATGCTCTCACAGTTTATGGATTGGAGCCCTGTGTGGGCCTCTGTGCTGACAGCGTGGATCCTGCTTGGGATTCTCTTTCCCCCTCTCTGTGCACTCCCCTACTCGTGCTCTCTCTCTCTTTCTCTCTCTCAAAATAAATAAATTTTAAAAAACTTAAAAAGGTCATGACCTCACTGTTTGTAGGTTCAAGCCCTGTATCCGGCTCCATGCTGACAGTGAGGAGCCAGCTTTGGATCCTCTGTCTCCCTCTCTGCCCCTCCCCTGCTCTCTATGTCTCTCCAAATAATAATAATAATAATAATAATTATAATTATAATAATAATAATAATAAATAAAATAAAATTTAAAAATGCTCAAAATAGTAAATTTTATGTATATTTTACCATAATAAAAAGTAATCACAAGGATTTCCTGTATGTTGCAAGAAAATTTTTTTTTTTTTACTTATTTAGAGAGAGAGACAGCAAGAATGAAAGGGGATGGGGCAGAGACAGAGGTGAGAGAGAGAGAGAAGATGTGGGGCTCAAAGTCACCAACTGTGAGATCATGACCTGAGCAGAAATCAGAAGCTATAGACTGAGGCACCCAGGTGCCCCACAGGAAAGTTTAAAAAGGGAAACTGTAACTCTTAGACTGTTGTGGTGTTATTTCAGAGATGGCTACTGTGAGTGGATCTGGGAGCATTTGCTCAGGCTTCTCCATCTCCCTCTGTCTCTGCCACAAACCAGTCAGCTTCTATCCTTGCTCCTCATGGTTCCCTTTCTAAATAAAGGTCATTTTTTTAAAAAGTCAGTGTTGAGATTTGAGGAGAAAATTAGCAGGGAATTTCATTGAGATCCATCTGCTCTGAGTCAATCTGAGGCAAATTATTGCCTCCCTAACAAGCAAATATTAGTTGAGTTGAGCTAATAGCCAGGACACACGTATCAGTAAAGCTTTCGAAATGACCTGCAAAGTGGGTTAAAGATAAACTTGTAAAGATACAAAGCCAAGCTAGACAAGGCAACTGGCATGTTCAACATAAGTGTAATTTACAGAGATTGAGACAGAATAAAGACATTTCACAAAAGCAATATTTACAGTTCAGTATTGCATTGACAACATGTCAAAGCAGAGGCAGAATGTTGTGGTCTTAGCAGCCAAATCAAAAAAATCCAGAAAGTACTGAACATGAGGAGAGGAAATGGTAGAAAAGCAAAGGAGAAAGAGCAATTGTATAAGCTTCAGGAGCAAATACAGCCTCTTTCATTCAGTGTATTTGTTGTTCCACATTCCTTGATTTCTTGCTTCCTGGTCCTGCGGGGGTATGAGGACTCTGACTTTACTTTTTCCATGAAGGACATTTGGGAGACTTCAGAAACAGTCCAAGAGACCAATATAAAGAAAACCCTTAGCAGCAAACTCAGTGATTTTAGCTATTCAGTGCCTTAAAGCACAGACAAAATATTAAGCAATGCTTGAATCAGTATCTCCAGCTGGTTTATTCTCCAACTTTTCCCAGATATTTTCTTCATGAAGCCACATAATCTTTCACCTAGAGAGGCTTGCAAAATAGTTTCAGGACCTAGGAACTTAGGAGAAAAAAATATTTATGCAAGGTCTTATGCTTTGAAAAAAAAACTTTTAATGTTTATTTTTTTATTAAAAATTTTTTTTTTACATTTATTTATTTTTGAGAGACAGAGCACAAGTGGGGGAGGGCAGAGAGAGAAAGAGACACAGAATCCGAAGCAGGCTTCAGGCTCTGAGCTGTCAGCAAGAGCCCAATGTGGGCCTCAAACTCACAAACCATGAGATCATGACCTGAGCCAAAGTCAGAAGCTTAAACGACAGCCACCCAGGTGCCCTGCAAGGCCTTGTTTTGTAGTTCTCATTTATTCTTTTAGGTTAAAAAAAAAAAAAAAGTTTACTTTCAACTTTATGTGTTTTTTTTTGTTGTTGTTGTTTTGTTTTCTTTTTGGGGGGTTTTGTTGTTGTTGTTTTTTTTTTTTTGAGAGAGAGTGCATGCACAGGGCAGAGGGGCAGAGAGAGAGAATCCCAAGCAGGCTTCGTGCTGTGAGCACAAGCTTGTTGGGGGCTTGAACTTGGTAACTGTGAGATCATGACCTGAGCTAAAACCAAGAGTCGGAGGCTTAACCAACTGAGCCACCCAGGCACCCCTCTTTTAGCTTTTAAATTCTAGCTCTTGTTCATTCTTCAGACTCTTCTGTGTTTTAAGAAATTTTAAGAAAGGAAATCTGTTTCTTGTTTTATGCCTGGGGACACAGGCACAGATATTTACCTAGAACATTATCTGTGATTTGGGTTTGGCACAAAGCTTTCTTTATTAATAATATTTTTTAATTATAGCTAATATTTATTAAGCATTTTAAATGTGTCAGGTTCTGTATTAAGCACTCTACTGCATTGTCTCATACAAGCTTCAGAACAACCCAATGACATACTTACTACTATGATCCCCATTACATAGACAGGAATACTGATGTTCAGAAAGATTGGGCTACTTGTGACAATCACATAGCTAATAAGTGGCAGAGCTGAAATTTGAACCTAAGACTTCAAAGGCTCAGTCCCACAAGACTGCTCCCACTTTGACACTAGTCACAAGTAGAGTCTCCAAGCTACCTGCACTCTGCCTAAACAACTACAAACTCAAGCGTTCCTGAGACACTCCACTCAGGCTCAATAATTGTCTAGAATGACTCACAGAACTCAGGAAAGCACTATACTTATGATTACAATTGTATGATAAAGAATACAACTCAGGAGTAGCTAAATGGAAGAGATGAACAGGGCAAAGTATGGGCGGGTGCGACGGCACAGAGCTTCCATGCCCTCTTTGGGCGAGCCAGCTATGATAGGAAAAGATAGGATTTAGTAGGCAGAGAGGGAAAGATTATGACGTGAGGTCCCTGGGTGGGGAAAAACACATGTTTTGGAACAATGCTGGGAGCATCTGACCACAGCAAAGCTCGTTGGGCATAAAGTTCCTCTTAAGAATGTAACAGATATCATCTACTCCCCCTCAGGTTTCCCTCAAGAATTTGACAAAAGACCTGACTAAAAATAAGTAGTAGATCATAAAACATCTATAAGTAGACCCACAAGGAATGATGTGGCCATAGGCCACCCCTCATACAATGGAAATGAGCCAATCAGGAATGGACAACCCAGCACCTAGAGCTATCAAGCCAATAAGGGAAGAACCCGAGAAGGAACAAGGGGGAAGGGATGGAGAGCGACCAGAACCTTATAAAACATGGACCCTTGCCTGTAGTCAAAGGCATTCACTTTCAAATACCCCCTCTCTGCAAAAAGAGCTTTCCTACTATTCCTTTCTGACCTTATACTCTAATAAGCTTTTTCCTGCTTCTCATCCTGTGTCCACCTCTTCATTCTTCAAAGTGGTGAGACAACAAAACCTGGGTATTGAGGTAAAAAATCCTACAGCATTTCTTTGGGGGCTTGTCTGGGATATCAATGTCTTCCAACCGTAAGTAAAGAGTAGCCAGCACCCCCCCCCCCTTTTCTATCATAAATAAAACTCTCAAACTAAATAATGGGCACCTGATCTCCCAATATAATTGGGAATGTGGTGGAGCCCCAATTTCCTTTTGAGAAAAAGTTCTGGATGCATGGGCTCAGGGGAGGCCAAACAGCAACTGATGGGTCCTGACCAAGGTGACTTTTTGATGGATGCTTGAAGGCCTTTGGCAGGACCTGATCCCTGATCATCCATTTGGGTAACCAGTGGAATTCTCTTTCTGTCTTGGCCAGCCTCTCCCTTTGGGAAATGGGTGGAAGAGCCCAGGACTGATCCCTTGGATATTCTCCAGGAGTTATCTGGATGACTTCCAAGGGGTCTTACTCACAAGTTTCCTAACTACAGTGGAAGGCAGTCCTGTGCTTGCTTCCATTTTTGACACTCTGGCATGGCTCACCTCCCAGGTCCCCATTTTTTGGATCTTTGATTTTCAAATGTCTCTTCCAGAGCAGAGAGCAGCACTGACTTCCATGCCACCTGGGCTCACCACCCTCCTCCTGCCCCTGATGTCCATGGAGTGGATGGGAGAGAAGACATTTGGCAGGCTCCCTCAAGATGCAGATGATAATTAGAGCCAACTGTCTCTGGTTAGTCTACCTCGGGATGGGGACTTTAAGTAAGGAATATTCCCAAGCAGCTGCCAAAACTCCTTTTGTTTCTAGGAACTTCCCCATCTTTTCTGGCCTGACAAGGACTGCCCATTTCCACTTGTTGGTGGGAGAAGAAAAATATCTGCATCTGCTCATCTGTCTGAGCTGACAGGCTGCAGGACCAGGAGACCGCTCTCTTAGCCCTCTGGGCTTTTATCTGTGTCCAGGCTTCTTTATGAACCTCACCTCTTCATCTTCCCCTCTCTATTCCTGTTTCTGCCCCACCTTGGGTACGGCCTACAAACTGGTTCTTATACAATCCTTGGTGCCTCAGGGACCACTGGCTCTAACTCCTCCTTTGCTGTCCAGGGGCAAAAAACACCCCCTTACTTGTACCGCTTACTTCAGATTTCCCCACTGGTGCCCCAGATAAAAATTAACAATGGTGAACAAATTGATTGACTTTTAAATGGACACAGGTGGAACATATTCAGTATTTAAACAGATTTTAATTTATTGGTTTAATTAAGATAGACATTCGGTTAAACGTCCGACTTCGGCTCAGGTCACGATCTCATGGTCGGTGAGTTAGAGCCCCGCGTCCGGCTCTGGGCTGATGGCTCAGAGCCTGGAGCCTGCTTCGGATTCTGTGTTTCCCTCTCTCTCTGCCCCTCCCCCGTTCATGCTGTGTCTCTCTCTGTCTCAAAAATAAATAAACGTTTAAAAAAAATTTAAAAAAAAACAAACATCTTTAAGATAGACATGTCTTTAGAGTTATCAGCACTAAATCCAAAAAACTTTTTCTACCTAGGTTTACTGAAGGTCAAATAAGCTCATGTTATGTCTGTCACAGTTTGCTAGCAAAAAGATGACTTAAAATGATAGTTAATTTGGTCTGTCTCAAAGTTTTCATGGGTAATCATTAAGATAGATAGCTTTCAGGTCTTTGATAACATGAAACTATTAACTTTTTCTTGGATGATAAACTGGATTAAATTCATTGGACATTTAGGCCTCTTCCAAATTGGATGGAATGCTGAAACATTATTTACTAAACATAGGTTTGTGCTTTTGACTTATTGCAGAAAAACTAAGGATATTTGGGTCTGTTGGAAAACATGCTTTGTGCTTTATTGATTCATAAGTTTGCCATTTAAGGAATTCTGATGTAACAGTTCACTGGTTACTACTGAGTTTTCACTGGAGACTAAGGTTTCTAAGAGTTAAAATTCTATAGATGTGGTTAAGACTGATGGATATAAGGAAAGCAACTCTGTATATAGAAAAGTAGATGTGTAAGAACAACATAAGGAATGGAAATACATTTTTGTTGAAGTAAAAGGAAGTAATTTTGTCCTAAAGTGAAACTGGTTCTTTGGAGAGAGATGGCTTGGGACAAAATTTGGATGCAAAGAAAAGTTGTAGAAGGTTCATGAAGGGAAATCTTTGGAAAGGAATTTTATGTGTGGTCAGGATGGACTAAGGTTAAAATGATATACACTGATATAAGATTATAATTGCCCCTCCTTTGATCCAAAAACTGGGGAAATGACAGCGATACCCTCACTGCTGGCCTCCAAATGCTCCACATTTGTGTTGTTTCTGCAAAGCAGAGGAATGGATGCACCCCATGCCTGAAGGATGGATGACTATGACATGAAGGCCTTTTACCAGGACACATGGGAGCCATTTTGTTACACTTAGCTCAGTGTATGCTGACTTGTACCAATCTAGTGACTTTAAAATGGACACCCATATAGCTGGAACATATTTATGTGGGCATTGCTGAAAGGGGCAGGGGACTAGACCTTGACTTTGGCCCTTACAGCACCCCCCTTCAACAGCTGATGATCGATATGTAAATTGCTGTTGGGCCAAAATAAAATTAGTGCATCCTTCTACAACCAAGGGAGTCTTGCTTGTAGTAGATACCCCCAAAGTCCTGCAGGTGGGAAATGGAGGGGTAGGAAAAAGTGAGGAAGACAGGCCAGCTCTTGGAGGTAGGATCAAGCCCGGGTAAACGTACCTCCCAGCACCTCACGAGACTGACAGGGCTTTTGGCTGCCATTCACATAGCCAGCCAAAATGCAGGGCCAGGAGATGAAGTTTCTCCTGGCCAACAATTGGGGTCAGGAGATGAGTTTTCTCCTGGCCAGTCATAGGAAATTGAGATAAGGGATGCCTTTTCCCCTTTTTTCTATAGCTGAGCAATTCCCCAACCAAGGCCAAACTCCTTTGGGATGCATTCTGAAAAAGCAACTCACTTTCTTTTGCATGGAGGCTTGGCCTGAGTACAAATTGGAGGAGGAAACCTGGCCGCCAGGGGGAAATACCAATTATAGTACTATCCTACAATTGGACTTGTTTTGTAAACATGAGGGGAAATGGGGAGAAGTCCCCTATGTTTGATGTTTTGGGGCTTTAAGAGAAAAATTGGGACATGTGTATGCAATGCAAGGTCAACCCTGGCTTATTGGCAGCCCTTTCCAAGGTCCAGAAATCAGGAGAAGAAACAATTAAGGGCCCATTACCTGTACCCAAAGCAGACCTAGAGAAGGAGGAAGGGAAATCTTCCACCTCAACTTCCTCCTCCTTGGGTCCTCGATCTATATATCCAGACTTAAAAGAAAAAAACCCACAAATGTGCATTTCTGCTCCCTGCTGCCCACCTTACTCAGGCCCTCCCCATAATGTAACAGGTGTGTTTCCCCTACAAGAAGTTAGAGTGCCAGGAGAAGGGACACAAAGAGGCACCACTATGATAAGATTACAAGTACCTTTTTCATTACAAGATTCAAGACAGATAAAAGGAGATCTAGGTAAATTTTCTGATGATCCAGGTAAGTATATAGAGGCCTTTCAGAATATCACATATGTTTTTGAGTTGACCTGGAAAGATACAGGTCAGACTCTTAATGCTGAAACATGGGGTTCTGGTAGCGGTTGAGAGATATGGGGATGAGCAACTCATTAATTATCATGGGCCAATTATATGGCCTTTCAGGGCACTGGAAATGAGAATGTCCTCAGAGGGGACAATTGAAGTTGAAACCCATAAGCCACGCCCCTTGTGTGGAGACAGTCACTGGAGATCTGAATGCCTTCAGGGACCTCAATCTGCAAGGGCTCAGATAACCAATGTCCCTGAAAGGGACTGATGCTGCCCAGGGTTCTTTACAGTGGCTCCCCCCAACCAATTACTTATTGGAAATCCAGAACCTCAGGTAACTCTAGATATAGAAGGAAAAATGGTTGATTTCCTTCTTGACACTGGAGCCACATTTTTTGTCCTTTCCACCTCCTGGCCAACTATCCAAATGCAGTGTAACTATTAGAGGCACCTCCAGAAAATTTAAGACTAAATTTTTTTTCTCAGCCACTGGGGTGCATATGGGGAGACTTGATTTTTTCACATTCTTTTTTGATAATGCCAGAGAGCCTCACTCCCTTGCTAGAAAGAGACATTATGACTGAATTAGAAACTACAGAAACTATGACTGAATTAGAAACTACTAGCTCCAGGACAGACAAACAATTGCCTAAACTTACAGCAATCTGGATATCAAAGGTCAATCTTTCCTTGAGGTAAAATTACACCTGATGGAGTTGTTCCTATAGAAACTGGATGGCCAAAGGAAGATTTGAAGATTGAGAACCAAAATCTAGTTCAGGTACTTAGTTATTCTAATCAACACTATTACAAGATCCAAATAAGTATGGGAAAGAGAGGAAAAACTATAGTCAAATTAATAAAAAATATGACCAGACACGCCAGGGATTTTTTTGATGGCTGCAATGTGTCTTTCCTTCCTATGGTGTGGCTTCCTCCCTAGGAGGCATTACATTTGGAATATTGATGTTTGTTGGTCTAATATTCTTTTTGTATGTCATTTGTAGATGCTGTTTCATATGCCAAAAAAAAAATAAGACATCCAACAAAATTTTGCTAGTGCAGATTTTCCAAACACCCTCCCATTATATCAGACATCTGGATCAACCGCTGAACCTGCCCTGACTGTCTTTCTGTCATCACCCACCCCTCCCTGCCCGCCCTTCAGCAGGAAGCAGTTAAGATCTGTTGGTCTTGTCCCAATTCCTAAAGGCAGTTAGGGGTCAAGGGGTCACATGTTCAGAGAGGGGAATAGCTGGGAGCATCTGACCACAGCAAAGCCCCTTGGGCATAAGGTTCCTCTTAAGAATGTAAGACACATCTCCTCCCCCTAAGGTTCCCCTCAGGAATTTGACAAAGACCTGACTAAAAATAAGTAATAGACCATAAAACGTATGACCCACAAGGAACAGTATGGCCATAGACCACCCCTCATACAATGGAAATGAGCCAATCAGGAATGGACAACCCAGCACCTAGAGCTATCAAGCCAATAAGGGTAGAACCTGAGAAGGATCAAGGGGGAAGGAAAGGAGAGGACGACCAGAAAAACAAGGACCCTTGCCTATAGTTGCAGGCATTCACTTTCAATGCCTCCTCTCTGTAAAGAGAGCTTTTCTACTATTCTTCCTTTCTGATCTCATACTCTAATAAAATTTTGCAAGCTGCTCTTTCTGTGTCCACCTCTTCATTCTTTGAAGCAGCGAGACAACGAACACTGGGTATTGAGGTAAAAAATCCTGCAACACATCCTCCCAGCAAATCAATATTCACCAACCCACAAGCTCCCCTAGCCTCCTTGTTTCAGTTTTTATCAAGGCTTCATTAGATAGGCATGATTGATTACATCATTGACCATTGGTGATTGAACTCAATGTCTAGACTCACTCACCTCCCTGGAATTTGCTGAAAGTTCCAATCCTCTAATCATGGTGCATGGCCAGCTCCTCCCTTGAAATTATCTAAGGGCTCACCTTCAGCCACCTTCTTAGCATAAACTCAGATATGGTTAAGAGGGACTCATTATGAATAACTAAAGACACTCCTATTACTCATGATATTCCAAGGGTTTTAGAAGCTCTGTGCCGGGAACTGAGAACAAAGACCACATATGTTTTGTTTTATCATTTCATTTTACTTTTTTTCATCATCATAAGTGTCTCTTTAATCCCTATCACCTATTTCATCCACATCCCCACCCACCTCCCCTCTGGTAACCATCAGTTTGTTTTCTGTAGTTAAGAGTCTGTCTCTGCGGCACCTGGGTGGCTCAGTTGGTTAAGCAGCCGACTTCGGCTCAGGTCATGATCTCGCAGTCCGTGAGTTCGAGCCCTGTGTCGGGCTCTGTGCTGCCAGCTCAGAGCCTGGAGCCTGTTTCAGATTCTGTGTCTCCCTCTCTCTGACCCTCCCCCGTTCATGCTCTGTCTCTCTCTGTCTCAAAAATAAATAAATGTTAAAAAAATTTTTTTTAAAAAAAGTCTGTTTCTTGGTTTGTCTTCTTTTTTTCTTTGCTCATTTGTTTCTTAAATTCATCATATAGTATTTATCTTTTTCTGACTGACATTTCGCTTAGCATTATACTCTCTAGCTCTATCCATGTCGTTACAAATGGCAAGATTTCATTATTTTTTTATGGCTGAATAATATTCCATTATATATACAGGGATGCCTGGGTGGCTTTAGTTGGTTAAGCTCCCAACTCTTGATATCGGTTCAGATCTTAATCTCATGGTCATGGGATGGAACCCCACATTAGGCTCCACACTGAGCACAGAGCCTGCTTGGGATTCTCTCTCTTTACCTCTCTCTCTGACCCTCCCCCCTCTCAAAATAAGTAAACATTAAAAAATATTTCATTATATATATATTAATATATATATATCTATATATATATTATATATATTAATCTATATATCTCATTATATATAATATAATAATATATATATTATATATATATATATATTACAGCACCCCATAACAGTCTATTTTTAAATTGATACCAACTTAACTATAATCACATACAAAAACTCTACTTCTATATGGCTCCATCTTCCCAAACTTTATATTATTAATGTCAAAATTCCATCTTTATATATTCTGTACCCATTATATGGATTTATAATTATTCATAAGGAGGAACTGGAAGTAAGTCTATACTTAGAGAACCAGTACCGTGGTCTTCCAGTTTCAAGGTGCTAGTTCTGGGCCCTAGCTTTTCTTTCTTGCCTCAGACTCAGGCCCTCAGCATGCTGGATTTGATACCTGACTAGGCACTTTGATCACAAGTGCAGAGCTCCTCTTTCTCAGGACACAGAGGACAGAAGCTTTTGAAAATTTTGGAAAAATAGAGCATAGAATAATAACATATCTGAGAAAAAGACAAATTCTACAAAGACTTGTACTAGTCTAGAGCACCCATGTCCCTACTGTAGTCAGGGTCTCACAGAGGTCAAGAAAGGCTCCAGCTAATTCCATTATTTAAGGGTCACTTTAATTAAGGAGGAAAAAAGGCCAAAGCAGGGTATAACAATTGTGGTATCCTTTTATTTACTTATTTAGTAAACTTTTTCATGTAAAAATGCTCAAACTCATAGAAAAGTAGGACATTCATATATCCACCAAGATTCAGCAACTGTTAACATTTTTGCTATATTTGCTTCATTTATATATAAATAATTCATCAAATCAAAGATGACACTGATTGTAAGACACCCCATTATTTTACATGAAAATAAAATAAAACACTGCTATTAATTGTTTAAACACCACCAATTTCTAAGATACATTCCAATTTTTAGGGATATTAAGATATAAAAAAAGAAACGTGTCTAAAGATTGTGTGTTACATAACTCCACTATATGAAGTCCTACATCAGGTAAAACTGATCTATGGTGAAAGAGATAATCAGAACAGTGGCTCCCTCAGTGAGGGGCTGGAGAGAAGATTGATTTGGAAAAGGCAGGAGGAAATGTTCTGAGGAAAATATTCTGTATTTTGATAGAATAATGGCATTTATCAAAACTCATTTCTTTGTAAGATTTAACATCTGTATATAATACATAATACTGTATTTATTATATCTCAGAAATTAAAATAACAAAATGTGACTTGACATTGATTTTTGTTTTTGCTAAAGCATTTAAAAGGTAAATTAAAGTAAATTCTTCATGGGGAAAAACTGAGAGCTTTTTCCCTGAGATCAGGAACACGACAGGGATGTCCACTCTCACCGCTGTTGTTTAACATAGTGTTGGAAGTTCTAGCATCAGCAATCAGACAACAAAAGGAAATCAAAGGCATCAAAATTGGCAAAGATGAAGTTAAGCTTTCACTTTTTGCAGATGACATGATATTATACATGGAAAATCCGATAGACTCCACCAAAAGTCTGCTAGAACTGATACATGAATTTAGCAAAGTTGCAGGATACAAAATCAATGTACAGAAATCAGTTGCATTCTTATACACTAATAATGAAGCAACAGAAAGACAAATAAAGAAACTGATGCCATTCAGAATTGCACCAAGAAGCATAAAATACCCAGGAATAAACCTAACCAAAGATGTAAAAAATCTGTATGCTGAAAACTATAGAAAGCTTATGAAGGAAATTGAAGAAGGTATAAAGAAATGGAAAAACATTCTGTGCTCATGGATTGGAAGAATAAATATTGTCAAAATGTCAATACTACCCAAAGCTATCTACACATTCAATACAATCCCAATCAAAATTGCACCAGCATTCTTCTCGAAACTAGAACAAGCAACCCTAAAATTTATATGGAACCACAAAAGGCCCCGAATAGCCTTTTGAAGGCTATTTTGAATTTTGAAGAAGAAGACCAAAGCAGGAGGCATCACAATCCCAGACTTTAGCCTCTACTACAAAGCTGTCATCATCAAGACAGCATGGTATTGGCCCAAAAACAGACACATAGACCAATGGAATAGAATAGAAACCCCAGAACTAGACCCACAAACGTATGGCCAACTCATCTTTGACAAAGCAGGAAAGAACATCCAATGGAAAAAAGACAGTCTCTTTAACAAATGGTGCTGGGAGAACTGGACACCAACATGCAGAAGATTGAAACTAGACCACTTTCTCACACCATTCACAAAAATAAACTCAAAATGGATAAAGGACCTGAATGTGAGACTGGAGACCATCAAAACCCTAGAGGATAAAGCAGGAAAAGACCTCTCTGACCTCAGCCGCAGCAATTTCTTACTTGACACATCCCCAAAGGCAAGGGAATTAAAAGCAAAAATGAACTATTGGGACCTTATGAAGATAAAAAGCTTCTGCACAGCAAAGGAAACCACCAACAAAACTAAAAGGCAACCAACAGAATGGGAAAAGATATTTGCAAATGACATATTGGACAAAGGGCTAGTATCCAAAATCTATAAAGAGCTCACCAAACTCCACACCCGAAAAATAAATAACCCAGTGAAGAAATGGGCAGAAAACATGAATAGACACTTCTCAAAAGAAGACATCCAGATGGCCAACAGGCACATGAAAAGATGCTCAATGTCGCTCCTAATCAGGGAAATACAAATCAAAACCACACTCAGATATCACCTCATGCCAATCAGGAGACTATAGATGCTGGCGAGGATGTGGAGAAACGGGAACCCTCTTGCACTGTTGGTGGGAATGCAAATTGGTGCAGCCACTCTGGAAAACAGTGTGGAGGTTCCTCAAAAAATTAAAAATAGACCTACCCTATGACCCAGCAATAGCACTGCTAGGAATTTACCCAAGGGATACAGGAGTACTGATGCATAGGGGCACTTGTACCCCAATGTTTATAGCAGCACTCTCAACAATAGCCAGATTATGGAAAGAGCCTAAATGTCCATCAACTGATGAATGGATAAAAAATTGTGGTTTATATACACAATGGAGTACTACGTGGCAATGGGAAAGAATGAAATATGGCCGTTTGTAGCAACATGGATGGAACTGGAGAGTGTTATGCTAAGTGAAATAAACCATACAGAGAAAGACAGATACCATATGGTTTCACTCTTATGTGGATCCTGAGAAACTAACAGAAACCCATGGGGGAGGGGAAGAAAAAAAAAAAAGAGGTTAGAGTGGAAGAGTGCCAAAGCATAAGAGACTCTTAAAAACTGAGAACAAACTGAGGGTTGAGGGGAGGGTGGGTGATGGGTATTGAGGAGGGCATCTTTTGGGATGAGCACTGGATGTTGTATGGAAACCAATTTGACAATAAACTTCATATATTGAAAAAATAATAATAAAGTAAATTCTTCAGCATGCATCTCCAAAAAATAAGAACATTCTACTATATAACTGCAATGCCCTTATTTCATACCTAAAAATTTAACAACAATAGTTTCCTAATATTATCTTTGGTTCATATTCAAATTTCTCTAAATGTAATTGTCTAATGTTTTATTTTACTTTTTTGAAAGAGAGCACGCACATGTGCCTGTGAGCAAGTGGTGGGGGGCATAGGGAGATGGAGAGAGAGAATCTTGAGCAGGCTCCATGCTTAGCATGGAGCCTGATGTGGGGCTTGATCTCATGATTGTGAGATCATGACCTGAGCTGAGATTAAGAGTTGGCCGCTTAAACTGACTGAGCCACTCAGGTGCCCCTATGTTTGTTGTTTTTAAGCTTTTTTTTAATTTTAATTTTTAAATTTTATTTGAGAGAGAGAGAGAAAGAGAGCAATGTAGAGGGGCAGAGGGGGAGAGAGAGAGAGAGAGAGAGAGAGAGAGAGAATCCTCAACAGGCTCCATGACCAGCAAGGAGCCCAACATGGGCCTGGATCCCATGATCCTGGGATCATGACCTGAGCCCAAATCAAGAGTCAGATGCTCAACTGACTGAGCCACCCAGGTGCCCCTTAAAAGTTTTATTAAAAAATAAAACACATATACAGAAAACTATACCAATCATAACATATGGCTTTGAAAATTAACATAAAGTGAACACTCTTATAACCACCACTTACGATAAGAGATGGAACTTTGCCGGCCACTCAGAAGTAATTCATGTTTCATCTTAATCACAACCAACCCTTTTTCAAAATGACTACAATTCTGGGCAAGATTCCCTGAGTTTTGGCATGTTGATAGCAGGTTGTTTGTTTCTGTGCCCTTTATACTCAGTTGGATACAAAATCTTTGGCTCACATTTTCTTTCCTTGATATGTTAAATATGTGACTCTATTTTCTTCCAGCATAAAGAATTGCTGTTGAAAGTCTAGTGGAAATCTAATTTTCTTTCCATTATAATTCATTTGGCCTTTTGGCCTAGATACAAAAAAGGATCAATTTTATTCTTCCTCTTTGAAGTTTAGAATATGTCTTAGTGTTTGTCTTTCTGGGTCAATATTTTCAGTTTTAAGGGGTGCCTTTTCAAAATGTAATTTAAAATCTTTATTTTAAGAAAGTTTTCTTGAATAATTATTTTTACTATTTGTCATGTTGTTGCCTTGGTTTGGTTTTCATTTGCAGTAACCCCTAAAAAACATGTTATATATTATTTACATGTCTTCAATGTTTGTCATTTTCTATCAAATCTTCTTTCTCTTTATTCTTTAAAAGCTTTCTTTTTTCACCTTCTACTTCTCATATAAGGCAATATCTATAGTCTATATATACTCTTGTTTCTTTCTGGTTTAGTTTTATTTCTGAAATCACTTTTATTCTGAATTTTCCTTAAGTTTTGTCACTTAACTGCAATATTTTTCTAGTTCTGATTCATGTTAATCTTTGATACCTTGTATCTTTTCAAGTATCTTTTAGCTAGTTTTGAAATACTAGTTTATATTTTTCATCAATTTTGTGGAAGGGAACTTGGTCAATTAGCTTTAGGAATCCATGTTGTTTAAACTGCTCCAGCCTCTTCAGATCTTATCGGAGACCCCTTGTACTCATCCAATATTGGAACAGGCAAACCGTCTGTTGCTTCATCTGCTTTGCTTGAATCAGCCCATTCTGCCTTCCATAAATACAATTTTGCCATCCCATCAGTTGCCCTGTTTCTTCCCTCTGCTTTCTCCTGTATCAATGTGAATATAATGCAGATTTTGTAATACTGGTACTAGTTGTCCTTACTCTCTTGAGTTTTTAAATTTTGTGGGGACACCTTGTCATTTGACCTTGTTGTCCACAGTTGTTTTTGGTTTCACTATCTAGTTACTGTCTGCTGTTTTTTGTTTTTTGTTTTTGTTTTTTGGATGGGGAGGGGATTCAGGGAGATTAAAAAACCATGCCACTGCTGTCTCTTTCTAGAATTGTCGGGGTGTGGGGGGGTGTGGGTGGGAAATGTGCCAGGAGAGCTCAGGAAGCAAATTATATTTTCATCCAGGACCATGTGCCTAAACCACAGTTAAGTGTGAATAGGAGAAGATGGGTCCCCGGAAGCAAGCTATCATATTTTTGAACTCTATATCAAAAAAGAGGAAACAACAGATGTTCACTACAGTGTTTTATGTAACATTTCATTTGAGGGATTCTACTATTTAAAAAAAAAAGAAAGGTATGATAGCTCTTCCTCAGCACTGTCTGTAGGAGGTGGCAGAGGTCTCCTACTTCATCATAGTCACCCTCAGACCTCTGGTGAAACCTGAGATCATTAAAAAGAGGACCAAGAAGTTCATCTGGTACCAGTCAGACCCATATGTCAAAATTAAGTGAAACTAGTAGAAACCCAGAGCCATAGGGTGCTCAGAAGATTCAAGGGCTAGATCTTGATGCCCAACATTGGTTAAGGGAGCAATAAGAAAACAAAGCACATGATGCCTGGTGGCTTCCAGAAGATCCTAGTCTGAACTGTCAAAGAGCTTGAAGTGTTGCTAATGTGTAACAAATCTTACTGTGCAGAGAGTGCTTACAATGTCTCCTCCAAGAACCACAAAGCCATTAGGGAAAAAGCAGCTCAGCTGGCCATCAGAATCACCAATCATGGCTCCAGGTTGTGTAGTGAAGAAAATGAATAGACATACAGCTTATGTGCACATCATATTTGTGTTAATAACACCATAAAACTACCAAAAAAAGTATGATAATACTTGTCTAAGATAATGCAATTACATGACTTGTCCTTTAACCCTATTTTAAAGTTAACTTTTAATTATATGAATGACTTACAAATACATTCCTTTATAAGAGATTAACACGAACATAAGGCTAAAGTCCTCTTTGACCAGCTCACCAATCCAAATCCCCTGGCTATTTTTTGATGCCTAGCTGACTTTGCCCTATCTTCAACAAACTTCTGGTCCACAACCTTCTGCCCTGCTGACATAGCATTTAAAGTCATTTTGACATTAACTAAAGTTAAATGTAATGATGAAAATGAACCTGCTAATAGCCATTTGGGGAGGATTATCTGTGCTGTTTTCCATTTGTACAAAAAATGTAAAACTTGAGAATGGTTGAGAATTTAAGAAATTTTGCTCTTTCTCTGTTCTAGAGCATGGTGAGAGCCTTAGACATTGTTCTATCTTTGATCAGCAAATCTTACTATTCCACCACAGTATTGGTAACTAATGGGCTTTTGGGCTCCCCTTTCATAAGGTTTGTGGAGATTGCTTTGATTATAGTGCCTTATGATTCAAGTTGCAAAAAACCGTACTCATATTGGCTATTAAAAAGGGATACACTGGTTCATGGAACCACACAGTGTGGAGGTATTTGACACTTCAAGAGTCACTGGATTCAGGGCCCCAGTGGGCTCACGGCAATACTATGCCTTACTCAACTTCAGGGGCTCCCATTATATTGCATGGCATGAGCCCAACACTAGGTACTCTTGGCAATGCCCCCATAGTCCTGTGCTGGGAGGTCTTCTCTTTGTTCTGCTTTCTCTGTTGACTCCCTCTTAGTGGTCTCTCTTCATAGCAGTAAAGTGCTGTAGTAACTCGTCTCCCCACACTCCCCACTTGCTCCTCAGGAGAGAACAGAGGACTTCTTTCTCCCAAAGGCCCCAGGAAAAATTCCATCATGATTCACTGGCTCTGATTGGGTCACAGTCCCAGCTCTGAGCCAATCACTGAGGTCAGGAGAAAACTGATGTGCTGATTGGCTCATGCCTAATCAAGGTTGGCAGCTTCTTTAGCATCTCTTGAATGGTAGCGGTGAGTAGGAGGACACCAGGAATGGTTAACAGAGTGGGGCTGTGACAAGGAATGGTTCCATCTGACTTAGATGGCACCCTCTCTTACAAGGCAACATATCATAGCAGTTGGGAGTGTTGACTATGGAGCCTAATGACCTTGGTTCCAAAATTGACATAACCATTTAAGAGTTATGTGACCTTGGGAAATTACCAAACCTCTTTGGGCCTCAGTTTCTTCATCTGAAAAGTAGGGGATGACAGCAATACCCCCCATAAGATTGTGCGACATAAAATTGATTATATATGCATAAAACACTTAGAATAGAGAAAGGCATGGGATAAGATCTAAAGTCTTTGCCATTATTGACAGATTTAATGATCCTGAGGAGAAAGTAGGGGAAATATTCCGTACAGCAAGTCTTCAATAAAGGGTAGTGTTCCTTTAATCTAAGGTGGGATAAGCTAAGATAAAGTGACTGGAAGTGACCCCTTTCATCAACTCATCCATCTTAGTTTGGAAAGATATGCTTGCAGGTTCCATGCATGTGCATGATGAGGTATGGCTTGCATTGAGGAGATCGGGGGGTGAGGGCATCACTGTAGAATGCCATTAAGAGCAACTCATTGTGAGATTTGATTCACAAACATTGTTCTAGAACTTTAGACTCTGATTCATGATTCCGCTCCCAGCCTTGGGAGCAGCAACCACTTCAGTTTGTGATGCAACATGCTGACTTATAAACCATTTATAGCTCTCCTCCATACTTAACACAGCCATCCCACAAATGACTCAGGTTGCAACTAGAGGGGAAACTGGGGACTGTGACTGAACTTTCTCTATAATGGAGTGTAAATTGTCCTTTTGAATAGTGCCTTTTTCATAAATCTCAGGTCTCGAACATGGTAATTAAGAGAAGCCTGAGAAACAAAAGAGGCTTGTGTTCCAGGCCTTCTTTTCAAATCCCCAATGTTGAATTCTCTGTGCCTGTGTCTCCGCCTGGCATTTGATTTCTCCCAACAGCCTCCTCCCACCCTTTTCTTAGTAACAATCTCAGATCCTGGCAGCAAATGGCATGCAAAGCTGGGCACATTTTTATTCTACGCAGACAGCGTTATATAAATCTTCTTGCTTTAAAGTAATTTCTTTTGCCCTTTATTTCTTTTGTGTGCCTTTGGGAGTCTGCTTGGATTCTTAATGGGCCATATCCCTGGCTGGCTTTGCTCGTGCTTTTAAGCAGAACGATGGATTCCAATGACTTTCATACAGGCATTCACACATTTAATGAAGACCTACTATGTGGCAGTTGCTGATGTAATCAGAAGGCTCCTCCCTATCCTTTTAAGCTAGTTTTTCTGTCCAACAAACTCTACTTTAGAACTGCCCCCTTTTCTTTTCTTTTCTTTCCTTTTCTTTCTTTCACTTTCTTTTCTTTTCTTCTTTTTTTAAAAGGCACAGTCTTAGCTAAAAGGCCTAATTCCTATATGGTTATCCCTATTCTGGGTGGCTAATGAAATGAGATCAAGGCCATCAATTCTCCCAGGACTGTATCAGGCTATGTTACATTTCCCTGTTTTCTAACATTATTCTAAGGGCATCTTCCTCCTGTCATTCATCTTGCTTATTTTCCTAAAGTTAGGTCAACATCATGACTCTTCAGGAAAACATTCCTGGATCCTTCTGATTTATATGTTCCTCCCCTAGACTCCCTTGGGTCCACCCTTCTTGGAGAAAGCATTGCAGTTGGACTGTGAGCAGTGATTTACTCGGCTATCTCCTTCACTAGCATAGAAGCCAGGCAGGGACCATGTCTGATTGGACTTACTATCTCCAGTGGATGAATCAACACATATTTACTAAGTACCTACTGTACCAGTGACTGTACTAGGCTCTTGGGACAACAAGATGTTATTTCTTTGAAGATTACAATCTCATAGAAAGATACACACTAGGTTAATAGTTACACGTCATTATACAATCTTGAACTGATCAGTGCTTTGAAGGAAAAGAACAGGATATTAGGAGACTGTGTGGTAGGAGGATACAGAGGTTGGATAAACAGGACTTTTGCCTGAGTAGGAGTGCAGAGGGAAAGCTAGGAGGGCTTTCTGTCAGGAGACTTTGAGGTGTACTGAATGAGTCAGTAGATTGTGAGTAGGGGAGAGAGGAAAGGGAACTAGGCTGCTTGGTCATCATGGGCATCTGCTGACTTGGCTTGTCCTGTGTCCCTTCTCCAGGTGATATTACCCTGATTTTTCTTCTTGGGGATCTAAGCCTTCCTTATTTTCATTCTCACCGCTGCCTTCTTTTAGTAATAGGCATTTGACTAGTGATCATGTGATTAGTCTAGGGATGAATTTGGACCTCAGTCAAGTCTGGGAGTCTCAGCAAAACTATTCTTTTAGTGCTTGGGGGTTTGTACTCAAAAGAAAAGGGAAAAAGATAGATGAAGACAGGTAGATTCTTGATGATTTTTTTTCAGCACCTGGATCCAGCCATACCTAAAACTCATGTGTCTAATGAGTTTAATAATTGTGTCTAAATTCACATATGGTTCTCAAAGCTATTGGCTAAACCTCCCATCTTTTTATTTGGCTTAAGCTCATTTTCACAGGGCTTCAGTGACTTGCAACTAAAAGTGTCTTTATTAATACAATGATTTTAACTGATGTTACTCATTTGCTAAAGCCAAAAGGGCGTGGGGGAGGCCAGCCAAAGCAATCGTGGAGGTCAGTTAGCTAGAAGGAGAGGCAGCTGAAATACACTAATATTTCTTGTACTGACAGGGATTCCCCCAAGCCTTTATATTCTACATTCTCTTCCTCAGAGATCCAGACCCTTGGGTGTGCATCAGTGTTTAATGTCTAGTAACAGATGCACTGAGGGAGAGCTGCTATAGGGAGATACAAATACAAACCTTCCCAGGCTCTGGCAAGGCAGGTGGTCCGGTACCTGAGGTGCTGGAAAACCACAAGCTGCCTCTGTGTTGGAGGAATGAGGAACAACCATGATTTAAGAGTGGAGAGCTGGCAGGCAAACTGGTTTTTGCTGGACCTGCAGAGCCAGGCAAGCTGGGTCGGTCAGTGGCTTCTGTGAGCAATGGCACTGGTGGGTCATGTCCGCCATCTAGCGCCAAATGTCACCTTTTGCAAGTTGTTTACTGGCTGTTTCCAGCTGGAAGGTTTTTGAGGGCCAGTTGGAAGGAGGAGGTCACTACCTCTGTCTTTACATCAGGAAGAAACTCAAAATCAGATTTTCTATATTATCTCCAATTTACCTTCTTGCACTCCCAGAGCCTAACTGATTGGATAGGGGAAAAGGGCAATCATCTCACAATGTTAAACTTCTGTCTCATTTCAAACCTCTAGGGTACTATGAATTTTATAGATAGACCAGATAGATTTGATAGATAGATAGATAGATAAGATAGGTGGGTGGGTGGATGGATGGATGGATGAATGGATAGATGGATAGACGGATGGTTGGGTGGATAGGTAATTAAAAAAATAAATCCTGTAATGGTCGTATTTATGATTCAGTGTTCTGGCAAGAAACAGCACACTCCAAAGCAGTACCTGGGGAGAGTTTAATGAAAGGGCTACTTACAAAGGAGTGAGAAGGAACCCAGGGAAACAATCAAGACCTGGGGAAGCATGCTAGAGTTAGTGGCAGTAGGAAGCAGCTACAACCCATAGGCCTGATGGAACAAAAAGAGGGAGAGGACCCAGCAGAATCTGCTCTATGGAAGAGGCCACTTGACAGGTGCTGTGGTCCCAGCTGCTGGTTCTTGACTGGGTTCCTGAGAAGCACACTAAGAAGAGGATTCATCTGTAAGTAATTTATTAAGGAAGTACTCCCAGGGCAGATGGGAAGTGAAGTGTGAGAAGCAGGGCAGCACAGGTGAGAAATCCAGGCAAAGTGTGATCCCAGGCAAAGTCCTCTGGAGGGTAGTTTCAGCCTGATGCTATAGGGGAGTTTTGGAGGGTAGGTTATGTTTCAGAAGACCTGCCTAGAGGCAGAGAGCCTTAGCATTTAAACCCTCAACCTGATAGTCACCAGTTAGGTGGGAGGGGAGGAAGCATGGGAGTCACCTAGGTCCTAGACTTTCTGAATGTTCAGTTAGGGTGAAGGGGTAGTTTTGAGGCTCTGCAAACACTGCCTTAACATAGCTGTAGGTGCTGGATGTTAGAATAACACACTGAAAATCAGTTCAAAGGGATCTAAAGGGATCTGGGTGAAGCAAAGACATCTGTCTCATGTGGGGATGGGAGCTGGTGAAATGTGGGATGTCAGATGACTCCTGAAGGAGGAAGACACAGATGGTTTTGAAGTACAAAAGGATTGTTTGGGGGGAAGGAAGGTAATGCCTGTGAAAAATAAAGGGAGAGCCTGAGAACACAGTCATATCTGACAGTCAGCCAATCCCATGGGAACTCTGGAGCAAACACTGATCATGAGAGGGGTCATGCACTGGGCAGCAGCGACTTGTTGCCATGTCTAGTCATTGCCTGGTAGTTGACTAGGAAAGGCAAGATCCTGAAGGTGGCACAACAGGAGGCTGTCTCCTTGCAGCTGAATAGCAACTTCTTTTAGAAGGGAGATCCAAACAGAGCACCTCCACAGCTGCCACACTTAATGAAATGTAGCATATCTGGTTGCCTCAGCCATCTCCTAACACTAAGAAGGAAGAGCCTGCCCACAAGGAGTATAGGTACAAGGGGCAGAGAGAGAAACATGAGAGAAACGTGGCCCTTGTGGTTCACATGAGCACATAGATCCAGCTGTGCCTGACACCCATAATATGCTTGACTTTTTTGGTTATGTGAACTAATAAATACTCTGCTTAAGTCATTTTGAGTTTGGGTTTTCTGTTTCAGCAAAAGAAAGATTCCTGATTCATACATTCCCTGAGCTTCACTTAACTGTAAATGAGGTTCATGATACCACTTGGCAGGGTTTGAGTTGAAAGAGGGACAATTAATGTAAAGCACAGGCACAGAGTAGATGCCCAATAAATAGCACTTAATATTATGAGAGGAAAAAGCAAAGGGCGCAAAGCAAGGTATGGACACCCCTGGAGGCACCTCTGTGTCCAGGGTAGGCCAGTGGGCTGAGTTCAGCGCTCAGTAAGGATAGTGCCTGGTTGGGCTGTCCAGTGGGGCCCAGCTGTAAAGCAGGACTGGCCTCTTGAGTCACTGTGACCCTGTGGCTTTTCTGCAATGAGTGTTCCCTGACCCAGTGCATTATTGTCCACGTAGGAGTAAAAACAAGTCTTCTTTCTAGCCAAAGATGAGGATTGTCATCCTCTTTTTCTTTACCTGGACAGTCTTTGAATTTATTTTTGTTACTGTTGATTGTAAACTATGTAAATGGTTCTTTTGTGGAAGTATGTAAAGTTTATAATAAAATAAAAAGAATAAACGTGACCACATTTGCAGCATTGTGTTGATTCCAAAGCTTTGGGGAAAAACAACAACAACAAAACAAGAAAGAAAAGAGACTTCTAATTTATAACCCAAGAACTATTTTCAGTTTTCTGAGAGAAATGGGAAATTTTATATTTTAAAAATCTGCTGGGCTTCCCACTGGTCTTCTTTTCTTCTCCCACCAAAAATTTCAAAGCTTTAAAAGACTTCTTAGTAGAGACTCTGTGTTCTGAATGTTACAATGACAGCAGTAGAGGTGGAGGCTGCTACATCTCATTTCTCCTAATCTCCCCGGGGAAGTTCATGTCCTAATTATTACAGAGAGCAAAAAGTGGCTTTGAATAGCTATTTTGGTTCATCGAGCACTTAATACCTGTTATTAAAGAAGCTCCTACCTGGTCTGATTGCTTATTGTGAGACTAGAGCACCTACAGTTACTTTAATAGCATGCATGACAGCTCTTGGGTAAAGTAGATAACATCAAAAGCCAGTGGAAAGTGGAGTCCTCTGGCACCTGCTCTGGTTCTTACTTTCTTTCTGTCTTCAAGTCAAGGAGAGACTAGATGATTTCGACTGGTTTTTCTCATTTTTCTTAGGGCTTGGGGGACCACAAAAGCCCATCTTTATGTCACTTCCCTTGTGGTGCCATCCCCAGCATGCCCTGGCAGAATTAATTATTGCTTCCTTTGGTATCTGTGGTAGCCAGCATCCAGAATGGCCTCCAATGATACCTGCTTCCTGGGTTACATGCCCTTACTTAGTACCATCCTACACTGAATGAGGCTGACCTGTGTGACCAATAGGATATTGCAGAAATGAGCATATAACTTCTGAAGTTAGGCCATAAAAGACATTGTGGAATCTTTCTTGTTCTCTCTTGGATCACTTGCCCTGTGGAAGTTTAGCTGCTGTGTCATTAAAAGACAGTAGTTTTAAAAGATGTCCACAGATTCTTTGATACATCTCCCTTCAGGAAATGGAGCTTAATTCCTTTCTCCTTAAGTGTGACTGGACTTGTTGGCTCACTTCTAATGAACAGAATATAGCAGACATAATGATTTGTGATTTCTGAGATTTAGTCATGAAAGGAATCACAACTTTACCCTTGCTGTCTCTCTTAGACTATGTGATCTGAGGGGAAATTCCCTGACATGAGGACACTCAAACATCCCTGTGGATAGATCCATGAAGCAGGGAACTGGGACTGCCTGTTGACAACTATGGGAGTGAGTCTTCCAGGAGGCATAACCTGCAGCTCTGGTCAAGGCTACAGATGGCTGCGTTCTAGCTGACGACTTGACTACAACGTCTTCATGAAAGATTCTATGCCAGAATCACCCAGCTAAGCTGCTCCTAAATTTATAATCATTTAAGTTTTAATTAAGTCTTAAAAAATATATGTAATTTATTATTATCAGCTAAATTAGAGGAGGAAAATTTACTTATTTTTCACCCTAATATGACAAAAGAAACTTTACTGTTTTTGGTTTGGTTTTGCCAAGAAAAGCCAAAGTTAACAGTCAAGAGCTAAGACTGTAGTATATTATTTGTGGAGGTATACTGCTTAATGAAACAATAAAACTATAAAAATGTAAATGACTTTACATACAAAACACAAAGAAGGGGCACCTGGCTGGCTCAGGCAGTAGAACATGCGACTTTTGATCTTGGGGTCATGAGTTCTGGCCCCACGCTGGGGGTAGAGATTATTAAACAAATACATAAATAAATATTTTTAAAAACCATAAAGAAATAAATTCAAAACCAAAATAATCTTTTTAGAAATCAGGGGGTAATTGACATATAACATTGTATGAGTTTCAAGTATACAACATAATGATTGTATATGTATATATTGCTAAATGATCACCACGGCAAGTCTTCAGTGTGGTCCCTGCCCCCCCTGCCCTCACCTCCGCTGAGGGCTCTGCTGTTTTGAGAGAAATACACCAGTGAGAGCTGGGACTCCTTCCCAGGAAGAACTTAGGCTCACTTTGGTTTGTTTCCAGGGTGGGGTTATTTTAGAGATTCCAACCCCCCCCCCCCCACCCCAGGCCTCCCTCTCCTGGCTTTGCTTGAATCTTGGCTGTTGGAGGCTCAGAGTGGGTGGGGTAGGGCGGGGGTGGCCAGGGGTGCCCCATAGGGGCCCTGACCCTGTTGCTGTGTCCTCCTCTCTCCTCTTCCTGCTGCCCATGAGGGCCCCTGGACTAGCTGGGCCTGGGACCAAGGTGTCTGGACAGGCAGCTTGTTTGGAGAAGTGGCTGTTGGTGGAAGGCTGGGTGTCCCTACTTGACTCACCTCTTTGGTCAAAATAAAAAGAATTATCTCAGGTCAGAAAAAAAAATACAGAAGGTGGCTGAGATGCCAGCAGCTCCAAGGGCAGGGGAGGGGGTGGTAGGGTGGGTAGCGTGGCGCCAAGCGCAGCAGGGGTGAAGGTGGCAGCCAGTGGCCAGCAGGCAGCATAGGTCGCATTCTCCTTGCTCCTAGGCCATGGGTGCCAGGGCAGCAGGGCAGCATGGACAATAAGTCAAGACAACTAGACAATAAGTCTAGTTAATATCTGTCACCATACAGTTACAAAATCTTTTTTTTTCTTTTCAAGATAATCTTTTAAAATAAATATTATTGGATTAAAAAGACAACAGAAAAATAGTGCAACTCCTTTTGAAAAAAACAGTTTGACAGTTCCTTAAAACATGAAACATAAGGGGAGGTTTCAAGATAGCAGACTAGGAAGATCCTGATCTCACCTCTTCCCATGGACACAACAAATCTCCACCTACGTTCAGAATAATTGCCTCTGAAGACGACCTAGAACCTGGATGGACAGACCCTCCCAGCAAGGGATGGCACTGAGATGGGTAGAAGAGGCAGAGATGTGGCTATGCTAAGGAAAAAAAACTACACACCAGGTACAGCACTCCACTGTCAGGAGGGATCTCAAATGTACAGAAATTTTCCCTGAGGAGTGAGATATTCGAGCTCCAGATCAGGCACCCCAAACCTTAACTCTACACAAGAGAGATGATCTGGCAAAAAGCTATCTTTGAAAACTAACAGGGAATACTTCAAGGAAAACTATAGAACTATAGGGAAATGCACTTTTGAAGGGCTTGTGTGCAGACTCACTTGACCTAGAAACTAGCACAAAAACATCAGATGGAAAAGTACATAGATCACAGGTGAAGGAGACCCACTTATGAATGAGAGAACCAGCTGGAAAGGCAGGAGGCAGGAGGCAGCTGGGTCTCTCTCTGGGGATTGAAACTGGCAGCAACCATTTTTGCTACGTAATTCTGCTCTGCTGATCCCAGCAGTGATGGCTGCCATTTTGGAATCTCCTTCTAAATTGCTAATGCCTTGGGGTATGACTTGCTGAAAGCATCACACAACCCTGTGTGTTGGCTGGGCCTCACAATCGACAGAATGATAACTCTGCCCACAGCACACCAGCAACAGTCAAAACTGGTCTTTATAGTTAGCTGAGACAGGAGCCATACCCCCCACCAGTGTACCCAAAGCACCTATGGCTCTGCCATACTACAAAGGCGACACAATTGGAGCAGCTGGCTCTGGTGGCCAGGGATTGTACTTCCGGGTCGCACAGGACATCTTTAATATAAGGCCATTCCTTCAAGACTGGGATACTTAGCTGTACTACCTAATACACAGAAACAAACACACAAAGTTAGGCAAAATGAAGAAAGAGAGGAATATGTTCTAAATGAAAGAACGAGATGAAATCTTAGAAAAAAACTAAATGAAGTGAAGATAAGCAATATACCTGATAAAGAGTTTAAAGTAATGGTCATAAAGATGCTTACCAAACTCAGGAGAAGAATAAACATAGTGAAAACTTCAACAAAGATAGAAAATATGAGAAAGTATCAATCAGAGCTGAAGACTACAACAGAAATAAACAATACACTAGAGGGAATCAACAGCAGATTAAAAGATGCAGAAGAACAAATCAGTGATCTGGAAGACAGGGTAGTGCAAATCACCAAAACTGAACAGCAAAAAGAAAAAAGTATCTTTAAAAATGAGGATAGTTTAAAGACAACTACCAGGAATCACAGAGACTGCCACACAAGATGAATGCAGAGATCCACACCAAGACACACACTGCAACTAAAATGTCAGAAAGTAAAGATGAAGAGAGAATCTTAAAAGCAGCAAAAGAAAAGCAAATAGTTATATATAAGGGAAACTTATGTATAAGGGAAGCTGATTTTCTAGCAGAAACTTTGCAAGGTAGAAGAAAGTGGGACAATATATTCCAAGTACTTAAAGGAAAAAAACTTATAACCAAGGAAATTCTACCCAGCAAGATTATCATTCAGAATTGAAAGGGAGATAGAAAGTTTCTCAGACAAACAAAAGCTAAAGGATTTCATCACCACCAAATGTGCTTTACAAGAAACATTAAAGGGATTTCTTTAAATGGAAAAGAAAAGGCCATAACTGGACACAATAAAATAAATGAAAGAAAAAATTCTAACTGGTAGAGGCAAACATATAGAAAAGGTAGTGGATCAACACTTATAAAACTAGTATGAGAGTTAAGAGACAAAAGTAGTAAAAGCCAATACATCTACATTAATTAGATAAGAAATACATTAAATAAAAACATGTAAATTATGACATCAAAACACTAAAAGTGTAGTGTTTTCGGAATGTGTTTGAACATAAATGACCACAAAATTAAACATTTTTTTTCATATTCATTTTTGAGAAAGAGAAAGACACACACAGAATATGAGTGGGGCAGGCGCAGAGAGAGAAGGAAACACAGAATCCTAAGCCAGCTCCAGGCTCTGAGCTGTCAGCACAGAGCCTGATGCGGCGCTCAAACTCGTGAACCATGAGATCATGGCCTGAGCCGAAGTTGGATGCTCAACTGACGGAGCCACCCAGGTGCCCCTAAATGACCACCAACTTAAAATAGACTGCTACATTACACAGGTTGTTATGTAATCCAGTCAAAAGACAGAAGGTGGCTAAATGGATAAAAAATATGCTGCCTATAAGAGACTCACTTCAGATCCAAAGACACACACAGAAGGAATGAGGGATGGGAATGGAAAGGAAAAGAAAGTAGGGATAACAATAATTATATCAGACAAAATATACTTTCGACAAAGGCTGTAATAATTGACAAAGAATGGCATTATATAATGATAAAGGGATCAAACCACAAGAAGAGATAACACTTATAAATATTTATGTGCCCACAATAGGAGCACCTAAATATATAAGCAAATATTAACAGACAAAAAGAGAGAAATTGACAGCAATATGATAATAGTAGGGAACTTTAAAACCCTACTCACATCAATGGATGGATCATCCAAACAGAAGATTAATAAGGAAACATTAACCTTGAGAACATCAATGGATAGAAGAGTACAATGGATTGAGAGAGAACATCAATGGATGGATCATCCAGACAGAAGATTAATAAGGTTGGGGTTGTGGGAGGGGGGATGGGCTAAGTGGGCTAAATGGGTAAGGGGCACTAAGGAATCTACTCCTGAAATCATTGTTGAACTATATGCTAACTAATTTGGATGTAAATTAAAAAAAATAAAAAATAAAACAGGTTAATAAAATAAATAAATAAATAAATAAGAAAAAAAGAAGATTAATAAGGAAACATTAACCTTGAACAACACATTAGAACAAATAGACTTAATCTCTCTCAGAGAAAAGTCCTTCTAGGAACAGTAGAATACACATTCTTCTCAAGTGCACATGGGACATTCTCCAGGATAAATCACATATTAGGCAACAAAACAGTGTCAATAAATTTAAGAAGAGTAAATTAAGAAGATTAAAATTATATCAAGCATCTTTTTCAACCACAGTGCATGAAACTAGAAATGAACTACAAGAAGAAAAGTGGAAAATAACACCAACATGTGAAGACCAAACAACATGCTTCCAAACAACCAATGAGTCAATGAAGAAATCAACCAGGAAATAAAAAGTACTTTGGGGCAAATGAAAATGAAAACACAACACTCCAAACTGTATGGGATGCAGCAAAAACAGTTGTAAGAAGGAATTTTGTAGCAATAAAGGTCCCACCTCAAGAACAAGAAAAATCTCAAATAAACAATTTAACTTTACATTTAAAGGAGCTAGAAAAAGAAGAACAAATAAAGTTCTAGCTACAGCAATTAGATAAGAAAAAAAGAATAAAAGGCATCCAGAAGAGCAGCAGGAACTGCTGCCCAAACCACATCTCCTAACCAGAGAGTTGTGCAAAGCCTCAGTTCAGTTGAAGTAGTATCAGGTCTCATTTAACAAGCAAACCAGAGCACACCTAGTTAAAACTTGCCACATTCTGGCCAAAGACCAAGCACTGCCCATTGCAGGCAAAGAGAGCCCCTGAAGGAGACTGACCTGAGGGACAGAGCAGCCAAAACACAACACCAGGATGCACAGAGCACACACCAGAGACAATCCTGGAAGAGCCAGGCCCTGGACACTATACAATCTCTTCTTCAAAAGGCCATTACTTCAGGAGCAGGAAACACAATGGGATTTTCTAACACAGAGAAGAAGGCAGAGACTTAGACAAAATGTCAAAACAGAGGAATTCATCCCAAATGGAAGAACAAGATAAGGCCATGGCCAGAGATCTAAGCAAAACCGATATAAGTGGCATGCCTGATGGAGAATTTAAAGCAACAATCATAAGGATACTTGCTGGACTTAAGAAAAGAATAGAAGACATCAGGGAGACCCTTACCACAGAGATAAAAGTTAAAAAAGAATCAGTCAAAAATGAAGAATACAATAACTGAGATTGGAAACAGGCTTGATGCAATGAACAGCAGACTGGAAGAAGCAAAGGAAAAAAAAAGTAACATAGAAGACAAAATAATAGAAAATAATGAAACTGAACAAAAGAGAGAAAGAATAATTATGGAACACAAGAATAGACTTAGGGAACTTAGTGACTCCATCAAATGTCACTAACATTCAAATGTCACATTACATTTATAGGATTATTATAGGAGTCCCAGAAGAAGAGAGAAAAAGAGGCAAAAAAATTTAACTATTAGTTAAAAACTTCCCTAATGTAGGAAAGGAAACAGACATCCAGATCCAGGAGGCACAGAGAACTCCTATAACATCCATGGTCAAGATATTGTAATAAAATTTGCAAAATATAATGATAATGAAAAAAATCTCAAAAGCAGCAAGACAAAAGAATTCCTTAACTTACAAGGGAGAACCCATAATGCTAGCTGTAGATTTCTCAACAGAAAGTTGGCAGGTCAGAAGGGAGTGGCATGATATGCATAAGAAAAATCTCTAGCCAAGAATACTCTATCCAGCAAGGCTATCATTCAGAATAGAAGGAGAGATAGTTTCCTAGACAAACAAAAACTAAAGGAGTTTGTGACCACTACACCAACTCTGCAAGAAATATTAAAGGGGATTCTGAGTGGAAAGGAAAGACCAAAAGTGAGAAAGACAAGAAAGGATCAGAGAAAAATCTCAAGAAACAATGACAAAACAAGTAATAAAATTCACTAAATGTATATTTATCAATAATTATTTTGATTCTAAATGGACTAAACATTCAAAGACATATGGTATCAGAACAGATAAAAAAAAGAACCAACCAAGGGCCATTTATATGCTGCTAAAAGAGATTCATTTTAGACCTAAAGACACCTGCAAATCGAAAGTCAGGGAATGGAGAAACATTAATCATGCAAATGGATGTCAAAAGAAAGCCAGAGTAGCAATACTTATATCAGATGAACTAGACTTTAAAACAAAGACTGTAACAAGAGATGATAATAAACAAGAAGATTTAACAATTATAAATATTTATACACCCAACAATAAGGCACTCAAATATAAAACAAACAATTAGAACAAACATAAAGGAACTAATTGATAATAATACAATAATAAATAGTAGGGGAGTTTAACACCCCACTTATAGCAATGGACAGACAGATCATCTAAACAGAAAATCAATAAACAATAACATTCAATGACACACTGGACCAGATGGACTTAACAGATATATTGAGAACATTCTACCCTAAAACAGCAGAATACACATTCTTTTCAGGTGCACATGGAACACTCTCCAAAATATATCACATACTAGGTCACCAATCAGGCCTCAACAAACAAAAAGATACCAAAACACTGTGAAACTTGAAGTCAGCAAGAAGAAAAATTTGGAAAGATCACAAAGACATGGAGGTTAAACAACATGCTACTAAACAATGAATGGGTCAACCAGGAAATCAAAGAAGAAATTTAAAAAAAAACATGGAAATAAATGAAAATGAAAACAGCACAGTCTAACTCCTTTGGGATGCAGCTAAAGAGAGAAGTAAATAGCAATACAGGCCTACCTTAAGAAGCAAGAAAAATCTCATATAAACAACCTAACCTTACACCCAAAGGAGCTAGAAAAAAAAAAAAAAAAAAAAGAACAACAAATGAAGCCTATAGCTAGCAGAAGGAAGGAAATAATAAAGATTAGAGCAAAAATAAATGATATAGAACAAACAAACAAAAAAACCAATAGAACAGATCAATGAAATCAGGAGATGGTTCTTTGAAAAAATTAATAGTTGATAAACCCTTAGCCACACTTATCAAAAGGAAAAGAGAAAGGACCCAAATAAATAAAATCACAAGTGAGAGAAGAGAAATAACAACCAACACCACAGAAATACAAACAATTGTGAGGGAATATTATGAAAAACTATATGCCAACAAATTGGACAATCTAGAAGAAATGGATGAATTCCTGGAAACATATAAATGACCAATATTGAAACAGGAAGAAATAGAAAACTTGAACAGATTGATAACCAGCAAAGAAACTGAATCAGTAATCAAAACATCTCCCAACAAACAAAAGTACAGGGCCAGATGGCTTCACGGGGGAATTCTACCAAACATTTAAAGAAGAGTTAATACCTTTCTTCTCGAACTATTCCAAAATAATAGAAAAGGAAGGAAAACTTCCAAATTCATTTTATGATGCCACATTAGCCTCATATCAAAATCAGATAAAGAATCCACTAGAAAAGAGAACTACAGGCCTTGCAGACACTGCCACCCTGGAGCCACCTGCGGTTCCCAGCTATGGTCAACCTCACTGTTCTTCAACATTGCTGTAGACAGTGAGCACTTGGGCCGTGTCTCCTTTGAGCTGTTTGCAGACAAAGTCCAAAGACAGCAGAAAACTTTTGTACTGTAAGCACTGGGGAGAAAATATTGGTTATAAAGGTTCCTGTTTTCACAGGATTATTCCAGCATTTATGTGCCTGGGTGGTACCTTCACGTGCCATAATGGCATTGCTGGCAAGTCCGTCTATGGGGAGAAATCTGATGATAAGAATTTCATTCTGAAGCATACAAGTCCTGGCATCTTGTCCATGGCAAATGCTGGACCCAACACAAATGGTTTCCGGTTTTTCATCTGCACTGCCAAGACCTAGTGGTTGGATGGCAAGCATGTGGTCTTTGGCAAGGTGAAAGAGTGCATGAATATTGCGGAAGCCATGGAGCACTTTGGGCCCAGGAATGGCAAGACCAGCAAAAAGATAACTATTGCTAACTGTGCACAAATCTAATAAATTTGACTTGTGTTTTATCTTAACGTCCAGACCATTCCTGTACCTCAAGAGGGCACCCTTTTGTCCCCATCTGCTTGAAATATCCTATAATCTTTGTGCTCTCACTGCAGTTCTATGGGTTCCATATTTTCCTTATTCCCTTCCAAGTCTAGCTGGATTGCAGAGTTAAGTTCATGATTATTGAATAAAAACAAAAAAACAACAACAGCAAAAAGAACTACAAGCCAATATCCCTGATAAACATTGGTAAAAAAAATTCTAAATAAAGTACGAGCATACTGATTCCAACAACTTGTTTATTTTTAAAGTTTATTTAGTTTGAGAGAGAGAGGGAGAGAGGGAGAGAGAACATGAGCAATGGAGGAGAAGAGAGAGAGAGAGAGAGAGAGAGAGAGAGAGAGAGAGAGAGAGAATCCCAAGCAGGTTTTGCACTGTCAGCACAGAGCCCAATATGGGGCATGAAGTCATGAAATGTGAGATCATGACCCAAGCCAAAACCAAGAGTCAGATGCTCAACTGATTGAGCCACTCAGATGTCCCCCAATAATACATTTAAAAAATCAATCACCACCATCAAGTGGGATTTATTCTTGAGATGCAGCAGTGATTCAATATTCACAAGGCAATCAGTGTGATACAACACATTAATAAATGAAAGGGTAAGAACATTATAATCATTTCAATAGATGCAGAAAAAGTATATAACAAAATGTAACATCCATTCATGATAGAAACCATCAACAGAGTAGGTTTAGAGGGAATATACCTCAACATAATAAAGACCATATATGAAAAACCCACAGCGAATATCATCCTTAATGGGGAAAAACTGAGAGCTTTTCTTCTATGGTCAGAAATGAGATAAGGATGTCCACTCTCACCACTGTATTCAACATAGTACTGGAAGTCATAGCCACAACAATCAGACAACGTAAAGAGAAAAGAAGGCATCCATATTGGCAAGGAAGAAGTAAAACTATTTGCAGATGACATGATACTCTATATAGAAAATCCCAAAGAACTGTTAGAAGTGATATACAAGTTCAGTAAAGGTGCAAGATACAAAATCAACATACAGAAACCTGTTACATTTCTATACACCAATAATGAAGCAGCAGAAAGAGAAATTAAGGAATCAATCCCATTTATAATTGTACCCAAACCAATTCGATACCTAGGAATAAATACCTAGCTAAACAGGCAAAAGACCTGTATTCTGAAAACTATAAACATTCATGAAAGAAATTCAAGATGATGCCAAGAAATGGAAAAATATCCCATGCTCAAGTGTTGGGAGAACAAATGTTGTTAAAATGCCTATACTACCCAAAGCAATCTATACATTTAATGCAATTCCTATCAAATACCAACAGCATTTTCATGGAGCTAGAATAAGCAATCCTAAAATTTGTATAGAATTACAAAAGACTTCGAATAGCCAAAGCAACCTAGAAAAAGCAAAGCAAAGCTGGAAGCATCACAATTCCAGACTTCAAGTTATAGTAGTGAACAAAACAGTAAGGTCCTGTCACAAAAACAGACACATAGATCAATGGAACGGAATAGAAAACCCAGAAACGAACCCACAATTATATGGCCAACTAATTTTCAACAAAACAGAAAAGAATATCCAATGGGAAAAAGTCTCTTTAACAAATGATTTAAGGAAAACTGGACAGAAATATGCAAAAGAATGAAACTGGGCCACTTTCTTACACCATACACAAAAACAATTTCAAGATGGATTAAAGACCTAAATGCGAGACCTGAAATCATAAAAATCCTAGAGACGAACACAGGCAGTAATGTTTTTAACATTGGCCATAACAACTTCTTTCTAGATATGTCTACTGAGGCAGGGGAAACAAAAGCAAAAATAAACTATTGGGATTTCATCAAAATAAAAACTTCTGCACAGTGAAGGAAACAATCAACAAAGCTAAAAGGCAAACTATAGGATGGGAGAAGATATTTGCAAATGACATATCTCATAAAAAGTTCATATCCAAAATATGCAAAGAACTTCTCAAACTTAACACCCCAAAAATGAATAATCCAATTAAAAATGGGCAAATTATAAAAGTAGATTTTTCCAAAGAAGACACACAGATGGACAACAGACACCTGAAAAGATGCTCAACATCACTCATCATCAGGGAAGCACAAATCAAAACTGCAATGAATATTGCCTCACATTTGTCAGAATGGCTAAAATCAACAACACAAAAAACAACAGGGGTTGGCAAGAATGCAAGAAAGGGGAACACTTTTGCACTGGTGGTGGGAATGCAAACTGGTGCAGCCACTCTGGAAAACAGAATGAAGTTTCCTCAAAGAGTTAAAAATAGAACTATCTTATGATCTAGCAATTGCACTACTAGATATTTACCCAAAGAATACAAAAACGCTTATTCAAAGGGATATATGCACCCTGGTGTTTATAGCAGCTTTATCTATAATAGCTAAATTATGGAAACAGCCTAAGTGTCCATTGACTGATGAATGGATAAAGATGTGGTATATTTATGTATATATACATATATATGTATATGTAATATGGAGTAATATGGAATATTGCTCAGTCATCAAAAAAATAAAATCTTGGGGCGCCTGGGTGGCTCAGTCAGTTAAGCATCCGACTTCGGCTCAGGTCATGATCTCGCAGCCCGTGAGTTCGAGCCCCGCGTCGGGCTCTGTGCTGACAGCTCGGAGCCTGGAGCCTGTCTCGGATTCTGTGTCTCCCTCTCTCTCTGACCCTCCCGGCTTCATGCTTTGTCTCTCTCTGTCTCAAAAGTAAATAAATATTAAAAAATAAATAAATAAAATCTTGACATTTGCAATGACATGGATGGAGCTAGGGAGTATAATGCTAAGGGAAAAAAGTCAGAGAAAGACAAATACCATATGATTTCATTCATATGTGGAATTTAAGAAAGAAAACAAATGAGCACGGGGGAAAAGAGAGAGACAAACCAAGAAATAGACTATTAAAAAAAAATTAAATTTATTTTAGAGAGCATGTGCAAGCAGGGGAAAGGGACAGAGACAGAGAGAGAATCTCAAGCAGGCTCCACGCTCAGTGTAGAGCTGAACATGGGGCTCAATCCTACAATCCCAGGACCATGACCTGAGCTAAAATCAAGAGTCAGATGCCCAACTGACTGAGCCACCCATGTGGTGTGAAATAGGCTCTTAACTATAGACAGCAAACTAATGGTTGCCAGAGGGAGATAGTGGGGGAGATGGGTTAAACAGGTGATGGGGATAAAGGAGTGTACTTGTTGCGATGAGCACTGGGTGTTCAATGGAAGTGTTGAATCACTACATTGTATACCTGAAACTACTATTACACTGTATGTTAACTAACTGGAATTTAAAATAAAAACTTAAAAAAACAAAACAAACAAAATTCATAGATGCAGAGAACAGATGTGGTTGTCAGGGGGGAGGAGATGTGGGGGGGTGGGCAAAATGGGAAAAAGTGGTCCAGACGTATAAATTTCTAGTTATAAAATAAATCAAGAGGATGTAATGTACAGTATGGTAACTACAGCCAATAATATTGAATTGCATATTATGTAACTTTATATGGTGACAAGAAGATACTAGACTTGTGGTGATTATTTGGCAGTGTACACAAATATCAAATCATTATGTTGTACATCTGAAACTAATATAATGTTATATATTAATTATATACCTCAATAAGAAAAAAACAAGGAACAATGGTACTGCAAAACAAACCAAAACCCACAAAATGACAATAGTAAGTACTTACCTACCAATAATTACTTTAAAAATAATGAATTAAGTTATCCCATCAAAAGACATAATGGCTGAATTGTTAAAAAAAAAATAAACATGATTCAATGATATGTTGCCTATAAGACATCCACTTTAGCTCTAAAGGTGCACATAGACTAAGATTAAAGGGATAGAGAAAGATAATTCAAGCAAGTGGTAAACAAAAGAAAGCAAGGGAGCTATTCTTATACAAGTAAAAATAGACTTTAAGCAAAAAATGGTCAAAAGAGACCAAAAGTCATTATATAATGATAAAAGGGTCAATCCACTAAGAAGACATAAAACTGCTACTTTTTATGTGTCTATTATCAGAGTATCTAAAAATATAAAGCAAATACTAACAGAACTGAAAAGAGAAATACACAACAATATAATAATAGTTGAGGACTTAATTTTTTAATTTTTATTTAAAAAATTCATTTGTAAGTAACCTCTGAACCCAACATGGGGCTTGAACTCACAACCCTGAGATCAAGTGTTGCACGTTCCACCGACTGAGCCAGCCAGTTGCCCCAATAGTTAAGGACTTTAATACTCTACTCTCAACAATGGGTAGGTCAACCAGACAGAGAATCAATAAGGAAACAGTGTATTTAAAAAAAAATTTTTTTAACATTTATTTATTTTTGAGACAGAGCATGAACAGGGGAGGGGCAGAGAGAGCAGGAGACACAGAATCGGAAGGCTCCAGGCTCTGAGCCATCAGCCCAGAGCCTGATATGGGGCTCGAACTCATGGACTGCGAGATCGTGACCTGAGGTGAAGTCGGACGCTCAACCGACTGAGCCACCGAGGCGCCGCAGGAAGCAGTGTATTTGAACAACACTATAGGACAAATGGATTTACCAGACATCTAAAACCCCATCCATCCAACAAAAACAACCACCACCACCACAACAACAGAATACATATTCTTCTCAAGCACACATGGAGTATTTTCCAGGATAAATCAAATGTTGAGCCACAAAACAAGTCTTAGCAGATTTTGAAAATGTTTATTTATTTATTGTGAGAGAAAGAGAAAGAGAGAGAGCGTCCTCATGAGTGGGGGATGGGCAGAGAGAGAGAATCCCAAGCAGTTTCCATGCTCAGTGTGGAGCCTAACGCAGGGCTCTATCCCACCACCATAAGATCACGACCTGAGCTGATATCAAGAGTTGGACGCTTAACTGACTGAGTCATCCAGGCGCCCTAAGTCTTAGCAAATTTAAGAAAATTGAAAACATTCCAAGTTTCTTCACTGACCACAATGGTGTGGAACTAGATATCAGGAAAACTGGAAAATTCACAAATACATGGAAGTTAAACAACATATTCCCAAACAAACAATGGATCAAAGCAGAAATTAAAAGAGAAATCAAAAAGTATCTTGATACAAATAAAATGGAAACACAATATACCAAAACTAATGGGATGCAGTGAAAGTAGTTCTAAGAGGGAAGTTTATATATATAAGCATACAACAAGAAAATAGAAACATATCAAACAACCTAATTCTACACGTAAGGAACTAGAAAAAGAACAAACTAAGCCCACAGTTAGCAGAAGGAAGGAGATACCAAAGATAAGAGCAGAAACAAATGAAATAAAGGAAAAACAATAGAAAAGATCAATGAAACTGAGTTAGTTCTTTGAAAAGGTAAACAAAATTGACAATCCTTTAGCTAGACTGCCCGAGAGAGATAGAGAGAGAGAGAGAGAGAGAGAGAGAAGAGAACACAAAGCAATGGAATCATGAATAAAAGAAGAGACATAACAATTGATACCACAAAAATACAAAGGATCATAAGACACATGAACAACTAAATGCCAACAAACTGGACAACTTAGAAGAAATGGATAAATTCCTAGAAACATGCAATCTACCAAAACTGAATTAGAAAGAACAGAAAATCTGAGCAATGAGTAAGGAAATTGAGTAAGTACTTCAAAAACATTGTGACAAAGAAGAGCTCAGGACCAAATGGTTTAACTAGTGAGTTCTACTAAACATTTAAAGAAGAATTAATACCAATATTTCTCAAACTCTTCCAAAAAAATTGAAGAGGAAGGAAAACTTCCAAACTTATCTTATGAATCAAACATTACTCTGATGTCAAAACCAGATAAGGCTTGGGGCGCCTGGGTGGCTCAGTCGGTTAAGTGTACGACTTCGGCTCAGGTCATGATCTCACGATCCGTGAGTTCGAGCCCCGCGTCGGGCTCTGTGCTGACAGCTCAGAGCCTGGAGCCTGCTTCGGATTCTGTGTCTCCCTCTCTCTCTGACCCTCCTCCATTCATGCTCTGTCTCTCTCTGTCTCAAAAATAAATAAACATTAAAAAAATTTAAAAAAAAAACCCAGATAAGGCTTGATGACAACTACAAGCCAATATCCTTGATCCTTACAAAAATTCTCAACATACTAGCAAACCAAATTAAGCAATACAGTAAAGGGTCACATACCATGATTTAGTGGAATTCATACTTGGAATGCAAGGATGGTTCAACATATACAAATCAATACATATGATACATTTCATTAGAAGTATGAGATTGAAAAATCATATGGTCATCTCAGTAGATACAGAAAAAGCATTTGAAAAAATTCAATATCCATTCATGATAAAAAAAAAAAAACTCTCAACAAATTAGGTGTAGAAGGAACCTACCTAACCATGACAAAGACCATATACGATAAGCCTATAGCTACCATCATACTCAATGGTGAAAGGTTAAAGCTTTTCTTCTAAGATCAGGAATAAGACAAGGGTGCCCACTCAGACCACTTCTATTCAACATAGTATTGGAAGTTCTAGCCAGAGCAGACAGACAAGAAAAAGAAATAAAAGTTACCAAAAATGGAAAGGAAAACTAAAATTGTCTCTATTTGCAGATGATTTTATATATAGAAAATCCTAGAGACTCAACCAAAAGACTTAGATTTAATCAACAAATTCAGTATAGTTGCAGAAATCAGTGGTGTTTCAATACAGTATCAATGAATTTTCAGAAAAGGAAAAAAAGCAAACAATCCCATTGACAATACATCAAAAACAAAATACTTAGGAATAAATTTAACCAAGAGGCAAAACAAAAAGACGTTGATAAAAGAAATTAAAGAAGGCACAAGTAAATGGAAAAATATTTGGTGTTCATGGATTGGAAGAATTAATATTGTTAAAATGTCCATACTACCCAAAACATTCAAAGCAATCCTTATTAAGATTTCATATGAGGAACCACAAAAGTCCCTGAATAGGCAAGCCAATCCTGGGAAAAAAGGGAAATGCTGGAAGCACCACACTTCCTCATTTCAAACTATATTACAAATGTATAGTATCAAAACAGTATAGTACTGGCATAAAAATAGACACATAGTCAATGTAATAGAATGAAGAGCCCAGAAATAATTCCATGCATTTATAATCAACTAATATTTGGCAAGGGAGCCAAAAATACTCAATGGAGAAAACACAGTCTCTTTAACAAATGGTGCTGTGAAAATTGGATATTTACTTGCAGAAGACCCCTATCTCACACTACTCACAAAAATTAACCTGAAATGGATTAAAGACTTAAATGTAAGACCTGAAACCATATATCTCCTATATTAAAAAATAGGGAAAAACTTGTTGACATGGGTCTTCACAATGATTTTTTGGATATGACTCCTAAAGCAAAAGCAACAAAATAATAAATAAGTAGGACTACATTAAACTAAAAAGTTTATACACAGCAAAACAAACAATTAACAAAATGAAAAGGCTATCTAGGAATGGGAAAAAAATATTTGCTAACCACATATCCAATGATGGGTTAACAGCCAAATATATAAAGAATTCATTCATGTAATTCATTAGCAAGCCCCCCCCCCAAATAATCCAACTAAAAATGGGCAAAGGCCAGAATAGATATTTTTCCAAAGAGTATATATGAATGGCTAACACATGCATGAAAACGTGCTCAACATTAGACCTGAACAAACATCTCTCCAAAGATGATATATAGATGTCAAACAAGAATATGCAAAAATGCTCCACATCATATGTCATTAGGGAAATTCAAATTAAACCAATGAAATTCCACTACACGTCTGTTAGAATAGCTAAAATCCATAACACTGATAACACCCAATGCAGCAACAGGAACTCTTACTTATTGCTGGTGGAAATCAAAACTATACAGCCACTTTTGAAAGCAGTTTGGCAGTTTCTTACAAAACTAAACATACTCTTGGTGTATGATCCAGGAATTGAGCTCATTGGCATTTCCCCAAGTGACTTCGAAACTTACGTCCATACAAAACCTGTACCTGGATGCCTATAACAGCTGAATTCATAATTGCCAAAACTTGGAAGCAAGCAAGATGTTCTTCAATGGGTGAATGGATAAATAAAATGTGGTACGTTTAGGTGATGGAATATTATCCAGCGCTAAAAAGAAATGAGCTATCAAGCCCTAAAAAGACATGGAGAAAACTTTAATGCATATTATTCAGTGAAAGAAGTCAATCTGAGAAATGTACATACTGTATGATTCCAACGATATGACCTTCTGGAAAAGGCAAAACTAAGGAGACAGTAAAAAGATCAGTTGGTGCTAAGGGTTAAGGGGGAGGTGGGATGAATGAAACATAGATGATTTTTAGGGCAGTGAAATTATTCTGTGTGATACTATAATGGTGGATATGTCATTACACATTGTTCAAACCTACAGAATGTATAATACCAAGAATGAACCATAATCTGAACTACGAACTTTGGGTGACAGTGATGTCTATTATAATAAATAGGTTATTCTGTTGACAGATTTTGACCATGGGGAAAGCTCTGTGGATGGGGAGGACAGAGTATGTGTGGAAAATCTGTGTACCTGCTGCTTAATTTTTTTGTAAACCTAAAATTGCTCCAAAAAATGGTCTATTTAAAAAAAGAAATTATACTCTATATATCCTATAAATAAAAAAATCAATGTTAGTTATAACAGAAAGTAACTCTTCCTTCTTTCCTTCCTTTCTTCCTTCCTTCCTTCCCTTCTTCCTTCCATCCTTCATTCCTTCCTGCCTTCCTTCCCCCTCCTTTCTTCCTTTCTTCCTTTCTTCCTGAACAATCCAGTCCAAAACCATCAGGTGAGTCTAAGCAAGTTAAGTCTGTGTGGGTTGAGGAAAAGAGTGAGACAGTGAGAGGTTGCACAAATAAAGGTAGGAGGACATCCCTGCAGCAAGGGGTGGAATGTCAGAGTCTGCAAATGGGGATGGGGACATTTGTGCTGAAGGCCCGGTACAAGGTGTTGAAGTCTGAGAAAAATGAAGAATGTAATAGAAGGGTCCATGGGCGATTGGGTTTCAAGTGGGAAAAAGAAGGCAACCATGGTAACTCAATGTGGAGTGTTGAAGATCTACCTGGCTAGAGAGGGCATCCATAAAGTGGAGTGGTAGCAGCCAGCACAGGGTTCGGGTTTAGGCAGGGTGAGGAGAGTAACTGTGTGTATGGGGATAGCAGCAGCAGCTGGTGTGATGTGTTAGAGCCTGAGAAGGGTGAGAAGCACATATGCAATGGGAATGGAGGAGGTATGAGTCAGTATAAGATGTCAAAGCCCAAGTAGGATCAGAAGGTCATATGGACAAATACTGTATGATCTTACTTATATGTGGAATCTTACAGAAACAGAGAATTAACTGGTAATTACCAATGGTGGGTGGTGGTGGGGGGTGGGAATGAGGGAAGGAGTGAAGGAGATTGAAAGATATAAGCTTCAAGCTATAAGATAAATAAGTTTTGGAGAGGTAACGTATAGCCTGTTGACTATAATTAACAACACTGTATTGTATATTTGAAAGTTCCCAAGAAAGTAGATTTTAAAAGTTCTCATCACAAGAAAAAATTGTAAACATGTGGGGTAATAGATATTAAACTTATTGTGGTAATTATTTTGCAATGTATACATATATCAAATCACTATGTTGTATACCTTAAACTTATATGACGTTACATGTCAATTACATTTCGATAAAACTAGAAAAAATCTACCAAAATATTTCCTCTCCACCCTCCCCTGAGACCCTAGTAGCTACCATTTTGCCTTCTGTATTTATGAATTTGAGTAATCTAGGTATCTTATATAAATGGAGTTGTTACACAGTATTTGTGCTTTTGTGTTTGGCTTACTTTTTTAGTTTATTTATTTATTTTGAGAGATAAAGAGAGAGAGAGAGAGAGAGAGAGAGAGAGAGAGAGAGAATCAGTGGGGGAGGGGCAGAGAATCAAAGCAGGCTTTGTGCTGACAGCAGTGACCCTGATATGGGGCTCAAACTCACAAACTGTGAGATCATGACCTGAGCCAAAGTCAGACGCTTAACTGACTGAGCCACCCAGGTGCTCCTGTGTCTGGCTTATTTAAGCATGATCTTTTATTTATTCAGGATCTATCCATGCTATAGCACATATCAAAATGTCGTTCCTTTTTATGACTGAAGAAATATTCTATTGTATGTATATACCATATTTTCTTTGTCCATTCTTTCATTGAATGCACATTTGGATTATTTCCACCTTTTGGTTATTGCAATGAATGGTGCTATGAAAATTAGTATAAAAATATCTGTTTGAGTCCGTTCTTCAAATTCTTTTGTGTATATACCTAAATATGAAATTGCTGCATCAAATGGTAACGCTATGTTGAAGTTTTTAAGGGAAGCTCAATACTGTTTTCCATGGCAGCTGCACCATTTTATATTCCCAGCAGCAATGCATAAGGGTTCCAATTTCTCCCATTCACACTGGCACTTGCTGTTTTTTGTTGAGTGTTTTTATCATGAAAAGGTGTTGATTTTGTTAACATGCTTTTTCTGCCTCAAATTGGCATGTGTTTTTCTCCTCCTTCTTTCTATTAATCTGGTACATTCCATTTTTCCAGATTTATTGAGATAGAATTGACAATTAAAATTGTATACGTATACCATGTATAATGTGGTGATTTGATATATGTATACTTTGTGAAATGATTACCACAATCAGAGTAATTAACATATCCATCATATTACATAGTTTATGTTACCTTTTGTTTTAGAAGAGAGAATGCTTACAAACTACTCTCTTAGGGGCGCCTGGGTGGCTCAGTTGGTTAAGCATCTGACTCATGATTTTGGGTCAGGTCATAATCTTTCCATCTGAGATTGAATCCCATGTCAGGCTCCATGCTGACCGTGTGGCTGTGGAGCTCTCTCACGTGCACTCTCTCTCTCTCAGTCTCAATCTCTCTTAAAAAAAAAAAAAAAAAAGATTTACTCTGTTAGGGGTGTGCCCGACTAGCTCAGTTGGTAGAGCATGTGACTCTTGATCTTGGGGTTGTGGGTATGAGCCCTCATGTTGGGTATGGAGATTGCTTAAAAATAAAATCTCAAAAAAAAGAAAGAAAAAATCTTGTTTAAAAAAATTTACTCTCTTAGCAAGTTTCAAGCACACAATACAGTATTATTAACTATAGCCACCATGATTCATGATGTATGTACATTAGATCCATAAAACTTATCTTACAACTGAAAGCTTGTACATTTTGATGAGCATCTTTCCACTTTCCCTATTCCCCAGATCCTGCCATTCTACTATCTGTTTCTGTGATTTAGAACTTTTTATGTTTTTTGTTTGTTTGTTTGTTTTTGTTTTAGATTCCACATGTTTAGAGATCATATGGTATTTGTATTTACCTGTTTGGCTTATTTCACTGAGCATTGTGTCTTCGAAGTTCATACATATAGTTGCAAATAGCAGGATTTCCTTTTTTCTCATGGTTGAATAACATTCACGTGAGGCTTACATAAAGCATCTTATAGTTATTACAGTGTATTCTAAGGTGATAACAACTTAACTCTGATTGCATACAAAAACTACCCTTTTACTCCATTTTGCCTCTGATGTTACAGTGTCCGTCTTTTTTTTTTTTTTTTTTTTTGAGAGTTCATGGGAGGGGCAGAAAGAGAGGAAGAGAGAGAGAGAGAGAGAGAGAGAGAGGGAGAGAGAGAGAGATTGAATCCCAAGCAGGCTCTGCATTGTAAGTGCAGAGCCCAACATGGGGCCCAAACCCATGAACTGCGAGATCATGACCTGAGCCAAAACCAAGAGTCAGATGCCTGGGGGACTGAGTCACCCAGGCATTCCACAATATCTGTTTTTTTATATTGTGTATCCATCAATAAACTATTGTAGCAATAGTTATTTAATGCTTTGTCCTTTAATCTTTGCATTAGAGTTAAGTGATTTATACAACACCACACTATAGTGTGAGAGTACTTACTATATTCTTACCTTTACCAGTATGTTTTATTCTTTCGTATGTTTTCATGTTAATAGCATCCTTTCATTTCAGATTAAGGAATTCCTTTCAGCATTTGCTATGGCAAGTCTAGTGATGATTAACTCCCTCAGACTTTTTCAGGGAAAATCTTTATCTCTCCTTCAATTATGAATGACAGCTTTGCCAGGTAATGTATTCTTGGTTGGCAGTTTTTTTTTCCTCTCAGCATTTTGATTTTTCATCTCACTCTATCCTGGCCTGTGGTGTTTGTGTTGAGGATGACACTGATAGCCTTATGGAGTTTACCTTGTATGTGGGATTTTTTTTTTTTTTGCTTTTAATATTTCCTCTTTGTTTTGAGACTGTTTTATTATAATGTATTGTAGAAGATATCTTTGGGTTGAATATATTTGGGGACCTATGAACTTCATGAATTTGGATGCCCATCTCTTTCCAGAAATGGGAAGTTCTCAGGCATTCTTTCTTTTTTTAAAAAACATTTTTTAATGTTTATTTTTGAAACAGAGATACAGTATGTAAGAGTAGGGGGGAGCAGAGAAAGAGGGGGGCAGAGGATCCAAAGCGGGCTCTGCACTGACAACAGTGTGGGGCTTGAACTCCCGAACCTTGAGATCATGACCCGAGCTGAAGTCAGATGCTTAATCAACTAAGCCACCCAGGTGCCCTCTCTAACATTATTTCTTTAAATAAGCTTTCTGTCCCTTTCTCCCTCTCTTTTCCTGCTAGTACTCCTAAAATACAGAAATTGTTTCAATTGATGCAATTTTATAATCCATGTAGTAGTCTTTCTTCAGTCTTTTTCATTCTTTTTGTTGTTGGTGATCTCCTCTAAATAAATAATTTCATGTGATTTGTCTTCGAGTTGAGATTCTTTCCCTTTATCAAGACAGTTGTTGGTGTTCTCTACTGCAATTTTCATTTTATTTGGTGTGGTCTTCAGGTCCAGAATTTCTGTTTAGTTCTGTTTTGTGATTTCTATCTCTCTGTTAAACTTCTTATTTTGTTCATGTGTTGTTTTCCTGATTTTATTGAATTGTTTTTCTTTGTTTCTTTGTAGGCTGCTGAGCTTCCTTAAAACAACTATTTTGAATTTTTTATCATTCAAATCATAGATCTCCATTTCTTTTGGGGTTGGTTAGTAAAAAATCAATTTGTTCCTTTGCTCCTTTGTTGGTTTCATTTTCCCTTGATTTTTCATGTTCCTTCAAGTGTTGGATTACTGCCTTTGCATTTGAAGTAGTAACTTCTTCCAGTCTTTATTGTCTGTCTTTGAAAGAGAAATAATTTCTGTCAGCCTGTTTAGGGATTCTCAGATTTTCTCAGACCATTCCTATAGGTATGCCTGCTCCACACTTCTTGTCCCGTGTGTGTGTGTGTGTGTGTGTGTGTGTGTGGCATTCTTAAGATTATATGCCTTCTTTCTGCAAAACTAGACCTAGTGCTGACAGCTTCAGCGTTACTTTTCCTAGGGCAGTGGTGAATATTCAAGTTTGTTTGCTTTCTCAGAATCTTGCAGAGTTGGACCAATTTTCTGTGCGTGTTCATGAGCTCTCTGCCAATCTTGCACTTGCCATTCGCAGGGGCACACATGGGGAACTGGCCACAAGATGTGTGTGCAGGGGATTATGTGGGTGAGGCATAGAGAGCATTAGGGATGCCTGTGGGCCATTTGGGGGAGTCTGCAGGCAAGATCCCTCTAGTGATTTGTGGTGGCCCTTGTAATGAAGTCCACAAAGCAGTTAGTATGTTCTATGTCTCTTAGAGCGGTGCACTCTAAGTCCTGCCTGCTCTGCTCCCAGCCTCTCCTCACCTTCAGTTGTGCAGCTTACCTCAGTATTCCAGATGGGGTGAGAAAGAGATGGGCATCTTTGGCAGTGTTGCCCACACTGGGGAATCTGGGTACTCACTCACATGCTCTCACTTTCTGCTATGGGAGAAATTGCAGGCCAAGGGGTTCTTCTTAGTATTGAGCTGTGCTATCTTGGGGGAATGGGGACACAGATAAAGTAAACCTATTTCTTTTACTTTCTTCAATGGATCCAATCTTTGTTTTTGTTTTTTCTTTCTCCCAGGATGTGCTAGAACTTCTCCACTGGACTCCTGGACTCCCATAAAGGGGGAGTATCACAAAGGATACTCTCATTTGCTGGCGTTGTCAAAATCAGGGTTCTTTGAGGGGAAGACGTTAGAAAACTATCACTCCTGTGGTTTATTACATTAAATGGTTTTTGTATGTAGAACCATCCGGGCACTCTGGGAAATAATCTCACTTGGTCATGACATAACTCTTTTTTGTTTTTTGAAACATGTTATCATATTAGAAAAGGGTTTTTTTTTTTTTTTGATCTATAAATCTTTTAACATGTGCTGAGTTTAGTTTGCTAGTATTTTGTGGACAAGATTTGGATCTTAATATTTTAATGGAAGGAAAGAATGCAACATAAGGCAGTTAGGATGGAAAAACAAAAATTTAAGTTAGAAAGTTGGGGGAACAGAGATTTTACATATTATTTTTATATATTAAAAACATCAATAAAAGAAACAATGAATTTGACATTGCACACCTATGAAAATTGTAATTAAATATTTTACAAATATGATAGAACAGTTTCAACCATACTTTCCTTCAAAAGAAGATTGCCACATAGGAAAATCATGAATCTGGAATCCATTTCTTTTTATGGAAAGATATTTAAAATTTTAATTACAATATGGGATAAAATGTTGGAACTGGCCACTTAAGAGGACCGAATACGAATTTTGGAAAAAAAAAAAAATCATCAGTTAATTTTAGATAAAGGGTAAGAATGAACCACGAATTTACTGAAGTTGCTTTAAAATCAGTTCTTCCATTCCCATTAACATACCATCATGAGACAGTTTTCCTACCATGAGAAATTAGAAATAGTTTAGATATAAAATTTCCTCTGCCTTTATCAATCCAATCTACTTTAGATAAATTACCACACAAGAAAAAATATATGTCACATTAAAAGCTTTAAGTATTCGTACACAATGGATTCATTCATTCAGAGTATGCTTACAGGCATTTATTAAGAGAATAGAAATTTCACTCACACCTTTGCTTTAGTTACAACTGTAGAACAAAAACAGTGTAATAGCCATTTACTATAATAAATGCTGATTGGCACATTTTCTCAAAGTGTACAGTTTTTAAAATTATTTTCTGTTTGTCCTGATTGTTTGCTGAAATGTAATTTTGTCTGTTGAATTTCACATTTAAAAAATGAATTTGTATTTTGTATAATTTTTTCCATTTCAGTTTACGTGTAATTTATTCTTATCTTAATTTAGTTAAGTATCAGCGATTGACGGATTAAGAAAGAAAAAACGGGTCCTTCATCTTGGACGAAGTAGCGCTGGTGTAAATACCTAAAGTGTGCTCCTAGACAGCATACTGCATTTTATTCAAATTCGCCTGGTAGTGGGCCTTAGGCAATTATTTATTAAATAAATGAATGAATTTTCAATCTTGAACGCTAGGTCCACACTGTTAATCAGATGTCTATTACAGTCTCTCAATGATTACAGTTGCTGACATTTTTGAAGTTATTAAATGCCTTCACCTATGCTAGGCGCTTTTTCTTCCACCACCTTCACGCAAGTTCTCCTTTCTCCCCGGGGAGAGGGCGTGCCCAGCACCACGACCCGCCTTATCTGTGCATTCGTTGGTGGATCCCGAGGCCTGTTACTGCCGAGTCCCGCCCAAACCACGCCCCCACGCATTCCTCAGGACCAGGAGAAGGCGTGGTCATTGTGGCGCTAGACCTTCCAGACCGTCTCCTCTCCTAAGAATCGGGACGCGCTCGAAGGCCGGCGCTGTGAGGGTGGGAGTGCATTCCGCGGTCCCACGGAGTCTGCGCGAGAGGCCCGCGACCGCCGCTGGCGCACACCGCGCCCAGCTGCCTCGGCACGCGGCCTCCGCGCGAGTTCGCGCACGCACGCGCGCGCGCACCTGCCCAAGCCTCGGCCTGGGCAGCGGGGACCCGCCTGGCGGAGGCTGGGCCGCTGAGGTACGAGGGGAGGAGCCCGAGCTGTGGCGCTGTTGTCGCTCCCGTCGCCGTCGCCGCACTGCCGCCGCCCCCGAGAGGAGCATGTCTGCAACTCGAGCCAAGAAAGTGAAGATGGCCACCAAATCGTGCCCCGAGTGCGACCAACAGGTGGGCGCTGAGGGCCGGCCGGGCGGGTGCTTGGGCGGGCGCGCGGGCGGGCGCGCGGGCGGGCGGCCTTTGCTGGCGACCGTTGGCTGTGGAGAGGCCGCCTCGCCGGGTCCGGGAGGCCGAGCGGGCGGGCCGGCCCTTGGGCTCGGGGACTACAGTGGGAGCCCGGAACGGGCCGGGCTGAGCCGAGGAGGTGCCAGGGAGGCGCTCAGGCTCGCAGTCCGGCCGGCGACAGCCGGGCGACTGTGTGCGCGGGAGAGAGGCGTGGGTTTGTCTAGAGCCGACGAGGCGCCCTGTCCGGACCCTCCCCGAGTCGCCTGGCCGGCTCCGGGTGACAGCGGCGGGAGCGCGGGGACAGCGGCCCAAGTGGACGAGCACGGCCCTTTCAGTCCCCTTCTGCCCCGACGAGAATGCCCGATGTGCCCGGCTCCAGGCTCCTGGGTTCTGGCTCCGAAAGCCGCTCCTGCCACGCAGAGTTGCTTTGTTCCTGTCAGATGTATATGGTGACAAAAAGAGCCGCAGCCATAATGACATTTTCCGTTTAGATTTCAGTAATTTGGTGATCTTAATGTTCTTTTAATACTTTTCATAACCCAAATAATCATTTGTTAATTTGTTTTAAATTTTTAATAGAACACCATTAACTACCAAGTTATGTTAAAGCCCTGTTTCTTAAAATAGTATGTGTCTAAATTTTTTAAAAATGAATTTGCCATTCTTACCTGTATGTGGTTTCTTGAATTTTTAATACCTGATTTATAAACCAAGTTCACAAGGTCATGCAATGGCTTTATGACCACCAGTGCTCTAGTGCAGGTAGCCACTCAGGCTTATCCCAGGCCCCTGGGCCCAGTTATAAAAACTCCGTGCAATCAGAATAGCATCAGAATTGTGGTCCGTGAGGATCCTCATAGCATACTAAGGACTATCTCTGCCTTTCCAGACAGCTCAGATATGGAAGCAAACAAACAAAAACAAAAAAAACACAAAACCCCCCAAAACCCTTCTAGTGGTTGCAAGACTTACCATGGCTTAGAAATTTCATGTTTCTTAGCCCATGAGTAAGAACTTTGCTTCCAAGATTTTGCAGGGAATGGTGTGATTATATTGTACTTAGGGAGGCCTAAAACGGTAGCTTCTCATCAGGTACCTTCCAGTCCAAATGCCTTATTAAGGGGCCATTTTTACCATAGCAATATTGCCTAATAACACTACTCGATTAGGCTGACAGGATCAAGAGTGCTAGACTTACCCAAAGTTTTTTTTTTTTTTCCCTCAGGAAGGACTTCTGTGAGCACTTTACTAACATGTCATAATCCTATGAAGTTTTTTTTTTCTCTTGTTCTATAAAATTTGGCTATTCTTAACTAGAAAAAGTAGAAATTCATTTAAAACTGCAATTAAAACTATTGGTAAGACATCTTTTATGCCAAAATGAAGTGTCTATCTTTTCAAAATAGTTACCTCTCTTTTTACCTCCCTCTATTGCCTTGGCAATAGAAATTTACTGCCTCCTCTAAAAATTTCTCTCAGCAGTTTGTTGTAGTTTTCATTGTACAGGTTTTGCACATATTTTGTGAATTTATCCTTATGAATTCAACTTTTTGGGTGCTATTTTGAGTGGAATTGTTTGAAAATTTTTGTTTTATGTCTATTATTCACATATAGAAATACAATTGATTTTTTTCATTGTGGTAAAAAAGATTAAATTCACCCTTTAAACTATGTTAAAGGGTCTACTTTAGTAGTATTAATATATTTACAGTGTTGTGCAATCATCACCATTATCTAATTCCAGAACATTTTTATCACTCTGAAGTGAGACCTTGTTTCCATTAAGCAGTCACTCCCTATTCCACCCTGCTTCCAGCCCCTAGCAACCACTAATTTGCTTTCTGTATCTATGGATTTGCTTCTTCTTGATATTTCTTATATAGATGAAATTGTATAATATATGCCCTTTGATATCTGATTCCGTTAATTAGGCATTTAGTTTGTCTATATTCTAGCATATGTCTGTACTTTGTTTCTTTTTATGGCCAAATAACATTCCATTGTATGGATATATCACATATTGTTATTCATTATTGACGGGCATTTCAGTTGTTTCTACCTTATAGCTATTGTGAATAGGCTTCTGTGAACATTCACATACAAGTTTTTGTTTTAATATCTGTTTTTATTTCCTTTATTATATTCACAGGAGTGAAATTGCATGGTTATGTGGTGATTCTGTGTTTAACTTATTTAACTGCTTACCTGTTTTCCATAGCCATTGCTCTATTTTACATTCCTACCAACACTGTACATGGGTTCTAATTTTTCCACACCCTCAGCAACAGTGGTATTTTTGTTTTTAAAAAATTATTACAAAGAATGACACTGTATAATTTTAAAGGGAACAATTCAACAAGAAAACACAACAGTTGTAAATTTTTATACACCCAACATAGAAACACTCAAATACTTAAAAGCAGTTAATAACATAAAAGAACTAATTGATAGTAATACACTAATAGTAAGGGACTTCATTCCCCACTTACATCAGTGGATAGATCATCCAAACAGAAAATCAGAAGGAAACAGTGGCTTTGAATGACACATTGGACCAGATGGATTTAACATATATATTCAGAACATTCCATCCTACAACAGCAGGACACATACTCTTTTCTTTGTTTCTTTGTTTCTTTGTTTCTTTCTTTTTCAAATTTTTAATGTTTGTTTATTTTAGAGAGACAGAGTGCAAAAGGGGGAGGGGCAGAGAGAGACACAGAATCTGAAGCAGGCTCCAGGTTCCAAGCTGTCAACACAGAGCCTGATGTGGGGCTCAAACTCATGAACTGTGAGATCATGACCTGAGCTAAAGTCAGATGCTTGCCCAACTGAGCCAGGTGCCCTGGATACATGTTCTTTTAAAGTACACGTGGAATATTCTTCAGAACAGAACACCTATTAGGCCAAAAAACTGATCTCAAATTCAAAAATATCACATGTATCTTTTCTTTCTTTCTTTCTTTCTTTCTTTCTTTCTTTCTTTCTTTCTTTCATTCTTTCTTTCTTTCTTTCACTTAATTTATTTGGAGAGAGAGCACAAGTGAGAGAGGGAGGGAGAGGCAGAGAGAGGGAGAGAGGAAGAATTCCAAACAGGCTGTGTTGACACAGTGCAGAGCCCAGCATGGGGTTCAAACCCATAAACTGTGAGCTCGTGATCTGAGCCAAAATCAAGAGTTGGTTGCTTAACTCAGCCACCCAAGGGCCCCACTATGCACCTTTTCTGACCACAACACTGTACAACTAGAATCATTCACAAGAAAAAAACCTGGAAAGAACACAAATTCATGGAGGTTAAATAACGTGCTACTAAACAATGAATGGGTCAAATGAGAAATCAAAGAGGAAATTAAAAAATATACGGAGACACTTGAACATGAGAACACGATGGTCCAAAATCTTTAGGATGCAGCAAAAGCTTTTCTGAGAGGGCAGTTTGTAGCAATACAGGCCTGTCTCAGAAAGCGAGAAAAAACTCAACCTAACCTTACATCTAAAGAAGGAGTTAGAAATAGAAGAACAAACAAAACCCAAAACCAGTAGAAGGAAATAATAAAGATTAGAGCAGAAAAAAAGAAAATAGAGCCAAATAAAAACCAGTAGAACATCATTAAACCAGTATCTTTGAAAACATCAACAAAATTGATAAACTTTTTTCTTTTTTTTCTGGAAAAAAAGAGGACTTAAATAAACAAGATCAGAAATAAAAGAGGAGAAATAACACCACAGAAATACAAAGGATTATAAGAGAACATTATGAAAAATTATATGCCAACAAATTAAACAATCTAGAAGAAATGGATAAACTCCTAGAAACATAAACTGCCAACAATAGAAATGGGAAGAAATAGAAAATTTGAACAGACCCGCAACCAGCAAAGAAATGGAATCGGTAATCAAAAGTCTCCCAACAAACAAAAGTCCAGGACCAGATAGCTTCCCAGGGGAATTTCTACCAAACATTTAAAGAATAGTTAATACCTATTCTCAAACTGTTGTAAAAAGTAGAGGAGGAAGGAAAGCTTCCATATTGAGTCTATGAGGCCACCGTTATCCCGACACCAAAACCAGACAAAGATGCTACAGAAAAAAGAGAAGTATAGGCCGGTATCTCAACAAAATAGTAGTGAACCGAATCCATCAATACATTAAAGAAATCATTCACCATAATCAAGTGGGATTTATTCCTAGGATGCAAGTGTGGTTCAATCAATGTATAAGTCAATCAATGTGATACATCCATAAGAGAAAGGATAAAAACCATATGATTATTCTAATAGATGCAGAAAAAGCATTCGACAAAGTACAACATGCATTCATGATAGAAAGCCTCCACAAAGTAGGTCTAGAGGGAACATACCTCAACATATAAAGGCCATATATGAAAAACCCACAGTCAACATCATATTCAGTGGGGAAAAACTGAAAGCTTTTCCCCTAAGGTCAGGAGCAAGACAAGAATGTCCACTCTCCCCACTTGTATTCAACATAGTTCTGGAAAAGATACCCAAATTGATAAGAAAAAAGTAAAACTTTTCCTATTTGTAGTTGACATGATACTATGTATAGAAACTGCTAAAGACTCTACCAAAAAAACTACTAGAATACAAAATCAATATACGCTACAAATTAAGCATTCCTATATGCTACAAATGAAGCAACGTACAGTGAAATTAAGAAAACAGTCCTGAGTGTTGAGTCTGGTAAGTTCTTTATAGATTTTGGATACTAACCCTTTATTCATTATGTCATTTGTGAATATCTTCTCCCATTCTGTCGGTTGCCTTTTAGTTTTGTTGATTGTTTCCTTTGCTGTGTAGAAGCTTTTTATCTCGATGAGGTTCCAATGGTTCATTTTTGCTTTTATTGTCCTTGCCTTCGGAGATGTGTCGAGTAAGAAGTTGCTGTGGCTGAGGTCAAAGAGGTTGTTGCTTGTTTTCTCCTCTAGGTTTTTAATGGTTTGCTGTCTTATTTAGGTCTTTCATCCATTTTGAGTTTACTTTTGTGTATGGTGTAAGAAAGTGGTCCAGTTCTCCCAGCACCATTTGCTAAAGAGATTGTCTTTTTTTCCATTGGATACTTCTTCCTGCTTTGTCAAAGATTAGCTGGCCACACATTTTGGGGGTCCATTTCTGGGTTCTCCATTCTATTCCATTGGTCTGTGTGTCTGTTTTTGTGCCAATACCATCCTGTCTTGATGATTACAGCTTTGTAGTAGAGGCTAAAGTCTGGGATTGTGATGCCAGCTTTGGTTTTCTTTTTCAACATTACTTTAGCTATTTGGGGTCTTTTGTGGTTCCATATAAATTTTAGGGCTGTTTGTTCTAGCTTTGAGAAGAATGTTGGTGCAATTTTGATTGGGATTGCATTGAATGTGTAGATTGCTTTGGGAAGTATTGACATTTTAATAATGTTTGTTCTTCCAATCCATGAGCATGGAATGTTTTTCCGTTTCTTTGTGTCTTCTTCAATTTCTTTGATAAGTTTTCTATAGTTTTCAGCCTACAGATCTTTTACCTCTTTAGTTAGGTTTATTCCTAGGTATTTTATGGTTTTTGGTACAGTTGTAAATGGGATTGGTTTCTTGATTTCCCTTTCTGTTGCTTCTTTATTGGTGTATAGAAATGGAACCGATTTCTGTACATTGATATTGTATCCTGTGACTTTGCTGAATTCATGTATCAGTTCTAGCAGCTTTTTGGTGGAGTCTTTCAGGTTTTGTAGAGTATCATGTCTTCTGCAAAAATTGAAAGTTTGACTTCTTTGCCAATTTGGATGCCTTTTATTTTATTTTGTTGTCTGATTACTGAGGCTAGTACTTCCAATACTGTGTTAAACAACAGTGGTAAGAGTGGACATCCCTGTCGTGTTCCTGATCTCAGGGGGAAAGCTCTCAGTTTTTCTCCATTGAGGATATTAGCTGTGGGCTTTTCATATATGGCTTTTATGATGTTAAGGTATGTTCCTTCTATCCCAACTTTCTTGAGGGTTTTTAAGAAAGTATGCTGTATTTTGTCAAATGGTTTTTCCGCATCTATTGACAGGATCATATCGTTCTTACCCTTCTATTAATGTGGGGTGTCACATTGATTGATTTATGAATATTGAACCAGCCCTGCAGCCCAGGAATAAATCCCACTTGATCATGGTGAATAATTCTTTTAAAATACTGTTGAATTCGATTTGCTAGTATCTTGTTGAGAATTTTTGCTTTATGTTCATCATGGATATTGGCCTCTAATTCTCATTTTTAGTGGGGTCTCAGTCTGGTTTGGGAATCAAGGTAATGCTGACTTCATAGGATGAGTCCGGAAGCTGTCCTTCCATTTCTATTTTTTGGAACAGCTTGAGAAGGATAGGTATTAACTCTGCTTTAAATGTCTGGTAGAATTGCTCCGGGAAGCCATCTGGCCCAGGACTGTTATATGTTGGGAGATTTTTTGATAACTAATTCCATTTCTTCACTCGTTATGGGTCTGTTCTAATTTTCTGTTTCTTCCTGTTTCAGTTTTGGTAGTGTGTGGGTATTTAGGAATTTTTCCATTTCTTCCCGGTTGTCCAGTTTGTTGGTATATAATTTTTCATAGTAGTCTCTAAGAATTGTTTGTATTTCTGTGGTATTGGTTGTGATCTCTCCTCTTTCATTCGTGATTTTATCTATTTGGGTTCTTTTTTCTTTTTGAGAAGTCTGGCTAGGGGTTTATCAATTTTGTTTATTCTTTCAAAAAACCAGCTTTTAGGGGTGCCTGGGTTGCTCAGTTGGTTAAGTGTCCGACTTCAGCTCAGGTCACGATCTCGCGATCTCGCGATCTCGCGATCTCGCGGTCCGTGAGTTCGAGCCCCGCGTTGGGCTCTGGGCTGATGGCTCAGAGCCTGGAGCCTGCTTCCGATTCTGTGTCTCCCTCTCTCTCTGCTCCTCCCCCGTTCATGCTCTGTCTCTCTCTCTGTCTCAAAAATAAATAAACGTTAAAAAAAAAAATTAAAAAAACCAGCTTTTAGATTCATTGATCTGTTCTATTGTGGTTTTTTTTATTTGTATTTATTTCTGCTGTAATCTTTATTATTTCTCTTCTGCTGCTGGCTTTGGGGTTTCTTTGCTGTTCTGCTTCTTGTTCCTTTAGGTGTGCAGTTAGGTTTTCTATTTGGGATTTTTCTTGTTTCTTGAGATAGGCCTGGATTGGAATGTATTTTCCCCTTAGGACTGCCTTTGCTGCATCCCAGATGGTTTGGACTGTCATGTTTTGATTTTAATTTGCTTCCATATATTTTTAAATTTCTTCTTTAATTGACAGGTTGACTTACTCATTCTTCAGTAGAATGTTCTTTAATCTCCATGCATTTGGAGGCTTTCCAAATATTTTCTTGTGGTTGATTTCAAGTTTCATAGTATTGTGATCTGGAAATATGCATGGTATGATCTCAATTCTTTTGTGTTTATTGAGGGCTGTTTTGTGACACAGTATGTGATCTATCTTGGAGAATGTTCCATGTGCACTCAAGAAGAATGTGTATTCTCCTACTTTTGGATGAAAAGTTCTAAATATCTGTCAAGTCTATCTGGTCTGGTGTATCATTCAAGTCCATTGTTTATTGATTTTCTGCCTAGATGATCTGTCCATTGCTATAAGTGAAGTATTAAAGTCCTCTGCAATTACCATATTTTTACCAATAAGATTATTTGTGATTAATTGAGTTACATATTTGGGTGCTTAAAAGTTGGGGGCATAAACATTTATTTGTTAGCTCTTCTTGATGTAATTACGATATAATGTCCTTCTTCATCTCTTGTTACAGCCTTTAGTTAAAATCTAGTTTGTCTAATATAGGTATGGCTACTCCAGCTTTGTTTTAACTCCCTGTAGCATGATAGATGGTTCTCCATCCTCTCACTTTCAATCTGAAGGTGTTCTCAGGTCTAAAATGAGTCTCTTGTATGGGGGCCTGGGTGGCTCGGTTGGCTAAGCATCCGACTCTTGGTTTCGGCTCAGGTCATGATCTCATCGTTTTGTGTGTTCTAGCCCCATGTCTGGCTCCTCCTTGCTGACGGTGCAGAGCCTGCTTGGGATTCTTTGTCTCCTTCTCTCTCTGCCCATTCCCCACTCACAATGTTTCTGTCCTCAAAATAAATAAACTTAAAAAAATTTTTTTTGATGAGTCTCTTGTAGACAGCATACAGATAGATCTTGCTTTTTATCCATTCTGATACTCTGTGTCTTTTGTTTGGGGCATTTAGTCCATTTACATCCAGAGCTATTATTGAAAGATATGGATTTAGTGTCATTGTGTTATCTGTAGGTTTCATGCTTGTGGTGATGTCTCTGGTCCTTTGTAGTGTTTGCAGCGTTCCACTCACAGAGTCCCCCTTAGGATCTCTTGCAGGGATGGGTTAGTGGTCATGAACTCCATCAGTTTTTGTTTGTCTGGGAAAACCTTTTTCTCTCCTTCTATTCTGAATGACAGCTTTGCTGGATGAAGGATTCCTGGCTGCATATTGTTTCTATTCAGCACATTGAATATTTCCTGCCACTCCCTTCTGGCCTGCCAAGTTTCAGTGGATAGGTCTGCTACTACCCTTATGTGTCAACCCTTTTAGGTTAAGGCCTGTTTGTCCATAGCTGCTTTCAGAATTTTCTCTTTATCTTTGTATTTTGCCTGTTTCACTATGATATGCCATGGAGAAGACCTATTCTTGTTAAATTTGAAGGAAGTTCTCTCTGCCTCCTGGATTTGGATGTCTGCCTCCTTGCCCAGATTAGTGAAGTTCTCTGCTATAAATTGTTCAAGTAAACCTTCTGCCTGTCTCTCTTTTCTTCTGGAACTCCTATGATACTTGATATTACTACGTTTCATTGAATCACTTAGTTTTCTAATTCTTCCCTCATGGTCTAGTATTTTCTTATCTCTTTCTCAGCTTCATCATTTTCCATAATTTTATCTTGTTTCACTTATTCTCCCCTCTGCTTCCTCCATCCTTGATGTCACTGCATCTAGTTCATTTTGTACCTCATTTGCAGCATTTCTTAATTCGTCATGACTATTTCTTATCCTTGATCTCTGCAGCAGTAGATTCTCTGCTGTCTTCTATGCTTTTTTCAAGCCCAGCTATTAATTTTATGACTATTATTCTAAATTCTTGGTCAGATATATTGTTTATATTTGTTTTGAGCAATTCTCTTGCAAGGGAAATAAAAGTAAAAATGAACTTTTGGGACCTAATCAAGATAAAAAGCTCCTGCACTGCAAAGGAAACAACAAAACTAAAAGGCAGTCGACAGAATGGGAGAAGATATTTACAAATGACATAATGAATAAACGGTTAGTATCCAAAATCTATAAAGAATTTACCAAACTCAACAGCTGAAAAACAATTCAGTGAAGAAATGGGCAGAAGACAGGAACAGACACTTTTCCAAAGAAGACATCCAGATAGCCAACAGAAACATGAAGCGATGCTCAACATCACTCATCATCAGGGAAATACAGATCAAAGCCACACTGAGATACCACCTCATACCAGTCAGAGTGGCTAAAATTAACAACTCAGGAAACAACACGTTGGCAAGGTTGTGGAGAATCGGGAACCCTCCTGCACTGTTGGTGGGAATGCAAACTGGTGCAGCTGCTCTAGAAAACAGTGTGAAGGTTCCTCAAATAATTAAAAGTAGAACTATCCTATGACCCAGGAATAGCACTGCTAGGAATTTATCCAAAGGATACAGGAATGCTGATTCATAGGGGCACTTGTGCACCAATGTTTATAAATTGCTTTCAACAATAGCCAAATCATGGGAAGAGCCCAAAAGTCCATGAATGGATAAAGAAGATGTGGTTTATATATACAATGGAATTCTTCTTGGCAATGAGAAAGAATGAAATTCTTCCATTTGCAACAATGTGGATAGAACTGGAGGGTATTATGCTAAGTGAAATAAGTCAGTTACAGAAAGACAGATATCATATATTTTCACTCATGTGGAACTCGAGAAGCTTAACAAGACCATGGGGGAAGGGGAAAAAATAGTTTCAAGCAGAGGGAGGCAAACCATAATAGACCCTGAAATACAGAGAAGAAACTGAGGGTTGATGGGAGGGTGGGAGAGAGGGGAAAAGGGAGGATGGGCATTGAGGAGGGCATGTTTTGGGATGAGCCCTGGGTATTGTATGTAAGCGATGAATCATAGAAATCTACCCCTGAAACCAAAAGCACACTCTACACAGTATGTTAGCTAACTTGACAATAAAGTATTTAAGAAAAATATACTTCAGTAACAAATGTTTGAAATCAGAAGTGGTTATTTTTTTTCTAAGACGCATTACTACTAAAGTAATGCGAGTTTTCATCCTGTGTGAAACAGCTGGACCATTATGAGATCACATTAGCACTAATTGATATTTTTTATGCAGTTTTTGCTAACCCAGCTTCATTGGACTCAAAAGGATTTTTTAAATCCATAGTAAAGGCTGTTTTGTAATCTTATCATGATTCTCTTGAATCAGGTTACTGTCTGATTTCTCTGTAACAGTATTTTCTTGAAACTCTCAGTGAAGTCAATATTAGTTTTTTTTTTTTTTTTTTTAAATAGACCTGGAATGGGGCGCCTGGGTGGCGCAGTTGGTTAAGCGTCCGACTTCAGCCAGGTCACGATCTTGTGGTCCGTGAGTTCGAGCCCCGCATCAGGCTCTGGGCTGATGGCTCAGAGCCTGGAGCCTGTTTCCGATTCTGTGTCTCCCTCTCTCTCTGCCCCTCCCCCGTTCATGCTCTGTCTCTCTCTGTCCCAAAAAAAAAAAAAAAAAAAAAAAAGTTGAAAAAAAAAATAGACCTGGAACAATAGTATTTTATGTTTTATTTGCTATAATATTATCATGTTTATGTTAATATGTATATGTATATGATATATATCATACTGTTAATAATTTCTTCTGAGGAGCTTCAATTTTTATAATGTCTGTATTTGAATCTATTATAATAATCTCATGTGTTTCAAAAAAATAAACAGTCCCATTTACAATGGCCCAAAACAACAAAATACCTAGAATAAATTTAAGGAGGTAAAAGACTTGTACTCTGAGAACTGTAAAATAATTTATGAAAGAAATTGTAGATGACACAAATAAATGGAAAGATATTCCATGCTCATGAACTGGAGGAACCAATATTATAAAAATGTTTACCCTACCCAAAACAATCTACAGATTTAATGCAATCCCTATCAAAATACCACCATCATTCCCTATCAGAATACCAACAGCATTTTTCACAGAACTAGAACAAATAATCCTAAAATTTGTATGGAACCACAAAAGACCCCAATAGCCAAAGTAGTCTTGAAAAAGAATGAAACTGGAGGTTTCACAATACCAGATTTCAAGATATACTACAAAGAATAGAGAGCCCAGAAACAAAGCCACAAATATATGATCAATTAATGTTTGATGAAGGAGGCAAGAATGTATAATGGGAGAGACCATCTCTTCAGCATATGGTGTTGGGAAGACTGGACCACTCTCTTATGCCATAAACAGAAATAAACTAATAATGGATTAAAGATATAAATGCAGTTCCTGAAACCATAAAAACCCTAGAAGGGAGTACAGGCAGTAATGTCTCTAACATTGATAATAGCAACATTTTTCTAGATATGTCTCCTGAGTCAAGGGAAACAAAAGCAAAAATAAACTATTGGGACTACATTAAAATAAAAAACTTATGTACAGTAAAGGAAACAGCAAAACTACAAGAGAACTTACTGAATGGCAGAAGATATTTGCAAATGATATATCTGATATAGGGTTAGTATGCAAAATATATAAAGAACTGATACAACTCAACGCCCAAAAAACAAATAATCCAATTAAAAAGTGGGCAGAAGACATTAACAGACATTTCCCCAAAGAGGAAATCCAGATGGCCATCATACACATAAAAAGATACTCAGCGTCTCTCATCATCAGAGAAATGCAAATCAAAACTACAGTGAGATATCACCTCACACCTGTCAGAATGGCTAAAATAAAAAAACTTAAGAAACAAGTGTTGGCGAGGATATGGAGAAAAAGGAACCCTCTTGACTGTTGGTTGGAGTGCAAATTGGTGCAGCCACTGTGGAAAACAACATGGAGGTTCCTCACAAAGTTAAAAATAGAACTACTCTAGGATCTACCAATTGCACTACCAAATATTTACTCAAAGAATATGAAAACACTAATTAGAAAAGTTATATACACCTCTATATTTATTATATTTACAATAGCCAAGATCTGGAAGCAGCTCAAGTGCTTATCAGCAGATGAATAGATAAAGAAGTGATGTATACACGTACATACATACATACACACAGAATATTATTGTCATAAAAAAGAATGAAATCTAGCTGTTTGCAACAACATGGAGCTAGAGAGTATAATGCTAAATGAAATAAGTCAGAGTAAGACAAATATTGTATGATTTCATTCATGTGGGATTTAAGAAACAACAAAGAAAAGAGAAAAAAAACAGACTCTTCAACTATAAAGAACAAAGTGATGGTTGCCAGAGAGGAGGTAGTTGAGGAGATGGGTGAAATAGGTGAAGGGGATTAAGGGTACACTTGTGGTGGACACTGAGTAATGTATAGGAATGTTGAATCACTGTATTATACATCTGGAACTAGTATAACACTGTAAAAAGTAAAAATAAAAATTATAGTCATCCTAGTGTGTGTGAAATAGGATATCATTTTGGCTTTGATTTGCATTTTCATAACAAATAAGGACATTGAACATCTTTCCATGTGCTTGTTGGCCATTTATGTATCTTTTTAGAGAGACATCTATTCAAGTTTGTTGTCCATTTTTAAATTGGCTTGTTAATTGGGTTTTTCTTTTTGTTGTTGTAAGAGTGTTTGTATATTCTGGATATAGATGCTTTTCAGATATATGATTTACAAATATTTGCAAAAACTATGGGTTGTATTTTACTTTCTTATAGTGTCCTTTGATGCACAAACATTTTTTATTTTGATGAATGCCTATTTTTTCTTTTGTTGCTTGTGCTTTTGGTGTCATAATGAAGAAACCATCACCAATGAAGAAACCAAACCATAATGAAGAAACCATCGTCATGAAGATTTACTTCTTTTATCGTCTGAGGGGTTTATTATTTTAGTTATGTTTACTTCCAAGATTCATTTTGAATTAATTTTTGTATGGAGGGTGAGGTAAGGGTTTAGCTTCATTCTTTTGTTTGCAGATATCCAGCTGTTCAAACTCCCATTTGTTGAAGACTATTTTTTCCTCATTGAATGGCCTTGACACTGTTGTCGAAAATCAAGCTACCATAGACATATGGGTTTATTTCTGGATTGTCACTTCTGTTCTGTTAATCTATATGTCTGTTCTTGTTCTTATGCCAGTACTACAGTGTGTGTCTGTCTGTATGTGTGTAATTGATTCACAGGATTTTTGAAAAGACTTTTAAATTGAGGTATAATTGACAAATAACATGATACTAGTTTTAGGTGTATGTATCAAATCACATAATTATTTGATATTTGTACATATTGCAAAAATACCACCACTGTGGTTTTAGGTTCATAGCAAAATTGAGAGGAAGGTACAGGAATTCCCCATATGCCTTCTGCCCCCACATATGCATAGCCTCTCCATTGTCAACATCTCCCATCAGAGTGGTAGATTTGTTACAACTGATAAACTTCTATTATCATACCATTATCACCCAAAGTTTGTAGTTTACATTATGGCTTACTTTTTGGTGTTGGACATTCTTTGGGTTTGGACAAATGTATAATGACATTATCCACCATTACAGTATCTTATGGGATGTTTTTACTGCCTTTTGCTTCATGTATTCTTTCCTCCATCCCTGAACCCATGTCAACCACTGATCTTCTTACTGTCTCTGTAGTTTTGCCTTTTTCAGAATGTCATATAGTTGGACTCATACAGTGTATAGCCTTTTTCAGATTGGTTTCTTTTACTTAATAATATGCACTGAAGGTTTCTGCATGTCTTTTCATGGGTTGATACCTCATTTCTTTTAAGTGCAGAGTAATACTCCATTATCTGAAAGTACCACAGTTTAACCATTCACTTAATGAGGGACATTTTGGTTGCTTGCAAGTTTTGGCAATTATGAATAATTAAGCTGCTGTAAATGTGTGCAGGTATGTGTCTTGCAAATATTTTCTCCCAGTCTGTGGCTGGTCTTTTTATTTGCTTGACAGTGTCTTTTGCAGAGCAGAAAAATTTAATTTTAATGATGTCTAGCTTATCAGTTCTTTCATGATTGTGCCTTTGGTGTCTTATCTAATGTTTATTTATTTTGAGAGAGAGAGAGAGAGAGAGAGAGAGAGAGGAGGGGGGAGGGAGAGAGGGAGAGAGAGGGTGAGCACAAGGGCATGAGTGGGGAAGGGGCAGAGAAAGAGGAAGAGAGAATCCCAAGCAGGCTCCATGTTGACTGTGCGGGGCTTGATCTGAAGAACTGTGAGATCATGACCTGAGCCAAAATCAAGACTTGGATGCCCGAACAACTGAGCCACCCAGGTGCCCTTCGTGTCATATCTAAAAAGTCATCACCAGTGAAAGTCATCTAGATTGTCTCATATGTTATCTTTTAGGAGTTTTATAGTTTTGTGTTTTACATTTAGGTCTGTGATCCATTTTGAGTTAATTTTTTATTTTGTGAAGAATGTAAAGTCTGTGTTTAGATTTTTAGGTTTGTCGTTTTTGTTTGTTTGTTTTGCTCTGGATGTCTAGTTCTGGCACCATTTGTTGAAAAGATTATCTTTGCTCCATTGTATTGCTTTTGCTTTCTTTTTGGTCAAGGATCACTTGACTAATTTATGTGTGTCTATTTTTGACCTCTCTATTCTGTTTCATTGATTTATTTGTCTGTTCTTTCACCAATACTACACTGTTGTAATTACTGTATCTTTATAGTCAGTCTTGAAGTTGGGTAGTGTCAGTCCTTCAACCTTGTTCTTAACATTGTGTTGGTTATTCTGGGTCTTTTGCCTCTATATAAAGTTTAGAATCAGTTTATCAATATTCACAAAATAACTTGCTGGGAATTTGGTTGGGATTGTATTGAATCTTTAGGGAAAAAATGGTATCTTGACACATTGAGTTTTCTTATCCATGAACATGGAATATCTATATATTTAGTTCTTTGATTTTTTTTTTATTAGAGTTTCATAGTTTTCCTCATAGTTTCCTCATATGGACTTTGTACATACATACTTTGTAGTATGAATACTTTGTAGTATGTAGACTGAAGTCTTTCATTTTTTTGGCATGCTAATGTAAAGGTATTATGTTTTTAATATTAAATTCCAGTTCATTGTTGGTATGTGGAAAAGTGATGGACTTTTTAATATTATCCTTGTATGCTATAACCTTGTAATAGTAGCTTATTTCACTGAAGAGATTTGTGGTCAATTCTTTTGTATTTCTACGTAGACATGTCATTTGAAAACAGAGTTTTATTTTTATTTTTTCCTTCTGAATCAGTATACCTTTTATTTTCTTTTCTTGTCTTATTGCATTACTAGGACTTCCAATTTGATGTTGAAAAGGAGTGGTGAGACGGGACATTCTTGCCTTGTTCCTGACCTTATTGGGAGAGCTTCTAGTTACCTGTAGCATTTTTTGTTTGTTTTTTGTTTGTTTGTTTGGTAGATAGTGTTTATTAAGTGGAGGATTCCCTTGTATTCCTAGCTGATGGAAAGTTTTTATCATGAATGGGAGTTGGGTTTGCTCAATTGCTTTTTCTTCATCTACTGATATGATCATGTGATTTTTCTTTAGGTTGTTGATGTGGTAAATTACATTAATTAATTCTTAAGTGTTGAACTAGCTTTGTATACCTCAGATAAATCCCACTTGGTTGTGGTATATAGTTTTTTTTTTTAATACATTGTTGGATTTGATTAGTTAATACTTTGTTGAGAGTTTTTACATCTGTGTTCATGAGATATATTGGTTTGTAGTTTTCTTGTCCGTAGTTTTCAGTCTTTGTCTGGTTTTGATATTAGAGTGATGCTGGCCTCATAGAATGACTTAGGATGTAATTTCTCTACTTCTATCTTCTGAAAGAGATTACAGAGAATTAGTATAATTTCTTTCTTAAATGTTTGGTAGACTTTACCAGTGAACCTCTTTGTGCTTGGTGCTGTTTTTGAAGGTTATTATTTATTGATTCAGTTTTTTTTTAGTAGATATAGGCCTGTTCAGATTGTCTATTTTTTTGTGTGTGAGTTTTGACAGATTGTGTCTTTCAAGGAGTTTCATTTCTTTGAAATTGCCATTTCACCTAGGTTATCAAATTTGTGGGCGTAGAGCTATACATAGGTATTCCTTTATTATCCTTGTAACATCCATGGTAATGTCCATCCATAGTGATGTTCCCTCTTTCATTTCTGACTTTAGTCATTTGTGTCCTCCCTTTTTCTTAGTTAGCCTGGTTACAGACTTAATGTCTTTTTCAAAGAACCAGCTCTGGTTTTATTGATATTTTCTGTTGGTTTCCTGTTTCAGTTTCACTGATTCCTGCTCTGATGTTTGTCTTTTTTTGCTTGCTTAACTTTTTCTTTTTTTACTATTTTCCTCTGGAGAAGCTTATTGATTTCAGATGTCTTTTCTAATATATGCATTTAATGCTGTAAGTTTCCCTGTAAGCACTGATTTTGCTGCATCACACAAATTTTGATGTTTTTATTTTCATTTAGTTCAAAATATTTAAAATTTCTCTTGAGATTTCTTTTTTGACCTATATGTTATTTCAAGTTGTGTGGTTTAATCCCCATGTATTTTGTGATTTTCTAGTTACCATTCCGTTATTGATTTCTAATCTAATTCCATTGTAGTCTGACAGACATTGTATGCTTTCTATTCACTTAAACTTGTTAAAGTGTGTTTTATGGCCCAGAATGTGATATATCTTGGTGATTGTTCTATGTGAACTTTGGAAGAAAAGTATTCTTCTGTTGTTGTATGAAGTATTCTTCTGTTGTTGTACAGCTGTTATGGTCTGAATGTTTGTGTTGTCCTGAATTCATATGTTGAAATCCTAACCTCCAAAGGTGATGAAATCTTGATACCAATACCCTGATACCCAAAGATATTAGTAGGTGGGGCCTCTGGGAGATGAATAGGTTGTGAGAGTGGAGCCCTCATGAATGGAATTCATGTTCTCATAAAGGAGATCCCATAGAACTCCCCAGACCTTCTGCTATATGAAGACATACTGAGGAGTCTGCTATGAGCTAGGGAGTGGGTTCTCATAAAAATGTGACCATGCTGTTACCTTGATCTTAGACTTCCTAGCCTCCAAGCATGTGAGGAATACATTTCTGTCATTTTTAAGGTACCCAGTGTGTGATATTTTGTTATAGCAGCTCAAGTGGACTAAGACAGATGTCCATTATATCCAGTTGATTGAAGGCATTATTGAGTCAACTGTGTGTCCTTCCTAATTTTCTGCCTGTGGGAAGGCAAAAAATCCCATTTTTGTTGGAGGGGTAGTGAAATCTTCAACTGTAATGTGGATTTGTCAGTTTTTGCCTATGTAGATTGATGCTCTGTTGTTAGGCACATAACACATTATGGATTGTTACGTCTTGTTGGAAAGTTTACTTTATCATTATGTAATGCTCTTCTTTATCCCTGATAACTTTACTTGCTCTGAAGTCTGCTCTATCTGAAATTAATATAGCTACTCCTGCTTTTCTTTTGTTAGTGTGATTAATTTTTCTCTATCCATTTACTTGTAAATCTATGTATTTTTATGTTTAGAAGGGGTTTCTTGTAGACAGTGTATTTTGGTATTTTGGTTTGTCTACTTGGTAGACAGTGGGTTTTGGTTTTTGATCCACTCCAGTTTGTCTGTTAATTGGTAGATTGAGACCATTGATGTTCAAAGTGATTATTGTTAGAGTTTGGTTAATATATACATTATTTGTTATTGTTTTCTGCTTTTATTGCTTTTATTCTTTGTTTCTGTTTTTGCCTTACACTTTTTGTGTGTGTGGTTTTTATTGGACATTATATAAAATTTCATTTCTCTCTTTAAGCATATCACTTATGCTTTTTGATTGGTTGCCTCATAGTTTGAAATCAGCATTTACAACTAATCCAAGTCCACTTTCAAATAATACTCTGCTGTTTCATGAGTAGTGTGATTGCCTTATAACAAAATAACAGTGATTCTCCTAACCTTTGTATTATTGCTATCTATGGTTCATGAGTATATATGTATATATTTATACATATGTATCATATGTGTCTATGTCTACATATACATATAATCATACCCACACATATACATATACAGAATAAATATAAGCATATGCAATTGTATATATTGTTATAATTGTTATTCTGAAGAGACTGTTAGATTAGGAAATATAAGTTTCATACTTATATTTATAGTTCTATGATGTATACTTCTATGCATCTCATTTGTACCTCTATGATGCTCTTGTTTTCTTTATATATAGTACATCCAAGTTTCTGATCCTATTATTTTCCTTTTCTCTAAAGAACTTCATTTAACATTTCATGCAGGACAAGTCTACTGGCAACAAATTGCCTTAAGTTTTGTTTGCCTGTGGAAAGTATTTCTCCTTCACTTTTGAAGGATAAAATCCTTAGTTTGAAGGCATATTTCTATTTGAATATATTATACTTAAGAAAATTTAGAATCATTATTTATAGGAATGCTACAAACAAGAAAAAGCTATAAAATTTCAGTTTCTTTATAACATTCTCTGTGGAGGACTGTATTTCAGAGACATCTGAATCAGTCTTGAGAGGTGATAATTAGTTCAGTTGCAAAAATGTCACAATAAACATTTTCATTAAGTAATGGAAATCAAGCTATAATTGAATGCGAATTTGTGTCTCATTTAACTAGAATAGTCTTTGCTAGTTCTGAATGTGGGCATATATGATATTCTTGGTAATCTATTTTAAGTAAATGAATTAATATCTTTGAACTTGTAAAATAAGGACTTGGGGGTGGCGCCTGGGTGGCTCAGTTGGTTAAGCATCTGACTCTTTGTTTCAGCTCAGGTCATGATTTCCCAGTTTGTGAGTTCAAGCCCTGTGTTGGGCTCTGTGCTGTTAGTGCGAAGCCTGCTCAGGATTCTCTCTCTCTCCCTCTTTCTCTGGCCCTCCTCTCGCTCATGCTCTCTCTCTCAAAATAAATAAATGAACTTTAAAAGTGAAAAAAAAAAAGGATTTGGATATATCAAGAGTACAGTTGTATCTTATAAATCAGTTACTAAAGTTCTTTCTCTTTAATAGAAGCTGGAGATCTGCTTTCTCAGTATTTTTGCTGAAGAGAAAGATCTCTACCAGAATTCGTTAGGTTAGTTTTTTTTTCTTTTTTTACTTATGCACTTTATTTTTGTAATTTATTTTTTATGAAGTTTTTATTTTAATTCCAGTATAGTTAGCATATACATATATTAGTTTCAGGTGTATAATATAGTGACTCGATAATTCTATACATAGTGCTCATCACAATAAGTGTACTCTTTAGTATCCATCACCTATTTCACCCATCTCCTCACTCACCTCCCCCTTGGCAACCATCAGTTTGTTCTCTATAGTTAAGAGTCTGTTTCTTGGTTTGTCTCTCTCTCTTTCTTTTTTTCCTTTGTTTTGTTTCTTAAATTCCACACGAGTGAAATTATATGGTACTTGTCTTTTTCTGATTGCTCATTTTGCTTAGCATTTTATACTCTCTAGTTCTGTCCACATCATTGCAAATGCCAAAATTTCTTTCTTTTTTATGGCAGAAAAATATTCTGTAACACACACACAACACTCCAGTACTTGATCCGTTTATCAGTTGATGGACACTGGGACTGTCTCCATACTTTGGCTATTGTAGATAATGCTGCTATAAACAGTGGGATGCATGTATCCCTTTGAGTAAATATTTTTGTATTGTTTGGTTAAATACCTAGCAGTGCAATTACTGGATTGTAGGGAAGTTCTATTTTTAACTTTTTGAGGAACCTCCATACTGTTTTCCAGAGTTGACTGTACTAATTTCCATTCCCACCAACAGTGCAGGAAGATTCCCCTTTCTCCACATTCTCACCAACACCTGTTGTTTCTTGTGTTGTTGATTTTAGCCATTCTGACAGGTTGTGAAGTGGTATTTCATTGCAGCTTTGATCTGTATTTCCTTGATGTTGAGCATCTTTTCAGATGTGTCTGTTGGCCATCTGTATGTCTTTGGAAAAATGTGTATTCATGTTGTCTGCCCATTTTTAATTGGATTTTTCATTTTTGGAGTGTTAAATTTTATGAGTTCTTTATATATTTTGGGTATATATTTTGGATATGTATATTATGAAAAGTTATATGGCAACTAATTGGATAACCTAGAAGAAATGGATAAATTTCTAAAAACATAATTCCCCAAAATGGAATCAGGAAGAAATAGAAAATTTGAATAGACTTGTTACCAGTAATGAAATAGAATTAGTAATCAAAAAACTCCCAAGAAACAAAAGTCCAAGACCTTCTTCACCTTGACAGGTGAATTCTACCAAGCATTTAAAGAAGAGTTAATACCTATTCTTCTCAAACTATTCCAAAATATAGAAGAGAAAGGAAAACTCCCAAATTCATTCTGTGGTTCCTGATATAAAAATCTGACAAAGATACTACAAGAAAAGAGAACTACAGGTTGATATCTCTGATGAACAGATATAAACGTCCTCAACAAAATATTAGTGAACCTAATCCAACAATACATTAAAGAAATCATTCACCATGATCAAGTAGGATTTATTCCTGGGATGCAAGGGTGGTTCAATATTTGTAAGTCAATCAGTGTGATACATTACATCCATAAGAGACAGGATAAAAACCAAATAATTATTTCAATAGATGCAGAAAAAGCATTTGACAAAGTACAACATCCATTCATGATAAAAACCTACAAAGTAGGTCTAGAGGAAACATACTTCAACATAACAAAAGCCTTATGTGAAAAACCCTCAGTGAACATCATACTCAATGGGGAAAAACTGAGAGCTTTTCCCTTAAGGTCAGGAGCAAGACAAGAATGTCCACTCTCGCCACTTTTATACGAGAAAGTACTGGAAGATCTAGCTACAGCAATTAGACAGCTTAATTAATTTTAAATAATTTAATTGGACAAAATGTATATGTTCTAGTGTATGAGACATCTTGAAAATACATGAGTATAAAGCACTACTAGTAAGCTTTATTCAAGAAAAACAGAATAGACATTTTTAAAAAATGTTTATTTATTTTTGAGAGAGAGTGTGCAAGCATGAGCGGGGGAGGGATAGAGAGAGAGACAGAATTTGAAGCAGACTCTGCGCTGTTAGCGCAAAACCCAGTGTGGGGCTTGAACCTATGAATCGTGAGATCATGACCTGAGCTGAAGTCCTGCCCTCAACTGACTGAGCCACCCAGGTGCCTCGAGAATGGACATTTTTACATATTGAATTATAGTTTTCTGAATGTACTTCTTTTTAAAAAAATTTTTTTAATGTTTATTTTTGAGAGAGAGACAGAATGTGAGCAGAAGAGGGGTAGAGAGAGAGGGAGACACAGAATCCGAAGCAGGCTCCAGACTCTGAGTTGTCAGCACAGAGCCCGATGCAGGGCTCCAACTCATGAGTGGTGAGATCGTGACCTGAGCCAGAGTCAGCTACTTAACCGACTGAGCCACCCAGGCTCCCCTGATTGTATTTATTCTTGTTTGTGCTGTTTTGTTGAAAATCTTTTCTGGTTTTTGGTGAATAATTCTTGATTAAAGGATTGTCATTAGTGAAACTATTTGCGAGCAATATTTTTTTTTTCTTTTCAAATTTTTATTTAAATTCTAGTTGGTTAACGTATAGTGCAATATTGGTTTCAGGAGTAGAATTCAGTGATTCATCACTTACATTCAACACCGAGTGCTCATCATGTGAGCAATATCTTTAAAAGTTGTTTTTAAAAAAAAAAGTTATAGAGAGGGAGGGAGGAAAACCATAAGAGACTTTTAAATACAGAGAACAAACTGAGGGTTGATGGGGGGTGGAGGAGAGGGGAAAATGGGTGATGGGCATTGAGGAGGGCACTTGTTGGGATGACCACTGGGTGTTGTATGGAAGCCAATTTGACAAATTATATTTAAAAAATAATAAAAAAATAAAAGTTTTTCTTTTTTGCAGGGGTTTAAATATTGAAATATAAAATGTTTGAATAAAACCACAGTGGATTGTATCAAATTGATATCCTGTTTGTGATATCAATATATGTATATATTATATATATATGATATCAACATATAATATCTATATATGCATATGTACGTATACATATTTACACATGTATATTATGTATACATATAGATAATAGTTTTGCAAAGTGTTACTATTGGAGGAAACTAGGCAAGTGGATAAGGGTTTCTTGATAGTATTTCTTGTAATTGCATCTGATCTTATAATTTCCTTAAATAAAAAGTAAACAAAAAAGCAAAAAAGCCAAAAAATGATATGATGAAAGACTTCTATTTTTTTGCCAAGATGGAGTAACAGAGACCAGATTTTTTCTCCTAATTGTAACATCCATAAAAAACAGATGAAACGTTTGAAATAATGGATTTCAGGACATTGGACATCAGGTAATGAAGGATAGTGACTCACAGAATTGAGAAACAAATTAGATGAGCCATATAATTGCCCTGACGTACTGCCCTAAGAGAATTTCTGGCTGTGGCACAGGGAAAAATACTTCAGGAGTAGCACCACAGACTCAGTTGAGGAGACAGCCAAAAGTCCAGAGAGACCTAAGAAACAAAAGGTTGAAACATGTCCACAGTTTAACCCAATTAGAAGTTCAAAATTTGCTATTAGATTTTGTGCAATGAAAAGATGAAAGGGTTGATTGTTTTGTGTGTCTGTACAGCATAGGTTCTGGGTTAACCTTAACATCTGCTGAAGGGTATGAGTGGTAAACCTTTTTAGCCTAAGTTGGTACTGGGGCTCAAATTACAGTTATACCTGGGATCCTACTAAATTTAAACAAAGTATCCCTATAGTTTTAAAGGAGTTACAAAATATAGAGAATAAATAGTTATGTCTCATCTTAACTGTCAAAACTATTGCTGCCTAAATTCCCTATAGCCATAATGTATATTGCCATAAAATATCTCAGAGTGGGCACGGATGCTCAGACCCATCAAGTAATACATTAAAATTAGTCTGTTGGAGTGTCTGGGTGGCTCAGTCAGTTAAGCGTCCAACTTTGGCTCAGGTCATGATCTTGCAGTTTGTGAGTTCGAGCACTGCATTGGGGTCTCTGTTGTCAGCACAGAGCCCTCTCTCTCTGCCTCTCACCTGCTCATACTTGCTCTCTCTCAAAAATAAATAAACATTCAAAAATTATAAAATTAGTCTGTGGCACTTATAATTAGCTTTACCAAATGGGGCTCTATGACCCCCATTAAAATAGTTAATATTGGCCCAATATAAATTAAAACAGGGACTTGATGGATTGAAGGTACACAAGACTTGTTTAAAGAACAGCGTTTATCTTCACTGCTTCTCTACCTCATTGCCCAATTTTACCTGATTTTTAATTTTGTGGATTACCACAACCTTAATTTTGTGGCTCTACCCATTAAGGCCTCTATGATCAATATTATTGAAATTACTGATTGCATCCAATCAATGTCTCATAAGTATTTTGCATAGATTTGGCTAACCTGTTCTGGTCAGTGCCTATTTCAAGAATCTCTCAACCATGGTTTGCCTTCACCTTCAAATAAACATAATACACCTTTACCTAGCTTCCTATGGATATGTCAACAACCTTGCCATTGCACACAGTCTTTACAGGCAAGATGTTAAAGCACCACATTTCTCTAGAAGCACAGGTATGACATCCCAGTGATGATATCCTCCTCCAAGGAGATTGATTTGACACACTTATTCAGGACATACAGATACTTACAAAGGATTCCAGAGAAAGGGCATGGGCCATTACCCTACACATAATAGAAGTCTTTGTTATCTTGGTTAAATACCTGAAAAATTATTTGGTTTGCTGAGAACAGCTCTATTGCTGATACTATCAAGGAATAACTATTGACCCTCTCAGCAATATTCAAACAAGCGTAATATCTTTGGGGCTCTTTTGGATTCTGAAGCCAATGTATTCCTCATTTACAAATTATTCTTAAGCCCATTTATTGTGTTACTTATAGATACCTTGAATGGAGACTCTACAACAAAGTGTTTTAGAATTTGTTGAAATTGCAATGTAACAGACACTCCCATAGTGCCCCAAAGACCTCTTTACTGTAGAAGTGTTAGCAACCTCCTCCTATGTCTCCTGGAATCTCTAGACCGTCCATTATGGCCATAAGTTGTCTGTAAGCTTCTGATGCAAGAAACTGCCCTTCTTGGCCCCATGGTATACACCATTATCAGTAATTGTTGGCTACATACTAGTTTTCCTGGAAAATAGAGGCTCTGAGCCCATTACCGTCTTTTCTCAGCTGCCCACTATGCCTTAGGTCATGGAGGTAGCAACCTGTAAGCTCAATATAGCCTCAAAGTCTTGTGAAGACCAAAATAGAACCACCATATAGCCAAACCTGAGCCCTCTGGCATATTCCACCTGTAGGACGGTTGGTCTCCCTTTTTCTCAGTCTTTTGTCAGATGCCACAGTGCTGGAGGGCATCACCCCTTTACTGGACCCCTTAGATACTTAAGGAACTCCTTGGGATCAACTGAGTGTGCAGCAAAGGGAGTTTGTACAGTTTTCTATGACATCACAGTTGTTGGAGCCCATGGGAAAGCTGCTGCTGTCCATTTCTTAAGCGGGATGTTGCTGACCAAAGACAGGACTTGGGGCACCTTGGTGGCTCAGATGATTATGCATCTGACTCTTGGTTTCCACTCAGGTTATGATCTCAGTTCATGGGTTTGAGCCCCATGTCAGGCTTCACAGCTGACAGCTCAGAGCCTGCTTGGGATTCTCTCTCTCTCCCTCTCTCTCTGCCCCTCCCTTGCTCACGCTATCTCTGTCTCTCTCAAAGTAAATAAATAAACTTAAAAAAAAAATTAAGGGGCACCTGGGTGGCTCAGTTGGTTAAGCACTGACTTCGGCTCAGGTCATGATCTCACTGTTTGTGAGTTCGAGCCCCATGTCAGGCTCTGTGCTGACAGCTCAGAGCCTGGAGCCTGTTTCAGATTCTGTGTCTCCCTTTCTCTCTGCCCCTCTCCCACTCATGGTCTGTCTCTCTTTCTCAAAAATAAATAAACATTAAAAATTAATAAAAAAATTAAAAAGGCAGGACTCAAGGGTCAGCACAAGTGGCCAAATTTCAGGCAATTATCTTAGCACTAGATGCTCTGTCCAGCAGTCAACTCTATATTTTTATTGCCAATGGTCTGGCCGTCTGGTCTTGCCAATGGCAGCAACAACTCCTTACCCAAGGTTGGCCCTTTGGGGTAAAGAATTTTGGGAATTTCTTACATCACAGACACCCAAAATATAAATCAAACATTTCTCTGCACATACTAAAGCCACAGTACAAGGCCTCACTAAGGCATTCCTTATCCCAGTTGTAGTTCTAGACATTATTGGTAGTGACCAAGGCACTCTTTTTACTTCTCAAAATACACAATGCATTCAGCAAAATCCTCACCTCCTTTACTCGTCTCAGCCTATACAAGAGACCTTACATATTGCCATAATGGTTTGCTTAAACAAGTTCATGTTCAGTTAAGTAAAACAGCTGATTTCAACCATCAGGTAAATGTCAGGAGTAAATTTTAATAAAATGCCTGACTCCCATTTTTTGATCAAGTTTGATTGCAGATGGCTTTGAAACCCCAACATTTCTTTCTCCTGCTGGCCACATTTTGGCAAGTTGATAAGAAAGCCTGGATACTCCCTCCTTTCATGCCAACAGAGCATTCAAACCATGTCAACCACAGTTGCTCTCCTGTAGGAGAGCAATCCTTCCCCCTAACTGCGGTAAAAGTGGAACTAACCTCCTTTCCTTACTTCTCAAGTCTTTTGGACCTGCTTGGGATCTTTCCCTGTTCTCCCCCAAACCCTCATTACCAAAGCCTTTTCATACCCTCCTGGTACATGGGTAGCATCATCAGTGCCAACATCTGAACCAAATTTTGGATATGAGATCCATGTGCCTCTGCAGGGTGACCACAGTAGTAGAAAAAGGATTTTTTTTCCAACAGGCGATGGTAGAATAATTAGATATGCACATGTAAAAAATCCCCCCCAAAAACAAACTTTTTCCCAATTGTTTTTTATTGTGGTAAGATATATGATGTAAAATTTATCATCTTAGCTATCTTTAAGTGTACAGTTCAGTGGTATTAAGTTCATTCATATTATTGTGCACCAATCACCACTGTCCATCTCCAGAATAGTTTTCATCTTGAAAGCTGAAACTCTATACCCATTAAACAATAACTTCCATTGGCCCCTCCACCCAGCCCCTGGAAACTACCCATCTATTTTCTTTTTAAAAATTTTTAAAAAGTATTTATTTTTGAGAGAGAGAGACAGAGACAGAGACAGAGACAGAGTGTGACCAGGGGAGGGGCAGAGAGAGAGGGAGACCTGGAACCCGAAGCAGCTCCAGGCTCTGAGCTGTCAGCACAGAGCCCGACGTGGAGCTCGAACTCACAGACTGAGATCATGACCTGAACCAAAGTTGGATGCTTAACTGACCAAGCCATCCAGGTGCCCCTACCCATCTATTTTCTGTCTCTATTAATTTGACTGCTATAGGTCCCTCCTGTAAATGGAGTCATACTGTGTGTATCTTGTGTAAATGGCTTACTTCACTTAACCGTCCCTAATGGTTCATGTTACAGCAAGTTTTGAAAAAGTTTGAGGACTGGTGTTAGTTCTTCTTTAAATGTTTGGTAGAATTTGCCAGGAAGCCATCAGGTCCAGGACTTTTCTTTGTTTAGAGATTTTTGATTACTGATTCAGTTTCCTTACTAGTAGGTCTGTTAAATATTCCATTTTTTCATGATTTAGTCTTGCTAGGTTTTGTGTTTCTAGGAATTGGTCTATTTCATCTATGTTATCCAGTTCATTAGCATACTGTTCATAGTACTGTCTTATAATTCTTTTTATTTCTATAGAATCAGCAGTAACCACCCCCCCCCGCCCCCCCGGCCACTTTTGTTTCTGATTTAGTATAAGCATGCTTTGGAGATATTATGGGTTCAGTTCCCAGACCACTGCAATAAAGTGAATGTTACAATAAAGCAAGCCAGATGAATTTTTAGGTTTCCCAAGGCATATAAAAGTTATGTTTATATTATACTGTAGTCTATTAAGTGTGCAGTAGCATTTGTCTAACAATACAATGTATATACCTTAATTAAAAAATACTTCATTTAGGGCACCTGGGTGGCTCAGTTGGTTGAGCATCTGAGCCTTGATTTTGGCTCAAGTCATGATCCCAGGGTCATGGGATTAAGCCCTGCATGTCGGGTTCTGCTCAGAGCATGGAGCCTGCTTAAAATTCTCTCTTCTTCTGCCCTTCTCCCTTACTTGCACACTCTCTCTCTCTTTAATAAAAAGAAGTACTTCATTGCTCAAAAATGCTAACCATCATCTGAGCTTTCAGTGAGTTGTGATCTTTTTGCTGGTGGAAGGTTTTGCCTTGATGTTGATAGCTGTTGATTAATCAGGGTAGTGATTGCTGGAGGTTCAGGTAACTGTGGCAGTTTCTTAAAATAAGACAACAATGAAGTTCTTCCTTTCACAGTTTCTCTGTAGCATGCAATGCTGTGAATAGCATTTACCCATAGTAAAACTTCTTTCAAAATTGGAGTCAGTCCTTTTTTTAATTAATTTATTTTGAGAGAGGGAGCAAGCAGGGGAGGGGCAGAGGAAGAGGGAGAGAGAATCTCAGGAAGTTTCCATGCTGCCAGAGTGGAGCCCGACATGGGGCTCAACCTCACGAACCGTGAGATTATGACCTGAGCTGAAACCAAGAGTTGCACACTTAACCAACTGAGCCACCCAGATGTCCCTAGTGTCCAAACTGTTAGCACAGAGCCTGACACTAACAGTGAGATTATGACCTGAACCAAAGTCGGACGCTTACCGAGCTGCCCAGACACTCCTGAATCATGAATGTTCTTGAGATAGCATCCAGAATGGTGAATTTTTTCCATAAGGTTTTCAATTCATTTTTCCTAGATCCATCAGGGGAATCACTGTCTATGGGAGCTAGAGCCTTACAAAATGTATTTCTTGAATAAGAAGACTTGAAAGTCAAAATAGCTCCTTGATCCATGGGCTCCAGCGTGTATGTTGTGTTAGCAGGCATGAAAACATTAGTGTCACTGTACATCTCCATCAGAGGTCTCGGATGATCAGGTGCATTGTCAATGAACAGTGATATTTTGAACGGAATCTTTTCTGTGGGCTTAAACTATTCAGTAAACCATGTGGTAAACAGGTGTGCTCTCTAGGCTTGGTTTTTCCATTTATAGAGCATAGGCAGATTTAGTATAATTCTTAAGGGCCCTAGGATCTTTGAAATGGTAAATGAGCATTGTCTTCAACTTACAGTCACTAGATGCATTAGCCTACAAGGAACCCAGCCTGTCTTTTGAGGCTATGAAAGTCCTAGATGGCATCTTGTTCCAATATAAGGCTGTTTCATCTACACTGAAAACCTGTTATTTAGTGTAGCCACCTTCATTAATTATCTTAGCTAGATCTTCCAGATAACCAACCCACTGCTGCTTCTCCATCAGCACTTGCTGCTTCACTTTGTACTGTTATGTTATGGACCTGGCTTCTTTCCTTAAACCTCATGAACCAACCTCTACTAGCTTCAGACTTCTGCAACTTCCTTTCCTCTCTCAGCATTCATAGAATTGAAGAAAGTTAGGGCCTTGCTCTGAATTAGCCTTTGGCTTAAGGGAATGTTGTGGTTGGTTTGATCTTCTATCCACACCACTAAAACTTTCTGCATATGAGCTATAGGGCTGTTTCACTTTCTTATCATTCATGTGTTCACTGGAGTAGTACCATTTCCCTCAAGAATTTTTTTTAATGCATTTTGAATTTGGCTGTTTGGTGCAAGAGGCCTAGCTTTTGGCTTGTGTTGGCTTTTGACATGGCTTTCTCACTAAGCTTAATCATTTCTAGCTTTGGATTTAAAGTGAGATATGTGACTTTTCCTTTGACTTGAATACTTAAAGGCCGTTATAGGGTTATTAACTGACCTGATTTCAATATTGTTGTGTCTTAGGGTATAGGGAGGCCTGAGGAGAGGGAGATAGAAGGGAGAATGGCTATTTGGTGGAACATTCAGAACACACACATTTATCAATTAAATTTGCTGTCTTACATGGGTGTGGTTTCAGGGCATCCCAGAACAATTCAAATAGTAACATCAAAGATCACTGATCTCAGATTGCCATAACAAAGATAATAATGAAAAAGTTTGAAATATTTCAAGAATTACCACAATGTGACAAAGATACAAAGTGAGCCAATGCTATTGGAAAATGGTGCTGGTAGACTTGCAGGGTTGCCATAAACCTTCAATATGTAAAAAAGAGTATCTGTGAAGTACAGTAAAACAAAGTGTAATAAAATGAGGTATGTCTGTAATTAAGTCTTCTCTTTTTTGTCTCTAGTGAAAGGCTTGTCAATTTTGTTCATCTTTTCAAAGAAACCAACTTTTGTTTCATTGATTTTCTTTATTGTTTCTCTATTCTCTATTTTATTTATTTCTAATCTATATTATATCCTCTTTTATGCTGGCTTTGGGTTTTGTTTGCTCTTTTCTTTCTAGTTCTTTAAGTGGTAAAGTTAGGTTGTTGATTTGAGATCTTCTTTCTTAACATAACAGCTATAACTACAGCTATAACTTTCCTCCTTAGCATTGCCTTCACTGTGTCCCATGAGTTTTGGTAGGTTGTATTTTTGTTTTCATTCATCTCTGTGTTTTCTCATTTTCCTTATCATTTCTTTTTTTATCCATTGATTATTTCAGAATATGTTGTTTAATTTCCACAAGTTTATGAATTTGCTAGTTTTCCTTTCTGTTGTTGATTTCTAACTTCATCCTGTTGTGGTTGAATATCTGTCTTAAAAAATGAACTTTAATCCTTACCTTGTGCCATATACAAATAATATTTCAAGATGGATTGTAGACCTACGTGAAAAATTTTAAACTATTGAACTTCTAGAAAATACTATAAAAACTGTGAACTTAAGTTAGGCAATTGTTTGTTAATTACAACACCAAAAGCATGACCCATAAAAGAAAAAAAGATAAACTGGGCTTAATCAAAATTAAAACTTTAGTTCTTTGAAAATCTCTGTTCAGAGAAAGGAGACACAAACAGATAAAAACCTTTGCAAAGCATGTATGTAATAGAATACTTATATCCAGAATATGTAAAGGTTTCTCAAAGGTTAATATTAAGAAACAAACAACCCAATTAAAAAATAGGCAAAAATTTGAATAGAAACTTCACCAGAGTAGATGTATAGTAGATAGCAAGTAAGCTCATGGAGAAATGCTCAGTAGCATTAGGGATATGCATATTATCACAAGGAAACCCTACTGGAATGACTAAAGTTAAAACACTGAGCATACCAACTATTGATGAGGAGGAACTAGACCTCTTATACACTGCTGTTGGGAATGTAAAATGGTCCAACCACTTTGGGAAATAGTTTGGTAGTTTTCTCAAAAAGTTAAATCTACCTTATGATCCAGCCATTCCACTTATAGCTATTTATTCAAGAGAAAAAAATGTGTATGTATATACAAAGACTTTGCGTGAAAGTTCATAGCAGCTTTATTTGTAATAACTAAAAAACTGAAAACAGTCAAAACGTACATCAGCAAGGTAGGTAGATAAACTGTGGTATGTCTTTATGGAATAATATTCAGCAATAAAAGATATGAACTTGTTACATGCAACAGCATGGAAAAATCTCAAAATAATTATGCTGAGTGAAAGAAGCTAAACAAAAAAAGCATGTACTTATGATTCCATTTATATAAGACTCTAGAAAATTCAAATTGATCTGTAGTGGTAGAATGGTGATCAGTAGTTGCTTGGGAATATTGAAGGTGCTAAGGAGAGGCAGGAGGGTAGATTACAAAGGCACATGAAACTTGGGGATGATGGATATATTCACTGTCTTGATTGTGGTGATGATTTCATGGGCATATATAATTGTTAAAACTTGTCTAATTGTGCATTTAAAATATGTATAGTTTATTGCATGTTTCTTATAACTTAATAAAGCTGTTAAATGACATAATCATTTTTTCACTTAGAAATATGTGGGGGTGCCTGGGTGGCTCAGTCAGTTGAGCACCCGACTTTGGCTCAGGTCATGATCTGGTGGTCCTTGAGTTCGAGGTCTACTTTGGGCTTTGTGCTGACAGCTCAGAGTCTGGAAACTGCGTCGGATTCTGTGTGTGTCTCTCTTTCTGCACCTACCGTTTGTGCTGTCTCTCTCTCTCTCAAAAATAAACATTAAAAAAATTAAAGAAAAAAACCATTCTCTCTTCCTCTTCCCCTCACCCCCTCATGTGTGCCTGCCTGCTCTCTCTCTCTAAAAAATTAAATAAATAGGGGTGCCTGGGTGGCTCAGTCGGCTGAGCGTCCAACTTCGGCTCAGGTCATGGTCTCGCAGTTTGTGAGTTCAAGCCCCACGTCGGGCTCTGTGCTAACAAACAGCTCAGAGCCTGGAGCCTGCTTCGGATTCTGTGTGTCCGTCTCCCCCTCCCCTGCTCATGCTCTGTCTCTCTCTGTCTCTTAAAAATAAATAAATGTTAAAAATAATTTTTAAAAAATTAAATAAAGATATGTAAAGATCATGACTTACTTCTGGTAGTAAAGACTTTAGAAAAGAAAACAGAAAACCCGCAGGGCTTATGAGATTTGTTCAAGGTTTTTCCTCAACCAGAGACTAGGAGAACCTATGTTTGGCATCTTTTTTGTAGTCTTCCACCTTCTTTCCCTTAAACTGGCTATTGTAAATGGTCCTTTTCCAGTAATTGGTACTGGCCCTCTTCCTCTCTCATGTTCAAACTCTTGAAGGCAGATTTTTTTTTTTAGTATTTTCTAGAAGTTTCATTTTGAAATATTATTTTTATATGGCATAAGGTAAGAATCAAAGTTCATTTTTTAAAGACATATCATTCAGAGTATTTTTCCACAACAGGGTGAAGTTAGAAATCAACAACAGAAAGAAAAACTAGCAAACTCATAAATTTATAGAAATTAAACAACATACCCTGAAATAACCAATGGACCAAAAAATAAAAGACAAAAAAAAATTTTTTTTGAGAGAGATAGAGAGAGTACAAGCAGGGGTGGGGTAGAGAGAGAGAGAGAGAGAGAGAGAGAGAGAAAGAGAAATCCCAAGCAGGCTCTCTGCTGTCAGTCCAGAGCCCAATGCTGGGCTTGAACTCACGAACTGTAAGATCATGACCTGAGCTGAAACCAAGACTGAGCCACCCAGGTGCCCCTCTTTCCTCCCTTTAAAATGTCTTTGTTTTTTTTGAAATACATTCCCCTGCCAGCATTGTAGAACAGGCCAACAGCCTCTCATACTGGAATTAATGTAATAGTTTCCTAACCAGTTGTTTTCTTCTAATCTAATCCATGTTGTAAATATTCTGAGACATTTTAGGAAATAGTTTTATTTTATTTTTTTTTCTTTACATTCTTCCTGTGGCCACTTATATTAGTGTTATTAAACATTCACCATATGCATGGAACAGTAAAGGACTAGGAGAATGGGATGGGTAGGATTTCCTATCTTGAGTAATTTTTATGAGGAGGTGGAGTTTAAATAAAAATGAGATTTCTACCTTTGAGTAATTTATTGTTTAGTTAAAGAGACCACATAAACACTTGATAAGTAAAATAGTAATATATTTTTTTCCTTTTTCTTCCCCCTTCCAGGTTCCTGTTGCATGTAAATCTTGTCCCTGTGGTTATATATTTATTAATAGGAAACTTCTAAAAGTAAAACACTCAGAGAAATCATCACCTTCTACAGGTAATTGAGAGAGTTTACCACCTTTCTGTCTTTTGTGGTTTCTTTTATATAAAGTTAAAATTAATTTTTGTGAGTTAATTTTTTTTTTTTTTTTTTTTTTTTTTTTGCTGGTGAAGTTATAATACTAAAATCTGTTGAAGTACATTTTGGTTTTTATTAGATACAGCAAGTTGTTTACATTGGTTTGTTCAACCAATTTAAATGTTAACTCCTTTACTGATAAATTTTGTAACAAATTTTAATGAGAAATTTTAATTAGAAAATATTAACTGAAAGAAAGGAAACTTTGATTTTAGTATTAGAATTTTTTAGTACCAGTTATTTTTTTCAGTTCACGGATTTAGACTAGCTAAAGAGCTGCTGACTTCAATTTTATTTGAGTTTGTAACTTTCTCTTTAAAGTTAGAAATCTGGATTTATGCCATAAGTGTAGTGAGAGATAGGTTTTTGTTACTCTTATTTTTTGCTTGATAAAATCACATTTGTAATAATAGTCAACCCAAAATGGCAATACATTTATTATCAACAATTATTGAGTGCCTAACGTATGCCAGGTACTATATATTTTGGGCATACAGTAAGAAATCTACTACCAAGACAGGTTCAGTGTTGTCATAATGGTTGAAGGTATATGTAGAGGTATATACATATGGGATATATGGGGAAAATATCAGTAATAAGTGCTGAGTAAGAAATTAAAATAGGGTACTGTCCTAGAGGTTAATTGGAAGGCTGCTTTTGATGAAATGTTCCAGGGAATGCATCTCTGAGGAGGAGATATTTTATAAGGTCTGAATAGATGAAGGAAAACCAGGGAAAGCAAATTCTAGACAGAGGGAAAACAAAGGCAGGATTTATTCCAGGAATGCAGGATTGGTTCAATATGAGGGAACCTATTAGTGTTATATACCATGTTATTAAGTATAAAGAAAAAATAATACAGTTATCTCAGTAGATACTAAGAAAACCTTTGGCAAAAATAAGTACCCATTCATGATAGAGACACTCAAGAAAATAGGAATTGAAGACTACTTAAAAAAAATTTTTTTTAATGTTTATTTATTTTTGAGAGGAGAGAGTGACAGAGCATGAGTGGGGGAGGGGCAGAGAGAGACAGGGACACAGAATCTGAAGCAGGCTCCAGGCTCTGAGCTGTCAGTACAGAGCCCGATGAGGGGCTTAAACCCATGAACTGCAAGACCATGCCCTGAGCTGAAGTCAGATGTTTAACCAACTAAGCCACCTAGGCGCCCCTTGAATACTACTTTTTTAACTTGATGAAGTATACATCTTAGCATTAAAACTATATCTTATTTAAAAAGGGGAAACACTACAGGCATCTCCATTAATGTCAAGAACAAGCATCCACACTATCTTCACTACTGTTCGGCATTTTGTTAGAGGTAAATTAGCCAAGGGAATTAAATTAAGAGAAATCAGTAAGAGGCATAAAAACGGGTAAAGAACAAGTAGAACAATATCTCTTTGCAGATCATAGTATAGCTGTGCTCCAGAGAATCAATAATAAACTAACTCCTACAATAAAGAATTCAGTGAAGGATCAGTATTTAAAATTAACATATAAAAATCAACTTTCATATATACAGATAGCTTAAACTGAACATAATGTTAGAGGAAAGCCCATTTACAATAGCAACATGGAGGATTAAATGTTTAGAATAAATTTAATAAGAAAGGTATAAAATCTATACAAGGAAAATTGAAAACACTCCTAAAAGACACTAAAGCAGATTTAAACAAATGGTAAAATGTCCTTTGTTGTTGAATACGATGATTCAACATCATAAAAATGTTAATCCTCCCTGGTTAATTTATAAAATCAGTGCAATGTTAATAAAAATCCTATTAAGTTGTTTTATGGAGTCAGACAAGCTGATTTTAAGGTTCATATGGAAAAACAAACATGCAAAAATAGCCAGGAAAATCATCAATTGATTTTAGTAAAGGTCCTAAAGAAATTAAATGGGAAATAATAGTCTTTTCAATAAATAGTATTGGAATACCATGCTGAGTACGCAAAAGAATGAAGTTGGGGACCTGTCTTATGCCACACATAAAAATTAATTCAGAATAGATCATAAACCTAAATATAAGAGCTAATGAAACTAAAAGCATAGCAGTACATCTCAGTGACTTTGGGTTAGGCAGTGTTTTCTTAAATATGACACCCAGAGCTCAAATGACATACATACATACATACATACATACATACATAGGATGATATCAAAATTCAAAACTTTTTTTTGCTGCAGATGATATCAAGAAAGTAGAAAGACAACTCACAGGATGGAAAAAACTATTTGCAAATCACATATCTTATAAGGAACTTATATCTTGAATGTATAAAGAATTCTTATTCCTCAATAATAAAAAGAAATAATCCAATTTAAAAAATGGACAAAAGATTTGAATAGAATTGGTCCAAAGGAGATATACAAATGACCAACAACTATACCAAAATATTTTTGTTAGTCATTAGAGAAATGCAAATCAAAATCATGAGATATCACTTGACACCACTAAGATGCAATAATAAAGACAGAAAATAACAAGTATTGGTGAGGAAGTGGAAAAGTTGAAACACTCATATATTGCTATTAGGAATGTAAAATGGTGCAGTCACTTTGAAAACAATCTGTCAGTTCCTCAAATGGTTAAATACACAATTATAATATGATCCAGCAATTCCATTCTTAGGTATAAACCCAAGAGACTGAAAACAGAAGTGGACACAAAACCTTTGTGAATGTTATTAGCAGCATTATTCACAATAGCTAAAAAGTGGAAACAGTCCTGATGTCCATCAACTGATAATCAACAAATGTGATATATCCATATAATAGAGTATTATTTGACATAAAAAGAAAGGAAGTATTGATATATGCTACAACATGAATGATTTGAAAATGTGCTATGTGAGAGAAGTCAGTTACAAAAGATCACATACTTTATGATTCCAATTATAAGAAATGTTCACATAAGCAGATATATAAACAGACTAATATTAACAGATATATAAATAGAATAATGGTTTAGGGCTGGGAAAGGGTTAGAGGGAGAATGGGGAACAGTTGTTAATTAGTACAGAGCTTCTTTTGGAAGAGGAAAAGTGTCCTAAAATTGGATTCAAAACCCTGTGAGTGTAACAGAAATCACCAAATTGTACATTTTAAATAGGAAAATTGTATGGGATGTGAATTATATCTCAATAAAACTGATTTTAGAAATAGCCAGGAAAACACTTTTTTTTTAGATTTTTAAAAATATAAATTATCGTCAAATTGGCTTCCATACAACACCTCGTGCTCATCCCAACAAGTGCCCTCCTCAATACCCATCACCCACTTTCCCCTCTCCCTCACCCCCCATCAACCCTCAGTTTGTTCTCTGTATTTAAGAGTGTCTTATGGTTTTTCTCCCTCCCTCTGTTTGTAACTCCCCCCCCCCTTCCCCCATGGTCTTCTGTTAAGTTTCTCAAGATCCACGTATGAGTGAAAACATATGGTATATGTCTTTCTCTGACAGACTTATTTCATATAGCATAATACCCACCAGTGTTCCATCCATGTTGCTGCAAATGGCAGGATTTCATTCTTTCTCATTGCCAAGTAGTAATCCATTGTATTTATAAACCACATCTTTATTCATTCATCAGTTGATGGACATTTAGACTCTTTCCATAATTTAGCTATTATTGAAAGTGCTGCCATAAACATTGGGGTATGTGTGCCCCTATGCATCAGCACTCCTGTATCCCTTGGGTAAATTCCTAGCAGTGCTATTGCTGGGTCATAGGGTAATTGTATCTTTAATTTTTTTGAGGAACTTCCACACTGTTTTCCAGAGTGGCTGCACCAGTTTACATTCCCACCAATAGTGCCAGAGGGTTCCTTTTTCTCCACATCCACGCCAGCATCTATAGTCTCCTTATTTGTTCATTTTAGCCATTCTGACCGGTGTGAGGTGGTATCTCAATGTGGCTTTGATTTGTATTTCCCTGATGATGAGTGGCGTGGAGCATTGTTTCATGTGTCTGTTGACCATCTGGATGTTTTCTTTGGAAAAGTGTCTATTTATGTCTTCTGCCCATTTCTTCACTGGATTATTTGTTTTTTGGGTGTGGAGTTTGGTGAGTTCTTTATAGATTTTGAATTCTAGCACTTTATCCAATATGCCATTTACAAATATCTTTTCTCATTCTGTTGGTTGCCTTTTAGTTTTATTGATTGTTTTCTTTGCAGTGCAGAAACTTTTTATCTTGATGAGGTCCCAATAGTTCATTTTTGCTTTTAATTCCCTTGCCTTTGGAGATGTGTTGAGTAAGAAATTGCTGTGGCTGAGGTCAAAGGTTGTTGCCTGCTTTCTCTTCTAGGGTTTTGATGGTTTCCTGTGTCACATTCAGTTTCTTCATCCATTTTGAGTTTATTTTTGTGTATCGTGTTAAGAAAGTAGTCTAGTTTCATTCTTCGGCATGTTGCTGTCCAGTTCTCCCAGCACCATTTGTTGAAGAGACAGTCTTTTTTTCCACTGGATACTCTTTCCTGCTTTGTCAAAGATTAGTTGGCCATACATTTGTGGGTCCAGTTCTGGGTTCTCTATTCTATTCTATTGGTCTGTGTGTCTGTTTTTGTGCCAATAGTATACTGTCTGGATGATTATAGCTTTGTAGTAGAGGCTAAAGTCTGGGATTGTGATGCCTCCTGCTTTGGTTTTCTTCTTCAATATTACTTTTAGCCAGGAAAACACTTAAAAAGAGAAACTTTAAAAAAAAAACTATAAGGGTTGAATAGCCTTATTAATTAAAACATTGTAGCATTGGCAGGGACAAATAAACCAGTGGAAAAGAATAAAAAGTGCAGAATTAGACCCAAATTCATATGGAAAGTTAGTATATGAGAAAGGTAGTATTTAAAATTACTAGGGTAAAGATAGACCTTTTCTTCTTCTCATTTTTATTGTGGTAAAATACATACAATATTTATCATTTTAACCATTTAAGTGTACAGTTAAGTGGAATTAAAAACATTCACATTTCTGTGTAGTCATCATTGCTATTTATACTTAAAACTTTTTTATCATCCCCAACATAAACCCTGTACCCATTAAACAATCTCTTCCTCCCCACTCCACCACCACACCTCCCCCAAATCCCTGGCAGTCTCTCCTTTGTGTCTCTGTAAATGTGCTTTTTCCAGGTATCTCATATATAAGTGGAATCATATAATATTTGTCCTTCTGTGTTTGGCTTATTTTACTAAGCATAATGTTTGCAAGGCCTGTCTATGTTGTAGCATATATGAAAATTTCATTACTTTTTATGGCTGAATAATTACCATTTTATGTACATACTACATTTTTTAATCCATTCATCTGATAGACAGTAGGGTTGTTGTAATGAACATTGGTGTACAGATATGTGTTCGAATCCCTAATTTCAGTTCTTTTGGATATATACCTAGGAGTGGAATTGCTGGGTCATATAGTAGTTTTGTGTTTAACCTTTTGAGGAAACGTAAAACTCTTTTCCACAGTGGTTGCACTATTTTACATTCCCACAAGCAATGCATGAGGGTTCCAGTTTTTCTATATTCGTACCAGCATTTGTCATTTTCCAATTTTTTTTTAAATAACCTAATCCTAGTAGGTGTGAACTGTTATCTTACTGGGTTTTGATATGCATTTCCCTAAACACTAGCAATGTTAAGCATCTTTTCTGGTTCTTATTGGCCATTTGTATTTCTTCTTTGGAGAAATGTCTATTCAACTCCTTTACCCATTTTTAATTAGGTTGTTTTGGTTGTTTGTTAAGTTATAGAAACTCTTCATATATTTTCAGTATTAATCCCTTGTCAGAAGTATGATTTGCAAGTATTTTTTTCCATTCTGCAGGTTGTCTTTTCACTTTTTTAATAGTGTCCTTTGATGCACAAAATTCTTAATTTTAATGAGATCCAACTTACCTAATTTTTTTTTATTTTTATTGTTAATTGTGGTAACATACAAAAAATATAAAATTTGCCATCCTATTTTTAAGTATATAGTTCAGTAGTATTAAGTACTTTCACATCTTTTACTGTTGATCTCCAGAACTTTTTCATCTTCTAAAACTGAAACTCTATAGCCTTAAACAACAACTCCCATTCTTCCCTCGCCCCTGTCCCCACTAACCTCTATTCTACTTTCCATCTCTAAGAATATGACTATTCTAGGTATGTCAGTTAAGTAGAATCACACAATATTTGTCTTTTTGTGACTGGTTTATTTCACTTAGCATCATGTGTTCATGGTTCATCTGTGTTGTAGGATGTATCAGAATCTCCTTTCTCTTTTCTGTTGTTTGGGGCGGGGGGAGGAGCAGAGGGAGAGAGAGAATCTTAAGCAGGCTCCACACTCAGCATGGATCCTGACATGGGGCTCGATCCCACGACCTTAGGATCATGACCTGAGCCAAAATCAAGAGTCAGACGCTCAACCTACTGAGTCATCCAGGCACCCCAGAACTTCCTTTCTTTTTAAGGCTGAATAATATTCCATTGTATGCAATTACCACATTTTCTTTATCCATTTATTGGTTGATAGACACTTGGGTTGTTTCCACCTTTTGGCCATTGTGAATAATGATGCTGTGATTGTGGGTATATAAATACCTCTTTGAGACTCTGTATTCAGTTCTTTTGGATATATTCCCAGAAATGGAATTATTGGATCATATGGTAATTCTGTTCTTAATTTTTTGAGAAACCAACATGAATGTTTTCCATAGAGACTTGTACCATTTTTTGTTCCCACCAGCTGTGCCCAAGTGTTCCAGTTTCTCTGTATCTTTGCTAACATTTATTATTTTCTCTCGTTAGTAGCTGTCCTTTTGGGTGTGAGTTGATACCTCATTGTGGTTTTGATTTGCATTTCCCTAATGATTAATGATGTTGGCCATCTTTTCAAATCCTTGTTGACCTTGTATATATTTTTGTTTGAGAAACATTTATTCTAGTGCTGTTTGCTCATTTTAAAATCAGGCTATTTGTGGGGCACCTCGATGGCTCAGTTGGTTAAGCATCTGACTTTGGCTCAGGTCACGGTCTTGTGGTTCGTGGGTTTGAGTCCCGTGTTGAGTCAGCTGTGCTGACGGCTCAGAGCCTGGAGCCTGCTTCAGATTCTGTGTCTCCCTCTCTTTGCTCCTCCTTCCCTGCTTGTGCTCTGACTCTCTCTGTGTCTCAAAAAAATAAACATTAAAATTTTTTTTTTTTTTAATCAGGCTATTTGTATTTTGTTGTTGAGTTGTAGGAGTTCTTTATATATTCTGGATATTTACCCCTTATCAGATTCGTGATTTGCAAATATTCTATTCTGTGGGTTGCCTTTTCACTGTTAACTGTGTTTTTTTTCCCAGAAATTTTAAATTTTGATGCAGTCCAGTTTACCTGTTTTTACTTTTGTTGTCATATCCATTAAACTGTTGTCAAATCCAGTGCCATGAAGATTTTCCTCAATGTTCTCTTAAAGACTTTTGTAATTTTAGTTTTTACATTTAGGTCTTTGATCCATTTTTGAATTAATTTTTGTATAAGGTCTGGGTTAGGGTCCAACTTCATTCTTTTGCATGTGATATACAGTTTTCCCAGTACTATTTGTTGAAAAACCATCCTTTCCCACTAAATGGTCTTGACACCCTTGTCGAAAATCAGTTGACCATATGTGTGAGGGTTTCTTTCTGGTCCATTGTTCTTTATGTTTGTTCTTATGCCCATATTGTTTTAATTATTGTGGCTTTGTAGTTAGTTTCAAAGTTGGGAAGTGTGGGTTCTCCAGCTTTATTCCTTTACAAGATTATTTTGGTTATTCAGGGCCCCTTGTGATTCCGTATAAAAATAAGGATCTGCTTTTCCATTTCCATTGCCAAAAAGGCTGTTGGACTTTTGATGGGGATTATATTGAATTTATAGATTGCTTGGGTAATACTGACATCTTAATGATGTTAAGTCTTCCTATCTATGAGTATGATTGTCTTTTCATTTATTTAGATCTTGCTTGATTTCTTTCAGCAGTGTGTTCAGCATAAAATCTTAAGTCCTTGGTTAGATTCATTCCTAAGTATTTTATTGGAATTGCTTTTTTAGTTTTCTCTTCAAGTTATTCATCCCTGGTGTATAAAAACAGAGTTGATTTTTATTCTTGTATCTGACAACTTTGCTGAAGTTTGGAAAGTTTTTGGAAACTTTTTTTGGAAATGATCTACTTTTTTTCATGGAACAATGAATGATCCACTTTTAGCATTTCCCAAATGGCTACCCACTTGTCCCTGCACTATTATTAAAAGAGCCATTGTTATCTACCATTAACATAAGTTAATTCCTCTATAGTTGGTATGTAGGCTTGCTAACTGTGACTTAAAATCCAGAAGCATTAAAAGAAAAGGTTGATAAATTTCACTAAGTTAAATTCTTGCATAACAAAAAAAAAAATCCCGTAAATAAAAGTTTTTCAAAGAGTAACTGGGGGAAAATATTCATAATATATACCCATAAAAAGGACAATACTTTTTATATTTAAATAGCTTTTAAAATTTGAGGGACAAAAGCTTTTCAGGTTGCAGTGCCAGGCAGTGAGGAGCTCTTGCCCCACTGGTAGCTATGTAGTCCAAGGGCCCTCTACAGTCCATGCAGGTCCTTGGACACAGGAAGGTGGCCAGTGCACATCCTGGTGCATTGCAAACAGGGCAATGGCCTTATCCAGGTGAATGGACAGTCCCTGGAGATGATCCATCAGTGCACACTACAGTACAAGCTGCTGGAACCTGTTGTGCTTCTGGGCAAGGAATGATTTCCTGGGGTGGATGTCTGAGTCTGCGTGAACAGTGGTAGTTACGTGGTCCAGGTTTGCACAGTTCACCAGTACCAGCTCCAAAGCCCTGGTGTACTTATTACTAGAAATATGTGGATGAGGCTTCCAAGAAGGAGCTCACAGACATCCCCATCCAGTATGAGTGGACCCTGCTGGTGGTAGTGGATCCCCATTGCAGCAAATCCAAAAAGTTTGGAGGCTCTGGTACCCATACTTCCTACCAGAAATCCTATTGATAAGCCCATTGTGAAGATCAGAGTTCACCTTGGTAATAAACAGTGGTTGTGAGATTTAAGGTTTTGAAATAAAACAAAACAAAAAATTTGAGTTTGGGACAGAGTTCCAAAAACCTGTTGTAAAAATGTGAATCAGACATGAAGGGACAACTCAAAAAAGTAAGACATAGCAATGGCCTAAAGTATATGAAAAAAGTTCAAATTCACTCATAATTATAGAAATGCAAATTAAAATAATACCTATCAATGACAAAAATTTTAAAATATGACCGTATACTTCGTTGGTGAAGCTGTGAAGATATGGATACTCCTATACATTGCTGTTGAGAGTGTGAATTGTTACAATCTTTTGGAAGGGAAATTTGGTAATACCTAAAAATATGTATTTGTTAATTTTTTGACCATTTCTGGGATTTTACCATGAAGATACACCTCCAACAATATAAAAATGCATACATACAAGATACTCACTGCATCAAAGTAGTGTAATGTAATTGCAAAATGTTGGAAACAGTCTAAATGCCCATACATAGCAAAGTGATTAAACTATGGTATGTCCATGCAGTGGAATAATGGAGCTGTAAAAAAAGAATGAGAATTATCTATATCAATTGATACGGAGTGTTGCCAGGATAATATGCTGTTAAGTGACAAAAGTAAAGCACAGGAGTATCCATAGTATACTATTCTTTTGTGTAAGAAAGAAGGAGATAATAAGACAGTACATACACATCTGCTCATTTGTATAGAATCCGTACTGGGAGGATAAACTGGAAACTAAAGTGATTGGTAACCTATAGGGGGTAGGTGGGAAAGGGGTGCATAAAAGTGGGGTGATGGGAACTAGGTATCAGGAATGAGGAAGGAGTGACATTAAAGGGGATGGAGGAAGAAAAGAGCTTTATTCCAAGTTTTTTTCGAAAATAACATCTTCACCGGATACTGTAATGTTAAAAAGAACTGCACATTAATGCTGTAATCTAGTCAGTAAATGTATTTCTTACAGGGCCATAGATCAGCAATTCTGAAACTGCCTTATGTGTGTACTCAAACTGAACAAATAGGTAAATGTTTTAAATAACAAGAACTGGGTTCTCATAAATAAAGAAAAGAGAAGGCTAAAATGAACTCTGTTGGTTTGGGTTTGGTTTGGTATCTGAGCTATCAATATATGTGTGGGTTGTTATGCATGTTTCCTACCAATGTCCACTGAGAGTGACTAAAAGGTATGACACCCCAATAGTAATGAATAAACCTAGGATCCAGTTTTTTATTTCTAAGTAAATATTTTATTTCCTCAAATAAAAGGAACCAGGGCTCCTTGGAGAAGTTGTTGATTCTAGGACTGAGAGAAAATACTAAAGGTGCCTGGGACACCTTGATGTGTGCCAGGTAATAACAAAATGCTTTTAAAAAGGCAGGGGGATATTGTTGAAAAAACATGGGAGTCAACCGGAAAGAGTTCTAATGGCCGAAGCTGGAGCAATTTGAGGAAAAGAAATAATGAAATCACTGGATTATAATTCATAGAATAATGTAAATATCCATGAGTCCATACTGATACAGATAAAAAAAATGGGGAAAATGAACAATTCTCGCTTATAATAAAATTCCAATTAAAACTGTGGAAAGATGTAAGATATGAGGAAAATAGAAAAGAAATATTAGCTAAACACAGTAATAATTATTGTAGACAAGATCCACCAACTGATTGTAAAATTAGTGAGTGAAAATTTGAGAAGTAAAACTCATATAGATTCAAAGAATGTCCCCCAAAGTATATCTTCATTAATCACAAAGGGAAAGATAGTAAATTTATCAGAATGAAACCTGCTAAAATTTATCTTAATAAATCGCTTAATAAATGATCAAGGTGAACATCACAATAATAAAACATATTGATATCATGAAACCCATGATGTGATGCACTGGGAAGGATTCATCATTTCTGTGTACTCTTGCCAAAATGTATAACCTTAGTCCAGTCATCAGCCAAACCCAAATGAGATATATTTGACAGAGTAAACCAATCAGTAGTCTTTAAGAGTCATGATCACGAAAAATAAGGGAAGACTGTAGCATTGTCAGAGATTGGAAGAAACAAGATATGACAACTAAATATAATGTGGGAGTTTTTTCTTTCACAATGGCCTGTTCTTGCTGAATGAAATCTATTTCTTTGTTTTCTCTTTGAACATTAAAGGCATGTTTCAAAATGTCATATTCTAACATCTTAAAATGTCTGTTTTAGATTGTTCCATTATTTGTATATAGTTCTGAGATGAAGAGTATGAATTCTATTCATGTGTCCCTTCCCGACTGTGCTCTTTTAATGTTTCCCACTTTTTTGCATTTGGGAAATTCTCTATTGCTTTTGGATTTAGCTCTGTATTAAAACAAGTTTTGTTTTTTGGTTATATCTCAATTAGTATGTCTGAAGTGGGATGTTATGCGTCTTGCATTTATTAAATCTACTATATTGATGGAAAACCTTTCTCCCCTATTCCTGTTCCATTTATGAACAATAGGGTAATTGCTTTCAGTGTATTAGGGACTAAATAAAGTTACTCACTTTCCTAATATTTATCATGTAGTTAAATATATGGGGTGCTTTTTTGTTTTTTGGTAACTATTTTATGGTTGAGGTCAGAATTTTTTTCTGCTTTTGTAATAGATTATTGACTTATTTGAAATAGTTTAGAACTTAAGTGAGGGTAGAAAGGAATAGAAACCTTTTCCATTTCCACTTTGCCATCTTGGAAGCGTAGGGGAGGAAAAAGGCAGAAAAGTTAGTATTGGAGGAATATGTACTTACAAAGGGCTGGAATTAAAGCTGCTGAAAAGGAAAACTTCCCCCTTCTTACCGCAAGATATTCCCAGATTTGAATTCTGCTGAACCTTTCTCTCTCTCTCTGTAACCCTTTGGTAGGTTTAGGTCACATGTATGTTATGGTTATAGTTTTAAAAAGTACACTGTACAGTGGACCCTAGTGCCATTTAAATACATGACTGCCAGGGGAAATGTGAACTTAGGCAAACAGTTCTTTCATATACCTAAAATACTATTTATATTCATTTACACCAAAATTAAGTATGAAGCCAAAGAAAGTGAAACAGAGAGGTGAAAGAAGAAAAATTCCGTAGTAAATAAGGATTTAGAATGTGTAAAGAATGTGTGAAGTAGCATTCAGATCATGTGAAACAGGGAAGAGGAACACCTAAAAATACTCTGTCAGAAAACATAAGAAACAGGTATTTATCAACCCATTATGGGAGATTTTTTTTCTAAGCATTAAACTTATCTGAAATCTTAATTTGATAGTAGAGAAAAAATTGTGTGGCATTGAGTTCCTAGATTTAAAAGCACAACTTATATTTTAGTTCAAAATCATTTCTTTTATGGTAATGCTTATAAAATTACTGGAAATTTTGTTCCTACTGTAAAGTCATCTGCCTGATATAAACTGATGGCAGCAGAACACAGTGATAAAAAACGTGTGTTCTCCAGATGAAATTTCTGATATTTGATTGGTAAAGTTGATATCAGGTCTGTTTTCAGGTGTGTTGTTTAGTATTCGTAATGATATTATGGTATTCAGTTTTCTTTGATGGCTGAGTTTTTATTGTTTATTTCTTCCACAGAAGTGGACTGTACCATATCTTTGAAAGATTTGCGAATACTGTTTTTATATGAATTTAAACTAGGACATAGTGCAGCCACAGCAAGTAGAAACATCAATTCTGTCTTTGGAGAAGGCTCTGTTAGTGAAAGGACTATCCGGTGGTGGTTTGAAAAATTTCGTTCTGGGGATCTGAGTCTGAAAAATGAGCCTCGAGGGAGACCCAAATCTGTTTTAAATGAAGATCAATTGAGAGCCATGGTGGAAGCTAACCCCAAAATGGCAATTCGAGGCCTTGCAGCAGACTTAGGAGTTTCTGCTACAACAATTTCTCGACATCTGGCTGCAATAGGAAAGGTGAAAAAGTTGGACAAATGGGTAGGTACCACACCAACTGATGGATGATCATATATGGAGATGATTAGAGATGTGCTCATACCTTAGGATTTGAAAGAGCAGAGACCTATTCTGGAGAGGATCATAAGCTTTGACAAAAAATGAAAGTGGTCTGGACAATGGTTGGATGTTGATGAAGTTCCCAAACGTGTTAAAACTATTGCTGCAACCAAAATGAAGGTTCTAGTAATGATGGTGATCTGCAGAGAGAATATTTATTACTTTTAGCCCAGGCAAAACTAACAGTAGCATCTTATTGTCAAGAAGTTGAAATTATGTATAAAAATAGATTTAAAAGCACTCTGCATTGGTTAACAGACATGGACCTATACTTTTCCATGACAACATTTGACCACTGAAATTGCGGACCACCATAGGGAATAACTGAATTGGGCCAAGAACTTTTGCCACATCCATCACTTTCAACAGATTACCACCTTTTTCATCATTTGGAAGTCTAAGAAACAGAACATTCTCCAATAGAGAACAGTAATTGAAGGATTTGAATAAGTGTTAACAATGCTGAACTTTATTAATATGTAATTTAGTATTTGGAAAAATTTATCATTTTGGGAAAGCAGTTATTGCTAGCAGCACATATTTTGGTTGAATGAAACTTTTCTTTTTCTGAAAAATATAACATTTTCATTTTTATATAAAGGCAGTTTCATGTGGTTCAACCTAATATCTTCCCAGACCCTGGCAGAACATGAAGACTGAAAGGTACCTAATGTACTGGAAAACTACAAGCTACCCCTGAGTTTTGGGCTTCTTCATTGGAGGAATGTAGAACAACCCAGAGTGTATATATGTTTGAAAGATGCTTGGGAGTCAGCCATGCAAATATCTGGGTATAAAGAAGGTTTTAGAGAGATGAACAGCCTCAACAGAAACTTTCAGGCTCTGAGAAAATATTTTTTGAATAAAGAAATGAAAGCATGTTTCTAACACCAAAAGCCATGAACACAATAGACATGGCACAGTGGTGCTTTTGAGTGGTAGTACTTACTGTCACACAACCAATCCCTTTCATATGTTTTCCATTCTTACTCTTTATTTTTAAAAAAGTGTAAGTGGCCTGTCAGAGACCATAATTAATGGGCTCTTTATGATTTTATAGCTAGATTGCAGTTACTCCTTGTGGCTTCCAGGGATTAAGTTGGCATAAAGATAACTGATGGTCCTCTTCCTGCCTTTCTCCCTCCTGACAACTTGCTGTGTCTATCCTATGAAGGAGAGTTAGGGAATCCTAAAAGCTAAGAGGTGAGAGAAGGACATCCTGGAATGGATCTTACTTGAAGAGAGAGACAGAAAGAGGGAAGAAGGGAGACAATTGGAGGGAAAGATGGAATGGAAATTACCTAAAGTAGAATTGACTGTGAGCTAAAAGATTAAAGACCATGGGATGCATTACTATAAATTAAAAATAAAGAAGTCCCTTTCTTTGGGTAACAGTCCTGCGCTATGACAGAGGCTTTGTGAGCAGAGTGCCTTTCAGTTCTAATTTACTCCCCTGGCTGGATGCCCTGGTCTGGAGTCACCTGCTTATTTTACTGCCCCATCCTTGGATTGTCAAGGAATCTATTGAGTGTTTTTGTGGACTCTTGCTTACTCTCAAGAGAGAATGAAGCCTGAGATTTAGCTCAGACTGATAAGGTAACCAGGCTAAAACCAGAAGTATGGGAAGGACTTTATATGAAAGGCAGCAAGTACAAGGGTGAGGTCAAATGGTCACAGAGGGTTGCCCAATGTGAAAGAAAGTGGTGTTGTATAGTTACTTAGTCTGAGTAGTAGTTGCTTTATGGCCATTCATCCTTTCCTCAATTCTCAGACCCCTTGTCAGACTTCAGAGTTGGATCCTAGACTTTTGTCTAAAACAGTTGGTGGATATCCTTGTTCAGCCCAAATGAGTGGTTTGGGGATGGGTAGGCAACCCAAAAAGAAGCAGTGAAATGTGATGAGACATGGAAAGGAGCAGTTATAGAATGTTCAGTTATCCTAGCAATCATCACCTCCAAGAAGGGGTGTAGACTTGAGAGGCAGAAATGGGTCCTGGATTGAGTTGTGTCTTTACTACTATTAGTATATTTTGGTTATGTGAGATGGCAAGTACCCTTTTTGCTTAAACCGTTTTGGAGAGCTGGGCTATTTTGGCAGAAGAAAGATTCCTGACTGATACTCTCCCCTGAGCCTTACTAAACTGTAAAATGAAGTTCATGATACCACCTTGCAGGGGTTGGGGATCAAGAGGGACAATGTAAAGCACAGGCATGGAGTAGATGCCCAATAAGTAGTATTTAATACTATGAAAAGTAAAAGCAGAAGAAACAAAGTAAGGTGTGTGGGATACCTCTGGAGGCCCCTCTGTGTCCACGGTAGCCAGTTGGGGTGAGTTCAGTGCTCACTGAGGCCGGTGCCTGGCTTGGACTGTCCAGAGGTACCCAGCTGTAGAAGAGGGATGACTTCTTCAGTCACTTTGAGCCTGTGGCTTTTCTGTAGTAAGTAGCAACTACAACTTTTTTTTTTTTTAAGATTATTTTGAGAGAGATGTGTGAGACCACAAGTGGGGGAAAGGCAGAGAGAGAGGGAGAGAGAGAATCCCAAGCAGCTAACAGTGCAGAGTCCAACACGAGGCTCCATCTCACAAACTGTACGATCATGACCTAAGCCAAAATCAAGAGTTGAACACTCAACTGACTGAGCCACCTACGTGCCCTGGAACTACAGCTTTAAATTTATAACTGGAAGCTATATTAGATTTTCAAGAAAAATGAGAAATTTTATACACATAAAGTCCTGCCAAGCATCCCATCTTATTCTCCTTTCCTAGGGGAAAAAAAAAAAAAAGAAAAAAAAAGCTTTAAGAGGTTCCTTGGTAGAAACTTTGGTTTGAGTGTCAAAGGAGTGAGATGGAAGCTGCTACATCTCACCTCCCTGCCATTCCCTGGCTTGGGTCCTTATTACAAAAGGAAATATGAAGTGGCTTTGAGTCACTTACGTGACTCTTGATCTTAGGGTCATGAGTTAGAGCCCTGTGTTGGGGGTAGAGTTTACTTAAAACAAAAAAACAAAGTGGCTCTGAATAGCCATTTTGGTTTATTAAGTACGTAGTAACCGTTATTAAAGAAGCTCCTGCCTGGTCTGATTGCTTATTGTGAGACTAGAGCACCTACAGTTACTTTAATAGCATGCATAAAAGATCTTGGGTAAAGTTAGAGATAGGATCAAAAGCCAGTGCAAAGTAGACTGTTCCAGGACCTGTCAGTAGGTTGGACTCTCTCTTCTTTCTGTTGGTGCTTTGGCCACAGAGCTTCCTTTCACTTCCTTTTATCTCAGCTAATTTGTCCATGCTGCTACTGTTCTTCACCTTATTAACTCTACCTGTCATGCACATTTCCCCCAGGATGTCTTACCTGATTACCCCACCCCACTACAGGTCAGGTCCCCTTGTCAATGGCTTTAGAGCCCCAGTATGGTTCCTTCGTAACTGTGATCACAGTAGTTACATGTTTATTGGTGTGATAGTATATGTTTGTCATCTTCTCTGTTGATTATAAGATTCACAACAGCAGGGACTTTTTTCCTCACAAGATTATACCCCCATCAAGAGCACAAGGTCCAGCACATGGTAGGTACCTAGTAAATGTTTATTAAATGAATAAGTGTTAGGGCCAGTGTCATTCACTTTATAGAAAATCCTTGTTTTGGTATCAGTGTAAGTAAGGAATATGTGGATAAGACATAATTGAAAACCTAATGAACAGTGGCTTAAATACGTAGGTTTTGTTTCCTGTAACTTATGAACATTTTCAAACATAAAAACAAAATACCTGAATTTTACAGTGAACACCTGTATGCCAGCCACCTAAATTGACATTACTTTACTTTATGATTATACTTTATCACTTTACCTACCCACATAGCTATCCTTTTTTTTATGCATTTCAATGTAAAGTTGCAGGCATTAGCACATTTCACCCTTAATACTTTAGCATACATATCATTACCTAGAGTTAAATATTTGTTTAAAGTTCTTGTTCTCATAAATTTAAATTTGATAAAATGCCCAAATCTTAATTGTACTCTTCAGTATGTTTTGACAAATGCAAACACTTGTGTAATACAAATCCCTGTCGAAGATACAGACTATTACTATCATCCCAGAAAGTTCTCTCATACCCCTTTTCATTTTATCCCCACTCTTACAAGACCCCAAGAGGCAAAACAACTGCTCTGATTTTTTTTCTACCATGGAATAGTTCTGCCTGTTCTAGAATTACACATAAGTAGAATTGTGCAGGATGTGCTCTTTTGTGTAAGGATTCTTTTACTAAGCATAATGTTTTTGAAATTAACCCATTTTGTGTGTATCAATGTTTCATTCCTTTGAAAAGCTGATTAGTATTCCATGAAACAAATATAACAATTTATCTATTTACCTGTTTGATGGACATTTGTGGGGTTTTTTTTTTCAGTTTGAGCCTATTTTGAATAAAGCTGTTATGAATATTCTTGCACAAGTCTTTTTGTGGACATATCTTTTGTATCTTTTGGATAAATATCTAAGATTGGAAATACTGGGTCATAGGCATATGTATATATCTAGTTTTCCTAGACCTTTTCCCAAAGTGATTACACTATTTTATACCCTCCATTCTCACTAACATTTGATGTCACTCTTTTTATCTATTCTGGTGGGTGTGGAGCTGTATCTTATTTTGAGCTACTTTCCCCCTTTCACATTATAAGGAAAATAGGGAGGCAGGCTATGACTGGAGTAGGCACTTAACAGTGCTATCGGGGACCCATGCACTTTGTTCATCCTTAGTGGACTTTGATTATAGTTCTATGGATGGCTTCTGAGGTAGTCAGCCCATTGAGTGTGGGCTGGGCTTTGTGACTAGCTTAGTGACTAGAATACAGCAGAAGCAATGAGATGCCATTTTTGAGATTAAGTTATAAAAAGAGTGTGGCTTCTGTCATGATCATTCTCTCATACTTTTTGGGATTACTCATTCTAGGGAAAGCCAAATTGCTATATTGTGAGGCAGCTCACAATTGCCATGTTGTGAAGAGATGATGTGATAAGGGACAGTCTGCCAACAATCAAAAGAGTGAGTGTAGAAATAGATCTCCTTTTGGTTGAGCATTCAGATGGGATTGCAGAACCACACCTGGATTCCTAACCCAGAGAAACCGAGGTAATGTTTGTTGTTCTGAGCCACCAAGTTTTGGGGTACTTTGTTATGTAACAATAGGTAACTAATATGACACCTCATTGTCTCATCCTAAGATGGCTTTTTGTACCTTCAGGGTCTCTTGTTCATGCCCCAGACAGTAAGAAAAAGTATGAAGGGCAAAGGACAAAGAGTTTTTTTTTAATATGAATCTGTTCATTTAAAAAAAAAAAATTAACCTTTATTTATTTTTGCAAGAAATAGAGCAGAAGCAGGAGAGGGGCAGAGAGAGGGAGACAGAATCAGAAGCAGGCTCCAAGCTCCGAGCCGTCAGCACAGAGCCTGACGCGGGGCTGGAACCCACAAGTGGTGAGATCATGACCTGAGCCAAAGTTGGACGCTCAGCCGACTGAGCCACCCAGGCGCCCCGAATCTGTTCATTTTTATCAGGAACTCAGAACCTTTCCAGAAAATCCCACCTCAGCAGACTTTGGTTTATATCTTTTTGGCCAGATAACGCCACTCAGCAGACTGGTTTGTATCTTACTGACCAGATAACTCCCCATGACCACTTTTAGCTAGAAGGCATCTAGAGAGAAGCAGGGACCTAGATGGAGTTTGTGTCAGCCAACTGTCAGTGTCTTCCACATTAACCATTTTGGAAACCCCATAGAGTTAAAGACATTAAAAGACCTCTTCATTAACACCTACCCCAGCCAAGTGAGCTTTTGAGGAAATTTCCAGAAAAAGGAAATGAAACTTTCAGAAAACTCCTCAGGGCTTGGATTGCAGGGCCTAGGTTTCTGATTCGTGTCCCACCCCATTCTTGGAAAACTGCAGCACTATCTTCCATGGCTCCTTCTAGTCCTCCAGTCCTTTGCAATAGATACTTCAGACCTATCCTGGAAATACTTCTGATAACTCTCTGCCACAGCAAAATGGCTTCTCAAGTTTTGCTAACATTATGGCCTTCATATTTTTTTAGTCCCTCTCCTCTCCTTTAGTGACCTTTCTTTTCTCCTGTCTCAGGTCTGATAACTTAAATTTTGCTGGACCAATCATTCTCAAATTCAAATCGAATCGTGTTACTCCAACTTAAAACCCTTATTGCCCCATTGTCCTCAGGATGAATCCTGAACTTCTTCCCATGGTAGCGAAGACCCTGCATAACTGGATATAGCACACCTCCCCAGCACTTTGCCCTGCACTTGGTATTCCCACACCAAATTGCTTACTTTCTCTGCCCCATCTGCCTGAGACCTCCACTTGACATCCTTAGGGATTCAGCTGTGGAGATGACTTTTCTAGAAAGCTTTCTAGGACTTCTAACTCCCTCAACAGTGGGGCAGGTGACCTCTTAAGTAGCTCAGTAGTTGTTACAAATTCTTTTCCCTTTATGGGGGAAAAGGCCATACCAGGTTGATCTAGTAGAAATTTCAAATAATATGAATTGAATGGATATATGAATGATAGGGAATGAAAAATAAGTCTTCCTATTCCTGCTGTCCATTTCCTTTTCTCCAGTTTCTCAATACATATTCAAGTATAAATACATTTTCATATTATTTTTATAAGGTGTTCTGTACCTTGTTTTTCCAATTAACACTTGTTTTAAAATTTTTTCTTAATATTTATTTTTGAGAAAGCACAAGCAGGAGAGGGGCAGAGAGATGGAGACAAAGAATTCGAAGCAGACTTCAGGCCCTGAGCTGTCAGCACAGAGCCCTACGCAGAGCTTGAACTCATGAACCTTGAGATCATGACCTAAGCCGAAGTTGGATGCTTAAGGTGCTCCAACACTGTATTTTGGAGACCATTATATCACTTCATACAGATCTATCTCATTCTTTAAAGAACTGCAGCGATATTCTGTTGCGTGCATGCCTTAATTTGCCCAAGCAATTTGTTGTCCTACACCTGGACTGTTTCTGATTTTCTCTGACAAGCAGAGACGCAAAGTGCAATATCTTTGCACAAATGGATTTGAGTACAGGTGGAAAATATCTTTTCCACTATTAGGGGTGAATTGCTAGATTATGGGGCTAGGTCAATGGCTATGTGGATTTAAAATTTTGGTATGAAGTTCTAAATAGTCAACCGATTTACTCTTCCTATCAACCGCCCAGTTCTGCTGTATTCTAATATTAGGCCATGTACCACAGTAGTCTGCATATTTTTTGAGGGCAGGCACTTCCTAGTATTCACATTTGTCTGGCTGGCAGAATTAGCTTTCAATATTTGAGTTAACGTTGAATTTTGTATCTCTTAGCGCCGATTCTAGGCTTGACATACAGCAGACTCAGCAGGTGTCTATTACAATTCCTCAATAATTAGAGTGGCTAACGTTCACTGAAGTGTATTAAATGCCGCGACTTGCGCTAAGCGCGCTTTCTCTTCCACCACTTTCACTCACGATCTTCTTCCTCCCGGGGGGAGGGGGTGTCCAGCACCACGACCCGCCTTATCTGTGCATTCGTTGGCCGATCCCGACGCCCGTTACTGCTGAGCCACGCCCAAGCCACGCCCCCACGCATTCCGCAGGGCCAGGAGAAGGCGTTGGTCATTGTGGACCTTCGAGACCGTCTCTTCTCGTGAGAATCTGGACACGCTCGAAGACCGGCGCCGTGAGTGTGGGAGCGAGTCTCGCGGGCCCGCGGAGTCGACGCCAGAGGCCTGCGGCCGCTGCTGGTGCACGCCACCGCCCCCCCTCCCCCGGCACGCAGGCTCCGTGCGAATTCGCGCACGCGCGCGCGCACCCGCCCAACCCTTGGTCTGGCCAGCAGGGACCCGCCTGGCGGAGGCAGGGCCGATGAGGTACTAGGGGAGGAGCCCGAGCTGCTGCCGCTGCCGCCGCCGCCGTCGCCGCCGCTGCTGCCACTGCCTCCGCACCCGGAGAGGAGCATGTCTGCAACTCGAGCCAAGAAAGTGAAGATGGCCACCAAATCGTGCCCCGAGTGCGACCAACAGGTGGGCGCAGAGGACCGGGCGAGTGCGCGGGCGGGCGGCCGTTGGCTGTGGAGAGGCCGCCTCGCCGGGTTCGGGAGGCCGAGTGGACGGGCCGCTTGGGCTCGGGGGCTACAGTGGAAGCCCGGAACGGGCCGGGCTGAGCCGAGGGGGTGCCAGGGAGGCGCTCAGGGTCGCAGTCCGGCCGGTGCCCACCTGGCAGCGTCAGCCAGGCGACTGTGTGCGCGGGAGGGAGGCGTGGGTTTGTCTGGAGCCTGTCCGGATCCTCCCCGAGTCGCCTGGCCGGCTCCGGTTGACAGCGGCGGGAGTGTGGGGGCAGCGGCCCAAGTGGACGAGCACGGCCCCTTCAGCTCCCCTTCTGCCCGACGAGAATGCCCGATGTGCCCGGCTCCAGGCTCCTGGGTTCTGGCTCCGAAAGCGGCTCCTGCCACGCAGGGTTGCTTTGTTCACATAAGATGTATACAGTGAACCCCCAAAACTGTTCTGCCGCGAGCTAGGCGGAGGCTTAATGTGACAAAAGGGGCCGCAATGCAATGGTTTCAAGTTTAGGCGAATTTGGACAATTTTTTTCTTCTAAATATATATTCCTTATAGTTTTGAGGGAAATAAAAGTGAATCTTTACATTGTTTTTTGTGAAACATTATTGAATAACGCCCCCATTGAAGCCCTTGTCTTCTGGGCGCTCCTCACTTCCCCCACCCGCCCTCGTATCCGCTGTTAAAAATTTGGCGTTTCTGCTTCCAGATCTTTTAAAAAATTTGTATGTAGTTTTATGAATTTTAAATGACTTCTTTCTGCACAGAATTAATAGTGACAGCTGTAATTTTTAAAATCGCATTTTACTGTTTGTTAGTTTTATGCATGCCTCATTGTTTACTAGAATAATGGACGTTCCTCTAAGTCTTACAATCTATTGAGTTAAAACTCTCAATAAAACCATCTGAAGGCCCTTATTACATGCCAGTGTGCAGATCTGGGTGTGATTTTTTTCTTTTCTACTGAGGCAGTTTTTTCAAAATGACTACCTTTCTCCCCCACTTTTCTTTAAAAAAAAAAATATTTTTCTTTAAAACAGGAGTAGTATGGCTCCAGTAAATAGCTGGAGAGCTTTTTAAAAAAATAACATGCTGATGTTAGTGCATTCTTTAAGAGCAATCTCGTACGTTGATCTAATCTAGTAAAAGAAAACATTACATGTTTCAGTATATTTTATGAGCAGTGATAGAAATTTAAGGAAGGAAGATTGTGTAAGGAGAATTAGTTTATTGATCTTTTGAGTTTATTGGGTATGCAGTATAAAAACAATTTAGCCATGTTTTTTGAAGTAAAGTTAAACTTCTATTCTTACCATTAAAATTTGTTAAATCTGACAAAATTGGATTTTGTGATTTAAGTCTCTTTGCTAGATAATATCAATATTTAAATCATTTCCATTTGTTCTAATGAACTGCAGTATAAGGTTTACATGGTATGCTTTATGCATTCCAGTTTTTGTAGGGCACAAGTTATTGCAAGTCTTGACCTTGTTTTACTTGGCATAATGGAATCTTTTGGGAAAAATAACCTGTTTTTAATATCCTGGTTAAAGAAAAAGGAAAGGATAATAAACTTGTTAGGAGTCCCCTTAATTGTTCAGCAAAATGTGATGAGCATTTTATTTGTAAACATACATTAATTTTGTCACACACACACAAAACTCCCCCCCCCCCCCCAGCTGCCATTACAAAATACCATAGATAAGGTGGCTCAAACAGTAGTAATTTATTTTTTCACAGTTCTAGAGGTTGGGAGTCCCAGATCCTCGCAGAGAGTGAGCTTTCTGGTTCTGTTCTTTTTTTATAAGGGCACTAATGCCATCATGAGGGCCCCACTCTCGGGACTTTAAACCTGATTATCTAATCTCCAAATACCTTCAGATTAGGGGTTAGCATTTCAATTTATGAATTTTGGGAGGGACACGATTCAGTCCACAGCAAGCTACTATATAATTTAAAATGTTGGTTTTGTTTTTTATTCTAAATATTTAAGAGAATATAATATACATGAGGACTAATTAAAATTTTTGGTGATTTTTGGGGCTCCTGGATGGCTCAGTGAGTTAAGGGTGCCACTCTTGATTTTGGCTCAGGTCATGATTTCATGGTTTGTGAGTTCCATTCGAGCCTTGGGCTCTGCACTGACAGTGAGGCACCTGCTTGGGATTCTTTCTCTCTTTCTCTCTGCCCCTCCCCTGCACCTGTGCTCTCTCAAAAATAAGTAAACATTAAAAAAAACCTTTTGGTGATTCTTAAAAATGATTTATCTTTTACTAAAAGCAACTGGATTGAAGGCAACAAAAGATTAATTTTAAATTTCTAATTATTGGAGAATACAATCTTCCAATGGTTACAAATGAGAAAAAAATTATAATCTAGAAAGCCATTTTTTAAAAAAAAAAAAATTTTTTTTTTTCAACGTTTATTTTTGAGACAGAGAGAGACAGAGCATGAACAGGGGAGGGGCAGGGAGAGAGGGAGACACGGAATCTGAAACAGGCTCCAGGCTCTGAGCTGTCAGCACAGAGCCTGACGCGGGGCTCCAACTCACGGGCCGTGAGATCATGACCTGAGCCGAAGTCGGACGCCCAACCGACCAAGCCACCCAGGCGCCCCTAGAAAGCCATTTTTTAAAAAAGTATTTATTTATTTTGAGAGAGAGTTCATGTATGCGTGTGTGGGAGGGGCATAGAGCAAGAAGGAGAGAGAAAATCCCAAGCGGGCTCTGTGCTGTCAGCACAGAGCCCGTATGTTCTGTTTCCGTGTGTGTAAAAGTTTAAAAACAGGTACAGAGATCAAGAAAGACATAGATTTTCAGTTGCTTTGTAACATACCCTTTATATCCTGTATTGAAAATACAGTTCTGAAACATCTAAACCACAATACTTTTCATTTTCGAGAGGTTTCACATCAAGTAGCTCAAACTATTGAACCATCTTGTATATAGGAATATTCAAGATTCTTATTAGTTGTCTGGTATCTTTTGTATATGTGTCTGTTTTTGCCTTAAATTTTTTTAATAAAGCAGTTTTTTTTTCCATTTATAGGAAATGTTATGTGTTATGTTGCAAACGTGTCCACTGTAGGTCACTTTGGTTCTGTTAGCAAGGAAATGTAAATGAGTTCTCTGTAGTGTGGTTATTTTGAACTTTTGAAAATCAATGAAACAATATAGAACCAGGGTCTTGTTTTTGCACTTGTTTTTTTACCCGATGCGGGGCTTGAACTCGTTAACTGCAAGATCATGACCTGAGCCAAAGTCAGACACTTAACTGACTGAGCCACCCAGGGCCCCTATTTTTACCTTTTTTACTTGTAAACAATCTGAATGCACTTTACAAGGGATAAATTGATACACAATAAGTCATCAGTAAACAAACTTTAGGTTTTTTATTATTTTTTTTATTTTAAAATCCTGAGAGTATAGCATTAGAACTTTTGTTAGTATCATCTTTGTCATTACAACTGAAATTTGAAGGAAATTTAGGATTTTTTTGTTTAAAATCCAAATTGTACTATAAAAGAGCAATATTACTGAAGTCCACCCTATTTAATATTCTTTTTCTAGGATCTGGGTTTTGGTGGTGGTTGGTTGTGTTTTTATCAGAGTTGGGATTAGGGGAATGACAACTTTCCATTTAAAAGGGACTTTAGGGTAACTTAGCTCAGGCGCATGAATGTTTCTAGTCCTAAAACATTTACTAAGGGATGAAAATCCACCTATCGATTGGTGTTTGTACATTCTTTATCCCAAAGGCAAATGTACATGTCTCACTTAAGTGCAGCCCTCTGTTAATTCTGGATATGGGTTGATATATTATTCTTGTGTATAAGACAGAGACCTAAATTTATATTTGTTCGGTTTTAGTGACTGGAAGAATATGCTTGCTGAGTAGCAAAAGACCTTTTGAACAAGAAAATCATGTTTCTGTGTTTTTTGGATAGCACTAATTTAAAATAGTTTACAGTACAGTGAATTACCTTAATAGTGTAAGTGTAAAGGAAATGAGTCAGTACCTTTGAGTTTGATTTCTGTGAAGATGTGAAATTTTAAAATGACAAACATCTATTTTGGGTACATTTTACAGTAGTAAAAAATGTAACATTACATTTTCTGTCCTGGTTTGAAAGAATCTCATCATATTCTTGATAAAGCATGCTGTTTGAGCTATCTGGAGTTCGATTATTTTTATAGGATTCATTGTGATTTTTCTGAAATTGCAAACTAGAGATCCTTTGTTTAGTATTTTCATGTAAAAAAAATTCTATCAAAATATTAATTTAGCTTAATCAGATCAAGTATTTATATTTTAGACCATGAAGCATTTTTCATATATATGGATAAAAAGCTTTATAATTGTAGCTAAGCTTTCACACAGGCAAAACAATGGGCAAATGGAATTTATCTTGAAAAGTAAATTACAATTTTCTGACCATAATTATTCTGAGTACTTTTTATTGAGATTACTTTCTGGTTTTTGGTGAACATGTCTTGATTTCAGGGATCATTAAGGCTAGTATTAGTGAAATGACTATGCAAAATCAAACTTTTAAAAATGATTTTTAATAATATTTGGCTTTTGAAAAATCATTATAGACTTGACATGGAGAAAGCCGCTTGTAAGTAATTTACACATTTGGAAACAGAAGGTTGGGGGCGCCTGGATGGCTCAGTCGGTAAAGCATTTGACTTTGGCTCAGGTCATGATCTCAGGGCTCATGGGTTCAGGCCCCGTGTTGGGCTCTGTGCTGACAGAGCACAGCCTGGAGCCTGCTTCGGATTCTGTGTCTCCCTCTCTTTCTGCCCCTCCTGCTCGGGCTTGAGCGTGCTCTTTCTCTCGCTCTCTCTCTCTCTCTCTCAAATAAATAAAAATATTAAAAGAAAAAAGATCCTAGATCTTGACTCCTACATTCTCTTTTGTTTGTGCTATACTTTTGCCCTTCAAAGTGATTGTTGTGAACTACTCTTTTTTGTCAGTGGCAATTGGCATCTTACCCTCTCATTTTAGAACCCGAGTCATTTTCAGTACTTTCCCTTTAAAAAAATGGTTTTAACAGAAGTATATTTGGCAGCGTTACATTAGTTTCAGGTGTACATTATAATATTTTGATAGTATAGGTTAAGATGTGTTCACCATAAATGTAGCTACCGTCTGTCACCCTAGGAGTCTATTCCAGTACCATTGACTGTATTCCTTGTGGTGTGCCTTTCAACCCAGTGACTTTACTTTGTTCTATAATTGGAAGCCTAAACATCCCATTCTCCTTTACCCATTTTGCCCATACCCCTACCTATGCCCCACCCCAAAGGGGCCATCAATTTGTTCTCTGTATTTATGTGTCTGTTTCTGCTTTTGTTTGTTTGTTGATTTGTTTTTTGGATTCCACATATAAGTGAAATCATATGATATTTGTGTTTCTCTGACTTATTTCACTTAGCATAATATTTTCTTTTTTTTTAATGTTTGTTTATTTTTGAGAGAGAGAGAGAGAGAGAGGAACAGAGAGAGAAGAGAGAAAGAATCCCAACCAGGCTCTGTGCTGTCAGTGCAGAGCCCGACATGGGGCTCAAACCCATGAACTGTGAGATCATGACCTGAGCCAAAATCAAGAGTTGGACACTTTCTCGACTGAGCCACACAAGCGCCCCAGCATAATATTTTCAAGGTCCATCCATGTTGTCACAACTGGCAAAATCTCATTCTTTTTATGTCTGAGTAATACTCCTGTGTGTATGTGTGTGTGTGTCACAACTTCTTCATCCATTTATCTGTGTATGGACACTTGGGTTGGATATCTTGGCTATTGTAAATAATGCTGTAATAAACATGCCTATGTAATAAAGATGCCTATGTCTTATCAAATTAGCGTATTCCAGTCGGGCCCTCATTCTTATGCTGGGATTTCTTTAATTACTTTCTAACCATGTTCTCTTTTCTAACTGGTTCTAATAAACTGCTTTCAAACATGTATTTTATTTTATTATTTATTATTTTTTATTTTTTTTTCAATATATGAAGTTTATTGTCAAATTGGTTTCCATACAACACGCAGTGCTCATCCCAAAAGGTGCCCTCCTCAATACCCATCACCCACCCCCCCCTCCCTCCCACCCCCCATCAACCCTCAGTTCTCAGTTTTTAAGAGTCTCTTATGCTTTGGCTCTCTCCAACTCTAACCTCTTTTTTTTTTTTCCTTCCCCTCCCCCATGGGTTTCTGTTAAGTTTCTCAGGATCCACATAAGAGTGAAAACATATGGTATCTGTCTTTCTCTGTATGGCTTATTTCACTTAGCATCACACTCTGCAGTTCCATCCATGTTGCTACAAAGGGCCATATTTCATTCTTTCCCATTGCCACGTAGTACTCCATTGTGTATATAAACCACAATTTTTTATCCATTCATCAGTTGATGGACATTTAGGCTCTTTCCATAATTTGGCTATTGTTGAGAGTGCTGCTATAAACATTGGGGTACAAGTGCCCCTATGCATCAGTACTCCTGTATCCCTTGGGTAAATTCCTAGCAGTGCTATTGCTGGGTCATAGGGTAGGTCTATTTTTAATTTTTTGAGGAACCTCCGCACTGTTTTCCAGAGTGGCTGCACCAATTTGCATTCCCACCAACAGTGCAAGAGGGTTCCCGTTTCTCCACATCCTCGCCAGCATCTATAGTCTCCTGATTTGTTCATTTTGGCCACTCTGATTGGCGTGAGGTGATATCTGAGTGTGGTTTTGATTTGTATTTCCCTGATGAGGAATGACGTTGAGCATCTTTTCATGTGCCTGTTGGCCATCTGGATGTCTTCTTTTGAGAAGTGTCTATTCATGTTTTCTGCCCATTTCTTCACTGGGTTATTTGTTTTTTGGGTGTGGAGTTTGGTGAGCTCTTTATAGATTTTGGATACTAGCCCTTTGTCCGATATGTCATTTGCAAATATCTTTTCCCATTCTGTTGGTTGCCTTTTAGTTTTGTTGGTGGTTTCCTTTGCTGTGCAGAAGCTTTTTATCTTCATAAGGTCCCAGTAGTTCATTTTTGCTTTTAATTCCCTTGCCTTTGGGGATGTGTCAAGTAAGAAATTGCTACGACTGAGGTCAGAGAGGTCTTTTCCTGCTTTCTCCTCTAGGGTTTTGATGGTTTCCAGTCTCACATTCAGGTCCTTTATCCATTTTGAGTTTATTTTTGTGAATGGTGTGAGAAAGTGATCTAGTTTCAATCTTCTGCATGTTGGTGTCCAGTTCTCCCAGCACCATTTGTTAAAGAGACTGTCTTTTTTCCATTGGATGTTCTTTCCTGCTTTGTCAAAGATGAGTTGGCCATACGTTTGTGGGTCTAGTTCTGGGGTTTCTATTCTATTCCATTGGTCTATGTGTCTGTTTTTGTGCCAATACTATGCTGTCTTGATGATGACAGCTTTGTAGTAGAGGCTAAAGTCTGGGATTGTGATGCCTCCTGCTTTGGTCTTCTTCAAAATTACTTTGGCTATTCGGGGCCTTTTGTGGTTCCATATGAATTTTAGGATTGCTTGTTCTAGTTTCGAGAAGAATGCTGGTGCAATTTTGATTGGGATTGCATTGAATGTGTAGATAGCTTTGGGTAGTACTGACATTTTGACAATATTTATTCTTCCAATCCATGAGCACGGAATGTTTTTCCATTTCTTTATGCCTTCTTCAATTACCTTCATAAGCTTTCTATAGTTTTCAGCATACAGATCTTTTACATCTTTGGTTAGATTTATTCCTAGGTATTTTATGCTTCTTGGTACAATTGTGAATGGCATCAGTTTCTTTATTTGTCTTTCTGTTGCTTCATTGTTAGTGTATAAGAATGCAACTGATTTCTGTACATTGATTTTGTATCCTGCAACTTTGCTAAATTCATGTATCAGTTCTAACAGACTTCTGGTGGAGTCTGTCGGATTTTCCATGTGTAATATCATGTCATCTGCAAAAAGTGAAAGCTTCATCTTTGCCAATTTTGATGCCTTTGATTTCCTTTTGTTGTCTGATTGCTGATGCTAGAACTTCCAACACTATGTTAAACAACAGCGGTGAGAGTGGACATCCCTGTCGTGTTCCTGATCTCAGGGAAAAAGCTCTCAGTTTTTCTCCATTGAGGACGATGTTAGCTGTGGGCTTTTCATAAATGGCTTTTATGATGTTTAAGTATGTTCCTTCTATCCCGACTTTCTCGAGGGTTTTTATTAAGAAAGGTTGCTGAATTTTGTCAAATGGCTTTTCTGCATCGATTGACAGGATCATATGGTTCTTATATTTTCTTTTATCAATGTGATGTATCACGTGGATTGATTTGCGAATGTTGAACCAGCCCTGCATCCCAGGAATGAATCCCACTTGATCATGGTGAATAATTCTTTTTATATGCTGTTGAATTCGATTTGCTAGTATCTTATTGAGAATTTTTGCATCCATATTCATCAGGGATATTGGCTCAAACATATATTTTAGAAAATACTACCTCTTATCCCACATTTTTTTCCCTTGCTCTGATTCTGTTATGGTGTTCTATGGGTCACTCTCATCAGCACATGTTTATCATGCATTTTCTATATTCATGGTATTTTAAAGCATTAGGAGAATGTAACGATGTATAGGACATAATACCAGTGTCAATTTGTTGTAAGGGGGTGGGGTTTAAATAAATCTATGATCCCTACTTCAATAATTTATCATTCAGTTCAGGAGACTACATAAACACTGAGAAGTTCAATAGAAGAATAGTAATAATACACTTTTTCTTATTTTTGTACAGGTTCCTGTTGCATGTAAATCGTGTCCCTGTGGTTACATATTTATTAGCAGAAAACTTTTAAATGCAAAACACCCAGAAAAATCACCACCTTCTACAGGTAATTGTGAAAGTTTACCACATATTTAGCTTTTTGATGTAGAAATTTAAAACTAATTTTTGTGAATTTAGTATTTACATCTCTGTTGAAGTTAAAAATTAAAACCTATTAAAGTATGCCTTTGGTTCTTATTAGCTGTTGGAAATCAGTTTATGACATTAGTTTGCCCTTCATTCCATTTAAATGTTAACTCCCTTATAATGCTGATGAATCTGTTTATTATTGGAGGATGTGTCTCGACATAGAAGAGTTTTAAAGAAGGGAGTGATCTGATCTGATTTTTACAAATTAAATAGTTTAATTAAGGTATAATTGATATTCAATAAATAGCACATATTTAAAGTGTACAGTCTGATAGGTTGTGTCATATCATTACACCTGTCATCAAAATCAAGGTAATGAAAATGTCCATCTTTCCAAAAGTTTTCTAGTTCCCCTTTGTTACTCTCTTCTTGCTACCTTCACCCCCACAAAACCACTGATGTGTTTTCTGTCACTATTCTTAGAACTTTATATAAATAGAATCATACAGTATGTACTCTTTTTTTGCCTGGCTTTCACTGAGCATAATTTAAGATTCAGCCATATTGTTGTGTTTATCAATAAGAATCAATTGCTTTTTACTACTCACTAGTAATTTTTGTATGGCTATGTGACAGTATGTTGTTTATTCACTGGTTGATGGACATTTGGTTTTACCCCCTCAGTGCTGGTAAAATTTATAACAACTTTCAAGTTTTTTTTTTTTTTTTAACTAGTAACTGGAAAAATATAACTTGATTTTGATGTGAATATAAGTTTTAGACATATTGGTTATTTTTTATAATTCTCTCATTTAGAATATCTAAAAAATAATTTTGTTGGAGTTTTACTTTCCCATTAATGTAGACAAATTGGATTTATTCAGTGAGTATATTTATTAAAAGATGAAATTTTGTTGTTTATCCTCGCGTGATATTAGAAGAGTGATGATCTCCAAATAAAAGTAAATTGATTACAAATAAATTTTGAGTGACTGCTGTATGCTAGGCATTGTTCTAAGCCTTGGGCGTAAAGCAATGAATGAAATCTCTCAAGGGAGGTTCACTGCTGTCATGGAGCTTACATTCTTGTGGGCATGAGATAGACAATGAACAAATAAAAAGGGCAGTTACTGGCTTGTGATAAATGCCTTGTAGGAAATTAAAATAGATTGCTGTCCTAGTATGTGACTAGAAGGCTACTTTTGATTGAGTGACTGGAGAAGGCCTCTCTGAGAAGGGACATTTAAACTGAGGCTGAATTGGAACAAGGGGCTAGCCCTGATAAGATCAAGAACATTCTTGACAGATGAAATAGCAAATGCAAAAATTTTAGGGCTGAAAAAATTTTGGTGTATTTTAGGAACAAAAAGGCCAGTGTGGTTGCAGTGTAGACAGTAAGAGCAGGGGAATGTGGGAGATGAGGCCAGAGGGATAGGCAGGGGCCAGATTGCATACAGTTTTGTAAACCAGAGTAAGAAGTTTTGGATTTTGTTCTTAAAATGTGAGGAGAAACTATTCCTCGGATGTGGGATGGAGTGAGGTAAAGGTAGCATGATCTGATTTGCCTTTCAGAAATAACCATTTTGGCTGTTGTCTAGAGAAAGGTGTACAAGACAGAAGTGGGCTATTGCAGTATGTTAACTGAGTGAAAATACTAAGAGAGTGGTTAGGTTATAGTAGCAGATGATTCAAGAATTATTTACATTTATGTCTGTGAGAGGTCTGCTTATTCTAGGAGTCAAGAAAATTATTTAATTCCATTTCTGCCTCTGTTTAAGTTTGTTCCCATTCATTATGAGAATAAAGGCTTTGCTGGATTAGTTATACAAGAGTCATCCAGAGAGTTTGTTAAAAATGGGTTCTCCTGGGTCATATTCTCTAAAGAGTTTGGTTCAGGTATGGAAATCCTGGAATGATTCATTCAGTAGATTTCTGGGTGGTGTGTCAACTCAGTTCTGGGTCTCCAAAATGAGTAAGACATAGTTTGTGCCCCTTAGCGGGACAAATGTGTTGATTTTTTTTATTCAACAAATATTTTTGAGCTCCTTCTGTATACCAATGGCTCAGGTGAGAAATGAGATAAAGAAGAAACCCAGCAAGGATAGAGAGAAGGGACAGATGCTGCAATTAAGAAATTGGAATCACTTGAACCAGAGGGAAGACTTTTACAGTGACTCCCAATGACTTGAATTACTGGTTAGAAAAGGAATATAAAAAGGAAGACAAGTTTTGAGGGAAAGATGAAGAATTTAGTTTTGGATGTGGTTGTGAAATATCCTTGTGGGTTATTTTTTTCCCCATTGGACATAGAGTTTGAAGCTTAGGGAATAGCCGCAACTGGAGATAAATCTCTTTTTTTATGCTTATTTACTAATTTTGAGAGAGAGTGCACGCATGAGTGCACGTGCACTCCTGAGCAGGGGAGGGGTAGAGGGAGAGAGCGGGAATCCCAAGCAGGCTCCAAGCCCATCCTGAGCCCTATGCAGGGCTCCATCTCACAGTGTGAGATCCTGACCTGAGCTGAAATCAAGAGTTGGATGCTTAATGGACTGAGCCACTCAGGTGCCCCTGGAGATAAATCTTGTTTTTTTTTTTTTTTTAATATTTGTTTATTTTTGACAGACAGAGGCAGAGCATGAGCACGGGAGGGGCAGAGAGAGTGGAAGACAGAGAATCTGAAGCAGGCTCCAGGCCTGCTGACAGCATAGCTCCCAACTTGGGGCTGGAACTCACCCGCTGTGAGATCAAGACTTGAGGCAAAGTCGTTGGACTGAGCCATCCTGGTGACCCTGGAGATAAATCTTTTGAGCCATTAGTGAATGGTAGTTGTCATCATGGAAATGGAGGAGATTGTGCCCTAGGGTCTATAGGGTAGGAAAAGGAAGGAGTTCAGAGACTGAACTCTGGCAAACTCCAGTCATAAATGGTGGAGGTTGTTAGGGAGTTCAGGTCAACTGAGAAGATGTACATGTACATGTCAGCTGTAGGGGAACAAACAAAAGAGAGTGGTGGTACTTAAGTCATGGTGATAAATAAGAGGCAGTTCATTATTATTTTACATTTGGAATTTCCTGAGGTTCTGTTGTTTAATAAAAAGTGGCCTTGTGACCTTGAAGTAAAGATGAGACAATAAAGCCTAGAAATTCCCTGGAGGAGGAAGAGGAACCAGCAAAAGAAACAAAAAATAGTTAAAAATATGGAGGAACATCAGAAGTAGACTGTGCCGTAGAAACCAAAGGAGGAAAAGGTTTTAAGGAGAAAGGTTAAGAATATTCAAAGCCTAGAAAACAGTTTGGTATAGTACAAACATGGGAGTTGGAAACCTTGGCTTCAGATTCAGATTCCAATTTTGTCACTCTCTAACAAGTTAATTAACCCTTGAGTGGCTGCTACTTACTTGCATGTAAGGTAGATTTATAGTATCAACTGTAGAGGATTGAAGTGCAGATGAAGTGCATATAAAAATGGCTAATGTAAACAAAGTTTAGTATGTTATAGGTACTCAGTAAATGTTCATTTTTACAATTAAATTTCTTAAAAGTAAGATTTACCTTGGTTAGTTTGTAGTATGTGGGAGATTGAGAAGAGTATAATTTTTAAAATGTCTACAGTTACCAAGTACTTGATGAACATTGGTCAATGGGATCCAAAACATTTCAGTTTTAATAAGAATTTATAAAATAAAAAATGAAAATGGACAATATAATATATATCTGGAAGGATAATGAATTTCACTAATAATTAGGGAAATGCAGTTGAAATAAAATACCATTCTTTTTACCCATATTCTGACAAAAATGTAAAGGATTTCCAAGTACTTTTATGAATATGGTGGAATGAGTACTTTCATACTAGTGGTGAGGTTATAAAACACCACAGCCTTTTTGCAGAACAGTCTGACAGTAGTTGTTAAAAGATTTAAATGCACGTAACCTAGAATCTAGACTTCTTTATCAATAGGTATGTAACCTGGAGATAGTTGTTTATAATACACAATGAAATACTTAACTAGGATTTTCAGGCAACAGTGTTTATAATAGGAAAAGTGAAGCCAGATATTATCAATGGGGAGTGATTAAGTAGGGTACGTCTTTTAGGGAACAATAGTATATGCTAATTAGAGAGAATGGTGCAAATTGTTATGTATTGACATGGAAAAATCTCTAAAAGTTAATTTAAGAAAAAAAGTACAGGGCGTGCCTGAGTGGCTCTGTAAGTTAAACATCCAGCTCACGACTTTGGCTCAGGTCATCATCTCACAGTTGGTGGGTTTGAGCCCTGTGTCAGGCACTGCTTGGGATTTCCTCTCTCTCTCTCCCTTTCGCTCTCCCTCCCTTTCTCCCTCCCTTCTGCCCCTCCCCCACTCGTGCCGTGTGTGTGTGTGTGTGTGTGTGTGTGTGTGTGTGTGTGTGTGTGTGTCTCTCAAAATAAATAAACTTTAATACTTAAAAAAAAAGTACAAAACGATACTTGCATGAACTTTTTTTTTACAGAAGTTTTTTTTTCTTGTAATGAGAACTTTAAATATTTACTCTTAGTAACTTCCAAATATGCAATAGAGTATTATTAACTATAGTCACCATGTTGTATGTTACTTGTCATGACTTATTTATATTGTTGTTAGAAACTTGTACTTTGTATATTGTATAGTGTTACTGGAAGCTTGTAGGACCCTCTTCAACCCAGATCACCCCCCACCCCACCCCATCCCCGCAAACCTGCCAAGTCTCACCTCTGGCAACCACCAATCCGTTCTCTGTTATTTATGAGTTTAGGTTTGTTTTTTAAGATTTCACATATAAGTGGGATTATATGGGATTATATGGTATATATCTTCCTTTGTCTAACATATCACTTAGCATATCGCCATCCATGTTGCCAAAAATGGCAAGATTTTATTCTGTCAATTCTGTTTTACGACTGAATAATACTCCACATAATCTTTATCCATTCATCCATCAGTGGACACTTTAGATTGTTTCCAAATCTTGGCTATTGTAAATAATGCTGCAATGAACATGGGGTGCATGTATCTTTTCAAGTTAGTATTTTCTTTGGATAAATACCCAGAAGTAGAATTGCTGTATCATGTGGTAGTTCTATTTTCCATTTGTTTTTAATTTTAAGACCCCACAAAATGATTTCTACATGGGTAGATCACTAAATAAGAAGGGAGGAATCAAGGAAGACTTTTACTTATACAAACATTTAAAACAGGAAAGAGAGCCATCTGTAAAGTTCAGATTGCAGTTATTTTAAAAATGAAATCAAAGCTGTAGAAGATAATCTTAAATTTCAGTGGGTTGAATTTTTTTTTTAATTTTTTAAATGTTTATTTTGAGAGAGAGAGAGAGACAAAGCATGAGCAGGGGAGGGGAGAGGTAGAGGGAGAGACAGAATCTGAAGCAGGCTCCAGGCTCTGAGCTGTCAGCACAGAGCCTGATGTGGGGCTCGAACTCACAGACCGTGAGATCATGACCTAAGCCAAAGTTGGATGTTTAACCAAGCTACTCAGGTGTCCCGAAATTTCTGTTGTAAGTTTCTGACATGTAGGAGGAAAATTAGCTGCTAAGTCAAATAGATTTATCTAAGCTTAAATTGCTTAAAACTCAAATTTTTTCAAATATACTAATTATCTGTGTATCTTCATAGCACAGTAGAAATAGGGAGGTAGGACATTACCTACATAGAACTTTATCTAAGTTGAAAATACATTTAAATAAAATTTATTATGGAAATTAAAGGATTTTTACAAGTTTTTTAATTTTGATAAGGGTAAAAGATGAGTGTTATAAATAAATCTGTATTAAGATGGAGTACCTGGGTGGGTCAGTTGGTTAAGCTTCTGACTTCAGCTCAGGTCATAATCTCATAGTTTTGTGAGTTAAAGCCCTGTGTTGGGTCTGTGATGACAGCTTAGAGCCTGGAGCCTGTTTCAGATTCTGTGTCTCCTCCTCTCCCTGCCCCTCCCCTGCTCACACTGCTCACACTCTGTCTCTCTCAAAAATAAACAAACATTAAAAAAATTTAAAAAAAAAGAAATGCTCAGTGTTTTGTATGAGTGCATAGAACCAAAAGACAATTAATTATTCTTTGATAACTTTCCAAATGAATTAGGTCTGTGTTATTCCTTGTATTCTTTTTAGGGGGGCAGTAGTAAATGGAGATAGGTTTTTAAAAATTAACTGTCTTGGGACACCTGGGTGGCTCAGTTGGTTAAGCGTCTGACTTCGGCTCAGGTCATGATCTCACGGTCTGTGAGTTTGAGCTCCACGTCGGGCTCTGTGCTGACAGTTCAGAGCCTGGAGCCTGCTTCAGATTCTGTGTCTCCCTCTTTCTCTGCCCCTCCCCTGCTCATGTCCTGTCTCTCTCTGTCTCAAAAATAAATAAAAACATTAAAAAAATTAAAAAAAATTAACTGTCTTGTTAATGTAGGATTTCATTTCTAAATTGAATGGTTGCCTAAGAGTTTAAAAAATAGATATTGGAGAGGATGCAGAGAAGGAGGATCTCTTTTGCACTGCTGGTGGGAATACAAACTGGTATAGCCACTTTGGAAAACAGTATGGAGGTTCCTCAAAAAATTAAAAATAGAGATACCCTATGACCCAGCAATTGCACTACTAGGTATTTGTCCAAAGGATACAGGTGTGCTGTTTCGAAGGAGCACATGCACCCCAATGTTTATAGCTATTGACAATAGCCAGTTTGGAAAGAGCCCAAATGTCCATTGACAGATGAATGGATAAAGAAGATGTGGTATATATATACAATGGAGTATTACTTAGCAATCAAAAACGGTGAAATCTTGCCATTTGCAGCTACGTGGATGGAACTAGAGGGTATTATGCTAAGCAAAAGTAGTCAGAAAAAGATAAATGTCATATGACTTCACCCATATAAGGAATTTAAGATACAAACAGATGAACATAAGGGAAGGGAAGCAAAAATAATATAAAAACAGGGAGGGGAACAAAACATAAGCGACTCTTAGAGAACAAACAGAGGGTTGCTGGAGGGGTTGTGGGAGGGAGAATGGGCTGAATGGGTAAGGGGCATTAAGGAAGACACTTGTTGGGATGAGCACTGGGTGTTACACATAGGGGTTGAATCACTGGAATCTACTCCTGAAATCATTGTTGCATTATATGCTAACTAACTTGGATGTAAATTTAAAAATAAATGAATTAAAAGAGAAAAAAAAATAGTTTTATGATTAAGTCTTAAACTATTGATTTGAAGCAATTTCTTTAAAAAAAGGTTAAAGAGTAGGTCTATTTTTAATGATGCATAGGGGCACTTGTACCCCAATGTTTATAGCAGCACTCTCAACAATAGCCAAATTATGGAAAGAGCCTAAATGTCCATCAACTGATGAATGGATAAAGAAATTGTGGTTTATATACACAATGGAATACTACGTGGCAATGAGAAAGAATGAAATATGGCCTTTTCTAGCAACGTGGATGGAACTGGAGAGTGTGATGCTAAGTGAAATAAGCCATACAGAGAAAGACAGATACCATATGGTTTCACTCTTATGTGGATCCTGAGAAACTTAACAGAAACCCATGGGGGAGGGGAAGGAAAAAAAAAAAAAAGAGGTTAGAGTGGGAGAGAGCCAAAGCAAAAGAGACTGTTAAAAACTGAGAACAAACTGAGGGTTGATGGGGGGTGGGAGGGAGGGGAGGGTGGGTGATGGGTATTGAGGAGGGCACCTTTTGGGATGAGCACTGGGTGTTGTATGGAAACCAATTTGACAATAAATTTCATATATTAAAAAAAAAAAAAAGTTAAAGAAGGGGTCTCTGTCTGGCTCAGTCGGTGGAGCATTAGGACTCTTGTTTTGGGTAAATTTGAATCCCACATTGGGTGTAGAGATTACCTAAAAAAAAAAATCCTAAAAAAATAAAAAGATTAAATGAGAAAAACTATATATCCTAAAATTGAGAGTATCTGTACTGTAGACCAAACCTTGAGCACCAAATATTGTTCAAATATTTGATCAGTCACCAAAAATTTTGATAGAAACAATTTTTGGCGAGAACAAACTCTGCTTTATCCAGATGTTTAAATTTGTTTTTTCTGATGGTTATTCTGGGTGTTTTGTCATATCAGGGGTGCCATTTTGCATTTAATAATTATGGATGTGCCTTTTTCCTTCTAAAATTTTAATTTTAAAAACTATAAAGATAGGAGTCTGGGTGGCTCAGTTGGTCAAGCGGCAGACTGTTGACAGACTGCTGACAGCTCAGAGGCTGGAGCCTGCTTCAGATTCTGTATCTCCCCCTCTCTCTCTTCCCCTCCCCCACTTACTCTCTTTCTTTCTCCTTCAAAAATAAACATTAATAAATAAATAAACTGTATATTTCTTCAGGTTAAGCTTAGGCAGATAAATAACAACCTCCTCAGTTTTAATTGAGAAGGAAAAAACGGATTAAAAAAATTAAACTTTTCAAATTATTCTCTAGGATAAGTTAATAGAGGCTGATAAATAAGCCAAGAAGTCTATAAATAACATTCACTTTTAGTTAAGAAAAAAAGTGAAATGATTATTGCCAATTGATTGCCAGTACCTTTTATAAACCCAGTGATTGAATATTAATTCAGTAGTAAGTGATCCTCAACTCTGAATTACTTGACAATGAAGGTTTGGTTTTGTTATTTCAGAAAACATTGTTTCTTATATGCTAATCACTTAAAATTGCTATACATTCATATATGAGACATGGCTTTAAGTTTTTGTTTTGCCTTTTGATGGAAGAATGCATAGCTTTATATATCTGTACCTATACATTTAGGTTCTTAATCATATAGTTTGTATAATGATGCAGTATTTATTTTTAGGGCTCTTATAGAATCTTCTGACTTCGTCTAATTAAGAGTGGCTGATTTTAGGTCTGCTGCATAGCTGTCATACTGAGACTTGTTTCCTTTGTACTCTTAGGATAATTCCACTTTTTCTTATGTACCATTTTTTTTTTTAACTCATGTGCTTTTATTTCTGAAATAAATTTTCCAGAAAATTGTTTTAGGCCTGTAAAAAATTTTTTTTATAAAAGATATGTGGTGGTACATTTCCTGTTTTCCATTGTGTGGAAGGCCTTTCCTTTGTACTCACATTTAAATGTCATTCTCATTCTTCCTCAGTCCTTTCCATATGAGGGCTCAAATCTTCAGTTTAGGGCAGTTTTTACCCAGTATTTCTTTTTCTCCATTCGTTTTTCTCTTCCTCCTGGCATACTTACTGCATACTTACTGTATGATACATCAGGATTACCATCCACAGAGACTAACACTGGACTGGACAAATAGGGTTTTTTCTACTATGTAGTAAAGAAAGGTGAAGTTGGCACTATGGGACTAATGATTCAATGATATCATCAAGGACGTGGGCTCTTCTCTTTCTTCTGTCCTGACATGGCTTTCATCTTCATTGTTAACAAGATAGCTATTGTACCTCCACGCATCCTATAAGCATTCCAAGTAGGAAGAAAAGGGAAGGGCAGAGGGACAAAGGGACATGCCAGCTATGCTTACCCCCTTAAAAAAAATCTTTTGGCAACCTCACCCAATTCCACATGCTTGTTAATGGCCAGAACAAAATTCTATGTCCACTTAATCTGCAGGAGAGTCTTAGAATGTGTATATTTTAGCTGGGCCCATTGCTGTCTTGAATAGAACATTCTGTTCTTAATGAAGAGGGGGAGAATGAATATTGGGTAGATAATTAATAATTATGTCATGGGTGAATATTAGATTTATTCGATCTTCATTTCTCTTCACTTACTTTTCACCTATTGTCTTTTTTGTTTTTTTGGTGTTCCAGGAAATTTCATGGATTTCCCTTTCTAGATCTATAATTCTGTCTTCAGTCAGACATGTCCATTATTTAGTTTCTCTTTTGCATTTTAATTTTGAATAGTTCATCTTGTTTTCTGATTTCTTTTCCATTGAATCTTATTTTTTTCATATTATTCATTGTGGTGAATTACACATAACATAAAATTAGTATTTTAATCATTTTAAGCATTAAGTACATTCATATTGTATACCTAACCATCACCACTATTAATCTCCAGGACTCTTTTTATCTTCCCAAACTGAAAGGCCATACCCATTAAACAGTAACTCTCCGTTCCCCTTCCCCACTGCCTCAGGCAAAGATATATATATCTTGTACCTGTGAATTTAACTAGTGTAGTTATTTCCTATTTGGAATCACACAGTATTTGCCTTTTTGTGTCTGGCTTTTTCACTTAGCATTAATGTCTTTAAATATCATCCATGTTGTAGCATGTGTCAGAATTTCCTTTTTAAATAATACTTCATTGTGTGTATGTACTACATTTTGTTTATTCATGCCTTGATGGACACTTGAGTTGCTTCCACCTCTTGGCTATTGTCAATAATGCTGCTGTGAACATTGTTGTTCAGATATCTGTTTGATTCCCTGTTTTCTTTTGTATATATGCCCAGAAGTGGAATTGCTGGGTCATAGGGTATTTTTGTGTTTATGGTAATGCCATATCATTTTCCACCACAGCTGCACTATTTTATGTTACCAGCAGCAGTGCCTGAAGTTTCCAATTCCTCCACATCCTCACCAATGCGTATTTTTTTTAAATTTTTTTTTTTTTTAACGTTTATTTATTTTTGAGACAGAGACAGAGCATGAACGGGGGAGGATCAGAGAGAGAGAGGGAGACACAGAATCTGAAACAGGCTCCAGGCTCTGAGCTGTCAGCACAGAGCCCGACACGGGGCTTGAACTCATGAACCGCGAGATCATGACCTGAGCTGAAGTCGGACGCTTAACCGACTGAGCCACCCAGGCGCCCCACCAATGCGTATTTTATATGCTTTTGATAATAGCCATTGTAATCAGTATGAAGTGATAACTTGTGGTTTTGATTTGCGTTTCTCTAATGATTAGTGATGTTGAACATCTTTTCATTTGCCGGTCATCTTTGGACAAATGTCTATTCAAGTTCTTTGCTCATTTTTGAATTGGATTGTTATTGAGTTGTATAAGTTCTTTTTATTCTGGATATTAATCCTTCATCTGATACACATTTACAAATATTTCCTCCTATTCCATAAGTTGCCTTTTTTCTCTGTTGATAGTGTCCTTTGATGTACAAAAGTTTTAAATTTTAATGAAATCCAAGTTGTCTGTTTTTTCTTTGTTGCCTATACTACTTTTGAGGTCATATCCAAAAAATCATTGCCAAGTCCAGTGTTAAGAAGCTTTTCCCTTTTTGTTCTAAGCATTTTATAGTTCTAGCTGTTATATTTAGGTCTTCATTCCATTTTGAGTTAATTTTTGTATATGGTATAAAATAAGGGTCCAATTACATTTATTTGCATGTGGATATCCAGTTGTCCCAGTATGACTTGAAAATATTATCTTTTTCTCCTTGAATCGTCTTGGCACTGTTATTGAAAATCATTTGACCATATATTCAAGGATTTATTTCTGGGCTCTCTATTTTATTCTGTTGGTCTGTATATCTGTCATACTGCAGTACCACACTTTTTTGATTACTGTAGCTTATTAGTGAGTTTTGAAATCAGAAAATATGAGACCTCTGACATCGTTTTTCAAGATTCTTTTAGCTATTTTGGATCGCTTGAGAGTCCATATGAATTTTAGGATTGAGCTTTCTATTTCTGTAAAAGAATCTTATTCTTAATGATATAAAGTCCAATCAGGTCTCTCTAAAGTTATGCATTAGAATGTTTTAAAGATGGTTTTGTCTTGTTTTTTGTGTTTTTTTTTTAAATGTTTATTTATTTTTGAAGGAGAGAGAGCGTGAGCGTGGGAGGGGCCGAGAAAGAGGGAGACACAGAATCTGAAACAGGCTCAAGGCTCTGAGCTGTCAGCACAGAGCCCGACGCGGGGCTTGAACTCACCGACTGTGAGATCACGACCTGAGCCGAAGTTGGACGCTTAACTGACTGAGCCACCCAGACACCCCTTGTCTTGTTTTTTGAACTACCTTTCTTCCTCCTATTTTATTTTGTTCTTCCTCTATTACACTTTTCATTTTCCTTAAATTGCTGGTAATCCTTAATTGCCTGTTGATATTTATAAATGAAGGATTTGATTTATCAGTGTAGGATTTGATTTATCAGTGTAGATAATTAGCGTGACTATCGTACACACTGTTTTAAAGGTCTGTTTTGACCACAGATCTCTTTAGTGTACCGTTGGGAGGAGCTTATTGGCAGGCTTTTGGATGTAAATTATACGAGCTGAGTGATCCTGTTGAATTCCATGATTGCCAAAATAAGGAAAGCTTCATTCTGGGAGAGAATGCAAAATCCCTTATAGTACTTCATTTTTTAAATTTTTATTTATTTTGAGAGAGAAATAGAGAGCAAGTGGGGGAGGGGCAGAGAGAGAGGGGGACACAATACTAAGTAGGTCCCAAGCTCTTAGCGCAAAACCCAATTCAGGGCTTGAATTTACAACTATGAGATCGTGTCCTGAGCTGAAATCAAGTCTGTTGCTTAACCAACTGAGTCGCCCAGGCGCCCCAGTATTTCATTTCTATGAGGAGTTGCCATTTGTTTCTTTCTTCTATGTTTTGGAGGTTCCTTATGTCAGTTCTTAGGCCCAACTGTTCTGCAATAGTCCTGTAGGTATTCCGATGATTACTCATGGCTTGCTCTCCCTTACTGTACTTTTTGATCTGTCCTGGGAGTATTTTTGGGAAGAACACCTCTGCCTTCTACAGGAGCCATCTTTTGTTTCTAGTTTAGATTATAGTTTCTTCTATTCTGGTTTCTTAATCAGAATCTGTGAGCTCGCCAGTTGGCTGAAACTCTGTAATTTCAGGTGATTGATAGCATCCTTTCCTTGTTTCCAGCACTACAGATTTATTTTCCTTTTTCCCTTTCCCTTTTACCCATGTTTATTCTCATTTCAGTGGGATTTTCCACAAAGGGGGGGGGTGGTAGATGCTTGTGCTCAGTCTGATTTTATTTATTTAGCACTACTTAATCTGTGTAAGTAATGTTCTCGATCTGTGAATGAGACAAAGGCCTCCCAGCTTTCATAGAGTTTATATTCCAATGGGGGATTGAGCATATAAATAAATAACAGATTATAGTAGTAGTGGATTATAAAAAGTAATATGGACTGTGAGACACAGAGTCTTATTTATAAATTGACAATTTGAAGTAAATAAGTGGCTTCATTAAAAGTTTTGGGAAGAGCTTTAGGCAGAAGGATTAGCAAATGCAGAGACTTAAGGGGAGGAAGGAACTTGTTTTAATTAAAGGGAGGCATGTCTGGAGTGTAGTGAACAAAGTGTCTAGCACTATGAGAAGATTGGAGAGAGGCAAATGTCAGGTCTTATAGGCACTTGTAGTCTCTCATAAGGAAATTTAACTTTATTTTTTAATACAATGAAAAGCTAATGAAAGATTTTAGAAGGGCAGCTATATGGTTTGAATATTTTAAAGATAATTTTGGCAGCTACAAAATATATTAGGTTTGGATGTTGACCATAGAGGCAAAGAGATAAAGTAATTGTAGATATATTTTGCAGAGAATACCTGTGGACTTTTGTGATGATAGGAAACAAGATGAGTCACAGATAACTACAAATTATTTGGCTTTTGCACCTGGGTGGTACTATCTATTAATATAAGGAAGCTTTGGAGGAGGGAAAATCAAGTTATTTTTTTGATACATTTGAAATGCTTGTAAGATTTTAGAGTGAAGCTGTCAGGTAGGCAGTTGGAGCTTTGGAAAGATATCAGTTGAAAGTATAAATTTTGGAACCGTTTGGGTCTATGGATTATCTAGAGTGTAAGTAAGAGAAGAGAGCTCAGGTCAGAGTCCCAGGGCTTTAATATTAAAGGTGAGAACCTGGTGGAGGAAAAGACAGAAGCCTGAAAATCAAGTGAAGAATAATTTAAGGAAAAGTATAGTCATCTTTGTTGAATTTTCTTTCTTTTTTTTTTTTTTTAAGTTTATTTTGAGAGAGCGGGAGAGGGGCAGAGAGAGAGAGGGAGACAGAATCTCAAGCAGGCCCTGTGCTATCAGTGCAGAGCCTGATGTGGGGCTCAAACTCATGAGCCAAAGTTGGGTGCTTAACTGACTAAGCCACCCAGGTGCCTCTTCTTCTTCTTTCTTCTTTTTTCTTTCTTCTCCTCCCTCCTCCCGCTCCTCCTTTTTAATGTTTATTTATTTTTGGGAGAGAGAGTATGTTCCTCCTCCTCCTCCTCCTTTTTAATGTTTATTTATTTTGGGGAGAGAGAGTGTGTTACTTCTCCTCCTCCTCCTCCTTTTTAATGTTTATTTATTTTGGGGAAAGAGAGTATGTGTGTGTGCATGAAGGAACTGCAGGGAGAGGGGGACAGAGGATCTGAAGTGGGCTCTATGCTGACAGCAGACCAGCCCCATATGGGTCTCGAACTCACAAACCAAGATCATGACCTGAGCTGAAGTCAGATGCGTAACCGACTGAGCCACCCAGGCACCCCTATCTTTGTTGAATTTTTTAGGGATGGTATTAAGATGATTAAAGAAAGATGCTGTTAGATTTGATAACGAATGGTATTAAGATGATTAAAGAGAAACTGTTAGATTTGTTAACAGATGTTTGTCCTTCTGGATGATCAGTTTCATTGATTGGGGAACTGTATTGGAATGGATTGATGAGGGAATGGGAGGTTGAGAAACTGAAGACAGAAAGTACAGATATCTCTTTTTTTGAGAAGTTTGGCTAATAATTTAGAAGTTAGCAGAGATGAGTGGGTAGGTGGAAGAACAAACCTAAATTCATTGTTGAACTTCAAAAGGCATACCAGAAGCTTTACCTATCACTATTTCCTTGATTTTTTTAGAAGTTTTCTAAGCACACACAGAGGAGAAAATGGCCAACCTGTCCCCATTAACACCCACATTTACTCCTTCCCTTGCATATTATTTTTAAGCAAATATCATGTAATTTCAGTTGTAAATATTTCATTATATGTTTCTAAAAGACAGATCTTTAAAAACATAAGCACAATTAAAATTAACAATTCCTTAATATTAAATACCCAACTGGTGTTGAAATTTTCAGGTGTCTCATAAATGGTCTTAAAAACTTAAAAAAAAAAAAGTTTTAAAAACCAAATTCCATGTTACATATGGACAATATCTTTTTTAGCTCTCTTTTATCCGTTGTTTTCTTTTTTTTGTTTTTCCTTGCAAATTATATGTTAAAGATACTGTCATTTTTACATTTGGATGTGCTGTTTGGGTCTTTATGGTGTAGAAATATAGGATCACACATTCCTCCAGTGACTTGTTTTTCCTGTAAATTGTAATTTGGATTCAAAGGCTTGATTTTCTTGACAAGATGATATTCTGTCAGGAGGTTCATTAAAGCCTGCTTGTCTCTGTTTTTCTGATGTTAGCAGCTATTTATGTTTAGTACTTACATCCTTTAGTTCATTTCTGGTTGAAAACAGCTATACTTTGATTTTATCATTCTTTCTTCATTTTTTATCCACAATAATCCTTAAATGAGAAACTTCTCTTTATCTGTTGTTTTGTTATCCAGTAAATGGTACAGTTTGAATTCTGTCTCTTTAAGTTTTCAAAATACTCAGTTGGTTCATTAGCATCTTCCTATCCTGGTCAAGTAGTTTTTGCTTTTGTTTTTGTATTTAATGTCATGTGCTTGTAGTTTTCAGTATATTTGATGTTTCAGCTTTACAGTTACTATTTTTATTGATGCTCAAGTTGTCCTGCAGTGGTCAGGCCTTTTCCAGTTGCCCTTGAATCCTTTAACAAGCCTGGTTGTCTTTGATAACTTGAAGTCTGGAATAATTAAATGTTCTTGCATCATCTGATATGTCTGAGATTAGAATTAATTTTCTAAAGATATGGCATTTGGAAATAATCATTACTATTTTTTTAATTTTACACTAGCCTATTAAGCATAATTATATTACAGTCTTTTAAATTATTCTCTTTACTTCTTGGGATATGAATTTTATTTATTTTGGCCCTTCACCATTGTGGTTTAGCCATTTGGGGAATTCTCTTTGTTGCTTTTTTTTTTTTTTTTAATGTTTATTTTTGAGAGAGACAGAGAGACAGAGCACGAGTTGGGAGGGGCAGAGAGACAGAGACAGACACCGGGCTGCAATTCACAAGCCATGAGATCATGACCTGAGCTGAAGTCAGATGTTTAATCGACTGAGCCACCCAGGTGCCCCTTCTCTTTGTTGCTTTTGAGTTCAGATGTATTAAAGCACATTTTTGTTTTTTAAAATTTGTCTTCTCCAACGTTTTGAATTGTTTGGAGTGAGAAGGATCGCTTCTTGCATTATTTAAATCATCATATTGAGTAAAGTTCCCCTATTGCTATTCCATTTAGGGATCCACATGCTCTGAGAATGTCAGAAATGACCTCATCTGTGGCTAAAATGAAAACTACTTATTCCCTAGTGTTTTTATATTTTTCTGTGGATGCCTTCTGTTTGCTTTTTGTTGGTAACCTTAATTAATATATTATGGTTAAGGTCAGTTTTGCTTCTGTGTATTTGACATATTTCAATCTATAATTTGAGTAGGGGGCAAAACGAAATGTTTTGTTTTGTTTTTCCTTTTGTAATACTTGACCATTTTTAGTTTGGAAGCAGAGAGAAGGAAAAAGGCAGAAAGATCTCTGTTGGACTGTGTGAATATGTAGGGACTGAAATTAACTGTGCCAAATAAAGAAACTGGTCTTCTATTAAAATTCCTCCTACCTCATGAGTTAATGTGGATCTCAATTTGAATTTCTTTTTTCCTATGTGGGTGTCAGGAGCATAGATGTAACAGTTGTAGTTTTATAAATTATGCCAGACAGCAAACTTTAGTGCTATTTAGAAAGAAAAAGAAGACAATGAGAACTTGGGCAAACAGTTCTTGCTAAGCCCTAAAATATATCACTTTTATTCATCCATACAGAAAACAAGCATGAGGCCAAGAGGAGGCGAACAGAGAGAGTTAGGCGAGAGAAGATAAATTCTACAGTAAATAAGGATTTAGAAAACAGAAAGAGGTCTCGAAGTAACAGCCATTCAGATCATATCAGACGAGGAAGAGGAAGACCTAAAACTGCATCTGCCAAAAAACATGAGGAAGAAAGAGGTATGAATAAATCCAAGCAGTTTTTTTTTTTTCAAATATTAAAATTTTTCTAGAGCCTTAATTAGATAGTAGTAAAGAAAGTGTTTGGTAGGCATTGAGCTCCTAGACTTAAAATCACAACTCATATTTTATTTTTAAAATTTTTAGAAGTTTATTTATTTTGAGAAAGAGAGAGCCTGAGCGGGAAGGGGCAGAGAGAGAGGGGGAGCAAGAATCCCAAGCAGCCCATGTACTGACAGCACAGAGCCCGATGCAGGGCTTGATCTCATGAACTGTGAGATCGTAACCTGAACCCAAATCAAGGGTAGGATATTTAACCAACTGAGCCATCCAGGTGCCCCACAACTCATATTTTAGTTTGAAAATATTTCCTCCAGGATAGATGCTTGTTTAAAAAAAAAAAAAAATCAGAGTTTAGTTTTCAAAATCTAAAGGCTTAAATTAGGTAAAATTCACCTTGCTATAAACTGATGATAGCAGAGGGGCACCTGGGTGGCTTAGTCAGTTAAAGGTCCAACTTTGGCTCAGGTCATGATCTCACAGTTGGTGAGTTTGAGCCCCGTGTCAGGGTCTGTACTGACAGAGCCTGGAGCCTGCTTCAAATTCTGTGTCTGTCTCTCTCTGCCCCTCCCTTGCTCATGCTCTCTTTCTCTCTCTTTGAAAAATAAATAAACATTAAAAAAATTTTAAAAAACTGATGATAGTAAGAGTTCAGAGATAATAATTTTCATATGACACCCAGAGAAGCCTATTAAAATGGGTGTTTTTTACTTATTTGTTTTTAAAGATAAATCTGAGTTCCATTAGACTTCAAACTGTTATACTACAAGTTTTAAAATTTTTCTATTGAAAGTATTCTTTAGTATGAATTTTTAAATTGTTCATTGTGTCCTCCCTGCTTTGAGGCAGCTTTTGGATAGTTAGGTAAATTCTTCTTGGTCCAAAATGTATTTATATTTCTCCTTACATGTCTTCTCCTTCTGATAAGTAGTATGTCTACCAGTAACTTGTTTTTATGATTAACTAAAACTTCATCTTCTCTTTTTATACATCTTCTAAAAAACTTTTTACCATGGAAATTTCAAAGATGACACAAGAGTAGAGAGACTAGACTAGATGATGAACCCCCATGTGGCCATGAATATCTTTTGAAATTGAGACTGTCAAACCTGTAATTAATGGAAAAAGGGATAGTTGCTCTTTTTAATTACTTAAAAAACCTGTATCAAAATAATTTCATATTCAGTGAAATGCATTAATAATTTCTTGCTGGTGAGTTATACTTTGCTTTTTCAGGCATTCGTTTTTAGGTATTCAAGCATAAGCACAAATTTGTTTTATTTTAGACATCTGAGCTTTTTTTTTTTTTTTTTTTACCTGTTTACCATTTCTCCCTGCTTTGTATGCTTTTTTTTTTAAGTTTATTTTGAGAGACAGCGTGTGGGCATGCGCTCCTTTGCATGAGTGGGGGAGGGGCAGAGAGAAGAAGAGACAGAATCCCAAGCAGGCCCTGCACTGCCCAACCATGAAATCATGACCTGAGCTGAGATCAGACACTTAACTGACTGAGCCACCCAAGTGGCCCTCTGTATGCTTTTATTTGAATAAAGTTACTACTGTTAGGGAAAATAAATTTACTGTAAAAATAAATTATATATGGTTTCTTAGCACTGTATAGCGAAAAGGATAAGGTTTATATCATATTTGTATTCTTTGAAGTATACTTAAATACTCCTTAATTCCATGGGTAATTTTACTCCCATTTTCTTTCCTTCTCTTATGCTGCTCTTCCGGAGACTTTGAGTTATTTTCTAAACATGAATGTGGTTTTTTGGGGTTTTTGTGTTTAAAAACAAATTTTTTTTTTAACGTTTATTTATTATTGAGAGACAGAGACAGAGCATGAGCAGGGGAGGGGCAGAGAGAGGAGGAGACACAGAATCCAAAGCAAGCTCCAGGCTCCAAGCTGTCAGCACAGAGCCTGACACAGGGCTCAAACACAAACTGCAAGATCATGACCTGAGCTGAAGTTGGACGCTTAACTGACTGAGCCACCCAGGCGCCCTTGAATATATTTTTTAATGGGGTGGTCAGAAAATCTGTGCTAAAACCTGTTTCAGAAGGGAAACTAGGTAAAGAAAAGGCAACAGGAGGGAAAAAAAAAGAGGGAAATACTGCTTGACCCAGAAAACAGAACATACTTTTCAGTTGAAGTAAAGGGAATATAACCCAAAGAATGGAAAAGGAATGCTTCTGGTGGTGAGAGGAGATGAGAAAACAGATAATGATGGTCTTTTAGTTGGAGAAATGAAGTCTATTGATAGTTGTGCTAGGACTCTGTATGTACAGGTCTGAATTTTTATTTCATGTTAACTTGAGAAAGGAATTTACTTAGCTATAAATTCTTTTTTCAGGTATTTTCAGCTTATGGTAGAAAAATCTTGAGCTATTTCTAGAGTAAGATATGCTTTTGATTTATTTTTAATACAAACAGGAAGATGCTCAAAGCAGTTTTTGTAGAATAAACTGGAATCTTAATATAGGCCAGGAGGGCGACGGGGGAGGAGTAGAATCTTTTAATGTAGTCCAGGAGTCTGAGGGGGGAGGAGGTCAGCAAACTTTTTCTGTAAAGAGCCAGATAATAAATATTTTAGACGTTGTGGGCCATACGGTCTTCTGTTGCAGCTACTCTGCCCTGTCATTGTAGCTGGAAAGCAGCCATAGACAATATGTAAATGAACGGGCATGGCTCTCTGTTCCACTAAGACTTTATAAAAACAGGTGGCAGGCCAGATTTGACCTTGGACTGTATTTTACCAACCCTTGAGGCAGACCATGTTCCCTAAATATAATAGGGATAAGAAATATGAACTTTTGAAATATCTGTGTATTTTAAAATAGACTTCTGTCATATGCTTCTTAGTATTAAGTAGCTATTTAATTCCATTTTTATTGATTCCTTGCTCATTGGGTGCTTAAAAAGAAGCAAGCTTTACCTTTAATAAGGAAAACCTGACAGTATGTCTAAAAACACATTTTTAATTGACTGTGTTTTCTGTATTTCAAAAAAGAATAGGAAGAAGAGAGTGGGAAAGGGAAGCTTGTTAGACATCTAGATAACAACCTATTTTTATACAATCATAAAAACAAACCATTAAAATTTTTTGGTTGGTTTAAGATAAGTTTTTATTTTGTATGAGGGGAGTAGGATTATTTTGAATATTAGTAATGTTGAGTGACATTTTTATTAAAATATAATGGGCAATTCTGAATATCTTATTAATGAACATAAGAGATTAATGTAGAGTTCAAGTTAAAGTTGGTAGATTGAATAACCACACCTTGCTCTCCACCATCTTCAACTCCTAGTAATATTATAGTAAAGGGACTTTTTTTTTTTAAAGGACCAAATACCACAAGGACAAGGAATGGGAAAAGCAGTAGAATTCTGGAAAGTGATCACTGCTTTAGTAGACCCATGAAACCTAAATTGTAAGCTCCTTTGGGGAAAACTAAGAAAGAAACTGATTTTTATTACACAACTGCCTTAAGGTCAGGAATTTGTACATCAGTTAGGTCTGGAAGTGTAGAGGTGAAGGTGAGGTTAAAAACGAGATTGCTTGGAAGTCTATTTTTTAATGGCCTGGTAGGGCTGTTTACATCATTTTCCCCTCCTTCCAAATTTATCCTTTGAAAAAGGTCAGACAAAACAGAGTCTCTGATTTAGGGAACACCAGGTGTCATTGAGGGCAGGGGTACTGTATTAAGATCAGGAAGACTATGTGAGAATTGGAGATGATAAATAATACTGAGTTCTATACTCAGGCTTTTATCTCCCAGGTAAGAAAGAAATTAGTAGTATCTTCTCTAGGAAATGTGAAAAACCCAAGAGAAAAAGCCTAAAATAAAGATAGTTTCATTAGGGATTTCACAAAGAAATGGCCTATTCAGATCACCCTAAATTAGTGATCAGAGTCAGGCTCCACAATGTATATGAGCTAATCAGCTTTTTGGATCCCACTCATAAATATGAGCAAATTATCAAGAATTACCCAGGTTGGGGCACCTGGATAGCTCAGTTGGTTAAACGTCTGACTCTTGATGTTGGCTCAGGTCATGATTTCATGGTTTGTGAGATTGAGTCCTGTGATGGGCTCTGTGCTGACAACAGGGAGCCTGCTTGGAATTCTTTCTCTCCCCCTCTCTCTGCTTCTCCCCAGCTTGTGTGCGCATGTGTTCTCTGAAAGCATCTATACGGAAGGCTAAGACCATATCAACAGGAAAAAACAATAGCTTGGGTAAAACAAGTTTTTGCATGAATGAGAAAAAATTAAAACTATCATTAATGTTCGTGGCAAGAGGAGATATTGTAGTCATGAAACAAGAACAAGATGATATTTAAATAGAAAAAGCACGTGTCAAAAAGTACCTAGAAAATGAACTTTAAATCTCAAACAATATGCATATAAAGATTTGCAGATGAAAAACTTTAACAGGTTTATTGGCAGAATTAAAGAATTGTACTAGAACCTAGAGCAGTAGAAAAAGAGATGAAAATATAGAATGGGAATGATAAATTTAGAGGACCAGTTTGAGGTCAGCATCAATAAATAACTGATGTTCCAAAAAAGAACATAGAAGATGGGGGAGAAGGAAGTCATCGATGAAATAATTCAAGAAATTTTTCCACCTGAAGGACATTGAGTTTCCACATTGAAATGGCCCACCAAATTCCCAGACCAGTGAATGGTTAAAAGTAGAGATCATGCTGAAACGTACTATCATAAATCCTATCTCTTTTGTCAAAGGAAAACCCCTTCAAGTGCTCAAGGGAAAAAGAGGAAATCAAGATAGCATTTGGAATTAATATAATGCAATACTACCCAGCAAGGAACAAACTACTTATATATGAACAGCATCAGTGAATTTTAAAAATGTGTTGAATGAGAGAAGCTAGACACAAAACAGTTCATGCTGTATAATGCCATATATAAGTTCAAGAACAGGCAAATGAATCTCTGGCGATGGAACAGTAGTTGCTGATGAGGTGGGGGAAGCAGTGACTGGAAAGGAACATGAGGAATTTCCTGTATATTAATGATTGAGGGTGTGGGTTATGTAGGTGTATATTTTGTTAGAACTCATCCAATTGTACACTTAAGATCTGTGTATTTCATTGTATGCATATTTAGCAATAATTTTTTAAATAACTGTACAAAAAGGTACTGGCTTTTTTAAAAAAAATAGTGACACCATTAGAAGACATACTAAGAGGGAATCTATGACTTTTTAGTTGCCCACACTATGGATTAGCATGAAGGTAGTCTAAAGCCAATTTCTAACATTCAGAGTCTCAAAATTTTTGCTACCTGTACTCCCCTTTCTCAGGAAGCTACTGCAAGATACATGACATCCAAAGGAAGAAGTAAACCAAGAAAATGTCCTGGCATCCAGGACACAGAGTCCAACTCGAGAGAAAGATGGTTATATCCAGCATGATGTTGAAGAGAGATCTCAATGATAATTAATTGTGTAGCAGGTCCAGAAAGCAACCATTTCAGATTGGAGCAGAAGACTTGGAGAGACTTCTTCAAGAAGATAAAATTGATATAATGCCTAATATGTGTAAACATCCTGAAAGATCTATACAACTTGGAGAGAGTTTGGGTTCAATTAGTAATGAAAATTAACCAGATGGAAAAAGAGAATCTCTTCAGGGGAAAAAAAAAAAACAATGTGCAGTAAAAGTGAAATCATTTACATAGTTAGAATAATATAAACATTGAATATTGGTCTCATCAAAATTGTGATACAACTGAATTCTAACTTTCTCTGGTGGAAGGTCAATTAATAATGCCTAAAACCACGAAGTAGCATCATATAAAAATGTTGCTTAGAGAGGCAAAAACAAAAAGAAACAACTGAGAAAAAAAAATAGTTGCATTTGGAGAGTGAAAAATGTACATGTGGGGAGGAGGACTTCTGTTTTTTGTGATAAGTTTTATAAAAGTGATTTGAATCTAAACTTATGTATGTGTTTAACTTTGCTTAAAAAAGCCAAAATAAAACAAGTAAACAAAAAAAAAACCAGACAAAAATAGAATCTTAGAAGACCCCAAAAAAAGAATTTGGCAGAATGTGTACAAAGATATTTATTGTGATTTTAGCTGGCTCAGGAGATAATATATAGGTTGTTTTTATTTCAACTTTCTACCATGAACTTGGGTTACATTTGTAATCAGGAGGGTGAAATTAGAATTAAATGTAGGTTATTCTTATTTGTTGAAGAAGTTAATATATTCATCAAGGTACTGTTGGTGTTCAGAAGGGAACATCTTTAGGATGAGGAAATTTATTTTGATTGGGACAGTGAGCACTCATCCTAGTGAAGAGAAAGAAATACTTGGGATTTTTACAGAAATGATGTAGATACATGAACAGTGTGTATAGAAATATATACAGTTTCCATTTAGTTCATGGCATTTCAGTAACTCCTTTGTGTAATTTCTAAAAATTTTCAGTTTAGTAGCATGATACTATATAACACTTAATATACAGTGTTAGTATTATATATAATGTTTATTATCATCTAAAGAAATACTTGAAAGCTTTAAGTATTTTTTTAATGACTGAATTTACTGCCTTTATATTAAGCTTTCTCTTTTTCTTTTAACAGAGAAACAGGAAAAGGAAATTGACATCTATGCTAACCTCTCTGATGAAAAGGCTTTCGTGTTTTCAGTCGCCTTGGCAGAAATAAATAGAAAAATTATCAATCAAAGACTTATTCTCTGATATTTGTCTGCACAATGTGTTGAAACTTTCTTCAGGATTACATCAGCAAATTCTCAAACAGTTGTGGACTCTCAGGAGCATTCTGACTGCATCAATAAGGGCCATTGATTGTTTTTTTTCCCCTGTCATTTAGCCTGTGCCACACTTTGGGAGCAAAGCTGTAGGCTTGGACTGTTCTGGGATTTCCTTGTTTACCAAGGAGTATTGTCAGTGTTTTGTGTTTGGGATATAAGTAAGTATATTTACCAAAAACAAAAACAAACAAAAACAAAAACAATGGATGGCTGTTAAAGGGTAAAGGGGTAGGGGGTGGGAGTGGAAGAATGAAAACTAGGGAAATAAAATGCTTGTTAGTTTTCAGGTTTGCCACCAGAGATGCAATATTTTAAGTACTTGGAAAAAGAGTGACTTTTAAAAATATATATTTCAGATTTTCAGCAGTAACAGATTGCATATATACAGTTCATTTACTTTTAATAAATTGGCAATTGATATTTTATTGAATGGGGAATTAAGAATATAAACTGTAAATTTTGTCTTGATTTTTTTCTTGGCCTTTATTTTTATGACTTAAGGTATGAGTTATATTTTGGGAGATACTTTCTAGACATTTGGGAAGTTTGGGTGCTATATGAAGAAAAACATTTAAGGATATATCATACTTCAGATATAAACAACTTGTTTTCTTGAATGTAATTTATTTATTGGTTTAAAAAAAACCTTTTCTGCTCTCAAGATGGTGCCTGTTAACCTAAACATAAGATATATTTATTACATACAAAATATTTCTTAGCCACTTTTAAGCAGTAATGTTTTATCTGAATGGATGTTCATTTATACATCCTGATAATTATTTAAATTGTTACTTAACCTCACTCTGGAAAAAAAATAAACCTTAATATTGAAACTAATAGATTAATAGTGTGGTATAAGTTTGTGCTCTATGAAGTTGTGAACTATATTTAAATTCTTAGTTTTTCTAGTCATAAATGATAACTGTTTATAGCTGATTTATTTTATACTAGATGCTTTTGCATTTTTTGCATATCAATTTAACATTCAAATTTGACCGTAACTTCCCTTATTTCAGGTACCTCCCTCTCCCACCCCAGTGGCCAAATCTGTTTGGAAGTCCAGAAGCCCTATTAGTGAAGGTAGTCATCAGCCAGATTTAACTTTAAGAGAATTTCCCTTTCAGTTTCAATAGTAGCATTGGCAGCTTCATCCTGCATCTCCCATCACCTCCCAAAAGAAAAAAAGATTCACATTTTTTCCTATTTCATTTAAATGGTAGCCAGCAGAGGGAGCTTAAGAGGTACTCTAGGTAGGATGCAGAATTATTCTAAGAATTTTCTAAGAATTCCTTTACCCTCAATCCCCCTATTTACCTGCAGGTACTACTACAATTATCTTGTATGCATTTTAAAGCTCTAGTAATAAAGTTTATTCCCAAGCATGCTAATGTGATTTTATCTTTGAAATATAAGAAAACTATTTTTAATTTGACAAAAAAAATAATATCTAAAATGCTTGTGAGTATATATATGTCCTCAGAAAAAGGGAGAAAAGCTTAGGAGTAGGCATCTCTTTAAAGAATTATTGATGTCAGAATCTATCCATTTAAAGCTGGAGACCTTAGAGGAAAGTCATGTTAAAATAGTCATGTATACAATAAGGGTGGAGACTGGTGACTAGGCTGGAACTTGCCATGTAAAGAGATAATTTATTTCAGATGCTCATAAGGTTAAATCATTGTCTTATTTAAAAAGTTCTTTGGCAGAGGGACAAATTAAGCTTCTCCTATTTGTGATGTAACCTATTTAAAAAATTTCTCTAAAAATTGTATTCTCTGATATGTTTATAATCTCATTATAAAGCTGAATTTGTCTAAAAATGTTGTAATGGCCTCAGAATGTATTACTTGTTATTGGTGTTTAAGAAGCCTTTATTATCAGCAGATATCCTAAGAACATAATTGTAGTAATTTAATTATATAATCCAAAATTTATTCTGCTCTAATATCTGTAAGTGATATGATTATTCAGAATGCCCTAAAATGATTCCATAATTAGATTAGGTCCATTGAAGATATGTTCATTCTTAAATGTGAACAAAATTAAATACAAGGTATTTGGGAGTTGTTAGGTTAAACTATACAAATTTGTATGTTTACCTCCCCCACCCAATCCCATTGTATTCCAGAGTGTTTTCATTGCGGGGGGGGGGGGGGGGGGGGGGACACTTAAATTTTTGAGATTTAATTTTTTTTTTTTAACAACACTTCTTACATTTTTATGGGCAGAGAAGCCTTCGGTTGTACTTAATGTAAGTTATTTAAGGAAATCCTGCAAATTATTTCTTCTGTAGCAATCACTGGAAATGATCAAACAGCTTGAGACAATTTACATCATGATGACATAAAATATAAAATTATAAATGACTTAAAAGTTTAGCCAGAATAAATACATACTTTTTGAAACTTCAAAAGTACTTTAAAAAATAATGCTCAGTATGTCATGACATTTGTGGTGTTTGCTAAAAGTAATATGTACGTGTTTTTTCTGAGATAAGAATTCAAATTGAAAAGTGTTCGACTTTCTAAACTATGGTAATTGCATTTGATTCTCTAATTCTAACTGCAAAACTTTTTACCTTTTTTTGATAATTTTTACATTCAACATGCATATGTTTATCCTTTAAATTTGGAGAAATTAAGCTCTCATGTACTTCATATGAAAATATTAATCAAATTTGTTTGATTCTGCATACAAAAATAAGCTGTGGATAGAATTTTTAAATTTTTTGTGCAAATGTAGTTGGGTTTCCTTTTTTTTCATCTTTGATTCCTGTTTTTCTAAGCCTTGTTTTTATATTTGGGTATATGTATCTATATATGCATGTACACATATATATTTTACTTTTTCTAGTCGTTCTTATGTGCTGGGTTTTTTTAATGTTTTATTTATTTATTTTGAGAGAGAGGAGCACAAGCAGGGGAGGAGTAGAGAGAGGGAGAGTGAATTCCAAGCAGACTCCACTCTGTCAGTGTAGATCACAACCTGAACTGAAATCAAGAGTCAGACAGTTAACGTACTGAGCCACCCAGGCGCCCCTCTTTTGTGCTGTTTTAATCCACTTAGTTTATTAGTGTTCATTGCTCAAGGGTCACAACTATAATAATAATGAGTATCATAACCTACAAAGCAAACTCTCTGGAACGAAAAGTATGAGGTACATAATAGACTCTGTGCTAGACTGGAATAATTCTTTTTATCACAGACATTTTCCTTTGTATTATTAAGGAATCTTTTATCCTCTTACCATTAAGAGTGTCATTCCCCTCCCCCTTAATGTTTTTTCAGTGTGCTTTTTATTTCTTTGCCTTATTACACTGGCAAGGACCTCAGTACAATATTGAAAAAGAATGGTGAGAGAGGAAGATACTTGCCTTGATTCCAGTCCTGGGGAAAACATACTCAGTCTTACACCATTAAGTATGGTGTTTGCCATAGGTTTTGTGCTGTAGAATGCTCCTTATTAAATTGAGGAAATTCCCTTCTTATTGGCTGAGAGTTCTTATTTTGAACATTTGTTGAATTTTGTCAGATGGTTTTTTCCATGTAAACTGATGATTTTTCCTTTAGAAAACTTATTTTTCCCTTCAGAATGTTAATATAGTGGGTCACATTGATTTTCATTATTTCTTTATTATCACTCCTTTTTTTTAGTTTACTTTTATTTTTTTATTTTTAATTTTTTTTAATGTTTACTTATTTTTGAGAGAGAGAGAGAGAGAGAGAGACAAAATGCAAGTGGGTTGGGGCAGAGAAAGAGAGGGAGGCACAGAATCTGAAGCAGGCTCCACGCTCTGAGCTGTCAGCACGGAGCCTGACGCGGGGCTCAAACTCACCAGCTGTGAGATCATGACCTGAGCTGAAGTCGGACGCTCAACCGACTGAGCCACCCAGGCGCCCCATTAAGTTTATTTTTATTTTTGAGAGAGAGAGGGAGAGAGGGCATGAGTGCAGGAGGAGCAGAGAGAGAGGGAGACACAGAATCCAAAGCAGGCTCCAGGCTCTGAGCTGTCAACACAGAGCCCAACACGGGGCTTAAACTCATGAACCATGAGATCATGACCTGAATCATAGTTGGACGTTTAACCAACTGAGCCACCCAGGTGCCCTAGGCTGACAGTTCTTAGAGCACATTAAAAACTCCCTCACTTCCTTCTGGCCTCCATGACTTACAAGAAATATGCAGCCATTCAAATAATTTTTCATCCTTTTAAAGCATTATTATTTTTTGGCTGCTTTCAGCACTTTTTGTCCTTTTTATCAGTTTGATTATGATATGTCTGGGTATGGCTTTTTCTGGCTTTTTATTTTCTGTGTGAGGTTTTGTGAGCTTCTTGAATGTGTAAGTACATATCTTTCATCAAATACATAAAATTCTTAGCTATTCAGATATTTTTGCTGTTCTACCTCCTTTCTCAAACTCTGACTGAGACTCCAAAGATTTTAGACTTTTTGGTATTGTCTCACAGATCCCAAGGGCTCCCTTCATTTATTTTTTTCGTTTTTTACTGCTCTGTTTGGATCGGATAGTTTCCAATTGGATAGTTTTGGATAGTCAAGTTTACTGACTCCCCTTTTATCTCCAGTCTGCTTAGTTCATCCAGTGAATTTATTTTTATTTTTGTAATTTTTTATTTCTATAATTGCCATTTGACTTTTCTTTAGATTTTATATTCCCTCTCTGAAACTTTCTATCTTTTCATTTGTTTCAAAAATGTTCACTTTGGGGCGCCTGGGTGGCTCAGTCAGTTGAGTGACTGACTCTTGATTTTGGCTCAGTTTGTGATTTCAGGGTAATGAGATTGAGCCCCGCGTTGTGGAGCCTGCTTAGGATTCCCTCTACGCACTGGTGCGTGCACTCTCTTCCCAAAAGAAAAAAAAATGATTGCCTTTAGTGTATGATTATAATAGCTGCGTTAACATCTTTTCTCTGGTTATGCTAAAATTTGTGTCCTGTCATAATTGGTTTCTGTTGATTTTTGAGTTGAAGTTTTCTTAGTTCTTTGTGTTGTAAGTGATATTGGACTTTATCTTTGATATTTCAAATATTGTATATGAATCTCTGGGTAACTAAGAACAGTAGTCAGCCAAGTGGTTCAGGCTGCACATTTTGATGGAACCTCTGGTTCCAGTATCCGTTCAGTTTCTAAGTGATTGCAGTACTATTTAGATCAGTTCTGCATGTGTGCTACTGTGGCAAGTCAGACCTAGTTCTACTGTGTAACTCCCTTCTCAAAACTTGTGCTGTGTTATTTAGGGTCAGATCCATTGCATACACAGCTCAGAGGTAAGCCCAATAAATCACAACTCTGGGATCACACTCTTCATTTTCCTATTTTTTACAGTCTTGACACTTTCTGGCTCATTAGAACCTCCCTTCTCAGTCTTTCATCTAAAAAGCTGAGGCTTTAGTTTCTTCCTTCTGCTGTACACTTCCGGGGACTGCATCTGTGGTGAAAAGGTAACAAGGCAGGGAAGAAAAGCAATGGGGATTTACCCACACTTGGGATCATAACTCATGGTGCAAGAGAAGGGATCCATTTACTCTGAATGCTCTGAGATTTAAGTGCCTTACCAGGTGTGGTTGCTGTGGTATATCATCTGGGACCTGGAGTGATGAAAAAGGGAGAAAACAAGGGGGAGGAAAAAAAAAGACATGACCCACCCTCTCTGACCTTTAGGAGTTTCCCACTCTTGAGATTAGAAGGGGAGGGCTTCTGTTGGCTTCTTTTGTGTGCATTTGGTGCATACTTCCATGGAAGTTCACATTCAGACTGCCTTTGGCTCCAAGCTAGGCAGTAACTAGAGGATTATAAAGTCTTTGCCAGTTCTGTGGAATTTAGAATTTGGGTCTGCTTTCCTAATTTGTCTGCTACTAGTATTTATATTTCAGAGTCTTCAGGATATGCTCCATGCATTCTTTCCAGGATTTAAAGTTATATTCAGTGGGAGAGGCAGGTGTATCCTTACTCTTATTTGCCTTAGAATTGGAGCCTCACAGTTGTTGTTTTTTGTTTTGTTTTGTTTCAGTTCAAATAAGATCAGGTGCACCTGGGTGGCTCAGTCGATTAAGTGTTTGACTCTTGGTTTTAGCTCAGGTTATGATCTTAGTCATGAGATCAAGTCCCATGTCAGGCTCCACGCCCAGCATGGGATTTTCTCTCTCCTCCCCTGCTTGTGTACATGCTCTCTCTCTTAACAACAACAAACAAGATCATATGTCACTACCTACAATATGTCTTAGAGTTCTTCCTATGTCTCATAGAGTTCTTTACTTTGGAACTTTATGAAGATAATGTTGAGTTAACTGGACTCCTTCCATAAATAAGAAATACTACATATGTGTGGATAAATGTAGCTAAAGTATAATAGATTCAGGAACCACTTTCCAATTTTTCTTTAAGAAAATAGTAATTTTTGACTGTGGTAAAAAGACTTATTCTGGTCCAGTCTACAGTCTCTATTATATAACAACTCATGATTTACATTCTAGAGTGTTATTTTATATCTTAGCATACTCATAAGTTGTAATCTTTGAGTAATGGCCAGAATTGTTGCCCTCCAATATGCTTTGCAAAATAGTAGCTATATGATGCTGCATCTCTAATCCGAGTGTTCTCTTTGATGACAGTATGTGCTATGGCAGTGGTCTTCAAGCTGGGAAATAAAAACACTTTCCACAGGGATGCAAAGGTCCTGATAATTTTAAAATATATTTTGAGATAAAATTCGCATACCATACAATTCACCCAAAGTACACCTTTGGTATGTTATGATAAGAAATTGTGGTAAAACAGGCATAACAAAATTTCCATTTTAACTACTTTTTTAAGTTTATTTTTGAGAGGGAGTGAGAGCAGGGGAGGGGCAGAGAGGGAGAGAGAGAAAGAGAATATCAAGCAGGTTCTGCATGTTAACTGCAGAGCCCAACATGGAGCTCGATCTCACAACCGTGAGATCATGACACGAACTGAAGTCAAGAGTCAGATGCTTAACCAACTGAGCCACACAGGCACCCCTATTTTAACCATTTTTAAGTGTACAATTTAGGGGCACTACATCCACAGTGGCAATCATTGTAAAACTTTCGTCACCCCAAATAAAAGCTCTGTAACTATTAGGCAATAGCTTACCATTCCCCCTTTCCCTAGCCCATGGTAAGCTTTAATCTACTTTCTCCAAATTTGCTTATTCTAGATATTTCATATGAGTGGAATCATATAATATTTGTCCTTCTTTTCTCCAGCTTATTTCACTTGGCACGATTTTTTCAAGACATCCATGTTGTATCCTATATCAAAACTTCATTACTTTTTATGGATGAATAATACTCCATTTTATGTGTATACTACATTTTCATTTATCCATTCATTTGTTGATAGATCCTTTGGTTCCACTGACATACAAGTTTATGTTGGAGTCCCTCTTTCAGTTCCTTTGGTTATAAACCTAGGGGTGGAATTGTTGGATCATATGGTAATTTTATATTTAGCTTTTTGAGGAACTATTTTCCATAGTGGTAACTGTCTGCACCAGTTTACATTCTCACCAGCAATGTACATAATTCAGCAATTTCTCTACATCCTTGCCAACACTTGTTTTTTTATTTTTTTATTATTATTGTTATAGCTATCCTAGTAGTGGTATCTCATTGTAGTTTTTATTTGCATCTGCCTAACCACTGATGATGCTGAAGATCTTCATGTGCATATTAACCATTTTCATATCTTTGGGAAAATGTCCATTCAACTCCTTTGCACATTTCAAACTGGGTTGTCTTTTTGTTGTAGGAGTTCTTTATATCTTCTGCATATTAAACCTGTATCAGATAGGTGATTGGTAAATATTTCCTCTCATCGTATAGATTATCTTTTTACTTTTTTTTGTATTTTTACTTTCTTAATAGTGTCCTTGATGGACATGTTTTAATTTTTTTTCATGAAACGCCTGTTTAATTTTTATTGAAATATAATTAAGATACAATGTCATGTTTCAGATATACAACATTGATTTGACAGTTCTATACATTACTCAGTGCTCACCACAGTAAGTGTAGTCACCATCTCTTACCATAATGTTATAATGGTATTATTTGTTAACTAAATTCCCTATGCTGTGCTTTTTATCTCCATGACTTATTTATTTTATAACTGTAGGTTTTTACCTCTTAATCTCTCCCCTTTATCTGTTCCGCCCTTCCATTCACTCACCTCTCCTCTGGCAACAACCAGTTCTCTGTATTAAAGAGTGTTTTATTTGTTCATTTGTTTGGTTTTAGAGTCCACATGTAAGTGTAATCGTGTGGTCTTTGTCCAAAAGTTTTTAATCTTGATGCTTAGGTTACCTACTTTTTGTTGTTGCTTATGCTATAATGTTTTATTTATAAATCCATTGCCAAATCCAAGGTCATAAAGATTTACCCCTATGTTTTCTTCCAGGTGCTTTTTGGTTTTAGCTCTTCTATTTAGTTTGTTGATCCATTTTCAGTTAATGTTTTTTAATATTTATTTATTTTTTCTTTTAAAAAAAAATTTTTTTTTAACGTTTATTTATTTTTGAGACATAGAGCATGAACAGGGGAGGGTCAGAGAAAGAGGGAGACACAGAATCCGAAACAGGCTCCAGGCCCTGAGCTGTCAGCCCAGAGCCCGACGCAGGGCTCGAACCCACGGACCGCGAGATCACGACCTGAGCCGAAGTCAGACGCCTAACCGACTGAGCCACCCAGGCACCCCAATATTTATTTATTTTGAGAGAGAGTGCAAGTGGGGAAGGGGCAGAAAGAAAGGGAGAGAAAGAATCCCAAGCAGGCTCCATGCTTAATGCGGAGCCCAATGTAGAGCTTGATCTCATGGCCACGAGATTGGCCTATAATTTTCTTGTAGTGTTCTATGGTTTTGGTAATGCTGGCCTTGTAAAATGACTTTGGAAATGTTCCCTCTTCATCTTTTTGGAAGAGTTTGGGAAGGGTTGGTATTCTTTAGATGTTTGGTAGAATTCAGCAGTAAAGCCATATGGTTCTGGAATTTTCTTTGGAGTTTTTTACTGACTCAGTAATCTTTCTAGTAACTGGACTGCTCAGATTTTCTATTTCTTCATATTTAGCCTTGGTAAATTGAATATTTCTAGACATTTATCCATTTCTTCCAGGTTGCCCAATTTGTAAGTGTGTAATTGTTCATTGTAGTCTATTCTGGTCTTTTGTACTTCTGTGAAATCAATTGTAATGTCTCCTCTTTAATTTCTAATTTTATTTGAGTCCTTTCTCTCTCTTCGTAAGTCTAGCTAAAGGTTTCTGTATTTTGTTTGTTTTCAAAAACCAGCTTAGTTTTGTTTGATCTTTTGACTTCTCCTTTGACTCATTGGTTGTTCAGGAGCATGTTTAATCTCTACATATTTGTGAATTTCCAGCTTTCTTCCTGTTAACTAATTTCTACTTTTATACTGTTGTGGTTGGAAAAGATACTTGGACTGATTTTAATCTTCTTAAATTTGATAAGACCTATTTGTGCCTATTATGTGATCTATCTTAGAGAGTGTTCAGTGTGATTTTGAGAATAATGTGTATTCTGCTGTTGGATGTTCTGCATCTGTTTGTTAGGTCCCTTTGGTCTATAGGATGGTTCAAGTTTAATGTTTCCTTGTTGGTTTTCTGTTGGATGATCTATCCATTGTTGAAAGTGAGGTATGGAAGTCCCCTACTATTATTGTACTTTTTGTCTGTTGCTCCTTCAGATCTGATAGTATTTGCTTAATATATTTAGGTTCTTTGATGTTTGGTGCATATATATTTATGGATGTTATGTATTCTTGATGAATTTACTCCCTTATTATATAATGACTATCTTTGTCTCTTGTTACTGTTTTTGGCTTAAAGTTTATTTTGTCTGAGGGAGGGAGCCAAGATGGCGGAACAGCATGGAAGTTCTTTGTGTGTCTCGTGTCCATGAAATACAGCCAGACCAACACTAAACCATCCTGCACACCTAGAAAACTGATCTGAGGATTAACACAACAATCTGCATAACCTGAACCACAGAATTCAGCAGGTATGCGACGTGGAGAGGTGAACTTGGGGAGAGAGAAGCCACGGACAGCAGGGAGGTGCTTTTGTGTGTGGAGAGAGGATGGAGACAGAAAAGCACCCCTCCCCAAAAACAGCTGGAGAGAAAGTGGAAAATTGGAAACAGTCGCAGGGACTGAACTAAAAAAGGAGAAGGGAGAAAGGAGAAAGGAGAAGGTTTAAAATGCATCAAGACTGTAAACAGGGAGCACAGTCTGCAACTCTGAAGCTTGATACCTGGTGGTGCTCTGGTGGGAAGGGCGAATCCCCAGGAGCAGAGTGCAGTCCGGGAGGTTCTTGGGCCACACAGGGTGAAGTGGTTCCACTGTTGGAAGGACATTTGGTACAGGCTGTGAGGCACCCTAGGCCCAGCAGACCCGAGAAGGGCCACATTCGCTGGTGCTGGAACAAGGTCGTTAATGGTGAATCCTGGTGCCAGATATGTGTTGTGATTTTCCATAATCCCTGAAATGCTGCTGCTACACTATCTTGCAGCTTTTTCTGGGGTGGGCTGGGACCCAGCTGCAGTCTCTGGGCATTGGCAGCAGCATGGTACTGTGAACTTTCCTGGGTGCAACCGGCATTTGTCCATTGCTCAGTGAGACCCTCCACAGAGGGGCAGAATGGGTCAAAGCTGCAGTCCCTCAGAAGCAAGGGGCTGGGGAAAACAGCTGCATCTGAGACAAAATGCAGGAAAGAGGTACTACTTGGGGCTTGGTCATGGACAGTGTAAAATCGGGGACTGGACGAAAGCTGAAGACAAAGGATGGGTGTGCAATTGCTGATCAGGGAGAACAGAGTTCAATACTAGAGACTGGGTAGCTGGGTGACACCATTTTCACTGCTTCTATGCATGCACATATGTGCCTACAAGCGCCACAACAATCCATCCCAGTAGGCTAGCAGCGCCATCTAGTAGAGAAGGGAGCTGCTACACTAAGCCCTGCCCAACTGGGCCAACCTCGATCTTCAGGAACACAAGTCTCTCCGCCTGCTCAGTTTATGGACTATAAAGCGCTTCATAGTCTGACTTCTAGGGGAAAATGAAGTAATTTCAGTTGTACTTCAGTCTGTTAGCAGGTCCATCTCTTCAATTTTCTTTCCTCTTTTTACTTTTTTCTTTTTATCTCTTTTTCATTTCTTTTCTTTTTCATGAATACAGAAAGAGAAAAAATTCTTTTCATTTTCAATTTTTATTACACATATTTTTCTTTAATTTTTTTTACGATACTTTTTACTTTTGTGTAAATTTTTTCAAATTCTATTTTAATTCCATTGTTTTATTTTACTCTACTTCAGTGTATTTATTTTTTCAAATTTTCAAACGATTTCCTTTTTTGTCTTTTTTCTTTTTCATTTCTTTTTCTTGAATACAGAAAGAAAAAAATAATTTTCAATTTTATTAAAAATATTTTTATTTTTTTCTAATATATTTTTTACTTCTGTGTAAATTTTTTTCAATTCTAGTTTGCTTCCATCATTTCATTTTAGTCTACCTTAAGTGTATTCATTTTTTCAAAATTTCAAATGATTTCCTTTTTTTTTTCTTCGTTCCCCTTTTTTCTCTATCAAGCCACTTTCAACACCCAGACCAAAACACACCTAGGATCAATCATCATTTATTCGATTTTTTGTGTGTCTGTTTAATTTTTTAATTTTAATATTTTTTTAATTTTAATTTTAAAAATTTTTTCTACCTTTTCTCCCTTAAAAATGATGAAATGAAGGATCACCCCCAAAAAAAGAGCAGGAAGAAACGACAGCCAGGGACTTAACCAACACAGATACAAGCAAGATGTCTGAACCAGAATTTAGAATCACAATAATAAGAATACTAGCTGGAAACGAAAATAGATTAGAATCCCTGTCTACAGAGATAAAATAAGTAAAAACTAGTCAGAATGAAATTAAAAAATGCTATAACTAAGCTGCAATCATGGATGGATGCCGTGGCGGCAAGGATGGATGAGGCAGAACAGAGAATCAGCGATATAGAGGACAAACTTATAGAGAATAACAAAGCAGAAAAAAAGAGGGAGATTAAGGCAAAAGAGCACGATTTAAGAATCAGAGAAATCAGTGAGTCATTAAAAAGGAACAACATCAGAATCACAGGGGTCCCAGAGGAGGAAGAGAGAGATATAGGGGTAGAAGGGTTATGTGAGCAAATCATAGCAGAAAACATTCCTAACCTGGGGAAAGAGACATCAAAATCCAGGAAGCACAGAGGACCCCCATTCGATTCAACAAAAACCGACCATCAACAAGGTTTATCATCGTCAAATTCACAAAATACTCAGGCAAGGAGAGAATCATGAAAGTAGCAAGGGAAAAAACGTCCCTAACCTACAAGGGAAGACAGATCAGGTTTGTGGCAGACCTATCCACAGAAACCTGGCAGGCCAGAAAGGAGTGGCAGGATATATTCAGTGTGCTGAATCAGAAAAATGTGCAGCCAAGAATTCTTTATCCAGTAAGGCTGTCATTCAAAATAGAAGGAGAGATAAAAAGTTTCCCAGACAAACAAAAATTAAAGGAGTTTGTGACCACTAAACCAGCCCTGCAAGAAATTTTAAGGGCGACTCTCTGAAGAAAAGATGAAAAAAAAAAAAAAAAGACCAAAAGCAAAAAAGACTAGAAAAGACCAGAGAACACCACCAGAAACTCCAACTATACAAACATCATAGTGACAATAAACTCATATCTTTCAGTATTCACTCTAAACGTCAATGGACTGAATGCTGCAATAAAAAGACATAGGGTAACAGAATGGATAAGAAAACAAGATACATCTCTATGCTATCTACAGGAGACCCCCTTTAGACCTAAAGACACCTTCAGTTTGAAAATAAGGGCATGGAGAATCATCTATCATGCCAATGGTCAATAAAAGAAAGCCAGAGTAGCCATACTTAAATCAGACAATCTAAACTTCAAAAGAAAGACTGTATCAAGAGATGCAGAAGGGCATCATATCATAATCAAGGGGTCTATCAACCAAGAAGACCTAACAATTGTAAACATTTATGCAATAAATGTGGAAGCACCAAATATATAAATAACAAACATAAAGATTCTCATCAATAGTAATACCATAATAGTAGGAGACTTCAACACCCCACTCACAGCACTGGACAGATCATCTAAACAGAAAATCAACAAGGGAACAATGGCTTTTGATGACACAGTGGACCAGATGAACTTAACAGATATATTCAGAACATTTCATCCTAAAGCAGCAGAATATACATTCTTCTCGAGTGCACATGGAACGTTCTCCAGGATAAACCATATACTGGGACACAAATCAGCCCTAAGTACAAAGAGATCGAGATCATACCGTGCATATTTTCAGACCACAATGGTATGAAACTTGAAATCAACCACAAGAAAAAATTTGGAAAGGTAACAAATACTTGGAGACTGAAGAACATCCTACTAAAGAATGAATGGGCTAACCAAGAAGTTAAAGAGGAAATTAAAAATTATATGGAAGCCAATGAAAATGATAACATCACAAGCCAAAACCTCTGGGATGCAGCAAAGGTGGTCATAAGAGGAAAGTATATAGCAATCCAGGCCTTCCTAAAGAAGGAAGAAAAATCTCAGACACACAACCTAACCTTACACCTTAAGGAGCTGGAAAAACAACAGCAAATAAAACCAAAAACCAGCAGAAGACAGGAAATAATAAAGATTGGAGCAGAAATTGATGCTATTGAAACAAACAAACAAACAAACAAAAAACCAGTAGAACAGATCAATGAAACCAGAAGCTGGTTCTTTGAAAGAATTAACAAAATTGATAAACCTCTTGCCAGTTTGATCAAAAAGAGAAAGGAAAGGACCCAAATAAATAAAATCAAGAATGAAAGAGGAGAGATCACAACCAACACTGCAGAAATTAAAACAATAATATGAGATTATGAGCAATTATATGCCAATAAAATGGGCAATCTGGAAGAATTAGACAAATTCCTAGAAACATATACATACCAAAACTGAAACAGGAAGAAATAGAAAATTTGAACAGACCCATAACAAGTAAAGAAAGAGAAGTAGTAATCAAAAATCTCCCCAAAAAACAAGAGTCCAGGGCCAGATGGCTTGCCAGGGGAATTCTACCAAACATTTAAAGAAGAGTTAACACCTATTCTATTGAAGCTGGTCCAAAAAGTAGAAATGGAAGGAAAACTTCCAAACTCTTTCTATGAAGCCAGCATTACCCTGATCCCAAAGCCAGAAAGAGACCCCACTAAGAAAGAACTATAGACCAATCTCCCTGATGAACATGGATGCAAAAATCCTCAACAAGATATTAGCCAACTGGATCCAACAATACATTAAAAAAATTATTCACCACGACCAAGTGGGATTTATACCTGGGATGCAGGGCTGGCTCAATATCCACAAAACAATTAATTTGATTCATCACATCAATAAAATAAAGGACAAGAACCATATGACCCTCTCAATAGATGCAGAGAAAGCATTTGACAAAATACAGCATCCTTTCTTGATAAAAACCCTCAGAAACATAGGGATAGAAGGAACATACCTCAAGATCATAAAAGCCATATACGAAAGACCCAATGCTAATATCATCCTCAATGGGGAAAGACCGAGAGCTTTCCCCGTAAGGTCAGGAACAAGACAGGGATGTCCACTCTCACCACTGTTATTCAACATAGTATTGGAAGTCTTAGCCTCTGCAATCAGACAACACAAAGAAATAAACATCCACATCAGCCAGAAGGAGGTCAAACTTTCACTCTTGGCAGATGACATGATACTCTATATGGAAAACCAAAGATTCCACCAGAAAACTGCAAGAATTGATTCATGAATTCAGCAAAGTTGCAGGATATAAAATCAATGCACAGAAATTGGTTTCATTCCTATACACCAACAATGATGCGACAGAAAGAGAAATCAAGGAATTGAAGTCATTTACAGTTGCACCAAAAACCATAAAATACCTAGGAATAAATCTAACCAAAGAGGTGAAAAATCTATGCACTGAAAACTATAGGAAGCTTATGAAAGCAATTGAAGAAGACACAAAAAAAAAAAAAAAAATGGAAAAAGATTCCATGCTCCTGCATAGGAAGAACAAATATTGTTAAAATGTCAATACTACCCAAAGCAATCTACATATTCAATGCAATCCCTAACAAAATAACACCAGCATTCTTCACAGAGCTAGAACAAATAATCCTAAAATTTGTAAGGAACCAGAAAAGACCCCAAATAGCCAAAGTGATCTTGAAAAGGAAAACCAAAGCAGGAGGCATCACAATCCCAGACTTCAAGGTGTATTACAAAGCTGTAATCATGAAGACAGTATGGCACTAGCACAAGAACAGACTCTCAGATCAGTGGAACAGAATAGAGAACACACAAATGGACCCGCAAACATATGGCTAATTAATCATCTTTGACAAAACAGGAAAGAATATCCAATGGAATAAAAACAGTCTCTTCAGCAAGTGGTGCTGGGAAAACTGGACAGCGACATGCAGAAGAATGAACCTGGACCACTTTCTTACACCATACACAAAAATAAACTCAAAATGCATGAAAGACCTAAATGGAATACAGGAAGCCATCATAATCCTTGAGGAGAAAGCAGGCAGAAACCTCTTTGATCTTGGCTGCAGCAACTTCTTACTCAACACGTCTCCGGAGGCAAGGGAAACAAAAGCAAAAATGAACTTTTGGGACCTCATCAAAATAAAAATCTTCTGCACAGCGAAGGAAACAATCAGCAAAACTAAAAGGCAACCGATGGAATAGGAGAAGATATTTGCAAGCGACATATCAGTGAAAGGGTTATCCAAAATCTATAAAGAACTTATCAAACTCAACACCCCCAAAACAAATAATCCAGTGAAGAAATGGGCCAGAGACATGAATAGACACTTCTCCAAAGAAGACATCCAGATGGCCAACCGACACTTGAAAAAATGCTCCACATCACTCATCATCAGGGAAATCCAAACCAAAACCACAATGAGATACCACCTCACACCTGTCAGAATGGCTAACATTAACAACTCAGGCAACAACAGATGTTGGTGAGGATGTGGAGAAAGAGGATCTCTTTTGCATTTTTGGTGGGAATGCAAGCTGGTGCAGCCACTCTGGATAACAGTATGGAGGTTCCTCAAAAAACTAAAAATAGAACTACCCTACGACCCAGCAATTGCACTACTAGGTATTTATCCAAGGGACACAAGTGTGCTGTTTCGAAGGGACACATGCACCCCAATGTTTGTAGCAGCACTACCAACAATAGCCAAAGTATGGAAAGAGCCCAAACCCAAATGTCCATTGATGGATGAACAGATAAAGAAGATGGTATATATATATATATACACACAATTGAATATTACTCCGGAGTCAAAAAGAATGAAATCTTGCCATTTGCAACTATGTGGATGAAACTGGAGGGTATTATGCTAAGTGAAATTAGTCAGAGAACGACAAACATCATATGACTTCACTCATATGAGGACTTTAAGAGACAAAACAGATGAACATAAGGGAACGGAAACAAAAAGAATATAAAATCAGGGAGGGAGACAAAACATAAGAGACTCGTAAATATGGAGAACAACTAGAGGGTTACTGGAGGGGGTGTGGGAAGGGATGGGCTAAATGGGTAAGGGGCATTAAGGGATCTACTCTGAAATCATTTTTGCACTATATGTAATTTGGATGTAAAATTAAAAAAATAAAATTAAGAAAAGAAATGTCAAAACAAAAGTTTATTTTATCTGATATTAGTATAGATCTCCTTGCTCTCCTTTGGTTTTCACTTGCATGGACTATCTTTTGCCATCTTTTCACTTTGAATCTATGTATGTCCTTAGAGTTGAGGTGAGTCTTTTTAAGTAGCATATTGTTGGGTCTTGTTTCTTTTTAATTCATCTAGCCATTCCATGGCTTTTGATTGTAGAAATCAATCCATCAACGTTTATTTATTTATTTTCAATCCATCAACATTTAGAGTATTTATTGATAGCTAAGGATTTGCTAATTCCATCTTCTTATTTTCTGTTTTGTGGTTCTATTTTCTTCTTCATTTCTTGGTGACTTCCTTTGTAAGTTGATGTTTTTCATAGTATGTTTTGATTTCCTTTCCTTTATCGTTTGTGTATCTCTTATAGATTTTTGTTTTGTGGTTACCATGAAGTTTATATAACACATCTTACAGATCTAATAGTCTGTTTTCTGTGAATATTTGGTTATATACAAATAGTCTATTCTTTTGCACCCCCCCCCTTTTTTTTTGTTTTTGTTTTTTTTCTATTGCAGTGCTCCTGCACTTGAAGATATAACCCTTAGGCTGGAAGCCCCAGGCAACAAAGACACGACAGCGAGGAGGCTGGAGGCTTTTCCCTCTGCCTCTGTACATTAGGGAGACTGGGACTACATACCAACCCCCAACTAGAAAAGGAGGGTGCACAGGCCCTGCCCAGGACCCCTGGAAGGTCATGTAGCTCCACAACCTAAATATGCACCTACTCTGCCTCTGTCCCTCAAAAGCTCCCCTTTTACATTTCTGATGTCACTATTTACATTTTGCTTATAGTGTATTCATTAAATTGTTTAAGCTATAACTATTTTTAATACCTTTGTTTTTAAATCTTTATTCTAGAGTTAATTAGCACATATTACAGTATTAAAGTATTTTGAATCTGTCTTTATGTTTACTTTTACCCCAGTGTATTGTATATTTTCATATGTTTTCATGTTAATAATTAGTGTCCTCTTGTTTCAGCTCGAAAAACTTTTCTCAACATTGCTGGCAAGGCAGGTTTAGTAGTGATCAATTCTCTCTGATTTTATTAGGGAAAGTCTTTTTACCTTCAACTCTGAAGGACAACTTTGCTGGGTAAAGAATTCTTGACTGGCAGTTACTTTCTTTTAGCAGTATGAATATATCATCCTATTTCCCCTGTCTGTAAGGTCTCTGCTAAGATATCCACTTTACAGGGACAATTATTTTTTTCTCCTGCTGCTGTAAAAATTCTCTGGTGATGGTGGTGGTGGTGGTTTGTTTGTTTGTTTTTAGACAGTTTTATTACTCTGTGTCTTGGAGAAGAACATTTTGGATTGACATTTTGAGGTGACCTATTTGCTTCATGAACTTGGATGACCAAATCTTTCCCCGTTTGGGGGATGTTCTCAGCCATTATTTCTTGAAATAAGTTTTCTACTCCTTTCACCTTCTCTTCTGGGACTCCAATAATGCACACAGTATTTCTTTTGATGGTGTGTCATAACTTCCAAGGCTTTCTTCATTCTTATTCATTAGTTTTTCTTCTTCTGTTTGTATAATTTCAATTGATCTGTCTTCTACATCACTGATTCTCTCTTCTGCTTGTTCAGGTATGCTCTTGAAACTCTTCAATTTTTCATTCCAGTCATTGTATTCTTCAGCCACAGAATTCCTATTTGGTTCTGTTTTTATATTTTAATCTATTGAATTTTGTATTTTGTTCTTGTTTTTCTGCATTTTTTACATCTGCATTCTCTTGTAGCTCTCTGAGCATCTGTAGAACAATTATTATGCATCCTTTATTGAATCTGTTAGATCTTATCAATAATTTCAGTAAAATTCAGGATATAAAATTAATAGACCAAAATCATTAGCATTTCAATACTCTAACAAATTTTTTTTAAGTTTTTACTTAAATTCCAGTTAGTTAACATACAGCGTAATATTAGTTTCAAGTGTATAATATAGTAATTCAACAGTTCCATACAACACCTGGTGCTCATCACAGCAAGTGCACTCCTTAATCCCTATCCCCTATTTCCCCTGACCCCCAACCCACCTCCCCTCTGATGACCATCAGTTTGTTCTCTATAGTTAAGAGTCTGTTTCTTGCTTTGCCTCCCTATCTCTTTTTTCCCCCTTTTTTCATTTGTTTCTTAAATTACACATATGAGTGAAATCCCATGGTATTTGCCTTTCTCTGACTTATTTTACTTGGCATAATACTCTCTAGCTCCATCCATGTCATTGCAAATGCCAAGATTTTATTCTTTTTTATAGCTGAGTAATATTCCTGTGTGTGTGTGTGTGTATGTGTGTGTGTGTGTACACACACATGTCTTCTCTATCCATTCATTAGTTGATGGACACAGGCTCTTTCCATAATTTGGCTATTGTAAATAATGCTGCTATAAACCTTGGGTACACGTATCCCTTTAAATTAGTATTTTTGTATTCTTCGGGTAAATACCTAGTAGTGCAATTGCTGGATCATAGGGTATTTCTATTTTTAACTTTTTGATAAACCTCCATACTGTTTTCCACAGTGGCTGCACCAGTTTGCATTCCCACCAATGGTGCAAGAGGGTTCCTCTTTCTCCACATCCTTGCCAGCACCTGTTGTTTCTTGTATTGTTACTTTTAGCCATTCTGACAGGTGTGAGATGATATCTCATTGTAGTTTTGATTTCTGTTTCCCTGATGATGAGTGATGTTAAGCATCTTTTCATGTGTCTGTTGGTTACCTGCATGTCTTTGGAAAAATGTATATTCATGTCTCCTGCCCACTTTTTAATTGGATTATTTGTTTTGGGGGTGTTGAGTTGTATAAGTTCTTTATATATTTTGGATACTAACATTTTATCCGATATATTATTTGCAAATATCTTTTCCCATTCAGTAGGTTGTCTTTTCATTTTGGTGATTGTTTACTTCGTTATGCAGAAGATTTTTATTTTGATGTAGTCCCAATCGTTTATTTTTGCTTTTGTTTCTCTTGCCTCAAGAGACATATCTAGAAAAAAGTTGCTATGGCTGCTGTCAAAGCATCCTGTGTTCTCCTCTGTAATTTTTATGGTTTCAAGTCTCACATTTAGAGCTTTAATTCATTTTGAATTTACTTTTGTGTATGATGTAAGAAAGTGGTTCAGTTTCATTCTTTTGCATGATGCTGTCCAGTTTTCCCAACACCATTGGTCGAAGAGACTGTCTTTTTCCATTGTATACTCTTTTATGCTTTGTTGAAGATTAATTGACCATACAGTTGTGGGTAATGAATTTTCTGAAAAAGAAATAAGTAAAACAATCCCATTTACAATAGCATAAGCCCTAAGGACATGGAGATCCTTTTGGCTATTTGGTGTCTTTTGATTGGAGAATTTAATCCATTTACATTTCAAGTGATTATTGATTGATATTGGCTCCTGGCTGGCTTAGTTGGAAAAGCATGTGACTCTTCATCTCAGGGTCTTGAGTTTGAGCCTGATGCTGGGTGTAGAAATTTCTTTAAAAAAAAAACCAAACTTTAATTAGTGAAGGTAAGGACTCACCATTGCCATTTTGTTAATTGTTTTCTGGTTGTTTTGTGAGTTCATTGTTACTTTTTCTTATCCTGCTCTCTTCTGTGTTTGATGTCTTTGTATCAGTATGTTTTGACTTCTTTGTTATGTTCTTTTGTGTAATTGCTGCAGGTTTTTCCCTTGAGGTTACCATGAGGCTTACAGAAAACAACTTAAAATTATAACACCTATTTTAAGCTGATAACAACTTCAATAGAATTTCTAAACTTAACACTTTTACTTTTCTCTCTCACTTTCTCAGTTATTGCTGTTACAATTTACATATTTTTATATTATGTAACTAGTAACAGATTATTATACAGTTATTTTTACTATATTCATTTTTTCAAACTTTTAAACTAGAATTATAAGTGAACTATACACCACCATCACCAAATTTCAGAATTGAACTTTGACTATATATTTACCATCACCAATTAGTTTTATACTAATTTTTAATGTTTTTATGATGTTAATTAGCATCCATTTATTTCCACTGAAAGAACTGTCTTTACTGTTTCATGTAAGGCAGGTCTATTGGTAATGAACTCCCTCAGCTTTTGTTAGTTCACAGAAGTTTTTATCCCTCTTTTCTTTTTGAAGGACAGTTTTGCTGGGTATTGTATTCTTGATTGATCATTATTTTCTTTTATTTTGAATATGTCATCCCATTCTCTCCTGGTCTGTTCATCAGGGAAATTGGTCTATAGTTCTCTTTTTTAGTGGGGTCTCTGTCTGGTTTTGGAATCAAGGTAATGCTGGCTTCATAGAAAGAGTTTGAACATTTTCCTTCTATTTCTATTTTTTGGAACAGCTTCAAGAGAATAGGTGTTAACTCTTCCTTAAATGTTTGGTAGAATTCCCCTGGAAAGCCATCTGGCCCTGGACTCTTGTTTTTTTGGGAGATTTTTGATTACTAATTCGATTTCCTTACTGGTTATGGGTCTGTTCAAATTTTCTATATCCTCCTATTTCAGTTTTGGTACTTTATATGTTTCTAGGAATTTGTCCATTTCTTCCAGATTGCCCAATTTCTTGGCATATAATTGCTCATAATATTCTCTTACTGTTTGTATTTCTGTGGTGTTGGTTGTGATCTCTCCTCTTTCATTCTTGATTTTATTTATTTGGGTCCTTTCCTTTTTCTTTTTGATTGATCTGGGTAGGGGGTTATCAATTTTGTTGTCTTCTTTTTAATTTTTTTTAATGTTTGTTTATTTTTGAGAGACAGAGACAGAGCATGAGTGGGGGAGGAGCAGAGAGAGAGGGAAACACAGTATCTGAAGCAGTCTCCAGACTCTGAGCTGTAAGTGCAGAGCCCAATGCAGGGCCTGAACTCACCGACTGTAAGATCATGACCTGAGCTGAAGTTGGATGCTTAACCAACTGAGCCACCCAGGTGCCCCAATTTTGGTAAGCCTTTTAAAGAACCAGCTGCTGGGTTAATTGGTCAGTTATGTTTGATTTCAATATCATTGATTTCTGCTCTAACCTTTATTATTTCCCTTCTTCTGCTGGGTTTGGGCTTTACTTGCTGTTCTTTTTCCAGCTCTTTTAGGTGTAAGGTTAGATTGTGTATCTGAGACCACTCTTCCTTCTTTAGGAAGGACTGGGTTGCTATATATTTCCCTCTTATGCCACTTTTGCTGCATCCCAGAGGTTTTGGCTTTAAGAGAAAATATCTTGGCTGAGGTAAGTGTTTGTTATTGATTCTCATTTCAGACAATAGCAGGGGCCCTTTGAGTTGCTGGGTGTACATATTAATAATTTGGTCTTTTTCTTTTTATCAGATGGAAAAGAAGACTGAAAATTTATATTCCTCCTGGTGAGATGAATGCTGTTTTAATACTTAGCTGCAATTTCACAACAGCTTCAATTTCATCTTAGTTGTGATATGAAAAACACCTGGAGTCAAACAGACGAGTTTATATTCTGGTTCTGCTACCGACTAGCCATGTCACTGGGTACATTACTTCACCTTCATAGGCCTCAGTTTCCTCATCTTTAAACTCATTATAGATTAAATGGATAATGTTTATAGTGTTTTCCAGTAGTAGTTGTTTAGTAAACTGCTGCCATGATGGATTGATGCTCAACTGTATAACTGAGAATATACTCTCTGGGAAGCTGCATGTCAAGCCTGGAAGTAGTGTTGCCAGAGGCTTACCTGAAGTCAGTCTGGACTGGCACGATTATTTTCTTATAGGTAATTCCTCAAGAAATAGTGAGGTGACTTAACTATTAGACAAAAAAAAATTAGCACAAATAATTGCCATATTATTTGCTAATTAGTACCAATATAATGCCATATTATATTAGTCTGCGAGCAAAAGAAAATGTTGGGAATACAAAAAGACCAGTTTTGATCATTTGAGAAGGATTTTGATGTAGGAATTTATTCCTGAAAGTTAGGAATGAATGAAGTCATTAATTTATTCATGAAATATGTATTGAGCATCTTCTAAGTGCTAGGGACTCTGATAGGCTCTGGGAATACAGTGGTTCTGTATGAAGACAAGGGTCCTATCTTTGTGGAGCTTACATTGGGGTGGAAGTAAGGATATGTAATGAAAAGTAGACAATTTTAAAAATAAGATAATCGCATAATGAATACTTAAGGTTTGTTGGTAAGAGAAGGCTTCTCAGGGATGGTGACATTTCAGTTGAGCTGAATGACAAGGAGTGATGCTGCTTATGCTTGGGGTTCATTGAGCTTGTGTCAGTGGATTTATGGTTTTCATCAAATTTGGAAATTTGGGGCCATTGTTTTTTTCTCTTCCTGTAGAGACTCTAATTATACATATGTTAGGCCACTTGAAGTCCCATGGCTCACTATTGCTCTGTTCTTTCCCTTTTTCTCCTCATCCTTCTTCTTTTTAGTTGTTTTTTTCTTTTTCTTTTTGGATAGTTTCTATTGCTATGTCTTCAAGTTCACTAGTGTTTTCTTCTGCAGTACTTAACCTGCCCTTAATCCCATCCAGTGTATTTTTCATCTCAGATGTTGTAGTTTTCCTCTCTACAGTTTCATTTTGAGGCTTTTAAAATATTTCCTGTCTCTATTTAATATATTTTACTTTTTCTCTAGCTCTATAAAAACTGGAGCAATTGTAGGGTTCACCTATTTCTTCCCCATCTCTTATGCATCACTGTCCTATGTTGCTTGATGTCCAATGTCTTAAGAACTATTATTTCTTTTTTGTTGTTGTTATTTCATATATTTTGTCCATATTTCTAGTTGTTTCAGAAACGAGGGTAAATCTAGTTCTTTTTAAAATTTTTGTTTTCAAAGTTTATTCATGGTGTGTGTGTGTGTGTGTGTGTGTGTGTGTGTTTGAGAGAGAGAGAGAGAGAGAGAGAGAGAGAGATAAGCAGAGAGAGAATCCTAAGCAGGCTCCATGCTGTCAGATAGAGCTCGACTTGGGGCTCAATCTCATGACCTGAGCTGAAATCAAGAGTCAGACACTCAACCGACTGAGCCACCCAGGTGCCCGAATCCAGTCCTTATTTTATCCTAAAAGTAGAAGTTCTCTGCCTCCATTATTTAGCTCATATTTATTCTCAGGTTTTAAAGTATAACCAGTTGCTGTCAATAAAAAACACTTTAGATTCTAATTGTATATGCTTTCCTGTTGTGTGATAAAGCACATGCCCTCTCTTTTGTTTCTAAACTAATCCTCATTCAGAGTCTAATTATTAACAACATAACTATCAAAAACTTCTGATATTTTTGTCTTTTTTTTTTTAATTAGAATCACTTCTTACCAGTAAAGAAGTCTGCTTCAGAGTCATTTTGTTTTTATGATGCAATTGTGCTGTCACATTCCTGGGCTAAGCTGATTGTTAGATGCAGTTATCAAACATTTTTATGGCATTATACATGGCCCAAGAAGTTTAGAAATTTTATTTCAGTTTTGTGTAGGTTGAGGTGGATTTATTTATTTTTATTCTGGTTAAAATCTACAAAACAAAAGTTACCATTTTAACTATTTTTCTTAAGTTTATTTATTTATTTTTGGGAGACAGAGACAGTGTGAGCAGGGGAGAGACAGAGAGAGAGGGAGAGCGAGAATCCCAAGCAGGCTCTGCATGGTCAGTGCAGAGCCCAATGTAGGGCTTGAACTCAGGAAACCAAGAGATCATGCCCTGAGCCAGAACAAAGAGTTGGACACTTAACCAACTGAGCCACCTAAGTCCCCCATTTTAATTATTTTTAAGTGTACAAGTCAGTGACATAAGTTACATTCACAGTATTGTGTGGTAATTTTTTGAAAATGTTTACCTTCGAGAGAGAGAGAGAGAGAGCAAGTGGGGGAGGGGCAGAGAAGGGAGAAGGGAGAGAGAGAGAGAGAGAGAGAGAGAGAGAGAGAGAGAGAGAGAGAGAATCTGAAGCAGACTTCAGGCTCTGAGCTGTCAGCACAGAGCCCTACATGGGGCTTGAACTCATGAACCATGAGATTATGACCTGAGCTAAAGTTGAATGCTTAACCGACTGAGCCACCCAGACATCCCCACTGTGTAGTAATCACCACTATTTCCAGAATTTTTTTTATCATCCCAAATAGACTGTCCATTAAATAATTTCCCGTGCCCTCCTCCCCCCAGCTCCTAGTTCCTAGTAACCTCTATTCTACTTTGTGTCTACATGAATTTGCATAGTTTAAGTATATCATATAAATGAACTCATATAATGTTTGTCCTTTATTATCTGGCTTATTTCACTTAGCATAACGCTTTTAAGTTTCATCCACATTGTAGCATGTATCAGAATTTCATTGCTTCTTAAGGTTGAGTAATATGCCATTGTATGTATATAATGCATTTTGTTTATTCATTCATCTGTTGATGGACACTTGGGTTGTTTCCCCCTTTTGGCTATTATGAATATACTGCTATGAACATGGGTGTACGTATCTGTCTGAGTCCCTGCTTTCAATTCTTTTGCATACATACCTAGGAGTGGAATAGCTCGACCATATGGTAATTTTATGTTTAACTTTTTGAGAAGTCACCAAACTATTTTACATGGTGGCTGCACCATTTTATATTCCCACCAGCAATGCACAAAAGTTTCAGTTTCTCCACAGTCTCACCAATATTTGTTATTTTCTGGTGTGTGTGTGTGTGTGTGTGTGTGTATGTGTATGCTTTACTCTCTTTTTTTTTCTTTTTTAATACCCATCCTAATGAGTATGAAATGGTATCCTATAGTTTTGATTTACATTTCCCTAATGACTAGTGTGGTTTTGAGCATTTTTTCATGTGCTCACTGGCTGTTTATGTATCTTCTTTGAAGAAATGTCTATTCAAACCCTTTGCCCATTTTTGAATTGGGTTGTTTGTTTTGGGGTCGAGTTATGTTTTAATGCCCAAATCTGTCTGCTCTCCAAAAGATCTCCTGGATTTTTTTTTTCCCTTCTAAATATCTGTGTCTTTGTAGTGAAGTTCTTTTTTTTTCTATTTTATTTTTTATTTTTAAAAATTTACATCCAAATTAGTTAGCATATAGTGCAACAATGATTTCAGGAGTAGATTCCTTAATGCCCCTTACCCATTTAGCCCATCCCCCCTCCCACAACCCCTTCTCCTGGATTTTTAATATTTCTTTTGATATTTTACATCTGGCATTTCTAGGAAATATTCCACAGGAAAATGTTTTGTGTTTCTATGATAAATGTGTGACATAGGTGAAAGAAGTTTCTTTGTGTAATAGATGAAACAGATAGTGATTCCAAGTTGCTTCCCATGTATGTGGGCTATTTTCAGAGAGTGCTCCTGCTATTTCTACATGGCAAACTTCCAGAAAAGGTTGGTTGAATGGACTAATGGACATCATTTGGGGGTGAGTCTCTTCAACAGTGATAGACTGTTAACTTTCACTTTTCTTTGGTTTGGAAAATTTTCTCTCTCAATGAAATATAAAACATAAAACAAACAAAAACACCTTCACTCTCTGGTATATGGTTTCTAATTAGACCTGCAAATGAAAATTTCATTTTGTAAATTTCACATGTCATCATTAAGTGAATCTGCTTTAGCTCCACTGGCAGCAGCTTGGACACAAATTTTTTGTGTGTGCCTCTTCTGCGTCGAGAGATACATATATTTGGTGCTAGAGATAAAATGGATAGATGTAACTTCAGCCCTTCATCAAGTTCAGAGTTAAAAGTTTAAAGTGTGATTTTTAAGTTATAAAAATATAAAACGCATAAAAATGTCACTCATGTTTGTAACAAAAGAATCAGTGGAACACATCTGAGAACAATTATTTGTTTTTATGGTAATGCCAACATGTGAATGTGATTAAAAAGAACAATAGCAAAAACAACAGAAAAGAGCTACCATTTATGGAGTACTCACTATGTCCCAGGCACTATGGCACATACTTTTCCATGTATGCTTGTGTTTAATAATTATAAATCAGGAAAATGAAGCTCAAAGTTAGTTAAGAAAGTTGCTCAGGGTCATATACTTGGTAAATGGCAGAGTCTGAACACAAAGCTAGGCTAGTATGACCCCAGTCCCATAACAGAAGTACCACAGCTTGTAGGGTGGAGGACAAACAAGGAAATCATTTCAAATAACTTAATATTATTGCAACTGGCCAGGAAAGTGACATGGACATCATCTGGAAAATAAGGGATTTAAGTAGATAGAAAGAACTTTTTTAAAAAACTGTTTTGGGAATATTACATAAAAGTACAGAAAGCCAAGTGCTCATTTAACCTTCCTGGCTGACATAGGTGTCCTCTCCAAGTGTGTTGCAGGGTTTCTTTTCAGATGCAAATTTTGGATGAAAATATTTTTTTCATATTTTGACTGGCTTTCATCATGATTACTATGGTCTACTCATTGGCCTTACCCTCTTTTCTTGAAAAAATGCCTCCTCAAATTCTCCTTCCCTAAGAGTTCTTACCATGCCCTCATCTCTCAATTCTATGCCTTGTTTGTTTCCTAAAACCCGTCTTTAATAAATGCTGCTTGTTCAGTTGAGGTCTGAAAGTCTCCAGTGAATCTACCTTTGCCTACATCATAGTTCTTGGCTCTTGACAAATATACTTTTGTGCCTTTTGTCTTATACTTCATTTGTATCTTTTTCAATTTATAAGATTTTATGGCCCTTTTCTGCAGGTTGAAGCCTAAAGATTGTCTCTAGAATCCCTCTCTTACCGGACCAATTTTCAACTTTCTAGGATGGAAAATTCGGTTATTTTGAACTGATCAGAAATCTACTCTTGGATTAGTCAGTCATGACTAGTGGGTGGTCACCAGAAACACACGGTACAGACATGACTCCTGGGAGTCTACTAATGTAGACTGTGTTAGGGGCATTCCTGGAAGAAGCAGAATGTTTACTAACCAGGCACTCACCTGAATGAGTGTAGCTCTTGCTACACTCTGTAGACCAAGACATTGGAGAAAGTGATGACATCCTTGTAAACAAGATGGAGAAACATGAGCTGAATCTTGGGGAGTTGAGTGAAATTATAGGCAATTGAACAACCAGATCTAAAGAGGATGAAGTGGTATTTGCCTGGAGGAATGTCATTAATGATGATCTCAGGACTCTGCTCAACCTGTCCTGATTTTAGCATTTCTCTCAATGAGTCAGATGAGCTATCCTTACAGTCCAAGTGCCTACATGAACAAAGGTCATGGTCCTGGCTTCCTTGGTGCTATTAGGCTGCATTAAGAAAGTTATAATCATATGTCATTTTTGGCCACACTCAACTCCTCTTCCTGAATATAGCATTCCCCAGTCTTGATGGGATGGCATTCCGGGGGGCCCCTGTCAGAGCTCCCTTGGAAACGAGTGATGCAAAGATGGGTAAATAGCTGGAGTTCAGTCAGCTTTTCTCCTCCCAGCCTTTTCTCTCTTCCCTTCTTGGATTCCATTTGGTGAACATTGGACTTCTGGATTTTATGTGTTATTTCACCCTTTCTCTCTTTTTTATCTTATGCTCTGGAAGATCTCCTTTATTTTATCTTGTTTCTAATTTGGAACATTTTATTTTAGCTATTGTATTTTAAATCTCTAATCACTTTTCTGATTTTTTTCCCCAAAATCAGCCTCTTCTGGTTTTATTAAATCTTTCTCAAATCTCTTTGAGTTGTTTTTTTCTATTCCCTGATTATGCTTCTTTCCACCAGAATTTGTTTTTCACATTTAAATATCTTGGTCTTTCACTCTCAAGCTGCTAGATCTGCTAATATCTCAGTGATCTTTGCATGTCTTGTCATATTTGAGAAAGAAGGTCCACACACCTGGGCTGCATCTTCCCAGTGAGAAATCTGACTGGGTGCTCTGGGTGTGAGGTGGGGGAGGTGAGTGGGAACTCATTTTGAGACTGAAGGCACCCAACTGCCAGAATGAGGGCTTTAATGTTGAATGCTAAAAACCTTAGATTCTCTGATATGGATTATTTAATTTCTTTTTTTTTAATGTTTATTTATTTTTGAGAGAGAGAGAGACAGACTGAGTATGAGCTGGGGAGGGGCAGAGAGAAGAGGGGACACAGGATCTGAAACAGTCTCCAGGCTGTGAGCTGTCAGCACAGAGCTGGTTGCAGGGCTCGAACTCATGAACCGTGAGATCATGACCTAAGCCCAAGTCAGATGCTTAACTGATTGAGTCACCCAGGTGCCTCTGATTGTTTAATTTCTTTGAAGAAGAGCTGTCAGGAACTTGTTTGTTTTTGCCTGAGGGTAAATGCCAGCTGCCTGCACTTGCTGGGTATGTGTGCAAGGGACTGGGTTACGGTGGGGTTGGGAGGTGGTGGAAGCAGGTGGGTACAGTTGATCCACCGTCAGAGCTTGCCCAGGTCCCCTCAGGCTGACTGGCTGCCCTCCTTTGCAGCCCTCACAGCGCCACTCTCTACTATGTTCCTTACCTATGAACCCTCTCCCATCAACTTCCTGGCCTCCAGATGTGTGTCCACTCTCTCATCCTAACGTGACACTCCCTTACCCTATTCTCCCTCAGGTATGGGTTTATTCCTTTGTGTACTTCTGTTCCTTTAATGCTGAGTCAAGGCAGAGAGAGCATGTCTGATTTATTAATAAAGGTTAAAAAAAAACCCAAACATTTATTGTTTGTTATCTCACAAGTAATATTTCTAACAAAAACCGCTATAAATTACTGAGATATTTCTGTTAATATAAATAACTTATCTTTTATTGCTTAAAAAAGTAAACAAGTAATATACAAAAACAGGTTCCTTATGAAAATGCAAATATCAAAGGATGTAGACTATACAGGGAAATTGGCTATTCCCTTCCTTATTTCCCTAACCCAATTCTGCTCTCTGCCCAGGAATTAATTGTTATTAATAATTGGGTGTATATCCTCCACTATTGCTAATGGATTTACATATCTGTGTTCATCAGTATGGTTGTCAGTGTATTTATCTTTTTAATTTAGGTAGGATCCAGTTTTATGTGAATTTTAACTTGCCTATATGTCTTTTCTGGCAGTGGAAAAGTGGAGCTATAATTCTTTCCTCTACTGGTTGACATTTAAGTAGTTTAGTTTTTCTTTTTCTAAAAAGACAAAATCTATTACTTTCCTATTTCAGCTTTCTGCCCAAATTGAGAAACCCTTGTGATATCTGTAAAGAATCCCAGTCGATTAAACTAAAAAACCTAATTGAATGAAATATAGCAAGTTGAACAGATCATACTATATGACAATATTTAGAAGTACAGCACTAAAACTTCTTTGTTAAAATTCATGTTATCCTATCCCAGCTAATAAATGGATCAGAATCAAATCACATTTATTTTGCTCAGCATTGAGGCAAGCCAGCTTGCATTATCTCTCAAACATACTAATAACAAACACCCAGATTCTAAATGTTCTTGTTCCCCCTCTACTGTTCTTTTCTTACTATTTGCTGCCTATTTTTCTTAGTTTATTCTCCATGCTCTAAACTCTTGATTTACTGGTCATGTTTTTGTTATAGGTCTTGAAACTGGAATCAATTTAACATCAAGAGGACCACCAGATTGTTAATTTCCAGATGAATCCCACTTATAACAATGTATAAGAATATCTATTGACAAAAATACACATTTTGGGGACCTTGATCCCTACTTGCTCTGGAGAAAGGTCACATTCTCCACTTTTGAAGAGCAGAAATCCTTTGCATGGCTAGTTCTGGCAGGTCTTTATATTGTTCCATGACAAATATTTTGAAAGTTCGACTATGTTTGGTTAGCATTGACTTTCTTGGGCTCTCTGGCAGAATTTTCTTTTTTTCTTCACTTTCATATTTCTTTATCTATAGAAGCCTGGTGTTCACTGGTGTCCATCTGCAAGGTTGGGTCAGAACTCCAGCTTACACTCTGCTTTTAACAAAAAGGACAAGAGTTACAATTGCTTACGCTCGAAACTACAGGCAGGCATTTGTATGTATGCACCTGAGCTCTTGATCTCTAGGCTCCAACCCCCACTTCACAGATGAATCCTCATGAGCCCATGAGAAGGGACACCTGAAGGCACTAGCTACTAGATGAGTGACTTGTAGGCTAGCTAATGGCCCCCCAAAGTTATTCACACTCTAATTCCTGTAACCTATGAATGTTATGTTAGATGGAAAAGAAGAAGAAGAAGAAGAAGAAGAAGAAGAAGAAGAAGAAGAAGAAGAAGAAAAGGACTTCACAGATATGATTAAGTGAAGGACCTTGAGATGCAAAGATTATCCTGAATTATCCAGGTGGGCCCTAACTGTAATCACATATATCATCATAAAAGGGAGGCAGAAGGAGATCTGACTCACATAGGGAGGAGCAGATAAGGCAGTGAGATCATGGAGGCAGAGAATAAATATTGTGGCCATAAATCAAGAAGTGCCAGCAGCTACTAGAAACTGGATGAGGCAAAGGACAGATTTTCCCCTGGACCCTCCAGAGGAATCACAGCCCTGCTGACACCTTGGTTTGGTCCACTGATACTGGTTTTGGACTTTTGACCTCCAGACCTGTGAGAGAATAAATTTCTATTGGTTGAAGTCACTAAATTTGTGGTAATTTGTTATGGCCATAAGAAACTAACATAGTGATTTTGTGACCTTTCTAGGCCAGTTTCCTGATCTGCAAAATAAGGACATTAATGGCAATACCTAGAACTTGAAAAAACTAATGAATGCAAAATGTCTGACAGGGTGCCTGGTACAAGGTAAACACTCAACAGAGATTAAGTGTTATTATTACCAATTGGCTCTGATAGGAACAAGTATGGGGTGCTTTGGAAACATATGGGAAGGAAGGGCAACTAACCCAGCCTCTAGTTCGTATGGTGCACATGACCAAACAGTAAGATTAACAAGACATTTTAGATGCAAAGAAGTTGAAGTTATTTAAAAGTTATATGGCATTTATTGACCATAAAAAATCCTCCATCCCCAATTTTTAAGAGTGACTGCAACCATCAGGGAAACACTTTTATGTGGTCACTTGTCCCCTGGTGGATTCCCCAGCAACTTTCCTATTTGTCTGGCTTGGATTCTGAATGGTCATTCAAGGACACATTAATTAATTAATGAAACATAAGAATAAAGACTGCTAACTGGGACTTGGAAATGTAAACTCAGTTGCCTATTAAGAATGTAATCAACAACCCTCACACTTTGCTGTGCTTTCTGTGGAAATGAGCAGAGAGCAGGCCGAACCCATCTTAAGTGCCTGGGGTCCCCAACAATGATGGATTATTTCTCCCTGAGGGCTGCCCTGGAGCGGGGCCAGAACATTTGCCTTTGAGCTGTTTCCATTTGTTCACCCAGCTCCCAGAGACGTCATCACCTGCACTGTGGGTTGTTCTGGGCTAATGATGGAGGAGTCAGCAGCATGGCCTGGAGTGGCTCTCAGTGGGCTGCAGCCAGCTGACACACGCCACTTAGGTTTCCAAGGAGCCAAGCTGTCTCCACTCACGCAAGGCTGATGCACTTGTGGCTAAATGCGTTGAAGCCAGGGCCCTGTGCCAGATTCAGGGCATGAAATAGAATGCCACCTCCATCACCAGGGAAACAATGGTCTGCATGCATGATTTAAGCCAGGGCCAACGAGAAAGCTCAAAGGGACGGTCAGCAGAGGAAGGGAGGAAGGGAGACCAGAGGGCAGCTTGCAAGGATTTTGTCTTGGGTTATAACCGTTGACAAGCCACTTAACTGCCCACATATTTAAGTTTATCTGGGTATAAGATGGAGGCAACAATATTTACACATCTCACTGGGGACTCACGAAAACAATATTTCTGACAGACCACTGGGGCTCCATGGATGGAAGGTGGTATGTAAGTGCAGATGATAAACTTACTGTGTGTTTGTGCTTTTAGCAGGTGCATTAGGGGGATGTAGACCCTCCAGAAAACACTTGTAGAATCTGATCAAAAACAAACAAGCAACAATAAAAGCTAACAGTTTTAGGTGCATGGATTTGTCTTTGGCTTTGTGCATATTTGGGGGAAATGCATGTTTAATTCAGACTTCAGAACCTTTTTCAAATTTACTGCTGTGATTAGTGCTGATAGGTCCTTCTATCATCTGAGAATGCTGTAGTTGGGGATTGTTCCCAAACATTTGCCAACTTCTCTCTAAAAAATTTTCAAGTTAATTTTACTGTGTAGTTTGAGTTGCACATGGTGTCTGGGACATTTGGTTCCAAGTTGGAAGGGTCCAAAAATCTGTATAAAAAACAAAGCGCAAAGAGGATTTGTTGATCTTCCCCCCTGGGGTTTGCTACATCTGAGGAGTCCTTCTGAGTCTGTTTTACCTCCCTACGTTCTGTTCATTTAAGGCCAAGCAATTGATCTCAGACCTCCCCATAAGGTTATTAAATGTTGTTTTCTGTCAGCTAGGGACTCAAGGGAGTCTATTACTCTGTTCTTGGTTAATTAAACCTCTCTCTGGTGCATATTGTCTCTCTAGTAATTCCTGTGGGTCCAGGTAAATGTTGATTATTATAGAAAAACAAACTTGTTTAATAACACAAATAATACACATTAAAAGATTTAGAATAATTATATCAAAGCAATATGGAAAATAAAGATCATCTACAATTAACCATATTGGTATATATGCATATTTCAAACAAACATGTGACCTAATGTATGACCTGCTGTTGTCCAACCTGCTTTTGGGGTGAGGTTTTCACCTATTGAGTCTGAGGAGAACATCATAGATCCTCAGAGTCTCCGCCAAGGGGAGGGGTCCTGCTTCTATTGTATGCTGGAGGCTGGGGGGGGGGGGATGTGTGGTGGTGCTGGGGGTTGGGGGGGTGGATGGGGACCTTAGAACCTCAGTCAGCACTGGTTTTCAAAGACTTGTTCTCTCAGATGTCACTCCACTTCCTTAGCACTCCTGTGTTTTGGCAACAGCTACACCCCAGAACTGGTAAACACTTGCTGATTTTAGCTTCTGTGTAGATGATGATCCTGCCTCCTGATCCATTTGCACCCTGTTATCAGGTGCTTTAGTCCCCTCCGCCCCCGCTTCGTGCTAGCGGTACTTGATTAAGGCATAGCTTACCTGCAGTACAATGTACAAATCTTAGAGGCTATTGAACACAGCAGACCTGTATGCACACATGCGTACACCGATGTGACCACCACTCAGGATATAAAACATCTCCAGCATCTCCGAAGTGGCTTTGTGTCTCCTCTGAGTCAGTGCCCCCCACCCCTAGGTAATTATTCCATACATTCTTAAACACTAATTTTATCATGTTATTTCCTACCTAAGAACATTCCATAGGATTGTTGTCCCTATATCTTGCTGTTTTGGGTCTAAATGTTGCTGCCCGATTTTCTGGGTCCACTCTCTTTCAGATCCTGCCTGCTGAATCATCTGACTTTCCATCCACACCTCTTGGCCTGAGACCAGCCTGTGCACTGTCTCTCCCACCTGCCAGGCTCTAGCTGGAGATCTGTTCACACTGTGTCCTTAAAAAACTGCCCTTTCTTTGGCCTCCCCAGATCTCACCCATCTTCCAAGGCTCAACTCAAGTCCCATTTCCTCCAAGAAATCTTCCCTCTTTGCCAATTTTTTTTCTAAGTTCTTTGCATCCCTCTTACACCTGAATTAGTTAACACCATATGACTGAGTTTCTGCAGAGACTTGGGCCATGGGAGCCCAGCTAATATGCCGTTCCTACTTGTGATCCCTGCTGAGCATTTCTGTCTTGCAGCACAAGATTCCCCAAATGCTCCTTTCTTTTCTCTCCCATTCTCTCACATTGTGGGACTGCCCCAGGTCTGCCGCTTTGCAACTCCAGTCCCTACTCACTGTCTCTCCTCTTCTTTCCTTCTGTACTCTTGGCACTTTGCTCCCCAGCTCAGCCAAATCCTCTCTTCCAGACCTCAGGCCCCATCTTACCATCCTTTCTTTGGATTTGACACAAAAAATCCTGAAACCAGGCTCTCTTCAGAGGGTAGGGATAGACTGAGAAGAGAGAATCTAAGCAGATGAAGAAGGAATTATTTTTATCAGATATGGTAGGGCTGGAAACTCTGATATATCTTACAATTTTGCTCCATTGCACCCACAGCCTTTGAGTCTAGGAGTTAGTGACTACCTCATTTTCTCTGTTGTTCCAAAGAGTTAACTTTGCTCCTGCCCAGACTTTCTGAGTTTCCCATGGCACATAGAGAGTTCTGAGCTCACAAGGGTTAGCACAATCAAGGGGTTTAAATAAGATATTTCCACTGATTGCTTACCACAGGTCCACCTTTGATAAGGCTCAGAAAAGTGAGCTCATATCAAAAGCCTACACCCCCTTCTCTGACTCTTTTCAGTCAGGCCAGTTGAGTCAGGGTCCCAAAGTGATGAGGTGGGGGAGGGAGAGAGGTTTAGAAACTCTGCCCACTGCTGCAAACACAGGCCCTAGAGCTATAGAGCCAGGTCCAAGTCCCAGCATTGCATAAACTCTCACTGTGAGCCCCAGTCTCTGACTGGGGAAAATGGGGAACGTAATCCATCTACGTCAAAAAAATGTAAATGTGAGCACATGTCAAAGTATTTTGCAAGGGGAAATATCTTCCCTGTGTGAGCTGGTAGAAGGGCCAGCAATGCAATGTGTTGGTATGAAACGGGTTGGCCTGATTCTAACTTGCACATATAATTGTGTTTTTGAACTGGCAGTTGGCAAATGCAGCTCCCCAGAGACAAAGTCGGGTTCTAGATAGAAGATGTTTTAGTTAGATTCCTTTCAGTTGTAAGCTGACTCGGAGTCTGGCTGCCAGCATTTATATTATAGGGTCTTACTCTGACTTTGGAAAGTGGCTTTATTACTCCAAGCCTCAGTTTACTTGTCTGTGAAGTGGGGATAATAGTCCCTTCCTCTTATAATTATTGAGGTGCAAAAGGTAATTTACGCAAAGTTGTAGCACAGTGCTGGACACATAGATGTGCTCAGAAAATATTAGTGCTTTCATTACTTCCTAACAAGTGTTGCTTGGTAAGTGTTGAATGAATGAAGGAATGAAGGAATGAATGGCTGTTGGTCTGGATTTGGCTTCTGTGAGTGCTTTTTTATTCTTCTCTAGTATTTTCAGACTGGTTTCATCTGATTAGTCCGGGAACAATTTTCACTAGGCATGGGGAAAAGGAATTGACTAAATACAAAAGCTTCCCGCAGGGGTTGGAATGCTGACCATGGAGGAGAGTGACATCCTGGGGGCAAATCCACTAGCCACCTGAGAGCTGGCCGGGGACTTCCCAAGCTCAGGCCAGGTTTCCATGTAGCTGTCATTTCCCTCTCTGCTTCTTCAGAGAGGCCAGCTTGACTTTGGTTTTATTCCCAAGCCTAGTTCCTAGATTCATCTTGGCAGGACTGTGGCTGTTGTTTTACTATCTTTCTGGGTAGCTTTACTATCTTTCTGAGACCATTGTAGACATTTTTCTATGAAAAAATAAGCAACCAATATTGTATCTGGGGGTCCCAGACCCTTTGCCCCCTCCTCATCTACCCAGACAACTGTCAGAGCCAAGCCTGTGGGGCAGAGCCTAATCTTGTCTACACACACACACACACACACACACACACACACACACGTGCACGCACATGAACGTATATATCCCTCTTACACCCACGTCGTGGGGCCAGAGTTCCATGGCTACTCTGAGGACAACAGTTTTGCTATCTGGTCCTGTTTTTGCCATTAACTTACTATATGACCTTCAGAAAGTCCCTTCCCCTCTCGTGGCTTCAGATTCTCCGTCTACAAAATGAGAACACTGACCTCATGCAGCAGGAGTAGGTCATGCCTTCTCCCTCACTGCAGCTCCAGTCTCTGGGGCTCTGTATGTCTTTGTTGCTTCCTGAATAGTTTTACTCAAAGAGGGAACAGCTAGACCCTCCCAGCCTGGAGATAACTAACCAGGCTTCCAGCCAGGGTGTAAGCAGCCCCTGCGAAGAAAAGAAGGGTCCCCTACTCTGGCTAATTGGACCTTTCTTCTGTCCTGGAGAGCTGCCTGAATCAGGGAGTGATTCCCAGCTCCTCTCCTGGGCCCCTTGCACCAGGATCCTGGGTTTTGAAATCAGGTCAGTTCTGCCCTAGGCTCCCTCCCTTCTTTCCTCCCTCCTCAGACCACACGGTGTTTGTTTCACAGCTGGACACTTCATTAAGTGATGCAGGAAGTAGGCCCCCCAGGAAGCAGATACCACCCAGCAAACCAGATAACAGAGCGAAGCCTCTGGATGCCTTTGGGGCCTGGGGCAGGGTCAGAGATAAGCGGAAATGCCAGGCTTATCACTGCTGCCTGAGTTCTAGAGAAATCATCCTGGCTGGCCAGCCCACCTCATTCCCAGCACTCCTGGGGCGGTTGGGCATCTCCAGGCAGAGTAAACACTGAGTTGGCACAACGGGCGCAGCCGCAGGAAGGGGACTCTGTGCCCACTCAGGCACTTCACGGCTCCAGCGCCAGAGGCCAGCAGCGGGCGTCAGATTACATCCAGATATTTGCGGTAAGGGCGCTCCAGGCCGGTCTCCTTTGAAGTAGGAGTCTGAGGGACAATTGTTAGGGTCATGCGACTAAGGAAGCCTTGGTGACAATTATCCCCCAGACGTAGGTCCTCTTGGACCAAGAAGCACGGTCAGCAGGAAGCTCTGGTTGATGGATACGGCCCAGGGATGGTCAGCTTGGGCCTCCTCAACTAAGGGTGTAGCGGGCAGACAAGGCCTGGTGGCCGCTAACCCCTAAATTGTCCGAGTTGAACCTGTGAGACTTTCTGGGGTTCTGTTTCATATCTGATTTCCTTTCCTGAATAAGCTCTGCTTAATGGAGGACAGGTTTGCACTTTTTGAGTGCACATCAGCTAATTGTGCATACAAGGGAGATGGCCTGGGTGGGCTGGTACCTGTGGGAGCTGATTTAGGACGGGGGAGATACCTCCTTTCCCTCCTACCACCCCACAATGAGGTGGCTGGACACACTGCTGTCCTGTTGGCTGACCATCTGGAGCAGGGCTAGGTGGGGGGTGTGAGTTGTAATCTCCAAAGTTTTCATGGACTTACCGCATGCCAGGTATGGTGCAAAATGTTTCATTTACATGAATACTCAAACAGCCCTGTGCTTACTGCACTGTCCTGCACCCCTTTACAAGTGAGGAAAGCTGCATTCAGAGAGGTTAAGTTTCAGCTATGCAGCTGGCCAGGGGGCACTTTTCTGTGAAGTAGAAAAGCATACCTTTTCTCAAGCTACGTGGCCTCCATCTCTCAGAAAGCTGTCATATTTGATTTCGTTACAAGACCCTCGCTAGAGCCCTCACTGCGGTGTGCTGCAACGCTTGTTATGACCATACACATCTGCAAAGTATAGGACACGTTGTACATGTTGTACCCTGAGCTCTGCAAAACCTACTTCCCTTCCTGCTTCCCAGCAGCAAACACAGGGGAGTCTTTCAGTGGTTTCTCCTAGTATTTGCCTCCACTTTCCTCCTTGTCAATTTTGTACATTGTCTGTGCGCTTCCTATTAAGAGAAATGATTCAGCTTTGTCACTTTCCCACTTCCCCTCCCCCATCCTTACAACATCACTGTTTTAACTTTGTAAAGTGTTGACCTCATTACAGCATAATAGTGTGAACAATATTATGCAAATAGTATTCACTAAAAAAATCAATCATGTACTTTAATGTCCTTCTTTCAAAAGGTGCTTAAATTGTTTACGTCTCTGAAAGTCTTTTTTTTCCCTTTTAATGTTTATTTATTTATCTTGAGAGAGAGAGAGAGAGAGAGAGAGCATGCATGGGCAGGGGAGGGGCAGAGGGAGAGAGAATGAATCCCAAGCAGGCTCTGCACTCAGTGTGGAGCCAAAGAGGGGGCTCAGTCTCACAAAGGTGAGATCATGACTGAAATCAACAGTCAGAGGCTTAACTGACTGAGCCACCTAGCTGCCCCACATCTCTGCAAGTCTTAAAAATGCTTCCTTCTGTCCTTTGACAATGTGCAGTGTCTTCAAATTTCTAATCTAGAATATACTACATTCAGTCTGTTCCAGTGTCCAGTTGTTTTAGAATGAGAAGTCTGATGTCATCCTGATTCTGGTTCTTTGGCACATGATTTTTTTCTTTCACATTTTGGGGAGATTTTATAATCTCTTTATCTCTGTGTTCAAAAATTGCATGATGACTGTAGTATTTCTTTGATAAATTCCTACCCTCTTTCATTTCTCCTGAAATTCCAGTTAACTAGATATGGGGCTGGATCCGTTATCTACTTTTATCTTTTCTCTCTCTACATAGGGCTCTTCATCTTTTAATTCTCCTTTCTGGGATATTATCTTAACTTCATTTTTTTCATCTCCATACTGGATTTTAAAATGCTAACATTCATGGGGTGCCTGGATGGCTCATTTAGTTAAGCATCTGACTCTTGATTTTGGCTCAGGTCATGATCTGATGATTCGTGGGTTTGAGCCCCCAGTTGGGCTCCACCCTGACAGTGTGGAGCCTCCTTGGAATTCTCTGTCTCTTTCTATCCCTCCCCAGCCTCTCAAAATAAATAAATCAACTTAAAAAAAATAAAATTTTAACATTTGTATTTTTAATTTCCAAGACTGCTCTTCTATTCTATGCCTGTTCTTTCCCCATAACACCGTCTTCTTTTTTAATGGATGGAATTGCGTTTCATACTTTTCTGTGGCAACTAATGAGAGCCTTTTTGAAACTTTCTTCTATTTCTTGTTTTCTCTGTTTCCTCAATGATTACATTTCTGTTTTGGGGTGCTCCCCTTTTCACCTTGGGGGCTTTCTTTGAATACCTGGTGATATTTTTTTTTATCTGTGCATATTTCAGAGTAAGGCACAAAAAACTGGCTGAGTGGTTGAGGCTTGTGGACTGGCTGGCTTTGTTGAGGATGACCAGATGAGAAGCTCCCAGGAACCTCCAGTGCCAGTACATAGAGCTATTGTATTATGGACTATTGAGTTTCTCCAGAAACAGACCTCTGATCTCCATGGAGGGTGGGGGTTCTCCTGGCCATGCCTGTTCTATGCTGAAGTGGGGAAGGAGGAGAGCCACTACTTTGGAATGGACTCCTTAGCCTTGCATTTCTCCTCCCTTCTTATTCTACTTGGAGTCTCAGGGTCCACAGGGGTTGTACAGGGAAAGCTGGCTGTCACCAGAAAGGCCAGGGAAGAGTCTTGGGTTCAGTGCACGTTGACCCCAGCCTATGACAAACAGAGGTCAGTCTATGTTTTTCTGGGAGTGTATCAGTTGTCCTGTCCTTACCCAGGAAAGATGAAGTGTCACTGGATTTACTACTCTGTACCCAATCAGCATGGCTGTCTCTTCTCTGGTCTGTGTTGATTTGACTTGAGGGATGGAATGGCCCCCTTCTCCTCTGGGCAGGTGCCATTACCCATAAAGAATTACCCATGGCTCTTGCTGTGCCCTGTACATCAGGGAGAGTTGGAGAGAAGCTGTGCGTCAGCCCTCACAGATCTCATTTCTCCTCAAGGCAGAGAAATGACAGGTATTCAAACTTGTCCTCCTGGCTGCTCTTTTTCATCAAAGAACCCTCAAGGAATTCACCTGTCGGCATATTCCAAGTTTTTTCCCATGAGGCCCCAGAGCTTACTGCTGGGAATTGTCAAGGCATCTTACCCTGCACTTGTTTGTTGTGGAAAACCCCAGCTGCTGCTCCTTCCATAAGTCTCCTGATGCTCAGCCCAGCCTCCTGCACAGCTGGAGCCCCCTTAATTCATTTCTTCCATACGTTTGTGTTGAATACCCACAACCTGCCAGGCATGTTGGTGCACCTGAGGATTAAGGCAAGTCCAAGGACTGTTCTGACCCCAGGGAACAACGAGCTGGTTCTGAAACAGTAGAGGATGCAGCAGCCACATTTCTAGTGAACCAGCTGCCTTGCAATTACTTGCTGCTTAAGGGAGACCTAGGGGTAAATCCTTTTGTAATTTAAATAGTTAGCTTTTGATATAGACATATGTCTGGGACATTTTGTTTTCCTTTGGGTTCAAATGGACTTTCAAGATAGGTTTCCAGGTTTTTTTTTTTAAATTTTTAATTTTCAAATTTATATCCAAATTAGTTAGCATATAGTGCAGCAATGATTTCAAGAGTAGATTCCTTAATGCCCCTTACCCTTTTAGACCATCCCCCCTCCTGCAACCCTTCCAGCAACCCTCTGTTTGTTCTTTATATTTAAGAGTCTCTTATGTTTTGTCCTCCTCCCAGTTTTCATGTTATTTTTGCTTCCCTTCCCTTATGTTCATCTGTTTTGTATCTTAAATTCCTCATATGAGTGAAGTCATATGATATTTGTCTTTCTCTGACTAATTTCGCTTAGCAATGTTTCCAGGTTTTATTAAGCCAAGAATGTAGGCTGCTCCAAGATCCCCGCAGCAGTGGCCTGTGGTGCACATTGGTGGAAACTCCCTCCTGGAGTTAATAAACCTTCTAGCCTTATAAATCACAATGCTTCATAGTACTTACTTACAAGATTTTCTTTGGATGAGGAATGCCTGAAAAGTATGCTCCTCCAGCTTTTGTAAATTCGGCTCAGTCAACCCCTCCTAGAAGCTGGGTTTGTCTCTTTAGACTGGTGGGGACTGCATCCCACAAAGATTATCCATACCTGCTGTCGGACAGGTGTTGGGCTGGTGTTAGATGCAGAGATTTCTCTGGGTAGCCGCTTCCCTAAGTGTGATCCAGGGACCCCTAGCTCCACAGAGAAGTATGAGGTGGTAAGTGTAGAGGAAGGGGTGATTCCCTGGTCAGGTGCTGGTTTCTTTCTGTAGCAGATGAGATCCTGCTGAGGCACATCTTGAATCCCCAAGAGGAGCTGGAGCACAACATTCCCCAAACATCTTTTCCCAAGAAGAGTTTGTATGTTTGGCTTAAATCACAGTGCTGTAACAGACTAGCATTTTTATGAGCATGTTCCTGATATTTCTACCAATGACACCCAGGCCTGTGCTCTCCAGAAATGAGTCTGAATTTCTATACTGGCTGCTTAGGGCAGCTATCCCGATGGAGGGTCAGGTAGTGAGGGGGTTTGTGGTCAAGCTGTACTTATGTAGCAAGCTCACCCGTAGCTTAAAATAGCAAAATGATCTAAAGGTGCTTTTAGATGTCAGGTTTCCAGGTCAAAGTTTATCCTCATGATTGCTTTTATTCCAGAGGAGGAAGTGTAGCAAGACACTACAAAGGCCCTCCCTGGGGCCAGCATTGGCTACAGCTTAGCTAGCCTCAGGATACCCCGTATTGGGGCAACCTTGGACAAATTCTCTCACCCTTTGCTTTCTCCCTAGGAGGGCCTGGAATAAAATGGTGTCAGTCAATCGTTCCCTGGCAGCTTAGGGACTCTCTGGTGGCTCCTAACACCCCACCTCAGTGTCAGCCTGAGCATCTCCTTTGCTTTATTTATTGACGCTTCTGTATTCAAACCAAGGGTTTTGAGGCTAAAATGTTTGGAAACTACAGGAAACACAGGCCCACTTGCTCTCTAGGCTGCTACTATGTTAGTTCTAGTGTATAGAGATTGGGTGCCTGATGCCTACATGGTCAATGCTGGAGGAGCAGGGGTGGGGGGTGGGGCACCACTGGTGGGTGTTTTCCAAAGGGCTCTGTGAGGAACTTGACCTGAAGAATGGCACTTGGCAAGTAGCCTAGGCCATTTTCCCTTACTTCTATTTTTAGGTACAAGTGGCTAGTGACTGAGGGCCCATTGTGGGGAAGGATCTGCCAATTCACCCAAAAGGCAGCTTAAACACATATTTGGGGCACCTTCAAAGTAGGAGCACCAAAAATTGGTTTTAATTTGTGGAAGCATCAAAATTTTTATCATGGCAAAAATCAGAATGACCTCACATTTATTTTTGGTTTTGCTTTCCATCATGAATTCAATGTGTTTGTGGCAAGTATGATACCATTTGCTCCTCAGTGCTTTGGGCCTCTAAAGGTCTACCCTGGGATCCCTGGACCCCTTGTAAAGTCCAGCTTTCTGGTTCATTACCTAAAGGACCCCCTTTCTTCTAACCTTTAGTCAACTATCCAAACTCCTGCCTGCCTTGGATAGATTCTTAAAATATTTGCCTATCAGCACCCTCTCAGAGAGGAATGTTAAATGCTGCCATGATGTCAAAGGGGCCCCAAGGAGAAGGGCCTTGCCAAACCCAGCCTATCACTCATAGCCACAGCAGAGTGGGAGATAAGCAAGGCTCAGAGAGAGTCTGGTCCTCTGGACTCCCTAAACAACCCAGGCGCTGTGGGGCGAGGCTGTTAGCTACCAAGAACAATGAAACTTCCAGATATCACTGCCCAAGTGAAAACTAGGAGTCTGTGGATTTTCTGATTCCTCGTCCTTGTCAAGCTTGCTTCAGGATGTCTGAAGCCTCCAAGGAGGGTGTGGAGACCTGGGGGCTGCTGGTGTCAGGCAAGGCCTGCTTAACAACCATGGACAAAAAGCTTAACGTGCTAAACGAGAAGGTTGACAAACTCTTGCATTTCCAGGAAGATGTCACGGAGAAATTGCAGTATGTGTACCAAGGCATGGGCCACCTGGAGCAGGGCCTACACCGCCTGGAGGCCTCTCACATCCTGGGCCCAGGTGGGGCTGACCATACTCCTCCCGCTGACGCACAGGCTGGGTGGCCAGAGGTCCTGGAGCTGGTGAGGGCTGTGCGGCAGGATGCTGCCCAGCATGGTGCCAGGCTTGAAGCCCTATTCAGGATGGTCGTGGCCGTGGACAAGACCATAGCTTTGGTGGGGGCTGTGTTCCAGAACTCGAAGGTGATGGATTTCATCATGCAAGGGAGTGTCCCTTGGAGGAAAGGAAGCCTGGCTGATGGCTCTTCAGAGGTTGGTTCTTGCTTCCCTATCCCAGTAACCCTTCTGGCTGAAAGGGAGACCCCAGTGACTCTGGTGGGGACACTGGCCAGGCAGCTAGTCTTAGGAGAAGCAGGAGCTGTTGTTCTCTTCCTGTGTCACCTGCATGACCTGTGGATGGAGAAAGAAGAGGGTGAACCTGAGAGCTCATAGGTGGATTTTCACACAGGTCACTGACTGGCTGCTCTTCCCAGGGAAAGGAAGAGGCAGTGCCTCGGTGAGGTCTGTGGGGCCTTGGCCAGTGTCAGAGCACCTAGTGGGGGGAAATGGGCCATTAGGGAGAGGAAGACAGTGAAGCTTATTGGACATTCTAGTAACTTCTTTTTGCTCCCTTTTGTCCTTCACACCTGGAGTAGGAAACAGGTGGGAGCCAGCTTACCTATTAGAACCCCCTTTTAGAACCCTCACCTTCCTGTCCCCAACCTTGTGCTGTGTCCCAGAGTGGGCAGAGTGTGCAGCTGCTTGTTCGAAGATGAGTGTTGACAATGACCCCTAGGGGACACAGGCTATGAAGAAGCCGGAGCCTGGGGGTGGAGTATGGCATTTCTGGGAGGACTGTTCCCAAAGATTGCATAATCAAACCTGCTGGCTAATGGAAGTTTGGCTGGGGTGGGGGTGTTTGTGTATGTGTGAGGTGTATAGAAGCAACATTCTGTTTGGGAACAGCTAAGAGTCAGCCACTTAGCAACACTCAGACGGCCTGGAGCCACCATCTCAGATCCCTGCTGTTATCCACCAGCCTCTGGCAAGAGATAAGCTGAGGTCCGCAGGAGGCTGTGCTGGACTCTGTGTCAGCAGTGAGGCTTTCAGGGGAAAGGCTGCAGGGTTTGCCTTCCTTCCTCATCTGCAGCCAGGCCAGAGCTCACCCTGCTGGCCCCTTCCTCTCCCTGCCCCTCACCTTCTTCCAGAGGATGCCCCTCTCCAGTAGCTCCTTGCTTCCTGCAGCTGTCCTGTGAGTCTGGCCTGCAGGGGAGAGGTGACCTCCCCCTTTTTCACTGATAACCAACCTCAGCTTTAAAGAAGAAAATGACTCTAGTAAATGCACATGATGAAAATATTCATGTGGTAAAAAACATCATCGTGTCCCTTCTACTCCATTCCCCCATCCCCAGTCCCCAAGACTCCTCCTCGAGCAGTGATAGGTGCCAATTTCCTGCAAAACCTCCCAGATGGAGTCTGTTTATAACACACCTCTTTGTTCTATTTTAACTCAAATCATTCACATTATTCTGGCCTTGATTTTTTTTTAACTTAATATATTTTAGGCATCGTTTCATATTTAAAATTGTTTTCAAAATTTATTTACTTATTTTGAGATAGAAAGAGAGAGAGCAGGGAAGGGGCAGAGAGAGAGGGAGAGAGAATCCCAAGAGGTTCTGCACTGTCAGCACAGAATCTGACATGGGGCTTGGACCCACAAACCGTGAGATAATGACCTGAACCAAAATCAAGTCAGATGCTTAACCGACTGAGCCACCCACATGCTCTGTTTCATATTTACACATAGAAATCTTCCTCTTTCTGCAAGTTGGAAAGTTCTCCAGTTGGGGGTGTGTGTCTTAATTTGTTATCTAGCCCTGCGTCATTGTTTTTTTACATTATTTCTTATTTTGAGCTATTATACATAACGATGCAGCAAATATCCATAGAAGTGTGAGCTTATGTCTATGATACACTCCTAGATGTAGCAATGCCATTTGTGTATATAAAGCAAAACTGGCCTTCAAAGGAGTTTTTCCAATTTGGTCTCCTGTCAATAGCATATGGGAATGGTTGTGGCCTCCCCTTTGGCTGACAAAGCATACCATCCAATTTGTTTATTCTTTGCCTGTGTGGGGATTGAAAACTGAGATCTTATTGTGTGTGTGTTTTTTAACATTCTGAAAAAATTTGCGAAATGCAACCTTTTTTATAGGAAAAATTTCAAGCACTTATAGTAGAGATTAGTATCATGCACCCTGTGAACCCACAAGGGGAGGCCGATGTTGTTGCATATATCCTCACCTACTTCCCTCTCTCTAGATTATTTTGAAGAAAATCTGAGACATTGGATCATTTCATCCAAAAAAACTAGCAGTTATATCTAGAAGATAAGGGCTCTTTTAAAAAATGTAATCACATGTACCCCAATGTTTATAGCAGCACTCTCAACAATAGCCAAATTATGGAAAGAGCCTAAATGTCCATCAACTGATGAATGGATAAAGAAATTGTGGTTTATATACACAATGGAATACTACGTGGCAATGAGAAAGAATGAAATATGGCCTTTTGTAGCAACGTGGATGGAGCTGGAGAGTGTGATGCTAAGTGAAATAAGCCATACAGAGAAAGACAGATACCGTATGGTTTCACTCTTATGTGGATCCTGAGAAACTTAACAGAAACCCATAGGGGAGGGGAAGGAAAAAAAAAAAAAAAGAGGTTAGAGTGGGAGACAGCCAAAGCATAAGAGACTGTTAAAAACTGAGAACAAACTGAGGGTTGATGGGGGGTGGGAGGGAGGGGAGGGTGGGTGATGGGTATTGAGGAGGGCACCTTTTGGGATGAGCACTGGGTGTTGTATGGAAACCAATTTGACAATAAATTTCATATATTGGAAAAAAAAATGTAATCACAAGGGGCGCTTGGGTGGCTCAATCATTTGAGCGTCTGACTCTTGGTTTCAGTTCAGGTCATGATCTCACAATTGTGGGATTGAGCCCTGTGTCAATTTGTCAGTGCAGAGCCTGTTTGGGATTCTCTTTCTCCCTCTCTCTCTCTCCCCTGCTCATGTGTGTTCTGTCTCAAAATAAATAAATATTTAAAAAAACAAACAAAATACTCGTAATCATGATACGATTATCATGACCAAAAAGTACATAGTAATTTAATATTACCAAAGTCAGTGTTCAAATTTTCCTAATTGTCTTATGCTTTTTTCCCCTTACAATTTGTTTATTTGAATCAATATTTAAATAAGACAACTGGTTATATGCCTCTCAAAGCTAATTCTTTTTCTTTAATTCATAAAAAAATTTAAAACTTTTCATTATGGAAAATTTCAAATGTAGCCAGAAATAGATAGAATAGCATATGTCATTGTAGTTTTAATTTGTTTGCTATATTTTTCTGTGAACTGCTCATGTTCTTTTCCCACTTTTCTATTTCATTTTTTTGTACTTATTGATTTGTAAGAGCTCTTCATATATTAGTGAAATTAGCTCTATATTATATGTGTTGCAGGCATTTCTGAATAGGGGAAATCATAGAACATTTTCTTTTCTGAGTTCTTGCAACATTTCTTCTTGTCTGTTCTGGTCAACTGGCATGTGATTGATCTTTTTTCTGGTCTTTGTGTTTAATACAGCTATCGGTAACCATCTATAGGTTTGGGTCTAGCACCCCAATCAGACTGTCAGCTCCTATTTGATCCGTGACAAGAGGCCTCTACTTCCCTCTGTGTACTGTGGCCAGAGCGGGTCTCATAGGAGGTGTCAGAGAATGGGTAATGAACTGAGACAGACCCCTAGCTATTTAACATATTGTTGGTGTTGAAAAGAGACTTTCTGGAGATCCTGTTCATGTTTCCTTAAGAGGGTAGGGGCATAGTAATGATTTATGGGATTGAATTAAATCCTAGCATTGGCTCCTAAATTTGAAAATTGTGCCGGGACTATGGAATTTAAGAAACAAATGAGCAAAGGAAGAAAAAGAGAGAGAGAGAGAGAGAGAGAGAGAGACAAACCAAGAAGTGGACTCTTAATTACAGAGAACAAACTGATGGTTACCAGAGGGGAAGGTGGCAGGGGGGACAGGAGAAATAGGTGATGGGGATTAAGGAGCGCACTTTGCCATGAGTACCGGGTATTGTATGGAAGTGTTGAATCACTGTATTGTACACCTGAGACTAATGTAACACTGTAGTTAACTGTATGTTAACTATATTGGAATTAAAACATTTTTAAATGTCCAAAAAAAGAAAGAAAGAAAAAAGAAAATTGTGCCAGGACGTCACAAAGGTCCTCCTTGGGTTTTCTGAAGTGCCCAGTGGTACTTCAGTTTGGTTGTAAAAATGAATTAGAGTATTTCTAGAAGTCAGGTGCTCTTTCATGAAGGACAGGGCCAGGCTCAGCCAGGGGTGGCCCAAATCATAGGCAAACTGTTCAGAAGACACCAGTCCTCTAGAATGGTGTTTAGGGTCTCTTCTCCTTCCTCTGGATGAGCTGGAACCAAAATGTTGAGTCCTGAAGACACGACTCAGCTGTGTGTGTGTGTGTGTGTGTGTGTGTGTGTGTGTGTTTGCATGTTTAGGTGCGTGTGTACTGCCTACACCAAGAGTGGAGAGAGGGAGAGGACACTCTGAGCCCATCAAGGTCTGCCAAAGGAGAGTTTGAGTGCCTCTCTGCCGGGGTGAAACAGGAGGCATCCCATGATAATGCTTCCTGTTCCCCCAGCTACGGGGGTGAAAGGACAGAGTCTGCAGGAGGCCAACGTAGAGGTCTCTGCTGAGTAGGGGGCCCTGGTCACATTGATGTGCTGGTGCTAATCATAATAACAGCAGCTGACATTTATTTATTAGGTGCCTACCACACGCCAGGGGTGGGGCTGGGTGTTCCCATGTGTTGTTACCTTCAAGAAGACAAAGCTTGGTGTGCTGGGATCCCAAAGGGATGAGCACGTAGTAGGATTGAACAAAGCGGGTACAGTGTAGGAAAAACAGTGGAACAAACCCTCATCCTTAGTGCCAGGGAGACTTTCTGGAGAGGTGAGGACTGTGGTGCCCCAGTTAGAGGGAACTGCTCCAGCTGATTTTTGCCATGTGTCCCTAAAGTTGCCAGATCTTCAGGTTTTTTTTTTTTTAGGAGAATTTGGGAACCTAGACTTGTTTATAATCAGTTTTATTAATATATAATTTACATACAATAAGTGGCACATACACACAAACTATGTACATAGTTCAACATAGTTCAACAAGTGTGTACATCCAAATCAACACCACCATAATCAAAACACAGAGCAATTCTAAGCCCCAAAATGGAACTTGGAATTTTAATATAAAAGCCTCCTAGATTTAAAGTGTTGATAACAAATTAAAAAAATTAAAATGCTGTGCATGCCAAACAAAATGTGTCTCAAGCTCTTTTTGGCTCCCAGTTGGGGTGTCTGTGGCCAAGTCAAGGGAAAGGGCCTTCAGCAGTGAGTGGGGCCCAGGGTCTCAGCCCAGGCTCAGGGCTGTGCTGTGACCAGAACTGCTGCTGTGATAAGGGCCAGGAGGAGTTTTAGGGGCTGCACCAATCAAAGGCTAAAAACCTCTACAAACACCAAGGGCACCCAGCAAGGGGTCAGGTCATCTAGAAATATTTGCACTTAAAAACACTGAGTACTCCTACCATTTCAGGAGTAAGATCACTGGCCTCATGCAGAGCACTTAGAGTTAAAGGGAGAGCTGCTGAGGGCTTCTCTAGGTCAGACTTTGAGTGTCCTTACGCAATCCATCCATGGATCAATCAATTGGCTCATCGAAGACAGATAGCTCCCTGTCTCAGGCAGGATAAAATCACCAGAGCTACTGAGCACTTACCATGTGCTGGACACACTTGTCCGGACATTTCACAAATTAACTCCCCAATCCTCTCACTAACTCTGTGAGTCAGATAATATTATTCTCCTCATTTCACAGATGAGGAAAGTGAGATACAGAGAAGTTAAGGATCTCTGCCGAGTGGTGAAGATGGGGTTTAAACCCAGCAGGTCTGGCTCAAGAGTCTGAGAGGCTGTGCTTCCTGCCACACTACTGTACTGTAAAGGGGTGACCATAGGATGCATCAACCCAGCTTCCTGGCAGACACTATTCATTGATTGTGGCATTCTCCCTACCCTTCTTTCCCCTCTACCCATCCCCACCCCCTAAACAAGCATGGGTTAATTTGACTTTAGAATCCAAGCAATAGCCATAACTGACTGATCTGAATTATTAACACTTTATGATTAAATTTATTTTCCATTACTGGTCTACGTGCTTTGAGGTCCAGTCTGTTTAGAAGCCCCTGTCAGGTCTGCTCCTTACTGACAATATGAGACATATTACAAAGAACTTGATGACCTTGGGTAAGTGTCTTTGTCCCTATGATGACAATAGTGATATCTACACTCTAGTATTACTGTGAGACCACGTGAAATAACCTAAGTACTTCTACCTTTAGCATATGGTAGGTGTTCCACCTTCTGTGGCCTGAACAATGATGGTGATGATGATCGTGGTGGTTTTTATGGTGTTTCTTTTAGAACAAAGATCGAGTGGAAGAGAAAGGAGCAAAACCAAAGCATGTGCTGAGCACCAGAGCCGTGCAGGCCGAGATCAGGGGGTCTCAGGAAGGTGAGTGGGACCCTATTTGCTTTATTTCACATCACACACATAATAGTTTCAAAATAAAAATACCAATGGCGACAATGTGATCACTGAAAAACTGTTGAAGCTGCTCCTTTTTTTTCTTTTTTCTTTTGTCCTTTATGTATATCCCACTATGTATTCCTATTTATTTATTTATTTAAAAACATTTTTAAATGTTTATTTATATTTCTGCACTGTCATTGCAGAACCCAAAATGGGGCTCGATCTTATGACTATGTGATTCTGCCCTGAGCCAAAATCAAGACTCAAGAGTCAGACATTTATCTGACTGAGCCACCCAGGTGCCCTGTGTTACTGTTTTAAAGTCACTTGGAATAGCTTCTATTAAAGTTTCATTTTCTTTTACAATTTTGTGTAATATTGACATAGTTCTAAAGTCAAATAGACAAAACAAGGTATATTAAGAGAAGTCTAGCTTCTGTCCTTGTTCCCTGCATTGTGTTCCCTCCCTTGCATATGAAAGCATTTAAAAAAGTTTTTGTCTTATCCTTCTTTCTGCCTCTTTAGGCATGAAAGTTTAAGCATGAACATTTTTACCATGTTCTAAGTGGTTGTGAACACACACTCACATATCCTCCCTTCCTAGATAAAGAGAAGCACATACTTTTCTCCACCTGGCTTTTTTTTCACTGTATATCCTGAGATCGCTTCATAGCCACATAAGGAGATATTTGCATCTTTCTATTTTCATGGCTGTGCAGTACTCCTGTGTGATGGGCCATGGTTTAGCCAACCAGCTTCCTACTGGTGGTCACTTGGGTTATTTCTAGTCTGCCTATTATAAAGATGCTGCACAGAACGGCCTTTGCACATTTGTTACAATATCTTTAGCACAGAGTTCTCCATATAGGAATGCATTTTTATGCTGCCTATTTTCCTGTAGAGAGCCAGAAGGAAAACTTGCCAGAGGGGACAGTGGAGACGCTGACTCCCATCAATGCTTCAGGGATAGGATCTGATCTTCTCACCCAGGAAGAGGCTTCACTAGGGCAGGCAGAAGTGCCCCCTGGCCACCTGCCGCTGCCCACAGAGGTGGAAGCCAAAGTTCCTGGAGCATTCATTGAGAACCCTGGGACTGACCTGGAATTGTCTGCAGCACCCAACAGGGTCAAGGAGGCCCCAACCAGCCAGGAGACTTTACCCAGTACAGCACGAGGATCATCATTCAGCAGGCCTGACTCTCGGCCCACAGAGGCAGGCATGAGGCTGACTCCAGGGCTGCCAGTCCAGGCCAAGGCAGCTTACAGTGGTGTAGAAACACCTCCGAGGTAGGGGGTGTTCCTCCATGGTGGGCAAGGGAGGGAGTTAACAGCAGCCCCTCAGCTGGAGCATGGCCAAGAGACTAGCTGCTGAGGCTGAGTGTCACTGTCGGCACAGTGCTGGCTAGCTTCATGAGGGGAAGACAGGAGAAGGTGCAGGCAATGCTTTTGGGAATTTAGAGCACTGTTTCTCACCTGGTGCCCATTACAATTACCTGAAAGAATTTTTTTTAATGTTTATTTATTTTTGAGACAATGCGAGAGATAGAGTGCAAGCAGTGGAGGGGCAGAGGGAGACACAGAATCCGAAGTGGGCCCCAGGCTCCGAGCTGTCAGCCCAGAGCCTGATGCAGGGCTTGAACTCAATGAACCGTGAGATCATGACCTGAGCCAAAGTCGGATGCTTAACCGACTAAGCCACTCAGGTGCCCCCTGAAAGGAATTCTTAAAATACCAGTGCCCAGAGAGTCTGATTTATTCAGTCTGGAGTAAGGCTCAGGTATTTTCTTGCTTTCTTGGTCTTCCTTCCTTCCTTCCTTCCTTCCTTCCTTCCTTCCTTCCCTCCCTCCCTCCCTCCCTCCATCCCTCCCTCCTTCCCTCTTTCTTCCCTCCCTCCCTCCCCCACCTCCCTCCCCCCACTTCCTTCCTTCCTTCCTTCCTTCCTTCCTCCCTCCCTCCCTCCCTCCCTCCCTCTCTCTCTCCCTTTCTTTCTCTCTTTCTCTTTCTTACAAGCTCCTTGGGTGATTCCAATGTGGAGCAGGGCTGAGAACCACCAGCTCTTAGAGCAATTATAATAGCTACAGGCTGGGGCTCACTGAACTCTCCTAGGTGCTGGAATTGACCAAGCTTTTCACAGGCATCATATCTCTGTAGTCTCACAACATTCCCAGGAGATGAGCGTGGTTGCCTTCCCATTTTATTGATAAGGAAATAGGCTGAGAGTAGCCAGGGCCACATGGCTAGGGATTCACAAAGTTGAAATCTGAATCTAGGTTTATGGACTCCAGAAATCTCCTAACTACTGCACCAGCCTCTTTCCTCAGGTCAGCATTTAATTAAGACCCAAATACTAAGGTGGGGAAGAAAGGATGGGCTTTCAGAAAGAGGTTGGTATAGGCTGAATCAATCTAGGTAGCTTTCAGAATTATGCTTGGGGTCCTGAAGGTGGTGTTGTGTCCTCAGGAGGTAGCCTCAGGACCAGCCCTCAGCCCTCAGCAGACACAGTGCAGGAAGACCCAGAACCTGATGACTGCCAAGCTCTCCCCAGCCCTGTGTTCCCCAGCCCTGGGGAACAGTACATCTTGGCCCCCAGGTTGGCCCACTTAAGGGTACTTGTGCTTACCTGTCTTTTCTCAAGGGGGTCTGGTGCCCTCCTGCACCTGTCCTGGGTCATCTTGACCTGTAACAGAGCCCCATCCCTTCCCTGGGCCTGGCATAGGGAGGGGCACTGCTGTCTGTGTACTGTGGTGACTGGCAGGGAAGCCCAGATGGTTTGTCTGCCTTTGTTCTGGAAGGAAATGAGAGCCTTAACCGGCCAAAAGGAGGGAATCCTGGCAGGCATCCCTGGATCCTAGCCAGGGCTATAAATATGGAATCTAGGGATAGGGATGAACTTGCCATGAACTTGTTAGGGTCCTCAAAAAGATTCTGCATTAGGGGGAAGGTAGGTTGATTGGCAGTGGCTGCCTGTCTAGAGGATCCTGAGGCCCTAGCTGCAGTTGGAGGGACACAGTGCTGTAATTGATTAGTCATGCCTGCCCTCTGCCCTGGGTGTGCTTTGTAGGAGGAGGAAAAACATTGGATACTCAGTGACATGGGAATGCATGTCAGTGCATTTGGGGCATCCCATGCCCTGCTGGGTATGAAGACCAAGTGGGACAACAGTGACTTGTGGCCTTATCAGCTGGCCACCTGACCACCTGGATACTGTTCCAGCAACTGGCTTCCTGCAGTTTCCTGTGTCCTTCAGTTGAGATGAGGCCTGAGCCAGGCTTGGATGCCACCTTCCCACCCTACCTTGTCATCACCAACCCGTATTCACTCCCGAGGGCCACGGTGCAGGGGGGGATTCTGCTGCCTTTTGCCTAAGTCTGGCTGTGGACAAGCTTGCACAGAATCAGTGCATTTAGGAATAGGCACTGCTTTCAGAGGACCTGTTGCAGCTCAGGGAGGGGCTGGGCTTTCGACTGCTATGGAAAAGCCTCACTTTGTTTTTTCATTATGGTAAAAAAACATGTAACATAACATTTACCAAGTTAACCATTTTTAAATGTGCAGTTCAGTAGTATTAAGTATATTCGGGTTGTTGTGACACAAATCTCCAGAACATTTTCATCTTGAAAATCTGAAACTCTACAACCGTCAAACAATTCTTACTACCCCCACCCCAGATCCTGGCAACCACCATTGTACTTTTTGTCTCTGAACGTGACTACTGTGGGTACCTCATATAAGTGGAATTATATGAGTGGAACCAGAGTTTTTGTGCCTGGCTTATTTCACTTAGCATAATGTCCTTGAGGTTTATCCAGGTAGTAGAATGCAACAGGATTTCCTTCCTCTTTAAGGCTGAATAATTTTCCACTGTATGGATATTACACATTTTGTTTATCCATTCGCCCATTGATGGACACCTGGGTGGCTTCCACCTTTGGCTGTTGTGAATAATGCTGCTATGAGCATGGGTTTGGAACTTAAGAAGTGGGATTGCTGGGTCATTTGGTAGGTTTTTTTTTTCTAAATTTTTGAGGAACCACCTTCCTGTTGTCCACAGCAGCTGGACCATTTGGGTCTCACTTTGGGACCTTTCCCCCCTTTGTGGAAACTCAGCGCTTCTGCAAGGTATCAATGTCTCTGACAGAAGAAGGAACTGGCACTGGCCTTGTCCAAAGTTGTCCAGCAACATGGTCCAGAGCTAAGACCAGAAAGGAGGCTGCCTGCCTCCTCCTGAGACTTAGTCCATGCCAGACCCTCACCCCCTTACCCCCACCCCAACACACATACACCCTGGCAGTGAGTTGTGAAGAACAATCAGAGCAGGGGCAACTCTAAGAGGGAGGGTCCGAACCCCTGGGGGTCATAGCTCCCAGGGTCAAGGTCCTTCCTTCTGAATATTGTCAGGGTTCAGAGGGCCTTCCTGACCTCCAGCTGGGCCCCCAAATCCAAATGTCACAAGGTATGGGTAATGAGAATGGATGAAGTGGGCTCTATGGCATTGCCGGGGTGCAGCAGGGTCTGTGAGGAAGTGGAGCTGCATCTCAGCTCTGCGGACCTGCCCAGCTCAGCCAGAACTGTTTGTTCAAGAGAAATAAGAAATCCAGCCTCTATGAGCATTTACCTGATTTTAATAAAATATGTCTGACCTGGGGCTTCCAGTGTGATATTTGACTTGCTTCACCCTTTCTTCATTTAACTGAAAGGGAAACTGAGGCCTAGAGAGGGTGGGAAGAACCCAGGTCTCCTGCCTCCAGGCCACAGTCCCCCTGGGGCAGAAGCAGGTTTCCAAGGACTTCAGAGGCAGCTGGTGCTCACTGTCCAACACAGGTTACATCAGTCTTCTTCAGACACTCATCCACTGGAATTCTGAGAGCAAATGGTACCATTTCACTGAATCCAGCCTCTCCCAGGTGTCCTGTCTGTGCAGAGGTAATCAGGGTATCCAGAGAGGCTGCGGTTGGGGTCTGCTTGTTTCAAACATAATCTACCTTACTATTATAACAACCTGAAGGACCCTTTTTATGGATGAGAAAACTGAGACCAACAGGCCGTGATCATTGAGTGGCAGCAGCAGGCATTTGACCCCAGGTCTGTGGTGACTCAAAAGTCCTTGGTTTTAAGGCCTTATTTTATCTCTGCTCCAGGATCTCCATCCATGTGCAGGAAACAGACACCCCTGGGGAGCTGCTTGTGACACGAGGGGGCAGCCTCAGACACATACCCCCTGAGGAGGTTCCAGCAGCTGCCTATCCAGGTGAGCATGACCCACCTGGGCCCACCCCCCAGACCCCTGTGACCAAGATCCCAAAAGGAGCTGGAAAGATTTCCCCACTGCGGAAGCAGAGCAGCGATGAGGGAGCAAAGGCAAAGGAGAAGCAGGGGCCTGGGGCTGAGTCCACCGTGGGACCAAGAGGGGCCAGGAGGAACATGGGAGACCATGCTGGATCCCTGGGCCGGCAGCAGGACAAATACCCAGGGACAGGACACCCTGAGCCTGGAAAGGACTGCACATCCAGAGGCATGGGCAGAGCTGAAGCAGGAAGGAAGACCCCCCTGGGAGCCGAGGCTGGCAGCGTGGTTCTGGGTGAGTCCATTGCTGTGTGCCTGGTAAGTGGGTTTGGGGGACCTACACCCAGGGGACCTTTCTGCTTTCAGGGCAAGAGAATGTGGGTCTGGGGGAGTTCAAGACTTAGAACAGCCTGCCAGTAACTGCTGGAGCTAAAGAGCAAGGGCTGGAGATGCAGCAGGCTGGATTTGGAGTGACTGTAGCAGTAGGGGAGCCCTGTGGCTCAACGGGGTGGATTTCTCCAAGCCACCAGCCCACCTGAGCTCTTCACCATTGGTGTCATTCTGGATTGAGCCAGAGAAGGATCCTGTTAAAAAGAACTTCTATTAATTAATGGACCCATTATCGGCCACCATGCCCAATGAGTAAGTTCTCATCCTGGGGTATGGAAGGGTGTAGTGAGGATCCCAGTAGTGGTGGGAAACATCCTTGTGTTCATGTGACTGAAATGCCCTCAACTGTTCCAGCATTAGGGTCCTACCCTCCTTGGTGTAAACCCTCATCTCATGAAGGCCAGCAGAAAAGCCACCCTTTGCTGGTTTCCTGCCCTGGAATTTCTGGAAGTCCCTGAGGAAGGGCTGCAGGTCATCTGGGGCCCCTTGCCACTTCTGGACTCCGCAGTTGTCCTGTCATAGTGACATCTCTAGTTGCTTCCTTTCCACCTGTACGACTTGGTCCAAATGTGGACAAGGGCTTCCTTTAATTCTTTTTTTTTTTTTAATTTTTTTTAACGTTTTTTATTTATTTTTGAGACAGAGAGAGACAGAGCATGAATGGGGGAGGGGCAGAGAGAGAGGGAGACACAGAATCGGAAGCAGGCTCCAGGCTCTGAGCCGTCAGCCCAGAGCCCGACGCGGGGCTCAAACTCACAGACTGTGAGATCGTGACCTGAGCCGAAGTCGGACGCTTAACCGACTGAGCCACCCAGGCGTCCCTTCCTTTAATTCTTGAAACACAGCTGAAAGCAAATAGAGTCTCCAGAATCTTTTCTGAGGCTTGGAATGGTGATAAAGCCAACGTGAACTCAGGGCTCTCTGTGTGCCAAGACACGTGCATTTGTGCAGGCATTTACTCCCACAGGCCTGTTGAGTGGGGATAAATGGAAATACAAGAGAGGTCAAGGAACATGCTCAGGGCCAGAGTCAGTGTTGACAGAGCCAGGATCTAACCCTGACTGGCTCTGGAACCATGTGTACAAACCTCATGGCTCTGCAGCCACTCTGAACCCTTAGTGTGTGGCAAAGAAACTGCAGACCTAATTCTAGATTTGGAATCCCTGTGACACACACTCAGAATCCCAGCTTTTCTAGGGTCCCAGAAAAATAGCAGCTGTAGCAACAATAGCCCATATATATTACCTTTGTGGCCCAGGGCCCACGGTTTGCTTTGCAGATGCAAAAAAAGAATAAGCAATATTCTCTCAAGGCAAATTCAAACTTCTATTCTGGGGACCAAAGAGTAATTTTACTAAGACAAACTAAGCTGTGTTTGCACTGCACCGGGTGTATGGTTTCAGAGGTATGAGAGCTGTGGGTGGAACACTCTGAGTGAACTATGACAAATCCAGACAAAATTTCAACCCAGGCCGCTGACTTCCCACCACAGTCCTTAATGCACAAACCAGCTTCAGTCATTGTGTTTGCTGTTTTGCTTCATTCCTGTGCTTTATTTCATGCAACACTTCTAGATTCCTATTACCTCTGAAGGACAAGATTTTTCAAAAACACTCAGACATTTTTATCTTTCCAAGTGCTGGTGTCCTGTTTCCTCCTCCATTCCCCAGATACCACCAAACCCCTCCGAGCACACCTGCTACAGGCTACATCACAGGCTACTTGCCCTATCAGGAGATCAGAGGGTGCAAGAAGAGGAAGGGTGGGTGTTTGTCTCCAGCTGGCTCCCTGTCACACTAACGTCACTGATGTCCGCAGCCCTGCCTGGACCTTCAAACATAGTCCTGTCATTAAATTCTCTCAATTACCCCGTTCAAGTGCACCTTCTGTTTCCTGCTGACTATACTGATCCACTGTGGATCCCCTTTTAACTTCAATGAACAGACTGGGTATAACTTCTCCATATTTCAAAGAGCACTGTTGTAGGTGATGGGAGACCTGGGTTTGAATCCCATCTGTCACTGACTTGCTGTGTGACCTTGGGCTAGTACCTCACATCTCTGAGACTCAGCTTGTTCCTCTGCTGAGTGGGTGACTCCAATGAGGTGTTCCTTGAGAAGAGTGAAGGGCTTGTCACTTAAACCAACCACTTAGGAGGCTCACAAGGTGTTGTTTCCCAAACAGATGACAGTCCAGCCCCACCAGCCCCTTTTGAACACCGCGTGGTGAGTGTCAAGGAGACCGCGACCTCAGCAGTTTACACAGTGTGCCAGCATGACGTCTTGGGAGGGTAGGTGGGCTTCCACCTTGATGAGAGAGCGGGAGCAAGAGGCTTGGGGGCAGAGACACTTGGAGACCTTATATGGCATGCTGTTGTATGCTTCTCAGGAAGGGGTTGACCAGGAGCCAAAGCCAGGAGTGGTATATATACCACACAGTGTACTAGGAAATGGATAGTCCACAGAGAGTAGGTGAAGAGAATACCTCTAGAGTGCAGAAGAGCCCACATGGTGTGAGATGAAGTATAGGGTGCAGGAGACCCACACAGTATGGGCATGGGAACCATATACTAGTGGTGGTAGGGCAATCTGAATGGTGTGGAATGAGGGAGGTAGTCCCCAGGGTATAGATAGATACTTTATGAGAGGATGAAGAAGGTCTTCTCTAAGTTTCAGGATAACCAATGTGGTGTTGGGGTGATGACTATAGTACCTCTGGGGTGCAGGATAATCCCATGGTGTTTATGGACAGAGGGCAGGACCAGAAAGTCCAGGGTACAGGATGGTCCACCATGTATGGAGTGAGCCTGTTGGGGTCTCAGTCTGCTGTGTCGTGTTTCTGCAGGGGCCGGTTTGGCCAGGTCCACAGGTGCACAGAGAAGTCCACAGGCCTCTCACTGGCAGCTAAGATCATCAAAGTGAAGAGTGCCAAGGACCGGGTGAGGCATCTGCCCTGGACCAGCTGGTGCCTTGGGCCAAGTTCAGGGCTCCTATACTTCCTTATTGGCCCCTTGGCCCTACACTTCCCCAGCCCCCTGCATGCTGATCAGGAACCCTGCCACCTTCCCTGCCTCTTTTCCATGAGTCCCACACTCTGCCCAGCACATCACCTCATACCTTGGACAACAGGGTCCCTCTGGATTTCCAGGCTTCCTTCTTGGGCCTCTCAGGTTTCCTATCTGCGGAATGGTGGGTCTGTTGTAAGAACCTGGTTTGGGTGCTGAGTCGGAAACCTGATGTGAGAGTAGGAAATGAGGAAACAGGGTGGGCATGCACCTTGGAAGGGCCTGTGTCTTGGGAGGCACAGCTGGCTCATCTTCTTGACCCATTTCTTGGAAACTCCTCTCCCATCCGACTCCACAAGGAGGACGTGAAGAATGAGGTCTACATCATGAACCAGCTCAGCCACGTGAACCTGATCCAGCTCTATGATGCCTTTGAAAGCAAGAACAGCTTTACCCTCGTCATGGAATAGTGAGTGTCTCAGGAGGTGGAGCAGTGGCTTGTCTGTGGGCCCAGACTCAGGGCTGGGGCTTGGAGCCGTGGTTCTAGGCAAAGCTCTCCCTTTCCCCTCCCCTCTCTGGGACATCTAAGGAATATCATCACCTCCAATATGCAGCATGGAGGACAAAGTCATTTGTCATAAACCAGCAGTAAACCTGACTGACCTGTAGATGTATGTTGGTTTAGCATACACAATTTGTAATAATTTTGATTTAAGCATTAACAATTGGAAATTGGGAAATTTCACATTAAAACCCAGATATCTTGCTTTTCTTACAAACGTGAACAATCTAGTAATGTTGGACCTGCGTTTCAGCTGGAACTGGTGTGCTGGAGCTCCTACTTGCTGACTCTGTAGACAGGATCGCCAGTCTCCCATTTGACACAGTCCCCACCACTCCCAACCACCCCTGAAGCTGAGACCAGGGCCTCAGAGGCCATTTATTTTTGTGCTTGTGTTGCTATTTTCCTTATGGTAGGGTTTGTAATATCATGTCATGTCATGTCTCTACCAAGAGTGAAAAAGCAACATTGTAGCCAAACAAGTTTATAATCTTGGCACAGAGTCACCAGAGTGAGCCTGGATCATCAACATTGAAGACAATCCCCAGTATTCCCTTTGGCCCATCAGTTTCTTTTTACCACCTGCACTCTGAGCTGGCAATGGGCCAGAACAAAGATCTCCATAAAAACCCCAGATGGCAGTGGCCCTCCTTAATCCCTCCTTAATCGTAACCCTCAGGCTTACGTGGGTTGGCCTCTTTTGAACCTTGGTGATATGAGTGGACAAGTCCTCTGGGAGCCTTGCTCAGGCCAGTGCCTACCTCTCTCTTTGCCCTGGCAGTGTGGATGGAGGTGAACTCTTTGACCGGATCACAGAGGAGAAGTACCAGCTGACTGAACTGGATGTGATCTTGTTCACCAAGCAGATCTGCGAGGGTGTGCATTACCTCCATCAGCACTATATCCTGCACTTGGACCTCAAGGTCAGGCTCCACCTGGGCATGTGGTGGGTGGGCCTCCAGGGTTCCTGAGCTTCTGCTGCTTTCTTACCTTAAAGAACTCTATCAACAGACCATCCTGGCTTCCATTTCTGGCTCTCTGCCATTTCCTAGCTCTGGAGTAAATGAGTCATGCTGCCTCTCTGAACCTCAGTTCTTCCACTATAAAATGTGGATAATTGTAACTCTTTAAGTGTTTTTTGAAGATTAAATGATACAGTGACCTTCTTTTCTTTAAAAATATCTTTAGAGAGAGGGAAACCAAGAAACAAACCATTAGTGATAGAGAAGAAAATGATGGTTACCAGATGGGTTAGGTGAGGGATGGGTTAGATGGGGGATAGGGATTAAGGAGGGCACTTGTGATGAGTACCAGGTGTTGTATGGAAGTGCTGAATCACTAAATTGTACACCTGAAATCTTATACTGTATGTTACCTAACTGGAATTTAAATAAAAACTTAAAAACATTTAAGATTAGTTTTAAAAAAATTAAAATAGGAACATATGCTGTGGTAACAAATATAGACAATATAGAAATGTATAAAACACACAGTAAAAGTTCTTCCCCTGTTAAGAGGTCTTCTCTATTAGCAGTTTGGCATGATACACAAATATATACAAAAGTGATCATGCTATATACATCTTGTTTTTAAACTTACCTTTTTTTCAGTTAACAGTACACTATAGACATCTTTTCTCATTCTCTTTAAGGGCCATGTGATATTCCAGTGAGTGAATGTGTTACACTCTCTTTTGTCTACTAGGATCGCCCTAGGAGTGTCATGCCTGGCTGGTAGTAAGCACTTGATACATGGCAGCCATTTCTGTGGTTTCCTACTCTGCTGGGCAAGCAGGAGGGTGTTTCTCAACAACTCCTTTCAGGAATTTCAGTGGCTCCCCACAGAAGGTGGGAAGTAGGTTGGCCAGAACTTTGTGGGTGCACATTGCTTCTTCTGACCATCTTTTCTGATTGACACCTGTAAAGTTGGACTTCTTAGAAAAATGGTAGCGATAGTAGGGAATTGACCTGTGGCTTCCCAGATCCCTACAGCTAATTCCAAGCCTTCTGGATTAGCTGCTCTGTGAGGTTGGCAGTTGGGGGAAGCACAGGCTTCAGCTCTGTGGTTCTGGGTCAAAGACCTGCCGTTGGGGCAACCCTGTGTCTCTGCAGCAGGAGTTGATTATTGCAAAGGCCCATTTCCCAGCCAAGAGTAGGGCTTGTGTTGGTTCAGTCCCTTCGTGGCCAAAAGATCTTGCCTAAGTTCCTTGATCATATTGATTGATCTTGCATAAGCTCATCAGTTGCAAAATGGGGAATAAGAGTATCTTCCTCTTAGGGGTGTTGCATGGATTAAAGCATGGAGAAAAAGCCCCAGAGCTGCTGTCCCATACAATAGCCATAAGCCAACATGTGGCTTTTAAATACTTGGAATGTGGCTAGTGTGACTGAGGAACTGAATTTTTTATTATTTTTAATTTATTTAAATTTAAAAACTGTCAGTTTAGTTATTGGTAAACTTTTAAGTATATTTGGGATGACTTCACTATGTGAATTTCCTTTTCACCTATAAATTTTATGAAATTTCAATACAATTAATTCATGAAATCTAAATATATCTAAAGTATTTCCGATGAAAATTTAGTATCTGAATTGAAATGTGCTGAAATATAAAATACACATTAGATTTCTAAGTCTTAATATGAAAAAAGAATGAAAAATATCTCATTAATATTTTTCATATTGATAACCTATCAAAATGATGAAATATTGGACATACTGCATTAAATAAAATATATTATTGAAGTTGAGTTTTAGAAAATATTTTAAGATGAATGAAAATGAGAACACAACATACTAGAACTAGAACATACTAGGATGCATCTAAATCAGGAGGAAATTTGTACCTGCAAATATGGATATCACCTCAAATCAATAATTTAACATCCTACCTTAAGAAACTAGAAAAAGAAGGCAAGTTACACTCAAAGCAAGCAGAAGAAAGGAAATACTAAAGATTAGAGCAGAAATGAATGAAACAGAGAATAGATAAACAACAGAGAAGGGATGGGGGGGTGGGCTAAATGGGTAAGGGGCATTAAGGAATCTACTCCTGAAATCATTGTTGCACTATATGCTAACTAATTTGGATGTAAATTAAAAAAAGAAAAAACAACAAAGGAGAAAATCAGGGGCACCTGGGTGGCTCAATCAGTTAAGCATCCAACACTTGATTTTGGCTCAGGTCCTGATCTCAAGTTAGTGAGATAGAGCCCAGCATTGGGCTCCATGCTGACAGGGTGGAGCCTGCTTGGGATTCTCTCTTTCCTTCTCTTTCTGCTTCTCCCCTGCTTACATGCTCTCTCTCTCTCTCTCTAAATAAGTAAATAAACAAAAACCAATAGAGAAAATCAATGAAACCAAGAGCTGACTCTTTGAAAAGATCAATAAATTGTTAAATCTTTAGCTATATTGGCCAAGACAAAAGGAGAAAATAAATTACTAAAATCAGGATTGAAAGAGGGACATCACTAGTAGCTGTAGTGATGAAAACTAGAAAGAAAGAAGGATTATAAAGCAATAATGTCAAAAATTGTATGCCAGCAAGTTAGATAAAATGGAACAAATCCTAGAAAGACACAAACTACTGAAAACTGAAAAAAATAGAAAATCTGAATCAACCTGTAACAAGTAAAGAGATGGAATTAATATAAAAAATCACCCACAAAGAAAAGCCTAGGCCCAATTTAATTCTACCAATTTAAAGAAGATCTAATTTATGTGTTTTTCTAAATGTTCATTTGAGAGAGAGACAGAGAGAGAGAGAGAGAGAGAGAGAGAGTATAAGCAGGGGAAGGGCAGAGAGGGAGGGAGAAACAGAATCTGAAGCAGGCTCTAGGCTATCAGCACAGAGCCCGACACGGGGCTTGAACTCATAGACTGTGAGATCATGACCTGAGCTGAAGTAGGACACTTAACAGACTGAGCCACCCAGGTGTCCCTAAAGAAGATCTAATTTAAAGAAGAATTAATACCAGTTCTTCACAAACTCTTCCAAAAAATAGAAGATAAGGGAACACTTCCTAACTCATTTTATGAGGCCAGTCTCATCTTGAAACCAAACTGGACAAAGATATCACACACACAAAAAAACTATAGACCAATATCCCTTGTGAATATATACGCAAAAATCATCAGTAATATATTAGCAAACTGAATACAACAACATATAAAAAGGATTGTACACATGACAAAGTGGGATTTATCCTAAGAATGCAAGGTTGGCTTAACATATGAAAGTAATCAATGTAATATGCCACACCAATAGAATATAGGACAAAACCACATGATCATTTCAATAGATGTAGAAAAAGACTTAACAAAAACCAGACAACTTTTCATGATGAAAACACTGAATGAACTAGGTATAGAAGGGAACTTTCTCAGCTTGATAAAGGCCATCTATGGAAAACCCACAGCTAATATTACACTTAATGGTAAAAGGTTGAATGCTTTCCCCTTAAGATCAGGTACAAGACAAGGATGTCTGTTCTTGCCGCTGCTATTAAACATTGTACTTGAGGTTCTTACCAGGACAATTAGGCAAGAAAAGAGGTAGAAAGCATCCCGATTGGAAAGGCAGAAACAAAACTGTCTCTATTCACAGATGACATGATCTTGTGTATAGAAAATCCTAAGAAGGGTAGAGGGAAACTATTAGAACAAATACGCAGGTTCAGCAAAGTTAAAGGATATAAGACAAATGTATAAATATCAATTGTATTTCTATATACTAGCAATCAATAATCTGTAAATAAAATTAAGAAAAAGATTCCATTTACAATACAGTAGTCCTCCCCTTATCCCTGGTTTCATATCCCATGGTTTCAGTCACCTATGGTTGACCACAGTTCAGAAGCAGATGATCCTCCTTCTGACATACAGTTAGAAGGTCAATAGCTGCCTAACACTGCATCATAATGCCTATGTCATTCACCTCACTTCTTGTCATCACATAGGCATTTTATCGTCTCACTTCATTCCAAGAAGAAGGCTGAGTATAGTGCAATAAGATGGCTTGAGGGGGGACACATTCACATAATTTTTATTAGCAGTACATTTTTATTTATTTTTTATTTTTTTAATTAAAATTTTTTAAATGTTTATTTATTTTTGACAGAGAGAGAGAGACAGAGCATGAGCGGGGGAGGGGCAGAGAGAGAGGGAGACCCAGAATCTGAAGCAGGCTCCAGGCTCTGAGCTCCAGCACAGAGTCCAACGTGGGGCTCGAACTCACAGACTGCGAGATCATGACCTGAGCCGAAGTCAGACGCTCAACTGACTGAGCCACCCAGGTGCCCCAGTAGTATTTTTATAATTGTTCTGTTTTATTATTAGTTGTTTTTATCTTACTGTGCCTAATTTATAAGTTAAATTGTATCATAGATATGTATATATAGGAAGGAACATAGCATATATAAGGTTTGGTACTATCTGTGGTCTCAGGCATCCATGGGGGGGTCTTAGAATGTATCCTCCGTGAATAAGAGGGACTACTGTAATATATAATCAAATAAAATAGTTAGGACTAAATTTAACAGGTGAAGTGCAAGATTTATTTTCTTAAAACCACAGAACATTATTAAAAGAATTTAAAGAAGACCTAATAAATGAAAGACATCCCATGGTCATGGGTTGAAAGACAATATTGTGAAGATGACAATACTCTCCAAATTGATCTATAGATTGAACACAATCTCTGTCAAAATTGCAGCTGGCTTCTTTGCAGAAATCAATGAACTGATCCTAAAACTGAGATGGAAATTCAAGGAATGCAGAATAGCAAAAACAATCTTGAAAAAGAAAAGCAAGCTGGAGGATACACATTTCCCAATTTCAAAATTTACAGCTAAGCCACAGAAATCAAAACAATGAGTTATGTGTATAAAGATGAATAGATAACCCAATGGCATACAACTGAGAGTTCAAAACCAAACCTTTATATATTTGGTCAATTGATTTTTTGATAACTGTGTCATGACAATTCAACGGGGAAAGAATAATCTTTTCAACAGATGGTGCTACGATCCCATGCTTGGTATCCATATGCAAAAGAATACACTCATATTGTAAACAAAAACTAACTCAAAATAGATTGCAGACTTAAATGTAAGACCTAAACTTATAAAATTCTTAGAAGAACACCTAGGAGTAAATCTTTGTGACCTCAGATTATTAGGTGATGATTTCTTAGATATGACTCAAAAGAAAAAGCTAGAAAAGAAAGATAAATTAGACTTTATCAAAATTAAAAACCTTTATGCTCCAAATGATATCATGAAAGTGAAATGACAGCCCATACAATGAGAGAAATATTTCCAAACAATAGATTTGATAAGGGACTTATATCTATAATATATAAAGAACTCTTACACACCAATAATTAAAAGACAAATTAAAATGGGCACAGGATTTGAACAGACATTTATCCAATAAAGATATGCAAATGGGCAATAAGCACATGAAAAGTTCTCAACATCATCAGTCACTAGAGAAACACAAATCAAAATTGCAGTGAGATACTATGTTATATTCATTAGACCAGCTAAAATAAAAAAAAAGTGACAGACAATAAGAAGTGTTGGCTATGATGTGGAGAAATTAGAACTCTCATACATTGCTGGTAGGATTGTAAAATTGTGCATCCACTTTAGAAAACGGTTCGGCAGTTTTTAAAATGTTAAATGTAGCATCACCATATGACCTAGTCATTTTAACTCTAGGTATGTATTCAAGAGAACTGAAAACATAAGTTGACACCAAAACTTGTACATAAATGTTCTTAGCAGCATTATGCATTATAGTTCCAAAGTGAAAGCAGCTTGAATATTCACTATCAGATGAATAGATACACAAATATGGTACATCCATACAATGGAATATTATTCAGCTATGAAAAAGAATGAGGTACTGATACATACTACAACATGGATGAACCTTGAGGACATTATGCTGAGTGAAAGAAGACAGATGTAAAAGGCCAGCATTTGTATGGTCATTTATATGAAGTGTCCAGAATAGGCAAAACCACAGAAACAGAAAACATGTTAGTTCTTGCCAAGATTTAGGGGTGAGGGAGATGGAGAGTGACTGCAGATGGGTATGAGGTTTTTTTTTTTTTTTTTGATGTGATAAAAATGTTCTAAAGTTGGATAGTAAGGACTATTACATAACTCTGTGAATGTACTAAAACCCAGGGAATTTTACACTTTAAAAATGGTGAATTTTATGATATCATCATTATTATTTATATTTATTATTTATACTCCAATAATGCTGCTATAAATATTAAGTTCACTTATTTAATTTTAATTTTTTAATGTGGCTGCTGGAAAAATTTTAAATTATATATGTAGCTCACATTATATTTCTATCGGACAGTGTTTTTCCAGACCTCATGAGGAAGACATGGAAACTTTAAATCTCCTGCTCCTATCTGAGGCATTCATTGCCTAATTCCATTGCACCAATAAAACCTTCTGTTGAGAGAAATAGTACCTGACATTTGCTTTGGAATCTGTACAGTGTTTTCATGCATATTATGTGATTCAATCCTCATACCTTCCCAGGAGGAAAGCAGGAAGTGGTTATTATTCCCATTTTACTGATGGAGACACTGAGGTTTCAGGAATGGGAACAGACTCACCTAAGGCCACAGACTCAGATAAAAGACCCCTTGGCCTCAGGCACTGGGCCTTGGGTCTTCAGGGCATTTCTACCGTACACCCCATGTGTGTACACCACCCTACCCCATCCAAATTTGTTTTGCATAAGCAGCAAGCATCATTCCAGGCCTCAGAGCTGATCTGAAGGACTTAAGAGGAGAAGCATCCCAAGACCACCATCTCTACCCTGTGGGTCACAGCTGTCACCATAACATGGCAGACTGACTGACATTGAGCAGCTCTGATCTCCTTGACTGGAATTCTGAAGCTTTGGTTCCCACCCCTGAGATTCTGATGTAATTGGTTGGGGTTGGGGCCTGGACACTGGGACTTTTGAGGGATCCTCTGATAATTATAATGTGCAGCTAGGCTTTGAAACCATGACCCTGATCCAACAGTCTCAACACAAGCAGCTTGTGGGTCAAGTCTGCATCACAGAAGTGTTCTGTTTGACACCTGCACTTGGGTATATGTTTAAATTTGAGTTGTCAGTATTTAAAATCATGGATTTTTCACATAAAAATATGTATTCTGGCTTCTCTTGAGGACTGGGGAAGTTTGGCAACTGGGCCTGCGTTCCTTCATTATGACTGGTGGCTGGAGCTGCTTTTCACAGGGCAGGAGGCCACCAGTTCTCCACAGTCCACACAGTTCTTTAGTGTCTCACACCAGCCCACTTTGTTTTCATGATCTATATATCCCTGTAGGGCTGCCCTAGGCCATTTATTGTCTTGGAGGCTGGGAAACTGAGGTCTGTTGACATAAGCATGGGAGTTGACACCTTCTTAGCTGTTGGCTGAGCTAAGCAGACATCTGTTTCTTTTCCAGCCGGAGAACATACTGTGTGTCAATCAGACAGGACATCAAATTAAGATCATTGACTTTGGGCTGGCCAGAAGGTAAGGGGGTTGTGGTTTGGCACTTTGACAGAACTCCTTGGGAACTGCTTGTGGCTCTCTTGGATATGGTTACAGTTCAGATAATTTTTGAGTTTTGGGACTGACACAGAAAACTTTTTCACTGAGAGGCTGGTGGCCTTCAGTTGTACAGATAGGCCTTGTTACTACCCCAGGGGTGGCTTCATGCAGACTTTGCATGACTCTGCTTCTCCTTAAAAGGCTGTGGGATTAATTGTACTTCAAACCCCAGTGTGAGCAGAAAGGGTGGGACGGTTCAAGGAGTGCCACTGGGTGGGTGTCCTCAGATCAGTTCTATTCATCCCCCAGGCCTGGGGCCAAGATGTGCTGAGCTATGTGAGGGATCTAGCACCTTCCCTGTCAGGAAGTGAGTGGTTTAAATAGGAAGGTGCATATGTAACAGTGTAGGGTGATGTTGGGGTATGTGGTTTGGGGCCACTCAAGACTGGTTAAATCTTGGTAAAGTGATGATAACATGAAATACTTGCTGACACGGGCAGTTAGGAAGGTTAAATGAAATAATACATAGAGAGTGCAGACCCATCCTATGAAGGTGGTTAGGTTCTCAAGTTTGAGTACATAAACATCATATATAATTTAAAAAATATCTTAAAGTCCCTTAAAATGCCCAAACCCTGGTGAAGGACAGTATGTCCATAGTTTTACAAACCTGTCCAGACCAATGTATGATGAATGCCGTGCCTCTGCAGGGTTCTGGTCCCTGGCATGCACACCCAGTGGTGCAGGTTTTTAGCAATGGTAGTAACAGACCCTTCATATTGGGGAGGGAATGTCCCCCAAACCTTCAAGCATCCCTAGTCTACAAACATGGCAACAGTTGTATGCCCATCCTCCAAGACTCCTCCAGAATTCTATTTCCACCAAGAATGACATTTCTCTGGGAATCACATATTTTCTAGGTAGGTCTTCACACCACAGCTGAATTTTCTTTAAATTTAAACTCTTTAAAATTTCTCTCACCCTGATGGTCATTTTCCACAAAGAAGTTGTTTTTGCCATTTTATAGGCCTAATGGTATCTTCCGCTCCATCCACAAGGGGAAGAAAGCAAAACCTTGTCCCAGTGGAGACAGCCACTTGCCTGAGCTCAGCCTCTGATGTCCAGACCTGCCTCCCACAAATAGCATTCAAAACCATAGTGGCAATCTCCCTGGGTCAAGTGGTAAATTTACCTCTTTTCAGGGGTCAAAGATGCATTTTCAGTGCCCCCATGATGGATGGGAGGCCACAGGTAATGTCATGAGAGTAACAGTAGAGGGAAGTTCATATCGTCCTACTGTACCAAATGTACAGTACTGCTTTTCATGAACAGTGCCAAATCCCCCAACCCAAATGCTTCAAAATCACATTCAATTCATAATGTAAATAATTGTTTAATATTTTTGCAAATAATGTCTTATAAAGTTGGGATGCATCCTATACACTTGTGTGTCTTATACACTAGAGCAATGTCTCTGAATCTATTTTTTATTATCACTGCCTGGCTTCCAAAGGGACTTTTTAGACATTTCTCTCCTAATCGCCAGGCCCCTCCTCATGAAATTTAATGCTACAATTGTCCTTTGTATCTTTTTATGTTCTGTGGCCCTTTGGAAATCCAGAAACCATTGTAATAGCTAAGACTTTTTGCCCTTCCAAGAACCGGTGTTCACCCCCTTGGGGCAATATTGTCTTCATCAGGAATGTATACCCTCCCAGATGTGTATGTAGTACCCTCACAAATGCCAGATGTCCAATTGCCAAATGAGTATTTACAGTGACAAACTGTGAATTCAGAGCAAAAATTAACCAGCTGAGGCTCCTGGGTTCTGGGAAGGCTTCTCTGAGCAGCTAAAAAGGAGCGATGGACAAGGTGTTGTTATCTGGGGGCAGTAGGATACTGGTAAATGTTTAACAATCAGTTGTAGGGGTGGGCGGGATGGGAATGGGGTTTGATTTGTAACCTTTGCTAATTTTGGCTGACTTCAAACTACTAACATGACATCACTGAATACAGAGTTGGGAGGAGATGTACACAATTGACTCTCATGCACCCATGAGAAGTGGCTCCAGCACAACACTGGAGCGTGTTGGGGGTGAGGGTGAGGGTGGTTGGGGGGGATGGGAGGGTGAGGGGCTGGGGTGGTGTCAGTATAGGATGTACACTGCACATGTGCAGGGTTTCTCGGGGAAGGTAGGAGCTGGGGTGGGGATGGGGGAGGGAGATATAGTGAAGATGAGGGCATTAATAGGGAGTCCTGAATGTCATGGCTAAGAAGCTGGAACATTATACTATAGGCCACTGAGTGTTGCCTGCTGGAGAGGTGAAAAAGGCTGTAGGTCAACTTACCAAACATCAGTTAGTCAAAATCTGAGTCATCCATCCCAAACTGTCTGATAAATTCATTAACATGGTCAAAGGCATTGATGACAATAATTTTTGCTGATGAACCAGAGGCAGAGGGCAAGTTCAAGAAAATAAACATGCAGAGCCACATTTAAGAGAAGGCCACCCACATAAAACTGCTGGGCACTGGGGAAGTGCAGGTGTCTGGAACACGTGGTACTCAGGAAACCGCACTCAGCAGAGCTGTGCTGACAGAGTCACAGGCTCTGGCTATGAGGCAAAAGGAAAACATCGAAAACATCCTCAACAGTCCAGCAAACTGGCCATTGGGTGAAAGGATCATTTGGCAAATTGGGTTTTGCCAAATTGGCCTGCTTCCTCGGAAGCAGGAACAATCTGTGGGGGAATGTGCAGGTGGAGCACATTTTATATGTCACAGGAATTAAATGTTTATAAAGAGGGAGGAAAAGCCAATTTTTTCCTGTAATACAAACCATCGAAAGTAAAGTTGTATTTCTGGGTGGAGCTATTAGAAGGTACTGAGATTGTCAGTAGGGTTATGGTCATGTAGGGGGCACATACGGATGTTCAGAGGCTGTGACATCCAGCAAGAGGGACCAACATTACCCCAGGTTGGGCAGTGAGAGCCATTGGTGGGTCTAAGTAGGGTCATGTCAAGGGTCAAGGATAGGGACAGGATGGGAAGTTTACTCTTGGTCTCCAGAATGTTGCTCCAATGCTCAGACTGGAATCCAAGCCTATTTCATCAGATCTTTTGGCAGGGAAAGAAGATGCCCACCCCAAACCTTGTGACGCTGCAACTTCATAGGTGACCCTATGGTCACAGAGGGCCTTATGCTAGGAATTTGGCGAGGGGGTCTTGGTGGATATTTTGACATTTAGGCTTAGTTACTGCCACAATACTGCTGTTTAACAAATGATTCAAAACTGCAGAGGCTTAAAACAATCATTTATTCTCATCCACACTGGTGTGAATCACCAGTGGTGGTGGGGGGGTGGTGCATGATATTCTGGACCTAACTCACAGCAGCTCATGACAAGGAACCTGTAAACAGTTGTCAAAACACACCATTAATTAAAAAGTCCTCTGTTTCTGAATTTGACCACTTTTGGTACCATACCTAAGTGGAACTATATAGTATTTGGTTTTTTTGCAAATGACTTCTTTCACTTAGCATAATGTCCTGGAGGTTCACCCATGTTGTAGCATGTGTCAGAATAGCCTTGCATTTTAAGAATGAATAATATTCCACTATATTATTACCTACCACATTATTATTATGTATTTTTATCTACCACATTTTACTTATGCAGTCATCCATTGATAGACACTTACTTGGGTTACTTCCTCCATTTGGCTATTGTGAATAATGCTGCTATGAACACAGGTATATAAATATCTCCTCATGATTCTGCTTTCAATTTTTTTGGATATATACCCAGAAGCGAGATTGCTGGATCATATGGTAGTTCTACTTTTAATTTTTTGAGGAACTGCCATACTGTTCTCCACAGCAACTGCACTATTTTACATTCCCACCAGCAAGGGTTCTAACTTCCCCACACCCTAGCCAACTCTTGCTATTTTCTGATCTTTTGTTTGTTTGGTTGTTTTATAGTAGCAATGATGTGCAGTGGTATCTCATTGTGGTTTTGATTTGCATTTTCCTGATGATTTGTGATATTGAACATATTTGCTTTTTCTAATTCTTACTGTCATCTCTCCAACAATAATGGTCACACTACCAGACGGACCTCCACAGAGAGCTGCTATCCAATTTGTTTGTGTTTGCTCATGTGGTTGCATGCCAAATAAGATACACTGATCTTCTCTCCTTTTGACATTGTAACTGCTAGGAGGAAGAGGACTATGGTTTTCTGATTCTCCCTAGTGACTTAGGAAAGTCTAAAGTTGGGGCCTGGGGGTATGATGATTATCCAGAAAACCACACGTGGTGGGATGTGAGGTCCAGACAACATGGCAGACAGGAAGGGTTGGGAATGTCTAGCTCTGACCAGGAATTAGTCCCAGGAATTCTCTCAGGGCTCACTCCCATGGTCCTCTGCATCCTGTTGTCCCCAGGTACAAGCCTCGGGAGAAGCTTAAGGTGAACTTCGGCACTCCAGAGTTCCTGGCCCCAGAAGTCGTCAACTACGAATTTGTGTCCTTCCCTACAGACATGTGGAGTGTGGGGGTCATTACCTACATGCTGTGAGTGCCCAGGAGCCTGGCTCCTAGTGAGAATAGGGGCCATCTGTTTTAGTTTGGGATCCTTAGAAGCAGAGAAAATTTGAGTGTGGAGTCATTTATTTGAGAGCTGTTCCCAGGAAATGCCAACAGAGGAGTAAGGGAGTGAGATGGGAGAAGACACCAGTAAAGCATGTGTTATTGAGCACTTACCACTGTAGGCAACTGGAGTTGAATACTATCGGGGAAGTCTGGGATCCATCGTGGAACAGCCCCTCACAGTTATTCTGAGGGGGGAGGGTGTAAGGGTGTTTATACACCAACTCTTACCAGTTATTGCTTGTGAGCTGGTCCTGAGAGCATTGGTTCCTTGAAACTTCTGGGTGGATAAAGCAGCTTCCACCAGAGAAGAAGCTCTCCAGCAAGGAAATGCATGTGCTATAGTACAAGTGGGGCTGGAGTGCACCAGAGCGGTAAGGAGAGGAGATGGACAGGGCAGAACACTGTCTGATGTATCATCTAACTTGTCCCTCCTGTCCTGTGCTTCCTGTTTTCTATGGACTGAGGAAGCAGAGTTAGCATGGACTGAGAGGAGATATGTACACAGATTAAGCATCCTTGTCTCTCTGTGAATTCCCTTGGTTATTTCCTCAGAGGTCCAATCAAGTCATGCTTTGCTCCCAGATTTGTCATTATGGCATAATTGCTACCTTGTGTCCCCACACTTCGTATGTGTGTACCTCACCAGGTGGGGGAAGTCTGAGGCCCGAGGCCAGCCAGTTAGAGTGTCCTATCTCTCTACCCTCACTCTAGAGGGACCTAATGAAGCCAGTTTTCCTTTGGCCCCTGAGGCCTAGAGTAATATTTAAATGAACCAGGCTGTATCAGAGACATATTAGGATATTTTTAAATTAAGTTAACATCTATTTCATAAATGGACATATTGGATTGGGTCTCAATTTATTCTTAGGCTTCAGGCTAAGGGGAAAATAGGTAAGCATGACTGAGGATTTATTCAAATACTCTTCATGCCTCTAAATTTTTAGTCCTGCCACTTCCTCCCCTAACAGAACACACTGGACTATCTCCTGTTGAGAAGTAATAGGGGTACTTTTCTTTTGAATTCTGGTTAGAGCTGCTTGTACCTTGTAAGACCTCTATCCCGTCATTGCATGTTGGCAGATATGGCTTCTACATACTGACAGTCCTTTTTCTCCTCTGTAGACTCAGTGGTTTATCCCCATTTCTAGGGGAAACAGATGCAGAGACCATGAATTTCATTGTGAACTGTAGCTGGGAGTTTGATGCTGACACCTTTGAAGGGCTGTCAGAAGAGGCCAAGGACTTTGTTTCCCGCCTGCTGGTCAAAGAGAAGAGGTACCGTTAATTGCTTGTCATTCAGAAACCATTCTGATGGTGACCATCCATCTGGGTGCTGTGAAGATCAGGCTGGTGCTATGCTTTCTCTGGACCAGTTCTGTCCAAGATTTCTTAGTCTGCTATGGCTTTGGAACAAAAAAGGTAACAGGGAAAGAGATGAAGGAAATAAAAAAATAAACAACAGGAGCATAAAATCTAGATAGAGTTTTAAAAAGGACCACATATATAAATTAGTCCTCGGTAAGTTATCAAGTAATCACTTTAATAGATTAATGTTGAAAAAAGGTTGAGATATGCAGATGTTATTCCCCAGAATAAGAGCCAGAAAACCTCATTTGTTGATAATGAAGACCTACTTAGTTTTCAGCAGGCATATCAAAGTCATGGGTTGAACCATGGAGTTTTCTGATACTCAGAGACTCAGACATAAAGAAATAATGGCAAATGACCCAGGGTGAGGCCCAAGAGTCTGAGCTCTGAGACAGCCCATAGTTCCCTGGCCTTTACTATTTTGTTCTTCTGATTGTGAAAAGTTATGAGAGGTAAAATATTTCTAATTCAAATGAACAAAAAGGACATCATTCTCTGGAAGGAGAGACAAGCTTTTTTCAAGACTTATGTTCTTTTTCTTCTTAAGAGCAATTCCAGGCCCACCTGGCCTTCCTACTTCCTGCCTCAATTTCCCAGCTCTTTCTGGAGGAGGTGATTAATCACTGTGATACATTCCCTCTGTAGAAGGCAGGGAACATTTTTGTTGATGACTTTCTTTTACTTTTAAGGAAGGGAATTTTAGACATGAGGAGTTCCTTTTTAGTTTGTGGCATGAATCTGCTTGAATGATTAATCGATTCACTGATTAACACTTCCTACCCAGCTGAACCAATTTCTGGAAAACCAGAAAAGGCAACCCTAACTAAAAGTTTCAACCTCTGTTTGATTTCACAGCTGCAGAATGAGTGCCACGCAGTGCCTGAAACATGAGTGGTTGAATAATTTGCCTGCCAAAGCTTCAAAATCCAAAGTTTGTCTCAAATCCCAATTATTACTGCAGAAATACATGGCTCAGAGGAAATGGAAGGTATCTGTTTTGTTTGTTTTTTTAAGGTAGCATTTGTCTTTTTAATGTGTCTTTTGAAAGAAATGTTGCTAAGTTTTAACTTACATTTTCATTCTAAATAGATTATTTGGGAGGGAAAAAAAAGTCTCTTATATCAAAACCTGTGATCTTGATTAAAGAATGCCACAGACCAAAACCAACTGGTATAAAGGTGGCATTTAGTTCATACTTATATGGACAATTGAAAGGACAGAATAAAGTTTGAGCATATGTTCTCAGTAACAGTAGTAGGGAAGTGCTTGGAACTTACTGCCTGAAGCTTGAGATCTGACTCCTCCACATTTCAGAAAGAGGGGCTGGGAAAGCCCTATTAGGTTTTAAAAGCTTCATAATTTTGTTTACAACAGAACCCTTGGGTATCATGGATATAAAAAGAAAAATTGCCTTCCAGGAAAAGTGGCTTTCCAACATTTTGTTATCAACTCAGATCCTCACTAAAAAACAAAAATAAAAGCCTTTACCTAGAGAGCCAGTATATAAAAATATGTATACATACACACACATATGAAACAAAAACATCCAGCCTTTGCTAAACAGAGTGAAATACACTCTGATATTTTCTGTTCTATGGTATTTGGTTTCATTAAAAAAAAGTGCTGTTCATAACCCACCAATTTGACTTCATGACCCACTGGTGGGTTTTTTTTTTAATATATGAAATTTATTGTCAAATTGGTTTCCATACAATACCCAGTGCTCATCCCAGAAGATGCCCTCTTCAATGCCCATCACCTCCCCTCCCCTCCCTCCCACCCCCTATCAACCCTCAGTTTGTTCTCAGTTTTTAAGTGTCTCTTATGCTTTGGCTCTCTCCCACTCTAACCTCTTTTTTTTTTTTTTCCTTCCCCTCCCCCATGGGTTTCTGTTAAGTTTCTCAGGATCCACATAAGAGTGAAAACATATGGTATCTGTCTTTCTCTGTATGGCTTATTTCACTTAGCATCACACTCTCCAGTTCACTGGTGAATTTTGAATCACAATTTGAAAAATCCCATTCCAGTGGGCTCCATTTTTCACAAGAAGAGGGTATATTTTCTCACTTCATAACTTGCTCCCAAATGCTCCAGAGTCATGGGGCTGTTCTACTGGAATTTTGCCACCAACTTGTTTTCCCCATTAGATTCTCAGTTTTGAACAAACCCAAGTGGCTAAACTTGTTTAAGTCCTTTTATTTCTTCTTAAAACAATTGGTCTAAAAATATACTTTTTATCCTTTTCTCCCCCTCTTTAACACCAAGAAACATTTCTACGTGGTGACTGCTGCCAACAGGCTAAGGAAATTTCCAACTTGTCCCTAATTCTCAACTCGGCTGCTCCCATGGGCCCAGAAGTTATGGACTGGTGGTGAAGTGAGACTCAAGATTTTTAATAATCCAGTCTTGTAATGATATTGATTTCATCTTTTTTGTAAAGAAAGGTTATGGCTGTTGCCTTCCTTGTGGGTGAAAAGTGGCTGTAAGAAAAGTGACCCGACCTTTTTTTTTCTGCCTTGTAAGATCATACTAAGTTGAAATGCTGTGTTTACTTCTCAAGTACACCTACTTTTGGTGATAAGTGTAGGCATGCTTTAGGTAGGTAGGAAAGCTTCTACTTTGTATATGTCAAATTTAAAGTCTAAGCTTACTCTGATTAGAGAACTCAGTAGACTGTTACACAGGGGTATGTTATGCAGCATTATCTCCTCCAGTACAAAGAATTCCTAGAATTTTGATTTGCTCAAGTGTGAGCTGACATTTTATTGTACTACCCTGTTCTTGTGGAAAGCAATGTAGATTTAGGGGTAGTGATCCTCAAATTTGTTTTAACTTGTGCTCTGTTTTGGGAATCAAACCATGCATCCTTTAATATTCTTTGAAACTTCAAAATATACCATATCACCTGTCATGGCTAAATCAGAACAATGATCATTTTGAATGTGCTTTTTAAATCCATACACATCTCCACCCTCTCCTAAGTGGTCCTATTCTGGCACTGGTAGTCTCACTTCTGAACTCCCTTCCTCAGTTATGGATTTACGGTCTAGGAAGTCTGGACACTGATATGCAATATGTAAAAGAGATATAAGAGTGTAAAATGATTTTCAGTCTTCTGAGAGAAACGCAGAATGATACATCATGAGACAATAAACTGCTGTTCTACTGCTTTATGGATATACCACTTTTAATGTTGTCATTTAACTAACTTATAAAATGATTAACAAGAAGTACTTTATTATTTGAAAGTAAAGAATGCTTTTAATTTCCTCACTTATAACCTGATTTTTGTGCTATTCCCATGAACTTCTCAAGTCAGCAGTTTTTGTTCTGTTTTTTTTTTTAAGTTTATGTATTTATTTTGAGAGAGAGAGAGAGAGAGTGAGAGAGAGAGAGAGTGCCTTGGAGGGGCAGAAAGAGAGCGAGAGAATCCCAAGCAGGCTCCATGCCACCAGCACAGAGCCCTACGCAGGGCTTGAACTCACGAACTGTGAGATCATGATTTGAGCCAAACCAAGAGTCAGATGTGCAAATGACTGAGCCACCCAAGTGCCCCTCGGGTCAGCAGTTTTAATAGGAGTAGTTACTTTTATTTATTTATTTTTATTTTTTAATTTTTGAAAGAGAGATAGCACAAGCACAGGAGAGGGGCAGAGGGAGGGATGGAAGGAATCTCAGGCAGGCTCCATGTTCAGTGTGGAGCCTGATGCGGGGCTCAATCCCGTGACCCTATGATCATGACCTGAGCCGAAATCAAGAGTTGTAGGCTCAAATGACTGAGCCACTCAAGAGCCCCAGGAGTACTTACTTTAGTTTTTAATTAGCCATGCAACAGTTTCACATGCTTTCAGGATTTTTGTCCAAATGAAGAACCCCCCTTTACCAGTTTTTGGCAGAGGAAACGGGTGTGGGGAGGGAGGCAGAAAGAGGTGAGGTGAAACCTGCTGCTGCAGTTCTCAAATTGTAACTTTCCTTGGAAGGCTAACTCTTGTCAGGAACTAAGATTTTCAGTACCAGCATATCTAGGCCTGCCAAGCTGGCCTAGTGAATGAACATCAGAAGAGATGGCTGCTGGAAACCTCCCTTTTGTAGGAGAATACAGTGATTTGGTAAAATACCTTATTTTAAATCAAGAGTTATTCTGTGGAAAGGTTTTATGAGGGCAGCCTCCAGAAGGAGCCACAGAGGTTATCTTACAGTTCTGTCAGGTACGGTGAGTCTTAAGTTCTTTGGGACTTCAGACTCTTGGTGCTATGAATCTTCTTCCCAGATAAATGTAGTTACCTTGGTCTAGAGTAGCACTGTCAGAAATATATGAGCCATATACATAATTTTAAAATTTTGAATAGCTCCTCTAAAAAAACCTGGTGAAATTAATTTTAATAATTTAACACAGTAAGTCAAAAATGTTATTTCAATTTATAATCAACATTAAAAACTATTAATGAGGTATTTTCTATGCTTTTTCTCACACAGAATCCCCAAAATCTGGAGTGTATTTTACACTTAAAATACATTTCAATTCAGATACTAGGTTTTCATCAGATGTGCTTAGTTTGGATTTAGATTTCATGAAACTTACTATGGAAAAATATAATCAGATACTCAAGTTGTTCGAAACACCTTAAATGTTTTCTGGTAGATATCCACTTTTACATTTAATTTAAATTAAATAAAGATAGAAATTCAGTCCTATAGTTGCATTAGCCATATTTTAAGTGCTTAATAGCCACATGTTGTTAGTGGCTTCTATATCGGATGGGGTAGATATAGAATCCTTTACCTATCAAATTTTAATTTTTTCTCCCTGTATGCTGTTATTCTTTACCTAGAGTCTCCTTCAGGGCTTTGTTTAGGTGAAGCCCACACAAATGTAAGTTAAGGTGATTTTAGCCTACCTTATCTGAAATTTGAGGGAGCTTTTAAAGCTTTAATTTTTTGGATATTTTTGGTCCTCTATTTTGCTGATATGTACTTAGCTCAAAAAATTTTTAGATTGCAACTGTGCTGCTATGGACTATTTCTAATGGACTTTCCATTTGAATGAATAAAGAGTGATTGGAAATTGCTGGGCAGAGAAACTGTAAAAAATAGGACCCACTTTTATAACTGTCAGGTTGGTGTGCTTGTGGGGTAAAAGGCATTCTTCCATTTTTGATGCATATGTATCCATGGTGGTCATGCCCACACTTTCACTCAGCAATTTCATTTCTAGAACACTTGAACAGAGATCTATGCAAAACATTTACTGTAGCACTATTGCTAATGGCTGAATGAAAACAATCTCATTTGCCTATCAGTATGGATTTAGTTAAATAAATTTTGCCACATCCATATAGGGAAATTACTTGTAGCTGTTAAACATAGATCTAGATGTACTGACAGCCATCTTTCCATTACAGGAAAATTATTACACACACACACACACACACACACACATATATATATATGTGTATATGGCATCATCCTATTTGTGGAGAGACATATGCTTATACATGCATTAAATTTTTTTAAATGTTCATTTATTTTTGAGAGAGAGAGAAAGTGTAAGTGGGGGAGAGGCAGAGAGAGAGGGAGACACAGAATCTGAAGCAGGCTCCAGGCTCCAAGCTGTAAGCACAGAGCCTGACTCAGGGCTGAATTGCAAAATCATGACCCAAACCTAAGTCAGACGCTTAACTGACTGAGCCACTCAGGTGCCCCTAAAATTTTCTAGGGGGAATTCCACTTTTCACTTCACAACTTTCTGAATAATTTGAATTTTTATTTTTACAATGAACATGTATTGCTTTTATAATTAAAAATTAGCAATGCAATGTCAAGTGTGGACCTTGCTTTGACACTGATTTGAGCAAACAATAAAAGATATTTCTGAGACATCCAGAGAAATAAAATTCTAAATTGCATATTTAATAATACATAGAATTTCTAATTTCTATTAATTTTGTGAGGTATGATAATGGTAATGTGGCTATAATGTAGGTTAAATGATTTCAGGAAAAAAGTGGATACAGTTAAGTAAGTGTGGTAAAATCTTTGTTAACAATTGGGTCTGAGTGATCTATATGGAGTTTCATTATACTGTTCTCTTTATTGTTCTATACATACGAAAATTTTCATTATACTATTCTCTTTACTATTCTATACATTTGATATAAAGTTTTTAAATCAGTTAAATAAACACCATAAAGAGGTGTTAAAGAACGGAGCTTCAGGGGCTTGGTTAGGATGGCAGAGGAGTAGAATGACCCTAAGCTTGCCTCCTCCCTCGAACACAGCTATATAAATATCAAATCATTCTGAACACACAAGAAATCAATCTGAAGACTGAGACAACAAAGCTGCACATCGATGAGCAGAAAAACAACCACCTTGTGGAAGGTAGGAACTGTGAGAGTTGATTTGGGAGTGAAAAGAGCTATGGGCCTTGTCGATGGGAGGGAACCCTGACTGTGGAGAGAACAGCGAGAGTAAAAGAAAGAAAGAAAGAAGAAGGAAAGAAATAAAGAAAGAAAATATGTGCAGGGGATTACACAGGAAAAAGTCTTCCTCAAAGCCAAAGACGGGGGGGGGGGGGGGGAGGGGGGAGGAAAGGGATGATTTAAATATTAAGTTTTTTTTATAAACAGTGGAGCACGGGGGCACCTGGGTGGCTCCGTGGCTGGGCAACCGACTTCGGCTCAGGTCATGATCTCACAATTTGTGAGTTCGAGCCCCATATCGGGCTCTGTGCTGACAGCTCGGAGCCTGGAGCCTGCTTCAGATTCTGTGTCTCCCTCTCTCTCTCTGCCTCTCCCCCACTCGCACTCTGTCTCTCAAAAATGAATAAACATTAAAAAAAATTTAAAAATAAAACAAACAGTGGAGCACAGAGTCTGAAGTTTCAGAGGTTAGTGCCATGGCCAGGGTCATTCATACCTGGCAGTGTTCCCGTTGGGGAGCAGGAAGGACAACCAGCCAGCAGCATGGTCTGAAGATCCCCTTGGTTGCACGGGGAGAAAGTTCCCTTGCTTGGAGTGCCTTTTGGGAGAGGTGATACATTACAGCTTCTCCAGTGGCAAAAGATCCTGCAGGGCTTTGAGATACCCCATTCCTTAGCATAGGAACAAAGACGCAGGCTGAGGGCAGTAAACTCTAGTGCTAGCTTTGTGCTGTGATTATTCCTAACTGCTGCGTGGTCACGCGACCATTTTCTGGGACAAGCCGGCACCGGCCACAGAGCAGTGACACCCTCCTCCAGAGGATCAGAGCAGGTCTGGGCCATGGGGGTCTTTGAAGTTTAGAGTTTGAAACACAGCCATGTTTGAGATAAAACACAGGAGGGCTGTGCTCCCTGGCAGGCAGACAGCTTGGACACAGGGTGAAGACGGATCTAAGGGAAGTCTGTGACACAGGATGGCTGATTGCTTGTCTGAGAGCTTCCTGAGGAGTGGTGGGTACAATCTCCCCACTCCAGAAATGAGAGCGGAGCAAAGACATTTTCACCCCTTGCCCACCAGCACTGACAGACCTCAGTGAGCTAAACAGTGCCACCAAGTGGAGACCAGAGTGGCTAAACCAAGCCCTGCCCCTCTGAGCTCAGCAGGTTCATCTCCACTAGGGCAAGTTGCCCTGAGAATCAGTGCAATAGGCTCTTCACTCAGGAGATCAGCACAAACCTCTAAGGCAAACGAAGTCTACTGATCATAGAGTCCTGCAAAGCTTTAGCTTTAGAGGAAATAGGATAGCTTCCTTTTTATTTATTTTTACTTTTAAAGTTATTCTTTAATATATTTTTAAATTTTAAAAATTTTTATTCATTCAAATATATATGTTTTACTGCTATTTTTTGGATCTAGCTTCCTTTGACAAGCAGACCAAAATACATATACGATCTTTTTTTTTTTTTTTTTTCTGGACAAAAATGACAAGATGGAGGAATTCACCGCAAAAGAATAGGAAGTAGAAATTACAACCAGGGATTTAATCAATACAGATGTATTGAACTAAACATCTTAAACTTAAAACAACAATTATAAGGATACTAGCTGGGCTTGAAAAAAGGCATAGAAGACACTAGAGAATCCATTACTGCAGAGATAAAAGAACTAAAATCTAGTCATGCCAAAATTAAAAATCCTATAACCGAGATGCAAGCCTAAATAGATGCCAAAACAACAAGGGTGGATGAAGCAGAGGAATAATCAGTGATATAGAAGATAAAATTATGGAAAATAATGAAGCTGAAAATAAAAGGGAAACAATGGTAATGGATCACAAGCGTAGACTTAAGGAACTCTGAGACTTTTTTTCATAATTAGTATTACTTTATTATTGTTTTATTTATTGGTTTCAGTAGAATTTAGTAATTCATTACTTTATATATAACACCCAGTGGTCATCACAATAAGTGCCCTACTTAATTCCCATCACCCAGCCTATCCCCCCAACCCCAGCAAACCCTAAAATGTAATAAAATTCATATCATACGATTCCCAAAAGAGGAAGAGCGGGGAAAAGGGGCAGGTTTATTTGAGCAAATTTTAGCTGAAAATTTCCTTAATCCGGGGAGGTTACAGACATCTAAATCCAAAAAGCACAGAAAACTCCAGTTAAATTCAACAAAAACCGGCCATCACCTAGACATATCACAGTCAAATTCACAAAATACACAGACAAGGAAAAAATCCTGAAAGCAGCAGGGAAAAAAAGTCCTTAACCTACAAGGGAAGACAGATCAGATTTGCAGATCTGTCCATAGAAACTTGACCAGAAGGGAATGGCAGGATATATTCAATGTGATGAATGGGGAAAATATGCAGCCAAGAATACTTTACCCAGCAAGGCTGTCATTCAGGATGGAAAGAGAGAGAAAAATGAAAGGAGTTCACTAAACCAGCCCTGCAAGAAATACTAAAGGGGACTTTTTTTTAAATGTTTGTTTATTTTTGAGAGAAAGAGAGAGTGGAAGGGGCAGAGAGAGAAGGGGACAGAGAATCTGATGTGGGCTCTGTGCTGGCAGCAGAGAGCCTGATGTAGGGCTTGGTATCATGAACTGTGAGATCATAAACTGAGCTAAAGTTGTAAACTTAACTGGGCCACCTGGTTGCCCCAAAGGGGATTATTTGAGTGGGGGCAAAAAGACCAAAAGGAACAAAGACTAGAAAGGAATAGAGAACATCACCAGAAACACAAGCATTACAGAGCCAAACACATGGCACTAAATTCATATCTTTCAATAAATTGCTCTGAATATAAATGGGCTTAATGTTTCAATCAAAAGACATAGGGTATCAGAATGGATAAAAAAACCAAGACCCATATATATACTGCTTACAAGAGACTCTTTATTTTGTTTTAATTTAATTTTTTTATTAATTTATTTTTAAATTTATATCCAACTTAGCATATAGTGCAACAATGACTTCTGGAGATTTCTTAATGATCCTTACCCATTTAGCCCATCCCCACTCCCACAACCCCTCTGGGAACCCTGTGTTCATTCTCCATATTTAAAAAAATTTTTTTAAAGGTTTATTTTTTTGAGAGACAGACAGAGACAGTGTGAGCAGGAGAGAGGCAGAGAGAGATGGAGACACAGAATCCGAAGCAGGCTCCAGGCTCTGAGCTGTCAGCACAGAGCCCGATGTGGGGCTCAAACTCATGAACTGTGAGATTATGACCTGAGCCAAAGTCAGATGTTCAACTGACTGGGCCACCTAGGCACCCCTGTTTGTTCTCCATATTTAAGAATCTCTTATGTTTTGTTCTCCTCCCTGTTCTTATATTATTTTTGCTTCCCTTCCCTTATATTCATCCATTTTGTATCTTAAAGTGCTCATATGAGTAAAGTCATAGGATATTTGTCTTTCTCTAATTTCGCTTAGCATGATACCCTCTAGTCTCATCCACTTAGATGCAAATGGCAAGATTTCATTCTTTTTGATTGCCAAGTAATACTCCATTGTATGTATATACCACTTCTTCTTTATCCATTCATCTATCAATGGACATTTGGACTAAAAGAGACTCATTTTAGACCTGAGGACACCTGCAGATTGAAAGTAAGGGGATGGAGAACCATCTATCATGCTAATGGTCATCAAAAGAAAGCTAGAGTAGCCACACTTATATCAGACAAACTAGATTTTAAAATAAAGACTGTAACGAGAGATGAAGAAAGGCATTATATCATAATTAAGGGATCTATCCATCAAGAAGATCTAGCAATTGTAAATATTTATGCCCCCAACTTGATGGCACACAAATATATAAATCAATTAATCACAAACATAAATAAACTCATTAATAATATAATAATAGTAGGGGACTTGAACACCACATTTATAGAAATGGACAGATCATGTAAGCAGAAAATCACCAGGAAAACAATGGCTTTGAATGATACCCTGGATCAGATGGACTTAACAGATATATTCAGAACATTTTGTCCAAAAGCAGCAGAATACACATTCTTTTTGAGTGCACATGGAACATTCTCCAGGATAGATGACATACTGGTTCACAAATCAACACTAAGCACAAAAAAACTGAAATCACACCATGCATATTTTCCAATCACAATGCTATCAAACTTGAAGTCAACCACAAGAAAAAATTTGAAAAGGCCACAAATACATGGAACTTAAAGAATACCCTACTAAAAAACGAATGGGTTAACCAGGGAATTAAAGAAGAAACTAAAAAGTACATGGAAACAAATGAAAATGAAAACATGACAGTCCAAACGTTTGGGATGCAGCAAAGACAGTTCTACGAGTGAAGAATATTGCGATACAAGCCTAGCTCAAGAAGCAAGAAAAGTCTCAAATACACAATCTGATCTTACATCTAAAGGGGCTAGAAAAGTAATAGCAAATAAAGCATAAAGCCAGAAGAGTGGAAATAATAAAGATACAACAGAAATAACTGATACAGAAACAAACAAACAAACAAAATAGTAGAACAGATCAATGAAACTAAGAGCTCTTTCTTGGAAAGAATTAATAAAATTGATAAACCACTTGGCAGACATGTCAAAAAGAGAAAGGACCCAAATAAATAAAATCATGAATGAAAAAGGAGAGATCAAAACTGCTACCACAGAAATACAAATAATCATGAGAATATTTTGAAAAATTATATGCCAACAAACTGGGCAATCTAGAAGAAATGGATAAATTCATAAAAATAATACACATTACCAAAACTGAAACAGGAAGAAATATAAAATTTGAACAAACTCATAACCAGCAAAGAAATTGAATCAGTAATAAAAAGTCTCCAACAAACAAGTGTCTTGGGCCAGATGGATTCCCAGAGGAATTCCACTAGACACATAAAGAAGAGTTGATACCTATTCTTCTCAAATTGTTCCAAAAATAGAAATAGAAGGAAAACTTCCAAACTCCTTCTACGAGGCCAACATTATCTTGATTCTAAAACCAAAGACCCACCCCTAAAAAGGAGAATTACAGGCCAATATCCCTAATGAACATGGATGCAAAAATTCTCAACAAGATACTAGGAAATTGAATCCAACAGTACATTAAAATAATTGGTCACCATCATCAAGTGAGATTTATTCCTGGGCTGCAGGGGTAGTTCAATATTTGCAAATCAGTACACCACGTTCATAAAAGAAAGGATAAGAACCATATGATCCTCTCAATAGTTGCAGAAAAAGCATTTGACAAAATACACATCCATTCTTGATAAAAACACTCAACAAAGTAGGGATAGATGAACATACCTCAATATCATAAAGGACATATATGAAAGACCCACAGCTTTTCCTCTATAGTCAGGAGCAAGACAAGGATGTCCATTCTCACCGCTGTTGTTCAACATAGTATTGACATATGTCAACATAGCCTCAGCAGTCAGACAACAAAAAGAAACAAAAGGCATCCAAGTCAGCAAGAAAGAAGTCAAACTTCCACTATTTGCAGTTGACATGATACTTTATGTAGAAAACCCAAACGACTCCACCAAAACATTCCTAGAATACATGAATTCAGCAAAGTTGCAGGATATAAAATCAATGTAAGGAATACAGAAATCTGTTGCATTTCTATACACCGATAATGAAGCAGTAGAAAAAGAAATCAAAGAATCGATTCCATTAACAATTGCACCAAAAACAATTAGATACCTAACAATAAACCTAACCAAAGAGATAAAACAAAACAAAACAAAACAAAAAACAAAACTTGTACTCCGAAAACTATAGAACACTTATGAAAGAAATTGAAGGATCCTGGGAAGATGGCGGCATAGGAGGATGCTGGGCTCACCTTGTGTCCTGCTGATCACTTAGATTCCACCTACACCTGCCTAAATAACCCAGAAAACCGCCAGAAGACTAGCAGAATGGAGTCTCCAGAGCCAAGCGCAGACGAGAGGCCCATGGAAGAGGGTAGGAAGGGCGGCAAGGCGGTGCGCACTGCACGGACTGGCGGGAGGGAGCTGGGGCGGAGGGGTGGCCCAGTGGCCAAGCAGAGCCCCCGAGTTTGGCTTGCAAAAGCGGAGGGGCCAGATGGAGTGTGTTCTGACAGCAAGCGGGACTTGACATCTGGAAGGTTATAAACTAACAGCTCTGCACGGAGAACGGGAGGGCTGGAGGACAATGGGAGGGAGAGTTGTTGAGCCCTGGACAACAGAGCGCTGCTTAGCGGGGAACAAAGGGGCTCACCAGCGCCATCTCCCTCGCCCATCCCCCAGCCAAAATCCCAAAGGGAACCGGTTCCTGCCAGGGAACTTGCTTGCACTGCGCAAACACCCAACGCTGTGCTTCTGTGGATCCATCCATCCATCCCATCCATCCCTTGGCGGGTCTGACTCCCTCCTGGTGCCGCAGGGCCCCTCCCGAAGCGGATCTCCGAAGGAAAAGCGAGCTGAGCCTGCCCCTCCCGCCCACGTGCACCTTGCCGATCCACCCCAGCTAATATGCCAGATCCCCAACACCACAAGCCTGGCAGTGTGCAAGTAGCCCAGATGGGCCATGCCACCCCACAGTGAATCCTGCTCCTAGGAGAGGGAAAGAGAAGGCACACACCAGTCTGACTGTGGCCCCAGCGGTGGGCTGGGGACAGACATCAGGTCTGACTGCGGTCCCGCCCACCCGACGCAAATTATTCAAGACAGCACAGGGGAAGTGCCGCGCAGTTCCGCACCACTCCAGGGACTATCCAAAATGACGAAACGGAAGAATTCCCCTCAAAAAAAGTCCAGGAAATAACAACAGCTAACGAACTGATCAAAAACGATTTAAACAATATAACAGAAAGTGAATTTAGAATAATACTCATAAAATTAATCGCTGGGCTTGAAAACAGTATAAAGGACAGCAGAGAATCTCTTGCTACAGAGATCAAGGGACTAAGGAACAGCCAGGAGGAACTAAAAAATGCTATCAATGAGCTGCAAAATAAAATGGAGACAACCACGGCTCGGATTGAAGAGGCAGAGGAGAGAATAGGGGAACTAGAAGATAAAATTATGGAAAAAGAAGAAGCTGAGAAAAAGAGATAAAAAAAAAACCAGGAGTATAAGGGGAAAATTAGAGAACTAAGTGATGCACTAAAGAGAAATAATCTATGCTTAATTGGTATTCCAGAGGAGGAAGAGAGAGGGAAAGGTGCTGAAGGTGTACTTGAAGAAATAATAGCTAAGAACTTCCCTGATCTGGGGAAGGAAAAAGGCATTGAAATCCAAGAGGCACAGAGAACTCCCTTCAGACATAACTTGAATCGATCTTCTGCACGACATATCATAGTGAAACTGGCAAAATACAAGGATAAAGAGAAAATTCTGAAAGCAGCTAGAGATAAACGTACTCTAACATATAAAGGGAGACCTATAAGACTCGTGACTGATCTCTCTACTGAAACTTGGCAGGCCAGAAAGGAATGGCAGGAAATCTTCAATGTGATGAACAGAAAAAAATATGCAGCCTAGAATACTTTATCCAGCAAGTCTGTCATTTAGAATAGAAGGAGAGATAAAGGTCTTCCCAAACAAACAAAAACTGAAGGAATTCATCACCACTAAACCAGCCCTACAAGAGATCCTAAGGGGGATCCTGGGAGACAAAGTACCAGAGATATCGCTCCAAGCATGAAACCTACGGACATCACAATGACTCTAAACCCATATCTTTCTATAATAACACTGAATGTAAATGAACTAAATGTGCCAACGAAAAGACATAGGGTATCAGAATGGATAAAAAAACAAGACCCATCTATTTGGTGTCTACAAGAGACTCATTTTAGACCTGAGGACACCTTCAGATTGAGAGTGAGGGGATAGAGAACTATTTATCATGCCACTGGAAGTCAAAAGAAAGCTGGAGTAGCCATACTTATATCAGACAAACTAGACTTTAAATTAAAGGCTGTAACAAGAGATGAAGAAGGACATTATATAATAATCACAGGGTCTATCCATCAGGAAGAGCTAACAATTATAAATGTCTATGTGCCGAATACGGGAGCCCCCAAATATATAAAATGATTACTCACAAACATAAGCAACCTTATTGATAAGAATGTGGTAATTGCAGGGGACTTTAACACCCCACTTACAAAAATGGATAGATCATCTAGACACACGGTCAATAAAGAAACAAGGGCCCTGAATGATACATTGGATCAGATGGACTTGACAGATATATTTAGAACTCTGCATCCGAAAGCAACAGAATATACTTTCTTCTCGAGTGCACATGGAACATTCTCCAAGATAGATCATATACTGGGTCACAAAACAGCCCTCATAAGTATACAAGAATTGAAATCATACCTTGCATACTTTCAGACCACAATGCTATGAAGCTTGAAATCAACCACAGGAAAAAGTCTGGAAAACCTCCAAAAGCATGGAGGTTAAAGAACACCCTACTAAAGAACGAATGGGTCAACCAGGCAATTAGAGAAGAAATTTAAAAATATACAAATGAAAATGAAAATACAACAATCCAAACGCTTTGGGATGCAGCGAAGGCAGTCCTGAGAGGAAAATACATTGCAATCCAGGCCTATCTCAAGAAACAAGAAAAATCCCAAATACAAAATCTAACAGCGCACCTAAAGGAAATAGAAGCAGAACAGCAAAGACACCCAAACCCAGCAGAAGAAGAGAAATAATAAAGATCAGAGCAGCAATAAACAATATAGAATCTAAAAAAACTGTAGAGCAGATATATGAAACCAAGAGTTGGTTTTTTGAAAAAAATAAACAAAATTGATAAACCTCTAGCCAGGCTTCTCAAAAAGAAAAGGGAGATGACCCAAATTGATAAAATCATGAATGAAAATGGAATTATTACAACCAATCCCTCAGAAATACAAGCAGATATCAGGGAATACTATGAAAAATTATATGCCAACAAACTGGACAACCTGGAAGAAATGGACAAATTCCTAAACACCCACACTCTTCCAAAACTCAATCAGGAGGAAATAGAAAGCTTGAACAGACCCATAACCAGTGAAGAAATTGAATCAGTCATCAAAAATCTCCCAATAAATAAGAGTCCAGGACCAGATGGCTTCCCAGGGGAGTTCTACCAGACATTTAAAGCAGAGATAATACCTATCCTTCTCAAGCTATTCCAAAAAATAGAAAGTGAAGGAAAAGTTCCAGACTCATTCTATGAAGCCAGTATTACTTTGATTCCTAAACCAGACAGAGACCCAGTAAAAAAAGCGAACTACAGGCCAATGTCCCTGATGAATATGGATGCAAAAATTCTCAATGAGATACTAGTAAATCGAATTCAACAGCATATAAAAAGAATTATCCACCATGATCAAGTGGGATTCATTCCTGGGATGCAGGGCTGGTTCAACATTCGCAAATCAATCAATGTGATACATCACATTAATAAAAGAAAACATAAGAACCATATGATCCTGTCAATCGATGCAGAAAAGCCATTTGACAAAATCCAGCACCCTTTCTTAATAAAAACCCTCGAGAAAGTCGGGATAGAAGGAACATACTTAAACATCATAAAAGCCATTTATGAACAGCCCACAGCTAACATCATCCTCAATGGGAAAAACTGAGAGCTCTTTCCCTGAGATCAGGAACACGACAGGGATGTCCACTCTCACTGCTGTTGTTTAACATAGTGTTGGAAGTTCTAGCATCAGCAATTAGACAACAAAAGGAAATGAAAGGCATCAAAATTGGCAAAGATGAAGTTAGGCTTTCACTTTTTGCAGATGACATGATATTATACATGGAAAATCTGATAGACTCCACCAAAAGTCTGCTAGAACTGATATATGAATTTAGCAAAGTTGCAGGATACAAAATCAATGTACAGAAATCAGTTGCATTCTTATACACTAATAATGAAGCAATAGAAAGACAAATAAAGAAACGGATCCCATTCACAATTGCACCAAGAAGCATAAAATACCTAGGAATAAACCTAACCAAAGATGTAAAAGATCTGTATGCTGAAAACTATAGAAAGCTTATGAAGGAAATTGAAGAAGATATAAAGAAATGGAAAAACATTCCGTGCTCATGGATTGGAAGAATAAATATTGTCAAAATGTCAATACTACCCAAAGCTATCTACACATTCAATGCAATCCCAATCAAAATTGCACCAGCATTCTTCTCGAAACTAGAACAAGCAATCCTAAAATTCATATGGAACCACAAAAGGCCCCGAATAGCCAAAGTAATTTTGAAGAAGAAGACCAAAGCAGGAGGCATCACAATCCCAGACTTTAGCCTCTACTACAAAGCTGTCATCATCAAGACAGCATGGTATTGGCACAAAAACAGACACATAGACCAATGGAATAGAATAGAAACCCCAGAACTAGACCCACAAACGTATGGCCAACTCATCTTTGACAAAGCAGGAAAGAACATCCAATGGAAAAAAGACAGTCTCTTTAACAAATGGTGCTGGGAGAACTGGACAGCAACATGCAGAAGATTGAAACTAGACCACTTTCTCACACTATTCACAAAAATAAACTCAAAATGGATAAAGGACCTGAATGTGAGACAGGAAACCATCAAAACCCTAGGGGAGAAAGCAGGAAAAGACCTCTCTGACCTCAGCCGCAGCAATTTCTTACTCGACACATCCCCAAAGGCAAGGGAATTAAAAGCAAAAATGAACTATTGGGACCATATGAAGATAAAAAGTTTCTGCACAGCAAAGGAAAGAACCAACAAAACTAAAAGGCAACCAACAGAATGGGAAAAGATATTTGCAAATGACATATCAGACAAAGGGCTAGTATCCAAAATCTATAAAGAGCTCACCAAACTCCACACCCAAAAAACAAATAACCCAGTGAAGAAATGGGCAGAAAACATGAATAGACACTTCTCAAAAGAAGACATCCAGATGGCCAACAGGCACATGAAAAGATGCTCAATGTCGCTCCTCACCAGGGAAATACAAATCAAAACCACACTCAGATATCACCTCACGCCAGTCAGAGTGGCCAAAATGAACAAATCAGGAGACTATAGATGCTGGAGAGGATGTGAAGAAACAGGAACCCTCTTGCACTGTTGGTGGGAATGCAAACTGGTGCAGCCACTCTGGAAAACAGTGTGGAGGTTCCTCAAAAAATTAAAAATAGACCTACCCTATGACCCAGCAATAGCACTGCTAGGAATTTACCCAAGGGATACAGGAGTACTGATGCATAGGGGCACTTGTACCCCAATGTTTATAGCAGCACTCTCAACAATAGCCAAATTATGGAAAGAGCCTAAATGTCCATCAACTGATGAATGGATAAAGAAATTGTGGTTTATACACACAATGGACCCACAACTATATGATCAATTCAACTTCAACAAAGCAGGAAAGAATATCCAATGGAAAAAAGACAGTCTCTTTAACAAATGGTGTTAGCAAACCTGGACAGCAACATGCAGAAGAACGAAGCTGGACCTATTTCTTACACCATACACAAAAATAAATTAAAAATGGGTGATAAGACCTACATTTTGAGACATCAAAATCTTAGAGGAGAACACAGACAGCAACCCCTTTAACTTTAGCCCTAACTTCTTACTAGACACATCACCAGAATCAAGGGAAACAAAGACAAACATGAACTACTGGGACTTCATCAAAGTAAAAATCTTCTGCACAGCAAAGGAATCAATCAACAAAACTGTAAGGCAGCCTATGGAATGGCAGAAGAGATTTGTAAATGACACATCTGATAAAGAGTTATCAAAATAAATATTATAAATATTTAAGAAATAAGCAGAAGAGAGAAATAGTTTTCCAAAGAAGACATCCAGATGGCTAACAGACATGAAAAGATGGTTAATGTCACTCATCACCAAGGAAATACAAATAAAAACCATGATGAGATACCCCCTCACACCTTTCAGAATGGCTAAAATTAGCAACACAAGAAACAACAGGTGTTGGTGTTGATTCAGAGAAAGGGGAACCCTCTTGCACTGTTGGTGGGAATGCAAACTGGTGCAGCCACTCTTAAGAACAGTATGGAGGTTCCTCAAAAAGTTAAAGATTCCTCGAAAAGTTAAAAATTGAACTACCCTACAACCCAGCAATTGCATTATGAGATATTTATCCAAAGGATACAAAAATACAGATTTGAAGGGGTACGTGCTCCCCAATGTTCACAGTAACATTATCAACAATAGCCAAACTATGGAGAGAGCCCAAATGTCCATAGACTGATGCATGGATAAAGAAGAGGTGGTGGGGGTGCCTGGGTTGCTCAGTCAGTTAAGCATCCAACTTTGACTCAGGTCAGGGTCTCACAGTTCGTGGGTTCGGGCCCTGTGTTGGACTTTGTGCTGAGTTTGGAGCCTGGAGCCTGCTTTAGATTCTGTGTCTCCCTCTCTCTCTCTGCCCGTCCCCCACTTGTGTTCTCTTTCTCTCCCAAAAGTAAATAAATATTACAAAAAAAAAAAAAAGAGATGAAGAGGTAGTGTATACCCCTGCCCCCCCCCCACACAATGGAGTGTTAGTCATCAAAAAGAATGAAATCTTGCCATTTGCAATGTGAATGGAGCTAAGATGTATTATGCTAAGCAAAATTAAGTCAATCAGAGAAAGACATACCATATGATTTCACTTATATGTGGAATTTAATAAAGAAAACAGATGAACATATGGGAAGGGGTAAAAAGAGAATAGAGGGAAACAAACCAAAAGAAACTTAAAAAAAAATTTTTTTTTTAATATTTATTTTTGAGACAGTATGAGCATAAGCCAGAGAGGGACAGAGAGAGGCGGTGACAGAGGATCTGAAACTGGCTTTGTGTTGACAGCACAGAGCCTGATGTGGGACTTGAACTCAAGAGCCATGAGATCATGACCTGAGCCAAAGTCAGCTGCTTAACTGACTGAGCCACCCAGGTATCCCAAGAAACTCTTAATGACAAACATGGGTTGATGGGTAGGAGATGGCCTAGGAGGGTGATGGGTACTAAGGAGGGAACTTGTGATGAGCCCTAGGTGTTGTATGTAAGTGATGAATCACTGAATTCTACTCCTGAAACCAACATTGCACTTGTATGTTAACCAACTAAAATTTAAATTAAAAAAAAAAAAAAAAAAAAAAGGTGTGGTGGGGGAAAGATGTGGTTTATATACATAATGGAATATTACTCAGCAATCAAAAAGAATGAAATTTTGCCATTTGCAATGGCATGGCTGGAGCTAGAGTGGATTATGCTAAGTGAAATAAGTCATTCAGAAAAAGACAAATACCATACGATTTCACTCATATGTGGGATTTAAGAAACAAAACATACAAACACATCAAGAGGGGGTAAAAAAAAGAAAAAAGTGAAAGGGAAAGAAATCACAAGAGGCTCTTTGACAATAGGGAACAGACTGAGGGTTGATGGAGGGAAAAGGGTGGGGAATGGGGCTAGATGGGTGATGCATATTAAGGAGGGTACTTGTGATGAGCACTGGGGTGTTGTATGTAAGTGATGAATCACTGAATTCTACTTCTGAAACCTATATTGTACTCTATGTTAACTAACTGGAATTTAAATGAAAATATGAAAAGAAAAATAGAAAATAAAGAATAAAAAGAAAAGAACTGAGCTTCCATAAAATCTTTACAACAGTTCTGAAAGAGACTCACTAGGTAGTAAGCATCTATCACTGGGAATGTGAATGTGTGGGAAACACATTGTAGAAAGAATTTGTGCCCTAGGAGGGCATTTGGATATATTGCCTTAAGGCAATCCTCACCTCCCCACCCCAATTAAGGAAATAACCAAGTAAGAAATAACGTTCCAGATAGTCAAAATAAATTACCATCACCTGCTTTAAGGCATAAAGGGGAAAAATGTCACCAACAGAACTTCTATTTACTTTCATGGAATCAACAGTGAAAAGGCAATCTCAGAAGTGGGAGGAAATATTTGCAAATCATTTATCTGCTAAGAGGTTAATATCTAGACTATGAAAAGAATTCCTAAAACTCAGCAACAAAAAATAATGATTCAAAAATGGGCAAAAGACTTGGACAGATGTGTTTCATAGATGATAAACAAATGGCCAGTAGCACATGAAAAAAATGCTCATTAATCATTACAGAAATGCAAATAAGGACAATGAGATACCACCTCATACCCATTAGAATAGAAAAACAAAAACAAAAACAACAGAGTAACAAGTGTTCAGAAAATAAGTGTTGGCAAAAGAGTTAAGATGATGGAGCAGCACAGAGACACTGAGCTTGTTTCTTCCCTGAAACGCAGCTAGATCAGCACCAAACCATTTTGAACACCTGGGAAATTAACCTGAGGATTAACACAACAATTTGTATAACTTGAGCCACAGAACTCAGCAGAAAGAGAAAAAATTATTATTATTATTATTATTTTTTACTTTTTAATTTTTAAAGATTTCTTATTCTATTTCATTTTATTTTATACTATATATATATATATATATATATATATATATATATATAATTATTAAAGTTTTCTTACCTTTTCTTTTCTTTCCCTTTTTTCTCTATCCTATCAAGCTTCTCACAACAAGCAGATCAAAACACAACTATGGTCTGGCTTTCATTATTTGATTTTGTGTTTTGTTTTTAATTTTAACTTTTAATTTTATTATTTTTTCTTCCTCCAAAATGACAAAACAAAGGAATACACCTCAAAAGAACAGGAAGAAATGACAGCCAGGGGCTTAATCAACACAGATATAAGCAATATGTCTGAACTAGAATTTAGAACCATAATAATATGAATACTAGGTGGGGTTGAAAAAAGCACAGAACCCCTTCCTGCAGAGATAAAAGAAATAAAATCTAATCAGGACAAAGTTAAAAATGCTTTAACTGAGATGCAATCTCAAATGGATGCCACGATGGCAAGGATGGACAAAACAGAGCAGTAAATCAGTGATACAGAAGATAAAATTATGGAGAATAATGAAGCAGGAAAAAGGAGAGAAACAAAGGCAAAAAGATCACGATACAAGACTTACAGAACTCAGTGATATATTGAAAAGGAATAACATCTGAATCATAGGAGTCTCAGAAGATGAAGAGAGAGAAAAAGGGGCAGAAGATTTATGGTAGCAAATTATAGTGGAAAACTTTCCTAATCTGGGGAAGGACACAGACATCAAAATTCAAGAAGTACAGAGAATTCCCATTAGATTCAACAAAAACCGACCACCACCAAGGCATATCATAGTCAAATTCACAAAATACACAGACAAGAAAAGATTTATGAAAGCAGCAAGGGAAAAAAGTTCTTAACCTATGGAAGACAGATCAGGTTCACAGCAGACATATCCACAGAAACTTGGAGGCCAGAAAGGAGTGACAGGATATAGTCAATGTGATGAATGGGTAAAATAAGCAGCCAAGAATTCTTTGTCCAGCAAGGCTGTCATTCAAAATAGAAAGAGAGATAAAGAGTTTCCCAAACAAAAACTAAAGGAGTTCATGACCACTAAACCAGCCCTGGAAGAAATTTTAAGGGGGGGTTTTGAATGTAGAAAAGATAAAACAAAAAAGACCAAAAGCAACAAAGACTAAAAAGGCCCAGAGGACATCACCAGAAATACTAACTCTATAGAAAACACAATTGTACTAAATTCATATCTTTCAGTACTCACTCTAAATGTCAATGGACTAAATGTTCCCATCTAAAGATTCAGGGTATCAGAATGGATTAGAAAAGAAGACCCATCTATATGCTGCTTACAAGACTCATTTTCGACCTAAAGACACCCACAGATTGGAAGTAAGGGAATGGAGAACAATCAATCATGCTAAGTAGCTGGAGTAGCCATACTTATAATATATGAACTACATTTAAAAATAAAGACTATAACAAGAGATGAAAGGATTATATCATAATTAAGGGGTATATCTACTAAAAGGATCTAACAACTGTAAATATTTATGCCCCCAATGTGGCAGCACCCAAATATATAAATCAATTAACCACAAACATAAAAAAGCTTGTTGATAATAATACCATAATAGTAGGGGATTTGAACACCACACTTACAACAATGGACAGATCATGTAAGCAGAAAATCAACAAGGAAACAATGGCTTTGAATGACACACTGGACCAGATGGACTTAACAGATATATTCAGAACATTTCATCCAAAAGCAGAATACACATTCTTTATGAGTGCGCATGTAACATTCTCCAGAAGAGATCACAAATCAGCCCTCAACAAGTACAAAAAGGTTGAGATGATATCTTGCATATTTTCAGACCACAATGCTACAAAACTTGAAATCAACCACAAGAAAAAATTTGGAAAGGTAACAAATACTTGGACACTAAAGAACATCCTACTAAAGAATGAATGGGTTAACAAAGAAATTAAAGAGGAAATTTAAAAAGTCCATGGAAATCAATGAAAATGAAAACACGACAGCCCAAAACCTCTGGGATGCAGCAAAGGCTGTCATAAGAGGGAAGTATATAGCAACCAGGCCTTCCTAAAGAAGGAAGAAAGGTCTCATATACACCACCTAACCTTACACCTAAAAGAGCTGGAAAAAAGAATAGCAAATAAGGTCCAAAACCAGCAGGTAAATAATAAAGATTAGAGAAGAAATTAATGATATCGAAAACAAACAAACAGAACAGATCAACGAAACCAGGAGCTGGTTCTTGGAAAGAATTAACAAAGTTGATAAAATCCCTAGCCAGGCTGATCACAAAGCAAAAGGAAAGGACCCAAATAAAGGGGAGAGATCACAACCAACACAACAGAAATACAAACAATAATAAGAGAATATTATGAGCATTTATATGTCAACAAATTAGGTAATATGAAAGAAATGGATAAATTCCAAGAAACATAAACTACCAAAACTGAAACAGGAAGAAACAGAAAATTTGAACAGACCCATAACCAGTAAAGAAATTGAATCGGTAACCAAAAATCTCCCAACAAGAGTCCAGGGCTGGAATTCTACTAACATTTAAAGAAGAGTTAACACCTATTCTTTTTTTTTTTTTTTTTTAAACGTTTATTTTTGAGACAGAGACAGAGCATGAACGGGGGAGGGTCAGAGAGAGAGGGAGACAGAGAATCGGAAGCAGGCTCCAGGCTCTGAGCCATCAGCCCAGAGCCTGACGCGGGGCTCGAACTCACCGACCGTGAGATTGTGACCTTAGCCGAAGTCGGACGCTCAACCGACTGAGCCACCCAGGCACCCCACCACCTATTCTTTTGAAGTTGTTCCAAAAAATAGAAATGGTAGGAAAACTTCCAAACTTATTCTACAAGGCCAGCATTGCCTTGATTCCCAAAACCATACAAAGACCCCCTGAAAAGAAGACCTCCAGACCAATTTCCCTAATGAAGATGGATGCAAAAATTCTCAGCAAGATACTAGCCAACCGGATCCAACAATACATTAAAAGAACTATTCACCACAATCAAGTGGGATTTATTCCTGAGCTGCACGGCTGGTTCAATATCTGCAAATTGATCAATATGATAAATCAAATTAATAAAAGATAGGATTAATAACTCATAATCCTCTCAATAGACACAGAAAAAGCATCTGACAAAATACAGCATCCTTTCTTAAAGCCCTCAAGAAAGTAGGGACAGAAGGATCATACCTCAAGATCATAAAGGCCATATATGAAAGACTCACTGCTAATATCATTCTTAATGGGGAAAAACTGAGAGCTTTCCCCCTAAGTTCAGGAACACAAGGATGTCCACTCTCACCACTGCTGTTCAACACAGTATTGGAAGTCTGGGACTCAGCAATCAGACAATACAAAGAAATAAAAGGTATGCAAATTGGCAAGAAGGAAGTCAAACTTTCACTTTGCAGATGACATTATACTCTATGTGGAAAACCCAAAAAACTCCACCAAAAAAACTGCTAGAACTGATCTATGAATTCAGCAAAGTCACAGGATATAAAATCAATGTACAGACATCAGTTGCATTTTTATACATCAATAATGAAGTAGCAGAAACAGAAATCAAGGAATCCTATTTACAATTGCACCAAAACCCATAAAATACCTAGGAATAAATCTAACCAAAGAGGTGAAAAATCTACGTACTGAAAACTATAGAAAGCTTATGAAAGAAATTGAAGACACATACACAAAAAGGAAAAACATTCCATGCTTACAGGTTGGAAGAACAAATATTGGGGTGTTCGGGTGGTCTCAGTCAAAGCGTCCAACTTCAGCTCAGGTCAAGATCTCACAGTTCGTGGGTCTGAGCCATGTGTCAGGCTGCGCTGATAGCTCAGAGCCTGGAGCCTGCTTCGGATTCTGTGTCTGCTTCTCTATCTGCCCCTCCCCACTCTCACTCTCCCTCTCTCCAAAAATGAACATTAAAAAAAAAAATTTAATTAAAAAAAAGAACAAATATTGTTAAAATGTCAGTACTACCCAAAGCAACCTATGTATTAAATGCAATACCTATCAAAATAACACCAGCATTCTTTACAGAGCTAGGATAAACAATCCTAAAATTTGTATGGAACCAGAAAAGACCGTGAATAGCCAAAGCTAGGATTTGAGCCTAATCCTCAAAAAGAAAACCAAAGCTGGAGGCGTCACAATTCTGGATTTCCAGATGTATTACAAAGCAGTTTGGTACTGGCACAAAAAACAGACACATACATCAATGGAACAAAATAGAGAACCCAGAAATAGACTCACAAACGTATGGCCAACCAATCTTTAACAAGGCAGGAAAGAAAATCCAGTGGAAAAAAGATGGTGTCTTCAGCAAATGGTGTTGGGAAAACTGGACAGGGACATGCAGAAGGATGAACCTGGACCACTTTCTTACACCGTACACAAAAAAACTCAACATGGATGAAAGACCTAAACGTAAGACAGGAAGCCATCAAAATCCTGGAAGAGAAAACAGGCAACAACCTCTTTGACCATGGCTGCAGCAACTTCTTACTTGATATGTCTCTAGAGGCAAGGGAAACAAAGGCAAAAATGAACTATTGGGACCCATCAAGATAAAAATCTCCTGCACAGCAAAGGAAACAATCAGCAAAACTAAAAGGCAACCGACAGAATGGGAGAAGATATTTGCAAATGACGTATCAGATAAAGCATTAGTATCCAAAATCTATAAAGAACTTAACAAACTCAACACCCAAAAAATAAATAATCCAGTGAAGAAATGGGCAAAAATCATGAACAGTTTTCCAAAGAAGACACCCAGATGGCTAATAACCACATGAAAAGATGCTCAACATCACTCATCATCAGGGAAATACAAATCAAAACCACAATGAGATACCACCTCACGCCTGTCAGAATGGCTAAAATTAACAACCCAGGCAACAACAGATGTTGGTCAGGATGCGGAGAAAGAGGAATCCTTTTGCACTGGTAGTGGGAATGCAAATTGGTGCAGCCACTCTGGAAAACAGCACAGAGATTCCTCAAAAAATTAAAAATAGAATTACCTATGACCCAGGAATTGTACTGTTAGGTATTTGTCCAAAGGATACAGGAGTGCTGTTTTGAAGGGGCACATGCACCCCCATGTTTATAGCAGCACTATTGACAATAGCCAAAGTAAGGAAAGAGCTCAAATGTCCATCAACTGATGAATGGATAAAGAAGATGTGGTATTTATATGTAATGGAATATTACTCAGTAATAAAAAAGAATGAAATCTTGCCATTTGCAACAACATGGATGGAACTAGACTGTATTATGCTAAGCGAAATAAGTCAGTCAGAGAAAAACAAATACATTTCCCTTACATATAGAATTTAATAAACAACATAAGATGAATATAAGGGAAGTAAAGATAATATAAAATCAGAGAGGGAGACAAACCATAAAAGACTATTAAATACAATGAACAAAAATTGAGGGTCGCTAGCTGGTTGTTAGGTGGGGGAATGGGCTAAATGGGAGAGGGGCATTAAGGACACTTGTTGGGAATGAGCACTGGGTGTTACATGTAAGTGATGAATCACTAAATCTATTCCTGAAATTATTACACTATATATTAACTAACTTGGATTTAAATTTTTAAAAAGTGAAAAAAAAAAAAGTGTTGGCAAGGATGTAGAGTAATTGAACCCTTGTGTACTGTTGGTGGGAACGTCATATAGTGCAGCTACTAAACAGTTCCTCAAAATTTTAAAAATAGCATTCACATGATCTAGCAATCCCATTTCTGTGTATATATCCAAAAAGAACTGAAAACAGGGTCTCAAAGAGATATTGTACCCCATGTTCATAGCAGCATTATATACAACAGCCAAACGGTGGAAGCAACCCAAGTGTCCATTTATAGATGAATGGATAAAACAAAATGTGGTATATCTATACCATGGACTACTAGAATACCTTAAAATGAAAAGAAATTCTGACACATGCCATGAGAATGAACCTTAAGGACATAATTTTAAGTGAAATAAGCCGCTCACAAAAAGACACTCTTGTACCGACCTAGAATAGCCAAATTCAGATATAAACATATGGTAATTGCCAGGGAGGCAATTAGGAGAGGGACGAATAAGTTGTTTAATGGGTGTAATCAGCTACACAAGATGAAAAGAGCTCTGGAGATTGGTTGCTAACAGTGTGAATGTAACACTACTGAACTCTGTATTTAAAAAATGATTAAGAAGCTATGTTTTATGTTAGGTACATTTTACAATTAAAAAAAAAAAGTGAATATGCTTAATTTTACTTGGTGATGAATAGACAGACTGCTTTTCACTCAAAGCCAGAAATCTAAATCTTGGCATCAAATAAAAACAAATTATATACTTTCTTAAAATAAACTAGGAAAAGACTAACTTATTCATTTTAGATGAAAGCAATGAGCTACTATTTAAGAAATGCCTTCTAAGTACTATGCACTTTATAGAAATATTACCTTCAGTTCTCACAAGGCAGAGAATATCTCTACTTTATAAATGAGGAAACTGAAGCTCTTTTAAGGTTCTGAAATTTCCTTACGGTGGAAGTGGCAGAGTCACAATTTAAATACCAATGTATGTGCTTCCAAAGGCTCATGTTCATTTCCCTCTATCACAGGGCTTGCTAGACATTATGCCTGAGTTAGGATCATTTGACCGTGGCTTTTCTTTTAGATTTCCAGATCTTGGAAGGATCTGGAATTAAAAAGGGCAGGGGAAGAAATTACTCTTTTAAATGTTAGTCTGCTTTTTTTTTCTTCTTTAATGTTTATGTATTTATTTTGACAGAGAGAGAGAGAGAGAGAGAGACAGACAGACAGACACACAGACAGAAAGGAGAGAGCACGTGCATGCTAGTTGGGGAGGAGCAGAGGGAGAGACAGAGAATCCCAAGCAGGCTCCGCACTGTTAGCACAGAGCTGGAGGCTGGGCTCAATCTTATGAACCAGGAGATCATGACCTGAGCTGAAACCAAGAGTCAGTCAGACATTTAACTGACTGAGCCACCCAGGCATCCCAAGAAATCCCTGTTTTAGCACTCCAGGTCTATACAGCAGGTATTACATCTTACTTATAGCAAATAAAATACAACCCCTATTGACACTATTCTGAATAGATTTTAAAATTTGGATATTCTTCATGGCTATACTTGATTTAATTAAAATCATACCTGGCACAATGCCTCTGAGCCCCTAGCAATGTATCTTCCATAAAGGTCCTTTCTTATAGTTATAAAATAAGGAGTATTTTTAGTAAGGTTACATTCTTCACTATGTGGGTGTGAAAGAAAATAGCCCTCAGTCCATCTGACTTTTTAATATGCTGTTAATGTGTAATTCATTACATGAGACCTTTATATGTGAAGTTCTCTCTATATTCTAACATTTGCTAAATACTTACTTATACCAGGTACTGTGCTAAATGTTTTATATGTATCAGCTCAGATACACCTCCAAATTATTCTATGAAGTAGACACCATTTTTAGTCCTGCTTATAGATGAGGCATGAAGAAGTTAATTAGTTTTCTCAAGGTTCCATAGGTAGTTAAGTGGCTGTAAACTCAGGGAGTCTGATTCAAGAGTTTGTTGTCTAGTGAGCATTATTATGGTTCAGCATATGGCCTTTTTCTTCTAGAGTAGACAGCTTTTAGCATAGCAATGACTCCCCCAAACTGATGACAAGGGCAACCTGAATGCATATAAAAAGAAATATTTATTAACTCAAGCTGTACCATATACTGATTTAGTCAAACAAGAAATTTACACAAAAACCTAAGTAAAATCCATAGTATTCCATTCAGACCTGAATTTTATATTGATAGGACAGGAGAATGTCTTTTGCTTAAAACAAAAGAGCAAAATGGCTCCAATTCCATTTTGTAGGAATGCAGACCTGTGGGGAGCCAAAGCCATGCCAACCAGGCACTGGGCCTGACCTAATGAATTTGTCGCCCATGTCACCAGCCAGTTTGCTTCCAAGAACTCAGCCCCAGCACTGACTTCTTTGCTTTTAAGGCAATAGTCTTCGGATCCTTGTTATAAGAGTTCAAATAAAATTCCAAAGCTCTCACATCTTCATTGAGGTGGCAGATGTACTATTAGTTTGCAGCCAATGGCAGTCTGGAAGCTGAAATCACTCTGCTATAACCTTTTGTGCTTTGGCAGCATTTTCCAAAATTTTCCTTTTCCATTCTTCATAATCCTGTGTCAGATCTTCATCTTTCTGCAGTTTATGTGGTCTGTCTACTACCTTCTCTGTTTCTATGAAAGAAAATTTTCAAAAGTGTTTCAAAATTCTTACAAGTAAAAAAAAAGTAACCTTGTTTCAAAGATCTTATTAATTAAAAAATATGGAATATAATGCTGAAAACTGGAAACAGTAGCTAACACATTAGTTTTTTGCTCTTTTACTCCATGCACCTCACAACATCCTTAAAATAGTTAACATTTATCAAGCACCTATCTTGTGCTTCAAGACACTGAACCAAGAACTTCAATGGCATTATCTCATTCAACCCTCACCATAATTCTATGAAGTGGGTGCTAATATTAACCGCAAAAGATTAGAAAATTCAGGCTTACAGAAATAAGTGACTTTCCTAAAGTTCTAGAGTCAGTGGGTATTAAAGCAGGATTTGAACCTAAGCCGTTTGGCTTCAGATAGGTTCTTACATAATATTTCTATTAACTTCTTTAAATGACTACTTGGAAAAGTGTCTTATCAAATAAATGATTGTTAGAATTTATTTAAAACCTGACTCTTATCAGGCAAGCAGCTAAAGCAGCACAGGACTATTCACTGCATTAAACTCACTGTACACTAATCCCACTGCACTAATTTCAAAGCTTGTCCAGTGTTAATACAACTTACCTTTTGCTGGAGGTTCAACCATTGTCTTCTTTTTCTTCTGTGGTGGAGTAGCTGAATCTCCAGCCTCTCCTTTAAGGGAAAAAACGTGTTACCTACTAACTAAATTTTCTCCTATTCTTAATTTTATTAGTTGGGCACATTTTGGATTACAAATAAAAATTAGATACTTTGACCAAATACTAGGATAAGGAGAAGGCAAATGATCTTGCCCTTCTCTTTTCTTTAGTTTCTCTTGTCAGACTTGAGAATCTTTTCTATTCTAGCTTATGTATATGGAGGCTAGCATTTAACATTGGAGCATGTTAACAGAAAATCTATTTTTCAGGCATGGAGTCATATAATCACAGGTGTTTTAAAGGTCATTATGCTACTTTATTTGAAAAACCAAGTAATTTCTCACTAAAAACTTACTTGGTCCACATTAAATACAGAATTCAGAAAGCAGCCATTTTGCAAGTTTGAAAATATTAGGCTTTTACCAGTAAGTTTACATTTTCAAATAACACATTCTTGAAATATAGAATGAATACTCACTGTCAGCCTGCCATCCAATCTTCTCTAATTGTTTACATAGTCGATCAAATATGGCTTTTTTCACACCAGATGTGGCTACCATTTTATTTTTATCCACCTTTAGCTTTAAAACCCTATAAAAGAGTTTAATAAATTACTATTTTTAAGACCAGTATAGCTATCTCTGGCCAACCATATTATCAACTTATTTCCTTTCCACTCATGCTTTATGTTTAGTTTTCCTTTTATTCCAAACATATATTATTAGCTATAATCATGTAAATTTGCCTTTTAAAACTACTTATTTAGTTGTTTGTTGGACTGACAGTTAAAATATAATGGGATCTGTCATGTAACAAAAGGGGCACACAGGGGCACCTGGGTGGCTCAGTTGGTTGGGCATACGACTTTGGCTCAGGTCGTGATCTCACAGCTCATGGGTTCAAGCCCTGCATCAGGCTCTGTGCTGACAGCTCAGAGCCTGGAACCTTCTTCGGATTCTGTCACAGTTTCTCTCTGCCCCTCCCCCCTCTCTCTCTCAAAAATAAATTTAAAAAAATTTTAAAAAAGGGGGCACACAGAAGACATCTGTATAGTGGTTCATGCCTTGAAGAACTCTCAGTGAATCTCAGATGTTACTAATTTGCTGAATGACAATCATAGCATTTTTAAGTGTTCAACTCACTTTAACCCATGATACTTATGTTTATACTATAGGAAGATAAATCACTTTCACCTCCCCAATTACCAATCACCTTCCTAATTACCAGTCCACAACAACTACTAATGAAATATACAAGAGACTTCTTGTTTAGGATAAATCTAGTCAAACCTCTGTTTGCTCAGTGTAATTTGGTTTCAAAAGTAGGGTTAGTTGTTAATATTGTTTTTTGTAACAGCCGCCATACTCTTTCTCCACATACACATATCTTTGTTGAAATAAAAGGACATTTTCTATGAATGCCAATTAATCATTCTAGGTGTGTAGCTAATAGAGCTAAACAACCAAAATTAGAGGCTGGGTAGTAAGAAACCCAGTCTTTACAGGACAACTATATTTTGTTTTATAAGGAGTTTCCCAGCAAGATCAAATAAGACAACTTTAGACAAAGATAACAGGAGTATTTCCAAGGTACCATTTCAGTATGCACAAAAATAACCCCAAATTTTAAAATTCAGATGTAAAAATTCATCACTGGTGTTTTCTAAATTATTTAAAAAACAGCTGCAATTGGTACTTAAAAAAGATAGGACTGGAATAATCATAAACCAGTTTTAACGACAGATTTTATCACTCTTAAAGGTAGACCCTGGAGGTGCCTGGCTGGCTAAGTCAGAAGAACATATGACTCTTGATCTTGGGGTTGTGAGTTTGAGCCCCACGTCAGGTGTACAGATTACAAAAGAAAATAAAAAACTTAAAAAACAAAACATGGACCCTTGGCAAGCAGACTACTGGCAACAGTGATCCAAATTGTCAGATATATTGTAGGCTAAACAGAATCTGGTCACTTGGCCACTATTCCTAAATTATTTATATGGGAAAACATGCTCTGTGTTGAAATAAACTGAATTAGAAGTCTTCTTTGGGAATGAGAAATCTCTTTTGTGAACTGTGGACTTTTCTCAATATTAAAAGGCACACTTACTTGCATGCTGAAAGTAGTGCAGCAGTGGTGAAAAGTGGCCTAGATAAGTCGAGATCCAACTGCTGTGTTTGTGGAAGACTGGACTCATAGCTAAGGGAAAGCAGTGTTTGCAGAATTATTTGTTAAAAAATATTATTTCAAAGGGACTGAAAATGCATATGAGAACTTACTAAGCCATTTAAATGCATGAGCTATACATCATATCACCTTACCATATTAGTTATTTTTTAAGACTGAAAATAGGACATTAGATAATTCTGCCTTTTGTATCAGTATAAATTTTCAGTTAAGACTCTTTATGCTTCTTACCTTTGCAATATCTTTGAAGCCATGTTCACTGCTTCTGTACAGCTAAATTGTACAGCTAGGTCTCTTATTCCAATATTTGAATTCAGGCCCAGTAAACACTCAAAAGATTTAAGACAGCTCTGATACATCTTCTTGTTCAAACCAGAAAGTTTAATTAAATAAACCTTTAAAAGAAAAAAATGCATGAATCATAAAAATTATCATAATCATTCTATATTGGTGGCCTTAAACGTTTGTTTAGTAGGTCACCTTTTCAAAATTAATTAATTCTGTGACAACTGACTCTATCTAAACATTTAGCTTCATTTAGTCAAAAGTCAGTAATCATGTCAGGCAGAATTGAGTACTGCTTTCAAGGAGCTCACACTTTAGAAAGACAGCCATGCATAAGCACAGATAATTTTAAAAAACAACATAGTGTTACTACAGCCACGCTGTGAATAAAAAAACACAGGAGACACCTGTTTTTCAACAAAAGTGACAATGTGCAATTTAGTGGGAAAAGGATGGAGGGAAGTAGTGGGAGTGGGGGTGGGAAGGATGATTGTGTGGAGGAGGGAGAGGAGAGGCTAACTGGGAAACAGGAGGATCAACAACTGAGGGAAACCAACTACACCTGGGAAAGTCAAGGAAAGTTTCATGAAGGATGTAACAGCAAGGCAGGGTCATGGAAGACCTTGCCAGAAAAGAAATGCATGTTAAAAAAAAAAAAAAAAGGTTGTTGCTTTACAAAGATGTAAGTCATTAAAGTGCATAGTCTGTTAAGTAAATAGTGTAGCTTGAGGTTAGTATTTAAGACAGGCTGGAGAGTTTGACAGTAATGGGGAGCCAATGTCACCATTTGATGAGTATATCATTATGTGATATATACTGTGTTAAGTGTGTTACATACAGTATATGGTTTAATCCTCACAATAATCCAGTGAAATGGATATTCTTATCCCTACTTCATGAATGAGGAAACTGGAAGCTCACAGAGCTAGTAACTGGTGGTACTGATATTTGGTCTCAACATCTAACTCTTCCTGACTCCTAGCTTGTGCTCTCAACCACTGTGATACTGGAAGAAAAATACATATGGGTTTTAAAGCATGCGCTTTAGGAGGATGCTAGCAGCTGCATGAAAGATGGTCTTGAGTAAAGAAAGAGGCAGCCAAGGAAACTAGATAGTAAAGAGTAAAGGGAATTTTCTTCAACTTGACAAAAATGGTCTTGAAGTTTACCTAGAATAATCTTATCTAATAGCCAGGAAAATTCTAAAAAACAAGAGTTTAGTTAGAGTCTACTCTTTCCAATCAGAAATTAAAACATATGATTAAGTTTCAGTGTTGCAGAGGATTATTTAGACATTCAGTGGGACCTACTTACCCTGTCCAAGGGGCACTTCATATAGGAAGCTGCAAGATCCAGGCACATGACTGCATTGCTGGTTTCTGTGGTATGTGCAGACAGGCCATTACAGTTCACCTGGGACAGTCGCAAGTACTCCTCTGCTTTCCTGGTTACAAAGGCAACATGCTCATTAAGACTCTTCCAGAAGTTTGCCCAACACTTTGGTAAACAATAAATACAGCTTGGTGGACTTCGTTCTGGGCCTAACTCCTATGCAAGTTTATGTGGGGGTGGGAGACAAGGTTCTGTAAGACAGAATCAGCCCTGACCTCAGACACCACTGTGCTTAAGTACTTCTAAGCAAAAGTAAGTTCTTCAATTTCTTAAAAACAAACAAACAAACAAACAGACAAACATACAAAAAACCCCAACTTCTTTCATCCTTCCATTACTGGGACAAACATGAACTATCGCAGAGGCTGGCAGTTATACCAGGGTTCCTTCTTTTTACCCCTTCCTCTAAATCAGTGATTCTCAAATTTTAATGTACAAGACAATCACCTTGAGCTTGTGAAAACAGATTGCTGGGTCCCATCCTCGGGGTTTCTGATCAGTAGGCCTGAAATGGGACCCGAGAATTTACATTTCTAAGGAGTGCCAAGATGATACTGATGTTGCTGGTCCAGGAACCACACTTTGAGAATGGCTGTTCTAAACGATTACTGAATTCAAGAGGTCTTACTTCAACTCTTAAGAAGTGCTTTCCTTTCTCTCCCTCAATTGAGCGCCAAAGCATCGGGCCTTGTCTTGCTCTCCACGCTTCAGCCACAACAGCTTTATTTCTAACCCTGGATTATGCAAAGTGATTTTTTGTGCCGCTCTTCCCACGTCTTCCGATAGCTGGCACCTTCTATCAATCTGGTCTCAGCAAAAGTGGCAGCCCCTCCAAGGCCTTTCTAGGATTTGTTTTTCTATTTTTTTAACGTTTTTTATTTATTTTTGAGACAGAGAGAGACAGAGCATGAACGGGGGAGGGGCAGAGAGAGAGGGAGACACAGAATCGGAAGCAGGCTCCAGGCTCTGAGCCGTCAGCCCAGAGCCTGACGCGTGGCTCGAACTCACGGACCGCGAAATCGTGACCTGAGCTGAAGTCGGCCGCTTAACCGACTGAGCCACCCAAGCGCCCCTAGGATTTGTTTTTTTTTTTTTTTTTTTTTTCAACGTTTTTTATTTATTTTTGGGACAGAGAGAGACAGAGCATGAACGGGGGAGGGGCAGAGAGAGAGGGAGACACAGAATCGGAAACAGGCTCCAGGCTCCGAGCCATCAGCCCAGAGCCTGACGCGGGGCTCGAACTCACGGACCGCGAGATCGTGACCTGGCTGAAGTCGGACGCTTAACCGACTGCGCCACCCAGGCGCCCCTTTTTTTTTTTTTTTTTTTTTTTTCAACGTTTTTTATTTATTTTTGGGACAGAGAGAGACAGAGCATGAACGGGGGAGGGGCAGAGAGAGAGGGAGACACAGAATCGGAAGCAGGCTCCAGGCTCCGATAGGATTTGTTTTTTTAATGAAAAGCAAACGCCAGGGCGCGCTCTGTGCTCCTCCCTCCCCCGCTTCCGGCACATCACCCAGTTTAGTTTTCTCCCTAGTTCTGTCATAGACAGTAACCTCAATGGAGGTCTGTGTGGCTCACCACTGTAAAGAGACCCTCAATAAACATCTGTGGGACGACCTAAGTTCTCCGACTTTTCCCTTCCCACCGAAACAGCTGTTCCTAAAGACATCTGCAATTGTCCCTTCTCGCCGGCTCATAAAGGCCCACTCTGCTGGCAAGTTTTTCCTGAGACAGGGCCTAATCCCACCCACTTCCGGCGTTCCCCCCTCACTCCAGCACTGCCCGACGCGCGGGAATGACTCGGGCCTCGCCTGAGGGAAGTCTAAGGCCCGCTGAGGCGTGCACCGCCAAACCCACCTTAGCACATCTGGCTCGGCGATACCCAAGCGCGGTGCTAAACGCCGGATCAGCCCCGATTCCATGGCGCGAACTAATCTCGCGAACAGCTGCTACACGATGAAACCCGCGCGCAAACGCCGCGCCAGCCAGTGACGGCCAGGCCCCACCTCTCTAACTGCATCTGGATTGGCTGGGACAAGAAGTTGAGACCGTTCCACAAATCAAGCCTAGTCTTCCTTTTGCGCATGCGCAACGTGACTGCACGCCCCTGGACAGGTGAACTTGGGCCGGCAGCTCCCACTTCTTCCGTTCCTTCCGTCTTGACAAACTACTCAAACGACACCTTTACTTCCTGCTGTCTCCTTCCTGCCGCCGAGAGATTCCCCGCTACAGTGCACCTCCCCGCCCTCTCTCACACACTGTGGAGGGACAGGCTAGAACCCAGGTCCGTCAGTCCATGGATAAGTGGCAGGAGCCAATAAACACGCGAGACTTGAGTTCCTAGAAGCGGGCCAATCGAGGAGCCGCCTGCAGGGTCCGGGGGCGGGGCTAAGGAGGGCGGGGTTTGGAGAGGCCGCAGCGTCACCTGACCACAGGAGGCTTCGCGCGGGGTGGGTGCTGCTTGCTGCAGGCTTTGGGGAGTCGCCATGGTAAGTGTTGAGGGGCGGCGGGCCCCGGGCGGACCCTTCTTTCAACCTCTGCGCTCTCCCACCGCCCTGGAGCCTTGCGGGCGGAGTTGGGGCTCTGCAGCCTGATCGGGGCTAAGACCAGCTCGGCTTGGCCTGCGGGATGAGGACAGGCCGGGGAAGGCCGCAGGCGGGCAGATCCGAGATCGGGGTGGGCGGCGGCTCCTGATCGCAACGGTTGCTCTGGAATGGGGTAGCCTTTTCGAGGGGGTGTCTCGGCCTGTAGGCTCTGAGGTCCATGAAGGCCTGCTGCCACCTCTTGAGTGGAGTCGGCCACCGCCGCGCCTTGAGGGGAATACCGGGTCTAAGCGTCAGGCTGGGTCGGGGGCGTGCAGTGGGCCTGAGACTCCGAGGTGGCGTAGGGATCCGCCCAGAGATTGATCTGTCGCTGGCGTGCGTTTCCACCTCTGTGCCTGGTAGTGCTCTGTTGTCCCCACGCCCTTTTCTTGTACAAGAAATACCTACCGGAGGGGCCAAGTGGTGTCTTGGCCTTTTTCGGCCTCATAGCCCCCTTCCACTGCTGTGTTTGTCAGCGATTTCTAGGGACTCACGTGAATTTCCTGGAAGGACTCTTGCTATCTGATATCCATTAAGTAGGACAGAAAGGAGACTTCTTGTTTCCTTTAATGTTTGTTTATCGGGTACCTTGGCTATATTACGTGTATTCTCATTGATGAAATCTAAGTATTTTATTTGCTGGAAGTAGGCATTCATTCTTGTTAGCTCCTCTTCGTGGTGGCAGCAAATCGTGATGTGGCTGTTGGCCTGTAAACTTGAACTTCCTCAAAATGTAAATCCATGTGCCTAGTTTCCACAAAGGCAAGTTGTCACTTGCATTTTATTAGCTTTTGACATAATCTGCAGTGTATAAACCATGTTTTGGGGTGTTGGTGTATTCTATGTAATTTTAATGATCTCATTATTCAGTTCATGTAGACAGGCTTTTATAAACCTCTAAGCCTGGAAACAGACTTCACTTTAAATGTGTTAATGCCAGAAAGCAGGATTAAATGTTTGACATACTACTTTCATATAATATATTGCCGTACAAGATTTTGTTTATTTCTCAGAATTTTTACAATAGAGAACTGATGTAAGGACGATGTAAAAATTTAGCGAGGATGTGTCAGTTTCTCAACATTTATGGATTGATATGTACAGTGTTTTGTAATGGAAAGCACTTAATTAAGGATCTGCTGTACACCTTAGTTCTGTACTGGGTGAACCAGTTTGAAGCAGTGAGCTGGACACACGGTCCTGTCCTCATGGACATTTTTGGGAAAGGAAACTTGGCTGTCAGTCTTGTCACAGTCAGTGTTTCTATGAATTGGGCGAGTCATTCATTCTTCTTTGAGTCTCACTGAAAACAACTGTTGGCTTCTTTGGCTCTTCCCCGTCCTAAAATTCTGGGATACAATTCAATTCAAGCATATTGTATGCCTTCTAATGTCAGTGCTAGGCACTGGAAACAAACACGGTCCTTACTGTCCAAGAGCTTAAGAGTGTCTAACAGGGAAGATATGCTTATGGAACTTAATGTAATATAGTCTTTACAGTCTTTATTAGCACTGTCAGCTCAGTGTTGTGGGATCGTAGAGGGAGAGAGTTCTGCTTCAGGAGCCTGAAAAAGACTATGGAAAGTGACATGTGAACTGAGACAGTGAGGAAGGTAAGCAGAAATTCTCCAGGTGGAGGAGAAAGAGCATTGCCAATAGGTGAAGCTGAGAGAAGTGAATGCTCATGGTGTGTACCAACATAGAATTCCTGGAGAAATTTATTGGTAAATGAAGTTGGAGCCAGTTTAGTGTTCAAATTGTATTTTGAAGTTCCCAAGCCCTCATCATCCTTAATGCTCTGTACTTCAGTTGTAATGTTGTGAAAGGAAAAGAAAGGGAAGGGAAGGAAAGAAAGCAAAGGAAAACAAAAGAAAATACAAAATTTCTGATTTTGAGAAAAATAAAATAGTACTTTCACTAAATATGATGAAATTCTGTATCTTTGTGAGAGTGGTTATTTTCACTTTACAGTTGATTTGCATTGTGTTAGGATTACATCTACAGCATATCAGTGAAAAAATGGACCAGTAAATAAGTGGCTAGGATGGGTGGAGATAATTGCTTGTATCTGAGGGGGGTATAATAATAATAACACTTAAAAAGTGCTTATTACTAAGTGCTAGGCATGTTCTGAGCTCTGTGTCATTTCATTTATTCGTCATAATAGTATAAGTACTCTTACTGTTCCTGTTTGATGGAAGAGGAAATGAATGCGCATTGTTTGAATGGAGAGTAATTTTATAAGTGATCCGTTCATAATGGATCACTTTCTCTGCCTTTCTCTGAACCGTGTAATTGTATAGACTTAGGACTGTTTGGCCTGGGTCTCAAGCTAAAGTGAGCCTAGTCACAAATGTTAATTTGATCTTGATTCTTTAGTGTTTCCATTTTTCTCTGACCCATGTAACTGCTAAGTATAGAGTCATTTGTAAATGAGGAACCACTTCTGTAAGTGAGGAGACATTGATTACCTGGCTCATGTTTAATGAGAGCATGTTCGTAACAGTTCTTACTGTTCTTGCTGTATGTGACACTTCCCAGGGAGGGCATCAAGACACTCCCTTAGAATAGCCATATTATGGCTACATTTGTATAATAACTACATTGTTCTGGGAGTAATATCTAAAAATACATTTCTTTATTATAGCTTTAGTTTTTCATTTGTAGCCTACTTTGTAATAAGGGTGTAGTTTTCTACATTTTGTATTTATGTTTCTATTTTAAACCCAGTTGATACAAAATAGAAGAATTTTGCTAAAGTTTTATTTATAAATCACTGAATCTATTTAGTTCTATACAAATATTTTTACAATTGTAGTCTCTTTGTAACCAGTTATATTTGCTATATTAAAGTAATTTTAATACAGAATAGCCAAAAGGTGGAAGCAACCCAAGTGTCCCATCGATAGATGAATAGATAAACAAAATGTGGTATATACATAATGATGGAATATTATTCAGCCTTAAAGGAAAGGAAATTCTGACACATGCTACAACAAGGTTGAACCTTGAAAACATGCTAAGTTGAAATGGCCAGATACAAAAGTGTATGATTCTACTTATATGAGGTACCTAGAGAAGTCAGACTCAAGAGAAAGTAAAATGGTGGTTTCCTGGCATGGAGTGGAGAATGGGGGATTATTTTATGGGTAGAGAGTTTCCCTTGGGAAAGATAAAAGGCTGCTGGAGATGGATGGTTGGTGATGACTGTGCAACAGTGTGAATGTACTTAATGCCACTGAACTGTACACTTAAAAATGGTTAACATGGCAAATTTTGTAAGTATTTTACCACAATAAAAAATAATTATAAAAATTTCTTGATGTATAAATATTTATCTCTAAGTTGATCATCTGAATGTAATGAAATCTGTTGATTCTAATAATTGTTAAATCTATTCCATCTAGAGATAAAGAGCCAAAAAAAATTCCAAACTATAGTTTGATGTCACTGAAGTTCTCAGAGGACTAGCCCAGGATGAATAGCAAATTTTATTAAGTCAGAATCCTCAGATGCTGGTGTTGTCTTTGCCTCTGAGACCAACATTTAACACTAATAGTTCTGCTGTGTAAATTAATGTTCCCTTTAAGTTTAGCTTAAAAGACATAACTTTTTCTTTGAAATTTGTGTATGCTTGTGAAGAAGTGTGGTCATAGGGAAGCACAGGATACTAGAGTTTGCCATGGGAAAAAGATAGAGACGCTTAGCATTTCTTGTTATTAGCTTTCCCCTCTTTACAAAATTAGACCAAGAGAAAACTTTCCACTTTTATAAGTGATTATAATTCAGAAATGGGTTTTATGTGGTTTTTGTTACTCTCAAATTCATTGTTGTTTTGATTGTCAGATATTGGAACAGACCAGATTAAACTTTCACGTTTATGTGTAAGTCTTTGCGGCCTTCCTTTCCATCTTATTGTGTAAGAGGGATTTTATCTTTGGTTATTTTTTTTATTAAGGTGAAATTTATATAACATAAGATTAGCCATTTTAAAGTGAACAAGTTAGTGACATTTAGTACATTCGCAGTATTGTGCAACTATTTCTGTCCAGTTCCAAAACATTTTTATCACTCCCAAAGGAAACCCTATACTCATTAAGCAGTTATTCCATGAGTCTCTCTTCTGGTAACCACCAGTGTACTTTTTTTTTTTTTTTAATGTTTATTTTTTACCAATAGAGCACAGATGCGCATGTGTGTGCGCCTGAGTGGGAGAGGGACAGAGGGAGGCAGACAGAGGCTCGGAAGTGGTGCAGGGAGCCCTACGCAGGGCTTGAACTCAAGAACCATGAGATAATGACCTGAGCCAAAGTCGGAAGCTTAACCAACTGAGCCTCCCAGGCGCCCCTCTACTTTCCGTTTCTATGGATGATTTGCCTATTCTGGATATTTTATATGAATGGACTCATACAATATGTGGTCTCTTTTTTGTCTGGCTTCTTTCACTTAGCAAGATGTTTTTTAGTTTCATTCGTGTCACATATATCACTACTTTGTTCCTTTTCATGACTGAATAATATTCCAGTTTATGTGTTTATGTATATGTGTATACCAGAACTTAACTATTCATCTATTGATTCTTTAGTCATTTTTTTAATTAAACACGTAACCTGAACATTCTAAAACCAACTCATTCTTTCCTACAGTGAACATTTGTGAATATCACAGAACCTAATATAAAAATGATCATCATTTATAATTGCAGTACAGTGCATTTATAGAGTGTAGAGGTGTAAACACGTTTATATAGCATAAAGGAGGGTGTAGTTATTTCTGCTTAACAGGTAAATCTAATTAATTTTGCAAATAAGGTTTTGCTGGTAACAAACTGAAGAGTACATAATATTTTGTCCATTATAACTATAGATTTTTCTATTTGAAATGGTAAGGTAGGTACTTGAGAGTACTCCTATGGCCTTCTACATCAGTCACTAATATTAGTTTCAGTTATTTTATTTCTAAGTTTTTTAGTTTCTTGTTCTATATTGCCTGAAAATGTCAGTGTTCCATAAACTGGCTTCTTGATCTAAGAATAGACTAAAATGCAGATGAAAAGTAGTATGGAGAAAAAAAGAGGCTTTTAGAGATTTGGGTTACACTATACCTATCACAAAGACTAGATTGATTGGATGGCTGTGTTCGGGTTGGATTTAAACTAACACCACATGTTTTTTGAGGCCAACCTGCTAACAAGTATGTTGAATCAGTTTCTGAGAGAGAAGAAATTCTGTATACATTACTGTTCCCCTTTGGCATTATTTTGCTGTTAAGTTAGATGACTGGGTTCAATAGTTGTCAAAAATAGATAAATGGGCTTGAGATCTAGAACTGGAATGAGCTTATGAAAGCTTTGGAAAAGGGCTATGGCTAGAGCTATGGAAATAACAGATTTTTATTTTTTTATTTTAATTTTATTTATTTTTAAAAGTTTATTTAGAGAGAGGGAGAGAAGTGCGCAAGCACATGGGTGTGGGGGGGGGAGGAGGGGAAGGCGGGTGGGGGGGGGAGAGAGAGAGAGAGAGAGAGAGAGAGAGAGAGGGAAAAAGAGAATGAATATGAATCCTGTGCAGGCTCTACCCATCTGGGGGCTGGATCCCATGAACTGCAAGATCATGACCTGAGTGGAAATCAAGTGTCGGACGCTTAACCCACTGAGCCACCCAGGCACCCCAGAAATAACAGATTTTTTAGAGGAGAGTGCTAATGGGACATTAATGGAAATATTTTTTATTTTTCAGCCTACAACACAGCAGTCACCTCAGGATGAGCAGGAAAAGCTCTTGGATGAAGCCATCCAGGCTGTGAAGGTCCAGTCATTCCAGATGAAGAGATGCCTGGTAAGAATGTCAATATGAAAGCAGAATTTCAGCCTGGGTTTTCTTAAGTCCTATAGCATCACTTCTTCTGTCTTTATCCCACGTCCCTCAAGCACTGTGTGGAGCAATTCCAACAGAGAGCCCTGTTTACTTGCATTTGCATTTATGATTTGGGATTGTCTCTTCTCTACCAGAATGTAAGCTCCAGGAGGACAAGAAACCCTATCATCTATTTACACATAGTGTTGATCTACATACCAATATCTGCCCTTAGTTACTAGCCTCATTGATTCTATATCTCAAATCTGAGGAGTACTTGACATATAATGGGTGCTTAATAAATATTTGTTGAGCAAATATATTTAAAAGCTTTCAGTTTGGATTATTCAGCTTTTTTTCTATCTTGAAGACTTTTTGTTTCTATCCTGAGTAGATACATATTTTTTGCAGCAACCAACTTGAAAATTATCCTTACACCGGTTTCTGTGTTTTCATATTCTAAAAGACAGGGTAGGAGGTAATCTGTATAGAAACTATGGATTCTCTGCATTAAAATTTATGAAATGGAACCAAAGAGGCCGGTACTTCAAGTTATAAGTTGCTCTGATGATGATGATGATGATGATAATACCTTATCTTTGTAAAGTGTCTTATAGTTTCTAAAGCTTAGCAGTATGCCATTTTAACCAATTATACCTACTGTATTTTTTTCTTACAAAAAAGTGTGTTGGAATGGAGAAGACGGGTGGGTATGGAACTTGGTATTGCTTGTTTCTGTTTTTTCTGAGTCTGAATATTGCTTTCTGTATCTGCAGGCATTTTTTGTATTTATGTGTTCAGTGGACACATGGGCATTGTGAGGAGGAAAACATACTTAAAAGGATAGTCATTTCATACATATCTGAAGAGTCTTTACTTGTGGCAAAGCCATTATCAGGATAATATCTTGCTTTAAAAGAATTAGTATGCCAGCCCTCTTGATTGTAGGAAATGTGAATTAATGGAGCTAGTTTCATAGTCACTAGGGGTTGAAAAGATTAGAGTTATGCCAGGAAGTTTGCAGTCCTAGTTACAGATGACTTGCTAATAAGCTTTGCAGTCCTGATGAACCATGAATCTTTTTCTTTCAGTAGAGAGAATGTAAAGTGAAACTAACCTGATTTGCATGTGATTAAAATAATTTAAGTACTACATACTGTATAACAAATCCAAGTTAAATGAAAGCTTTCTCATCAGTTCTCTTGGTATTTCTGTAGGACAAAAACAAGCTTATGGATGCTCTGAAACATGCTTCTAATATGCTTGGTGAACTCCGGACTTCTATGTTATCACCAAAGAGCTACTATGAACTTTGTATCTTTTGAATGTTGAAGATTGAACATTTTCATCATACTTTTTTTCTTGATAAGGCCATATTTTGTTTGTTCCTTATTATGTTTTTCTGGTTTTACATTATTTTTCATTGTCTTAACCAAATAGTACTCCATGGAAATTTTGTGAGAAAAAGAAAAACTGAATATCAGAAACCCTTTTTCTATGCCTTAGCTTCTTTAAATAGGTTGTTGCAGTTTCCAGTCCCTTCATGAAGGATATTGAAGCTATTAGGCAGTTGGTTCTTTAATGCTTAGATTTTGTTATGCAGTATTCTGAAGTGGAAATGAATTCAATGATTTGCCATTTTAAAATCCTCTAGTAGTATGTTAGGCAATCCTTGTTTATACTCCTTTGCTTTACCAGACTATCTTTAAAAACCCTTATTTTATTTTTTTTCTTTAGCATTTTATTCCATTTATTTTTTAAGTTTTTAATCACCTGGTGCTCATTGTGACAAGTACCCTCCTTAATCCTCATCACCTGTTTCACCCATCCTCCAACTCCTGTCCCCTCTGGTAACCATCAGTTTGTTCTCTATAGTTAAGGGTCTCTTTATTGGTTTGTCTCTCTTTTTTTTTCTCTTTGTTCATTTGTTTCTTAAATTCCACATATGAGTAAACAGAAACTTTATTAAAAAATTTTTTTAGGGGCGCCTGGGTGGTGCAGTCGGTTAAGCGTCCGACTTCAGCCAGGTCACGATCTCGCGATCCGTGAGTTCGAGCCCCGCGTCAGGCTCTGGGCTGATGGCTCAGAGCCTGGAGCCTGTTTCCGATTCTGTGTCTCCCTCTCTCTCTGCCCCTCCCCCGTTCATGCTCTGTCTCTCTCTGTCCCAAAAATAAATAAAAAACGTTGAAAAAAAAATTTAAAAAAAAATTTTTTTTTTAAAATGTGTATTTATTTTTGAGAAAGGGAGAGACGGAGCACGAGCAAGGGAGGGACAGAGAGAAAGGGAAACACAGGCTCTGAGCTCTTAGCACAGAGCCTGATGTGGGCTCGAACTCATGAACTGTGAGGTCATGACCTGAGCTGAAGTTGGATGCTTAACCAACTGAGCCACCCAGGCACCCCATAAAACCTTTATTTTAAAATAAGGAAAACCCACTGAAATCGTCTTCACTTAAACACATACTTTTTTGAAGGACTAATGTTTAAAATATCTGCCCAGTAGTTTAATGACTCCAACAAGTTCATTGTATTGCTTAGGCTGGCATTGCTTCTCGGCCTTTTGGCTAAGATCAAGTGTTGTATTGCTTAGGCTGGCTTAGCTTTATTTGAGTCCTTAATCGTAATGAAAAGATATGGCTATTTCTGATGAACTACACTATTTGGAGGTCTACCTGACAGATGAATTTGCTAAAGGAAGAAAAGTGGCAGATCTCTATGAACTTGTACAGTATGCTGGAAACATTATCCCAAGACTGTAAGTAATTGAGAATTTGAGGGCTTTTATAACTGCATTTTCCACTTTATGTTATAGCCTTTAAACTTTGATTTTTAAAAATCATTTTTAAGGTTACTTAATTTCTTAACAAATTGAGATTAACATTTTGGTAGAAAGTCTAGGTTTTCTTTTTTCTTTTTTTTTTAATGTTTTTACTTATTTTTAAGTACAGAATTACAGAATACGAGTTGGGGATGTGCAGAGAGGGAGGGAGACACAGAATCCGATGCAGGCTCCAGGCTCTGAGCTGTCAGCACAGAGCCTGACGCGGGGCTCGAACTCACAGACTGCAAGATCATGACCTTAGCTGAAGTCGGATGCTTACCCGACTGAGCCACCCAGGTGTCCCCCCACTTTTATTTTTTTAATATTTATTTTTGAGAGAGAGAGTGCACACACATGCACACACACAAATGTGGGCAAGGGCAGAGAGAGAGGGAGACAGAATCTGAAGCAGGCTCTGATCTGTCAGCGCAGAGCCTGATGTAGGGCTCGAACTCATGAACTGTGAGATCATGACCTGAGTCAAAGTTGGACACTTAAACAACTGAGATACCCAGGCACCCCAATACTCTGTGTTTTCTTTTAAGGTTTTAGGGTATGATTAATTTTACTTTTTATATAGATAGTTGAGGAATTTTTGAAATAGAAAAGTGGACTTACTGTTTTGTTTAATGTCGTGACTACTAGAAAAATTAATGATGTTTATTCTCTTCCTAATGTGTAAAGGTGATTATGATACTCATGTGTGTATATATATATATATATTTGTATATGTATGTAAATATACATAACCTGTATGTAAATATATATGTAAGTTGGGGAGAGGGTCAATGAGTGGTTTTCTCTCTTTATAAGTTCTCTCTTTTTAAGTTTATTTTTGAGACAGAGCATTCAAGTGAGCAGGGAAGGGGTAGAGAGAGGGAGACAGAGGATCTGAAGTGGGCTCTGTGCTAACAGCAGAAAGTACGATGTGGGGCTTGAACCCACAAACCGCGAGATCATGACCTGAGCTGAAGTCAGATGTTTAACTGACTGACCCACTCAGGCACTGTGGTTATATTATAAATTAGATATTTTTTCATTGTGCAGAAGAAAAACATGGTTCCTGTCTTGCTTAATAGGTTTGTAGTCAGTATGTTTCGACATAATCAAATTCTTGACTTGAATATTTTACTTATTTATTTATTTTTGAATATTTTATTTTTAATCAAATATTTTCTCATAATTCCCCTAGTTATCTATTGATCACAGTTGGAGTTGTATACGTCAAATCGTTTCCTCAGTCCAGGAAAGATATTTTGAAAGATTTGGTAGAAATGTGTCGTGGTGTGCAACATCCCTTGAGAGGTTTATTTCTTCGGAACTATCTTCTTCAGTGTACCAGAAATATCTTACCTGATGAGGGAGAGCCAACAGAGTAAGTGATTTTCTTTCTTGATTTAGTTGTAAGATTTTTTTGTTGTAGAATATGCAAGAAGTATAGAAAAGTGTTTGGAAGAAAATAAATCTCAGTAATTCTCCTCCCCACACCCAACTAGCGACTTGTAGCATTTCATGTATGTATTTCCCCTGTGATACAGAACTCTTGAGCATGTGTGGTGTGATGTAAAATGTACTATTATGAAATTTATGTCTGTGGATTATTAGAACCTGCTTTTTTCATTTAACACAATTGAGAGCATTTTTCCATTATGTTAAGTATTCTTTGAAACTGTGACCTTTTAAATTACATTTATGATGAATTCATGAGGTATGATGAACTTTTTCCACAAGTGAGGCTAATTTTCATATTGTTTCTTGAGTATCTTATCAGTTTTATAATTTATGGACTGGATAACCTGGATATAAGAGACTTAAGTTATCTGTGTACACAAATTACATATTAACTCCAAAACTGAAAAAACAAAAGCCTTTCAGTGAGAGCCCCATCTCTTGTGTGACCAGTATTCTAGTACCCACATCCATTGCACTTTTATTCTACAAGTGTAGATAGTCAGCCAGCTGTGGTCTTCAACCAACTAGATGAACTATTTATGTGAAGATTCTGTAGATTGAGGAACTTAATATCTTTTTGTTTAATTTTATTTATTCATTTATTTTTATTATTTTTTTATTATTATTATTTTTTAGGTAATCTCTACACCCAACATGGGGCTTGAACCCGTGACCCTGAGATCAAGAGTCACATGCTCTACCAACTGAGCCAGCCAGGCACCCCTTATTTATTTATTCATTTATTTCTAAGGTGCACAATTCGATAGTTTTTAGTATATCTACATCAGTTCCTTTTTAAGGGAAAAAGAATATAATAAAAATTTACCATGCATGTGACAAAGTTAAACAGTATAGAGGAGATAAAAACTTAACAGTGCTGAGGAGATGGTGAGGTTATTTGTTTTATTATGATTTGACTGTCACTTTTGAGCATTTATTTTTTATTTTTTTAAAGTGTATTTATGTATTTTTTGAGTGAGAGAATCCCAAGAGAATCAATGTAGGGCTTGAACTCATGAACTGTGAGATCATGATCTCAGCCATAGTCAAGAGTCGGACGCGTAAGTGATTGAGCCACCCAGGCACCCCAGTTTTGAGCATTTAATTAGGCAGTTGTTAAAAAATTTTGAAAACTGTTTCCTATCCTAGAAGATGAAAAATAAGCAGGAAATAACATAGTCTCTTCCCTCTCAAAGCTTATATTCCAATTGGAACCATAAAAATTTTGATAAAATGATGTAGTTAGTATGTTATTAGTATCAAGTTTTTTAGGCTTTTTGAATTAATGGAGTTGCTGTAAGAACAGGTTGGCCCCGGATAGAGAGTGGGGGAAAGTTTTATGTCCCTTTGTACTTGTACTATGTTCTCTCCCTGGTATTTTTTTTCTCTTGAGTCTGTTTTCCTTGAAATTGAACACTAAGCCAATGAAGTTAAAGTTTCTAATAGAAAACATTGACGTATTAATGCAATAAGGAAATGCACAAAGGAGAGGGATAACAGTAAAGCTGGTCCTATGGCATAAACAGTGTATATAAAGAATTTTTCAACTGTCTCTTTGCAGTGAAGAAACAACTGGTGATATCAGTGATTCCATGGATTTTGTACTACTCAACTTTGCAGAGATGAACAAGCTCTGGGTGCGAATGCAACATCAGGGACATAGCCGAGATAGGGAAAAAAGAGAACGAGAAAGACAAGAACTCAGAATTTTAGTGGGAACAAATTTGGTGCGCCTCAGTCAGTTGGAAGGTGTAAATGTGGAACGTTACAAACAGGTTTATATCCTTTTACTTGTCACTTTTTCTTACATCATGAGGTATAAATTGAGGTCTAATTTTTACAAATATTTTTATTAAATAATACTACATTGAAAACCATTTTAAAACTAAAGAAGATTTAAGTAAATTGATTTTCAGTTTGTTTGTGGATTGGAAGACTCAATATTAAGATACCAATTTTTCTGAAATTGAGATTAACTACATATTACTGTAGATTTACTCTAAAACTACAGTAAGATAATGTGATATTGGTGGAAGGGATAAACACATAAATCAGTGGGAGGAATAAAGCAGAGATTGACAAGCTTTTTCTAGAAAGGAAAAATAGTAATATATTTTTTTATTTTACAAGCCATGTTGTCTACAACACTAAACTCTGCAGGTATAGTGAAAAACAACCACGGACAATATAGAAGTAATGTACAAAAACAGATAATTGAGCTAGATTTGCTGAGCCCTGGAAAAGAGAATCCAGAATGGGCCCAGTCATATATGATAAATTACTTTTGATAAAAGTGTAATGGTAACCTTTTCAACAAATGGTTCTGGAACAATTGGACATCTGTGTGCAAACAAAACCCTTGAACTGTGACCCATTCTCATACCATGTAGAAAAAGTCAAAAATGGATCAGGGTTGTAAATATAAAACCTAAAACCATAAAACTTTTAAGGTTTTTTTTTTAATGTTTATTTTTGAGAGGGAGCATGTGAGAGAGTGGGGGAGGGGCAGAGACAGCAGAAACATAGAAGCAGGCTCCAGGCTCTGAGCTGTCAGCTCAGAGCCCAACATGGGGCTCAAACTCACAAACCGCCAGATCATAACCTGAGCCAAAGTCGAACACTTAACCGACTGAGCACTCAGGCACCTATAAAACTTTTAGAAGAAAACACAAAGGAAATCTTTATAATATTGAATTAGACAAAGATTTCTTAGGGCACAAAAGGCACAAATTATAAAAAAAAATTGGTAAAATGAACTTCATCCTAAATGACTTTCTAAATAGAAACCCAGAATTTTTTACTTAAATTTTTACTTAAAAATTCTTCTGTAAAATGTTAAAGTTTAAAAATGAAATAGGGGTAAGAAAAATCTAAAGTAAGATTTTCAAATTAATAGTTTATGTTATTAGAGGAGTGGTTTAGGATTTAAAAATAATTTTTTTTTAACTCTTTTAGATTGTTTTGACTGGGATATTGGAACAAGTTGTGAATTGTAGGGATGCTTTGGCTCAAGAATATCTCATGGAGTGTATTATTCAGGTAAGTGAGAACATTTCACTTTTTAAAAGGACTCATTTTGTCTTTCATTAATTTTCATTGTTTTGAAAAAAATCTTGATAGAATATCAGCTGGCCTCAGTAAAGAATTTTCTCTTAATGATAACTTCGTCTTTGTATTGCTGTGTTTTTTCTCCCCAAAATGTAGGAAAGAGTAGTTTTCATGTTTTCTAGTTCTCATTTGTTTTAGTTTAATTGTAGATGTACTTTGGTTTTTGGAATATTTCTGTCTGGCCTTATGTTTAAAGAGGCTCAAAAGTAACGTATTTGAATTTAGTTGTGTAAGATTAAATGATTGTTTCCACAAATACGACCTTTGCCGTAAATCCAGAATATAATGTGAAATACTTTTACTTGTATCACTCAATTGTTATTTGATTTTCAGGTTTTCCCTGATGAATTCCACCTTCAAACTTTGAATCCTTTTCTCCGGGCCTGTGCTGAGTTACACCAAAATGTAAATGTGAAAAACATAATCATTGCTTTAATTGATAGGTAAGCATTTCCAACACTGCAGGGCAGTGTTTTGACTTGGAACTAATGAACTTAAAACATTTCTGTGAATTACTATTTCTGTTACATCTTTATTAATGATTTTAATGTAATTACATTATGAACATTTAGTTCTGTAAGTATGAGTACCTACCAGGTGCTTGCCTAGCTTAGGCGTGAGAAGAGGCTTAGCAGCAGGCATGGAGATAATGAATACTCTTGTTCTTTTGTTTTGTTTTAAAAAAAATTTTTTAATGTTTATTTGTTTTGGGAGAGAGAGCATGTGTGCAAGCACGGGAGGGGCAGGCAGAGAGAGAGTGAGACACAGAATCCAAAGCAGGCTTCAGGCTCTCAGCTGCCTGAAGCTGCCTCTGTCAGCACAGAGCCCATTGTGGGGCTCGAACTCATGAGCCGTGAGATCATGACCTCAGCTGAAGTTGGATGCTCGACTGAGTCACCCAGGTGCCCCATGAATACTCTTAATCTAGACATTTAATTGGCATTTAAATTGGCAATGTTATACAGATTCATTACTTAAATCTTACAAATCCAAAGAACAAAATTTGTTTTTTACAATAATGAAAGTTACCTTTTAGTGGGAACTGATTTGATTTGGGAGTCTTTTTTTTTTTTTTTTTTTTATCAAGTATTCATTAAATAGAGATGATTAAGAATGTTTAGGTAATCACTCTATCACATTTTTTTAAAGAAGAATTTTGAAATATTAAATATGTTTAGTAAATTCCTTTTAGGTTTAAATTTTACTTCTTTAACCAGTGGTCTTGGGTGAAAGTATAAAACTTTGCCTTTGATAATGGTTTTAATGAGTGCCTGCTTGGCAACTATGCTGAGTGCCAGGATATAATAGGTGTCCTGCTTGTGAGCTTACACATCATTGACATAATGAAACCAGAAACCCAAGTGAAGATTTATTTCTGCAAATACCTTTTGTTATATTTTAAATACCTAAGTTATTAAAGTCTGAGAATTTATATAGCAAATTCTCTAAATTATCTCTTCAAACCTGGGCAGCAAGAATTACATGCAAATTGGGCATACTCTTAAGGGAAGCTGATAATGGAATTTATCTTTTATTTTATTTTATTTTTTATTTTTTAAAATTAACATCCAAATTAGTTAGCATACAGTAGATTCCTTAGTGCCTCTTACCCATTTCGCCCCTCCCCCCTCCCACAAGCCCTCCAGTAACCCTCAGTTTGTTCTCCATATTTATGAGTCTCTTCTGTTTTGTCCCTCTCCCTGTTTTTATATTATTTTTGTTTCCTTTCCCTTATGTTCATCTGTTTTGTCTCTTAAAGTCTTCATATGAGTGAAGTCATGATTTTTGTCTTTCTCTGACTGACCAATTTCACTTAGCATAATAACCTCCAGTTCCATCCACATACTTGCAAATGGCAAGATTTCATTCTTTTTGATTGCCGAGTAATACTCCATTGTATATATATACCACATCTTCTTTATCCATTCATTCATCGATGGACATTTGGGCTCTTTCCATACTTTGTCAATTTTGATAGTGCTGCTATAAACATGGGGATGCATGTGTCCCTTTGAAACAGCGTACCTGATCCCTTGGATAAATGCCTAGTAGTGCAATTGCTGGGTTGTAGGGTAGCTCTATTTTTAGTTTTTTGAGGAACCTTCATACTGTTTTCCAGAGTGGCTGCACCAGCTTGCATTCCCATGGAATTTATCTTTTAAAGATTGCTCTTTAAAATCATGGTTGTTGAATGCATTTGTCACTTTACATTTTTATCCATATCTATTTGATTAGACTTCAAAGCATATGGCAAAATTGGCCTATTGAAGATCTATGTATAGTATAAAATATGTATATATAGTAAGAATTCAGTGAAATGAGACATCATTGACAAAACTGTTCAGTTAAAAATGAATTGACCACTTTCTTACTACACAAAAATAAACTCAAAATGCATTAAAGACCTAAATGTGAGACTGGAAGCCATAAAAATCCTACGAGAGTGTACAGGCAATAATTTCTCTGATATTGGCCATAGGAACATTTTTTTTAGATATGTCTCCTGAGGCAAGGGAAATAAAAGCAAAAATAAACTATTGGGACTATATCAAAATAAAAAGTTTCTGGGGCACCTGGATGGCTCAGTTGGTTACTCGTCTGACTCTTGATTTCAGCTCATGTCATGATCTCAAAGTTCATAGGATTGAGCCCCATGTCAGGCTTGGTGCTAGTGCAGAGCCTGCTTGGTATTCTCTCTCCCTCTTTCTTTGTCCCTTCTCTGCTTGCTTACTCTTTTTCTCAAAATAAATAAATTAAAAAAAAAAAAGTTTCTTCATAGTGAAGGAAACAGTTAACAAAACTAAAAGGTAGCCTACTGAATGGGAAAAGGTATTTGCAGATGACGTATCCAATAAAGGGTTAGTTTCCAAAATATATAAAGAACTGATACAACTCAACACCCAAAAAACAATCCAATTAAAAAAATGGGCCAAAGACATGAACAGACATTTCTCCAAAGACCTACAGATGGCCAACAGGCATGTGAAAAGGTGCTCAATATCACTCATCATCAGGGAAATACAAATCAAAACTACAATGAGATGATACCTCACACCTCTCAGAATGGCTAAAATCAAAAATCTAAGAGACAATAGTGTTGGTGAGGATATGGAGAGAAAAGAACCCTCTTGCACTGTTGATTGGAAGTCAGACTGGAATAGCTACTGTGGAAGACAGTATGGAGGTTCCTCAAAAACTTAAAAACAAATCTACCCTACAATCCAATAATCGCACTACTGCGTATCTACCCCAAAAATACAAAAACACTAATTCAAAGGGATACATACACCCCTGTGTTTAGCGCATTATTTGCAATAGCCAAATTATGTAAGCAGCCCAAGTGCCCATGCCCATGGATAGATGAATGGATAAAGAAGATGCGTTACATATATACATATGTTTAGTCATAAAAAAAGAATGAAATCTTGCCATTTGCAATGACAATGTATTTGCTAGAGAGTGTTATGCTAACTGAAATAAGTCAGAGAAAGACAAATACCATATGATTTCACTCATGTAGAATTTAAGAAACAAAACAAATGAGCAAAGGAAAGAAAAGACACATCCCAAGAAACAGATTCTTAACTGTAAAGAATAAACTGGTGGTTACCAGAGAGGAGGTGGGGGGTGGGGAATAGGTGAACTAGGTGATGGGGATTAAGGAGGGCACTCGTCATGAGGATGGGGTGATGTATGGAATAATTTAATCACTATACTGTACACTGAAACTGATATAATGCTGTTATACTAGAATTAGAATAAAAACTTAATTAAAAAATGAATGGAGGGAATGGCTCAATTCCACGTTCTTTTTTAAAATCTTTTTTAATGTTCTAGGAGAAATACCTTGTATAAAATACAGTAAGGTATAAAGAATAAAATGTCACCCATGATCCCACCATTCAAATCCCTGTATTTGTTAAAATAAAGATTGTTTTCTTTTTCAGATTAGCTTTATTTGCTCACCGTGAAGATGGACCTGGAATCCCAGCAGATATTAAACTTTTTGACATATTTTCACAGCAGGTGGCTACAGTAATACAGGTTTGAATGGCTTTTCTAAATTCCCAAAACTTGGAAACTTCTCAGCTGGTATATCCTTTTGTGATTGTTTAAATTCTGTGGTTTTCTAAACATTTCAGTCTAGACAAGACATGCCTTCTGAGGACGTTGTGTCTTTACAAGTCTCTCTCATTAATCTTGCTATGAAGTGTTACCCTGATCGTGTGGACTATGTTGATAAAGTTCTAGAAACTACAGTGGAGATATTTAATAAGCTCAACCTTGAACAGTAAGTCAAAGTTACATTTTTGTAAAAACCCTCATAAAACACTTTTTAAATCCCAGATTTGTTATTCTTAATTGCTTTTGGAAATGTTAGCATTTGTCTGAAGCGTTTGTTAGATTGACTTGCTTGGTGTTAATCAGGGCAGAAAGTGCCAACCAATTCCTTGATTATGTACATTGATAAAGTAGTGGCACTCATGGAGTATAAGCAGTCTTTCCATTTCAGAATCTGAATGAGTTTTCAAACTGGTAAGAAAATTAACAGTTCATCTTTGAACAGTATTGGGATTAGGAGCACTGACCTTGTGTACAATTGAAAAATTGCTTAGAACTTTTTACTCCCCCAAAACTTAACTACTGGTAGCCTACTGTTGACCAGAAGCCTTAACAACAAAAAACAGCTATGAACATGTATTTTCTACGTTCTATGTATTATATACTGTATTCTTACAATCAAGTAAGCCAGAGAAAAGAGAAAATTATAAGAATATTACAGGAAGAGAAAATAACATTTCATAGTACTGTACTGTATTTGTAGAAAAACATCATGTATAAGTGGGCCTGCACAATTCAAATCTGTGTGGTTCATGGGTCAACTGTTTATGTTAAGCAGTGTTTCCATAAGAAGTGATTTCCTGCAGGTGAATAAGTTTTGAAAAATTAGAAACATATATATATTTAAGGTGTGAAAATTAAATTGGTTTGAAATATTTTTCTATTTTGAGCTTTGATTTTGATACCATCAAGGAAAGTTGATTTTGTTGCCTACTTGGGAGCTTCCTCAACTATGCTGTCCTAGTCTGTGGCATCCTCTAGTGGCCACCGTGGGCAGTTCTGGTCCCTTTACCTTTTCACCAGCAGTCCTCCTACTGTCCCATCCTGCATCGCATCTGAACATGGGGTCAATTATTTTTTAATAATTAAAAAGTATATTTTTAATAATAAAATTATTCATAATTTTACTTCATACCATCTTTTTCCTTTCCATCTCCTTTCTGGTGGTTTAGCTACATCAGGAAGATTTCTCATTTTCCTTTTACCTCCTTTTATTTGGCACTCCACCCCCCTTTTTTTGGTTATTTCCATTTTTTTGTGAACTGAAAAACATTCCAGATCTTGAATGTTAAATATGAGAGAAAATTAAATTATGTATCTACATTCCCCCACCAAGTAAGTTTTAAAGTAAAATTAGACAAAATAAGGAATTAGAAATCCCAACCTCTAAAGGTCTTATAAATGCCCGGATATGCCTCATCTCAACAGAATGCTGCTATGAGCTACTACCTTGAATTTAGCCTGCTTTTCCTTAATCACCAACATCTGATGCAGAAGAAACTGTTTTGTAGAAGTGCTAGTTTTGCATGGATTTTTCTTACTACTGATTTTCATCATGAATATACAGTATTTATTGGCTACCCAGGAACTTAACTACCACTTAAAATACTTTTCTTAGAAATGTCAAATTCTAGATAGTTATTTTACCTCAAGCTGTACAACCTGGTTGATGAGTTGGAGAGTGTTACATCTTATTTGTATTAATGGAAAATTAAGAGGTGAGTACGTGTTTGTGTTTAGATAGACATCTGTATCTTCTTGAAGAAGGTCATTGGAGTATTTTGAGATGGCATGATTCACTTGACCTATTTCCTTTAATGTATAAATGAAAAATTTTTATGCAATGAGTTATTCATATATATAGAAAGCTAATTTTATTCATTAAAGGGCTGTTGTTTTTCTTTTTGTAGTATTGCTACCAGTAGTGCAGTTTCAAAGGAGCTCACCAGACTTTTGAAGATACCTGTTGACACTTACAACAATATTTTAACCGTCTTGAAATTAAAACATTTTCACCCACTTTTTGAGTATTTTGACTATGAGTCCAGAAAAAGCATGAGTTGTTACGTGCTTAGTAATGTTCTGGATTATAACACAGAAATTGTCTCTCAAGACCAGGTAAGAGAATACCAACATGCTATATTAGGAAAACAGACAATGTAGTTAGGATTTTAGATCTTGAGAAAGACACATGAAATGGGAGGAGAGAGTAATACTAAAAAAGGTTATAATTAGCTACTCATTATATAAATCAGAAATTAGAAAAAAAATATATATATGTATAAAGAAGAAAGTAACTGTAATCTCACCAGTAAGAGAATAATACTGTTAATTAATATGTGGTGCATCTCTTGGATGGAACTAAACGGTATTATGCTAAGTGAAATTAGAGAAAGACAAATATCATATGATTTCACTCATATGAGGACTTTAAGACACAGAACAGGTGAACATAAGGGAAGGGAAGCAAAAATAGTATAAAAACACAGAGGGGGACAAAACATAACAGACCCTTAAGTATGGAGAACAAACAGAGGGTTGCTGGAGGGGTTGTGGGAGGGGGATGGGCTAAATGGGTAAGGGGCATTAAGGAATCTACTCCTGAAATGATTGTTACACTATATGCTAACTAACTTGGATGTAAATTAAAAAATAAATTATTAAAAAAATAAAATGCCAAAAAAAAATTTGGTGCATCTCTTCCAGACTCTTGTCTATATCTGTATCAACATATGTAAACTTTCTTATAACAAAAGGAATTATATTGTTAATACTATTTGATAACTTTATACAACTAGAAACACTTTTGACAGTGATTTTATATGCTGATAGTTTCACTTCAATGGGTTTCTGTGTCTCTTGTGTTATAGGTGGATTCCATAATGAATTTGGTATCCACATTGATTCAGGATCAGCCAGATCAGCCCATAGAAGACCCTGATCCAGAAGACTTTGCTGATGAGCAGAGCCTTGTGGGCAGATTCATTCATCTTCTACGGTCTGAGGATCCTGACCAGCAGTACTTGGTATGAGTTAACTCAGTTATACAGCTTCATCAGCTCCTAGTGAAATCACATGTAGATGTGACTTGAATGGTCTGATGCAGCTGTGGCCTTAGAAAGTTTAAAAAAAATTGCAACCGAATAAGATTAAGTGACATCCATGGACTTTCACTTTATATATAAATGCACAATTGTGAGCTTATTGGGAATAAGTTGGTTGCTCTAGTTTCATTGAAGATTTCTTAAGAATTGCAGAAAGCCCATCCTCCTTTAGTTGGGTGTTCAGTACTCATTTCATGTTCATTTTCTTTTTCAACTGTGCTGTTTTTAGAATTGTCCACTGTTTATTATAATAAAATTTAAAGTATAAACAGCAGTCCTCATATTCAGTTGTATTTATGTTTCGAAGGTTTGAAAATATAAGTTGTATGTGTTTGCCACATTGAAAATTTATGAAAACACTTTAGAATTGAAATTGTCTTTTTTTCTTAACCTCTTTTTCTTGGTAAAGAACAATCAGTTGAGGTTCTCCCTTTGTTTATCATTAGTCCTCAGTAAATCTTTGTGAAATGAATAACATGTTGCCTGAGTAGGAATATTGGTGACTGATCCCAGATGATTTGTTTTAATGAAAGGTAGCACAGATGGCTGTTTAATTACTGTTTGGGCAAGGTGTAGTTTAACTGTTGTTAGATACATGAAACTCTATAGTTAGACTGCTAAAATGAGGAATATTTTTATTTGAGGTTGAGTCCTGACTTTCTCCTTCTATTGATTTCTTTTGTTATAGTTGACACTCTTGTACTCCTTCATAAGCAGTGTGAAAAAGAAGCTGGTTTCTATTGGCAAGATGATAGTCTTTGACTTGGCTTACTGATAAACATTCTGGGCACTCCAGTGTCACATTCTGTGCACTGTGTGTGATCTGTGTACGATGACTGGCTGATTGTTCAAATATTTTAAGTGATCCCTTTATGCTACGTTGGTTTTCACTTTTTGTTGCATACCAAATGTAGTGGTAGGAAGTATGCCTTCCACATCTAGCCAATTGATTTTGCCTATGTACTGAGAATTAAGACAAGGATTATTAGCTCTGACTTCCCCAAGGGGGAATGCATTCTCTTATCTGTCTATTATATCAGAGGATATTTTGTGAATACAGAATCTGAATATGTCACACAGTGTGTCACACATATTAAAAAATATTTCATGAATATTTGTGTTTTTTCTGAAAAACCTGATGTTTCACAATGGCTCTTTTTAAAGTATATTGTCATTTCTTTTGACTTTAATGGTATTTTTTTTTTTCTGAATTAGGAGGTATGACATACCAGCAATGTGCATATAACTGTTTTTGCATCCTACTAATAGCCAACATTTTCTAAGCACTTGCCTTGTGTCAGGAACTGGTAACACTTCACATGTATTACTTGATCTTCCCAACAACCCTAGGAGAAATATGCTACCCCATTTTTCAAATGAAACTTTTATAGCTAAGAGAAGGTAAATACTTTACTCAGGGTCACTCAGATAGTAAGTGTTAGAAACTACTTTTATTTTTTTATTTTTTATTAAAATTTTTTTTTAATGTTTATTTTTGAGAGAGAGGGGGGCAGAGTATAAGCAAGGGAGGGGCAGAGAGAGAGGAGACACAGAACCCGAAGCAGGTTCCAGGCTCTGAGCTCTCAGTACAGAGCCTGATGTGGGGCTCGGACCCACGAACTGCAAGATCGTGACCTGAGCTGAAGTCAGATGCTTAACTGACTGAGCCACCCAGGTACCCCTAGAAACTACTTTTAAATGTAAGTCTGTGTTCAGAGCCTGCAGTCTTTTTATATTTTTTAATTTATTTTTTAATTATCTATTTATTAAAAAAATTTTTTTTAATGTTTATTTTTGAGAGAGAGAGAGAAAGAGAGAGCAGGAGCAGAGGAGGGACAGAGAGAGAGGGAGACACAGAATCTAAAACAGGTTCTAGGCTCTGAGCCGTGAGCAGTGAATACATGACTGAGCTGAAATTGGACACTTAACCGACTGAGCCACCCAGGTGCCCCTAATTTTAGTCTTATTTATTTTTTTAGTTTATTTATTTATCTTGAAAGAGAGAGGCAGAGTGTGTGCGCCAGCAGGGGAGGAGTGTTGGGGGGGTTGTGGTGGTGGAGAGAATCCCAAGCAGGCTCTCCACTGTCAGCACAGAACCCTATGTGGGGCTTGAACCCATGAACTGTGAGATTATGACCTGAGCCGAAGTCAAGAGTTGGACCCTTAATCGACTGAGCCACCCAGGTTCCCCCAGAGCCTGCCGTCTTTATAAACACAGTATACTATGTACATATCTATATGAAAATATGTGTACATCTGTCATTGTCTCTACTTGTATAACCTTGGGCAGATTACCTTTGAACCTCGGGTTTCTTCATTTGTGAAATGGGGTTACTATCTGTCTTGGTTGCGATGTTGATTGTATTGACCCAGCGAGATAAGAAATGTAAAAGCATCTACTGTAAAGCCTGCTGCATATTAGATACAGTCAAAAATGGTAGCAATGACAATGATTAGAGCCCTCATTTAATTTTATAAATGATTAATCATAGTTCAGGAAAGATTAATGTTTTGGGTTTTGTTTTTTTTTGGGGGGGTGTCAGATTTTAAACACGGCACGAAAACATTTTGGAGCTGGTGGAAATCAACGGATTCGCTTCACACTGCCACCTTTGGTATTTGCAGCTTACCAGCTGGCGTTTCGCTACAAAGAGAATTCTAAAGTGGTGGGTTGACTTTTAAGTATGTCATTACTTTTTTTTCTTTTTTTCTTCATCTGTATGTATTATTTATTATAGAAATTGAGACATATACAAAAATAGACAATGGTATAATAAAATTCCAGTTTCAATAAGTCAATTCATTATGCATCCTGTATTAAGTGTTCCTAACAGTGGTGTTGGTAGATTGCATAGTAGCTGAGGGATCACATAAAAACACTTAGAAATGAAAGATTAAAACAGTATAAATTTATGCTAGGAGTTTTTCCTGTATTTAAAGATTACTTGTGAGACATTGATAAGTTTATTAGAGAATTGGCTCAGAGTGCTTTAGTTTAGGAATGATTTTACTTTCTTAGGGTCTTTACCAATTCTAAAGTGATACAGTAATCTCATGTAGAGGTTGCAAGTACATAACAGGTAAGGTCTGATTCAAGGTAGCTTTGCCTAATGAAAGGGCCTGACATTGCATAATAACCTCTCTCCAAAAGCCTAAAATTGAATTATTTTATGAATTGTGTACATTTTTTTACGCACTTATTCCTTAAGTAGAATCATGACTTAAGTCTTCGATAATACAGTTTTATAGAAAATACTTAAATATAGCATACCTGATAGTTGGACAGTCAGTTAGTGTTAAGGAGTAAGCCTCAGTAAACTTACTTTTCTAATAGTGGAGAAGCAGATTTATTTAGTAGATATGCCAGCATGACATAGCAGCTTTTGGCCAGTTTTTATCATGCCAGCCACTCATTTAGACCCTTTTCCAGCATTCTATGTATAGATTTTAGTGAAAGTAACAATGGAAATAGCAGCCAGCACTTACTACATGCCGTATACTATGCCGAGGACTGTGTATATACTTGGATTATTGCATTTAATCCTTGACTATTATCTGATTTTAAAAATGAAAAGAATTGATTGCTTTAATAAGAAATTTTGATGGTTAAACATGGATAAAATATCTAACCTCACTAGTAATTACAACAATGAACCTCTGTTTTAGAAATTAAACTGGTAAAAAGGAAAGAAAAATAAGGTTCAGCAGTGCCAATGGTGTGATGATAATTCTCACCTAGTAATGGTGGGTATGTGAGATAGTACAGTCTTTCTAGAAAACTCTGGCATTATTTAAGTAGAGCCTTAAAAGAGCTAATAAAGTCCACTTCTAAGAATTTATACTAAGGAAATAATTAAGGATTCAATAAATCTTTATGTATACAGAGCATTCATTGTCATATTGCAGATTATTTCCAAAGGGAGTAGTTAAGTAAGATATCCTACATCCAGTTTGTGAAATATTTTCTAGTCATTAAAATGATTTCCAGTAACTTAGTATCATGAGGAAAAGTTATGACAAAATAAGTGAAGGGTGCAAGTACATGCAGCACGAACCCAGTTTAACTCTTCTGGTGAGTTAAAGTAGAAAACAAAACCAGAACAGAGATCCTAGTTAGTTATGATTTGCATAGACAAAAAAGAAGACCTTAACATCAGAATGTTATTAGTGATTATTGCTGGATGGTAGATTTAGGGATGATTTCAATTTTTAAAATTCTTTGGTTTATTTTCTTAATTCTGTCCAATTGGGGTATGTGTTGATTTTCTGATGAGAAAAAACAAATGCCAAATATACAAAAATGGTCAAGTCAGTAACTACAAATTGATGTTTTGAGAAGACATTGTGCTTGATTCATTTGTGTGCTTTATAAATGAAACAGAAGAAGGATACCAGGAGAACCTTGAGCTCAGCTTTCCTGCTTTCCCTGTTCTAAAGACGTTTCACGTAAAATGAATATTCTTGAGCAAGTTAATCTTGAAAGTAAGGTAATTTAAACTTTTTTTTTTTTCCTTTTAGGATGACAAATGGGAAAAAAAATGCCAGAAGATTTTTTCATTTGCTCACCAGACTATCAGTGCTTTGATCAAAGCAGAGCTGGCAGAATTACCCTTAAGACTTTTTCTTCAAGGGGCTCTAGCTGCTGGAGAAATTGGTTTTGAAAATCACGAAACAGTAGCATATGAATTTATGTCCCAGGTGATGGTCTGTTTTCCTTTCTGTGTTTAATGTTACAGTTTTGCTGTGTTCAGCCACCTGTCTGTAGTTATGGCGGTTAGTGCACATGGATTGTCTCTTAACTGAATTTGTAACTATCCCTTTCCCACCATCTTGGAACTCCTTAATACTGTAGTCATATTGATTGATTTGGAACAGGAAAATGGATCAGTTACTGGGTGCTAATGAGATTTAAGATTTCTAGGTAAGCCTAGGTAAAAGTGTTTCATGGGGTAAAAAGTACCTTTATTCAGCTTGGGAACTCTGGGTTAAACAGTAGTTAAAACAAGTTTCTTTGTTGGAAGTTGTCAGTATCTTTCCATATCAGCTGTGTCTTGTGCTTCTCCAAGGGAGGGGTAAGCATCTTGTGATCTGAAGGGGCTACAGAGTGTCTCACACGATGGGGTTTGGTGGGAAGTACTTTAGAAAATGCTTGAGTAGATAGTAGTAAAGGTCTCTTCTGCTTCTTGTTCACCAGGCATTTTCTCTGTATGAAGATGAAATCAGTGATTCCAAAGCACAGCTTGCTGCCATCACCTTGATCATTGGTACTTTTGAGAGGATGAAGTGCTTCAGTGAAGAGAATCATGAACCTTTGAGGACTCAGTGTGCACTTGCTGCATCCAAACTTCTGAAGAAACCAGATCAGGGCCGAGCTGTGAGCACCTGTGCACATCTCTTCTGGTCTGGCAGAAACACAGACAAAAATGGGGAAGAGGTAAGGAGAGAGGTCATTCCTGGTCATAGAAGAGGGGATTGTTTGCTGGAAGTAGCTGCCAGGTCCTTGTGTGCTGGAAGTGAAGCATTTGGAGTGCTTGGAAACCTGACAAAGAAAATTGCTTTGTTTATTAAAATAAATGAAATGGATGGTAAAGTATACTGTACAGAGTTATATACTGTGGTGAAGCCCCACTTTAAGGATATTGTAACACAGCAAGTATATACTACTACCTTTAAAAAGTATACATAACAGGGATGACTGGGTGGCTCAGTTGGTTAAGCATCCTACTCCTGATTTCATCTCAGGTCATGATCTCATGGTTGTGAGATCAAGCCCTATGTCAGGCTCCACATGGGGCATGGATTCTGCTTAAGATTCTCTCTGCTGGGGCGCCTGGGTGGCTCAATTGGCTAAGTGTCCGACTTCAGCTCAGGTCATGATCTCTGCAATTCGTGAGTTTGAGCCCCACGTTGGGCTCTGTGCTGACAGCTCAGAGCCTGGAGCCTACTTCAGATTTTGTGTCCCCCTCTGTCTGCCCCTCCCCTGCGCGTAGTCTCTCTCTCTCTCTCTCTCTCTCTCTCTCAAAAATATTAAAAAAGAAAATTATCTGCCTCTCTCCTGCTCACATTTTCTCTAAAAAAAAAAGAAAGGTATACATAATAAATATAAAACATTTAAGATACAAATATGTAAAACAGGGACATCTGGGTGACTCAGTTGGTTAAGCATCCCACTGTTGATTATGGCTCAGGTCATGGTCTCATTGTGAGTTTGAGCCCCACTTCAAGCTTTGCACTGACAGTGTGAAGCCTGCTTGGGATTCTCTCTCTCCTTTATTTTCTCTTTCAAATTAAATAAACATTTAAAGAAATGGATACTCTTTAAAAAAGTGAATGTGTAAAACAAATACATGTTTTAAAATATAGCTGTGTCTTTAAAAAAAAATGAAGAGGTTTTAAATTTGTTGTGTACCTTAAAAAAGAGCCAGTGTAGGGTAGGGTTCTGTTGATTTCTTTGTGTGAAATGGGACATTTGTGATTCATTAATCTCTTTAATACTCTCCCCTTACCCCCAATCCCCTCACTTTTATTCTAGCTTCATGGAGGCAAGAGGGTAATGGAATGCTTAAAGAAAGCTCTGAAAATCGCAAATCAGTGCATGGACCCCTCTTTACAAGTGCAACTTTTTATAGAAATTCTGAACAGATACATCTATTTTTATGAAAAGGAAAATGATGCGGTAAGTAAACTATAATAAAATATTGTTAGTGAATTAATACTTCCCTTCCTGCTCTTCAGAGATCTGATACATATTAAAGTTTATGATCTTGATAACTTTTTTTTTGTTTAAGAGGGTCAGTTTAGAGAATTCACCTAGTAGTCTCTTTTATTCTCTAGTATCCTTTTCTGTCTATAGATGCATCTCTCTAACAGAAGGACTCATCATGTACAAGAAATTCTCATCTCTTTTGTTATGAATATTTTATAAAAAAAATAGTCCCTGTCTGTTTGAAAAACACAAAATAATTTACAAATGTAGCATACTGATTGGTTATCACATACAAGTTTAGAATAATTCCTAAATGAATTATCCTTTTAGCAGTACAGTGTTGAAGATTTGTAGGTTAAGTAAAATTTTGCTATTCTTTTATTGGTTTGTGATGCTCTAATTTTTATTGATTTTTTTTCATTTTGTTTTGTTGGTTGTTTTGGTGAATTGCCAATAGTTGTTGCTCAAAGCAGGGATCATGTTTTCATATGTCTTTTTTTATGATTGATTACTCTGGTGATTGGTGTAAGACAATCTTTAAAACGTTTTTATTGAATTATCTTTTCTTTTTTATTGTACATGCTTGGTTATGAAACTGTGCGTGTTCTTTTGTAGGTCACAATTCAGGTTTTGAACCAGCTTATCCAAAAGATACGAGAAGACCTCCCAAATCTTGAGTCCAGTGAAGAAACAGAGCAGATTAACAAACATTTTCATAACACACTGGAGCATTTGCGTTTGAGGCGGGAGTCACCAGAATCTGAGGGGCCAATTTATGAAGGTCTCATCCTTTAAAAAGGAAACTGGCTCACCATACTTCTTTCCATGTACATCCAGTAAGGGTTTTATTATACTAGGTTTCCCCTCCATAGATTGTGCCTTTCAGAAATGCTGAGGTAGGTTTCCCGTTTCTTACCTGTGATGTGTTTTACCCAGCACCTCCGGACACTCACCTTCAGGACCTTAATAAAACTATTCACTTCATAAGTGCTCAATCTGTCTGATCACCCCAGGTAGCATGATTGATCTGCTATTTAAAACTCCTGTGATCTGTAAACAAAACAAAACAAAAAAACAAAACCCACCAACAACAAAAAAAACAGCAAACCACCACTTATCTCAGCTACTAATGAAGACCTTCTTCCTTTATTTCGTTTTGTTGGTTGTGTAATTTCTTTCGTTACTTGGGAGTACTAACCTGAAAGTGTCTGTCTCTTTGTTCTCTAGTCCAATTTGAGATTAATTTAGGGGAAAGGGATACTGTATGTGAAATTCAGCTTGGGTTTTTCCCTAAATGCAAGATAAGGCCATGTGTAATATTTTCCCTAAAACTAGAATATATTAATGCATGTTTTAGAATTTTAAAGCACCATGGTCAAAACCAAAAGCTATATTTTGCATATTTGGACTCCGTCATTCATTAAGAACCTATGTTTTACTCTGGGCATATTTATCAAAATAATTTTGTTCTAAATAGCATAAAATAGAAAATTCGTGATCAGTATAATTTATGTATAACCTTCATTGTAAATTTAAGGGGAAATGCATCGTACAATTACCATGATTTTTTTTTTTTTTTTTTTTTTTTTTTTTTGCACCAGTGAAACAATAAAGTTGCTATTAACAATTTGGGACTTTTTACCCTTTCATGCTAGATTTATAGAAGGAGCTAGTAGAATGCCTGTGGTTAATAGACAATCTTATGTACAGCACTTGCTTGTTCATTTTAAGCTTTCATTTTAAGCACTTCTTGAGCAAGGTACCATCTATTCTTTTGTTTATACCCATTTGCTTTCCTTGGCCTTATTCTCTTCTCCTTAGGCATGGTACTTCCACATTAATTCCCAGAAGGCTCACCACCTTTATCTGTCATGTAACAAATTATTCCAAAACTTAGTGTGTTGAAACAACAGACATTTATCTCATGGTGTTCTGGCTTAGGAATTTGGGAGCAGCTTAGCCAGTGGTTCTGCCTTAGGGTGTCTCGAGATTTTGCCTGGAGCTGCAACCATCTAAAGGTTTGGTTGGGACTGGCTTCCAAGCTTATTCACATGACCATTATCTTAAAGGCCTCTATTCCTTTCTTTGTGGGCCTTTACAAGGGCAGCTAGAAAGTCTTCATGACAGCAGCTGGCTTTCCCAAAGTGACCCATGTGAGAGAGGGCAAAGAGGAAGCCACATGCCTTTTTATGACCTGACCTTAGAAGTGACATACTGTTGTTTTTGCCTTCTTCTGTTTGTTAGAAAGGAGTCACTAAGACTAACTCATACTCAAGAGTAAGAGGAATTACATTAAGCTCCACCTCTTGAAGGGAGACTTTGCAAATGTATGGACATTTTCAAATGATCACCTCACTTAATACCTTACCATCTGCCCCTTCACCCACATTGATAGACGTCTAGCACTTCTTAGGTGCTATGGTCTGAATGTTTGTATCCCCCTCTCCCCACCACCCCTGCAATTTATATGTTGAAATCCTAGCCTCCAAAGATGTTGAGTGGTGGGGCCTTTGGAATGTGCTTAGGTCGTGAGGGTGGAGTCTCACGAATGGCATTAGCGCCTTTATAAAAGAGGCCCAGAGAGCTTGCTTGCTCCTTTCCACTTTGTGAAAACACAGGTTGGCAGTATGCAACCTGGAGAAGGGCCCTCACTCAGCCATGCAGGTGCCTTGATCTTGGACTTAACACCTTCCAGAACTATGAGAAATAAACTTCTGTTTATAAGTTACCCAGCCTATGGTATTTTGTTATAGCAGCGTGAATGGACTAAGACATCAGGTTTTAAAGAATAAAGTTATAGAATTGGTACCATTAAAATCTACCAAGTATCCCAAGCTTCTCTGTAGACCCTTTTAGTCTAGCAAATCCTTTCTGTACTTTGCAGGTGCCACTTTACTCTGTATAAACTTGATTGTGGAATAGAAGTCAACATGTTCATTCTATTCACATATTTTGTGAAATACAGCTGGAGAAATAAAGACATGACTCAAGGAGAATACTTGAATTTGAGCTCAGGAAGGTTCAGAGGTAAAATGTCAGTACAGGGTATTAAGTATTTCCCATTGTTTTGGTGAGGTGAAGAGAACAGATTTAGGAAATAAACCAAAGCTCTGCTAATCTTAATTCACACATTCCTTTACTGAACAAAAATTGGGTACCTACTATATGCCAAGTACAGGCACTGGGTATAAAGGTGAACAAGATAGGGTCCCTAGCTTTGAGAATTTTCATCTGGTGTGAAGACCAACAGTAATGTGATAAGGGTATGCCCAGGAGAGCATAGAAGTGCTTTTGGGGGCTGAAGGTGTTGGAGTAAAGCCTGGAGGAGGTTTTATGAATCCTCATGTGACTTCAAGTCTGTCTTTTTAGCCTTGTGAGGCTAATGCTTGACCTGCAGTCCCATATTTTATAGATGGAGCCAGGCTATCCAAGAGTGATCCATGGACTGAAGCAAGTTAAACTCTTACCTGTCTATAATGAGAAATTTAAAAAAAGTTAAAAAAGAAAAAAGGACTAAGAATTGACACACTTAAACCAGTTTGGCGATTTTATGTCTGTTGAATCTAATGAATTAGGGCTTGTGCTTTGTATGCCTGCTTCCCTGGCCTCCTTTTTTCTAGTAGTTTTTATTGTGTCTTACAAAAAAAGTACTGGTTCTTGATAGACCAGGGGGAAAAAAATCCTTCGTAGGTGGAGAGAAGCACTGAGCCTAGGTCAGGCCTAATGTTGCATGGAGAATTCCAAGACTAGGGGACAGTTAGTTAGGAGGACATATCTAAGAGGTGATATGAGTGAATGACCCTTTCTCATTCTGAGAAGCTTGCTGTTTTAGGACATTTCTGCCCTCCCTTTCCTATCTCCACTTGTCTGAAGTGATTCTTGGAGTCCAGATGATTGCTTTTTCACCTAGAAACTCATGCTTCTGACTGGTCCTTTAGCCATGACATTGGGAGCCATCAGATAAAGGAGCTCTGATTTTACCTTGTCCACTAGGGGTCCTGGTTGGTTTGCAGGCTGTTTTATCTGTTAGTGTAGCTAAAAAGAGGGAGGTGTTGGACTTGATCAGGCATCATAGAGTGCTTTGAAGAACAGGAAGAATGGTTGTAGTACAGTTCATGTACATCTCTCAGAGCCATTGAGAAATAGGACAGACCGCAAGGAATAAGTATACCACCATAGACACTGAGAGGGGATTTAAATACAAAGTCTAGATTTCAGAGGGCTCTTCCATTACATTGCTTTCATAAGAATTCAAAGAAAAAAGTTCAAGCAGAATGGAATTGAAAGGATTTCTCAATGGCATTGTCTTTGATGATGGGAATTCCAGACTACATACTATAAATGAAAAGTGATGGGGTGAGGAAATCTCTCAAGGAGCCTTCCTGTTTGCTATGATTGGGGGTGTCCTGGAGTTGGACAGCAGACACTGAGTCAGCTAGCCAATATCTACTCATTTGTTGTATACTTGAGTGACCTGCCCTAGGTTTGATTAAAGACTTGGGTTTTCTGGCTTGTGGTAATTCAAAATAAGTCAGTTGGGAATGGGTAGGGAAGGACCTCATACTGCTGTTCACTCCTCTGCATCACACTGCAGTGTGCCAACAAAACTAGGTCCAAGCCTCCAAAATCTCTGGAGATGTACTGTATATTTTAACCACTCATCACAGTGATTAGCCTTAGGTTAGAAATGTCTTCCTAAGACGAAGTAAAATCTTAAGCTGTGACTTTAATCTATTTTTACAAGGCAGAGCTAAGTGTAAATACAAATGGCTTCATGACCATTAGATATACTGTTAGAAAGGAGCACATTTGGGGGTGCCTGGGTGGCTCAGTTGGTAAAGCATTCTACTCTTGATTTTGGCTCAGGTCATGACCTCATGGTTGTTGAGATCGAGCCCTGCATTTCACCAAGTGAGCCACCCATGTGCCCCTGGGTTCTACCATTTTTTATCAAGCTTACTGTCTATATACAAAGGCAATGGAGTACTCAAAACTCCAATCAAAAGGGTTAATATTGGGACATCTGGCTGGCTCAGCTGGTAGAGCATGCAACTCTTGATCTCAGGGTTGTGAGTTCAAACTCCATGTTGGGTATGGAGCCTACTAAAAGAAAAGTTAAAATCTAAACTGGTGATCCTTATCAAAGAATAAAATGGGTTGACAGGATAGTGTGCAGATTCAGTAAAATTAATATAAATTTGAACGACAATGATTTTAAGCCTTAAATAGGATGTCTCTCAGGATATGGGCTATCACAAAACCATGCCTGTCAACTACTTTTATCCTTTTACACATCCCTTGGACCAGATTCTCAAGCTTTATTAAACATACAAATCACCTGGGATCTTGTTAAAATGCAGATTCTGGAATTCAGCAGGTCTGTGGTGGGGCCAAAGATTCCATGTTTCTAATATGCCCCCATATAATGCTGTTGGTCCAGGGACCATACTTTTGAGTAAGAAGCCCTAGATAACAATTCCATAGACACATTTTTAATAGTACTTGCAGTAAATTGTTTCACTTGTTTCTTATAATGTAAGATGGTTCTTACATTTCCTTGTGGTAAAGACTAAGGAGAAATGTGTGGCAGTGGCCTAGGGAAGTGTTTGTAAACATCTTTCCTTTGGACAGTATAAGGGGTTTAGGCAATCTGCTCCAGGAGGCATTTCTGTCCTATGTACATATGAGGGTGGATCTTGGCTTTTCCAGGGCATAGCAGTTTGATGAAACTCTTCTGAAACTCATGTGGCATAAAGGGTACAGAATAGGGTTGATAGCCGAATTCAGCCAGAGGAGCCAGAAAGACATCTCATGGAGGGAGTGCTGGATGCATATCCCATGGCAGGCAGCTCGGATGATCATGAGCAATGTGTAGGGTGCCCAGCAACAGGCCAAACACACATGATGATGGCTAGCCACCTGGCCACTTGGTTAATCCAGAAGAGCTACAGGCGGCTGGCCAGTGAGCTGGCGAGGTCTGGCTGTCTCTGGGCAATGCAGACACTCTTGCTGGCCCTGTAGTTGTTCTGTTGCCAGTGTGCTGCTTTGGCTTGGATGTCTACCTGCAGAGGTGGTAAATCTTGAGTCCCAGGGACATCCAAGGAAAGACCCTTGTGTCTGGGGGAGAGTACCTGGTCTCTCTTCTTCCTGCTCCTTGTCTCAGCTAGTTTAACAAAAAGTATAATTTGTTTTTTCTCCCCTGGAAGTTCATCTCCGAGTTGTCTTGGCTCTGGGCAATGTTGTTCCTCCTCAGGGAGGTGCGCTTCTGAATGTTGATGTAGATGCTCAAGTTGAAGTAAGTGACGCTGATAAAGGGAGTGAAGAATTTGATGATGGAGGTCGTCATCAGGAAGTACCAGTTGTAGAAGAACTCAGCATAGCACTCCCCCCGAGGCAGGATGCTCCTTTTGGCCACATATGCCCAACCGATGATGGCAGGTCCATAGACGAGGAATGCCACCACCCACCAAGTCGAAAACAATATTCCTGGTCATGCCCTTCTGAGCTCTGTAAGTCACCTAAAAGGAAACAGCAGAGGCCGGTAAGAGGGGAAGTTGAGGCACCTTCACTCACTCAGCCTGGTACAGCATGGTGCCAATGGTGAGGTCGGATATTAGTTGTTGAGCTAGCCAGTGTCTGGGGGCTGGGAGAGGTTCTACTTCCCTATCAGCCAACTCTTCCCTAGCTCTACTCTGCCACTCCAAGGAGCCTCCGTGCAATGGGTGAAAAGCCTCCCTCTTGCGGACACAACTCAAAGTCTGCCCATTTGGATGTTAGTGGTATTCCTCCACGTATGAAAGCATACATTTTCAACACCTCTCAGAACATGTATACATTATATACATAATTCGCTCAACATCCACAAATCGAATAGCACTGTGTTGCACCGTGCTTCTTCTTCCAACTTTAAGTACATCCTGCTGTTAACTTTATGTGCTCACTCTGTATTTTTATTTTTGATCAGTCCAGTCCCACCTACTGTTCCTGTAGGTGGCACAAGGTCTCAGTGACCAAGAGTAGAGGCTCTGGAGTCAGGTGGCTTGAATTTAAATGTCCACTGTCACTTGGCTAGCTGTTTGTCCTAGGCAACTTAACCTCTGTGTGCCTCAGTTTCTTCATGTATAAGATGGGACACCTTTACCTGGACCACAGGGTTGTCATGACCCTATGTATATCAGCTCTTGGGTATAATCCACATAAAGTTCTTTAAACAGTATCTGACTTAAAATAGGCTGTCAAATATTACCTATCATTCTTACTGGGCATAAAAATATCTGTAAGGGCAGAAGCATGAAATAAATGTTCTTGGCTTTTTCTCCCCTGTATCTTTGGTGTGCAGAAAAAGTTCTGAGATGGTGAGAGATAACTGTGAAAATGAAAGGTTCTTTGAAGATTGGAGAGATGGGCATTTTCCCCCAACTGGGCTGCCATATTGAAGACCCTTTGGGAATGTGTGTCACTGAAGCAGAAGACCCAGCCCTCTACATGGTTCAATGCAGAACATTTAATACTGCTAATTAGGCCATCTTACTCTGTATGCCCTCAGTGTACCCCAAAGCCTTTCATTCATAGCAAAGGAAACCTAATCACCAATGGATTACAGGAGAGTGAGCCCAAGTAATGTTTACTTTGGGCTCATTTAGAAAACGCCACTTTAAATGATGTTGGTACTTAGGAAATTATTTTGGTCAAATACAGTGAAAATGTAATAAACAGTAACAGAGATGAGAGACAGGGATGAGCTGGACTAGAGCAGTGACGAAAGGCAATGAGTCTCATTCTTGGTTGTACCTTCTAATACCTTATAATCACCTGATGGCCTTTTTAAAAATGCCAAGCTTGCCCCCCACCTCTAAGCCCATTAAGTCTAAATATGTAATAAAAAAAAAAAAAAGTGCTTCCCAAATGGGTTGGAAATTGCAGCTGGAAAAAGCAAATTGCCTGAGTGCCACAGAGTGGACTTAACAATGGATGGCTCTATCTGCCAAAGCTGCTAATTTTCCTATAGTGAACATAGATTACTTGAACAAAAGATAAAAGGAATTTTCATAAAAGACCCAAAGGAAAATGCTTTAAATGCAGTAAAAATGCTTTTTTTTTTCTCTTCTGTCTCATTTAAGGTTCAGTTTTGCCCCAGATGATTAATTTCTTTGGGTCTTATCATCCCTGTGTGCAAAATAGGGATAAAAATCTTTAGTTTCTACCTTACAGGGAGGTGAGGACCAAAAGAATTAGCCATCATAGAGGTTAGAGCCAAAGGGCTTTTAACCGCTCACTTTCCTAATGGAAAACAAGTGCACAGAGGTGCTGTGATGTGCCAAAGGCACACAATGTGTTGTGTCTTAAATCAAGAGTGGACCCTAGGCCTCCTGACTCCTGGACCAGCCTAAAAAGCACCACTGTGAGTGCAATGTACTTGTGATTGCTCATGCAAACCCTTCCCTTTGCTATCTGCTCTGGAAATACTGAAGTATTTTCCCTTCCCACCCAGCACTGTTCTTGGGGAGGCAGCCATGAATACTTACCAGGGAGGACAAAAAACCACTTGGCACCCATATTACCTTTACATCAGGCCTTGAATGTGGACTTTGGATCACGCCTCCAGATGAGGTTATGCTTTCATTAAATCAGTACCTATGCCTAGCACTGTTACAAGCAAGCACTGGGAAAACATCAGGTAGCAAGACCCCTGCCCCCTTAGAGCTTGGGTTCTAGTGAAGAAGACAGACCTCGAATACAGTGTCCAGCCGTGATAAGCATGAGTATAGCAGGGAAGGAGAACTGGAGAAGGTGAGGGCTGTTACTTGACACAGATGACCAAGGATGTCTCTCTGAGGAGGTGACAGTTGAGCAGAGGCGTGGACTCAGGGTGAGAACAATGGATGGAAAGAGAAAGATGCCTTAATAGGACTTTACGTTTGCATCCTTCCTGACCATACTCATGACCGTAACACCTAGGGTACACTTTATAAGGATAAAAATAAATCATGTGAAAGGCACAGTTTATATTGCATTTTAACTCTTTAATTTGTTAAATGTATTTAAAACTGATATCAATATTTGTAACCTACTTTTAGCATCTCCTTTTCTTTTCCCTTTGAATATCTGGGGTTCTGAAAATATATGGAAATCGTATGGTGGTTTCTCTCTGCCACTAGTCCAGCAACTCCAAACCCGACTGTGTCCCTGGCAGTCCTCCACGCCAGCGGGTTTGTGTAGAACCTCTAGCCTTCTTTCCGCCCTGGTGACAGAGGTGAACCTGTCATAGCTGATGAGGACAATATTGAAGGCCGAGGAGGTGCTCACCAGGTAATCCATCACTAGTCACAATTTACACAGCTCCTTCCGAACTTCCACTCCCCGGTCAGGACGTAGGGGATGTACAGTGGGATGCAGAAGCCGCCTGTGGACACAGGGGAGCGGTGGCCTGGCCCCCGGGCTGCCAACTCCAGCCTGGTCTGGGGTGCCCCAAGGCGTCCCAACTCTCGAGGGAGACTTCCGAGCGCAGGGTTCTCCTCTGCAGGGCTACTTGTATGTCGCCGGTCCCTAGACCGCACTCACCCACCAGGAGGTCGGCGACAGCCAAATTGAGGAGGAAGTTGCCGCTGGAGCGCAGGCTGCGGTCCACGGCAAAGACCACCACGATCAGTGAGTTGCCCAGCACCGTGGCCAGCGCCAGCAGCGCCCTGAGCGCCGCCAGCAGCGCGGCCACCGGCGCCGAGAAGTGGCCGGCGTGCCGTCCGGAGTGTAGCCCTGACTGGAGCCCCAGCCCGGTAACGCACGCGTTGCCCGATGCGTTCGGCTCCATGCTGTAGGTGGCAGGGATGCCGGCGGCTGGCGAAGGGAGCCCGTGGGCAGGGGGCGCGCGGCTGGAGCCGGCGCCTGGCCGGTGGGGATCTAGGGGGCGCAGCGGGAGGAAGTGGGGCGGAGAGACGGCTGCCTGCAGCCAGGACAGGGCTGGGACGCTGGGGACCGGGCCCCTGGCCTGTAGGGTAGGGACCACCAGTGGGCTGGGTCCGGAACACCTGGGGCGGGGCCGGGGTCGGGGTGCCTGGTTGGGGACAGCCGGCTGGCTGGGGAGCAGCTGAGAGCGGGGAGTTGCCAGGGGACTGGGGTGGGAGGAGTCGGAGACCGCTGGCAGTGGGGGCAGGGGACCCTGCGGGGCGGGGGGAGGGGGGAGGTGGAGGGTTCGCGCTGCGCCGCGTTCTAGCTCCCCTCGGCGAATGCAGGGAGGTTGAGTCTTCCAAGCAAGTTGTTACTACTATTTTCCCGAACAGGAATAGTTTTGTTTCATTATGTTTTATCGTAAAAGTAGTATGTGCACTTAGAAAACAAGCAATACAGAAGGGCATCAAGTGGAAGTAAAATTTTTACCGTTATCTCCTCCCTGAGATACCCACTTTGAACATTTGGGTTTAAATCCTTCCAGGCTTCATGCCCCCCCCCTTTTTTTTTACCCCCCAACTCTTCCCTCCTCCACAGAACTAGACAGACAAAACAAACATGCAAAAAACCCAAAACGCATAGATTTGGGGTGGGGGGTGGAATGGGGTTTGGCTATTTTGATTTATAATCTGCTTTTTCTCCCCATGAAATAATAAATCTGGACATTTCCCCACATCCATACGGAATACAGGTAACCATTATTATCTTTAATGATATCATTTTTCCATTATATGGATGAGCATATTTCCTCAATTTGTTGATAGAGAACTATCAATTGTTTCTGTTTTGTTTGATTTTGCTTGTGTATCTTTGTTCACTTATCTACATAATTTCCCCAAGGGAAATTAATGGAAACAGAATTGCTGGGACAAAAGGAATGCAATAGTATAAAATACTATTTTACAACATGTTGCCAGGTTGCCAGGTTGGTAGAAAAGTTGTTCTAATTTACCATTGAAAAAGCCATTAAAAAATTTTTTTTCACAGTGGTGTGACACTGAATACAGGAAACTTCAATTACAATAGAGGCAGGAGGACAAGGGACACCTGTTAAGCATCTTGATTTCAGCTCAGGTTTGTGTGAGCCCCACATCAGGCTTTGTGCTGACAGTGTGGTACCTGCTTGGGATTCCCTCTCCCTCTCTCTCTCCCCCTCCCTTGCTCACTCTCTCTCTGTCTCTCTCTTAATTAATTAATTAATTAATTAAAAAAATAAAATTGAGGCAGGAGGCCAGAAGGGGAGATCTCAGCCCTTATCAACTCTAGGACAATTGCAGATCCCAACAGAAAGATCCATACCTTGCATTTTCCAACAGGAAGAAACCTACTTTATTACCCTAGCAAGCAGGAGGAAGATTTTGCTCCTTGCTCAACAGCAGACCAGCCAATGAGAAACTGCCACAACTTAGCCAATGAGAAACTGTAATCACCCTTCTCAGTTTCCTCTAATGGACTTTAATCCAAAGATGCCCCTCCCAACTTCCCTTCCCCCTATAATGTTCCTTTCCTTTGTTCTCTGGACTAGCCTATGATTTTGCTTTGGCTTGCATGTCCAAATTGCAATTCCTCTGCCATTTCTGAATAAACCCATTTTGCTGGTAAAGTAACTGGTTGTTTTTATTTTCAAGGTTGACAGTAGGTAGTGATTGTGTGGGGTCTTAGTTTGGCTTCCTAGAGCTCCCTCTCACCTTAGCCCCTTTGTTTCTCCAGCATAGACAGTCCTTCCCTCTGGCGAATTGGCTCAGAGTGGACTACCTGTCAGGACTACTAGGACTGGGAGTAATGGCCTCTTAGAGAGGGGGAAGAGGTTGGAAGACTGTACCTTAACACTTTTATCACTGGGGTTGGGGCAGAATCTGTCAGGAAGCTCCTCCCTGTGGTTTGGGGTGTGTGGGCATGGGGAGGGGTATGTGTAAAGAGGGGATGTGTATAAATTATGCAGATGGCAGCTGCTTTATCTGTCCTGTTATTTGCCTCCTGCAGACCAGTTTGTTCTGGTGGTGGGAAAAGTGACCCAATGTCACGGATACAAATTCTTGGGCCAGAGAGCAGGGATGGGCCCTTGGGATTATTTGTGCAATGACTCTCAAGCTTTTTGAACCACAACCCACCTAGAATATACTGTTTACATTATAACCCAATGTATACACATACTGCACACATGTGCATGTACACACATATTGGTGAGGAAAAAGTAAAACAAAAACAGTGACTGCCCTTAGTATGATGTATTCTGATATTTTTGGTTCTACCCTATGTTTTATTATTAGTTTTTAAATGCTGGTCTTGACCCACTACATTTATTTTGTGATCCTCAACTGGCTGTCAGCCTGCATTTGAGAAACAGTCATCTGGTTAATCTAGTTGAATCCACTCATTTTACACATGGGACCATGGGCCAGAATGGGAAGATACTTAGTTGGGGCCATCCAGGGAGTTATGGTTGAGCAGAGCTGGTTCCAGACTGATGTTGACAGACATGGCCAGCCGAGAGATGACTGTCCCTCTCGTGGCGGCAATGATGTTTGAGGCAGGAAACAACTCTGATGATTGAGGAAGGAAGAAACAAGCCAGCATTTATCTCCTTTCTTGTCTACTAATTGCCTCTTCATTTGCTGAAAAGATACTTTGGGCCTGGTGGAAATGACACTTGGAGCAGATTGATGGGCCCCTCTCCCACCAACCAGGGGCTGAGAATCCATCTAGGCCAGTTTAAATAGGAAAAGTGATGGCAGGTCATGTAGAAGATGCAGGTAGTACTACTGTTGTCTGTCTGTAAGAAGACAGGAGAATGGGGTCTAGCAGGCATATACTTCTCCCTCTCCTTCAGGTATTGGGTAGCTAGGGGACCATGCTAAAGAGTTAATCCCTGTTTGTTGTGTATGTGTGCTACATTTGTTTCAGAGGGCCAGGCTATACCTTCACAGTGCCTCAGGGGCTGGGACTCATGCAAAGAGCCTTAGGGTTGACACTGCTGCCCCAGTGGTCCTGGAAGGTAGGGTATCCAGGCAGAGAATCGTTCTTGAGCCTTGGATTCATCAGTTTGGCCTGCCGAAACAGAATACCATAGACTGGGTGGCTTCAACAACAAATATTTCTGACAGTTCCAGAGGCTGGGAAGAACAACATCAAGCTGCTGGCAGATCTGGTGAGGACATACTTCCTGGTTTGCAGATGACCATCTTCTCATATCTTCGAGTAGAAAGATATTGTGTCTCTTCCTCTTTTATAAGGGCATTAATTCTTTAAGACCTAATATAACCATAGTTCCCTCCCAAATGCCCCACTTCTAAATGCTATTACACTGGGAATTAGTGTTTTAACATATACACTTTGGCATGGGGGTTGGAGGACACATGAACATTCAGTCCATAGCAAACATTAAGATCCAACGAATTTGCCTTGCTAGGCTCTGGTCTTGCTTGGAATCTGTCACCCCTTTCTTTCTGATGTCTCCCTTTTGGAATAGGAAAGTCAATTCTATGCCTGTCCCACCATGGTAATTTGGAAGCACAAATTAATTTGTCTGGTTCCACAGGCTTACAACTGGACCGGAGTTTTGTCTCAGGATGAATCACACCCCGAAGAGGTGTAACTAAGAAACCAAATCTGGCACAAAAAAGAAAAGGAAATCATTGGCTCTTTTTTGAAGTGGAAGTAAAATGATTTTTATTATTGCTATTGTTATTTTGGTATCTGGGCTTTGCGATGTGAAAGGAGCTGACTTTACTTGCCTGCCAGGCTGTGTGGGGCTGTTGCATGTAGAATCAGAGCAGAGGAGGAAACCTGACATGGGGGCAGAGCTGTCTTCATTCCCTGGGCTCCCGCACAGCTCTGTCCACCATCTCAGCCTTCAAACCAGTTCCTACTTACATGTGCCTTCTTGGGAGTGGAGTGAAATCATGGCTTTAGTAACCAGACTTGAGTTTAAATCATGGCTCTACCGCTTACTTGTTAGAAGACCCCAAGCAAAGTTTAGAACCCCTAAGTCTCATTTGATCAGCTGTCAAATGGCAATAATAGTAACTGGTAGCATTGTTATAAAGATTATTGGACAATGGGCACATATTGCATGGCACACAGCAAGTATGACATAAAAGGTAGCTCTTGGGGCGCCTGGGTGGCGCAGTGGGTTAAGCGTCCGACTTCAGCCAGGTCACGATCTCGCGGTCCGTGAGTTCGAGCCCCGCGTCAGGCTCTGGGCTGACGGCTCGGAGCCTGGAGCCTGTTTCCGATTCTGTGTCTCCCTCTCTCTCTGCCCCTCCCCCGTTCATGCTCTGTCTCTCTCTGTCCCAAAAATAAATAAAAAACGTTGAAAAAAAAAAAAATTTAAAAAAAAAAAAAAAAAAAAAAAGGTAGCTCTTATAGCCAAGATGTTAGCTGAGGTCTCTAGGCCTCTTGAGTTAGAGATAAGATGTCTTGAATCCTAGCACACCTGGAGGAGTCTAAAACTTCCCCAATGTTCTTGCAAATCCACAGAAGGCTTTTGTTCCAAGGGTCACTCATATCTGGCTTGGAACTCACCTTTTTCTTGATGAGGTTGTCTCACATCTGTGCCATCTCTCTTATGGGTCATATCAACTCAAAATGAAACTCACCTCCTTTCTTGATTTCCCCAATGCCCCATCCCTCAAGATTTGGGGAGGAGACCCAGGAGGAGTTTATGTCTCATAAATATAATCTTAGCAGCTTCAAATGGAACATTAGGACTTCCTGTTCTGAAAATGTCTGTCAGCTACCTCCACCAGGATGTTTTTGGACTTCTTTGCTCCCACAGTGTCCCAACATCACACTGTCTCCCTGGCTCCCCTCTCTATACTCCCTTTTCTGGGAGCAAAATATATTTTCCCTTTTCTCATGATTATCAGACTAGCTATCTCTTTCCACTTTCTAGGTTTCTGCCAATACTTCTTGCTCAAAAAGATTATCAAGCCATTTATGGATCAAAAACCATCCCTACCCCAGGGGCAACTGAAATTTATACTCCCCTCTCCTGCATTATTACTGTTTCTTATTTAAATTTTATTACAGGATAAAACACAAAATTCTTTTTGTAGACCCAGAAAATCCAAGTGATTCATTTAAAAATCTATTAATAGTAATATGAGCTCAGTAGAGTGGATGGATTCAACTATATGAATGGAAATCAATAGCTCTGTTATACACTAGCAATAACCATTTAGAAATTTGTTGCAAAAAAAATCCCATTTGCCATGGCAACACAAGCCACAAATACTTATGAATAAACCTAACAAGTAATTGTGCAATAGTGTGAAGAAAAATGTTAACTTTATTGAAAGACTTAGAAAAACCACCAAATAAAGGTAGAGACAAATGTTTCCTCATTTTTAAGACCCAACAGTGTAAATATATATTCTTCAATTAATCTATAAATTTATTTCAATCCCAACTAAATCCCAACAAGTTAGTTGAGCAAAGTTTACATGGGAAGAAAAATGCACAAAAATAGCCAAGACATTTTTAAAAAAAGATAGAAGAAAATTGTCCTAGTGCATATTAAAATATTATAACCCTATAGTGATTAAGATAGTTCAGGAATCATGGGGCACCTTGGTGCCTCAGTCAGTTAAGCGACTGACCTGATTTTGGCTCAGGTCATGATTTCACAGTTTGAGGGTTTGAGCCCCCTGTAGGACTCTGCGCTGACAGTGTGGAGCCTGCTTGGGATTCTCTCTCTCCCTTTCTCTCTCTGCTCCTACCCTCCCCCCCCCAAATAAATAAACTTTAAGAAAAAAGAAAAGATGGTTCAAGAATAAAAGAATATAATGCAAAAATGCAGAATTCAGAAGCATGTATATATGGAATGTAGTTTATTTATTTATTATTATTTTTTTTAAATTTTTTTTTAACGTTTATTTATTTTTGAGACAGAGAGAGACAGAGCATGAACGGGGGAGGGTCAGAGAGACGGAGACACAGAATCTGAAACAGGCTCCAGGCTCTGAGCTGTCAGCACAGAACCCAACGCGGGGCTCGAACCCACGGACCGCGAGATCATGACCTGAGCCAAAGTCGGACACTTAACTGACTGAGCCACCCAGGCGCCCCTGGAATGTAGTTTATGATCAAGATGACATTTCTTAGTGAAAAAGGATCATACAACACATTTGTTTTAAACAAAGGGCTGAAATTTAGGAAAAATAATGTGAAATCCTGAATCTTATACAAGGGAGAAAAATATTCCAGATGAATTAAGAAACTAAATGTAAAAATGAACAAAACTTTAAAATACTTAAAAAAAAAATCATCTTGAGATGGGGAAGACCTATCCAGAAGCTATAAAGAAACAAATGGACAAATTTGACCTTAGTCAAAACTGTATAGTTCAAAACTTCTATAAAATGACAGATGCTAATCACAGTCATAAAAATATTTTTCAAAGAATTAATATCTAGAATATATAGAGCACTTTTACAAATCAATAGGAAAGAAACACAAATGTCCAAAGAATATGAGTAAGTTATTTAAAGGAGACCTACACATGACTTATAAACATACAAAATGATGTCACCATCACTAGCAATCAAATTAAATGCAAATGAGAACAAGACAGCTTTTATAGCCCATGATGATTGGAATCATTTAAAATGGTTGATAATAACTGTGATTGACAAATATGCATGAAAATGGGCACTCACTTATGGGTGGCAGTATAAATTAGTGTCAAAGGGAAAAATTCTTGTACTTTTTAACCCAGGAATTTCACTTCTAGAGTCTATCAAAAATAATCACACATGTATAAAGATGTATGCAAAAAGATGTCTGTTGCAACACTTCTTGTAATGATCAAGTGTTGGAAGAGACCTAAATGTCCATCGATATAGAAATGAATAAATAGGGGTGCCTGGTGGCTCAGCCAGTTAAGTATCCGACTTTGGCTCAAGTCATGATCTCACCGTTTGTGAGTTTGACCCCTGCGTTGGGCTTTGTGCTGACAGCTTGGAGCCTGGAGCCTGGAGCCTGCTTTGTCTCCCTCCCTCTTTCTCTGCTCCTCCCCTACTCGTGTTCTCTCTCTCTCTCTCTCTCTCAAAAATAAATAAACATAAAAAAATTAAAAAAAGAAGTGAATAAATAATACATCTATGCCCTTAAATGTTGCCAATGGCCCTGACAAAAGAGGGAATCTATTTCTCCATTCTTTGAATCTAGTTTAGCAATGTAACTTCTCTTGGCCAATGGGACTGTACACATGACGCACTCAGAGGCTTGATAGGTGCTTGTATATTGTAGCCTGTTCTCTTGCTGCACTTGGGACCCTGACACTGCTGTGTGAATGAACCTGAGCCAGACTTCTGGTGGGTGAGAGGCCATGTGGAGAACCCAGGCACACTGGCTGCCTCCCTCCAGAATATGGATGAGGCCATCCTAGACCATCCAGCCTGTAAAAGATCTGCCTGCTAACCACAGATGCATGAGAAAACTCACCAGAAATAAAACTGGATCAAACCAGAAGAATTGTGCAGCTGGTCTTTTTAAACTACTAGGTTTTGGGGTGGTTTGTTTTGTAGCAATAGATACTGATACTAATCCATACAATGAAATACCATGGAGCAATCTGAAAGAATGAGGTGAATATATGTGTCATAGTGTACTGACATGGAAAGCTTGCTGAGACAAATTATTAAGAAAAAACCAAAGACCTTGTAATTCTACAAGCTATCCTATAGTCTTCCAATAAATTCCCTTTTTTTCCCCTCAAGTTAGCTATTGTTTATTTCTGTTGTTTGTAGCCAGATGGTTTTATTCATAGATGTTCCTGGTAAAATAAGTTTGGAAAACACTATGTGAAATATTTTTCTTACTTCAGGATTTGTCAGTAAATCCTTTCAAAAGAGGTTGTGAATGCAGCTGTCTCATTGTTGTTTGATATCAAAATCCTTTTTACCTTGCCCTAATATCCCAAGAGATTAATGATACACTCTGAGAAACTGTCCTATTTGTTCTTGTGACAAATGAATATGGCTCTAAGGATTCTACCATTTCCATCTGTCATTTTTCTGGAAGCCTTTCTCATTTGTGTGTGGTGCTGTGTCAGCTGTCCCAATTTCTACAAATTTGTTGCCAGGAACCCATTATATTAAAAGTAAAAAGAGAATGGTCTCTGCTTTAAAAAAACATTCCTCTAGTTTTCCCCATTAATATTATTCATTATGTGGGTACATAATTACCCATTTATCCAATGTACCACATATCAGGGCAAGGTGATCTGTTTTAGAAAATAGACCCAATTCACATACTGCCCTAGACAAACTTGGTGAAAGAATTGGATTTGGGGGTAAGTCACTTCTTGGCTAGCATGGCATTGGTAGAGAAGTTATTATCAGAGAGGTACAAGGACTTGGAGCACTGGGTTGGGAGTTATACCAGTCACTGGACCAGGCTGTGCCTCAGGCTGTTTAGTTTGTCCATAAAATGAGGGTGGTAATAGTGTCCCTATCACAGGGGCATTCTAGTGCTCAGATATATTAATGGAGGTGAAAGTGTATTGTGAAGGACAGAGCACTGCATCTGTAGGTATCAGCCCAGGCCCTCTCACTTCCAGGAGGCAGAAACCCACCCTGACACAGCTAAAGCAAAACAGGAATTTGTGTATTTGCATAAGTGAAATATCCATAAATATCCATGGGGATTTTAGGTCTAGGCAGGGATGGATCCAGGGGTTCCAACACACTATCAAGATCTACTTCTTTCCATCTTCCATACATTTTCTGCTTTGACTCTTATCAGAAGAAGGGATATGAATTAATAAATATTCTCACTAAACAGTGAGAATTTCCACAGTCCTCACCACTTATGCAGGCCTTTGCTGACTGAAGAGATTTGCCAGGGACTTAGGCCTGTGAGTTTGAGATCCATAATTAGATTTAGAGTCAGGAAGAAAGGGGCTGTCAGTCCAACCTCTGCCTTGTTCCCTGAACACTGGTTCTAGCCAATTCCTTTCCTTCTCTCACCGGGAAATGAGGGTTCTGGGAATATGAAAGATAACTTCTTATTTTGGGAGGTGGATAGAAGATACACATTAGGGCCATACTTAGTAAACACAGATGGAACTGAATTGGATGCCTTCATCTAACCACTGGCTAAAGTTGGTAGGGTTCATGAATTCTTATCTGTAAAGGAAGGACTTTCGGCTTTCCATTTGATGGAAAAGACAATCCTACTGATGGATAAAGGAAAGAAGGGAGGGAGGGAAGAAAGGAAGGAAGGAAGCAAGGAAGGAAGATCAGAAGAAAGAAGGGAAGAGAGAAAGGAAAAGTAAGGGAAGGGAGAGAAGGAGATGTGGAAGGGAGAGAGGGAGGGAGATGAGCAAGAAGCAAGGGCAGGGGAGTGGGGAGGGGCTGATGGTGCCTGCAGAGCCTTAAGCAGGCCAGGCTGGAGGAAAGGCAGAGGGCTTTTCCTGAACAATTCCTTTTTCTTCATGACTTCCCAGCTCCTCTAGGTTTCTGTGGGCATCAGTTTCCAGTGTTTAAACTTATTTTTATGACTATAAAAGTTAAATATGCTTATTATAAGTAAGAGAAAGCACAGAAAACTATAAAGAAGCTGAAAAGCCCTTCATGATTCCACTGATTGTGACCCAAAGTTTGAAGGCTAGGCCTTAAAGAACGTGCATGACCCTGGGCCTGCCTGCCTCTGACCTCCTCTTTCTATGCCTTGTGCTCACTGCTCTCCTGCTCAACTTGCACAACTGCTGTCCTGCTCCCTGGAGTACTGTCCTGCCCTGCCCCATCAGTTCATGGTTGGCTCTTCAAATCTTTTAGGTCTTAAGTCAAATGTTGAAGGCCCAACTCTTTCTCTGTCACCTAGTCACTTTCTAACATCACAGAACTTATTTTTTATAGTCTTTATAACTACCTGGATATACATTCTTTTCTCTTTTTTTTTTTGATTGTTAGTAGGGTATTTAAAAATTTTTAATTCCAATATAGTTATACAGTGTTATATTAGTTTCAGGTATACAATATAGTGATTCAATAATTTCATACATCACTTGGTGCTCATCATGACAAGTGCCTTCCTTAATCCCCATCATCTCTTTCACTCACCCGCTTCTCCAAACTGCTCCTGGTAACCAGCAGTTTGTTCTCTATAATTAAGGATCTCTTTCTTGATTTCTCTCTTTTTTTCCCCTTTGCTAGTTTGTTTTGTTTCTTAAATTCCACATGAGTGAAATCATATGGTATTTGCCTGTCTCTGACTGATTTATTTCACTTAACATTATACTCTTTAGCTCCATCCATGTTGTTGCAAATGGCAAGATTTTATTCTTTTTTATGGCTAAATAATTTTCCATATATATATGGGAAATTATATATATATATATTTATATATATATATGTATATATATATGGGAAATTATATATACAAATTATATATACATCTATACATCTCACATCTTCTTTATTCATCTGTTGATGGATGCTTGGGCTCATTTGATAATTTGGCTAGTGTAGATAATGCTGCTATAAACATCAGGGTGCGTATACCCCTTTGAATTGGTGTTTTTGTATTCTTTGGGTAAATACCCACTAGTGTGATTAATGGATCATAGGGTAGTTCTATTTTAAATTTTTTGAGGAACCTCCATCCTGTTTTCCACAGTGGCTGCACCAGTTTGCATTCCTACTAACGGTGCAAGAGGGTTCTTTTTTTTTCCACATCCCAACACTTGTTTCTTGTTTTTTTTTTTTTTTTTTTTTTTTTTATTTTAGCCATTCTGACAGGTGTGAGGTGACATCTCATTGTAGTTTTGATTTGCATTTCTTTGAATGCAAATGATGAATTATGTTGAGCATCTTTTCATGTGTCTGTTGGCCATGTGGGTGTCTTCTTTGGAAAAGTGTCTCTTCATGTCTTCTGCCCATTTTTAAATGGATTACTTGTTTTCTGGGTGTTGAGTTGTATAATTTCTTTGTAATTTTGGATATTAACCATTTATTGGACATATAATTTGCAAGTATCTTCCCAGATGTACATTCTTTATTGGTTCAGTTGTTTAATTGTGGTTTTCCCCACCTAAAATGAGAGCTCCATCAGAACAAGGACATTCATCACTGTGTTGTACCTGGCACATAATAGGTACTTAATATTTGTTGAATGACTGATCAATACTTTTTGCTTCACAAAGCTTTTACATATACATGAATTTGTATAATCTCAGTAAAATAAGGGAATGGATTATGAAATTCATTTTCTAAGTGAAGGAAAGGAGGCTTAGAGAGGTGGAGGAATCTGCTTGAAGTTACAGAATTGATCCCTAGTGGATGTGGACCTGGAACTCATATGTCATCACATCCAGTTCACTGTGGTCATTGTGCCTCCTTGATGCTATGCTTTAAGGTGAAGGTGAGGATTTTTTTCTATGTGCGTGTTAAGGAAAAACTGATGACTGATTGGTTGGTCCTTTACATAAGGAGGCTTAGTCATCCTTTTGCGCAGTCTTGGACAGACTGCTTTTAACAAACTTGACATAAACAGCCCCATGAACAGCAGGAGGGCTAGAGGAGGATGAAAATCTTGAACAGATGTCTGGTTGCTCATGGGGTGAGTCAACCCACAAGGTCAAGGCTGTCTTCAACTCACTGATCTTTGGGAAAGTCCTTGTCAGGGGATAATCAGTTCTTTCTAGCAAATTTCTGAATCCAGGCATGACGTAGCAGTGAGATTGTTCTTGCTTTAGTCCAGTGGTGCAGAACTTGTCAGTTGATTATCCAAAGAGCCCACTCCCCATTCTTTTTTACTCACCAGAGCTCACTTCCACTATTATAGATGGAAACATCCAGAGGCTGCTTTCTAGATGTCCTTTGCAACATGGGTATGTGACCTGATCTGGGCAATGACTTCCCAAGGGAAGTTTCCTTGGGAGAATGGATGCTCCTAGGAAAGAACTTAATCCAATCCAAGATAATAGAGGTGTAAGGGAGGAGAAATTCTCTGTGTGGTGATGTGATTCCTTGAAGATATTTTGGCTGTCTTTGCAACCATGAGGGGGAACATCATCATCTTGGTGAGGACAGCAGGATGAAAAGATGAAGAGAGCCTGGACCTTAATGACCTAGTTGAGCCACTGAACCAACTCTTGAACTTCTTCCAGATTTTTCAGAAAATGGGTGAATAAATGTCCTTTTTTGTTTCAGGCATTTGTAGTTGAGCGTTCCTTGCCAAACCTGAAATAGCCAAAAGTATCTTAAAAGACATTTCCAATTTTGTCTCAGAGTCCTGCATATTCTTTTTATGAGAGTCCTGCATACAAGTTGCTGTTATTAAAATGGAAACTGGGTTTTCCTAGGCCTTACTCAACTGTGGACTGGGAGAGGTCCTACGAATGGTAATAATTATTAGTTTTTCACCATTTCTTGTCCCTACCAGCATGGGGAAGCACCTTCTGTAGTCACCCTCCCCCTTTTATCCAACACAAAGTCTCATCCAGCTATTTCTCATAGTCTACGGGCTGTCTCAAGTGAGTTCAAGAGCCAGTCCCATGTTTTTCTGCTTCATCTCCTTTGTTGTATGCACTTCTTGTGAAGCCTCTTGATGGTATATCTTCTCATTGTTGTGCTTCCTTGTTGATATGAGAAGATCACTGAAGTGGGAGCAGAGAGATTTGCTTCCTATTTGGGCTCTGCCATTGACAAAATGACCTTGGATGAGCCCGTGCTTCCTGCTGGGCTCCAAATACTATCTGACCATGATGAGGTAGGTGGATGATATCATCTCTGAGGTAGTGTCTGAACAGTGAGATGTGGGGATTTTAAACTCCTGTTCTCAGAGCTTGGGTCTGCAGTGTGTGCCAGCTGGGAGCACAATCCCTGTGTCACCTCCCTAGGCTGATAACATGGGCGTAGGCTCTGCCCTCATCTGCTATGCCAAGGGTCAGAGCCATGGCCTGCCAGGAGCCCCCTGGAGGTGGGTATTTGCACTGAGGAGTTTTGCTTCTGCGTGGGGGGTGTCTGAGAGGTGGCGGGGAGGGAAATGTGTGGGCAGGTGGCTCCTTATCTGCAGTGAAATCAAGAGTAAGGCCATCTGTCTTTGTTAGGAATGCATATGCTAGGAATTTTACCTTGTCAAAGTTTTATTCTAGTCCAGACCTACAGATGGAGCAGGCATTTACTGGGGCTGAAGGGAGAGGACAGGGAAAGTAGCACATCGGGCAGAGGGAATAGCATGCACAGAGGCTCTGAGATAGGGGAGAGTGTGATGTTTGAGCACCTGAAAAAAGTGAGTGGAAATAGGCTGGAGGAGGCAGGAAGTAGCATGCACAGGGTCTGGTTGGCCATGGTGAGGATGCTGAACCTGCTTGTGAGACCTAACTCTGAAAGGCTTAGAGCAGAGGGAATATGACTAGACCTGTAGTTTGGCTGCCACAAGGAAAAAGGATAGAGCAGAGCCCAAGTGGATGTGTGGTTCTGAATAGGAGGTTAACACAGTCATTAGCTATAGGTGACAGTACAGAGACTAGACTGGTGGGGCAGGGATGGAGAGAGGTGGATGGGCTTGAAATATACGTAGGAGGAAAAGCCATTTGGCACTGATTTGGCTACAGAGGGTGAGGGAAAAGGAGGTATCAGAAGTAACTCCTTGATTCTGGATTCTGTAGCTATGTGAAAGGTGGTGATCTTGGTAAGATGAGGAACTCCGGAGAGGACAGGCCTATAAAGATGCTCAAGTTCAACATGATATAATGAGCTTGAAGTCCATTTGAGACATCTAAGTGGGGTTTTGTTAGTGGGTTTAGTGGATCAATCTAAGTTTGCAAGCTTTGCTGGCTATGGTGAGGCAATTGTACCTGATTTTAATAGCAATGAGAAGACTTTAAAAGGGTTTGAGCAGATGGGGCCATGCTTTTGGCTTCATTGTGAGAATAGATTGGAAGAGAGCCAGAAAGAAAGTATGGGAACCTCTGGAGGTGAAGGTACATGGCAGTTGCAGCAGGGATGCTAAAGGGACCACTGAGAAGAGAGAAGCAAGAGTGGTCCACTGGCTCCTATCTCTCCCATGAAATGTGGGCAGCTTTCCCCTCTCTAGACCTGGGCCTCCCCATTGGAAAGGAGCACTTTGGTCTGTATAGTCAGGCCACCTCAGGCTCTCGTACCCCAGTTTGGGATCACTGCATCTGCTTTCTCGGGAACAGATCAGTATTTCTATGGCAAGGGAGGCTGGAGAAGAGTCTCTGCAGGACCAAGAAGAGGCCCCTTTGCTCACTTGCATCTGGGAAAGAGGGTTGCAATTTGCATGAAAGAGGCAGGCAGCAGTACACAGATGGCAGCTCTGTAATTCCATTTCTGTGCCTCACAGCTCCTGGAGCACTGCATCTGGGACTGCTGGGTTCCTTCAAACTCAGTTCCAGGGAGACCAGGGCTGAGAAGAACTGGCTTGCTGATGGTCCCTCCTGCACCTACATGGAAGGCCTGGGAGGTCAACTACTGCCCAGGGATGCAGCCTAGGGTAAGGGTTACCCAGGGTCCCACATTGACGGTTTCTGTCAGTGTCTGTCAGATGTTACTGGTCCGAGAAGAGATAAGCATAGAACTTAAGTTAACCTTCAGAAACATTATAAATTTGACATAGCAATTTTATTTCTGTTAAGTCTAATAATAAAGAAATGGGTTTGTACTTTGTAGGTTTTTGCATTGTTATTTCATTTTTATAGAAATTCATTTTTTGTGTGTATTACAAAAGTATCAGTCTGCAACAGATTGGAAATAAAAATGAACCATGGTACTTCTGCCTATGTAGTGGGAGAAGCACTGGTCTAGGTGATCTTGGGCAACCACTTTCCTTTTCCAGATCTCAGTTTCTCCACATGTGGATAAATGGTGAGCATGTTTGGAGGTTTTGGGGAACTTTTGGCTCTGAATCCTTATTTGTTTATTATTTCACTCAAACACTATTTATTGGGAATCTACTTTGTGCCAGACACAGTAGGAAAAGTTTAGAATACAATGGTGAGAAATATCAGAAGTGGCCCCTGCACCTTTGCAGTTTATGGTGAGAGAATAAACAGGGACATATATCGGATTATATGACACATACAGGGACACATATGAAATTATAGTTATAGGAAGTGCAATTAAGGAAAAGATTGGATCAACAGTGGAACTTGTCCTGCCCAAGGGTCCAGGCAAGAATTCCTGAAGAAGTGTTATATTACCTGGAGTCAGAGAGATTTGTAGGAGATGATTAGGTAACGTATTTGCCCCTCAGGATCCACTTTCTATCTTTGTCCATCCTGCTCTGTGCTCAGGTGGATGACCTCCAGGGATTGCCTCACCAGGCTCTTGCTTCCAGCAGGTTTGGGCCAGAGGAAGAGATGAGTGGGAAGAAGCAGAGTGAGGTCATGGTGTTTATTTCTCTGGCTCCCTCCCTGCCTGGGATGGCATTCCTCTACTTGTGGCTTCTGTGGCAACCACAAGACAGATCTCTGCAGAATGCATAATTAACTGTGGGCTCTAATTTCTATGCTCTGAAACCCACTCCCTCATTGCACCAAGACCATGTTTTGCATGGGCTGTTCCCAGTCTGTGGCTGTGGAGTGGGGTATTAAAGCATTCCTGGGAGATACAGGACTTCTCTGCTGGCTGATTTTGTCTTGAGGGCTCCCTGATAATGTTTACAAAACTCCTTTAGTCTGCACAGTTTAGGATGCTCCTACCCATCCATCTTTCCCTCTATTCTTCATTTGGGGTCAGATTTATATCATGTCTGATGGCTCTCCCAGCCTTTCTGTGTTCCCTACCCATTTTCTCTCATAAAAATTTTCCCTAATAAAATCTTTGCATGCTTAATCTCAACTTGGCTTCTGCTTTCTGGACATCTTGCTTTTGTTGAGAGGCCCTTTGCCTGTAACCTCAAGCTCACTGGTTCCCAGGAGCTACTCTTTCTACTTTAGGCCTGGCTGTGATTCTCACTGTTGCTAGTCTCTGTGTGGTATTTCCCCTAGTCCTGCCTGCAACTTTTCAAAAAACCCCACCATTAAACTCTATGAAGTTACTGCTATAGACTGAATGTTTGTTTCCCACCAAAATTCATATGTTGAAACCTAATCCTCAATGTGATGGTACCTGGAGAAGGAGCCTTTGGGATGATTAGGTTATGATGGCAGAGCCCTCAAAAATGCAGTTTGTGCCTTTGTAAAAGAGACCCCAGAGAAATGATCCCTCATCCTTCTTGCCAAATGAGATAATAGAGAAAAGACAGCAGTCTATGAACAAGGAGACAGGGCCTGACTGGACACAGAATCTGCCAGTGCCTTGATCTTGGACTTTCCAGCCTCTAGAACTGTGAGAAATGCATTTATCTTACCTCTAGGACACCCAGTCTCTGGCTCTGTTATAGCAGCCTGAACTGACGTAGACAGTTTACCCCTTTTGAACTTGTTTCCACCAGAACTCTGACTGATACCGTACTCTAGGCACAGAGGATAGTATAGTCTGTGCATTGACCTGATGTGTGAGGGGCAGGTTGGTGGAGGAGGACCAGGGGAGAGAAATACAAAATGACTTGGGTTTGTATCTGAAAAGCATCATAAAAAAATTTTTTTTGAAGAATTTTAGGCAGAGGTAATAATATCACACTTGCACATTATAAAGATGATATGGTTGTATTGTGAAGAATAGATTTGGGGTGGGTGTGGAGTGGATGTAGGGAGACTAGTTAGAAGGCTATTTGTATAGTCCAGATGAGAAATGGCAGCAGCTTGGACCAGGAAGGTGACAGTGATAGTGGAGATTAGGAGGTGGATTGGATACTGGGGTTTAGGAAAAGGGGGATGAAAAGAATGACTCCTCGACTTTGGCTTATATCCTTGAATGGAGGATGTAGGTGCTGTTTAATGAGGTACTGTACACTGAAAGACAATTAACTTTCTGGGTGGGGAGATCATGAGTTTGATCTTGGACATGCTGAATTTTGAGGTGCCATTGAGATCGCCAAGTAGGGAGATAAGTAAGCAACTGAGCCCAGGTCTAAGCAATCAACAGAGGAGACGACTAGGGTGGAGATAGACATTTTGGTGCCATTTGTACATATAGAGGCATGAATGAGATTTCTTGGGGCAAGAGAAAAAAATTAGAGAAAACAAGGTTTTAGGATCTTTATGACCTTGGACGTGGCAATGGATTCTTATATATGATATCAAGAACATGAGCAACAGAAGAAAAAATAGATAAAATGGAATTCATCAAAATTAAAACTTGTGTATCAAAAGGCATTATCAAAGTAAAAAGACAACCTACAAGATGGGAGAAAATTTTTGGTAACAATATATTTGATAAAGGTTAAATATCCAGAAGATATAAAGAACTCCTACAATTCAACAACAACAAAAAAGAACAACGGAGTTTCAAAAAAGGGCAAAGGACTTCAATAGACATTTCTCTAAAGAAGAAATACAAATGGACAATAACCACACGAGAAGATGTTCAACATCATTAGTCATTATGGAAATGCAGGTCAAAACCACAATGAGATACTACTTCATACCTATTGGTATAGCTATAATGAAAAACATGGAACATAGGTGTTGGTGAGAAGTTGGAACTCTTGTGCATTGCTAGTGGGAATATAAAATGGTGCAGCCCCTGTGGAAAACAGTATGGCAGTTCCTCAAAAAGCTAAACATAAACTTAGTGTATGACACAATTCTGCTCTTAGATAAACTATACGCTTGGGGCACCTGGGTGGCTCAGTCGGTTAAGGGTTTGACTTTGGCTCAGCTCATGATCTCGTGGTTCGTGGGTTGGAGCCCCGCATTGGGCTCTGTGCTGACAGCTCAGAACCAGCTCAGAAACAGGCTCCAGCCTGCTTTGGATTCTGTGTCTCCCTCTCTCTCTGTCCCTCCCATACTCATGTTCTATCTCTCTGTCTCTCAAAAATAAATAAACGTTAAAAAATTTAAAAAAATAAAAAAAGATAAGCTGTATGCTCAAAGGAATTGAAAGTAGGGACTCCAACAGATATTTGTATGCCAAAGTTCATTGCAGCACTATTTACAATAGCTGAAAGGTGAAAACAACTCAAGTATCCATCAAGAGATTGAGTGGATAAACCAAATGTGGCATACATATACAATGGATATCTTTCAGTCATAAAAAGGAAAGATGTTCCAATACATGTTACAACATGAATGAACCTTGAAAACATTATGCTAAGTGAAATAAGGCAGACACAAAAGGACAAATTTTGTATAATTCCACTTATCTGAGGTGAAATAGGCAATTTCATAGAGACAGAAAAGAGAGAAGTTACCAAAGGCTGGAGGAAGGAGGAAATGGGGAAGTGTTGTTTAATGGTTACAGAGTTCCTGTTTGGAGTGATGAAAAGGCTTTGGAAATAGATTGTGGTGATGATGGTAAAACAATGTGAATGTAATTAATGCTATTGAATCATATACTAAAAAATGTAAAATTTTGTTTCATGGATTTTATATGTCTTAATAAATTTGTTTTTTTTTTAATTTTACTTATTTATTTTGAGAGAGAGAGAATCCCAAGTAGGCTCTGCACTGTCAGCACAGAGCCTAACATGGGGCTCAAACCCACAAACTGAGATCACAACCTAAGCCAAAATCAAGAGTCGGACACTTAATCAATTGAGCCACCCAGACGCCCCTAAATTTGTGTTTTAAGAAAGATTTTAGGACTGAGTCTTGAGGAATTCCATCATTTAATGGTCCAGTAGAGAACAGTAGGTTTACCAGCATACTGAGCATGAGACATCAAGTTGAGAGAAGGAAGTCTGGGGAGCAAGGTGTCATGGGAGTCTGTGAAGAGGGTCCTCTAAGTGTATGGGAGGGGGCAAAAGGTCAAATGCTGCTGCTGTGAAAGGTAATGTGAAAACCACAGATTCATTGGTTCAGCAAGATGGGGGTCTTTGGTAATCTTGGTGAGACTTCTTTGGTGGAGTACCAGATAGGATGTCATATTTTAGTGGATTGAGTCAGTGGGTGGTGAGGAAGTGGTAATACTGAGTAGAACCACATTCCCACGCCTCTCTCCCTGTGTTGGAGCTTAAAGTTGGTCCCTTGGCTGATTTCAATACCAAAGGAAGTGAATGTCTGACTTCCATTCTTGCTTTCTGGGTCTCTGGGCTCCTTCTGGGCTGGGGCCAAACTTCCTTTCAGATTTCATGGCCACTACCAATTCTAGTCCAGTGTACTTTGCCTGAAAACTGGCAACATGCCTCCTAGTGCTTTATTTTTGAGAATCATCAGGGGACACTCATTTTACAACAGAGGATGGTTGAGAAACAAAATGAAGAGTGAATAGGAATCTGCAAAAGGTAGCAGAAAGGGATCTGGAATGAGATTTAGCTTTGTTCTGGCAACGAGCTCTGTGTGGCCCAGGCCAGGGCACCAAGAAGGGAGAAGGTTAAGTAGGAGAGCCTGCTCTTCATGGTGCTGACCCACATTGCCCACTGGAGGCTGAAGCAGGCTTTTGTCTCTTGGATACTGGGAAGCATGTGATCCTCACACTTTGTGCCTCTCTGCTGCCTTTTGCAGTTCTCTTTTTATTGGCCTTAGGTCTAACTGGATGATTTTTATACTGAACATCTCCTTTTTTCTGTGCCAAACATCCAGTCCTCGTCTGATAATCACACTTTGACTTTTATTTTGGGAACTGCATTTTCCTCACCCTCAGTTCATGTAGTTGGGGTGAATATGTCTCCTAGGATAATTGAGTAAGTGATAAAAATGTGATTTGTTGGGTCAGTAAAAGTCAACCTTGGATATTTGTGGAAACTATTGGCAAAGGGGAGCTCCTTTTCCTTCGGGATTATTACATTGGGAGAACTTTCTAGAGCCATCCCTTGAAAGGAATACAAAAGCTGATATAGGAGGAAAGCTAAATTCAGAGAAAAAGAGATAATGAGATGGAGAAAGTACTGAGCCCCTGGATGCAGCTCTGCCTGAAAACAACATGCCCCTGAACTTTTCAGTTATATGAGACGATTGGTACTTTTTTTTTTTTTTTTTTGACTACACCATTTTGAGTTGTATTTTTGTCATTTGAAACAATGAGAATTCTAATACTTCCAGTAAGAGCATTTTTAGTTCTGTTGTTTTAGGAATTTACAGGTCCTTCACACCAGAAACATTGCATTTAATATCTGCTGATACAGGGGTTAGAAAGCAGCTATTCCTCTAATGCCTTCTCAGAAATGGAAGATGGGATTTAAAAAATAACTATTGATGTATAATTTATATACCATAAAAGTAACCCATTTTAAGTGTACAATTCAAAGATTTTTAGCACATTTAGAGTTGTAAAATCTACTATTAGAACATTTCCATTAAACCAAAAATATTTCTTGTGTTCATTTGCAGTCAATCCCTGTCTCAACCCTAGGCAACCATTAATCTATTTATCTATAGATCTGCTTTTTCTGGGCATTTAATATAAATTGAATAACACAGTATGTGGTCTTTTGTCTGTGGCTTCTTTCACTTAATGTTTTTGAGTTTCATCCATGTTGTAGTATTTCACAAGTTATTTACACGGATTGCTTTCATTTTTTGGTTGTTATGAATAAAGCTTCTAAGTACATTTAGATACAGGTCTTTGTGTAACCATATGTTTTCATTTCTTTTATGTGAATACTTAGAAGGAGAATTTCTGAGCTGTATGGTAAGTTTTATATTTAACTTTTTAAGAAACTGCCAAACTATTTTCCAAAGTGGCTGCACCAACATTACATGAGGATTCTATTTTGTCCACATTCTCCCCAACACTTGTTACCTTCTGTCTTTTTGATTGTAGACATTCTAGTGGGTGTGATGTGCTATCTCACTATAGTTCCAATTTGCATTTTTCTAATGACTAATGATATTGAGTAGTTTGTCAGGTGCTTATTAGTTATTGTACACTTTCTCTGGTGAAATTTACATTCAAATCTTTTGCCCATTTAAAAATTTGTATTGTTTTATTAAGTAGCAAGTATTCTTTCTATATTCTGGATTTCAGTCTTTCAGGCAGATATATGATTTGTAAATATTTGGGAGATGGGATTTTACATCTAGAAGCTAATGGTTCCTATCTATTTCTTCAGGCCCAGTGTGGACCTTGGCATATCCTGGAGACTGTTACAATCTGCCTTCAAACCCTCTTACTTCACAGGTATATATCCTACTTCCAAACTGTCTTACCCTCTACCCCAGAACTAGGTCCTTACTTTAGTTTTCTTGTCTGCAAACAACATAAACCAAATATAGATGAACTAAATGAAAGGTAATTTGTTGGTAGGACTTCTGGACCTGTTGGCCAAGCCATGCATAAGCCACATGTCTACCCCCTAGCTATGCCAGGAGAGAGGGGGAAAGGCCTGGCCTCCCTCAGTGGAGGGTAGGACCCTAGATTTACTCTTTCACCAAGACTCCCCATAATGGAGGAGAGATCATTTCCATATAGGAAATCAGGGCACTGTTAAAATGGGGCAAATAGATGCTGCACAGCCAAAAATTAAGTGTTCACTCTGTAGGATCTTCATTAGGAATGTCAGGACCTACTAGCAATAACTCCAATTTGGCCATGCCTTGTAAAGAGTGATGGCTCTTTGTAGGATTAAGGTGAGGCATCATTTTCTGGAACACATGTCTCTGGTGCTGGAGATTCTGGAAATAATAAACATTTGTGTAATTTGAAGAAAATTGAATTTGAAGAAAATTCAATAAATAGGACTGATGAGCAGAGATTAGTGGGGAGAAAATTTCCACTGAATATAAGAATAAGATTTCTGATAGTGTTTTCCAGTGATGGAATGGGCTTCCCTAGAGGCAGAAATGTCTCCAATAGAAGTGTGTGTAAGCCAAGGCTGGATGTGTCTTCCTATGGTTAACTTTATGTTTCAACTTGTCTGGGCCACAGGGTCCCCAGATATTTGGTTAAACATCATCCTGGGTGTGTCTGTGAAGGTGTTTCTGGAGCAGATTAACAGTTAGACTTGTAGACTGCTTAAAACAGACTTCCCTCCTCTATGTGGGTGGGTCTCATCCAGTCTGTTGGAGGTATGAATAGAACAAAAGTGCAGATAAGAGAGAATTCTCTCTCTCTACTTGACTGAGGTGGCACATGTGTCTTCTCTTACCTTCAGACTCAGACTTGGACCGTATCTCACACCATCTGCCCTCCTGGTTCTCAGGCCTCCTGCTTGCTGACTAAATATTTTGGGACATTTCAGCCTCCATAACCACGTGAGCTGATTCTTTATAATAAATAAATAAATAAATAAATAAATAAATAAATAATTATCCTATTGATTCTGTTTCTCTGGAGAACCCTAATACAATGTCACAGGTAAAATGGCAAGATGAACTCAGAAGTCTTGTCTAGCCCAAGAATCTCTCATGCTACCCTGTAGAAGCTCTGAAGAAGTTCCACTTGGTGGCTACTGTGTGGGTTTAGAAAGCTTAGCTCTGGATCTTCTACCAGCTGTGGGCCCTTAGCCACAGTGAGTCTTAGTTTCTTTTTCTATAAAGAAGGATAATAATAGACCAATGGTTCCCATATTTGGCTGCACAATGAATCATCTAGGGGTCTTAAAAAATACTGATTTTCATCCCCAGACATTCTGATTTAATTGGCATGAAGTATGAGTTTGTAAAGCTCCCCAGGTGATTCTGGCATGCAGTAAAGTTTGGGAACCACTGTAATAGAGTTTGGCTGTGGGGATTATATGTGACAACTCATGCAAAGCAGCTAGCATGGCATGGCAGCTCCAGCAAAGGCAGCTGTTAGGAATAAAGAGATGAAGTCATGTTTGACCTAAAGATTCCCAAAGGGAGTGATCAACAGTTTTCCTTGCCCTGACTTTTTACATTGCGCTATGCTGCTTTTCTTCTGCTTCTCAATCAGGCCATTGGCCTGAGCATTTCCGAGGAAGAAGGCAGGGTTATCTTTTTAGAGAGGACTTGGGAGGGTGAGTGGGAGGGACAGATTTCTCTCTGTCTCTTCACTCCCAAATATGTTTTCCAGATAGTGCCAGGTTTATTTACAAAGGAACTATAGCTGTATGTGTGTGTGTCCTAAATGTCCCCTGCAGCCCCCTGTCCCTGGAGAGCAGCTCAGCTCTGCCGGGCTCCATAAACAACAGTATCTGGAAGCCCAGAACCCTCCGTCCAATTTCTGTGTGTGTCCTTATGTCCTTCCTGCTTTCATGCCTGGATCCCCAGGGCTGCCTCTGCTTCACATAACAGCTGGATACAAAATGAAACTTTCCATCAACTTTCAGGATAATCTCCACCAGGCACTTTATGAATTTAATACATTCTACTGAAGATTTGAAGATCACAAGGTAGGGACACATCATGGAACCTATTACAAAGATTCTTCCATTGACCAAATCCACTCAGGCTTCCCTTAACTCTTTCCTCAACCAGGCCTGAATTTTGGATTTCTATAGTCATCTCTGCATTGTCCAATTTTAGCAAGAGCCCTGCTAAGTCAGTTTAACCAGAAACCCACCTCCCCCACCATCCTTAATGTCTGATCACCCTCCAAATCTGGTTCCTCACCCCCACCATCCCTGATCAGGTGTGATCACCTTGCTCTGTCTTCAGCAAGTACCCTGTTAGGTGGGGTTAAGGCCAAACACTTCGTTCTTAGACCTGTTTTGAAGGTATAAGCTGTGTTATAGTTTTATTATTAATCTAGCCTCATGTTCTGTTCTTTACTTAATTAGGTTTCCTTAAGCTCTGTGCATGGTTAATTATTAGCTTTGCCCTTTTCATTCTACCTCTTGTTTGCACATTGATTATAAGAATCTGATGGAAAACAGAAGGTGACATTTGTCTTAAAACTATCAGAGGTCCCAGGTGCCAGATGGTGTCTCACTGTCCAGAAGAATGCATATCTTCAAATGGTTTCAAGACTTCCCACTAAATTTTCAAGAATCCCATAAACCCTGACCAATCATGTATAAACTGCCCCTAGGATGAACAAGGCAAGGTAACTTTAGGAACAATCCTCTGTCTTCTTGTTGGCTGCCCTTTTGAAAATAAAGCTTTCTTTGCTTCAAAACCTGTGTGCCAGCCACTGGCTTACTTCACAACAGGTTCATGGGCAAGTTTGACTTTGGTAACAGGTTTAACCAGAATCCCCCCAACCCCTGATGTTTCCTTTTTCTGTCCACTGACTTCCACCTGCTCCTTGGATATAAATTCCCAATGCCCATGCTGAAATCAGAGTTGAGACCAACCTCTCTTTACTGCTGCAAACTCCCACCTCAGTGGTCTCTACACCTAACATGATAGTCCATCCCCACCTTGAATGAAGTCTTCCTTACTGTGCTTTAACAGATGTCATTGAATGATTTTTTCTTTACAACTTAGAATGAATTCTTTTTTCCTTTGACACCTGCCACCTTCCTTGGTCTCACAGGAAACTTCTCTCCCTTTTCTCGGCCTCACCTCAACAAAACAAATTTCTCTCTTGGTCTTCTACAAAAAGGTATGGGGAAATACACACTCTTCTATGTTCCTGGTGCTAGTATGGATTGGTAAAATATCTTTGAGGATAATTTTGCAATATCTACTTAAATTTAAAATGGACTCACCCTTTGACCCAAGAATTACATCGCTAAGAATTTTCCTCTGTATATACTTGCACGCATATGAAATGAAAACTGGACAAGATTATTCAAAAGATTAAAAACCACCCAAATGTTCAGTAGTATGTACATGTTTAAATAAACTATGGTACTTCCATGTAATGGAAGCCATCACATATATTTCCATATAGCCATGGAAAGAATAAGGAAGCTCTCTATGAACTAATGTGGAATGGTTTCTAAGAGATTTCAGATGCAGGTTACACACACATATATCTGCTTGCACATGGATAGTAAATCTCTGGCAGCATGCAAAATTAGTTGTTTATGGGGAGGGAAACTGAGTGAGAACAGTGGGGGCAGGCATATTTTTGATAAAAATGCACCACACGTCCAAATTTTGGAAACTTCAAGTTTATTGTTTATTCAAAAATTAAATTATAAATAATAACAAAAAAGACAGCACAGTGTCTGGCACACAGTATGAATTCAATAAATGGTAGCTTATTATTATTGTTGCTGTTTTTGTTGGGTTGAAAAGACCTAGTACAATTTAGAGTCAGATATGTAAATCAATGGCAGTTATGATATGAGAACATTGTTGAGGGAAACATTCTTGGCGGTTTTTCAAAATTTTATTATTATTTTTAAAATTTACATCCAAGTTAGTTAGCACATGGTGCAACAATGATTTCAGGAGTAGATTCCTTAATGCCCCTTACCCATTTAGTCCATCCCCCTCCCACAACCCCTCCAGCAACCCTCTGTTCTCCAATTTTAGGAGTCACTTATGTTTTGTCCCCCTCCTTGTTTTTATATTATTTTTGCTTCCCTTCCCTTATGTTCATCTGTTCTGTGTCTTAAAGTCCTCATATGGGTGAAGTCATATGATATTTGCCTTTCTCTGACTGACAAATTTCGCTTGGCAAAATACCCTCTAGTTCCATCCACGTAGTTTCAAATGGCAAGATTTCATTCTTATTGACTGCCGAGTAATATTCCATTGTATATATATACCACATCTTCTTTATCTGTTCATCCATCAATGGACATTTGGGCTCTTTTCATACTTTGGCTATTGTTGATAGTGCGGCTATAAACATTGGGGTGCATATGCCCCTTTGAAACAGCATACCTGTATCCCTTGGATAAATACCTAGTGGCACAATTGCTGGGTCATAGGGTAGTTCTATTTTTAATTTTTTGAGGAACCTCCATACTGTTTTCCACAGTGGCTGCACCAGTTTGCATTCCCACCAGCAGTGCAAAAGACATCCTCTTTCTCCTCATCCTCACCAACATCTGTTGTTGCCTGAGTTGTTAATGTTAGCCATTCTGACAGGTGTGAGGTGGTATCTCATTGTGGTTTTGGTTTGGATTTCCCTGATAATGAGTGATGTGGAGCATTTTTTCACGTGTCGGTTGGCCATCTGGAGGTCTTCTTTGGAGAAGTGTCTATTCATGTCTTTTGCCCATTTCTTCACTGGATTATTTGTTTTTTGGGTGTTGAGTTTGATAAGTTCTTTATAGATCTTGGATACTAACCCTTTATCTGATATGTCGCTTGCAAATATCTTCTCCCATTCCATCGGTTGTCTTTTAGTTTTGCTGATTGTTTCCTTCACTGTGCAGAAGTTTTTATTTTGATGGGGTCCCAGTAGTTCCCTTTTGCTTTTGATTACCTTGCCTCCAGAGTCTCTCTCTCCCTTTCTCTCTGCTCCTCTCCTGCTCGTACTCTCCCTCTCAAAATAAACAAATAAACTTAAAAAAAATAACACTGAAATGTTCTGATATTACCCATACCCACAGTCTCAGATCTACACAGAGCTGACAATCTATTTTTTAAAAAAAAAACTTGAAAGTATAGAAAAGCAGACATAGGAACACCCAGGTGACTCAGTCAACTAACTTTCCAACTTCAGCTTAGGTCATGATCTCACGTTTTGTGAGTTCAAGCCCCACATCAGGCTCTCTGCTATCAGCACAGAGGCCCCTTCAGAGCCTCTGTCTCCGCCTCATTCTGCTCTTCTTCCACTAACTCTCTCTAAAAAAATAAACATGTTTTTAAAAAATAGAGAAAGCAGGCAGTAGAATATTTTAAAAGCCATAATGTTCTTCCTTTGTTTTTTGTTTGCAAAGATATAAAAATCACACAACATTGTTGGAATTATAAAATATACAAGTTTTGTGGCCTGAATTTCTCACATTTTCCTGTCACAAAATTGTTCATAAACATAATTTTAGTGTCAATAAAATACTGCACTTTATAATGACATTATAATTCATTTAATTGTGAGTGGTTAACATCTTCAAGTATCTATTCAGAAAGACCTGGGTTGAAATCCCAGGTATGCCATTTACTTAGTGACCCAGGCATATTGCTCATCCTACAGGGATGTCAGTTTCATCTGTAACATGGAGATAATAAATAACCGCTCCCTCCTGGTTTGTCAGGAGGATTAAATAGGACACAGGTAAAGCTCTTGGCACAGGGATATCCAGGTAAGCATTTTCACTGGTATTATTAGTTTTTTCATGGTATTATTAGGGAATTTTTCTCCCCTTAAATTTTTGCAAATTTAAATAGCTCTATAATGAAAATCTCAGCACAGATTCCCAGAATTCGAATTCCTGGGAATGCACTTTTTCTAGGTTCTCAGTACAGTTTGCCAGACTGCCCTCTGAGAATGTCAGCCAGTACCCAGCCAACTTTCAATTATTGGCAACAAGGTCTGAGTTTGTCTCTCTGTGTCTCTTTGTGTGCCTCTCTCCTCTCTTTGTCTCTTTCTCTCTCTGTCCTTGTCTCCCTCTCCATCTTTCTCTCTCTTTCCCACAATGTTATCCAGAATCCTGTTTTGATGGTGCCCTGACCCTAGCCCTCAGGATGGGGCTCACTCATCCAAAATCCCAGAGGAAACCAGCACCTGGGTCCTGGTCACAGAAGAAGAGGCCCAGATTCAAATACCATTATTTCTTTGCAGTTTGGAGGCTGTTTCAATCAGCCTGCATAAAGTGCCTGCATTGTACCCCGCTTGTTATCTTCATGCTTTCCTCATTTATCCATCCAGCTGGAGCAATTTCAGGAGCATTCCTTGCCATTCTGTGCATCATTTTAATTTAGTCTTTTTTTTTTTTTTTAATGTATGCCTGCCTGGCCCCAGTGGTATATTTTTCAGAAAGGTGGTTTTGTTTCTATGGCAACTGAGGGGTCTATTGTAATCAAATATTGAGCCCCATTCAATTGCAATCTTCTCATCCTCCCACAGTCTGCTCTGATTTTTATGCTGTGTATTGTGCTGCTTTTCTTCTGCATCCTCAATCAGGCAGTCACATTCATTTCACTGTATTGTGCAGAAGCTGCTCAGAATGCTACTCTAAATGGCCTAAGAATAGGCGCTAAAAACTTGATGTCCATCTCAAATGCTGACATCAAAATGCACGTGCCCAATTTCCTTTTTAAAGAACAAAAACCTGGCACAAAAACAGACACTCAGATCAATGGAACAGAATAGAGAACCCAGAAATTGACCCACAAACGTATGGCCAACTAATCTTTGACAAAGCAGGAAGGAATATCCAATGGAATAAAGACAGTCTCTTTAGCAAGTGGTGCTGGGAAAACTGGACAGCGACAGGCAGAAAAATGAACCTGGAACACTTGCTTACACCATACACTAAAATAAACTCAAAATGGATGAAAGACCTCAATGTAAGACAGGAAGCCATCAAAATCCTCGAGGAGAAAGCAGGCAAAAACGTCTTTGATCTTGGCTGCAGAAACTTCTTACTCAACACATCTCTGAAGGTAAGGTAATCAAAAGCAAAAGGGAACTACTGGGACCCCATCAAAATAAAAACTTCTGCACAGTGAAGGAAACAATCAGCAAAACTAAAAGACAACCGATGGAATGGGAGAAGATATTTGCAAGCGACATATCAGATAAAGGGTTAGTATCCAAGATCTATAAAGAACTTATCAAACTCAACACCCAAAAAACAAATAATCCAGTGAAGAAATGGGCAAAAGACATGAATAGACACTTCTCCAAAGAAGACCTCCAGATGGCCAACCGACACGTGAAAAAATGCTCCACATCACTCATTATCAGGGAAATCCAAACCAAAACCACAATGAGATACCACCTCACACCTGTCAGAATGGCTAACATTAACAACTCAGGCAACAACAGATGTTGGTGAGGATGAGGAGAAAGAGGATGTCTTTTGCACTGCTGGTGGGAATGCAAACTGGTGCAGCCACTGTGGAAAACAGTATGGAGGTTCCTCAAAAAATTAAAAATAGAACTACCCTATGACCCAGCAATTGTGCCACTAGGTATTTATCCAAGGGATACAGGTATGCTGTTTCAAAGGGGCATATGCACCCCAATGTTTATAGCCGCACTATCAACAATAGCCAAAGTATGAAAAGAGCCCAAATGTCCATTGATGGATGAACAGATAAAGAAGATGTGGTATATATATACAATGGAATATTACTCGGCAGTCAATAAGAATGAAATCTTGCCATTTGAAACTACGTGGATGGAACTAGAGGGTATTTTGCCAAGCGAAATTTGTCAGTCAGAGAAAGGCAAATATCATATGACTTCACCCATATGAGGACTTTAAGACACAGAACAGATGAACATAAGGGAAGGGAAGCAAAAATAATATAAAAACAAGGAGGGGGACAAAACATAAGTGACTCCTAAAATTGGAGAACAGAGGGTTGCTGGAGGGGTTGTGGGAGGGGGATGGACTAAATGGGTAAGGGGCATTAAGGAATCTACTCCTGAAATCATTGTTGCACCATGTGCTAACTTGAATGTAAATTAAAAAATTAAAATTAAAAAAAAAAAAGAAAAAAAGGGAGAGATAGAATCCCAAGAGGGCTTTGCGCTGATGTGGAGCTGGATCTTATGGACCGGTGAGACCATGACCTGAGCAGAATCAAGAGTCAGAAGCTTAACGGACTAAGCCACCACGGCACCCCTGCAGGGTTATTTTCTTAAGACCAGACAAAACCCGGGGCACCTGGGTGGCGCAGTCGGTTAAGCGTCCGACTTCAGCCAGGTCACGATCTCGCGGTCCGTGAGTTCGAGCCCCGCGTCAGGCTCTGGGCTGATGGCTCGGAGCCTGGAGCCTGTTTCCGATTCTGTGTCTCCCTCTCTCTCTGCCCCTCCCCCGTTCATGCTCTGTCTCTCTCTGTCCCCAAAATAAAAAAAAAAAAAAAAAAAAAAAAAAAAAAAAAAAAAAGACCAGACAAAACCCATGGAAAGCCAGAAATATGTCCAGTAACAAAAAAGGTCCTGTAGCCTTGTTTCCAGATTTAGGAAAATGTTGCAGTTTGGGTGATAACATTGCCAGTGAGTAGCTTTGTTCTGTAATCTGTCCTCCTGTCTTTTTATCTGAAAACTTGAGTCAGGGCCATATTAAGAGGTAAACTGGCAAGGCAGTTGCCAGTCTGGGGAGAAGTTGTATCATCACCAGGGAAATGAAGGGCCAATTAGCATAGGTCTCCCCAAGAGTGACCTTACAGAACTGGTGGGAAGCTAATGAGTCTGCTCCACTGAGGGCAACATTGCCCTCTGGGGATCATTAAAACACCCTCCCTTTTTCTTTTCAGTATTTTTGAGAGACACACATAAAAGATGAAATTTCAATTCTGACTAATGTATGCAATAATGACATTTACCTTGAATACATGATTCTTTTCATTATCTGTTAAATCCATTATGTGATTCTATGTGGTTTTCTGGTTTGGAAAACCATGAAAGAAAACAGGCCAACTACAGCTAAGTGGGAAGTGTTTTATTGATTTTTTTCAGAGCCTTAACAACAAAGTGACTTATAAAAAGAATAATGTAGAATTGTAGAAACTGGGGCGCCTGGGTGGCGCAGTCGGTTGAGCATCCGACTTCAGCCAGGTCACGATCTCGCGGTCTGTGAGTTCGAGCCCCGCGTCAGGCTCTGGGCTGATGGCTCGGAGCCTGGAGCCTGTTTCCGATTCTGTGTCTCCCTCTCTCTCTGCCCCTCCCCCGTTCATGCTCTGTCTCTCTCTGTCCCAAAAATAATAAATAAAAAAACGTTGAAAAAAAAAAATTAAAAAAAAAAAAAAAAAAAAAAAGAATTGTAGAAACTAAGATGGGCTATCTTCAAGATATATTGTTCAAATAAGAAGTTAAAAAATAAGTTTTCAAAATTATATTTATTTCATAAAACTAAAAGAACTCACATACACAAAGGAATATTATCCATATATATTAATGCCTGGAAGGGTAAAACTCTTCCAAACTAATAAGTTACCTCTGGGGGTAGGAAGAAGGGAACTGGATTTAGGAGAGGTAGCCAAGGGAACTTACACTTGTTGGTTGGATATCTTACAATAGAAATGTATTCATTATGTTTCTGATTAAATTATAGTAAAAATAAAATTTAAAAGGCAAATAAAAATATAACTGCCCTGGTTGAGGAGGAACAGGGAGGGTTCAGGGCTGTGCACCCCTTGCCCACTCTTGAAACTGCTCTGATATTTTGGAGCTGAGTTTAGTTTAAACTCTTCATTTTTCATTTGGAGAAATTGAGGTCCAGGAATTCACCAGAATTATTTGTCTCAGGCTTGCAGTGTTATTTTTTTGAGATTAGACAAAACTCACTGAAAGCCAGAGAAAGGTCCAGAACCTCCCTCCCTTTCCTTGTACCACTCTCACCCTCAAACCTTTCCAGAAGGGGATGGAGATTCCCAAGGAGACTGCCTTGGTAACAGATCTGTTTGAATTAAACATGAGCTTGTTATCAGAGTGAAGGTTAATGACCTAATGATTAACAGCAGAGACTGAATTACCAGGAGAGGGATTGTCCTAATTGTATCTGTGAACTCAAAGTCTCTGGAATGGAGAGATTAATATGAGGAAGATGCACTGGTCCTACTTCCAGCTTGGAAGAGTGTGGTTCCCTTGCCTGTCACCACCAACCTGCAGCTAAGAGACTCTCAGCAGACAATGTAAATAGGGACCCAAGGGCAGTGTGGTTGCATGAGGGAGTCAAGATGCTGACATCAGCCCTGGCAATAACACTAAGTGTTGTAAGGTTGGGGCAAATTGATTCTTTCTGGGCCTCATTAACACTTTTGGTAAAATAGGTGGAGGAATCTATGTTGCATTCACTCCATAGTGATGGTGTGAGGACCACATGGACTACAAAGGAGCTTCCAAAAGGATGGAGCATGGCATGAATCAGGACAGACCCCTATGTTTGCAAGTGGCAGAAAGCCAATTCAATTAATTTAAACAATATAGAAAAATGGAACTCACTGACTCATAAAGTTAGAAAGATCACTGTGTGCTTGTGCATGTGTTGTGTGAATCTGGCTTAGGCACAGGTGGACCCAGAAAATGAATTATTGTTCCCAGGAATCTTCCTTTTTTCCATAGTTCTTCTCTGGTTTATTCTGTGACATATTATTCAGGCAGACTCTTCCATGGGCAGGCAAAGATGACTCTGGCAGTATTAAGGTTACATTATCCTCATAGCTGGTGGTCCTACTGAAAGGTGGAACTCCTCTTTCTGGTTCTAGCAAAAATCCTGGGGAGAATTCTGACTGGTCAGCTTTGGTCATGCACCCATCTCTGAGCCAACCACTATGGCCAGGGGAATGGGGTTCCCTGACTTGCCTGGCCTGGTTGATATGCCTATCCCTATCTCTAAAGTGGATGAACTGAGCGAGTGTGAGAGGTGGTTCCCTTAAGAGATGCTATGCAGAGAAAGAACATACAGCCACTATATAACTGATATCATGTTCAGCAAGAACTCCTGCCCTTCCTCACTCTCTGATCCATCCTAAACCTGAGATTCCTCTCCTAGGGACCCAAGTCAACATTATTGTCTCCAGTGCTGAGGCAGTTGTTTGGCCTGCACAATTTGGTTAGACACCTCTACTTGCTACTGTGATTAGTAGGGTTTTCTGTTGCAGTGAGTGGTAATACTTGTGGCCCCAAGGAAACATAGAGCCCCAGCAAACCATAAGAGACTCTTAAATACAGAGAACAAAGTTAGGATTGCAGGAGTGGGGGATGGGTGGGAAGATGGGTTAAATGGGTGATGGCCACAAGAGGACACTTTTTGGGATGATCACTGGGTGTCATATGTAAGAGATGAATCACTGGGTTCTACTCCTGCAGCCAAGATTACACTGTATATTGACTAACTTAAATTTAAATTAAAAAAAAAAGGACACAGAACCCCAGTGCTGAGCAAGTTGAATGAACAAAGATATGGTATTTACCCTGTGACAGCAGTTACTTGGCTACCAGTCAAGAAAAAACATGTTGAAGACATGATAGGGCATACCATGTTGTGTAGCTTTTTAAATTACAAAATCTAATATAGTCTAATCTATTTATTGGCATCACTGACGGAATCAGGCTGATGGAAGCCAAGAGAAGAAGGAAAAAGTGGCAAATTTTGCACTGTCTCTTCTTAAAGCTTCCACCAAGAAGCAAGTCTTGTAGCAGCTTCTCTCAGCCCATCTTGTAGTCCAATAAGCAGCAGTGATGGCCCTGGTGGCCCTGGTGTCATTGTTAAGTATAGATAGAACTATTTGGTCTTGGTGGGGGGCCCAAGCTGGCTAAGCCCAAAGTTTTCTTTTCATCTGACAACTCCTATTCCCAGTCCCTGACAAGTGCTAGAGCCTCCATCTGCCATAAAGAAGACTCTTTGCTGGTCTGATTAGCATGGGGCCTTCTTGGAAGTACTCTCCAGTGGGCAGGTAGGAGGGGAAGGTACTTTCTCCAGAGCCACCTGATGGCTGCTCCTCTAGCTGCTCTAGGACCCAGGCCTCCCTCAGTTGGGCGATAGGAGAGTCAGAAATATGAAAGCATAAGCAGAAATTCTTAACCTTTTCTGTGCCATGATCCTACTGAGGGAAGCTTCTGGACTTCTTTACAGAATATTTTTAGGTGCAAAAATAAAATATATAGGATTACAAAGGAAACCAAGTATAATGAAAGGCAGTTATGAAATTGTTATAAATTTTTTTTAACGTTTATTTATTTTTGAGACAGAGAGAGACAGAGCTTGAATGGGGGAGGGTCAGAGAGAGAGAGGGAGACACAGAATCTGAAACAGGCTCCAGGCCGATGCGGGGCTTGAACTCACGAACCGCGAGATCATGACCTGAGTTGAAGTCGGACGCTTAACCGACTGAGCCACCCAGGCGCCCCTAAAAATATTTTTGATGTAGCAATATATGTGCTATTTTCTCAACACATCGAATAATGAGATTTAGAAGTAGGATTAATGACTAGAAAAAGTTCAGAGGAAATCAAGCAAAGAAGTCTCCCTGGAGGATGTGGGCTCACCCTGTGCCTTAAAGTTGGGTAAGATTTGCAAAGACATGGAGAATAGCTCATAAATACCAAGTGGAAGAAATAGGGCTGGTGTCAGAGAGAAGGTGACCCTGAGCTCTGCAGAATGGGACACAGAAATATGGATTATGTGAGTCACTTTAACTGGGGCCATGGGTCAATTATAACATTTAATTACTTTCTTTATTTTACTATCAATACCCCTTAGTTACAAGCATTTGAAGTAATGAAGAGACATTCAGTTAAAAATATGTCTGTCTCCAAATCAGATGATTCATGAGAGTCTGCCCTGCTCTGGAGTGTTCAGATTTCATATGGTGCTGTGGTAGTTCTGTCCATGTTAGGGTTGGCCCAGAGCAGTGGGATTTCTTGGGGCTGAGCCAAATGAAGGTGAGAGAGCACCTCTATTACCCTCCTCCCCAGGTACTTTGGGGTACCTTTGGGGGCAGGGAGAAGCATACAGGCTAGGCATGCTGTGGTCTTGGGTCAGTGGGAGAATCCAAGGACTGGCAACTGGTCTTCATTTGAAATATATATTCATACTGTGTATGTTTGTGTGTGTGTGTGTGTGTGTGTGTGTGTGTGTGTGTATACACATATATGTGTGTGCATATATATATATATATTTGAAACTCATATATATATGTATTTGACACACACAAATATATTTGACACACATATATATGTACTTCATACACACACACACACACACACACACACACACACACACGTATAAAGGCCTGAGAGCCAGAGAGCTGATGGTATAGATTTCAATAGATTTTAGTCTTGGTGTGAAGGGTAGGAAAAGATCAATGTCCCATCCCAGCACTCAGGCAGAGAAAGGTGCCACATTATCTTCCACCTCTTCACCTTTTTTCCCTCTAAATCCTCCCTTCCTTTACCTTTATGGCCTTCAGTGGGTTGGATGAAGCTGTCCACATGGGGAAGGCAATCCTCTCTCCTCAGTATAGTGATTCAAATACTAATTCTATAAACATCCTCACAGACAAACCCCAAAATAATGTTTAACCAGAAATCTGAACACATAAAATTGACCCATAAAATTAATCATAAGTGCACTCTTTGTTAATATGACACCCATACATATCTCCTTAAACCACACCTAATCACCAAATTAAGACAATAACAAGATCGTAGTTCCACCTACCATGACACAACTATCCTGTGTAAAACCAAAAACACACTAGCCCCTTTCCCAGAAGAGGAGGTAAAGTCTGTGAGTGATGCTTACTCTTCTTGATATCCTGTAACTTAAATACAATGATTTAAAATCAGCATACTTTTTTTTAATGTTTATTTATTTTTGAGACAGAGAGAGTGACAGAGAATGAGTGGGGGAGGGGGGAGAGACACACACACACAGAAATCTGAAGCTGGCTCCAGGCTCTGAGCTGTCAGCACACAGCCTGATGTGGGGCTGGAACTCATGAGCTGTGAGGTCATGACCTGAGTCGAAGTCAGATGCTTAAGTGACTGAGCCACCCAGGCGCCCCTAAAATCAACATGCTTTTTGTTTTTTTAATTTGAGAAGGAGTGCACATGCAAGCGGGGGAGAGGGGCAAAGGGAGAAAAAGGGAGAATCTTAAGCAGGATCTATGCTCAGTGCCGTGACCCTGGGATCATAACCTGAGCAGAAATCAAGAGTCAGCCGCTCAACTGACTGAGCCACCAGGTGTCCCTAAAGTGAACATATCTTATAATACATGATATGGAGTGGTAGAAGAAAGAAAACATGTGTGTGTGTGTGTGTGTGTGTGTGTGTGTGTGTGTAAGTGTACACAATACATTCATAACAGAATAAGGAGGAAAGACTCATGCCAATTACAGTTCTTGTTTCTGTAACTGGTCACATGATCATGGCTGGTATTTATAACAACTTTCTTTCACTCTTCATTCTGGATTCCCTTTGTTTTAAGCAAGCACCTCAGCTCATCATTGTTCTTTACCTGGTGGGTGATCCAAATCTTCATCCCTGAAGAGTCTGGGTCATTAATAGTCCTGCCTGGTTGGCACAAGAACAGACACTCAGATCAATGGAACAGAATAGAGAACCCAGAAATGGACCCACAAACGTATGGCCAACTAATCTTTGACAAAGCAGGAAGGAATATCCAATGGAATAAAGACAGTCTCTTTAGCAAGTGGTGCTGGGAAAACTGGACAGCGACAGGCAGAAAAATGAACCTGGAACACTTGCTTACACCATACACTAAAATAAACTCAAAATGGATGAAAGACCTCAATGTAAGACAGGAAGCCATCAAAATCCTCGAGGAGAAAGCAGGCAAAAACCTCTTTGATCTTGGCTGCAGAAACTTCTTACTCAACACATCTCCAGAGGCAAGGTAAACAAAAGCAAAAATGAACTACTGGGACCTCATCAAAATAAAAAGCTTCTGCACAGTTAAGGAAACAATCAACAAAACTAAAAGACAACCGATGGAATGGGAGAAGATAATTGCAAGCTACATATCAGATAAAGGGTTAGTATCCAAAATCTATAAAAAACTTATCAAACTCAACACCCAAAAAACAAATAATCCAGTGAAGAAATGGGCAAAAGACATGAATAGATACTTCTCCAAGGAAGACCTCCCGATGGCCAACCGACACATGAAAAAATGCTCCACATCACTCATTATCAGGGAAATCCAAACCAAAACCACAGTGAGATACCACCTCACACCTGTCAGAATGGCTAACATTAACAACTCAGGCAACAACAGATGTTGGCGAGGATGCAGAGAAAGAGGATCTCTTTTGCATTGTTGGTGGCAATGCAAGCTGGTACAGCCACTCTGGAAAACAGTATGGAGGTTCCTCAAAAAACTAAAAATAGAACTACCCTATGACCCAGAAATTGCACTCCTAGGCATTTATCCACGGGATACAGCGTACTGTTTCAAAGGGGCATATGCACCCCAATGTTTATAGCAGCACTATCAACAATAGCCAAAGTATGGAAAGAGCCCAAATGTCCATTGATGGATGAATGGTAAAGAAAATGTGGTGTGTATATATATATATATACACACACACACATATATACATATATGTATACATATATGTATATATATACACCACACATATATATACATATATGTATACATATATACACACACACAATGGAGCATTAGTCGGCAATCAAAAAGAATGAAATCTTGCCATTTGCAACTATGTGGATGGAACTGGAGGGTATTATGCTAAGTGAAATTGGTCAGAGAAAGACAAAAATCATATGACTTCACTCATATGAGGACTTTAAGAGACAAATCAGATGAACATAAGAGAAAGGAAACAAAAATAATATAAAAACAGGGAGGGGGACAAAACAGCAGAGACTCAAACATGGAGAACAAACTGAGGGTTGCTGGAGGGGTTGTGGGAGGGGGGATGTGCTAAATGGGTAAGGGGCATTAAAGAATCTACTTCTGAAATCATTGTTTCACTATATACTAACTAATTTGGATGTAAATTTTAAAAAATAAAAAAATAAAATTAAAAAAAATAGTACTGCCTGGAGAGTTATTGTAGTCTTCCATTGACTTTAATCACAGGGCATGGTAATATAAGAGATATCCTAAAGGATCTCCAGTATTTCAGACTCTTCTTTACCTCCCTGGTCAAATTTCCCTTTGTTGATCAGGATCAATCACTCCAGATGGCACAATAACTCCCTTCTTTGCCTGTTGATTCAGAGGTATGAGGAACCCAGGGTGGCCTGGTAGCAGTCTTAACTTATAGTTCAATGGAATCATTGTTGTGTCTCCTGGTGGAAGCATCCCCCCACTGGAACTAATACCCCTAGGCTAGCAGACAATAATGTTCTGGTACAGGAAGCAAAAGTTTTGCTAATGGGTCATTAAGGGTAAGAGTAAGTGGTACCACTCTCATTTCTACCTCTTGATTCCTGGACTTATGAATCCTGGCTATGGAAGAAACAGTACACTATATTGGATGCTAGTTCAGAGTATATACAGACTTTTGGAAAGCTTTGCCCCAACTCTGCAATGTATTGCCACTAGCTGGTGCTTAACAGAGTCTTCAAAAGGCCATTCTGCTCTCTAAACCAGTTGCTTTAGGATGGTAGAGAACATGGTAAAAATTTCATGAGCATGGCCAATTGCCACATTTCTTTTGCTATAAAGTAAGTTCCTTGATCAGAAAAAATGCTGTGTGGAATACCATAATGGTGGATAAGGCATTGTATCAGTCCATAGATAGTAGTTTTGGCAGGAGCGCATTGCATACAAAGAAGGCAAATCCATACCCAGACTAAGTACCTCTTCCAGTAAGAACAAGATACTACCTCTTTCATGTAAGTGGTCTAAGGTAATCAACCTGCCACCAAGTAACTGGCTTATCACCCTGGGGATGGTGCCATATCTGGGACTCAAGTGTAGGTTTTTGCTGTTGGTAGATTGGGAACTCAGTGGTGACTGAAGCCAGGTCAGCTTTGGTGAGTGGAAGTCCATGCATAACTTCTATTTTTGCTACCATGGCTACTTTGTTCATGAACCCATTGGGCAATGATGAGGTGGCTGGGGAAAGAAGAGAACTGGTATCCACACCACACGTCACCCTATCTGCTTGATTATTAAAATCATCCTCTGCTGAGGTCCCCCTTTGTGAACATTCACTTGGGACACAAATATCTTCACATTTTTATGCCTATTCAGAGGGGTCTATCCACATATTTCTTCTCCAAATTTCTTTGTTAAAATTTTTCCAATTATGTTCCTTCCAAGATTTGACTATCCAGTTAAGCCATTGGCCACAGACCATGAAGCTGTATATAATCACAAAGTAAACAGGTGGGAGGGCTTCTCTTCACCACCGTCCTAAGGGATGTCCCAGAGATGGGCTGTCCTGCTGCAGCTGCTCACTTTCATGTGGTGCTTATATTTTGTGCAGAACCATCTGAAAACCAAGTCTTTTCTTCCTGTGTGAACTGATTATAGGGAACTCCCCAATGAGGCCATGGTTCAGGCTGGGAGAGACAAGGCAGTGTTGTAGGAGTGGGTATTTGTGTCACTTCTTCATGTAACTTACTTATGCATTCAGGGCCTGCTCAGGTATATACTGTTTCCATTTGATGATGGAGTACTACTGTGTATGTCACAGCTTGGTGGGTCAAATATCACCCAGTTCATCACGGGCTGTCCTGCACTAGTTCTCTAGACTACATATGTCCAAACATTTGGAGAACTAAATGCCTGACCTGTTCTCTGCAGAGTTTTGAAGATCAGGATATAGGCATCACTTTTACTTAATATGTTAGACAAATGTAAATAAATAAATAATAAAATAAAAATACATATGTATAAATGTATTTATATATATCTATATATATATCAAGTAATATGTATTTGAGCTATATGGCTTAAGTCAAGATTAAAAAAGCCCTGAATTGGAAGTCCAGCAGACCTTGGTAGAGTCCAGACTACCCCATTTATGGATCCCTCTGACTTTGGGCAACTCATGAGAACTCACCAAACTTCCTCTAGGTAAGTATCTCATAGTAAAGTTGGAGAGGGGGAAAGAAATTGGGCAGAGGACTAGGATCAAATGAAATCACTCTTGTAAACTAGAGAACACTATGCAAATGTGTGATGTTCCTGTTAGTTTTACCCAATCTATGTAGGCAGGTAGCAGATGTACTCAAATGCCAAAGTCCCTCTATATGCATTCTCATTACAGCAGCCAGAATGCTCTTGCTAGAGCACCAATCAAATCACCTCTTTTCCTTGAAGCTCATCAATGTCATCCTATTACATGTTGAATAAAATCTGAACTATTTATGAGGGCTAGTCTTTGAGGCTTTGTTACCCCAGCAGTCTCCTTGCCAGCCACTTCCTCCCTCACACTCTGTGCTGAAGGCTCAAGGACTATTTTCTGTCTGTGCAACGCACCAAACTCTCTCCTGCCTCAGAGCCTCTAGAGCTGGGACTGCCCTCTTCTTGCATCACCTGATTCTCCTTCCTAGGTTCCCCTGTCTTTCTGAATATACTGCCACCTCCTACCATGACTGCCTTTGCCTTATCCTGAAGGTTTCAGCCCAATATCCTCCCCTCAGTGAGGTCTTCTTATGCCTCCCAATGCAAAGATTTTCCTGCTCTGGGCTTCTCTCTCCTTGATCGTAATTGTTTTAGGTTCCGACTCTACATTCACTGGATGTTGTCTTGTTTAATATGTGTCTCTCCCATCAGACTGTGAGTTCCATGAGGAAAGAGCTAGGTTTCTTTGTTCCCTTCTCATCTCCAGAGACTCACACAGGACCCAGAGGCTCAAGAGGAAACTTGCTGAAAGAACTCAAGTGTTTAACCAAGAGCTGAAGAGTCATTTTCTTTTGAAAGTTTAAGCTGCCCTCTAGTGGAAAATACAACCCAAAATTCGCCCCTGGCTTTGGTTTGTTTCTGTTTTTGTCAATGGGGCCCTAGACTTTCAAATCAGAATAGCAGGACCTAGCATGTCTCTCCCTGCAGCAGAGTGGACATTGTGGAATACCTGCCTACCCTGGGCCCACAAGGAGCTCCCTACAACAGCAGATGGAGGGACAAGCTTCCCCCAGAAGGATCCCTCCCAGGGTCTGGGGGCTCTCCCTACCTTTCTGTGATGGTCAGAATTGGTCCTCTCTATCCTGATTTATCTCTGCTTCCAGAAACTCATGCATGTGGATGTGTAGTTACATTCTATAGTGGGATAGTGCGACTAGAGTGGGTCCCTGACTCCCAGAGGGTCAAACCCCTCAACTATACAATGAGTCACTGCCACAGAGGTGTTTCTATCCTTGGGGAAGCTAGTGGACTGGTTTGGGAGAAGAAGTTCCCCCAGTACAGGTAGCCTTCAGTGACCTTGCCTCAGGAAATAGGTTAATGATGAATCTGTGGTTCTAGGAGGCCTCTGGGCAGCAGCAGCAGGAATGGTCCAGACCCCTGGCCACTTGATTCTAAAACCGAGCCTTTGGCTAATGGCATCGTAATATTGCATTTGTTAAAAAACAAAATTCAACTGAAAAAAATTTAAAGTCTTATGGGCATTATTCAGCAATTCATGAATTGAGCAACATCCTATCTAGCAGAGAGGAGCTCCAAAGAGCTGAACAAAATGGGAGATTTTATAGGCAAAAGGGGACAGAGACAAGGAAAAAGTGGTTACCTCATCTTTCTTTGGAGGCAGAAGGGGTCTATCAGGTGGATTACCTCACTAGTGCTAACCAGGAAGTTCCAGATTTAATGGTTTAAGATTACAGTCCTGGGGGAGGTTGAAACTGCAGTTAAATTAGGTATTAAGTCTCAATTTGGTGATGTGGATTTAGCCCAAGTGACTCCGTTTGGGGCGTGTTGTCCGTCTGTCTGTCTCTCTCTTAACACATTATATATAAAGGGAGTGGTATTCATTTAGTTTGTCCCTTTAATAAGTGAAGTTTAGTAGTAGTGCCAGCAATACAAACATAAATATGATGAGGTACTTGTCTTCAAAGAACCCATAGCAATGTCATGATTAATCTCAGAAGTTGCAAACTGATGGTCTACAGATATGTTTATTTGGCTGGCACAATGTTTAAGTTTTTAAAAATTAGTTACCAACCTTTTAGTATGGGAGATTTCTTATAAAAATCTGGATTTCTGGCTTCTCTTGGAAAACCAACATGGCAACATTAGATCTATACCCACCACTTCCCATGGGACTTATACCAGTGCCCACTTCTTATGTCACTTGGCTGGTCATTCAGGCATTTACCCTTGAGACCCTTGTAGTAGCAGCAAGAGGGGAGCAATTAATTTTGGAAGCAAATGAGAGGGTGGGTAAAGTCTTCTCAGATGGAGTGACTTCCCAGATGCCATCTTGACAACCTGATTGGGAGATGGTAGTGGTCATATGAGGCTGTGGCAGGGAAGGTGGGATGAGATGAGTGTCATATAAGCTGGCAAGTAAGCTGCACTTGGGTTTGGCTTCACGGCACAGTGAATGTGAATCATGGACAGGAATTCCTGGTCAAGTGTTCCAGCAGGAAGATGAAAACTGAACTAAATTTGGGAGAGAAGTTAGGTTTGAAGGCCTTTGTGTCAAATACAAATGCTGTTGTTTGGGGACCGGGGATCCTTTTGAAATGCAGATTTCCATCCAGCACATCTGGGGAAGGGAGAGAGACTCTGCATTTCTAACAAGCTCCTGGTCCCTGGGCTACACTTTGAGCTGTTGGGGCTTAGAGCACAGGCTGCAATCTAGTGAGCTGTGGACCAGATTTGGCCTAGGAAATAAGCTTTTCTGGGTTCCATAGTGTTTACATTTAAAAAAAAAATAGTTGTTACTTGAAAATCAAGCATTTTCACATAAAAACCCGAATTTGTCTTCTTTACTCATCATTCTCTATCACATTACTAAATTTTATTTTATTTTTTAGTATTTTTCATAATAGACTCTTGCTTGTTAGTTGTATTTTTCTTGTTTGTTGTGCATCTTCACTAGGCGGTGAACTCCATGCAGACAGGGGCCTTGTCTTGTTTACCTGGTTGCTTACTTGTCTTGTTTGCAAAGAGTTTATACTCTATATGTTAATTATTTGTTGAGTGAATTAGCAAATCAACTTTCCTGTGTGCTCACAGTGATTGCCACAGTCCACACTTGGCCCTCTTCACTCACTTAAGTTACCTCCTGAGAAAGGTGGAGTCAGGACATGTCCTTGGGAAAACCCTAAGGTTTAGGAAATCTGAGGGGAGGGAAGAGGAACAAGGGCAGGAAGGAAGACTAGGAGAGTAAGGTCCCAGAGGCCAAGGGAAGAGAAGTGGGGTGGTGGGCATCAGTGCTGCTTGTGAGGTTGGAGGGAGCTATTGGCATTCAAGAAAGCAGGAGAGAAAGGCACTATAGAGAAAGAAAGCATGTGGGCTGTATTTTAGGATTGCAACTGGGCTTTAGGAAGTTTTTGGGGGAGGGGAGTTAGTTTTGAGCCGTTGCGTAGACCATAGTATAAGGACCTAGTGGAGAGAAAGAGAGCAAAGATATAAAAAAGAGTGGGAATAATGGGTGCCATCCCAATTTAGGGTAGGTGGAAGGTCAAGATGGGCTACAGGTGGAAAGGAAGAATGAAAAAAATCCTTCCCTTAGGATACGGGGAAGGGGCAGGGAAGGCAAATTCTCAAGAAAGGTGTGCTCCTTATAGGTCTCCTTTTAGGGGAAAACTAAAAACTTTTGATATAATCAAACAGGTAATGTATAAATATTAATGTAGGTTTGGAAATGCAACCAGTTTAATAAATAATTTGTCCTTAATGGAGTTTAAAGCAGCATAGGTATTTTGTCTTTGATTCTGCAGCCTCCTGTTCCTTTCAAGGCTTTTCCAGAAGCACTGGTTTGGGTAATATCTTGATGGTTGATGAAGTATTTGGTAATTGAACAAGATGAGAGCTATGTTGTCTCCAGGGCTGAGGGGGAAAGGTGAGAGAAATCCTGCCACTTTCGGGGTTTGTGGGTGGGAGGGTTAAAAGGACAATAATGAGAAAGCTAGCTTAATCTTCAAGGCCTGGTACTTGTCTTGATTTTATTGTTTTGTGTGTTTTCACCTCGTGGAACTCAATAAATATCTTCTCCGTGAACAAATAAGTGTAAGGTCAGATGCTGTACACAAGAGTTAAAGAAATTGCATTTTCTGGAAAAGCTAGTGGAATTAAGTGCAGGTTTCCACATTTGCCTCCCCCCACCCCCATTTCATTTCAGTCATAAGGGATCTGAGAGGCTTTAGCCCAAGGTCTTCCTTCAAGGCAGTAAGTGGATACATTTTCCCTATGACAAGACTGCGTAGCCTGTCACAATCAGGCTGTTGGCTTTCTGTGGGACTTAGCCCAGCTGGTGTTCTGGTAACCTCTGCTATAACTGGCCGATCTCAGCTCTGACTAGTCACCACCGGCTGAAGCATAATGGAGTGACTTCTAGAGTTTGGCTGGTTTGTAATGTTGGCTGGGCTGGGTTAAATTAGGCAAGTTATTTTACTTCTTGGTGACTCTGTTTCCTCAAATGTAAAATGAGAAGAAAATTATTTCCTGTCTCATAGGATTTTTTTGAAGATTGTATAAAAAATAATGCAGGTATGAATGTATAACATGATGACTATGGCTAACACTGCTGTATCATCCACAGAAAAGAGACTAAATCTTCTCATCACAAGGAGAAAAAATGTTTTGCCTTTATTCTTTTCTGCTTTTATTTTTATTGTATCTATATTTGAAGATGGATGTTAGCTGGACCTACTGGGGTAATCATTTCACAATATATGTAAATCAAGTTGTTACTCTGTGTGCCTTAAACTTACAGAGTGATGTAGGTCAATTATTTCTCAATAAAACTGGAAAAAGAAAAGAGTGAAGGTAAAGCATGCAGGAGGGTGTCTTGCACACAATACTTAATGAATGTTAGCTGTTATTATTGGAGATTACAGTTGCCTTTGATTAATAAATATGGGTAAAGCATACTTTTACTTACTAAACTTAATTTGACATTCTTTGAAAATATTGCGTGTGTGCATGAGCGTGTTGTGTGTACATAGTAAATGAGAGAGGTGAGGGGAGGGGTTGAGAGATAATGAGGCTGATTTGTCGTGGTGAAAGGTTCGCAGCCACCTAGACTGATACACTATTACAACTGAGGATGCCCTGAGAGGTGAAGTGACTTGCTCAAGGTAATACCACTAGTAATGGCAAAAACAAGTCTACATACTGCTTTTTGATCCCCAATTCAGTGCATTTTCTAATACCCATTTCCAGGCATTGCTTGTTAGTGTTTCAGAAATCTTCCCGAATTATGTTCCAGTTAAATTTTGTCCCAGTAAACAAAAGACCAAGAGTTTGGACAAGAACAGCAGTCCGCTCGCCCAGTAGGTGGCGCAAAGGCGCTGTTTCCGGGGTTAGTGGAAGCTGGAGGGGGCGGAGCTTGTTCGGAAACGGGGCTACGTAAGCCTACCTCTAATTGGCCCAAGAGCCTCGGCCCACTATCCAATCAGAAACGCCTGCGTCATTCTGTTACTGGGCTAGGCGGCAGCCCGCGGAAATTTGAAATGGCTGACGGGTTGCTGGCGGCTGGCGGGCTGGGGTCGCAGGCGATGGTTCCCCAGCCGGAGCGCACGGGCTGGGGGGTCGAGGAGTCGACAGCGCCTCTGGAGAAAGGTGAGCACCCGTTATGCCGGGCCCGAGGAGCCGCCTTCTAGCGGCGGACCCTTTCCGCGGGGTCCTGGGGGCGTCGGGACTTTCAAAGGGCGCCTGGGTTTTATTTGGGCTTCCGGACCCAGCTCTCAAGGGTGGCGGTGGTGACAGTGCGAGGCTCCGACCGCCTCTCAGGAGGCCAAAGTCGGGAGATACCCTGGGCATCTCCCCTTCTCCCCGCCCCATCTGGCTTCAGCTTCCGCGAGACTGGAGGGAGTTGAACCTGGCCAGGAATTTCCAACCTGGATATCTGGGTGGGCTTCCGGGTGCTTTGTGCGTGTTCACCTGTGGAGAGACGTCTCCAATTTTTCATCTCCAGCTCAAGGTAGATCATGAACCATTCTCCCTTAACTGAAAGAGAAGAAACTTGAACCCTTGGCCTAGGTAGCCCTGCGCACCGAGAGTAGGTGACACGCCCAAAGTTAGGGGAGCCAATGTGGGACAGTCTAAAAATAGAACCGAAGTGTAATTCTCAGTCCTGTCTACCTCTTTGTGGAGATTTCCGTTATTATTATTTGTCCTGATATTTTTAAGCTGTTCAGAATTTTCCTTTAACATTTGCAGTTGGATTGTGTAGTGGAAAGAGACTTGGCAAAGTGAGAAAACATGTATGACTTAATTCCACTAGTTATCCCTCTTGTGACCTGGTAAAAGTCACTTGGCCTCAGTTTTCTTTTCTGGAAAACAGAGCCAATGGTCTTAACAGAATGTTGAAGATTAAGTGAAATAATGTGTGAAAAGTAATGCTTTCACAGTGGCGGTAAAGAATTGTGCTGAAGTAAGGTATCCTTTGCTTTTTTGTATTGTGTTAAAATACACATAAAACAAAATTTACTGTCTTAATTTTTAATTGTACAGTTCAGTGTTATTAAATATATTCAGACCGTTATGCAGCCATCACCACCGTCCATTCCCATAACTCTGTTATCTTCTAAACTGAAACTCTATTCCTATTGAACAATAATTTCCCATCCTCTCCCTCATCCCCTGGCTATGATCATTATACTTTCTGTCTTTATGATTTTGACTAAGTACCTCATTATCAGTGAAATCATACAGTATTTCTCTTCCTGTTACTGGCTTATTTCATTTAGCATCATGTCCTCACAGTTCATCCATGGTGTAGCAGATGTCAGCATTTCCTTCCTTTTTCATTCATTTCCTTCCATTCATCCATTGATGGACACTTGGATTGCTCCCACCTTTTAGCTATTGTGAATAATGCTGCTATGAACATGGGTATACAAATATCTTTTGGAGGTCCTGCTTTCAGTTCTTTTGGATATATACTCAGAAGTCAAATTGCTGGGTCATAAGGTAATTCTATTTTTAGGGCTTTGGGGGACCACCATACTGTTCTCCATAGCAGCCGTACCATTTTACATGCCTACAACAGTTTACAAGAGTTTCTCTTTCTCCATATCCTCACTAACACTTGTTTCCCTGATAGTTTTTCTTGTTGTTTTTTGATAATTGCCATCCTAATGGGTGTGAGGCAAAGGTATTATTTCTTTAACATTTATATATACTATTTATATATTACTGTTGTGATTAACAATTTAATTATCTTAATTTAATTGAAATAAGCATGCTATTTTCACCTTTCCTTTATAGGAGAGGAAATTGACGCACAGAGAGATTGCCCCACAGCTAGTGAGGTATTGATGCCCTTTTAGTTTCATGTGCATTGGCATTTGTGAGCAGTAGACCTCTGAGTACACTGTGGGTCATTTGTGAGGTCAAGTAGCTCTGGTGGCCTGAACAGAAGCAAAGAAGTCAAAGCAAGGAGAAAATACATGGAGCTGGGGGGTGGGGTGGGAAGACTGCTGTTAATAACAGTCTCAGATAACCTATGGAAATTATTTTGCCAGCTCAAATGCTACCCTTTGCATTGTTTATTTAGTAGCCATTTTGTCTATTAAAAACATCGCATTACACAGAATTAGATATGCCACTGGCCAAATCATGCCTTATAAAACATAATTACATACAGCCCAAACCTAATGTGATTAGCATTTTCTAATCTTTTCCTTAGACATAGTTACTGAAATTAGTGAGGAGGAACCTAGTAGCTTTAGCGAAGTAAACCTTATGCATTATTAAGAATCTCTCATCCTTGTTTATTGAGGGGCCATTGACAGACTGATATTGAAGAAAATAAAGAAAGGCTTCAACTTATTTTGAGAAGGACTATAGGAAAGCAGCTCCTAACTTTAATGAAACTTTATGGAATTGTTTTGGGGAAAAAAATACTGTAAGATATTTGACCATTATTATAAGTTGCTAGCTACAGTAAGAATCACAGCTTTATTCTTTAAAGGAGATCTTTGGTAACTTACAGTGAATCAAAAACAACCCTTTTCCTCTGCCTCTGTGAAAAACTTCACAGAACAACAAAGACCTAACCTATGAAACATTTTAAGTTCTTACTGTTTCAAAGTAGAACTTGGTTTTTGTGATATTTTCAAGTTTGGAAAACTGGTTTCTTCTGACAGTGATAAAGGTAAATAAAGCATTGCTCCCAAATCCTTGTTTATATTTTGTTTGGAGTTTCTAAGCCTGCTTATTTTCATTGTTCTTGTAGCTCTGTTCCAAGATGAAGATTCATGCAGTGATTGTAGCAATCATGATAAGCGGGGTACTAGTTTACAAAGTTTTGTGCCTGACGGAAAGACTCATTTCCCAGAAATATTCCAGACAAGTCAACTTTTGTTCTATGAGCGATTCAGAGCTTATCAAGATTACATTTTAGGTAAGTAGGGTTGTTTTTTTTTTTCTTTTTTACTGCTTTTATCTTTTCAGTTTACACGTAGGTTGTTTATTTGAGTCCCTCAGACTTGCCAGTTGATTCTGAGAAAGTGGATTTAAGTAGATTTGTTAACTTTTCTCTGCTTTATGCAGTCTCAATTCTTATTGTGTTTAATTTGTTTGTAGCTGACTGCAAGGCCTCTGAAGTAAGAGAATTCACAGCTGAGTTCTTGGAGAAGGTCCTTGAACCATCTGGATGGCGGGCAGTCTGGCACACTAATGTGTTTGAGGTGCTGGTTGAGGTAAATTTAATTCTGTTGTTAAGGCATTTGTCTCTTGCTAAAAGCACTTTCCCTCAGACTGTTACAGCCAAAGTGCTTATTTTTAATTAAAGTTTATGAGCTGATTGAAAATAGCATGTTTTTCACATCTAGTTGTCATGGTGTATGGAATGTTCTGCAAATTTTAAAGGCAGCCAAGGAGGAGTTACCAGGGAATTGAGGTGGTGTAAGTTTCAGTGTCCTTTGACAAGGGGAAATGGTTTATAAATCTATGAAGTGGAGGAGGTATTTGAGACCATTTAAGAAATAAAGAGGCCTCATTATGAAGTCAACCGAGTTTCAATTAATTTTTTACCTTCTTAGTTGTAGCCCATTAAGTAGCTCAAACCCACCAGGCATTTAAAAACTGGCCTATTTTTTTGCCTAACAAATTTGTAGATATGTGGTTAATCTCTTGATAATGTGTCCCATTGTCAAAAGTAAAAACAATCTTATTTTTCAGCTGACTGGGCCTTTTACACTAAATTTGCACTCTAATTATAGCTGTGAATTTTTCTCAGTGTTTGTTAACTAGACCACAAAAAACCCTGTTAAACTAAAATGTTAAACCAGGGAGTAAGAATACAAGTTGTTGCTGCAGCTCCTTTTTAAAATGACATCACTTTCTGCAGTGATTATGTATGAGGCAGTAGGTGGCAGCTGTTCCTGGGGACTTTTGAATTTTGGGTTATGCTAATATCTTTGGTTGCAGTAAAGGCCTATTAATTTGATTATGATAGTGTCGTTACAATCCATGTCTTCTGTCCATGTTCAATCTCCCACCTCCACCCTGACTTATTCTCTAAAATTTATCAGAGTCATTGTTTTAAAAGAGAAATGTGCCATTCCTCTGCTTAAAACCTCTAATGCATTGCATTTACTAAAGCCTTGGTGTTGGCTTTGTGGTTTCTCTTTGTCTAGAGAACACAAAACCCAAGTACCTTCCAATGCCCTTTCTGTCCTGATCTCCTTGCCCCTCTCTCACACTTCACCTACTGCTGCCCCTTCCCTTGCCCATTTCTTCCCTTTGGTTCCAGCAAGAAACACTGCCTTTCTCCTGCTCCAGCAGCCAGTCTGCCACAGGGCTTTTTCACCTGCCTGATCTTCAGATGGCTGCTTCCCTTTCATCCTGTACTTTTCCCTACCATCCCAGCAAAACCAGACCATCACCCCTGCTAGTTATGCTTTGTCAAATGCTTATCACAGTCTTGTTTGTCTTCTCAATTCTCAATTACAATGTAAGCTCCATATGGGTAAGAACAAGGCCCTTCTTGTTTATTTTTTATATTATGGAAGAAGGCTCTGTGTTCCCATTTCATGCTTTAAAAAATCAGGCTGTAAGTAGTGTTTTATATTTGTCTTAATTTTTATTTCCATGTAAGTAACATTTTAAATTTCAGGTCACAGATGTGGACTTTGCAGCCTTGAAGGCAGTAGTGAGGCTTGCCAACCCGTACCTCTGTGAATCTCAAGTGAGCACTTTTACCTTGGAGTGTATGAATGAGCTCCTCGATCTGAAGGAACATCGGTTGCCCCTGCAAGAGCTGTGGGTGGTGTTTGATGATTCTGGAGTATTTGACCAGACAGCTCTTGCAGTTGAACATGTCAGGTAGGAAGAGAGTTGATAAAAATAACCTTGTGGCCTGAGACTGGATGAAATGCAGTAATTCTGGTCTGCATTATATACCTAGATTTAAAACTCAAATTATAAAGTTGGTCATTGCAGTATTTTAAAATGTTCAAAGATAGGGAAATCTTTTTTAAATTAAAAAAAATTTAAAAAGGGTTTTAAGTTTTCATTTTGAGATAATTTCAGACTTATAGAAAAGTTGAAAAAAAAAACCCAAAGAATTCCTGTATGGCCTTCATTCAGTGTCCTCAAATGTTAACAAAAGATACGGGATTCTTCATTTGGTTTGTGTTATGCCCAGAATTCGTGATCCCCAAATACCGCCAGGGAGCCAAGTCCGATGTAAAAGCAAAAGAGCCTTTAGTCGAGCTAGCTCGAGCTCAATCCCCTACCTGCACCGATGCAGCGGTGAGATACCAGGGAGAGAGAGCGAGTTTCAAAAGGACAAAGGTTGTATTGGGGCCTAGGGGCAGTTGGTGAGGTGATGGCTATGGCCTCAGCCGATTGGCTGGGGAAGGGTCCGAGTCCTGTTAGACAGGTGAGGGGGGGGGGGGAGTTACTCAAGGGGAGGAGGTGTGGTCAAGGTGAAGGACACAGAACAAGATGGAGTTGGCCGGCATAGGCCCGCCCTTTTATTCCCCCCTTGTCATGTAGCTGAGGGACCGCTACAATCATGGGACCGGCTGCATTTATGGTGACAAGGGGAACAGAGTTTGGAGGTTTATGCAAAGTTCTGGGAACCAAGTGTCCCTGGGGTGGCTCTGGGAGGTCTGATTAAGTATTGTTCCCAAGCTGGTGTCTATGATCTGCCAGGTAATGTTTGGGGGGGCGTGGGGACTCCCGGCAGCATGAGCAATGACAAGCAGAGTTAACAGTTATCAATATTAGGTGGGTTGAATGCGCTGTAGCTTGAGCTTGAGCGGGTTGTGTTGGTCCCAACTGATGGCCCATCGCGTGATGAAGTCCTTCCGGATCGAGGAGGGGTCCGCTGGCCGAACGTGGGTGTGATGGACTCAGGTCGCGATGCCGTCTACTTTGAGAGCGGTGGGGGTTGTCAACACCACGATGTAGGGTCCCTTCCAGCGCGGCTCGAGGGTCTCTCGGTGGTGCCTCTTGACGTAGACCGTCTCCTGGCCTGTACTGATGAGGTGTCGGGGTTGGGCCAGCCTCGTAGATGGCACGGAGGCGTGGCCAAATGTCCTCGTGCACCCTCTGGAGCCCTCTCAAGGAAAGAAAAAGTTCTTGATCTTTAAACTCAGCAATAAGTTCGGCTCAAAGGCTGGGAATAACAGGGGGTGGCCTGCCAAACATGATCTCGTAGGGAGTAAAACCCAGAGTGTAAGGAGTGTTTCTAACCCGGTAAAGGGCATGCGGTAGGAGAGTCACCCAGTCCCCGCCAGTCTCCATGGTTAATTTGGTAAGGGTCTCTTTTAGGGTTCTATTCATTCTTTCTACCTGTCCTGAGCTCTGGGGCCTATAAGCACAATGTAATTTCCAGTTTGCCCCCACCGCCTTGGCTACTGCCTGTGTTACCTGCGAGATAAAAGCTGGTCCATTGTCTGATCCTACCATGGCAGGAAAACCATACCTGGGTAAGATGTCTTCTAGTAGCTTCTTAGCCACCGTCTGAGCCGTTTCATGCTTGGTTGGGTATGCCTCCACCCAGCCAGAGAAGGTGTCTGTAAATACTAAAAGATATTTAAAACCAAACTTTCCTGGTTTGACTTCAGTGAAGTCGACTTCCCATTGGGCTCCCGGTCTGGTGCCTCTGAGCCTGGTTCCTTTTTTATTTGATGTGGCTCTCACGTGGGTGAGTTGGCAGGTCTTGCAGGCAGATACAACTTGCTCTATTTTGGTGTCCTGTTCGTGAATCTTGATTCTGTCATGTCGGATTAAGTCTTTTAATTTTCGGGCCCCCATGTGAGTAGACCGATGCATGTGCTCCGAGCCGGTCTGGCAGCATGAGCTCCTTGTTAGGTGTATACCACCATCCCTTTATCTCCTGGGCTATGGGGAGTTTCTTGATCTGCTGTAACTCCTCCTGGGAGTATTTGGGCTGGTCTAGTAAAACTGGGTCTCCCAAATCCGGTAGTTGTTAAGCCGTTTTCTAGCTCCCAGCATCAGCACTTTGGTGAGGGCTATGAGCTCTGCTCGCTGGGCTGATGTTCCGGAGGGTAGAGCCTCCACCCATACGGTGTCCGTTTTGGTGACCACTGCTGCACCTGCATACCTGTGTCCGTCCCGCACAAAGCTGCTGCCATCAGTGAACCACGTGGCCTCGGCATCGGGGAGGGGCCGGTCGGTCAGGTCCATCCGGAATCCATGTACTTGTTCCAGGATTCCCGCACAGTCATGTAATGGAGCACCTAGGTCAGGGTCGGGCAGCAGGGTTGCAGGATTGAGGGCTGCACTGGGGTGGAACTGCACTCATGGAGGGTTGAGTAGGAGGCTCTGGTAATGAGTCATACGTGTATTGCTCATCCATCTATCCGGAGGCTGTTTCAGGACCCCTTCAATGGCGTGTGGGGTCATGATCCAGATCTCCTGTCCTAGGGTCAGTTTGTCTGCATCCTTGACTAGGAGTGCTGTCGCTGCAATAATTCTTAGGCATGGCGGCCAGCCAGCAGCCACTGGGTCTAGTTTCTTAGACACATAAGCCACTGGGCGGTTCCAGGGGCCTAAGGCGTGAGTTAGAACCCCTTTGCTATTCCTTTATGTTCGTCTGCAAAGAGGTGGAAGGGCTTCGTAATGTCTGGTAGGCCCAGGGCTGGGGCACTTAGGAGGGCCTTTTTTAACTGATTAAAGGCAGTTTCTTCTTTTTCAGCCCATTTAAATGTTTTCCCCTCTTTGGTAGCTTCATATAGGGGCCTGGCGATCTCAGCAAAACCTGGAACCCAGAGGCGGCAGTAGCCGGCTGATCTAGGAATTCCTTCACTTCTCTTCGGGAGGTGGGAGTAGGGATCTTTAGGACAGTTTCTTTTCTGGCATCTGATAACCGCCGCTGTCCGCCCTCCAGGATATATCCCAGGTAACTTACCCTCTCCCTGCATATCTGAGCCTTCTTCGCGGATGCCCGGTACCCTAAGGCTCCCAGGGTAGTCAGCATGTCCTGGGTCCCTCGCTCACAGTCTTTGGCCGTGTCGGCAGCAATCAGGATGTCATCTACGTACTGTAGAAGGGTGAGGCCAGGGTGCTCCCTTCTGTACTCACCCAGGTCCTCGTGTAGTGCCTCGTCGAAGATGGTGGGTGAATTTTTGAATCCCTGAGGTAGCCGTGTCCAGGTGAGTTGCCCACTGTAGCCCTCCTCCGGATCATGCCACTCAAAGGCAAACAAGGGTTGGCTCTGGGGTGCCAGCGGCAGACTGAAGGCGTCCTTTATTATTTTTTTTTTTTTTAAATTTTTTAACGTTTATTTATTTTTGAGACAGAGAGAGACAGAGCATGAACGGGGGAGGGGCAGAGAGAGAGGGAGACACAGAATCGGAAGCAGGCTCCAGGCTCTGAGCCATCAGCCCAGAGCCGGACGCGGGGCTCAAACTCACAGACCGCGAGATCGTGACGTGAGCTGAAGTCGGACGCTTAACCGACTGCGCCACGCAGGCGCCCCTGAAGGCGTCCTTTAAATCTAGTACAGTATACCAGACCCTGGAGGGCGCCAAGGAGCTCAAGAGAGTATATGGGTTGGGAACAGTTGGGTGTATGTTCGCGACCCTCTTATTTACTTCCCGGAGGTCTTGTACCGGTTGGTAGTCATTTGTGTGAGGCTTTTTGACCAGCAGTAAGGGGGTGTTCCAGGCAGACTGGCAAGGAACTAGTACCCCTAGGCTTCATAGTCTCCGGATATGTGGCTGGATCCCCTTCTGGGCCTCCTGAGACATGGGGTATTGTTTGATCCTTACCGGACTCTCTCCTGGCTTGAGCTCTACCAGGACTGGGGTCCTGTGAGCGGCTAGTCCCATCCCCCCCACCCCCGTCTCTGCCCAAACCGAGGGGAATTCTTGTAGCCGTCTGTCTATATTATCCTCTCTCGAGAGCGCCTCCTGGTGGAGGCGGTATTCATCCTCCAGTTTCATGGTCAGGACCTGGATGGGGTGGCCCTTGCCATCGGTGACCTGAGGCCCCCCTTGTTTGAAAGTTATCTGAACTCCAATCTTGGTCAGTAAGTCCTGTCCTAACAGCGGGTAGGGGAATTCTGGTATTACCATAAAGGAGTGGGATACCCGGCCCGTTCCCAAATCTACTGTTCTTCGGGTAGTCCATGAATACTGGCTCATACCAGTTGCCCCTTGTACCCAGAACTTCTTGCTAGCTAGTTTTCCTTGTGGGGTGCGGAGGACCGAATGTTGTGCTCCGGTGTCGACAAGGAAGTCAATAGGGGTGCCCTCCACTTTAAGAGTTACCCTGGGTTCGGGGAGAGGGTCCGAACCCCGACTCCCCTAATCACTTAGTTCATCTAGCTCTAGGACTTTTACTCGATCAGTCTTGCTTCCCTTCCCGCCGGCCCCTTTTGGACAATCTTGGGCCCAGTGCCCTATCTCCTTGCAGTATGCGCACTGATCCTTCTGCAGCCTCTACTTCCCCCCCTTGGTGGTTCCTTTACCTTTTCTTGCGTCGTCTGCCAGCTGCCGGAGATGGCGGTCTCGTTCCTCGGGGAAGTCAGCAGTGGTAGCTAGTAGTATTCTGGCCAGGTCTCGAGTCTGCTTACTGCTGGCAGCTGCCGTGGCGCGAGCCTGCTTGTCCTCAGGAGGCTCCCGGTTATTATATACCTTTTCGGCTACCACCAGTAAGTCCTGCAGACTTTTTCCTTCTAGTCTATTTTCTGTAATTTTCTCCTAATGTCTATGGCCGATTGGTTTACAAAGGCCATGATAACAGCTGCCTTGCTTTCCGGAGCCTCTGGATCCATGGGGGTATAGGTACGGAATGCCTCCATGATCCGTTCTAAAAAGGCAGCTGGAGATTCATCTTTTCCCTGTTGTACATTTCCTACCTTGGCCAAATTGGTTGGCTTTCTAGCAGCCATTCGGAGACCCCCCCATTAGAGTCTGGCGGTAGACCCGGAGCCTCTCCTTACCTTCTGCCGTGTTGAAATCCCACTGGGGCCGAGTTAAGGGGAAGGAGGCATCTATCTGAGCCTGGTTGGTGGTGGGATTCCCGTCTGCGCCCAGAACTAGTTTTTGGGCCCCATTGAGGATTCTTTCTCTTTCTTCAGTCGTGAACAGGACCTGCAAAAGCTGCTGGCAATCGTCCCACGTGGGCTGATGGGTAAAAAGAACAGAGTCTAATAAATCAATAAGCCCTGCCGGTTTCTCGGAAAACTTAGGATTCTGAGCTTTCCAATTGTAGAGGTCACTAGTGGCGAAAGGCCAATAGTGATGGGGCTGATTCTCCTCCGCGTCTGGGGGTCCGGTGGCTCGCAGGGGCAGAATAGTGGAGTCGGCGGCAGAGGCGGATTGCTCCCTCTGAGCCCTTTGTCTGGTAAAGGGCGGGCTTCCCACTGGAGCGTTTCCGCCTCCTGCTCTCGGAACAGCGTCTGCCTCCCCTGGAGGGGGAGGTTGGTGTTCTTCCGGCATCCTAGAGGGGTTATACGGGGAGGAAAAAATTAATTCTTCTTCAGTACCCCCCTGTAGGACAGGGTAGAGGGGTGCTGAAGGCTGGGTAAGACTTTTCTTCTTCTTTGTCCCCTGCAAAGCAAGAATGGGTTTTGGCTCCAGAGGGAGCGGGGCTAGGAAGGGCTTAAGCCAAGAGGGTGGGTCTTCTACAAGGTCCTGCCAAGTGATAATGTAAGGGAGCTGATCAAGATGGCCCGTCTTAGGCCGAGAGATGATACTCCTGACTCAGTGGATGGTAGGGAGGTCGAAGGTCCCCTCTGGTGGCCATCCGACATTGAAAGTTGGCCACTCGCTAGAACAAAAAAACTGCAACCGACCCTTTTGGACTTCCACACTGAGGTTGTTAGCTCTTCCCCTCACATCCTTAAAGTGATCAATCATAATACTTAGAGGAATAGTCTGAGTCTGTCCCATAATGTCTGTCCAGTAAGTCCACAGAACAAAACAGAGAAACACAAAAACAGAGGGCCCCTAGAAAGTCTTCCAACTCCATGGAAGCAAAACTGAAAGCTAGCTTAGACCTTTGAGGGGATTCCACGTCCCTCCAAAACCGATGAGGGGATTCCACGTCCCTCCAAAGACGACGGCCTCACGCCGACCAGCGGGAGCGACCCGCCTCGTCTCAGACCTTTGAGGGGATTCCACGTCCCTCCAAAACAGATGAGGGGATTCCACGTCCCTCCAGAAGGGAGGATCGGAACGTCTTCTGAAACTCCCGGCCCGTGGTCCTCCAGTGCGTCCACTTAGACCGCGTCAGGCACTACCAGAATTCCAGAAATGAGCTCACACAGAAAAGACAGACCAAACAGACAGACACTAACCGTGGCCAGTCAGGCTCTCCGGGTCGGGGGTCCCTCAGGGGTCTTGGGGATCCCGGGCCGAGCCCCCAGATGTTATGCCCAGAATTCGTGATCCCCAAATACCGCCAGGGAGCCAAGTCCGATGTAAAAGCAGAAGAGCCTTTATTCGAGCTAGCTCGAGCTCAATCCCCTACCTGCACCGACCCAGCGGTGAGATACCAGGGAGAGAGTGCGAGTTTCAAAAGGACAAAGGTTTTATTGGGGCCTAGGGGCAGTTGGTGAGGTGATGGCTATGGCCTCAGCCGATTGGCTGGGGAAGGGTCCGAGTCCTGTTAGGCAGGTGAGGGGGGGGGGGGTTACGCAAGGGGAGGAGGTGTGGTCAAGGTGAAGGACACAGAACAAGATGGAGTCGGCCGCCGTAGGCCCGCCCTTTCAGTTTGTATATGTTTAGAAACTCTTAAAAGTTCTGGAGGCTAAGGCTTATGATTAAAGTACTTGAATTGAAGAAAGGAAAGAAAGTGAAGGAGGTGGTACACTATGTCTTCTACACCGATAAGACACACTTTTTTTCCCAAGAATGTATCTGACCAAAGATATTTTCTCAGGCCGCTTCCAGGATACTTAGGGGATACTTATAGTGATTCAGCAGTTCCATTTATCACCCAATGCCTATCAAAAGTGCTCTCCTTAATCTCCATCACCTATTTCACCCATCCCCTCATTCACCTCCTTTCTGTTAACCATCATCAGATAAATCTTTTGTCAGATAGTTCCTGATACAGATAGTTCTTTTGAATCTTCTTTATTATAAGTATATTCACTAAGGAAGGCTGACCTTTGTTTATTTAAAAATGGACTTCTATTCCTCTAGGAGCTGGGAGACTGGATAATAGTAGCATAGTGTCTTGTAGTTTTCACTTTTTATACCATTAGTGAGTTAACCTGGTTTTGCTGAGCTTAATTTCGATGTTCCACAAAGAAGCAGAGTGTTTCGGGCCCAGCTTCCAAGATCTTACGGAAAATTTCTAATTGTACACAAGAACTTTTAACCCTAGATATTCAGTATTTGGCCAAGCAATATAAATCTAAAGAACTGGCTTCTGTTCAGAACCAGTTTCTCTCACTTGAAAAAAAATCTGTCAACTGAAGCCTTTGAAGGTAAAGGGATAATTGATGAGTTTAGGAAATTAGGAATCAGGGAATGAATCTTTATGGGTATTGAAGTTGGTAGAAGACAAGTATCTGGAATTAGTAATGGTATTTGAAGGTGAGCCTGGCTAAATTTATTCTTCATTTTGCGGACTTAGATTCTGGTCAATGCCCAGAAAAGTTATGAGGGTTCTTGTTTGTTTTTTATTCAATGAGTATTCAAGTGCTGGGTCCTGATTTGATTGGTGCATGAAACAGACACAATCACCATCACCAGCAGGCTTCATTCTAAAGGTGAGAGATGAATCTTAATCACATGAAGGTATAAATGTGATTGAAACTGCAGTGAGTGCAATGAAGAATTAGAGTGTTCTAAGACTAGGTCAGGTGGCTGTTACATGGTTGTTTCCTGAGGAAATGACATTTGAACTTGGGTCTGAAGGGTTGGCTACGTGAAAGGGGTTGTGGCAAGGGTGGGGAGGGAACAGGTTCAGGAGCTGAGTGAATTTAAGGAACTGGAAGGCCATTACAGCTGGAACACAGACAGTAATGGGGAAGACTTATGAAACTAGCTTAGAGGTTGTCAGGAGTCAGAAGATGTGGGACTTCATCGGCCAATTAATCATTTTATCTGTAAAAGCACTGCAGAAGCACTGAAAAAGGTTTTTATTCAAGGGTGAATAGGATCAGCTTTGTGTTTTAAAAGATTTGTTCTGGCTGCTGTGTGAAAAACAAATGGAAGGAGATGGAATAAGAAGATCGGGCAAGAGAGTGGGCTAGAGTGGGGTGTGGAGAGGACACATGGAAGCTTACTGAGAAGGTAGGATGGCCGGGACTTGGTGGCCGAGTGGATGTGGGGGATGAGGAGATATGAGTGGATAAGCCAGAAGTTAAGGTTTTGGTCTTGAGAGAATAAACACTGGAGGAGGTGCAGATGTGAGTGATGTGTGTGAATGCCCAGTATGGTACTGGTGAGGATAATACTTGAGCTAAGTCTTGAAATGTAAATATAAGTTCACCAGGTGGAGAAGGTGGACAGCCTGACCAGCATTTCACATGGAAGTTTGAAAGACCTTGTGAAATGGGAGTTTGCATGCAGGAGGTCTGACAAGAGAGGTGCTCTGTAGCCAGATTGTGAATCCAAGTAATACCGCCAAGCTCAGGAATTTGAACTTCGTTGTGAGGGCAGCAGCCAGCAGAGTTTTTTAACTGAGTAAACGCATGCTCAGGTTCCTTTTTTTTTTTTTTTTTTGAGATGACTAGAGGGTGAAGAGACCGGCAGTCCAATCTACAAGAATTAAGAGATGGCTTTATTTTCACTGCTCCTTCCTTTTCATAGCAGAACTTTTTTTTTTTAATTTTTTTAATGCTTATTTATTTTTGAGAGATAGAGCACTAGTGAGGGAGGGGCAGAGACAGAGGGAGACACAGAATCTGAAGCAGGCTCCAGGCTGTGAGTGGTCAGCACAGAGCCTGATGTGGGTCTCGACTCATGAACCGTGAGATTATAACCTGAGTCAAAGTCGATCGCTTAACCCAGGTGCCACCCAGGTGCCCTCACAGCAGAACTTGACAGAATTCTGTGTAGTCACAGTCTGCACCTCCTGGCATTCCAGTAATGCTTCTGCCCCACAGCACCACTGAAATTGTGCTTAAGGTCACCAAAGTCCTCCATGTTCTCCTTCCCAGTCATTTCTTTTCTGATCTCATCTTGCTTTCCCTCTTGGTCACATTCTAGTTATCTGATCACTCCCATCTTCGTAACACACACTCTTCCAGCTTCTTAGTCATCTTGGCTCTTCCTCTCTTGCTCAAAACTTTAAAATGTTGGAGTTACCCAGGGATCAGTCCTAGACTATCTACCCTTCTCTCTCTTTAATCAGCCTTGGAAGCACATTAGAATTACCTGGGAATTGCTTTTGTTTTTGTTTTTTTAAATACTTATTTTGGGGAGAGCGCAAGCAGAGGAGGGGCAGAGAGGGGGTACAGAGGATCTGAAGTGGGCTCTGCACTGACAGGCTGACAGCAGCAAGCCCAATGTGGGGCTCGAACTCATGAACTGCAAGATCATGACCTGAGCCAAAGTCAGACGTTCAACTGACTGATCTTCCGGGTGCCCCTGGGGATTGTGTTTTATAGGAGTAGTCCAACTAATACATGAAGAAAGAATGATAGGATCAGAATATCACTATTTTGCAAATTGTAATAAAATAAAGGTTCTAGGCAATAATCGTGGTTGGCTGCTACAACCATTGGTGAAAAACTGATGGGGAACTCTCTAGTAGATGGATCCGGTTGACAACACCTGAATCCACTGGTTATTCTTAACCTCATCATCAGAAGAGATGACCAGGTATCTTATGCTTCCTGATGGAAGTACATTGTGTCCGCCTTTAAGTATCCTTGCCAAAACATCTTTCCGAAAGCTGATCAAGTCTTTAGATCTTACTTTCTGTTTACCAGAAGTAAAAGAAGCGGAAGAACATGTTAAATGACCCCATGGGGATGCAATCAATAAAATTCAGAGTGTGGGAAACTTAAATAAATTGCAAAGAGAAAAGGAGGGAGGGATAATCTATAGAATAACTGTGATTTAATTAAATGCAATAGCTGACCCTTGTTTGGATCCTGATTTGAACAAGCCAATGATAAAACAATAACAGCAACAATAGCAGAAGAGACAGATAGGGAAAATTCAATACTGACTGGATATTTGGATATTAAGAAATTATAACACTTTCTTGGTGTAAAGATTTATTTTAGAGCTATATGCTAAAATTTGTGAATGTTGTGTTTGACATTTGCTTTAAAGTAAATCCAGTGTTGAGATGGTGGGGGTGGGGAGCAGAGAAGTAAGTGGGTAGGGTAGAGATGAAATAAAATAGCCTATGCATTGATAATTGTTGAAGCTGGTTAATGCATAAACGGTGTTCATGATACTACTTGCTCTTGTGGATGTTTGAAATTTTCCATAATAAAAATTTGTTCAATCGCTTGGGGGGGGGGGTTAAAAAAATATGGATCTTGCACCCAACCCCTGTCCCCCTCCTGCCTTTTACAAAGGTTCTGATTTATAGGTCTGGGATAGGTTTGGGAATCAATTTTTAAAAGCTTCCTGGGGAACTCTAACATGCAGAATCAGGTTTGAGAACTGCTGTTTTATATTATGTCCCTAGATGATCTCATCTGTTGCTTTAATGTCATCAGTATGCTGACAACTCCTAGATTTATGTCTTTAGCTCTGATATTTCCCTTGGGCTTTGGGCATATATATTCATATTCGCTCTTGACATCATCCACTTGGAGGTCACATAGGCATCTCAGTTCAAACTGTTTTCAACCCCAAACCTTTTTCTCTCCCAGTCTTTCCTATCTTAACAAATGACACTACCATCTACCCAATTACAGATGGTCAATAAATAGTTCTTCTGATTAAAAAGAGGTGGTAATGGAAACAGTGTTGTAGAAAACTTCTTTAGTCAATCTAAAAAAGTTCTTGTATGACTCAAAACTATCAAGTCTAGCATTTATGCAGCATTCTCTATCATCACTGATAGAGTTGTTGTGATTTACTCTTTAGCTTGCACTCTCCAAAACCCTAACACTGAGCCAGTGATTAATTTGAATGATATGAGTTTCCTTTTCAGATTTTTCTATCAAAACATTTGGAGGAGCTGGGATGAAGAAGAGGAGGATGAGTATGATTATTTTGTCAGATGTGTTGAACCTCGATTGAGGTTGTAAGTATTTGTAGTGACCTTGTCCATGTTGGAAAAAGAGCTGTCCATGGTTTATTTTACCTGTCTGGCGTATGTTACTCCAAGGGCCCACACACAGAAGCAGGCCGCTATACAAATAGGATAACCCATTGACGAGTTATTAAATGAAGCCTGTACAAATGCAGAGAAACCTATTTTTAGTGTTTATATACTTGAGTCTAAAAGCTGAGTTCAGGGACACTGAAATTAAACATCTCACTGTTTTGTAAGTCTGAATAAAACTCAGTTTGAGCTAATGTGTTTAAAAGAAACCCTGTGTTAAATTCAAAGACAATTATTTGAGAAATAAGAAGTTAGTTGAATTATAAAATATTTCTTTTGCTTTAATTTTTTAAAAGAGTACTTTTAAAAATATTTGGCTTTATTCTAAGTTCCTATAGTAAAAGACACTGGGCTAAACTAACAGAATTATCTCAGGATGTTTTGTCAAGTTCTTGTCCTTAAATCTTATTTGACAAATAGATAAAAATACTAAACAATTAATATTGGTGGTGCATAAAAATTTACTAATTACTGAAACACAATCTTCTTCTAAGAAGAAGAATTGTCATATTTTTATAGGGAAAAACACATTACAAAAAATGTAACTTAACTATGCAACCCACATAGTATTCAGATTTCCACTAGGTGGTACTCTAAGACCAGGTAATTTTCTTGTATTCATGAGTGGTAATTTAATAGGCAGTGCTGCAGTAAGAATAAAATTAGAACTTGCACTAAAAAAATAAATTATAGAAGGTGATTTTTTTTCCCTGTGTGAAAGATGATTTTGCTACATAAGGTAAGGCAGTAACCCTTTACATTTTCGTGGAACCCAAATAGATTTGGTAAATTTCTCTTGATTTACATAGTAAATAATAAGTAAAAAACATGTGAAAAGTATGGTTAATGGTTCCTCCTGGTTTAGAATTATGTGTGATTTCTATTTAGCCTTTCCAGTTTTTCCATCATGCATTTCCTATTTTCCCATAACGTATTCAATAAAATGCCAGAATTTCAATAAGCTTGCATATTTTCTAGTTTTGTTATGCTTGCTCTTAGAGAGCAATGATTGGTTTTGATTGAAGTGAAATGTAATGGTAGGTGAATAATGTGTATCTAGCAAATTTGATCTTTACTTGGAAAAGACTGTATTCTGATTTGACAGCTTTACATGTTCAAACAACAAGAGATGATTTACATATTTACCTTTTACATCCCTGGCAGATAAGAAAGTGTAAGGGAGGAATTGTTTTAAGTTATGGAGAAGAAAACTATGGTACTTGATGGGGAAACTGGAATGTTATCAAATATAGGCAGACTCTTTAAAAAGGTCCCTGGGCAAAGAGAGGAGTAGCGTTATGAACATGCAGGATTTAAAGGGAATCAAACCATACTGTCTTGATTTTGCACTGTGAGGTAAATATTTTTCCTTTTTAATTCAAAACGCTGTACTTCAAAGCTTATGGGTCTGAGACACAGATGTTGGTTCATTGCTTCCAGACCACAAAGTATCACTTTAATGAGAAGACATAAGCTGATTGGCATGGATATTGGAAATGCTAAGAAATTTATTTTAAAATTTGAGTCTTAATATTCATAACTTAATAGACCTGATCAAGCAGTCAGTGGTTTGGTTCCCAATTTTTTGTTTGCAAAGTGGATTTCTAGAATATCTTTAAATGAGTATGGATTAATCAAAGCAGACAAAATCCTTGCTTTTCAAGCTTCACCTAATTCATTTACTTGAAAAGTGGAAAAAATTATTTTTTATTCATTTTAAGTACTGTTTGAATGTTAACTGTAATTTCATGTAAATTTGTTTAGGATGTGGTTCTGTTTTTCCCCCCTATATAATTTAGAGCATGACTAAGTTAGAAAAACATCATCTAAGGCAATAGTTTTCAACCTTGACTGCACATTAGAATCCCCAAGGAACTTTTAAAAAAAAACAAAACCTCTCTACTTCTGGAGACCAATTTAATTGGTCCGAATGGGGACCTGAGCATTTGTATTTTTAAAAGCTCCCCCGTGATTCTAATATGCAGCCAAGGTTGAAAAACTCTAGCCTCAGGCATAGCTAGTCAATATACTTTTAAGTGAGAAATAAAGCAATTATTTTAAAACACTAGGTAATGACAGTAATATTGCAGTTTATTTTCAAATCCATTAATTTCATGTCCATTAACTTGACTGTACATTCATAAATTATTTTATTGCATCTAGAAATACTTTTTGTTCTGTCTATATATTTGTGAAGATATACAAACTAATAATAAATTTTAAGTACCAGTAAGGTTGTCCAGTACAAGGTTATTTTGTTTCAATCACTCTCTAGTTTAGTAATGGCAGCTTTATATTTTTTTCTGAGAATCTCAAAGGCTTATGTTTTTGAAATACTGTTATAATCTTCCTAAGGGAATATTCAGCATAATTTTTTGCTGTAGGGCTTTAAATGTGAGGAAGGACTAGATGACTTGAATCATTTTTATTTTTCAATCTTATAAATATGGTCATCTTCGACATTGTTATGAAACTACTTGAGATACTTCCTTTCCCATCCACACTCCCAGATTGCCCTCTGACATTCACTTAAGATTTTGAATCTAATATATGAGAAAATAATTTTTATTAAATAATGATTACAAATTGTGAAACATGGACTTTCAGTGTTTGTAAATAACAAATGCTTGGATCTAAGAATAAAACCCAGCAACTCCCCAAAGCAAGAAAAGCTAGTGACTTTAATAAAGTGATCCTTAAAACTTTCAATAGCTTCCACTTATAATAGAGTGCTATTCAGAAAGACTTAACATGTACTGAGTTATGTATTATAAAATGCTTTTCTTCCTGGTCTTTAAGGACTAAATGGGCTGTTTTAATGATAGGAAAATATATCAGAAAGGCAGTGGATTTCAATTTGCTTTTAAACTTGCAGGCATTATGACATCCTTGAAGATCGAGTTCCTTCAGGACTTATTGTTGATTACCGCAATCTGTTGTCCCAATGTGAGGACAGTTACAGGAAATTTTTAAATCTGAGAAGCAGTTTGTCAAATTGTAACTCCGATTCCGAGCAGGAAAACATCTCCATGGTTGAAGGGTTAAAATTATATTCAGAGATGGAACAGTTGAAACAAAAGCTAAAACTCATTGAGAATCCATTGTTGAGGTATGTGTGTCTTTGTTATTCTTAGCTAGTTGGCATCTTTTCTAACCAGCTATCTTACTGAGAACTGATAGGTCTGTTGGTTTCTCTAAGATACGTGTTTGGTTATCAGAAGAATTCGAATATCCAAGCAAAGGGCATTCGTCCAAATGGTCAGAAGGTCACACATGTGGTCTCCTCCACCATGATGACTGGTCTGCTGCGGTCTCTGCTCAGGGACAGGCTTTGTCAGGAGCCTTGTAAGGAAGAAACAGAAATTCAGGTAAAAGGAGTTTTTTGCTGCAGGTGGCTTTTTCTCTTCTAATTCATGCCAGGTTTTCCTGAATTCTACAAAGCGTTTATAGGAGCTTCCCAGAGTTGATTTTTTGTGAAATGGGTAGTAGTGAGAGCCCTGCCTTTCATAAGCATTAGTCACTTACCAAGCACGTGTTGGGTTCAGTGCAGTAGCTGAGGATATATTTTTTTTAAGTATGTGGTTTTGGCACTTTGAAAGTGAAACATGAGAGTACCTGGAGTGATATGTAGGTTGCTTTTGGGGGTGTATATTTGCAATATGTTGTTGTTTTCTAGTTCCATAGTGATCCATTGTCTGCTATAAATGCCTGCTATGAAGGTGACACTGTGATTGTTTGTCCTGGCCATTACATGGTACATGGCACATTCGCCATTGCTGACTCCATTGAGTTGGAAGGTGAGTCCGGAATATCATGAGACCAAACTCTCTGGCATGATAATGCTTAAGAAAACAGTAAATCACTGATCTTGTTGAAACTCCAAGAATATGATTAATTCTATTTGATTTCAAATGAATTTCCTTAAAATATTTTGAGTGTTTAGGAGAGCCTGGGTGGTTCAGTTGGTTAAGCTACTAACTCCTGATTTTGGCTCAAGTCATGATTTCACAGTTGTGAGATTGAGTCCTGCCTTGGCTCTGTGCTGGCTGCTTAAGATTCTCTCTCTCCCTCTGCCCTTTTCCCACGTGTGCCTGCCTGCCACATGTGTCCTCTCTCTCTGTCTCTCAAAAAAAAAATATATATATATATATATATATATTTATATTATATATATATATATATATATATATATATATATATTTAAAGTGTGTGGGACATTGACTCAGTGTTTGAGCAACTTGAGGTATGATTTTTTTGTGGCATTGTATGTGTTGGGAAAACAAGAACATAGAGAAAAAAAGACCATTACGAAGAAGCATATTTTCCAGAATGTAGGTGGTTTATGGAAAGGAAATTTCATTTCTAGAATAAAAATTTTCCCTAGGAATATTTTTTAAGGTTTAGTATTTTTTATTTCCTGCCTACTCTTAATTTCTTATATGTTATGGATGTGTTGATGCATGGTTTTTGTTTTAAATTTAACGTATTTCTGCATAGGTGCAGGTCCAACTTGAAAGTGGACCAAAAATCTTTATCTTATTCATTCTTTAAACTTGCTGAATGTCAAATTCTACTTCGTATCTTGACCAAAGTATACTTATGAGAACATTAATGTTGAAAGATTCTATTAAAAATAGCTTTTTAGGCTGTCATAATCTTATTGTACATTTAGAGTGATTCCTAAATTTAGGTTACTTTACAGTTGTTCTTCATGGTCCTGTGTATTTCCATAACATATTAAATTTAGATGCACCTGTTCAACTATTTACTAAAAAAGCTTCAAGTTAGCAATAAAGCTTGTAATGCAAAAAATCATATATCATTTTGGGACTTGTGCAGCTGTTCACAAACTGCTTAAGCTATGCTCTTTATCTTTATCTTGTCAAAACTTCTTAATGGAAGCAAGGCTGGGAGTTTAATTTCCTGCTGTTCACTAGTACATCACTTTACCCCCTTTTTTGTTTTATGTAGGTAATTTTTGTTTTTTCTCTTCTCCAAATATTTGATATATAATAGATGTGTGTATATAAATAACACATCTGCAGGATAAATCGCTGCAATAAAAACACTTTATTTTTTAGCATAGTGAAAATAGCATTGATATTATAGATTGTATGGTGGATAGCAGTTCTTCCTAGGTTGGTGAGGAAATTAATAATGAAATTGCCAAAGTGTCATAAATAACCATATAGATATCTGAGGATTAAGTGTAAAAATGACTATAGATTTACTAACAGGGGGCATTTCTGAGAATTTGGGGAATGAGGTGGTATATCTAGTGTGAATATATGGAGTACCTGTTCATGCGTAAGAAGATTAAGGCTTATCTGATACCTTATCTGACTGATCTATAGCTAACACTTATCACAAGAGATATATAATTGAGTACCTACTATGTGCAGGGTGTTAACAGTACCTATAGTAGGGTTTTTCTTTCTTGTTTAGTACATTTGCTTAAATGATGGTTTTATGTTTTAAATTGCTAAGAATATGTAGCTTGTTAATGTAATAAGCTTAATTTTTTTCCTCAATATGGCAAATTTTTTTAGTTTTTAATTTTTTTGATGATAAACATAATGGTTATCGTAGAAAATGTTCCAACTGCAGGCAGACACAAAAGAAATCAGAAAGAGAAATTACTTACAATCCAATCATCCAGAGTCCACCACTGGCATTACCCCCAAGTATGGAATCCTCTTGTATTCTTCTTCAGTGCCCCCAAAGGCTTGTCTGTGTCCTTTGAGTACAGAAAACTTTATTGGTTTTGCCTGTTTAATGTAGTGACTGCTTTCATTTACTCAAACAAAGGCTCATCTTAGACATTGAGACTTAGTTCTTACAGCTTTTTCTATGTGATTCCATTTTATGATGAAAGTCAGACAACTTCTCTAGTTTTCTGACACTCCAGGTTTTGTAAGCCCATTCAGAGGTCTGGCCTGCATTATTAGTTTGGAATTTGTAGAGCTCCATTGTTTTTTATTGGTTCATGAGTAGACCTGTTTTTTCAATAAGTGAAATTGTTTTAAGTCCATCTGTCAGGTTCTAAGTCAACCTGTTTAAGAGAATACTAAAATTTAAAAATCTTGAGAAATGCCTAAGACTTTTCAAACCTAATTTGTATTAGAATAATAGGATTTTAGAGTGGGGAAAAAAACTTTTAAGGGTTAAATGCATTTTTAAAACTTTTTGAACCAGCTGTGAGTATTTAGGATTATTTACTTTTATATAGCAGTTTTGTAAGCAAATTTAGTGCTGACCTGGTCTGAGATGGTTGATAGGGTAGTCTTCCTGATAATGGGAGCAAACTGAGGAGTTGTTATAATTAAAAATTGTATACCCTGGTTTAAATTAAACAAGATATGTGAGGAGATAATTAGATTTTACTTAAATGCAACTTGGTTGACTGGTCTCAAATATTATTTGTGGTCATTTGAAATAGAGAAATCTACTGTAGCGATTTTGTGTTTAGACATTTCCCCTCAAGCATCTTGAACACTCTTGCTCTCTTCCTTAGGATATGGTCTACCAGATGATATTGTGATAGAAAAGAGGGGCAAAGGAGACACTTTTGTGGATTGTACAGGTGCAGATATTAAGATCTCAAGCATAAAATTTATTCAGCATGATGCTGTAGAAGGAATCTTGAGTAAGTATCTGAATATTTCATGTATTATTTTGTTCCAGGAAGGAAAACTTTACTTTCCCTGGAAAATGCAATTTAATAAACTTACTTTTGAGTATATGGAAGACTGACTAATTATTTATGTACACATAACATGATGACTTAGGAAGCTTACTCTAAAGTAAAAAATAGTTGTCTATTCTGAAAATTTGTTAGTTTAATATTGGTTTCTTTGTGATCATTTTTTTCTTTCAAACATTCCAATATTGTGGTCTGTGTTCTTTGTTTTCGATTAGCCCTAAACTCAATGCAGCTATTTTCCCATTGTGCTGGTATTTGTTTCCTAGGATCTGTATTCCCTTTCTAGAATTGGTCTCCTTTTCTTCTCCCTTCCAGGATACTCATGAAAGTTACTTTCTGATACTTTTTTGGTAATGAAAAGTGCTTTTTAACTTGGTTTTACGTTTCTGAGATCATTCTTTTTTAAAATGCTGCTTTTAGATTTTAGTCATTGTTTTGTAAATTATGAATTTGTAATTCCAATAACAAAGTTTACATGGTGGCTAGTGAAATATTTAGACCACCTAATGTCAGCTCTAGACCATTTCTAATATTGGAAAACACACATTACTTAAAGCATTTGATTGCATGTTTTCATTCTAGTCATTCATCGTGGTAAGACCACATTGGAAAACTGTGTGCTGCAGTGTGAAACTACAGGAGTCACGGTGCGAACATCAGCAGAATTTTTAATGAAGAACTCAGATTTATATGGTGCCAAGGTAGGATAATCTCTTATCTTTTGGGAAAGAAGTTTAGGTTTAAGTTCTAAATAAGTAAAATGTGGGACCAAGATGTAAAGATGTACACTCCCGTTCTCTTTCCTCAAAGAAGTTCAGACACTTATATACACTAAATCAGCCAGAGTCAATTGTGTAAGGAAGAAAAATAAGAAATCTGACAGTTTCTCTAGGATAGCTTTGAGATTTAGACCCTTCACATTTATTAATTTTACAAACAGTTTTGTAGCAATTGAAGCTCAGTTGCTCTTTTTAAAAAAAAATTTTTTAATGTTTATTTATTTTTGAGACAGAGACAGAGCATGAGTTGGGGAGGGGCTGAAGGAGAGGGAGACACAGAATCTCTGAAGCAGGCTCCAGGTTTTGAGCTGCCAGCACAGAGCCCGATGTGGGGCTCGAACTCATATGCCACGAGATCGTGACCTGAGCCGAAGTCGGACACCCAATTGACTGAGCCACCCAGGCGCCCTGAGTTGCTTTTTTTAAATGAGACTTTTTATTTTGAGATTATTGCTGAGCTATCGTACTGTTGTAAGAAATTATACAGAATGGTCCTGTATGTATACTCTGTACTAGTTTCCCCATAATTGTAACATCTTGGAAAACTGTAGCACAACAGGATAACATGATTCAGTCGAGTATTTCCATCACTCCAAGGATCCTGCATCCTGCATGGTCCTTCAAACCTCTTCCTTAATCACTGGCAAACTTTAGTCTCTTCTCCATTTCTATTATTTCGTCATTTCAAGAATGTTACATAAACATAATCATACAGAATGTAACCTTCTGGGATTGGCTTTTTTCACTCAGCACAGTTCTCTGGAGATTCATCCAAGTTGTTCCAGGTGCAAAGTGTTTGTTCTTTTTTTACTGCTGAATAGTATTCTAGCATATTCCAGTTTGTTTAACTGTTTACCCGTTGAAGGATATCTGTTTTTTTTTCCAGGTTTTGGCTATTGTAAATAAAGCTGCTGCAAACATTTGTGTACAGGTTACTGTGTGAGCACTTTTCATTTCTCTGGCGTAAATGCCCAGGAGTGCACATGGTAGCTACATGTTTACTTTTTTTTTTTAAAGACACGGCCAAACTGTTTTCCAGAGTAGTTACACCATTTTACATTCCCATCAGCAGTGTTTGAGTGGTATAGTTTCTCCATATCCTTACCAGCATTTGGTTTTTAAAATTTTAGCCATTCTGATAGGTATGTGGTTTTACTTTTCATTTACCTAGTGGTTAATGATATTGAACATTTTTTCATATTCTTACGTGCCATCCTTCTCTTCAGTGAAATGTCTGTTCATGACTTCTGCCCATTTTCTAATCGGATTATTTTTTCTTTTTTACTGTAGATTTTGGAGAGTTCTTTTTATATTCTAGATACTAGTCCTCTGGTGGGTATTTGGTTTGCAGATTTGTATGCTAAACTGTAGCTTGTCTTTTCATTTTCTTCACTTGGGCTTCTACAAAGAAAAGCTTTAAGTGTCAGTGAAGTCCAATTTACTGATTTCCCTTTTATGGGGTAGTGATTTTGGTGTTAAGTGTAAGAACTCTTTGCCCAGCCTTAGATATGAAAGATTTTCTTCTATTTTTTTTCCTAAAAATTTCATAGTTTACATTTTACATTTAAGGTCATGATCCATTTTTTGAGTAAATTTTGGTGTAAATATGAGTTTTACATTAAGGTTAATTTATTTTTTTGCCCATAGATGTCCAGTTGTAACCACACCATTTCTTGAAAAGGCGGTTCTTCCTTTGATAAATTGGTTTTCTACCTTTGTCAAAAATCATCTGGAAAATTTGTGTAGGTCCATTTCTAGGTTCTCCATTCCATTCCACTGATCTGTGTACCTGTCCCTCCACCAATATCTGCTACTGTATGTTGAGTCTTGAAATCTGATACAGTGATTCCTCCCACTTTGTCTTTTCCAAAATGGTTTCAACTATTCTGGTTCCTTTGCCTGTCAATATAAGTTTTAGAAAAATATGGTCTCTGTCTACAAAAAATCTTGGTGAGATTTTGATAGGAATTCTAATAAAACTGTATATCAATTTGGGAAGGATGGACATCTTTTTTATGTTGAGTCTTCCAATCTTGTGAACACTCTGTCTCTCCCATTTATTTTCATCTTTGATTTCTTTCATCAGCATTCCATAATTTTTAGAATACAAGTCTTGTATGTGTTTTCTTAGATTTGTATGTAAATATTTCATTTTTAGGTGATTATAAGTCATCTCATATTTTTAATTTCAATGTCCATGTGTTCATTGCTAGTATACAATTGACTATTGTTTGTCACATATCCTGTGACCTTGCTGACTTTTCTTATTAGTTCTAGGAATGTTTTTGTAGATTTCTTGGGATTTTCTACATATCATTTGCAAATAGGGACAGTTTTATTTCTTCCCTTCTGATCTGTATGGTTTTGTTTCTTTTTTTTTTTTTTTTTTTTTTTTTTTTTTTTGCTTTATGGCACTGACTAGAACTTCCAGCACTATGCTGAATAAGAGTGGTGAGGGTGGACATCCTTACTTGTTCTTCTTGATATCAGGGAGAATGTATTCAGTATTATACCATTAACTATAAGGTTAATTATAGGCTTTTTGTAGATAATCTTTATCAAGTTGAGTAAGTTCTCTATTTCTGTTTTGTGATAATTTTTGTAATCACTGTGTGTTGATGTTTGTTAGATGTTTTTCCTTCATCATTTCATATGATTACATGATTTTTCTTTTTTGGAAGAAAAAAAATGGTGGGTTACATTAATTGATTTTCAAATTTTGAACCAGTTTTGCACCCCTGGAATAACACAATTTAGTCATAGTGTATATTTTTTAATATATTGCTGTAATATATTTGCCAATGTTTTGTGAGGAATTTTTACATCTGTATTCATGAGAGATATTGGTCTGAAGTTTTCTTTATTTGCACCATCTTTGTCAAGTTTTGTTATCAGGATAATATTAGCGTCATAAAATGAATTTGGAAGTATTCCCTTCACTAATTTGTATTAATTCTTTAAATGTTTGGTAGATTTTTCCAGTGAAACCATCTGGGCCTGCAGATTTCTTTTTTGGAAATTTTAAAATTATGAATTCAATTTCCATAACAGTTATAGGGCTGTTCAAATGACTTATTTCATACTGAGTGAGTTAACAGATATGCTGATAGGTTACAGAGCTCCTGTGGATGGGTGCCAGGTCAGTGGTGAAGGGCTTTCCTGTTTGGTGGCAGTGGCATCAGTGACTCCTGGAGCACCAGGTGTTATATGTACCACCTCCCACCTAGCCCGTTAGGCCTCACACCAGCCTGGGGGGGCAGGTGACCATTTCTTCTGCTAAGTTGTCAAATTTACAGGTATAGTTATTTGTGGTATTCCCTTAGTCTTTAACCTTTTGATGTCTGCAGGGTCAGTGCTGGTATCTCATTTCATTCTTGATATTGGTAGTTTGTTATAGTCCTATTGGTCCCTGAGGCTCTGTTCACTTTTCTTTTTCAGTGAATTTTCTCTGTGTTGTTTAGGTTGGGTAATTTCTTCTGTTCTATCTTACTAGTTCACTGATTCTTTCCTCCTTGTTTTCCTTTTTGCTGTTGAGTCCATCCACAGAGCTTTTTATTTCAGTTATTTTTGAGTTCTGAAATTTCCATTTGGTCTTTCATATCTTCTGTTTTTTTCACTGAGACTTTCTATGTGCGCCTTTAATTTTTCATTTAAGTATGTTCATAATTGCTTCTTAAAGCCTATTTATCGTGGATGCTTTAAAATCATTGTCAGCTAATTCTAACATTTCTGACATCTTGGTTTTGGCATCTATTGACCATCTTATTCAGTTTGACATCTTCCTGGTTCTTGGTATGACAGGTGATTTTCCATCAAAACCTGGACATTTTGTACTACATTATGAGAGTCTGGATCTTCTGTTTTAGTTTAAGTGACACCCTTACAGGAGGGGATGGGATGAAGGGTACTGCTGGTGGAAGGAGGTAGAAGCCCAGGTTCCCTATTTTAGCCTCCACTGATACCTGTTTCAGTGGGATAGCTCTTTGTTACTGCTGGGAGGGGATGGAAATTCTGGTTTCCAGCATGGTGCCCACTGACACTGTGGCCCATGACAGTGGCCTTGTTACCACTGAGCAATGGTGAAAGTCCAGACTTTCTACCAGGCCTGCTCTGATACTGCTCTAGTGGTGAGAGGGAGTGGCATCTTGTGACTGTTGGGTGGGAGTGTGTAGTCTCCAGTGATGCTGCTAGGGCCTTGTTATTGGCTGGTGGGGATGCAAATCCTGGCTTCCTGCTTGGCTTTCTCTGACACCACCCCATTGGGAGAGTTGGGGTGCCTGGTTACAGCCTCGAGAAGGTGAAAGTCTGTTCTCTCCTCTTAGCATTTGCCAACATGGGGATGGGCCACTATTTTTGTCTGTGGCGTTTGACTGGCATAGAGCTATAATTATCTGAAAGTCTTCTGTCTTTCTAAACTGCCTGGTCCTTTGGCTAGAGAGTTCAGGCTTTTTGGAAGGCTTTACTGGTCTGTGTCTTGTGTTTATGGATTGCCAGATTCTTCAGCTTCATGTCTGGGGAAGAAAGCCCAATTGGAAGATTTTTTTTTTTTACCTAGTAGAGAGTTAGATTAGCCATCTAGCCATATGTGTTCTTGTATCCCCAAAAGGGCAATTAATAATAAATATTTTCTCATGGTTCACTACTACTCTTAGAAAAAAACTCAACATATATGTGGTAGGTGTCTTATAAATGGTTAATAGCAGCTCTTCTTCATGTATGATATTGTATATTAAATTATTCCCAAAGTGATTTCTTAAATAACTATAGAGGTTTGAGTAAATTATTTTTACTTCCCAAAGTGCTTAGTATAGTTTTAGGAAGTAAATTATTCCTGTTACTGTTACTTAATTGGTACCATGTGGTCTCAAGGGACACTGTGAAAGAATTGTGCCATGCATGGATCTTTCTGGTTACTTTGTTTTATTGAGTCACTTGAATTGGTTGCTAATTTTAACATGTGTGTAGTAGTGGAGGCTATTAATTGTTTAGCTCATAGAAGTGATTTTTAGGTTATGTTGGGATGTTTTAAAACTAGTGTGTTTTTAAAAATATCAGGTCTTCTTTCTATACTTAAATTGCAATATTTTACTAGACTCAAATACGATTCTCCAACTAATTTAGTATCTCAGGATGATCATTTTGAATAAATGCAAAATTGTTAAATATTTTGTTTTTTTTTTTTTATTTGGCAGAATCAGAAAACTGACTTATCCAGAATGAAAGGGAGTGGAACAATAATCAAGTGTTGATCATCTTAGCCAGTGTTTTGTGTGTGTCTCTGCATGTGGTTTTTGAAAGTGATAAATGATAGACAACTTGCTGGAAATGGAGCAAATAGAAATGTTGATTAGAAATATCTAATAAAACTTTCTGTAAAACACTTTATATTTACACTGTGTTAAGGTTTAAGAAATGATTGTAATAAATCTTCTCTTGTAGTCCTGCCTTAAAATACTGATTGTGATACCTTGAAATGTAACTTGTAGGGTGCTGGTATAGAAATATATCCCGGGAGTAAGTGCACCTTGAGTGACAATGGGATCCATCACTGCAAGGAAGGGATACTCATCAAGGTGAGTGTACCTGCTAAAACACCCTCTTTCCAAAGGTTAGAATGGTTTCATCTAAGAAATAATTGTGTTTTGTTAAATTCCCAAGTTGAGTTCTATTGTTTGGTTTTGAAAAGCACAAACAGTACATACATCTTAATAATCATCTTGATATCAGTAGTTGGTGACTGAGGGTCTTTTGTGAGAATACTTTGCTATCTATAGATCTGCAGAAATGACAGAGGAATGCTGTGTCATTCAGAGCTCAGACTGTGCTACAACATATTAATAAGCATAGCTTTCTACTTTATTTTTAGAATAGCCTGAAAACAGTGAGAAGATTTTTAAAGCAGGCAGTGTTGAATGTGACAGTTCCTTAAAACATGTGTTTTCAATGTCACAGGACTTCTTAGATGAGCATTATGACATTCCCAAAATATCCATGGTGAATAATGTCATACATAATAATGAAGGTTATGGTGTTGTCTTGGTGAAACCTACAATCTTCTCTGACCTGCAAGAAAATGTCCAAGATGAAACTGAAGGTATGTTTTATTTAGTGATTTTTAAAAATAAAAATGTGATCCTAGTTTACTTTATTTCAGCATAAAGCTCTTATTAAGGATCTGAGTCTTCCTCTCCTTAACAAAGATAACTGGCATATGCTTGGACTCTGAGATAGAGAAACTTGGGAAGGCTGTAACATTGTAGACTCTCAGGGTGAAAGAAACTTTCAAGGTCAACTAGTTCACCTATTCATTCAAAACCCTGGTGTGTGGTTTCTGTGGTCCTGCAGTTCTCTTATCATGCTTGGCTTTCTGTGCATTTATAGAATAAAGCTGAGCATATGATAGAAATGGTAGCTCCTGCTGACGTTTGTTAAGGATGGAGGCAGAGAAATGCATGTGCCAGATTGAAGGCTGCATTTACTGGAGGGGATTGTGGAGTTTGTCTCTATTTTTTATTGGCAGAAGTAAATGCCTCCCTGTTAACTATCTTTCTTGGCAGGAAAACTGAGCTCAGTAGGAAATTTGTGACTTTTAAGCCATGACCCAGATTACTGTGAAATCTTAGGGATTATGCATTGGCATGGATGAGGAAAGTAGTCCTCGTCATCCATCAGGATACAGTCTAGTTATCTGTGAGTTCTTTTTCTTCTCACAGTTATGTAGGTCAGAAGTCCAGGTGGGCTTGGCTGCATTATGTGCTTAGGGTCTCAGAAGGGTGAAGTTAAGGGGAGTGGGCTTTGATCTGAGAGCTCTGAGGGGGAAATCTGCTTCTGAGCTCATTCATATTGTTGGCAAAATCCATTTCCTTTAGGTTGTAGGACTGAGGTCTCCATTTTTTTTTTTTTTTTTTTTTTTTTTTTTTTGCAATTGCCTGAGGATTGCTTCAGCTTCTAGAGGCCACTGTCCAGTCCTTGCCCCCATAACCTCCTCTATCTCAGCAACTGTCCTCAAGAGAAACTTCCTTAAGGCAAATTTTGTTCATGCTTCAAATCTCTCATGTTTTGAATTTCTTCATACTTTCCTCTTCTTCATCTAGCCAGAACAGAACCCCAACTTTTAAAAGGTCCAAGTGATTAGATTAGGGACACCTGAATTATTTCCTTAGAGTCAGCTGATTAGTAACCTTAATTACATGTGCAAAATCCTTTTGCCACTTAACAATCCCGAAAGTAACACCAGGGGGGTGGGCATCATAGGGGCCATCTAGAATTCTGCCTCTCAGTAAGCACTCACTTCTAATGCTGGCATTAGCTGCTAGAAGGAGTGTTCCTTTGGGAATAGTGGCACTCTTACTAATCTTTGTGTCTATCTCCTAACACTGTGCTTATAGTAGGTAGTCAATATCCAGAAAGGGTCCGTTGAGTGAATGAGATTCTAGGATAAAAATAGAAAATAATTCAAAATTGGTAATCCTGTATGAGGGTCAGAAAGTCTTGGTACAAAGACTAAGACAACTGCTTATTGAAATACTTATGGCAAAGGGTTCATGGAATCCAGTCAGATGACAGCAGGAATCCTTGGCAGTAAAAACTTAAAAGCTTTAATTAGAATATAGAAATATAGGGGCACCTGGGTGGCTCAGTCGGTTAAGCATCCGACTTCGGCTCAGGTCATGATCTCGTGGTTTGTGAGTTCGAGTCCTGCGTCAGGCTCTGTGCTGACAGCTCGGAGCCGGGAGTCTGCTTTGGATCCTGCGTCTCCTCTCTCTGCCCCTTCCCTGCTCATGCTCTGTCTCTCTCTCTGTCTCTCTCTCTGTCTCTCTGTCTCTCTCTCTCAATAATAAGTAAACATTAAAACAATTTTTTTTTAGAATATAGAAAGATATATATTTTTTGTTGCATTATTTTTACATTTTACTGTATTTGTTATAATTTGTTTGTTTCTTCAGAAAATAGAGCACTTAAAATTCCGACAAGTGAGGAGGCAGACACAGCGGAAAGGGTGGATCTAGAAGAGCTGATTCAATGTACAACTGGCAAAATGGAGCTTTATGCAAGATCTAGTCTTTCTGAGCAAGTGGAAGGCAACTATGAAATTGTAAATGAACTAGTTGCTGCCTCCACACAGAAGGGTCAGATGAAGAAGAAAAGGTTGAGTGAACTGGGGATCACGCAAGCTGATGACAACTTAATGTCACAGGAGATGTTTGTTTCAATTGTGGGGAACCAGTTCAAGTGGAATGGGAAAGGGAGTTTTGGCACATTTCTTTTCTGACCACCGTGATATAAATAGATAGCAAAATATTGGATTTTGCACATGCTGCCCTGAGAATCACTGCTGCTATCATAGTTTGCTTCATGTCTGTATTTTATATTTGATATATTTGATTGGGTTTGAGTGAAATGTACATCTATTTCTATCTGCAGGTGTTGCACATGAAACATTCCCTTTTATAAGGAAGGTCATAAAAACATAAAATAGAAAATATTTGAAGATTTCTTATCCAGAAAGTCTTGCTTTCTCAAACACATAGTTCTCTCATATTATTAAGCCTATCAGTAACTTTCTAGTGTAAATACACTTTTAACCTAGCACTTCAAAGAAGAAAGGGAATGCAAGATGAGTGCACAGAAATGCAGTAGGTATCAAATGTCAAATGTGCAGTGTTCTTTACACTTGTATTTTTCTCCCAATTACAGCAAGTCTGAATTCCATGATATATTTGCATAATACTTGTCTTAAAATAAGTTTTTATTATTAGGAAGTTATCTGCATAATCAGACTTACTATTGAGAATTTGAGTGGGATGCATTTTTGTGTTGAACAATGTAATCATCAAAACAGTAATAGATAGCATGGCAGGTTTGAAACAGATATGAGATGTGTTATTCAGAGCCAATGCGTATGTAGAACATTTTCACTGTTGCTGAATATGAATGATTAAAAAGAAGGTGTTTTTCTTTGACCATAACAGTATTCTGATCAGATTTCAAATATCTTACACATAGTGGTTTCTTTTACAACCTGTATCAGATCTGTGTTCTTGAATATCATATTGTAAGACACAGCTTTTAAAGATATTTATATTTTTAAAAAGTATATGTGACATTAATATGCTTACTGATTAAAATTAAAATTATGAAATAATAAGTTGAATCTTGTTCTGTTTTTCCAGATGCATTATGGGCCATAGTGCTGTGTAGCATCTGTGGTCCTTTTGGAATGCACACAATGGAATGACCATTGAAAGGCATTTTTCTTTTCCTCATTTTAAATCCTATTGCAGTGGTAATGCTAATTAATTCTGCATAAACTTGACCCAAATACTGATTTAAAAACCATTTATTCAATGTTTAAAAAAATCAAATTGGTTTTCCAATAAAATTTCTTTATCTTGGAGTTTAGATTTCATATATTCTCTTGTAACTTGGTAGAGTGCCAAGAGAATGACAAGTAGCAGGGTAAGTAAAGTTAATACCTTCTTCGTTCCTTTTTATAGCATGATGGTTTTTAGATTTCATTTCTATCTCAGTTTAAATCTAAACTTACATTCATTTTAATTCACATGATAAGTTATTAGTGAGTAGGCCTAATGCATTCTTATTTAAGTTATGTAGACCACATTTTGCCTCAGTCGTGAAGAGTTGAACACCTTAGATGACTTAGTACAGGGAGTCAAGAGAGCGAGCTCTGGAAGGATGTGGATTTAACATTTGAGGTGAAAACACTGACATGGAAAAGGGACTATCTTCAGTGTTGAATGAATTATATGTCCTTTTTGGTCTACTCTTAGTGTAACCTTGAATTCATGGCAGGTAGCAAAGTTCTGTACCTTGATTTGAGTATTTTCTTGGAGATTCCCTAGAAGTATCTCCTTTGGTTTCTTATTCTGTAATTATGCCACAAATATATACATGAATGTATTTTCATTTATTCAGCCATAGGTAATTTGTTCTCAAGTGTGTCTACCCCACTTTTTTAGAACTTCTGCAACTTCTGGTTGTAGGAGGTTGAAGAAATACCCACTTTCCAGATTTAGCTCTTCAGAGGGAGGTTGAAGAGACTTACCTATAAAACTTTGATGAGCACCTAAGGAGTAATCCCACTTACGTTGCTTTGTAATTCAATTTGCTGTTTTTTAGTTCTATTACTTTCTAGGCAAAAAATTCCATAGACTTCTATGGAAATTGATGATTCGACCTTGATGTAAATTTATATATAGCATTTAATTTTATAACATTTTATTCTGTGATTTAAAAAATCATATGTACAGGGGCGCCTGGGTGGCTCGGTCGGTTAAGCATCCGACTTCGGCTCAGGTCATGATCTCATGGTCCGTGAGTTCGAGCCCCGCATCGGACTCTGTGCTGACAGCTCTCAGATTCTGTGTCTCCCTCTCTCTCTACCCCTCCCCTGTTCATGCTCTGTCTCTCTCTGTCTCAAAAATAAATAAACGTTAAAAAAAATGATATGTACAAAATTTCTACAGTCTTATATGTGTTAAAGAGAACACTCTCTTTTCCCAGTTCTCACTGTTAAAAGTATATATCCTTTGAAAACAATACAAAAGACCTAGTATATAATGTTCTGAAAATTACTTTTGCTGTTTTCTCTTAACATATTATAGAAATCTATGTCTGTATATGCAGATCTATCTTAGTCTTTTTATTGATTGTGTTATACTCCATTGTCAGAATTCTTTCATTTAAAGTGATTAAAAACCTAATTCAGACAGGCTTAGAGGGTTGGGTCCTGGAGCCAGGAGGTCTGAAAACGAGAGCTGATTTGGGGCATAGTTGGGTTGTTCTATCCTTTTAATTTTGCCTTTTCTGGTCTTGGCTTCATCTTCAGGTTGGCTTTTTCCATGTGGTGGCAAAGATGGCCTTCAGTATCCCCAGTTTTTATGGTCCCAGAAGGCAGAGAGACTTTTTAGCATCTGGTTGGTTCTGCCAGCATTTGCTTGTCCTTTGACCAGTCACTATAAATGGTGTCTTCTATTCTCACTGAGTCACATTTCTACCCTAATGAAGAGGGATGGAGCTTTGTGATCAACTCATTCTCCAGGTGGTGAAAGAGAAGTTTCTAGAGGAAAAGGGGTTCTGTTACTAGAAGCAGATGAAATGACTGCTTTTTAGGCAAAAACATAGACGTCTGGCTAGAGATGGATGAGGTATAACTTAACCTATTTCCCTGTATTGATGGGGAGTCAGGCTTTCAGTCATTATTACAAATAGACACATATAAAAGAATGCTCAGTGTAACACTTGGGACTTCTCTAAGATTTTCTGTGGTTAAGTTATTGGATAAAGAAGACTTCCAGTTGAAGGTTATAGATTTAAATTTTGATCGCTATTGCCAGACTTCTCCAAGAAATTGAGCACTGGTATATACTCCTGCCCACAGTGTATGGGAGTGACACTTTGCCATATTCTGATAATAGCAAATATTGTCAGTTAAAAAAAATGCTTATTCATGAGTGAAAAAAATATTTGGACTTGTGTTTATTTGATTACTATTATTGGTTTGACATTTTATCATTAACTATGTTTTCATGTATCTATTTTTCTGAAAATTGCCTGTTCATATCCTTTGCCTATTGTTCTGTTGGGTGGTTTGACTTTGTTATTGATTAATAGGAGTTTTAGATACTGCATTTTTTTTTTAGTATTTATTTATTTTAGAGAGAGAGAGAGGGAGGGAGGGAGGGAGGGAGGGAGGAAGGAGCAGAGAGGGAGAGAGACACAGAATCTGAAGCAGGCTTCAGGCTCCAAGCTCTCAGCACACAGCCCAATGCGGGGCTCTAACTCACGAACTGTGAGATCATGACCTGAGCCGAAGGCAGATGCTTAACCAACTGAGCCCCCCAGGTGCCCCAGATACTGTATGTTTTAATCCTTTATATTGCAAGTATATGTATATACACACATACATATATATAGTATACATATTACATATAAGCATACTTATGGTTATATATAAGTATATATATATATAAATCTCTTGAGCCATCTGAGCTTTATTTATGGTATTTTGTTTTACTGAATTTTTAAGTTTTAATTGCAGTCAGATCTGCTCTTCTGGGTCTTGTGTCCTGTTTACATAGATCTTACCAGATTAAAAAAAAATATTTTGTATTTTAGTAGTTTTATAACCTTGTTTAATTAATCTTGTTAATTCATCTTGTTTAAATTTATATTTCTAATCCATTTGGTTATGTGTGTGGTATGACATTGAACTCTTTTTCTCTAAATGGTTAGTGAGTTCTATCTATACCATCTACTGAATGGTTCATTCTTTTCCCACTTACTTGGAAGCATACCAAGTTCCCCTGTTTGTCTACTTCTGACACTCTGCTTAAATACTACTGGCTAATAATCTCCAGCTAAATGTATATTCTGTTACCAGGATCCAAATCACTAGCACTCAATCAAATGTGACTGGAAAAACTCTTTTCTCTGACACTACCCTCCATATATCAAGGCGTTTTCCTAGTGAGATGACTTAGGGAAAATGTAGTCTCACTACCACTCTGTTCTTATTTTTCAAAACCTTCTTGGGTATTGAACTTTTTTTTTTTTAAATCAGCTTTTATCAGCTTTTTTGATATGAAACATTATCAGTTTTAGGTATACAATTCTCTGGGTCTTGACAAATGTCCTTAGTTGTATAACCACCACCACAATCACAGTATTGAATGTTTCTATCATCTCTAAAATTCCCCTCATTTTCCTTTGCAGTCAATCCTCTCCCCCAACCCTTGGACACTGGAGATTATCTGTCTGCTTTCTGTCACTATAGTTTTGCCTTTTCTAAAGTTACATATAAAAAGAATGACTCAGTAGGTAATCTTTTGTGCTCATCTTCTTCAGTTTAGCATAATGTGCTTATAATACATCTGCATTGTTTCATGTGTCAGTAGTTTGTTTCTTTTTATTGTTGAGTAGTTTTCCATTGTGTGGATATTGAGTATTGTCTATTCATTCACCAGTTGATGGGCCACATGGGTTGTTTGCAGTGTTTGGTTATTATGGATAAAGTTGCTAAGACTATTTGGGTAAAAGTCTTTGAACATATGTTTTCATTTTTGTGGGGACAAATACCTATGAGTGGGATTGCTAGTGCACATATTACTTTGTTGGAAAATCCCAAATTGTTTTCCGAAGTGGCTATCCCATTTTGCTTCCCTACCATCAGTATATGAGAGTTCTAGTTGCTTTACATCCTTGCCCAATACTTGATATTTGATATATCCTTTAAATTTTAAGTTTTCTAATGGGTATGCTGTGATAGCTCATTGTGCTTTCAGTTTGCATTTCCCTTATGATTAATGATGTTTAGCATCTTTTTAATGTGCATATGTGCCATTTCTTTATCTTCAGTGAAGTGTGTATTGAAATCTTTTGCCTATTCTCCCCCATCTCCCCCTGCTGTCCCCAATCAGGTTGTTTGTATTATTGAGTTGTAAGTTTTGTTTGTTTTTTATTCTGGATACAAGTTTTTATCAAATATTACATTTTGCAAATATTTTCTTTCTATCTGTGGCTTGAGTTTCCATTTTCTTAAGAGTATAATTTGAGTAGCAGAAATTTAAATTTTGATGACGTCAGTTTATTAATATTTTCTTTCATGGTTTGTGTTTTTTATGTCTTATCTGACCAATCTTTGTTTTTGTTGCCTTCTTTTGGATTAAGGGTTTAAAAAAGAGTTTTTTAATGGATCCATTCTACCCTTACTATTGGCTTATTAGCTATACTTTTTTTTTTTTTTTTTTTTTTTTTTTAAGTTGTGCTCTAGGGCAATAGTTATCAACCACAAGCAAGTTTGCCAAAAGGACATTTGCCAGAGTCCAGGGACATTTTTGGTTTTCACAGCTGGGAGTGGGGTGCTAATAGCATTTGTTAGGTAGAAGCCAGGGATGCTACCAAATATCTCATAACGCACAAGACTATCCTCACATCATGGAATGACATTTTGGCCTAAAATGTCAAATGTACCAAGGTTGAGAAATCCTACTTAAGGACCAGGCTTATTAGCAACTTATTCTCTAAAGAATCAGATAGTGAATACTTTAGGCTTTGTATGACATATATGGTCTTTTTTTTTTTTTTTTTAAGTTTATTTATTTATTTTGAGAGAGAGACAGTGAGTAGGAGAGGGGCAGAGAGAGAGGGAGAGAGAGAATTCCAAGCAGGCTCTGTGCTGTCAGCATGGAGCCCAATGTGGGGCTTGAACCCACAAACTGGGAGATCATGACCTGAGCCGAAACCAAGAGTCTGATGCTTAACCGATTGAGCCACTGAGGAGCCCTGACATATATGGTCTTATATCTCCTTTCCACTCTCCACTCTGTGAAATGGTACTGTAATGGTACTGTAAAAACCATTCTTCATTCTGAACTGTACAAAAATAGGTAGCAGGCTGGATTTGGCCTGTGGCTTGAGTTTGCTTGAGTTTGTTTACAATATACATGTACTACCTTCAAATAATATTTTATCACCTTATATGTAAGGTCAATTTCCCCCTTCTATCCTTTGTGCTATTGCTATCAAATATTGTACTCATATGTGTGTTATAAGCCCCTCAATATTTTGCTGTTATTTTTGCCTTAAACTATTATTCAACAAGATTTTTAAAATATGTCTTATATTTATTAACATATATACCATTTCTAGTGTTTTTCATTATTTTGTGTTGATCCAAAATTCTATTTGGTGTCATATTGTACTTGAATAACTTCCCTTATCATTTCTTTTGGTACAGATCTGCTGACGGAATTCTTCTAGCACTTGTCTGAAAATCCCGTTATTTTGTCTTCAATTTTGAAAGATGAGTTTTGCTGCTTGGAGAATTCTAAACTGACAGTTTATTTCAGTATCTAAGGATGTTGTTCCACTGTCAGTTGGCTTACATAGTTTCTGACAAGTAGACTGCTGTTATGTGTCTTTTTCTCCTGGCTGTTTTAAAGTTTTTATCATTGGTTGTCAGCAATTCATTATCCTGTATTTTGTGTGGACTTCTTTATGTTTATTCTGCATGGAGTTCATTGTACTTCTTCATTGTGTGAGAATTTTTTTTCCAGATATTATTTTGTCTCAGTTCTTTTCTTGACTCTTAACACATGCATGCTACTCTGTTTTGTTTTGTCCAATGGGTAAAATAATGTGTTTCATTTTGGATAATTTTTATTGCTGTGTCTTTAAGTTTACTTATCTTTTCTTCTACACTGTTTTAACTGCTATTCATCCCATCCAGTGAATTTTCATTTCAGATATTATATTTTTTATCCCAAGAGGGTGTTTTGGGAGGACTCTTTTTAATATCTTTTCTTTCTCTTTTCATCATGATCATATTCTACTTTCTTGAATATGTAGAGCATATTTATAATAGCTATTTTAGGATCCTTATTTATTAGCTTTATCATCTTGTGGTAAGGTCCCTTGCCTAAGGAGAGAAAAAAAAAAAAAAAAACGGAGAGAAAACTTCAAGGGAACCTGGCTATGCACCTTTGTGACAACATCCCTCATGACCTTGTAAACTGAAACTACTTAATCAGAGTACATGTTTGTGTGTGTTACCATACGTGGGAGACAAAGAAATAGAAAATGTGTAAAAATCTATGCCATGGGACATTCAGTGCTCAGTTCTTTGCGTACGAACCCAACTGAGCAGTGCCAGCACGAATAAAGTTGCTTCCTAGAAATTAAAAAGTCTTGGTGTCATGATTCTGTGCATGAATCCTGCTATAATCTCTGTTTCTATTGATTGGTTTCTCTCTTGGTTATGGATCATAGTTTCCAGCTTCTTCTCTGTCTCATTATTTCTGATTAGATGCTAGACATTATGAATTTTATGTTATTGCAGTAATTTGTTTTGTTCCTTTAAGTAGTGTTGGATGTTTTTCTGGAATACAGTTATTTGGAATCAGTTGGATTCTTTCAGTGTTTGCTTTTAAGCTTTGGGCAGGACAAGAGCAACTTTCATTCTAGAGCTAAATTATCCCCACTTCTCCCCATTTTTAGAATTCTATCTGGTGCCCTGTGTATTATGAGATCTTTTCATTCTAGCTGCTAAGAGTTAATTTTTTTTCTCTTATTCTTTTCTGGCAGCTTTTCCCCAGCCTTGGGTAGTTCTCACACATACACAGGTTGGTACTCAACCAATATTCAAGGGGATCCACTGCAGGTTTCTGGAGCTCTCTGTGCCTCTCCTTCTTCTGGTATTCTGCCTTGGAAAATTCTGGTTGCTTAGTCTCCTAACTTTGATTTCTGTTTCTTTACCTTCCTGAATCACCTGGGGTCTGTTTCTCCTCCATGTACTGAGGCCTGAAAACTGCCTCTAGGCAGAAAGCTGATATAATTATAGAGCTCCCCTTTTTTGTTTTCATTCTCAAGTATCACAGTCCTGATTTGACTGTTGTCTGATGTCTAGAAAACCATTGTTTCATTTATTTTGCCCAGTTAAGGCAGGAGGGTAAATCTGATACATGTTATTCAAGCTTCACTAAAACTGGAAGTCTTTTTGGATCTTACCGGTTGGAACCATTTCTAAAGGAAGTAAGGGACTCTGTTAGCAACCAATTGGTAACCAGCTCAAATTTCCAAGTTTCTTTAGCTCATTTCTGTTGAAATCTTTACTAGAATGGTTGGTATTTGACCATAAAAATATTTTTGGAATATTTAACTAAAGGGAAATATGGGTGGGTGATATCACAGGGCATTAACTCTTTCAACTGAAAACATACAAATTCCAGAATCTCAGCCAACCCTAATTTGGTTTACTTATTGCCAGACTTACTTATTGCCTAATTTGGTTTACTTATTGCCAAACTTTACTTATTCTGCATTTAGGCTTATTTGTGTGGGTAAGGTCAAGGCTGGTTGGCAAATAATATCCTACCTTACTAAAGAGGCTGTGTGAGCTCACCATGTGTACATACTTTGGGAGTTTAGCTTTTACTACTTTCAGGCCAGGTGGGCTGACAGCTTTCTTACTGAAATATTGGAAATAATCTTGGTGTGTAGCTCTTTAAAATCCATTTTGAATGAAATTGGACCAATTTAGCAAGCAATTAAAAACGAAAAAAGATTAGAATCTTTGCATTATTTTCATGGGAAGCATAATACATTGCAATTTCTTGTGAATGTTCTTGCAAAATCAAGTATCCCTAATTTATAGTTGGCCCTTGAGCTAGATGCAGCTCTCTAGTGATAGCTGGTGATATTTTTCATCAAGGCTTTTAGGAACTCACATGCTGTTTTATTTTAGATCTCTTAAAAAACTTTCTGAATGTGTTAGGCATGCTAACAGTGGTGTGGCTTTTGGTACGTTAATAAAGTGCTCCAGCACTTAACTTTTCTTCAGTGCTTACAAGGTACCAAATGAGCTGCCAAGGAAGATGAGCAGACAGTGTAACACTTTCTAAAGTAATATTAAGCTTAATAGCACTAGAAATCTATTTAATTCCCTGTCATTGCATCTAAAATGCATTTAAATCTGTTGTCATTGGTAAAATGCTCACAGTCATTGGAGAATTATTTTTGACTTCGTGTTTAGATCTAAAATTTGCTAGTGAGACAAATCTCCAGTGCTGGAGGAAGTTAACATTTTGGCTTTTCAACATAGTATTGATATTAGGTTAGAGTTTATGGTTCCCTGGTGTCTTTCAATCATATGGGTTTAGAAAGGCTAAGGGATTTCATACTCTTTGTTTTTGGGAAGTCACATTGTTTTGGTCACAGAGTTTTCCTCTAAATCCAATATTCTCCTCTTTTAAATAATCATTTTGTTTAGCCAAGTCTGTGTAATTCCATATTAAATAGGTGTTGTCTCCTAATTTCAAAAGCAGAATCAACGGCTGTAATTCTTTTTTTAATCAGTGTAAAATGTGTATGTCCAGACTGTAATTGACTATTCAGCAGTTGACAGGGGAGGGTTCTGCTTGACTCTGTGGAATGTAATGACTAATTTGCTGATGGTGTTATTCTGCCATAGGGGAAGTGTGGAAATCTGCCCTGTAGAACACAATACAGAAAAGCTTTTCTGAAGGGGAGACTGATAGGAACTAGTAATGTTAGACATATGCCCACACTATGAAATTAACTGCATAATTCATAAGGAAAGATCTGAGAATATTAAAGCAAACATTGACAGTAGTAAAGCTAAGTCATTTCCCCAAAATAAAAATGTTGGTCTACATGTATTTTTCTGTAGCATGTGTTAGGGCACCTACTAGCTTAAGGAAAGAGATTGGATCTTCTTCCATATCCAATTTTTGAAGATTTAAGGGCATGGAAATGGCAGGGAATATAGGAGCCTCTCAGAAGATCCTATTTTGGAGATGGTGGAAATGTCTGAATATCTCATGTCTATCCAGCACTTTTGCTTCTAGAGAGTCTAGGGATAATTTCCTTAGAACATGAAGGCAGAATTTTTTCAGGTTTGTCACTTATGTTGGTTATGAATGCATGTGAGTTTGAATCTCTCATCATTGCTCTAGCTATTTTTAGAGACCACACATGTAGGGGCATTGTTTCAGCCCCTTTATGTTCCATTTCCATGCCAGCTTAATAAAATGATACCAAGCTAGAGCATTAGGTGATGTTTCTCAGCACTTGGCTGAACATTAGAATCACTTCATGTACTTAAAAAAACAAAAAAAATGACCCTATACTTAGGCCCCCACACTCCTCCTGAGATTCTGAATTAATTGGTCTAGAGTTTGTTTAGGCATAGGTAATTTTTAAAAACATTCCAGGAGATTCTGATATGCTGGAGAGTGTAGCTGTAATGAGGGTGCAATCCATAGCAATTGCACTGGAGAACCTCAGATATCAAGTAAATTTCTAAGAAATGTTTTATTTTTAATCTCAAAACTCACACGGGCCTTGTTATATATTAAGTTACTACCATTGATTTTTGTTTTGTCTTTTGAAGTTTTTTTTTTTAATTACCTTTTAACCCATTCTCAAAAATCATCAGTTTTCTTACAAAATGGGCTTCTGAACTGGCTCCAGTCTCCTATCCTCTGGGTAGCGGATGGAAAGGGTACCAGGAAGTTTTGGGGGCAAATCTTATTTCATTTTCTTTAAAAAAAATTTTTTTTAACGTTTATTTATTTTTGAGACAGAAAGAGACAGAGCATGAACAGGGGAGGGGCAGAGAGAGAGGGAGACACAGAATCTGAAACAGGCTCCAGGCTCTGAGCTGTCAGCACAGAGCCCGATGCAGGGCTCGAACTCACGGACCGTGAGATCATGACCTGAGCTGAAGTCGGACGCTTAACCGACCAAGCCACCCAGGTGCCCCAATCTTCTAACACTGATGAGCAGCAGAGTTTTGGGGGCCAGGACATGGGGCTAGGTTGAAGGCCACTTGTGCAAGATTCCTTTGGCCTTTCCCAACGTCTTTCTTCATTAGTCAACTTGCCTTCAGAGCTGCTTGGTCACAAAGTTGGCCCTCTCAGAAGGTTCTGAAGAATGGAGCTCAGTGTTTTTAGTGGGAAATAACTTAGTCTATTTGGGTGGAAGATCTGGACCCCCAGTCCTGGATTTTCTGCTGTCTGACCATGTGGCTTGGGCAAATCCTTTCACATTTCCCTAGCAGGTTTTCCTGCCTGTGGTGGGGGAATATGGGAATAATCCTGCCTGTCCTGCCTCTTTTCACACATTTGCCGGAATAAAGGTAGGCAATGTCTCTGAGGGGGCTCTCCAGCCTGAAAGCAACATGCTTTTTATGTTAGTTTCTCTCTTGATTGATTCTAAACCTTTTATTTCTCCTCATCTTCTTTTGGGCAGTTAAATGCCCCTTAGTTACTAATGATGATGATACTCAGTCCTCAATGAATGTTGGCTAAATAATTATGTTTCAGGAACTGAGCTAAGAACTGTCATGTTGGCTTGTGAGGCAGTTGTTAGCTTCTTTGTCTGAGAACCTGGGCCAGTGAGCCTCAGTGAGGTTAGGCCACCTGCCTTGGGTCACACAACTGGAAATTAAGCCCAGACTCTCAAACAGACTCTCAAGCCTGAACTATTAACCCTTTTATTGGCTTGCACTTAGGTCAGACCTGACTATAAGAAGGCATCCTGGGGTCTATAAGGGAAATAAAACAATGACCCTATATTATCCACCTTGGGACAAAGTGGACAAGCCAATTGGGACTCTTTTTTTTTTTTAATTTTTTAAATGTTTTATTTATTTTTGAGAGAGAGAGAGAGAGACAGACAGAATCTGAAGCAGGCTCCAGGCTCTGAGCTGTCAGCACAGAGCTTGATGTGAGGCTCAAACTCATGGACTATGAGATCATGACCTGAGCCAAAGTTGGACACTTAACCAACTGAGCCACCCAGGCGCCCAGAGACTCCTTCTTTACCACACCACTGTCACTGGCTCCTTGTTCTTCTTCTTTTTTTTTTTAATGTTAATTTATTTGAGAGAGAGAGAGAGCAAGGGAGGGGCAGAGAGAGAGAGGGAGGGGGAGGAAGAATCTCAAGCAGGCTCTATGCTCAGTGTGGAGCCAGAATGTGGGACTGAATTTCACAACTGTGTGATCCTTACCTGAGCTGAGATCAGGACTCTGGCACTTAACTGACTGAGCCACCCAAGCGCCCGGGTACTCCTTTACCATACCACTGTCACTAGATTATCCTCAGGAAAGTCATATGTGGGCATAAATCTGATTTTCTGCTAGGAGCGACAGTTTAAAAGGCCAAGGGATTGGGGCTGGAAATGCTGCTTTGCCACTTTTCATCTTTAGGGTATGGTCCCAAGTTTCAAGGGTCTTTTTTGAAACCACTGGAAAACCCCCAAATCCTTGGTGAGTGAGGTGGAGCAGGACTTTGGGCCAGCATGGAAGTTTAGAAAGACAGGACTGGAATGATGAATTAGAAGTGATTGAGTCCAGCTGGCAAGCTCAAAGGCCTCTTCTTGCACAAGAAACAGTGCAAGTGACATTCTGGGGGGGGGGTGGGGGGGCTGTAGCTCACTTTGCTAGTTAGGACTTTCCTTGCACTAGGGTGACTCTGCCCTGCTCCCATATCTTGAAAAATTCCTTCCTGGAGAGAAGCACTTCCTAATTTAGATTTTGTAATAAAAAGGCAGGCTCTCCACTGAAGCTGCAGATATTGGGAGAGTGAACTGACTGACCTAATTTTTTTTTTTTTAAAGTTTATAGAAACGGAATTCACGGAATGAACCACCCAATCATCTCAGTCCAATTTCCAAGTTTTTGTTTTTTATTAAAAAAGAGGAGATGTGGTTAAATATTTAAAAACAAAACTAAAAACTTATTAAGTCTAAAAGCAAAATGCAAGATAAATGAATAATGGCCTCCAGCCTGGAATGATTTCATCTAGAAGAAGGGAAATGAACTACACAGGAAGCCAATATCTGAACAGTGAACTGGACAGACCCTTCTGCCCACTGTCTGCCCACTTCCTGTACACTGCTTGCTATGTGAGGTCTCCATGTGCCTGGGGAAGTATGTATGGTAGGATTTTACTGAAGGGAGAGGACGATGAGCTGAGATGTGCAAGTTCAGCATTTCTCAATTTGATCTTCATGATATTTTTGTATCTTGATGTTTACAGGCATTCTTTGTAGCAACAAATATGTAAGTTAATTTATTTAACTCAGTGTTTCTCAAAGTCAGGCCTTTAACATGTAAAAGACTCTGAGAAGTCCTACAGAAAAAGTCCCTTGTCAGACTCCCAGAGGAAGATGTATGCAGTTTTTCCTAAAATTTCTGGTCACCAGCTCTTTTACACACATTTTCTAGCATATCTGTCACTGAGAGTAGTAGAAACCATGGTATTGCTAGTCAACATTTACTCTGCACTTTGTACCTGGTACTGTGCTAAGCCCTTTCCTCTCAATGTGAGGATTGTTTCCTTTACAAACTGGAGATAGCAATAGCAGCTACCTGCAGGATTGTTAAATTTCCCCAAGATCACACAGTTGATGAGTAGTGGGTGTCCATATCTGAACCCCCAAAATGTTGCCTGGCATTTGGGCTGTTTTCCTGTCCTGCCTCACTTCCCCAGTTCCCAGGCTCCAACCCCTCATTACTTGGGGTCACTTAAACAGTAGTCAGTTCCTAGCAGCTTGGCAGAGCAGCTGACATTCTGTAGGTGGTCACATGTTCCTGGGCTGTTAGGTCCCAGGTCCCCTCAGACCAGTGCCATGCTCACATCTTCACCAAGCCCTGTTCTTCCCTAACCCCGATGGAGTTGCTGTGGGCATGTAAGAGAAGAAACGTGGTTCTAAACTCAAACACCTTTAGTAGCAGGGAGCCTTTCCCCTTTTCTGGCTTGTAGGAGACATCAAAGATGGGTGGAAGTTTGCCGGTCTGGTTACAAAGTTGCCTGGAGGAGCTCTTGTTGCCAAGCTTCTCCCAAGGTCAGAGACCCCTTTGAAAAGGCTGTGTGGGGTTAGCCAGGGAGAAAATAGCAACACCTCTGAAGTGTGCTGAACTTGGCTCTAATTGAGCTCTTCGTGATGATTAGAATTTATTTGCATTCATTTTCCAGCAGAAGGGTTTCTCTGCCTCCTCAGATGGCATAGCATCAGAGCAGGGCCACATGTGCCACTGATGATTCTTTTTGGCAAGATTAGCCAAGGTACATTAGGCAAAAGAAGAAAAGATCAGAGATCTTGGGAGGCTCATACATCATGTTCTGTGAGCTCTCTGCCTCTGGTCCTCTTCTCTTGGAGACAGTGGTCTTGGTGAGGTTGGAAGGACCAGCTGATGGAGGGGGTAGGAAGAGAGAGACTATTTTGGGAGATAAAAGGCTGTTTGGAGGTGGTGAAGCTGCTCCCATTAGAGCACCAGGAAAGCTTCTGAAAACATTAACTCATTAAGCCTCCCACTCTCGTTGACTGGGAAGCCACTCTCTCAAGCCCCATTAAGCAGCCTAGATCCTAGGTGATGATCACCCCTTATTACCCTGGGCCACAGCTGTGCTGGGCGGGTGTGTCAGCAGGGTTCCCAACTCTGAAGACTTTTTGAAATCTCTCATTTTCAAGGGATATATTTTCAAATTCTCCAAGAGGATTTTTGAGTTCAAGGTTTGTTGTTTCCTTGTTCACTTGGCAATCACTAATGAGTTACTTGAGCATTGCACTGAACTTTGAGCATGACCCCAAACTCATCTCTAAGTGTCTGCTCTGCATCTGGTCTCCCCACTGCAGGTGGGGATTTGAGAAGAAGGTGGGAAGGGAACACAGTCTGGGTTCCATATCATAATATGCTTTCTTAAATGAGGAGTCATACATGTATTCCCATGAAATATCCTCCCCCAGAATCAATGTGGCTATCTGTGGATGGATGGTTAAGGTCACTGGAGAAACATCTGATTTTGCTAAGACAAACTGTTGCTCCTTCTCTCCTTGGATGCAGTTTTGGAGGGATGGTCATTGCTGGTTTCTTGTTCTCTCCTGGCCCAGATGTGGACCAGTGATGTAAGCTCAGGCTATCACACACAACTTGGATATATATTTTTTTTCCATAGTTCTAACATTATTATTATTATTATTATTATTATTATTATTTTAAAGATAAAGCTATAGTTACATTTCATATCATTTCAAGGTTGTTAATTTGTTACTTTGGATGAAATTGTGGATGGTGGGCATAAATTAAAGTGTCTGACTTGTAGGACCAAAAGTGGTCCTAGATTGGCATTGGAAACAAAAAATGAAATTGCAACAAGGTAAAAGGAAGATGCAAAATAATAAGTGTTTTACTGTGTATAAAGGCTCATCCTGTTTTATGCAGAAAGAAGTCATAGTACTTCCACTGTGGAGGTTCAGCTCTACATGAGCCTGTGGGACTGTCCTGAGGGTCCAGGCCAGTAAGGTAGCAATTCTCCTTTTCTGAGTTAGGACAGCTTGGGGACCATGTTATTCCTGGTCTTGCCAAGTTGTGGGCCCAACCACTTAATCTTCCTCTGTAAAATCAGGATATCATTGGCTCCTTTCCTGTGATCTTGGGAGGGTCTTCCCAGAGATATATCTGTGAATTGCTACAGATACTCAGTCAAACTCCCAAGAATTTGGTTCTTGAGCAGGATGACTGAAGAATGAAAATGGGATTTTGCTCATTCCAAGGGTCATGCTGAATCCAGGTTTCTGCTCTTGGGTCTCCAGGATGACTCTATTTCTGTCCTTTCAGACAGCTTTGCCTTAAGCAATGAACATAAAGGAATCTCCTGGAAAGATACACGGTAGGAGGCTCAGACTCCTCTGTAAAAAAGGCTATAAAACTTCTCAGAATTTTTGTAAGGATTAAAAGAAAGATGGCATGTGCACACAGACTTATTTCCAACAAACATGGTACAAGTGTAAGGCTTTGTTGTTGAAAGTAATGGTTAAGTGGCCATAGGTCCAGCCTCTCACTTGGCTGTGCTGTCAAAAAGACTTCTGCGCAGACAGTTAATGTTTGAATACCTTTGGTGATGGGGAACTCACCACTTGTAAAGCATTCTGCTTCATTGTTGGATGCTTCAAGTTAGAAAGTAGAAATGGCTTAAGACAGATGTCATGGGTCTTTATTCCACCTTGTTCCAGGGAATGGAACTGGCTCCTGTGTACCGTGTATAACGATCATATCAAATTCCTCCAGCTTAAAGGGAGGTTCATTTTGTTACTTAGTGCCCTGGAAGCCTCTCCTGAATGGAGAGGGAGTCTGAAGCATTCTCCGTGTGCTTGGTATAAGAAACTTTGGGGTGGGGAGGAATTCAAGGGACAGCAGGGGCCTCAGGCATTTGGGGGAGGGACAACAGTCTGGGCAATAGCCAGCATCTGCAGTGGCTATTAGACCAACACATCATTCCTCTGTGCCAAGCTCAGAGGAGAAGTCATTTATTTCCTGCTCTGCCAAGCTGTTTTAGATCTACACTGGCTGCCCCATCTTTGTTGGAATCTGGGGTAACGTGAGGTAAGGGAATCCACATCATGATAATCTACTAATGGTTTCTTAAGCACCTCTTCTAGGAATAGGGCCTGGAATTCTATTATCCAGTTGACTAGAGGGGAAAATTGTTTTCAGGAGTGTAATTAATGTGACTTTCAAAACCAGAAGTGATCCAGAGAAGACGATGACTTGGTCTTAAGAAACCCCTGGCCCACTTCCTGCCCTGGAGTGTGTTGAGAAACTCAGGAGATAAAAATGAAAATGAATTCAAGCCCAAAAGGTCCTAGGATAGCAATTTATTCAGGTGACTTGTTAGGAGTAGAAAGATCTGAAGTCAACATCAAACTTAAGGTAAAACGCTGAGACTGAAAACTGGTGGCCTACAGATGGTTTTTTTTGTTTGTTTTTTGCCTACACAGTGTTTAAAAAATCTAATTAGCAACTAAGAGAAAAAAAGAATGGGAGTTTACATAAAAATCAGAATTTCCATTTTTTTTTTTTTGTAAAAACCTAGAAGACCTGGCCCTGGGACCCCAAGTCTGGCATGCCCGGAGCTGAGAGGCTGCAGGTCCCTCTGTCTGGCACAGGATCTCCCACCCACAGTGCCTCTGAGATGGGTGAGGCAGCCAGGTGGGAGAGGAGCCTCTCCCTTCACAGTCTTCCTCTCATCCAAGTCCTGCCAGGCCGATGTTATGTATGGCTAGACAGGACTGCACTCTGGTAGACATTCCTTATTTAACTGCTCCAAAGCAGGAGTCATGGAGAACAGAAGTGACATAGAGAAACTAAAACAATATACAAGAAACTGTTGTATCAAATGAAAAATTGTTCCTGGGTTTGCTCTTCTGTTGTTCCCAATCTGAGAGTCAAAGAAAATGATGTTTGTTGTTATTAAGACCCTTTAAGAGAGAAGTAGCTTTCCAGTAGCTTGGAAATAGCAACGTAGTGGATTGTTTTTCCATTAATCATTGACACACTGGGTTGTTTCTTCCCCCTACTGACACACACGTGGGGGCTTTAGCCAGTCAATGTCAGCCGCTGGAGAATTACTGGATAGATATCAAAGAGCCTGTTGTTTATTATACCTGAATGCAGACAGATCCTCGATAACTGGGTCAGGAGTGGCCCACCAACACCTGTGGCTGTGCTTGAACATTATCATTTGAATTTCACAAGTAGGTTTGGATATATTTGGGTAAGTCCTTTATGTCAAAGAGCTAAGTGGATTTAGACCTTCAGAACAACTAAAGCAGTTCAATAAAAGCATCTAACATGTCCAGTTAGCAGTCTTCAAAATTATATTGTAAGCAACATTATGAAAAATTGTTAGAAATGGAAGTAGTTTCATCGTACTAAACTTCCTCTTGAAATTTTGAAATTTAATGGATGTTCATAGATATATTCATCTATCCAAGATTCATTGAGCACATGGTATGTGCCTGACTCTAGGAGCTCTAGGAGCTACAGATTTGTGAATACAGCTGAGACAGAAAGCAAGTCAACTTTGCCCACAACTGACATGTGAAATGAGTGGTCAAATGTGTAGTGTCATTTTGACTGGTCAACAATTATATTTATTTATTTAAAAAAATGTTTTGTTTTTTTTTTTATTTGAGAGAGACAGAGAAAGTGTGCCAGGATGGGAGGGGCAGAGAGAGAGGGAGAGAAAATCCCAAGCAGGCTTTGTGCTGTCAGCTCAGAACCAGATGTGGGGCTCAATCCCATGAACCATGAGATCATGACCTCAGCAGAAATCAGGAGTCTGAGGCTTAACTGACTGAGCCATCCAGGTACCCAAGCAATTATTCTTATTATTTATTATTTATAAAGGTTTATTTATTTATTTTGAGAGAGAGAGCATGAGTGTGCGCAAATGAACAGGAGAGGGGAAGAGAGAGAGGGAGAGAAAGAATCCTCAGCAGGCTCTGCACTGTCAGCACAGAGCCCAATGTGGGGCTCAATCCCATGAACCATGAGATCACGACCTGAGCTGAAATCAAGAGTCATACACTTAACGCACTGAGCCACTCAGGCGCGCCTATTTAGCTACTCTTGCTAGACATTTAAGTTATTTATACATTTTCACTATTATATGAAGATAATAGTGAACATGCTAAAGTGAACACTTGTACCCATGTATCACTGTGTGCTTGTCTGATTATTTTCTTAGAACAGGGTTTTTAACCCTGGCACTATTGCCACTTTGGCCTGGACAGTCTCTTGAGGGGAGCTGTCCTGTGCAAGGTAGGATGTTTAGCAGCATTTCTGGTCTCTTTCTACTAGATGCCAGTAGCAGTTCTCCAGTTGTGACAACCAAAAATGTCTCTAGACATTGCCAAATGTTCCCTGGGAGAAAAAGTTGCCTTCAATTGGGAGCCATTGCCTTAGAATAAATTCCAATAACTAGAAATTGCATCAAAGGGGATGTACAACTCCAAGGTTTTGTTTATGTGCTCCAAATTAAAGGCTGTGGGAGATTATACCTTGTTGTTGATGAAGGTGTGGGGGAGCAGGTATCCTCCTGCACTGGTGGGGGTATAATTTTTTTAAGGATTTTTTTTAATGTTTATTTATTTTTGAGAGACAGAGATAGAGTGTGAGCAGGGAAGGGTCAGAGAGAGAGGGAGACACAGCATCCAAGGCAGGCTCCAGGCTCTGAGCTGTCAGCACAGAGCCCAATGTGGGGCTTGAACTCCTGAACCGAACCGTGAGATCATGACCTGAGCCGAAGTTGGACGTTCAACTGACTGAGCCACCCAGGCACCTGGGATATAGTTTTTTTTTTAATTTGAGTTGAAGTTTACATAACATACAGTTACCATTTTAAAGTGTACAGTTCAATGAGATTTAGTGCATTCACAATGCTGTGCAACTATCAGTTCTCTCTAGTTTCAAATATTTTCATTACTCCAAGAAAAATACCCATTAAATAGTCACTCCAGGTTTCTCCCTTGCCCTATCTACTTTCTGTCTCTGGATTTGCCAATTCTGTCAAATATTTATTTTGCCAAATAAATAAATCACACAACATGTGATTTTTGTGTCTGGCTTTTTTCACTTAGCATAGTATTTTTGAGGTTCTTCTAAGTTGTAGCATGTATCATACTTTACTTCTTTTTATGACTGAATAATATTCCATTGTATGTATATATCACAATTTGTTTATCCATTCATCATTGATGGTCATTTGGTTTGTTTACATTTTTTTGGCTATTGTGAATTATACTGCTACAAGGTGCATACATTTAAACATTTTCAACCTATCAGATTGACAGAGGTTAAAAACAACATTGAGATATTTTAAATGCCTTTGTTATAAGTGGCCAGTAAATATGTTTAAGAATATTCAGATTCCTTGGTGTGGACAATGGCAGCTATTTTGATGTTTGTCATCAATAAGTGAATGTGAAAATATGTGCTGAGATTTTATTTATTTATTTATTTTTGGTCTGGTCCTGTGTTAAGTGTTGGGAATGGTGGGATTTTCAAAAGAAGCATAGAGTTGTTTATTACTTTACTCACCCACTGCCCTTACCCTCAAGGAGTTTATTCTCTGGAGTTGCATGGGGGACAAGAATTCTGAGTTTGATTTGTTATTAGGCTATTGCTTTTGTACCTCTTGGCCTTAAACATCTGTCATGAGGTAAATGATCCTCCCATGAATTAGCCCAATGACTGAAGTTTCACAAAATTCATTTCCTCAAAGGCGCCAGGCAGAATAGCCTGCGGACATCATGTTTGTAGAATTCTGGGCAGTAATCTTCCAATGTTTACCTTCTGTGCATCACTGGAATTTGCAAGCTGCTTTAAAAAAATATTCCATTGCTTTAGAAAGAATTTCAGTTTTACCTCTGTGGAGAAAAAAGCCTCCGTAGAGTTCAATGTTACATTAAGGATTTAGGGAAATAGGATTAAAAACCCTGGTAGTGGTTGGTTCACTCTTTGCTAGTACACTATTATATGCTTCAGCATATGATAATTATAATTTAAAGGGAGTCAGATACTGAATTTAATACATTAATACTTCCTATATTTGCTAACTATGGCTGCCGTAAAGTACCACAGAATGGGTGGCTTAAACAGCAGATATTTATTTTTTCACATTTCTGGAGGCTGGAAGTCCAAGATCAAAATGTTGACAAGGTTGATTTCTTCTGAGGCCTCTCTCTCTTTGACTTACAGATGATTTTCTTCTCTGTGTATCTTCATATGGTCTTCTCTGCTTGTCTGTTCCCTAGTCTCTTCTTGTAAGGACATTGGTCATATTGGATTAGGGCCCTCTCATATGACATCATTTTACCTTCATTATCTCTTCATTAAAGACCCTATCTTCAAATGCAGTCACATTCTCAGGTACAGGGATTAGGACTCCAACAGAAGAATTTGGGGGAGATACAGTTCAGCCCATACTCTTCCTAATGTGGACAGTGATTAGAAGCCATATAGAATGTAAAAAAAGGTTGGTACTTGAAAATCTTCAAAAGCAATTCACCTTTATCACTTTCAAGTCCATTTAGTTAACTTTAAACTATCCACCTCAAGGTGTTGCTAAATTGGGCTAAATTGGACTTGCTTTATTAAATAGATCTCTTATTTGTATTTGCTGCATTATTTATATTTAAGATGATGAGAAAATACATCTACCAAATAGGGTAACCGCTCCTATCACAGATATTCTTTCTTTTTATTGAGATACAATTCACATATAATAAAATTCACTCTTTCAAAGTGTACAACTCAGTGGTTTTCGTATATTCTTAAAGTTGTACATTCTTAAAGTTGTACCATGGCTTTAATCCCAAGATGTTCATTACCTCCAAAAGAAAACTGTACTCCTTAGTAGTCACCCTTGGTCCCTCTCCACCCAAAGGTAGTCACTCTCCACCCTTCCTTCCCCAGCCCTGCTAATGACTAATCTACTTTCTACATTCTGGATTTGCCTGTGTTGGACTTTTCCTATAAATGGAACCATACAATATGTGGTCTTTTGCATCTGCTTTCTTCCGCTGAGGATAATGTTTTCAAGGGTCACCACAGTGACAAGGGTCAGTACTTCGGTGGGTTTTTTTTTTTTAATGCTGAATAAAATTCCATTGCATGGAAGTGCCACATTTAATTTGTTTATTTATCAGTTGATGGATACTTGTTTCCACTTTTTGACTGTTATGAATAATGCTACTATGAACGTTCATGTGTAAGTTTTTATATAAACATTTATATAAACAATTATTTTCAACTCTCTTGGATATATACCATATACTGGGTCATATGGTATCTCTGTTCAGAGCTAAGGAGCTGCCAAATGGTTTTCCAAAGCAGTTCCACCATTTTACGTTCCCAGCAGCAATGTATGAAGGTTCCAATTTCTCCACATCCTTACCAACTTCTGTTACTGTCTTTTTTATTATTATAGAAAGACTAGGGAGCCCATATTTACTTTAAATTTGCTTAGCAAAGCTTTATTCATGGTACTGTGGAGGCAAGCACCTGACTCCTGACTTGGAAGGTTCAAGCTGCTCTGTTTTGTTCCTCGGGGGACCTAACTTGCTATCGTCCCTTTCCCACTTCCCCTCGGTGAGTTTTGGTTCTGCAGCAAACAATGCAGCTCCAGCCCGTCCTTTGCGCTTGGTGAGAGTCAGGTGCAGACAGGCTCCTTCCACACCCCTTGGGTGTGAGGAGGGAGTGGGGCGGGGTGTGTGGCTGATGAATTCACACTTCTGGCATGCAGACTTGCATTCCTCTCCTGTGTTGTCACCTTGCCTTGTGCAGCACGGAGGGATTAAATGAGTGTTCAACTCTTTTTTTTTTTATTTTTGTTGTTGTTTTTCCTGAATCAATAAGGAATTTACCCCCTTCTACTGTCTCACCCTTCTCCCAGTTATGCAGTTTAACATTGATTTTTTTCCCCTCCTTCTAGGCATATAAAGTACTTGTAGCTTTCTCTTTAATGACAAATCAATTCCAACACCTTAATACTACAGAGTTGGGAGAGCTGTTGAGTTTAAAGCTTTCGTTCTGTCTTTCTGTTTAAAAAGCCTGAGTCATCTGTGATTGATGGAGGACATTACTGAGAGAAGTTAGCACCATTTTGATTTATTTTGTTTACTTTGAAAATAGTTTTCTCACTTGTCAAATTAATTATGAGAAATGAATTGTGGAATGGTTGGGGAGGAAGGACAGAGAAAGCCAAGGTTTAGACTCCCCTCCTTAGCTGAGGATGGCCTCTGCAGGGGCCCCCTTGCCTCCTCCCTTGCACCCTGGTGTGAGCTGCAGGTTCCAGGGCACTGACTCCTTGGCTGTGTACTGTCAGGAGGGGTTGGAGCTGGGGAGAAAAAGCATTTGTGTAATTGTTTGTAGTGCTTTAACTCCAATTGCCTCACCTCAGGTTCTTTGCATACCATTTCCTCATAGCTCAAGGTACTTTTCTTTCCTAGCATGTAAATATCGAATATTGTAATAAAATATCTGTTATGCAATGTCAATGATACCCTCTACCAATAGCATGGACTATTTTTTTCTTGATTGTGGCTGAATCCCCAGTGCCTACCTCTGTACCTGTTACTAGTTGATGCTCAATATTTATTGAAGAATAGAAGGAATAAATGTCATGAAGATGAAACAGAGTGCACAGTATGGCATCTAATCATGATGGGGGAGGAGGGATGGTGTGCAGGGTGGTCTCTGAAGAAATGAAAGATGAGCAGGAGTTGGTGATCTGGGTAAAGAGTTTCAGGGAGGGGAATTTTAGGAACAATGGAAATGAATGAAGTCACAAAAGCAAACATGAAACATTCAGTGCCTAAGAAGCTGGAGCCCCAGGGAGTTCCAGCATTTGGTGGACTTGTCTTTTTCTGGCATCATTTTCTGCAGGATAACCTATGAGCTGATGAGACAAAGAGGATTCTGGAATTTGGGTGCTAGAAAGAATCTACAACCCCAAAGTCAGGGGACTGGTGGATGGCTTCAGAGGGCTGAGGCCTGAATACTTAGTCCAGTGGTGGTATCTAAAAGTGATCCTGGTGAGCCAGACTGCAGAGGGCAGTTTCCCTTAATTGTCCCAGTGAAGCCCAAGGTGGGAGGCCTCTGCTGCTATCTTAAAACTCCTTCCCTGTAATTGCAGGGCTTTGCCTTTGTCCTTTCTCAACCAGAAACAAGGCAAGGCTGATCCTTTATGGCTGATTCAGCTTGGGGTTGGATTCTTTTGGCACCATCCTGCAGCCTCCTTGGTTCATCCCCACTTCCTGGTAGGCTACAAATGCAGGTAGCTGATTTTGCTTCCCTGGGGAGGAGGCCCTCAGTGCCATCCTGGCTCCTCCTGGTGCCTGAGGGCTGCTGGCTGTCACCTCCTGTTGCTATCTGTAACACTTGGCTTCACATTTGCCTGTCTTCTGTGCCTTTCCCAATTTGTCATTATTATTTTAGTGATAATAGAGAGACCACTGGGAGAAGAGGCAGCAGGCAGCAGCTTTTACAGTTGATTAAATGCCTAAAGAACTAAAAGAGATGTGGGCTGGCTTGCCCTTTGCTCACCTGGAGCCTGTCACATGTCATCTTGCCTTTGGTTTCCTCTCTGCTTGGTGGTCACAACCCATCTTACTCGCAATGCAGATACTTGTTCTAATTAGGGAACCTGGCTTAACATTTCCCTTGGTGTAAACATTTTGAAAATAGATATTTGCAAGTGTGTAGTTTCTTGGGTTCATTTTGGCTTGCAGAGCATGTTAATACTTCTGATCTCTAAGTGGAGAAGCTTTTAAAAGCACCCTTGCCTAGAGTGAAGGCGAGTTGCAGGCAGAGACAGGGTGACACTCTGGCTGAGATGTGGCAAGGTTTTGGTAAGTGAAAGTTAACCTTTAGTTTGGTTATCTCGTAAGAAAGAAGATAGCATGCATTTAAATTTGCCTCCCAGAAAATTACTGCTCTGACTGATGGGATTTCTGTTCAGTGGCTCACATGGGCATAACTATGGGGTTTGCTCACAGTAGAAACAGGGGCCACCCCCTGCAGAATGTTTTCATCTTGCTCTATGAAGAAGCTGATATGCTGGGTGTTTCTTGATTTCCTACAAGGTGGGCTACTTGTATTCTCTACTGCAGTGTGAGGCTGAGTGTCCTGTGACAGAAATGGGGTACTCTGAAATCTAACCACTCTCCTTATGCATTACTTACTTTTTTGTAAAGTCTCTTCATTCATTCAAAATTGTCCTGTTCCCCTAGCACATCTGAATAATTGAAGTTTGACTGTAATCGCCATAATTCACAATTTTACAGCAATTTTGAAGACAATTCAGAATTGTGTGCTTCTTATCACATGGAAAGGTCCAGATGACAAAGCCAAGAATGCAGTAAATTTTAATTATGGTATAGGACAGGCCTTGTCTGGGGAGGTTGAGGCATGGCCAGGCAGATTGCAATAGTTAATTTGGGCAAGGGGGACACCCGGGCATTTGTTTCACAACAAGAGGAATCAGAATGAGACCATTTAGAAGCATTAACATGCAGGCAGCACTGAGTAGAACTTTCTAACCAGCTTTTAATGTCCACAGATGAGAGGAAAGTCCTCATGGGCAAGAATGAAACTTCTGAAAGAATGGGAGATGAAAGAGAATTACAGAGAGGGCCCCCACATCCTGTGGGCAGGGAACTCTTGTTTTACACAGATACAGCTGTGCACAATGGCTCCATTTGTGGATGTAATGCCCAAAGCCATGTAACACTGCAGTTCTGTTGCCCACACTGGCAGAGTGAGAGGAGCAGTCCTCCCAGGACTGGCCTGGGAGGTGTAGAAGCATCCAGAAAAATGAGCAAACAGCTGCAAAGAAGGATGGAAGGCACCTGGGTATCAGGAAAGATACGCAACCCAGCTCCCCCAGGTCTGTGCTGGGAAGAAGGGCTGGGGTGGTTTTAGAGCCATGTGCAAGGAAGGAGTCAGACACAGATGGAGCCACATAAACTGGCCTGCTGAGTGCAGGGCCCAGGGCTGCAAGATGCCATGGCAGATGCAAAGATGCAAGCCTTGTGGGGGATCTGGGATGTTGATGCAGGTGCAGGGCAGTGTGTCAGGGATGCTGAGGGCCGAGGTGCACAAATAAATGGTGGAATGCCCATCTTTTAAAAGAAGGCTCTGGAGATAGAGATGAAAAAACCATAGGCCTTGCTCTCAAGGAGCTCAGAGCCAGGGAAAGGGACACATGCAATATAAGATTGGAGCTTAAATAAAAATACATTTGCTGATAGTGATAGGCTTCATGGAAATATAAGATTTAACCCCCTGGGACAGAGCCTAGACCCCATCTATGTGTTCAGGGAAAGTGTGGGTGTCTGTCCTTCCTGGACTCCACAACACACCCATTTGGGTGACCTTATCATTCAGAGCTGAATCATAGTTACACTTGATTCCAGAGATGGAAGTTTAACTTATTGAAAATTTCCTTACTTTCAGGTTTTTCTTTTTTAAGGCTGAAGATTTCAAATCCTTTAGTTCATCTTCATAGGCATGGTCTAAGCTAATGATTCTAAACCTTTATATGTTAATGGGCCCTTTGAAGATATTACCTAATTCATGCAATTGTGTGTTTCTGTGACTGTTTGCAGGCAAAGCTGAGACTCTGATGAAGCTGTGGCGTGAATGTGAATTGGGAGCAGACTCTCCATGGACCAGTGAGATGAGGCAGGGGGAGAGAGAAGTACATGGGAAATATGCAGGTAAATACTGAATTTTGTAAAGCTTATTTTTCTGTTTGGGAGTATAGCAGTGGTAGAAGAGGGAAAGCCTAATCTTGAAAAAAAACAATTTGTTTCTCCTTCCCCAGGCCAGGTCTCTGGGAGTGGTGGAAAGGAGAGTCACAGAGGAATGGTGGAGGGACCAGGATATCCTTCCTATGGGGGGAAGGAGAGGGCTGGAGGAGGAAACAGCCCCCACACCAAGGACAGGGGTGTGGAAGGGAGCAGGCCCAGAGGACCCCAAGGGCGCTCCTCCCCAACTCATAGCTCGAGGACAGTCCACTGTCTGATGGGTCAGGGGGCTCTGGATAAATGGACCGAGGGTGGGGCCTTGGACACCTTGGGTGGTGGGGTGGGGCCTTGACTAAGGGGAGCAGAACAGAACGCTGCTTCTCCCAGGAGTCTTGCAGTGTGGGGAGTTCACAGTCACATTTGCCTGTACTCTGAGAGACTCCCTCTCCTTCCCAAGGAATTCACTGTGGTCCATGGACTCAAGTTAACCCCCAGGTAACCTCTGACCCTTGAATAAAGGGTGGGCCACCTGCTGGGTGCCCGGCAATGCAATTACCACCCACTTTGGAGTGGGGACTGCACTTAGGAGAGAGGGTTTCTCTGGGCAACTATTTTGTTGTCTTTTAAAAATTAACCTGAAAAAAAGTCATTCAAATATCATGTGATGTTTAAAAATTAAGAGAATACTGAAGGGAAAATGAAAATCTCTTGTATTCTCACTCCTCCAGGGATAATCATTCTGAACATTTTGATGTTTAACTGACTGGACTCATTTGTGTTTATATGAACAGTTAAAAATCAATCACAGTGGGGCAGACTGGTTCCTGCTGTACCCCCACTTTAGGTTTCTCATCAGTCATGCCACCTCCTTGTGGGATGGTGTGCAGGGCCCCAGCAGACATAATTAATTCCCTGTGATGGGCAGTTAGCACGTGGTTAGCCTTTCACTTTTACAAACAGTGCTACAGTGAACCTCACTGCAAGCTGAATTCCATTTCTAGGAATATATTTAAAGGAAATAATTAAGGAAAGATGCAAAGAAAAGGTATTTTTTTAAGGCTTTGGATACATATCACTAAATTACCTGACAACTTTTTAGCAAACTCCCACCCCCAGCAGATGTACATGAGTCAGAATATGACTGACGGTTTCAGAGACGTCTTTGGGGATTTTGTCTTCCAGGAAACTATTGCTCATATGGTTTTCAAGAGACTGCAGCTTTCCTCTCCTTTATCAGGCACAACAGAAAAAAAATGCAGCAATAGCAATAACAACAACTTGAAATCAGGTATTTAACCTAAATAGCTTCCCCTGTTGCCTACTGGGGATGAAGATCTGCTTTATCGGGTATTAAAATCTTTACTAGAGGTTTTACTTAGATTTTGGCAATGGTCTCAAGGGCTACATCTAGCTTTCCTGAGCTTGAAATTGTTATTTCCAGAGGGGGATGGGGTAGAGACTTTTGGACCAGGCAGGTGGGAGGAGCCTCTTCAGAGAGCTTTCTTTACCTGTACCCAAACTACATGAGTCACCTGCCCTTCCGCTCCAGTCACCCAGGTCACACTCTGTCTTCTTAGTGTGTCCCAGTCAGCAGAACTTCTGCTCTCATCCATTGAAAACATAAACTCAGATGAGACAGAAGTTCTAGTCCCAGCACCTAGAGCTTTACCTGATACAGAGTAATCAACCAATACATTGTTGAAAGGATGAATAAAACCCATTCCTTCAATTGTAGCTTTGTTCTTTGTTGACTTTCTGTGTCCTAAAGTGACATAGAGGTATAAAGTATGCTGAGGAATGCCAACAGAGATGGGTGGACTTGGCCTTTTCCAAAATGAAAAGCAATCTGGCATAGACATTTCTAAGGTTATGGATATTTTTCTTGCCTTCTTAAACATTTTATGTCTGGGCTCTGCCTTCTGGGTGCAGCTTTCTGAAGTTTTCTCTCTTCATCTTCCCTCAATCCCAGCATCTCAGAAAATCTGTGCAGGTAGGGCAGGAGGTGGGGAGGGGAGACATCAGAGTGTCTGGAGACACTCATCTCTGAGGTGGAGAGGCTCCTAGTGCTGCCTTTGCTACGAGGGTGTCCTCCAAGTGTAGACAACTGAGGGTTTTGTGTTGTGAGTAAGGGTGAAGGAGAGCCCTGGAAAACAGCCTGGCTGGCTTTCCCCTGGTGACACGGACACTCAGAGGAACCAGGGCAAGCCTGGAGAGCTCATGCTCCAAAGACAGAGGGCTCATTCCTTCATCTCAAGGGGTGGGATCAGATCACAAAACCAAAATGGAAGTGGAGATGGATGGAAGAGGTGGGAAGAGCTCAACATCATGACGGGTAATTGCATATTGATCACATGGAGGAAAAGAGATTTTTAATAAGGAGAAATAATTACCCAGTGAGTCAATTATCTGACTTTCCTGAACATTCAAGCCAACCTGAGACCAGAACAGGAAACAGCTGGCAAACGTTTTAATCAAGGGAAGGTAGTTGCTCTGTCCCCCAAAGAGGGAACTCTTTAATTAAGCCCTGTTGCCTTGTTTATCAGCAGAAGTAAGAAACAATCTGGCCACCAGGATAGAGAGCAGCTTCAGAGAAACCCAGCAGTGCATGAAGATGCTGGTGCCCCTGGGAAGGGAGACAGAACCTGGGAATGTTTCATGACCAGATGTCATCTGAGACACAGGATGCTGTTATGATAAAAATGGCAGTGTCGAGGGTGGGTCAGGTGCTGCCACAAGAGGCAGGCACAGGCCCTTGTGGTGGAGGGCCAATGCCAGCAGAGCCCTCCATGTCCTGCGGACTTCGGATGCAGTCACAGCAAGATGGCCCAGCAGCTGTACCATAGAAGACTTGGTCACTGAGCTGCGAACCGTAACTTCCTTTCTTAGGCACACAGAAAATGAACACAACTGTTAAAGCAGTGGAAATTATCATAATTTTATTTCTCATTTGTCTTCTCTTTTTCCCTTCTGACATTGTAACAGACACAGCTGAATCAAGTTTCAGCAACAGAAGGCAGTGGAGATGGTGCTATGTGGTGTGGCCCAGAAGGGATTTCCTGCAGAATGTGCTAAGGCAGAGGCAGGCTAGTCTTTCCCTGGACCTGGAAACCAAAGCCTGCCCATTTCCTTCAGGATCTTCTGGCTCTGATTATCCCTCAAACCTTCCCTCCTTTCTAAAACCATTCACTTGTTTGTTCATTCATGTGTTTGTTCGTTCGTTCATTCACTTATTCATTCATTCTTGTGTATTTTACTGGTAGAGAATTTTCATCCATCCACTTCCATCTTTTCCTCTATCCCACAGGCATTGGAGGAAGGCTACTTCTGTGGGAGCTCTGTGCCCAGCATGGGAACCACCCCTTGAATAAAACATTACCCCCCCACCAAAAAAAAAAAAAACAAAAAACAAAAAAAACATTACCCACCATTTTGAAATCATTTCTTCCCTCAAGGAGATCAGAATTATTTGGATGAGTAGATTAACATTTAAAACCTCTACCTTTCCCAGAAAGCTTATTAAAGATGTGATTACAGAAATAATCACAAAACTTTACTTATTTATTGAATAAGGTTCTTTCTCTTGGTCCTGAATGTGAGATTTGAATGCTACATGACTGAAGGTTTCTTTTTAGAGTTTACTTGGTGCCCCGTGTTATAGTGCTCAGAAACAATTCTCAGTGTTTGTTACCTGGGGTCATTGCCAGTTATGGAACTGCACAGCCTTGTCTCCAGAAGTAAAATGGTCTGAAAATGACATTAGAATATCTGCAGAAAGCCTCTGGATGAGGGAAAAATCAATATGGCCCAATCCAGACCTGGCTCTGGCTCTTTTTGGGGTGGAGGCAGCATGGGGGGCCTCCACTGACTATACCCTTCTTGTCCAGAACCATCCAGTTATGACCACTGTCAATCTCCACCTGCAAAATGAAGGGTTCTGACCTCATTCCTGGGCCCTTCCATGCTGACACACCATGATGACTAATGGCGCCCAGGAACCAGCCAATCACTGGGGACAATAGGAACTCCAGCTTTAAGAGTTGAAATAAAGAGTAATCCCACCCACTCAATTTGGGAAGTAAATAGACTTGAGCCCCTGAGGATCTTTGGAATGACTACAACACAAATCAGTTCAGGGACTTCCTGTGGAGGCTGATCCCTCTTTGCCATCTTGCTTTCCACTTTCTTCTGGAAGTCACACATACACACTGGGGTGGAGAGCCAGGGAGGCAGAGGGACTTGGTTATATTTGTCCGACAGCATTATGATATAAACACCCATCTCACCTGAGATACACTCATATTTTATATGAAAGAAAAGATCTTTCTGCTTACACAGTACAATTACACATAAATACTTCATGTCATCTGCTCTTAAAATTTTAGAAACAGGACTTAATGCTCCTGGTTACTGTGGCAACAGGCAAAATTGGTGATTTTGAAAGTTAGGGTATTGTTTCATGCTAGGAAAGTTCACTTCTGTGTATATGTGTGCATGTACATCTATGAAAGTGCTGTGTGTGTGTGGGTGGGTGGATGTGCGTGCGCACGGTTTTGCTGCATGGCAGAGATAGTTTTTTTTTTTAATTAAAAAAAATCTGGCTCAAATGTGAATGTATTTTTTTAATATGAAATTTATTGTCAAATTGTTTCCATACAACACCCAGTGCTCATCCCAACAGGTGCTCTCCTCAATACCCATCACCCACTTTCCCCTCCCTCCCATCCCCCATCAACTCTCAGTTTATTCTCAGTTCTTAAGAGTCTCTTATGGTTTGCCTCCCTCTGTCTCTAACTTTTTCAGAGATAATTGATAGACCACACTGTCAGAAAAGTCAGGAGGTGAGACTGTCACTACTGTCCAGGTGAACACATTAGAAAAGTCACGCATAGCATGGATATTTTCTATTCCTTGTTACATCCTTTCTTGAGAAAGATTGAATTAAGCTTACAATGAACACATGACAGATTTTTGTTTGTTTGTTTTTTTTAATTTGGTAATGGAGACAAAGATGCTGGGATGAAAGACACCTACACTGGGCTCAGATAATTCTTTTCTTCCTTTTTGGTTCTATGGCTTCTCTGTGAACTCCACAGTCTTGGGCCTCCCATTTCTCTTTCCCTCACTGGTGCTGACACCCCCATGAGCCAGTTATTGGGACGCTACTGTCTTTAGCTCATTTGACACTTCTCCCACTGCTTCTCACCTACAAACATCAGTTACTAGTTTGCATGTCCATGTTACAGAATTCCTTCCATCTTATTCCAGAAATGCCCATTTCTCTTTCTCTTCCCATTCTGTTTGTTATCATCATTCTCGATGTTTCCATCTTGTGCTCAGTCTCTGTCTCTCACACACATCTCAGTGTGGCTTGATTGTTTCTCACTACAGACAGATGTTTTCTATGTGGTGGAAAAGGTAGCCTCTGGCAGCTCCAAGTCAACATCTTTTCATCTCAGAAGTTTTCTTTTCTCCAGTACTTCTTCTCTTTGACTCTGTACCTAGGAAAGGACTCTGATTGGTCTAGGTTGAATTACCTCTCTACTTCTGGGGCAATCACTGCCCTGGGTAATGAGATGTTACGACTGGTTAGGCCTGGGTCACATACACAACTGCAGAAAGGGACTGGGGCTGCCCAGTCTGAAACAATAGCTGATGTGTTAATCACAACAGGTGATGTGTTGGAAAGGTGTTGTGTCCCTGGTACTGTGGGACCTTTCCTCCTGTCTGTAGTTCCATGGGGGAGGATATTTGGTTGGTTTCAGGAGACTAGCAGGGGAGTAAGGTGTTCTCTGAGTCTCCTTGTTAACTCAGGGCTGAGATTTCTTAGGGTTGAAGGTCAGTTTAGGTTCTAGGTAGAGATGGCTGACAGAACATATACATTCATTGGCATGTTAGTCAAGTTTTGAGAGTAAACAAAAAGCAAGAGTTAAAAAAAGATATAAGTTTAGAAAAACAAAGTAAAAGGGAAATGAAACAAAAATATACACATTTTGAAAAGCACGGAGACAAGTGGTAACTGATTTGGGTTTCCTGACTGCTGGCTTAAGCAGTCTCTGGTCAGAAGCAGCCTGAATTACACTGAAGATCCAGGAAAAAGCTCAGAAATTGTCACTTTCAGGTATCTCTGGAGGTGGAGGTAAAGACAATGCTTGAAAAAGCAGAAAATCTATTTTAGAAGCAGTTAGAATGGGAAATCCTCTTCCATTCCATGGTGCTGGTGATTGGTCTTCCCACACGGGTGGGAAGGAGAAGATTTTTTTTTTCTCAGAGAAGATAAAACAGATGGTCTCTGGCCTGAGATGGGGAAGATACCATGCACTATAGACACAGGTGTGCTGTAGTAAAAACGGTATCATTTTGAATATTTCTATAATAGCTTCTTCTCCCACTCAGCTTCCAGGTTGCTGACTGCCAGGCCTGTAATGCTATGGGCAGGAGTTTAAAGGAAACTTCTTTAGGGTCTCTTTTTTGTCACTTCTTCAGAGATACTGACATTGGAAGTTCTTTAGTGGACTGACTGCTTGGTTGTCCTACAGTTGGTAAGTCTTACCATGTGATTGAGCTCCCAATCAGCATGCTAGTGCCTTGACCTTAAATAGACCTGACAGGGAGGGATCAGAAGATATCTCAGGAAAGCCTCTAATAGGAAGCAAACAGCATTGTTTTCACTACATTGGAAAGAAAATAAATGATGCCAAGAGCTAAAAGCACACGTATGGCTCCTTCTTGATATTTCAGAGATATCTAGGTAATATCAAATAGATCAGTAGAAACAGTTGAGAGTGGTTGCTTCTGGGAGTTGGGGGTATTTGGGTTAGAGAGGCATAAGGCTGTTATTTTTTAGTAAATCTTGTAAAGTTCCTGAGTCTTAAACTGTGAGCATGTATAACTTTTTGATCAAAGCCAGTTTGGAGATAATGCCTGGTTCCCTCTGTAGTTGCTGGCCTGATGGTCAGTTCACACTGCTTCCCCTGTGAGCCAGCAGGTACTATGTGTGAAGCTGCTCATTGGAAGTAACTGCTGTTGACAGACACCCCTTGTCTTCTTGCCTGCTTCATCTCGTCTCTAAAGCCAGTTGCTTCCTTGTGAATTAATCATGGTTTCTCTTGTCTCATTTTGGTATTGAACATGGTTTTGAACATTTCCCTGAGTTGGAGCTGCATGGCTCTTGACAGGATCTATTAGGAATGCTAATGGAGTATGGGAAAGGAGGGCCACGAAGTCTGCACAGGGGAGCAGGGAGGTAGGAGGACTTGGCTCCTGGCTAGACATTTTGGGTTGTGTCTGGGTGTCCAGTAATCTGGTCTCAAGGCCACCCAAGTGGAGGTGTGGTGCTCTTTGTCCTGACCAGCTTGACACCCTCTTGAGACTTTTTGGTGCCTGTGACTGGGAGGGAGTCTGACTCACCCATGAGTCTGAACCTCTTGGGTGGACTTTTGGGATTTAGGCTTTAGTTGCTGTGCCATTAGGAGTGGGGATGCCTTACAGACACCACTCTCCCTCAAGGCCTGATCCCAATACTATCTCTACCAGGAATGCACTGGCCCCCCTGCTCTGGTGAGAAGAGATCCATCCTTCCTTCTTTGTGCTCCTACATCTTTATATCTTGGCCTTTTTGAGTATGTGTCCTTTTCAAACTTATATGGTCTTTGGGAGTCCCTACTATACCCTTTAAACCACCCCAATCTCAGTGACTTGAAACAACAACCATGACTCTTGCTTGAGCCTAGGGGTCAACTGGGCAGTTCTGCAGATCAGGGGTAAGCTTAGAAAATCTCCCCTGGGCTTGCTCAGGTTCTGTGGTCAGTTGGGGGTCATCTGGAGACTGAGTGGCTTCACTCACATGTCCAAAAGTTGTCTAGCTTCAGCTGGAGTGACTGGGGTAGCTGTGCCACATGGTCCCTCATCCTCTAGCAGACTAGCTTGGGTTTGTTCACATGGCAGCATCAAGGTCCAAGACACAGGAAACTCGCACTGTCTCTTAAGGCCTAGGCTCAAAACTGACACATCATGTCTGCCACATTCTGTTGTCCTATGGCAGTTGCCAGTCAGCCCAGCTTTAAGAGGTGGGGAAATAGAATGTCTTTTGACGGAAGTGGCTGTTAAATGGCATTGCAAAGGCATGGGGGCAGGGAGTGGTGAAGAACTGTGGCCATTTTTGCAATCTACCACAGGGTATGGAAAATGAATAATGGTTTTGAATACTTATAACAGTGCCTGACATATGTCCTTTATATGAATTAACTTCATTGTGCCTCAGTTTCCTCATCTTTAAAATAGGGATAATAACAGTACTTATTTTGTAGCATTGCTGTGGGGATTACATGAGTTAAGAAACATGCCTAGGGTCATGTGCCTGGAAAGTGGTGGAGGCTCTGGGACTTGATAGAGGACAGTAATTCTCCAATTCTTTTCTGTCTCCCACATGGAAGGGCCTGGCACAGAGGAGGCCCTTCTAAAATATGTAGCTAATTGAATGAATATATGCAGAAGTGCCACAGCTAAAAGGAGTACCTGAGAATTTGCAGAATGTCTTCCCATTCCACATTTTTTTAAATTTAATTAACAACAACAACAAATAATTTATCACTGATAGGGACAAATGGCAGAGACAAATGGTCTCAGAGAAGCAGAGAGGAGGGGGGCACTTCCTCACTTGAGGAGGAAGAGATGGGGCCTTCCCACCCCATTTCAGCTCAATGTTTTGTTCACTTTGACGAATGTGCCAACCTCCCCATAAAGCCTTCATGTGTGACTGCAGTCCAAACTGATGTCACCTTTCAAGGTTTCACACAATTTGTTACCTCAGATGCCTTCTGACACTAACATCCCCAGTTAGAAGCAATATCAGGCTAGCCTGTAACATGACACTCTGTGTGCCACATTCTATTGTATTAAGTTACATACAATGTCTTTTAGTATATGCTTATTCTCTCTTACCACTTGTAACTTGAATTTTAATTTATCAATTCATCATCCATTGATCCAGATATTCATGCAATCCACTCATTAATTGATACACTCACAAATCTATCATTCCCTCCATCAAATGAAGCTCCATACATCCCTGCCTCTACTACTTTAGCCATGCCTTGATTTGTCTACTCATCTGTGTTCCTGGTCATCAGTGTATCCACTTTGCATTCACCCACCTATTCATCTAGCTATGTTTCTTTCCAAACATCTGTTCAAACTTTCCTACTTCAATCTTTTTCTTCCTCAATTATTCTATCTATCCCTCAATCTCACTTATTTATTTGCATATCACTAATCACTATATCCACTCATCCATACATTCATTTATCCTTATACCACCCACCCAGTCAACCCTCTGCATCCATTTTTCCTGTATTTCTATATAATTTTTTAGTAACACATCTGTCCACTTATCCCTCCATTCCTCTTTTCCTTAATTTAATCCTTCCTTCCTCTCTCCATCCACTTATTCATCCCTGAAGTCAAACTTCCATACATTTATCAATCCATCTGTCCTTCCATTGATCATCTGTTCTTGTTGCCTTTCATTTTTTATCCTCCCTTCTTTCACCTATTCATCCAAACATCCATCCATCCATCTATCCTTTCCTCTATACTTATGGTGTCCTAATGAGAAAGACTGTATTCTAGACCTGTTGGAATGAAGATTCTTATAAAAGGAATTAATGGGGGCATTAAGGTGAGGATTTGGGAACTGTGAAGTTCGGGGGTAGGTTATGTGTGCTATGATGAGCATCACAAAAAAATCTTAGATATAGTGGGGTGCCTGACTGGCTCAGTTGGTAGAACATATGACTCTTGATCTCAGGATTGTAAATTCAAGGCCCACATTGGGTGTAGAGATTACCTAAAAATAAAATAAAAAAACCCTTAGATATGGATATATATACCCCTAGTAACCAGGTAATTATAGCCAGGTAAGATGAGCACTTTGGTTACATATTTCTCCAATTAGACTTTAATCCCCATGAACACAAAGAATACATCTACCTTGCCACAACTGTGTTCCAGTAGTTTTCAGAGTATCTGGCCTGTACTAGATAGTTAATGAATCTGTTTATTAAATAAAGAATATGAGATCTATGAACATTTTCAGCCCCATACTCAGTAAAGTATTAAGAATGATTTAGAAAGATCTAGTGTGGGATGGAGGAAGATTCTTGGTCATGAATGGAAAGAAAGTGGCCCTAGATTTCCTCCACAAAGCATACAAATTTTGATGTGGTGGGGGGTGACTCAGAGCTGCTCTATGACTTTCATTATTATATTTAACAACTATGTTGGTACAAAGACAAATATATATGTTTACTAACTAGAATTTAAATAAAAACTTGAGATAAAAAGACAATATTATGTATTATACATATACATAATATTATACATTTTCTTAAACTTAAAAGTTCATGTTTTTTTCTTCTGACTTAAAAACATTTTGTGTGCCTATTAACAGTCTTGTGGACCCTGGACAGTGTGCCCACTGTGCCTAATGGAAACATGGACCTGGAGTAGCATGGACAATGAATTTTGGGCTGTAGCAGGAGGCCAGGACTCTTCAGAAGCATTTGCCAGTGATAACCCACCTCTTTATTTCTTCCACTGAAAAAAAAAAAAAACCAAGCCATTTCAGATGCCCTCCCTGGTCCACCAGAAAATCTCACTTTTATGAAGTCTTGGCCAGATAGCTCAAATAATAAATATTGGTTGTTGTTGATGATGATGGTGATGATGAAAGTAATGATAATGATTTGTTTATTATGTATCAGGAACTGTGTGAAGTGCATTTTTCAAACCTTTCATATATTGTTAGAAAGTGCTAGGGAAACACTGGAACTTCAATGTGTTTAACAGTGTGCCTTTGATTTCTGAGAAGACTTTGCTCCTCTATGGTTGCTCACCAAGCACCCACTCCCCCTTCTTTCAGTCACAGCACCTTCATATCTCTACTGGGAAATTTTCCTCACTCACTGAGTGCAGTCTTGGGATTGTCAAATATTGTGGGCACATGACCCAAACATGGACAATTAGATTAGTTTTTTGGAGACTTTGAATCCTGAGTGAAGTAATCAGTTGGGGGTCTGTTGTTGGAATGAATGAACTCTGACAAACCTGTCAACTATTCCATACCACCTACCCCAGCCCTTTCCTATCTATGCAACACACTGCATGGTTCCTGTTCCAATTAAACCTGGTTCTCTAGCTCAGCTGATTCTTTCTTTAATTCAAATAGAGAAAGAACTTATAAGAAGGATGTTGGGTTGCTCAGAGTCAGTTTTCTTTGTTTGCCATCAAAGAACCTTAATGGATACAGCCCCTAAAAGAGACATAGTTGCAGTGGTTGGAATTGTTGAAAAGAAAACCCTGTGCCCAAAATGGGGTCACTTAGGCCAAGTCACCAAACCGGGGCTTAATACCTAACTTAACTGCAGTTTCAACCTCCCCCAGAAATGCAGACTTAACTAGCCAGTTATGAATTTTCTGGTCAGCACCAGTAAGGTAATCTTTCACATGGCTTCTCCATCCCCCAAAGGAAGATGGGGCAATCCACCTAGTAAGACTCTTTTGTTCCCAACATAAATAAGTGACCACACCTGAAATAATCATTTTTCTGTGTATGACTTACTTTCCTGCCTTTAAAAACCTTTCTCTTTCTGTAGCCCTTTGGAGCTCCCCTCATGGGATGTTGCCTAATTCGTGAATTTCTTAATAAAGTCAGCCGGATCTTTAAAATTTACTTGATTGAATTTTTGTTATTTAACAGAACAAGGGTGCATTTTTTCTTTAACAACAAAAGCTGAAACTCTGCAGGGTCGAAGCCTAAGATCCTATTTAGCTAGAGAAGAGTTCATGGCAAACCTCCTGAGCTAATGCCCCAGAACAGGAAGATAACTTTGGAGCTTAGTTTATTTCCATACAAATGGGATTTTAAGTCCTTATCAGGGTAACAGAAACAAACAAAAAAATGTCATACAAACACATTTAGGGTAGCCTGGTTAATTCCTTCTTCTTTTGGAACAACTATATTATCAAGATTATGCTTCACTGCCTGTTAGACTTGCTTCTGCTGGGAAGCAGATGAATTGATTTTGAACTTCTTCTGTGATACTCTTAGTGCTTTGTCAGTAAAATTACTGTAATATCTTATGCCATCTGTCATATTCCCTTCTTGCAGCAGGAGCCCTCTCCAACCACAAAGTTCTCAAGCTGAATTTCAATCTTCAGAGTGGTTAGTATTCCAGCCCACGTTCTGTGGTGCTCTGCTGGCCGGCTGGGGATGGGGCTACCAAGTGAGTGGTGGCCTGGTTTTTGATTTTCATGCAGGAAGAAACACCCTTACCTTGGATGGTTGGGTCTGGAGGCACTGATGAGCTGAGGCAGTTTTGCAGATATCCCATTCCCAGAGACCTGGAGGCTTTGAGACAGCTGGATAGTAGTAGGAGTAGGTTAGTAGCAGATTAGGGTGAGTTGGGTGGAGTGAGGCACTCACCTGGGGTTGCAAAATGTAAAGGGGTTTCAAAAAACTCAGCAAGGACAGATAATATTTTAATATGATATTTAAAGCATTAAAATTAATGAAAAAAATTCATGATGAACAAAATATCAAACATTTCCACAAAGTCAGGATCAGTGATAGCACTGTGCTGTCAGCCTGGGGTCTGAGGCAACAAGGAAAATCAGTAGGGCTTCTCCTCCATTCCCTACTACCACCCCTCCACCTTTCCAGGGTATTTCTGTACATGGCCTGTGCATCCAGCTCTGCTTTGTGTGTTTCAGCCATGAACCTGAACTGACACAGCATTTCAAAGTTGGTCTGCAGCTTGTATGGCTGTGGGTATCTTACTTTGTTATCATGTGTAAGTGCTAATTGAACTAGATATAAAATTCTGAGTTCAAAATTTTTTTCTTTCATCACTTTGGGTGGATGAAAACACTGGAATTACATTTGAGTGTTACTGTCTTATTATTGTTCATATTTGAATGATCTACTTTTCATGCTACATCTTTTAAAGGCTGCTCTTTATCCTTAATGTTCCCAAATATCAATATATTTTTGCATGGGAATCTTTTTTTAAAAAATCTATCCCTTTTGCACTCTTTCAATATATCAACCTGAGGTCCTGAATATTTCTTTTAATTTTGGAATTTCTCATTCATTATTTTCAAAAACGATTTCTTCCTTTCTCTTGTGTCTTTCCATGTAGGACTTCAATTATATGGATGTTGATCTTTCCGGTTCTGTGTACCATATCTCTCACATTTTACATTGTTTTAATACTATCTTTTTCCTGAGAGGGCTTCTCTAAGTCAATGTTCCTCAAATTTGGCTACACATTAGAATCTTCTGTGAGCTTTCACAAATGCATGCCTCAAACTAATCAAATGAAGCTCTCTGGTGGGTACTTTTTTTGTTGTTATTGCTTATTTATTTTAGAGAGAGAGAGAGAGAGAGAGAGAGTGCAAGAAAGGGAGGGCAGAAAGAGAGAGAGAGAGAGAGAGAGAGAGAGACAAAGAGAGAGAGGTAGAATCCTAGGTGGGTTCCATGTGCAGCACTGAGCCCAATGTGGGAATTGATCTCACAACTGTGAGATTGTAATCTGAACCAAAATCAAGAGACAGATGCTTAACCAGCTGAGCTACGCAGGTGCCCCTGGTGGTGGGTACTTTTAAATCTCTTAGAGAACTCCAGTGTGCAGCCGGTGTTGAGAACCATGTCAGCACTTCTCAGACTTTGGCGAACATACAGATCACCCAGGAATCTTGTTAACATGTGCGTTCAGATTTGGATAGACCTGGGAAAGGTCTGAGAATTTGCATTTCTAACAAGTTCCTAGATGATGTTGCTGCTGCTAGTCAATGGATCATATTTTTTGAGTAGAAAAATTCTATATGACCTACCAATTCACTAATTTATTTTTTAGCTATATCCATTCTGCTATAACTCATCTATGGAACTCTATATTTCTATTATTACAATTTTCATTTTCAGTATTTCTAATTACGTATTACTTATAATTGCTTTGTCAACTGCCTCTCATATATCTTTGACTTTATTATGCTTATAAATTTTTGTTCTGTAGAGTAAAGGTTGTTGGGTGTGATGTTCTTCTTTCACAGAATGAGACTCCTCAAATGTCTCATTATTTTTCCACTCAAAGTTCACATTCTCCTGGGGTAATTAGCTACTTTGGATGCTAAATGTATACCGAGGAGTATACACTGGGCTAAATCCCAAGCCCTAGTTCATGTCCCTTCTGGTGAATTTAGGAAGGAGAGTAGTGAGAGAAGAAAAGGACCAGAAAAAGGGGATTGATGGGGGAGGGGCAGTGCTGTGGGAACAAGATTCAGGTGTTAGTGTCCAGGCTCAGCAGCTCCATTCTTTCTCTGACCCCCATCTTATTCCATTCCCTAGATAACAGTCTTAGTACTTTTGCTGTGGGCCCTGTTCTGTTCCTAGAGCTGTCTTCCTTGCTCTAATCACCTAAACCTGAGGAGTAGGAAGAGGTGGGGAACACACAAGCCTGTTGGTCTACCTACATCTGGTTTTATCTCCTACTACCCAGCCAGGCTCCAATGATGTCACTGTCTTGTCATACAACTGCAAGACAAAAATCATCCTAGCCAGATCAAAGGGATAGGCATTGACAGTCCAGTGAAATGCTGGGGTGAAAAAAGAGCTTTCTTCCAACTGTCCCCTGAAAGTGATTCTTGGACATTTGGGCAGCTGTTTCCCCTGAAAATCAGGACCCCGACCCTTCCTGATTTTCCTGGGTGTTTCTTGCAGTTTTTCTTTTAGTGTTTCAGATCCATTGACCTCCACCTCATGGCATCCCTGGAAGAGATGTGGTTTCAGGTGAGGGAACCAGCAGCCAGTGTGAGTTTCCCACCTCAGCAGGACACATGTTTGCATGTGGACACATGTTTGCATGTTGACTCAGCTTGGCTTGGTGTCTATCTCCAGGCAGCCTGGAAAGGAGAAACCACCACAGCCATAGTCCCAACCACAACCACCAGTCATGGGAAGAGTGGTGACCATGAGCCAGCCTCCACCTTCATGGAGCTTATAAGCTAGACAGGGAGACAGTCAGGCAATAATAGTGGAGTGTGATAAATACTACGGAAGTTGTTCATGAGGCACATTGTGGGGGTATCAGTCCCAGACTTGTGTGTATGACTGGATGGTACAATCATTATGAACATCACAGAAAACTTGCCTGGAAAAGCCGATACCAAAGCTGATATCTGAAAGATTATTTACAGGGAAGAGTCTTCTTGGTATAGAAAATGGCACAGGCAAAGTCCAGAAAGTCAGAAAGTGCACAGTGTGTTTGGAAAACTAGAAGGAGAAGATGGGTCTGGAATTAGGAGGGGGTGAGTAAGGCAGGGTTATGCAAATACAGGGAAGATTTTGTCTTCATTTGAACTTTTGATATTTTGTTCAATATGAATTTCTTGTATTAATTTTGATTTTTAAACATATTGCATTAAAATATTATTTTTCTTATTTACTGAGATTTTTGCTGTTCCTTTCAATTTTGCCCCTGAGCCTAGTGCCTCACTTGCTTTACCTTAGTCCTAGTAGTTGGGCATAGCTGCAATATAGATTTCTGAGAGGCACAAGGTGAAAGATGAAACTGGCATAGCGCAGAGGCCAGATCAGGAGGAAATGTATGCCTCACTAAAGAATTGGACTTTATATCTCAATTCTGCTTAAAGCTGTCCAGTGGTGCATGGTTGCCCTTGAAGAGTCCAATTTGGCTTTGCAAGGATCACATTGGTTACAAGGGATTGAAGGGAGCAGGCTGGAGAAAAAATTTTTCCTTGTTCCTCTGACTCCAAAGGGACCCTTGCTTCATGCTCTGGCAGCAGGCTGTCTGGGCTTGGATGTTACCACCCCCAATGGGACCTTTGTGTAGCCCTTATTTCTCATTACCCATTTTCCTGCAATGTGCATAAGGTGGATGCAAGATTAGCTCATTGATTAACGGATCGTTGGGAGCCCCATCTTTCTCACACTGCCTCTCACATTGCAGAGGGTCTGTTAAAAGAATATCAATGAGGTTGTTAATGTAGCAATCAGGATTTTCTGGTGGAACCAAAGCTTTGAGAATCAATAAAACATTAAAAAAGGTTAAACACTTTATTGGATAAGTCAGAACATATTCTTTAGTTAATGATACAACTTTCGGGGAAAATGGAATATGAAAAGGCAAGGTAATATCACTCTGTAATGGGAAAACACTACATAAAAGGATTATATTATCAGTCTGACACTTGAATTCAGTGTGTACACTCATTATGACTAAAGTTGGAATAGCAGGATGAAGTCTCCACAGGGAAAATAGCAAGGTGGTTGGGAGATAAGAATGCCAGGGGGCTCTGGTGCTTTCACTGGTTGTGTGACATCAGGCAAATCATTTAATTTAACTTTTCTAAGCCTCAGTTTCCTCACTTAGAGATGGGGACTAATGTACCTACCATGTTCTGCTTCTTCATAGGGATATTATGAAGATCTGATGAAATGAAAGTTACCAAGTATCGTATGCATATTAAAGTTTTTGTCTATAGTCACACTGAGTAATAATCTCAGGGAAGAATCTCTGAGAATGCAGAGGAAGCAGAGAAAGAAGCTGCGGAACAATGCAGCTGCACTGGTAAGGGTCCCTTGTCTGGCACCTCTGATTTGTTCCTTAATGGATAAGAATTGCTGCCTCCATTTATTTTCTCTAGGATTCTCACAGATTTCTTATGCATTTCCATCTACAGAATTTCACTTACTCCCTTTCCCTGGAAAGCACTCCTCTCTCCTCCTTTTTATACAAACCCCACCCATCCTCAGGGGTCAGTTAAACCATAAGAGTGGGGGTATGTTCCTGCCCATCTCCCCCAACTCCTCAAAGCTGGGAAGGGTTTATGGAAGCATGACAGTCCTTTCAAGAGTAGTTGATTCTAGTGACATTAATTGAAAATGTAAGCTCTTACTTAAGACATTGTTCAAGTGTAGAAGTTGCAAGATTTCTTAGATAATAAAACAAAAAAATCCCACAGGCAAGTTGGAAAAAACTCAACATGAGTAAGACTTAAGCTATGCTCTGCCCCTCCTAATATTGCTATCCCTCTGTGTCTATGAAGGGTGAGGCTCAGTGTTCCCCTGCCTCTGCCAGGAAGCCCTCCTTGACCATTCCAGTCCACAATGACTTCTGTACTCTTTAGGCACTTACTGTTTGAATTACACAATTTAGCCCTGACAATGACATGATTCTGAATGAATCCCTGTGGTTGTGCAAGCACAAGTCTTGGTTTTCTAAAGGAGACTGGGAGTTCTCTGAGACAGGACTGAATCTTCTCTTCTACGCAGTGAGGCAGGGCCAGGCCTCTCTAAGCACATATTAACCAATGGCCTAAATGGACACTAGTCCTCCCAATGACCTTCTACTGAAAAAGGTACTGGAAGTATTGCTGCTAGAAATAATGGCAGAAAGGTGGAGCTACCTTGTGATGCCAAAGCATGTCAATAATCTGACTTCAGGCTGGGAAAACAAACAGGGACATGGAGAGGCACTTGAGCTTCACCCTTATTAAGACAAGGATGAGATAAGCATTAGGTGCAATAAGGTCTGAAGTTGCAGAACAGAACAGCTGCAGAAGAAGCTCCAGGATAATGTGAGAAAGCCCCGGGATAATGCAGCTGAGCATGGGAAGAAGCATGAGGGGAAGTGGCTTGTTTCTGGATGGAAGAGGAGCTTAGAGGTGGGCAACCTGCCCAGGCTGGAAAGAGTCTTGAGACACCACTCAGCCTTATGTTCTTCTGCTTTAGTTCCCAACGGACACCCAGGTTTGGTCATCTTGTTTAAAGGCAGGGCACATCAGCAAATATCTTTTCCCATTCCGTTGGTTGCCTTTTAGTTTTGTTGGTTGTTTTCTTTGCTGTGCAGAAGCTTTTTATCTTCATAAGGTCCCAGTAGTTCATTTTTGCTTTTAATTCCCTTGCCTTTGGGGATGTGTCAAGTAAGACATTGCTGCGGCTGAGGTCAGAGAGGTCTTTTCCTGCTTTCTCCTCTAGGGTTTTGATGGTTTCCTGTCTCACATTCAGGTCCTTTATCCATTTTGAGTTTATTTTTGTGAATGGTGTGAGAAAGTGGTCTAGTTTCAACCTTCTGCATGTTGGTGTCCAGTTCTCCCAGCACCATTTGTTAAAGAGACTGTCTTTTTTCCATTGGATATTCTTTCCTGCTTTGTCAAAGATTAGTTGGCCATACGTTTGTGCAACATGGATGGAACTGGAGAGTGTTATGCTAAGTGAAATAAGCCATACAGAGAAAGACAGATACCATATGGTTTCACTCTTATGTGGATCCTGAGAAACTTAACAGAAACCCATGGGGGAGGGGAAGGAAAAAAAAGAGGTTAGAATGGAAGAAAGCCAAAGCATAAGAGACTCTTAAAAGCTGAGAACAAACTGAGGGTTGATGGAGGGTGGGAGGGAGGAGAGGGTGGGTGATGGGTATTGAGGAGGGCACCTTTTGGGATGAGCACTGGGTGTTGTATGGAAATCAATTTGACAATAAACTTCATATATTGAAAAACAATAAAGGGAGGGCACATCATCCCTATGGGTGGGGTGCATTCATTCATTCAGAAACACAAATGATATACCAGTGATCAAAACAGACACAAGTCCTGCTGTCAGAGAGCTCGCATTCTAATGGGGAGACAAGAAACAAATAAACAAAAATAAAGTGAAAAAAACTCAGAGTGTTATAAAGGAAATAAACCAGACTGGTGTTACTGTGATTGGAAGGTGAGAGGCCTTTCTGAGGCCAGTGTTGAGTGATGAGAGGAGCTAAGACTGTGGCTATCTGGGAGAGAAGTGCCTTTTCAGGTGGAGAAGAGCAGGGGATGAGGCCTGGGGCAAGAAAGAACTAGGTGTTTTCTGGTGTTCCAAGGAAGAAGAATGAGGTCAGTGTAGCTGGAAGAGAGACAGAGAGAGAAACAGAGATGGAGAGACAGAGAGAGAGAGAGAAAGAGAAAGAGAGGAGGGATGGCCCAGACACCCATTCCAGGGCAAAGGGAAGGCAGATTACTCTGATTGCTGAATGGAGGATGGTAAAACAGGCAAGCAATGATGGGGTCCTAGGCCATGGTGACTCCCCTCCTTCACTCACCTGGACCTGCCCCATTTGCAGCACCTCACCCATAAGCTGTGCCAGGCATTGCAGCAGTAAGGCCTATGGTAGAACTTGGCCAAATCCCTGAGGCTCTGATCTCCAGCCTGCTCATCTGGAAAACAGAATTGGCAACAGCACCTTCTTCATAGGATGCTGGTGAAGGACATTAGAACACATCTGCACCAATCATGGGAACAAGAAGCTGATGCAAGGTGGCAGCTCGCAATTCTATGCCCCACATTTCCCCCACATCATGGTGTTGCGGAGATCAGGATGTGTCATATAGTTATGTTCATTTAATATACATTCGGGAAGCTCATCCAAAAATTAATGTCATCCTAGAATTGAGGAAACACAGTGTTATGAGCCCACTCTGCTCATGTTAACCTCTGTATTTTTGCCCCTCCCCCCACCTTTTGAATGCTTGACTTTCTGCCAAGGCCCTCCTTTTCCTAGCAGCCCTCACTAACTCCCAGTCCATGGAGGCCACCCTGGGCCCTGCCAACTCTAAAACTGCTTACCTTCTCTCACACTGGAGAGGCAACCAGCCTTCCAGGGTCAGCCTCAAACCTCTTCACTGTCTTCCACCAATACTGAGCCCCCAGTGAGTGATCAAGAAGCCTCTGATGAAGAATCCTCACCGCAGTATATATCACCGGAGCCTTTTCTGTCAGGAGCTGTGCTGTAGTCTACAGCTTTCCTGATGCTTTGCCAGGCTTTCTAGCTGCCAACATCAACCCTGCCTCTAACATCAGGGGAAAAGTAGGGCCTTCTTCCTTCCTCGATGAAGAGAGACTCATGAAAAGGCACTGCTCCTTGACGGCCACCTCCATGGGCTTGCTTTCATGCTGTTCCCCTAGTGTCTTTTCATGACAGTCTAATACACATCATATGAACACATTTCCTTTAAAAGCCCTAGGGAAAAAGGTTATGTGCTGCTGGCTACCTCCAGCCTCTCTCTTTCCACAGAGATGATAATTTGAAGATGCTCTCCATTGGTTCCCACTGAAGCTGATGTGGTACTGAGTTCTCAATGATCAGGAAATGCTTCCTGCAAAAGGGAGTAGGTTGAGGAATAAGATCCTCAAAGTGGGTGATTCAGAAGAAATGATGTAGAAGATGATGTAGATGATGACATCTGTGTGTCATCCCTGACACTATATTCCCATATAGAAAAGCTAGTCACAGTTTCTGCTGCTAATGGGGGGAGGTTTCAATCAGATAGATGAGGTTGATGTCACCTCTGCTCTCTTTTCCTGCCACGAATGTAGATGTGATGTTTGAACGGTGGCAGCCATCTTGTGACCATGAGCAATTACTATATGCAAGAAACTGTGTCCAGAGTTATACCAAATCCTCAGAGAGTGGACCCAGGCCTCAGAGAGTGGAAAGCACACAGGTTTAGCTAGTAGAGATGGTATTTGAACCCAGGTCTAGACCCCAGGGTCAGCACTATTAACTATGAACTCTACACTTTTCATAAAAGCTGGGGACAATGGAAGGCAGAGAGGGATCCAGCTTCATGGAAGCCACTCCCTGTGTGTGCTGTGGTGCTGCTCAATTTCTCTCTTTCTTTCTCTGAGAACAGGTGGGATCAAAGCAGAAAACTGAAGCAGAGCATGTTGGGAGACTCCCTGTGAGGTTGATATTTAATCATTTGTTTAACTCCAATGAGTGAGGGTGTAAATGCAGCCCAAGGTGTGTTGTTTTAATAATAAATCAGAGGTGAGTGCTCACGATTCCTTAATTATGTATATTTTTCTCAGGAAAAGTTTAAGGACCTCAGCAGGTGCTTGCTCTCTGGGCCTCATTATTGTTGACAAAGCCAGGATTTATGTGTTCAGAGCAGCATGTGGCAAAACGTGTGCAAGGGTTGGGAGGCTGCTCATGTTTCCCTTGCTGTTAAAATGTCATCTCGGGGTAAATAATATGTGTTAACACACCAGGCAAATCTCCCAGGCTTGTTTCTTTTGCCTAGTCTGGAAATAATCTAACAGCTTAAAACAACTTCATGACTAAATGTAGTGAGTTATTTAAACTTTCTTAAAAAATGACATTTTTACATCATTCTTATTCTATCTCATTTAATTCAATTGTGAAATCCACAAATTAACATGAGAGTGAGTCACTTTCAGTTCTCCAAGGATGTGTTTTCCCAAATCATTGTCTTAACAACACTCATTGCATTGGGAGTTGCTGATTTGGCTGGAACAGGGGAAGGAAACTTTTCTCTGGTGGCCTGGTTAACACTTCTTGATACTTGTGGGTACTGGGTGCATCCTGTCCTTCCTCTTTCAGTTGTCATGGCTCCTAGAGATAATGCTCAGTGGGCAACACCAGAATTTGGTTCATTAGAATAACTCTTCCTATCTCTGCTCACCTGCTTCTCTGCTATAGAGGCTGAAGGGGTATGTAGTCACTTTTCCAAACTCCCTTGCATCCAGGTCATGTGATCTGGTTCTGTCTAATGAGATATAATTGAAAATCCTGTGGATGTTTGGGGGGAAATTTCAGGAAAAACTTTTGCTTTCCTGAAAGGATAAGACAGTAAGGTTGGTATTGCCTCTTCTCTCCCTTTTTGCCTTAATGTGAGTATGATGTTTTTGCTACAGCAGCCATCCTGTCACCAAGAGGCAAGACACACATAGGAGAGAGCCACCATTCTAAAGATGATGAAATGAAAATGAGCCTGGGTCTCCGATGTCATCATTAAATAGCTGAACTAGTGCCAGTAATTTTCTATCATTAGATTTCTTATTACTGAGAAAAACAATTGCTTATCTTTTAGCTATTATAGTTGGACTTTGCAGCCTAACACATTTCTAACTGGTACTTATTCCATGGGAAAACATATCTGGCTCAAGTGGTGACCAAGCCTCAAGCTGCAAGATCTGGGCAATTCTGGAGAGGAATTAACCCTATTTTCTTCCTTCCTTCCTTCCTTCTTCCTTCCTTCCTTCCTTCCTTCCTTCCTTCCATCCTTTTATTCATTCACACATCTACCCAACAAATATTTATGTACCATATACAATGTGCTTTCCTGATGCTGGGAAAACAGTAGTAAATAATAGACAAGCCCCTTCTCTTCTGGGGCATAAGCTCAGAAAGAGAGAGAGAGAGAGAGAGAGAGAGAGAGACTGATAATATAAATAAATATATAAACAAGATAATTTCCCAGTAGCAAGTGCTAAGTAGGAAACAAAACTGGGTGATGTGATCAAGTGTGAAGGGGCAGGAGGGAGAAGCCCACTTTAGATGGAGTAGTCACGGAAGTCCTTTCTGAGAATGTGGTATTTTTGTTGAGCATTGAATGGCCAGAGGTGTCAGTCACACAAAAATCTCAGAGAAGTGTTGCAGGTAGAGGGAAGAGCAACTGCAAAGATACCCAGGAGGGAAAAGTCTTGACTGGACAAGGAAATGGAAGGAGGACAGTGTGGCCAGAGAGTTATAAGGGAAGAGGATGGCAAGGAGATGAACTTGGAGAGAGGCAGAGGCCAGGTCATGTGGGGCCCTGAAGGACTTGATAAGTCATTTATGGGGTGGCCTCCAGAAGTCATGAACACTGGGGTCTTCTGGTCGAGTGGCAGAAGTGGGGAAGCTAGTGTTGCTCTCTCTTGAGCCATGGCATATTGACTACAGAGTGCTCAAAGGTCCTTCCTGGGGTTTCTGTCCCAGCAGAACCCTTGAACCCCCAGTGACTCTCTACTGGATACCTGGTCATCTTGGTCCCCAGGTCCCTACATGGAGAAGTTGCTGTACAGCAGCTTACTGAGATTAGTCAGGATTCTTAAGTTGCAAAGAATAGAACCCAACTTGAATTAGTTTAAACAAAAGGGGGAATATTTTGGAAGCACTTCCAAGGTACTCCGACTGAGGACTGAAGGAGCTTATTTACCAACTTCCCATCTATCTATGCTTGAGATCTGCCTTGGAGGAAATGTTCAATTTGCCTTGTTTGGCCATAAAAATCTGCTGGCAGAGAATATTTGAAAGAAGCAACTTTGGATTCTAGAGGTGTGTGCTCAGGGGCTCAGGGGATGCTGTGCTACAACAATGCTCTCCTTTGAGTGCTTTCCTCCCTCTTCTTGGTATGTCAGCTATGGAGACAGTGGACTAGACAGAAGCCCTGCTTGGCTCTGTGTTTTTTCACAATGGTATTATATCCTTTTGCTGAGTTGCTAGTTGCTTTAGAATAAGGGTTGGCACATTTTTCTCTATAAAGGGTTAAATGTTAAATATTTTAGGCTTTATGGACCAGATAGTATGTCTACTCAACTCTGCTGTTGTAGCATGGAAGCCGCCACTGATAATACATAAAGGAATGAGTGTGTCTGTGTTCCATAAAACTGTATTTAGGAAACAGACAGAGGTTGGATTTGGTGAATGAGCCATAATTTGCCAAACTCTGTTTTGGAACTCCTCTGTGGTCATGATAGGAGAGGTGAATAGGGGGTTCTATAAAAAAAGGTTCCTTCCTTAGGTGAGATAAAGAGGCTTCTCTGTCAAGGGATGTCAGATGTGTTCTGTGGGTCTGCAAGTTGGAGATGTGAGGGGAATTCCCTTTAGAAGTGGTGATGGATTCATTGAAAGGTGAACTTTAAAGAACTTGCCAGCATAAGGGTTATTATAGTCCAGTCCCTATAGAGATGAGTTTGACTTCTGCCCTCTTCCCTGTTTAAATTCCTTTCCAAATTCCCTGAGGAACAGACATGCTCTGGCCATAATTTCTCCCCTGGACCTTCCTAATATGCCATGTCATGTTATGCCATGTGACCCTTCATAAATTGAAATGACTGGCTATCCCTACTTTCCTGCTGACTGTTATCTTGTTGAATTGACCATCCCCTGAAAGCCCTCTAGAATCTGTAAAACTTGTATTTGACATCTTTTGCACACCATTACCTGCTTGCATTTTGATAAGCCATATGGGTCAAATATGTGTATTGGATCATGGAGTAATGGCAGAACTAGAGACCATAGTAAATAAGTTGGCACATTCCAATGGTGCCAGCCACCTGAATAGCCATAAGAGACAGTGATGAACACTTTACAGGTCTCAACAGTAAGTTGAACACATGTGTGTGGATGTCTGATATGGGTGTACTGTACAAATGCACACCTGTTTAAGGGTCTATTATATGCAGCACTTCCCAGTTTTGCCTGACTATGGAATTCTTAACTGTGGAGCAGAGCATAAGTTTGTAAGCCCTTGTTCTACTCATCTTACATTTTCTGACTGATAGATTATGGCTCTGCCTTAAGGAACTCTATAGTTCCTATCTGATATATAAAACTGGAGAAATTTGGAATCTTCAAGGCACAGAGTCAGGCATAAATTATGGTAAGTGCTGGAAAGCCTGGCATACTTGAACATGTCCAGAATTAATGGACAGTGCTGTAAACTGCGAGGTATTAGAAAGATAGATCAAACTCCAGAAATGACACCCAGAAGCCTCCCCTCCCGCTGACCCTTTAGGGGAAAAGTGGGGACAAAACTGGGATGACACTGGAGAGGACCATGTAACTGGATGGAGGAGTTTTCTCTGAGACAGGCTTGAGGCACATTGTAAGTATGTTGACTGATGGCCTTGTGAAGGTTGTAGTCAATCAAGGAATGCAAATCAAACAAGCCTGGTCATCAACATGTGTTTATTGTGTGCCTACTATGTACTATTCTAGGTACTGGGGATACAGCAGTGCAAGACAAAGTGTCTGTTCTCACAGAGCTCACATGATGTTGGGGGAAGTGCTACAAATAAACAAGTAAGTGTAGAATATGTCAGATGATGAAAGATGAGGCAGAATAAATTGGCTGAAAATGGGGGTGATGGGGAGTTTGCTTTTAACAGAAGGTAACCAGTGAAGGCCTGCCTGATAAGCTGACATTTGAGCAGATACTGGAAAGAAGGTGTGGTTATCTTGGACAAGGCTTTGTGAGGCTGAGGGAATGACAGGCACAAGACACTGGGGAGCAGGGAGGCTGGCATGGCTGAAGCAGAGCCAGTGAGCTGAGGAGGAAATGAATCAGAACATCAGGCAGGTGTCGGATCATACAGGGCCTCCAGGCCTGGTTAAGGACTTTGGATGTCCATGTAAGAATGAAGGGAAGCCAACAGAGGGTTGAGAGCAGGGAGTGACATGGTGTGGTCTATGTTCTAGGAGCTCCACTGCAGCTGCTGTGTGGAGACCCCATGACTGCCAAGGCTGGGAGATCAGTGAGGGATTATTAACAAAATGATAGATCAAGGGTCATGGCCTAGGCCACAGATCTGGAGGGGATAAATGTAGCCAGACGCAGAGTAAGTTTTAAAGCTAGAGCCAAATGGGGCGCCTGGGTGGCTCAGTCGGTTAAGTGTCCTACTTCAGCTCAGGTCATGATCTCACACTCTGTGAGTTCAAGCCCCAGGTCGGGCTCTGTGCTGACAGCTCAGAGACTGGAGCTTGCTTCAGATTCTATGTCTCCCTCTCTCTCTGCCCCTCCTCTGCTCATGCTCTGTCTTTCTCTGTCTCAAACATAAATAAAAACATTAAAAGAAATTTAAAGCTACAGCCAAATGTTATTAACACAACCAATGAGATGGTTGTGTGGAGACAAAAAGAAAGAGTCAAGGGGGACTGAAAGGCTTCCTTGAGCACCTGGAAGGATGGCATTACCTATTAGTTCTTTTCATTCAGTCAGTCAGTTGACACATTATCATCAAGTGCCTTCTCCATACCAGTGTTGGGGCTAAAACCATCTGGGAGTGGGGTGCCTGGGTGGCTCAACTAGTTGAGAGTCCAATTCTAGATTTCTGCTCAGGTCATGATCTCACAGTTCATGAATTTAAGTTCCGCATTGGGCTCTGTGCTGACAGTGCAGAGCCTGCTTGGGATTCTCTCCCTCTTTCCCTGCCCTTCCCTCTCTCTATCTCTCAAAAATAAATAAATAAACATAAAAATTTTAAAAAACCATCTAGGAGATTGACATGTTTCTTCTGTGATGGAGCTTCCACTTTTAGTGGGAAGACATAGAACATGTATGAACACACAGATATTGAGATGGAGGTGAGTGCTATGAGAAAAACATGAGGTAAGATAGAGAATGACCAAAGAGGAGGTTGATTTAGCTCAGCTGGCAGATGGCCTGCTCAAGGGGTGTCATTGTAGCCAAGACCTAACAGAGAAGGAGTCAACCAAAGGGTGGGGGGAGTGTATTGAAAAACTTGAAAAAAGCGATGAGGAAAGGCATGCTCAAAGCACCAACGAGCTTGGCATGCTCAAGGCACAGAGATAGGCCCAGTATGGTTGGAACCTTGAAAACAAGGCAAAGATAGATTGCAATGAGGTTACATTGGCAGGAAGGGCCAAGATACCAAGGATGAGAGTGTGGACTTTACCCTAAGGGCAGTGGGCATGAGGAGGGACAATGGGCCTTGGATGAGTCTGTAGGAGGAGGCCATGGGGTGAGTGCCATGTACATCTGGCTCCAAGGCCTCAGATCATCTACTCTTTCTGTTTGGAGCTGGTTTTCTTTGGTACTGGCTGCTTCTAGGAGGGACAAGATGGCAACGAGCCCTGAAAACCCACCTCAAAGCCAGCCCCACCTCTGAAGGCTGCTCTGATTTTTCACCTGCATTTTACAACATATTAGTTTCATTAGCCTCTGATGCTATTTTAAATGCTCTAATTAGACAATGTTGGGTCTGTGTGAATCCATGAAGAGTGATAGAGTGAAAAGAATAAGTAGGAAATTAGCTTAGCTTAAACCGTTAATTGCTTCCAGGAAGACAGAGAACATGGAAATACCCACCTGCAGGAGTTTGTCAGATCTTAAGATTAAAGAAGATATTTCACTAAGCTGGTAATAATCACTCCTAAAGAAAAAAAAAATTCCCTTCAAAACAGAAGAAAGAAAAACAAATGAGGCTGTTACAGTTCTTTTTTGTTGCTACACCAGTGTCTTCAGGCCTCTGGATGAAAGGACTCCATTGATGCATTAATTCTAATAACCAAGCTTCAAACCACTAAGAGAGGTGGGTCAGGGTGGGGAGGGCTGGGAAGAGGTGAGAAGTTTTTCAGTGACAGCCCATGAGCCTTCTTAATGTAGTGACAGACACTGCTCCTTTTCTCTCAACATTGCTGCTGCCAAAGCCAGTAGGCCATATCTCAGTCCTTCCTGCCCTAGCGTTGTCCTGGCTGTGCTTGAGACCCTCTCCTTAACCCCGGGGGCTGTACCAGCAGGGCCCACTCTGAGCCCCAAGAGGGTCATGTCCCAAAAGAGCTTTTCCAGCTGAGCTGCTTGCACACTCTAGTGGGGAAGGAAGATATGTTTATTGAGCAACTCAAATCTATGTCCTTTTCTCACATTGCACTGCCTGTGGCACACTGTGAATTAATATGCATTTTAACAAATTCTGTAATTAGCTTGTGAGCTCCAGCTTTATTACAGTTTTTGATCTTAAAAAATCTCTTTGTTGGCTGTATTTTAAATATACCTCAAGGTGGTGAAGTGGGAAAAATAGATGAAACAAGGCTGGGAAAATGTTGATAATTATTAAAGCCAAGTAATGGGTACACAGGGGTTCATTATTCTATTTGATATTTATATATTTGAAAATATTTCATATAAAAGGTTAAAATAAAATAAACAAATATACCACTATGTTTTGTACTTATTCTGTTTTTATTCTAGGAAATGGCCCCATGTGTCTGACAACTCCTGAAGGCAAGACTTAACATTTTTGCCAATCCACATGAAGGAGAACTTTCTGGAAGAATGATGTGTGTCATGGGAAGCATTCCAGCAGAAGGCTTTGAGATGACCTGTAGCTGCTAAATAAACATGGTCTCCATTTGGTCTCCCCATCTTACTGTTTTACCAAAGACCTAGTGCATCTGTAGGACTCCCTCAGGTGGCACTGGGCTGGAGGAAACCTCTGTGAGGCTACCTACTGCTGGCCTTGACTGTGCTGTGTGATTCACTTGGAAAACCCTGTCTCCTCATCCTGTTCTCTTCACATCGAAATTCCTCCCTGACTATCCCAAGTAAAAGTGGATGTTGCCTCCCCTTTGTTCTTCTCTAACAACATTGGTTTCTGTTTATCTGGTGTTGGAATGAACTGTGTGCTGTCCTAGGGGGCCGGTGCCATTACCTGAGGCATGACTTGTGGTCTTCTGTGAACAGCAGGCTCCAGCTCCAGCTCCAGAATGCTGTCTCCCTTTGGCCTCCTTTTTCCCATAAGACTTTCCTGACATGGAGTGAAGGGCTGGGTGGCCCTGTTTTAAGGACAGGGGAGACCTGAGTAATAATCTTGGCCCTGCCCTGCATAGCCTCCCACTGAAGCTCTTGTATCTGAGGCATGCCAGTGATCTCCTCTAGCAACCAGATCCCCACCTTCCTGTGGTGTCCCTGGGCCTGACCACTTGGCTCATTTTGCTGGAACTGGTGTCTAGCTGCTCCTCTGCATGGCAGAAAAGTGTGATACATGTAGGAGGGAGAGGCTTGTCTCCAGAGGTGCTCACATCCCTGCCTGCTCATGACACTAATTAGCAGAGACACATCTGAACACATCTGTGGTGTGGGGCACCATGGCAGCCTGAATCCAGCTCCTCCCTAGTGATGAGCTGTCAGAATCCCCAACATGTCAGCGGCAGAAGAAAGCAGACGGGTCCTCTTCTATTAGTGAGGGGTCAGACGCATTTTCTACTTTTTTCTTCTCTGAGAGCATCTCTTGGAAAGTCCCTGGAGGAAGGCCCAGGGAACAACTCTGGCAAAGGTGTCCAAACTCTTTCTTCCTTTCACCCTGGGCTTGAAGAATTAAATGACATTGCTTTATTTGAGGAAATTTCAGGGGCTTCTTTTGTCTCCAGAAAAAATAGAGGATGGGAAGAAGAGAAATAGCCGGTGTCTTACTGCTGTTCCTCCAGTGGCTGATGGTCTGTAGGGTCCCTTTCAGACCAGCTCAGAAGTGCTGAAACCTACAGCTCTCTTCAGAGAACTCCTGAGATTGTAGAATGCACCATTATTTTGTGGAAGAAAGAATACATTTAACCTGTGACATAATGCTTTGTTATCACTTGGAATTTTTCTTGTGCCCATATTGGGAAGAGTTCTTACATTATTGAGAAGAGATTTATTTAGATATAGATATTTTTCATCCTGTGCTATTTTTCACACACACAGATAAGAAAATATAAGCAAAATAAATTGGTTAAAATACTTCACAAACTTTGTGTTCAGAACCTGAAATTTCTGAGTTGTATTTTGATGAGAGTCTTTGATATCTGTGCTTTTCTACACATTCTTGTGCTGGGTGCTATGAACAGCCTCAGTGAGCAGCATGCCTGGGATTTTCTTCCAAGCATGGTCACCTTTTCTTCAATTTTGATGTCTGTAGATAGGCAATCACAACTGGGTCACAATTCTGCCTGGCCCACTGTGGTGGTTAAGCCACACCCCATTTTCAGATAGTTTTAGAGTTAAAGGAAGATGATAACACAGCATGTTACCAGAAGAAGTGTTATCAAGATATAGGAAAAAGGGAATGGTGCAGGTGGCCATTGCTGTGAACAGGAGATATGAAGGGAGATACAGAAGGCTTCATGGAGAAGGTGGACCTGGATCTGGGCCATGACCAGGTGGAGAGCAAATGGCAGAATGTTTTAAGTAGGAGCACTGGTGAGTTCACGGAGGCTGGAAGCCCCATGAGCATAAGGGAGTGGGAGCCAAGGACTGTGGAGTTAGTCTGAGTGGCAAGAAAAGCCACAGAAGTTTTTAGTCAGGCAGTGCTAGGTGAAAAAGTGTTTTAGGAAGAATGCTCTGGGGTGTGGAAAGAGACTGAGACAAGGGCAACATTCAGGAAGCTGACGAGGGAGCTGAGGGATGAGGACAGAGAACCTGGAGCAGTAGGGCAGAGATAGGTCAGAGTCATGTTCAAGGCTGAAAGTTTCCCTGTGTGGCTTCCTCTCCCCCAGAGATTCTGCGTTTGAACCAGTGGCTCAGAACCTTGCTCCCACCCACTCTCCAGTCCCATGATCCACTTATGGGACCATTGTCTCTTCCAGCAGCTGAAACCCCTGAGCTGGTGGTTCCATGTCTTCCATAAGCAGGGCAGCATGCTGCCTGTAATGACCTAGGCCTTTCAGACACAGATGTACTGATGTGGGTTAAGAGGCAGCCATAGTCACCGGAAACTGCGTTTTCATCATGAAAATTGGATATCGCCTCCTTCTTTTAAAGCAGTGCTTGACTGCGCTGCAACAGGGAAGCTTATCCATGTGGACCACCCAGCTCCCCACCCAGGGATGGCATCTGTGTTGTCCAGAAATGCCTTCCCTCAAGGGTGACCAAGACACTACAAACTAGACAAATAAGCCAAATCTTCAGTGGCTGCCAGTCTAGGAAGCAAGAGGAGGAAAATTGAGGAAGCTACAGGAGTGCTGGGTTTTTGAAGAGACCTCTAGCTCAAAAGAAGGGCATTAATGTAAGGATGACATGGTGGAGAGCCCAGTCAGTGCCTCTATAAGCCCTAACAGTTGTTGTCCTGTCTAGATCAAGGCCACTTGAGGGCTTGGTGCCAGCCCCAGAGGGCCCCTTCATCCCCGCACCCTAATTCCTTCCTGTGGTAACCTCCCTGCCACCTCATGGAGGCCTCCTTGTGTGTGCAGGCCTGTCTCCGAAGTGACTGGATTGAAGCCGTTAAGCTTAAGTCTATTATGACTGAAGATGGATTTAATTCATCCCAGAGGTGAAAGCCATCCTGCTCATGAAAAAGGGTGGTTGAAGGGTGTGTTAACTGCTTAATTTTTACATGGGGTTGAAAATAAACATCTCTTTAAGTTTTGAAGGCTTAATGAATCATAAGATCATTCTAAATTACACACCACAATAATATTCAATTTCTACACATTTCCCCATGTTTCACAGCATACTGAGATTCCACAACTCTTAGTAGTGAGGGCTAGATTTCATTGATGGTAGGAGGTAGTAGGGATTTGTTGAGAATTTCCCTCAAAGAAGATGTGTGCCACATGTATATGCAAGTATGAGCAACTGTACACATGCATGTGTGTAAGGTCAAGGTTTTGGGGAGTGGTGTCCCCATGCACACCATTGTTGGCATTGTTTCATAAAGGGGAAGCAGTCACAGCTGTGCCTCTCCAAGTCTACCAGTGGGTACACATTGGGTGCACATGAAGGTGTTTACAGACCCTGATACTGTATGAAATGCACACAATGCCATGATGCTTATTGCTAAAACTGGCTTTGAAAAGTCCCGTACATGCTGGCCCAGTGGAGTGCACAGGGCTTTGTATGTGCAGCACTGTGGAGTACTTCCTGGGCACACCATGCTGAAGGCACTGAGGACAGTGGAGACACAGCTGTGTGACCATACTTTCTCAAGAGGCATCAGGTTGCTCCAGGGCCATGGACATGGATGTTTATCCTGCAGGGTTTACTCCATTCAATTTGAATAGCAAGTCCCGTGAATGTTAATCTCTGAAAATAGACTTGTTGCTTGATGTCCAGATCAAATAAGACAGTGGGATTGCATCTTCTACACTGAGTTAGAGTCTAAGGGTCTAGCATTCAGTTTGACATCTGGCACACAGAAAACACTCAGAGGCTGTAACAGTTACAGGAGAGTGATGGTGGTGGAGTGTCAGAGCCGGCAGCGACTTTAGAAATGAGGGCAATGAGGGGCGCCTGGGTGGCGCAGTCGGTTAAGCGTCCGACTTCAGCCAGGTCACGATCTCGCGGTCCGTGAGTTCGAGCCCCGCGTCAGGCTCTGGGCTGATGGCTCGGAGCCTGGAGCCTGTTTCCGATTCTGTGTCTCCCTCTCTCTCTGCCCCTCCCCGGTTCATGCTCTGTCTCTCTCTGTCCCAAAAATAAATAAAAAAAAAAAAGAAAAAAAAAGAAATGAGGGCAATGGAAAGGAGTTTTGGCAGAGGCAATGCTTAAACTCAGGCCTGCTGGCTCCTGCCACATCATCAAGCTGCCTCCCTCACATACCGTCTGTTGTCACCTTCAGTCACTTTGGTTGATACTCCCTACCTTGTTATGGACAGACATGAAAATGACTGCTTGGTGTTGCCACATATTGTGGGGACTCTTTTGATTTGGGGAAGTGGCAATTGGTGAAGAGAAGTCTCATTGGCAATCCCCAACCCTGTATTTGTCATCTAATATTAATTTATTATATTTTTTGATTATTTCACTGCTAGAATGTAAGCACCAATGTAAAGGTTGGATTCTTTATTCATGTTTTTTTCACTGGTAGATTCTAAATACCTAGAACAGTGCTGGCAAATAGTAGATGTCCAGTTAACGTTTGTTGAAGGAAGTGAAGTCAATAGCACATGCAAACAAGTGCATGCATGCATGAGCACACACATGCACATGCACATACACACACACACACAATGGTGGAGGGTTGACTTTAGGGAACAAGCCAAAAATCTGCCAATTTAATGAGGCTTGGCAACCATTAGCTCCAGGAACAGGTGTGGTGTGATCTAGGTTGAAATCCCAGCTCTACTACTTATAGTTTACTTCTCATCCTACTCTGGAGATGAGGAAACTGGGAGACTAATAACAATAACAACCTCATAGGGTCCTTGTAAGAATGAAATGAAACAATGGGCATAAATTATGTATAGAATGTTTCCTATGTTCTGTGACTATGTAAGCACATTTTATATTACCTTATTTAATCCTCATAAAGATCTTGAGACACACACGATGATTATTCCCCTTTTAAGAGATAAAAAAAAACCCTGAGGCATAGAGAAGTTGAGTGATTGCTAAATGTCACATAGTTTGTCAGTGGTGGGGCAGGATTCAAACTCAGGCCATCTGGCTATAGAGTCTTTACTCTTGTCAAACTGGGAAATTTCACCTAGATGAGTCCAACCAATTTCCAAATCCAAGTGCTCTTTTGGAGCTTCCTAGTCTTCCTAGGAAAGGTTTTGCCATGCTGTTTTTTGCCATGTGGCCTCAATGTCAATATCAGCTGCCATATTTGTACATTCTGATCTGCTGAAAACACTGATTGCCTTTTTATTCAATCAGGCACCATGTGCCTAATTCTTCTTAAAAGAAGGCCTTGAATATTCATAAGGAATATTTCTTTATGAGTATCACAGTTGCTTTGTCTGTTACTGCTGTTCTCTGCAATAATTAGTATTAGCTACTGACTTTGTCAGCTGCTATTTGGTCTCAAAGTCTCAAGGAGATTCTATGTTCCATAATGATAGTGTCCTACATTTATCTCATTAGGATTGATGTCTCAAACATCCGTAAGGTAGGAGAGTGGAAATCAGGCCTAAGGTCCTAATGTCTTAGGAATACTCCATCTAAGTAATAATTGCATTTTCTGATTTCATGGAGGTTTCTTTGTGATCCTCACTGGGTGTGACTTCTTTGAGTTTGATTTCATGAAAAAGGGGCATGTTACTTCAGATGTATATGCATGTACACACAGTCACATGTGGAGCTAAATTGACAGTCCAATCCCATAAGATCAGGGAAGATTTCTTAGTAGAGACCTTTGCACTGAAGAGAGGGGGGCAAATTATGAGAGAAGAAGGGGAGGCCATCATTACATGCATGTGATGAGGTGAAAAAGCCACCATCAAGGATAATAGGAAGGATTTAGGATGGAATAAAGAGAAGAATGAGACAGGACCTGCAATATGAAGCAGGAGGAGTTCAGTATGTCTGAATTTAGGAGAGGCAGGAAGGGACACAGTGCTTACCTAAGAGTTTACCTGCTGGACAGAGCCTACGAAGTGAACATTTCACCTTGAACTCTAGCTCACTGTGTAATCCTAGAAAATTACTCAGCCTCCCAAACCTCCCTTCTCTCATTGGTTCTGAGCCTGAGAAATGTAAGACCTGTCATGGAACTGGCCACTAGTGATTGAGGAATGGTATGTACCTGGTGCTCTGCTACTGGTGTTATTTGGGCATGCAGTGCATCTCAGTATTGCAAGGGGAGTTTTCCAGACTCAACTCTGAATACAGTGTTCTCAAAAAACAAAAAATCCAGGGGTGCCTGGGTGGCTCAGTAAGTTAAGTGTCCGACTGCAGCTCAGGTCATGATCTCACGGTTTTGGGTTTGAGCCATGTGTCCAGCTCTGTGCTGACAGCTCAGAGCCTGGAGTCTGCTTTGGATTTTGCATCTCCCTCTCTCTCTGCCCCTCCCCTGCTCACACACTTTCACTGTCTCTCAAAAATAAATAAATGTTAAAAACAAAACCCCCCAAAAAATCCAGGGCTGGAAGTAGATTTATCACCTGAGGATGTGGTCTCCCTGGTTGAGTTTCTCACCATGTTGTGATTCAATGGTTTTACAGCCTTCAGCATGTTCCGGAAAGCTGACACCACAGTTGGCAAGACTGTCTTTCTTTTCTTTTCAATTTTGTTTATTTTAAAAAATTTACATCCAAGTTAGTCAGCATATAGTGCAACAAAGATTTCAGGAGTAGATTCCTTAATGCCCCTTACCCATTTATCCCATCCCCCCTCCCACAACCTCTCCAGTAACACTCTGTTTGTTCTCCATATTGAAGAGTCTCTTACGTTTTGTCCCCCTCTCTGTTTTTATATTATTTTTGTTTCCCTTCCCTTATGTTCATCTGTTCTGTGTCTTACAGTCCTTGAGTGAAGTCATATGATATTTGTCTTTCTCTGACTGACTGATTTCGTCTAGCAAAATACCCTCTAGTTCCATCCAAGTAGTTTCAATTGGCAAGATTTCATTCTTTTTGATTGCCAAGTAATATTCCATTGTATATATATATGCCACATATTATCCATTCATCCATTCATCCATCGATGGACATTTGGGCTCTTTCTATACTTTGGCTATTGTTGATAGTGCTGCTATAAACATGGGGGTACATGTGCTCCTTTGAAACAGCATACCTGTATCCCTTGGATAAATACCTAGTAGTGTAATTGCTGGGTCATAGGGTAGTTCTATTTTTAACTTTTTCAGGAACCTCCGTACTGTTTTCCAGAGTGGCTGCACCAGTTTGCATTCCCACCAGCAGTGCAAAAGAGATCCTCTTTCTCCTCATCCTCGCTAACATCTGTTGTTGCCTGAGTTGTTAATGTTAGCCATTCTGAAAGGTGTGAGGTGGTATCTCATTGTGGTTTTGATTTGTATTTCCTTGATGATGAGTGATATTGAGCATTTTTTCATGCATCAGTTGGCCATCTGGATGTCTTCTTTAAATTTATTTTTTATTTTTTAAATTTTTTTACATTTATTTATTTTTGAGAGACAGAGCACAAGTGGGGGAGGGGCAGAGAGAGAGGGAGACACAGAATCCGAAGCAGGCTCCAGGCTCTGAGCCATCAGCAAAGAGCCCGACGCGGGGCTCAAACTCACGAACTGTGAGATCATGACATGAGCTGAAGTCGGATGCTCAACCAACTGAGCCTCCCAGGCGCCTCTACCATTTGGATGTCTTCTTTGGAGAAATGTCTATTCATGTCTTTTGCCCATTTCTTCACTGGATTATTTGTTGTTTAGGTGTTGAGTTTGATAAGTTCTTTATAGATTTTGGATACTAACCCTTTATCTGGTATGTCGTTTGTAAATATCTTCTCTCATTTCATCGGTTGCCTTTTAGTTTTGTTGATTGTTTCCTTCACTGTGCAGAAGCTTTTTATTTTGTTGAGGTCCCAATAGTTCATTTTTGCTTTGGTTTCCCTTGCCTCTGGAGATGTGTTGAGTAAGAAGTTGCTGCAGCCAAGATCAAAGAGGTTTTTGCCTGCTTTCTCCTCAAGGATTTTGATGGCTTCCTGTCTTACATTGAGGTCTTTCATCCATTTTGAGTTTATTTTTGTGTATGGTGTAAAAAAGTGGTCCAGGTTCATTCTTCTGTGTATCTCTGTCCAGTTTTCCCAGCACCACTTGCTGAAAAGACTTTATTCCATTGGATATTCTTTTTTTAGAAAAATTTAATGTTTATTTATTTTTGAGAGAGAGAGAGCGAGAGAGCGAGAGAGCAGGGGTGGAGCAGAGAGAGAGACACAGAATCCAAAGCAGGCTCCAGACTCTGAGCTGTCAGCACAGAACCTGATGCGGGGCTCGAAACCATGGACTGTGAGATCATGACTTGAGCTGAAGTCGGACACATAACCGACTGAGCCACCCAGGCGCCCCTATTCCGTTGGATATTCTTTCCTGCTTTGTCAAAGATTAGTTGGCTATACGTTTGTTGGTCCATTTCTGGGTTTTCTATTCTGTTCCATTGATATATGTGTCTGTTTTTTGTGCCAGTACCAAACTGTCTTGATGATTAAAGCTTTGTAATACATCTTGAAGTCTGGGATTCTGATGCTTCCTGCTTTGTTTTGTTTTGTTTTTTTTTTTCAAGATTGCTTTGGCTATGCGGGGTCTTTTCTGGTTCCATACAAATTTTAGGATTGTTTGTTACAGATGTGTGAAGAATGATGGTGTTATTTTGATAGGTATTGCATTGAATATGTAGATTACTTTGGATAGTATCAACATTTTAAGAATATTTTTTCTTCTTATCCAGGAACATGGAATCTTTTTCCGTTTTTTTGTGTCTTCTTCAATTGCTTTCATAAGCTTTCTATAGTTTTCAGTGCATAGATTTTCACCTCTTTCGTTAGATTTATTCCTAGGTATTTTATGGTTTTTGTTGCAATTCTAAATGTGATTGATTCCTTGATTTCCCTTTCCATTGCTTCATTATTGGTGTATAGGAATGCAACCGATTTCTGTGCATTGATTTTATATCCTGCGACTTTGCTGAATTCATGGATCAGTTCTAGCAGTTTTTTCGTGGAATCTTTTGGGTTTTCCATATAGAATATCATGTCATCTGCGAAGAGTGAAATTTTGACCTCCTCCTTGCAGATTTGGGTGCCTTTTATTTCTTTGTGTTGTCTGATTGCAGAGGCTAAGACTTCCAATACTATATTAAATAACAGTGGTGAGAGTGGACATCCCTGTCGTCTTCCTGACCTTAGCGGGAAAGCTCTCAGTTTTTCCCCATTGAGGGTGATATTAGCATTGGGTCTTTCATATATGGCTTTTATGATCTTGAGGTATGTTCTTTCTATCCCTATTTTCTTGAGGGTTTTTATCAAGAAAGGATGTTGCGTTTTGTCAAATGCTTTCTCTGCATCTATTGAGAGGATCATATGGTTCTTGTCCTTTCTTTTATTGATGTGATGAATCACATTGATTGTTTTGTAGATATTGAACCAGCCCTGCATCCCAGGTACAAATCCCACTTGGTCATGGTGAATAATTTTTTTTAAATGTATTGTTGGATCCAGTTGGCTAATATGTTGTTGAGGATTTTCACATCCATGCTCATCAGGGAAACTGGTCTATGGTTCTCTTTTTTAGTGGGGTCTTTGTCTGATTTTGGAATTAAGGTAATGTGGGCTTCATAGAGTTTGGAAGTTTTCCTTCCATTTCTATTTTTTGGAACAACTTCAAGAGAATAGGTGTTAACTCTTCCTTGAATGTTTGGTAGAATTCCCCTGGAAAGCCATGTGGCCCTGGACTCTTGTTTTTTTGGGAGATTTTTTTTTATTACTAATTCGATTTCTTTACTGGTTATGGATCTGTTCAAATGTTCTATTTCATTGTGTTTCAGTTTTGGTAGTGTATATGTTTCTAGGAATTTTTCCATTTCTTCCAGATATCCCATTTTATTGGCATATAAATGCTCATAATATTCTCTTATTATTGTTCGTATTTTTGCTATATTGGTTGTGATCTCTCCCTTTTCTTTCGTGATTTTATTTATTTGGGTCCTTTCCTTTTTCTTTTTGATTAAACTGGCTTGTGGTTTATCAATTTTGTTAATTCTTTCACAGAACCAGCTTCTGGTTTCATTGATCTGTTCTACTGTTTTTTGTTTGTTTGTTTTTGGTTTTTGGTTTCAATAGCATTGATTTCTGCTCTAATCTTTATTATTTACTGTATTCTGTTGTTTTTGGGTTTTATTTGCTGTTCTTTTTCCAGCTCTTTACAGTGTAAGGTTAGGTTGTGTATCTGAGGCATTTTTTCCTGCTTTAGAAAGGCCTGGATTGCTATATACTTCCTTCTTATGCCTGTCTTTGCTGTGTCCCAGAGGTTTTGGGCTGTCGTGTTATCATTTTCATTAGCTTCCATGTACTTTTTAATTTCCTCTTTAACTTCTTGGTTAGCCCATTCATTCTTTGTTAGGATGTCCTTTAGTCTCCAAGTATTTGTTACCTTTCCATATTTTTTCTTGTGGTTGATTTCAAGTTTCATAGCGTTGTGGTCTGAAAATATGAATGTTATGATCTCAAACCTTTTGTACTTGTTGAGGGCTGATTTGTGTCCCAGTATGTGATCTGTTCTGGAGAACGTTCCATGTGCACTGGAGAAGAATATGTATCCCGCTGCTTTAGGATGAAATGTTCTCAATATATCTGTTAAGTCCATCAGGTCTGGTGTTTCATTCAAAGCCATTGTTTCCTTGTTGATTTTTTGATTAGATGATCTGTCCATTGCTGTGAGTGGGGTGTTGAAGTCTCCTACTATTATGGTATTACTATTGACGAGTTTCTTTATATTTGTGATTAATTGATTTATATATTTAGCTGCTATCACATTTGGAGCATAAATGTTTGCAATTGTTAGGTCTTCTTGGTGGATAGACCCTTTAAATATGATATAATATCTTTTTCATGTCTTGTTGCAGTCTTTATTTTAAAGTCTAGATTGTCTGATATAAGTATGGCTACTCCAGCTCTCTTTTGTTGGCATGATAAGTGGTTCTCCATCCCCTTACTTTCAATCTGAAGGTGTCTTTAGGTCTAAAGTGGGTCTCTTGTAAACAGCATATAGATGGATCTTGTTTTCTTATCCATTCTATTACCCTATGTCTTTTGATTGGTGTATTTAGTCCATTGACCTTTAGAGTGAGTAGTGAAAGGTATGAGTTTATTGCCATTATATTTCTTGTAGAGTTGGAGTTTCTGGTGGTGTTCTCTGGTCCTTTCTTGTCTTTGTTGCTTTTGGTCTTTTTTTTCCCCCCTTCTTTTCTCCCCGTAGAGAGTCCCCCTTAAAATTTCTTGCAGGGGTTGTTTAGTGGTCATAAACTCCTTTAATTTTTGTTTGGGAAACTTTTTTTAATTTCTTCTATTTTGAATGACAACCTTGCTGGATAAAGAATTCTTGGCTGCATATTTTTCCAATTCAGCACATTGAATATATATATATCCTGCCACTCCTTTCTCGCCTGCCAAGTTTCTGTGGCTAGGTTTTCTGCAAACCTGATCTGTCTTCCCTTGTAGGTTAAGGACTTTTTCCCCCCCTTGCTGCTTTCATGATTCTTTCCTTGCCTGAGTATTTTGTGAATTTGACTATGATATGCCTTGTTGATGGCCGGTTTTTGTTGAACCTAATGGGAGTCCTCTGTGCTTCCTGGATTTGATGTCTGTGTCTTTCCCCAGGTTAGTAAAGTTTTCTGCTATGATTTGCTCAAATTACCCTTCTGCCTCCTTTTCTCTCACTTCATATTCTGGGACCCCTATGATTCTGGCGTTCCTTTTTAATGAGTCACTGATGTCTCTAATTCTTAAATTGTGCTCTTTGCCTTAGTCTCCCTCTTTTTTTCTGCTTCGTTATTCTCCATAAGTTTGTCCTCTATATCGCTGATTCACTGCTCTGCCTCATCCATCCTTGCTGCCATGGCATCCATTCGAGATTGCAGCTCAGTTAATATTTTTTATTTCATCCTGACTAGCTTTTGCTTCTTTTATCTCCACAGAAAGGGATTCTAATCTATTTTCAACCCCAGGTAGTATTCTTATTATCGTGATTCTAAATTCTGGTTCAGACATCTTGCTTGTATATGTGTTGATTAAGTTCCTGGATGTCATTTCCTCTGCTCTGTTCTTTTGGGGTGAATTCCTTCATTTCATCATTTTGAAGGAAGAAAAGGAATTAATAAGGTAAAAAAATTAAAATTAAAAAATTAAAAACAACACACACATACACACACACACAAATATCAAATAAATGATGCTGGATCCTAGGTATGTTTTGGTCTGGGTGTTGCAAGAGGCTTGATAGATTAGAGAAAAAAGGTGGGGGGGGGGAGGAAAACGTTTTAAATTTTGAAAAAATGAATACAATGAAATAGAATAAAATGAAATGGTGGAAGTAAAATAGAATTTGAAGAATTTACAAAGAAGTAAAAAATATAGTAGAAAAAAATTAAAGAAAAATAGTTTTAGTAAAAACAGGAAATAAAAATAAATTTTTTCTCTTTCTGTATTCAAGAAAAGAAACAAAAAAGAAAAAGAAAAAAAAAAAGAAATTGAATAGATGGACCAGCAAACAGACTGAAATATGATTGAAATTACATTGTGTTCCCCTAAAAGTCAAACTATGAAGCACTTTATAATCCATAAAATAAGCAGGTAGAGAGACTTGTGGTGTTCCTGAAGAGCGAGTTTGGCCCAGTTGGGCAGGGCTTAGTGTAACGGCTCCATTCTCCACTAGATGGTGCTGCTTAGCTTACAGGGGTGGATTGTGGCGCTTGTAGGTGTGTATTCACGTGCATGAGAGGGGTGAAAATGGTGTCACCCAGCTACCCAGTCTCCAGTATTGGAACTCTGTTCTTCTCAGTCAACAATCATGCACCTGTCCTCTGTATCTGGCTTCTGTCTACTCCCTGAGTCTACACTGTCTGTGACCAAGCCATCAGGTTGTCAGGTGACACCTCCCTCCTGAGTTTTATCTCAGATGCAGCTGTGTTTTCTGACCCTCACTTCTGAGGGACTGTGTGCTACTGCCGATGCCCAGAGACTGTGGCTGGGTGCCAGCCCATCCCAGAAAAAGTTCACACAATCATGTAGCAGAAGCATTTCAGGAATTATGGAAAATCACAACACATATCTGGAACCAGGCTTCAACCTTAATGACCTTGTTCCAGCACCAGCGAATATGGTTATTCTCTGGGGTCTGCTGGGACCTCTGGGGTCTGCTGGGGTGGCCACATGGACTCTATGAAATGTCCTCCCAGCAGCGGAACCGCCTCTCCCCATGTGGCCTGAGAACTCTCTGGACTTCATTCTACTCTTGGGTATTTGCCCTTCTCACCAGAGCACTGCCAGTTATCGAGCTGTGGAGTTTCAGACTGTGCACTCCCTCTGTTTATAGAGTCTTAATGGAATTTAAACCCTCTCCTTTCTCCTTCTCCCTTTTTTTTTTTTCAGTCTCTGCAGCTGTTCCCACTTTTCCACTTTCTCTCCAGCTACTCTTCTTTTTGGGGGAGGGGTGCTTTTCCCATATTACTCCCCCCCCCCACTGGTCTCTGTTCTCTCTCCACAAGCAAAAACAGTCTGCCTTGCAGCTTCTCTGTCTCCCAGTTCACCTGGATGTGCCCCATACCTGCCGAGTTCTGTGGTTCAGGTTGTGCAGATTGTTGTGCTAATCCTCAAATCAGTTTTCTAGGTGTGTAGGATGGTTTAGTGTTGATCTGACTGTATTTCATGGATGCTAGCTGCAAAAAAATCTTCCATGCTTTTCCACCATCTTGGCTCCTCTGCCCTCAGGGAAAGCCTTTCTGAACAAGGTCTGTCAATATGTTTTTCCACTTACAGCATTTATAAATATATGCATGAATACAAATTGTGATGTGTTTATTTATTTGACATCTGTCTCTCTGGCTAATCTATAAGATCCATGAGGGTGGGGGGCATTGTCTGTTTTACCTTTCATGGTACTCCCTGTACCCAGTGCTGCCACAGCCCAAAGGGTGCAAAGTACCCTTTGTAAGGATGATTGATATATCTATAGGAAAATTATTTTAGTGCACTAATTTGTTAGAACAAGGTACTTTATTACCATCTGCTAGAAAGTTATTATAGCAAATATACTATATGCTATTTATGATGTGACTGGTGTTCTCTTAGATACAGTGTTCTTGCACAGTGCACAAACTGAGCAACTGTACCTGGCAACCCTCCCCACCGCCTACCAGTGGTGCATGGACCATAACAAATATTTGTTAAATGAATTAATTAGCTAATGGGGAAGCTACTCCAGGACTAGGGTAAGATCAATGGATTTGGAACATAACAAACTGGAATTTGGATCCTGATATCTCTACCAACTTGCTGGCTTTGGGTGTAAGATGACGTTCATGACCCTGACCTCCTTTCAGGCTTATGAAGATCCAGTGAGATCAATGTGCAGAGCTAATCTACCTGGATCATAGAGCTTCTGTGTAACAGACCCAGTTGGTCCCACACTGTCTCCTTGCCCTCCCTCTGCCTTTGGCTATAGGCTACAACCTTCTTGCCTCTCATCTAGTGCTTCAGCCGCTCTGCCTCAGAGCTTTCTCTAAACTTTTCACTTACTCAACCCTTGAAGGCAGTGCAGGGTGGGATTGCAGGGGGTAAGGAGGAGGGTTGTTAATAGACCAGGGACACCAGTCCTCAGTGGGGAAGCAGTGCCTGGATAAATGCCCAGCCTTTCATTCTTTGGAGAGACAATTCTGAAGTGCACACCCTACAGCTTCCCAGAGAGTCCCCAGCAGGGTAAGCCTCGGTTGCCCACAGTGGTAACCAGTCCAATACCATTGCCAGCTGTTTCTCTCCATTTCTGCCTCCCTCTCCTCCCTCACTCCAGCTTCCTGGAATATAATCCTAAAGAAACCTACCATACCCAAGTCCTTGCCTCAGCTCTGCCTTCAGGAGAACAACTAACATACCCATAATCAAGGAAATCAGACTCTTAGGATCTTTTCTATTTTCTTCCACTGCAGTGTCCTTGAGGAAGAAGCTGTGTTTTCAGCCTAGTCCTTGGGATGCCAGGGACTTTAAGGACAGAAGTGTACTGTGTGAGTGTAAGTGTGTGTGTGTGTGTGTGTGTGTGTGTATGTGCACATTCCCAATGGGATCCTGGTGGGGCTTGGGCTCCTTTTAGGGGAAGAGGGGAAGAAATGAGAGAAGTGGAGGTAAGGGTGGAGCCCAGGAGATGCCCTTCTGATGTTTTTGCCTTGGAAGTGGTTGTCAACTGCTGGGAGAATAGCTCATTATTTCAGACTGGGAAAGAGGTGGCAGCTTCTCTGAGGAGCGCTGACTGGTCTGCCTATTCTTTCTTGAATTTCCATATCAGCTATCGCAACAGAAATTCTACATAATGAAGCACCACACAAGTCAGTGACTAAAAAAAAGTCATTTATTACTGTAATTCATACTGCTGGCACTTTGCTCTAGCCTGGGCATCTATGCTCCATGTGTCTCTGTTCCTTCTCCTGGCACCAGCAGGCTAGCCTGTGCTCACCCTTCTCACAGGGACACCAGAGCCCAGAAAGAGAGCCCTACTTTGCAAGTGCTTTCACGTAGGTCGTGTTTGCCAATATCTCAGCCAAAATAAATCACATGACTGAGGCTGGGTGGGGAATTACTTTCTGTGCATAGCAGATTAAATTGCAAAGGTGGACACAACAAGGGGGAAGAATTGGAGCTATTAAGCATTCTACCTTGGGATAGGGGAGCCTCTCCAGCTTTTCTCCAGAGGAAGAGTCTTTTTCTACAAAGTGTAATTTCAGGGGCTATGACAGTGACATGGTCAGAGCCAGGGAGTGGCCATTGCCTGACCTTTAGAACAAAGTTTTCCACCATTAACTTTAACCTTGGCAAAGTCTGCTTCTGCTGGAACAACTTACCTTGCATCTGTTTAGCATACCCACCAGCCTGAGATACAGGTGCAGCCCTTTCACCAACTTTTCTGATTATCTGTCTAGCAGGAAACCCAGGGCTCCCTGACACCCTTACCCTGATGCCTTGGCTTTGGAGTCCAAGGGCCAGGAAGATGAGAGTCTTCGCTAGTCACTGCTTATTTCCCTTAGAGAGCAAACAGTAATCATGTGGCTCTCCATTGCCTGCCATTCCAGAGATGGCCCTCTTCTCCTTGCTTTTTCCATAGTTACCAGTCTGGACTGTTTACTTCATGGGAAGTTATTTTCTGGAACCCAGAGGCCTTTTGTCACCCATAGGCTCAGGAAGGGACATCTTAATTATCTCAAGGGTCCTCCTCCTGTCAGAACTCTAAATGCAAGGTCAGTCTTAATGCTTTTCCTCCCTTTGCCCTTTTGTGAGTTTGCCCTCCATCTCCCTACCTCCTTTTCCCTGGAGACAGTGGGCCAAATATCCTATTACACCTTTCCTCAGGGCCTCATCTTCCCTCCCCTTGAAGGGGCCACTTAAGCGACTTCTCAAAAACAGAAAGACTTTTTTTCATTAGCTTGAGAAGCTGGCTGGCAGCTTTTCTTGAAAACAAACATAATCACTTTTCCATTTCAGCATGTTGGTGCATTTGTTTATGTTTTGCTTAAGGTTGTGTTTGAGCTCAGGGCCCTGAGGTGAGAAAAAAAATGGAAATCTACAGGTCTGGGTCCATCCCCCACCCCCAGGGCCTGTGCTGCTGTGACATTCCACACCCCACACAAGAGAATCCTTTAGCTCATTTTCCTGTCATCTTTCCCAGGCCAGGATCCAACTTGTTTTGAGTGTGTGGCTGACCCCAAATGTACAGCCCTGCTCTCTGTCCCTGGGCTCTGAAGTCCAAACATCCCCCACCCTCAAAACTGGTTTTAAAAAGCAGGATAGGGGCACGTGGGTGGCTCAGTCAGTTAAGTGTCCAACTTTGACCCAGGTCATGATCTCACGGTTCGTGGGTTTGAGCCCTGTGTTGGGCTCTCTGCTGACAGCTCAGAGCCTGGAACCTGACTCAGATTCTGTGTCTCCCCCTCTCTCTCTGCCCCTCTCCCACTCATGATATGTCTCTCAAAAATAAATAAATATTACAATTTTTTAAAAAAATAAATAAAAAGCAGTATTAAAATGAGGCTAGTGGAAGGAGGAAAGAAGAGGTGTGGCTGGGGGACTTCAGAGCTGCAAATATTTAAGTATCTGCAATTGATTTAAGACCATTCTAATTTAGCAGCTGTCTTGGCACAGCTGGCCATCCTGGCACACAGCAGCCATTTAGCAAAGAATGTATTTAATATGATTTATGCAAGCAATGCCATGAAAGAATCCTAATCAAAATATGGTCTTGGAGGTGGCAACAGCATGGAGTTTTTCTCTGTGTTGAGGCTTGGTTTCCCCTTCACCTTTGGAGGGTCTCTCTCTCTCTCTCTCTGTAGCAAATTGTCTCAAAATTATAAAGACAGTGAATTTTGTCTGTCTGGGCCTTGAGTCTCCATTTTAAACTTCCTTCAATCCCAGATATCTCTGCATATCCAGTTTTCTACTAAGTTCTTTCTATCAATCCATTCAAACACACATCTAGGGCTAATGACCACCCTTGTGCTAGATGAGGTGGATATAGGCTCTGTCCTCAGGAGCTCACATTTTATCAGATAATGCCAATTCCCTACCTATATCCCCTGGCCATGAAAGAAGACATATGTATGGTTGGTGAACAGTTTCCATACATACCTACCATGAACCCTTGAATCTCTGAGCACTTTCTCTGGCCAGATACCCATAGCCTATGGTGTATGGGGTTCAGCCCATGGAAAGGGAAGCAGAAGGGCTGAGATCTTAGCAAAGCAACCCTTAGGCGTTTAGGGGTTCAAAATGAGGGGGAATGAATTCCCCAGATTCCTTGGTCTTTGGTAGGATAATTCCAAATTGTGTCCCATGGAGTTCTTCCTAGCGTCCCCTTCACCATAGTGGTGATCAGCTCACTGTTACCTACTTGGTTTCTCCCTTCCATGTTTCACTTCCCCACCCCTTCATTGATTCTTGGGATTACCTCCAAAGTTAAGTGGAGCCTGAAGATGCAGGTTTGAACCCTGGATCAGCACCTGATACATGTGTGATCTTGGGCAAGCCATTTTGACTTCTGAACCCATTTTCCTATCTTTAAAATCTGTTTATATTATTACTTTTTAAATTGAGACTCAAATGAGATAATGCATGTGAAGTGCAAAAAAAGTACTTTCATTTATTCAATACATATTTTTGGAGATCCTACAATGTTTCAGGCTTATAGCTAACACTTATAGAAGACCTACCTGTTGGGGCACTGTGCTTAGGGCTTCATGCACATTATTTCATTTAATCCGTTCAACACCCTGTGCAAAAGTACTGCCATTATTGTCAAAGATGAAAATAAAGACCATTGGAAATTTAAAAAATAAAGCTGAATCCTTCACCCTTCCCATTGAGGGACTGACTTAAAGTTGTTAATTCTCCTCCTGGAAGAGCTAACAGGGTGTGTCCATTGGCATCACCTGCCTCTTATGTATCTTTAGCCATCATGAGCAGCTCCAAGAAGTCCAGGTGGCCACCTTCTCACTGTGTCCTCAAAGGTCTGCCCTCTGTGCCCACACAACTCAGGTGTTTCTCTGCATCCAAATTCCCTCTTATTCACCATGCCCTGGACACTGCATGACCTCTTCTTCATAAGGCCATTACTTCCATGACATAACTGGCTTTTCTAGCACACAGAAGAAGGCAGACACTTAGAAAAAATGCCAAGACAGAGGAATTTATCCCAAATGAAAGAACAAGATATGGCCATGGCCAGAAATCTAAGCAAAACAGATATAAGTAGCATGCCTTATGGAGAATTTAAAGCAATAATCATAAGGATACTTGCTGGGCTTGATAAAAGAATAGAAGACATCAGTTAGACCCTCATCACAGAAATAAAAAAGTTAAAAAAGAATCAATCAGAAATGAGAAGGCAATAAATGAAATTGGAAACAGGCTTGATATGATGAACAGCAAGCTAGAAGCAGACAAACGAATTAGCAACTTAGAACACAGAGTAAAGGAAAGTAATCAAGCTGAATAAAAGAGAGAAAATAGAATTATTTTTCTAAAATAACCTCCCATGAAGTAAAGAGTCCAGACTGGTAACTAGGGAAAAAGCAAGGAGAAGAGGGTCAGCTCTGGACTGGCAGAGAGAATAGACTTAGGGAATTCAATGAGTCTGTCAAACATAATAACATTCATATCATAGGAGTCCCAAGAGAAGAGAGAGAAAGGGAGGCAGAAAATTTATTTGAAGAAATAATAGCTGAAAACCTCCCTAATCTGGGGAAGGACATAGACATCCAGAAGGTACAGAGAACTCCCATCAAAATCAGCAAAGCAGGCTGACACCCAAGGCATACTGTAATTAAACTTGCAAAATAGTGATAAAGAAAAAATCTTGAGGAAGATGGTGGTGTAGGAGGACGCTGGGCTCACCATGTCCTGCTGATCACTTAGATTCCACCCACACCTGCCTAAATAACCCAGAAAACCACCAAAAGACTAGCAGAATGGATTCTCTGGAGCCAAGCATAGACAAGAGGCCCACAGAAGAGGGTAGGAAGGGTGACAGGTGGTGCACGCTACACGGACTGGCGGGAGGGAGCTGGGGCAGAGGGGCAGACTGATGGCCAAGCAGAGCCCCGGAGTCTGGCTTGCAAAAGTGGAGGGGCTGGACGGAATGTGTTCTGACAGCAAGTGGGACTTAACATCTGGAAGGTTATAAGTTAACAGCTCTGCTCAGCGAGCAGGAGGGCTGGAGGAAAATGGGAGGGAGAGTTCAGCCCCGGACAACAGAACACAGCTTGGAGGGGAACAAAGGCGCTTGCCAGCGCCATCTCCCTCGCCCATCCACCAGCCAAAATCCCAAAGGGAACCAGTTCCCGTGAGGGAAATTGTTTGCACTGTGCAAACACCCAACGCTGTGCTTCTGCGGATCCAACCCTCCAGCGGCAGGTCTGACTCCCTCCCGGTGCTGCAGAGTCCCTCCCGAAGTGGACCTCTGAAGGAAAAGCGAGCTAAGCCTGCTCCTCCTACCCCTGTGCACTTTTCTGATCCACCCCAGCTAATATGCCAGATCCCCAGCACCACAAGCCTGGCAATGTGCAAGCAGCCCAGATGGTCCACGCCACCTCACAGTGAATCCCGGCCCTAGGAGAGGAGAAGAGAAGGTACACACCAGTCTGACTGTGGCTCCAGCGGTGGGCTGGGGGCAGACAGCAGGTCTGACTGCAGCCCCCCCCACCAACACAAGTTATTCAAGACAGCACAGGGTAAGTGCCCTGCAGTTCTGCACCACTCCAGGGACTATCCAAAATGAAGAAACGGAAGAATTCCCCTCAAAAAAACCTCCAGGAAATAACAACAGCTAACGAACTGATCAAAAACGATTTAAACAATATAACAGAAAGTGAATTTAGAATAATAGTCATAAAATTAATCGCTGGGCTTGAAAACAGTATAAAGTACAGCAGAGAATCTCTTGCTACAGAGATCAAGAGACTAAGGAACAGCCAGGAGGAGCTAAAAAATGCTATCAATGAACTGCAAAATAAAATGGAGACGACCACAGCTCGGATTGAAGAGGCAGAGGAGAGAATAGGGGAACTAGAAGATAAAATTATGGAAAAAGAAGAAGCTGAGAAAAAGAGAGATAAAAAAATCCAGGAGTATGAGGGGAAAATTAGAGAACTAAGTGATGCACTAAAGATAAATAATCTACGCATAATTGGTATTCCAGAGGAGGAAGAGAGAGGGAAAGGTGCTGAAGGGGTACTTGAAGAAATAATAGCTGAGAACTTCCCTGATCTGGGGAAGGAAAAAGGCATTGGAATCCAAGAGGCACAGAGAACTCCCTTCAGATGTAACTTGAATCAATCTTCTGCACGACATATCATAGTAAAACTGGCAAAATAGAAAGGATAAAGAGAAAATTCTGAAAACAGCTAGAGATAAATGTGCTCTAACATATAAAGGGAGACCTATATGACTCGTGACCGATCTCTCTACTGAAACTTGGCAGGCCAGAAAGGAATGGCAGGAGATCTTCAATGTGATGAACAGAAAAAAATATGCAGCCGAGAATCCTTTATCCAGCAAGTCTGTCATTTAGAATAGAAGGAGAGATAAAGGTCTTCCCAAACAAAAACTGAAGGAATTCAACACTAAACCAGCCCTACAAGAGATCCTAAGGGGGATCCTGTGAGACAAAGTACCTGAGACATTGCTACAAGCATGAAACCTACAGACATCACAGTGATTCTAAACCCATATCTTTCTATAATAAAACTGAATGTAAATGGACTAAATGCGCCAACCAAAAGACATAGGGTATAAGAATGGATAAAAAAACAGGACCCATCTATTTGCTGTCTACAAGAAACTCATTTTAGACCTGGGGACACCTTAGATTGAGAGTGAAGGGAAGGAGAACTTTTTATCATGCTACTGGAAGTCAAAAGAAAGCTGGAGTAGCCATACTTATATCAGACAAACTAGACTTTAAATTAAAGGCTGTAACAAGAGATGAAGAAGGGCAATATAAAATAACTACAGGGTCTATCCATCAAGAAGAAATAACAATTATAAATGTCTATGCGCCAAATACGGGAGCCCCCAAATATATAAAACACCCAACTCACTCAACTCACAAACATAAGCAACCTTATTGACAAGAATGTGGTAATTTCAGGGGACTTTAATACCCCACTTAAAACAATGGATAGATCATCTAGACACATGGTCAATATAGAAACAAGGACCCTGAATGATACATTGGATCAGACGGACTTGACAGATATATTTAGAACTCTGCATCCCAAAGCAACAGAATATACTTTCTTCTCAAGTGCACATGGAACATTCTCCAAGATAGATCACATACTGGATCACAAAACAGCCCTTCATAAGTATACAAGAATTGAGACCATACCATGCATACTTTCGGACCACAATGCTATGAAGCTTGAAATCAACCACAGGAAAAAGTCTGGAAAACCTCCAAAAGCATGGCCATGAAAGAACACCCTACTAAAGAATGAATGGGTCAACCAGGCAATTAGAGAAGAAATTAAAAATTATATGGAAACAAATGAAAATGAAAATACAAGAATCCAAAAGCTTTGGGATGCAGTGAAGGCAGTCCTGAGAGGAAAATACATTGCAATCCAGGCCTATCTCAAGAAACAAGAATAATTCCAAATACAAAATCTAACAGCACACCTAAAGGAAATAGAAGCAGAACAGCAAAGACACCCCAAACCCAGCAGAAGAAGAGAAATAATAAAGATCAGAGCAGAAATAAACAATATAGAATCTAAAAAAGCTGTAGAGCAGATCAATGAAACCAAGAGTTGGTTTTTTGAAAAAATAAACAAAATTGACAAACCTCTAGCCAGGCTTCTCAAAAAGAAAAGGGAGATGACCCAAATGGATAAAATCATGAATGAAAATGGAATTATTACAACCAATCCCTCAGAAATGCAAGCAATTATCAGGGAATACTATGAAAAATTATATGCCACCAACTGGACAACCTGGAAGAAATGGACAAATTCCTAAACACCCACACGCTTCCAAAACTCAATCAGGAGGAAATAGAAAGCTTGAACAGACCCATAACCAGCGAAGAAATTGAATCAGTCATCAAAAATCTCCCAACAAACAAGAGTCCAGGACCAGATGGCTTCCCAGGGGAGTTCTACCAGACGTTTAAAGCAGAGATAATACCTTTCCTTCTCAAGCTCTTCCAAGAAATAGAAAGGGAAGGAAAACTTCCAGACTCATTCTATGAAGCCAGTATTATTTTGATTCCCAAACCAGACAGAAACCCAGAAAAAAAAACCAAACTACAGGCCAATGTCCCTGATGAATATGGATGCAAAAATTCTCAATAAGGTACTAGCAAATCGAATTCAACGGCATATAAAAAGAATTATTCACCATGATCAAGTGGGATTCATTCCTGGGATGCAGGGCTGGTTCAACATTCGCAAATCAATCAACGTGATACATCACATTAATAAAAGAAAAGATAAGAACCATATGATCCTGTCAATCGATGCAGAAAAGGCCTTTGACAAAATCCAGCACCCTTTCTTAATAAAAACCCTTGAGAAAGTCGGGATAGAAGGAACATACTTAAACATAATAAAAGCCATTTATGAAAAGCCCACAGCTAACATCATCCTCAATGGGGAAAAACTGAGTGCTTTCCCCCTGAGATCAGGAACACGACAGGGATACCCACTCTCACCGCTGTTGTTTAACATAGTGTTGGAAGTGCTAGCATCAGCAATCAGACAACAAAAGGAAATCAAAGGCATCAAAATTGGCAAAGATGAAGTTAGGCTTTCACTTTTTGCAGATGACATGATACTATACATGGAAAATCCGATAGACTCCACCAAAAGTCTGCTAGAACTGATACATGAATTCAGCAAAGTTGCAGGATACAAAATCAATGTACAGAAATCAGTTGCATTCTTATACACTAACAATGAAGCAACAGAAAGACAAATAAAGAAACTGATGCCATTCACAATTGCACCAAGAAGCATAAAATACCTAGGAATAAATCTAACCAAAGATGTAAAAGATCTGTATGCTGAAAACTATAGAAAGCTTATGAATGTATTTGAAGAAGATATAAAGAAATGGAAAAACATTCCGTGCTCATGGATTGGAAGAATAAATATGTCAAAATGTCAATACTACCCAAAGCTATCTACACATTCAATGCAATCCCAATCAAAATTGCACCAGCATTCTTCTCGAAACTAGAACAAGCAATCCTAAAATTCATATGGAACCACAAAAGGCCCCGAATAGCCAAAGTAATTTTGAAGAAGACCAAAGCAGGAGGCATCACAATCCCAGACTTTAGCCTCTACTACAAAGCTGTCATCAAGACAGCATGGTGGCACAAAACAGACACAGAGACCAATGGAATAGAATAGAAACCCCAGAACTAGACCCACAAACGTATGGCCAACTCATCTTTGACAAAGCAGGAAAGAACATCCAATGGAAAAAAGACAGTCTCTTTAACAAATGGTGCTGGGAGAACTGGATAGCAACATGCAGAAGGTTGAAACTAGACCACCTTCTCACACCATTCACAAAAATAAACTCAAAATGGATAAAGGATGTGAGACAGGAATGTGAGACAGGAAACCATCAAAACCCTAGAGGAGAAACAGGAAAAAACCTCTCTGACCTCAGCCACAGCAATTTTTTACTTGACACATCTCCAAAGACAGGTGAATTAAAAGCAAAAATGAATGATTGGGACCTCATGAAGATAAAAAGCTTCTGCACTGCAAAGGAGACAATCAACAAAACTAAAAGGCAACCAATGGAATGGGAAAAGATATTTGCAAATGACATATCGGACAAAGGGCTAGTATCCAAAATCTATAAAGAGCTCACCAAACTCCACACCTGGAAAACAAATAACCCAGTGAAGAAATGGGCAGAAAACATGAATAGACACTTCTGTAAAGAAGACATCCGGATGGCCAATAGGCACATGAAAAGATGCTCAACGTCGCTCTTTATCAGGGAAATACAAATCAAAACCACACTCAGATATCACTTCACGCCAGTCAGAGTGGCCAAAATGAACAAATCAGGAGACTATAGATGCTGGAGAGGATGTGGAGAAACGGGAACCCTCTTGCACTGTTGGTGGGAATGCAAACTGGTGCAGCCACTCTGGAAAACAGTGTGGAGGTTCCTCAGAAAATTAAAAATAGACCTACCCTATGACCCAGCAGTAGCACTGCTAGGAATTTACCCAAGGGATACAGGAGTACTGATGCATAGGGGCACTTGTACCCCAATGTTTATAGCAGCACTCTCAACAATAGTCAAATTGTGGAAAGAGCCTAAATGTCCATCAACTGATGAATGGATAAAGGAATTGTGGTTTATATACACAATGGAGTACTACGTGGCAATGAGAAAGAATGAAATATGGCCCTTTGTAGCAACGTGGATGGAACTGGAGAGTGTGATGCTAAGTGAAATAAGCCATACAGAGAAAGACAGATACCATATGTTTTCACTCTTATGTGGATCCTGAGAAACTTAACAGAAACCCATGGGGGAGGGGAAGGAAAAAAAGAGGTTAGAGTGGGAGAGAGTCAAAGCATAGGAGACTCTTAAAAACTGAGAACAAACTGAGGGTTGATGGAGGGTGGGAAGGAGGAGAGGGTAGGTGATGGGTATTGAAGAGGGCATCTTTTGGGATGAACACTGGGTGTTGTATGGAAACCAATTTGACAATACATTTAATATATTTAAAAAAGCAGAAAAAAGAAAAAATCTTCAAAGCAGCAAGACAAAAGAGGTCTTTAACTTAAAATGGAAAACACATAAAGCTAGCTGGAGATTTCTCAGAGGAAAGTTCGCAAGCCAGAAGGGAATGGCATGATACATTCAAAGTTCTAAATGGGAAAAATCTACAGCCAAGAATACTCTATTCAGCAAGGTTATCATTCCGAATAGAAGGAGAGGTATAGAGTTTTTCAGAGAAACAAAAACAAAAGGAGTTCATGATCACTAAAGCAGCCCTGCAAGAAACATTAAAGGGGACTCTTTGAGTGGGAAGGAAAGACCAAAAGTGACAAAGACAAGATAAGAACAGAGAAAATCTCCAGAAACAATGACAAAACAAGTAATAAAATGGCACTAAATACATATCTATCAATAATTATGTAGTGGACTAAGTTCTCCAATTAAAAGACCTAAGGTGTCAGAATGGATAAAACACAATACACTGCTTTCAAGAGACTCATTTTATTTTTTTTATTTTTATTTTTTATTTTTTTATTTTATTTATTTATTTATTTTTATTTTTTTTCCAATATATGAAGTTTATTGTCAAATTGGTTTCCATACAACACCCAGTGCTCATCCCAACAGGTGTCCTCCTCAATGTCCATCACCCACTTTCCCCTCCCTGCCACCCCCCAACAAACCTCAGTTTATTCTCAGATTTTAAGAGTTAGAGACTCATTTTAGACCTAACGTCATTTGAAGGTTGAAACTGAGGGGGTAGAGAAACATTTATCATTCGAATGGATGTCAAAAGAAAGCAGGAATAGTATTGGACAAACTAGACTTTAAGACAAAGACTATAAAAAGAGACAAATAAGGGCACTATATAATCAAAAAAGGGAAAATCCAACAAGAAGATATAACAATTATAAATATTTATGCACCAAGCATGAAAACACCTAAGTATATAAAACAATCAATAACAGACAAAAAATAAGTAATTGATTATAGGATAATAATAGTAGGGGACTTTAACACCCCACTTACATGAATGGGCAGATTATCTAAACAGAAAAGCAACAAGAAACAATGGCTTTGAATTACACACTAGACCAGATGGACTTAACATATATATTCAGGATATTCCATCCTCAAACAGTAGAAAGCTTTTCAAGTACACATGGAACATTGTCCAGAATAGATCACATATTAGGTCACAAATCAGACTCAACAAGTACAAAAATATTGAGGTCATGCCATTCACATTTTCCGACCACAACTCTATGAAAATAGAAGTCAACCACAAGAAAAATATTGAAAAGACCACAAATACACGGAGGTTAAACAACATGCTACTAAACAATGAATGAGTCAACCAGGAAATCAAAGAATAAATTAAAAAAAAATACATGGAAACAAATGAAAATAAAAACATGACATCCAAAACCTTTGGGATGCAGCAGAAGTGCTCATAAGAGGGAAGTATATAGCAATACAGAAGCAAGAAAAATCTCAAATAAACAGGCTAACTTTATGCCTCAAGGAGCTAGAAAAGAAAAACAAATGAAGCCTAACATCAACAGAAGGAAGGGAATATAGCAGAAATAAAGGATATATAAACTAAAACAAACAACCCCCACCCCCAAAACCCAGTAGAACAGATCAATGAAACGAGATGGTTTTTTGAAAATATTAATAAAATTGATAAATCTTTTGTCAGACTTATCAAATGAAAAGAGTTAGGACTCAAATAAACAAAATCACAGTTCAGAGAGGAGCAATAACAGCCAACACCACAGAAATACAAACAATTATAAGAGAATATTATGAAAAACTATATGCCAACCAATTGGACAACCTAGAAGAAATGGATAGATTTTTAAAAACATATAAAGTGCCAAAACTGAAACAGGAAGAAATAAAAACCTTGAACAGACTGATGGCTAGCAGAGAAATTCATTCAGTAATCAAAAACCTCCCAACAATAAAAAATCCAGGGCCAAATGGCTTCCCAGGGGAATTCTACCAAATACTTGAAGAGGAGTTAATACGTATTCTTAACTATTCCAAAAAATAGAAAAGGAAGGAAAACTTCCAAATTCATTCTATGAGGCAGTAATACCAAAACCAGATAAAGACTCCACTAAAAAAGAGAACTACAGGTCAATGTCCCTGATGAACATAGATGCAAAAATTCTCAACAAAATACTAGCAAACTAAATCCAATGATATATTAAAAAAAATCATTCACTGTGATCAAGTAGGATTGATTCTGGGATTGCAAGTATGGTTCAATATCCTCTATCAATCAGTGTGATAACTCACAATAAAAGAAAGGATAAGAACCATATGATAATTTCAATAGATGCAGAAAAAACATTTGATAAAGTACAATAGCCATTCATGATAAAAACAACCACCAACAAAAACCACCATGTTCAGAGGGAACATGCCTCAACATACTAAAGGCCATATATGAAACACCCACAGCTAAAATCATCCTTAATGGGAAAATACTGAAAGCTTTCCCCCTAAGGTCAGGAACAAGATAAGGATGCCCATTCTCACCACCATATTCAACATAGTATTGGAAGTCCTGACCACAGCAATCAGATAACAAAAAGAAATAAAAGGCATCCAAACCAGCAATCAAGAAGTAAAACTTTCCCTATTTGCAGATGAGATGATACTCTATATAGAAAACTCAAAGGGGAGCCTGGGTGGCTCAGTTGGCTAAACGTCTGACTCTTGATTTTGGCTTGGGTCATGGTCTCACGGTTCATGGGATCAAGTCCTGCAGCTTGCTTTGAATTCTATCTCTTTCTCTCTCTCTCCCCCATCCCTCCCCTCTCTCAAAATAAATAAATAAACCTTAAAAAAACCCAAAGGACTCCACCAAAAAACTTCTAGAACTGATAAACAAATCAGTAAATATACAGAAGTCTGTTACATTTCTATATACCAAGAATGAAGCAGCAGAAAGAGAAATTAAGAAATCAATCCCATTTACAGTTGCGTTAAAAACCATAAGATACCTAGGAATAAACCTGACTAAACAGGTGAAACACTTGTTCTCTGAAAACTATAAAACACTGATGAAAGTAATTGGAGATAACACAAAAAAATGGAAAAACATTCCAACCTCATGGATTGGAAAAACGAGTAATGTTATGATGTCCATACTACCCAAAGCAATCTACACATTTAATGCAATCTCTATCAAAATATCACTAGCATTGTTCACAGAGCTAAAACAAGCAATCCTAAAATTTGTATGGAACAACAAAAGACCTTGAATAGCCAAAACAACCTTGAAAAAGAAAAACAAAGCTGGAGGCATCACAATTCCAGACTTCAAGTTATATTACAAAGGTGTAGTAATCAAAACAATGTGGTACCAGCACAAAAACAGACACATAGATAAGTGGAACAGAATAGAAGACTCAGAAATGAACCCATGACTATATGGTCAATTAATCTTTGACAAAGCAGGAATGAGTATCCAATGGGAAAAGACTGTCTCTTCAACAAATGGCATTGGGAAAACAGGACAGCAACATGCAGAAGAATGAAACTGGACTGCTTTCTTACACCATACACAACAATAAACTAAAAATTGATGAAAGACAAATGGGAGACTTGAAACCATCAAAATCCTAGTGGAGAACACACCTGTAGCAGCTTCTTTCTAGATATGTATCCTGAGGCAAGACAAACAAAAGCAAAAATAAACTATTAGGACTTCATCAAAATAAAAATCTTCTGCACAGCAAAGGAAACAATCAACAAAATTAAAAGGCAACCTACAGAATGGGAGAAGATATTTGCAAATGACATATCTGTTAAGGGGTTGGTATCCAAAATATATAAATAATGTATACAACTCAACACCCAAAAAACTCCCCAAATAATCCAATTAAAAATGGGCAGAAGACACAAATATACATTTTTTCCAAAGATATACAGATGGCCAACAGACACATGAAAAGATGCTCAACATCACTGATCATTAGGGAAATGCAAATCAAAACTATAATGAGATGTCACCTCACACCTCCCAGAATGGCTAAAATCAACACAAGAAACAACAGGTGTTGGTGAGGATGCGGAGAAAGGGGAACAATTGTACACTGTTGATGGGAATGGAAACTGGTATAGCAACTGTGAAAAACAGTATGGAGATTCTTCATAAAGTTAAAAATGGAACTACCCTATGATCCATGAATTGCACTACTATTTACCCCCAAAATACAAAAAAAAAAAAAAAAAAAAAACTAATTAAAAGTTATACATGCTTCCTGATGTTTATAGCAACATTATCTACAATAGCCAAATTATGGAAATAAAGAGGCCAACTGTCCATTGACTGATGAATGGATAAAGAAGAAATAGTATGTACATATGCAATGGAATATTAATCAGCCATAAAAAGAATGAAATCATGCCATTTGCAATGATGTGGATGGAACTGGATGCTAAGCAAAAGAAGTCAGGTTAAAGATAAATATCATATGATTTCACTCATATATGGAATCTAAGAAACAAAACAAACTAGCAAAGGGAGGAGAGAGAGAGAGAGAGAGAGAGAGGCAACCCGAGAAGCAAACTCTTAACTGTAGAGAACAAACTGATGGTTACCAGAGGGGAGGTGGGTGGGGGGGATGGGTGAAACAGGTGATGGGGATTAAGGAGTGCATTTGTTGTGATGAGCAAGTGTTGTATATGTAAGTGTTGAATCACTATAATGCATATCTGAAATAATAATACAATGTGTGTTAAGTAACTGGAATTTAAAAACTTAAAAAATAAAAAATAAAGCTGATTTATGAACTCTGGGAGATAAGAAGGGAATACTCACCAATGAAGTAATTCACTAAAGCCAGGGTTTTGAAATGCTAGGAAAGGAGGCATATGGTTCATGGTACTTATATTGATTAAGGATTGAAAGCCCGCACTCCAGTAGGACTGAGTAAGTCCACGGGTCTAAACACAACTAGTTTAAAGAAAACCCATGTTTATTGAACAGGAAGGAAACTTCAGATACCCAGTACAGTGTCTGGCACTCTTGAGCACTCAAAATCATGGTCCATGTAGGGGAGGAAAAAGTTTCTCTCAAACCTTCTGGGTTCCATAGCTGGGTCTATGAAACAGACAATAGGGAAATTAATAGGAGAAAAGTTTTACGAATCTACTAATTTTTAGTATTATGTGCATGGCAGCATCAGGAAAAAAAAGGTGAATTCCTAAAAAAATCAGTGAATTTTGAGAGCTCATATGCCATGTTAATTGCAGAAGGGGGAGGGGAATGCAGGCCATTCAGCGGGGCGGTTGATTTTTAGGAAAGATAGATGGGTCCTTAGCATAATAGATGGGATGTATGACAGTTTGTGATAAAGTTTGTCTTTTTGGTGTCAACTTCTGGTATCATTTTTATGTAACAAGAGTCAATCCTCCCTGGTGAATAAAACTCCTGGGGAGGAAATTAAAGACAATTGAGGTCCTTCTGCAAGGTTTGTCTTTAGACAGAAAAAGAGCATTCAGAGAAACTCTCTCTGCATTTACTGTTTTTCAAGTGTTGTCAGTTAAAAATACTCATTATACCAAAGTGGCATAGTTTGAGAGGGTATGTCTTGAACTCCTTCATCTTGAACAACTTAAGCTGGTGAGAACAGAGTTCAGGCTTGTATGCGTTGGGCAAGCTGCAGGACATTTTCTTTCTTTCTTTTTTTTTCAAGTGAAAATTCTTTTTTTTTCAATTTTTTTTCAATTTTATTTTTAAAATTTACATCCAAGTTAGCATATAGTGCAACAAAGATTTCAGGAGTAGATTCCTTAATGCCTCTTACCCATTTAATCCATCCCCCCTCTCACAACCTCTCCAGTAACCCTCTTTTTGTTCTCCATATTGAAGAGTCTCTTATATTTTTGTCCCCCGCCCTGTTTTTACATTATTTTTGTTTCCCTTCCCTTATGTTCATCTGTTCTGTAACTTAAAGTCCTTATATGAAGTGAAGTCATATGATATTTGAGTGAAGTCGTATATTTGTCTTTCTCTGACTGACTGATTTCGCTTAGCAAAATACTCTCTAGTTCCATCCAAGTAGTTGCAAATGGCAGGATTTCATTCATTTTGATTGCCGAGTAATATTCCATTGTATATATATATGCCATATCTTATCCATTAATCCATTCATCCATTGATGTACATTTGGGCTCTTTCCATACTTTGGCTATTGTTGGTAGTGCTGCTATAAACATTGGGGTGCATTTGCCCCTTTGAAACAGCATACCTGTATCCCTTGGACAAATACCTAGTAGCGCAATTGCTGGATCACAGGGTAGTTCTATTTTTAACTTTTTCAGGAACCTCCATACTGTTTTCTAGAGTGGCTGCACCAGCTTGCATTCCCACCAGCAGTGCCAAAGACATCCTCTTTCTCTGCATCCTCGCTAACATCTGTTGTTGCCTGAGTTGTTAATGTTAGCCATTCTGAAAAGTGTGAGGTGGTATCTCATTGTGGTTTTGATTTGTATTTCCTCGATGATGAGTGATATTGAGCATTTTTTCATGTGTCGGTTGGCCATCTGGATGTCTTCTTTGGAGAAGTGTCTGTTTTTGTCTTTTGCCCATTTCTTCACTGGATTATTATTTTTTGGGGGGTGTTGAGTTCGATAAGTTCTTTATAGATTTTGGATACTAACCCTTTCACTGATATGTCACTTGCAAACATCTTTTCCCATTCCATCGGTTGTCTTTTAGTTTTGCTGATTGTTTCCTTCGCTGTGCAGAAGTTTTTATTTTGATGAGGTCCCAATGGTTCATTTTTGGTTTTGTTTCCCTTGCCTCCAGAGATGTGTTGAGTAAGAACTTGCTGTGGCCAAGATCAAAGAGGTTTCTGCCTGCTTTCTCCTCGAGGATTTGATGGCTTCCTGTCTTACATTGAGGTCTTTCATCCATTTTGAATTTATTTTTGTGTATGGTGTAAGAAAGTGGTCCAGGTTCATTCTTTTGCATGTCACTGTTCAGTTTTCCCAGCACTACTTGCTGAAGAGACTGTCTTTATTCAATTGTATATTCTTTACTGCTTTGTCCAAGATTAGTTGGCCACACGTTTGTGGGTCCATTTCTGTGTTCTGTATTCTGTTCCATTGATCTGTCTGAGTGTCTGTTTTGGTGCCAATACCATGCTTTTTTGATGATTACAGCTTTGTAGTATAGCTTGAAGTCCGGGATTCTGATGCCTCCTGCTTTGGTTTTCTTTTTCAAGATTGTTTTGGCTATGTGGGGTCTTTTCTGGTTCCATACAAATTTTAGGATTTGTTTGTTACAGATGTGTGAAGAATGATGGTGTTATTTTGATAGGTATTGCATTGAATATGTAGATTACTTTGGATAGTATCAACATTTTAACAATATTTTTTCTTCCTATCCAGGAGTACGGAATCTTTTTCCATTTTTTTTGTTCCTTCTTCAATTGCTTTCATAAGCTTTCTATAGTTTTTAGTGTATAGATTTTTCACCTCTTTGGTTAGATTTATTCCTAGGTATTTTATGGTTTTTGGTGCAATTGTGAATGGGATTGATTCCTTGATTTCCCTTTCTGTTGCTTCATTATTGGTGTACAGGAATGCAACCGATTTCTGTGCATTGATTTTATATCCTGCAACTTTGCTGAATTCATGGATCAGTTCTAGCAGTTTTTTCGTGGAATCTTTTGGGTTTTCCATATAGAATATCATGTCATCTGCGAAGAGTGAAATTTTGACCTCCTCCTTGCAGATTTGGGTGCCTTTTATTTCTTTGTGTTGTCTGATTGCAGAGGCTAAGACTTCCAATACTATGTTGTATAACAGTGGTGAGAATGGACATCCCTGTCTTCTTACTGACCTTAGTGGGAAAGCTCTCAGTTTTTCCCTGTTGAGGATGACATTAGCGTTAGGTCTTTCATATATGGATTTTATGATCTTGAGGTATGGTGCTTCTATCCCTACTGTCTTGAGGGTTTTTATCAAGAAAGGATGCTGCGTTTTGTCAATTCTTTCTCTGCATCTATTGAGAGGATCATATGGTTCTTGTCCTTTCTTTTATTGATGTGATGAATCACATTGATTGTTTTGTGGATATTGAACCAGCCCTGCATCCTGGGTATAAATCCCACTTGGTCGTGGTGAATAATTTTTTTAATGTATTGTTGGATCCAGTTGGCTAATATCTTTTGAGGATTTTCGCATCCATGTTCATCAGGGAGATTGGTCTATAGTTCTCCTTCTTAGTGGGGTCTCTGTCTGGTTTTGGAATTAAGGTAATGCTGGCTTTATAGAGTTTGGAAATTTTCTTTATATTTCTATTTTTTTGGAACAGCTTCAAAAGAATAGGTGTTAAATCCTCCTTAAATGTTTTGTAGAATTACCCTGGAAAGCCATCTGTCCCTAAACTCTTGTTTTTTGGGAGATTTTTGATTATTAATTTGATTTCTTTACTGGTTATGGGTCTGTTCAAATATTCTATTTCTTTCTGTTTCAGTTTTGGTAGTGTATATGTTTCTAGGAATTTTTCCATTTCTTCCAGATTGCCCATTTTATTGGCATATAAATGCTCATAATATTCTCTTATTATTGTTTGTATTTCTGCTGTGTTGGTTGTGATCTCTCCTCTTTCATTCTTGATTTTATTTATTTGGGTCCTTTACTTTTTTTTTTTTTTTTTTTTTGAACAAACTGGCTAGTGGTTTATCAATTTTGTTAATTCTTTCAAAGAACCAACTTCTGGTTTCATTTATCTGTTCTACTGTTTTGTTTTGTTTTGTTTTTTGTTTTGTTTTTGGTTTCAATAGCATTAATTTCTGCTCTAATCTTTATTATTTCCTGTCTTCTGCTGTTTTGGCATTTTATTTGCTGTTCTTTTTCCAGCTCTTTAAGGCGTAAGGTTAGGTTGTGTATCTGAGACCTTTCTTCCTTCTTTAGGAATCCCTGGCTTGCTATATACTTCCCTCTTATGTCTGTCTTTGCTGCATCCCACAGGTTTTGGGTTGTGGTGTTATCATTTTCATGAACTTTTAAATTTCCTCTTTAACTTCTCGGTTAGTCCATTCGTTCTTTAGTGGGATGTTCTTTAGTCTCCAAGTATTTGTTACTTTTCCAAATTTTTTCATGTGGTTGATTTCGCTGCAGGACATTTTCTAATGCATTCACATTAGTGAATGATAAAGCAAAGCAGGGCATTTTCTATTTATGTATCAGCCTTGATTTGTAGTGGAGGAGACTGAGGCCAAAAGATAAAGAAATTGTTCAAACTCACATAGGAGCAACAATTTGAACCCAGAATAACTTTAAGGTCCTTTTTTTTAAAGCTTGCACTTCAAACCACAATTCTGTATTTGTTACCATTTAAAAAGAAAGGTGTTTTTAGGCTTAGTCTGTGGAATTTAATTCCAGGCAAGAGGGCACAGGTGGAGAAATCTTTTTATAGGGTAGAGGAAACTTCTCTAGATTCACTCCCTTTCTGATTTCTGGCACAGAGAAAACTGGGCTGGTGAGGCTGGAATGAAAGCCTGGCTAGAGGGCTGGTCTTAGTGGTAGACTTGTGCCAGACCTTGAGAAGTTGTGAAGAGCTCTCTAAAACCTGCCTGATGCTGCCTCCCCTGGTGGCAGCACCCCACTGCCTGTCTCATATCCCTAAATGCCCCATTTCTCTTCAATAATTACCATTCCAAAAGGTACTTCAATGAGGAAAGCCAAGGCTGAGTTGTCAGCCTAGCTGCAAATCAAAATTATTTGACACATTCATTTTTGGGATTTCATGTGGATCTTGATGTTCCCCAAAAGGAAATGCACAGAATCTATAAAAGGGAGAAGAAGAAAGTTTTTTGCTTTGGACGATTCACATATGATATAAGTTACTAAGGAATTAGCATTTCTACATAATATGAGTGGTATGAGCAGTCAATAGAAAGTAATGAATCCTATGCAATCAATATACAATAAATTCAGGGGTCAGGAAGGGGCATAGATTGGAAACATTCCATGAGAGAGGCACTGGTGTGGAGGAAGAGGTCTGTCAGCAGCCCTGCAGTAATTACCAGTGCACCTGGGAAGGGATCTGAGAAATGAGGGAAATAAAATAGAAAAGCAGCAACTCCAGAGCCACCATGTGTCTTGGAGATTCCCTGAAGATGGAGTATAAATACCACAAGTAGTGAGCACCAGGCCCTTGGCCTCCAGTGTGGCCTGTTTGGTTTATGGACTTCATTGAGCTCTGGTTTTAGATTTGGGCTGCGAAACTGTTTTTCAGTTTTGGTTGTGCATTAGAATCAACTGGGGGAGGGTGGTGCTTTTTAAAATATACAGATTCTCTGAGCCACATTCTCAGCAATTCTGACTTAATTGCTCTGTGGTGGGCTCTGGCATTGGTCCATCTTTTAAAAGCCCACAGGAGATCCCAATATGCTTCTGATTGCCACCCCAGGGTTGAGGCTCAGTTGTGAAGCCGCAATTCAAGAGACCTTCCTGTCTAACAGGTGAGGATTTTATAGGCTGAGAAGTTGGGTATGCAAAAAATAGAACTTCTTTCTCTATAACTAGAATTAGTTTTCAATCCTCACATTTCCACTTAAAATTTAATTGTACCTACTCAGGGAATCTTAAATTTTAAACCCTCCTTGTTTTGATCCATCAGTAAGTTTGGAATTCTGCCTCTCCTCAGGGAATCACCATGAGGGGCTTAGATATGGTACAGGTTGGGGTTAGTGAGGCTGAGTGAGGTGTGGAGGGACTGTGTGGCACCTGTCACATCTGAGATGGGACTGGATATTCTGGTACTCATGGCCTGATATCTCCTGTAGTGGCCTCAGTTTGTTGGGTTCATGTGCCCTGTGTTCTCTCTGGGTTCCCTGACTGGCTTGCCACTTTTGTGTCCCTTCTGGGGCCTGCTCTGGGTACAGGCTTCAGCAATGGGACCCTCAGGTACAGCTGCCTAGACATCCCTTCACACTTGCACAGTTAGCTTCACAGAGAAGCTTCTGTGTGGGGCTTGTAGGCACTGGCACCTGCCCTCTGGAAGTGGCTCAGGTCTGTTATGGTCTTAGGTGTTCTAAACTTCTTTGGGATTTCTATGGTTCCCCCTTTTCACCACAGTTTTGATCTGAGGAAGGAGAAGAGATCTGGCTCATTCTCAGGGACTCACACTAACTCATCCTAAAGCTCTTCTATTTTAACTGGACAAAATATCTACACTTCTTTAGCCCAGGAAGGTTTCCGTTTGTTTATTTACTTTAAAAAATTTCCTTGTCTTGTGGCAGGAGAATTTGGCAAGGCATACATTCTTCCAAACTCATCTCAAGAAGCTCTCTCTCAAAGGTTTTCCTTCTGTCACAGAGACTCACAAGATGGGCTAAAAGCTCAGAAACTAGTTGTCCTTGGGGGTAGATATCATTCAGAGAAGACTTTCAAGGATGTTAGGGCAGAGGGGGAAGAAGACTTGGTTAAAACTTGGCCCACTGTACGTGGTTAGAAAATCCACATCTGAAAATAGGAGGAAGAAATTGGAGAGGCTCATGCCAAGCCTCTAGCCTGGAAGACCTGGTGCTGTCTATACTCAGCCACGTTTGACTATCTTGTAAGGCCTTCCTCTTTGAGGAAGCCCTCCCTGCATCCAGGTGTCCTGCATCACTCCCACCCCATGTCCAGTCACCCAGACACATGCTGCCTTGCTGTGCTCCTCATTATGAACTGCATTGTGGAGGTTTTTATATTGTTGTCCAGAATTACTATTAAATATCCCATTACAAATTTTTTTTTTATTAGAATGTAAGTGTCTGAAAAGGAAGGACTGTATTTTATTCATCTTTTGGTCCCATTTAGCAAAGAGTAAGTCCTGAGAAGTAGGAGTGAATATGTGAGATGCTTATGCTCTGGCCTCCATGAGACTGGGCATTCTGTTGTCTCATTTCCCTGACATCATGTCCACTCCTGCAAAATGAGATAAACAACAGCAATTGTATTGTGTCTTTAGTTATTGTGTCTGTGTGGTCCAGCCCATGTCTGCCTAGCTTCATCTCCTAGCCTTGAACATCTTGATCCTATAAACGTGCCCTGCTTTTTCTTAATTCTGGGCTGCTGCACATGCTGTTCCTTCTGTCTCAAATGGTTTTCTCTAGCTGTCTAGTTGACGAACTAGCACTCTCCCATTAGTCACCAAGCCTTATTTCAATGTGGCCTGTGTCCCAAGGCCTTCCTAGACTCGTGTAGGAAGTTGTGAACATGCTGCTTACATGCTTTGCCATCACTGGGCATCTCTACTTCTTTCCACAGTCCACACTGCATACAACCTCTTTAAACCATGTTTCTATTTTGGTTACTGATGGCCACCTCCAAAATATAAGGTAATATACTCAATTTCATGATCTATGCATTTTAGGCAGCTACTGATACCCATATGTGAAAAATGAAAAAATGACATTTTAACTACCTTTCTCTTCCCTTCAATGTTTGATCTTCATATTATTACTTTTAGTTCTTATATTTGATTACCTTTATATGATTATATCTCTAGATTTCTTGATGCATCAATTTTGAGCGACTTGTGTTTGACTCCACACTTTATAAGATGAAGGTCAGGGCCCTGCCCTCTATTAAGTATTACATTTTGTTTTCCAAAAGAGTTGTGCTAGTGTAAATTCCTACCACTGTAAAATTCCAGATGGGATAGTTTACATTTATTTCTCTTGCAGCATGATTATGATTAACTTTCATGTGTCTCCTGCTCTCCAAGATTTTAATTCTAGTGGGCAGGGGCAGAGTGATTTATTACTGTAATTTGGGGACTAGAAGGGCAGCATTCATTCATTCAGCTATTAGAAAAATGAGCCCAAACTTGGAAATAGGTCAAAGAGATTGCTGGATACTCTTTCACTGCAGTGCTGGGCTGACACCTTTGATAGATTTTCTATGACTACAACTCTGAAGGGGTGGAGGTGAACTTGTAGATTTTGGTCTGGTTGAGATGCAAATACTTTCTAACCGGTGGAAAAGATAACCACAAAGGTTATGATTCATGGCCGTGAGGGCACTAGCTAATTTTGTACCTAACCTAGCAAACATATCTGTAATAATGTGATTTACAATAAGAAATATATATTTAGTCTTCATCCCCATTTATGGCATAGAGCTCCTAAGAACTCTTTGGATTTCCTAAGGGATGAGAGCCCTAAAGGTGTCTTCTGTTTTGTTAATGAGATGATGTAGAAAGCATCTAAAGATAGGGCTGGTTGCCAGTGAGGCCAGTCATGTGATTAGAGGATTGGAGCTTTCAATCCTGTTTCCCTACCCCCTCCTCCACCCTACCTCCAGGGAAGAGGGGCTGGAGATTGAGTTCAATGGCCTATGATTTAATCAATCATGCCTACATAATGAAGCCTCCATAAAAACCCCAAAAAAATAGGGTTCAGAGAACTTCTGGGTTGGTGAACACATGGAGATTTGGGGGGAGTGGTATGGTTAGAGAGAGCATGGAAGCTCTTCATCCTCTCCCCATACCTTGCCCTGTACATCTCTTCCATGTGGCCATTCCTCAGTTACGTCCTTTTGATAAACTAGTAATCTAGTAAGTAAAATGTTTTCTGAGTTCTGTGAGCCACTCTAGCAAATTAATCCACCCAAGGAAGTGGGTCATTGGAGGTTCCAACTGGAAGAGGTTGGATTGGAACCTCCAATCCAATGACCCTCTTCCCTGGGTTGGATTATAGTTGGTGGTTTGGAAGCATAGGTGACTGCCTGGACCTGAGACCTTCAGATGAAGGTAGGTGGTCAGTCTTGTGGGACTGAGCCCTTAGCTTGTGGGATCTAATTCTATCTCTGGGTAGATAGTGTGAGAATTGTATTGAATTATAGGACACCCAACTGGGGTAGGAGAATCGCTTGGTTGTAAGAGAAAAGCCCTGACCATTGCGATTGGGTACAGAACATTTAATATCCTAATGCTCTTTTATTAAGTTGCCTAAAATACCCTTTTCCTCAGATTCTTATTTGATATGGTTTTAACATCTTACTAGTTCTGTCTTAATGAGTTAAATACAGTCTTTGACATATGTTTACTTTACATTTATTTGAAACTCAAGATTTTACCTTTTTGAAAATTATACTTTAACACACCAAATGATATTATGTAGAAATAATAATCCCTCAATGGCGTATAAAAGGCATATCATTCAAGGCAAGACCCTCTTTTTCTTCTTTGTGCTCCAGTGATTATTTTACAAGAAGCAGGGCCAAAGTCTGCTTAATATTCTATTTCTTTGGTCAGATGTAACAGTCTTTGGAAGAAGGTTAATATTCATAGTAGTGAAGAGAGTTTGACCTTAGGTATTTCAGAAATAGACTAACCTTTGTTCTTTCTGTTAAAGAGAATCTTGATTGGAATCAAAACACTTGTCATCTCCCACATTCACCTTTTTCCTGGGTCTACCTTTATTAGAAAGTGATCCTATGCCTGGGCTATCTGAAGCAGGATATCACCACTCCCAGATCATTCCTCTCAGAATCCCAAATGTCTAGCCTGCCAAACCTGGACATTGTTTCACCCTTTATCCTACCTGGCTCATAAGGTTGCTATAAGACTGTGGTTCTCAACAGTGGACAATTTTGTCTCCCAGGGGACATTTGGCAATGTCTGGAGACATTTTTGGTTGTTAGAACTTGAGGGTGTCTTCTTTAGAGAAGTGTCTATTCATGTTTTCTGCCCATTTCTTCACTGGATTATTTGTTTTTTGGGTGCGGAGTTTGGTGAGTTCTTTATAGATTTTGGATACTAGCCTTTTGTCAGATGAATGGATAAAGAAATTGTGGTTTATATACACAATGGAATACTACTTGGCAATGAGAAAGAATGAAATATGGCCTTTTGTAGCAATGTGGTTGGAACTGGAGAGGGTTATGCTAAGTGAAATAAGTCCTACAGAGAAAGACAGATACCATATGTTTTCACTCTTATATGGATCCTGAGAAACTTAACAGAAGACCATGGGAAGGGGAAGGAAAAAAAAAAGTTAGAGAGGGAGGGAGCCAAACCATAAGAGTCTTAAAAACTGAGAATAAGCTGAGGATTGATAGGGGGTAGGAGGGAGGGGAAAGTGGGTGATGGGCATTGAGGATGAGTACTAGGCCTTGTATGGAAACCAGTTTGATGATAAATTTCATATTAAAAAAAAAAAACCTTGAGGGATGCTACTGGCATCTGGAGGGTAGATGCCAGGGATGCTGCTAAATCATCCTATTCATAAGACAGCTACCCATGACAGAGAATTGACTGGCTCAAAATACCAATAGTGTTGTGGTTGAGAAATCCTATTGTAAGGGGGATTTGAGACAATAACTTCACATTTCTCTTTGCAGATGAGCAAATGAAGGCTCAGAAAAGTTGGTTGTGCTGCCCAAGGTCACACAGCAAGAGGCAGAGTAGGGACCCAACCACAGTTCCTTTAGGTCTGTTCTTTATTTTCAAGTATGTTGCTTCTTGGAACTAAGTAGGTGCCACTACAGAGAGTGGTACAGCTCAGGTGATAGAAAAGGGGAGAGGTGACTGCAGCAAATGGGAGAAGTGTAAGGTCAAAGCTCAGGGAAGTCTCCATCTAGACTCATTTAACACTATGCCCAATGTCTCTGCACGTTTAGCAATTACCTCTGGCTGCTGCAGGAACCTGGGAGCCAGCCATTAGTGAAACCTTCACGTCCTCTCTCTAACAATCTCTGCAAGTGATCACAGAGTGTGGAGATTTAGTGAGAACTCTTTGTTTTGTTCATCTTAAAGTGCAGCCCTGTCTTAAGGCAGTAGTGTGTGTGGCAGAGATTGAAGAAAACTCTGTGAAGTGGGAGAAGAGGTAAACAGGGACGAGTTTAGTCTTCATAAACAAATGGAACCTGGCCAGCACTACAAGGGCATGCATGATTGCCCTCCACCAAACAGCCAGCATTAGCAATCAGTTCTGGGAGCTGGGTAGATGAGGAATGAAAATGAACTGTTGCTCTGGGGAGGTATGGGCAGCTCTTTAGAAAGATTAAAGTTACCCTGTGCCTTTCTGTTTCCTAATTACATTCCTTCTAGTTGATATCTCTGAATAACACAAGAATCCACAGTAGCTGTGCAAAGCAAATAGGCCAGTATGTTTTTTCCACAGAAACTGTGGGAAGGGGCTGAGCAAACTGGAGCAAGACTTCCTGACTCCATAGCTGGTCCTTGCACAGGTCCTGCACTTTCCTACCTCAGCACCTCTGTTGATTGCCCTACTCACCACCTATACACTATTCATTGTGTGCCTGCATCTCCCTTACCCCCAACACCAAAATCCTCTGTTCTGCAATGATACCTCCTCTATGAAGCCTGTCCTTAACTTCCATTTGGACATGACTACTTTGCTCCCTGAATTCTCACAGCCTCTCTATTTGTCTGTTTGTTGTGAACCTTACAATTTTCTCTGTATTTTGATTATTCCAGCCCATGTCTGATTCTTCCTAGTTCATGATTCCCTAAAAGAAAGCATACAAAGATATTTTTGTAAGAAAGTAAGAGGAGGGGTCACACACACCCAAGCCTGCACCTCCAGCTGTGTCTCAGGAAATCGTGTTTCTGAATCTCTGCTTGGCCAATTTCCCTGTGTGTTTTTCTCCCTTCCCCTTTCCAGCAGGCACCAATTTTGCTGGATCCTCTCTCTTCTGTAGTGGAAACCACTTCTGTTAGCCTGATCTTCTGCCCCATCTTGCTCTCCCTAATCCCTTTGGAAGTCAGTTTTAAGATGATCCTCAGGGGCCATCCTCATCCCCAATTCTATTCCAAGTAGCTCATCAAAGCATTCCCTCCAAACAATGGGACTCTGGCTGCAGGAAAAGGAATCCTGGTGATTAGAGATTTCTCTCCAGATTCTTGTTTTCCCCCCTTCTACTAATCTGGAGGTAGGGAGGTGATTTATTTATTTTTGTGCTTCCACTTCTACTCCTGTGCCAGCCCTTGATTTACAAGGAGTAAGTGTTTAAAATCCACTTGATCAGATGAATGAATGAGATATTTTTCTTGCCGGAATCTCTGCCAAGATAGACTCCATTCCTAGTTGAAAGGAACAGATATTGACCACTTCACTTGTTGTTTATCCCATGTCTTTGCCATGGCTCTTGAGGATGCCTCTCTTATCTAGACCTGAAGGGGAAAAGGACAGGAGAGAGATCAGAAGAATTCTTTCCAGAAGAATTCCCCTGCCCAGGACCTGAAGGACACATGGTAGCAGGAGAGATGTTGTGATCAGTAGAGTAGAAAAATGGAGAAGCAAAAAAGTCCTAATATAAAACTTAAAACTTTAAGAGAAGAGAAACTTTTTATTTCTTTTAGTGTGATACCCTAGACAGTGGAGGCTGTGAAAAGAAATTATCTCTCCAACTGAGTTTCAGCAGAATCTAAAAACTGGTGAACTGTTAGGAAAAAGTTGGTTCAGTTCCAACAGTAGGACTTAACAGGAATATACGCTGCTCATTAAATACACTGTCTGCCTATTTCCAAAATTGAAGAATGTCTTTCTAAAGTTACACCATCCTTCAGTGTCATTCTAATGAATTTTCTTAGTCCTTGACATTTAATCATTCACAACTGCTTTTTTACTGCCTCATTTATATTATCATCATGAACATATTATTGCAATTAATGGCATAATATCTTGCAAAACTCACTATCTGCCAAGTAGGTGCTGGGTGCTTTTTTACTGCCTCATTTATATTATCATCATGAACATATTGCAATTAATGGCATAATATCTTGCAAAACTCACTATCTGCCAAGTAGGTGCTGGGTACTGGTTAAAATAGTTGAGCTGGCAATCAGTGGGACATTAAAGTATTTTGTGGCAATTAAGAAAGGCAAGATATATTGAATGTCAATGGCTACTAAGTCTTCTAACTCCTTGGTGAAACCTGTTTTCCCACTATGCAAATTAAGTCTCCAGTTCTAAAATCAGTCTTGAGAAGCAAAATTAAATTGATTATACTTGCGGAACAAGAAGAGGAAACAAGAGTGGGGCAAATTCAACTATGTTAGCTTGAAATCTTTAGGTAATCTTTGAATTTATTGAAAAGAAAAAAGAATTCTATTAGGTACAAGAAAAGTGCTTAAAGCATAGTATATAACACTTTTGGTTTCCAGTCTGGCATGTAGGAGCTTAGAAGTCACCATTCTGTCCTAACAATAAGAAAAAGCTGAACAAACTGAAAAATCAACAATTCTTAGATCATCAGAGAAGTGAGGTCACCATATTGAGGGCAAACCATATTTAAGAGTAGATCTAAAAGTAGGTCTTGAAAGTTCTCATCACACACACAAAATTGTGATTATGTATGGTGACAGATGTTAGCTAGACCTGTTTTGATCATTTTGCAGTATATACAAATATTGAAACACTATGTTGTACACCTGAAACTAATATGATATATGTTAATTATTAAAAACAGTAGATGATATACAAGAACAGATGGATAGTGTAAACATAGAGATGGAAATACTAAGAATCAAAAAGAAATGCTAGAGATAAAAAAACCCACAAAACACTGCCTCTCCCAACCCCTAATTGGAGAGATGGACAGCCAGATACAGAGAATTACAGCCTATTGAAGCAGACACCCATGAACAGAAACTTCCATGGGAACCAATGGTGGGGGAGGAAATGCAAAACTGTAATTTGATAAATTTCTGGAGGCTCAATATGGACAATTCTGAGAGTTAAAAACACCAGGGGGACTCACTCACTGGGGCACCACACACTCCTAGGACCTTTAGGAGAGATACCAGGTCTTCACAGTGAATATCTGAGGAAAATCCCCTCCTGCTTCTGGCAGGGACAGAAGAATTTTGAAATATAGAGCATTCTGTTCTTAACAAGGCCTGCCCTCAGGAGAAACTCTTTTCCAGAGCCTACCCTCCTGGGGTTTTATCAGAGTTTAATCTACTTGGGGGAAGGGAAATACCCAGCTCCAGCTCCCTTGGACCATCCTGTCCTACCTATTCAGGGAGGAAACACTGAGAAGCACTGGTGAAGTTTACAGTCCAGGCTCACAATCTTACTAAATAACTGAGACTTAATCATAAGAGACTTAATCATAAGACTATAGAATGCTTCTCTTTCCCCCATACATTGCTAAAGGCCTATTTGTCACAGTTACTCTTACAAATTAAGTTGTGTCCACTTTCAACAAAAAGTTGCAAGGTATACTAACAGGCAAAAAACACAGTATGAGCAGAATAAACAAATACCAGAACCAGAATCAGATGTGGCAGGAATGTTAGAATTATCAGACTAGTCATTAAAAAAATAATGATTAATATGCTAAGGACTTTAATGGAAAACATAGGGGATACAATGTACAACATGGTGACTATAGTTAATAATGCTGTATAGCGTATTTGAAAGTTGCTAAGAGAATAGACCTTAAAAGTTCTCATCATAAGAAAAAAGTTTGTAGCTATGTATGGTGATGGATGTTAACTAGACATGTGATGATCATTTTGCAATATATACAAACCTTGAGTCATTGTTATATACCTAAAATTAATATAATGTTATATAAACATAGAGATGGAAAATTCAAGAACCAAAAAGAAATGCTAGAGATCAAAAAACACTGTAACAAAACTGAAGAATGTCTTTGTAGACTGGACATGGCTGAGGAAAAAATATTTGAACTTGAAGAAATTACAATAGAAACTTCCATAACTGAAAAGCAAATGGAAAAAAGACTGAAAAAAAAAAAAAAAAACCAGAACAGAATATCTAACAACTGGTGAAAACTACAAAAGTTAGTTGGGGAATAACAGTTAATGGAAATAACAGAAGGAGAAGAAAGAGAAAACATAAACAAATTTGAAAACATAATTGAGAATTTTCTCAAATTAATGTCAGACAGCAAACCACATATCCAGTGAGTTCAGAGAACACCAAGCAGGATAAATGTCAAAAAAAAAAAAAAAAATCAAAACAAGACAAGACAAAACAAAACAAAAACCCAACTACACCTATGTGTATCATATTCAAACTTTAGAAGATCAAAGATAAAAAAATCTTGGAAGAAGTCAGAGTGGGGGGAAAAGCCTTATCTATAGAGGAACAGAGATAAGCATTACACCTCATTTCTCTCTAGAAACGATGCATGCAAGAAGAAGGTGGAGTGTAAGAGTTAAAATGCTGAAAGAAAACCACAAACCCAGAATTCTGTACCCTCTGAAATTATCCTTCAAAAGTGAAGGAGAAATAAAGACCTTTCAGACAAACAAAAATGGAGGGAATTTATTACCAGTAAAACTGCCTTGAAAAAAAAGTTAAGTAAAATTTTTTAGACAGAAGGGAAATGATATAGGTCAGAAACTTTGATCTATGTAAAAAAAAAGGAAGAGCATCAGAGAATGAATAAATGAAGGTAAAATAAAAACTTTTCTTTTTCCTTTTTTACTTGAATTTGTTCTTTTATCTATTGAAATATATTTGACATATAACACTACAAGTTTAAGGTGTATACAATGTATATTTGATACATTTATATGTTGTACTATGATTTCCATACAATTATCCTTTCTATTTGGTGGCTGGAATAATTAAATTCTAGTCTTTCAGCAAGTTTGATGATTACAATACAATATTGTTGTCTATGTTCACTGTACTGTACATTAGATCTGTAGGGCTTATTTACTGCTAATTGCAAGTTCATACCCTTAAGCCACATCTGTCCTATCCTTTCACCCCCCATCCCCTGGTGACCACCATTTTACTCTGTTTTTTTGAGTTTGGCTTTAGATTCCACATGTAAATGATATTGTACAGTACTAGTCTTTGTATGATTTATCTCACTTAGCATAATGTGCTCAAGTTCCATTCGTGTCATTACAAATGGCAGGATATCCTTTCTTATGGCTGAAATGTTTTATATGTGTGTGTGTGTGTGTGTGTGTGTTATCACATCTTTATTCATGCATTTGTTGATGGACACTTAGATTGTTTCCATATCTTGGCTATTGTGAATAAAACTTCAACAAATATGGAAGTGCAGATATTTCTTTGGTGTCCTGTGTTTATTTCCTTTGGGTATATGCCCAGAAGTGGAATTGCTAAATAATATGGTATATCTATTTTTAAGTTTCCGAGGAACTTCCATATTGTTTTCCACAGTTTTCTTATTCTAAATTGATCTAACAGATAACAGTCTGTTCAAAATAATAATAATAATATTTTGATTTTATATGCACATGTATATGTTTACATATAAGCAAAATAAGTGAAAGCAACGGTACAAGGTACAGAAGGCAGGAATTAGGAATATTTTCTTATTATAAGGTACTTATACTACTCATGAAGCAGTATAGTGTTATTTGAAAGTGCACTTGGAGCAGTTGTAGATATATATTATGAACTCTAGGTCACCTGCTAAAAATATTATAAAAAGAAGTACATCATAGTTAGTGATGAAAAACCCAAACAAAGCTTTCCCATTAAGATCAGGAGCAAGGCAAGCATGTCTTTCAACATTAGAAGTCCTGGTTCATGCAATAAGACAAGAAAATAAAATAAAAGATATACAGATCAGGAAGGAAGAAATAAAACTGTCTTTGTTTGCAGATGACACAATTGTCTATGTATAAAATCCAAAACAATTGACAAAAAAAATCCCTAGAACTAATAGGTTATTCTAACAAGATCACAGGATACAAAGTTAGTATAAAAAAATCAGTTGCATTCCTATACCAGCAATGAACAAATTAAACTTGAAATTAAAAACACATTATTATTTATATTAGCACTTCAAAAAGGACATATTTAGGTATAAATCTAGCAAAATATGTACAAGATCTGTATGCAGAAAACTACAAAACTCTGATGAAAAGGTATCAAAGAAGTAAATAAATGGAGAATTATTCCATGTTCATGGATTTGAGGACTCAATATTGTCATGATGTCAATTCTTCCCAACTTGGTCTATAGATTCAATGCAACTCCAATAAAAATTCCAGCAAGTTATTTTATGGATATCAACAACTGAATCTAAAGCTTATATGGAGAAACAAAAGACCCAGAATATCCAATACAATATTGAAGAAGAACGAATTTGGAAGACTGACTTCAAAACTTACTATAAAGGTACACAACCAAGACATTGTGATTTTGGTGAAAGAATAGAGAGATCAATGGATCAGAACATAGATTCCAGAAATAGGTTTACAGTTTTCTGATCTTTGACACAGGAGCAAAGGCAATACAAAATAGTAAAGCTAGGAGCACCTGAGTGGCTCAGTCGGTTAAACGTCTGACTCTTGATTTCGGGTCAGATCATGATCTCACATGAGATAGAGCCCTCTATCAGGCTCTGCCCTGGCTGTGGCTCCTGCTTAAGATTCTCTGTCTCTTCCTCAGCCGTTCCTTGTGAGCCTGCGCTCTCTTTCTCAAACAAACAACAAATAACAAACAATGTAGTAAAACTAGAATTTTCAACAAATGGTGCATTCACATGCAAAAAAAAATCTTCATAGTTCTTACACCCTTTATAAGAATCAAATCAAAATGAATCATAGACATAAATGTAAAATGCAAAAACTGTAAAACTCCTAGAAGATAACATAGGCCAAACTCTAGGTGATCTTGGATATGGCAATGACTTTTTAGATTTAACACCAAAGACATGATCCATGAAAGAAATGATTGATAAGTTACCTGACATTAAAATTAGAAAGTTCTGCTCTGTGAGACAATGTCAAGACAATGAAAAGACAAACCACAGATCAGGAGAAAATATTTGCAGGACACATCTGATAAAGGACTGTTATCCAAAAATCAAAGGATTCTTAAATTCAACAATAAGAAAGTGAAAAGCCTGATTACAAAATGAGCCAAAGACCTGAACAGGCACATCACCAAATAAGATATACAGATGGCAAGTAGCATATGAAAGGATGTCTAACATCATGTATTATTAAGGAATTGTAAATTAAAACAATGATCATTCTCATAGGTCTGTCAAAATCCAAAACACTGACAACATAACACCAAAAATGAAGGGAACGTTTATTCATTGTTGGTGGGAATGCAAAATAATGCTTTAGATGAATATTTGCTAATATTAAAAGTTGTTTGCAATGTTTTTAATTTAAAATTTTTTTAAATGTTTGTTTTTTATTTTTGAGAGAGAGAGACAGACAGAGACAGAGAGACAGAGTGCGAGTGGGGAAAGGGAAGAGAGAGAGGGAGACACAGAATGCAAAGCAGGCTCCAGGCTGTCAGCACAGAGCCTGACGTGGGTCTCCAACTCACAAATGGTGACATCATGACCTGAGCTGAAGTCAGATGCTCAACCGACTGAGCCACCCAGGTGCCCCTTTGCAATGTTTCAAATGAAAAAAGTTACAAACCCCTTTCCTGTTATATGTTTATAGCTATAAAGATGCATGTTTATTTTTGTATCACTTGGGATAGTAAGCACATAACACTATATGTGCTTACTTATTTAATTCTCTTGGTAAAAGTATGATATAAATATGTTATTACCAGGATAATCCACTTTTTATTAAAATATGCATAGAAATAGGTAGGGATAAAATGATTCCTGGAGTTGTTGAAGTAATTTCTGGAAGGATATGAAAGGAAATCTTTGATAAATTTATTTCTTTTCTTTTATCTGTATTTTATTATTGCTTTATAGTGAACATGTATTATTAGTATTTTACCAATGAAAAAGCATTTCTGTTTATTTTACTCATTTAAATTAGTTTTTACAAGAGGCAGCTCAAACTGTATCTATATGTATAGACTGAAAACCAGGTCTTCTTCTGTAAAGTCCCCAGTCTCTTTACTTTCTCCAAGGGGAGGTACTGGAAATGGTTTCTGGTGAATTTTTCAGAAGCTGTCTCTATATTTACAAGCATATATATATCCCTTGTCCCTTCCACCCCTTCCCCAGCATTTTATACAAAATTGGCAGTATCCTATACACACTTCTTTACTTTGCCTTTTTATTTAATTCCACATCTTGGAGTTTGTTCTAAATGCATGTGTATAAAGCAGCCTCATTATTTTTAATAGCTGCAAAATATGTTATTATTTGGATGCACCTTGATTTATTTAATACCTCCCCTCATAATGGGTATTTAGGATGTTTTCAGTCTTTTGCCACTATAGAGACAGATGCTACAATAAATATCTGTGTACACACTTTTTTTCTGAATATGTACAAGTATATCTTGGATATACATCTTTTAAACTGTAAGTACTGGGTCAAAGGATTAATGCATTTAAAAATTTTGGTATTTGCCAAATAGCCCTCAAAAGAGGATGTGCCAGTTGGTACTCCCAACAAAGTCCTTGAGTAGCTACATACCCAATATGTATCTATAAGGCGGTAGCCAAGTACCTATGTTTCTTTTTCCTCACTCAACAGGGTATTCAAATCTTATTTAAAAGAGTGACCATATGATTTCACTCATATGTAGAATTTAAGAAACAAAAACAGATGAACATATGGAAAGGGGGGAAAAAGAGAGGGAAGCAAACCATAAGAGACTCTTAACTATAGAGAACAAACTGAGGGTTGATGGAGGGTAGATGAGTGGGGGATGGAATAATGGATATTAAGAAGGGCACTTGTGGGCATGAGAACTGTGTGTTATATGTAAGTGATAAATCACTAAATCCTACTCCTGAAAACAATATTACACTGTATGTTAACTAGCTAGAACTTAAATAAAAATCTAAAGAACAAAAACAGAATGACAAAGCAACTATTTATTTTAGACTTGGCTTGATCTGACATTTGTGTTGAAGTTACCATAATACATTGGGACTGCAGTAAAAGTATACTGTTTTATTTTGCCTGGACCCAATTATTTTCACAACAAACTGAGAAATCACTTTATATATTGTTGAAGGGTTTTACAGAGATGTAACTTAAGGGGTTTCTGAGAGACATTTCTTGTTCTGAGTTTCATAGAAATTTGTACACTAAGGTTTGACAATTGGAGATTTTCTATGGCTCATCTATTTCACCAGCTCTCCCCAGAATCTTTTCTCAATGAAAAGGAAATTAGTGAGACTCACCCTTTCCCTGTTTTCTAAGCAATTGATTTGGATTCTTACAATGGGTTCGGGGTTCTTGCAAGGAACTGCCCCTCATTACAGGAAATGTCCCAACTCCATTAAACCTGGAGGTCAGGCTTCCAGTGGTCATAAGCATTAATAATTACTGCATAACATCATTACAGTCAGTGCACTGATTTAGAAAAAAAAAAAACAAGCCAATGTGATCTGTTTTGCACAGAAGGAGAGGGAATTCTGAGAGCAGGTGCAATTTGAATTGCATTATTTCGTTACTTGCTTATCATGTTTGGCTGCTGCCAGAAGAGCAAAGATACCTCAGACTATTTCTTCTTCTTGTTTCTTTCTTTTGAGACCATTAACTTCATTTTGTGAGATGTGAATGAGACACACATACCTCATTTAGACCCAGCCCAAAACTCAGATATCTAATTAATATTTTCTTGGATGTTTATTGGATTTTGTGGGCTTTTTAGAGATGGTTCTATTATGTGTTTGATAAACAGAGAAGGCTGTGGGAAGGGAGACAGTGGCCTGCAGCCCTTCACTTCTGATGGACGATGAAATTAAGTTCCTACTCTGGAGATGAATAAAAGGAGATGCTGCCAACCTCCCTTGTACCCCCTTCTAAGAAGTTTGGGTCTACAACCATAGTTGATTCCTTACAACAATTCCTGGAAAGTTTTGGGTGTGTGCCAAAGATTTTAGAGATTCCCTGGATTCTGAGGATAACATATTTGAGTGGGTTCAGATCCTGGCCCTTCCATGAATACCACAAATCTGAACACTTTATGCAAGCCACTACCCCCCTCCCCCAGTTAGGGAAACTGAAATGCAGTCACATGTTGAAAAAACTCCCCTGCCTTGTACACCTCTGCAAGGAATAAAGACATTGTGTTGCATAAATGTTTTGAAAAACATAAAGCATTCTTTACTTATGTGGTTGCTACTTTTGATATTACTGTCCTCTTCTTATGCTGATAGCATGGATCCCTGATGAATAGGAAAAGGATGTGGGAGATCTTTGTGTGTCAACGCAGCTTCCTACTACAGAGTTTCCTGGGCCCAGTAGTCTAGACAGTGGCTACAATCCCTTTTTCCCAGGCTGAGACCTTGAGGAGAAAGCCTGTCATATGGCTGCCCCATCTGGGCAGAACTAATCTAAGGTAATACTCTCAGACTGCTTGCTCCTCATTCAGGAAGAAAAGCTGTAGATAATGCAGGGTCAGGGCAGCTTGGCTGGCACCCAAGGTGACAAGGATGAGAGTACAGCCTGCTTTTGGAGGTATTGGGGACAAGGCTCCTGATGTGTCAAACCCTAAGCCTGTGAATTGGGGATTTGGTCTCAGGTAAGTTGTTGGATCTATGACCCACACAAGGCCCCTCAATGTGGCCTCTGCATACTGGTCTCAGGATGACCTGGCCTGGCTTCCTCAGGCTGGCATCTGGGAAGAAGCATCTCTTCCTCCTCTTTAAAGATGAAACAAACCTTCAAAGACCCCTGTGACCTGTGGGGATCCATTAGCCCTGGAAGAGGAGGGGGTGTGGAGTTCTAGGCAGGGCTTATACCCTACATGTATTCTCTTGTTTGAGTCTTAACACAGTCTTTGACATAAGTACTGTTACCTTCATTTAACACATGAGAAAATGGGGGCAAAAAGAGATTAAATTGATCACCCAAGATGTTACTTGACTAAAAAGAGATGAAGACAAAATTTGAACCTATTGATTCCAATTCCAGAACCCAGGTTCCTAATCGCTGTGTTGCCTTTCCTTCACACGCACTTAACGCTTCTCTGGATACTCTGGTCCAGTTTGCCTGGCCCAGAAGATGTTCAATATATTTGTGAATGTGGTAGTGAAAATCAGATATAAAATGAATAGGTAAATATTGGTAACTCAGATGCTTCTTGTGGCAGTGACTTATGTGTTTGCAAAGCCCAGACTCATTTCTCAGCTCTCTGTAGTTAGGTGGGGTCAATGGAATGTGGGCCCCTTTAGATCCTGCACATGGAACTCCTGCCACCCACCATACTTTCTTTTTCTTTTACAGTCCACTGGGTTCATGGGCTAGACTCAGAGGACCCAGAGCATGGAAGAACCACAAGATGGAAGGAGCTTGGTTAGAAGAGAGCCGTCCAGGAAAGTGGGCTGATTGAGGGCATACATTAGACTTGTATCTGAGCAAGAATACCTTTTTTTACTATGTTAAGTTATTGAAGTCTTGAGGTTTGTTATAGCAGTTAGGTACAACTAATACACTTCTTTAAGAAGGACTTGTTTTAGGCTATTTTTTCTTGTTTGTTTGTTTAGGAATCTTTACCTATGACATTCAGTTTAACTTGCTGTGTGTGCATGCATGCATGTGTGTGTGTGTGTTGTGAATATGTCAACTTTGGATACACAAAGCAAAGTTGTTCACTTATCTCCACTCTTTTATCAAGTTCAAAATCGTGGAGTACCTACCTCTTTCTTTCTCCATAACTTCCAAGGCAGATCTCTACCAGATATTCAGAACTAAATGTTATACCAGTTTATACAATCCCTTTTTGAACAAACTTTTTTTCCAGCCAACTATGAAGGTGTATTCTTCATTTACTTTCATAGAAACTTTTTAGCATGAAGCTGCATGACACTGAAATCTCTGGCCAGTGTAGCAGAGAAGCGTGCTGGTATTCAAGAAGAAACCTTTCAGGTTTCCTACATGAACCTTTGAGGTACAATGAATGGTTGATGCCACACCTGCTGCAAACAATGAGGCTGTGTCTGGTTGAGGTGGGGGTGTTCAGGGCATCACACCTGAGAATCTTCAGAGCCTCAGAAAAGATGGGAGGATGGAATAACTAGAGAGGCAGATGAAGGCAGGGGCTGGAGACAGTCCTTAATGGAGGAGATGAATAAAATCATGGCCATTTTAGAGTCATTACAGTTAAAGTGGCAAATGGGAAAGGCCATTATAATGTTTGAACTGGTGGACCCCTCATCATCTTGCTTAAATAGAATTATACTTCCCTCACCAGCTAAACCACAAGAGTGACTTAGTCTGGTGCTGTAGATGGAGAGGTTGGCTTTGTTAACCCTAAATGACAGGGAAACTGAAGGAACTGAAGTGACTTGCTCAAGGTCACTTCTCTTGTAAGTGCAGAGCTTAGACTTGGACCCAGTCTGTTTGCTGCCAAAGCCAGGATTCAGGGTTGTATTGCTTTGCCTTACCTTGTTAATGCATGCTTGTTAATGTTAATGTGATCATTCTAGGAAATCCCCTCACACACAATGTCACTTAGAGTGTCCCCACCAGTCTTCCTTATTTTTATATCTATTGTGACTTCATTTTCTTTTCACCCATCACCAAGACAAAGGGATGAATCTGGCCTTCTATTGGTCTGTACTCCTCAGGCCGTGCAGCTCTCAATACTGGCTGCCCATTAAAATCTCCTGAGGGACTTATAAAAATACTGATGCCTGGGCCTCACCTCTAGAGATTCTGACAAGTAGGATGAGGCCTGGGCATTGATATTTTTCAGAAGTCCCAGGGGTTTTTAATGTGCAGCCACGAATGAGAACAACTGTTTTAATGGCTGCCCAGGAACAAAGGAGGGGTGAGGAAGAAGCAATTCATATATTTAAGTCTAATGAAATACATTTTCTCCCAGGGGAAGAGACTAGGGAGAATATACTGTGGTTAGCTGGCCAGAAACCCAATTCAAACTGTCCAAACAAAAGAAGGGAATGGCTAGTCTTGTAGAACTGAAGGCCTTCAAGTGGGCTGCAGCCAAGTGCTCTTCCATGGTCATCTGGCTCTCTCTGTCTCCCTGTCTGTCTCCCCTCTGCTTTCCCCTGTGTGCTGCTTCATAGATTGGCATCCCTTTGTGTCATCAAACATGACTGTTTTTAATTTTTTTAATGTTTATTTATTTTTGAGAGAGAGAGAGACAGAGTGTGAGAAGGGGAGAGCAGAGAGGATACACAGAATCCAAAGCAGGCTCCAGGCCCTGAGCTGTTAGCGCAGAGCCCGATGCAGGGCTCAAACTCATGAACCATGAGATCATGACCTGAGCAGAAGTCAGACACTTAACCGACTGTGCCACCCAGGCACCCCCAGACATGGCTGCTTTTAGCACTCAGCTCACATCCTTCCAGTTTGGCAACCTTGGAGGGAAAGGGACTGCTCTTTCCAAATGTTTGTGTATTAGTCCAGGGAAGGACTTGTGTCATGAATCCACTTTGGGGCCACTCTATCCTTGTGGCCAGGCTGTGGAGAGGCATTAGGACTGCATCCCCCTTACTAGGACTGGTAGCTTACTAGGGCAGAGAGAGAAGAGAGAACATTCTAAGCAGAGGGAAGGGTTTGTGAAAGGCGCAAAGATGTTAGAGATTGTGACGTTAGGTACTGTGGTGTTAGGGATGTTAGGGACATGGCAAGGTGTCTAGGTGGCTGGAATTCAGCATTGATGGGATTATGGTGAGGGCAAGGTTGGAGACATGGCAGCAGGGACTAGTGATGAAGGACCTTGAAGGACATACTAAGGACTTTGGATGGCATCTGGTAGGTTGGGGCATTACAGGGTGTTAGGCAAGAGGATGACATAATTAGACTAGATTTGGTAACAATTACCCCTGGTTGTGGCTTGTGGAGTGGGGGGAGATTGTGCTCAGTTCATACTGCTTTGGCTCTGTTTGGCACTGTTGAAATAACCCACTAAGAAGACCCAAGTATGTCACTCCTTATATTGATGGAGCACTTTGTAGTTTCCAAACATATCCACATTCATTATGGAATTTGGGGTGAGTAGGGAGGATATTGTCATCCCCAGCTTATACATTCTGGCCATGGAACCTTTGTCACTATAAGTGTTGTGAATCTATGACTCCGCTCTGATGCTGGCCTCTATGCATTCCTAATGGTCTCTTTTTGATAAACAAAAATTCTTATTTTTAATATGGACCAATTTATCAAATTTGTCTTTTATGGTAGTATTGTTCTTTTTTTTTTACTCAACGTCATATAGAGATGAGTTTCTTTTGAATTGGAAGTTCAGCAAAGGCCTTCCAAGTAAGTGCCACTTGAGAGGAACCCTCAAGGATGCTGAGGAGAGGTCCATGTGCTCAGGTGCTCATCCCAGGCTGTTCTGTTTGCTAGCCTTCTCCTCTAGTTGGATCCCTGTGTTTAGAACTGTGAATCCCTTTGTCCATCAGGTTAGACTGGAGCAGAGAAGGCAGAGGAAAGCAATGTGGCAACAACATCATCTGTTCTCTGCATTAATGGATTATGCATCAGGCAGGAAACATCAAATGCAGGTGAAGATTTGCCTTAAGGTAAAGGCAGTGAGCTGAAGTAATGTTTTCAGGACAACTTTTGGCCTCCTGGGCCAATTGGGAGGAAGGGCACACCTTCAAAGCATTGAAGACAAAGAAGAGCTCTCCTCCCTCCCACACAATTTCCTAGAAAGTTTGATTTGATTTAAGAGGCTTTTGTGTGAGGTGGAAATCAATAAAAATAGAACTGGCAAGCATCTCCTGGCAGAGAGTCTGTGAGCACATTCCATTAGGAATGTGACTTCCAGGGTGTTTGGCTCCAGGTCCTCAAGCAGGAGAGAGGACCTTGGGCCAAGTCCTCAAAGCTGCTTTTAATTTTTCTGACACTAGGCTAATTTGGGTTTGTTCATCAGTAGTAGACAAGGGGACAGAGTGAGTATATAGTGACAGTTCCATATTCAGAAAAGGCAGTAATACTCAAGGCTGCCTGTGTTTTGGGGTCAGTTCTAGGTCAAGGGGAAACTGAGTCATGAGTCTGATTGCTGTCTACCTTGGTTGATAGGACTTTGGGGTAATGAGTGGCAAGGCATGCAGGCTCTGGAACCAAGACTGCCAGGTTTGAATTTGGCTCTGTCATTTACGTGCTTTGTGACTGCAGGCAAGTGACTACACTCTGTGCCTCAGTTTTATCACTGCAAAATAAGGATAGGACACTGGTATTCTGAGCGGATTAAGTGAGTTAATGCCTCTGAAATGGCATCAGCACAGACTTACAACACAGCAAATGTTATTCACTATTATTTTTTGTGTAGTCACAGATCTACTGGAGCAAAAGTGGATTCCTAGGTTCCCAAAGCTTCCTTAAACTTCCATAGCAACCATGGGAAAATTGTAAAACTATTTCAGGTACCCAAAAGCATGTTTGCCTGAAACATTCAGATAAAGGAGGCAAAAGTATGAGACTATAAACTGCCTTTTAAGTGGTCTGGGTAATTCTTTAATTTCTTGCTCACTGCTGACTGGGACATGGCCTATGAGCTGGAGACCACTGGAATTTTGAGCAGAAACAGTTTTAGGAAAACGCAACTCCCTTATAATCAGCTGCTTAGAAATCACATCCTTGGAAAGAGTCCCCATTCAGGTTAGATTGCGACGCAACATTTATGCATTTGTAGAAAATCTGCCCCTGGTGGTCTGAATTCCACCACCCCTTTGCCTTTTTAATATACCTGTGCAAAATATGTTAACTTACAATCAACTTAAAGGGGATTTAATTAAATTAATCTGTATTAAAGTTACTAAATAGTTTATTTATAAATGCAGAAACATTTATTTCTTGATATCACATCTTGGGGTCTATAAGACTCCTATTTTCAGTAGCATAAATTATCAAGAATGAATAAATAAGCAAAGATTTATTTAGGAACATGGCTGAGTCAACAACCACAAAGAATATTCTAGAATGCAAAGACTGAAAATTTATTACTGAAGTGCTTATACTTTGAAATTTATTCCCTCATATCTTGAAAATTTCAGTTTCTTAGAGCCCCTCGGGATTAGTCATAGTCAACCGCTTACACAGGACAAGCAAAACAGAGGGTGTCAAATTTAGTCTCAGATGTGAGTTCAAATCTTTAACTTATTAGTTTTGTGACTTTGTTATTTAAACCATCCAAACCTCAATGTCCTCAGTTTTTAAAGTGAGATTAATAATGGTTCATCTGGTAGTGTCTGTGGCTATTTGTGTAAAGCACTTGGTCCTGTGTTTTGCATGTAGTAGCTACTTAATAAATATTAATTTATTTTTTTCTGTGGTAGGCAGAATAATGTCCCCACCCCCACCCCGTGGCTACAGCCTAATCCTCAGAACCTGTGAATATGGTACATTACATGGTAAAAAGGACTTCGCACATGCGATTAAGTTTAGGATTTTGAGATGGGAAGATTATCCTGGATTATCTAGGGGCCTAATGTAATCTCTGGAGTCCTGATAAGAGGGAGCCACAGGGAAAAAATTGGAGGAAAAGTGATGTAATATGAAAACAGCAAAATTTGAAGATACTATACTGCTGGATTTGATCATGAAGGAAGGGACCACGAGCTAAGAAATGCGGGTAGCCTCTAGAAAGTGGAAAAGGTAGAAAATGGATTTTTCCCTACAGCCTCTGGAAGTAACCATCCCTGACAAGACCTTGAGTTTAGCCTCATAAGACGCAGTTTTAGACTTTTGACCTCTAGAACTGTAAAAGGATAAATTTGTGTTGTTTTAAATCATTATGTTTGTGGTAATTTGCTACAGCAGCAAGTGGAAGTGCTATGTGAAAGCACTTGTGAAAGTGCTTGGTACTTTTAAACTGTTGTCCACATGTTATTAATGGAGGAATGGTTTGCTGGGGTGCTCTCTAGCCATGAGGAAGAGCAAGACACTAAGGACAAGCACTGGAGAAGAGCAGGAGGCTCCCACCACACATAAGCTGCTGTGAAGAACATGAACATGAAGAAGATAAATGTGGGACATAGTTGCTAGATGGTGTCTGGCTTCCATTCCCCTGGGTTTTGTTGTGAGTATCTGGCTTCCTCTTTGGTGGGATTGCCAGTCAAGGTTCTCTGAGTGCATAGGAATAAACTCATAACCTGAGAATCTGAATTTAAGTGGAGTGATTCAAGGATGCAGGAAGTAGTTGGAGGTCATTCATTACAGCTCTGACACCCTGGTGAGGCTCTGGGCTCTTTGAGTTCTTTGGAGTTCCTATTTTTTTGAACTAGCCCATATGTAAGTAAATCTCTAGGCTCTCTTTCTTTTGTTTGTGATCAAAGAACTTGGGTTCTATCCTCCGTCTCATAGCGGGGTGGGGGGGTGGTTTGAGTGTCCTAAGCCACTGAAACAAATACTGTCACATGAGGACTGAGCAACATTTGGGGTCACAAATGGGGATCACTCCTGCCAGAAGTCAACAGGTGACTGACATGCTAGAGGTCCTATAGTTATCCACAGGCAGAAAGACTGTGTAGCTTGTCAGCCCAAGAAAGCATGATTCCACTGTTTTATTTTTCTCTAGACACACTTTTCTTCCTTTTCTCAGTTCCCTTATTCATCAAAATCGGTGATGGGCTAGATCAATGGTTTGCAAACTGTGTTTGTTTAAACAAATAATTCCCCAGAAATTCCCAGGGTGAAAGGAGTGAGAAAATGAGCAAGTAGGAGGGGCCCAGGGACCTGAGGTCCCTTTAATTTCTTTATCCTTTTTATATTTGGGAGTTTTCTGTAAGATATTTTAAACACCAAAGTTCTACAACCCACAGGATTCCCTAAAGCATAATTCAGTTTAGACACTGTAAGGCCAAGCTTCAACTCACCAGAAACTCTCCCAGAAGGTGTTTTTTTCCCCCACCAAGAATATTTTTTTGAACATTGGCTTCAAAGGGCTTTTTTTTTTTAAGTGCACTCCTTTTTTTAAAAAAAATTTAATGTTTTTATTTATTTTTGAGACAGCGAGACAGAGCATGAGCAGGGGAGGGGCAGAGAGAGGGGGAGACACAGAATCGGAAGCAGGCTCCAGGCTCTGAGCTGTCAGCACAGAGCCCGACGCAGTGCTTGAACTCATGGAGTGTGAGGTCATGACCTGAGCTGAAGTCAGACGCTTAACCGACTGAGCCACCCAAGCGCCCCTAAGGGCTTTAAAATACCTTCTTTGCATGAATATTTTGTCTCCGATAATCATTTCTTTCAAAATGTTTTTGGAATCATTTGGAGGAGGGAGATGAATAGGCCATCAGTAGTGGCTGTCACTTTCCGAATTTGGCTCACAGACAACCCATGCCCAGGAGAGATTCTTGACTGACCTCCTTCATCAAGGGGCCATTGTCCACCACCAGGCACCAGGCAGGTCCCAGCCCTTTTTATTTACAAATGATCTGCCCATACTTTGTCACAGTTAGTGCTCACACAGGCCTGTGGATTAGTATAATTTTACTGATAATGACTTTGATACTCAAAGAGGGCAGTGGTCCTCTCCCAGGATCTTGCAGCTGGATATCAGGGGATTTGGGGCTCACATTTGGGTCTTCTGGGTCCCAGCCTAGTGCTCTTCTGGCTACACCAGGCTGCTTAGGGACACCAATTATTTGGATACAGTAAATCAAGTTCAGAAGACAGATGCTTAGAAGGAAGTGACTTGGAAGTCACTGGAGGAGGGTGTAGGGAAGAAGAGGGCTTGGACAAGTCTCTGACCATACCAAGGCTTGAGAGTGGGCTAAGCAAAGAGAAACTAGGGATAGGATTGAGAAATGGTTCCCTTAGCAGTGGAAGTAAAAGCATTAGGTGCCCTAGAAACCAAGAGAAGAGCACATGTTAAAGAGGGGGGTGTGGCCACTGGAGAAAATGCTGCTGGGACTGAAAACGATTACTAAATGCAGGGGGATAAGATGATTTCTGGAAATCGACAATTTTATTAAGATTTCCTTTTTTATATGCACGACCAGTATATAACCTCTCCTAAGAGAGATGCAGTTTTGTAGTTCATAGTGAGGCACTGGGAGTGGGTGTGCAAATGTGATGCAGTTCTGCTGGGTCCTCTTTGGCTGCAAAGTTCATAATTATATGGGTGGTCACCTTGGGGTTGCTAGATAGACATGGTCTAAGATTTGTTCAAGGTCTTCTGACTAAAACCTGATGGAGCACAGCCTGGAGCCCCAGTAAGATCTTTTTTTTCTTTTTTTAAATATGAAATTTATTGTCAAATTGGTTTCTATACAACACCCAGTGCTCATCCCAATAGGTACCCTCCTCAATGCCCATCACCCACTTTCCCCTCCCTCTCACCCCGATCAACCTTCAGTTCATTCTCAATTGTTAAGAGTCTCTTATGGTTTGGCTCCCTCCCTAACTTTTTTTTCTTTCCCTTCCCCCATGGCCTTAAGTTTCTCAGGATTCACATAAGAGTGAAAACATATGGTATCTGTCTTTCTCTGTATGACTTATTTCACGTAGCATGACACTCTCTAGTTCCATCCACATTGCTACAAAAGGCCATATTTCATTCTTTTTTATTGCCAGATAATATTCCATTGCATATATAAACCACAATTTCTTTATCCATTCATCAGTTGATGGACATTTAGGCTCTTTCCATACTTTGACGATTGGTGAAAGTGCTGCTATAAACATTGGGGTACAAGTACCCCTATGCATCAGCACTACTGTATACCTTGGGTAAATTCCTAGCAGTGCTACTGCTGGGTCATAGGGTAGATCTCTTTTTAATTTTTTGAGGAACCTCCACACTGTTTTCCAGAGTGGCTGCACCAGCTTGCATTCCCACCAATAGTGCAAAAGTGTTCTCTTTTCTCCACATCCTCTCCAGCATCTATAGTCTCCTGATTTCTTCATTTTAGCCACTCTGACTGGCGTGAAGTGATATCTCAACGTGCTTTTGATTTGTATTTCCCTGATGAGGAGTGACGTTGGGCATCTTTTCATGTGCCTCTTGGCCATCTGGATGTCTTCTTTAGAGAAGTGTCTATTCATGTTTTCTGCCCATTTCTTCACTGGGTTATTTGTTTTTTGGGTGTGGAGTTTGGTGAGCTCTTTATAGATTTTGGATACTAGCCCTTTGTCTGATATGTCATTTGCAAATATCTTTTCCCATTCCGTTGGTTGCCTTTTAGTTTTGTTGATTGTCTCCTTTGCAGTGCAGAAGCATTTTGTCTTCATGAGGTCCCAATCGTTCATTTTTGCTTTTAATTCACCTGTCTTTGGAGATGTGTCAAGTAAGAAATTGCTGTGGCTGAGGTCAGAGAGGTTTTTTCCTGTTTTCTCCTCTAGGGTTTTGATGGTTTCCTGTCTCACATTCCTATCTCACATTCTTTATCCATTTTGAGTTTATTTTTGTGAATGGTGTGAGAAAGTGGTCTAGTTTCAACCTTCTGCATGTTGCTGTGCAGTTCTCCCAGCACCATTTGTTAAAGAGACTGTCTTTTTTCCATTGGATATTCTTTCCTGCTTTGTCAAAGATTAGTTGGTCATATGTTTGTGGGTCTAATTCTGGGGTTTCTATTCTATTCCATTGGTCTATGTGTCTGTTTTTGTGCCAATACCATGCTGTCTTGATTATGACAGCTTTGCAGTAGAGGCTAAAGTCTGGGATTGTGATGCCTCCTGCTTTGGTCTTCTTCAAAATTACTTTGGCTATTCGGGATCTTTTGTGGTTCCATACAAATTTAGGATTGCTTGTTCTAGCATCGAGAAGAGTGCTGGTGCAATTTTGATTGGGATTGCATTGAATGTGTAGATAGCTTTGGGTAGTATTGACATTTTGACAATATTTATTCTTCCAATCCATGAGCACGGAATGTTTTTCCATTTCTTTATACCTTCTTCATTTTCCTTCATAAGCTTTCTATAGTTTTCAGCATACAGATCTTTGCATCTTTGGTTAGATTTATTCCTAGGTATTTTATGCTTCTTGGTGCAATTGTGAATGGCATCAGTTTCTTTATTTGTCTTTCTATTGGTTCATTATTAGTGTATGAGAATGCAACTGATTTCTGTACATTAATTTTGTATCCTGCGACTTCGCTGAATTCATGTATCAGTTCTAGCAGACTTTTAGTGGAGTCTGTCAGGTTTTCCATGCAGAGTACCACGTCGTCTGCGAAAAGTAAAAGTTTGACTTCATCTTTGCCAATTTTGATGCCTTTGATTTCCTTTTGTTGTCTGATTGCTGATGCTAGCACTTCCAACACTATGTTAAACAACAGCGGTGAGAATGGACATCCCTGTTGTGTTCCTTATCTCAGGGGGAAAGCTCTCGGTTATTCCCCATTGAGGATGATGTTAGCTGTGGGCTTTTCATGAATGGCTTTTATGATGTTTAAGTATGTTCCTTCTATCCCGACTTTTTCGAGAGTTTTTATTAAGAAAGATGGTGGATTTTGTCAAATGCTTTTTCTGCATCGATTAACAGGGTCATATGGTTCTTATCTTTTTTTTTATTAATGTGATGTATCACATTGATTGATTTGTGAAGGTTGAACCAGCTCTGCATCCCAGGAATGAATCCCACTTGATCATGGTGAATAATTCTTTTTACATGCTGTTGAATTTGATTTGCTACTATCTTGTTGATAATTTTGCATCCATATTCATAAGGGATATTGGCTTGTAGTTCTCTTTTTTTTGCTGGGTCTCTGTCTGGTTTGGGAATCAAAGTAATGCTGGCTTCATAGAAAGAGTCTGGAAGTTTTCCTTCCTCTTCTATTTTTTGGAACAGCTTGAGAACGATAGGTATTATCTCTGCTTTAAATGTCTCGTAGAATTCCCCTGGGAAGCCATCTGGTCCTGAACTCTTATTTGTTGGGAGGTTTTTGATGACTGATTCAATTTCTTCGCTGGTTATGGGTCTGTTCAAGCTTTCTATTTCTTCCTGCTTGAGTTTTGGAAGTGTGTGGGTGTTTAGGAATTTGTCCATTTCTTCCAGGTTGTCCAGTTTGTTGGCATATAATTTTTCATAGTATTCCCTGATAATTGCTTGCATTTCTGAGGGATTGGTTGTAATAATTCCATTCTGATTAATGATTTTATCTATTTGGGTCATCTCCCTTTTCTTTTTGAGAAGCCTGGCTAGAGGTTTATCAATTTTGTTTATTTTTTCAAAAAACCAACTCTTGGTTTCGTTGATCTGCTCTACAGCTTTTTTAGATTCTATATTGTTTATTTCTGCTCTGATCTTTATTATTTCTCTTCTTCTGCTGGGTTTGGGGTGTCTTTGCTTTTCTGCTTCTATTTCCTTTAGGTGTGCTGTTAGATTTTGTATTTGGAATTATTCTTGTTTCTTGAGATAGGCCTGGATTGCAATGTATTTTCCTCTCAGGACTGCCTTTGCTGCATCCCAAAGCGTTTGGATTCTTGTATTTTCACTTTCTTTTGTTTCCATATATTTTAAAATTTCTTCTCTAATGCCTGGTTGACCCATTCATTCCTTAGTAGGGTGTTCTTTAACCTCCATGCTTTTGGAGGTTTTCCAGACTTTTTCCTGTGGTTGATTTCAAGCTTCACAGCATTGTGGTCTGAAAGTATGCATGGTACTATCTCATTTCTTGTATACTTATGAAGGGCTGTTTTGTGATCCAGTATGTGATCTATCTTGGAGAACGTTCCATGTGCACTTGAGAAGAAAGTATATTCTGTTGCTTTGGGATGCAGAGTTCTAAATATATCTGTCAAGTCCGTCTGATCCAATGTGTCATTCAGGGCCCTTGTTCCTTTATTGACCATGTGTCTAGATGATCTATCCATTGTTGTAAGTGGGGTATTAAAGTCCCCTGCAATTACCACATTCTTATCAATAAGGTTGCTCATGTTTGTTATTAATTGTTTTACACATTTGGGGGTCTCTGTATTCGGACATAGAGATTTACAATTGTTAGCTCTTCCTGATGGATAGACCCTGTAATTACTATATAATGCCCTTCTTCATCTCTTGTTACAACTTTTAATTTAAAGTCTAGTTTGTCTGATATAAGTATGGCTACTACAGCTTTCTTTTGACTTCCAGTAGCATGATAGATACTTCTCCATCCCCTCACTTTCAATCTGAAGGTGTCCTCAGGTCTAAAATGAATCTCTTGTCGACAGCAAATAGATAGGTCTTGTTTTTTTTTTTATCCATTCTGATACCCTATGTCTTTTGGTTGGGGCATTTAGTCCATTTACATTCAGTATTATTATTGAAAGATATGGGTTTAGAGACATTATGATGTCTGTAGGTTTCAAGCTTGTAGTGATGTCTCTGGTACATTGTGGTCCTTGCAACATTTCACTCACAGAATCCCCCATAGGATCTCTTGTAGGGCTTGTTTAGTGGTGATGAATTTCTTCAGTTTTTGTTTGTTTGGGAAGACCTTTATCTCTCCTTCTATTCTGAATGACAGACTTGCTGGATAAAGGCTTCTCGGTTGCATATTTTTTCTGTTCATCACATTGAAGATTCCCTGCCATTCCTTTGTGGCCTGCCAAGTTTCAGTAGATAGGTCTGCGACTACTCTTATGTGTCTACCTTTGTAAGTTAGAGCCTGTTTATCCCTAGGTACTTTCAGAATTTTCTCTTTATCCATGTATTTTGCCAGTTTCACTATGATATGTTGTGCAGAAGATCGATTCAAGTTATGTCTGAAGGGAGTTCTCTGTGCCTCTTGGATTTCAATGCCTTTTTCCTTCCCCAGATCAGGGAAGTTCTCAGCTATGATTTTTTCAGGTACACCTTCAGCCCTTTTCTCTCTCTCTTCTAGAATTCCTATGATATGGATATTGTTCCATTTGATTGCATCACTTAGTTTCCTAATTCTCCCCTCATACTCCTGGATTTTCTTTATCTGTCTTTTCTCAGCTTCCTCTTTTTCCATAGTTTTATCTTCTAATTCACTTATTCTCTCCTCTGCCTCTTCAAATCATGCTATGGCTACCTCCATTTTATTTTGCACCTCATTTATAGCATTTTTAAGCTCCTCATGACTATTTCTTAGTCCCTTGATCTCTGTAGCAATAGATTCTCTGCTGTCCTCTATGCTTTTTTCAAGCCCAGAGATAATTTTTATGACTATTATTCTAAATTCTTGTTCTGTTATATTGCTTAAATCTTTTTTGAGCAATTCGTTAGCTGTTGCTACTTCCTGGAGTTTCTTTTGGGTACTCTGTCGCTACTTCTTCCATTTCCTTTTGGGTAGTCCCTGTGTAGCTCCAAACTGCAGGGCACTTCCCCTGTGCTGTTGGGAGAAAGTTGTGTTGGTAGGAGTGGCCACAGTCAGACCCAATGTCTGCCCCCAGCCCACCACTGGGGCCAGAGCCAGACTGGTGTGTACCTTATCTTCTGCTCACCCAGGCACAGGATTCACTGTGGAGTGGTGTGGCCCCTGTCTGGACTACTTGCACACTGCCAGGCTTGTGGTGCTGCTTCAATGGGATCTGGCCAAGGGCGTATTAGCTGGGGTGGGTTTGCAAGGTGCACAGGGGTGGGAGGGGTAGGCTTAGCTCGCTTTGCTGTGGGTGGTCCCCTGTGGGAGGGGCTCTGCAGCACCAGATGAGAGGCAGGCCTGTCGGAGGGTTGGATCCTCAGAAGCACAGAGTTGGACATTTGCATGGTGCAAACAAGTTCAGTGACGGGAACTGGTTCCCTTTGGAATTTCAACTGGGGAATGGGAGAAGGAAATGGTGCTTGCCAGAGCCTTTGTTCCCCCTCCGAGCTGAGCTCTGTCTTCCAGGGCTCAACAACTCTCCCTCCCAGTGTCCTCTTGCCCTCCCTGATCTCTGAGAGCAGAGCTGTTGACTTTTAACATTCCAGATGTTATGTCCTGCTGGATGTCAGAACTCATGGGATCCGGGAGAGTGCCGGAAGATGGCGGCGTAGGAGGACGCGGGGCTCACAGCGCGTCCTGCCGATCACTTAGATTCCACCTACACCTGCCTAAAGAACCCAGAAAACCGCCAGGGATTAGCAGAAGGGAGTCTCCGGAGTCAAGCGCAGACTAGAGGCCCACGGAAGAGGGTAGGAAGGGCGGCGAGGCGGTGCGCGCTCCAAGGACTGGCGGGAGGGAGCCGGGGCGGAGGGGCGGCTCGCCGGCCAAGCAGAGCCCCCGAGTCTGGCTGGCAAAAGCGGAGGGGCCGGACAGACTGTTCCGACAGCAAGCGCGACTTAGCGCCTGGGAGGTCATAAGTTAACAGCTCTGCTCGGAAAGCGGGAAGGCTGGAGGACAAAGGGAGGGAGAGCTGCTGAGCCCCCGACGGCAGAGCTCAGCTTGGCGGGGAACAAAGGCGCCAGCGCCATCTCCCCCGCCCATCCCCCAGCCAAAATCCCAAAGGGAACCAGTTCCTGCCAGGGAACTTGCTCGCTCCGCGCAAACACCCAGCTCTGTGCTTCTGCGGAGCCAAACCTCCGGCAGCGGATCTGACTCCCTCCCGCTGCCACAGGGCTCCTCCTGAAGTGGATCACCTAAGGAGAAGCGAGCTAAGCCTGCCCCTCCAGCCCCCGTGCACCTTGCCTACCCACCCCAGCTAATACGCCAGATCCCCAGCAACACAAGCCTGGCAGTGTGCAAGTAGCCCAGACGGGACACGCCACCCCACAGTGAATCCCGCCCCTAGGAGAGGGGAAGAGAAGGCACACACCAGTCTGACTGTGGCCCCAGCAGTGGGCTGGGGGCAGACATCGGGTCGGACTGCGGCCCCGCCCACTAACTCCAGTTATACACCACAGCACAGGGGAAGTGCCCTGCAGGTCCTCACCACGCCAGGGACTCTCCAAAATGACCAAACGGAAGAATTCCCCTCAGAAGAATCTCCAGGAAATAACAACAGCTAATGAACTGATCAAAAAGGATTTAAATAATATAACAGAAAGTGAATTTAGAATAATAGTCATAAAATTAATCGCTGGGCTTGAAAACAGTATACAGGACAGCAGAGAATCTCTTGCCACAAAGATCGAGGGACTAAGGAACAGTCACGAGGAGTTGAAAAACGCTTTAAACGAATTGCAAAACAAAATGGAATCCACGATGGCTCGGCTTGAAGAGGCAGAGGAGAGAATAGGTGAACTAGAAGATAAAGTTATGGAGAAAGAGGAAGCTGAAAGAAAGAGAGATAAAAAAATCCAGGAGTATGAGGGGAAAATTAGAGAACTAAGTGATACACTAAAAAAAAATAATATACGCATAATTGGTATCCCAGAGGAGGAAGAGAGAGGGAAGGGTGCTGAAGGGGTACTTGAACAAATTATAGCTGAGAACTTCCCTGAACTGGGGAAGGAAAAAGGCATTGAAATCCAAGAGGCACAGAGAACTCCCTTCAGACGTAACTTGAATCGATCTTCTGCACGACATATCATAGTGAAACTGGCAAAATACAAGGATAAAGAGAAAATTCTGAAAGCAGCAAGGGATAAACGTGCCCTCACATATAAAGGGAGACCTATAAGACTCGTGACTGATCTCTCCTTTGAAACTTGGCAGGCCAGAAAGGCTTGGCACGATATCTACAGTGTGCTAAACAGAAAAAATATGCAGCCGAGAATCCTGTATCCAGCAAGTCTGTCATTTAGAATAGAAGGAGAGATAAAGGTCTTCCCAAACAAACAAAAACTGAAGGAATTTGTCACCACGAAACCAGCCCTACAAGAGATCCTAAGGGGGATCCTGTGAGACAAAGTACCAGAGACATCACTACAAGCATAAAACATACAGACATCACAATGACTCTAAACCCATATCTTTCTATAATAACACTGAATGTAAATGGATTAAATGCGCCAACTAAAAGACATAGGGTATCAGAATGGATAAAAAAACAAGACCCATCTATTTGCTGTCTACAAGAGACTCATTTTAGATCTGAGGACACCTTTAGATTGAGAGTGAGGGGATGGAGAACTATTTATCATGCTCCTGGAAGCCAAAAGAAAGCTGGAGTAGCCATACTTATATCAGACAAACTAGACTTTCAATTAAAGGCTGTAACAAGAGATGAAGAAGGGCATTATATAATAATCACAGGGTCTATCCACCAGGAAGAGCTAACTATTATAAATGTCTATGCGCCAAATACCCGAGCCCCCAGATATATAAAACAATTACTCATAAACATAAGCAACCTTATTGATAAGAATGTGGTCATTGCAGGGGACTTTAACACCCCACTTACAGAAATGGATAGATCATCTAGACACACAGTCAATAAAGAAACAAGGGCCCTGAATGATACATTGGATCAGATGGACTTGACAGATATATTTAGAACTCTGCATCCCAAAGCAACAGAATATACTTTCTTCTCGAGTGCACATGGAACATTCTCCAAGATAGATCATATACTGGGTCACAAAACAGCCCTTCATAAGTTTACAAGAATTGAAATTATACCATGCATACTTTCAGACCACAATGCTATGAAGCTTGAAATCAACCACAGGAAAAAGTCTGGAAAACCTCCAAAAGCATGGAGGTTAAAGAACACCCTACTAACGAATGAGTGGGTCAACCAGGCAATTAGAGAAGAAATTAAAACATATATGGAAACAAACGAAAATGAAAATACAACAATCCAAACGCTCTGGGATGCAGCGAAGGCAGTCCTGAGAGGAAAATACATTGCAATCCAGGCCTATCTCAAGAAACAAGAAAAATCCCAAATACAAAATCTAACAGCACACCTAAAGGAAATAGAAGCAGAACAGCAAAGGCAGCCTAAACCCAGCAGAAGAAGAGAAATAATAAAGATCAGAGCAGAAATAAACAATATAGAATCTAAAAAAACTGTAGAGCAGATCAACGAAACCAAGAGTTGGTTTTTTGAAAAAATAAACAAAATTGACAAACCTCTAGCCAGGCTTCTCAAAAAGAAAAGGGAGATGACCCAAATAGATAAAATCATGAATGAAAATGGAATGATTACAACCAATCCCTCAGAGATACAAACAATTATCAGGGAATACTATGAAAAATTATATGCCAGCAAATTGGACAACCTGGAAGAAATGGACAAATTTCTAAACACCCACACTCTTCCAAAACTCAATCAGGAGGAAATAGAAAGCTTGAACAGACCCATAACCAGCGAAGAAATTGAATCGGTTATCAAAAACCTCCCAACAAATAAGAGTCCAGGACCAGATGGCTTCCCAGGGGAGTTCTACCAGACATTTAAAGCAGAGATAATACCTATCCTTCTCAAGCTATTCCAAGAAATAGAAAGGGAAGGAAAACTTCCAGACTCATTCTATGAAGCCAGTATTACTTTGATTCCTAAACCAGACAGAGACCCAGTAAAAAAAGAGAACTACAAGCCAATATCCCTGATGAATATGGATGCAAAAATTCTTAATAAGATACTAGCAAATCGAATTCAACAGCATATAAAAAGAATTATTCACCATGATCAAGTGGGATTCATTCCTGGGATGCAGGGCTGGTTCAACATTCGCAAATCGATCAACGTGATACATCACATTAACAAAAAAAAAGAGAAGAACCATATGATCCTGTCAATCGATGCAGAAAAGGCCTTTGACAAAATCCAGCACCCTTTCTTAATAAAAACCCTTGAGAAAGTCGGGATAGAAGGAACATACTTAAAGATCATAAAGGCCATTTATGAAAAGCCCACAGCTAACATCATCCTCAACGGGGAAAAACTGAGAGCTTTTTCCCTGAGATCAGGAACACGACAGGGATGCCCACTGTCACCGCTGCTGTTTAATATAGTGCTGGAAGTTCTAGCATCAGCAATCAGACAACAAAAGGAAATCAAAGGCATCAAAATTGGCAAAGATGAAGTCAAGCTTTCGCTTTTTGCAGATGACATGATATTATACATGGAAAATCCGATAGACTCCACCAAAAGTCTGCTAGAACTGATACATGAATTCAGCAAACTTGCAGGATACAAAATCAATGTGCAGAAATCAGTTGCATTCTTATACACTAACAATGAAGCAACAGAAAGACAAATGAAGAAACTGATCCCATTCACAATTGCACCAAGAAGCATAAAATACCTAGGAATAAATCTAACCAAAGATGTAAAAGATCTGTATGCTGAAAACTATAGAAAGCTTATGCAGGTAATTGAAGAAGATATAAAGAGATGGAAAGACATTCCCTGCTCATGGATTGGAAGAATAAATATTGTCAAAATGTCAATACTACCCAAAGCTATCTACACATTCAATGCAATCCCAATCAAAACTGCACCAGCATTCTTCTCAAAACTAGAACAAGCAATCCTAAAATTCATATGGAACCACAAAAGGCCCCGAATAGCCAAAGTAATTTTGAAGAAGAAGACCAAAGCAGGAGGCATCACAATCCCAGACTTTAGCCTCTACTACAAAGCTGTCATCATCAAGACAGCATGGTATTGGCATAAAAACAGACACATAGACCAATGGAATAGAATAGAAACCCCAGAACTAGACCCAGAAACGTATGGCCAACTCATCTTTGACAAAGCAGGAAAGAACATCCAATGGAAAAAAGACAGTCTATTTAACAAATGGTGCTGGGAGAACTGGACAGCAACATGCAGAAGGTTGAAACTAGACCACTTTCTCACACCATTCACAAAAATAAACTCAAAATGGATAAAGGACCTGAATGTGAGACAGGAAACCATCAAAACCTTAGAGGAGAAAGCAGGAAAAGACCTCTCTGACCTCAGCCGTAGCAATCTCTTACTCGGCACATCCCCAAAGGCAAGGGAATTAAAAGCAAAAGTGAATTACTGGGACCTTATGAAGATAAAAAGCTTCTGCACAGCAAAGGAAACAACCAACAAAACTAAAAGGCAACCAACGGAATGGGAAAAGATATTTGCAAATGACACATCGGACAAAGGGCTAGTATCCAAAATCTATAAAGAGCTCATCAAACTCCACACCCGAAAAACAAATAACCCAGTGAAGAAATGGGCAGAAAACATGAATAGACACTTCTCTAAAGAAGACATCCGGATGGCCAACAGGCACATGAAAAGATGTTCAACGTCGCTCCTTATCAGGGAAATACAAATCAAAACCACACTCAGATACCACCTCACGCCAGTCAGAGTGGCCAAAATGAAGAAATCAGGAGACTATAGATGCTGGAGAGGATGTGGAGAAACAGGAACCCTCTTGCACTGTTGGTGGGAATGCAAATTGGTGCAGCCGCTCTGGAAAGCAGTGTGGAGGTTCCTCAGAAAATTAAAAATAGACCTACCCTATGACCCAGCAATAGCACTGCTAGGAATTTATCCAAGGGATACAGGAGTACTGATGCATAGGGGCACCTGTACCCCAATGTTTATAGCGGCACTCTCAACAATAGCCAAATTATGGAAAGAGCCTAAATGTCCATCAACTGATGAATGGATAAAGAAATTGTGGTTTATATACACAATGGAATACTACGTGGCAATGAGAAAAAATGAAATATGGCCTTTTGTAGCAACATGGATGGAACTGGAGAGTGTGATGCTAAGTGAAATAAGCCATACAGAGAAAGACAGATACCATATGGTTTCACTCTTATGTGGATCCTGAGAAACATAACAGAAACCCATGGGGGAGGGGAAGGAAAAAAAAAAAAAAAAAAAGAGGTTAGAGTGGGAGAGAGCCAAAGCATTAGAGACTGTTAAAAACTGAGAACAAACTGAGGGTTGATGGGGGGTGGGAGGGAGGGCAGGGTGGGTGATGGGTATTGAGGAGGGCACTTTTTGGGATGAGCACTGGGTGTTGTATGGAAACCAATTTGACAGTAAATTTCATATATTAAAAAATAAAAAAAAAGAAAAAAAAAAAAGAAAAAAAAAATGCCTTTAAAGAGCAATGCTATCAGGAGCAACTGGTTGACCGCTTGGTCATTGGAGATGTTGAAAGAGAAAACAGATGCCATTGTGTGCCTATTGACCTTCTGCCAGAGAAAGTGACCTACCTGATAGACACACAGTGGCTTACACTGGGAAAGGGAGACCTGTTGCAAAAGCTGTGAGGAAGCCCATTTGCTTCAGTGGTTCATACCATTTGATCTGGTGGGCTATTGGCTCAGACTGAGGGAGCCTAAGAGTAACCATATCTTATTTGGGCTCCATCTAAATTGGGATCTACAGCTGCAGCCATAGACAATTCCCTTTTCCAGGCTGTCTTGCACTTCCTTCCTTGGACTATGAACTCTTCAAGGAAATTAACCATATATTATTCACTTCTGTATCTTCCATAGTGCCCATTGAGTGTCTGGTAAATAATAGATGTTGATTAAATACTCATTCACTAGCAAGCAAATCTTACTAGATAGTCCCTATGTGCCCCACAGTTGACTAATTGCCAGGGACTTGGAGATAAACAAAATAGAATACCATCAAACCCCTGTGCATGATCAATGGAATGTAAATTGGTGCAACCACTATGGAAAACAATACAGTTTCCTCGAAATATTAAAAATAGAAATACCAAGTGACACAGCAATTCTAAAACTATTTACCCAAAGAAAACACTAATTCAAAAAGATATATGCACCCCTATGTTTATTGCATCATTATTTACAATAGCCAAGATATGGAAGCAACCCAAGTGTCCACTGATAGATGAATGGATTCAGATGTGACACACACACACACACACACACACACAATGGAATAAAAAATAATAAGCTATAGCCATTTGCAACAACATGGATGGACCTAGAGGATAATGTGCTAAGTGAAATAAATCAGACATACAAAGACCATTACCATATAAATTCATTTGTATTTGGAATATAACACAAAACAAATGGACAAAAATAACAAACAAAAGATAGAGTCTTAGAGAAAAACTGATGGCTGCCAAAGGGGAGGTGGGTGAGGGGATGAGCAAAATAGATAAATGGGAGTAAGAGGTACAAACTTCTAGTTACAAAATAAATAAGCTATGGAGATGAAAAGTACAGCATAGAGAATATAGTCAATAATATTGTAATAAATTATGGTGACAGATAGTGACTACACTTAACATGATAAGCATTAAGTAACATATAGAATAGTTGAATAAACATGTTGTATACCTAAAACAAAGATAACATTGTATATTAATTATACTTCAATAAAAAAAAGATACAACACCATTATCAAATGAACAGAAAGAAAGCAAGAGCAAGAGCAAAAGAAACAGACATAGAAAGACAAAGATAAAGGGAAGAATTATACTCTTGAGAGTTCTTCAAAAGATTGGCATGGTTAACAGTTTTGGGGAGAAAAAATCCTTCAAGGTTCTTTTGGCTGGTCTAAGAATTAAATTGACATGAGACAGATTAACAAGAGAAAATTAAATGTAATTACATATATAAGTGGGCTCCATAAAAATATGAGGCACAGATAGACAATTGAGGCTTCTATGCCAGCTAGAGCTAAGGAGAAAAGTGGAGGTGTCTGGGACCTCAAAGGTAAGGAAGACAATTCACAGGAAGATGAAAAGAAGTAAATGTTTGAAAAACAAATATTTGCTAAGCCACTCAGAAACAATGGGACATAGAAAGGAATTTTAACAAACAGACTTTGCTAAAGTTCCATTCTGTCTACCACACCTACTTCACACTGTACTGTAGTTATCTATGGTGATGGCTCCCTTCCTGGAGCAAATCTTCTACTTAAATTCTTTTAGTTGGTTGGGGGAAGGTCAAAGGTGTTCAGCCTTCCTTCTTCAAAATAAGCAACCTAAAATAATCCACATACCAAAGAGACACATTTTGGGGTGGCAAATTTTGCTCCCCTACATCAGTCTCACTAAAAGACAAATAATCAGGGAAAGAGAGCCAAAGATAGATATATAGAAAGAGTGAGTACTAAAATATGAGTTAATTAAAAGATTATGGCCATGGTAAGAGAATAGTAATGACCATTCTGAAATTTTTTCCAGGATAACATCATCTTAGCTGTGCTTAATGTTGTAGAAACTCAACAGCCTAAATCATGTATAGAAGCAATCTCAGAATGACTTTCTGATGAGGTTCTTAGCCTTGTTTGTACAGGTTAGGCAGCATCAGAGTAACTATAAAACAGTACAATATTTGAGGATCCAAAATGCCATCATGCCTCGATGAGATACAAAATAGGAGTATAAGGAGTACTAAATGGAACCCTAGTGTAAGTCTGTTTCACAGTGGTTCCACAGGGTGGTGATTGCCCCTGTTCCTGAATTTATTATTGGAATGGCTGCAGAACCAGTGACTTTAGAATCCTCAAGTTGGCTCCTTGACTTATAGAATAAATGCTACTCTATTAGGAAAGACCAAGTAGAATCCCCTGAACTTGCCCATCATCCCCCAACTCTTGAACAAAAGAATTAATCATAAACAACATATCACATTCTGAAAAGGAAGATGGAGATTAGTGACACTTTCAAAGACAAAGGATGCAGGGGTAGTGGTTTTCATTTAACTCACAAGTCTAGCTTCTGTAAAAAACAAGATGGATCATAGCATATGACAGCAAACTATTACAAATTTAACCAAATAGTAGTCCTAGTTACAGCTATGCTGGATGTAGTGTCATTACTAGAAAATGTTAACACATAATATATTTAATACAGCAATGATTTGGCAAATGCATTATTTCAATACCCATCATGAAAGAGGCTCAGAAGCAGTTAGCGCTCTTGTGGGATAGACACCAGTATACATTCACAGTCTTACCCAGGATTAGCTGTGCTAATCCTGCTTTCTATTACAATATAGTCTGAAAGTATATTCCAAAGATTATCACATTGACCCACTCTATACATGACATCGTGTTAACTGGACCGAATAAGCAAGAAAGGCAAATGTTCTAGAGATCTCATTAAGATATCTGATCTAGAAAGTAGGAGAAAAAAATCACAAAAATCCAAGGGCCTTCAGCCGGCGCCGGAGAGAAGCCGGCCATCCTGGGCCAGGGTTGGGAGGGGGGGACGCCCGCCATGGCCACCAAGGCTTGGGTTATGTATGATTTTGCTGCTGAACCTGGAAATAACGAACTGACGGTTAATGAAGGAGAAATCATCACAGTTACAAATCCGGATGTTGGTGGAGGATGGCTACAAGGAAGAAACAGCAAAGGAGAACGAGGGTTTGTTCCCACAGACTATGTCGAAATTTTAGGTCCAGTGGTCTGGGGCATTCTGGAATATCACATCAAAAGCAAAAGACAAGTTATTAAACATTGAACATCCTACCACTAAAAAACTGGAGATCCCTTCAGGTTTTGGAATAACATAAACCATGCTTGGGAATACCACTTTGGCTCATTTATTGAGTAACGTAGAAGTCTACTAGTAGGCCCAGAGAAATAAAAAGGATCTGAAGAGGGTTTAGACTATGGAATAAGCAGCCCTCCTTGGACCACATTACCTGGTAGAATCCATGGTACTAAGGTATATTTGGTAGGAAAAAATGTGTACAGTACAAACGTTGCAGTGTAGACCCTTGTATTTCCAGGGTAAGGCCATGACATTAATAGCAGAGAACTGTAGACCACTTAAAAAGGCCTCCTGGCATATTACTGGCCCCTGGTAAAGACTGATTTTCTGTCCATAAGACATCAAGTAACCTTACAACTTGAACTTCCTATCATCTGCTGAACTTTCAGGCTCACCTAGTGGTAAGTCAGGTGGGCTCAGCATGAATTCATTTTAACCTGGCTGGTTAGGCGTTGGAAGGACAAAGATTGGAAGAGCGGGAATAAAGATCTCTGGGGAAGAGATATGTGGATAGATATAAGAATGGGTACAGAGTATGAAGATCTTAGAATTGTAAGCTAACACCTGCCAGAAAGCATCCACTGCAGAAAAAATATCAAAGAACAAAATGGAAAAGCTGATGTAGCCAGTAGATGTCAGCCAGCCTCTGGCTTGCCCACCCCAGTGCTTGTGCAATGGGTGCATGATTGTTGGAACAGCAATGGAATAGCCATGGTGGCAGAAATGAAGGCTATACATGACCCAACAGCATGGGCTCCCTCTTCCCAAGGCTGATCTAGCTAGAACCACTGATGAATATCTCACTGCCAGTTGTAGAAACCAACACTAACCAATCACTTTAGAGACAACTTGATTACATTGAACCTCTTATACCTGGGAAGGAGCAGCAATTCATCTTAACTAGAAATGACATTTATCATGGATATTGATTTGAATTTCCTGTCCAGAGGGCCTCAGCCACTACTACAATCCAAGGGCTCCTAGAACATCTGACTACTGACATGGGATTCCACATAACATCATCTCAGACCAGAGGATCCACTGTATGGCAAAGACAGTGCAGTGGTAGGCACATGACCATGACATCCATGGTCCTGTCACTTTCCACACTACTTAGAAGCTGCTGGGTGATAGAGTAATGGAATGGCTTCTTGAAGGCATAGCTGAAGAAGCAGCTTGAAGAGAGTGTCATCCTTTAAAATGTGGTGTACACTTTAATCCAATGGCCATTCTATGCTGCTATGTCCCCATGTGCTATGACACATGGGTCAGGAAAATGGAAGTAGGAGAGATACTATTCAACATTACTTGGGTGTTTGTGCTTCTGTCCACACAACTTTAGCCTTTGTGGGTTTGAAGGTTCTGCTTCTCAGAGAGGAAATGCTTCCATCAAGGGGCTATAGATGGAGTCCCACTAAATTTAAATCTATTGCTACCACCTGGTCATTTTGGCATTCTTTTGCCAGGAAATCATCCATCACAGAAGTAGTTACTATGATGGTAAGGTTAATTGACCCTGCCCATTATGAGGCAGAAGGATTCCTGCTACATAATTCTGGCAGAAATGAGTATCTTTGGCATTGATATAATATATTGGGGCATCTCTTGTTACTCTCATACCAATTTTTAGCTGTAAATGTGCAAATACACCATCCAAAGTCTGCTAAAGGCATACCCTTAAGAAATGAAGTTCTGGGTTATCTCCCTCCCAGATCCTGCTAGGTAAGCCGCTGAAACCAACAGAAATGCTGTCTAAGCCTGAAGGTAGGAGAATTTTGAAAGCACAGTGGAAAAGGTAGATTATGAGTACCAGTCATGGCTTCAGCAAACCCAAAGAGGACTATAATTTATCTCACTGGTCCCTTTTTGTGAGTCTTCCCAGAAATGATGACCAATCAGAATCCTAGAGAAGCTGTGACCTAAGGAGAAACTTTAAAAAGTACATGTTCCAGTGATTTCTTCTCCAAGGATTAAGATAAAAATCCCCAAACATTTACAAAAATAAAAATACAGGTAACTTTAAAAGGAATAAAAATATGACTGCTATTAGACTTCTCATAACAATATCTGATGCTAGAAATTAATATACTATGCCTTCAAAGTTCTTAGTAGAAATTATTCTAAGCCTAGAATTCTATATCCAGTATCAGATGTAATGTTAAAAATTAAATATATTAAAACTCATAAAACTCATTCACCAATGCTCCATCCCTGAAAAAAAAAATAACTTGAGGGTGAGCTATAATAAAGCTAACCAAGAAATATGGACACTTGGTATACCATAAACAGTTGTGTCTGGCTAGTTACTTTTTATTTTATTTATTTTATTTTATTTTATTTTATTTTATTTTATTTCATTTCATTTTATTTTACTTTAATTTACTATTTTATTTTATTTTACTTTATTTTATTTTTTAGAGAGAGCAAGCAAGCAGGGGAGAGGGGCAGAGGGAGAGAAAGAGAGAGAGAGAGAGAGAGAGAGAGAGAGAGAGAGAGAACCTTAAGCAGACTCCATTCTCAGCATGAAACCAATGGGGGGCTCGATTCCGCAACCCTGGGATCATGACCTGAGACAAAATCAAGAGTTGGACACTCAACCAACTGAGCCACCCAGGTGCCCCCTGTCTAGTTACTGTTGTTTCATAACAAGGCATCCCCAATTTAGAAGGGACAAAACAACTATTTTATTAGGCTCAGGGAGTTTGTGGGTCAGGAATTTGGATAGGACACAGCAAAAATTGCTTATCTCTTCTATTCAATGTCTGGAGCTTCAGCAAAAACCTCAAAGGCTGGAGATGACACAACAGGTAAGAACTGTAATCATCTAGAGACATATTTCCTTAGATATCTTGTGGTTGATACTAGAACTAGCCAAAACATCTCCTTGTGAATCCTCCATGTAGCCTCTCCACATATGAGTTCCAGTGATTCCAAGAATGATCCTACCAAGACAGTATTGCAGAAGTGCATGGCCTTTTTATGCTCTAGGCTTAGAAGTTACACAGCATCACTTCCACTATACTCTACTCACCAAGATATTCACAAAGATACACACTCAGATTTAGGGAGATGTCAGTGTTACTGTAAGAAGAGCTTGGCAGATGGGAAGCTCTGTTGTGGACAACTTTAGAAAATACAATTTGTCACAGCAGTGAGCAAGGAAATTAATAACATCCATTGTCAAGTGTAAGTAACTGTCAGTGATGTAACTGTGAGGCATAATGCAACTGAGAAGAATGAAAAATTTTAAAGCATGAGCATAATGTAGAAAAAATGAATAAAACATAAAATTAAGATGCCAGATGATTTCAAAGTAATGTGGGTGTCAGGGATGAAGCTGAGAGAGAAAGTATAAAATTGTTCTAAAGTGATTAAAGGTAGAGATTAACTCCAGATATTAAAACAAGACTGTGTTCACATGTATTAGTAAAATGGATAAAACTCTTGTATAATACTGTCATTTAAAAACTCAAAACTTTAAGACTGACCATTAGAAGATTAGAAACAAGGTATAATTTCAAATCACTAAAAGAATAAAAGTAACAAAAATCAATAAAACAAATAACAAGAAGATAGTTTAACTTGGAAATATAAATAAGATAGTAATAATTAGTCCAAATATGACATTAATAATAATAAATGTGAATTTAATCTTCTTCTTAAAGAGAGAGATTTCTGAATTGGAAGGTTTTATTTTTTTTTAATTTTTTAACATTTATTCAGTTTTGAGAGACAGAGCACGAGCAGGGGAGGGGTAGAGAAAGAGGGAGACACAGAAAGCAGACTCCAGGCTCTGAGGTGTCAGCACAGCCCAATGAACTCATGAACCGTGAGATCATGGCCTGAGCCAAAGTCAAAGTCACAAGCTTAACTGATTGAGGCACCCGGGCACCCCATGAATTGGGAAATTTTAAAACCACTTCTATGTTATTTACAAAAAGCATGCCTACATTTTTGAATTATTTAATTAAATGTTAGTTCAGGTAATATTTAGCTGATATCTTGAACTTTTTTAAGTTCTATTTTAATTCCAAATAGTTACCATATAGTGTTATATTAGTTTCAAGTATAAAGTGTAGTTATTCAATAATTCCATACATCACCCAGTGCTCATCATGACCAGTGCACTCCTTAATCCCCATTACCTGTTTCATCCATTGCCCCACCAACCTCCCCTCTGGTAACTATCTATTTGTTCTCTATAATTAGCACTATGTTTTTTGATTTGTTTCTTTTTTCCCCTTTGTTCATTTGTTTTCTTTCTTAAATTCCACATATGAATAAAATCATATGGTATTTGTCTTTCTCTGACTGACCTATTTCACTTGGTATTATATTCTCTAGCTTTAGTCATGTCATTGCATATGGCACTATTTTATTCTTTTACATGGCTGAGTAATATTCCATTATATATTTAACACATTTTCTTTATCCATTCATCAGTGGACACTTGGGCTGCTTTCATATCTTGGCTGTTGTACATAATGATGTTATAAACAGAGGTTCATGTATTCCTTTGCGTTAGTGTTCTTGTATTCTTTGGGTTAATATCCAGTAGTGTGATTGCTAGATTGTAAGGTAGTTCTTTTTAAACTTTTTGAGGAACCTCCATACCGTTTTCCACAGTGGCTGCACCAGTTTGCACTTCCACCAACAGTACAAAAGGGTTCCTTTTTCTCCACATCCTTGACAACACCTGTTGTTTCTTGTGTTGTTGATTTTAGCTATTGTGACAGGTATGAGGTGATATTTCATTATGGTTTTGATTTGCATTTCCCTGATGATGAGTGATGTTGAGCATTTTTTCATATGTTTGTTGACCATCTGGATGTCATCCTTGGAGAAATGCCTGTTCATGTCTTCTTCCCATTTCTTAATTGAATATTTGTGTTTGGTGAGGTTTTTGTTTTGTCTAGTTTTTGTTTTGTTTGTTTGGTTGGTTTGGTTGGTTGGTTGGTTTTAGTTTTTGGTGTTGAGTTGTATCAGTTCTTTATATATTTTGGATTCTAACACTTTATCAGATATATTATTTGCAAATATCTTTTCCCATTCAGTAGGTTACCTTTTAGTTTTGTTTATTGTTTTATTCGCTGTGCAGAAGCTTTTTATTTTGATGTAGTCCCGATAGTTTATTTTTGCTTTTGCCTCAGGAGACAAATCTAGAGAAATGTTGCTACAGCTGACATCAAATAAGTCAATGCCTGTGCTCTCTTCTAGGATTTTAATGGTTTTAGGAACACTTAGGTCCTTAATACATTTTGAGTTTATTTTGTGTTGGTGTAAGAAAGTGGTCCAGTTTCATTCTTTTGCATGTAGCTGTCCAGTTTTCCCAATACCATGTGTTGAAGAAACTGTCCTTTTCCCATTGCATATTCTTGCCTGCATTGTGAACGTTAATTGATCATATACTTGTGGGTTTATTTCTGGGCTTCCTATTTTGTTCCATTTATCTATGTATCTGTTGTTGTGCCAGTACCATACTGTTTTTATTACTATAGCTTTGTAGTATAACTTGAAATATGGAATTGTGATACCTCCAGGCTTCGTTTTCTTTTTCAAGATTGCATTAGCTACTCAGAGTCTTTTGTGGTTCCATATAAATTTTAGATGGTTTGTTCTAGTTATGTGAAAATGCTGTTGGTATTTTGATAGGGATTGCATTAAATCTGTAGATTGCTTTGGGTAGTATGGACATTATAAAAATATTTGTTATTTCTGTTCATAAGCATAGAATGTCTTTCCATTTGCTTATGTCATCTTCAATTTCTTTCATCAGTGTTTTATAGTTTTCAGAGTCCAGGTCTTTACCCTTTTTGGTTAGGCTTATTCCCAGATATTTTATTATTTTTGGTGCAATTGTAAATGGAATTGTTTTCTTAATTTTTCATTATACTGCTTCGTTATTAGTATACAGAAATGCAAAAGATTTCCATACACTGAATTTGTATCCTGAGATCTTACTGAGTTCATTTATCAGTTCTAATAGTCTTTTGATGTAATTAGTGTTTCCATATAAAGTATCATGTCATCCGCAAATAGTGAAAGTTTTATGTCTTCCTTGCCAATTTATATGCCTTTTTTTTTCCTTTTTCTGGTCTTATTGCTGTAGTTAGGATTTCCAGTATGCTGAATAAAAGTAGTGAGAGTGGACATCCTTGTCTCGTTCCTGGCTTTACGAGAAAAGCCCTCTGTTTTTCCCCATTTAATATGAAATTAACTTTGGGTTTTTCATAGAAGGCCTTTATTATGTTGAGGAATATTTCCTCTAAACCTACCTTGTTAAGGGTTTTTATTATGAATGTGTCATACTTTGTCAATGCTTTTTCTGCATTTATTGAAATGATCATATGGTTTTTATTCTTTCTCTTATTTATGTGAGTATCCCATTGATTGATTTAGCATGGCTACATTTTAAAAAGAGAGATAGAGAAAGAAATGGAGACAAGTTGAAAATTAAAAAATTTGTTATATTTTGTTAGAAACACTCTCACAAAGAGAGTAGAAATGGCAATAGTAATACCAACCAAAATAAAATTCAAGGTGAAAAGTATAAAATGGGAAAAAGATATTTTACATTATAAAAATTACAACTCCCAAAGAAAATACAATAGTTGTAAACCTTTGTGACCAGACCAGCATAAACATTGATATTTATAAAGATAAAACTCTGGGAAATATGACAGAAATTGACAAACTACCATCTTGGTGAGAGATTGAAAGACCTCTCTAAGGGAGGAGGGGCCAAGATGGCAGAACAGCATGGAAATGTTTATGTCTCTCATCCCTTAAGTGCAGCCAGATCAACACTAAACCATCTTGCACACATAGAAAACTGATTTGAGGTTTAACACAACAATCTGCACAACATGAACAACAGACCTCAGCAGGTATGTGGTGTGGGGAGGTGAACTGGGAGAGAGAACAGCCTCAGAGGGCAGAGAGCTGTTTTTGCTTGTGGAGAGAGGATGAAGATGGGGAGAGAGTATGGGAAAGCATCCCACACACCCACCCCCACCCAAAAGCAGTTGGATAGAAAAGAAAGAGTATGCAAGGGATGGAACAAAAAAAGGGAGAAGGAGAAGGTTTAAATTCCATTAAGACTCTATAAACATGGGCAGTGCAGAGTCTGAAACTCCACAACTCAATACCCGGCAGTACTCTGGTGGGAAGGGCAAATCCCCAGGAGCACAGAGTGAGGTCCAAGGGGTCCTTGGGCCACATGGGGAGAGGTGGTACCCCTGCTGGGAGGACATTTGGTAGAGGCTGTGTGGTCACCCCACAGGCAAAAGTCCCAGTGGACCCTGAAGGACAACCACATTCACTGGTGCTGGAACAAGGGCATTAAGGGGGAAGCCTGGTGCCAGATGTGTGTTGTGATTTACCACAATCCCTAAAATGTTACTGCTATGCAATCACATGAACTTTTTCTGGGACAGGCTAAAACCCAGCCATAGCCTCTGGGCATCAGCAGCAGCATGGTCCTACGAACATTCCTGGGGGCAAGCGGACACCCAGCCATGCTCAGTGAGACCCTCCCCAAGAGTGTCAGAATGGGTCAAAGCCATGGTCCCTCAGAAGTGAGAAGTTGGGAAACACAGCCACATCTGAAATAAAAGACTCCTGGCAGCCTGATGGCTTGGTCACAGACAATGTAAAAGCAGGGAGTGGATGGAAGCTGGAGACAAAGGAAGGGTGTGCGATTGCTGGTCAGAGAGAGCAGAGTTCTGCTACTTGAGACTGGGTAGCTGGGTGATGTCATTTTCAACCCTCCACACATGCGCACACATGCCTATATGCATCACAGCAATCCACCCCAGTAAGCTAAGAAGCGCCATCTAGTGGAGAATGGAGGCATTACACTAACCCCCACCCAACCGGGCCAACCACACTCTTGAGGAACACCACAAGTCTTTCCAACTGCTTAGTTTATGGACTATAAAGTGCTTCATAATTTGACTTTTAGGGGAAACCGACGTTATTTCAATCGTATTTCAGTCTGTTCACTGGTCCATCTATTCAATTTTTTTCTTTTCTTTTCTTCTTCTTGAATACAAACAGAGAAAACATTCATTTTTATTTTCCATTTTTATTAAAAATATTTTCCTTTAATTTTTTCAACTATATTTTTCACTTTTTTGTAAATTTTTCAAATTCTATTTTATTTCCATCATTTCATTTTACTCTATTTCATTCTATTCATTTTTAAAATTTTTTCAAATGTTTTCCTTCTTTTTCTTTTTCTTTTTTCTTTTCTTATATTTCCCTTTTTTCTCTATTCTATCAAGCTGCTTTCAACAATAAGACCAAAACACACTTAGGATCTAGTATCCTTTATTTTTTTGTGTTGGTTTTAACTTTTCAATTTTATTTTTTTCCTTATTAATTCCTTTTCTTCCTTCAAAATGATGAAACAAAGGAATTTACTGAAAAAGAAAGAACAGGAAAAAAAGGCAGCCAGGGAATTAATCAACACAGATACAAGCAAGATGTCTGAATCAGTATTTAGAATCACGATAATAAGAATACTAGCTGGGGTTGAAAATAGATTAGAATCCCTTTCTGCAGAGATAAAAGCAGTAAAACCTAGTTAGGATGGAATTAAAAAATGCTATAACTGAGTGGCAATCTCAAATAGGTGTCATGGCAGCAAGGATGGATGAAGCAGAGCAGCAAATCAGCAATATAGAGGATAAATTTATGGAGAACAATAAAGAAAAGAAAAAGAAGGAAATGAAGGCAAAATAGCACGATTTAAGAATTAGACAAATTAGTGATTCATTAAAAAGGAACAACATCAGAATCATAGGGGTCCCAGAAGATGAACAGGGAGAAAAAAGGAGTAGAAGGGCTACGTGAACAAATCATAGCAGAAAACTTTTCTATCCTGGGGAAAGACACAGACATCAAAATTCAAAAAACACAGAGGGCTCCCATTAGATTCAACAAAAGCCAACCATCAACAAGGCATATCATAGTCAAATTCACAAAATACTCAGGCAAGGAAAGAATCATGAAAGCAACAAAGGAAAAAAAAAGTCCTTAACCTACAAGGGAAGACAGATCAGATTTGCAGCAGACCTATCCACAGAAACTTGGCAGGCCAGAAAGGAGTGGCAGGCTATATTCAATGTGTGAATCAGAAAAATATGCAGCCAAGAATTCTTTGTCCAGCAAGGCTGTCATTCAAAATAGGAGAGATTAAAAGTTTCCCAGACAAACAAAAATTAAAGGACTTCATGACAACTAAACCAACCCTGCAAGAAATTTTAAGAGGGCTCTCTGAGGGGAGAAAAGAAGGGGGAAAAAAAAGACCAAAAGCAACAAAGACAAGAAAGGACCAGAGAACGCCACCAGAGACTCCAACTCTACAAGAAATATAATGGCAATAAACTCATATCTTTCAGTACTCACTCTAAATGTCAATACACTAAATGCTCCAATCAAAAGACATAGGGTAACAGAATGGATAAGAAAACAAGACGCATCCATATGCTTTTTACAAGAGACCCACTTTAACCTAAAGACACCTTCAGAATGAAAGTAAGAGGATGGAGAACTATCTATCATGCTAATCGTCAACAAAAGAAAGCCAGAGTTCCCATACTTATATCAGGCAATCTAGACTTTAAAATAAAGACTGTAACAAGAGATAAAGAAGGGCATTATATCATAATTAAAGGGTCTATCCACCAAGAAGACCTGATAATTGTAAACATTTATGCTCCAAATGTGATAGCAGCCAAATATATAAATCAAATAATCACAAACATAAAGAAACTCATTGATAAGAATACCATAATAGTAGGGGACTTCAACACCCCACTTACAACAATGGAAAGATCATCTAAACAGAAAGTCAACAAGGAAACAATGGCTTTGAGTTACACACTGGACCTGATGGACTTAACAGATATATTCAGAACATTTTATCCTAATGTTGCAGAATACACATTCTTCTCCAATGCACATGGAACGTTCTCCGGAAGTGATCACATACTGGGACACAAATCAGCCCTGAACAAGTACAAAATGATCAAGATCATACCATGCATATTTTCAGACCACAATGCACAAGTATGAAATTTAAAATCAACCACAAGAAAAAATGTGGAAAGATGACAAATACTTGGAGACTAAAGACCATCCTGCTAAAGAATGAAGGAGATAACCAAGAAGTTAAAGAGGAAATTTTTTAAAGTACATGGAAACCAATGAAAATGATAATACCACAGGCCAAAACCTCTGGGATGCAGCAAAGACAGGCATAAGAGGGAAGTATATAGCAATCCAGGCCTTCCTAAAGTAGGAAGAAAGTTCTCAGATAACAACCTAACCCAACACCTTAAAGAGCTGGAAAAAGAACAGAAAATAAAGCCCAAAGCCAGCAGAAGACAGGAAATAATAAAGATTAGAGCAGAAATCAATGCTATGAAACAAACAACAACAACAACAACAAACAGTAGAACAGATCAATTAAACCAAAGGCTGGTTCTTTGAAAGAATTAACAAAATTGGTAAACCACTAGCCAGTTTGATCAAAAAGAGAAAGGAAAGGACCCAAATAAATGAAATCAAGAAGAAAAGAAGAGAGATCACAACCAACACTGCACAAATGAAAACAACAGTAAGAGAATACTATGAGCAATTATACCACAATAAAATGGGCAATTTGGAAGAAATGGAAAAATTCCTAGAAACATGTAAACTACCAAAACTGAAACAGGAAGAAATAGAAAATTTGAACAGACTCATAACCAGCAAGGAAATAAAATTAGTAATCAAAAAACTCCCAAAAAACAAGACTCCAGGGCCAGATGACTTTCCAGGGGGAATTCTACCAAACACTTTAAGAAGACTTAACACCTATTCTCTTGAAGCCTGTTCTAAAAAGTAGAAATGGAAGAAAAACTTACAAACTCTTTCTATAATGCCTGCATTACCTTGATTCCAGAACCAAAGACCCCACTAAAAAGGAGAACTACAGACAAATTTCCCTAATGAACACGGATGCAAAAATCCTCAACAAGATACTAATCAACCAGATCCAACAATACATTAAAAGAATTATTCACTATGACCAAGTGGGATGCAGGACAGGTTCAATATTCACAAAAAAAATCAGCGTGATACATCACATCAATAAAGGAAAAGACAAAAACCACATGATCTTCTCATTAGGTGCAGAGAAAACATTTGACAAAATATAGCATCCTTTCTTGATAAAAACCGTCAAAAAAGTAAGGATAGAAGGATCATACCTCAAGATCATAAAGGGCCCACTGCTTTTGAAAGACCAACTGCTAATATCATCCTCAATGGGGAAAAACTGAGCTTTCCCCCTAATGTCAGGAAGACAGGGTTGTCCACTCTCGCCACTGTTATTCAACATACTATTGGAAGTCTTAGCCTCAGCAATCAGACAACATAAAGGATTAAAACGCATCCAACTCAACCAGGAGGAGGTCAAACTTTCAATCTTTGCAGATGACATGGTGCTCTATATGGAAAACCCAAAAGATTCCACCAAAAAACTGCTAGAACTGATCCATGAATTCAGGAAAGTTGCAGTATATAAAATCAATGCACAGAAATCGGTTGCATTCCTATACACCAATAAGGAAGCAACAGAAAAAGAAATCAAGGAATTGATTGCATTTACAATTGCACCAAAAACCATAAAATACCTAGGATTAAATCGAACCAAAGAGGTGAAAAAATCTATACAATGAAAACCATACAAGGCTTATGAAAGCAATTGAAGAAGACACAAAAAAAATGGAAAAATATTCCATGCTTCTGGAAAGGAAGAACAAATATTGTTAAAATGTCAATACTGGGGCGCCTGGGTGGCTCAGTCGGTTAAGCGTCCGACTTCGGCTCAGGTCATGATCTCACGGTCCGTGAGTTCGAGCCCCGCGTCGGGCTCTGTGCTGACAGCTCAGAGCCTGGAGCCTGTTTCAGATTCTGTGTCTCCCTCTTTCTGACCCTCCCCCGTTCATGCTCTGTCTCTCTCTGTCTCAAAAAAAAAAAAAAAATAAACGTTAAAAAAAAAAAATTAAAAAAAAAAAAATGTCAATACTACCCAAAGCTACCTACATGTTCAACACAATCCCTATCACAGAGCTGGAAGAAACAATCCTAAAATTTGTATGGAGCCAGAAAAGATTGCCAAAGCAATCTTGGAAAAGAAAACCAAAGCTGAAGAAAACCGAACCAATCCAAGACTTCAAGCTGTAATACAAAGCTGTAATCATCAAGACAGTATGTTACTGGCACTAAAACAGACACTCAGATCAATGGAAGAGAACAGAGAACCCACAAATGGACCCACAAACATATGGCCAACTAATCTTTGACAAAGCAGGAAAGAATATACAATGGAATAAAAAACACAAATGGTGCTGAGAAAACTGGACAGCAACATGCAGAAAAATGAACTTGGACCACTTTCTTACACCATACACAAAAATAAACTCAAAATGAATGAAAGACCTAAACGTAAGAAAGGAAGCCATCAAAATACTCAAGGTGAAAGCAAGCCAAAACCTCTTTGACTTTGGCTGCAGCAACTTCTTACTCAATACATCTCCAGGGACAAGGGAAACAAAAGCAAAAATGAACTATTGGGACCTCATCTAAATAAAAAGCTTCTGCACAGCAAAGGAAACAATTAGCAAAACTAAAAGGCAACTGACAGAATGGGAGAAGATATTTGCAAATGGCATATCAGATAAAAGGTTAGTATCCAAAATCTATAAAGAACTTATCAAACTCAACATGCAAAAAGCAAATAATCCAGTGAAGAAATGGGCAAAAGACATGAGTAGACACTTCTCAAAAGAAGACATCCAGATGGCCAACAGACACATGAAAAAATGCTCAACATCAGTCATCATCAGGGAAATATAAATCAAAACCACAATGAGATACCACCTCACACCTGTCAGAATGGCTAACACTAACAAGTCAGGCAACAACAGATGTTGGCAAGGATGCAGAGAAAGAAGATCTCTTTCCCACTGCTGGTGGGAATGCAAACTGGTGCGGCCACTCTGGAAAGCAGTATGGAGGTTCCTAAAAAAAATAAAAATAGAACTACCCTACAACCCAGCAATTGCACTACTAGATATTTATCCAAGGGATACAGGTATGCTGTTTCAAAGGGGTACATGCATCCCAATGTTTATAGCAGAGATATCAGCAATAGCCAAAGTATGGAAAGACCCCAAATGTCCATCGATGGATGAATGGATAAAGAAGATGTGGTATACGTGTGTATACACACACACACACACACACACACACACACACACACACACAATGGAGTATTACTCAGCAATCAAAAAGAATGAAATCTTGCCATTTGCAACTACATGACTGGAACTAGAGAACATTGTGCTAAGCAAAATTAGTCAGAGAAAGACAAACATTATATGACTTCACTCATATGAGGACTTTAAGAGACAAAACAGATGAACATAGGAAAAGGAAGCAAAAATAATATAAAAACAGGGATGAGAACAAAACATAAGGGACTCTTAAATATAATATAATATATGAAGAACATATATAGAGAACAGAGGATCATTGGAGGAGTTGTGGGAGGGGGTTGGGCTAAATGGTTAAGTGGCATAGGAATCTATTCCTGAAATGATTGTTGCACTATATGCTGACTAACTTGCATGTAAAGTAAAAAATAAATAAATTATGGGGAAAAAAGAGAAAAATAAGATTATGCCATGCAGGACTTAAATAAGACAATTACTTAAATATCTTGTACTTTTCATATGAATTGTCTGTGACTAATTCAATTAACTATATAGCTATATTGCTAATATGAATTGCACCCAGTAAAGAGACTTAACATTATTTTCACACACCTGTGGAACATTTCTTTTAAATGACCTTATATTAAGCCAAAAGAAATTAATCGACAATTTTCAAACAGCAAGAATCATACAGGTCAAATTCCCTGAAATGATTCAGTAAAACTATATACTACAGACACCTCATTTGGAAACTGAAATGTTTTTAAATAAATCTTAGTCAACACGGAGTATTAAGGGGCACCTTAATACTCAAGTCATGATCCCAGTGTCATGGGATTGAGCTCCACATGGGGCCTTGCACTGAGCATAGAGTCTGCTTCAGATTCTCTCTCCCTCTGCACCCTCCTGTCTAAAAAATAAAATAAAATAAATAAAATAAAATAAGTATAAAAACTGATGTTACAAACTAGAAATAAACAAAAATGATAGTGCTAAAGATAGAAATTTATAAGATATGGCCAAAGCTATATTCAGTGACAGTGTTGGTTGTAATTGCACTTACTAAAATACAAGAAAAACCAGCAATAGAGTAAGGATTCAACTCAAGGAGTAAATAGACCTAAAGAAAGACAAGCTAATGTGCCATAGACTCTGGGTCTAAAGTTTTCTCTTGTCTAGCAAAGAACAAGATGGAGGATAGAAAATGAGAGATGGCTAATGTCTGGGTAAAGACAAGAGCCCTGAATAAGGGTCCTTGCCCCATATTTATTATGATCAGAAGGCTTACAAACATGGCGAGGGATATGCACAAAGAGAAAATGAATCTGTGAACGTTAATTTTTGTTTCAAAGGGGTACATGCATCCCAATGTGGACGTGAGGGACAGAAGGTCTTGAGGATATTTGGGGTTAGGGGTTTGCATTAATACAAAACAAAATGCTGGCGCCGGGCAGTCAGGAGAAATGTTGTTTACAGCAGACATGAGGCAGCACCTCTGTCTATCTTAGCTAGCTTAGAGGATGAGACAGGTAGGGGAAATAACCTCAGGGTTAATAAGGCACTTTTTCTTTTGTTAACCATCTCTGCTCTGGGCTGCTTTGCCTGCAGTGCAGAGATCCATAGTCCAGTTCACCAATTTACCTAGCCTGGCCCTATCCTCCTGTGAAAGCAACTTTTCTGCTATAGTACTAAATTGGGGGTGCTTCCACCCTGAATATCTAATCTTGTTTATTTCATATACCTATGTATTGGGCACCTTTGTGCCATTTCTATTTTAGGCCTTTGCCTCTCCCTCTCTATTCTGGGGGCTATGCACCCCTTCTCTATTTTGGGGTGCCTTTGCACCCCCTATTCTTGGGGTGCCAATCTGGTTTACCCAAACTCGGGTGTGAGCATTTTATGACTTTGTATTTCTTTATGCCTTGTTAACCCATCGGTGTAAGCCCAAGGGACTCCTAAGCTTATCCCCCACACTAATTAATTAATAAAAATAAAAGCAGAAATTAATACAGCTGAAATCAGAAAATTATTTTAAAGAGTAATAATTCATAACCAAGTGTGTTTTATAGTAGAAATGCAAGAATATGGCAAAATTAGAAGTTTTATCAATGTAATACACTACATTAAAAAGAGGAAGACATGTGGTCACCCCAAGAGAAAAAAACATTCTGATTTCTTTTTTTAATATTTTATTATGTTTGAAAATATTTTAAAGTTCCTTAACTTGATAAGAAAGGGGTAGCTTCCAAAACCTACATTAAATAACACCCATAAAGTGGAAGCATTAGTGGAAGCAAGAATAGAAATATTCCTATTAAGCCAGACACAAGATGACTACTGTCTTAACCATCTAACATTATTCTAGAGATCCTGAAAAATACAACAAAATGAAAACAATAAATAAGTATTAATATTTGAAAGGAAGAGATGAAACATTTTAATTCAATTATGACATGGTTGCCTATATACAAAATCAAAATAATCAGCTGAAGTTTTTAGATCAGTAAGAGTTTAGTAAAGTAGCTGAATAAAAGGACAAGATTGCAAATCCATAGGTTTCCTGTACATCCACAATAACCAATTAGAAAACGATGAGTTTTGATAGTTTGTGTTTTTCAAGGAATTGGTCTGTTTCTTCTAAGTTGAAGTTTTGAATGTAACCTTGTCCTTTAGTGACTGAAAAATCTGCAAAGATATTTCCTGTTTCATTTCTGATATTGGTGATTTGGATATTTTTCTTTTTATCTTTATCATTCTTTCTAAAGATTGGTCAATTTTATTGATTTTTTTGAAGAATCAGCTTTTTCATTTCATTGATTTTCCCTATTGTTAATCTGTTTTCAATTCCTTTAGTTTCTGCTCTTATCTTTATTATTTCTTTCTGCTTGCTTTGGATTTCTTTTGCTCTTCTTTTCTTGAAGTAGGAACTTGGGACACCTCTGAAACATCTAAATGCAGTACTCATTTAGGTGTGTGGACACTTTTTAGGTGTGAACACCTGGGAGAGGGCTGCCCTGGGTCTATAAAAGTGACATTTGTCAGTATATATGGTGTTGAAAGTTATGGGATTAAGTGAGATGATGGAATGCAATTGTGTAGACAAGGCCCAGAATAAAGCTGCAATATTTTGAAGTCTGGAGAAGTAGAAGATCCAACAAAAGAGATTGAGAAGAATGGCCAGAGGTAGGAGGAGAATCAGCTAAGAATGGTGTCAGGGAGCATCGGTTCCCAAGAGTTAAAAAGTAGCCTGCTGTTTAATGTTGCTGAAGGATCAAACAAGATGAAGTCTGAAATGTGTGCACTGGAGGCAGCAACATGAAAGTAATTGGGGACCTTGGCAACTGAAGTGTTGCAGAGAGAAGCCAGATTGAAAAATGGTGAGTGGGGTAGGAGAGTGGTGCTCAGCAGGGAGGGGCATCCATTTTTAAAGAAGAAAATCTCTTATATAAATGACATGATGCATTTGAAGTGTTTAACAGTGTCTGGCTCATTATGGGGCTTGCTAACACTTCCTTTTCACTCACTTGCTCACCTTTTAATCTTTGATTAGAAATGTTGTTGCAGTCTCTCTTTTTAAAAGTGGATCCAGGACACCAGCACAGTTTCTTTAACATTATTTCTATTGGAAAAGTAGATATGACTTATTCCCTTTGAATGGAACTCCTTTGCTAGGGAGGCAGACAACATGGTGGTTAAGTTAGTATCTAGAGTCATATTGTCATAAATTAAATCCTAATTCCACCCCTTCTGAGTTACATGTCCATGGGAATTCTGCATAAACTCTGAAGCCTCAGTTTTCCCTTCATTAATCTTTAATTAGAATACCTGACTCATCGCTATGCATAATAAGAACCTGGCACCTGTATTAACTACCACTTAAGTTCAAGAAATTCTCTATGTTTTTTCTTTAGAGGAGGTTCCTTGTATAAGAAAATAAAAGAGCTCACACCCCTCTAGTGGAATGTGGATGCTCATAGTGTGTGACACATGGACTGGGAGCTTGCTTGCATAGGTAGGTCAGTCATGGGGATTAACACTTTCAGGACTACTTTGCCTGCAAAATACCAGAGATTCCTAGCTGCCTAGGCACCAGAAGCTCCTTCGCAGCTTTTCTTAGTCCCTGAGAATCCCAGGAGATTCAGGCTTAGGGCCTTAGCTATTAAGAAGACATTCTCACTTTTTAAGTTATCTATTTCTCTCCCCATTCCCCAGCACATGGTAAAGAATCATGATTGCTGCTTAGATGCATGGGCTCACCAGGGGAAGAGTACCAAGGACCTAAGTCCTTCCACCACCTGTTGGGCCCAGCGTCATCATGATTAACACAGCAATCTTCAGCCAGGGAGCCAGGCTGCTCTGTCTACCAGACACCATGACTGGGTGATTTATGGCTTTATATTTTTAAATTGGCCTCTCCAGCACCGTCTGATAAATCAACACACAAGTTATTAAATGGTTCATTATCCCAGTAATATGATTCGTTTTTTGTGACAAAAAATGCAAGAGATGTCAGGAAACTTAGAAATATCCCATTTGAAGTCATGCATGCCCATCTACAAAACAGATTAACTGGATGAGAGAAAGCAGTTGGACACAGAGGTCAAAGAGAAGTCTCAGCAGGTGGTGGTCTTCCCTCCAGCAATCCTTGACCTACTATTGGAAAATGTAAGTGAGATTCTCACTAGGCAGACTCTGTGCTTCACCATATTTCTCTCTCACACATGCTCAGAAGGCCGTTAGGCTGACTGCAGAAGTCTGGTATAGAATTAACAACTGGACACTTTCAGCTAAATCACTTCTTTAAGAAGAGTGTCAAGTCCAGATGCTATGGTAGAAAGACCTGTCCCAGTTCTACCACAAAGTATGGAATTTTGGGTACACCACTTGAAATCACAACACTTTGGTTTCGTCATCTGTCATAAAAGTGATTCTCCATGATTTCCAACTTCTTTCTGGTTCAAAGATCCCATGATTCTGTGTTGGGGGAGAGAGGGAGATTTCAGAGCTTGGCTAGAACTGAGGCTCAAATACATCTGGTGTAAGACAAGAGACCCATCCCCACCAAAATCTACACTCGCCATTTTGCATGAAATTCAGGATCTCCCCTGCCTAGTTTATGCTTGTTGCTTCAATTATGACTCTTTTTATGAAAAGAAATTAAAAGCGATAAGGACATTTCTTTACGTATTGAGCAACTTCTGAATGTCTGTCTTGGCTCAATTATAACATCAGGAACTATAACAAAGAAAATACACTCATAGGACTTATTTCTAGTTGAGGAAATAGACAAGCAAAAATAGATATAATACAATGTCAGGTAATGATAAGTGCAATGAAGACAAACAAAACAGGATAAGTGGACAGAGATGCTTTTTTAGGCAAGATGGTAATGGAAGATCTTTTAAAGGAAATTAATAGCTGAGATTAATTAATAGCTGGTAAAGAGGAGCACAACAGAAAGAATATGGGACCATCAGAGATCATCTCTCAGGAAGCATTGCTACAAACTCTATGGCAGTAAAATAAAGCAGAATGAAGGGAACCTGAGTTAGGCTTCTGTGAAGGATAGAAGGCCTCAGCACAGCCTTCCCTGTGGAGAAACCGAGAAGGTGGATGAGAGTTGGCTGGAAAATTTGGAAGGGCTGCCATGATATGGCCAAATATCCTTGTATCCAAGAGCCCAGCATCTGCCAAGGACTCAAAGTGAAACCCATGCAGACTTCATTGGCCCCCATCTGCTCAGTTCCTTCTAAACTCCCTCACAAATTCCAGCCACTCCAATAGTTAATAACTGTAATCTCTGCATCCTCAGCTGAGTGAAATCATTGACTTTACTTGGGTCCCTCCTTGCTGCATTGCAGCAAGAAAAAGGCCCACAGAAAGAAAGCTGGGACACTCTTTGGACTCATCTTGTGAGTTTCCCTTCTCTTAATGACCGCAGTTATGCACTGTATGTTGTTCAGAGTCTTAAAATTGTTGCTACACATATTTTGTCCAATTTTATAATTGTTTTGGAAGGAGGGCAAGACTAGCACCACTCTGTCATGACCAGAAGTGGAGGTCCTTTGTGTACTTTAACTCTTGAGCCTTATTGACAGCAACATGAAGGGGAGCCCAGCTTCATGTCTTCCCACCAACCTTAGGGAAAGGATAAAGTTTTGTTTGAATTTAATGTAAAAAGCAACATTTTGACTATTTAAAACTCCAATGAAAACATAATTAATAAAAACCATTAAAAAATAGTAAAATCTCCTGAACTAAAACATTTGTTAGCATCAATGTGAAAGTTGGCTTATTAGTCAAAGTCCTCTAGAGAAACAGAACCAATAAGATATATATATTTACTTATTATATGTTATATTAATTACAATTAATATAGTTAATTAATTGTAATTAATATAATATATTATGATTTATTATGAGAGATTGGCTCACACAATTATGGAGGCTGAGAAGTCCCATGATCTGCCATCTTTAATATGGAGACCCAGGAAAGCTGGTGGTATAATTAAACCTGAGCCCAAAGCCTTGAAAAACAAGGGAGCCAATGATGTAGATTCCAGTTCAGGTCTAAAGACCTAAGAACCAGGAGGGCTGAAGGGTGGAGAAGACCAATGTTCCATCTCAAGCCATCAACCAAGGAAGGGCCAAATTCATACTTCTCCACCTTTTTGTTCTGGACCTTTTTGGTCCTCAACAGGTTAGATGATGCCCACCTACATTGGGAATTATAAACCGCTTTACTGAGTCCGCCAATTCAAATGTTAATTTCATCTGGACACACCCGTGCACACCAGGAATCTCATGAGCCAGTCAGGTTGGCACATAAAATTAACTGTCACATTTGGTTAATTCTTTTTTATGTAAAATCTGGAATAAAGTTTATCATCTCACTTATGTCTAATTTAAGAGAATCTTTATCCTAGGAATGCAAGGGATTTCAAATTAGAAAAATCTATTAAGCATTCCGTAGAATTCATCTTATATACATGATAATACATCTCTTAACAATGAACAGTTAGGAATAAAAAGCTTGATTAAGGGTATTTACTTTAAAAGCTACAGCAAATGTTATGCTTATTGGTGAAAGTTTTAAGACATTCTTATTAAAATCATGCTGAACACAGAGATGTCAACTATCTCTGCTTTTATTCAACATTTTAGTCACCAATTTTTCCCCACTCTGGCATCTTCTGCCAGATCTCAAGCAACCTGAAATCTGAAGGTGGAAATTATTATGGTCATAGAGAGCACCAAAAGAAACCCTTTAGTTTAGGCTCAAAGAAAGGAAAAGGAGTCTCCTGGCAGTAAAATCAGTGGCAGCCAGGATGCTCACACACTTGAAACTCTGAGAGAGAAGAGCCTTCCAATCCGATCAGAAGCAGTATACTCCCAAGAAGGTAGGAAAAACCCTTCTTCCTTTTTTTTTTTTTTTTTTGTCTCTTTCTCTCTCCCCTAGTGGTTGACTCTGCTCATGGAGTAGTTTCAGAAAGTGAGTGTGAAAGCTACATAAATAAAACTCCATATTTCTGGCTGGAGAAGTAGAAAGGAGAGCCCAGGAAACCAGAAAGTACCAGGGAGATTTCAGAGTAGGAGGAACTTGGGAAAAAACACTATTAAGTTGAAACTCCTGGGATCACCCCCAAACTATACACGCATGACTCTGATCCTAAATAGCTTATCAAAGACATTGATAATAAACTAAAGACCACTGCCCACATCCCAGGTTGCCAATGGGTGAGGCACATATGGGATAAATCCAAATAGGACTGCACAGTCTTTTAAAATGGAACTAATACTAAGATTACATCTCATAGAAGACAATTCAGAATATACAGCCTAAGCTCAATCAGGTTGATTGACTGCTAAAACAAAAATATCAACATTCTCCATAAGGCCTAATATGGTATAACACAACATTCAAAATGTCCAAAATATAACCCAAAATTACATTGCATATGAAGAACCAAGGAACTCTCAAATCACATAGGAAAAGACAATAAACAGATGCCATCAGTGAGATGTTGGAACTCACACACACCAAAATGTTCCAACACAAATGTTGGATTTATCTGACCAAGATTTTCATAATGATCCTACCAGTAAAGCCAAACACTCTTGAAATGAATCAAAAATATAGAAAGCCTCTGTCAAAAATAATATATACCATTTAACATACATATATATGTTAAATATACATAAATAAAATACTGTATATAAAATACAAAATAATAAAATAGAAATTTTAGAATTAAGATATACAATAAATGAAATTTTAAAACTCATTGGGTATGCTCAAAAGCATAAAGGAGAGGATAGGAAAGAATATGTGAACTTCAAGATAGATCAACAGAATCCAATTTGAACAAAAGAAAAAATTTATTGATTTTTAAAATTCATAGAGTCTAAGGAACCTAAAATAAAAGGTCTAGCATTTTTGTTATCTAGGTCCTAGAAGATGTTATAGTGTGCAGCATAGAAAAAATATTTACAGAAATGATCGATAGAAACTCCTCAAATTGGCAAACAAACAAAACCACAAAAGCCAACGGATTTGGGAATCTTAGAGAGCCCCCAAAAGTGAAAACTCAAAGAAATCAATGCACAGATGGATCATAATTTAACTTTTTTGGGGGCACCTGAGTGGTTCCATCGGTTAAGTGACTGACTTTGGCTCAAGTCATGATCTCACGGTTTGCGGGTTCAAGCCCCACATCAGGCTCTGTGCTGACAGCTTGAAGACTGGAGCCTGTTTCAGATTCTGTGTCTCCCTCTCTCTCTGCCCCTCCCCCCTAAGACTCTGTCTCTTTGTCTCTCAAAAAGTGAATAAATGTTAAAAACATTAAAAAAATAATTGAAATTTTTATTGAAGTAAAATTTCGATATATAACATGTAAGTTCCAAATGTACATTATAATTTGACATCTGTACTCATTACAAAGTGATCATATCCAAAAGTCTAGTTACCTTCCATCACCATACATTTGACTTCCTTTGCCTTTTCACCCATTCCCCAACCTCCTTCTCTTCTGACAACCGCCAATTTGGTCTTTGTTTATGAGTTTATTTTTGTTTTTGGTTTGTTTTGTTTTTATTGTTTCTTTGTTTCCTGTTTTTGTTTTAGATTCCACATATGACAGAAATCATACTTTGCCTTTCTCTTGTTTCACTGATGTTATACAGACAAGATCCATCTATGTTGTCACAAATGACAAGATTTCACTCATTTTTATGTCTGAGTAGTATTCCACTGTATATACATCCCACATCTTCTTTATCCATATATCCAACAAAAGACATTTAGGTTGTTTTCATATATTGGCTATTGTAAATAATGTTTCAATGAACATCAGGTCACATATATTTTTTCAAATTCATGTTTTCATTTTATTCAGATATATACACAGAAATAGACTAGCTGGATATTATGGTAGTTCTAGTCTTAACTTTTTGAGGAATCTCCATAAAGTTTTCCATAATGGTTGCATCAATTTACATTCCCACCAACAGTGTTCAAGGGTTCCCTTTTCTCTACATTCTCTCACAACACTTGTTATTTCTTGTCTTTTTAATGGTAGCCAGTCTAAATGGTGTGAGGTGATATCTCATTGTAATTTTGATTTGCATTTCCCTAATAATTAGTGATGCTTAATACTTTTTCATGTGCCTATTAGCCATCTGTATGTCTTTTTTCAAAAATGCCTATGCAGGTCTTCTGCCCATTTTTGTAGAAATTTGCTTGCTTTTTGTTCCTAGATTTATGAATTCTTTCTATATTTTGGACATTAACCCCTTGTTGGATATGTGATTTGCAAATAAGTATCTTCTCCCATTCAGTAGGTTGCCTTTTCATTTTGATTATGTTTATTCACTGAGAAAAGATTTCAGTCTGACATAACGCTTTTGCTTATTTTTGTTTTTATTTCCCCTGATTTAGACTCAAATCCACAAAAAGATCATTAAGACCAATGTTAAGGAGCTTATCGCCTATGTCTTCTTCCAGGAATTTTATGCTTTCAGGTATTATATTCAAGTATTTTATTCAATTTGAGCTAAGGTTTGTGTCCAGTGTAAGTAATGGTCTAGTTTCATTATTCTGCATGTGACTGTTCAGTTGTCCCACCACAATTCATTGAAGAGACTATGCCTTCTCCTTTGGATATTCTGGTCTCCCTTGTCAACAATTAATTATCCATATATGTATGGGTTTATTTCTGGCCTTCCAATTCTGCTTCATCAATCTGTGTGTCTGTTTTACACCAATATCATATGTTTTTATTAATATAGCTTTGTAATATAGTTTGATATCAGGGAGCATGATACCTCTAGGTCTGTTTTTTCTAAGATTGCTTTGGCTATTTGAGGGGTTTTGTGAATACCAATTTTACCAATTTTAGAATTATTTGTTTGGAAAAATGCCATTGGTATTTTGGTAGGGACTGAATTCAATCTGTAGATTGCTTTGGGTAGCATGGACATTCTAATAATATTGTTTCTTCCAATCTATGAGCACTAAATAACTTTCCATTTATTTGGGTCTTCAATTTCCTTTATCCGTGTACAGGTTTTAGAGTTTTTAGTGTATGGGTCTTTCACTTCCTTAGTTAAATTTATTTCTAGGTATTTTACTGTTTTTGCTGCAATTGTAAATGGGATGGATTGTTTTCCTAATTTCTCTTTTCGATAGTTTCTCAGTGTATAGAAATGCCACTCATTTCTGTAGATTGGTTTTGTATCCTGCAACTATATTGAATTTATTTATTAGTTCTAACAGTTTTTAGTGGAGCCTTTAAGATTTTCTATATATTTTATCATGTCATTTGCAAATAATGACTGTTTTATTTCTTCCTTTCTGATTTAAATATCTTTTGTTTCTTTTCCTTGACTAATTGCTGTGTCTAGAATTTCCAATATTATATTGAATAAAAGTAGTAATAGTGAACATCCCTGTACTGTTCCTTATTTTAAAAGGAAAGATCTCAGCTTTTCACTATTATAATGTGAGCTGTGGGCTTCTCATACATAGCTTTTATTATGTTGAGGCATGTTCCCTCTATAATCCACTTTGTTGAAAATTTTTATCATAAACAGATGTTGAATTTTTTCAATTGCTTTTTTTCCCATCTGTTAGATGAACATATGATTTTTATTCTTCATTTTGTTACTGTGGTGCATCACATTGACAGATTTGTGGATGTTGAATCATCCTTGCATCCCTGGAATAAATATCACTTGATTATGGTGTATGATTCTTTTAATGTATTATTGAATTTGGCTTGCTAATATTTTGCTGAGGACTTTTTTAATCTATGTTCATGAGGATATTAGCCTATAATTGTCTTTTCTTGTGTCACTTTTGTCTGGTTTAGGTATTGGGAAAGTGCTGGCCTCATAAAATGAGTTTGGAAGAATTTCCCCTTCTTCAATTTTTTTGGAAGAGTTTGAGAAGCATAAATTCTTTGAATGATAGAATTCACTAGTGAAGTCATCTGAGTCTTTTGTTTGTTGGGAGGTAGTAGTCTTTTATGATCCTTTGTATTTCTGTGATATCAGTTGTAACATCATTCATTTCTAATTGTTTATTTGAGCACTCTCTCTTTTTTTCTTCATGAGTTTAAAGATTTGTCAATTTTGTTTATTTTTTTTCAAAGAACCAGCTCTTACTTTCATTGATATTTTCTAGTTTCTCTTTTATTTATTCTACTCTGATTTTTATTGTTTCCTTCCTTATACTAACTTTGGGCTTTGTTCTTCTTTTTCTAGTTCCTTTAGGTGTAAACTTAGATTATTTATTTGATATATTTTTTGTTTCCTGAGGTATGCCTGTATTGCCATGAACTTCCTTCTTAGAACTGCTTTTTCTTTATCCCATAGATTGCAGTATGTTCTAGTTCTGTTTTCATTCATTTCTCTCTTTTTATTTCTTCAGTTTCTTCAATGACCCATTGGTTGCTCAGTAGCATGTTGTTTAATCTCCACATTTTTGTGGTTTTTCCAGTTTTCTTTTTATAACCAATTGCTAGTTTCATAATTGTTGTCAGGGATGTTTAATATGATATCAGTATTATTGAATTTATTGAGACTTGTTTTATAGGCTACCATATGATTTTTTCCTATAGAATGTTCCATGTGCCCTTGAGAAGAATGTGTATTTTTCTGCTTTTGGAGGGAAAGTTCTATATATACATGTCAATTCTGTCTGGTCTAATGTGTCATTTAAGGTCAATGTCTGCTTATTGATTTTCTGTTTGGTTGATTTATCCATTGACATAGTGGGTGTTTAAATACCCTAATATTATTGTATTGCTGTCAATTTCCTATATTTCAAGTGAATATATATTTATAAATGTTAAATTTTCTGGATGAATTGAGCCCTTCATTATTACCTAATATCCTTCTTTGCCTTTTATTACTGTCTTCATTTTAAAGTCTATTTTGTCTTCTAGGAAGATAGCTACACAAACTATCTTTTTATTTCTATCTGTGTGTAATATCTTTCTTCATCTCTTTACCTTCAGTCTATGTGTATCCTTACTTTAGAAATGTCTTTTGTAGGCAGCATATAGATAGGTCTTGTTATTTTTATCCACTCAGACACTCTGTCTTTTGATTGGAGAATTAAGTCCATCTACATTTAAAGTAATTATTGATAGGTATGTACTTATTGCCATTTTGTTAATTGTTTTCTGGCTGTTTTTGTAATTCCTTTCTGTTTTTCTCTTTATCTTTTTCCTTCTGGTTTGATGGCTTCCTTTAGAGATGTGTTTAGATTTCTTTCTCATTCTCTTTTTCATGTTTACCATGAGTTTGTGTTCTTTGGTTACCATGAGATTCACATATAGTACCCTATGTATATATTACAAACTGTTTTAAGCTAATAGCAACTTAGTTTATTTTTTTATAAAATCTTTTAATGTTTATTTATTTTTGAGAGAGAGATAGAGCACAAGTGAGGGAGGAACAGAGATCAGGGAGACACAGAATCCGAAGCAGGCTCTAGGCTCTGAGCTGTCAGGACAGAGCCTGATGTGGGACTTGCACCCACAAACTGTAAGATCATGACTTGAACCAAAGTCGGATGCTTAACCAACTGAGCCACCAGGAGCCCCGCAACTTAAACACATACTGAAACTTCACTTTTTTATTCCTACCCACTATGTTTTATATTTTTGATATAACATTTTTAAATCTTTTTATTTTATGCACCCCTTAACTAATTATTGTAGTTTTAGTTAATTTTACTGCTTTTGTCCTTTAACTTTTACATTTACTTATAGGTGATTGATCTATTATCTTTATTATATATTTAAATTTCCAGTGATTTTTTTTATTTTTGCATTTTTTCTGTTATTAATTAGTGCCATTTCTTTTCAGCTTAAAGAAGTCCCTTTAACATTTCTTTTTCTTTTTATTTCTTTGAGAGAGAGAGTGTGAGTGAACAAGGGGCAGAGAGCAAGATAGAGAGAGAGAGAGAGAGAGAGTATGTTATGCCCGAAGTTCTGAAACCTCCCACAAAAGACCACCAGAGTCGTAAGTCAAAGCCAAGTGGCAAGGGTCATTTATTGCAGCTTCGAACCTGGACCTCTGCGACCCCATTGCCGGTGACGCCAAGAGGCCCTGAGAGAGGTTTTTACACCCCTTTTATAGACAGGTACAAACAAGTCATGGGGAAACCAGGAATTTTTCACAGTTACAGAGCTGCAATTGGTTGGTGTTTAAAGTTGGACACTTAACAGTGTTCGATTGGTTCCTGCCTTTAGGTCAGACCACAACCGGGGGTACGGGTATCACAATGATTGATCAGGAATACACGGATGTGCCAGGCAACAATGATTGATCAGGAGTACACGAATGTGCCAAGTAACAATGGTTGATCAGGAATATACGGATGTGCCAAGTAACAATGGTTGATCAAGAATATACGGATGTGCCAGGCAACAATGATTGATCAGGAATACATGGGCATGCCAAGCAATTGTACAGAAGCGGAACAAGCTGGTTAAGCTTGGTTAGGTTTTAGTTTCCCGTAACTTAAGCTTTTAAGTTTCAATTTTCTCAGGCCTTTCATTCCCCCCTTTCTCAAGTACCTGAGGACCCAATCTTGGGTCCTACAGTGTTACCTAATCAAGCTGGCTTTCCATGTCTAGGAGCTGATACTGTGGTCTAAGGACCATAACCTGAATGGTGTTTAGTCTGTCCCTGATAAAGTTTATTATTTTGTTCGGCGTGCGAGGTCCTCTTGGAGCTATTTAATTTTGGTCCGAACTATTCCTGATTTATTGGCATAAAAGCAACATTTTTCTCGTAGGGCTAAGCAGATGTCGCCTTGTTCTGCGGTTAGCAGATCTAACCCTCTTATTTTGTAACACCACTTCTGCTAGGGAATCTAGCTGATCTTGCAGATCCTGGATTGTCCCTGACAAGGCCTCAACATCGCTAATTAGTTGCCGAGAGAGTCGCAGATAGGAGTGTATAGAGACTCCTAATCCCGAGGTCCCGGTAGTTAATGCACCTGTAATTTCTAGGCTTGCCAGGAGGGGGATAACAACCACAGCTCGTTTGGATCTGCCAGTTGCAAAGTTTAAACTAGGGATGGGCATAGGGGTTCCAGCGGACGGCTTCTCCAACTGAGCCATGGCAGCCAGCTTGAAGTTGCATATTATTATCACTAGCTTTTGCTGCCCTGTTATTCTGTAGTAGGTAGTGGAGTTGTCTGGCCCTATACATTGCTGATAGGAGTCATAACAAGAGCTATGCATCGACTCCTGGAAAGTAGAGCAAGGGCATTCTGCTGTGGGGGGCAGGGGCTTAGGTTTGTCAACACATAACCACTGCTGTTTTTGGGGTCCTGTGATGTCATAGGTCTGGGTTAAGTGAGCAATTGTGGTCCCACAGTCTTGGGTTTGAGTGTATCTTCACTGATAGTGACCACCCCTTTCTACAGAGCCGGCTACTAGTCTGTTACCATGTGGCAGGGTAAGGGTTTTAACTACGCCACCTCTGCAATCACAGGGCCTTTCATACAGAGCTCCGTACAATTTCTGTTTGTCGACGGGGGCATTTAGTCCTCCCTCCAGGAGGTTGAGGTTGAGGGCTAGTAGGACAAGGGTTACTATTCTGAACATGTCTAGGGGAGGCACAGCGCAAGGTTAGTTTGAGGGGGTTTTTCTTACTCCAGTCTACAGTCCAAGTAGTATTTTTATCAGTGTGTCCCATGAGGTCAGACAGCGGGTCGACAGGCTTCACGTGGGTGTGGTGAATCCAGGTGGGGAGGTTATCTACCTTGATGGCGGTGGGAGTCGTCAGGATGATTTGATAAGGTCCTTTTCACCTGGGTTTAAGGTTCTCCTGCTGGTGTCGCTTGACGAGGACCCAGTCTCCTGGACGATACTGATGAGGAGTGGGTGGGGGCCCCGTCTCATACAGTTCTTTTAGTTTAGGCCACATGGCCTCATGAACCCGCTGTAGAGCCCTGAGAGAAGACAAGAGGCTGTTATCTTGGTCTAATTGAATGAGGTAGGTATGATGAGGTAGGTATGATAGGTGTGGGTCGGCCAAACATGATTTTATAGGGTGTAAAGCCCAACTTGTATGGGGAGTTGTGAACCCTGTACAGAGCGTAGGGGAGTAACTTTACCCAATTAGCGCCAGTCTCCATAGTCAATTTAGTAAGGGTCTCTTTTAATGTTTTATTCATTCTTTCTACTTGTCTTGAGCTTTGGGGCCAGTAGGCACAATGTAATTTCCAATCTGCCCCAAGTACGGAAGCCAATCCCTGACTTACCTTAGAGACGAATGCAGGTCCATTGTCTGACCCTATCATGACTGGAAAACCATACCTGGGCAGGATTTTTTTTTTTTTTTTTAGGATCTTTTTGGCTACTATCTGCGCCGTTTTCTTCTTGGTTGGAAAGGCTTCAGTCCATCCTGAAAAAGTGTCTACGAACACTAGTAAGTATTTATAGCCGTATTTGCCGGGCTTTACCTCGGTGAAGTCCACTTCCCAGTGGGCTCCTGGTATGGTTCCTCTTTTTTGGTGGCCTTGGGCTGTGGCGTGTGGGTGTGCATTCTGGAGTATTTTTGTCAGGATTGCATGGCCCAATTTTTCGGGAAGGATAAGGCGGTCTCTGGAGTCTCTCCACCATCCGTCCGTAACTTGGGTCATGGGGAACTTGCGCATCCAGAGAAGATCATCTTCTGAGTATTCAGGCTATGGGGGTAAATCTTGGGACCCTGGGTCTGGTAGCTGCGCAGGTATTACTTGGATGGGTTTTTGCGCTACTTGGCGTGCAGTTTGGTCAGTTAGGTTATTTCCTCAAGAGATTGGATCAGTTATTTTTTAGTGACCCGGGCAATGTACTATAGCCAGTTTTTTAGGGGCCAAAAAAGCAGCCAATAGGGCCAGAATTTTATCTTTATTTTTGATGTCTTTGCCTTTAGCAGTGAGTAGTCCCCTCTCACGGTATATTGTCCCATGTATATGGGCCGTGGCAAAGGCATACCGGCTGTCTGTATATACAGTCACTTTGCGGTCCTGCCCCATTCTTAATGCTTGGGTCAATGTAATTAGTTCTGCCCTTTGGGCAGAAGTCCCTGTGGGCAGAGCTTCTGCCCATATCACTTCAGTCTCAGATGTCACTGCTGCCCCTGCATACCTCTGTTCTTGATGGACGAAGCTGCTTCTGTCAGTAAACCAGGTGACCTCAGCATCAGGTAATGGCCGGTCCTGTAGGTCTTTCCTTGTTCCATGGATCTGCACTAGGATGTCGGCACCGTCATGGAGCGGGGAGTCCAGGTCAGGGTCGGGTAGCAGTGAGGCTGGGTTTAGAGTCTGGGGAGGGGTGTATGTGGTCCACAAGGGATTTAACAGGAGAGTCCCTGATAGTGGACCATCCGAGCATTGCTCATCCACCTATCGGGGGGCTGCTTGAGTACTCCTTCGATGGCGTGGGGTGTGGTGACATGTAACTCTTGACCCAGGGACAGCTTATTGGCGTCTTTAACCATTAGGGCTGTAGCCGCTATTATCCGGAGACAAGGGGGCCATCCTGCGGCTACAGGGTCCAGTTTTTTTTGAGAGATAGGCCAATGGTCTGGGCCATGGACCTAGATGCTGGGTTAGCACTGCCTTGGCTATGCCTTTATGCTCATCTACATATAAGTGGAAGGGCTTAGAGATATTGGGCAGTCCTAGAGCTGGGGCCGATAGGAGAGCTCTCTTTATCTGTTGGAATGCCTGCTCAGCTTCTGCAGACCATTCAAATGAAGGTTGGTTTTTAGAGACTGCGTAAAGGGGTTTGGCCATTTCAGCAAAACCTGGGATCCACAACCGGCAGAATCCCGCAGACCCCAGGAATTCCTGAGTTCTGGGTAAATAGGATGGGGACCGCTTTGGTTTGTCATGGCTCTGACCCCGAGCGCAGTTGCTTCTTTTTGGGACAGTCACGAATCCAATGTCCTTTTTCTTTACAGTAGGCGCATTGGTCTTTGTCTAGGGGGCGCCTAGGGGGGCGAGTTTTCTGCTTATCCTCTGGAGCGTCCCGATTATTATATACCCGCTGAGCAATGCGGAGTAAATCCTGGATCTGTTTTTCTTCTAAATCCTCTACTTTTTGGAGTTTCTTTTTGATGTCAGGGGCAGCCTGATTTACAAAAGACAGATTTTCAGGGGCCTCAGGGTCCATGGGAGTGTACTGCCTAAAGGCTTCCATTAATCTTTCTAAAAAGTTGGCAGGGCTCTCTGTCTTACCTTGTATTACCAAGTACACCTTGGCCAAATTGGTGGGCTTGCGTGCTGCAGCCCGGAGACCCGCCATTAGAGTCTGGTGATAAACGAGCAGTCGTCCCCTACCTTCTGCCGTGTTGTAGTCCCAATTAGGCCGAGTCAGGGGAAATGCAGCATTAATGAGGTCAGGGTTAACAGTGGGTCGACCATCTTCCCCGGGGACCAGCTTCCGCGCTTCAAGTTGAATTCTCTCCCTTTCTTCCGTGGTGAACAGGGTTTGCAAAAGCTGTTGGCAGTCTTCCCAGGTAGGCTGGTGGGGGAACATTATGCTCTCTAGGAGGGCTATAAGATCTCTAGGGTTATCAGAAAATTGAGCATTTTGGGTTTTTCAATTATATAGGTCACTGGTGGAGAAGGGCCAATACTGGAGTCGGGGACTGCCCGTTTCATCGGGGGGGTCCTGTTTCCCACAGGGGTAGGGCTACAGTGGAGTCGGGGAGGTGAGAGCTTGGCTCACACTGGGTGCACCCGTGAGTTTGGCCGGCTGGCCCTTCACGGTTGGTTTTATTTTCAGTAGGGCTTGGCACGGCTGCTGCCTGTAGCCTCCCTGGTTCTGGCACAGCTGCCGCTTCTTGCCCCCCCCCCCCCAGTTCCCCTTGAGGGGCAACCAGTGGGGCAACAGGTGGGGCGGCCGCTGCAGGCGGGGCCTGGGGTGACAATACATTTAGACTGACACAGAAGTACTCGCGTACTCGCCTGTCCGCGTCCCTCGCGGGAACTTAGGTGCCTCTTAGCATAGGCGGGCAGGTATAAACCCCCTGCTTGGATCAAAAATTTTGACCGCTTTAAGCCATATGAGGATCACCGTGGAAATCGGGTTAGAGCCCATTCGAATCCCGTAGCTTACGCCGTGGGACTACACATAGGGTAAGTCAGGCGCGTGCCCCTGACTCCCAACAATCATTCCAGTCAATTTAACAGACACACACACAGACACACATCACATCAGAACACGGGTAACAATGGGCATGCCTACTGGTTTTTCAGGCGCCTAGAGATGTTTCTTAGCACTCTGGACTAATTTATACAGAGAAACTGGAAGTCCGTAGAGAAAGTGAAAGTGGTTAACTCGCAAGCGCGTTGGGAGTGAGTGGCCCACAGAAAAGAGTCCTGATGGGCCAAAAAGGCCCCCCCGATGGGCCAGAAAGGCCCCCTCATGGGCCAAAAAGGCCCCCCGTGTCAGTGGATGTCTCCAACTGACCCCGGCTGGGTGCCCTATAGCGCGTCCGCCAGGGTCACACCAGCTTCCAGACAGAACCGGTTCTCCTAACAAGAAACACAGATTAGAGAGAAAAAGATAGAGCCGGCTTACTTACCGATCGGAATCAGAGATGACCCGTTGACCCGAAGTCTGGTGGACTCGGGGGAGATCTCGGTGGGACCTTCAAATGTTATGCCCAAAGTTCTGAAACCTCCCACAAAAGACCACCAGAGTCGTAAGTCAAAGCCAAGTGGCAAGGGTCATTTATTGCAGGTTCGAACCTGGACCTCTGCGCCCCCGTTGCCAGTGACGCCAAGAGGCCCTGAGAGAGGTTTTTACACCCCTTTTATAGACAGGTACAAACAAGTCATGGGGAAACCAGGAATTTTTCACAGTTACAGAGCTGCGATTGGTTGGTGTTTAAAGTTGGACACTTAACAGTGTTCGATTGGTTTCTGCCTTTAGGTCAGACCACAACCGGGGGTACGGGTATCACAATGATTGATCAGGAATACACGGATGTGCCAGGCAACAATGATTGATCAGGAGTACACGGATGTGCCAAGTAACAATGGTTGATCAGGAATATACGGATGTGCCAGGCAACAATGATTGATCAGGAATACATGGGCATGTCAAGCAATTGTACAGAAGCGGAACAAGCTGGTTAAGCTTGGTTAGGTTTCAGTTTCCTGTAACTTAAGCTTTTAACTTTCAATTTTCTCAGGCCTTTCAAGAGAAAATCCCACAAGGGGCAGAGAGGAAAAGAGAGTGCAGAACCCAAAGTGGGAATTGAGCTCACCCCAAGCAGGGCTTGAAGTCACGAATTGTAAAATCATGACCCAAGCCAAAGTCGGATGCTTAACCAAGTGTGCCACCCAGGTGCCCCTCCCTTTAGCATTTCTTGTAAGACCAGTTTAGTGGTGATGAGCTCCTTCAGTTTTTGCTCATCTAGAAATCTTTTATCTCTCCTTCAATTGTTAATGATAAGCTTGTCAGGTAGAAAATTCTTCATTGGAAATATTTTCCTTTCATCATTTTGAATATGTTATGCCACTCTCTTCTGGCCTGTAGTTTCTGCTGAGAAATCTGCTGGTTGATTTATAGGGTTTCACTTGTACATAAGGAGTTATTTTTTTCTTGCTGCTTTTAGGATTTTCTCTTTATCTTTAACTTTCATCATATTAATTAAAATGTGTCTTGATGTGATCTACTTTGGGTTCATTTTATTTTGACTCTAGGATTCCTAGACCTGGATGTCTATTTCGTTACCCAGATTAGGGAAATTGTCATCCATTACTCTTAAGTTTTATAGCCCTATCTCTCTTCTTTCCTCTTAGGACTCCTATAATGTGAATGTTATTCCACTTGGTGTTGTCTCAAAGCTCCCTTAAGGAATCTCCATTTTTTAAATTCTTTTCTATTTTTCTACTCTACCTGGGTGATTTCTATTGCCCTGTCTTCCAGCTTGCTGATCTATTCTTCTGCTTTATCCAGTCTTCTGTTAAACCCCTGTAGTGTATTTTTTAGTTCAGTTATTGTATTCTCCAGCTATGTAGTGTCTGAGACTTTCTTAAATTTTCTATCTCTTTACTGAAGATCTCACTGTGTTCATTATTCTCCCAAGTTCAGTGAGCATCTTTATGACCATTATTTTGAACTCTTTCTCAGGTATATTGCTTATCTCCATTTTTTTGTCTTTTTCCAAGGTTTTGCCTTATTCTTTCATTTGAAATATATTCCTGTGTCTCTTAGTTTTTTTCTGACTTTGTGCTTGTTTCAAGGTGTGAGATGAGCTAACTATCTCTCCCAGTCTGAATGAGTGTCCACTGGAAGGTTGGGGATGTATTTTAATTGGTATCTGTACAGTGCTCTGGGGGTGGTACACTGCCAAGCTCTATCTCTCTAATTATTTTAGTCTCATGGGACCCAAGGATGCAAGCCCCCCTACCCAGCATTTCAAGGCATTCAAGCCCCCTACCTACTTGTGTGGGGATGCATGCACATTTTGGGTCTAGTGGGGCAGGGGAAGCAGTGAATGAGCACTGGGCCAGGGCAAACCTGCTCACCAGATCTCATGGGTGGAGTCCCCAGTGGGCAAGCTCTGGGCTAGGTCTGGTAGGGCAAGGCCACAAGGGCTCAACCCAGCAGTGGGTTGAGCAGAACTAGTGAGGAAGATTGAGAGGCCCAAAAATGGCACTAGCCACTTTAGGACTAGAAAGGAAGAAAGGGAGTAAAAATAAAATGGCACCCACCAGAGCCTCTGTCCCCAGAGTGACCTTCAATAGATCCCTGTCCCTCTAATATACTTTCTGAGACTAATCAACAAATATCCCTCATGCATGGCCCAAGTGCTTCTCAAGCTATTACCTCTGCATTGGTGATAAAAACTCTCAACAAAGTGAGTTTAGAGAGAATGTATCTCAACATAATAAAGGTCATATATGATAAGACCACAAGTAACACATATTCAGTAGTGAAAAATTGAAACCTTGTTCCCAACTTTAAAGGAAACCTAAGGATCTCTAAAATCAATAACAACACAAGGATGTCCACTTTCAACAATTTTATTCAACATAGTATTAGTAATCCTAGTCAGAGAAATTAAGCAAGAAAAAGAAATAAAAGGCATCCACATTGGAAGGGAAGAAGTAAAACTTCCACTATTTGCAGATGACATGATACTGTATATAGAAAACTCTAAAGATTCTCAATAAAAAAAACTGCTAGATGAAATGCCTGGATGGCTCAGTTAAGTGACCGTTTCTTGATTTCAGCTCAGGTCATGATTTCATGGTTTGTGTGTTCAACCTCTGCATCAGGTTCCATGCTGACAGTGTGGAGCTACTTGACATTCTCTCTCCTCCCTCTCTCTCTGTCCCTCCAGAGCTCGTTCTCTCTCTCTCTCTCTCTCAAAATAAATAAGTAAACTTAAAAAAAACTGTTACAGGGAAGATGGCAGCGTAGGAGGACGCTGGGCTCACCGCGTGTCCTGCTGATCACTTAGATTCCACCTACACCTGCCTAAATAACCCAGAAAACCACCAGAAGACTAGCAGAACGGAGTCTCTGGAGCCAAGCGCAGACGAGAGGCCCATGGAAGAGGGTAGAAAGGGCAGTGAGGCGGAGCGCGCTCCACGGACTGGTGGGAGGGAGCTGGGGCGGAGGGGCAGCCTGCCTGCCGGCCAAGCAGAGCCCCTGAGTCTGGCTTGCAAAAGCGGAGGGGCCGGACGGAGTGTGTTCTGACAGCAAGCAGGACTTAGCATCTGGGAGGTCATAAGTTAACAGCTCTGCTCAGAAATCAGGAAGGCTAGAGGATGAAGGGAGGGAGAGTTGCTGAGCCCCGCGACGACAGAGCTCAATTTTGCGGGGAACAAAGGCGCTCGCCAATGCCATCTCCCTCGCCCAACTCCCAGCCAAAATCCCAAAGGGAACCAGTTCCTGCCAGGGAACTTGCTTGCTCCACGCAAACACCAAAAGCTGTGCTTCTGCGGAGACAAACCTCCAGCAGCAGATCTGACTCCCTCCCACTGCCACAGGGCCCCTCCTGAAGTGGATCACCTAAGGAGAAGCGAGCTAATCCTGCCCCTCCTCAACCTGTGCACCTTGCCTACCCACCCCAGCTAATACCCAGCACCACAAGCCTGGCAGTGTGCAAGTAGCCCAGACGGGCCACGCCACCCCACAGTGAATCCAGGCCCTAGGAGAGGGGAAGAGAAGGCACACATCAGTCCGACTGTGGCCCCAGAGGTGGGCTGGGAGCAGACATGAGGTCTGACTGCGGCCCCGCCCACCAACTCCAGTTATACACCACAGCACAGGGGAAGTGCCCTGCAGGTCCACACCACTCCAGGGACTCTCCAAAATGACCAAACGGAAGAATTCCCCTCAGAAGAATCTCCAGGAAATAACAACAGCTAATGAACTGATCAAAAAGGATTTAAATAATATAACAGAAAGTGAATTTAGAATAATAGGCATAAAATTAATCGCTGGGCTTGAAAACAGTATAGAGGACAGCAGAGAATCTCTTGCTACAGAGATCAAGGCACTAAGGAACAGTCACAAGGAGCTGAAAAGCGCTTTAAACGAAATGCAAAACAAAATGGAAATGACGACGGCTCGGATTGAAGAGGCAGAGGAGAGAATAGGTGAACTAGAAGATAAAGTTATGGAAAAAGAGGAAGCTGAGAAAAAGAGAGATAAAAAATCCAGGAGTATGAGGGGAAAATTAGAGAACTAAGTGATACACTAAAAAGAAATAATATACGCATAATTGGTATTCCAGAGGAGGAAGAGAGAGGGAAAGGTGCTGAAGGGGTACTCGAAGAAATAATAGCTGAGAACTTCCCTGAACTGGGGAAGGAAAAAGGCATTGAAATCCAAGAGGCAGAGAGAACTCCCTTCAGACGTAACTTGAATCGAACTTCTGCACGACATATCATAGTGAAACTGGCAAAATACAAGGATAAAGAGAAAATTCTGAAAGAGAAAATTCTGAAAGGGATAAACGTGCCCTCACATATAAAGGGAGACCTATTAAGACTCATGACTGATCTCTCTTTTGAAACTTGGCAGGCCAGAAAGGATTGGCACGAGATCTTCAGTGTGCTGAACAGAAAAAAATATGCAACCGAGAATCCTTTATCCAACAAGTCTGTCATTTAGAATAGAAGGAGAGATAAAGGTCTTCCCAAACAAACAAAAACTGAAGGAATTTGTCACCACTAAACCAGCCCTACAAGAGATCCTAAGGGGGAATCCTGTGAGACAAAGTACCAGAGACATCACTACAAGCATAAAACATACAGACATCACAATGACTCTAAACCCATATCTTTCTATAATAACACTGAATGTAAATGGATTAAATGCGCCAACCAAAAGACATAGGGTATCAGAATGGATAAAAAAACAAGACCCATCTATTTGCTGTCTACAAGAGACTCATTTTAGATACAAGGACACCTTCAGATTAAGAGTGAGGGGATGGAAAACTATCTATCATGCTACTGGAAGCCAAAAGAAAGCTGGAGTAGCCATACTTATATCAGACAAACTAGACTTTAAATTAAAGGCTGTAACAAGAGATGAAGAAGGGCATTATATAATAATTACAGGGTCTATCCATCAGGAAGAGCTAACAATTATAAATGTCTATGCGCCGAATACCGGAGCCCCCAAATATATAAAACAATTACTCATAAACATAAGCAACCTTATTGATAAGAATGTGGTCATTGCAGGGGACTTTAACTCTCCACTTACAGAAATGGATAGATCATCTAGACACACGGTCAATAAAGAAACAAGGACACTGAATGATACATTGGATCAGATGGACTTGACAGATATATTTAGAACTCTGCATCCCAAAGCAACAGAATATACTTTCTTCTCGAGCGCACATGGAACATTCTCCAAGATAGATCATATACTGGGTCACAAAACAGCCCTTCATAAGTATACAAGAATTGAAATTATACCATGCATACTTTCAGACCACAACGCTATGAAGCTTGAAATCAACCACAGGAAAAAGTCTGGAAAACCTCCAAAAGCATGGAGGTTAAAGAACACCCTACTAAAGAATGAATGGGTCAACCAGGCATTAGAGAAGAAATTTTAAAATATATGGAAACAAAAGAAAGTGAAAATACAAGAATCCAAACGCTTTGGGACGCAGCGAAGGCAGTCCTGAGAGGAAAATACATTGCAATCCAGGCCTATCTCAAGAAACAAGAAAAATCCCAAATACAAAATCTAACAGCACACCTAAAGGAAATAGAAGCAGAACAGCAAAGGCAGCCTAAACCCAGCAGAAGAAGAGAAATAATAAAGATCAGAGCAGAAATAAACAATATAGAATCTAAAAAAACTGTAGAGCAGATCAACGAAACCAAGAGTTGGTTTCTTGAAAAAATAAACAAAATTGACAAACCTCCAGCCAGGCTTCTCAAAAAGAAAAGGGAGATGACCCAAATAGATAAAATCATGAATGAAAATGGAATGATTACAACCAATCCCTCAGAGATACAAACAATTATCAGGGAATACTATGAAAAATTATATGCCAGCAAATTGGACAACCTGGAAGAAATGGACAAATTCCTAAACACCCACACCCTTCCAAAACTCAATCAGGAGGAAATAGAAAGCTTGAACAGACCCATAACCAGCGAAGAAATTGAATCGGTTATCAAAAATCTCCCAACAAATAAGAGTCCAGGACCAGACGGCTTCCCAGGGGAGTTCTACCAGACGTTTAATGCAGAGATAATACCTATCCTTCTCAAGCTACTCCAAGAAATAGAAAGGGAAGGAAAACTTCCAGACTCATTCTATGAAGCCAGTATTACTTTGATTCCTAAACCAGACAGAGGCCCAGGAAAAAAAGAGAACTACAGGCCAATATCCCTGATGAATATGGATGCAAAAATTCTCAACAACATACTAGCAAATCGAATTCAACGGCATATAAAAAGAATTATTCACCATGATCAAGTGGGATTCATTCCTGGGATGCAGGGCTGGTTCAACATTCGCAAATCGATCAACGTGATACATCACATTAATAAAAGAAAAGATAAGAACCATATGATCCTGTCAATCGATGCAGAAAAGGCCTTTGACAAAATTCAGCACCCTTCCTTAATAAGAACGCTTGAGAAAGTTGGGATAGAAGGAACATACTTAAACATCATAAAAGCCCACAGCTAACATCATCCTCAATGGGGAAAAACTGAGAGCTTTTTTCCTGAGATCAGGAACACGACAGGGATGCCCACTCTCACTGCTGTTGTTTAACATAGTGTTGGAAGTGCTAGCATCAGCAATCAGACAACAAAAGGAAATCAAAGGCATCAAAATTGGCAAAGATGAAGTCAAGCTTTCACTTTTTGCAGACGACATCATATTATACATGGAAAATCCGATAGACTCCACCAAAAGTCTGCTAGAACTGATACATGAATTCAGCAAAGTTGCAGGATACAAAATCAATGTACAGAAATCAGTTGCATTCTTATACACTAACAATGAAGCAACAGAAAGACAAATAAAGAAACTGATGCCATTCACAATTGCACCAAGAAGCATAAAATACCTAGGAATAAATCTAACCAAAGATGTAAAAGATCTGTATGCTGAAAACTATAGAAAGCTTATGAAGGAAATTGAAGAAGATATAAAGAAATGGAAAGACATTCCCTGCTCATGGATTGGAAGAATAAATATTGTCAAAATGTCAATACTACCCAAAGCTATCTACACATTCAATGCAATCCCAATCAAAATTGCACCAGCACTCTTCTCAAAACTAGAACAAGCAATCCTAAAATTTGTATGGAACCACAAAAGGCACCGAATAGCCAAAGTAATTTTGAAGAAGAAGACCAAAGCAGGAGGCATCACAATCCCAGACTTTAGCCTCTACTACAAAGCTGTCATCATCAAGACAGCATGATATTGGCACAAAAACAGACACATAGACCAATGGAATAGAATAGAAACCCCAGAACTAGACCCACAAACATATGGCCAACTCATCTTTGACAAAGCAAGAAAGAATATCCAATGGACAAAAAGACAGTCTCTTTAACAAATGGTGCTGGGAGAACTGGACAGCAACATGCAGAAGGTTGAAACTAGACCACTTTCTCACACTATTCACAAAAATAAACTCAAAATGGATAAAGGACCTGAATGTGAGACAGGAAACCATCAAAACCTTAGAGGAGAAAGCAGGAAAAGACCTCTCTGATCTCAGCCGTAGCAATCTCTTACTCAACACATCCCCAAAGGCAAGGGAATTAAAAGCAAAAGTGAATTACTGGGACCTTATGAAGATAAAAAGCTTCTGCACAGCAAAGGAAAGAACCAACAAAACTAAAAGGCAACCAACGGAATGGGAAAAGATATTTGCAAATGACATATCGGACAAAGGGCTAGTATCCAAAATCTATAAAGAGCTCACCAAACTCCACACCCAAAAAACAAATAACCCAGTGAAGAAATGGGCAGAAAACATGAATAGACACTTCTCAAAAGAAGGCATCCGGATGGCCAACAGGCACATGAAAAGATGCTCAACGTCGCTCCTCATCAGGGAAATACAAATCAAAACCACGTTGAGATATCACTTCACGCCAGTCAGAGTGGCCAGAATGAACAAATCAGGAGACTATAGATGCTGGAGAGGATGTGGAGAAATGGGAACCCTCTTGGCACTGCTGGTGGGAATGCAAACTGGTGCAGCCACTCTGGAAAACAGTGTGGAGGTTCCTCAGAAAATTAAAAATAGACCTACCCTATGACCCAGCAATAGCACTGCTAGGAATTTACCCATACTCAGATACAGGAGTACTGATGCATAGGGGCACTTGTACCCCAATGTTTATAGCAGCATTCTCAACAATAGCTAAATTATGGAAAGAGCCTAAATGTCCATCAACTGATGAATGGATAAAGAAATTGTGGTTTATATACACAATGGAGTACTACCTGGCAATGAGAAAGAATGAAATATGGCCCTTTGTAGCAACGTGGATGGAACTGCAGAGTGTGATGCTAAGTGAAATAAGCCATACAGAGAAAGACAGATACCATATGTTTTCACTCTTATGTGGATCTTGAGAAACTTAACAGAAACCCATGGGGGAGGGGAAGGAAAAAAAAAAGGAGGTTAGAGTTGGAGAGAGCCAAAGCATAAGAGACTCTTAAAAACTGAGAACAAACTGAGGGTTAATAGGGGGTGGGAGGGAGGGGAGGGTGGCTGATGGGTATTGTGGAGGGCACATTTTGGGATGAGCACTGGGTGTTTTATGGAAACCAATTTGACAATAAATTTCATATATTGAAAAATAAATAAATAAATAAATAAATATACCAAGTAAAAGAAGTTAGATTAAAAAAAAAAAAAAGAATGGAAACAAGTCAAGGATGTTCACTCTTATTCAACATTGTACTGAAGTTTCTATCTTGTTGAGTAAGGCAAAGAGAATGAATAAAAGCCATAAAAATTGAAAAAGAGAGTAATGTTATCTTTATTCACAAACAAAATAATTGTGTCCTTAGAAAAATCTAAGTAGTCTATCAAAGAAAATTAGTAAGATGACAGGATATAAGATCAATATACAAAAATAAATGGGATATTTTTATGTACTACAGCAAACAACTTATAAATAATTTTAAAACTCCATTTTCAATAATGTCAGAAAATATATCGGAGTAAATTTAACAGAAAACATGTAAAAGCAGTGAAAATTAAGAACATTGTTAAGAGAAGTTAAAGACATTTTAAATAAATGAGGAGATATTAAATAGTCATTGATTGAAAGACCTAATGTTGTTAATATATCAACTGTCAATAAATTGATTTATAGAGATGATGCAATACAAATAAAAATCTCAGCAAGAACATTTATAGAAACTAACAAGTTTATCCTAAAATATATATGGAAATGAAAGGGATCTAGAAAAACCAAAACAACCCTCGATGAACAGAACAAATTTGAAGGAGTCTGATTTTAAGGCTTATCATGAAACATATATTTAAAAAGGACAATGTGGTACTGGCATAAGGATAAACAAATAAAGCAATAAAAAATCCAGAAAGAGATCTACATATATTTGATTCATTTGGTTTTCAATAAGGTAGTAAAGCAATTCAATAGGTAAAGGAAAGACTTCCATAAGTAGTGCTGGAAAACTGAATAAACCTATAGAAAAAGTGAACTTTGATCCCTACCTCAGAAGCTATACAAAGAAGCTAATTCATGATGCATCAAAAGCCTAAAAATAAAGGTTGAAACTATAAATCTTCTAGAAGAAACAAAGGATAATATTTTTTAAGGCAAAGTTTCATTAGAATGAAAATAAAAGGCTTATACCTTAATGCAAAATATTGATTAATTGGAATTCATCAAAATTTAAAACTTCTGTTCTTAAGAAGACACCATGAAGAAAATGAAAAGGCAAGCAATAGACTGAGAGAAAATATTCACAATGCATTATCTAACAAAAGACTTGTATGCAGAGTAAAGAACTCCTAATAATCAATATTTTTTTACTAGAATTTTTTTTAAATTTGTTTAATGTTTATTTATTTTTGAGACAGAGAGAGACAGAGCATGAATGGGGGAGGGTCAGAGAGACAGGGAGACACAGAATCCAAAGCAGGCTCCAGGCTCTGAGCTGTCAGCACAGAGCCCGACACGGGGCTCGAACTCATGGACCGTGAGATCATGACCTGAGCTGAAGTCGGACGCTTAACCGACTGAGCCACCCAAGTGCCCCCTGATAATCAATAATTTAAAAATAAAATTTAAAATGAGCAAAGGCTTGAACAGACACTTCACAAAAGAAGATATGTGAATGGAAAATAGATACTTGAAAAGGTGCTTAACAACCTTAATCAACAGAGATATTCAAATTAAAACAAAGAGATTCCACAACACTGTACATCACAGTGCTGGAATGGCTAAAATTAAATAGTTGGTTAGAACAGAGAGAAACTAAAACATTTTGCACTCCTACATTGCTGGTGGGCAATGAAATAAAAACTTGTGTTTACAAAAAGACTTGTATAAGAACATTTTTCATAATAAAAACGGAAAACAACCCAAATAGCCAACTTTAAGGGAATGGATTAACAAACTGTGATACATTCATACTATGGAACACTACTTCAGTAATAAAAATTAAAAATCAACTATTAATACATGCAACAATCTAGGTGAATCTCAAAAACATTATGCTGAGTGAATGATTTCATAATACAAAATTTAAGAGCTGACACAAATAATCTATGGTAATAATATCAGAACAATGGTTTCTAAAGAGATTGCAGATTGTATTGCAGAAGGTATGTGAGGAAGCTTTGGAGGATGATGTAAATGCTCTATAGTTGATTGAGTATTAGCTCCACAAGTGTATTCATTTGTCAAAACTCATCAAATTCTATAACTATTCTATAACTGCCTATCTTATTACATAAAAAATTTACCTCAATTTTAGAAATAAATTTGAAATAATCTGATGAATGGAGAAAAAGATATCTAAGTCTTACAACCTAACCTACTGATCTTACTACTGTCACCTAAGAGGCCACCACAGAAGTTATTCTTTCAATGTTTTTTTTTCCTAGTGACAAAATGCAAATTCCTTTGAAAGAGATGATGTTTGATGCTATTATTTATCATTTATTACTTAGTCTGAATTATTTCCTCCCAAGAGGAGTCTAGGGTTTTCTACATACACCTTATATATCCCTCATTGTTACCTCAGTAAGGAGTGGAGGTTTAGAGAATTCAAGTCCAAATAAGTTCATTGAGCTATAGCACCAAGAAATGAAATTTTCCAATGTGATTAAGGTTAAGAGGTTAAAGATTTGAGCCCTTGTTTAAAAAGCACTCAAAAACTTAGTGGCTTAAAAGAATAAAAATTCTTTCCCATGATTCTGAATCTAAGGTGGTCTCAGGTGGGTGGTTCTCCTGTTCCATGTGTTGAGTCTAGGAATGGAATGTCCAATACAGATTCTTCACTCAATCACTTTTCTAGCACCTCAACTAGGATGGCTAGGATAGCTGGAGGCTAGCCTAGCTTCTCTGTCTTTCCACATAGCCACTCAGTATTGCTAGTCTGTGCCTCCTCCTAGCATGATGGTCTCAAGGCTTCTTACATGACAGATAGTTTCCAAAAGAAGAAGAAAAAGCTACTAGTCCTTTTAAAGCCTAGGTCCAGAACTGGCACAGTGTCACTTCTGCCACATTCTACTGGGCAAAGCAAGCTACAAGGCCATCTTAGATTCAAAGAGGGGAAATATACTCTACTTGAGGTGAGGAGTGTCGTGCACGCACAGGGAGAGAAGGAGTCGATGGGAGCAATTCTTGGAGACCATCTGCTATTCAAATCACTATAGCAGAGTGGAAAGTGCTCTCTCTGCTCCTAGAGTCTGATGCACAGTCTTCTGGAGCTTCTTCCACTTGAATTAAATGGGAAGATTGGGATAGTCTTAAACTTTAGGGAGAAAATCCCTCTCTGCCTTGCTTGCTTCTCTCACCTCACTTCTATGTGGAACCCTATGTCTTCACCTTTGAGTGGTCAATGGGCCTGGGTCCAGACAGAGGGAAAAAACAGACTAGGGTTACACTGGGTAAAAGAAGCCCTTCCAGTAACCCTACCTAGATCACTCTTTGAGATTGGAGCCAAACCCCCAACTGAAGAGTTCATTTGGCATGTCCTGTAAGCTCGCAGGGATCCATGGAGCAGACTGTGCCAGAATAGGATTCTGATGTTTGGAGATTCTGGATCTCAGCCAAATGCCACTGTGACCTACACAACTGGACTTATGTGCATGGATGTTTCTATGGACCAGTTTCTGTTCTTTGAGGTGGTTTGTATGGGGTAAGATGGAACGTGGTGGCACTGGGTGACCAGAGGAGAGAGTGATGAGCAGCTTTCATCCCTCTGCCCCAGAACAAAGCTCTATATGATGGACCACCTCAAACACTGTGTTCAGAACAATTTCCTTGGACCTTAACTGGGCTGTTTCCCTGCCAAGGGATCTTCAGCAACATCTACAGATTTTTATCCTCATCACAATAAGGAAGATGCATCTGGTGTGTAGAAGCCAGGGATGCTGCTAAGCTTCCTGCAGTGCACAAGACAACACTGTAACAAAGAATTTACTGGTCCAAACTGCCAGCCGTGCTGAGGTTGAGAAGCCCTAATCTGGATGTCCTTCAATCTCCCTATTGTCCTGAAATAGTTGTGAGGAAGTTACTTAGAAAAGGGGGACAGGACCACAAATTGGAAATGTATTTACACATTTAGTCAAACAACCCATAGAGACAGCTTGGATACTGCCTCATCTACAAGGATAGTCTCTCTTGTTTGTTTCCATTTTATAATCCCATCAGTCTGTGCACATTATTTCTGCTGAGCTATGAATGCACATATGTGGCAAACGAATACAATAGTTTTTGATCTTTGTTTACCACTGTTCCCCTACCCTCTCACGTCCTACAGCCCTTGATTAAAAGATCTGGTTCTCTGTGAAAATCACAAACAAGGATGGGGCTGCATTAATAATTGATTCTTTATTTCTCTCTCAACAAGCTTTGGCGTTTGACTTTCAGCAGTAGTTTTCAAGGGATAAGGCCACAGTGTCCTTCCAGCACCATTCTGAGTTGCAAGAATCTTTGGTGGGTAATTTTTTTTTCCTTTTATTGTTCTGCTATTAGCACAGTAATAATGATCATAACATTTCCATCCTTTCAGATCTCTTACAGGGGGATGACATCCATGAAAGGGATTGAGCTTCTGCCAGTGACATCTTTGTAATTTTTTTGAGCTCTTCAACAGTAGCAGCTTTGGCTGCTCATTAACACACCCCTGGTAATGAGGTTTCACTGACACATCCGTGGAGTTTGATTCATCAGAGGGCAGCAAACCATGGCCTACATGATGTGAGCCGAGCCCTGTCCTTCCACTGACATGACAATACTGACATTTCCCTGGCTGAGGGGGCATGTGGCTCTCCCCAAGCTCGCACTGGATTGTCATCACTCATCTGTATTATTCAACACTGTGCCTAGCACTGCTTAAATACATTAGGCTACATTTGTTCTTCAGAATACAATACATTAAATAAGACATTAAATAAGATAAAGTAGCGCTATACTAGTAAGGTAGTAATATAACCAAGATATATGAAGTTTCACAAAAGATTGTATAACAACATGCATAAATGATCTCACTTAAAAATTATCCCCTATCATTAACGTATTTATATAGGCATATAGAACATCTGGAGGAATATAGTAAAAACTGTTGGCAGTGATTATCCTAAGGCTAGTGAGGAGGTGGGGGAAGTATAGGGAAATTTCCCTTCCTTTCTATGTTTTATAATGAGCATGATTGTGGTGGACATGTGTTAATTGCCTGTCCAGCATCTATTCCACCTTTTCCCGGTAAGAGCCTCCAGTTCTCTCCCCTCTCCCTCTCCTCCTTTGCTGCCCCTCCTTCTCCCTGCATCTTTCTGTCTTCCAGTTTAAAGTACCAAAGGCCTTCTAATGATTTCCTTAGTTTTACACACAGATGGTATCATAATCTCATCTAAAAGTTATTACTATGTAGCATAACAAAAAAACAAATGGCCAATACTTGGTGAAACAAAAACAAGGTAAAAACAATAGATTAGCTCAACTAGAAGAGAATTTGATTCTAGCACAACCCCCTTATATGGAAGACAGCTTTAATGAAATAACTTCCTTCAGGTGGTTCTGGTGACAAGGTAAATTGAAAACCTAGGCAATTATTAATCTGGTCCAGAAAGGGCTCAGATGTCAGCTTATCCAGAAAAGTCATATTGGAGGTCTGCTTTCAGGCTATTGTAGAAAGATCTTACCTGGGGTCAGGGGCAGATGGCAGCATAGGAAGACTGGGCTCACCTCATCCTGCTGATCACTTAGATTCCACCCACATCTGCCTAAATAACCCAGAAAACCACCAGAAGACTAGCAGAGTGGACTCTCCAGAGCGAAGCATAGACAAGAAGCCCATGGAAGAAGGTAGGAAGGGTGGAGAGGCACTGCATGCTACACGAACTGATGGGAGGGAGCCAGGTTGGTGGAGGGGCAGCCCGCCTGACAAGGCAGAGACCCTGAAGTCTGGCTTGCAAAAGCCAGTGGGCCGGATCCCATGAGTTCTTTTTTTTTTTTTTTTTTTTTTTTTTTTTTTACTTTATTTTTTTTTTATTTTATTTTTTAATATATGAAATTTACTGTCAAATTGGTTTCCATACAACACCCAGTGCTCATCCCAAAAGGTGCCCTCCTCAATACCCATCACCCACCTTGCCCTTCCTCCCACCTGCCCTCCCTCCCACCCCCCATCAACCCTCAGTTTGTTCTCAGTTTTTAACAGTCTCTAATGCTTTGGCTCTCTCCCACTCTAACCTCTTTTTTTTTTTTTTTTTTTTTCCTTCCCCTCCCCCATGGGTTTCTGTTATGTTTCTCAGGATCCACATAAGAGTGAAACCATATGGTATCTGTCTTTCTCTGTATGGCTTATTTCACTTAGCATCACACTCTCCAGTTCCATCCATGTTGCTACAAAAGGCCATATTTCATTTTTTCTCATTGCCACGTAGTATTCCATTGTGTATATAAACCACAATTTCTTTATCCATTCATCAGTTGATGGACATTTAGGCTCTTTCCATAATTTGGCTATTGTTGAGAGTGCCGCTATAAACATTGGGGTACAGGTGCCCCTATGCATCAGTACTCCTGTATCCCTTGGATAAATTCCTAGCAGTGCTATTGCTGGGTCATAGGGTAGGTCTATTTTTAATTTTCTGAGGAACCTCCACACTGCTTTCCAGAGCGGCTGCACCAATTTGCATTCCCACCAACAGTGCAAGAGGGTTCCTGTTTCTCCACATCCTCTCCAGCATCTATAGTCTCCTGATTTCTTCATTTTGGCCACTCTGACTGGCGTGAGGTGGTATCTGAGTGTGGTTTTGATTTGTATTTCCCTGATAAGGAGCGACGTTGAACATCTTTTCATGTGCCTGTTGGCCATCCGGATGTCTTCTTTAGAGAAGTGTCTATTCATGTTTTCTGCCCATTTCTTCACTGGGTTATTTGTTTTTCGGGTGTGGAGTTTGATGAGCTCTTTATAGATTTTGGATACTAGCCCTTTGTCCGATGTGTCATTTGCAAATATCTTTTCCCATTCCGTTGGTTGCCTTTTAGTTTTGTTGGTTGTTTCCTTTGCTGTGCAGAAGCTTTTTATCTTCATAAGGTCCCAGTAATTCACTTTTGCTTTTAATTCCCTTGCCTTTGGGGATGTGCCGAGTAAGAGATTGCTACGGCTGAGGTCAGAGAGGTCTTTTCCTGCTTTCTCCTCTAAGGTTTTGATGGTTTCCTGTCTCACATTCAGGTCCTTTATCCATTTTGAGTTTATTTTTGTGAATGGTGTGAGAAAGTGGTCTAGTTTCAACCTTCTGCATGTTGCTGTCCAGTTCTCCCAGCACCATTTGTTAAAGAGACTGTCTTTTTTCCATTGGATGTTCTTTCCTGCTTTGTCAAAGATGAGTTGGCCATACGTTTGTGGGTCTAGTTCTGGGGTTTCTATTCTATTCCATTGGTCTATGTGTCTGTTTTTATGCCAATACCATGCTGTCTTGATGATGACAGCTTTGTAGTAGAGGCTAAAGTCTGGGATTGTGATGCCTCCTGCTTTGGTCTTCTTCTTCAAAATTACTTTGGCTATTCGGGGCCTTTTGTGGTTCCATATGAATTTTAGGATTGCTTGTTCTAGTTTTGAGAAGAATGCTGGTGCAGTTTTGATTGGGATTGCATTGAATGTGTAGATAGCTTTGGGTAGTATTGACATTTTGACAATATTTATTCTTCCAATCCATGAGCAGGGAATGTCTTTCCATCTCTTTATATCTTCTTCAATTACCTGCATAAGCTTTCTATAGTTTTCAGCATACAGATCTTTTACATCTTTGGTTAGATTTATTCCTAGGTATTTTATGCTTCTTGGTGCAATTGTGAATGGGATCAGTTTCTTCATTTGTCTTTCTGTTGCTTCATTGTTAGTGTATAAGAATGCAACTGATTTCTGCACATTGATTTTGTATCCTGCAAGTTTGCTGAATTCATGTATCAGTTCTAGCAGACTTTTGGTGGAGTCTATCGGATTTTCCATGTATAATATCATGTCATCTGCAAAAAGCGAAAGCTTGACTTCATCTTTGCCAATTTTGATGCCTTTGATTTCCTTTTGTTGTCTGATTGCTGATGCTAGAACTTCCAGCACTATATTAAACAGCAGCGGTGACAGTGGGCATCCCTGTCGTGTTCCTGATCTCAGGGAAAAAGCTCTCAGTTTTTCCCCGTTGAGGATGATGTTAGCTGTGGGCTTTTCATAAATGGCCTTTATGATCTTTAAGTATGTTCCTTCTATCCCGACTTTCTCAAGGGTTTTTATTAAGAAAGGGTGCTGGATTTTGTCAAAGGCCTTTTCTGCATCGATTGACAGGATCATATGGTTCTTCTCTTTTTTTTTGTTAATGTGATGTATCACGTTGATCGATTTGCGAATGTTGAACCAGCCCTGCATCCCAGGAATGAATCCCACTTGATCATGGTGAATAATTCTTTTTATATGCTGTTGAATTCGATTTGCTAGTATCTTATTAAGAATTTTTGCATCCATATTCATCAGGGATATTGGCTTGTAGTTCTCTTTTTTTACTGGGTCTCTGTCTGGTTTAGGAATCAAAGTAATACTGGCTTCATAGAATGAGTCTGGAAGTTTTCCTTCCCTTTCTATTTCTTGGAATAGCTTGAGAAGGATAGGTATTATCTCTGCTTTAAATGTCTGGTAGAACTCCCCTGGGAAGCCATCTGGTCCTGGACTCTTATTTGTTGGGAGGTTTTTGATAACCGATTCAATTTCTTCGCTGGTTATGGGTCTGTTCAAGCTTTCTATTTCCTCCTGATTGAGTTTTGGAAGAGTGTGGGTGTTTAGAAATTTGTCCATTTCTTCCAGGTTGTCCAATTTGCTGGCATATAATTTTTCATAGTATTCCCTGATAATTGTTTGTATCTCTGAGGGATTGGTTGTAATCATTCCATTTTCATTCATGATTTTATCTATTTGGGTCATCTCCCTTTTCTTTTTGAGAAGCCTGGCTAGAGGTTTGTCAATTTTGTTTATTTTTTCAAAAAACCAACTCTTGGTTTCGTTGATCTGCTCTACAGTTTTTTTAGATTCTATATTGTTTATTTCTGCTCTGATCTTTATTATTTCTCTTCTTCTGCTGGGTTTAGGCTGCCTTTGCTGTTCTGCTTCTATTTCCTTTAGGTGTGCTGTTAGATTTTGTATTTGGGATTTTTCTTGTTTCTTGAGATAGGCCTGGATTGCAATGTATTTTCCTCTCAGGACTGCCTTCGCTGCATCCCAGAGCGTTTGGATTGTTGTATTTTCATTTTCGTTTGTTTCCATATATGTTTTAATTTCTTCTCTAATTGCCTGGTTGACCCACTCATTCGTTAGTAGGGTGTTCTTTAACCTCCATGCTTTTGGAGGTTTTCCAGACTTTTTCCTGTGGTTGATTTCAAGCTTCATAGCATTGTGGTCTGAAAGTATGCATGGTATAATTTCAATTCTTGTAAACTTATGAAGGGCTGTTTTGTGACCCAGTATATGATCTATCTTGGAGAATGTTCCATGTGCACTCGAGAAGAAAGTATATTCTGTTGCTTTGGGATGCAGAGTTCTAAATATATCTGTCAAGTCCATCTGATCCAATGTATCATTCAGGGCCCTTGTTTCTTTATTGACTGTGTGTCTAGATGATCTATCCATTTCTGTAAGTGGGGTGTTAAAGTCCCCTGCAATGACCACATTCTTATCAATAAGGTTGCTTATGTTTATGAGTAATTGTTTTATATATCTGGGGGCTCGGGTATTTGGCGCATAGACATTTATAATAGTTAGCTCTTCCTGGTGGATAGACCCTGTGATTATTATATAATGCCCTTCTTCATCTCTTGTTACAGCCTTTAATTGAAAGTCTAGTTTGTCTGATATAAGTATGGCTACTCCAGCTTTCTTTTGGCTTCCAGGAGCATGATAAATAGTTCTCCATCCCCTCACTCTCAATCTAAAGGTGTCCTCAGATCTAAAATGAGTCTCTTGTAGACAGCAAATAGATGGGTCTTGTTTTTTTATCCATTCTGATACCCTATGTCTTTTAGTTGGCGCATTTAATCCATTTACATTCAGTGTTATTATAGAAAGATATGGGTTTAGAGTCATTGTGATGTCTGTATGTTTTATGCTTGTAGTGATGTCTCTGGTACTTTGTCTCACAGGATCCCCCTTAGGATCTCTTGTAGGGCTGGTTTCGTGGTGACAAATTCCTTCAGTTTTTGTTTGTTTGGGAAGACCTTTATCTCTCCTTCTATTCTAAATGACAGACTTGCTGGATACAGGATTCTCGGCTGCATATTTTTTCTGTTTAGCACACTGTAGATATCGTGCCAAGCCTTTCTGGCCTGCCAAGTTTCAAAGGAGAGATCAGTCACGAGTCTTATAGGTCTCCCTTTATATGTGAGGGCACGTTTATCCCTTGCTGCTTTCAGAATTTTCTCTTTATCCTTGTATTTTGCCAGTTTCACTATGATATGTCGTGCAGAAGATCGATTCAAGTTACGTCTGAAGGGAGTTCTCTGTGCCTCTTGGATTTCAATGCCTTTTTCCTTCCCCAGTTCAGGGAAGTTCTCAGCTATAATTTGTTCAAGTACCCCTTCAGCACCCTTCCCTCTCTCTTCCTCCTCTGGGATACCAATTATGCGTATATTATTTTTTTTTAGTGTATCACTTAGTTCTCTAATTTTCCCCTCATACTCCTGGATTTTTTTATCTCTCTTTCTTTCAGCTTCCTCTTTCTCCATAACTTTATCTTCTAGTTCACCTATTCTCTCCTCTGCCTCTTCAAGCCGAGCCATCGTGGATTCCATTTTGTTTTGCAATTCGTTTAAAGCGTTTTTCAACTCCTCGTGACTGTTCCTTAGTCCCTCGATCTTTGTGGCAAGAGATTCTCTGCTGTCCTGTATACTGTTTTCAAGCCCAGCGATTAATTTTATGACTATTATTCTAAATTCACTTTCTGTTATATTATTTAAATCCTTTTTGATCAGTTCATTAGCTGTTGTTATTTCCTGGAGATTCTTATGAGGGGAATTCTTCCGTTTGGTCATTTTGGAGAGTCCCTGGCGTGGTGAGGACCTGCAGGGCACTTCCCCTGTGCTGTGGTGTATAACTGGAGTTAGTGGGCGGGGCCGCAGTCCAACCCGATGTCTGCCCCCAGCCCACTGCTGGGGCCACAGTCAGACTGGTGTGTGCCTTCTCTTCCCCTCTCCTAGGGGCGGGATTCACTGTGGGGTGGCGTGTCCCGTCTGGGCTACTTGCACACTGCCAGGCTTGTGTTGCTGGGGATCTGGCGTATTAGCTGGGGTGGGTAGGCAAGGTGCACGGGGGCTGGAGGGGCAGGCTTAGCTCGCTTCTCCTTAGGTGATCCACTTCAGGAGGAGCCCTGTGGCAGCGGGAGGGAGTCAGATCCGCTGCCGGAGGTTTGGCTCCGCAGAAGCACAGAGTTGGGTGTTTGCGCGGAGCGAGCAAGTTCTCTGGCAGGAACTGGTTCCCTTTGGGATTTTGGCTGGGGGATGGGCGGGGGAGATGGCGCTGGCGCCTTTGTTCCCCGCCAAGCTGAGATCTGCCGTCCGGGGGCTCAGCAGCTCTCCCTCCCTTTGTCCTCCAGCCTTCCCGCTTTCCGAGCAGAGCTGTTAACTTATGACCTCCCAGACGCTAAGTCGCGCTTGCTGTCGGAACACAGTCTGTCCGGCCCCTCCGCTTTTGCCAGCCAGACTCGGGGGCTCTGCTTGGCCGGCGAGCCGCCCCTCTGCCCCGGCTCCCTCCCGCCAGTCCGTGGAGCGCGCACCGCCTCGCCGCCCTTCCTACCCTCTTCCGTGGGCCTCTCGTCTGCGCTTGACTCCGGAGACTCCCTTCTGCTAATCCTCTGGCGGTTTTCTGGGTTCTTTAGGCAGGTGTAGGTGGAATCTAAGTGATCGGCAGGACGCGCTGTGAGCCCCGCGTCCTCCTACGCCGCCATCTTCCGGCACTCCTAAAGGCATTAAACTACATCCGTGACCATTTTTTAACAGTTTGAAACAGTACAACCCATTTTTAAACAATTTTGCTTAACAGTTTTTCTGTATAGTCTTGAAAGGATGAATTTACTTACCTTCTTTCAAAAAACTTGAGTGTTTGCTACTAAGAGAAAATGGAGAAGATTATATAGCATGGTATTTTTTGATAAGACTTATGAAGTAGGAGGTGAGTCATTAAGGCATGTTCATTGCTTACACACAAAATAGGAGAGGAATTTATGTTCCTTTTTATTATTTTCCTCCTTCATTTATAGACAAATATCAAGAAGGTAGAAAAGAAAGTGGACTGTTGCTCCTGTGTTTAAAGATCCCTCAAATGGCTTCCCATCATAACTGGAATACAATATAAACTCCTTCTAAGATCTTGCAAGGTTTTCCCCCTGCCTGCCTCTTTGACTTTATCTCCTGAAACTCTTCTTCATCTCCCTTGTTTTTCTGGCTTTACTTCTTTTTCTAAAACAGCCCAGTGATGCACTGGAACCAGCCTGCATGGCTCATTGTGTGCATTGTTTTTCGACTCTGTGTTCAATGACCTTGTGTTGGTAGCTCAAAATGACAGGAATATTTACATTATGGAAATTCTCAAATGTTACAAATCAGGAGACTCTCCGCTCCCCCTCCTCCCCAACCCCCTTTCCCATATCCAGCCAGATGTTACACATTTACCAACATACCACCCAATAAGCCAACTCCTTTTCTTCCTTAGGTTCTTTGCACAGCTATTTCCTCCAACTGGAATGACACTCCCTCCTCAATTTAGCATGCCATACTCCATTCTGATCTTTTTTTAAAGTTTATTTATTTATTTATTTAGAGAGAGAGAGAGAGAGGGTGAGTGGGGGACAGGCAGAGAGAGGGAGAGATAAAGAGAGAGAATCCTAAGCAGGCTCTGCACTGTCAGCACAGAGTCAGATGCAGGGCTTGATCTCACCAACCATGAAATCATGACCTAAGCTGAAATTGGGAGTCAGATGCTCAACTGACTGAGTCACCTAGGTGCCCCTCCCTTCTGATCATTAACTCCCATACCTGCCTCCTCTGGGAGGCCTTCCTTTACCACCCAATCATGATCACATCTACCATTTTAATTTCCTGAATATGATTGTCAAAGTATAATCCTAAAAATGTTAAAAACATAATTCTTGTGTAGTTAGATATTGTACACATGGCATCATTTTATTTAACTCAATGTCAAACCTAGTTCAAAAGAGGAATATGAGAAAGTGGGATTTTATAGTCAGTTCTACAGGGGAAAAAAGAAATGCTAAGATTGTTGAATTAGAAAAAAAACTGGTTAATGTCCTGCAGGCAATAAAATACTAATCTTTAGGTTTGTGGCTATTAGGAAATGCTTTATTATACCTTAACAGTTTTATGAAATTGTAAAATATCTGGATCCCAGTCAATTGTGGAAATAGCCAATGGCCTTTATTAAGTTCTGAATAATTTTTCTTAGGCAAAGAAAGTATCAGCTAGTCATATGTCTCTATGTACTTTTATACCTTTCTACCATGTTTGCCTCCCCATAGGGATAAGCTTCTGGGCATCTGAAACAGTGCCTGGAATGGAGTGGGAACTCAATACGTATCTGTTGAATGAAGGCAGAGGCTCTGTGACATGGATGGAAGATCCAGGAAGGAAAGTCTACAGTGCCAAGCGGCTAGGGAGAAGCTGTGGGTAACAGGGCTGATCTGAAAGCTAAGGGGGCCCCAGTATCCCTGGTCAGCAGCGTTGGCCTCCTTAGTCATTTTGGAAACTCCTTTTGTCAGCCTGGAATTGAGGAGGGAGTGAGAAAGTGACCCCATCATATGTAGCCTCTCTGTACTTTGTTTTCCTCAGCTATGAAATAGAGGCAACTGTAGTTAAGTTGACATAATTTATGTAATATACGTAATAGGTAGAGGTAATATATACATAAAAAGCTTAATGCAAGGCCTGGTGCATAGTAAGTGCTCATTAAATGTTTGATATATGAATTTACATAATATATATAGAAAGTAATGATGGAGATTCTGTGGAGGGAGTGATGCCGCCAGCATGTGATGTGGAGTAAGAGAATACCTGATACAGGGAAGGTCCTGAGCAATGACACAGGTTGAAAGTGCAGTGAGGATGGTGAAAAAACACCATAAAGAGGTGACGTGAAACTGTCTGATCTCTGTCTCCCTAGACAGGCTGAGGAGTATTGCTTTGGACCTGGGCTGCCTAGGTTTGAATCTAAGCTCTGCAAATTTCTGGTTGTATGATCTTGGCTGAATGAACTAAATTTTCTGATCCTTGATTTCTCCATCCATAAAAAGGGGGTGACAAGCCCAAGTGTAACCCCATGGGGCTGTTCTAAGGAATTAAGTAACATGATATACAAAAGGTGCTACAGAAGTGATAACCATTGACAATTGAGAAATACTCAGTTACCTTGTTTTCTTGTTCTACCATAAGAAAAGCTTGATTTGATTCAGAATATATGTAAGTTTAGTGAGTTTCTCTAACTTTTCTATTGATAACATGCTTTTTCCTATTTTTTAAATTTTTTTTGTTATTGTTGAGGAATACAAGACATCTTATTCTCAGTTCTCAACTCTTGCACTTATATCTATTTGAATTTTGTTTGCCAAAATTGAACTAGGATGGGAGAAATATTGTCAGAAAATAAAATGCCTGCTATGCCTCCACAGGAGGTGTTTTGATTTTATTTTGATCAGAGACAAGATTCCCTGTGTTGTTCTCAGGTGTGGCCCCCAAATCCCATATTTTGAGGAAACGAACCAACAACTACAGAAGTGATTTGCTATAGTCACTTGGCTGGGTTGGAGTGCAAAAAGAATACTAAAAAGCTGTAGAGAAATCAAGAACATTTTAGTGATCTTTACCCTGGTAGAATGCTATTTGGACCTTAGATCCAGAAGTCCAGTGTCTAAAGAGGGAAACCCTGTGATATATTCATTAACCAAAATTCTCAAGTACCCGCTTGAACCCAGGGCTCTCTCCCAAAGCAGAACCTGAGGTGAGTACTTTTGTGTGCAAGTCATTTATTGTGGGAAGTGATCCCAAGAAACAGGAGTCTGGGGACTAAGGACAGCAAGACAGGAAGAAGGAAAGCCTCCTCAAATTGAGGGATTCTTAGATTGATCACCACTATGGGATCCTCCCAGGACCACCTGAGGAAATGTGCATGTGGAATGCATCCCCTGAAGCTCTGTCCAGGGCCATAAGAAAGGAATATCAACCATCAACTGCTGGAGTATCCCACTGTTGAGAGTTGCCCATGGCTGTTAAGGCTCTCCTATGTTCAAGCTAAGGTGACCATCTTGTCACATGTTGCCTGAGACTGTCCCAATTTTCAAACTGAAAATCTTGCATCTTGGGAACCTCTTTAATACTAGAAAAATCAGCATGGTTGGTCATCCTGGTACAGAATAGATTTCTTGGTTTCCTTCAAGACCTATAATGGAGTGTCAGAGGATGAACTTCTTCTAGGAGAAAGTGGGAAGAACACAGTGCAGCTGAGATAAGGAGCTGTCAGGCTATAAATTCCTAAAGCCAGTTGCCACAGTAATAGTTGGAGTAAAAGGTGGGTCACATGGGTATGAGATGGGCACAAGAGGTACCCAGGACAGAGTCCCATGGAGAGAGGGAGAGTCTAGCTGGAGGAGAAAGTGAATCTGTCCATTCTCTGGCATGAGGGTGAAGGTGTAATCCCAGAGTGCAGAACTTGGACCAGCAGTAGGTACTCTATGGAAGGAGATTTTTGGCTCAAAATAAGGAAGACTATTTTAACAGTTCCTGAATTATCAAAATGTCTTTATTAGGAAGATTATCTTCTCCAATTGCCTCATGAGAAACATGGAGAGGAACTGATGTGTTCAAGATTACCTAAGGGGTAAGAACAGGGATAAGACTAGAACTTTAGATAGCTGACTAATTTGAAGTCAGGGAATGTGAGAAAAAGAACAAGACTTCTTCAGGAGGGAGTGAATTTCCTGCTCCTGAAGGCATTCAAGAGTCTGGGCTTTTTGGCCTGACTACTGTGGGAGACAATTTATGCTTTGGATGACTTTAGCTGCCCTCTATCCCAGAATTTCGTAGAGTAGAGTCTCCAAAAGTACAATACCAGAAGAATAGTGATAGGAAGATAAATGAAGAGTTAGAATTAAATAGTGAAGATTTGACCATAGCAGGGGGCACAGCGTGATGCTATTCTTCCTACCCTCTTTGCATTGACCAGATCAGTCTATGTATGAAAAGTCTGAAGTATGAGCGCATGTGTTTGTGTGTATTTGCATGTATGTATGTGTGCATGTGTAGGCATGTGAATGCATACAAATGAACTTTGTGTGTGTATATATGTGTGAGCACGCATGTGAATATGCAAGCATGCATGTGTGTGCATGTTTGCATGTGCATGCATGTGTGTGTTTGAGTGTAGAAGGAGGGAACAGAATGGAAATGCTGAACTGTGTTCAGATAGCTGAAATGAGTCAAGTGCCATCAAAGAAAAACTGAATCGTATTATGTCGTAAATATTAAACTCTTAAAAGAATTTTCAACATAAACGTAGGCCAAATGTGTATCCACAGACTTTTTCAAAGATGCAAATGAAACAAGCATTTCAATTCTGAATTCTCACAATTTTCAGACTCAGCCCCTGAAAGTCCTTTTTCCTGCTGGGAAAGAAAGAGTTTTTCTGCAGTGCTCACCAGTTCTCAGAAAGGCTTGCTCTGTCATTTAGGCCATTGGAGCTAGAGTTTTTTGGGATAAGGGAAAGGCAGAGGGTAAAGACACAGACAGACCAGGTATATACCGCCAGTGAGGTCAGGGTTCATTTCCACTCTTTACTGTGTTTTTCCATTCTTGCAATGTCAAGTTCAGAGTTGTTATTTATGCTGACCAGCCCTAGAACTTTCTCAGCTTGTGTTTTGCCTGTAAAACAGGGATGAGAACAGAAAGCTCCCTGCCTGCTTATTGTGGAGGGTTAAATGTGATCATGGAAAATGGAAGTCATTTGTGAACTATAAATTGCTCTATTTACAAATGCCTAGCTTATCCCGGTGGACATTCCAGATATCAGTCCACACCACACAATGCAGTGTGAGATTCTGTGTTGTATCCTGTGATTGTCTATCTCCACAAATATTGGAAGAGTTCTGAAGCTGGAGACAAAGAAAACCCCTGTCTCTTCACTACTTAACTTGTTGATTAACTCTTTGTATTTAAATAATGACATTTATGGTTTTAATGTTTACATCATCCATTCATTTTCATGTTGTTGGTAAAGGACAAAGTCACTAAATTAATGTCATTACAAAAATGGGATATTTACTAACATCTCTATCTTCTGTAAAGTCAGCCATGGAAAGCAAATAACTGTTTTTCAGAGCTATCTAAATGCTTCGGACCTACAGGGCAGTCACACTTACCTTGTGGGGAGATTCCAGAGGCTGGGTCTCTCAAAAATGGAGTATACTTTACCACCTTGGGAGAAGCCTTTCCAAGATGATCCAAAGTTTTTGGTGAGAGGAAAAAGGTCAAGCATTTCTAGAGGAGGCACTCACAACTTTTGGGTATAAGGAGAGGTCTTAGTGATTATTTTCATTAGCAAGCCTCCTTATTTATGATACTGATTGGGAGCTAATTAATTTTTTCAGCGTTTGCTTTCTTCTTTCTTCAGAAATGTCTCATAGTCCCATTTTGCCTCACTTGCCATCAACACTAAATCACCATCACCATGACAAGATCCAAGAAAAGCAGGTCAGAAGGTCCCCTCATTGGTTTAGAATCCTGAGATAATTTAGAGGTAGTATGGGAATCTATGACAAACCCTAGAGAGTCCACTTTGTTGCTCATCCAGGGACCACACAATTCCATGTGATAAGTTTCAGACTACCTTCATGCTACATGAAGTGGTGGGGCAGGGCGAGTGAAGAAGAGAGAAAATAAGTGCCCTCAACCTTCACAACACAGATCACTGAGGACATTGGGAAATTGACAAGTTTTTTCAGTAGGGTTCTTATAACTCAGGGATGTTTAGTGATGGCCCCCAAACCAAACCATTTTATTAAGAAATAATGAATAGCATGTTCTGTGGTCATCTTCCCCCTCCTCCTCCCCTATTCAAATTCCTCACCTCTTCCCACATTTGCTTCCCTCCATACTTCACTTTATCCCATCCCCCACCTCCTCCTACTCTTACCCTACCTGTTGTATCCTTTACTTCCTTTACACTGCATTTCTTAGCCCTGGAAGGGAGGCTCACCTCAGGATCAGGGACAGAGTGTCAAGGCTGTCTATGACTATTGTATTCTACTTGTTAATTTAAAAAGATCAATGTTGTTAAATTCTGATGTTCTTATATTAAAATAGAAGATCATTTATACTTGTATTAAAACAACAGCATTCCTTTGACCATTTGGTACAAGGTGATATTCTTTAAACCTACACTTCTGTTCGTTTTTTATGCTGTTTCTTCTCCCAAGAATGCAGTCGTGTCATGCCCCCTCACTTGCTAACTCTGTCCATGCTCAAGACTCAGTTTTGTTGTCACTTCTGGAAGCTTTTCCTGATTTCATTGGCTGAATCAGTACACCATAGTTCTTAGGTACATTTTTTTATTGAAGTGTAGTTGACATGTAATATTATATTAGTTTCAGGTGTACAAAATCGTGATTCAATATTTATATACATTACAAAGTAATGTACCACTAAATCTAGCTACCATCTGCCAACATACCAAGTTGTTACAATATTAATTATATTCCCCCATGCTGTTCATTGTATAGCTGTGTTTTATTTATTTTATAACTAAAGGTTGTATCTTTTAATCGCTTTTCTCTGTTTTACCCACTCCCCATCTCCTTCCTTCTGGCAACCACTAGATTATTCTCTGTGTCCATGAGTCTGTTTCTGTTTTGTTTATTTGTTTTGTTTTTTTTAGATTCCACATGTAAATGAAATAGTATGGTATTTGTCTTTCCCTGTCTGACTTATTTCATTTAGTATAATACTCTTTGGGTTCATTCATGTTTTCATGAATAGCAAGATTTCATCATTTTTTGGGTGCATTATTCTATCACCCTAGTGCATGTCATTTCATGCTGTATTATCTATTTATGTGTCTGTCTCCCACATGCAAGGTCAGGGACTATGTCATATTTATCCTTGTGTCCCCAATCTCAACACAGGGTGGGCCATATAATGGACAGTCAATGAAAGTTCATTAGATTGATATTGATATAGCAATCTCAAATACAAAATAATGGGTTAAAATTCATGAAATAAGAATGCTTGCTATTTATTTTCTCGAGTCAGAGAATTATGGACATTGAATTTACTGAGGAGGCCTCTGCTAAAGGCATGGGTATTACTGTCACCATCAAAGATACAAATTTCCTTTATTCTCACACATGGGGCTCACGGGAACTCTATGATTCCGTTACAGCTCACGGCTCTGTAATTGCGAGATCCTCTCTTGCCTCCTGATTTTCTCTCTAAGCCCACAGAGGATGACAAGAGAAACAATATCTACGGGGAAGTTGCTTGTAGAAAGAGATGGACAGCTGGAGAAATACTGCCCTTCCCCTTCCCATAGCACCCTGTGGGGCACACACCTGGAAGCTGGATGGAATGACTGCTGCTGTGTGGTGTAAAGACATCATCTAACCTTTGATTGCATGTCTACAATAAGATTACACACAATTCATAATGACCCCAACTGGAGCAGAGCCTCTGGGAAAGCAGATGGCATTGGGATATTCCCTCTCCAGCCTGGGAGATTTGTACTGCATCTGAAACCTTGGTAATGGTGTAGGTGTCTTACTCTGAGTTACCCCAGAAGTAAATCTCAAGGCAAGGATTTGAGTACAAGCAGTTTAATTGGGAGGCAAACCCAGGACACACTGATAGGAGAGGGTGGAAGTGAGTCAAGGAAGGGAAGACAGCCAACAAGGGTGAGTAATGGAGTTTCCACTGTGGGCAATTGTAGTTTAATCTTTTTGGGAACTCTGGGAGAAAGGGTGAAACTCTCACCTCAGTTATCCTGCTGGATGAATGAAGGAACTGGGGGATGTATGTGTCAGCTATGTTAGTCAGTAGTTGGTTGAGTACTGTTCCTGGGAAGCTCAATTCCCCAGCATTTCTGACCTGCCACATATATGGGCAGAACTTGCTCTAGTGGCAGAAAACTCTCAGGCAAAGGAAGGCAGCCCCACCCTTAGAAGTTGGGCTGGTAGGCATGGAAATTCTAGATGCCACAGGGCCACGAGTGGGGCCCATGCAGAGGTCTGCTGCAGACAGAATGCAACAGTGAGCTCCTGTAGCCTAGCTGGCACAACATCTTGTACCAGCCCCGACTTCCAGTTGGAAGACTGGCAGGATTGCTTGCTGGAAGGGTCAATTCCAGGCCTTTATACAATTTCTACAAACAAATGGCTCATTTCTAAAAAATTTTTTTAATTTTTTTAATTTTTTTCAATATATGAAGTTTATTGTCAAATTGGTTTCCATACAACACCCAGTGCTCATCCCAAAAGGTGCCCTCCTCAATACCCATCACCTACCCTCCCCTCCCTCCCGCCCCCTCTTTTTTTAAACATTTATTTATTTTTGAGAGACAAAGACAGAGCATGAGTGGGGAAGGGGGAGAGAGAGGGAGACACAGAATCCAAAGCAGGCTCCAGGCTCCAAGCTGTCAAGCACAGAGCCCAACATAGGGCTCAAACCTATGAACCAAGGGATCATGACCTGAACCAAAGTCAGACCCTTAACCGACTGAGCCACCCAGGCACCCCAACAAATAGCTCATTCAATCTTAATTGTCAGACTGCCAGAATGTGAGAGCAAGGCATTGAAGTGTTCTGGTAAAGTACTTGTATTTGGGCAGTTCGGACATTGGGCTTAAAAAAATGCCTTGGAGCTCCTCAGTTTATCTACACCACTCCAATTTTATAAAGAATAGTTCAATAAGTGAGTTATTATGCAAGCTCTACAATGAAATGCAATTGTATTGTATAGATTCAAAATGTGCATCTCGGTGCAGTTGTGGAATTTCAAAGTGAAGGCAGTGGAAAAGCTTGTAGGAATCAGAGGTGTCAGAAGGTTGACCAATAGGCTCTCAGTTTTTAAAGCATTTACCCTACAAATAGACATTTATTTACTGGGATTTTTCAAGAAGAGTTTTTGTGCTGTGATTTTCTTGAAGATTATCCTTTCTTAATGATGAGTTCTTTTGGGAATATAATACATATGTTCAGTTGTAAAAGCTACTCTGGGATGTTATACTGTTGCTTCATATTTAAGCATTTGCTAATCTTTGGGGATCAGAATAAACACTCAATGCTAATTAAAAAGCAAACATCACATTTGTATTGCACTGTATCAATCAAGTGAGAAAATATCTGTCAAAAACACTTTGTACACTGTGAACTGCTTACTCTCATTCTTCAGGCTTTAAATCATAGCTCACAGTCCAGCCAAGATATGGGTCACTCACAGTGGGCATGGGAGATCTGTCTGTGAAGGCTCTGGGTGAAGAAATGCAAGCCTGGAAAGAGGGCACCATTTGGGAGTTGGAAAGTAACCTCACTTCTGGCTGGGGATCCAGAGGAGAAATGGTCCACACTTGTGGTCACATCGATCATTCAGGGGCTTGTTCAGCACAGAGCCAAGGGAGCCAGCTATATTTTAGAGGAGGTCACATGTAATTACATTGCTTTTATGCTGTTTTATGACAGCTTAAAATACTGTAATGTATTTTTAATCATGAACACATACCTACAGGTCCTCAAGAGAGTGACTGAATTTGAAATTAAAAACGAAAACCCAATAAATAGATCTAACCAGTTTTTCTTTTTAAAAACATTGTGTTGGAGTGCTGTACAAATTATTTTATTTCTCTTCTTTGCAAACTTGCTCATCAAATTTCCTTTACTTTCATTATCTTCCACTTTGTCAATAATCACCTTTTTCCAGCTCTCCCTAACAACATTTCCAAAGCCCACGACACAGAATTATTTTTTGGTCTTTGTATTTAAAGGTGACTGAAGCAAATGCACATCTCAATGCAGCTGAGACCATGTTTGATTTCAAGTTGAGTATTCCAAGAAGACCAACTACATGCCCAATCCTGGGCTTATCAAGTTGGGGTCTCATGGCACCCCATGGGATGAGAAGATATAGTCTCTGTCCTCAAGATGCTCACTTTTAGAGAGACCAAACCAGCATGTTCCCTTTATCAGGAAGGCAACAGCTTTCCCATAAACCCACAGTCAACTATCCCCCAGGTCACACCTGGCCTCTAAAAGGCAAGGAGGCTGGGGAATGGAATATTGAGCTTTCTTCTCTTTAAAGCTGAGGAAGACAAGGGAGAAGGCGTTTAGGAATAGGTTTTGAATGAACTAACTAATCATATGTTCCAAAATAAGAATAATGCCTTTTTTTTAAGTTTATTTATTTTGAGAGAGAGAGAGAGAGAGAGAACACACAAGCAAGTGGGAGAGGGGCAGAGAGAGAGAGAAAGAGAGAGAATCCCAAGGAGGCTCTGCACTGTCAGTGTGAGGAGCTGGATACAGGGCTTGAACTCATGAACCACGAGATCATGACCTGAGCCAGAACCAAGAGTCAGACACTTAACCAACTGAGCCACCGAGGTGCTCCAATGCCTGTTTTTTTTTTTTTTAAATGAGGAAACCAAGGCTCAGAGTATTGAAGTATCTTGTCTGTTGTCACACGATTGGTAACAAAAAGAGCAGGATTCTGTGTGACTGTGTCTGACTCAAGAGCCTGCTCTCTGAATCATTCTAAACATCTGCTACCTGTGTTCCTCTCTTCTGGATTATTGTGTTTGCCTCAATATATCATCGGAAGATTTTAACTTAAATATTGTGCATTTTTAGGTGTGCTCGTGTTTGGAAAAGACAGTCTTCGAAGTCTTGGCATTTCTGTCATAGAATCTTTGCCAAATTTTCTTCCCTCCCTCCCCCTTCCTTCCCTCACATATTTATTGAACACCTGCTATGTGCCAGACATTTAGGTCTGCCACTCTGCCTAAACACTCAAGTGCTTGTTGAATAAATAAATATTTGTTGTCTGGCATAATTCTTCTGCCTTTATGTAGAGAACAATGGATTTGTTTGTCTGAAGTACAGGCCATTATTCTCATTTCTAAACCTCTGTTCTGAGAGCATCAATATGGCAGTTTTCAGAATGGAAGAAAGAAAGAAAGAAAGAAAGAAAGAAAGAAAGAAAGAAAAGGAGAAGAAGAGGAAGAAGCCAGCCTTTTCAGTGATATTAAACCTCTTAAATGACAAACTTGTAATTTGTAGAGGGAAAATGATTCCCTGAATGCATCTTATATCCTTGAGTTCCAAATTACAAAGTTCTCACTGAAATTGGTTTCTGCCCAGGAGGAGATAACGTCAGTCAAGAAGCTTGCTTTTTGATCAACACTGTACTTCTACCAACAGAGCGTGGCTGGCCCCAGCCCTGCTCAAGCTGAACAAGATAACAAGAAGGGCAATTTCCATTTCTTGTTGGGGCCTTCAGTGAACATACCAAAGAGAAGAGACAATGGCAGGCTATGGAGGTTATTAAAATACTATTTTATTTTCAGCTGAAGTTAGAAGTTACAAGTCAGTTTTTGAGGAAACTTGCAGATACTTGTGGTGGTAATGACCACGGGCCCAGCTCACTTTGCTAAGGCATTTAGTGAGACTCAGGAACATTAGTCACCAGAACAAAAGTATTATTTTATAAAATGAGATAATGGCTATTGACTCAAGTTAAAACAATTGAAACTGCTGAGAAGCTTTGACTCATATTAAAATTCTTTGTAATCTTTCTAATTATTGCTCACAGAAATAATTTCATTGATGTTGGAGGGTTTCCACAAAGGAAATGAATGGACTGAAACCATTACTGAGTCTCCTGCTAGCATTTGGAAAGAAGCATTCTCTTTGAGAAAAGGCCCCTCTTCTTTCCAGACCCTCTGCCCTATTCTACACACAACTTCTGCCACCGGGGCAGTTCTTCATGTGTTTCAGTGCTCCTCCATGCCATGAATGCCTTTGTGTCCCTGAGAGGAAGCAAGGACAGCTTACCTCAGCTCTACAGACAAGCTGATTTCAGAGAGATTCAGCTCTCAATTGACACTCCATTCTAGCCTTCTGCATACACAGAGGGCCTAGGAGTCCTGACTTTGTACTCATTGCTTTTCTGGCACCAGCATCCTTGGGGCTATCAGAAAACACCTCTCCAATTTTATTCCAGAGCGGTGTGAGCACATGCAACCTCCTCAAATATGCAAGAGCCTGTAACTTGCTCAGTAACCTGGAGTCTTTGTTGTTTATTTAATAAAGTCTCCCCCCTGAGACACTGAAGCCAAAAGCTAAGACAAGAGGCAGATAGTGCTAAACTTTCCTTTGAGGCTTATCTTTCACTCTAAAGCTATGAAATATTCAAGGCTATCTTGAGAAATGACCTTTAAATTTTTTTAAAGACCATATTCTCTCTCCATGCTTTTTAGATGAAGGGAAACATTTAGGAATGCAGGCATGAGCTGTAAGTTTGCAGCTTAGGAATGTTCTCAGACAATAAAGACTTTCAATTTTAATGTTCTGTATGGTCTATGAGGATTCTGAATTCTTCTTTGCCATCTTTGGTTTAGCAAAATCACCAAATCTTTTTTTACATAAACAACCCCTGCATCACCTCTCACACAAGTCTACACGAACGCACATACCCCTCTACCTTCCTGCTCTTGATTTAAAAATCAGAGCATCATGCCATTACAGTACACGGGTCAAATGGCATCATGGCTGGGAAGCTGCCTTGTAATGTGCAAGATATTCTTTTTTTCTTCCAATGGGATTGTTTGCATCCCAAGGGAAGGATTACTCTATGGACATTTCTTGCTTTCTTTTGTGCCAGGAAGAGTGCTCTATAATGAAGTTGGTTGTTTCACTTGAACTACCTTTATACCTTTCAATGTGTCACATATGTCCCTGCTTAGAATCACCGTCTGTTACTTGATGGACAAACTCTTGGTTGAATTGCTCACTCTGGCCAGTTTTTCTTGTTCTTGAACACATCAAGCCTATTTTATTTCAGGGCATTTGTACATGCTGTTCCCTGTGCTCAAATCTCTTCCAACAGGTTTTTACAGGGCTAAATACTTTGCATCCTTTGGTTTCTTTGCATCAATCGGCTCTAATATTTTACTGTCTTAGAGATACCACCTATGACTGCCCGTGTTAGTTTAAGGCAGCAATGGAAAACTTAACTCAAACTGGCTTACATAAGATGAAAATGTATTGTCTGATGTACCAGGTAGCCCAGAGACAGTGAGGGTTTCAGGGTTGGTTGACCCAGCAGTTTGACCATGGCATCAAGGATCCAGATCTTCTCCAACTCTCTGATCCATGGTGTTGGCTTCATCCTAAGATTGATTTCTCCCAACATTGACAACTGTGCTACAGGCTCTCTCAGTCCCATTTAATAGGAAAGAGAAGTGATGTCTTGTACTCTCTTAAGAGCAAGAAAAAACTTTCCCCCAATTCTTTGGTAATATTCTAGTATGTCACATGTCCATTCCTAAGCCAGCCACTCTTCAGAGAATGTGATGACCTTTAAAATAATCAGGCCCCCCTTGGGCTGAATTTAGCTCTTCACACTTAACTGATGGAGTGGAGTGGATGTGGTGGCATCCCCTCACCAGAGGCTCTCAGGCACTGCCTACCAGAATTGCTTGAGAACCTTAAAATGACCAACTCCCAAGCTGCTCTTTAACTAGTTAGGTTTAATTGGTGTGGGTCTGGGCCTGTGGTTCCCAAACTTGGCTGCACATTAGAAGTACCTGGGGACTCCTACCATGACAGACATTCTAATGTAATCAGTATAGGATGTGAGGTGGGAATTTCCAGGTGAATGTGCAGCCAAGTCTGGGAATTATTGCCCTAGGCACTGATGCATACATATATGCATATATATTTCAACTTATACATATTTTATTTTTAAATTCTTTAATAGTGTTATTGAGATGTAATTTACATGCTACAAAATTCACTCATTAAGAAGTGTATGATTTGGTGATTTTTAGTATATTTTTAGAGCTGTATAAGCATCACTATAATCTAATTTTAGAGCATTTTAATCATCTCAAAAATAAGTCTCTTAACTATTAACTACCCCATTTCCCTCCACCCCCATTCTAGCCCTAGGCAAATATTGATCTACTCTCTGTCTTTATAGATTTGCCTATTCTTGAAATTTCATATAAATAAATTATACAATATGCAATCCTTTGTGACTGACTTTTTTCACTTAGTGTGTTTTCTAGATTTATGCATGTTGTAGCAAATATCAGTACTTCACTCCTTTATATGGCTGGATAATATTTTAGCATATGGATATACCACATTATGTTTATATGTTCATCAGTTGATGGGATGTGGATTTTCTCCTTTTTGTGGCTATTATGAATAATGTTGCTACGTACATTCATGTACAAGTCTTTGGGTGGACATATGATTTCATTTCTCTTGGGTAGATATCGAGGAATGAAATTTCTGGGTCATTCAGTAACTCTGTGTTTAATTTAACTCCTCAGTTATTGAGGAACTGCCAAACTGTCAAAGCAGCTGCACCATTTTACACTCCTACCAGCAATGTATGAGAGTTCCAATTTCTACACATCATTGCCAATATTATTGTCTATCTTTTTAAGTATAGTTATTCTAGTAGATATGAAGTGGTATCTTATTGTGGTATGTATTTCTATAATGACTAATGATGTTGAGTATCTTTCCATGTGCTTGTTGGTCATTTGTAAATCTTTGGAAAAGTGCCTATTCAGATACTTTTCTTTTTTTTTAATTGTCTTCTTTTTTTAATGTTTATTTGTTTTTGAGACACAGAGAGAGAGACAGAGACAGAGAGAGAGAGAACAAATGGGGAAGGGGTGGAGAGATACAGAGACACAGAATCCAAAGTAGGCTCCAGGCTCTGAGCAGTCAGCACAGAGCCTGATGCAGGGCTCAAACCCACAAACCGTGAGATCATACCCTGAGCCAAAGTCAGACGCTTAACTGACTGAACCACCCAGGCACTCAATTTGTCTTCTTATTCTTAAGTTGTAAGAGTTCTTCATGTATTCTGGATACAAGTCCCTTATTAGACATATGACTTGCAAATATTTTCTCCCATTATGAGTTGTCTTTCATTTCTTGATGGAATCTTCTGTCCAATTTATCGAGTTTTTCTTTTATCACTTGTGTTTTTGGTGTTGTATCTAATAAATCATTAGACATTAGCATAGTTTTGAAAACCTTCCCAGACGATTCCAATATAAAGCCAGGGTTGAGGACTTTTGCCATACATCATTGTGTCTATAGCTTTTTCAACTCTCATTACTTTGCTCTCTCACATTGCCACAAAACCAACCAAACAAAGGTACTTAATAGTCTATAAAAACATTTTGTTTATTTATTAGTTTTCCTGTTTATTTTCTGTCTTTTCCCAATGTCAGCTCCAAAAAGACAAATACCTGTGTGGCTCCCTCTTATATTCCTAGGATAGGGTCTAGCATCTGGAAGGTATCAGTTGAATGGAAAAATGAATGGGACTATTGAGCTGATCTTCTCACTGCCATCCTCCCACACCATCCTCCCAATAGGATTCTTGTCCTTTATTTCCAATTTCTGTTGTTGTTCTGCTACCCTGTTTATCCATGCCAGAGGTGGGAATCTTCCTTATCCTCCACATCTAATCAGCAACCAAGTTCAGTGCTTTCCCCTGGAGAGAGCTGCTATTCACACACACACGGCACTGTATTGCCATCGTTCCTTTACTTTTCCATCTTGCTCACTTTTTGTGAGTTTATTGTGAGCAGAGATAGAGCCCTCCTGGCTTCTTATCCTTAGCACTTCACTCAAAATTGGGCATAACCAAGAGCTTAGCAAGGCTGCTAGATTTAATCATATGCTAGGGATTTGACATCTGAATCTGTGAGTTAGAACCAAGAATTGAGAGCCCTTTTTATAGCAGCCTTAGGACTGACTGTCCTTTTGCTCTGATGAGAACTGAGTGACAGATTCTCTAATGAGATGTTGGTGGATGTGAAGAGATGGAAGACGGTGTTAGCACTGGAATTCTGATGTAGAGGGAGACCTTCTAATGACTGGGAACTTAGAAAACATAAAATACTTACCCAGAACATCTGGTGAATTCTATGAAATGATAGTGAGGTGTAAAAGTTAGCACATGAATGAAGAGTGTCCTTATGGTAAATGATCAAAATTACTCTCACTATAAGGCATGACCTTTCTGCCACAAAATAACAGTTTGGATGCATAGGCAGGAAAGGCCTGCGATGGGGAAAGCTGTTTGCCTTGGGAACTGCAGCATTCCAACATGTCAGGTCCCAGTGGAGCCTGGCAAAGAGTAGAGCAACTGGCTTAGAATCAAAGGTCCACTTCTTCCATTTTTATCCTCTTTGAAGAGAATCAGTTCATCCAGAACCTTTTCTGGGCCTGAGGAGGTAGAAGGTTGGAGATCACTGAGTCAGGATTTTCTCTGGTGGTTTTTAAAACACGGAAGAATTTGGCTTCATTTTGATCAGAATAAAGAAAATGATTTCACCAGGCAAACAAGCTATTCTGCATATGCTTACTTTCCATAAGGTGATATATAATTGTCACATTTGTCTCCCCACCCCCATCCCCCTACAACTAACAGTCAGGAAACTGTTGGGGTGATTGCTGTTTAAGCTGAGGTAGGGGGTGGGATGTTGCAGTTTTAGTAGCTGCTCAAAACACCCTGCTCAGGCTCTAGTAAGCTGGTGTTTCTGCAAGCACCTGCAGCTTTGCACCTGGGGGCTTTCATCCTTAGGACAGTCCAGACGTGCTGGGAGTGAATGGCCCTCAGCCCATGTTAGATGGGATTTGGAAGATAAATACCCTAGCTTTCTCACCTCTGGGGACTGGGGGAAATGACCCTGAGGCATATTCCACATGGTCTCAGGTCTTGCAGAATTTTTCAGTGGATTGAATTCCAGTGGCCTACAGTGGTGACCAGTTTGATAGCATGGTCTCTGCCACCTGCCTTCTCTCACTCTTTCACACCTGGATTCACCTCAGGCAATCCTTGCCCTAAATTTCCTGTCCCAGAGTTGCTCCCCAACAGTACATCATCCCCCCTTATCCACATGGGATATATTCCAAGATCCCCAACAGATGCCTGAAGCCACGGATAGTACTGAACCTTATATATAATATCTTTTTTTCCTAGAGATAGATACCTATGATGAAGTTTAATTTATAAATTAGGCACAGAAAGAGATCAGCAGTAACACACCAGTAACACCTTCTTCACAATTTCGTGGATAGAAGATTCATTCTTTTTTTTTGGTAATGCTTTATTTATTTTTAAGAGAGAGAGAGAGAGAGAGAGAGAGAGAGAGCACAAACAGGGGAGGGGCAGAGAGAGGGGGAGACAGAGGATCTGAAGTGGGCTTTGTGCTGACAGCAATAAGCCCGATGTGGGCTCGAACTCACAAGCAGCGAGATCATGACTTGAGCCAAAGTCTGAAGTCTGATTCTCAACCGACTGAGCCACCCAGGCACCCCTAGAAGATTCACTCTCAGCATAGATCTTAGCGACCTCAGCATACAATTTTTTTCTTTTCTTATTAAGTTGGAATTTTCTGAATTAAAGGAAGAGCTTTATGGCTTCTCTTTGGCATCTTCAAATTGCCAGCATCACTACCCTTGTACTTTTGGACTATTATTAAATCAAATAAGGGTTCCTTGAACACAAGCACTGTGACACTCCAACAGTTGATCTGATAACCAGGTCAGTTGCTAAGTGACTACCAAATGGTAGCATATACAGCAAGGGCATGCTGGACAAAGAATGATTCATGTCCCAAGTGGACTCAGTAGGTTTTGAGATATTTCATCACACTATTCAGAATGGCACACAATTTAAAACTTATGAATTGTTTATTTCTGGAATTTTCCATTTAATGTTTTCAAGCCACAAGTGACTGTGGGTAACTGAAACCATGGATTAGAGGAACTACTGAATAGTGGGAAACGCGTTTTGGCGATGGGTGGATGTCACCCTTACTCTTGGTCAACCTCCACCCTTTTCCCCATATGTCTGATGGGATTGTCTGATGTCCCTGGTGTGTGAGGACAGAGTCTCCCAGGAAGAAACCCTAAGTCTCTGAGACGTAAGAGTGCCTAAATAAGTGTGGCTCATGCAGCAGAGCAGTGTAAAAATCTAATGAACTTGCTTTTGACATCATTATTTGTCTTAGCAGATTTCTTCAGTGAGCAAAGCCAAAAGCCTTATGCATATTAGTTTCTTTTTTTTAGCATAATTTATTGTCAAATTGGCTTCCATACAACACCCAATGCTCATATTAGTTTCAGGGGTGACTCCAGTCAGCAGAAGCTGTGGCTGTGACTATTCAAACATAGAGACATTTCTTGTAGGGATGCTGCCAATCTTTGGCTGAACCTCTGTTTTATAATCCTGTGGTGGCCATCTCTGGGAGGGAGCAGGTTTTCTTTATTGGGAGACAAATAATGAAAGAGAGAAAAAAGCTTTCTGATTTTACTCATTTCCCTTTAGGACTGTTGGGTTTTGGATTTGGTTGCCTGTCTCAAATGAGAAAAGAGATTGCTTCTCTCTAGACCATCAGAAAGAAGATGCAGAAAGTTTGACTTTTAGAGTCTAATGCTATAGAATATTTTCATTTTTAAAGAGAAGCTGTAAGTTGATGTTTATGTGAAATGCCTCCATGATTAAATGTTAGCTCCTTTCTCCTTCCCTCCCTCCTTTCCTTCCTTCCTTCCTTCCTTCCTTCTTTCCAAAACTGTACAGACCAAGTCAGAATTAATACAGAACAAAACAAAATAAGTCCATGGTCTGATTCAACACTTGGGTAACCAGTTTGTGACCTCTGACCTCTACAGTTAAGTGGGTACATTGTGGAACAGTATAAGTGGTAAATGACAAAATTACTTTTGTGCATTGAAGGGATGAACTCCATTCATTCACAGATGCTTGGCTCTGTGCCCATCACTATGCCAGGCCCTGAGATCCAGGAATGAATGAGAAACAGTCTCTGCCTGCAAAGGCCTCTCATCTACTGGAAAGCATAACGTAGTCTAGGTGCATGCAGTTAAAGTAACAGCACTCTCTTTTAATTTGGTTTAAGCATAAAGGGGAATTTATTGGAAGGAACCCATGAACTGTGGGTCTCAGAGAACCCACAGGAAGCTGGGCCTAATGAGAACCTTGAGTCAACTCTGTAAAATCAAGACACTCTTTCATGAACCCTCATAGTTTCCTAGTTTTTCTTTTTTTCCTCTCTCTCTCTCTCTCTCCTAGGCAGACTGGCTTTCTCTCTTAGGCAGGCACATGGACAAACGTGGTCTCTCCATAACTCCTGATATATCCTTTTTCTGTTCAAGCTACAGATCAGATGGACTGGAGCTGAGCCTCCTCCACCTTCCCAGGAGAGAGTATTGGGTGGTGCTGCCTCTATGTCCAGTCATATTCAAACATGGTTTCTAGGGACCCATCCTTGTGATGGGTGAATTTTCATAGAAAGGGGATACTGTGGTCTGAAAGAGACCTCCTACAAAAGGAAGGATACTTCATTCATTTAATACCTGACATTGATCTAGTCTCTGCTAGAGAGCATAGCCAATAACGCAAGCAAAGCCTTACCTCCTTCAGGGAGCTTACATTCTCTTGAGAGTAGAAAGACAAAGAAAAGAAACAATAAAACAATTTGACATAGGGGTGAGTATAGTGAATTGTTTAGGGGGACATTGAGGAGGGGCTGTGGAGGGGAGATCTGCAGCTATCAAGGGAGGCAGGTCAGAGAAAGGCTCTCTGAGCAACTTACATTTAATCTGAGATCTGACAGGTAAGAAGGAGCTGGAGTAACATGGTCAGATTTATGTTTTAGACAGATGACTCTGGCAGAGGGAAAAAAGGATCTTTCTCTCCATGGTCTCAGGAAACAAAGCTCACTAAATCAACTTGCTGACAAGGAAAATAATTTTACAGGGTTGCATACCAAGGTGACCTTGTCATTTTCAATCAGCCCTGGTTTATTTGCATCTTCAAACAATAAAAATCAGCTCTTATCTATATAAAATTTTAGATTTTATAATGCATTCTCACCTCCAATAACATATTTAGTCTCCAAGCACTACTTTGGAGGCAGTGCAGGTACTCTGTCTCCATTTCACAAGATATTGGGACTAACAGAGACTGTGTCATTTATCCCAACAAATAGATGCAGATCTAAGACCTCCCCACCAGGTAATTCTATCAAGTTATATTACTAAGTAGGAAAATGCCACATTAATCCAGAATCATCATGGTTTTCCCCTGTGACTCTTGTTCGGTGGAATCAGTAGGAATGTGAACCTGGCTACATTTCTTTCAATGTATCCTAGCTTAACAATGGGACCCCGAAACCTTAACAATTTCTTCTCCCAAACCTGTATGTCCAAACATTCCAAAAAATTTTTTTTAAATGTTTATTTTATTTTGAGAGAGAGAGAGAGAGAGTACAAATGGGGGAGAGACAGAGAGAGAGAGAAGGAGAGACAGATCCCAATCAGGCTCATAGTCTGACACGGGGCTTGATCTCATGAACTGTGAGATCATGACCTGAACTGAAATCAAGAGTTGGATGCTTAACTGACTGAGCCATCCAGGTATCCACCCAAATCTTTTTTTTAAAGACTTTTTTCTCTCCAGGGTGACTGATTCTGGAGGCTCAAGCTGTGTTATGTGCCTGAAAGCATAAGAACGGCCTCCACAGCCTCTCATTTCCTGCACATCCTGATTTGTGTACAAAACGTCACTGACAAAATTTTTTCTTAACCAGATATGAAATTCTTGAAAATTCAGCTCTCTGGGCCTGTCCCAAAACTCAGTGATTTGAAGTTTTTTGTGGGGAAGGAAGGCATATACAGGCAGGAATTTTATGCAAGGCTACACTGGCATCTAAGGAGCTGTGTTCATGGAGACTGTAGATTGGATCATGGGAAGATGGTGGCATAGGAGGACACTGGGCTCACCGCGCGTCCTGCTGATCACTTAGATTCCAACTACACCTGCCTAAATAACCCAGAAAACCACCAGAAGACTAGCAGAATGGAGTCTCTGGAGCCAAGCAGAGATGAGAGGCCCATGGAAGAGGGAAGGAAGGACAGCGAGGCGGTGTGCACTACACGGACTGGCGGGAGGGAGCTGGGGCAGAGGGGCAGCCCGCTGACCAAGCAGAGCCCCTGAGTCTGGCTTGCAAAAGCAGAGGGACTGGACGGAGTGTGTTCTGACAGCAGGTGGGACTTGACATCTGGAAGGTTATAAGATAACAACAGCTGGGCTCAGAGAACGGGAGGGCTGGAGGACAACAGGAGGGAGAGTTGTTGAGCCTCAGAGGACAGAGCTCAACTTGGCAGGGAGCAAAGGAGCTCGCCAGTGCCATCTCCCTCGCCCATCCCCCAGCCAAAATCCCAAAGGGAACCAGTTCCTGCCAGGGAACTTGCTTGCACCACGCAAACACCTAACCTGTGCTTCTGCGGATACATCCTTCCACGGGGTCTGACTCCCTCCAGGGGCCACAGGGCCCCTCCTGAAGTGGATTTCCAAAGGAAAAGTGAGCTGAGCCTGCCCCTCCCACCCCTGTGCACCTTGCTGCTCTACCCCAGCTAATATGCCAGATCCCCAGCACCACAAACCTGGCAAAGTACAAGTAACCCAGACTGGCCACGCCACACCACAGTGAATCCCCCCCTCCCCGCCCCAGGAGAGGGGAAGAGAAGTCACACACCAGTCTGACTGTGGCCCCAGCAGTGGGCTGAGGGCAGACATCAGGTCTGACTGCTGCCCCGCCCACCAATGCAAGTTATTCACCACAGCACAGGGGAAGTGCCCCTCAGTCCCGCACCACTCCAGGGACTATCCAAAATGATGAAACGGAAGAATTCCCCTCAAAAAAACGTCCAGGAAATAACAACAGCTAACGAACTGATCAAAAACGATTTAAACAATATAACAGAAAGTGAATTTAGAATAGTAGTCACAAAATTAATCACTGGGCTTGAAAACATTATAAAGGACAGCAGAGAATCTCTTGCTACAGAGATCAAGGGACTAAGGAACAGCCAGGAGGAGCTAAAAAATGCTATCAACGAGCTGCAAAATAAAATGGAGACAACCACGGCACAGATTGAAGAGGCAGATGAGAGAATAGGTGAACTAGATGATACAATTATGGAAAAAGAAGAGCTGAGAAAAAGAGAGATAAAAAAAATCCAGGAGTATGAGGGGAAAATTAGAGAAGTAAGTGATGCACTAAAGAGAAGTAATCTATGCATAATTGGTATTCCAGAGGAAGAAGAGAGAGGGAAAGGTGCTGAAGGTGTACTTGAAGAAATAATAGCTGAGACCTTCCCTGATCTGGGGAAGGAAAAAGGCATTGAAATCCAAGAGGCACAGAGAACTCCCTTCAGACGCAACTTGAATCGATCTTCCGCATGACATATCATAGTGAAACTGGCAAAATAAAAGGATAAAGAGAAAATTCTGAAAGCAGCTAGAGATAAACGTACTCTAACATATAAAGGGAGACCTGTAAGACTCGTGACCGATCTTTCTACTGAAACTTCGCAGGCCAGAAAGGAATGGCAGGAGATCTTCAATGTGATGAACAGAAAAAATATGCAGCCGAGAATCCTTTATCCAGCAAGTCTGTCATTTAGAATAGAAGGAGAGATAAAGGTCTTTCCAAACAAACAAAAACTGAAGGAATTTGTCACCACTAAACCAATCCTACAAGAGATCCTAAGGGGGATCCTGTGAGACAAAGTACCAGAGACATCACTACAAGCATAAAACATACAGACATCACAATGACTCTAAATCCGTATCTTTCTATAATAACACTGAATGTAAATGGATTAAATGCGCCAACCAAAAGACATAGGGTATCAGAATGGATAAAAAAACAAGACCCATCTATTTGCTGTCTACAAGAGACTCATTTTAGATACAAGGACACCTTTAGATTGAGAGTGAGGGGATGGAGAACTATTTATCATGCTACTGGAAGCCAAAAGAAAGCTGGAGTAGCCATACTTATATCAGACAAACTAGACTTTCAATTAAAGGCTGTAACAAGAGATGAAGAAGGGCATTATATAATAATCACAGGGTCTATCCACCAGGAAGAGCTAACTATTATAAATGTCTATGCGCCAAATACCCGAGCCCCCAGATATATAAAACAATTACTCATAAACATAAGCAACCTTATTGATAAGAATGTGGTCATTGCAGGGGACTTTAACACCCCACTTACAGAAATGGATAGATCATCTAGACACACGGTCAATAAAGAAACAAGGACCCTGAATGATACATTGGATCAGATGGACTTGACAGATATATTTAGAACTCTGCATCCCAAAGCAACAGAATATACTTTCTTCTCGAGTGCACATGGAACATTCTCCAAGATAGATCATATACTGGGTCACAAAACAGCCCTTCATAAGTATACAAGAATTGAAATTATACCATGCATACTTTCAGACCACAACGCTATGAAGCTTGAAATCAACCACAGGAAAAAGTCTGGAAAACCTCCAAAAGCATGGAGGTTAAAGAACACCCTAGTAAAGAATGAGTGGGTCAACCAGGCAATTAGAGAAGAAATTTAAAAATATATGGAAACAAACGAAAATGAAAATACAACAATCCAAACGCTTTGGGACGCAGCGAAGGCAGTCCTGAGAGGAAAATACATTGCAATCCAGGCCTATCTCAAGAAACAAGAAAAATCCCAAATACAAAATCTAACAGCACACCTAAAGGAAATAGAAGCAGAACAGCAAAGGCAGCCTAAATCCAGCAGAAGAAGAGAAATAATAAAGATCAGAGCAGAAATAAACAATATAGAATCTAAAAAAACTGTAGAGCAGATCAACGAAACCAAGAGTTGGTTTCTTGAAAAAATAAACAAAATTGACAAACCTCCAGCCAGGCTTCTCAAAAAGAAAAGGGAGATGACCCAAATAGATAAAATCATGAATGAAAATGGAATGATTACAACCAATCCCTCAGAGATACAAACAATTATCAGGGAATACTATGAAAAATTATATGCCAACAAATTGGACAACCTGGAAGAAATGAACAAATTCCTAAACACCCACACTCTTCCAGAACTCAATCAGGAGGAAATAGAAAGCTTGAACAGACGCATAACCAGCGAAGAAATTGAATCGGTTATCAAAAATCTCCCAACAAATAAGAGTCCAGGACCAGATGGCTTCCCAGGGGAGTTCACCGCTGTTGTTTAACATAGTGTTGGAAGTGACCCAACAGCAATCAGCAATCAGACAACAAAAGGAAATCAAAGGCATCAAAATTGGCAAAGATGAGGTCAAGCTTTCACTTTTTGCAGATGACATGATATTATACATGGAATATCCGATAGACTCCACCAAAAGTCTGCTAGAACTGATACATGAATTCAGCAAAGTTGCAGGATACAAAATCAATGCACAGAAATCAGTTGCATTCTTATACACTAATAATGAAGCAACAGAAAGACAAAGAAACTGATGCCATTCACAATTGCACCAAGAAGCATAAAATACCTAGGAATAAATCTAACCAAAGATGTAAAAGATCTGTATGCTGAAAACTATAGAAAGCTTATGAAGGTAATTGAAGGAGATATAAAGAAATGGAAAGACATTCCCTGCTCATGGATTGGAAGAATAAATATTGTCAAAATGTCAATACTACCCAAAGCCATCTACACATTCAATGCAATCCCAATCAAAATTGCACCAGCATTCTTCTCAAAACTAGAACAAGCAATCCTAAAATTTGTATGGAACCACAAAAGATCCCGAATAGCCAAAGTAATTTTGAAGAAGACCAAAGCAGGAGGCATCACAATCCCAGACTTTACCCTCTACTACAAAGCTGTCATCATCAAGACAGCATGGTATTTGCACAAAAACAGACACATAGACCAATGGAATAGAATAGAAACCCCAGAACTAGACCCACAAACGTATGGCCAACTAATCTTTGACAAAGCAGGAAAGAATATCCAATGGACAAAAAGACAGTCTCTTTAACAAATGGTGCTGGGAGAACTGGACAGCAACATGCAGAAGGTTGAAACTAGACCACTTTCTCACACCATTCACAAAAATAAACTCAAAATGGATAAAGGACCTGAATGTGAGACAGGAAACCATCAAAACCCTAGGGGAGAAAGCAGGAAAAGACCTCTCTGACCTCAGCTGTAGCAATTTCTTACTTGACACATCCCCAAAGGCAAGGGAATTAAAAGCAAAAATGAACTCCTGGGACCTTATGAAGATAAAAAGCTTCTGCACAGCAAAGGAAACCACCAACAAAACTAAACAGAAACCAACGGAATGGGAAAAGATATTTGCAAATGACACATCGGACAAAGGGCTAGTATCCAAAATCTATAAAGAATTCACCAAACTCCACACCCGAAAAACAAATAACCCAGTGAAGAAATGGGCAGAAAACATGAATAGACACTTCTCAAAAGAAGACATCCGGATGGCCAACAGGCACATGAAAACATGCTCAACATCGCTCCTCATCAGGGAAATACAAATCAAAACCACACTCAGATATCACCTCACGCCAGTCAGAGTGGCCAAAATGAACAAATCAGGAGACTATAGATGTTGGCGAGGATGTGGAGAAATGGGAACCCTCTTGCACTGTTGGTGGGAATGCAAACTGGTGCAGCCATTCTGGAAAAACAGTATGAAGGTTCCTCAGAAAATTAAAAATAGACCTACCCTATGACCCAGCAATAACACTGCTAGGAATTTACCCAAGGGATAAAGGAGTACTGATGCATAGGGGCACTTGTACCCCAATGTTTATAGCAGCACTCTCAACAATAGCCAAATGATTGGAAGAGCCTAAATGTCCATCAACTGATGAATGGGTAAAGAAATTGTGGTTTATATACACAATGGAGTACTACGTGGCCATGAGAAAGAATGAAATATGGCCCTTTGTAGCAACATGGATGGAACTGGAGAGTGTGATGCTAAGTGAAATAAGCCATACAGAGAAAGACAGATACCATATGTTTTCACTCTTATGTGGATCCTGAGAAACTTAACAGAAACCCATAGGGGAGGGGAAGGAAAAAAAAAAAAAAAAAGGAGGTTAGAGTGGGAGAGAGCCAAAGCAGAAAAGACTCTTAAAAACTGAGAACAAACTGAGGGTTGATGGGAGGTGGGAGGGGGAAGGGTGGGTAATGGGTGTTGAGGAGGGCACCTTTTGGGATGAGCACTGGGTGTTGTATGGAAACCAATTTGACAATAAACTTCATATATTGAAAAATAAATAAATAAATAAATAAATAAATACCAAAAAAAAAAAAAAAAAAAAAAAGACTGTAGATTGGTATATTTATTTGATCAATTCTCCCCTAGATGGCAGTAAAGTTCTATTTAACATGTTGAAAGGACCATTAAACCTGCATTATTACTGCAATTTTACAACAGATAAAGTCAAAATGTGTCTCAAGGAAGGGGCACCTTTTTTTCTAATTTGCACTAAGTTACCTTATGGATTGATGGTTACCGCAGGCTTATGTCTTAGGACAAAGTGCTGGTGAAAACCTCCAAACCTGCATTCCTAATGTGTTTGTTTTGAAGAACACAAGTTCTATAGGATGTCAATAGGTTTGTGAACAAAGTGTGTGTAGTCAAATATGTTTATCTCTGAAGAGTCTTGCAGTAAGGACACTGACAGAATTTGTGAAACTCAGTTTGGCCAGTGTGGCTAGTGAAGCTATCACAAGGATGTTGTCTGCAGCATTTTGCTGACCTGACTGCTGCCCAGAATTCTCTTTAAGAAGCACTCTGTAAGAGTGGTTCTATTGAACTGCTGAGAAGAAGTTACTGTGGAACTGTATTGACTGCAGCAGGACTAATTTAAGACACAGCATCCCTTGCACCACAAATCTCTTTCGTTTCCAAGTTCTTAGAGTGAGGATTTGGAGGGCAAGTTCAGATAGAAAAGGCTAGCACCTGATCTGAGTCTGTTTGGTTCCTGAATTTTCAGAGAGTGGGAGGAGGGAGTTCATATAGGGAGGAATGTATCTGGTACTTTTGGCTCCTGAGTTCTGATGATCAGAGGTGGCAGAGTTAGAAGTACCTGCATTCTAAAGGGAAAGGGAGCAGTGCTCTTCTAAGAACCTTGTTTTGTGGATGTTCAAAATAATAGTCTGGACAGATGGAGAAAGCAGCTAATAGGATAGCTCTCATCCTTCCCAAGGTCAGCAGGCTTCCTTACAAACAGAGGGGTGGGGGTAGAACAAAGAACTATGTAGAAAGCCCTGAGAGGAATGACCTGATGTATAAAGAACCATCCCACAGGTGCCTCATCTGGGAAGGGTCTGAGACACACTGGAGAGAGGGCAAAAGGGAGGGAAGAAGGGAGAGGGAGGGAGGGATAAGGAGGGGGGGGCAAAGAAAGAGACTTCCTACATTTTTTAGCTTTTCAACTTGGAAGAGAAAGCGATCATGACTGAAGGGGTATTTGGGAGCCCAGTGGCGATGAAGGAAGCTACCTCTGGATGGTAATCAGACTTCACAGCCAGAGGCAGAATAATTATTACTTTGAAAAGCATAAACAAACCAGTGAGGGCTGAGGTCTCTGGGTCAGGCTTGGAAGACAGGGTGCTGGAGGAAAGTCATCATAAACTAGTTGGCCCCAAGGAAGGGAGATCAGAGGCCCTGGTCCAAGGGAACATCTAAGAAGGAGGCCTGTGAACACCCTTGCCCCATCCATCTAGGCAGAGAGGTATTTCCACACAAGGAGCATCCATCAATAAACTCTCTTCCTTCTGAAGTTGACTGTGAGTAACTTGTTTGGCTCTCACTGTGGTTTCTGATGAACAACAAGCAGAAACCATACACCACACATTTAAACACATAACGGTGAAATTAAAAAAAAATTAATTTTATTTTTTATTTTTAAAGTTTACATCCAAATTAGTTAGCATATAGTGAAACAATGATTTCAGGAGTAGATTCCTTAATGCCTCTTACCCATGTAGCCCATCACCTCCCACAAGCCCTCCAGGAATGCTCAGTTTGTTCTCCATATTTATGAGTCTGTTCTATAACAGTGCAATTTTATTCACAGGACTGGATGGAGAGGGGCCCCAGCCTACAACGTGTGTTGCAAATGACTGCTTGTCATTTGTGAGGTGATTTTTAGGACAGATAGACAATTGTACAAAATTTAATAGTTGCCATATATTTTACTGTGAATTAAAAAGATCTGAAGTCTTTGACTTTTTTTTTCCTTTTTATAGAAAACCTATCACTTTTTGAATTAAGCCAAATATTTAAAAAGCGGTTTGATTTAAAGTTGGTTAAATTTTTTTTCTAGGTAAATAAGAGCAGAAGGTATACAGAGATATGGACAAAATCATGAAGGTGGTTTGCCAGTGACTGTAGTTTGGTAAACCCTAGACTAGAGTGGTAGAAAGGCCCTGGGCTTTGGATTTTGACAAGTCTGACTTGTGTTACTCATTTAGCTGTGTGACCTTGGGCAAATTATTTAACTTCTCTGTCCCAGTTGCCACTTTTGGAAACACTAAAGGCTATATGATATTGATTTCCTGCCAAGTAGCAGGCCCTGTTGTGTTTGGGGATCCCCAGAGAGTGTCTCAGATGTGTTTACAACCTGGTCTATTAGGGGGTTGCCCTTTCAGCTTCAACTGGGGAACTGGAGCAGGAGGCAGTGATGTGGAGATGTCCTTGGCCTGCAGTGCTGCACTGCCATTGTGCCTCCCTGTGCCACCCCCTTCGGAAATAGCTTCTGAGACACAGGAAGGAGTTAGTGCTATGGCTGCTACACATCCATGTCCTAACATTTGGGACATGGCTTCCCATCCTGGTGCTCCACCTTGGTGCATGGCTGTGTTTTCTGTTTTTGTCTATGAGAGCAATTCATGTTTTTTCCATGAGTAACACAGTTGTATTGAGAGAGGCAGGTTTGACTGGGATCAGGAAACCATTATTTCATCCTGTTTCAGCCTCTGTAACTTTATGCATGAAATTCAGCAAGTCAATCAACAGCACTTAGCAGCTATGTCATTTGGGTAAGTGGCCTATCTGTCTAAGGTTCACTTTCCAGAAAGTATGGATCCAAAATTTATCTTCCCATCAGCAGTAGACAAGTGTGCTTGTTCCTGTGTGATCTTCAACACTGAACATAGTTTTAAAAGTCTTTTCTAATTTGGTATTATTTTAATTTTTGTTTATTTATACTAGAGTGGTTGATCTTTTTTTCCCATGTTTGTCACTTTCATCTCTTTGGTGAATTATTTTTGTCCTTTGCTCCCCCATCCCCCGCCTGCCATTGGGAGTGTTCCTGTATTTTTTTTTTTTTTGTAGTGACTCTTAAGAAGGTATTTTTTTTTTTACTCTAACATTGTTTATCAACATTTACATATATATATATATATATATATATATATATATATATATATATATGAGAGAGAGAGAGAGAAGCTGTTTTAAAATCCATGTCTCCACTGGCTGTCATTTCTGAATTTAATTTAGCTGAATGATTTTTATTCTAGTCGTTCTAGTCATATTTCTTTTTTCTGTCTGTCTAGTAGTTTTTTCTCCAGCATATTATTATAAAAAATTTAACCTACAACCTAGATTCTACAGCTCACATTTCATTATATTTGCTTTATCTCACATTTATCTGTGTAGTCATTACATAAATTAAATGGTGAATATTGTGAATTTTACATCGCTGATTGCTGGATTTTGTTGTGTTCCTTCCAGGGATGTTTGATGTAGTCCTGGCAGTTGAATTACTGCCCTTAAGTTACTTGAAGTTTACCCTGACACTTAGAGACTGGTGAAGCTTTGTTAGGTTGGGTGTAAAAGACCTTTCTGGGTTAGTTTATACCTACTACTAGTGCATGCCCCTCTGTGCTCCAAACTGAATGCCCTGGATGTTAGCAAAACTCTCCTTTTCTCCGGGGGAGCCGGAACATCCCCTAGATTGGGGTGAGCTCCCTTGACATTCTATGCCCAGCCTGGTAGGGTTTCTCCCTGCACAAGTGAGAGTTAGTGGTTAACAGCAGACTAGAGGGCACCCCTATGTAGAATTTTGGAATTCTTTCTTTGTGTAGTTTCTTCTTTTCTGGTTCTCTGCTCTGCAAATTCCAGAAACCTTAGCTTCATTGAATTTAATCTCTGAAGAGAGCAGAAGGAATTAACTGAGAATTATTAAACCCTACTTCAAAATTATTGTATGCAATTATGTATAGAAAACTAAAGAAATTATTCAGTGGGGGTCTGCTATCGCTGTACAGTTTCTTTTTACCAAGATTATAGTGAAAACACTTGGCCTGGTATGGTTCACCTTTGTCTTATGCTGTTTTGTTCAGGTTCTGCTGCTATTCATCTGTGTCTCTCATTTTTCTGATCTTATATGCTCTAAATTCTGAGTCTCTATTTAGAGATCTTCCTTCTTTTCTTTAAAAATGTTAATCATAAAACGCTGAAAGAAAACACAAAGAAAAGCAGAGAGCATAACTACTCCCCCAATTTTATCACTCATCTTCAACATTTACCAACGGTCAAAGGCTCTTGATTCTAATCGCAGAGTATTGTCCGATTTTATGTCTGCAATTCCTCTAAGGCAATAGTTGGTAACATTGGCTGCATGTTAGAATCACTGGGAAAACTTTTAAAACACCTATCCCCAGGCCACATTCAAGATCAATTAAATCTTGATCTCTGGATCTTGGATCTCTGGTCGTGGGACCCTGGCATCCTTACTTTATAAATCTCACCAAGTGATCCCAGTGTGCAAAAAAAATGTGGAAACCACTGCTGTAAGGTAACTTTATGAAGAGTCTCCATCAGCTGCATCCCCAGGGAGGTCTTGCTGCCTTTCAATAGGGTGTGCAGAGAGCTGTCCACTGGTCACTGAGGAAGAGCGGCCAAGTCTGGCTGTGTCTGTGGGAGGCAGTTGCTCAGCTGTGCTCTATGACTAAATACCTTTTACTTAGAGGTCTCTGGATACTATCCTTTGTTGATGTAATGGTAGGGAGAAGGATTTGTTCAGTGTATTTTGTTGGGAACTGCCACTTCCAAATTAGGTCTGGGCTATGTTAGACTGAAACACAGGCACAAAGAGTGTTCTTAATTAGAGCAGTCAATAGCCTCTCCAGCAGTTTAGTGCTAAGTTTGGGGAGGGGGGCGGTTGTTTGTTTTGTTTGTTTGTTTGTTTTTGTTTCGTTTAAAAAATTTTTTTAATGTTTTTATTTATTTTTGAGACAAAGAGAGACAGAGCATGGGCAGGGGAGGGGCAGAGACAGAGGGAAACACAGAATCCGAAGCAGGCTCCAGGCTCTGAGCCAGCACAGAGCCCGACGCGGCTTGAACTCAGACCGCGAGATCATGACCTGAGCTGAAGTCAGATGCTCCACCGACTAAGCCACCCAGGCGCCCCTGTTTTGTTTTGTTTTCCATTTCCTTATTTTACTTTGAGTTTTTAAGTAATTGTGTGAGGTAGGTATCATTTTAGAGATGGAAAAAGGATGCATAATATTAGAGATCTGTGCTCAAGGTCATGGACACTGTTAATAGGCTCCAAACCAGGACTAGTTCCCAGGTTTTCCTTCCTTATAACAGTGCTCTCCCTTACATGGAGTGTCTCCTCTGGCAGGCTATGAGCATGCTATAGATCCTGGGGAGAAAGCTTGGGATACTACAGATAATTCTGGTGTTCAGTGCAGGAATTTCATTTATGTGGCCATGAGTTCCTGCAGGGCTGTCTCAATGGCACACTTGTATTATTGGTCATAGTAGGCCTGGTGAGGTTTAGGAAAAGATGTAAAATAAGTTTGAAAGAAGATAGCCTTCTCAACATCTATAGGAGAGATAAGCATGCTTATGCACTGTTCTGGGAGAGTAAATTCAACTACTTTGGAGGGGAATTTGGTAGTATCTATTAAAATAAATGTGTAATTCCTATGACTGAACAATTTCACTTGTGGATATCTACTATAGAAAAAGACTCGCTGGTGCCTTGGGCTGGAAGTGTGGACAAGGCTGTTCATCACAGCATTGTTTATAATAGTGAAAATTTTGAAACAAGGGTTCATTATTGTGGAATGTTAAATAAATAATGGCATAAAATGAAGTAGGTTACTCACTTAATGTTAAATAAATAATGGCATAAAATTATTGTGAGAGACTATGTAAATACTATGTACAAGTATTGCAATAATAAGATTTAGTAACAATAAACAATAATAACAATAAGATTTATGTATACTAAGTGCAATGACTTCTAAGACATAGTGTAGAGAAAAAAAAGAAAGTTGTAGAAATGAAAGTACAATATGAAATCATTTACTTAAAACAAAATGAAAAAGAAATAAAATAACATATATATGCGAATGCATGAAAAGAGTCTAGTCTGGAAGGAATATACAACACATTGGTAATGGTAGTTCTGAAATGGAGAGAGGAGACTAGTTTTAGGGATGTGTGGTTACAGGGTACTTTAGCTGAATGTTTGATATTATTTGAAAAATTAATGTTTTAGTAATCTAAATAAAATAGTTTCCTTGAAAAACAAATGAACACCTATTAAGCCAAACTGGTCTTTTATTCAGTGCAACCTGTAAGGACTATGACACTACCTCTTGAGAAATGAAATCTTTATGTGAACTCAGTAGAGCCCATTTCACTTTCCCCTTTCCTAGACCCATCTTACATTTAATTTGGCTCAAGAGCCATCAAGCCATACTTAAGAGGATCAGGAACAATCTAATAATTATCTTGATTTTAGCAAAAAGTCAAGTGTGTTTCAGCAGACAGATGACACTTGACTTTTCTAGAGTGCTGTTCACAGGGGTTCTTGGTTTATGCTTTGGGTTCTCAGAAGGATAGGGGCGGAGCCATGGCATATCACACACCTGCAGGCCCAATTGTGCCACTGTTACTGAACCCCAACCTTGGTTTTGATTGGAAATGAATTTCAGCTTTATTCAGAAGGCCAGCAACTTGGGGAAGAAGCAGACTCTTGCCCAAAAGCCAACTCCGAGGTTTCTGCTTTGCTCAAGAGTTTTTCAAGGGGTTTACCATAGTTAATCAGGAAAGAGAATGCAGTGGTCTGCAACATTTCTTGATTATGGGCATACTTGATGGTGCCATGTACAAATGTTATCTCAGTGCTTGGAGTGCAAGTGTGTCTGGTGCTTATTCTGTGATGTGCAGGAGTACTCTGTTCTTTCTGCAAAGGAGAGCAAGGTATACAGATACACAGAGAGATAAATTATTTGCATAACCTAAAATTATTTGTATGACCTAAATTAGTAAAATTTAGTAAAATTATTTGCATGACCTAAAAAAGGAAAAACATTTTTCTAAAAAAATTTCTGAGCTCATCATAAAGCTGAGGTGGCTCCAAACAGATTTGCTGGCCTCTGCAGCCTGGGAATGTTTTGGTCCTTCACTCCTCAAGGCCAGTGGTCTGTCTGCTATGGATCAAGGAACTTAGATCAGCAAGTAAAGAGAGTGTTAACTTAAAGCAAGTTGACTCTTAAGACTGGAGTGCTGTTACCATGAGGGCATTGAGGTGCTCTTTGCAACCTTGTGGGTTTTTGGAAACTAAGGTTGGGCTCATGACAGGGTGATCAGGAAATGATCTTTCTAACTCTCATCATGCCTTTGGGACTATCACCTTTGTTCGTCCCTCCACCTAAGATGGTCTCTCAACTTCTTTCTGTTTAGCTATTCTGAGTCTCTGTTCAGTTTGCTCATTCAATGATTTGAAAATTATTTAAGCTTCTTCAGAGCAGAGAATCTTGTCTGTTTTGGTCACTGAAATATTTTAAACACTTGTCATAGTGTCTGGCACATAGTCAGCAAACATTTGTTAAATGAAGGAATAAAATATTTATCCAGTTCCTGCTGTGCATTTGGGCTGTGCAGTAAGGGCACAGTGTTGATCATTTCCTGCCCTGGGGTGCTCAATATTATGTCAGAAGGACATGGTGGGCAAGCTACTTCATCAAGAAGAGGAAAGGCTTCCTTAAGGAAGTGGCATTTTTTATATAAACTGAAGGGTGAGTAGAGTTAGCCATAAGACAAACTGGGAAGGGAATTCCTAGCAGGAGGAAAAGCAAATGTAAGGGCCCTGAGGTAAGTATAAGAAATAATAGAAATAAAAGTAAACCCAGTGGTGGGAGGAGGCTGTCAGATGGCAAAAGATCAGGGTGTGGACATGGGCAGGAATGGGTCCTGCAGCCCTTGCAAGTCTTGAATTTTGAGTTCCCATAATGTATAACAAAGGGCCTAGTACATATCTGTCATATAGTAGATCCAAAATGAGATTTATTGTTGTGTTTAATTTTGCCACTTTTAGAAACACTCCACTCACCCGTAATTTATTTCCACCTACAGTGATGTCTCCAATTTGCAATGTCATTGTAGTGTCCATCACATCCTGTTATTTATGTGTCTGCAGATTTTTCTTAAGTGATCCTCACACTCCACACCTCCATTTGATTTTGGTGGGCCTGTCAATCAGGTTGATCTCTTTGCTCTTTTGGGGAGTGGGTACAGCATTCAGACTGACCAATCAAAGTGTCCTGTAGTCTGGCTCAGTGAGTCCTGTGGGGGAGAAAGGGAAGGTGACCCAGAGACAGCAGATCAGAATTTAAGGAATTGACATAGATGTGGGGAAGAGAAGGGCTCTTTCTCTTCTTTAGTATTATTAATATTACAGAAAAGCAGATCCCAGCCAGGATCTGCCTGGTGTTCTCTTTGATTCTCTTTCTGTTTCTTGGCTCTGCTTCCTTCTGTGAGAGCTTCATGCTTAAGAAGTTTCTTTCTATGGGGCAGCAGTGTTTTGGAGCCATTGTTTGCATCTCCAGATCCAGTTGTGCCTAAGAATGAAGCATGAAATAGGACCAGTGGATGTATAGGAATACAATTCATTGTTTTAGTTTATTTTTTGTATGTTGGTCTTATCTCTCTAGATAGATAGTAGGTACCTAAGAGACAACTTCCAAGCCCAATATTTTTGTTGTTGTTGTTGTCATTAATAGTGCCCAGTGTACTAGTTAACATACAGCAGTTGGTCAAACTATCTGGTGACTATCTGATGACTAACAAAGAAACTACATCACAAAGTTTGGTAACAATATGTTGGATCATTTTACTCCTGAATTAATCAGTGAGTAATGAGGATTTCAAAATATAGGTTCATGTTTCAACTTCAGAGAGACTCCATGAGCTGAAAAATTGCTCCTTGGGTTGAAGGATTTGTTTGTAATACTATTTTTCCCATTCTTCAAGTAATAAGGTGCAAGTGAAGAAAGCACAGGGATACAATGTAGGTTTTGAGGAAAACAAAGTGTAGGATTCCCATTTGGCATCATGCTACATGTAGGGTATTTTATATTTCCAATTCTTCTTGTCTTGGAGACACATTTGCATTTCAGTCTATCTAGCATACTGGACAGAATGTGTTTTGGGGGACAGGAGGAGTTGATTACACTGGTACTGTTCAGTGACATGCTCCATGGCCTCCTGAGATGTGCTGTGGCATCGTCTCCCCTGGCTTTGCTCCAGTTGTAGCTCTTTCAGTGTCACTGGCTATTGGCCCTGGGACAACACAGACTGGGGAAGAACGTTGTTGTATTTGCTTACTAGCATCCTTGATTACTGATGTTGATTTTGTTTTGTTTTGTTTTGTTTTTTTGCATTGTGCATGCAAATCAAATTGCTAGAATACATCTAAGCAGATGGTTCTCCTATATCCAGGAAAGACATTGAATGCTGTTGTGTGGGAAGCTCAGAGCAGTGGATTTTATTATTTATTTATTTATTTATTTATTTAGAATTTATATTCAAGTTAGTTAGCAGATAGTGCAATAACGATTTCAGGAGTGGATTCCAGTGATTCATCCCCTGTATATAAAACCCAGTGCTCATCCCAACAAGTGTCTTTCTTAATGCCCCTTATCCATTCAGCCCATCTCCCCACCTAAACCCCTCCAACAACCCTCAGTTTGTTCTCCATATTTAAGAGTCTCTTATGTTTTGTTCCCTTCCCCGTTTTTTTTTTTTAATTAATGTTTTTATTTATTTTTGAGACAGAGAGAGACAGAAAGTGAGCAGGGGAGGGGCAGAGACAGAGGGAGACACAGAATCTAAAACAGGCTCCAGGCTCTGAGCTGTCAGCACAGATCCCGACACGGGGCTCAAACTCAGGGACCGCGAGATCATGACCTGAGCTGAAGCCAGATGCTTAACTGACTGAGTCACCCAGGCGCCCCATCTCTTCCCTGTTTTTACATTATTTTTGCTTCTCTTCCCTTATGTTCATCTGTTTTATATCTTAAATTCTACATATGAGTGAAGTCCTATGATATATATCTTTCTCTGACTGACTTATTTCACTTAGCCTAATACCCTCTAGTTCCATCCATGTTGTGGCAAATAGCAAGACTTCATTCTCTTTGATTGCTGGATAATACTCCATTGTATATATATACCACATCTTCTTTATCCATTTATATGTCGATGGATATTTGGGCTCTTTCCATACTTTGGCTATTGCCAATAGTGCTGCTATAAACATTGAGGTGCATGTACCCCTTTGAAATAACACACTTGTATCCCTTGGATATATACCTAGTAGTGCAATTGCTGGATCGTAGGGTACTTCTATTTTTAATTTTTTGCAAAACCTCCCATAATGTTTTCCAGAGTGGCTACACCAGTTTGCATTCTCACCAGCAGTGCAAAAGAGATCCTCTTTCTCTGCATCCTTGCCAACATCTGTTGTTGCCTGAGTTGTTGATGTTAGCCATTCTGACAGGTGTAAGGTGGTATCTCATTGTGGTTTTGATTTGTATTTCCCTGATGATGAGTGATGTTGAGCATTTTTTCATGTGTCTGTTGGCCCTCTGGATGTCTTCTTTTGAGAAGTGTCTATTCATGTCTTTTGCTCATTTCTTCACTGGATTATTTGCTTTTTGGGTGAGTTTGATAAGTTCTTTATAGATTTTGGATACTAACCCTTTATCTGATATGTCACTTGCAAATATCTTCTCCCATTTCATCAGTTGTCTTTTAGTTTTGCTGATTGTTTCCTTTGCTGTATAGAAGCTTTTTACCTTGACGAGGTCCCAATAGTTCATTTTTGCTTTGTTTTCTTGCCTGCGGAGACGTGTTGAGGAAGAAGTTGCTGCAGCTGAGGTCAAAGAGGTTTTTGCCTGCTTTCTCCTTGAGGATTTTGATGGCTTCCTGTCTTACATTGAGGTCTTTCATCCATTTTGAGTTTATTTTTGTGTATGGTGTGAGAAAGTGGTCCAGGTTCATTCTTCTGCATGTCACTGTCCAGTTTTCCCAGCACCACTTGCTGAAGACAATGTCTTTATTCCACTGGATATTCCATTGGCCATATGTTTGTGGGTCCATTTCTGGTTTCTCTATTCTGTTCCATTGATCTGAGTGTCTGTTTTAGTGCCAGTACCATACTGTCTTGATGATTACAGCTTTGTAATAGACCTTGAAGTCTGGGATTGTCATGCCTCCTGTTTTGGTTTTCTTTTTCAGTATTGCTTTGGCTATTCAGTATTTTTTCTGGTTCCATACAAATTTTAGGATTGTTTTTTATATCTCTGTGAAGAGTTCTGGTGTTATTTTGATAGAGATTGCACTGAATATGTAGAATGCTTTGGGTAGTATCGACATTCTAACAATATTTGTTCTTCCGGTCCATGAACATGGAATATAGTGCAGTGGATTTTAAATCTCACCACTTTCATGAAGCCATATTCTTACATGTGAAAACTAGGCTCTCACTTCAAATGACCCTGAAGGGATATAGAACAGAAAGCTTATATGGATTGTCCAGGCAAGCCTGCCAAGCCACATGGGCAGGGAAGCTACAAGGTGAATTGTCAGAAACCCTGTTTGGGGACTTGTTCAGTCCTTGGCAGTTCCTTTCACTGAGAACCATCCATAAGGGGAAGTGCCCAATAGCCCTGCTGCTCCCACTTCACATTTCCTTTCCCCTCCTCCTCCTCCTCCTCCTCCTCCTCCTTCTCTTTTGGACTATAGGCACAGACAGCTGAGTTAATCATTCTCGGTTCTCAGCATGCTCTCTCACCATCAGCTGGAGCAAAGCCCTCTTTTATTCTGTACATTTGTCATTCCCTGTGTTCTCATCTCACTTCCACACCCTTGCCTCTCCAACCCCTCTAGGTACTCATCTTGTGTTTTGATATATGTTCTGAAGAATGTATGTTTCATTGTAAAATAGGGAGAATTCTTTTGGCATAAGTTTTTTTTAACTTTAAAAAAAAGTTTTTTTTTTTTTAATTTATTTTGAGAGAGAGATAATGGGAGCAGGAGCAGGGGAGAGGTGGAGAATTCCAAGCAGGATCCCTCTCAGCATAAAGCCCCATGTGGGGCTCAAGCTCATGAATCATGAGATCATGACCTGAGCCGAAATCAAGAGGTGGATGCTTAACCAACGGAGCCACCCAGGTGCCCCTCTTTTGGCATGAGTTTTTAATTTCATGATTGAGCTTGTGTTCTAGACCCTGACTACTCAATGTGTGGCCTTCAGACCAGCAGCATCACCTGGAGATTGCCAGAAACACAGAATTTCAGGCCCTGCCCCACACTTACTGAAATAGACCCTTCATTTTAATGAGATACTAGTATTTTGCCTGTACATTTAAGTTGGAGAAGTTCTTTTTTAATTTTTTTAATGTTTATTTATTTTTGAGACAGAGAGAGACAGAGCATGAACGGGGGAGGGTCAGAGAGAGAGAGGGAGACACAGAATCTGAAGCAGGCTCCAGGCTCTGAGCTGTCAGCACAGAGCCCGACGCGGGGCTCAAACTCATGGACCGTGAGATCATGACCTGAGCCGAAGTAGGACACTTAATCGACTGAGCCACCCAGGCTCCCAAGAAGTTCTTTTTTAAAAAAATATAATTTATTGTCAAATTTGTTTCCATACAACACGCAGTTAAGTTGGAGAAGTTCTGATCTCATTTATAGTCTGTTTCTTCCTCTTTCTACTTAATAAGTTGTGTTGCCCTCTGTACACCCAGTTTGTTGCTTCTAATTGCTTCATTTCTGTGATATTCATCTACACTGTTTTCTTCTCCATTCTTCCAGTGGTGGACACCTTCTCTGGTTCCCATAATTGTATTAAGTGACCCTATCTTTCTGGCCAGATGTTATTATTTGTTTCACATTGGGACAATCAGATTCTTCCTCCAGGGAGTTTGCACCTGTGTCTGAGATATAACAATTCAGCCTGGATTGATTGAGGAAATAGAAACTTGACGGCTGTAGAATGGGCATACGCTGGAAGAACAGAGCAAGGGAGAAACCACAAAACAGAGATGAGAGACAAATGGAAGGTTCCAGTTCCTTCCCAAGGCCTAGCGGCCAGTGGGCTCCTTGAGGTACTTTCATGCCTTTAAAATGCACTCTTCCCTGTTTCTTTATTTGAAAAATTTGCCATATATATATATATATGTGTGTGTGTGTGTGTGTGTGTGTGTGTGTGTGTGTATACATACACACATAAAGCTGTTTTGATCATTTGTAAGTGTACAATTCAGTGATATTACATTCACATTGTTGTACAGCCATCACTGTCATCCACCTCCAGAACTTTTTCATAATCTGTAATTAAAATTTTGTACTTCCTCTTTTTTGAAATTTGAGTTTGTTTTTATTCCATGTAAACCACAGACCATAAAAATAAAAAAAAAACACTAAAAATCAGTAGTTTTTCTCATAATATGATCTGAGACAAGTCTGTGAGATAGAAATGACTAATCTAGGGGTGCCTGGGTGGCTCAGTTAGTTCAACATCCTACTTCAGCTCAGGCCATGATCTCAACATTCATGAGTTTGAGCCCATGTGGGGTTCTGTGCAGACAGCTCAGAGCCTGGAGCCTACTTCGGATTCTGTGTCTCCCTCTCTTTCTCTGCCCTTCCCCACTCACACTTTCTCTCTCTATCAAGAAAAAAAGTGAACATTAAAAAGTTAAAAAAAAAAAAAAGGACTAATCTATAAAGAAGGAATATGTGATTGAATCAGGAGTTTTTGTTTGTTTGTTTTTGGATCAGGAATTTTAAACTCAGACTCATAGATGGGAGAACTCTCTGAAATTGGATGGAGCATTTGGTTTAATAGGTATGTATTTTGGAGGAGAAGACCAATAGCTTTCATTAGCCTTTCAGAGGGCTTCAAGAGCAATGGAAAGTTACTAACTTGTGGGTTTAATGATCTCTTAATTTATTAAGTGAAATTTGCCCTGGGGATACACTGCTACTTAAAACACAGTCCTTGCTTCAGTGAGTCCAGTTTGCAGAGAACTGTGGGCTGTGAGATGTGAGCTGAGAAGAGAAGGCCACCAGGGACATCTACCTGGCCAGAGGGAGCCAGCTTTGTGCTCCATCAGACCACTTTCCTTTTTGGTAAAACCCCAGGAAAATCAGAGCAGAAAGGCTGAGTTGTATCCAGGGGACTTTCTCTAAGGTGAGCAGTGAGGTCCAACTCCATCTGGTCTTCTACATCCTGGGACCCCTCTGAAGTTCTATGAACTAAATGAGGAAGCCCATATACAATGCCTAACAGTGTCTTGCACATAGAACATGCTCAATAAGTGTGAGCCATTATCATCTTGAGGCAATGCAAGATTGGGAAAATGAAGTTTTTCCATGTTTGACAGTCTTTAAGATCAGATGTCACAAGCTGGTAGACAAGTAGGTGATGTCTGTGGCCTGCTGACACTTTTTGTTTGCCCCAAAGAATTTGAAAAAAAAAAAAAAAAAGAACATTTGTTGTCAACAATAAAAAATGAGATTCACAGAGAAGTCCTGATTTTGAACTTATTTTTTTTTTAAATCAGCAGGTGTGACAACCCTTGGCTGGAGCTGAGCACTTAGTGACTTCTGTGTGTGTCTCCTCTGCTCACCACAGGCCCAAGCACTTTTCATAGCCTCTACTGGGCTTTCCTGTTGATGTTACTAGCCTGGCCTCTGTGAGCTTTATGGTTTATGACTTCTGTCTTAAAATACTGTGTCCAGTTTGGATCTGGAATGTGAAGATGTTGGAAGGAGCCTTGAGCAAGAGAAGTCTAAAAGGATTTAAATTTAATTGAATATTTTAAAATAAACTTTTCTTCTTTATCAATAAAATTTGATCAATGGGCCATGGCCACTTGTCTTGCTTCCCAGTGAGAGCAGCCTAAGTAACAGTTCAGGCTGTTGTGTGTCACAATGTCCTGCTGCTGTTTCTACTGCTGCCGCTGGCTTTGCAGACCAGGAGTCCTAATGCATGGAGCCAAGTAACAGGAGAGAGGACAGCACCTGTGTCCTGGCTGGAATACGTCCATGGAGGTCTTGGCTTTTTGCTCACAGAAAGAGGTGAGTAACGTGACCTGAACATGTGGATAGTCAGAACCAACTTGACTTTTTGACCAGTAGAGGCAGAGAAAGTCAGCAGATAGTGAGGTCCCTCTCCTCCCTCTGGCTGGCTGTACTGAGATGCAAATCTATGTGGCCTCTCTGAAGAGGCCCTGAGTGAGCAGTAAGATGTATTTTGCTATGGAGCTGTGACAGCTTGAAATTGCATCACCTGGTATTTATTTGTTTTACCCTTTTCCCTGCCTCAGTCTGTCTTCCTTATTCTTGCTTATCTGGGAATGAACCTCCAATAAAGCTTTAGCATGTAAGCTTGCCACAGTCTCTGCTTTCCAGAAAAACTAAAGTGTATATGCTCATCTTAGGCAACTTGTAAAATCCTGAAAAACATAAAGAAGACAATAAAAATAATTCACCCATAATCCTTCCATCCATTGTTAACCACTGTGAATATATTGGTGTATTTGAGGTTGCTGCTTCTCCTCTCTCTCTCCACTCCTTCCCTCTCTCTTCTGTCATTTAAACAGATGAGACAGGAAACTGAGGCTGGAAGAAATGGTCTGAAAAGGTAGGACTGAGAGAAGACTTCCTACTTGTCTTGCTGCAAGGAAAGAGATTTTAAAATGAAGATGCTGAATAAAAGGATAATAAATTAAATAGCAAAATCAGAAAGAGAGATTAGATGCATAAAAGAATGCCAAGATTGCCAGAAGCATTCTGCATTGGAAAGAATTTCTAGGAAGGAAGCCTGTGTGATCCCCAATGACTGAAGTAAGCATGGGGCTATGGGGGGAGAATAACAAAAACCATGGCATGAAGGTGCTCAGGGCAGCATCTTCTCTGTCAGAAGACAAACTAGCTAGAGAAAAACTGGCTCAGAAGACAAGCACTTGATGGAAAAGAAGAGGGAGAAACAAGAGAAGGAGAAACAATGTAAATTGAGTTTATTGTGTTTATAAAAATCTCATATATGATTAATTGTCTTTGAATTTTCATAAGAGGTTGTTTGGCAATGGGGAAAAAGAATTGTAAATAAATATGTACAATATGTAAATACATTTATAATAACACATAGGTCTGAGAGTGTAAAGTGTTCAGTAGGGTGTAAGTAATAGCGATACAGCCCAACACTGAGCTAAATAGTTCCTCATTGGTATTATTTGCTAATCATTTCTGGAGGTGACTCAGGATAGATGGTAATAAAATTTTGAGGGAATGTATTTTTGATTGACCCCAAAATGATTTTGCTGCAAAATTCAAATGTAGTGAGTATAATGTGGAGTTTATACTCCTCAAGAGAACTCTATAGATTTTCATATCCCATTTACATCAATAGCAAGATAATTTATCTTGATTACAGGGGGTACTGAGGGAAGTAATTGTCATGTGCTGCTTATTATAGTTCTTCCAAATAAATTGAAAACTCCAAAGTTATAGAGGTTTTAAAACCAGCCATAAGGCATGCACAATAGCATTTGTTTCAATAATCAATAGTAAATGATCCATGAATTAGAAATGCTTTCTTGGAGTGATCATAATGGTTTTTATTCCTTTCTTTTCCACATCATTAACAATCAGCTTTTAAAAAAACATGGCTAGACCTGGGTGGCCGTTTCTCAAGAAGGGGCTGCATCTGTGTGCCTGAGCCCTTAGAACTGACCACCGGGCCGATGCAGAGCCTTCTTGACATCTCAGACATGGCATAGTGGGGGTCTCTGTACCAGCTCCAGTCTTCAGGTGTAAACACACACTATGCACACTGTTTAAGATTTTTTTGAATTCATTGCCAATATTTAAAAATCAAGAGATTCCACATGAGAAAACACACTTATGGTTTCTCTTTTGAAAATTAGAAAATTGGCTATATTAGGTCTGATTCTGCTATGACAGTCTGCTAAGGCTGTGGGTGACTGTCTCTTTTCTAAATGGGGATGAGCTCTGCAAAGAGAACCTTCCACATCCTCACTTCTCTACTTATTTTTTTTTTAATCTTTCTGGCTTCTGTAGTCATTTGAACTTGGGATCATTACTCTATCCACACCAGCTTTTACCCCTAAGTCCCCACTATTATGGGCTGAATTGTGTCCCTTCCAAAATTCACATGTTGAAGTCCTAAATGCAGTGCCTGAGAATGTATTTAGAGATAGAGTTTTGAGAGTTAATTAGGTAAAATGAGGTCATATGTGTGGGCCTAATCCAACATGACTGATGTCCTTATAAGAAGAGAGTAAGACACAGACACACACAGAGGGAAGACAAAGTGAAGACAGAGGGAGAAAGCGGTCACCTGCAAGCCAAGATGAGAGGGCTGAGAAGAGACCAACTCTGCCAATACCTTCATCTTGGACTTCTAACATCCAGAAATGTGAGGGAAAAAATTTCTGTTCTTTAAGCCACCCAATCTGTGCTATGTAATGGTAGCCATAGTAAACTGACATACCCACTCATCACTGTGCTCAGCAAAATGAGGGCTCTTCCTCATAGCACATTCTTCTAAGAAGTGGGAGTGTGAGTAACACACCCTCATCATTGTTGTGCTTGTTGTCATCCTATCATCGCTTCCTAACCTGTATTTAGCCTTTCAGTCTTTCCCAAGCTGTTTGATATACATGTTGTCAGAATATTCACTAAATAAACATGTGAGACTAGTGGTGGGTTCATGTCCATTTCTTCAGATGAGAAAACTGAGACCTAGGGAATTTTCAGGGCCCAATCCAGGATGCCTACCTCTCCCAGTTCAGCAGCTCCCTGAAGCACTACCTCCTCCCTTGCTCTCCCCAAGGTGGAGAGGGGAGGCTTGAAAAGCTTCAGGCAGTTACTGAGAGCTCTAACAGATTGCTCTATGGTGTGGGGGCCCTGGGAACCTGGGACATGGTCAGGAAATCTTGCTCCCTGACATTGACACTTCTAAGAAACTGTGCATAATGGTGAGGTGCAGCCTCTGAGAGATAGTGAGACTCATTTGCAAATGAAACAAGGTATTTGTCAAGTCTGCAGCAAAATGACCTTGGTGTTGGCATCCTTGGGAATTGTTTCTGGAATATGTCTGGGGGAGGAAGCTCTGAGTGGTTTCCAGATGCAAGGGGGAACCCCCTGGTGGAAAGAAGTGGCCAAGAGTCCTGACGGCCAAATTCTCATCCATCCTTGACCTGGGCTGAAGCCACACCTGCAAGCAGAAACCCAGATCTAGATGGACAGCTGGTCAGAGCAACCTGCTGTGTGTCCCTTTCTCCTCAGTCACACCTGGGTCCTGTAGATGCTGGCTCTTCTCAGGGGACTATCTCATTCAGTCCATGAGCAGGGGGGAGGAGGTGGTACAGAGAGACAGGGGAATATTCTAGTTGCTTTGACTTGTCCTTCATGTATTCTGCAGTTGTTGCTTACCTTTTGTATATGCCTCACATCCTCTCAGCTTCACCTGCCTCCACCCATAGCTCAGGCAGACACTTCTGTGGGCCTCTACTTACTTTGCAGGGAAAGTATGTCACCTCAAACATGTGATCTTTTTCTGAAGGCTTTGGAAGATGGGGTTCTATTGTTGGGGTCGCTGACAGAATTTTGCAGCTGTCCAGTGACCCCACTCATTACCCCTCACTCTCCCACTACTCCCCAATTCTCCATTTTCAGGAACTCTTCCCTTTGGGCTCCCCTCCAGGTCTTTATCTCATTTTATGCAAAAGAGCTCTGTGCCCACCCCCCACTCTGTCCACCTAAAGACTCATTGATATGGTCATTTCATTTTAAATCATTATGTTATCATATTATTTATATGATCTAAAATGGCCCATCCTTCTCAGCTCACCTTTGGCTGCCAAAAATGAGGAGACAATTAGACATTTCAAATCCTTCACTTTTTTTTTTCTCCTCATCAGTCTTGGAGAGAGGAAAAAAAAAAAACATTTAGAGATTTGATTTTCTACGTGATATGAATTATGTCACTCTTCCTTCACTTTCAAATCTTAGAAAATTTTCCACTGGGGGTATTTGTACTAAAATTCAGTCAATTTCATTTAACCCTAACTAAAATTCACCAAGTGCCTATTCTTTACCAGGCTTCATGCTCAAGCAAGTCACAATGAAGTAAACTGGAATTTTCCAGACAGAGCCATAATGCTAATGACTATGATGTATACAAGTTGCTTAGGAAACACTGAGGAAGGATGGAGGCAGGGGTGGGGGCTGGGGAGGTTTTAGCTGCATCCTGGAGTTGCCCCAGTGCCTTGACCTTTCCCATCCCCAGCAGGCTCAACAAGAATTGGTATCACTTCATCTCCTCCTTCTCCACCCCTAATCACTGTCTTTTCTGGAAGAAGAGGGACTGTGAGGTCTTTGCTATGCTCAGTAGGCTGACTTCGGGCTCCTTTATTCCTGTTTAGTCCTTCCTCTGATGTTGAGGTTCCATTTCTTGGAGCTAGTAAGAGATAAGTGGAGCAGAGAAAAATGCCAGTTTTCATTGTTTGAAGAGAGAATGTATCCCATCCTTTGGGAAGTCAACTGCTTTTGGACCCACTTGGCTGCTTTTCTGCTTGGGAAACAGCTCCTCTGTGGGTAAGGCAGAAAGTCTGAATGAGGAAGAGGGTGACCAACTCCTCCCATGGATATTGTGAAAGGCAGGGCTGCCAGTGGAAGGCATGGAGAAGGCCCTTCAAACTCTGCCTCTGAGGCCTTAGCCATGCTGCATGATCCTCTCTTCAGTTTTGGACACCTAACAGAGGAGGAAGCACTGGGCTGGCAATAGGGATGTGCTTGGTGCATCTTGAGACCCTGGGCTGAGTCCATGTTTTCGAACTTTAAAAGAGGGCAGAGAGACAGCTTATTTAAGCAACTTTGTTTGCTCCAATTTATTTCCTAACATTCCGGGGCTCTGGGACAGATCTGAAGTAAAAGGTGATGGAATAAATGCAGAGGTATAATGCAGAAGTGAACTGAGATGAGAAGAAGGTGGAGGGCAGAAGACAGAAAAACAAAAGGGGAAGGCAGAGAAGAAAAACCAAAGAGAGAGACAGTGGGGACAGAGAGGGAAAGAGGGAGAGAGAGAGAGGATGAATGAACAATAGAGGAAGAATATAATGAATGACAAGGAGGCAGGATTTTCTTCCATTTGTTTGGATTCTGCCCTAGCTGCTGGTCTCTATGGTGATGGGATTCAGTGAAAGGAGGGAGGGAGATGGTTGCCTTTGCCTTTCCTAGAAGGAAGTAGCCCCACTGCAGAAGTTGTCACAGGGCCTGGTCTGGTGTACTTCTCTCCACTGGGCCTGTCTGTGGCTGTTTGCAAGTTTTCTTTCTACAGAACTTAGTGCCTTGCTTTTGTAGCACTTATCACAATTTACAGTTGATCATCAAATAAATAGACATACAAATAAATATATATGTATTCATGAATGCTCTAAGCTCCATGGGCATAGTGACCACATCTACTTTGCTCTTTGTTATAAACCCAAAGCTGGTAGTATCTGGTACCTAGTAGAAGACCAGTAAATGATTGTAGAATGGATGAAAGTATGAGTGAATGAATGAAGGGTTGGGATGCTGTCTAATTTGTCTTTCTACCTTTAGTGCTTAGCCCTATACCTAGCACATAGCAGGTGCTCATTTAATGATAGCTGGAGTGAATTAAAGGCTAACTGGATGGATAGAAGATTGGAGTATTGGGGATTGAGGCCTGACAGATGTGTCAGGGCCCAGCCTAGCCCTGAACTTTGCCAAGACACTGCCTCTCAGGCTCTATTTAATTCCCTGACACATCCCCTTTATTTATTTATTTTTATTCTATTTCCCTCTTTCTTGTTTGAAAGTGGCTGATTTCAGGGAAGAGTTTTGAGTGCTCTGTCATCCTCAGGCTGCCTCACCATCAGAGCCACATCCTGGGGGGCTTGGTGTCTTGAGGAGCTGAGGCTGGACTGTGATATGAGGCTGAGTCTACTGGAGCAGTAAAATCTGTTTCTACTCTGGGAATCTCAGTGCAGGACTCACCCCTCCTCCAGGAAACTTGACAATAGTTGATTTATGAGTTCTTTTGATTCACAAGTAGTTTTGCCTTGGACACTTCTTTATTGCTATTCAGTGAGTGAGCCCTTTAGCCATCCCTGCATAATGAGACAGGGATGCTGGGTGGGGGTGGTGGCAGAAAGAGAGCAAAAGAGAGAAGTGGGTATCAAGATCAAGTCCTTACCTCCATCACGATGTCTTCCTGGCCTGGGCATGAGTTTGTCATGCTTCTCTTAAGCAGCATTCACATGATTGAGTCCTGACCTTTCCTTGCAGAAAAAAAAAAGTCACACCAGTGAAATTAAGGCAGAAATCTAATATTCATGAAGTTCTGATTACCCACAAATTGGATAGTATCTTAAAGTGTATGGTGTCAGAATTGCAAAGAGTTTTGATAAATATGTATGTTTATGGGTCCAAACAGAAGTGAAATAAAGTCTAGTTGCTGAATAATTCCACATGAAGATGTAAAACAGAGCTTGCCACAGCCCATTCATCATTGGGTGCAGGGTTTGGGTGAGTTGTGATTATCTAACATAATTACACATGACATGCAACATTCATGAAGCCCAGCACACATCCTTGTCAACTTGGGATAGGGAAGGGCTTTACATTGAAGCATGGCAAATTCCCAAATTATTATTTAGCTTTTTGTAGTTCAAGTTTGAGCCACTTTTCAGAGGTGCTAATTAGGGTATTCATAATGCCTGCTGAGGGCTGATTAGGTACCTATTGGAAATGAAAGCTTTTCTCCCAAATGGCAAATGAACTAGATATTGTTAAATAAAACATTATGAAACAGAAATCGATTATCACTCACACTTAGCTTACATTTAGTTTTTCCTTCATATTCAAGATCTTTTGGAAGAAGCACTGAGAAAATGCATTTGAACATATCCTCCCACTCCAAATATTTGATTTCACAAGGGTGAAATCAAATGTATTCTACCAAAATCTTTCCCATTAATTAAAAATACATCTTGTATGACTGAAGGAGAATTTAATCCACAAACTCTGTAATACTTTTCTTCTTCAGACACCTGTGTATAATGTTTCTTAAAGTAGCAATCTCATCTGCTCTCAAATGCTTTCCTCTAAGTGCTTTTTGGCAATGGGCAAGGAGATTTGCAGTTCCCATTTTGGGACCAGCAAACAAATCTGAGACCTGAAGCTTCTCAGATGCTCTCACTTTTGCTTCAAAGGAACGTTCTGAGTTTGCAGAGAATGAGGGAGAGGGTCTTCCAAAGTCTCCACAGGGCACAGAGTGGTCCCTGGGACCTCCGGTTCACTCCTTTCTCTAGCCTTCACACTGGATTTTCTGTATCCACTGTTTCTCTCTTCTCAGTTCCTCCTGGACAGACTTACTAGATGGATTTTTTCCCCGAAGTGCAGCTTTCATCATGTTCCATGCGGGAGTAAAATTCGACTTTTCAAGATCCTCATCCTTTTCTTTATGGTGCTCTTGCCAAGCTTCTGCTTCCTATGTAGAAACAGGCCCAGGACCTTCACCTCTGTGGCTTTGCTTGGATCTTCCACTGCCTAGAAGTGGAGGGCCATCACCTCTGCCCAGCTCTAGACTCAAACCCTCCATGGGTCTTCCCTGGATCTTTGCTATGGAATTCATTCCTTCTTAGTGGCAATGTCCTCTAGTCAAAGGCTACCAGGAACACACTCATAGATGACAGGTTAGGTCTCTTACTTGATTCAGTGCTCACCAAAGGCAATGGTGGGGTGTCACAATAAGAGCATATAGGTAGAACTATATTAAAGTTTGGCTTTTGGTTGAGCAATTTGGGGGAGGATATAAGGAAGTGGGTTTTCTGGATTGGGTGTTGTCAGAAAGTAGGAACAATTTTATGACTGGGCATCTTAATAATTGTAATCAATAGGAGAGCACACTGGAGGTAGGACAAAGTTATGCTTGGTGAAAAAGTAGTACTCAATCAGGTTAGTCAAAAGAAGGTGATATTGTCATGTGGATTGTATAGTAACCTTGTTTTTGTTTAATTTTATCATCTCAGAGTGACCTTGTCTGATGCTGTTATTCTGTGAGATTGTTTACATCTAACAGGAGAAAGCCATGATCTAACTGTGAATGCCATACCAGTTCCCAGAAGCCATGATCTGCTTTGGTTCTTTCTCATTTCCCACAGAGCACTCAATGAACACTTTTCTTTTGGCACCCTCCACCTCATATTTTATGCAACAGTCCTTATGCCATGACTTTTTTCTTCACCTGATTCTATGAGCTCCCTGAGGGTAGGGGGTCAGTCTGATCCATTTCTATCCCTTGCAGTGTCAAGCCTGAGGCTTTTACTCTGTAAAAGCAGGCACAATTAAGCATCTCAGAAAATGGGTGGGAAAACTATAAGGGTTAAAGGGGTGAGAGCCTCACCAACCCTTGAATGGCAACTGGGAGGGGTGGTATAGTCAACCATTATTGCTCCTCTCCATCTTTTTTTTTCTCTAACTTTTTATTTTTTTATTTTTTTTTTATTTTTTTTTTATTTATTTTTGGGACAGAGAGAGACAGAGCATGAAGGGGGGAGGGGCAGAGAGAGAGGGAGACACAGAATTGGAAACAGGCTCCAGGCTCCGAGCCATCAGCCCAGAGCCTGACGCGGGGCTCGAACTCACGGACCGCGAGATCGTGACCTGGCTGAAGTCGGACGCTTAACCGACTGCGCCACCCAGGCGCCCCTTTCTCTAACTTTTTAAACGTTTATTCATTTATGAGAGAGAGAGAGACAGACAGACAGACCGTGAGTGGGGGAGGGGCAGAGGGAGAGGGAGACACAGAATCCGAATCAGGCTCGAGGCTCTGAGCTGTCAGCACAGAGCCTGATGCAGGGCTCGAACTTGTGAACTGTGGGATCATGACCTGAGCTGAAATCAGACGCTTAATGGAGTGAGCCACCCAGGTGCCCCGCTCCTCTCCATCTTGACATGAATAGGGTTGACGGATAATCTCTGTTTGCTCCTCCTGATCCACTTCTTGCTCTTCACTCTGCTAGGGTCCCAGGAAACTGACCTGTAAGGATTTAATCAATGGGGTCTCCTGTCCTCTGGCTGTAGGTTGGTTTTGGCCAATAAGAAGTACCAGCAGGAGACTGGAGGGAAGAAAGAGAAAGGATTGGGAATTTATTGCCATGATTTTCTCCTAGTCTGGCCACAATTGGCAGTGACTGTGTCTTGTGGGTGGCCCCTCCTATGGCTGTCTCATGGGTTTAGTGAGCACTCCCTTTCTTTGACTTTGCTTTGGCCCTGCACACATCCCTGTAAACAACCTCTTTGTTAAATTTTCCTTGAGATCTTCATTTAAGCGCCACCCATTTCCCATGTTTCTAGTCTGTATCAGCAAGGACTGATACAATTAGGTCTTCACATTAGCCTATAGGAGAAACTGATGGCCTGCGTCACACAGTGAGAAAGCAGTGAAGATGGGATTGGAGCCTCAGCCTCCTGATTCCTAATTCATGACCTCTTCCTTGACCCTCTGATTCACATTGGGGCTAGTTTATTTAGAGATCAGCCCAAGTGTCTTCTCGTGCTCTGGATTGGTGTTTTTCAAACTGTGGAGTCATGAAATTGGTTCAGAGGATCATGAACCAGCATTAAAAGAAAATAGGCTAGAAACGGAGTGCATCCCACATAGTGGAGGTAAGTATTGTTTTATTAAACCTTGGCTTCAATTGTGTGTGTGTGTGTGTGTGTTTGTGTGTGTGTGTGGTCTATGTGTGATATTTGTATAGAGTAGCAATGTAAAATGTATTTCTAACTGTGGGCCACAGTAAATTAGAAAGCCCTTGTTCTAAGCAGAGCAGCAAAGCCCTCTCAAGACCTCTTGGTGATTCCCCTCCAGCCTTAGCAGGAGTGGACCCTGCTCTTGTACTCTTCATTTACTGTGACCCTCAAATGATGAATTTCCCAAATGCCTGGGACCAGAGAGCCTTCTGAATCCAAAGAGCATACCGTGGCCCTACTGTTCTGAGGGCTGCACTTTGGAAAATACTGTTCTGGGAGAGGTGAATCAGAGAGGAAATCCAGGGCCTGCCCTTAAGGTGACTCTGTGCTGATGGAAGCAAGCCAGGGAGGCAGTAAGCTGGAGGAGGGAGGGAGAAGAAGGAAGGGAGGTGTTGATCTGTGGGCTCCATATCCACACAGTTAGTTGGGTAGGCAGTGAGGGCCCTTACAGAATCTTAGAATCCCACACACTGATCCAGGTTGTTATTCATCCTTGTATCTCCAGCACCAGCACAGTAGGTTGACACTCAAAAAATATCTGTTGAATGAACAAATGAACCTAGCCCACTCTTCTGACTCTCTAAGGAGGCAATATGTTGTGAAGGAAAGAGAATAGGCTTTTGAGTCACACCACTTGCCAGTTTGCTGCTTTGGTTATGTTATTCAACCTCTCTGAGCTATAGTTGCTTTATATGCAAAATGCAGGTAACAATACCTTTCTCACCATTGCCTTGGGACATTGTGTAAAGGCCAGAAAGAGTGCCTGAAACATTATGGATACCTTGGTAATATAATTTTTCTTCTCTCCCTTAAAGTTCTCTTTCTTACTTTCCTTCTATAATTTTTATCACTTGTTTATTATCTATTATCTGCCTGCATGCCTCTAGGGACAAGAAGATCATGGACTTATATTATTAACTCTTTCCAGTTTGGGGGCTAAAGACTGTCTCTTTGTGGTCCACATTCATTGTTCTGGTTTTATTCCTCTAAGCCTCTTACTGCTCCTTAAGGACACTAAATATTAAGGAAGAAGGGAGAAGAATGAGGAGTAAAAAGTGAGTTTTTATTTTTCACTTTAGACCCATCCCTCCCACTCAGATCAACCTGGAGTGTTGGTATTCTGTTCCTTCATGTTTTCCAGCTCCCTTTCATTTCTTAGTATAACATGGAACACAGAGCTGGCATCATTTTAGAACAGACTTCTCATTGGAACTTTGTAAGCATTACACATTCTGTTTCTGGTAGTAGTATGAAATTTATCTTTCTGAGAATGTGGGACTCACTTGAAGACAATAAGTAAAAGTGACAATCTTTGTGCCTATCTTTCTTCCCAAAACAGTGGAAAAGTCAGTAGGTGTGCAGTGAGCATTGAGGGAACTTCAGGTCCATTAAGGAATTGGAGGCACTGTAGTGGATAGTGTTCATGGGAATGAATGAATGAATGAATGAGAGGGCCCAGAACAGGGAAGAAGCATTAGGCAGAATAAGCAGGATGGGTGCCCTGCTATCCTTGAGTTCTCCCCTAGTGATTCTCAGACTTAGGGTAAAGACTAAGGCTAGATCCTCCCATAGGGGTTCAGAGGTAGGACATGCAAGGTTGGACAGCTTTGCTTGCTTACTTCAGGGAAGGTCTGAAGATGTAACCCTGGCTCAAGGGCGAGGATGTCTCAGGAGCTCTCTAGAAAAGACAAAGGTGTGTCCAGCTCCAAATTTCCTGCTCTTATCTCTATGAAGCAACACCTAGACCCCTTTTGACACCTCTTATACTCACATATGCCTTGTACAAACTTCTCCTATTAGATTGGCAGTTCTTAAGCTCAAAATCTGGTTCAATGTGTTGGTCTATTCTGTCCTGGAAAGCAATGATAGCTGTGTAAATATTTGTTGAAGGAATGGCCTAGTGAACAAATAAGTGAGTGGAGGAAACAGGTCTGAACTCCAGGTGGTGTTGGGAGTCTGAGTATTTCTGGATTCTGTGGTATACACAGTGGCCATATTGTGTTGTGTTGTTACCTGAAAGGCTTTAGCTGAGTCCTTCTTGGAACAAATGGGTGGTGTTCTTGGACAGCAAGTTGTACAAAATTCAGGAGTCCCTTTGATGTCTCCCCTTTCAACCAAAGAGAATGTCACCCCATAATGAAAATACCTAAGAACTCAGAAGGCTCTTTGTGAAACTCCTTGTTCTGTACGGGATGACATAGGAGTTGTTGATTGATAGTGGCAGTAACTTTTTGCAGTTAATGCTGGCAAAGGTCATGTGTGGGTGGATGGATGAAGTGGTGCTTGGCCACATCTTTCCTTGTGAGTTTTATTCTTGTTCTTTCTGGAACTGTTCTCTAATTTGCCATGCTTCATAATCTGGTCTCTCACATGAGGCTGGAAGTCCCTTGCTGGCAGGGGCCATTTCTACATTTTCCAACTAGACCCAAAGTGCCTCTCACATGGTTGGCATCTACTTGGTGTTTGCCAAATGAATAATGTGTTTAAAGGTGAGCAATATTTCAATCATTTTGGCTTTTTGGAAGGGCTTGTGGCTGGAAATCTTGTGGTCTTTTTCTGTATTTATTTTCCAGTAACAAGAAGAGAAATAACACACAGTAGTATCTATTGACAGCAAATCAAATGTCATTATGGTTGTCCTGATGGCAGGCTGTTTCTCATTTGCCCAAATTACCAATCTTATCATGCCATGACCATGTTAGATTGCTTAGGAAACAGATGACATATGTGATAATGCTAAATAAGCTGAAACTGTGCCAGAATGGGGACAGAAGGCATTTTTTTTTTTCAAGTGAAGCACGGCACTCTGGAATGGCTTATTGTGATGTGGAAGGAGGACATGGAGGGGAATGAGGTATGGTTGTAGTAGAAGGCTACAAATGAAAGCACATGCTTGTTCCCCAAATAGAGATGAATGACAACTGACCCCTCTGCTACCTGAAGGGAGACTTGATAAGTTTGGGCAAAGAAGTCTTAGTTTTCGGGTAGCATTGGAATTTCTCCTGAGACTCTGATGTTCCCATCTGAATGCAGGTGTTAAGTAAACTTTTATTTTAGCACCAGAAATATGGCAACAAAGAGCTGGCCACATTGCTCTCTGCTACACCCTTCTTTGGCTTCCTATGGTTCTCAAGTGTTTGGTGTTTATCCTAACACAGTTCACAGGCCTCCCTGTGCCCATCCTCTAAGATCCCCTTGTACTATTTCACCCCTTGCTCACCAGGACCTTTCCTGTAGCTCTGTGTTGATATTCCTTCTCAGAAAGTGACACCATGGTTCTCAGCCCTGGCCAAGCAGTCAAATAATCTTGGGAGCTTAAAAAATGTAAACACTCAAGTTGCAGCCCAGGCCAGTGAAATTAGACTTCATGGAGATAGGACTCAGATGCCTTTTTAATTTATTTTTTTTTATTTTTATGTTCTAGAATATAATTTATTGTCAAGTTAGCTAACATGCAGTGTATACAGTGTGCTCTTGGTTTTGGGGCAGATTCCCATGATTCATCGCTTACATACAACACCCAGTGCTCATCTCAACAAGCAAGCTCCCTTCTCAATGCCCATCACCCATTTTCCCCTCTCCACTTCCCCCCATCAACCCTCAGTTTGTTCTCTGTATTTAAGAGTCTCAGATACCTTTTTAAAAGCTCTCTGGTGATTCCAATGTTTAGATAAGACTGAGAACCATCCTCTGGATATCATGATACAGGTGACCCAGAACTCCTCTTGTGACCTCTTGGATCTGTCCATGTGGACTGCGCAAAGGGCAAGATTCATCAAAAGTCCTCCATGACTCCACACTCTGGACTTGCTCCATGAGAACCCCTTCTCAGTTTGCTGCCCTGTCTCTGCCCCGATTCTGGGAAATGTCCCCATGTGATACTCCCTCTGTTTATCAGTCACAGAAGAGAAACAGCCCATGGATCAGACATCTCAGGCAGTGGAGGCCTCCCATGTAAGGAAGAGGTAAAACGTCTTTTTAAATGTCATTGAGAAAGCAGAAAAAGCAGGTGTAGGCACTGAAGCTTTGGAATTTTCCAGTGGGAGTGTGGCAGAGTAGGAAGCAGTATTAGATTCACCAATTCATTTGGAAATTCCATGATGGGCAGAACATGCACCTCTAATTTCATTTCAAACTCACTCAAGCATTTACTCCCTTTTTATGAAAACTCCACTTCTCATTAAAATTACCAGTTTAAAATTACAATGTTCTGTTGAGAACATCTAAGAAATGACCTTTCTTCATTCTAAATGCTATAAAAATTAAGTTTTCCTAGGCTGTGGGCTGCACTCTTGGGATAGGTTTTTTTTTTTTTTTTTTTTTTTAATGTACTGGATATTGCTTTCAAAGTTCTCTAATTGCCTAAATTAATAATGGCTTTTTTCTTTGGTTCCTGTAAGGGACAAATGAATTTGAATCTCTCTTTAAAGAATTGAATCTCCAGCTATCTCATTCTGATTACTTTTTGCATTCATTATAGAATTTGAAATGATCTGCAAGGTCACCTTTTTCTACCCACTCCTGACTCCCTCAACTCTACCCCTTATTTCCAGCCTCTAGTTCCAAGAGTTTGGTTGGATAAAAGATAAGAAAGTCCTTAGGCTCGTCTATCCTCGGATTGGCATCTAACCCTCATAGACCGAACATTGTTCATTACATTGGACTTGATTTTACTATACAAAGAAACAATTCTCCTTAGGGAAATTACAAATACACAAACAGAAAAATGAGTATTTTATATTTTATTGTTAAATAAAATATTCAGTCTCACCATACTTTCAAAAATCTCTGGCACTTTTAAAAATGTGCATGTCATGACCAGCAGAACCTTGACTAAAACACACAAATATATTGCTTAAAACACACACACACATACACACACACACACACACACACACCCACACACACAAACTACACAGCAACAATAAAACTATGCCTTCAGTCTGCTCAGGAAAAGGCACAGCAAAGAGGCTGACACTATTTTTTAGATGTTAAGATGTTCATGTTAAAGAAAATAGAGTATAGTTATTGACTTTGAAATGTATAGCCATATGCTTAATTCAAAGATTGAATCTTTGCTAAAAGGACAGTTAGGCTGATGAAAGAAATTGACTTGTACCACTTAATGAGCAATTTCATATTTTTAATATAGAAATAACTGGTGCTGTGGACAGTCTTTTATTTTTTTGAGAATCCAATAACCAAGAAATCTTTCAAATGATCATTATACAATGAATACCCTGAGGCTTTGAGAAATATTTATTTTGAAATTATCACAAGCTCTACATTATTCACCAATAAAAAAAGGCAATTAAATGCTAGGCTATAAGCTCCAACAGATTTTTGCTGCTGAAAATAATTGGACAGATACTTTTTCCCTTTTTTTAAGTAATAGTGCCCAAAGAGCTTTAATGATCTTACTGCCTATGGATATGGTGCTTAAATATATTTCTTATCTTAACTTTGATGCTGGTGTAACAAGATTATAGAAAATGGCATGTGATTAGAAGTATAGTTTTACTAATGTATAACATACCAAATTAAGTATCTTCTAAAATTTTCCAAAAATCAGCACTAGTTTCTGAATTTAAGTTTGGAGTTGGTAGGAAGGAATCTTTGGTGTAGACCATACATGGTGAAGGTATTTTTTACGTGCTCTTTACCTTTTCCAGCCTCCTTGCAATTGTGTGTGTGGGATATATGATCAGTTCTGATCAAAGGGCTATAAGCAGAAATACGAACGCATTTAAGTAACAACTGATCCACACCCTCCAGTTCTCTACTTTCTTGCTATGGTGACCTAGAAGCCAACTTTTGAGACGGTGGTGCCCCAAGTGTGCTGGAAACTGAATCACTGAGTTACTGCATGCAGAATGGCTCTCCTGCATGCAGGTCTGTCTGGTTGGCCTCATTATTTGCATTACCAAAGATTAAACTTTTAGATTTTTAAACCACCAAGATTTTAGAGTTAATCTGTTACTGCAGAATAACCTGGGATATCCTGACTGATAATCTCAGGGTTATTGCAGGGTTGTTGAGAGGAGCTAATGGAGCCTAAAGTCCTCTTTCCATAGTGCTTGGTAGTTTTCTTGTAAAGAAAGAACTGCTTTTATTGAAGGATCTCCGAACCTGCACTGCCAGGCAAAATATCCATTTGATTTCTGTGGAGAGTTCAAATGGTTAATTCAAGGAGAACCAGCTCACCTCATGTTTCTCTTCATGGCAGACTTTCGTGTTCTTACCTGCCTTGACTAGGTAGTCTGTTTCATTTTACTGAGGGGTGCTCTGCAGCCCATAGTGTGGATCCCCTTTGGTCCTGGAGACCACCCTTTAGGAGACACAAGTGGATTTGCAACAAGAAGTCCTGGTCTCTTGGTAATTGCCTCCCCTACCACTGCTCACAAGGCTATTAGGTTCAGAAGCTAGAGACCCATGATGAGTTTCCAGGGCACTCAGGTGACCTGCCATCTTGGAGGGGCTACAAGTGCACATGTTCAACCAAAAGCCCTTTCTGCAAAATTCTTTACCAGAATCAACTTTGTTTTCATGTCTAAATAATTTTATTCAATATCTTCTCCAGTGAGGAACAGAGAAGCTGTTTAATTTCACTCCTAGTGAGCAGGAGATAGTGTATCTGCCTTCCCTTTGAATTCAAATGGGGTTGGTTCAGGTTCTATGTAAATATGTGTTCTTGTCAACTTTCCTTCCAATTGAGAGGCTTCTAAGGGAGTCTGAATTTAGCTATTAGTAACTATAAGAAAAATTAGTTTTGATTTCATAAGTTATTTTAAAATTTTATGCCAGGCTTAGCTCACAATTTATTGCCATCCTTAATATAGATATAGAGCTTTCTAGAACCACATGATTTCTCTTAGAAGTAAACCAATACTAAAACTACAAGTTACACACTTTAAAATTTTTCTTCCCTGTTATTACTAATCAAATTTGCAACAACAGGGCAGGAAAATTTTAAGTGTGATGATGAAGAGTATGAGTCCCAGAGTCTGAATAACCTGGGTTCAAATCTAGTTTCCCCATTTACTGTGTGATCTTGGCCATGTTACTTAACCTCTTTTCTTCTCTCTACCTGTAAAAGGGGCTAATCAGAAAGCCTTCCTCTGGGTGATGTCATTTAGACATCGTCTTTGTAATGTAATTAGAAGTGATCCCTGGGGCACCTGGGTGGCTCAGTCGGTTAAGCGTCCGACTTTGGCTCAGGTCATGATCTCGCGGTCTGTGAGTTCGAGCCCCGCGTTGGGCTCTGTGCTGAATGCTCAGAGCCTGGAGCCTGTTTCAGATTCTGTGTCTCCCTCTCTCTCTGACCCTCCCCTGTTCATGCTCTGTCTCTCTCTGTCTCAAAAATAAATAAATGTTAAACAAAATTAAAAAAAAAAAAGAAGTGATCCTTGAATATGGAAACACTGACAGCTGCTTTTATCATTATTATTTTGGAAAGAAAGTAAAAAAGAGTATAGAATAGTTTATGATTAGTTATCATGGGAAAATGAGGGAGTAAGAGGTCCCCACCCCCATTCATCTTTCCTTATTTCTTCCCACTCTAATTGCAATAATGAAGGCAAAAATGTGCAGAAGCCCCCCGCTGTGTGTGTGTGTTGTTTGTATGTGTGTATGTGCATATGTACACATATGCACATATGCACAAAAGGGTGCTCTCCAGAGCATGGAAGGGGCAGGGGAATGTGTCTGTTTTTTTCAGGTCTGAAGGCTGCTGCAGGTGTAATGAGCAGCGATTGATTACCTGTTCAGTAGTTTCTGGGCTGAAGGGAGAGGGATCAGCAAATAAAATGTGGTTATCCCCCTTGTATTTAGATGAGGTGGTTGGGGTGGGTAATGGAACAGCAAGCATATCAGTAATTATCACAAGGGGGAAAGGCCTTTGGCTAATGCCAGACAGAGTAAATACTGGGGAACAGGAATGGGGCTTCTTCCTTGTCAGCTGCATATGCCTTGTCACTCTGGGGAGGCAGGTAAGACAAGATCTACACTTGAGAAGAAACTCCTCAAGTCTCATTTCTAGTCCTTTTCATGGTGTGAGAAGTATGGGTTGATTGTCTCAGTGGGGAGGATCTATCTAGACCTGCACTGGAACCATGGTAAGACAGGGGTGTCTCTCCAGAGCCTGAAATCTCATGCTGTATTGCAATGTTGGAATTAAATTTGCAAAGACTTGAGGCCAAATTCAGTATAACCCCATGTGCCCTCAGAATGGCAGGAAGTGGCAAAAATCAGACTGGGGAATCTTGTTTGCTGTGCAATGGCAAGAGTGAGACAGGTGTGCCTGTTTCTGTGCGCTAAACTCAATTACTCCACAGGTGTAACAGATGTGATATGGATGAATATACAGGCTAGCATCTGTCAGCTGGGAGGGGAACATAGGCACCTTATTAATCACACAGGGATTAGCCAAGTGGTAGATAAACCAGGCCTGGAGTTTTCCAATGCTGTCAAACCTTGGGGGAGAGCTTTTTCAGGCTGTACAGAGGTGCCACTGCCTGAAGTTTTGGATGCAGTTGCTGGAAAATTAACTGACCTCATGCAGGATCTATTTACATATTTTAAAAGAGTGTGGATAATAAACTCTCCGTGCCATACAACTCACCATTGTGTGGCATGCTACATTTAGGAAAGGACTTTTATTTTTGGTGCCTTAATGATTCTCACACAAATTTATGAGGCCTCCAAGCAGGCATTGCTTCCCAATTCAGTGAACATCAAGAGAGTTCTGTGTGGAGTACTGGACTTGCAATTGGACTGTGCAACCACAGTGAGTAACTTACTATTATGTACCTTAGTTTCCCCATCTGCAAAGGTCTGGACTATTGACACTTCCAGGCAGGAAAACTCTTTGTTGAGGTGCCGTACTATGCACTGTAGGATGTTCAGCAGCATCCCTGCCCTATATGCACTAGAGGCCAGTAGCACCCCCTCCCCCAATAGTGACAACCAAAAATGTCTCCAGATATTGCCAAATGCCCCCTAGGGAGTAATCTCTGGTCTAGATACTTCCATGTTAATGCACTGGGTGACCTATATTTGTATTTTTCTACATATCTGCCACTGAGAGTTCTGGGAACGATGTGCTGTATTAAAGATAATCTTGAGGTCAATTTTACTGACCATTTTTATAAGGATATCTGATATTTATCAAGTATCTATCATGTCCTTGGCACCTGCTGGGCATGTCTTATATAGATGTGGATATTAGTTGTTGTTGTTGTTGTTTTTTAGTCTCCATTTAATTAATTAATTAATTAAATTCAATACTTAATTAATTAAATGATTTAATTAATTAATTCAATGCTTAACTAATTAAATGTTTTAATTAATTAATTAATTAATTAATTAAAGTTTATTTTGAGAGAGAAAGAGTGCACGTGAATAGGGGAGAAGGAGAGAGAGACTCCCAAGCAGGCTCCACACTGTCAGCATGGAGCCTAATGTGGGGCTCGAACTCATGAACTGTGAGACCATGACCTGAGCCAAAATCAAGAATTGGACTCTTAACCTACTGAGCCACCCAGGTGCTCCATCCATTTTAAAGATAGAAAGCAAAGGCTCAGAGATGACATACAGTTTTAGTGATGTAAACTGGGACTCAAGTCTGGATCTGTATGGTTCCATAAACCCTCACTCATTTTAATGGTGGCACATTTAAGGGTGTGGATTCAGGAGCCAAATTGCCTGGGTTCAAATTTTGACAGATTAGTACTGTAACCTTACATGGGCTATTTAGCTTCCTACCAAACCTATGAAGTCACTATTATTAACTTGATTTTACTTATGGAGAAATTAAGGTATTGAGAGGTTAAGTGAATTAACGTTTATAAAATGTTTAGAACAATGCCTGGCATAAAATAAGAGTTACATAAGAGTTAACTTAAAAATTACAACAAAGGGCCTCTATATTCCTGGTTCTGTTGTGCCTGTGGAGTCACAAAGATGATAAAAGACCTGGTTTCTGACTACTTGGAGTATCTAGTGTGTTGGCAGTGTGAACGTGGTTCTACAGTACATGGACGCTCTTTCTGGTGTCCTTTTGGTAACTTTGACGAATTTTACACATCTGTGTTCTTCCATGTCTAATAGCCACACCCATATCTCTGTCTTTAGTGACCCACCTTTGGGCTTTGCTCACAGGTACAAGTGTTTGAAGTGATGTTCTAGGGAATTCATGTTTCTCCAACCTAGCCTGTAGCAAGGGTGCTGGGGTATGAAACTTCACATGTTTTAATTCAAATCAGGATAAATTCTAAGATGTATGTTACATGCCAGTGTTGCACTATAGGATCAGGTGGAGAGTGGCACTTACCCATGTTCTCAGTTTCCCTCCCTCTGTCCTTTTCCCATTCCCTTCCTGATTCTCCTGGAGCATTATAAAGTCTTAGTCACATATCTGACTTTTGGGGACCCTGACCTAGAGAGGGTCAAAGGGGGACCTGAGTAGAGGGGTTACTTGTCTACTCTCTCTGGTTCACACACTTTGTTTGTTGTGGCTGCTGTCTAGGCAAAGGTTCGGTAAGCAGGATTTAGCTGAAGACAAGAGAGTTTTGAACTCTGCATTGTGGATTCTGGGTGCCATGGGTGTCTGGAGAAAGGAGGTCATTATGGACCAGCATGGTGGAGTACTCCCTTGCCATTTGCTTAAAATATATTGAACCTGAGATGATATCACACAGTGGCTATCTCATAAAGAAGTGGTTATGGTGGCTGAGCTCTCTCATTACACTCCGTGAGCATTTTTGGCCCAGTGGACTTGCCCTTCCTCTCTCAGCACAGCCTTTTCTGCCATAGCGACTCCTGAGGAGTTGGCATGATTTCACTCTCCTCACTAACATGATTAATGCTGAGGTCCTGTGAGTACTCGGGGCTGAAGTTCCCCAGTCTCATCACCCCAGCTGGGAAGAAAACATGGGCAAACTCACTATGTAACTCAAGGGAACCCGTGGTGAGTCCTTTGGAAAGATAAAAATCCTTTTCATCACACACATGTGAATGCATCTGCTCTGGGTCACACAAGCCCACAGATGGGATGGGAAAGGACCTTGAGGGTATGCTTAAGGTCACACTCATATTTGTGTCAGGGATTGAGAGGCTCACATCTCCATACACTCAGACCACAGCTGTTATCTTCACAGTGCTGATTCTATTTGTTTACTTACTTGAATTCCTAATATCAAGTTTCCTTAAGCTATGGCACTAATGGCACTGAGCTCATTTTTCTCTTTTTTTTTCATTCTCCAAAACGTGTACTGTATACCAGGCACTGGGTGACAGGCATAGATCCATGTAAGAAGGACGCCCCTCAGGGCCACATCAGTCCTTGGGACTTCCTGTGAATGTATGCATCCAGGGATATGGAGAGTCATAGGAGACCTTCTAGAAAATGACCTGGAACCAGACTTTCAACTACTGGTGATGGTGATAAAATTGTGACTCCCAGAGCAGCCCCACTTGAGCTTGGCTTGGTTTGGCTCACACACTGTTTAGAACATTTTGGATTAGCTGCCAACATTTACAGTTTGGGGTTTCACGTAACATCTGGATTTCCCATTGTGTCTTGAGAAAAATATATATTAAACTTTGGATCTGAGCAGAAACTGCTTCATTTAAGTCAGAGCATGCTCATGCTGGCTTATCCTGGTTCCCACAACTCCCTGCTGTCCTACACCTGATCTGCCTCACACTTTGTGTCCTGCTTGGAGGTTGTAGGCAGTGTAGCATCGTGACCAAGAGCATGGGTTCAGCAGCCAGGTTGACTGATCCCTGCCTTTCCATTTCCCTGTCATGTGACCTTGGCTCCTTACTTTATCTTTCTGTGCCATAGATTTCTTATCTGTAAAATGAAGCTAAGAATAGAGTCCATCATAGGGTTATTGAAGGAATACATGAATTATTATTTACGAACAGCTTAGAACTGTGCCTGGCACATTGTCACCACTCAATAAATGTCACTTATTATTGTTGTTTTTATTGTTATTCTACCCAGTATCAGACTGTGGTTGCAGTTAGGCAGCCATTCTGCATCACTACCTCCATGGGACTTTGGTAGGATTTGTAAGTAATGATAAGGGTTTTTGAGCTATCTCCTGGGTTCCTAGAAAAGATAGAGAACCTCTCTGAGTTCAAATCCCTCTTTGGGAACTGAAGAGTGATTGTATCATATGGATTCATGTCTTGATGCCAAAAGGGACTTGAAAGCATGGAGCTGCCATGTAGAAGCTCAGGAAATATCCATAGTGAAAACCGAGGTTAAAAAAAAAGGCTTCTATCAAAATCCTCAAGAAGAAAGCAGGCAAAAACCTCTTTGATCTTGGCCACAGCTACTTCTTACTCAACACATCTCCAGAGGCAAGGGAAACAAAAGCAAAAATGAACTATTGGGACCTCATCAAGATGAAAACTTCTGTACAGGGAAGGAACAATCAGCAAAACTAAAAGGCAACCAATGTAATGGGAGAAGATATTTGCAAACGACATATCAGATAAGAGGTTAGTATCAAAAATCTATAAAGAACTTCTCAAACTCAACACCCAAAAAACAAATAATCCAGTGAAGAAATGAGCAAAAGACATGAATAGACACTTCTCCAAAGAAGACCTCCAGATGGCCAACTGACAACTGAAAAAATGTTCAGCCTCACTCATCATCAGGGAAATACAAATCAAAACCACAGTGAGATACCACCTCACACCTATCAGAATGGCTAACACTAACATCTCAGGCAATAACAGATGTTAGTGAGGATGCAGAGAAGGAGGATATTTTTTGCACTGCTGGTGCAAATGCAAACCGGTGCAGCCGCCCTGGAAAACAGTATGGAGGTTCCTCAAAAAATTAAAAACAGAAGTACCCTATGACCCAGCAATTGCACTACTAGGTGTTTATCCAAGGTATACAGGTATGCTGTTTTGAAGGGGCACATGCATCTCAATGTTTAGAGCAGCACTATCAATAATAGTCAAAGCCTGGAAAGAGCCCAAATTTCCATCTATGGATGAATGGATAAAGAAGATGTGGTATATATATACAATGGAGTATTATTTGGCAATCAAAAAGAATGAAATCTTGCCATTTGCAGCTATGTGGATGGAACTAAAGGGCATTGTGCTAAGCAAAATTAGAGAAAGACAAATATATGACTTCACTCATATGAGGACTTTAAGATACAAAACAGATGGACATAAGGGAAGAGAAGCAAAAATAATGTAAAACCAGGGAGGGGGACAAAATATAAGAGACTATTAAATATGGAGAACAAACAGAGGGTTGCTGGAGGGGTTGTGGGAGGGGGGATGGGATAAATGGTTGGGGCGCATTAAGGAATCTACTCCTGAAATCATTGCACTGTATGCTAACTTGGATGTAAATTAAAAAAATAAATTTTTTAAAAAAGAAAAAAAAATGGCTCCTACCAACTTGCTTTCAGAAGGATCAAAGAAAAAGCTGCTTCTGGAAATGGACAAATCCTTCTGCTTACAGAGCTGTCATCTGCTTTTCTCCTGGAAGAAAAATAAAGGAAGATAAAAAAAGGCAGCAGAGACTGGCGGTTTGTTCATTGCTATTCCAGCAGCATCCCTCCTTATGCATCTGCATCCATTTCATCCCACTCCAGTCAGTATATTTTCACCAGGCAGTGATGCAAGAATGTCTGTGTACTCAAATTTTATTGTAGTCAGGAAACATTTATGGGTTTGACTTTCAACTGACCATGGCAGGAAGTCTAGAAGCAATTATAACCAACACCTGCTCTATCTGTGCTTCGGGCAGGCAGTGACTGATTCCAGGCCTCCGGTACAAGAGTGTTTCCTATCGTCTCAGAATAATAAAAGTGACACCTTGCTTCCCTGCTATCTGGAGGAGCTCATGGCACTTTACTCTGAAAACCCTCATATTATTGGCATTTCTTTTAGTGAAGATATCAAATTAGTTACTGGAAAGGAAAACGTAGAAGATGGTTATTGTCGATGTTAAAAGACAAGTTTAAACCACTTCCACAGACCATGTCTCATAAGTACAAATATTTGAGTAGAGAAAACTATCGATCTAAAGTTGAACAAAATCTGAATTTAGACAATGTTTTGACCATGAATGTGCCAAGATTAAGGCTGGAGAAAGGACACAGTCTTTCTAGCAGTGATTTCCACCCAGGATGTGTCTAGCTATTGTACAAGATGATTTTTGATCCCAGACAAATCTCTATTTCCACTTTCTCTGTGCTTTGCCAGCTAGCTGACAGATTCTGGGAGGGTGGGGGGATTTGGGGGCTGGGCTGACCTCAGGAAATCAAGTGTAAAGGGCTTTTTTTCTCACTCAGAAGCGGGTCATGTTCACAGCTGTTCTGTGTAATAATAACTCCCAGGCTCTTGCTTCTGAGCCTTGGCAGACCCGAGTCCTAGGAGGCAAATGAAAGTGAGAAACACCTCAAGGCACTTATTGCCTCCATTTAATTTGAGCCCCAGTTTTACTCTCCTTCTATTTTACATGAAGCTGAAAAGAGCTATACAGGCCAGATGGGCCACGGGCCCCTAGGCAGACAGCTAGGGGCCAGACAAGGCAGAAGAGGGGAGAACAGCATTACAAGGGCTCCTGGATAGGAGACTGAATGTGTGTTTGGCCTGGGAGATCCCACTGTGGTTTCCCATTGGCTGGGGACCAAACAGTTCCTGGGTCCAGAATTTATGTTACCCATGTCCCTGAATTCAAAATAAGAGGCTAAAAGTATTTAACAACAAGGTAGAAACTTGGTTTGTGAATTTACTCTCTTACTCAGACATCTCAAAGGATTTCATATGCAGACATTGCAATACTCAAAGCACAGCAGGAAAAGTGAAAGATGCTATCTTCCTCCTTGTCCCTCTTTTCTGGCTTTCATGGATTTCCAAGGGGCCACACTGAGCTGATGCCATTTAGGTCAAGTTTAAAGATGTCCTAGTTCTGAGGGACTTGCTGTGCTTCTTTCTATTGTCGGAAGGCTCGATTTCTTTTTTTTTTTAATATGAAATTTATTGTCAAATTAGTTTCCATACAATACCCAGTGCTCCTCCCAACAGGTGCCCTCCTCAATGCCCATCACCCACACCCTCCCCTCCCTCCCACTCCCCATCAACCCTCAGTTTATTCTCAGTTTTTAAGAGTCTTTTATGGTTTGGCTCCCTCCCTCTCTAACTTTTTTTTTCCCCTTCCCCTCTCCCCATGGTCTTTTGTTAAGTTTCTCAGGATCCACATAAGAGTGAAAACATATGGTATAAGTCTTTCTCTGTATGACTTATTTCACTTAGCATAACACTGTCCAGTTCCATCCACATTGCTACAAAAGGCCATATTTCTTATCTTGTGACAAAATGCAAAGTACTGAAATCTGTGATCCCGTGTTCTTTTCTCATGACCTTTGCCCTTCTCTCTGGATACAACCACTCATCTGTGCTCACTGGTGAGCTCTGAAACACTCATGTCTCAAGATTATTTTCCTTCCTAGCAACAAACATCTGAACATTTTGTTAGAATACTCTGTGTCCTGGATTCCTGTCTTCTGTTTTTCCAACCTCAGACCTCCTACTTGCTGTGGCTTGCAAATTCCAATGCCAGTAGGACCAGGCAGGTAGAATAATTAAATGCAGCAGTTGCAAGTGGTAACAGGGGGTGGTGGGGACTGTGATCACGTGGTGAGTAATACATGCTGCCAAATGGAATAACTCCATCTCAATGTTGCCACCTGGGAATATGGACCCAGTCTTTCAAGAAATTCATATTTTAATGTAAAACCTCCCGATTACACATAAAATGAATTCAGCGTTGTGATCAGCACTCAGTGAGCCAAAATAAACATGTTTGCTGGATGGGTCAATTTTTACTTTCTGCTTTGGAATTTGGAGCAATTGAAGAGTGTTTTAGGAAGGAGGGACATAGTCCAAATGAACAAGATGAAGCAGAGAGACTAGTTACACGGTGGCTTTTGTACCATTCTAGGGAAGAAATGTTGAGTGCCAGAAAGTAATGACAAAGAGGACCTGGATTTGAGAAATGTTTTTGAAATAGAATTCACAGTGCTCAGAAATTTATTGGTTTTGGAGAAGGGCAGAGAGAGATAGGTGGAGAATGGCCCTGATGTATAGTTTTGTCTTGACTTTTGGCTAATTAATGCTTCTAGGATCGTGACCCTTGGCCCACAATCAGCCCTTCTAATACTCCCTTAACCCTGCCTAGTTCTCATACCCTTGCCTATTCCCATAGTGCTGCCATTCAGGGAGCGGCCACCAAACCCAGGAACTTTTTACAAAGACAAGAACAAGTCCCTCTACCACCAAGAGTAGGTAGTTTCAGGATGATAGATCTGAGATACCATGGAAAGCGAATCTGTTACCTTCCATCGTGCACAAAGCACGCTGTTACAGCTAGGACTCATAATAATCCCTCAGTTTCCTAAATTGCTTTACTGCTGCTTTTTTAATTAAGACCCATTAACTTGTCATATATTGATAACAGGATGACCCTGAAATAGATGGATAAATTAAAGCTCTCTTTCATTCTGTGCTTTTATATGAATGTGTTAATTATTTTTGTCATTAGGGAGACTGATGGAGGGATGGAGAAGTACAAAGCAGATTTTGACAAACTGTTGGTGTTTGTAGCTGGAAACTCAGTGCCTGTTGGATGCAATCCTTCACCCTTTGATGTCACAGTTGGCACCAAGGGGCCAAGCTAGGACTTTCTGTACAAAGAGTCCACATTATAGAGGCTGGTGGATGGTTCTGAGGGCCCACTGATTTGATGCAAGAGCTGCACACCAGCACTCACAGGTGTCCAGATCTGGTGTTCAGATGGAGGTTTTTTTGAATGCACACAGCTCACACACTCATTTAAAAAAATAATTATGGTGTAACATTTAAGGATAGGGAGATTTTGCATAAAAATCTAGATTTCTAGCTTCTGAAAATGTTTGATGGTTTGACATCACCGGATGGCAACACACTCCCTACCACTCCCCTTTGCCCCTTGAGTACTGAAACTGAATTTTAAGTGCCATTTGTTATTATCTTGTATGATTTTGTTTGTTCTTATGGTAGTATTAGGGAACAAAAGAAGAGATTTCTGGTTTGTATCTCTGTAAAAAACAAAAAACCAAAATATGGACCAAGATGAACCATGTTTTTCAAAGAAAATTTAGGGAGAGCATATATCTGTGGGGAAGTCAAGGCTGAAGCTAGCCTAGGATTGCAAATAGCTAGGTAAGATCAGTCACTGATGACCCCAATTGGAGGGAGCTAATAAGTTTGGAATCCTTGCTTTCTAGTCACATGTAGCTGTGCCTTAAGGACAGCTTAGAAATGGAATTCCAGAAAACAGGTTGGCATGGTAAATAATCCACTGGGTTAATTTACCAAATTATTTCAATTAACTGGGTATTTATTTTGTGCATGCTAGGTACCCAGGCTGTAATTCCTGACCCCACCACTATGTGAAACAGGGAACATCCACAATTGCATAAAGCCAAGCTTGGAAGAAATGGAACATCCAGCATGCCAATAAGCACTTCCAGGAGGTAAACTCAGGAGGGGTTCCCTCTGGCTGAAAAATTCAGGAAGTTGCTTTGGAGGTGACAAGACTTGAGAACAGAGGGGGCAGGCAATGTTTGGAAGCTCTTTCCTGCTCAGAAGAGCCCTTTGCCTCCATTTATCTGAACCGTGAGTGTTGCCTCTGGCTATCAGCTCCCATGTTTACAAATGGGCTACTCATTTCAGGCCACAGAGGTATCTTTTGAAAACCTTCAGCTTTGGAGTCTTGCTGGCCATCGAAAGCATGACAAAGGACTCACTGAAGTAGTGATGATGGGGAGCAGCTGGGTTTGAGGAACTTGGGCACCTGCCACCTTCTTGTTTTTACAGGGCTCTCTGAAGGCCCTGATTATGCCTTATAAAGCTTCACAGAATGGGATTGTTTTCTGCCTCAGGCTTTGTTAACAGAGGCCCTCAGGCTGGCCATTTGTGTGTTTGCAGAAACTTCTTGCCAATTCTCCCTTGTATCTTTTTTTTTTTTTTTACCTATATCAGGTAGATTCAATGGCACCTGAGCCCAAGGCAGCAGACCTGCAGAGAAGGCATGGAGATTGAAGCAAGGTGAAGTGCTCCAAGTCAGTGTGGAGGAACCTCCCCATGCAGTGACCTTGAAGTCCCCCTGCTCCCCTCCCCACAGGATTTTGAGCTTTAAGCCTCATCTCTGACTCAGGAATAAAAGAGCTGAGTTTCTTGAATTTAAGAATGACAGGAACCAGTGGCAGTCATTACTGGTCTAAGCCCAGCCTAAGATTTTCTTTGCATGTTCCCTATGTCCAGCTGCTTCTGAGGGTCAAGCAAATAGTGACTGCTGGGCGGAAGAATGGGGAGTGGTGTCAGAGCATTGGCACTAAACACTAGACATGGCTAGTGTTTATTATTGTTAACTGGCTGTGGGCCAGCCCTGCATCTCTGAGCTTATTTCCCATCTATAACGTTGGGAGAGACCATGTTCCAGCTGGCCAATGTCACTGGTTACTGGAAGGTGTCAATAAGAGAATGTTTTGAACAGCTGTGTAAATGACAAAGGTGTTATAGACATGAGATGGTGATGATGAATACACGAACAATGATGTCAGGACTCATGTTCTCCCAGTAGAAGGATGTGCCAGAGATGACTCCTTATGAAAATGAAGAACCCAACATGGAGTTTCTCTACTTCTGGTGTCCACCTTGTCATTTCCCCTCTCTCCTCCCAGAGCCTACCTATGCCCAATAGCCCAGGTTTAGCCTTCAATGTGGGCTGAGAGCCAGTGCCCTTAGAAAGCATGTGGCTAATGAGGACAAAAGGTGGTAGGCAGTAAGACATTTGCCATCTTGGTCTCTTGGGAAAAGCTACTTTCTTTTGTCTCTATTCTTTTCCCAGCTCTCCAAGCAAACCCTGTGGTATGAGTTATCTTTGGAAGTAGCCACCTGTTTCCTGTCTTGGAAGGACAGTTTGTACCAGGCTCACTGTTGGGCCATGCTGCAGCAGAGATGTCTGGGAGCTGGTGTTTCAGCTTTGGCAAGTGGTTCTTGTTGCATTACTAAAGGTCACTCCTACCTGACTCATGTTCTAGGTGAGCTGTGTTTGCATCACTCTCCTATTGAAGTAGTATGGGAAGCTGACAGCCACTTTAGTAAACCCTGTTTCTGGTGCACAGCCCACACAGTCCAGTTTCTCACTATCACTCTTAGTCCCCACCTGATCTGGAGCTGCTATACTCACATGATGCTCTCCTTTGGGAATACTTCCCCTTTGCTTTCACATTTGCTGCCCCATCAGACTTGTATTGCTGAATCAGGAGGCAAGAACCCAATGAAACTGTTTATTCTGAGAGTTCAAATCCCACCTCCACCTCTTCTTAATAGCTGGGTGGGTTTGAGCAAGTTGTTTAACCTTCTGGCTCTCACTATATCAGTCAAGGATAAACTAGACAATGAACAACTCCAAATCTGCATTTAAAACAACAAAGGTTTATTTTTCACTGTAAGTCCAGGGTAGGTCTGGGGCAGGGATGTGGGACTGTTCTATAAACTCATCAGTCAGGGCTCCATATTGACAGAAGTTACTGACATTTCTGCATGAGGCTCCAGGCTTTACCATAGTTTATCAGGGAAGAGAGAGCAGAGCTGGCAGACCAAAAACCTCTGGTTAAATGCTTAGGCCTGGATGTGACACAAATCTCTTCTGCTTACAACCAACCATGTGGTAGTGACTAAATTCAAGGGGCTTGGGAATCACAGTCCTTCAGAGACCAGGAAGTAGAGGAAGGTTGGATATTAGTGAATACTAATAATGTTTACTGTATTCATTTTCATCTATAAAACAGGAGTAGTAATAGTAAGTACTTCATATACTTAGGCTGTTCTGAAGCTCATATAAATATTTTCTATTATTGTTATTATTATCATTATACTATTAATATAGTTAATGTGTATGACTGTTATGTTAATGTTAATGATTTTCTAGAATATGTACTCAGGGTGGAGGGTCCCTGAGAGATCATCTAGCTCAACATCTCAAGAAGAACATGATGTTTACAGTGAGACCAGGTGGTGTTCGGTTTCATTCCTAGTCCTCCAATTTTGTAGCTATGTGATATCAAGACACTTACTTACCCTTTGTGTGCCTCAGTTTCCTTATTTGTAATTTGAGAATATAAATTGCATATGCTTACAGGATTTGGGGAAATGAAAGGAACCCAAGGAAGTGTAACTGGTGGTGTCAGTCTTCACAGATGATGAAAGCAAATGTAAACAATTTACTACAAAAGCCTAGCTCTCAGCACCCCTTTCCTCACCAGCTAGCAGCCTAAACCTCTGCCCCAAGAATGTCCAACAGGAATCCTGGGAGGGGGCAGTGTCCACACATCTAACCATGGCTGTCTAAAGTTCCCTCTCACAGACTCACTTTTGTCCTCATGACTCTGCTGCCCAGGGTGGATGGCTGTCTGGTGACTGCCAGCCCCTCCAAAACCACTCTCATCCCTCCCACATGCTACTGCCTACTTTTCTGATGGCCTCCTTCAGCCTTCTTGATTCTTCTGTCTGTCCCTTGTGGAGACTGTTCCCTTAGCTCTGCTGTGGAGACCTAGTGACTGATATTTGTACAATGGCCCTCTCTATTCTGAAGCCTCTAGGGCAGGCAATGAGGATAGAGTTAGAGAATGGCTTGGCATAGCCTTTACCTTTACCAGCCTCACTGCTCTGTCCTGCCATGTGGATAGCTGCCTTCTTCTCTGAGGAGCTCCACTGTTTACCCTGAAACTTGCCTGCCCTAGTCTGTCAGTTATGTCTGTATATTTATGAAAACCAGTCATGACTTGGTTTAGGTCACCTCTACAGGGCTGCTGGATCCTAGTGAATTGGGGATCATGCCTGGGAGCATCCTGAGAAGGTTGTTGGTTGGTCATCCCAGAGTTCACAGTGGGCTCCAAAAGGCCTATTCTTTCTAGCCTATCAATATCAACTCTGGCTCAGACAAACAGTGTCAAGATGCTTAGCCTTATAAAGTGTTGAGCACCATGGAGGTCCTACATGAGTGCTCAATTAAATGGTAGAGTGGAAGATCACCCAGGCTCTGGATCAGACTCTTGGGTTTGCTTGCTTGACTCCACTGCTTATTTGCAGGGAGCCCTAGGACAACCTCATTTGTAGGATAGAATCATGACATTTTCACCTTATAGGTTGATGGAACATGTTTAGAATACTGCTTGCTGCATAATAAGTGCTCATTAATTGTGTTATAATTGCTATTTTCTCTGGTCAACATGTCCACAAAATGATTATACAAAAAAGACCATTAGCTTTTTATGATGGTCTATTCTGCACAGAACTTGACTTTGTCAATTGCCCTATGCTGATTCCATCTTCAGTGGAGACAGATGAGGAAACATGAATTCACAAACATTTGCACTTGAGCAAAGGGACTCTTGTATTCCTCTCATTCCCAAACCCTTCCCAGGTGATCTTAATCTTTGTTCCCTCCGATCCCCTGACCCCAACCAAATCCCTGTTTGAGGTTGGGGTTCTTAGGACTCTGTGTTACTCTGCCATTATTACAGTGGACTTTATTTGTATCTGACATTCTTCCTTATCATGTCATTAGCATTAGCATGGAGGAACCAGGAGAGTGGCAGTTATACTTGGTTGTTGATCCTTTGCTCCCCTTGGTTGAACTTTAGCTGTGTTCTTGAGATGGCAAGAATGTAGACTTCCTGTAGATGCCTCCTCTGCACACCTCACTGTGCAGAATGAATGGACTCCCAAACATTTTTGGAAACCTTGAAGAAGGCTCCATTTCTAGTATCTATATATGGACCATTCCCAAGCCCACATCACCCCCTAATGAAATCTTCACCAACACTCTAATGAATAATTTCATATTTTAATTCCAGAATGTAGGTTGATTTAGTATGTTTCTCTTCTGGTTGACTCTATCCATGAGCTGTTAACAAATTCTCACTTACTCTGACCTGAAACATGCCTCTTATAACTGCCAAAAGAAGTCTGATCCATTAATCAGAAATTGTTCCTTTAGATTGAGAGTTCTTCTCTGGGTGAGGTACACGGCCCCTCCCTACTTAAGGGAATCTTTTTTTTTTTTTTTTTTAGTTGAGAAATGCTGCTTTAGGTTCTATTCACTGTGAGGCTTCTTCTTCACAGGGTAAGCATGCCAAACTTCTTCAATAATTCCTAAGATGGCAGGGTTGGAGGTTAGGCACCTTTCCCACCATGATCCCCTGTATTTATCTGTTCTCCCTCTGAAAGGCACTGCCCAACACTACAGGGGGTTAGAAAGGTTTACAGTTTAAAGAAGGATCTATAGATAGATAGAAGAAGGAAACGAATCCAAGAAGGAAAGGAAAGGAATAACTCTGATGGTCAAGGTCAGGTACCCTTAGGAAACATGAGGATCTTCTTGTGTCCCTCAAATTATTGCAGGAAGAGGGCATCCTGTATACCTACAAGTAAGCAGATAAGGAGATCATGGGCATGTGGTGCAAGTCTCTTCTGAATGCTGCAGTTGCCTCCCCTCCAGGAGTCTATGAATTTGAAATAGAATTGTAATCTTTTATTCAGAGTCTTGGGTGAGAGCTACTTGTCTCCTTTGTAATGTTTGTTCCCTTGCATTCTTGGGAAGATTCTTTCCTTGCAGCTTGGGTGTATACTTCACAAGTAACAGTGAACTGGGGTCTGAGAGTGGATCAGAGAGGGACCCTCACATGCTTTGAATGATCTTGTGCAGGCTCTTCATTGCGTGTGTTATTCATTGTCTTTGAGAAAACCTCTTCTGTCTCATGACCAGTGCTGGCAGTTACACCATTAAAGACTACCTTCCGCTGACAATGGGTGACCTTGGAATAACCCTTTATCCTTTCCCAGTTTCATTTACTTACCTGTAAAATGAGGAAGCCAGACTAAGCTCTATGATACCTTTGTGCTTTGACATTCCATTATTAATTAGCCTTTAGACTGCAATTAGCCATTCTAGTAGAAGACTTAAGTTTTCACCTATTTCTATATATAATTATTTTCAATCTTTTTCTCTATGTGTATTTATGTGTGAATGTGTGTATGTGTCAGTCTGTGGGTATATGTATGTGTGCAATGGTGTATAAATGGGTGTACCTATGTGTTTGTGGTATAAATGTATAGGTGTGTACATGTGTGTCTCTGTATGGATGTTCATGTTGTGCGTATATGTATGTTTGTGTCTCTGTGTGTGTGTTTATTCTTCCTGAGTCCTTTCACTCCAGCCCATTAGTAACCCCGGTGTTTGAGGAAGCAGTGGGGGCCACAGCAAAGCTAGGTTGCTACAGCTCAACATGTCCCTGCTGACTGAGACAAGGCATCCAACCTGCAGAATTCTTGCACCCCAGCACAATCTTTGCACCTCTGCATGTGCATGGGCTTCCCTCCTCTTCCTCCTCCTCCTCCTCTCCTATCTCTCCCCTCCTTCCTCTAGCTTTGGCCACTTCTCACTGCAGCAGCACACCATGGAGGGTAAACTTGAAAAGCCTGTTTTGATTCTCAGCTACTTTCTGCTTACAGAGGAACTGTGTACAGAATTGGGAGCACAAATTAGCACTAGAATACTCCTTACTGAGTACAAAAGGTCAGCAATTACCAAGTCCTCCAGACACCAGGTGAGGCAGTCTACTCCAAGCAACAGCTGTGTGTGAGAGCTTGTGTATGCTCCCCACCTGAGGCAGGGCCACATTATGACTTCTATGGGTCTGAGACACTGTTGTCTCCATGGGTCCTTTCCTGCATAAAAAAATATTATGGATTATACTTTCTGACTGACTTCAGATAAAGAAGAATGTAACCCAGGCTACATTCATTATTATTTATTCCTTATTATTACATTCTTTTTTTCCTTCTGATTTTAAAAGAAAATTAAAATATTCCTTAGGCCTCAAAAAATCCCATGGTCCCTAGACATTGTGCCTGATGTGCCTAGTGGAGAAGTCAGCTCTGCCAGGGAAGTTTTTTCCTCTTGCTCCCAATGGTCATCTATGGCTCTAAAATCCATTGTTTTTGCCCTTCTTACCACTTTTTCTGTCTGTCCTTATCTGCTTCATATCTGACCCCCATTCCCACTATATTACCTGGCTAGTTCACCTTCATCAACACCCTAAGAGTACTCCAAATGCTCCAGGGCCTGCAGAGGGATTTAAGTCAAAGCCAAGAGAGATGGTTCTTGCTTTTCTTATCCAGGGTCAAAATTAGCACTCATTTATTCATTTCCCTTGGCTTAAGTACCCACCCATGGGAGGTAATGTGACCTCCTGGTTTGGGCTGTGTGGTTGTGAAGCCTGACTTCAGTACTCAGTGCTGCATGGTCTTGGGCAAGTTCTTCACTCTCTGCCCAGTTTTCTCTTGGTAAAATGACAATAGGTGAAGTTATCTCATGGGGTGGTTGTGCAGATTAAATGAGATGACACAGTACCAAGGGTGCAATAACTGCCAGACTTAGAAAATAAAAATATAGGATGTTTGGTTAAATTTGAGAAACAGCTCTTGTTGCTGACTTTTTGTACTTTATTGAAAAAGGAAAACTGACTGCAGATATACAGGGCATCTTGACAAAGTCAGTACAGTATGCAGGACAAAAATCATTAAATTTGGGAAATGGCCTGTATATACAGGATGCCTAGAAGCTCTCCAGGCCCTATAACAATATCTAAAGGCCAGGAGGAAGAGACAGAGCAGGATCCTGTGCTCTGAGACTGTGATACTGAGGACATCTGCCCTTCATCATCCAGTGACCTATATTTTTTGCTAAGGCAGCAATCCATGTAGTAGAGAGAGCACTGCAGGAGTCAAGAGAATTAAATTTTACTTGGGTCACAGCATAACTTCATCACATCTATTTTGTTCTTTAGGTATCATCCACTATTCCTTTGAGTCTAAGTGTCCATGTTTAGTTAACCATTTTCCTGTCATTGGCCATGTAGGTTGTTTTGCATACAAAATGCGGTTGTAATTGAGAAAGGTCCTTGGAAGTATCATCTGTTCCTTTCACTTTGTGAAGACGTCAAGTCTCAGACCAGATAGCTCCCAATGGACAAGCCTTTGTCCCCAACACCACCTGTGCCCCATATCACTCCCTCCTCAGGGGCTTCCTCATATCTTCCTAGCTAATATTCCCACAGGTACACTGTTTATTTCCATTCAGAACTCTGTGGGGTTTTGTTTGCTGTCAAATGACTTGGTTGCCCTTACCCTCAGTCTTGTGGATAAGATATTTTAACTAGTAGGGGCCTCAAGAGCAGGAATCTCTAGGGCTGGGTCTCTTTCTCATAAGGGAGGCCCAGTAATTTTGGAAAGAAAAAACTCCTCAAGCAAACTAGTAGGGGCCTCAAGAGCAGGAATCTCTAGGGCTGGGTCTCTTTCTCATAAGGGAGGCCCAGTAATTTTGGAAAGAAAAAACTCCTCTTTGCTTGAAGATAGTTAAATGATTTTAAAATAAATTGCTTTTGTTTGTGTTGAATAAAAAGGTTGGAAATAAGGAGAAGCAAGATAGATGACTTCTAATTCCATTCATCATTCCTACTGCAAAATTGAGAGAACTCCAATTCTTCCCATGGCTGCCTATCTCTTAAATATATCTTGCACTGTGGCTGAAACCTATGGTGGAAATACGTGCTCAAGGGCCCTTTCTTTTTTATGTAAAAAGTATTTTTCAGACACAGTGACAAGAATATATGATTTGTTTATAAACTTGAATGATTCAAGGATTACGTACTGACAATTCAAGTTTCTTTTTTGTCTTTTCTCTGTATTCCCCTCTCCCTTTTGTTTCTCTCCTTTCTTGTTTTTAAGAACATTCTTGCAGATTATCCTGGCCACGTGTCTTTCCCTGGGAGGACTCCTTCCTGAGCTTGGCCAACCATGTAGTTTGGGGTACTCAGGTGTGTTTCTTACCTTGGGAGCCACCCTTGGGCTGGTCTTCACATGGCTCAGCTTTAAGGTGCTGAGTCATAGGTCTAAAGAGCTTGGAGCAGAACTGCTATAGCCCTTGGAACAAAAGCCAGTGAGATGAGAAAGATAAGGTGCCAATGAGATTCTTATATTCTGAAAGAAGACACATTTTCATCTTGCTCAATGCAAAGTCAGAACTGACAGTTCCAAGGACAGTGAGCTTTGGGTTCCTTTGCTGTTTCTGGGAGGAAGGGAGGGGGCAGGGTATTAGTTTCTCCTGGGCCTTGAGCTGGAAGACAAGGACAGACTGCGTATATACCTGAGGGGACCTCTAATATCTTCATGAGACTTTTCCTCAGCTCAGTTGTCTTGAGCTGCCTGGGTTTTGGGGGCATGGGCTGCAAGGACTGGTGCAGAGGCCTCTGGTACTTATTCACCTCTCAGGAGCCACTTATAAGTCCAAACTGAAGTCATAGCAGCCCTGACTGAAAAAAGCCAGCCTGGCACTGTCATCATATGAAAAGGGGCAATAAGATTGTCTCTTATGGGATGCAGTCAAAAACAGAGCTACACCTGAAAAAATTCCATAATCCAAAGTGGAACCATGGTGACACCAACAACAGCTGTGTTGGAAGAAAACAACTAAAACATTTAAGGAATGTCTTGGAAAGTAGTAGGGGGAATTAGAATTACCAGCTAGTTAATTTGATTCATTCTTGTCTGTGGGTGGGATCACCTGTATGAATTCTCAGTTGCTGTTGATAAAGAGGCCAAGGAGATCCTCAGAAAATAAGCCAGTGTGTGTGTGTGTGTGTGTGTGTGTGTGTGTGTGTGTGAATGTGAGGGGGCACCAAGGGGAGACAGCTAGCAGTGCATATCTGCTGGGAGATTTCTATAGTATCATGAGTCTAAATATTTTGAAAAACTGCATGAGTCTGCCTCATTTACAAAAACAAAACAAATCAGTTCTAGGAAACCCAGCCAATCAGCAAATAATGTTTTGAGCATATGTTATGTGTGAGATTCTCTGCTAGGCATTGGTGACATGGGAATGGTACAAAGAGATAAAACAAGGAAACAGACTCCCTGCAGCTCCCTGCAGCTCCCTGGTGGGGGAAACAATAAATACAATCCTTGGAATGTGGTTTTAACAGTTATCTCTGAAGCATTTTTTTTTCCCCAGGCTGTTTATCTAGCCTCTTGGTAATTATGATCCTCAGGTTTTCAAGAGTTCAGAGGGCAGAGAGTTGCATACACATAGGCTTCCAGGATGTGTCAGGTCTGCACTAGCTGTAAGTTACAGAGATCCAGTGATGAAAAGGTAATCATTGGTTCATAAACTGGAAAGTCCAGAGAGAGCATCTGCTTCAGGCAGAGCTAGATATGGGGCTCCAAGATGTCATCAGTGATCTGCCTTTTCCCATCTTGGCTTTACTTTCCTTTGTTTTGGCTTCATTCTCAGGCAAACTTCCCCCAAGGGTTAGCAAATAAGGCCAGACTATGTTCTCCAGACAAAAAAAGGATTTATTTCCCAACAGTTCCAGCAGAAGTCCCAGGCTCTCACTGGCTCTGATCCAGTAATTCACCCATAGTTGAACCAACCACTGGCCAGGGAGGTAGAATTCCCTCCTAGATTGGCCAAATTTTGGTCATAGCCTGGGAGCTGAGAAGGTGGACTGAGTCCAACCCAGACTGCAAGGACTGAGGATGAAGGAGAGATGGGCCCCCAGGAAAATCAGTTGCTGAACAAGAAGGAGAAAAAATGGTGCTGGGTAAGAAAAAATAAGAGCCGCACACTTTAGACAGAAGCTTCCAAAGAAGGGACAGGACTTGAGTAGTGTCTTGAAGGATGTCTGGAATCATCTAGAATTGAGATGGCATTCTAGCACAGGTTCTGGTATGATCAAAGGTGTGACATGGGACTGTGAGTGGCACGTTTGGATCACAGAAAGGACAATGGTTTGATTGGAATGATATGTTTGCAAGAGATCACTAGAAATTGGACTGATTGGTTGGATCCAGGCCATGCAAAACCCTAGGAAGTTTCTAAAGAATTTTGAGCAGAAAAGTGGCATGGTGCGGGTTGGTCACTAAGGGGATCAAATAAGCAGCAGATGTGCTGGATGTGAGAATGAGAGATAGGAGTCAAGAAGAAGGGGGTGGAATAGGTGGCAATAATGTGGAAGGAAGAAAAGAAGATATATCAGCTAGCTATTGCTGTGTGATAACCACCCCAAACTCAGTGACTTAAAACAACAATCATTTATGGTCACTTCTCTTCCAGTTGACTAGGAATTAGCTGATCAATCCAGTCCTGTTCTGTAGGTCATTCATCTTCCTTGAAACAGCAAGCTAGCTGGGGAATGTTCTCATTGTGATAACAGAAACATAAGAGCACAAGCCCAACTATGTAACACATTTCAAGCTCTAGTTTATGTCACATCTGCTAATGTTCCACTGACATATCAATGGCTAGGCCCAAAGTCAAAAGGAAAGAAGTACACTTTGCTTCTTTTGCTTCTTTTGGGAGGAACTGTAAAGTCATTGTATTCCTTGGATACAGGAAAAGATAGATTGGGAAAAATACCACAGTCTATCACTGAAGGGGGAAAATATAAGCTATTCATTTTCAAAGTAATTTTTTTTATCTTTAGTAGGATTAGCCACAGAGTTCTCCTCCTCTTCAACATTATAACTTTTCTCTTTAATTTTCTTTTTTTTTTTTTGAAGTTTATTTCTTTATTTTGAGACACAGAGAGAAGAAAGAGAGGGAATGAGTGGGGGAGGGGCAGAGAGAGAGGGAGAGAGATATTCCCAAGCAGGCTCCATGCTCTGAGCTGAGCCTGAGTTGGGGCTCAATCTCATGATGGTGAGATCATGACCTAGCTGAAATTAAGTCTGGTGCTTAACCTACAAAGCCATCCAGGTGCCCCTAATTTTCTTTTTAATTACAAAATACTACAAAGATATAGAGAACTAGGAAGATGGCGGTGTAGGAGGACGCTGGGCTCACCACGTCCTGCTGATTGCTTAGATGCCACCCACATCTGCCTAAATAACCCAGAAGACCACCAGAAGACTAGCATAACGGACCCTCTAGAGTCAAGTATAGACAAGAGACCCACGGAAGAGGGTAGGAAGGGCGGAGAGGCAGTGCATGCTAAACAGACTGTCGGAAGGGAGCTGGGGTGGTGGAGGGGCATCCTGCCCAGCAAGACAGAGCCCCGGAGTCTGGCTTGCAAAAGTGGAGGGGCTGGACTGCCTGAGTTCTGACAGCCAGCGGGACTTAACATCTGAAATGTTAAAAATCAACAGCTCTGCTCTCGGAGAGCAGGGAGGGCGAGAGGGCACCGGGAGGGAGAGGTGTTGAGCCCTGGAAGACAGAACTCAGCTCGGCAGGGAACAAAGGTGCTGGCAAGCACCATATCCCTCTCCCATCCCCAGCCAAAATCCCAAAGGGAACCAGTTCCCATCACCGAACTTGCTTGCACTGCACAAACACACAACGCTGTGCTTCTGTGGATCCATCCCTCCAAAGGGTCTGCCTCCCTCCTAGTGCTGCAGTGTCCCTCCTGCAGGGGACGAAACCCCCGACAAAGTGAGCTAAGTCTGCCCCCCCCACCCCTGTGCACCTTTTGGATCCACCCCAGCTAATATGCCAGATCTCATTGAAGCAGCACCACAAGCCTGGCAGTGTGAAAGTAGCCCAGAGAGGGGCCACACTACTCCATAGTGAGTCCTGCCCCTGGAAGAGGGCAAGATAAGGTACACACCTGTTTGACTGTGGCCCCAGCAGTGGGCTGGGGGCAGACATCAGGTCTGACTGCGGCCTTGACCACCAACACAAGTTTCTCCCAACAGCACAGGGGAAGTGCCCTGCAGTTTGGAGCTACCGCAGGGACTGCCAAAATGATGAAATGGAAGAATTCTCCTCAAAAGAAACTCCACCAAGTAGCAATAGCTAACGAATTGATCAAAAATGATTTAAGCAATATAATGGAACAAGAAATTAGAATAATAGTCATAAAATTAATTGCTGGGCTTGAAAAAAGTATAGAGGACAGCAAAGAATCTATTGCTACAGAGATCTGGGACTAAGAAATAGTCATGAAGAACTAAAAAAATGTTATAAAAGAGGTGCAAAATAAAATGAAGGTGACCACAGCTCAGATTGAAAAGGCAGAGGAGAGAATAGGTGAATTAGAAGATAAAATTATGGAAAAAGAAGAAGCTGAGAAAAGAGAGATAAAAAATCCAGGAATATGAGGAGAGAATTAGAGAACTAAGTGATACGATCAAACAGAACAATATTCGTATCATAGGAATTCCAGAAGAGGAAGAGAGAGAGAAAGGGGCTGAAGGTGTACTTGAACAAATCATAGCTGAGAACTTCCCTGATCTGGGGAAGGAAAAAGGCATTGAAATCCAAAAGGCACAGAGAACTCCCTTCAGACATAACTTGAATGGATCTTCTGCATGAAATATAGTGAAACTGGCAAAATACGAGGATAAAGAGAAAATTCTGAAAGCAGCTAGGGATAAACAGGCTTTAACCTACAAAGGGAGACCCATGAGACTAGTGGCAGATCTATCTACTGAAACTTGGCAGGCCAGAAAGGAATGGCAGGAAATCTTCAATGTGATGAACAGGAAACTATGCAGCTGAGAATCCTTTATCCAGCAAGTCTGTCATTCAGAATAGAAGGAGAGATAAAGGTCTTCCCAAACAAACAAAAACTGAAGGAATTTATCACCACTAAACCAGCCCTACAAGAGATCCTATGGGGGTGTTCTGTGAATGAAATGTTGCAAGGACCACAAAGTACCAGAGACATCACTACAAGCATGAAACCTACAGACATCGCAGTGACTCTAAACCCATATCTTTCGATAATAATACTGAATGTAAATGGACTAAATGCTCCAACCAAAAGACATAGGGTATCAGAATGGACAAAATACTACAAAGATATATAGAATAAAAATAAATAAGAGATTCCTGTGTACCGAGCATACTGATTTCACGGATGTTAGTATTTGCTTTCTGTTCTCTTTCCTCTTCTCCCCCCAAGAAATACAATATTGATTCTACCAGGGGTCCATCCCAGTATTATTCACCTCATTCTTCCATGTGTGTTTTATATTTTACCTATTTTAGTTTTTTTAAACATGCTTTTATTAAAAAGAAGTCATTCATTGCTAGTTTTGATCTGTATATCAGGGTTAAAGTCCTCTGTATTTAATGCCTCTGGCTCTGAAAAGGCAGCACACTTTAGTAACTATTGAAAATCACAAGAGGGCAGTATGACCTTAGGGAAAAAAATATCTGTTGGAGGAGGCACAGCTCTTTATTCCTTTCTCTCCCATTTCTGTTGAGATCGACTAAGTCTGCTGTTTGTTAGCACTTGATGTGTGGCTTGTGAGTGTGTGTGCATGGGCCTGTTTCCATTCTGTGGGTGACTGTGTATTAGGACTCTCCCATCTTCCTGTTCTTACCTCACTGCCCTGTTGTCATTTTCTGGGTGCCTTGTCTTCCCTCCCTCAGACCTTGTGTCTGCTTTCTGACCTGTTTTTTTTCCCCCAGTTTATTATTTGTCTTGGTCTTATCCCCCCTTTCCATCTCTGTCTTTGGTGTTTATTGTGACTAGGGCCTGGGTTTGTGCTCCCAGTTTTTAAGTTCCTCCTAAATGATGTAGACATAAGTTCCACAGGATTAGGAGGATGGGAGGCAGGATTGTGTTGGGTGCTAGGGAGGAGGGCATGGCTAAGATGCTTTCCTAGATATTTCACTCAGGAGAATGAACTATATTTCCCCTGCTCTCAAAAAATCCACATCAAGTAAAACTCTATACTAAACAGGTTTATTTATAACCATTTATATGTATCCTTAATTGGTTTTGTTTGGAGTCTGAAGGTCTTGACTGAGAAAAGCTTCCTGGATCTGTTATAAAGGCCTATGTTGATTTATTGAGTACTGTGGTGTGTGTGTGTGTGTGTGTGTGTGTGTGTGTGTGTGTTAGGGCAAGAGAGGGAGAGAGAGGTGTATATCTGTGTCTTGAAAAGCCGAAGTATGCATGTGTGCATGTCTATATGTGAATATATGTTTCTCTGTGAATTTGTGCTGGGTGTGTATGATTGTGCCTGAGTATGCCTATTTGAAGGTTTGTGACTCTGTATATTGGAGAGTGTGAGTGGCAGCATGTGTATGAATGTGGCACTTTATGAATGTGTCTAGGTGTGAGCATGTGGATGAATGTCCATGTGTGGTGGAGAGCATGAGTGTCAGTGTTTGTGTTTGTTCTCAGAGTGTGAGTGTATAAACTGGTGCTGGAATCTTGGCTCCTATTGCCAAGTTGCCTCTGGAGCATCCTGGGCTGTGGAACAGATGGTGACATCAAGTGATGGAGTGATAAACCACATGGAATTGACTTCTGACCTCCCAGGGGGTTGGGGATGTAACTTAAAACTGCCTTCACCTCAGAGGATACCAGTATTTCAGTGCTTTTGTGACATATGAAAGCATGAAACTTGGCAGATTTGTAGGAGAATTGGGGAATCTCAGAGAAGGATGAACCCTTAGGGTCTTCTTGTTCAGTCCTCCCCTCACACCATTGTAGGGATGTTCAGCTGAGGCTTTGCTGCCCCAGGACCGCCAATCCTTTTGGTGCTTACGTGGCTTCCTTGATCAGTTCATTTGCAAACTGGGTACATGGTGAGGGGCCCTTTGGCACTGGGGTGTCCAATTCTGATTCAAAGCCAAATGCAGCTTTCCAGTTCCTGTCCCCTCCAGGCTCTGCCAGCCTTTAAGAGTGCTCCAGCTCCCTGCAGGGCAATCCTTCCTCCCCACTTCCTAGCTTCTAGTGCTTTGCTGCAATCCCTGCCTCCATCATCACATAGTGTTCTCCCTGTGCCTCTGACTTCACATGGCTCTCTTCTCACAAGGACACTGACCACATTGGACTAGGGGTCCACCCTGTTCCAGCATGACCTCATCTTAACTAATTACATCTTCAATGGCCTTATTTCCAAATAAAGTCATATTCTGAGGTACTAGGAATTAAGAGTTCAATATACCTGTTTTTGGGTGGGAGGGTACAACCCATGACACAAACCATCTCAGTAATTATCACATTATTTGTCCAGGATCCATGTTTTTGGATAAATCCAGAAACATATTTTGGAGCAGTGGAGCCCTCCTTGGCCCTTCTTCCCCACTTCTTTCTCTCCACTCTCTCTGTTGCCACATTCAGTCACCAGCAGTAGAACTTCAACTTCCCTAGTTTCTGCACATGAAAGAAAATTAAGTGTTAGGGAACAGCAAAGGATTGAGATTGTGTGTCTCAATGGCAGGACTCCAAGTCTGCCTTGCTGGTCTGTGCCCCCAAGAAGCACTGTGAGAGCCTACATAAAAGGGAGTGGCAGCCACAGCACAAACAACTAAAAGGAGGTCACCAAAGACAAAAAAAAAAAAAAAGCTTTCCTGCTCCTTTATTCCAAGACATCTCAGATTTCATACTCCCCCTTTCCTTTTAGGAAGCAAACCCTCTAATTTAAAGGTGCTATTAATCTGTTCTTTTACATTTCATTTCCTGTCTTCACCAACTAGATTAATGTTCCTTCTGGCGCTAGAAACAGCAGTGTGCTACTTTAAATTCTTAGTGATAAAGTATTTGTGTTTCTTTCTCTTTTTAAAAAAAATTTATGTTTATTTTTTATTATTTTTGAGAGAGAGAGAGAGAGAGAGACAGAGACAGAGCACGAGCAGGGGGAGGGACAGAGAGAGAGGTAGACACAGAATCCAAAGCAGGTTCCAGGCTCTGAGCTTTCAGCACAGAGCCCGACATGGGGCTCAAACCCATGAACTGTGAGATCATGACCTGAGCTGAAGTCAGATGCTTAATCAACTGAGCCACTCAGGTGCCTCTCTTTCTCTTTTTTTAAGAAAGCTTATACTTGTAAGTAAAATATGAAATTTCAGTTTCCTAGTATGGGAGCCATGGTAGGGGTGTGTGCATGTGTATATGTGTATACATGTGTATACATGTGCCCGTGTATGTGTATGTATGCATGTGTATATGTGCATGCATGTATGTGTATACATGTGTGTATGTATATGTGTGCATGCATATGTGTATGTAATGGCATGTGTGTAAGTGCACATGTGTGTTGCATGTATATGTGTGCATGTAGGTGTGTGGTATGGATGTAAGTGCATGTGTGCGTTGTATGTATATATATATGTATGAATGCATGTGTGGTGTGCATGTAAGTGCATACAGATGTGTTGCATGCATATGTGTGTATGTGTGTGTGTGTGATGTGCATGTAAGTGCATGCATGTGTGTTGTATGTATATGTGTTGTCTGTATATGTGTGTGGTGTGCATGAATGAGTGTTACACTCAGCATTCCTACTCCCCTCTCCAGATCTGAAAGTTAAGAGATAACTTACCAAAGTCAGTCAAGAACCTGGGCCACCTGGACTAGGTCCTTGTCTTCTGTATGTTAAATTCTGGAATTCTAGGCAGTCACCAGTTTCTGGGGGTGAGGTGGAGGGATTTTTGGCAGCCAGAAGACATAGGTTCTACTCTTAGCACCATCATTTTGCTCTTAGCTTCAGAATAAAGAAGGAAGAACATCCCTTGCCCTGATTCCTACTGCACAATACCTGGGGTTCACTAACTGGATTGTCAGGTCATATACCCTTTCCTGAGCCAGTCCAAGGGCTGTGGAGGATTCAATATGCAGAAGGTCAGGCTCCTCCTTGGAGCTTGGGATGGAGCCCTTCTGAACTGCATGTGTGGAGTGTGGTGGAGAGGCAGCAACTCCTCGGAAATTTCTTTCTCCAGGGGGAAAGGCAAATGTGCCCTGGGGGTGTGGCAGGGATCTTCTTTGCCCTGATTCAAGTTGCCTGAAATACTTTGCCCACGTGAGCCAAGGGTACAGCTTCTACAGTCCTACCCACCCTACCACCTCCAGCTTGTTTTCCTTTAGATTAGTTCAGAAACCTGGTGCTCTGTATTTGAGTAGAGGCAAGGCAACATCATCTGTGTGAAAGGCAGCAGACCTGCCTGAAGTTTGAGACACAGGTTGGGTGTAACTGTGGGGCTGGCCCCAGGGAGATGATCGCCCTTGACTTGAGAGCCCAGGAATGAGGAAAATATGTAAAGGGGTAACAAACTTCTGTTCTTTGCTCAGTTAAACTTAAGAAAGGAGAGGCTGAAGAGGCTGATGACTAGACCAACTGGTCCATCAAACTCAGGCCAAAGCCCTGGAAAGTTCCAAGGTATTTTGTGATATACTGTGAGGGCTCTGTCCTCTACACTCTTATGACACTTATATTGATTAGTTTCCCCTCTGTAGCTCCTTAACAAGTTTTATTCCTTCCAGAAAGCCTGGAGTCTTCCTTATTACAGTGCACCACTCCTCTTTACCTGTTTCATAGTGTCTGCTGCTGACTTATGGCATAACGAGGAAATTCCCCTCCCTCTTATCTTTCTTTCCTGGTAGTGCCCTGTGTGTGTGTGTGTGTGTGTGTGTGTGTGTGTGTGTGTGTGCGCGCGCACATGTGCTTCAGCAGGCCTTCCTGATAGTTAAGGGTGATTCTAATTCCACGGTGGGAGATTGTGGGGAGAGTGTTGATCCCCATTCCTGTTTCTGCAGGAGCCCCCAGAAGGTGACTGGAGAACCCTTAATGTCTTCTTAAGTCCTGCCTAACTAATCCACTCCAGACCAAATACAGACTCTTCTATCCCTGTAATGGATGAACTTATGGAAAGGGTCAGGCTGTTCTCAGAAGAAACACATGGCTGGAAGAACAGGAGGTATAATTTGACCTAAGACATTTTCCTGTATTATTCAGAAAAGGGACCTTTCAGAGTAAGAACCTGGAGAGGAAGGGATGGATCCCATAAGGTTCATTCTTGGTTTTTGCCCTAAGCTCCCTTCTTGAGTTCCCTGTTTGGGTCTCTAACTTCTGTTTGGGTAATATAAAATGGGGTCTGTTTAGAGTTTATTTCCCCAAATACTAGGTACCATAAACTTAGGGATATTCAGCCTGCTATGTAAATGTCCCCTCCTCCCACCATGTTACTTTCCCCTTCATAACAGGGTGGGGGGCCTCTGTGGTGACAAAGATCAAATAAGTATAGAAAATACTGCTTTTGGAGCAAGGTTCCATTGAAAGCATTGTCAGGAGTGGAAAGCTTGTAGTCCAGGGATTAAAATGGTGGCTGCCAGCTGAATTTCATCTGCAGAAATGTGTTTTACAGTGCAAAGTAGAATTCAAGTGTAAATTCAGAATTTAGGTGGAATCACACTCTCCATTTAGCCAGCTATGAGGGTCAGTTTTGCCATTACCTCGCTTGCCTGGTCCTCAACATATTTAATTTCACAGACCTTTATGACTACCCTTTCCTTTACTTACAGATGAGGAAATGAAAGTCCAAAGAGCACCATGTAATATAGTCAGCTGGTGAGAGAACCAGGAAAGGAACCCAGGTCTTGGCTGAACCCAGGCTGAATCTCTTTCCTTTGTCTCCAAAATATAAGATTATGCTCACAACTTTTCCATTTTGCAACCCTGCTAATGATACCTATACCTCAGGAGGGAAGACATAGAGACACCAGACACAGAGGAAATGCAAGATGAGAATTTCAGGCATCATAGTTCAGAGAGAAGAAACCTTGGCTGGCACCAAGAAACTTAAATACCTCCCCATCAGCTGATTGCCCAAGGCTTGCTTGGCTGTAGCCATGGGCTCTGTCCTCACATTTTCCATGATTTAATCCAATGCTCTCTTGGCTTACATAATGCATTAGGGAGCTATGAATAATCTTTGTGTTAATGAAACATGGATTTTGTTCAACCTAGAGGGCTGTGGAGGAGGTGGGGGGATGGATGACTGACTTAGAAACCTGCAAGTCCCTGCAAAATCTTACCTCTACTCTTAGCTGTTCTCAGAAACCCAAGAGGGGAACTCTTGGCAGCTGCTTTATCTAGAATCAGTGCTGCCCTAGCCTGGGCTAATGCAGGTTGCAATGGAACAAGGATAGAGGATATGATGTCCTCAAATGCAGAAAGAAGTTTTAAGTTCTTTAGAAAAGCAGCTCAGGTAGTAAGAGGACCTGAGTAAAATTATCCTGTCCAGTCTCTTCCTGGACAGGAATAGGTATTCCCCCATTCTCCTGCCAGAAATGGGTAAAATAGCCCACTTCCATTTACTTATTCAGCTCTATTGGCATAATCTCTGCATTGATCTCAAAATCAGTTATACAAAGCCACTGCTTCATGGGGTTTCTTATTTACAACTGAGTCCTATGTGTCTATAAAACTGCCTGGCATTTAGTAGATGCTTATGTAATGCCTATGCTCCAAAGAATAAACATTTTCTCAAATATGTATTCTGAGTTTATGATTCACTCTCAAATATTTTTGCTGTGTGCATGCTTAATAAAGCACTTTCCTTCAAATGATTCTAAAGACTGTTACAAATGGTGAAGCTGCTGGAAGAAGCAATGCTGTCTTTGGAGACCACTGAGGCAGTGAGCTTGCTAGGACTTAAAGCAGGGTGACCAGAAGCTCTGTTTGGCAATGCCAAGTCAGGAGAGAGAGTTAATGGAGTTTGTCCCCCAAAGTCGAACAATGCTGACCTAGGGCAATGGAGGTGGTGCTTGTGTTCCAGGAGGTGGCTGCCCACTACAGGAAATGTCACTCAAAACACACAGAGTGAGCTACCACATGTCTCTTGGGCTGGTTCACTGCTGTTTTCATGATGAAATAGAGAAAGTGATCCATTTCAGTAAACTTTTGGGTATTTGAGAGCATGGAAAAAATATTTGACATATTTTCCCAATTACCTGTTCTTTATGATTCTTTGTTTCAGTTTCTATAACTTTTATCAGGCTCAAAGAGTAGTTGTTAAACGAATGAAATGTCTGAGGCTTTCCGGCCCTCTGAGTGTGATGCCTGCACTGGGCAAACAGCGTCCATTTCTAAGGACACCCACTATGTGCCAAGCATAGGGTCACAGGGGCAGGGAACACAGAGCTTGTTTTTTTGATTATTTTTTCTTCTTTGATTCTAATTTTAAGCCATTCTTTAAAAAAGTGGTTTTGCAAAAACAAAATTAGAATAACAACAGGAATATAAAGCAAACATTTCTCCCAGCTCCATTTTTAATTTTTTTTTAAATTTAAGTTTTTATTTTAATTCCAGTTAGTTAACATAGAGTATAATATTAGTTTCAAGTGTACAATACAGTGATTGAAAACTTTCATACATCACCCAGTGCTCATCATTACAAGTTCACTCCTTAATCCCCATCACCTATTTATTTTCCCATCACCTATTTAACCCATCCCCCTCCCCTTTCCTCTGGTAACCATCAGTATGTCCTCTAAAATTAAGAGTCTGTTTTGTACTTTGTCTCTTTCTTTTGTTTTTTCCCTTTGCTTGTTTGTTGTGTTTCTTAAACTCCACATATGAGTGAAATCATATGGTATTTGTCTTTCTCTGACTGACTTATTTCATTTACCATTATACTCTCTAGCTCCATCCACATTGCAAATGGCAAGATTTCTTTCTTTTTCTTGGCTGGATAGTATTTCATTATAATATACACACCACATCTTCTTTATCCATTCATCAATTGGACACTTGGGCTGCTTCCATAATTTGTCTTATAAATAATGCTGCTATAATCATCAGGTGTTCTTGTATTCTTTGTGCAATTGTTGGATTGTAAGGTAGCTGTATTTGTAACTATACTGTTTTCTACAGTGGCTGCACCAGTTTGCATTCCCAGCAACAGTGCAAGAGGTTTCCCTTTTCTCCACACCTTCACCAACATCTGTTGTTTCTTGTGTTGTTTCTTTTAGCCATTCTGATATGTGTGAGGTGATATCTCATTATAGTTGTGATTTGCATTTCTCTGATGATGAGTGATGATGGCGTCTTTTCATGTCTATTAGCCATCTGGATGTCTTCTTCTTTGCAAAAATGTCTGTTCATGTCTTCTGTCCATTTTTAAATTGGATTATTTGGTTTTTGGTGTTGAGTTTTATAACTTTTTTATGTATTTTGGATACTAGCCCTTTATCAGATTTGTCATTTACAAATATCTTCTCCCATTCAATAGGTTGCTTTTTAGTTTTGTTGATTGTTTTCTTCCTAAAAAGCAGAAGCCTTTTATTTTGAGGTAGCCCCAATAGTTTATTTTTGCTTTTGTTTCCCTTGCCTCAGGAGATGTAGATTGAAAGAAGTTCCTATGCCTGATGTCAAAGAAGTTACTGCATGTATTCTCTTCTAGAATTTTGATGGTTTCAGCTCTCACATTTAGGCCTTTCATCCATTTTGAGTTTAGTTATGTGTATGGTGTAAAAAAGTGGTGAAGTTTCATTCTTCTGCATGTTGCTGTCCAGTTTTCCCAACACAATTTTTTGAAAAGACTGTCTTTTTCCCATTGGATATTCCTTTCTGCATTGTCAAAGATTAATTGAACATATAATGGGGGTTTATTTTCTATTCAGTTCCATTGATCTATGTATCTATTTTTGTGCCAATATCATACTGTTTTGATTACCACAGCTTTGAAATGTAACTTTCAGTCCAGAATTGTGATGCCCCCAGCTTTGCTTTTCTTTTTCAAGATTGCTTTGGCTATTGGGAGTCTTTTATGGCTCCATACAAATTTTAGTATTGCTTGTTCTAGTTCTGTGAAAAATGCTGTTAATATTTTGATAAGGATTTCATTAAATAAATGCACTTCTTTGGGTAGTATAGACATTTTAACAATATTTGTTCTTCCAATCCATGAGAATGGAATGTCTTTCCATTTCTTTATGTCATCTTCAATTTCCTCCATCAGTGTTTTATACCTTTCAAAGTACAGGTCTTTCACCTCTTTGGTTAGGTGTATTCCTAGGTATCTTATTATTTTGGGTGCAATTGTAAATGGGCTTATTTTATTAATTTCTCTTTCTGTTGCTTCATTATTGGTGTATAGATATGCAACATATTTCTGTACATTGATTTTTTTATCCTTTGGCTTTACTGAATTTATTTATCAGTTCTACCTTTTTTTTTTTTTTTTTTTTGTGGAGCCTTGGGTTTTCTATATAGAATATCATGTCATCTGGAAATAGGGAAAGTTTTACTTCTTTATCGACTTGGATGCCTTTTATTTCTTTTTGTTTTCTGATTGCTGCAGATAGGATTTCCAGTACTATGTTGAATAAAAATGATGAGAGTGGACATCCTTGTCTTGTTCCTGACATTAGGGGAACAGCTCTCCAATTCCCCCCCATTAAGAATGATGTTAACTGTGGGTTTTATATATATGGCCTTTATTATGTTGAGATATATTCCCTCTAAATCTATTTTGTTGAGGGTTTTTATCATGAATGGATGTTGTACTTTGTCAAATGCTTTTTCCATATCTACTGAAATGATCATATGGTCATTCTCCTATTGATGTGATGTATCACATTGCTTGATTTATGAATATTTAGCCACCCTGGCAACCCAGGAATAAATCCCACTTGATCACAGTGAATGATTTTTTCAATATATGTTGAAGTCAGCTTGCAAGTATTTTATGGAGAATTTTTGCATCTGTGCTCTTTGGATATATTGGCCTGTAGTTCTCTTTTATAGCGGTGTCTTTATCTGCTTTTGACATCAGGGTAATACTGGCTCCATGGAATGAATTTGGAAGTTTTCCTTCCTTTTCTATTCTTTTTTTCTGGAAAATTTTGAAAATAAGTATTTCAACTCTTCTTTAAATGTTTGGGAAGCCATCTGCTGCTTGACTTCTGTGTTTTGGAAAGACTTAATTTAATTTGCTAGTTATTGGTCTGTTCAAGTTTTCTCTTTCTTCCTGTATCAGTTTTGGTAGTTTGTGTTTCCAGGACTTTATCCATTTCTTCCAGGTTGCCCAATTTGTTGGCATATATTTTTTATAATATTCTTTTAGGTTTGTATTTCTGTGATGCTGGTTGTTATTTCTCTTCTCTTCTCTAATTTGTGATTTTATTTATTTCAGTCCTTTCTCTTTTCTTTTCGATAAGTCTGACTCGAGATTTTTAAATTTTATTTATTTTTTTCAAAGAACTAGTCCTGGTTTCATTGATCTGTTCTACTGTTTCTGTGTGTGTGTGTGTGTGTGTGTGTGTGTGTGTGTGTGTGTGTGTATCCTTTATTTTTTTTTCTCATCTTTATTATTTCCTTCCTTCTGCTGACCTTAGACTTTGCTTGTTGCTCTCTTTCTAGCTCCTTTAGGTGTAAGGTCAGGTTGTTTATTTGAGATTTCTCTTGCTTCTTGAGGTAGACCTGTATTGCTATAGTCTTACCTCTAATGGCTGCTTTTGCTGCATCCCCGGGTTTTAGATGGTTTTGTTTTCATTTTCATTTGTTTCTATTTACTTTTTAATTTCTTTTCTAATTTCCTGGTTGATGAATTCATTGTTTATTAGCATGTTATTTAGCCTTTATGTATTTTTAATCTTTCCAGGTTTTTTCTTATGGTTGACTTCTAGTTTTATAGAACTGTGGTCAGAAAATATGCACTGTATGATTTCAATCTTCTTCAGTTTCTTAAGGTTTGTTTTGTTGCCTAAGATGTGATATTCTGGCTAATGTTCTTTGTGCACTTGGAAACGGCACTTTATGTATTCTGTTGTTTTAGGGTGGAATATTCTGAGTATATAAGCTAAATCCATCTGTTCCAGTGTGTCATTCAAAGCCATTGTTTCTTTATTGGTTTTCTGTTTAGATAATCTTTTGATTAGTGTAAGTGGGTTATTAAGGCCCCGTATTATTGTATTATTATCAATTAGTTTCTTTATTAACTGTTTAATGTATTTGGGTGCTTTTATGTGGGGTGCATATATATTTATAATTGTTATATCTTCTTGTTGGATTGTCCCTTTTATTATTATATAGTGCCCTTTGTCTCTTGTTACAGTCTTTGTTTTAAAGCCTATTTTGTCAGATATAAGTATTGCTACTCTGGCTTTCTTTTGACATCCATTTGCATGATAGATATTTCTCCATTCCCCCATTTTCAAAATGCCAGTGTCTTTAATGAGGTCTGAAATGAGTCTCTGTAGGCAGCATATAGATGGGTCTTGTTTTTCTCAAATCCATTTGTCACTCTGTCTTTGGAACATTTAGTCTGTTTACATTCAAAGTAATTATTGATAGATACTTATATATCGCCATTTTATTGCTTGGTTTGTGTTTGTTTCTGAAGAATTTATCTGGTCCTTTCTTGTCTTTCTCTTTTTCATGTTTTGATTCTTTTCTTTAGTGATATATTTTTATTTGTTTCTCTTTATTTTTTTTTGCATATTTATTGGTATTTTTGATATATGGCTACCATTACGTTTATATATAACCTCTTTTTCATATAGTGGTCTATATTAATTTGAGGTTGTTTAAGTTTGAATACATTCTTTTCTCCTCTCCACAAATATTAGATATATGTTATTATGTTTTATATACTTTTTTGTGAGTTCCTCAACTGTTTTTTTTTTTTACAGAAAATTTCATTCTTTCCACTCAAAGTGTCTGTTTTAATATTTCTTTCAGGACTGGTTTAATGGTCATGAACTCGTTTAACTTTGGTTTTCTGGGAAACTTTTCATCTTTCCTCCTATTTGAAATGACAGGCTTGCTGGATAGAGTTTTGTTGGCTGCATATTTTTTCCATTTCAGCACTTTGAGTATATACTTACCAAGTTTCTATTGAAAAATGTCCTGATCATCTTATGGGTTTTCCCTTGTAAATTAATAACTTCATTTGTCTTGCTGCTTTAAATTTTTTTCTTTATCACTATATTTTGCAAATTTAATTATAATGTCTTGGTGTCAGTCTGCTGTTTTTGATTCTGGTGGAGGTTCTCTGTGCCTTTTTCATCTGCATATCTGTTTCCTTCCCAAGATTAGGGAAGTTTTCAGCTATCATTTCTTCAAATAAATTTTATTCCCCCCTTTCTCTCTCTTCTGGGACTCCTATACTATATACGTTATTACATTTGGTGGAATCACTGAGTTCCCTAAGTCTATTCTTGTTTTGTATAATTCTTTTCTCTCTTTTGTTCAGCTTGATTACTTTCCATTACTCTGTCTTCAAGGTCACTGGTTCATTCACCTGCTTCTTCCATCCTACTTTTCATTCCATCAAGCATGTTTCTCATTTCACTTATTGTGCCTTTTATCTCTGCTATGTTATTTCCTATCTCTGTGTTAAAGGTCTCACTCATGTTTCCACTCTTTTCTCACATCCAAGGAGTATCTTTATGATCATTGCTTTGAATTTTATACCTGTCATATTACTTATATTTGCTTTGCTTAAATCACTGGCTGTTGCCTTGTCCTGTTCTTTCATTTGGGATAAATTTCTCTATCTCTTCATTTTGTCTACCTTTTGGTGTCTGTTTCTCTGTGTTAAGAAAGTTAGCTGTGGTGTTGGTGAGAATGTGGAGAAAGAAGGTCCCTCTTGTACTGTTGGTGAGAATGAAAACTGGTGCAGCTACTTTGAAAAAAAATATGGACATTCCTCAGAAAGTTAGAAATATAACTACCCTAGGATCCAGCAATTGCACTACTAGGTATTTACCCAAAGATACAAAAATACTAAATCCAAGGGATACATGCATCCTGATGTTTATAGCAGCGTTATCTACAATAGCCAAATTATGGAAACAGTCCAGGTGTCCATCGACTGATGAATGGACAAAGAAGTGGTATATATAAAAAATGGAATACTACTCAGTTATAAAAAGAATGAAATATTGCCATTGGCAATGAGGCAGATGGAGCTAGAGGGTATTAGGCAAAGCAAAATATGTTAGAGAAAGACTAATACCATATGATTTTATTCATATGTGGAATTTAAGAAACAAATGATCTTAAGGAAACAAAAGAGAGAAAGAGGCAAACCAAGAAAGAGACTCTTAACTATAGAGAACAAACTGATGGTTACCAGAGGAGAGCAGCGTGGAGGGATGGGTTAAATAGATGATGGTGATTAAGGTACACACTTTTTACAATGACCACCGGGTATTGTATGTAAGTGTTGAATGACTAAATTGCACACCTGAAACTTACATTACACTGTAAGTTAAGTAACTGGAATTTAAATAAAAACTTTAAAAAAATCAGCTGTGTCTTCTGCTCTTGAAAGTAGTGACTTTATGAAGAAGAGGTCCTGGAGTGCCCTGCAGTGCAGTGTGTCCTTTTACCAGGATCTGGCCCTTCAGGAGAGTGTTCAGTGTATGTAGCCTACATCTTGCTGTCTTATCTGAGTCAATTTCCTTTCAGTTAAGTCATCTTCACTGACTCTCTGCTTTTTGTGGACTGTGCTTGCTCTCTGTGGTGTTAGTGAGACCAACCAGGCCAGGTCTAGCAGGAGATGGAGAACTTGAGAGCAGGGTGGCTGTGTTAGCAAAATTTGTGCTAGGCCACTAGTCATCTGCTGGATTCCTGAAGTGCTGTGGCAGCTGGGGGCTGCACACCTAGGTGGCTAGGGGCATAAGGGTGAGTATAGTGCATGATGGTGGCTGATGGTGGGTGTCAGGGTGTGGAGTAGCAGTTGGTCCCTGTGTGAGTATTGGGCATGGCAAGCTACAGCATCTGTGTATCTGGTGGTGGGCACAGAATGCAACACAGCTGGGGGCTCCCAGCTGAGCCCTGTGCAGTGGATGTGTGCAGGGTGGGTTGGCAGCTGTGCACCAGGTGCTTGGGCGAGATGCCTACAGGAGTTTAACAAAATTTGACCTGAGCCCAGAGCCAAGGCCAGCAGACTTGGGGATGTGTGAATCCTCAGGAGAACTTGGGAGCATGGTGCATTGTTAGCGTGTTAGGTAGCAAGTATCTGTAAAGCCCTACCTCTCATAGGTGTCTTTGTGTTTATGCTGGGAGTGGGGAAAGGAAAATGGCACCTGCCAACTCCCTTGTTTTCAGAGAAGTCCCCCAGTATGCTCAGAAATAAGCAGAAACAGGTCTATCTCCTGTTTGTCCCCAGCACTGTGTAAGCTGCAGTTTTTATGTTGCCTTTTCATGCAGGCTGCTGTCTCTTTAACAGCAGCAACCCAGCTCTCACTCTCCTTCCCTGTTCACCCAGTGCTGAGTCAGCTGACTTTTAAAGCTTCAGGTTCCAAGTCCCACTTATACAAACTCACAGAATTCAGCCCCTGTGTTTTTTAAACCCAAATGTTACAGGAATTAGTCTTCCTTCTGTGAGCTCCCCGGTGTGAGGGCCCATTTCTCTGCCCTCTCTGTTCATGCCAATACCCTTCTCCCACGGGCGGCATCCCCCTGCCTTTCTGACCTTCCTAGCCTTTCAGATATGGCTCCTTCTCTATGTATAGTTGTGGAGTTTATTCTTCCAGTTTGTGTATATCTCTCCAGTTTATTGACTTGGATGTGGATGATATCTAGTTGAAAACATGGAACAGGGTGAGCTCAGGTTCCTCCTACTCCACCATCTTCCTAAGCTCTTCTCCTCTATTTTCATTAATTAATCAAATAAATGTTGTCCTTTGTCCCTGTGACCCTCTGGTCTTTATATGTCTATGCAATCATACTGGTTATTCTTGCTGTCTAGCCAGTCTCTGAGCTCCCTTCCACTGTCTGGGCTGTCTCCCACCTTATGAAACAGGCCTTACATGCCACCATGGAAACTGAACACATCAGCATCTGCCTTTCCCACATCCCTTGCAGCTAGGGCACAGCCATGTGTCTTGGGTTCTGCCAGTCAGAAGCTCCTACACATACACACAAGGTGGATCTGGGGGCACACTCTCTGTGGAGGCTTTGTCAGTTTTAAGAGGAAGGGTTCCCAGGGGGCAGCAACAGTGGTGGTGATGGTGATAATGTCCAGTGTCTGGTGTCCAGGGTAATTGGTCAGGGCAAACCATTCTTTGGTATGATTTGAGCAATGTTTAATTTGCTTCCAGTCTTAGTTCTCCAAGCCCCTGAATATTTCAGTGAATTCCCCAATATTCTCTTATTTAATTGTTTTTCTGTTTAAATTAACCTGATTGCTTTCTGCTGCTTGCAACAATAGCATAGCTAGAAATGTAAGGCTGATACACCTATTCATAATTTTTACTCTTTCATGGTATTAGAATTAATGTAATTTTATATCATGCACTTTTATTTAACATTATACCATGTGTATTTTTCAGTTTGACATAATCTTTCAGCTTTCTATGATGATAACATTAGTATATAAAATATTATAATGCATATTAATTATGTATAATAATAATATTATATATAATTGTGTATAATAATAATATTGACTTTAATTCTCCTACTACCCTTTGGTAACCAATGTTAACAGACTGGCGGGGTGCTGATGTTTCACCTCATATTGTCCATTTGTGGAGGATAGGGCTTTCCTGTAGTACAGGTGGCTGAGTATAGGGGACATAGACAGGGCCATATTAGAGCTTAAAGAGCTTTAGAGAAAATCTAGTCAGAGCTCTTCATTGTTGGCTGAGGAATTTGAGGCCAGGAGAGGTGAATTAACTCAAGCAGGTAACTCATTCAGACAGCCAGTGTTGGATGCAGGACCAAACCCAAGCCTGGCAGCTCTATGCCAAAGCAGAGCTTTTTTCATTATGGCTGTATGCCTGCTACAGAACAATGTTAAACTTAGTGTTTTATTAAAAGTAGTCAGGATAATGGGGCCCAGATTGGATGGTATGAGGTATGCAATATCGGTGCTCAGATTATTGTCCAAAACTCCAAGTCTGTGCTGTCAGTGCAGAGCCTGCTTGAGATTCTCCCTCTCCCTCTCTCTCTGCCCCTCCCTGCTTTCACTGTGTCTCTCTAAAAATAAATAAACTTTTTAAAAAGAAGAAAGATGTCTCTGAAATTCAAACCAGAATAAATGAAAGTTTTTGATCACTTTAACTGTGCAATTGAGAAATCATCTTAAGGATGTTTTGCATGCAGCAAACACTCAATACATATTATTGATTACTATAATAAACACTTTCATATCCATTATCTCATGGGCTTGTCACAATGCTATAGGCCCACGAATAGATTTGGTGAGTATTGTTATTCTCATTGTGCAACTGAAGATTCATCTGAGACTCAAGTGGTTAAGTGAAATGGATCATTTCACCAGTCAAAGACACATCTGAAATTGAAACCTAATTTTCCTTACTGCTACCCCAGTGTCCATTTCTCCAAAGCTGCTTTGGAATGGAGTATACAGTGGCTGGGTTCTATACATCATCCTCATGAGCGTGTAAATTGCTTGGGGGAGTCTCTCCCCACCATTCTGTTAAAGCCATCAAGCCCTTGTGCTGAGCTCTGGGGTGCTTCATGTGCACCATGTTAAATTCAAGGACGGTGTGGGCCATTTGGGAAGCATATGGAATTGGGCACAATATGCTTCTTCCTTTCCCCTTCTGGCTCTGTCATTTCTTTTTTTTAAAAAAAATTTTTTTTAAACATTTATTTATTTTTGAGACAGAGAGAGACAGAGCATGAACGGGGGAGGGGCAGAGAGAGAGGGAGACATAGAATCGGAAGCAGGCTCCAGGCTCTGAGCCATCGGCCCAGAGCCCGACATGGGGCTCGAACTCACGGACCGTGAGATTGTGACCTGAGCTGAAGTCAGACGCTTAACCGACTGAGCCACCCAGGCACCCCTGGCTCTGTCATTTCTTAAAGATTCTCATAAAACTAATGACAGGATAAGGTAAGAAATCACATTACACTTTATAATGCGCTAATTAGGTAAATATGTTAAAAAGTGTTCCCCATAGTGCCATTTCATGGTTGCACTGTTGGTAATCAGCACTTGTCTTCGAAGTGTCAGAATTCAAAAGCAAAGCTGCTCACTTTGCTGTGTTATATCACACTAATGAAATGAGTTAAGTGGAGTACTGGGAATTCTCTGCCTCTCTGATTGCTCAAGTCGTTGAAGGAATACTTTGAGGCTAGTGCTTTGGTCCTGGCTGATCCTTTGAGCATTAAGAGCTCTCTCCAGGCCCAGATATAAAGGTTCTATGCCTAGATAAGATGTTTATGTGCCAGTGTTAAGATGGGTTCCTCTGGCTCTGGATCATGTATGTACCAGGATGTACCAGGTACATCCATTCATGTACACCAGGATCCTAGACAGACAATGGGCATACTAAGATTAGAAATTGACAGCCCTATTTCACAGCAAGGGAGCAAAATCTGTGGTACTTTTTGTCTTCAATATGCTTTAGGTTGCAAACATAAATAGCCATAATATTAGTTTCTGGGTGACTGGACCATACCAAGGGAAGAATGGCAACGAGGGAGCACTTGGAACACATTCTGGGGTCAGAATACATAGGAAGCACTCTCAGACCCATTGTTAGCTCATCCTAATGGCCTGCTAGAATTTCTAGTTTGCAAACAACAGTGTGTCACTAATTTGTGAAGAAAGGAACTTATGAGAAGTATGCTGGATGTTGAAAACCAGGTTTGGGAATAAGCAGGACTGGGGGAGTTAGAGATGAATATGGGTTAGAGATGAAAAGGGTGAATATGGTAGTCCTTGCCATGTGGCTAGCAACATCTGATCCACTTCTACCACTGCAATGGACAGATTGAGTCATTTTGGAGTCTAATATTCCAGATACTTAGAGGAGCCATCTGATTAGGAGGGCTTGGACCACATGCCCATTCTCTAGTTGTACCTTTTTATTCATTCTAGCAGGAGACAAGATCCTGGGTTTACTGTCTCATGGATACCGTCTGAAACAGTAGGTAACCAAAGGTAATTGGTATGCTTTTAAGAGGGAAATGGATCCTGTGGAGCCAAAAAGTGACAAATGACAAGTATGCTTAGTAAGGGACAGAATTTTGGACCTCAGGGGCCTTGGCCCTGAGTGGGAGCCATGCTATGATTTATTACTGAAATTTAGCCAGCTGTCTACTCAGCCTAACTATTTCTGTGCTATACAAATACACAAGTCACAAGCAACATGTGACTCTTTAAATTTAAATTAATTAAAAGTGAGTAAAATTGGGGCACCTGAGTTGCTCAGTCTGTTAAGTGTCTGACTCTTGATTTTGGCTCAGGTCATAATCTCCTAGTTGTGAGATGAAGCCCTGCATCAGGCTCTGTGCTTCACATGGAGCCTGCTTAAAATTTCTTTTCTCTCTCTCACCTTCCATCTTTCTCTCTCTCTCTCAAAAAAAAAAAAAAGTGAATGAAATCAAACATTTAGTTTCCTGTTTACATTAAACACTTTTCAAATACTCTAGAGTCACATATGGCTAGTGGTCACCAAACTGGTCAGTACAGATATAGAACATTTCTGTAATTTCAGAATGTGCTAATAGACTACATTAGAGTTTTGATGGGTCATTCAGGCCTTTCTCTGTATCTTCATTTTATATGACATCGACTCCAAGGCCATTTATTCTCTGCCAATGAAAGGGGTTGGGCATAAGGTGCGAAAAAGGAGAAATGACTGGTTGCATATTTTGTCTTTCCTTTGTTTTTGGTAGTGCATGATGTAACAGTATGGATAAATGTAGAAGTCACAGTATAATAAGACAGATTAGCTTATGAACAAGGAACAAAGTTGAATACACACACACACACACACACACACAGAAAATAATATATTGGGTTGGTGGGCACACACAGAAAAGAATGTATTGGGTTGGTGGGGGACTATGGAGGTTTTCTTTTCATTTGAGTTTCAGTATTACTATTAAAATGATTGGGTCTTAAATAAACTTTTTCATAAAGAAAAATTTATTATTTTGGTATAAATGAGGTATTGAGGAACATTTATAGATGACAAAGATCCATAATCACATTTTTTTTGTAAGATCATGTTTAAAAGATTTACATGAGCTCTTTTGTCCCTCAAACACTCTTACATGATTCATGGCAGGGCAGAGATTTAAATCCTTAAGCCTGTTCTGGAACTCAGAATACATTTCAAAATTTTTTTCAATTTAAATGCAACTGAGTCTCAGATGTTTGGATAGCCTACCTTCTAAAGTCACACAAGTAGTGCAGAGTAAGGCTGGAGTTTGAACCCCAGGTTTCTGGCTTCTCTTTCAGTGCTGAATCTTAAAATCCTCTTACTCACTATAGGCAGAATTCTCATGTAGTTAGGCTCTCTTTGCCCCCATCCTCATGGTGTTGGGATGCTAAATATCACACTACAAACCTGAGAGAGAGTAAAAATAGGGTTAAGCCCAGGAACAATAGGTCAGGGATCAGTTGCTTGGTTTAGGAGGTAGGGGCGCTCAGGGTGGGAGTCAGGGCCTAATGGGTAGAGTCTCTCTTGATCTCAGCCTGTTAAATGGGCCTGATAACTCCTACTCTAAACTCTTACAAGGTGGTTGTTATAAAGTTAAAAGTAGATAATGGTATGCAAACCCTTTACCAAAGCTGAAAGTACAAAGTACAAACGTAAAACATGATTATTACAAGGGGCACTGGGTAGGAAGAAAAGTACTCCCTGAAAATATATTTCTCATTCCTAGAAATATAATGTAAAATACTATTTTAGAGATGGTGTCTGAGAAAGGACATTGTGTGGACAATATCTCAATTTAACAATTTGTTCAACATGTAGCTGGCAACCATGGCCCATGTCTTGAACATATGTTTCTAGAAGGCAGAGGCTCTGGTGCATCCAGGGCTGCATGTAGAAAGGTGCCTGGACATGTACACTCACCCAGCAGGTTCATGTTGTCAGGCTAAGGCACTGGAAAAAAATCCTAAAGGGAATTCATTTAAAGTGGGACCAATATTCCAAACTAAATACAACCAAAATATTTGATTGAAACTTTATCTTGTGAAATAAAAAAATGAAAACAAGCTTATATTTATACAATAATTGTTTTAGTTACAATCATATACAAAAGGAAAAAATTGTTCTGAAAATCTAATTAACAGATAAACTAACTATAGTAAACATCCTAAGATCAAGCTCTGCCAAAAAGTTTGAAGTGTTTTTGATGTTCCTGAGAGCTTCTGAAGACATTTTTCTCTTCTGAAGCTTTTATCTGATCAAATCATCACTTTGCGGTCTTTTCTCTGCATTATCTGCCCTAACTCTGCCTTATCCTTATTTGTCAATGATTTAAGTGGGGTTCAAAGCAGTCTCCCTTGTCACTTAAATTAACTTTGCAAATCTTGCAGAAGATGCATGATTTCTCAGTTTCATTTGGCAATTGATTTGCATTGTATTTGCATCATATTGACAGGCACCTGGCACATCTAATAATCTGGAAGCTTCTGCAAGAAGTCTCTGATCAATGTGGCTCCTCCGGGGTATGAGCTTCTAAGAGGGTCAAGAGGTTCTTGTCAGACCAGTTTAAAAGTGGTCAGGTTATTAAAGAATATCTATTCTTTAATTTGTTTCCATTTGGAATCTTGTAACTGCATGGATTCAGACAACAAACACTCAGGAGCATAGGCCTTCTGTACTCCATCTGGTGCAACTCAGAGGGGAGGGTGGTGCCAGGCATGTCATCCCTGAGTGCTAATTAAAATAATCTATTTTCTTCTGTGACCTGGGGCAAGCTTTTTCCTCTGTGGCTTCATGTGTAATATATTCTAATTTCAGTCCTGCTCTCCACCGTCTCTGTAATATAACACCAGTTCTCAGCTCTTCAGCCACTTCTTCAGTTCTGGCTCAGGCCACAGTACCACCATAGTAGACATGACTCATGAGACTGTAATATTTGATGCAGCAGGAGACATGGTAGAAAACATGGGGAGCTCTAGAGTGAGCATCTTGGATATTTGCCTCAGCAAAGGGCCAAGGGGATCTTCAAACTTACTTTGGTGTAATCTGAATGGACTATTATCAATTTAAAAAACTAGCTTGAGAGGATAAAGAGGATTCCACTGCATTGACTTCGGGCCTTTTAAAATTTGTGGTAAAAATTGATAACATAAAATTTACCATTTTAAATTATTTTTTCCACTTTTAAATGGCAGTTCTGTGTCATTAAGTACACTCACATTGTTGTATAACCATCACCACCACCAATCTCTAGAACTTTCTCAGCATCCCAACTGAAACTCTGTACCCTTTAAACAGCAACTCCTCGTTTCCTCTCCCCCAGTTCCTGGTAACCACTATTCTACGTTCTGCCTCTATGAATTTGATTACTCTAGGTACCTCATATATGTGAAATCATATAGTATCTGTTCTTCAGTGTGACAATATTTCACTTAGCATAATGTCTTCAAGGGTCATCCATGTTGTGACATGTCAAAACTTCATCCCATTTTATGCCTGAATAGTATTCCATTATATGTATATACCACATTTTGTTTATCCATTCATCCAATGGATATTTGGTTTGTTTCTATATTTTTGCTACTGTGAATAATGCTGCTATGAACATGGGTGTGCAAATATGTATTTGAATCTCTTCTTCCAGTTCTTTTGAGTTGAGTTTGGTTTATCAAGCTTAATTCCTAAAATATGTCTGTTTTCTCTCATTTGAAAACACCTTTAAAAAATTAGGGGTAGAGTGATATTAATCTGCTTATTGAAAAAAAATCTTCCTTTAGAGTTATAGCTATTGAAAGAAAAGACCTAAGGAGTGCCTGCGTGGCTCGGTTGGTTAAGCATCCAACTCTTGATTTTGGCTCAGGTCATAATCTCACAGTTCATGAGTTCAAGCTCCACATCAGACTCAACGCTGACAGGGCGGAGCCTGCTTGGAATTCTCTCTCTCCCTCCTTTGCTCTCTGCCACTTTTGCCCCTCTCTTTATCAAAATAAATAAATAAACTTTAAAAAAAAGAAATAAAAGATTTGAGAGTTTATACCTCCATATATCTTGAGGAAGAAGAAATAAACTTAGTAGTATTCCTGAAGCTTCAGAAGGAAGGATAACTAGAGTTTTGGAGGAGACAGTTTTCAGCTTAATATATGAAGAAGTTTTCTAGGTCTGGGTATTACCCAACAAGGGCCTGAACAGGTGGGTCATGAGCAAACTGTCACAACCTGCATGGGGTAAGAAGAATCTCCAAGCTGCATCCATGACTAGGTGTCTCCAGACATTATCATCCTGCTCTTCCTTCCTCTTTCCTTTTTTTGAAATATTTCCTACTCATGATAGTTCATTTTGCACTTGATTACATATTCTGTTGTACAGTGACCTAATTACTTAATGTGTGTAAATCTTTGACTACCAGCATTTAGCAGGGCTTACATACATACTTTTCTTCAAACTCTGTGAGCCCAGTAAATTTATTGAAATGTCATATTGATGAGAAATTGGAAATGCTATATGAGTTCTCTCTCTCTCTTCCTCTCTCTCTCTCTCTCCCTCTCTGAAAGAGAGATTCTAATCTAATGCTGTTTGAATGGAATGAGGAGAGTCTTGTTTCTTTTCTTTCTTCTTCCAGGTACTTCTGTTCCTTCACCATCTTCTTCTATTCTTCTTTCTTCAGAAAAGAAGAACAGGTAATTATTCACCTGTGATATCAGGGAATCATTATTAGTCCAAGAAGTTGCTCTTCAATCCTTTAGGGAGTGCTTGTGCTATGGGAGATAATGCATATAAAGCTCTCTAAATGATGTGGCTAGAACTCCCCCATGTACCCTGTGAGCAAGGAGAGGGCTTGTTTTTAGAGAGCTGCCAGTGAAGCATTTCAAATGTAATTGGCAAATGATGTCTTAGAGACAATGCAAAAAATTCATTGAATTTTCCTAGCCTGAGATTGGAAGCCATCCCTTCTCTGCAGGGCAACCCAATGACTTATAATAACAACCTGTGGAAAATTATATTTTCAAGCCCCAATTTATTTCCTACCCACTGGAGATTATGAAAGGACTGTCACCCAGGAAACAAAAATAGCTTAGTGGAGTGTTTTTTTTTTTTTTTCAGGGCAACGGAAAAATTATGTTTCTTTTGCTGTTTTTAAAACAAAACAAATGCCTGGATGTGGGCCCAGGGTTACAGGCAAGACTGGAGCAGTGACAATAATAAGGAAGGAGTAGGCTGCTCGTTTATACATTTGATCTATCACCTGATCTGGAGCCTAATTAAAAGGCTCCATTCAGGTTGTCTGTTGGAACATTGCTGAGGCAGGAGATGGATGGCTGTGGTTAGTGGCTGTCAAGATGGTGATCTGCCTCAGGGCTAAGTCTGAGGGGTGGGCATTTCTTGGAGGCAGGTGTTGGGTTCCAGTCTCTATTCTCTAGCCTTTGTCATGAGTTTTACCTGGTTTCTCTAAATGTACAGTCCTTAAGACCCCCTAATATTCTCTGTCCTAGTTTGAGCTCCCTCAAAGGCAGACCCTGAGACAATGACTTGGGTGCAGGTAGTTTTGAAGGAAGTACAATGAGGGAATGAGAGAGCAAGACAAGCGAGAAAAGAAAGACAAAAATGTGTGCCGTGATCTGGTTGCCACTGAGGGCAACTGGGGCTCATCCCACTGGGAAATATGATGACTTTTTTTTTTTTTTTGCTTTTAGACTGTATGATTTTATTTTATTTTTTAATGAAATATTTTTATTTATTTTTTTCTCATTTTTTTATTTTTTAATATTTTTTAAATATGAAATTTATTGTCAAATTAGTTTCCATATAACACCCAGTGCTCATCCCAACAGGTGCCCTCCTCTTTGCCCATCACCCACTTTACACTCCCTCCCACTCCTGATCAACCCTCAGTTTATTCTCAGTTTTTAAGAGTCTCTTATGGGAAGATCCTGGGAAGATGGGAGCGTAGGAGGACGCTGGGCTCACCGCACTCCCTGCTGATCACTTAGACTCCACCTACACCTGCCTAAATAACCCAGAAAACCACCAGAAGACTAGCAGAATGGAGTGTCCAGAGCCAAGTGCAGACTAGAGGCCCACGGAAGAGGGTAGGAAGGGCGGAGAGGGTGCGTGCTCCACGGACTGGTGGGAGGGAGCCGGGGTGGAGGGGCAGCCCACCAGCCAAGCAGAGTCCCCGAGTCTGGCTTGCAAAAGCAGAGGGGCTGGGCAGAGTGTGTTCCGACAGCAAGCGGGAGTTGACATTTGGAAGGTTATAAGCTAACAGCTCTGCTCAGAGAACAGGAGGGCTGGAGGACAACAGGAGGGAGAGTTGTTGAGCCCCGGACGACAGAGCACAGCTTGGTGGGGACCAAAGGCGCTTGCCAACGCTATCTCCCTCACCCATCCCCCAGCCAAAATCCCACAGGGAACCAGTTCCTGCCAGGGAACTTGCTTGCACCTCGCAAACACCCAACCTGTGCTTCTGTGGATCCATCCCTCCGGTGGGTCTGACTCCCACCTGGTGCTGCAGGGTCCCTCCCGAAATGGGTCTCCAAAGGAAAAGCGAGCTGAGCCTGCCCCTCCTGCCCATGTGCACCTTGTGGATCCACCCCAGCTAATATGCTAGATCCCCAGCACCACAAGCCTGGCAAAGTGCAAGTAGCCATGACTGGCCATGCCACCCCAGTGAATCCCTCCCCTAGGAGAGGGGAAGAGAAGGTACACACCAGTCTGACTGTGGCCCCAGCAGTGGGCTGGGGGCAGACATCAGGTCTGACTGCTGCCCCGCCCACCAATGCAAGTTATTCACAACAACACAGGAGAAGTGCCCCTCAGTCCCACACCACTCCAGGGACTATCCAAAATGATGAAACGGAAGAATTCCCCTCAAAAAAACGTCCAGGAAATAACAACAGCTAACGAACTGATCAAAAAGGATTTAAACAATATAACAGAGAGTGAACTTATAATAGTAGTCATAAAATTAATCACTGGGCTTGAAAACATTATAAAGGACAGCAGAGAATCTCTTGCTACAGAGATCAAGGGACTAAGGAACAGCCAGGAGGAGCTAAAAAATGCTATCAACGAGCTGCAAAATAAAATGGAGACAACCATGGCACGGATTGAAGAGGCAGATGAGAGAATAGGTGAACTAGATGATAAAATTATGGAAAAAGAAGAAGCTGAAAAAAGAGAGATAAAAAAATCCAGGAGTATGAGGGGAAAATTAGAGAAGTAAGTGACGCACAAAAGAGAAATAATATACGCATAATTGGTATTCCAGAGGAGGAAGAGAGAGGGAAAGGTGTTGAAGGTGTACTTGAAGAAATAATGGTTGAGAACTTCCCTGATCTGGGGAAAGAAAAAGGCATTGAAATCCAAGAGGCACAGAGAACTCCCTTCAGACGCAACTTGAATCGATCTTCCACATGACATATTGTAGTGAAACTGGCAAAATACAAGGATAAAGAGAAAATTCTGACAGCAGCTAGAGATAAACATGCTCTAACATATAAAGGGAGACCTGTAAGACTCGTGACCGATCTCTCTACTGAAACTTGGCAGGCCAGAAAGGAATGGCAGGAGATCTTCAATGTGATGAACAGAAAAAATATGCAGCCGAGAATCCTTTATCCAGCAAGTCTGTCATTTAGAATAGAAGGAGAGATAAAGGTCTTCCCAAACAAAAAAAAATGAAGGAATTTGTCACCACTAAACCAGCCCTACAATAGATCCTAAGGGGGAGCCTGTGAGACAAAGTCCCAGAGACATTGCTACAACCATGAAACCTACAGACATCACAAGGACTCTAAACCCATATCTTTCTATAACAACACTGAATGTAAATGGACTAAATGCGCCAACCAAAAGACATAGGGTATCAGAATGGATAAAAAAACAAGACCCATCTCTTTGCTGTCTACAAGAGGCTCATTTTAGACCTGAGGACACCTTCAGATTGAAAGTGAGGGGATGGAGACCTATTTATCATGCCACTGGAAGTCAAAAGAAAGCTGGAGTAGCCATACTTATATCAGACAAACTAGACTTTCAATTAAAGGCTGTAACAAGAGATGAAGAAGAGCATTATATAATAATCACAGGGTCTATCCATCAGGAAGAGCTAACAATTATAATGTCTATGCACCGAATACAGGAGCCCCAAAATATATAAAACAATTGCAAACATAAGCAACCTTATTGATAAGAATGTGGTAATTGTAGGGAAACTTAACACTCCACTTACAGAAATGGATAGATCATCTAGACACACGGTCAATAAAGAAACAAGGGCCATGAATGACACATTGGATCAGATGGACTTGACAGATATATTTAGAACTCTGCATCCCAAAGCAACAGAATATACTTTCTTCTTGAGTGCACATGGAACATTCTCCAAGATAGATCACATACTGGGTCACAAAACAGCCCTTCATAAGTATACAAGAATTGAAATCATACCATGCATACTTTCAGACCACAATGCTATGAAGCTTGAAATCAACCACAGGAAAAAGTCGGGAAAACCTCCAAAAGTATGGAGGTTAAAGAACACCCTACTAAAGAATGAATGGGTCAACCAGGCAAATAGAGAGGAAATTTAAAAATATATGGAAACAAATGAAAATGAAAATACAATAATCCAAACGCTTTGGGATGCAGCGAATGCTTTGGGATGCTTAGGAATTTGTCCATTTCTTCCAGGTTGTCCAGTTTGTTGGCATATAATTTTTCATAGTATTCCCTGATAATTGCTTGTATTTCTGAGGGATTGGTTGTAATAATTCCATTTTCATTCATGAAATTATCTATTTGGGTCATCTCCCTTTTCTTTTTGAGAAGCCTGGCTAGAGGTTTATCAATTTTGTTTATTTTTTCAAAAAAACAACTCTTGGTTTCGTTGATCTGCTCTACAGTTTTTTTAGATTCTATATTGTTTATTTCTGCTCTGATCTTTATTATTTCTCTTCTTCTGCTGGATTTGGGGTGTCTTTACTGTTCTGTTTCTATTTCCTTTAGGTGTGCTGTTAGATTTTGTATTTGGGATTTTTCTTGTTTCTTGAGATAGGCCTGGATTGCAATGTATTTTCCTCTCAGGACTGCCATTGCTGCATCTCAAAGCATTTGGTTCTTATATTTTCATTTCCATTTGTTTCCATATATATTTTTTTTAATTTCTTCTCTAATTGCCTGGTTGACCCATTCATTCTTTAGTAGGGTGTTCTTTAACCACCATGCTTTTGGAGGTTGTCTAGACATTTTCCTGTGGTTTATTTTAAGTTTCATAGCATTATGGTCTGATAGTGTGCATGGTATGATCTCAATTCTTTTGTGCTTATGAAGGGCTGTTTTGTGACGCAGTATGTGATCTATCTTGGAGAATGTTCCATGTGCACTCGAGAAGAAAGTATATTCTGTTGCTTTGGGATGCAGAGTTCTAAATATATCTGTCAAGCCCATCTGATCCAATGTATCATTCAGTGCTCTTGTTTCTTTTTTGACCGTGTGTCTAGATGATCTATCCATTGTTGTAAGTGGGGTATTAAAGTCCCCTGCAATTACTACATTCTTATCAATAAGGTTGCTCATGCTTGTCATTAATTGTTTTATATATTTGGGGGGGGGCTCCCGTATTCAGCACATAGACATTTATAATTGTTAGCTCTTCCTGATGGATAGACCCTGTAATTATATTATAATGCCCTTCTTCCTATCTTGTTGTAGCCTTTAATTTAAAGTCTAGTTTGTCTGATATAAATATGGCTACTCCAGCTTTCTTTTGACTTCCAGTAGCATGGTAGATAGTTCTCCATCCCCTCACTTTCAATCTGAAGGTGTCCTCAGGTCTAAAATGAGTCTCTTGTAGACAGCAAATAGATGCGTCTTGGTTGTTTTTTCTTTTTTATCCATTCTTATACCCTATGTCTTTTGGTTGGCGCATTTAGTCCATTTACATTCAGTGTTATTATTGAATGATATGGGTTTAGGGTCATTGTGATGTCTGTAGGTTTCATGCTTGTAGTAATATCTCTGGTGCCTTGTGGTCCTTGCAATGTTTCAGTCACAGAATCCCCTGTAGGATCTCTTGTAGGGCTGGTTTAGTGATGATGAATTCCTTCAGTTTTTGTTTGTTTGGGAAGACCTTTATCTCTCCTATTCTGAATGACAGACTTGCTAGATAAAGGATTCTTGGCTCATATTTTTCTTGTTTATCACATTGAAGATTTCCTGCCATTCCTTTCTGGCCTGCCAAGTTTTAGTAGATAGGTCTGCTACTACCCTTATGTGTCTACCATTGTAAGTTAGGGCCTGTTTATCCCTAGCTGCTTTCAGAATTTTCTCTTTATCCTTGTATTTTGCCAGTATCACTATGATATGTTGTGTAGAAGATCGATTCCAGTTACATCTGAAGGGAGTTCTCTGTGACTTTTGGATTTCAATGTCTTTTTCCTCCCCTAGATCAGGGAACTTCTCAGCTATGATTTGTTCCAGTACACCTTCAGTCCCTTTCTCTCTCTCTTCTTCTTCTGGAATTCGTATGATACGGATATTGTTCTGTTTGATTGCATCACTTAGTTCTCTAATTCTCTGCTCATACTCCTGGATTTTTTTTATCTCTCTTTTTTTCAGCTTCCCATTTTTCCATAATTTTATCCTCTAATTAACCTGTTCTCTCCTGTGCCTCTTCAACCCGAGCTGTGGTCACCTCCATTTTATTTTGCACCTCATTTGAGCATATTTTAGCTCCTCATGACTATTTCTTAGTCCCAGGTCTCTTTAGCAATAGATTCTCTGCTTGTCCTCTATGCCTCTTTCAAGTCCAGTGATTAATTTTATGACTATTATTCTAATTTCTTGTTCCATTATATTGCTTAAATCGTTTTGATCAATTCATTAGCTGTCACTACTTCCTGGAGTTTCTTTTGAGGAGAATTCTTCCTTTTCATCATTTTGGCAGTCCCTGCGGTAGCTTCAAACTGCAGGGCGCTTCCCCTGTGCTGTTGGGAGAAACTTGTGTTGGTGGGCGGGGCCACAATCAGACCCGATGTCTGCCCCCAGCCCACCACTGGGGCCACAGTCAGGCTGGTTTGTACCTTATCTTGCCCTCTTCCAGGGGCAGGACTCACTGTGGAGTGGTGTGGTCCCTGTCTGGGCTACTTGCTCACTGCCAGGCTTGTGGTGCTGCTCCAATGGGATCTGGCCAAGGGCGTATTAGCCAGAGTGGATCTGCAAGGTGCACAGAGGTAGGAGGGGTAGGCTTAGCTAGCTTTGTCGTGGGTGGTCCCCTGCAGGAGGGCCCTGCAGCACCAGGAGGGAGGCAGGCCCGTTGGAGGGATGGATTCACAGAAGCACAAGTTTGGGCATTTGTGCGTTGCAAGCATGTTTGGTGATAGGAACTGGTTCCCTTTGGAAGTTCGGCTGGGGGATGGGAGAAGGATATGGCACTTGCCAGCGCCTTTGTTCCCCTCTGAGCTGAGCTCTGTCTTCCAGGGATCAACAACTCTCCCTCCTGGTGTCCTCTCACCCTCCCTGCTCTCTGAGAGCAGAGCGTTGACTTTTAACATTCCAGATGTTAAGTCCCCCTGGTTGTCAGAACTCATGGAGTCTGGCCCATCTGCTTTTTCAAGCCAGACTTCAGGGGTTCTGCCTTGCCAGGCTGGCTGCCCCTCTACCGCCCTGGCTCCCTCCTGCCAGTCCATGTAGCATGCACTGCCTTTCCGCCCTTCCTACCCTCTTCCATGGGCTCTTGTCTATGCTTGGCTCTGGAGAGTCTGTTCTGCTAGTCTTCTGGTAGCTTTCTGGGTTATTTAGCAGATGTGGGTGGAGTCTTAGCAATCAGCAGGATGAGGTGAGACCAGCGTCCTTCAATGCCTCCATCTTCCATTGGAGCCAAGCTGATGACTTTTTAGAATATACCTCAGAATTGTTGCCCAAAGGACTGAATATTTATTTATCATTCCTCATTGGTTAACTCTGGCACTTCTGCCTTTCCTTGTGTGAGGCCAGCACATAGTCCACTGGTCAAGAACATTCTCAGGCAGAGACCTAGGAAACCACCAGCATGAATTGGAACTGTCTGTCAACATCTTCCCGGACAGGCTCAGAGGATACAAGTGTGGCATCAAAAGGGTTTTTTAATGGCTCCTTCTCTAGCATCTCTTCTTCCAATTAACCCGCAAACATAAGCCTGAACAGTACTCCTTGGTCCCTTCCTACTCTTTTTGTAGTCTCCCTGGGACATTTCATTCACTTATGTAGCTTCTACAATTGCTCATGTGTAAAATGGTGTGATGACAGCTTTTATAGAAGACATATCTTGATTTGTCTGTCCAGCTCTTTATCTTTTCTGGGAACTACCCCATCACCACTGTGTATTGTGGAAACATCTTCCAACCACGTGATTTCTCTGTGTCCTTGCCTGCTGGCTACAAGTGATTGGTTCAGAGATGGGCATCGCAAGCTGAGCCAACTGAATCATTTCCCTAGGGATTCATACTTAGGAATGAGAAAGAGTGCTGACACATATCAAGCTTGGGAGTTGTTGGTGGTCATATTCTACCAGGTGAACTGGGCCCAGTGTGAGCTGCTCTGTTGCTGTGAAGCACAGTGAAGCTGACCTTTTTAGAAGAGTACAGACAAGAGGTGGGAGAACAGTCCTGAGGGTGTTCAAGTGTGGTTCTAGTTCTTCCCGAGGTCATTCAGCTTCCTTGTCCATGGTTACTACAAAGTACCTTCTTTCTTCATTAACCTTCTACTTTACACTAACTTAAGCAAATGGGAGGAGCAGAGAACCAACTTGAAACAAATATGCTGTGTGTTTATGAAGTCCTTATAATAACCCTATGAGATGAAGTGTTTAGCTCAATATTGACATACAGCCAGCCCTCAACAAATGGAAGCTATTCTTATTTTTAATAATGGCTCCTGCATCTCTGTTCCTACCTGACCTTATCCTTGACTTTTGGTAGTTTCCTGATGAATGTCCCCAACACCTCAAACTCAATAGAGTTGCATTTCCCACCTAAGACACCACACCTACTTTATATAAATGATCACCACATACCCAGAATTCTGTTCAGAAGCCTGAGAATGTCCTGAACTCTTTCTTATACCCCACAGCCAATCAAGTAACACTTTTGGTGAATTTGCCTCATACATATTTCTCAAGTTGATTCATTTCTTTACACTCACGTAACTACCACTCTGGTCCTTCCCTTATCATTTCTCATCTGAATTACAGAAATTATGTCTAACAAATCTCCCAACTACCATTATTTCCCTTTTCAATTTGGTGTTTTTTCAAACTTTCTGTTAAGGCAGTGGAATCCTTTTTTCAATTCAAATCTGACATGAAACTCCAATGTATAAAACACACAAAATTGAAGCTACTCTGGTTAAAAAGAGAAGAGTGGAGGATGCTTAAGCCCCTTCTACCCAACCTTGTCCCCACACCCTGGCCCTTGTCCATCCCACAAGATGACATGAAAAAAGAGGTTAAGGAGGAGGAGCATTCAGTCCCAAAGATATCAAGGAGAAGAGCATTCCAGACAGAATTAACACCCAGTAGACAGACCCTAAGGAGCTGGGCAGGTTTGAGGAGTTCCTGGCCAGTGCTGATGGAGCATGCCGAGAAGAGGGAAGAGTTGTGGGACAACAGTGAGGGAAGAGACATGGTCTGATTAGGTAGGGCCTCCTTGGATACTGGGAGAACTTTGGTTTTTACTCTGAGCGAGATGGGAGCCAGTGAAGGGTTCTGAGCATAATTCTTCCTTGGTTGGACTTGTATCCTAAAAGGATCACTTGGACAGAATAAACAAACAAGCAAACAAAAAGCAGAAATAAACCCATAAATACAGAGAACAAACTGGTGGTTACCAGGGGGAGGTGGATGGAGAGATGGGTGAAGGGGTGTGGGAGATAGAGCTTCCAGTTACAGAATGAATAAGTCAGGAGAATAAAAGATATGATATAGGAAATATAGTCAGTGGTATTGTTATAATGTATAGTGACAGATGGTAGCTACACTTGTGGCGAGCAGAGCTGCAATGCATAAACTTGTTGAATCACTATGTTGTATACTTGAAACTAATGTCACATTTTGTGTCAACTATACTTCAATTAAAAGAAAATGAAAAAATGAAAGGATTACTCATATCACTCTGTGGATAAGAGACTGTAGGAAGGTGATGATAAGAGCAGAGAGATCTGTGAAGAGGCTGTTGCAATGATTTAGGAGAGAGATGCCTAGCATGGTGGCAGGGGAGGTGGTGGTGGGGGTCCAGATTCTGTGCATATTTTGGAAGTGGAATCAACAGTATTTACTAAGGGATTGCATGTGGAGTAAAGGAAAGAAAGGTGTCAAGAAAGATAGTATTTTTTTTTTTGTCTAAATACCTAGAAGGATAAATTCCCTTTAGTGTAGATAGAGAAGGCTGCAGGTGGAGTGGGTGTAGGTGCCACAATATTGACTTTATCACAGGTGAATTTTTCATAATACTTTATTGACATTATTTCAGATTTTTGGCATAAAAATTTGATACCCAATTATTCATTTTTTAATATGAAATTTATTGTCAAATTGGTTTCCATACAACACCCAGTGCTCATCCCAACAGGTGCCCTCCTCAATGCCCATCACCCACTTTCCCCTCTCTCCCACCCCCCATCAATCCTCAGTTTAGTCTCAGTTTTTAAGAGTCTCTTATGGTTTATCTTCCTCCCTCCATTTTTTTTTTCTTCCCTTCCCCCATGGTCTTCTGTTAAGTTTCTCAGGATCCACATAAGAGTGAAAACATATGGTATCTGTCTTTCTCTGTATGACTTATTTCACTTAGCATAACACTCTCCAGTTCCATCCATGTTGCTACAAAAGGCCGTATTTCATTCTTTCTCATTGCCAAGTAGTATTCCATTGTGTATACAAACCACAATTTCTTTATCCATTCATCAGTTGATGGACATTTAGGCTCTTTCCATAGTTTGGCTATTGTTGAAAATGCTGCTATAAACATTGGGGTACAAGTGCTCTTATGCATCAGCACTCCTGTATCCCTTGGGCAAATTCCTAGCAGTGCTATTGCATACCTAATTATTCAAAAATCAGATCTACTAAGTGAAAAATTTTTCACTTTTCAGAAAAAATTGATTTAAATAATAAAAACAGTAAACCCTCATAGCATATCTAAAATGTGAATAAATTTAAAATAAATTTTTAGAAATACATTTATTACATAAAGATCAGGCAAAGAAAATAAAGATGAGGCTGAGCAACATATAGTGAGAACTGCAGCACTTACTGCTTCAGTGCACACTGATCTTGATAGGTGGTCTCAAAATGCCCTTCTGTTCTTGAATGTTCTGCTCTTATACTGAATACAATGATGAGTGCACACAACAGGTAATTTCCAAGCATCAGAGAAGAATCTTCTTAGAGGCTTAGGTAGAGAGGGCTCACCTGGCTTGGGTGGCCAGAGTAGGACATTGTATGCTTTATAGATGTAGAATCTACAAATATTCATGTTTTTAAACAACCGTAGAACAGTTGTATTGCATTTATAATATTGCACACCCAATGTCTAACACAAGCATAGCAGATTCCCCATACACTGAGAATGTATAAATGAATGAATATTGCTATAAAAGGCACATGCAGAGAGGATTGTGATAGCCCACATTGTTTTTATCTGCTTTTGACACTCAGCCACTGCCTTAAGGTGTCTTTAGATAGGACTGCTGACCACACTATTTCATTTTCCCTGCTCAATTGGCATAATTATGTATCCTCATCTGTCCCCCCAACTGTACCTACTGGAAATGTCTACAGCAGCAAGTTACAGAAAAACCTAACTACAGCAACTTATTTTGGAGATGAACAGCCTAGGGATTGTACAAGAATCCAGCCTCTTCTTCAGCTCTGTTCTGCCATTCTTAGGTTGGATTTCATCCTTAAGCTTATCACCTCATGTTTTCAAGATAACAGATACACTTCCAGAAATTGCATGCTTACTCCAAGCAGAAGGAAGGGAGAGGAGATAAAAGAAAACAGTAACCATATCTACTTTCTTTTTTTACCCAGAAACCCTGAAGGTCCCTTTAGGTCTCATTAACCATAACTGTATTATAAGACTGGCTTTCACAAAAAAAGTCTGGCCAAAAAATTATTTGTAGCGGATCATACTGCTGCTCCAACAAAACCAGGGATCTGTTAAAATGAGGGAAATAGATATTAGGTAGGCAACTAATATATCTGTTATACCAACTAAACTGTAAAGTCAATGGCCACTGGATCCATTGTTTTCTACTTTGGTCTTTATTGGGGACCCCCAAGTACCACAGAAGAGAACTAGACACTTATTGGCTGGGTGGATTCCAGTGACACCGAGCCAGGGAGTCTGTCCAAGGCTACAAATCTAGAGAAGTTTTTCCTTTGATCTCTGGTACTTTCACTAACAACCAGACCTTCACCTTGAGATAAAACCACTGTGCTTCTGCCAAAGAGTGCTGCATGGCTCGTTAAGGGCTACCTTTAGCTGCCAAGACTCATCATCAAACTATCCTTGACAAATTTTAATTTTAGTTAAAGTAATTGGCCTAATATGAATCAGACTGACGGCCAGATTTCAGAACAGCCTCTAATAGTCCATAATATCCATGCTACCCAGGGGATTCAAGATGACATCGCCAAAGATAATTATTACAGGATGTAGGAGCTAATAGTGAGAGCTAATTAAAGGTCTTGTTTCACATATATTTCCTGCTTAAAGGAAGGAGATAGGGAGCTCTTGAGAGAAGTAATAGGTTTCTGGGGAAGGTAACTTCCCTTAGCAACTTAGAATGATGTCATGATTTTAACTTCAAAAAGTTTCTTCTCAGTACAGGGATAAGCCCCATGAAGAAAAGAGTTATAAATATCCAAACAACTTGGAGAAACTTACATATTAATCAAAGGGAAAGGCTAACAGGAAAAGTAGCATATCATATTATTAAAAGCACAGGTGTAGAGTAAAATGGACCTGGATTCAGATTCCAGCCCTGACACTAGTTTTGACACCTTAGGAAATTTATTTAAACCCTTGTAGTTGGTTTCTAATCTGGAAATTAATCTAATCTGACAGGCAATAGTGGTATCTTCACAGAATTGAGGCAAGAGTTAACATAAGATAATGAATGTAAAGCACATAGCCCAGACCTTGGCAAGTATCAACTGAACCTATTAAAGATGGTTATTTGGCAGACCACATTGGCAAGTGGGCCAGGGTTCAGGCTACTAGGACTGCCCACACATCCTCGTGTCCCCACCTCTGGTTTCCACTGTGTACATTGAATTTTAGTGAAGATAAAGAATGCTATGTCCCAGAAAGCTCAGAAAAATGTTTATTCATTTATCTGTTGGTATAATAACTTATTGAATGCCTATTGTGTATGTATATGTGTGTGTGTGTGTGTGTGTGCACATGCATACACATATACATTACACACATACACCCACATGGTTCAACGGTGTGATCCCTGCATCTGGAATCTGTGGATCCCAGTAGAGGAGACCTGTGTGTGTATCAGTAGGTACAACACAAAGAAGAGGCTGCTGGCCACTGCACAAGAGGGACACGGAAGCACAATGAGGGTACAGGGGGAGGGCCTGGAATGGCTTTGTGGGGAGGCATCAATTGAGCTGAGTCTTGAGGAGCTTCACTAGCACAGGTGGAGATCTGAGAGATCAACAACTCCAGTTAGAGGAGACAACAAGAACATGTAGGGCTATTTAAAAGGACCAAAAGTAATTCATTTTGACTACAGCTTTGGTGGTCAGAGCATCAGGGACCATTGTGAACATAGAATGCTGAGATTCACTTATAGAAGGCCTCCAATACCATCTTTGGAAGGGCAGGAAAAGGAGGGATCTGCAGGCAGATTTGTAGAGTGGCAGATGGCAATTTGGGGGAGTTACATCCTGCAGGCCTCTTGGACTTTATAAAAGCAGAGCCTCATGAAGAAACATGTTATTTTACCTTTGGAAGGGTTTGGGCAAAACCCTCTCTCTGTCTGTGGGAGCAGTGGTTGTATGTGCCCTGGCACATGGGACTGGTGGTGTTTCTACTCTTAAAGAGCAAAGTTTTATGCTTTTATTGTTTTTTTTTCCCTTCAACCATCTCCTAATTACCTCTGCATATTGTGAAAATATCATTGGTGGAGAATGGGAGGGTTCAGAATTTCCATCAAATGTCAGAATCTGCTTACCATGCCTCCTCCTGCTTCCTGGCTCCTGAATCCTGTTTTATGAGGTGCACCAGGCACAGACAGCAGGCAAAAATGTGCAGGGAGTTTGAAGCACAGATATACTGCTTCCTGAGCAGTCAACAAATCACATGTCTGTCTCCTCCTCTCTACCAAGAAGATTTTCTTTCAAATGAAGTGCATGACCAGTGTTCAAAAGGGAGCCTTTCAACTTAATGGAAAACTGTGGCTAATCAATCAGCCAAGGACTGTCACCCCAAGCAGCCCTGTGGCTAGAATCGCCCACCTACCCATTAAGAACAATAAGAGCTGCTCCATTAACATTCCTTTCCCTTCATCTCCTTCACTTGGACCAAAGCTGGCATCGTAAGGCGAATTATAAACCACTGGTTTGGTTCATGAATTTTTTATTTCCTCCTTGCTCTCTGTTTGGAACTATCAGGTACTCCTCCTCTTCCTCCAGGGCTCCATTTTTCTGTGACAGCTCTCTCAGACTAAGACTTGGAGCCCCTGGAGGTGAAGTGCCCACCTTGAGAAATGGTATTGTCTCTGACTGCCCCATGGTTGAGTGGTGACAAGGGAGAGAGCCTTTTTGCACAGTGCAAGGGAGGGACAGAGGTCAGGGAAGGATGGGGGAACTCAGAAGTGGTGCCATGACCCTCTTTGTGGAGCCTGCCCAGTGCTGGGTGCACATCCTCAGAAACGACCACAGATGGTCTCTTCCATGGAGCATGCTCAGAAAGTCTCTTGGTGATAATTAGCTTCCTGCAGTAGCTGCTAAAGCTCATTTACCCACGATTAGGGAGGAACTGCTTTGCTTCAATTACCTCTTCCCAGCACCAATAAAGTGCACATTGGCAGCTCTGAGCTCAGGCACACACTCTCTTTCATGGAGTAGCTCCAATTTCCATCTACAGCGATTTTATTATGGCAAAATATTTTACTTCTGATTAACTTGAAACAGTTTTTAAGTCTCTCTTTGCAATGAGAGATGTGAAGAAGTCAGTGAATGTATAGGTCAACAGTTTTGGGCAACAAATACAATCTTAGGAGTGGGGACTTGACCTAAAGTTCTTTAAAGCCCGGTCCCAAGATTTAAATGCCTTCTCACTCAGTCTTCCCTATTAGTTGAAATTTAACTGTTTCTTAGCTGACAAAATATATGTAGGAGATAATGTCTGTGGCTCACTCATACTCCCTTGAGTCTTAACATCTTAATACAGCCTTACAACTGCCTGAGCATTTTCTCTGGAGGCCAGAATTTATTCTTCTTACATTTTGGAAGACCAGAAGAGCAAGATAATGCCCTCCAGGAATAGGTGACAATGAAGGATGGATTGAGTTGGTGTGTAAATGCCCCAGTCCCTTTTTCCCTCTGGTAGATAACTCTGAAGATGGTGTTCTGCACTGGCTCTTGGAGTTCCCCAGAAAGATCAAGCCTTAGTTGTCTGTAGTGGTAATTAGCTCAACTCACCTTTTATTGGTTACTTCCTGCTCTATCTTACTTTCCTACTCTCTTCCCTATGTTTCCTGGGATTACCTTCTAAATAAATTTCTTACTCTTGAATCCTTGTCTCAGCATTTGTTTCCGGGAGAACCAGACAGAAAAAAATTTCATCAAGAGGAACAGAATATCTAGTCTGGGTCTTGTAACAGTAAAAAGGCACAGGATTGGGGGCAAAATTTCTGAGCTCCGGGTTAATGATTTACATTGAGCTTCATAGAAAATAATTCAAATGTTGGGCTTAAGGTTCAGCAAATTATAGGTAACATCTTCCTAATATGCATTATGAAATTACAATAAGATGTGGGGAGATATTTGGCCTGAAGGAGCTTAACTATTTGACTCTAGTCAGTGTGCTGAAAAGGATGCATCATGCCTTGAAATTCATCTGGTCTGTTCTTTAAAATAACTGGGCAGACAGATCATAATGGGAAATTATATGTCTTGGCAGCCCAAGCAGATTGGGTGATGATCAGTCAACTGTTTAAAATTAACTATTTTTTCTTCCTTCTGTAATTTTTGCATTAAAGCTCTATTATGTGCATTGCACTGTGTGGATCATGGAGGATGAGAGGGAAAGGAGACAGAGGACCTGCCCCCAAAAGACTTACGGTTTTCTGATAAGCAAAAACTAAACTGGTAGACCCAAGGTCTTATACCTTCTCTATCTCTCTGTGACTGTGGGCAAGTTACTTCTCTTTTCTGGGTAATAATTTTCCATATGAAAAATTAAAAAAAATAGAGGACTAGATAATCTCTCATTGCCCTTCAAATTCTGATATTCTCTAACTCTTGTTTCCCAGTATTTCTAAGCAACATTTTGCACATTCTGTCTTTCAGAGATGAAGTCTTGGTATAAAGTTAATACAGAAATGTTTTCTATTTTTATTTTTTAAAAAATAGAACTACCCTATGACACAGAAATTGCACTTCTAGATATTTATCCAAAGAATAAAAAAATGCTGATTCAAAGGGACACATGGACCCAATATTTATAGCAGAATTATCAACAATAGTCAAATTATAGAAAGATCCCAAATGTCCATCAACTGACGAATGGATAAAGATGTGGTATATATACCCAATGGAATATTACTCAGCGATCAAAACGAATTAAACCATTTGCAACAATGTGGGAGGAACTAGAGTGTATTATGCTGAATGAAGTAAGTCAGTCAGAGAAAGACAAATATCATATGATTTCACCCATGTATGGAATTTAAAAAACATAACAGCAAACCTGGGGGAAGGAAGGGAAAATAAGAGAAAAACAGAGAGGGAGCCAAACCATAAGAAACTCTTAAATGCAGAGAACAAACTAAAGGTTGTTGGTGGGATGTTGGCTGGGGGGATAGGCTAAATGGGTGATGGGCATTAAGGAGGGCACTTGTTGGGATGAGCACTAGGTGTTATATGTAAGTGATGAATCACTAAATTCTACTCCTAATACCATTACTACACTATATGTTAACTAGCTTGGATTTAAATAAAATTTAACAAAAAAGAAATGTTTTCATATTTGTAGTCTATGACACAAATACTGTGATTAACATTTAAAGTTTATATAGTTTTTTAAAATGTTTGCTCATTTTTGAGAGAGAGACAGAGTGTAAGCAGGGAAGGAGCAGAGAGAGAGGGAGACACGGAATCCAAAGCAGGCTCCAGGCTCTGAGCTGTCAGCACAAAGCCCAAAGCAGGGCTTAATGTCGTGAACTGCGAGATTATGACCTGAGCTGAAGTCAGATGCTCAACCGACTAAGCCACCCAGGCGCCCCAGGTTTATATAGTTTTAAATGTAGGTAACATAATTTTTCTTTGCAGGTAACATAATGTTAAATATCATCATCAACGATGGATAATTTTATTGAACTCTTTTTTTAATGTTTATTTTTGAGAGAGAGGGAGAGACAGAACATGAGCAGGGGAGGGGCAGAGAGAGAGGGAGACACAGAATCCAAAGCAAGTTCCAGGCTCTGAGCTGTCAGCACAGAGCACCATGCAGGGCTCAAACTCACAAACCGCGAGATCATGACCTGAGCCGAAGTGGCATGCTCAGCTGACTGAGCTACCCAGGCACCCCATAATTTGATTGAACTCTTTAATGGGAATTTAAGTATTTGGTTTTTTTCACTATTACTTTATTGTAATAAACATCCTATTGGATGTATTTCTTTTGCACTTTGTATAAGTGTTTCTACAGGGTAAAATAGCTGCATGTGGGAATTCTAGGAGAAAGGGTATAAACTGCAAAAATGCTAATGGATATTGCCAAACTGCCATCCAGTGTAAGTCTTAATTACTACATCTTTTAATGTTTCCCCCTCCAACTTTATTGAGGTAATTGACATATAGCATTGTGTAAGTTTAAGGTATACAATGTGATGATTGATATATCTATATATTGTGAAACAATGACCACAAAAATTAGTTACATCCTTGTCTACTCTGACATAAATTTAAGGAAGATAAAACAAAATCTGATATGTGAAAATGGCTTTGATAGAATTTTTAAATTTTATTTAAAAAAATTTTAATGTTTATTTATTTGAGAGAGAGAGAGAGAGAGAAGAGAGAGAGAATGAGAACAGTGGAGGGGCAGATTGAGAGAGAGACACAGAATCTGAAGCAGGCTCCAGGCTCCAAGCTGCCAGCACAGAGCTAGATGTGAGATCCCACAAACTGTAAGATCATGACCTGAGCCCAAGTCAGATGCTTAACCGAGTCACCCAGGCATCCTGTGTTGATTGCATTTTAACTTTGTCTTTAAATATGAGTGATAGTCACCATGGTTGTTATTTGTTAGCTATTTTATTTCTTCTTTTCTCCGTGAATGCCTTTCTTTTTGATTTGTTAACACATTTATCTATTAAGCCTTCTGTGTGTTTAACGTGTTGCAAATATTTTACAGTTATATTTTGTTTTCCCTTCTGATTTTGGTTTTGCTTTCTGCTACTCTGAAATTGAAAAATTTAATGTAATCAACATGGACAGTATTTCCCTTCATAACATTTTGTTTTTATGGCAAAACTGATTTTTTCTAAGACAATAAATATTTTCACTTGTGTTTTTTTCCTATTGTTTTCTAAAAATTTCAGCTTTATTGTGGTATAATTGATATATAAAGTTGTAAGATATTTAAAGTGTACATGATGGTGATCTGATATGCCTATATATTTTGAAAGAATTTCTCTCATCTACTTAATTACCACATCCATCACCTCACATTAGTCTTTTTTCTTTTCTTCTTCCTTTTTTTTGGTGAGAATATTTAAGTTCTACTCTTTTAGCAAATTTAATTTATAATTGTTATCAATTATAGTCAACATATTTTACATTAGATCCTTAGACCTCATTCAGCTTCTAGTTGAAAGTTTGTACATTTTTACCAACCTTGTCCTGTTCTCTTATCCTCCAGCCTGTGGCAACTGGTTTTCTACTCTCTGTTTCTGAGTTCAGCATTTTTAGGATTTCACATATAAGATGGCTTGTTATATTTGTCTTTCTTTGTATAGCTTATTTCACTTTTAGCATAATGCTTTCAAAGATCCATCCATGTTGTCCCAAATAGCAGAATTTTCTTCTTTCTCATGGCTAAATAATATTCCATCATATAGTGTGTATATCTATAGCTATAAGTTATTTAAATATATTATATATATATAAATATAGTGGGAATATATTGTTTCCATATCTTGGCTACTGTGAATAACACTGCAATAAACATGGGAGAGCAGATCTTTTGGATATCATCTTGTCATTTCCTTTGGATATTTACTTGGAAGTGGGATTACTGGATATATGGTAGTTCTATTTTTAATGTTTTGAAGAAGCTCCACACTGTTTTCCATAGTGGCTGCACCAATTTACATTCCCACAAACACAACACAAGTTTTCCCTTTTCTCTACATTCTCTCCAACACTTATTTCTTGTGTTTTTGGTAATAGCCATTCTAAAATGGATGGGGTGGTATCTCAATGTGTTTTTTTTTTTATTGTATGATTAACACTATATTTAACTTCAATATTTAACAATGGACATTTTTTCTTTTTTCTTTTTTTGGTAGTAAATCATTTCATATACAATTTAAATCACTCATCCTATCAGATTCCTCTCTTTTCCTCCTAAGAGAAAATCACTATTCCTTTTGTTCAAACTTTTATACTTCTACTACATATACACTTATTTTTATTTAATAATTATTAAGTATTTTTGGAATTTACAAAAATTATTTCACCTTACAAGTATAATTTTAAAATTTGATGTTCTATCTTTTCTTTGTATTTTTGAGGTATAGTAGACAATGTTATAATGTTACAATAATATATTAATTTCAGGTGTACAACATACTGACTTGACAGTTCCATATATTATTCAATGCTCACCATGATAACTATAGTCACCATGCAATGTTATTACAATATTACTGACTATATTCCTATGCTGTACTTTTCATCTCCATGACTTATTTATTGTATAACTGGAATATTGCATCTCTTAATCCCCTTCACCTATTTTACTCATCCTTCTCCTTTGGCAACCATCAGTTTGTTTTCTGTATTCATGAGTCTGTTTTGTTTGCTTGTTTATTTATTTATTTATTTTAATTCCACATATAAGTGAAGTCATATGGCATTTGTCTTTCTCTGATTGTGTAATTTCACTTAGCATAATACCCTGTAGGTCCATCCATGTTGTTGTAAATGGAAAGATCTCCTTTTTATGGTTGAGTAATATTCCACTGTATACATACACCACATCTTCTTTATCCATTTATCTATTGATGGATACTTTGGTTGCTTCCATATCTTTTCTACTGTAAATAATGCTGCAATAAACATAGGGATGCACTTATCTTTTCAAACTAGGGTGTTCATTATCTTTAAGTGGATGCCAGTAGTGGAATCTTGGATCATATGGTAGTTTTATTTTTAAATTTTTAAAGAACCTCCATGATGTTTTCACAGTAGTTGCACAAATTTAAATTCCCACCAACAGTGCATGAAGGCTCCCTTTTCTCCACATCCCCTCTTTATTATTTCTTATCTTTTTGATAATAGCTATCCTAACAGATAAAGAGTGATATCTCATTGTGGTTTTTATTTGAATTTCCCTGACCATTATTAGTGATGTTGAGAACCTTTTCATATACTTGTTGGCCATCTGTATGTCTTCTTTGGAAAAATGTCTATTCAGTTTCTCTGCCCATTTTTTAATTGGGCTTTTTTTTTTGGCTGTTCAATTGCATGAGTTCTTTATCTATTTGGATATTAACCCTCTATCAGATATATAATTTGCAAATATTTTCTCCCATTACAAAGGTTGTCTTTTAATTTTGGGGCACCAGACATGTGCACAAACTCCTTCCAGGGAGACATCAGTGACCTGAAGTGGGCCAGTGGGGGAATGTGGAGATGGCATCCACTGGCCTCCTCAATCTCTCAGGAGAATTGCAGTCAGCTCTTAGATGATGCGTGCTAAATAAGAAGCCTGACCCTGAAGTAGCTTTTGAAGTATGCAAATAAAGCTATGTCAAAATAGGCCTCTTTCAGGGACAGATTGGGAAATGGGTATGTCTGTCTCCTCCTTGTAGGCTGAGTCCTGGATTGGGGGGGGGAGGGTATAGCCAAAGCTAGTCTTCGTGATCTTCTTAAAAATGGTTCCTTTGTTACAGTCTTATGAGTATCATGGGTGCAAGCCTCATTTGTTTTCAGAGCTAGGTATTCTGGGGACCTGTCCTTCAGGTGTAAGTTTTAAAAGTTAGGGTGCTAGATATTGGGTCCAAACCTTTGCTCTTCAAGGAGTAGTTGGGAGTTGTGGGTTCCCTCCTGATTATATATTGCTGCGTGGGGAGTAGTTCATCTAATCCATAACAATTGCTCAGTTAGTTTCTAGATTTCTTTCAAAGGGAATTTCTCCATGTGTAGTTGTAGATTTGTTGTGTCCATGAGAGGAGGGAAGCTCAGAAGCCCTCTATGTTACCATGTTGGACCAGAACCTCTTCCTAGTGTTTTTATGGTTTCATTTTTTTGTAAATATTTCAAATATTTTTGAAATATTTTGTAAATATTTCATCAATTAAGAATTTATTTTGGAAAAAATTAATGAGTGAGGGATACAATTTATTTATTTTTTCTAGATCACTAATCTGATGGCCCAGTGGTGTTAACTGAACAATCCAGATTTCCTCAGTGAATTGAAATGTCATCTCTATTATATATTAAATCACCAGGCCCACTTGAGACTATTTATACACTCTTTTTTTTCTATAATTTGACTATAATGTGTATAGGTGTGGACTTCTTTGGTTTTATCCTGTAAGAGTTTATTGAGTTCCACAGATGTATAGAGAAAAGGTTTTCATACAATTTGGGAAGTTTTTGATTATTATGTTTTCAAATATTCTTGCTGCCTTTCTTTCTTCTGTGATTTCTCTTATGTTTATGTTGGTATGTATGATGTTGTGCTATGTGTTTCTGAACTTCTTCATTTTTTCCTCATTTTTTTCTTTCTGTTCTTCCCTGCATTGTTAGGATCTTTTAGGCCAATATCACCTTCCCAACTACCCTTGAAATGTGCTATTGTTTTAGAGTTAATCTTTTGGCTAGGGATGGGGGACAGTTTCAATGGCTTTCCATTGGTTTTCTTCTCTATGATCTCTTCTATCCCAAATACCAAGGCCCCAATATGGGTGTTGAACTCACTCAGGAGCTAGGTGCACACTACATGTGAGCATTCTTTGAGTGGACTGACAGCTGGAGGATACTGACAGATACTGACAGATACTGACTTCCAGTATCTGGGGAAAAAGGCTCCCTCTTTACAGAGGACCTGTGTGGTGTATTTTTGTGTTTATCACATAATTTGATCTTATTCGCTAAAAACTTTGATGTGCATACCTGCATATAAAAACATACATATATTTCAGAAAATATGTAAGGAAGTACTATATTATAAACCATATAATTTAGGGAATGATTAAAACTACCTGTTTTTGTCTTAGTTTGGTTTCCTGCAGAAGCAAACTCCAATTTAAGGACTATCCAGGAAGCACAAATCAGTGACTGGGAAAAGTGAGACAGAGGAGGGAAAAAAACCCATAAAAGGTATGTAAATGAATGGCTTACTGGAGATCCATCTGACCAAAAGCCCTGAAAGAAACTGTATGGAATACATCTGAAGTTGTCCACCAGAAGGCAGGGAAATTGAAGCATTTATTCCCTTCCATCTCTATTGGTTGAGGATTATCCCTTGTGCTCTGCCAGTTCCAGTTTACACTCGCATTTAGTGGAGTTAGCTCTGGTGTTGCTGGAGAAAGTCCTCAGGAAGACACTAAGAGGTGCAAATTTTTGAGGCAAGAAGCTGTCACCATTTTGGAGCCATCTGTCACAGCTTCAGGTGACCTCAAGTGAACTGAGGGAATTGAGGCCATCAACAGTATCTGCTATAACTTTATAAGTGATTCTAGAAAGAAGTTTCCAAATATATTTGGAATAGCAAAATAACTTATGTAAATTTCCACAAGCTAGCTTTGGATAATGGCAGGAATAATTCAGATTGAAGGTCAATTTCAGATCTTGTACTAGGCAGATATATGATGTTACCAGCCAGAAATATGTGGGGACTTGAGCAGCTTGCCCATTTAAACCTTTTTCTTTCTTTCTTTCTTTTTTTTTTTTTTTTTGCTTCAGTAATCAAAGGAATGCTTGGTTTGGTCCAGCATCATGTCTTTAATATCTACTAGTCAAGACTCATTGAAAGACTGCCTTTTAATGCATAGATTCTCCATTCCATTTTCTTTTATGATTGAACGTAATTAAGGAAGCTTTCTTGATGACAGCATCCTTTAGAGAACTTTAAAGAAAGTCTGGTTTGTAGTGAACAAAACTTCTCAGGTCATTTAGTATGAAAGATAGACCCAATTGCCATAGTGGATTAATCAGGGGGACTAGAGAGAGAACACAGTTTGTTTTCCCACTGTATCATACCTGTGTGATCTATTTTCCATATCTTGGATTCAGGTAGGCTTGTTTTAAATACTTTCCTTATCTAAATTTTCACATGAGTACTTACACCTGTGAATGTGCATCACAGTGCCACATTGCCTAGGGAAGAGGGCAGCAAGCCTCCAAGATGTGTCATGATGTGCAGGAACCTTTGTGGTGTGACAAAGCTGCAGTTGGTAGAGATCCTAATGAATCTGGCATTCTTAACAAGGAAACTGCACATCTCCTGTTTCCTACCTACTATATTCCTTTCAACTCTATGAATGGAAAACTAAAGTTGTCCTCATTCTAGGGTCTTATCTGTAATCTTTGCCCACAAAAGGATGCAGGATAGCGTTGATCAAGAAGTAGAGAGGAGACAGAGTAAGTGTTACTGATTCAGAATGGTATTGTTTCTGAATTTGCCCAAGATTAGGGTCATCAATTGGGGTGAATGCTAACTCTTTCTACAGAGCAATAAAGTCCCTGAGTGGGGAATCTTCTGAGTTTCCAGTACTCTGTAAAATTTTTTAATCATGCCACCTTTTTTTTTTATAGGAAAAGCAGAGTGATATTTTGTGTGTGGAGTTCATAACTTAACAACATTCTCTCAGCAGAGTAAGGACACTTGCTCCATATGTTTGCTTTCATTATTAATAGCATGTTCACATTTCAGATGAATGTTATGCCAAATTAACCTAATTATGCATGGCATCTAATTTTCTGAGTGATAGGCAAGCCTTTAGGGGCTTTTTTTTTTTTTTTAATTGTGAAGAACACTCAAATTGCAGCTGTGAAGCTTTGGTAGGGATAAAAGTGAAAGAGAGAGAGATAACAATCTGGTGGATTTCCAAGAGGAATCCTCTAAAACAGGGAAAATCTATTGTCCTTTTTATTTAATAATCTCATCTAGGCATATGGGTTTGCATGAATATTACATCATTCAAAAACATCCTTTTCCAGACTTACTCCTTATTTCTTTCCTTTGTATCTTTGCTCCATCTCTGAATAACTATCCAAATCAGGTATTTTCCAAGTAGGTTTGCTTCAGTTGTTAACTGAAAACAATTGCTGATTGCTGCCAGGAGTGATGTTGAGAAAGACTCTGGGACTGTGCCTTATTTAACAAGAAACACAGTGTGCCCAATTTAAGATGTCTGCTCATATTTTCCCACCTTTTCACTGTTCTTGATCTATGGGACCCCAGTCCTACTCTTGTCATCATCTTTTCTCATTTGGACAGTGCCACTGCAATCCTAATTATGTCTCTGCTACCATGATTGTCTTTGCCCCACTCTTGCCTCTACACAGCTGCCAGATCCCCACTGAATCTCATTAGAAGCACCAGGACTTGACTGAGAAATTCTTCATTGAGTAGACTTGTCCTGTACATTGCAGGGTGTTTAGCATCCCTGAACCTCCCTAAATCCCAGTAGTATCCTCAAATCATTGTGACAACCAAAAATATCCCTACATGTTTCCAAATGTCTTCTGGGGATGGCCATACTGCCTCTGTTGAGAAAAATCCATTTTTTTCCATGTTAAGATAATGTAATGATAAAAAAATACCTAAAAGTGAATGTTTCTATGACTTCACATTTTACTTGGGTTAAATTCCAACTCTTCACCATGACTTTCAGACTCTGCTGTGTTTCAACCACTTTGACCTTGTATTTCAAGACCACATCAAGCTTTGATTCTTTTTAGTAGCTTTTCACCATATCTGTTTCTATGCCTGAGTGTCTGCCCCATCACCTCTCCCTAGCCCTAATTTTCACCTGTGGGCTCCTTCCCTTCCTTCAGGTCTCATTCGGCTTATCTATCAGCTCCTCAGACAGCCTTACTTGATTCTGATCACTTTATATAAGTAGGCTCTCCCACCCCTGTTTTCTTCCACCACTGCCTTCTATTTGTTACCTTTATAGCATTTTCTCAATTTGTAATCCTATATTCATTTATGTGTTGGCTTTACTCTTTGTCTTATGTCACTAGCTCCATAAGGACAGAGACAAAATCTATTTGGTTTATGACTTTATGACCTGGAAGATATCTGTAGATGGCTGGTGACTGTAGACACCTCTAATGGGTTTGAAGGGATATGCTACAGAGGGCAGCTAAGCTCATTTCCCAGATGTGTCTGGAGGATACCAAAAGCATTTCTACCTCAATTTGGTGCAGTAATACTTGGCTGTAGGAACAAATAGATGGTGCTCTGTTTCTAGTTACCAAAGTGTCTTAGACAGCCCTCAATAAGTGGCAAGGAAAAGAACTTCTGAATCTGAGTTTGGAAATAGCCAGGAGAGAGCTTTTGGGTCTGAAGGAGACATGTGGATGTCAGAGTCCCTGTGGATCCACTGCCTCTGCCATTCCAAGATTTAATGAGAACAATTGCCCTGTCCTTCACCTTTACCCTGGGATATCTGAGATCTGAGATCTCCAATCCAGAAAAAGAGAGTGGGCAGGAGAAAACACTGACTCTTCACCCTGAAATGTCTGAATTTAGCTGGGAGAGAATTAGTGTATCTAGAAGTAGCTAGGTTAAGTTTATGCACCAGGCAAAATGGAATTTAACCCCAAAACTGAGTTCAGTTATAGAAAGTTAAATTTTTGCACACTGAGCTTTGTGATGGAAAATTCATAGCATGTGTAATGATAATAAATGTTAATAGTGACTATTCTGATTTATACTCTATAGCAGTCACATCTCTTTGGTTCTTACAATGACACATTGAGGATATACTAGAGCTGGGCTCTGACTCTAGGTGTTCTTTTTTTGGCAGCTTGTCTCCTTGTTACTGGGCCTCGTGCTGCATCTTGGAGCTCTCAGGGGAGATTAGAAATTTATATCAAATAACATGAAGGCTGTCTGTCTTGGAATCCTGAGTTAGGTGTTTGCTTGCTTAAATAACCTATTGTGGGGATCTTTCCAGAAGAGATGAGTGGAGATCTTGGATCTGTGGATGGTATTTCCTTGAGTCTCCTGGGCTACCAGAAGCTCGAGATCTCTCGCCATTTCTCCTTGGTCTCACTCTATCAAGATGCAGGATCAGGGCTGCCTGTGCTTGGATGGGTTTCTAGCAGCCTCTCTGGCAGAAGGGTTTGAGACTGAGAGAGGTCTGTTGATAACTATGGGCTGAGGCTGTATTACAAACACCCATGTGTTCAACTCAGAGACTTGAAGGAGGCTCTTGAATTTCTCAGTACCTGTGTGCTCTGCATGGGGCCAGATGGGGCACTGCTCTGTGCAGGCCTCTCATCAGGCCATGAGAGCCTGTTACAGGCTGCTAGTTTTAGCACCAAATCTTACATGCTATTGTCAAGGGTCTCTCAAACTTGAGGTTGAATGCTGAAATTAATACTAACAGTGTTATCATCAAAAGGAATATTTAGTGAACATCTATTGTATGCCAGGCACCAAGATAAATCCTTTACTATATTAGCTCATTTAATTCTTGTAATAATGCAATATAGGAGATACCATCATTGCTTTCATTTCAGTGGTGATGATTTGATACTTAGAGATATTTGGAAATAATATCCAAAATCACACAGCTGCACCTTGGACTATCTGGCTTTAGAGTGGGATTCTAAATCACTGGGCCATACCTTACTATCATAATCATGGCCATCATGATTGCCCCTATATGTCAGGTACTGTGCAAAGTGCCTTATGACTAAAGGAAGCTCTAAAGTTATATATGGGGTATACCAGCAGACTTTCATAGGTAAGTCCACATCACTGCTAACAAAACCCTAGGGTCAATTGTTGACACCTGAGCTAGACTTATCAGCGTGAGCATCAGAGGTGTGAAGGTACCACAAAGGCATTGGCTGTCCTTCAAATTGTGATTGGACTTGTGCATTGTGCATTGGACTGTACTGTTATTCCTGTGGGCAGAGCAGAAGTTGCACATTCACTTGGGTCTCTGGATGAGGCTCTCATTGTCACTGAGGAATCTACAGCCAGGGCAATCCAGAATTGACTGATTTATCTCTGGAACCTGTTATTATTTTGCCTAGTAGGTATTGCTGTCTCCACTTGACAGATGGAGAATTTGAGGCCCCAAAACCTTAAGTGAGGTATCTGAAGATGTATAACTAGTAAGTGACAGCACTGAAATTTGTCTGTTCTGTACTGGTGCTCATGTTATCTCCATTCCTCTGGTGCTCAATTATTATCAATATTGGAAATTTTCCTCTTTCAATTTTCTTCCCTTCAGTATGATGACAATAAGACAGATCTAAGTGGCTTGGGAAGAAACCATTCCCTCACAACATATATATGCATGTCTTCTATGTGAGATTGTGATTAGAGCTATTTAAATAATATGTCCATATAGATTTCCCCTTTCTTTCCAAATCTGTCCCACAGAGGAAGTTAGGTGGTTAAAGTTTATTGGTATTCCAATGGTACAGTTTGCAGCAATGTTTTTCAGTTGATCAGAATTATCTGAGGCATTTTTGAAAAATACTCATGCCTGGGTCAACTCCAGAGTTTTGGCATGGATGGTGTAAGAGAAGAAATCTGTGTTTTTATTTTTTTCCACTTTTTAATTAAGCTTTTAGATTCCAATATAGTTAACATACAGTGTTATATTAATTTAAGGTGTACAATATAACAATTCAACAATTCTGTACATTACTCAGTGTTCATCATGAAAAGTGTAGTCTTTAATCCTCATCACCTATTTCACCTATCCCCCCATCCACTTCCCCTCTGGTAGCCATCAGTTTGTTCTCTATAGTTAAGAGTTAAGAGAAATTTGTGCTTTTAACAATCCATACCCTCCATATGTTTGGTAGCTACTTATGAAGAGGACAGAACCTTGGCTTATGAGCTTTGAGTCCTGGATTCCTAACAGAGTCTCCGTGATTTGCTTCATAACTTTATTTTTTTAATGTTTGTTATTTGTTTGCTTGCTTATTTATTTATTTATTCAAAAGAGAGAGAGAGAGAGAGAGAGAGAGAGAGAGAATCTCAAGCAGGATCCATGCTGTCAGTGCAGAGCCCGATGAGGGGCCTCAATCTCACTACGGGTGGATCAGGACCTGAGCTGTTATCAAGAGTATGACACTTAGTCATCTGAGTCACCCAGGCACCCTGCTTCATAACTTTAATTACATAGCATTTTCTGTGTCAAACTTTGTTTCCCCAACTATCAAATAAGGGTAATTGGAATAAATCAGTGGTCCCAAACAGGTTTCCTACAGGATTAATATTCCTGGCATATGTGTTCTCTTTGAGCTGTACAGAGGCAATATTAAAAATACTTCACACGTATAATGCAAATGCGGGTCATCAAGAAGATGCTGGCCGTGATGCTGAAATAAGATTCTTGAGGTGATTTGTTGGTTAGGATTTGTTGACTAATCCTTTAGTTACCAGATGATGGAACACACTGAGGTTTGTGGGGCAGACCAGGGATCCCAGGGTGGTGGTGGGAGTCATTTGGAGGACCTGGGATAATGACTACTTACCAATTCAAATGTAAGGATGTCACTATTTTAACAACCCTTACAGCAGAGCTGGTGAGTGCCAGATGACTACCAGCCTTACCTGTATAGTAATTTTGTTATTCTTTATTATTATCATTGGTTTTATTATTGTTAAAATATTAAATTAGTTACCAATACTTAAGTACAGGGGAACATTTAATTTATAAACCTGGATATACAGCTTGTCTTGGAAAAAAAATATCTGGACACACTGGTTCTGAACTTCTGCCTGGCAACAATTTCTTGTGGTTGAAAAGTGGTTGCTCCCTTTAACTCAGCAGGTATTCTCCATATCCTGACAGAGCCTGACCAGCCACTTCTTCCATTTATCCTCCCTGCTGGATTGTATAGACATTTGATTTTGTGGTTCCTTGCCTAATAAGGTCCTTTTCAGCCTTTAAGCTTAAGGGATTTTTTATTCTTTTGCTCTCCGATCCTGTTCCTGAATGAGGTGAAATGGGCAGGCAAGTAGGTGATGTACTGAAAACTGAACGCTGTAAGGAGTCAGTGATTTTAAGGTGAGATTTGAAGCCTATTAAAGTAGGTGACATCTCTTTAAGCTATAAATTGCCCCCTGTCAGGAGCTGGGGAGGTAGGCCTTGTTGCAGATTAATCCCAAGAATGTTTCATTAAAATCTCTGCGTATCCAGCAGTGGGAGGTGACATCCTGACTTGACTTTACTTTTTCCTGAGGTGACATGCCTGTCCTTTATGCCACAAACTATATCTACAGCTTCTCCCACTTTCAGCCGCAATTATAGGAGTGGCTTGTTGATTTGACTTTAATTCTGAGTTACCTCCTTGAGACTGTGTGCTGGCCGAGGTCTCTGCTTTCTGAAGTCTTGTTAAATGTCTGTCACAGAACTGACAACCTTGGAGGATTTCACACTAAAGAGCGAATCATCTCAGCCTTTGGAGTCCTGACTCAGACAGAAAAAAAAGGGCAGACATTACCTCTCATCTGGCAGCCTTTCCCCAAAGAACCTGATTCCCAAATTTTTTCTCATTTTCCTTATCTGAAATACAAAGGCCCCAGAACGTGATTTTGTTCAAGAATCGGATGTATTGCTGAGTCTGCTCAGTGAAGGGTGGGCTTTGTATTTTACACTGAATAACAACACTGGCAAAAATGATAATAATAATAATAATTAATAATAAATGCTTTCTTCCTTGTTTCCTCACTTATTGACTAAGCATCTATTACCAGACACATCATAGACTTACTGTCTTAAGAAAGAGGCTATCTTAGTGTGGGATGCTTCAGAAGCAAATACTGAGACAAGGATTCCAGTGCCAATAGTTTATTTTGGAGGTTCAGGAAACAGAGGAGTAGACAGGAGATATAGGGAAGGGAAGACAATCAGCAAAGGGTGTTCTATTAAGCCAGATGCCATACTAAACAACACAGTGAACTGAAGCTTAAACCTATAAGAGACTGAGAAAATATGTAAAACACACACCTCAGGATTATTCCTCCCAAGGGAAAAGGAGCTAGGGTATTTATATACCAATTTTAGAGGATCATTGGTTGAGAGCTTCTGGCAGAGGCTGTTAATTCCTTGGCACTTCAGCCTGCTGCATAGTAGCCTTCAGTTTCCAAGAAAAGCTCTCAGAACCTGAGATACAGAAGTTGGCTGAATTCCCTAAAATCATAGAATGAGAGGGATATAGGTGGGGCCCTGAAAATATCTGCTATAGAAAAAAAAACCTTAATTAAATATTAACTCAGGAAAACCCATAAAATGACAACAATGATAAGGATTCTAAGGAGAGATGCATTTAGTGGAAATCTGTTCTGGTCAGGTTTATTTTAATAAAAGCTTTACATATGTAATTTATTGAATCTTTTAAAACTCCATGAGATTGAATAACTTGCCAGTATGGGGCAGAGCCAAGACTTGAATCTAGGGTTCTATGTTGGAAACCGATGCTTAGTTGCCTACTTTGTTTTATCCACATATAAACTCATCTTCTCTTGGCAATATGTAGAGTGAAAATAGCAGACAACTGTGGTCAGAGAGAATTAAATAACAATGTAGATACACCCCAAGGGAAACCTTCTTTCAACTGAATGCAAACCTAACATGCCATCTTTGCATTCCAATTGTATTTTAAAAATAGTGGCTGTGCACATATTACAAAGGTGGAGAGGAGCCAGAGTACTTCCAGGGGAGAAGAAATCATCATTTTTGCCTCTATGTCTTTTCATGAACTCTTAGAGCAGATTCCCAACCCCCAAATGCCTAGGAAGCTAATAGAAGTATTTGGCCACAATTCCAAGGATTGCTGATTTTTATTTCATGAGCTGAACACAATTTTTCATGACTGATTATGAACTGGGTTCCAATGTTGTTATTATATAACCAACAAAATATTTGGTAACAATGTATCCAAAGAAGTATAGTGCCAGAGAATTAGGGCCAAGTGGAATGTCATGTTTCATAGTAAAAATAAATCCATCTCTGGACACGGACATTTCAAGAGAACAAAAATTTGGTTTGGATGTTACCCCAAACTGGATAGCTTAATGGACATAAAGGAGATACTTAATGGATTTTTTCCTGGATAAAAAATGATCAGCTAAGAGTTAATTAGAGATTTCAACCCATGGGAAGGGCAGCTTGAAGAGAACCAAGGTCATTCATGCCTGTTTGTCTATGAACAGACAACAGCTTAGTTGTCTAAATGTTTTACTGCTTGTTTTAAATTCAGCAAGTGTTTACTGTGTGTCCAAGTTTTTCTTAAAGCTAACTTATCATCTTACTCAGGTGGTACTGAGGACTTTGAGATTAGCATCAAATGCTCGTTATTTGCAATGTTTTTATTTGAAAGTAACAAGAAATTATGACTAGTTTTTGACAAGCTGAATCCTACATTCAGCTGTATGATTTTTTTAAAATAGTACATGGGTTAGGCTTGAGAAGACCTAAGTTTGACTGGCTCCCCTATTTGTAGCCTATATGAATTTTAAAAGAGCACTTTCACCGTTAGGCTTTGTTTCTTCATCTGGATGATGGTGAAACTAGGAGGTCTCTAAACTCACTTCCTCTAAAAGTCTGTGAGACATATTTCTTTCCTACCTTTTCCTTCTCTGACTCCCTTAGGCCGTGGTATCCAGAATGGACTGCATAAGGAAAAGAAGAGGCTAGGCTGCCTGACGTGGTGATGCAGGTGTGAACTGATGACAATGGGAAAGGAGATAAAAGAGAGATCAAAGGGAAGTTTAGAAAGCAGAATCAGATAGCTGGTGTGTATGTGTGTGTGGCTTGAGGGTAGGGAGGTGGGTGGGTGGTACCTTTCCAAAGAGATATGGGATCCAGGAAGCAAGTTATCTTTAGAAGAAAAGGTGATGTGTTAAGTCCTGGGAGTACATGAGTCTGGCTTTCTTACTAAGCTTCAGGAAAGTCACTCAACCACCAGGAACTTTATTTTCCAGATTTTCTATAAAGTAGAAATAAGATTAGAAAAGAACCTGAGACTCTAGGAAGATGGCGGTGTAGGAGGACGCTGGGCTCACCGCGTCCTTCTGATCACTTAGATTCCACCCACTCCTGCCTAAATAACCCAGAAAACCACCAGAAGACTAGCAGAACAGATTCTCCAGAGCCAAGCATAGACGAGAAGCCCACGGAAGAGGGTAAGAAGGGTGGAGAGGCAGTGCACATTACACGGACTGGCGGAAGGGAGCCAGGGTGGAGGGGCAGCCCACCAGCCAAGCAGAGCCCCGAGTCTGGCTTGCAAAAGCGGAGGGGCAAGAAGGAGTGTGTTAGGACAGCAAACGGGACTTAACATCTGGAAGGTTATAAGCTAACAGCTCTGCTTGGAGAGCAGGAGGGCTGGAGGACAATGGGAGGGAGAGTTATTGAGCCCCGGATGACAGAGCTCAGCTTGGTGGGGAATAAAGGTGCTCGCCAGCGCCATCTCCCTCGCCCATTCCCCAGCCAAAATCCCAAAGGGAGCCAGTTCCTGCCAGGGAACTTGCTTGCACCGCGAAAACACCCAACACTGTGCTTCTGCGGATCCATCACTCTGGCAGCAGGTCTGACTCCCTCCCAGTGCCACAGATCCCCTCCCAAAGCAGATCACCAAAGGAAAAGCAAGCTGAGCCTGCCCCTCCCACCCCCCTGCACCTTGCCGATCCACCCCAGCTAATACGCCAGATCCCCAGCACCACAAGCCTGGCAGTGTGCAAGTAGCCCAGATGGGCCATGCCACCCCAGTGAATCCCTCCCCTAGGAGAGGGGAAGAGAAGGTACACACCAGTCTGACTGTGGCCCCTGTGGTGGGCTGCGGGCAGACATCAGGTCTGACTGTGCCCCGCCCACCAACACAAGTTATTCAAGACAGCACAGGGGAAGTGCCCCGCAGTTCCACACCACTCCAGGGACTATCCAAAATGATGAAACGGAAGAATTCCCCTCAAAAGAATCTTCAGGAAATAGCAACACCTAACAAACTGGTCAAAAATGATTTAAATATAACAGAGAGTGAATTTAGAATAATAGTCATAAAATTAATTGTTGGGCTTGAAAACAGTACAGAGGACAGCAGAGAATCTATTGCTACAGAGATCAAGGGACTAAGGAACAGCCAGGAGGAGTTAAAAAATGCCATTAATGAACTGCAAAATAAAATGGAGATGACCACAGCTCGGATTGAAGAGGCAGAGGAGAGAATAGGTGAACTAGAAGGTAAAATTAAGGAAAAAGAAGAAGCTGAAAAAAGAGAGATAAAAAAATCCAGGAGTATGAGGGGAAAATTAGAGAAGTAAGTGACGCACAAAAGAGAAATAATATAAGCATAATTGGTATTCCAGAGGAGGAAGAGAGAGGGAAAGGTGCTGAAGGTGTACTTGAAGAAATAATAGCTGAGAACTTCCCTGATCTGGGGAAGGAAAAAGGCATTGAAATCCAAGAGGCACAGAGAACTCCCTTCAGACGTAACTTGAATTGATCTTTTGCACGACATATCATAGTGAAACTGGCAAAATACAAGGATAAAGAGAATATTCTGAAAGCAGCTAGGGATAAACGTGTTCTAACATATAAAGAGAGACTGATAAGACTCGTGACCGATCTCTCTACTGAAACTTGGCAGGCCAGAAAGGAATGGCAGGAAATCTTCAATATGATGAACAGAAAAATATGCAGCCGAGAATCCTTTATCCAGCAAGTCTGTCATTTAGAATAGAAAGAGAGATAAAAGTCTTCCCAAACAAACAAAAAATGAAGGAATTCGTCACCACTAAACCAGCCCTACAAGAGATCCTAAGGGGGATCCTGTGACACAAAGTACCAGAGACATCACTACAAGCATGAAACCTACAGACATCACAATGACTCTAAACTCATATCTTTCTATAATAACACTGAATGTAAATGGACTAAATGTGCCAACCAAAAGACATAGGGTATCAGAATAGATAAAAAAAAAAAAAGACCCATCTATTTAGTGTCTATAAGAGACTCATTTTAGACCTGTGGACACTTTCAGATTGAAAGTGAGGGGATGGAGAGCTATTCATCATGGTACTGGAAGTCAAAAGGGACCTGGAGTAGCCATACTTATATCAGACAAACTAGACTTTCAATTAAAGGCTGTAACAAGAGATGAAGAAGGGCATTATATCATAATTACAGGGTCTATCCATCAGGAAGAGCTAACAATTATAAATGTCTATGCGCCGAATACGGGAACCCCCAAATATATAAAACAATTACTCACAAATATAAGCAACCTTATCGACAAGACAGTGGTAATTGCAGGGGACTTTAACACCCCACTTACAACAATGGATAGATCATCTAGACAGACAGTCAATAAACAAGGGTCCTGAATGATACATTGGATCAGATGGACTTGACAGTTATATTTAGAACTCTGCATCCGAAAGCAACAGAATATACTTTCTTCTCGAGTGCACATGGAACATTCTCCAAGATAGATCACATACTGGGTCACAAAACAGCCCTTCACAAGTATACAAGAATTGAAATTATACCATGCATACTTTCAGACCACAACGCTATGAAGCTTGAAATCAACCACAGGAAAAAGTCTGGAAAACCTCCAAAAGCATGGAGGTTAAAGAACACCCTACTAACGAATGAGTGGGTCAACCAGGTAATTAGAGAAGAAATTTAAAAATATATGGAAACAAACGAAAATGAAAACACAACAATCCAAACACTTTGGGATGCAGTGAAGACAGTCCTGAGAGGAAAATATATTGCAATCCAGGCCTATCTCAAGAAACAAGAAAAATCCCAAATGCAAAATCTAACAGCACACCTAAAGGAAATAGAAACAGAACAGCAAAGACAGCCTAAACGCAGAAGAAGAAGAGAAATAATAACAATTAGGGCAGAAATAAACAATATAGAATCTAAAAAAAAAAAAAAACTGTAGAGCAGATCAACGAAACCAAGAGTTGTTTTTTTGAAAAAATAAACAAAATTGATAAACCTCTAGCCAGTCTTCTCAAAAAGAAAAGGGAGATGACCCAAATAGATAATATCATGAATGAAAATGGAATTATTACAACCAATCCCTCAGAGATACAAGCAATTATCAGGGATTACTGTGAAAAACTATATGCCAACAAACAGGACAACCTGGAAGAAATGGATAAATTCCTAAACACCCACACACTTCCAAAACTCAATCAGGAGGAAATAGAAAGCTTGAACAGACCCATAACCAGTGAAGAAATTGAATCAGTCATCAAAAACCTCCCAACAAAGAAGAGTCCAGGACCAGATGTCTTCCCAGGGGAGTTCTACCAGACGTTTAAAGCAGAGATAATACCTATTCTTCTCAAGCTAGTCCAAAAAATAGAAAGGGAAGGAAAACTTCCAGACTCATTCTCTGAAGCCAGTATTACTTTGATTCCTAAACCAGACAGAGACCCAGTAAAAAAAGAGAACTATAGGCCAATATCCCTGATGAATATGGATGCAAAAATTCTCAATAAGATACTAGCAAATCGAATTCAACAGCATATAAAAAGAATTATTCACCATGATCAAGTGGGATTCATTCCTGGGATGCAGGGCTGGTTCAACATTTGCAAATCAATCAACGTGATACATCACATTAAAAAAAAAAAAAAAAAAAGAACCATATGATCCTGTCAATCGCAGAAAAAGCAGTTGACAAAATTCAGCATCCTTTCTTAATAAAAAACCTCAAGAAAGTCGGGATAGAAGGAACATACTTAAAGATCATAAAGGCCATTTATGAAAAGCCCACAGCTAACATCATCCCCCATGGGGAAAAACTGAGAGCTTTTTCCCTGAGATCAGGAACATGACAGGGATGTCCACTCTCACCGCTGTTGTTTAACATAGTGTTGGAAGTTCTAGTAGCAGCAATCAGACAACAAAAGGAAATCAAAGGAATCAAAATTGGCAAAGATAAAGTTAAACTTTCACTTTTTGCAGATGACATGATATTATACATGAAAAATCCGATAGACTCCACCAAAAGTCTGCTAGAACTGATACATGAATTCAGCAAAGTCGCAGGATACAAAATCAATGTACAGAAATCGGTTGCACTCTTATACACTAATAGTGAAGCAACAGAAAGACAAATAAAGAAACTGATCCCACTCACAATTGTATCAAGAAGCATAAAATACCTAGGAATAAACCTAACCAAAGATGTAAGAGATCTGTATGCTGAAAACTATAGGAAGCTTATGAAGGAAATTGAAGAAGATATAAAGAAATGGAAAAACTTTCCCTGCTCATGGATTGGAAGAATAAATATGTCAAAATGTCAATACTACCCAAAGCTATCTACACATTCAGTGCAATCCCAATCAAAATTGCACCAGATTTCTTCTCGAAACTAGAACAAGCAATCCTAAAATTCATATGGAACCACGAAAGTCCCCAAATAGCCAAAGTAATTTTGAAGAAGAAGACCAAAGCAGGAGGCATCACAATCCCAGACTTTAGCCTCTACTACAAAGCTGTCATCATCAAGACAGCATGGTATTGGCACAAAAGCAGACACATAGACCAATGGAATAGAATAGAAACCCCAGAACTAGACCCACAAACGTATGGCCAACTAATCTTTGACAAAGCAGGAAAGAATATCCAATGGACAAAAAGACAGTCTCTTTAACAAATGGTGCTGGGAGAACTGGACAGCAACGTGCAGAAGAATGAAACTAGACCACTTTCTCACACCATTCACAAAAATAAACTCAAAATGGATAAAGGACCTGAATGTGAGACAGGAAACCATCAAAACCCTAGAGGAGAAAGCGGAAAAGACCTCTCTGACCTCAGCTGTAGCAATTTCTTACTTGACACATCCCCAAAGGAAAAGGAATTAAAAGCAAAAATGAACTACTGGGACCTCATGAAGATAATAATCTTCTGCACAGCAAAGGAAACAACCAACAAAACTAAAAGGCAACCAACGGAATGGGAAAAGATATTTGCAAATGACATATCGGACAAAGGGCTAGTATCCAAAATCTATAAAGAGCTCACCAAACTCCACACCCAAAAAATAAATAATCCAGTGAAGAAATGGGCAGAAAACATGAATAGACACTTCTCTAAAGAAGACATCCAGATGGCCAACAGGCACATGAAAAGATGCCCAACGTCACTCCTCATCAGGAAAGTACAAATCAAAACCACACTCAGATATCACCTCACGCCAGTCAGAGTGGCTAAAATGAACAAATTAGGAGATTATAGATGCTGGAGAGGATGTGGAGAAACAGGAACCCTCTTGCACTGTTGGTGGGAATGCAAACTGGTTCAGCCGCTCTGGAGAACAGTGTGGAGGTTCCTCAAAAAATTAAAAATAGACCTACCCTATGACCCAGCAATAACACTGCTAGGAATTTACCCAAGGGATACAGGAGTACTGATGCATAAGGGCACTTGTACCCCAATGTTTATAGCAGCACTCTCAACAATAGCCAAATGATGGAAAGAGCCTAAATGCCCATCAACTGATGAATGGATAAAGAAATTGTGGTTTATATACACAATGGAGTACTACATGGCAATGAGAAAGAATGAAATATGGCCCTTTGTATCAACGTGGATGGAACTGGAGAGTGTGATGCTAAGTGAAATAAGCCATACAGAGAAAGACAGATACTGGTTTTCACTCTTATGTGGATCCTGAGAAACTTAACAGAAACCCATGGGGGAGAGGAAGGAAGAAAAAAGAAGAGAGAGTGGTTAGAGTGGGAGAGCCAAAGCATAAGAGACTCTTAAAAACTGAGAACAAACTGAAGGTTGATGGGGGGTGGGAGGGAGGGGAGGGTGGGTGATGAGTATTGAAGAGGGCATCTTTCGGGATGAGCACTGGGTGTTGTATGGAAACCAATTTGACAATAAACTTCATATATTTAAAAAAATAGAAAAGTACCTACATTTTGTAAGGATTATATTTCACTTTATGTGAGAATGCTATACAAACCAGCAGTATTCTTCAGGTATGAAGGTTTATTTTTATTACAGTGTGAACTTCAGTCTGTTCAGTGTGGGAGGATCAAGTCAGGAGACTAGAATTTGAGTCTAGTCTTTGCCTCTTGCTAGTACTTGCATAGTACTGGGGTAAAACAGTGTCCATTTGGGGATTTAATTTACTCCCTTACCACCACCCTTCTCCCATCTACATAATGAATGTCCTGGCAATTTATGGTCTGAGTGTGACTTGAGTATATATATTATGCTTGAATCACAGTTTTTTAAAAAGCAAATTATTTGGCAACACTTAAAGACTGGTTTCATCTTGAATCGCCATTCCTACGTGCAGTGTTCAGCAGACAGTAAGTGGAAGCTTCTCACATAGGCAGGGCCTCCACTGCACCCTGGTACCCACCACTCCCACTGTGCCTGCTCCCTGAAGTTGGGAGTCATTGTTTATTTTTCATTGTACTTGTGCTGCTTCTCTCCTCACTCCTGACCCCTTCACTAATTCATGTTACCTTCTTGGCTTTGCATGTTTTTGGAATTGTGAACCTCTAAATATATGGTCTTGTCTAAAGTCACAACTGTCTTTTAAAATTCTGCAATTCTGTCTCTAAAGATCCTACAGCTGGCTTCTTACAGAATTGGAATATCTGAAAATGGTCCAATGCCACGTTTCTGAAGTGAATGACTGCTTCCTGATGATGCTCCATCAAAAGTCACTTGTTCCACTTACATAGGTTGCTAGTTTAAAGCACAGAATATAGAGGAATAAACTAGACAGGCGCTTCACTTATATTCTCCATTCTTTTTAAACCAGACAGCTCTAACTCAACCTGGCTTTGGTGGAAGAAAGAATTTATGGAGTTACATGATGACCAAAAACACTAGAGTCAGTTGAACTCTTGATCCAGAGGCTCAAAAAATGTCACTGAACTCAGTTTCTCTCCGTTTCTTGGCCATTCTTTTCCAACTTGGCTACATGATCAAACTCTACAAATGGCAATATGGCTACCAAATCCCTTATTGTTTAAGGTTCAAGCCTAGTGGAAAAAAGAGGATGTCTTTCTTCCTAAAATACACACTAAAGTACCATCGTCTTTCTCTGGCCCTGACTAAATCAGGTGTCTGTCTTTTAATCAATTGCCATGGCCTGGGGGAATGTGATGTACTGGCTGGTCAGTCCTGTTTCCCATGCTTCCTCCTGCAGCCAAGTCAATTCCACCAATCGTTCATGGACTGAGAGTGGGAAGAGGTTGTTTCCTAGAGGAAATTTTTTGGCAGAATTATTCCAAGAAGAGAGAATGGGTGTTATATGGATGTTGTGTATCAAAACCAATATATATCCTGCCACTATATATGAGTCTTCTGCCTAGAAAAAGTGATCAGAAGATTGCAAGTACTTAGAAACCACTTTCCTTAAAGGTGAGGGAATCATAGCACTTGAATCACTAGCAAAGCATTAAGTTATTCATAATAGATATAAAATTGTTAAAAATTTAGTAAGCCATTTTTAAGCAGCACCAAATGAACTTTTTGATATTGGGAAAACTGAGAGATATTTTTAATGTTTCATTTTTCAGCAGATTGTTTTGACAGGTGTTGATAGCCATGGAGTTGACTTCCTTTAGAGAGATTTCACATAAAAGATAGCGATGAAGATGGTAGCACAATATTTGACATAGCCCTCAATGAATGTTAAATTCTCTATGCCTCATATGCACACATACTTTCACTCACTAATTTATACATTTAATGAAAGTTCATTTTGGACACTTAATCTTTGTCAGGCATTATTCTAGGGCCATCTCTTCTGTGAAGAGATAGATAGTAAATATTTTAGGCTTTGAAACTATACATTATCTCCACCACATATTCTTCCTCTTCTTTTCTCCCAGCTACTTAAAAATGTACAAACAATTCTTAGTTATTGAGTCATACAAAACAACAGGCAGTGGGTTGGATTTGGTGTGCAAGTGTAGCTACTGGCCACACCTAAACTCTAGATGGCATGGATTCTTTATTGAATAAAACATGAAAATCTCTGCCCTTATGAAATCTCAATTCTAGTGTAAATTTAATTCTCAGAAAAATATTAACATAGATATCATATTAGCATTTTTTTTAGAAATAAGGGAAAAAACAAGTAATTTGTCCCAAATCACAAAGCTTGTAAGAAGAAGAGCTGGGCTATAAACCAAGCTTCGACTCCAAAGATTACACTTCTAACCCTTGTGTTTTACTCTTGTCACTTGCTGTACCTTTCTCCATGGTGAACCTGGAACATCTGGCTTCAAGTCAATTAATTAAGCACAGAAAATGGAGAAATTATGTGTGTGAGGCACTGTCCTAAGCGCTGAGGAATTATGGTGAACAAGACCTCTGTGATTTTGCATATGGGTTGTGTTTGATACCTTAAAGGGCGACAGAAATGTCTAGGAAGATCTTTGAAAAGACAAAGAGCCAGGGCTAAATCCTGAGGAACTTTGATATGTAAATCTGGGTGGAGAAGATGGTGCACCTATGAGAAAGAGACTGAGAAATCATAGAAAAGCCAGCCACAGTCACAGAAGCTAGGGGAAAATGGCAAACGTTTCCAAAAGGCCATGTGAATGGGGACTAAAATGTAGCCACTGGACTTAGAAACATGGAAGGAAGCCCGTAGTGCCTTTGGTACAAGTTCTTTTGGTAGAGTTGTGATAATAAGGCCAGTTTTTAGTAGATCAAGGAGAGAATAGGGGTGACAGGAGATGCGAGTAGTGTATGTAGACACCTCAAATCCTTTTGAAGATAGATTGTGAAGGGGAGGAGAAGAATAGGACAAGTGCCAAAGGGGAAGGTGTATAGTTTGTTTGTTTGTTTTAATATGAGAGAGACTAAAGCATTTTTGAATGTTTATAGGATGTATACAAAGAAGGGGATGATGAAGATACAGGAGGGGTGGAGAACAGTGGAGTCAGTGGGGTCCTTTAGACGGTGAAAGAGTTGAGGTTCATAGCACAAGCTCAGGAGTAGGCCTTTCATATTTATGAGGAAGGACTTCTTCCTCAGTTGAAAGAGAACAGAAAGAGAAGCACTGATGCAGTAAGGTTTATAGATTTGGTAGATGGGAGATGAGAGAATTTCCATCTAATGGCTTCTATTTTTTTTTTCCTGAGAATGACATATTTCTCTAAAATCAAGGGTTATTTCTCCTGGGCCCAGATGTCTGAAAGGATTTAGTTCAACTTGCATAAGGTAAGAGAAAGAGACACCAAGACAAACACATGCAAATTGTCAACTACTCTTATTCTCTGCTGGAAATAATCCTCCTCATGAGTTTGGCAGCTTGTTCTTAAAAAAAAGAAAAAAAGAAAGAAAAAATATGATCAAAGCATGGTATGCTCATGTCATAGGACTAAATAGGCTGACAGCACTTAGAATGTTTACATTGTTGGGGCGCCTGGGTGACTCAGTCGGTTAAGTGTCTGACTTCCGCTCAGGTCATGATCTCACAGTTTGTGAGTTCAAGCCCCACATCGGGCTCTGTGTTGACAGCTAAGAGCCTGGAGCCTGTCTCGGATTCTGTGTCTCTCCTCTCTCTGCCTCTCCACCACTTGTGCTCTCTCTCTCTCTCAAAAATAAATAAAATGTAAAAAAAAATAAAATAAAGGATGTTTACACTGTTTGTCAGAAACAGTGAGCCAGGTGTCTAACATCCAAGGTCCTGGCAAAAGAATTCTTACTGCATGAGTCCCCTTGAGTCAGATTTGCAAGAATGTGTAAAGGAACTCATCTATAACAAGTACAAAACCTAATGCCCAAGCCAGGCATATGCAGTCTTCACTGGACTGATCCACCCATGCTGCTTACAGCTCTATCCATCTGTCTGTCACATGGATCACCTCATTGGCAGGTAAGAAATAAAATATTTCTGATGAATTCAAAAGTGACTCCTACTAATATTAAGACTGGTTTTACCCCTTTGAAAGTCAAACACTGAAGGTTAGTTCCTTATATTTTTCACATCACCTAATCTGAACTGTAATTCTGTTAGATACAAAAATAGAAAAAAAATAAAATTAGTTTTATGTCCCCTTCTGCATTGTTTCTTGATTTTATGGTAAAAAGTGCAGGGTACAAAGAACAAAGCTCCTAGGAATTAAAGGAACAGGGGCTTTAGCCATGTAAATCATAGAGTCCTAAAGTTAGGATCTCAGAGGTCCTTGGTTGAAGTTTTTCTTGATGTAGGAATCCCCTTTTCATCAGTCATCCTTGGGCTGACTGTATCAGTGAAGGGGCATTCACTGATTCAGTGAAAGGGTCTGTCTTTCCATCCTTAGAGGGCTTTGATAGTAATGGAATTCTTCATGTGGAGTCACTTGTTTTCCTATAACTCACTATAATTCCTATAATTCTGTGCTGTTGAGTTATGTGGAATAAATTAAATCCCCTTTATACATAATTTAAAAGTTATTTTTATGGAGTGACTGGGTGGCTCTGTCAGTTAAGTGTCCAACTTCAGCTCAGGTCATGATTTCACAGTTCATGGGTTCAAGCCCCGCATTGGACTCTGTGCCAACAGCTCAGAGCCTGGAGGCTGCTCCAGATTCTGTGTCTCCCTCTCTTTCTCTGCCCTTTACCCTCTCACACACACACTCCCTCTCTCTCTCTCAAAGATGAATCAACATTTTAAAAAATTAAAAAATAATAAAGGTTATTTGTATTATTCATTCATTCTTTTGTTTGTTTATTTATTGAGAGAGAGAGAGTGCACGAGCAGGGGAGGGGCAGAGAGAGAGGGAAAATCTCAAGCAGGTTCTGCACTGACAGCACAGAACCCAACATGGGGCTTGAACTCATGAAACTGAGATCACGGCCTGAGCTGAAATCAAGAGTTGAATTCTCAACTGACTGAGTCACCCAGGTGCCACTACCTTACACAGAGTTTATACTCTTATATTGGAAAAAAATATATCTTGGCCTTCATGCAGTATAGCATAGCAATTGAGAGCATAGGGATGTGAATCACTCAGAACCTGAGTTTGAGTTACATCACAGCATTTATGGGTGGTGTGACTTTAAGACAAATTATTTATTTTCTCAGAATATTAGTTTCACATTTATAAAATGGCATGTCTAGTGCCTGCCTTATAATACTATTGGATGGCTTGAGTTTTATAATGAACATAAAGGCCACAATACAGTGCTCTGGAGTCAGAGACTCCATATGCAACAATATATTCTCCATTTCCCTGTTGAGTGACCTTGGGAAAGTTGTTTTATCCCTTGGTGCATCTGCTTCCTCAAAAGATGTTGTGGCCCACTTCATGAGGTTATTGAAAGGTTAAATGTAAGCTGCTTAGATCCATGCCTGGCATATAGTAAGTAATCAATAAATATTTAATATTTATTAATAATTACTGATCTAATTATGTTAATTATAAAGCAACTAATAATTCATAATAATTAATACCATACTATTATTTACATATTACTGGCACCTGGTTCTTTTGTCTTCAACTAGACATTCAGCAGGTATGATATCTGGAGTAATTTGTTATACAGCAATAGATAACCAAATACAGCATCCTAATTGGACTTCCCACACCCACTCTTGCTGTCCTTCACACTGCAGCCAAAATTTGCAGATTTACTAACACATAAGTCTGATTATTGCTTAGCCCTTTTCAATGACTTTCCATTGCCTTATTATAAAACCCAATGTTCCCAACATTTGCTCAAAGATCCTTTTTGACTGACTTTCCAACCTAATCTACTACCATTTCTCTCTTTGGACTTTGTATTCTCCCAGGGAATCCTTTTCAGTTTCTCCTGGCCCCATGTTCCTTCTCACCTCCATGCTTTTGCACTTGCTGTGTCACCTGCCAGAAGCTTCCTTTATCTTTACCCTTTACATGGTTACCTAATTGGCATCTTTTATGTTTTAGCTTAATTATCACTCCTCAACGAAATCTTCCTTTTCTGACCCAGCCCTATAGACCAGGTTAAGAGCTGCTCTTCTTACTTCCATAGCACCCTGTAATTTCTCTATTATAGCACTGGTTTTAGTATGAAGATTTCTTTGCTTATTTTTTTACTCTTTCAGCTTGAAAGTCTGTGATGTCAGGGACTCTCTGCTCCTTGTTCTTCCCTCAGCACCTAGCACAGGCCAGGAACATAGAAGGAGCTCACTGAATAGCTGTTGAATGGGTAAAGTTTAGTTTCTTCCCAAGGGTAATTGGTTGTTTAAGTATTTTATGGACACCTCAAACTCAACTTGTCCTATACTGATAGAGACCTGAGCCTTCAAGTTTTAGTTGGCTAGGTCTCTCTGTGACTTTCTCCCCTCAACTTCAACTACAGGGGAGCTATAGTCTTTGGGTAAGGTAGTATTGGAAATAAGACAGAATATTTTGGATAGAAAAAATTGCCTCCCCTTTCCTGTGAAATACTGAACGTTGTTTGAGGGGAATGGCAGAGAGTGGTAGTCTCTGACCATTTTCCACCACCAAGAAGGGACTTTTCATTTCTACAACATTCCAGGCCCACTGAGGCAGAGAATGCCAAATGAGATATCTGACCAGAAATGCAGTTTCAACAAATACTTTCCTTTCTTCAGGATTTTTTATTTCATGAAAAGTTGGTCTTAGTTGTGGCTTATGTGGAGGACTTGGGAGTATGTGAAATAGTACCAGTTCTGAAGTTAATCTGAAGTTAATCTAAAGTTAATCTTCCAATAAAACTCTACCAGCACGTCATGGTGGCCAGCATTTATAAACCAGAATAAACAATTTCCACAATATGTGACACTTAATGAAGATTGCTAGGGACAGTGCAATTGGGATTTTATATGGAGTGTTAATATTTTATGTACTTATAAGAATAGCTGATAATTAACATACAAGCAGATCCAAAATTGTGTGTGTTGAGGCTGAACCAGGAGATTACTTATGTGTGAGGCAGGTCACCCTGTGTTGTGCCTTGATTATTTTCCAAATCCAAATAACCCTCAATGTGTAGATGCATTGGATCTGACACTTGGCCTTGTCTATGTCATAAAAGAGTTTATGAAACACATTAAAGAGATGGCACAATGTTGCTATGTTGTAGATAGCAAAGGCATGGGCAGGGTGATGGGGAAGGATTACCACTACTGATTAGGTTATGAAAGAAAGCTGGCCTATGACATGGTCTACAATTTCTGGTAATTAGGGGATATGTGGGAGTGTTGATCAACTTTGCCTTTCTGAGTAAAATGTAGATGTGTGGGCCTTGTGCCCAGAAGATACAGCTGGTCTCAATATAATGTAGAACAATTTCCTGTTAACATGGACAACCTACATTTGAATATGCAGATATAATCTTAATAATAATGATTACAGTTTTTATTCCACCCATCTATTAATTTGATAATTCATTCAATATTAGATTTTTACTAAATATTAAAATAGCACATGATGATTAACTGTACGCATTAGTCAGCATAGGCTAAGTTAAAAAAAAATGACCCCTAAAATTTCAATTCATTTTAAGTTCATGTCCATCATGGGTTGACTTTGGCTATCCTGCATCATCTTCATTCCAGGACCAAGGCAGAAAGAGCAGCTATTACCTGATGCATGCTGGCTTCATGATCTATTGCAGGCCATGTATTGACACTCAAAACTCTGTTCAGAAGTGGCCACTGTCATATCAGTAGTCAAAGTAAATCACAATGCCCCCAGGTGTCAGTGGAGTGAGATGTCTCATCCTCCTTTAATCCCTCTGTCTGGTAGTAGGAAAGTGAATATTTTGAAAAAATAATACAGTTTACATTAAAGTAAGCAGGAGGAATTTGGATGAAGAATTCTAAATGACAGAAAGATTGGTTTGATGAATGGTTTGACTTATTTCACAGGGAGACTTCATGGAATGTGAAGAACTGAAATAGATCTTCCAAGAAGTGAGTTTTATAAGAAGCATTCCCTTTTTTTTTCCAGAATAGTGGTAACTCCCTGCTCTGACCCCTCCCAGTACTGATTTCCAGGATTTACCCAGAATGGGTTTTGTGGAAGCACAAATATTCTGTTTTCCTTAGTGCATAGCCACAGATAGGGAGCTGAAGACTTTTAAAAACAACTTTTTCCTGAAACTCGCAAGTCAAATGCTGAGTGTGCTACTCTACTGGGATCATATTATTTGCCTCATTTATGCAAAATTTTCATACTTGCAAGCAATTCACTACTACAGGAAGTAAAGTCATGAATTCTTATACTACTAAATTTAATTAAAGTTGCTCATTGCTGATACCCAGTGTAAAACTGTTACACTTTATTAGTCTTCCTACAGAAAAAGTGATGAGAGCACATGTTGGGATTTTATGTATACTTCATATAAAACAAAGAAGCCAGTATAATTAGACAGTAATTTGTAACTTCCAATGTAAACATTTTAGGAGCAGTAGTATCAAAAGTGAGTGCTAATTAGAGAGATGTTAGAAAAAATATGTAAGTGGTAACAGATTGACAAGCCATACCAAACAGCAGGCTATTTATAACTCCATGCTGTTTTTAAATTCTATTTTGTTTAATAGTCTTTGGACAACTCATAAGAGGGGAGAGCTTCACAACTTGATTTGCAGTTTAATTTCTGTAAATACGGCTAAACCTTGCAGACATGATTGCAATGCAGCTAGCTGTGATAATTAAAAATGTATTATTACCTGGATGACTTCCTGTGTCATTTGAGATTCTAATATCTTTTTTGTTACATCTCCCCAAAGAGAAGATAAATCCAAGCATTATTTAATTATGTTTTTTACAATAAAAGTGACTTTAATCAGCAACCTCTCAGGAGCTCTTGCCTTGTAGTAATTTATTCAAACAATAAAAAAGTCAAGAAATATTTATGTGAAAGGGAGGGGGTGGTGAGGCACTTACTTGGGCTCCTGTTGACACTGTGGACACCTAACCTCTAGTTTCATTAGAAAAGGTGAAAATGATTTGGTGCCAATTATATAGACTTCTTCTGGATTTCTCAGAAAAAAATTTAAAAAATTGTCTTCTTTGGGTAAGGAGAGATGAATCACTCTTTTTTCTTCCTTTCCCTCCCCCATGGTCTTCTTTGACTACTGTTGATAATGCTGCTATAGACATTGAAGTGCGTGTGTCCTTTTGAATTAGTATTTTTGAATTCTTTGTGTAAGTACCTAGTAGTGTAATTGCTGGATCTTAGGGAAGTTCTATTTTTAAATATTTGAGGAAACTTCATACTGTTTTCCACAGTGGCTACACTAGTTTCCACTTCCACCAACAGTACAAGAGGGTTTCTTTTTCTCCACATCCTCACCAACACCTAATGTTTCTTGAGTCTTTTATTTTGGCCAGTCTGACAGATGTGAGGTGATATCTCACTGTAGTTTTGATTATACTTCCTTGGTGATCAGTGATGTTGAGCATATATATATATATTTTTTCAATATATGAAGTTTATTGTCAAATTGGTTTCCATACAACACCCAGTGCTCATCCCAAAAGGTGCCCTCCTCATTGCCCGTCACCCACCCTCCCCTCCTTCCCACCCCCCATCAACCCTCAGTTTGTTCTCCGTTTTTAACAGTCTCTTATGTTTTGGCTCCCTCCCTCTCTAACCTCTTTTTTTTTTTCTTCCTTCCCCTTCCCCATGATCTTCTGTTAAGTTTCTCAGGATCCACATAAGAGTGAAACCATATGGTATCTGTCTTTCTCTATATGACTTATTTCACTTAGCATAACACTCTCCAGTTCTATCCACGTTGCTACAAAAGGCCATATTTCATTCTTTCTCATTGCCACGTAGTATTCCATTGTGTATGTAAACCACAATTTCTTTATCCATTCATCAGTTGATGGACATTTAGGCTCTTTCTGTAATTTGGCTATTATTGAGAGTGCTGCTATAAACATTGGGGTACAAGTGCCCCTATGCATCAGCACTCCTGTATCCCTTGGCTAAATTCCTAGCCGTGCTGTTGCTGGGTCATAGGGTAGATCCATTTTTAATTTTTTGAGGAATCTCCACACTGTTTTCCAGAGTGGCTGCACCAGTTTGCATTCCCACCAACAGTGCAAGAGGGTTCCTGTTTCTCCACATCCTCTCCAGCATCTATAGTCTCCTGATTTGTTCATTTTGGCCACTCTGACTGGCATGAGGTGATATCTGAGTGTGGTTTTGATTTGTATTTCCCTGATGAGGTGTGACGTTGAGCATGTTTTCATGTGCATGTTGGTCATCTGGATGTCTTCTTTAGAAAAGTGTCTATTAATGTCTTCTGCCCATTTCTTCATTGGATTATTTGTTTTTTGGGTGTGGATTTTGGTGAGTTCTTTCTATATTTTGAATACTGCCTTTATCAGAAATGTCATTTGAAATTATCTTCTCCCACTCCACAGATTGCCTTTTAGTTTTATTGATCATTTCCTTCACCGTACAGAAGCTGTTTATTTTGATGAAATATTATTAGTTTATTTTTGCTTATGTTTCTTTTGCCTCAGAAGAAGTATCTAGAAAGAAGTTGCTATTTTTTGATGTCAAAGAGATTACTGCTTGTGTTTTCCTCTAGGATTTTTATGGTTTCAGGTCGCACATTTAGGACATTGATCCATTTTGAATTTATTTTTGTGTAAGGTATAAGAAAGTGGTCCAGTTTCATTCTTTAATACTTATTCCTCTCAAACTATTTCAAATTTGAAAAGGAAGTAAAACATCCAAATTCATTCTATGAAGCCAGCATTACCTTGATACTGAAACCAGATAAAGACACCCCTAAGAAAGAACTACAGACTAATATCCCTGATGGACATAGATGCAATAATTCTCAATAAAATACTAGCAAACTGAATCCAATAATACATTAAAAAATCATTCACACAATCAAATGGGATCATCTTGACTTGCCAGGATGACTGAATATTTGTAAATCAATCAATGTAAGACACCATATTAATAAAAGAAAGGATAATAAATATATGATCATTTCAATGGCTACATTTGAAATGCATTTGACAAAATACAACATCCATTTATTATAAAAAGAAAACCTCAACAAAGCAGGCTTAGAGTGAACATATCTTAACATAATAAAGGCCACCTATGGAAAACCCATAGCAAATATCATTATCAATTGGGAAAAACTGAGAGCTTTTCCTCTATGGTCAGGAAGAAGACAGATGTCCACTGTCACCATTGTTATTTAACATAGTACTGGAAGTTTTAGCTACAGTGATCAGAGGACAAAAGGAAATAAAATGCATCCAAATTGGTAAGGAAGAAGTAAAACTTTCACTATCTCTGAATTAAATGATACTATATATAGAAAACCGCAAAGGTCCCACCAAAAAAATGCTAGAACTGATAAACAAATTCTGTAAAGTCACAGGATACAAAATCAATGCCAGAAATTGCATTTCTATACACCAGTAATGAAGCAGCAGAAAGACAAATTAATAAATCAATCTTGTTTACAATTGCACCAAAAACAAGACACCTATGAATAAACCTAAACAAAGAGGTGAAAGATCTGTACTCTGAAAACTATAGGACAGCGATTAAAGAAATTGAAGATAACACCAAAAAATGGAAGGACATTCTATGATCATGGACCAGAAGAACCTGTAGTGTTAAAATGTGTATACTACTCAAAACAATCTACACATTCAATGCAATCTCTATCAAAATACCATCAGCATTCTTCAAAGAGCTGGAACAAAGAATTCTAAAATTTGTATGGAACCAGAAAAGACCCTGGATAGACAAAGCAATGTTGAAAAACAAAACCAAAGATAGAAGCAGCACAATTATGAACTTCAAACTGTATTATAAAGCTATATTAAAGGCAGTATGGTCCTGACCCAAAAGCAGACACGTAGATCAATGGAACAGAATAGACAACCCAGAAATGGGCCAACAAATGTATGGCCAACTAATCTTCAACAAAGAAGGAAAGAATATCCAATGGAAAAAAAAAGAGTCTCTTCAGCAAATGGTGTTGGCAAACCTGGATCACTTTGAACCCGGACCACTTTATTATACCAAACACAAGAATAAATTCAAAATGGATGAAAGACCCAAATGTGAGACAGGAAGCCATCAAAATCCTACAAGAGAAGTACAGGCAGAAACCACTCTGATTTTGGCTGCAACAACTTCTTACTAGACATGTCTCTGGAGGCAAGGGAAACCAAAGCAAAATTGAACTATTGGGACCTCATCAAAATAAAAAGCTTCTGCACACCGAAGGAAACAATCAACAAAACTAAAATTCTACCAACAGAATGGGAGAGGATATTTACAAATGACAGATCAGATAAAGTGTTAGTATCCAAAATCTATAAAGAACTTATCAAACCCATCAATCTTAACACCCAAAAAACAATCCAGTGAAGAAATGGGCAAAAGACATGAATAGACACTTCTCCAAAGAAGACATCCAGATAGCTAACAGACACATGAAAAAAATGCTCCACATTACTCATCATCAGGGAAATACAAATCAAAACCACAATGAGATACCACCTCACACCTGGCAGAATGGCTAACATTAACAACTCAGGCAATAACAGATGTTGGCGAGGATGCAGAGAAAGAGGATCTTTTGCACTGCTGGTGGGAATGCAAGCTGTTGCAGCCACTCTGGAAAACAGTATGGAGGTTCTTCAAAAAATTAAAAGTAGAAGTACTCTATGACCCAGATTTTCACTGCTAGATATTTATCCAAGGGATACAGGTATAGTGTTTCAAAAGGGCCTATGCACCCCAATATTTATAGCAGCACTATCAACAATACTTAATGTATGGAAAGAGCCAAAATGTCCATCGAGTTGAATGGATAAGGAAGATTGGTGTATACACATATACACACACACACACACACACACACACACACACACACACACAGTGGAGTATTACTCAGCAGACAATAAGAATGAAACCTTGCCATTTGCAACTACATGAATGGAATTGGAGGGTATTATGCTAAATGAAATTAGTCAGAAAAAGACAAATATCATATGGCTTCACTCATGTGAGGAATTTAAGATATAAAACAGATGAACATAAGGGAAGGGAAGCAAAAATAATATGAAAACAGAGAGGGGGACAAAGCATAAGAGACACTTAAATATAAAGAACAAACAAGGGTGCCTGGGTAGCTCAGTTGGTTGAGCATCTGACTTTGGCTCAGGTCGTGATCTCACAGCTCATGAGTTCGAGCCCTGCATCAGGCTCTGTGCTGACGGTTCAGAGCCTGGAGCCTGCTTTGGATTCTGTGTCTCCCTCTCTTTCTGCTCCTCCCCACTCATGCTCTATCTGTCTCTCTCTCAAAATAAATAAGCATCAAAAATTAAAAAAATAAAAATAAAGAACAAACAGAGGATTGCTGGAGGGGTTGTGGGTGGTGAGATGGCTTAAATGGGTAAGGGGCATTAAGGAATATACTCCTGAAATCATTGTTGCACTATATGCTAACTAATCTGGATGTAAATTAATTAACTAATTAATTTAAAAAAACATAAATAATTAAAGCCAATGAAGGGAGTACAATATGAAACAGAAACAAATGAACCTAACTATTGCAAATGAATGAAAAAACCACCTTAAAGGAGAGTGAGAGAAGAACTAATTTACCTTGAAAAACAGTATTTTACTATATTCACAAGGTTAATGGTAACAAGATGCTGTATCAATTAGGTTTGTTTTTCACAGGTGTAAGAGTTAATGATTTCAAATGGCTTTATGAGTTCTCAAAGATTGAATAAATAGATCAATATATTGTGGATAATTCAAAGAAAAAAGTTTAATAAGCCTCTTTCTCTCTGTATTTCTCTTTATATATATATACATATATACAGAATTTATACTAAAGTATATATGTATACATATATATGTGTATATAGTATTCAGAATTGTACTGAGAAGCCTAGCAACACTCATTCTTACTGAATATTATTTCTTTTAGTCTCTATCAGCAGATAAAGCCAATAAATTATACATATGGTGCATATATATACATATATATATCTCTGTATTTCTCTTTATATTTATAATCTCTCTGTATTTCTCCTTATATGTATATACATATATATTTCTTTTTATATATATACACATGTAATTTCTCTTTATATACATATATACACAAATATATTTCTCTTTATATATATACATATGTATTTCTCTTTAAATATATATACATATATATTTCTCTTTATATGCACATATATATTTCTCTTTGTATATATATATATATATATGTATTTCTCTTTATATATATACATATGTATTTCTCTTTATATATATGTATTTCTCTTTATATGTATATATGTATATATACATACATATGTATATATATACATATATATAAAGAAATACAGAGAAATACAGAGACACATGTGTGTGTATATATATATATATACATACATACATACATACATACATATGGTGCATATATATATATATATGCACCATATGTATAATTTCTTGGCTTTATCTACTGATAGGGACTAAAAGCAATACTATTCAGTAAGAATGAGTATAGCTAGTCTTCTCAGTAAAATTTTCAATTAAATGGAACCAAATTTTCTTGAAGGCATGGCTGATTCCAAGGCTGGGGCAAACAAAAAAAGTGTAAGATGAGTCTGGTATCTCTTGCTTTGTCATAAAGTAAGAAAGTGCTCAAAACCTAATGGAAATATTTCAGAAGGACACAGCGGCTAACTTGAAGAAAATCCCAAGGGCCAAATTGGGGATAATTTGAACAACATAATAAATATAGTAACAGATTATAAAACATACAGTACAATAAAAATCCATGAGTTTCTACTAGTAAAATGTGTGAATAAATGAATAAACAAATAAAGGAGACAAGAAAAGAGCAAGTTCTGCTTATAGGGGAATGTCAACTAACAAGTATAGAAGGAATGATGGAATTAGAAAGTCACCACTGGCAACCTCCATAAGTTTCAAACAACAATGATCAATGAATGATAAAACTAGTGAGTAGAAGTGGGTGAAACACAGGATATTTATCTAAATTCAAAGTATCTTCTATAAGATTCTTATTGCTTACTCATGAAAAATAATCACTTTACTGTAGAAACGTGGGAGAACTACCTTAGCTAAGTGATCAAAGGTAACAATGCTAGTCAGTGGGACAAACTGACAGCGTGTGCCTCCTGATAATGGCATACTGAGAAGTGAGTCACATTTGTGGTGACTTTATGAAGTATGTATAACCTGAATTTAATCATAAGAAAATATTAGCCAAACCCAAATTAAGAACACTTGAAAAAATATCTGTCTAGTACTCTTTAAAATATTAAGGTCTTGAAAGACAAAGGAAGACTGAATTATTCCAGATTAAAGGAAATTAAAAATACATCAAAAATAATGTAATAAATGATTCTGGGTTGGATCCTGAACCAAAAACTAGTTACATTAGCAGGATTATTTGTAAATTTGATTAAAGTCTATATATTAGATAATAATATTGTATCAATGTTATTTTCTTGATTTTGTACTGTAGCTCTTATGTTAAAATTTTGGAAATATTTGTGTGGGGAACATGGCATTCTTTTTCCTATTTCTGCAACATTTTATAAGCCTGAAATTACTTTAAAATGCATTTTAAAGTTAAAAGAAAAATGTAAAGCAAAACATAAATAAGGTCAATAAATAAGTCCAGCAAATGCAATATTTTAGCATCCTCAGAGATAGTTTCTACCAATTTCATTTTTTTCCATTATATGAGAAATAGTCTCTTGTTTCTTCCCATACCACAGAATTTTTTTTTTTTTTTTGGTCAAAACTGGACGTTTGAAATATAAAGTGACAATTCTGAAAAAGAGATTCTTCCTTCTCTCCAAGGTTTGCTGTTGCTGCTTGTATTGTTGTTTGTTTTCTTACTTCTCTGAGATAATTTGTGAAGTCTACATTTTTGTCATGTGTACCAATTGAAGCATCTGTCTCATTAGCTTAGTATTCAGCTAGTATTTTGACAGAAGTTTCCTTAAATGCCTGGAACCATAAAAAGATAACTCCTTAGTCATTTAATATCTTCTCTCTGTGTGTTGGGAGATGCTTCAACACTAAGCCAGGAAGCTTACGGCTCTACCTTAGTCTTCACTTCTTTCAAGAGCCTGAAAGTCATCCATAGGTGAGAATTTAGGGCCCTCTCAAGTATTTTCTGAGCATATGCCCAACCCTTGGCATATGCATGGCTTTCTCAATTCCCAGGATTTTGTGGATGCTTTTCAAAGCCCTTATTCAAAAAGTGTCTCATTATGCAGTCTTTTCTTCTCAGCCTTTTTATTTGTCTGTTGTTTTTCCCAGCTGTCAACCCTAGCTCCTGGCAGCAGTAGCTAATGCATTTGCTTTCAAATATTTTTGATTAATGCTCCCTTTGTATCTGTCTCATTCCTTGTAGAATCTGTGTTAAATGCAATAAAGGCAAGTCCATTTGAGCTAGTCCTCTAGGGAACCACCAGACAACTCACAAGAAACAATCACAGTTCTTTGAAAATAAGATTCCATCTTCTTCCTCTGGTACTAGGAATTTATACATGGAATATAGGCAATTGTCTTCTTCAAGGCTATCACCGACCTGGGAAGCAGTGAAAGAGGATAGGATAAGTTACAAGGCCACAAAACTCTCTTAATGATAAAATGTTTGCCTGGTTGCTATAAATTTGTAATTTGTTTTCAGACACTGTTATAAAGCTGATAATGACAAATTTTACCAGTTTATTCACTTTAATGGAGATACAGGATTTTTCCATTATTTTTTGCTGACATCATCTGATAATTTCTTCTTAATTTCTTAGAGTTACATTGACTCTAATTCCATAGTTGCCTAGACAAGAACCCATTACTTGTCTTTTGAGGAGAAACAGAGTGTGTTATAAAGAGAAAATATATCTGATTAAGGACTTACCCAAAATATAAAAAGAACACTTAAAACTCACCTAAAGATAATAACCAACCTAATTAAAAAATGGGGAAAAAATCTCAACAAAGGAGTTTTCTTCTTTGGATTCCTAACAATCTCCTAAACGGTTTTTAAAATTTGCATGCACAAATGTACACATACAAATAATAAAATGAAAAATGTGAATTAAAAAATACTGACACAATATGTCTTCAGGGATTACAAATGAAATCAACAGTGGGATGCAACCAACACCTATTATACTGGCCAATTGCTAAAAAACTAACAATACCAAATGTCAAATATGCAGAACAACAGGACCTTCATTCATTGCCAGTGGAATGCAAAATGGTACAGCCACACAAGGCAGTTTGACAGTTTCTTACAAAACTAAATATATTTTTATCTTGAAATCCAGCAAACATACTAATAGATATTTACCCAAATGAGTTCAAAAGTTATGTACAAACAAAACTCACACATGAAATTTTAGAAAAGCTTTATCCATAATATCCCAAACTGGAAACTACCAAGATATTCTTCAATAGGAGAACAAATAAACAAACTATAATAAAGCTATACAATGCAATATTTTCAGCTTTAAAAGAAATGAACTATCCATTCTTCAGCTGATGGATATTTGGGATCTTTCCATAATTTGTCTATCATTGGTAATGTTTCTATAAACATTGGGGTATGATGTATATATATGGAATATTATCCAGCCATTAAAAAGAATGAAAATTTGCCATTTACTGTGACATGGGTGGAGTTATAGAAGATAATGCTAAGTGAAATAAGTCAGGGAAAGATAAATACCATACGATTTCACTCATATGTGGAATTTAAGAAACAAAACAAATGAACCTGGGGGGAAAAAGAGAGGCAAACCAAGAAACAGACTCTTAACTATAGAGAAAAAACTGATGGTTACTGGAGGGGAAGTGGGCAGGGGGATGGGTTAAAGAGGTGATGGGTATTAAGGAGGGCACTTATTGTAATGAGCACTGATTGTTGTATGTAAGTGATGAATCACTGAATTCTACACCTGAATCTAATATTGCACTGTATGTTAACTGGCTGGAATTTAAATAAAACCTTGGAAAGAAAGAAAAAAAAAGAATTGAACTATCATGCTAAAGAAAGACATGGATGAACATTAACTACATATTTCTAGTGAAAGAAGTCAGTTTGACAAGACTGCATATTGTACAATTCCAATTATATGACATTCTGGAAAAAAAAAAGCTATAAAGATAGTAAAAAGTTTGCCAGGGTTTTGGATAAAGAAGAAGAGTTGAGCAGGTTAAATGCCCAATGGCTAAATCTGGACAATATGAGCAACAAAAGAAAGTAATATTTAATTATAACCCAAAGTATAGGAAGATGGTGGCATAGGAAGATGCTGGACTCACTGCATGTCTTGCTGATCACATAGATTCCACCTACACCTGCCTAAATAACCCAGAAAACCACCAGAAGACTAGCAGAACGGAGTCTCCAGAGCCAAGCGCAGACGAGAGACCCATGGAAGAGGGTAGGAAGGGCGGAGAGGCGGTGTGCGCTCTACGGACTGGCGGGAGGGAGCTGGGGCAGAGGGGCAGCCCACCGGCCAAGCAGAGCCCCCGAGTCTGGCTTGCAAAAGCGGAGGGGCAAAAAGGAGTGTGTTCTGACAGCAAGCGGGACTTGACATCTGGAAGGTTATAAACTAACAGCTCTGCTCAGAGAACGGGAGGACTGGAGGACAACAGGAGAGAGAGTTGTTGAGCCCCGGACGACAGAGCTCAGCTTGGCAGGGAACAAAGGCGCTCGCCAGCACCATCTCTCTCATCCATCCACCAGCCAAAATCCCAAAGGGAACCAGTTCCTGCCAGGGAACTTGCACTGCGCAAACACCCAAAGCTGTGCTTCTGTGGATCCATCCCTCTGGCGGGTCTGACTCCCTCCCGGTGCCACAGAGCCCCTCCCAAAGCAGATCCCTGAAGGAAAAGCGAAGTGAGCCTGCCCCTTCCGCCCCCCGTGCACCTTGCCTATTCACCCCAGCTAATATGCCAGATCCCCAGCACCACGAGCCTGGCGGTGTGCAAGTAGCCCAGATGGGCCACGCCACCCCACAGTGAATCCCACCCCTAGGAGAGGGGAAGAGAAGGCACACACCAATCTGACTGTGGCCCCAGCAGTGGGCTGGGGGCAGACATCAGGTCTGACTGCAGCCCCGCCCACCAATGCAAGTTATTCAAGACAGCACAGGGGAAGTGCCCCCCAGTCCCGCACCAGTCCAGGGACTATCCAAAATGACAAAACGGAAGAATTTCCCACAGAAAAACGTCCAGGAAATAACAACAGCTAACGAACTGATCAAAAGGGATTTAAACAATATAACAGAAACTGAATTTAGAATAATAGTCATAAAATTAATTGCTGGGCTTGAAAACATTAAAGGACAGCAGAGAATCTCTTGCTGCAGAGATCAAGGGACTAAGGAACAGCCAGGAGGAGCTAAAAAATGCTATCAACGAGCTGCAAAATAAAATGGAGATGACTACAGCTCGGATTGAAGAGGCAGAGGAGAGAAGAGGTGAACTAGAAGATAAAATTATGGAAAAAGAAGAAGCTGAAAAAAGATAAAAAAATCCAGGAGTATGAGGGGAAAATTAGAGAAGTAAGTGACGCACAAAAGAGAAATAATATAAGCATAATTGGTATTCCAGAGGAGGAAGAGAGAGGGAAAGGTGCTGAAGGTGTACTTGAAGAAATAATAGCTGAGAACTTCCCTGATCTGGGGAAGGAAAAAGGCATTGAAATCCAAGAGGCACAGAGAACTCCCTTCAGACAGAACTGGAATCTCGTAACTTGATCTTCTGCATGACACATCATAGTGAAACTGGAAAAATACAAGGATAAAAAGAAAATTCTGACAGCAGCTAGAGATAAACGTGCTCTGACATATAAAGGGAGACCTATAAGACTCGTGACTGATCTCTCTACTGAAACTTGGCAGGCCAGAAAGGAATGGCAGGAGATCTTCAATGTGATGAACAGAAAAAAATATGCAGCCAAGAATCCTTTATCCACGAAGTCTGTCATTTAGAATAGAAGGAGAGATAAAGGTCTTCCCAAACAAACAAAAAATGAAGGAATTCATCACCACTAAACCAGCCCTACAAGAGATCCTAAAGGGGAGCCTGTGAGACAAAGTACCAGAAACAAAACTACAAGCATGAAACCTACGGACATCACAAGGACTCTAAACCCATATCTTTCTATAATAACACTGAATGTAAATGGACTAAATGCGCCAACCAAAAGACATAGGGTATAAGAATGGATAAAAAAACAAGATCCATCTATTTGCTGTCTACAAGAGACTCATTTTAGACCTGAGGACACCTTCAGATTGAGAGGGAGGGGATAGAGAACTATTTATCATGGTACTGGAAGTCAAAAGAAAGCTGGAGTAGCCATACTTATATCAGACAAACTAGACTTTCAATTAAAGGCTGTAACAAGAGATGGAGAAGGGCATTATGTATAAATCACAGGGTCTATCCATCAGGAAGAGCTAACAATTATAATGTCTATGCGCCGAATACAGGAGCCCCAAAATATATAAAACAATTACAAACACAAGCAACCTTATTGATAAGAATGTGGTAATTGCAGGGGACTTTAACACTCCACTTACAACAATGGATAGACCATCTAGACACAGGATCAATAAAGAAACAAGGGCCCTGAATGACACATTGAATCAGATGGACTTGACAGATATATTTAGAACTCTGCATCCCAAAGCAACAGAATATACTTTCTTCTCAAGTGCACATGGAACATTCTCCAAGATAGATCACATACTGGGTCACAAAACAGCCCTTCACAAGTATACAAGAATTGAAATCATACCATGTATACTTTCAGACCACAATGCTATGAAGCTTGAAATCAACCACAGGAAAAAGTCTGGAAAACCTCCAAAAGCATGGAGGTTAAAGAACACCCTACTAAAGAATGAGTGGGTCAACCAGGCAATTAGAGAAGAAATTAAAAAATATGTGGAAACAAAAGAAAATGAAAATACAACAATCCAAACGCTTTGAGATGCAGCGAAGGCAGTCCTGAGAGGAAAATACATTGCAATCCAGGCCTATCTCAAGAAACAAGAAAAATCCCAAATACAAAATCTAACATCACATCTAAAGGAAATAGAAGCAGAACAACAAAGACAGCCTAAACCCAGCAGAAGAAGAGAAATAATAAAGACCAGAGCAGAAATAAACAATATAGAATCTAAAAAAACTGTAGAGCAGATCAACAAAACCAAGAGTTGGTTTTTTGAAAAAATAAACAAAATTGATAAACCTCTAGCCAGGCTTCTCAAAAAGAAAAGGGAGATGACCCAAATAGATAAAATCATTAATCAGAATAGAATTATTACAACCAACCCCTCAGAGATACAAGCAATTATCAGAGAATACTATGAAAAATTATATGCCAACAAACTGGACAACCTGGAAGAAATGGACAAATTCCTAAACACCCACACTCTTCCAAAACTCAATCAGGAGGAAATAGAAAGCTTGAACAGACCCATAACCAGCAAAGAAGTTGCATCAGTCATCAAAAACCTCCCAACAAAGAAGAGTCCAGGACCAGATGGCTTCCCAGGGGAGTTCTACCAGACATTTAAAGCAGAGAAAATACCTATCCTTCTCAAGCTAGTCAAAAAAATAGAAAGGGAAGGAAAACTTCCAGACTCATTCTATGAAGCCAGTATTACTTTGATTCCTAAACCAGACAGAGACCCAGTATAAAAAGAGAACTACAGGCCAATATCCCTGATGAATATGGATGCAAAAATTCTCAATAAGATACTAGCAAATCGAATTCAACGGCATATAAAAAGAATTATTCACCATGATCAAGTGGGATTCATTCCTGGGATGCAGGGCTGGTTCAACATTTGCAAATCAATCAACGTGATACATCACATTAATAAAAGAAAAGAGAAGAACCATATGATCCTGTCAATCGATGCAGAAAAGGCCTTTGGCAAAATTCAGCATCCTTTCTTAATAAAAACCCTCGAGAAAGTAGGGATAGAAGGAACATACTTAAAGATCATAAAGGCCATTTATGAAAAGCCCACAGCTAACATGATCCTCAATGGGGAAAAACTGAGAGCTTTTTCTCTGAGATCAGGAACACGACAGGGATGTCCACTCTCACCGCTGTTGTTTAACATAGTGTTGGAAGTTCTAGTAGCAGCAATCAGACAACAAAAGGAAATCAAAGGAATCAAAATTGGCAAATGAAGTCAAGCTTTCACTTTTTTGCAGATGACATGATATTATACATGGAAAATCTGATAGACTCCACCAGAAGTCTACTAGAACTGATACATGAATTTAGCAAAGTTGCAGGATACAAAATCAATGTACAGAAATTAGTTGCATTCTTATACCCTAACAATGAAGCAACAGAAAGACAAATAAAGAAACTGATCCCATTCACAATTGCACCAAGAAGCATAAAATACCTAGGAATAAACCTAACCAAAGATGTAAAGGATCTGTATGCTGAAAACTATAGAAAGCTTATGAAGGAAATTGAAGAAGATATAAAGAAATGGAAAAACATTCCGTGCTCATGGATTGGAAGAATAAATATGTCAAAATGTCAATACTACCCAAAGCTATCTACACATTCAGTGCAATCCCAATCAAAAGTGCACCAGATTTCTTCTCGAAACTAGAACAAGCAATCCTAAAATTCATATGGAACCACGAAAGGCCCCAAATAGCCAAAGTAATTTTGAAGAAGAAGACCAAAGCAGGAGGCATCACAATCCCAGACTTTACCCTCTACTACAAAGCTGTCATCATCAAGACAGCATGGTATTGGCACAAAAGCAGACACATAGACCAATGGAATAGAATAGAAACCCCAGAACTAGACCCACAAACGTATGGCCAACTAATCTTTGACAAAGCAGGAAAGAATATCCAATGGACAAAAAGACAGTCTCTTTAACAAATGGTGCTGGGAGAACTGGACAGCAACGTGCAGAAGAATGAAACTAGACCACTTTCTCACACCATTCACAAAAATAAACTCAAAATGGATAAAGGACCTGAATGTGAGACAGGAAACCATCAAAACCCTAGAGGAGAAAGCAGGAAAAGACCTCTCTGACCTCAGCTGTAGCAATTTCTTACTTGACACATCCCCAAAGGCAAGGGAATTAAAAGCAAAAATGAACTACTGGGACCTTATGAAGATAAAAATCTTCTGCACAGCAAAGGAAACAACCAACAAAACTAAATGGCAACCAACGGAATGGGAAAAGATATTTGCAAATGACATATCAGACAAGGGGCTAGTATCCAAAATCTGTAAAGACCTCACCAAACTCCACACCCGAAAAACAAATAACCCAGTGAAGAAATGGGCAGAAAACATGAATAGACACTTCTCAAAAGAAGACATCCGGATGGTCAACAGGCACATGAAAAGATGTTCAACGTCGCTCCTCATCAGGGAAATACAAATCAAAACCACACTCAGATATCACCTCACGCCAGTCAGAGTGGCCAAAATGAACAAATCAGGAGAGTATAGACGCTGGCGAGGATGTGGAGAAATGGGAACCCTCTTGCACTGTTGGTGGGAATGCAAATTGGTGCAGCCACTCTGGAAAACAGTGTGGAGGTTCCTCAAAAAATTAAAAATAGACCTACCCTATGACCCAGCAATAGCACTGCTAGGAATTTACCCAAGGGATACAGGAGTACTGATGCATAGGGGCACTTGTACCCCAATGTTTATAGCAGCACTCTCAACAATAGCCAAATTATGGAAAGAGCCTAAATGTCCATCAACTGATGAATGGATAAAGAAATTGTGGTTTATATACACAATGGAATACTACGTGGCAATGAGAAAGAACGAAATATGGCCCTTTGTAGCAACGTGGGTGGAACTGCAGAGTGTGATGCTAAGTGAATAAGCCATACAGAGAAAGACAGATACCATATATTTTCACTCTTATGTGGATCCTGAGAAACTTAACAGAAACCCATGTGGGAGGGGAAGGAAAAAAAAGAGGTTAGAGTGGGAGAGAGCCCACGCATAAGAGACTGTTAAAAACTGAGAACAAACTGAGGGTTGATGGGGGGTGGGAGTGAGGGGAGGGTGGGTGATGGGTATTGAGGAGGGCACCTTTTGGGATGAGCACTGGGTGTTGTATGGAAACCAATTTTACAATAAACTTCATATATTGAAAAAAATGACTAAAATTTAAAAAGAGAAAAAAAAATAACGAAAATATAAAATAAATATCCATGTGTCAATACTGATAAAAGTAAATAATTGAATAAATAAATAAATGAAGAAGAGACAGAATAATTCCAAATAATTTATGTAAATATTCCACTCTCAAGGTGAAGAAGCATAACTCCCCATTGCATAAGTACAGATTACAAATAGCAAATTCCTGTCCAGTATGGAAAGTGGGAAAAAGAATAAACTACACAGTGTTTAAACTTGGCAAACAGTAACTCAACGTCAACGTCAACAGTGAGAAATCATGTGGATAGTATCTAATTTTGATATAATGTAATAATTTATTTTGTGGTCTTTCTCTCAAAACCACAGAATTATAGTCTATTCATGAGAAAAAATTTAATAGAGGGGCATCCTACAAAATATCTTATTAGTACCCCCCTCAAAACTGATAGGATTATCAAAAATAAGTAAAGTCTGTAAAAGTGTATAGTCAAGAGGTGCATATGAGACAAGATTATTAAGTGTAACATATATGTTAGATGAGGTTATGCAACAGAAAGGAACATTAAGTACAAATTAAAGAAATAGGATTAAAGATATGGCCTTTACTTAATGTATGAATACTGGTTCATTAATTGTAAGAAGTGTACCACAGTAATGTAAGATGTTAACAAGGAAAACCAGGTGTAGGGTATCTGAAAACTCTCTGCACTATCTTCTTAACTTTTCTGTAAATGTAAAATGGTCCTCGAAATTAAAGTCTCTTAAGAAAAAGAAAATGGACAGTGAAGAAAATGAGAAAATGGGAAATTAATCAGATTTGTATTCAAGTTTTGGCTCTGCCACTTACCTGATATATGAGCTTCTCTGGGATCAATTTTTTTCATCTGAAATAGAAGCAGCTGTATAACCTATTTGATGCAGTTACTATAAGTCTTTAATGAGACAATGCATGGAGTATAAAAAATATTGTGCCTGGAATATACTATATATTTTTGCTACACCATTTGAAAGTAAGTTCAAACAACATTACTCTTCACTATAAATATTTCAGTGTGTATTTTTTAAGAGCAGAAACATTATTGTAACTAATCCCTATACAATTATCAAATTCAGAACATTTAATATTGAGTTGTCTCAATTATGTCTTTTAAATCACCTTTTAAAAATATTCCATGGTCTAGTCCAGTGTCATTTATTACATTTAGTTGTCATGTCTATTTAGCCTACTTTAATCTGGAGCAGATCCTCAGACTTTCTTTGCTTTTATTGAAACTTTTGAAGAATCTGGAGCATTGTTTTGTAAAAGTTTAATTTGGGTTTAATTTAATTTGGGTTAATTAATTAACCAAATTAATTAATTTTAATTTAATTTCGGTTTATCTAGTTATTTCCTCAAACTTTTTTTAACTTAAAGTTTTTATCCAAAATATGCCTGAATAATAATTATTCAGTCAATAGTCAAATAGTTGACTTGTGGGGGAAAAAATCAGCCTTAGACCTCTGTTTTTATTCCTGCTTCCCAGAGACCATTTCTGTTAACTATTTTGGATTTCTTCAGGTTTAACTCCATATCTCTAAAGGACATGTTTATATTGATTTTTCAGGTTTGGTATTCTCAGTTAATTGTCATGATCAAAGATGAGAATTTAACTCTTTTTTACATATCCCCTTGCTATCATCATATGTTTGCACATATTATCTTCCATTCTGACACTGTGAAAATATTTTTGTTATGAATTTTCTGTTAATATTATTATGACTATTAAGCACTATTCACAACTTAGTTATGTGGCAATTTTTTTATATAACTTTTTGTATTTTCTGGAGTTAATGCTTTTCCTGGCCTTTTAAAGCTTTCTATGTGTTTACCACCAAAATATCTTCAAGGTTGCTCCTAGTTGTGTAATCTCCACTGGTATTTTTAAGCACAATATAAATTTTATGTATTCCATTTTCTAAAGAAATGCTTTTGATCTGCTCTAATCTGGACTGGTTTCCCTCTATTGCTAGTGCTGTCTTTCTCTAGAACCAACATCTTGAGAATGTTCCCTTTTCTCTTTTTTGTGTTGCATCTTCTGTTTACGTATGTTTACTTTTAAAAGAATTTAGTTCTTCATTTAATCAGGGCATGTCCTGAGAATTGGGTCCATCAGGTAATGTTTTGAAACCTTGAATGTATCAAAACAGATTTGTTCTACCCCTGAATAATAATTTAGCTGAAATAGGATTTTAGGCTGGAAATAATTTACACTCAGAATTTTGAAGGCATTTCTCCAATGCCTTCTTATGGCTTTGGAAATTCCTTTACTCTTCCGAATCTTTTTTATTTTAAGTTTATTTATTTTATTTATTTATTTTAAGGGAGAGTGTGCAAGAGTGGGGGAGGGGTAGTGAGAAAGGAAGAGAGGGAAGGGCAGGTAGAGAAGGAGAGAGAGAATCCCAAGCAGACTCTGAGCTGTCAGCACAGAGCTTGTTGTGGAGGTCAATCCCACAAACTGTGAGATCATGACCTGAGCCAAGACCAAGAATCAGATGTTTAACCAACTGAACCACCCAGGCACCACTCTATTTTGAATCTTCATCTTTGTATGATCTCTGTATTTTACCCTTTCTGGAAAATTTTTATTTTATTTTTCCCTCAGCTTTATTGAAGTGTATTTGGCAAATAAAATTTCATATTTAAGGTGTACAACGTGATGATTTGATTTATGTATACATGGTAATATGATTACACAATCAAGTTAACACATCCATCACCTCGGAAGTTAAGATTTTGTATGTGTGTTGAGATCACCTAAGATCTGTTTCCTTAGTGGGATGCCTGCGTGGCTTAGTTGGTTAAGTGTCCAACTCTTGATTTCAGCTCAGGTCATGATCTCATAGTTTGTGAGATTGAGGTTTGCTTTGGGCTCCATTTTTTTTTAAATTTTTTTTTAGTTTATTTATTTTTGGGACAGAGAGAGACAGAGCACGAATGGGGGAGGGTCAGAGAGAGAAGGAGACACAGAATCCGAAACAGGCTCCAAGCTCCCAGCTGTCAGCACAGAGCCCCACGCGGGGCTCGAACTCATGGACCGCGAGATCATGACCTGAGCCAAAGTCGGCCGCTCAACCAACTGAGCCACCCAGGAGCCCCTTTGGGCTCCATTTTAAGAGCAGCATGGAGCCTGCTTGGGAGTCTCTCTCTTCTCTCTCTCTTTTATGCATCCATTTATCTATTACTAGGTACTCAAATTGTTTCTATTTCTTGGTGATTATGAATAATGCTGCAGTGAACATGGGAGTGCAGATATCACTTCAAGATATTGATTTCATATCCAGATGTGGGATTGCTGGATCATATCATTAGTTCTATTTTTTTTTAATGCTTATTTTTGAGAGAGAGAGAAGAGGGAGAGAGAGAGATCATGAGTAGGGGAGGGGCAGAGAGGGACAGAGGAACAGAATCCAAAGCAGGCTCCAGACTGAGCTGTCAGCACAGAGCCTGACGTGGGGCTCGAATTCAGGAACTGTGAGATCATGACCTGAGCTGAAGTTGGACACTCAACCAACTGAGCCATTCGGGCACCCCTCATAGTTCTATTTTTAATGTTTTGAGGAACTTCCATACTTCTATCCATAGTGACTGCACCAATTTATGTTTCCATCAACAGTGCAAAAGGATCCCCATTCTCCACATTCTCACCAACACTTGTTATCTTTTGTGTTTTTGATAATACCCATCCTAACAGGCATGAGGTGATATCTCATTGTGGCTTTGATTTGCAATTCTCTGGTGATTAGTGACACTGAGTACGTTCCATTTGGATGTCTTCTTTGGAAAAATGTCTATTCAGTTTCTCTGCCTATTTTTAATCAGACTTTTTTTGCTATAATGTATGAGTTCCTTAAATATTTTGGATAATAACCTCTAACCAGGTATGTGGTTTGCAAATCTTTTCTCCCATTCTATATATTTCCTTTTCATTTTGTTGGCTGTTTCCTTTGCTGTATAGAGCTTTTTAGTTTGATTTAGTTCCTCTTGATATGTTTTTTTATTGCCAATGCTTTTGGTGTCATATCTAAAAAAGATTATTGCCAAGGCCAATGTCAAGGAGTTTTTTCCTATGTTTTTTTCCAGGAGTTTTATGGTTTCAGGTCATACATTCAAGTTTTTAACCTATTTTCTTTTGTGATGGTGTAAGGGTCTAATTCTTTTTTTCTTTTTCTTTTTTCTTTCTTTCTTTCATCTTTGCATGTGGACATCCAGTTTTCACCCATGCCATTTATTTTTTTAATTTTTTCAGATGATTTTTTAATTTGTAAATATTGTACAAATTTTAATAACTTAAATTGTATACACAACAAAATAAAGACTTGCATTAATGACTGGTGGAGTTGGTGTCATGGGATCAGTGTGCTGGGCTTCTTTTTCTTGCTCAGGCTGTAGACTTGAGAATCCCTAGGGGTGGAGGTTTGTTTAGATAAGCCATTAAGCTATTATGAAGATATCCCCATTTTCCATATGAAGAAACTGAACTCCAAAAAGGTTAAGCACCCTGTCTTAGGTCAGAGGACAAGTAGGGGAGCCAGGATCTGAACCTTGTCTGTAACTAGTTTGTTTGATGCCCCCCACCATTTACTGAAGTGACTATCCACTTCCCACTGGATATTCCTGACACACTTTTCAAATATTATTTGACTATATATGTTTGGATTTATTTCTGGGCTCTAGGTTCTGCTCCATTGGTTTATGTGTTTGTTTTTATGCAAGTACCACACTGTTTTGACTACTACAGCTTAGTAATATAGTTTGAAATGAGGAAGTGTGATGACTCCAGTTTGTTCTTGTTTTTCAAGGTTATTCTGGCTATTTTGTGGTTCCATGCAAATTTTAGAATTATTTTTTCTTTCTCTGAAAAATGTGATTGGGATTTTAATGGAGATTGCATTGAATACATAGGTGACTTTGGACAGCATGGACATTTTAATAATATTGATTTTCCCAATCTATGAACATGGAGTATCTTACATGTATTTGTGTCTTCTTTAATTTATTTCATCAATGTCATAGTTTTCAGTATATGATATTTTATCTCCTTGGTTAAATTTATTCCAAAGTACTTTATTGCTTTTGATGCTATTGTAAGAGATTATTTTCTTTGTTTCTTTTTCAGGTAATTTCTTGTCAGTGTATGGAAATGCAATTGATTTTCGTGTGTTTATTTGTATCCTACAACTTCAGTGAATTTATTGATTAGTTCTAAATGTATTTGTGTGTGTGTGTGTGTGTGTGTACTCTAGTATTTTTTTATGTATAAGATCACATCATCTGCAAACAATGACAGTTTAGCAAACAATGACAGTTTATTTATTTAAATGTTTGTTTACTTTTGAGACAGAGAGACAGTATAAGCGGAGGAGGAACAGAGAGAGGGGGGAACAGAGGATCAGAAGCAAGCCCTGTGCTGACAGCAGAGAGCGTGATATGGGGCTCAAGCTTGCAAACCACAAGATCATGACCTGAGCCAAAGTCAGACACTTAACCAACTGAGCCACCTAGGCGTCCCAACAATGACAATTTTAATTCATACTTTCTGGTAAAGATAGCTTTTTCTTGCTTAATTGTTCTGGCTAGAGCTTCTAATACCATATTGGTTGCAAGTGATGAGTAGCAACCTTTGAATTCTCCTATGAAACCCTCTAGTCCTAGACTTCTACTTGTTGGGAGATTTTTTTTTTATTACTGAGTCAGTCTCCTTCCTTGATATTAGTTCATATTTTCTATTTATTTTTTATTTGTTTGTTTGTTTATTTATTTATTTACTTATTTATTTAGAGAGTTAGAGAGAGAGGAAGTGAGGAAGAGGCAGAGAGAGAAGGAGAGAGAGACTCCCAAGCAAGTTCTGTGATGTCAGCCTAGAGCCCGACATGGGGCTTGAATCCATGAACAGTGAGATCATGACCTGAGCCAAAATTAAGAGTAAGATGCTCAACTGACTGAGCTACCCAGGTGTCCCCACTTTTTAAACTTTATTTATTTATTTTGAGAGAGAGAGAGAGAGAGAGAGACCAGATTTTCTATTTCTTCATGATTCAGTCTTGGTAACTTGCATGTTCTTATGAATTTATTCATTTCTTCTAGGTTATCCTATTTGTTTCAGGTATAATTGTATATGGTACTCTCTTTTGATACTTTTTTATATCTGTGGTTTCTATTGTAAAGTCTCCTCTTTCACTTATTTTACTATTATTATTTTTTAATTTTTATATAATTTATTTTTTAATTTATATCCAAGTTATTTAGCATATAGTGCAACAATGATTTCAGAACTAGATTCCTTAATTCCCCTTGCCCATTTAGCCCAACCCCCTCCCACAACCCCTCCAGCAACCCTCTGTTTCTTCTCCATATTTAAAAATCTCTTATGTTTTTGTTCCCCTCCATGTTTTTATATTATTTTTGCTTCGCTTCCCTAATGTTCATCTGTTTTGTATCTTAAAGTCCTCATATGAGTGAAGTGATATGATATTTGTCTTTCTCTGACTGACTAATTTTGCTTAGCATAATACCCTCTGGTTCCAATCACGTAGTTGCAAGATTTCATTGTTTTTGATTGCTAAGTAATACTCCATTGTGTGTGTGTGTGTGTGTGTGTGTGTGTGTGTGTGTACTATATCTTCTTTATCCATTCATCCATCGATGGACATTTGGGATCTTTCCATACGTTGGCTATTGTTGATAGTGCTGCTTAAACATTGAGGTGCATGTGCCCCTTTCAAACAGCATACCTGTATCCCTTGGATAAATACCTAGTGGTGCAAAGCTGGGTCGTAGAGTACTTCTACTTTTAATTTTTTTGAGGAACCTCCATACCATTTTCCAGAGTTGCTGCACCAGTTTTCATTCCCACCAGCAGTGCAAAAGAGACACTCTTTCTCTGCAACATCGCCAACATCTCTTGTTGCCTGAGTTGTTAATGTTAGCTATTCTGCCAGGTGTGAGGTGGTATCTCATGATGGTTTTGATTTATATTTCCCCATGATGAGTGATGTTGAGCATTTTTTCATGATTCTGTTGGCCATCTGGATGTCTTCTTTGGAGAAGTGTCTATTTATGTCTTTTTTTCATTTCTTCACTGGATTATTTGTTTTTTGGGTGTTGAGTTTGAAAAAGTTCTTTATAGATTTTGGATACTAACCCTTTATCTGATATGTCATTTGAAAATATCTTCTCCCATTCCATTGGTTGCCTTTTAGTTTTGCTGATAGATTCCTTCACTGTGTGGAAGCTTATTATTTTGATGAGTTCCTAATAGTTCATTTTTGCTTTGGTTTCCTTGCCTCTGGAGACGTGTTGAGTAAGAGGTTGCTGCAGCCAAGATCAAAGAGGTTTTTGCCTGCTTTCTCTTTGAGGATTTTGATGGCTTCCTGTCTTACATTGAGGTCTTTCATCCATTTTGAGTTTATTTTTGTGTATGGTGTAAGAAAGTGGTCCAGGTTCATTTTTCTGCATGTCGCTGTCCAGTTTTCCCAGCACCACTTGCTGAAGAGAATGTCTTTATTCCATTGGATATTCCATTGGCCATATGTTTGTGGGTCCATTTCTGGGTTCTCTATTCTGTTCCATTGATCTAAGTGTCTGTTTTAGTGCCAGTACCATACATCTTGATGATTACAGCTTTGTAATAGAGCTTGAAGTCTGGGATTGTGATGCCTACTGCTTTGGTCTTCTTTTTCGAGATTGCTTTGGCTATTCAGGCTCTTTTCTGGTTCCATATAAATTTTAAGAATGTTTATTCTAGCTCTGTGAATAATGCTGTTGTTATTTTGATAGGTATTGCATTGATACAATGCATTGCATTGTAGATTGCTTTGGGTAGTATTGACATTTTAACAATATTTGTTCTTCCTATCCAGGACCATGGAATCTTTTCCCATTTTTTTTTGTGTCTTCTTCAATTTCTTTCATAAGTCTTCTATAGTTTTCATTGTATAGATTTTTCACCTCTTTGGTAAGATTTATTCCTATGGTTTTTGGTGCAATTGTAAATGGGATCGATTCCTTGATTTCTCTTTCTCTTGCTTAATTGTTGGTGTATAGGAATGCAACTGATTTCCGTGCATTGATTTTATATCCTTCCACTTTGCTGAATTCATGGATCAGTTTCAGCAGTTTTTTGATGGAATCTTTTGGGTTTTCCATATAGAATATCGTGTCATCTGTGAAAAGTCAAAGTTTGACCTCTTTCTGTCTGATTTGGATGCCTTTTATTTATTTGTGCTGTCTGATTGCTGAAGCTAAAACTTCCAATATTATGTTGAATAACAGTGGTGAAAGTGGACACCCCTGTCTTGTCCCTGACCTGAAGGGGAAAGCTCTCAGCTTTTCCCCATTGAGGATGATAGTAGTGTCAGGTTTCTTATATGGGTTTTATGATGTTTAGGTATGTTCCTTCTATCTCTACCTTTCTTGAGGGGTTTTATCAAGAAATGATGCTGTATTTTGTCAAATGCTTTCTCTGCATGTATTTAGAAGAACATGTTTCTTGTCTTTTCCTTATTGATGTGATGAATCACATTGATTTTTTTTTTTTTTTTTTGTGGGTATTGAACCAGTCCTGCATCCCACGGATAAATCCCATTTTCTCGTGTTGAATAATTCCTTTAGTGTAATGTTACATTCAGTTGGCTAATACCTTGTTGAGGATTTTTGCATCCATGTTCATAAGGGAAATTGGTCTATAGTTCTCCTTTCACTGGAGTCTTTGCCTGGTATGGAATCAGGGTAATGCTGGCTTCATAGAAAGAGTTTGGAAGTTTTCCTTCCATTTCTATTTTTTGGAACAGCTTCAAGAGAATAGGTGTTAACTCTTCCTTAAATGTTTGGTAGAATTCCCCTAAAGCCATCTGGCCCTGGACTCTTGTTTTTTTGGCAGAGTTTTGATTACTAATTCGATTTCCTTACTGATTATGGGTCTGTTCAAATTTTCTATTTCTTCCTGGTTCAGTTTTGGTGTGTATATGTTTCTAGGAATTTGTCCATTTCTTCCATATTGCCCATTTTATTGGTCTATAATTGCTCATAATATTCTGTTATTATTGTTTTTATTTCTGCTGTGTTGGTTGTGATCTCTCCTCTTTCATTCTTGATTTTATTTATTTGGGTCCTTTCCTTTTTCTTTTTGATCAAACTGGCTAGTGGTTTATCAATTTTGTTAATTCTTTCAAAGAACCAGCTTCTGGCTTCATTGATCTGTTATACTGTTTGTTTTGTTTTTGTTTTTGGTTTTGGTTTTGGTTTTGACAACATTGATTTCTCCTCTAATCTTTATTTCCTGTCTTCCACTGTTTTGGGTTTTATTTGCCATTCTTTTTCCAGCCCTTTAAGGTGTAAGGTTAGATTGTGTACCTGAGACCTTTCTTCTTTCTTTAGGAGGCCTGGATTGCTATATACTTTCCTTTTATGACCGCCTTTGCTGTGTCCCAAAGGTTTTGGACTGTGGTGTTATCATTTTCACTGGTTTCCATGCATTTTTTTTTAAATTTCCTCTTTAACATCTTAGTTAGCCCATTCATTCTTTAGTAGAATGTTCTTTAGTCTGCAAGTATTTGTTATCATTCCAAAGTTTTTCTTGTGGATTATTTCTCGTTTCATAGCATTGTGGTCTGAAAATATGCATGGTATGATCTCAATCTTTTTGTACTTGTTGAGGGCTGATTTATGTCTCAGTATGTGATCTATTCTGGAGAACATTCTGTGCACACTGGGGAAGAATGTGTATATCGCTGCTTTAGGATGAAATGTTCTGAATTATCTGTTAAGTCCATCAGGTCTAGTGTGTCATTCAAAGCCTTTGTTTCCTTGTTGATTTTCTGTTTAGTTGATCTGTCCATTACTGTGGGTGGGGTGTTGAAGTCCCCTACTATTATGTTATTGTTATAAATGAGTTTCTTTATGTTTGTGATTAATTGATTTATATATTTGGGTGCTCTCACATTTGGAGCATAAATGTTTACAATTGTTAGGTCTTCTTAGTTGATAGATCCCTTAATTATGACATAATGTCCTTCTTCATATCCCGTTACAGTCTTTTTTTTTCAAAGTCTAGATTGTCTGGTATAAGTATGGCTACTCCGGCTTTCTTTTGGTGACCATTAACATGATAGGTTGTTCTTCATCCCCTTACTTTCAATCTGAAGGTACCTTTAGGTCTAAAGTGGGTCTTTTGTAAACAGCATATAGGTGGATCTTGTTTTCTTAGCCATTCTGTTACCTTATGTATTTTGATTGAAGCATTTAGTTAATTGATGTTTAGAGTGAGTACTAAAAGTTATGAGTGTATTGCCATTATATTTGTTGTAGAGTTGGAGTTTCCAGTGGTGTTCTCTGGCCCTTTCTAGTCTTCACTGCTTTTGGTCTTTCTTTTTTTCTTTCTTTCTTTCTTTCTTTCTTTCTTTCTTTCTTCTTTCTTTCTGTTTTCTCCCCTCAGAGAGTCCCCCTTAAAACTTCTTGCAGGGCTGGTTTAGTGATCACAACTCCTTTAATTTATGTTTGTCTGGGAGACTTTTTATCTCTCCTTCTATTTTGAATTCTTTATCCTTGCTGGATAAAGAATTCTTGGCTGCATATTTTTCTGATTCAGCTGGTTGAATGTATCCTGCCACTCCTTTCTGGCCTGCCAAGTTTCTGTGGATAAGTCTACTGCAAACCAGATCTGTCTTCTCTTGTAGGTTAAGGACTTTTTTCCCTTGTTACTTTCATTATTCTTTCCTTACCTGAATATTTTGTGAATTTGACTATGATATGCCTTGTTGATGGTCGGTTTTTGTTGAATCTAATGGGAGTTCTCTGTGCTTCCTGGATTTTGATGTCTGTGTCTTTCCCCAGGTTAAGGATGTTTTCTGCTATGATTTGCTCACATAGCCCTTCTACCCCCTTTTCTCTGTCTTCATCTTCTGGGACCCCTATGATTCTGATGTTCCTTTTTAATGAGTCACTGATTTCTCTCATTGTTAAATTGTGCTCTTTTGCCTTAGTATCCCTTTTTTCTGCTTCATTATTCTCCATAAGTTTGTCCTCTCTATAACTGATTGACTGCTCTGCCTCATCCATCCTTGCCACCGTGGCAATCATTTGAGATTGCAGCTCAGTTATAGCATTTTTATTTCATCCTGATTAGTTTTTACTTCTTTTATCTCTGCAGATAGGGATTCTAATCTATTTTCCACTCCAGCTAGTATTCTTACTTATTATTGTGATTCTCAATTCTGGTTCAGACATCTTGCTTATGTCTGTGTTGATTAAGTCCCTGGCTGTCATTTCTTTCTGCTCTTTGTTTTTGTGTGAATTCCTTCATTTCTTCATTTTGAAAGAAGAAAAGGGATTAATAAGGCAAAAACAATTTAATTTAAAAAATTAAAAACAACACACACACACACACAAATCTAATAAGTGTTGCTAGATTCTAGGTGTGTTTTGGTGTGGTTGTTGAAAGGAGCTTGATAGATTAGAGAATAAAGGGAAAGATAAGAAAAGAAAAAAAGGAAAACTTGAAAATTTGAAAAAAAATGAATACAATGTTAGAATAAAATGAAATGATGGAAGTGATGTAGAATTTGAAAAAAATCACAAAAAGGTAAAAAATGTAGTAGAAAAATTAATGAAAAATATTTTTAACAAAAAATGAAAATAAAAATAAATTTTTTCTCTTTCTGTATTCAAGAAAAAGAAAATAAATGAAAAAGAAAAAAAATTGAATAGTTGAACCAGCGAATAGAGTGAAATATGATTGAAATTACATCATTTTCCCTTAGACGTCAAACTATGAAACACTTTATAGTCCATAACCTAAGCAGGTGGAGAGATTTGTGGTGTTCCTGAAGAGTGAGATTGACCCAGTTGTGCAAGGCTGATTGTAGCGTCTCCATTATCCACTAAATGGTGCTGCTTAGCTTACTGGAGTGGAATGTTGTGGCGCTTGTGGGTGTGTATGTGCGTGTGCAGGAGGGGTCACCCAGCTACCCAGTCTCTAGTATTGGAACTCTGTTCTCCCCAATCAACAATTGTGTATGCCTCCTTTGTATCCAGCGTCCATCCACTCACTTTTACACTGTCTGTGACCAAGCTATCTGGTTGTCAGGCGGCACCTCCCTCCTGAGTTTTATCTCAGATGGGACCATGTTTCACAAACCCTCACTCTGAGAGACTGGAGCTTTGACCCACTCAGACCTTCTGGGCCAGGGTCTCACCAAGCAATGGCCGGGTGCCTGCTGCACTCAGGAACATTTGCGGAACCATGCTGCTGCCGATGCCCAGAGACTGCAGATGGGTGCCAGCCCCCCCTCAAAAGAGTTCACACGATTATGTAGCAACAGCACTTCAGGGATTATGGTAAGTCACAACATACATCTGGCACCAGCCTTCCCCCTTAACGTCCTTGTTCCAGCACCAGAAAATGTGGTTATTCTCTGGGGTCTGCTGGGACCTTAGGCTGCGGGGTGGCTACACAGCCTCTACCAAACGTCCTCCCAGCAAGAGAACTGCCTCTCCTTGTGTGGCCTGAGGATCCCTAGACCTCACTCTCTGCTCTTGGGGATTTTCCCTTTCCAACAGAGCACCACCAGTTATTGAGCTGTGGAGTTTCAGATTCGGTGCTCCCCCTGTTTACAGAGTCTTAACAGAATTTAAACCTTCTCCTTTCTCCTTTCTCCCTTTTTGTTTCGTCCTTGTGGCTATTTCCACTTTTCCCTGTCTTTCCAGTTGCTCTTGGGGGGGGGGGGTGCTTTTCCTGTACTCTCCCACTGTCTCTATCCTCTCTCTGCAAGCAAAAACAGCTTCCTGCCTTCCACAGCTTCTCTCTCCCCCAGTTCACCTCTTTGTCCTGCATACCTGCTGAGTTCTGTCGTTCAGGTTGTGCAGATTGTTGTGTTAGTCCTCAATAAGTTTTCTAAGTGTGCAGGATGGTTTAGTGTTGATCTGCTGTATTTCATGGATGTGAGATGCAAAAAAAAAAAAAAAAAAAAAAAAAAAAAAAAAAAAAAAAAACCTCAGCTTATCTTTGATGCCAGTTGCTCCTCACCCAAGAGTCTCCTGCATGGAAACATTTCTCAGGAGAGATTCTTCTGTTTAGAGACCCCACTTCCCTGAAATTGTCCTAGTGCTGCTGAGTTTGGTGAGCTTGGTTTCTTCTTAGGAAAACAATTGTCTGGGAGGAGGGTGATAAGGGTGAGCTACAGAAAGTTAACATTTCTTTTGCATGCAGAAAGATGGTCAGGAGGAAAGATGTAGTTTCAAAATAATTAGAGGTAACTTTGATGAAGCATAAAGGCTTGTTACTGTACCTGACAGCTTTTTGGTAATCATGCTGTTTCTTTTTGTCTTGGATGCTCCTTGTCCCTTTGCTTTCAAGGCTGGACCGCTTCCATCCTCCCACTACATTTTTCTACGACTAATCTGTCCCTATATCAAACATAAGCTGAGATGGGGTATTTCATTTAAGAAAAAACTCCCAGGGCATTTGACTTCTGTTTTATATTATTCCAGTCTCTTGAACTTCTTTGTTTAACTCTCCTGTTCCCCTCTAGTGGCATCCCCATCTCCTTTGCTTACATTCAACCCCTATTCTTGCAGGCTGGTACTTATGTTCCAACCTTTCCTCATCCTCTATGTTCAGCCAAACTCCATCAATGTATGTCCAGTTACACCTCCACCTCTTCCAGGAAACTCTCCATGATCCCTTCAACCCCAAATGTTTCTTCCTCACTCTGATTTTTTGTAACACTTTGATTTTTTCATCAGATATCAAATTGTGCAGGTAAAACTCTGTCATATTATTTCCTTTATTTATAAGTAAATGTTTTATGTTTTTGCTCAACTACAAACTCTTAGCAGGTGAAGACTATGTATCTCCCTTCTTGTGTAACCTACACAGCACCTAGCACAATGCTAGGCATGTAGCTTTGTGCATGTTTGTTGACTCAATAACTAACTTATTCGTTAGTATGCTATTTGTCCATTTTTCTAAAAAATCTATGTGTATATGAAGTAGTGCTTCAATTTCTTAGACTGTGTTTGGTATAAAAATCAATTTGTGAAACTGTGTGAACTGTACATGGATGAAAACATCAATGGGCAACAATTTATACATTTCCTCATTCTTGGGCTTACCTGCTTTTATGGTAAAACCTAAATATTTGGATTTTTTTGACAGACATTTAAAAAAATATTTGTAGTATTTATTTATTATTTTTAAAACATAATTTATTGTCAGATTGGTTCCATACAACACCCAGGGCTCATCCCAACAAGTGCCCTCCTCAGTGCCCATCACCCACTATTCCCTCTCTCCCAACCCCTGAAGACCCTCAGTTTGTTCTCAGTATCCAAGAGTCTCTTATGGTTTGCCTCCCTCCCTCTCTGTTTATAACTATTTTTTCCCCTTCCCTTCCCCCATGGTCTACTGTTCAGTTTCTTAAGATCCATATATGAGTAAAAACATATGGTATCTGTCTTTCTCTGACTGACTCATTTCACTTAGCATACTACCCTCCAGTTCCATCCATGTTACTACAAATGGCATGATTTCATTCTTTCTCATTGCCAAGTAGTATTCCATTGAATATATAAACCACAATTTCTTTATCCATTCATCAGTTGATGGACATTTAGGCTCTTTCCATAATTTGGCTATTGTTGAAAGTGCTGCTATAAACATTGGGGTACAAGTGCCCCTATGCATCAGCACTCCTGTATCCCTTGGGTAAATTCCTAGCAGTGCTATTGCTGGGTCATAGGGTAGATCTATTTTTAATTTTTTGAGGAACCTCCACACTGTTTTTCAGAGAAGCTGCACCAATTTGCATTCCCACCAACAGTGCAAGAGGGTTCCTGTTTCCCCACATCCTCGTCAGCATCTATAGTCTCCTAATTTGTTCCTTTTATCCACTCTGACCAGCATGAAGTGGTATCTCAGTGTGGTTTTGATTTGTATTTCCCTGATGAGGAGTGATGTTGAGCCTCTTTTCATGTGTCTGTTTGCCATCTGGATGTCTTCTTTAGAAAAGTTGACAGACATTATTTAAGGGAAAATGAAACTGTCCACAAATATAGCTTTTAAGATGCTTGTAGGCAAAAACAGAGTGATTGGAGAGTAATGGGGGAAATGCAAAGTACATCTATGTCTGGATTGAGAACCTCTGAGCAACAGAGGAAGAATCCTATGCCAGCACCTAGTGGCTTTAAAAAGTTTGTTCTGCCAATCTTCTATTTGCCTTCACATGGAGACCTTTGTGAGTATTTTGAGTTGTTCTGAACTTCAGGAAGTGACTGCCCAGCATCTATTTATGAGATGGCCCTGACTGGGAAATGCTTGGAGGACCTACCTCTTAGTGCTACAAATGCATAGGTTACTTACAAATCATTTTAATCACACAAATTGTAACCACGAAGAATCATCTCCTGTATTGTGTTCTATAGAAGGATAAGCCTCAAGTGAATTACAGGTAATCAAACCTACAAGAGAAAGAATGTATCTTAAAAGCTTAATTAAATATGGAATGGGGTGAGAATCTGCCTTCTTTTGCTGTTAGTTTAATTCCAGAAAATAAAAAATGAGGTGGTAGTGTTCTACTGAAAGTGAACGGGTTTTTTTTATGAATATAATTTATTGTCAAATTGGCTTACATACGACACTCAGTGCTCATCCCCACAAGTGCCCTCCTTAATGCCGATAACCCATTTTTCCTCTCCCCCACCCCTCATTCGCCCTTTGTTCTCTGTATTTAAGAGTCTCTTGTGGTTTGCCTCTCTCTCTCTCTCTGTTTGTAACAATTTATCCCTTCCATTCCCCCATGGTCTTCTGTTCAGTTTCTCAAGATCTACATATGAGTGAAAAACATATGATATCTGTCCTTCTCTGACTGACTTATTTTACTCAGCAAAATACCTTCTAGTTCCATCCATGTAGCTGCAAATGGCATGATTTCATTATTTATCATTACCAAGTAGTATTCCATTGAATATATAAACAACAATTTCTTTATCCATTCATCAGTTGATGGACATTTAGGCTCTTTCCATAATTTGGCTATTGTTGAAAGCACTGCTATAAACATTGGGGTACACATGCCCTTATACATCAGCACTCCTGTATCCCTTGGCTAAATTCCTAGTAGTGCTATTTCTGGGTCAAAGTGTAGTTCTATTTTTAATTTTTTGAGAAACTCCACACTGTTTTCCAGAGTGGTTGCACCAGTTTGCTTTCCCACCAATAGTGCAAGAGGGTTCCTGTTTCTCCACATCCTCATCAGCATCTGTAGTTTCCTGATTTGTTCATTTTTGCCACTTTCACTGGTGTGAGGTGGTATCTTACTGTGGTTTTGATTTGTATTTCCCTGGTGATAAGTGACATTGATGTCATTTTATCTGATGTCATTTGCAAATATCTTTTACCATTCTGTCAGTTGCATTTTAGTTTTGTTGATTGTTTCCTTTGTAGTGCAGAAGCTTTTTATCTTGATGAGGTCCCAATAGTCCATTTTTGCTTTCATTCCTTGAAAGTGAATGGTTTGGTACCAAACGTAATTTAACACTGATCATTATGATTTCTTACTGAGACCACATTTTAAGGAGGAGAAAGTACTTTCACATCAATTATATAATTTATATCTGCCTGTTACTTTTACGACAGAGCTACTGGGAAATTTTTATTCCAATTATTGTTCACTATAAAAGCAATATATTTGCATACTACAAAATGTACAAAATAGGGAAAGGGGAAAATAAAGTAATTTTCATTATTTTCATTTAGTCTTTAAAGCATTATTCTTTCTTATTATATTGTAATCAGTTTGACTCTTGCTTTCTTAAGCTAACATCGTCACCTAAGCATTTGCTTATGTTTTTCGTTTCTGTCTTTTTAATTTTATTTTTTTATTTTTTAAAATTTACATCCAAATTAATTAGCATATAGTGAAACAATGATTTCAGGAGTAGATTCCTTAATGCCCCTTACCAATGTAGCCCATCCCCCTCCCACAACCCTCAGTTTGTTCTCCATATTTATGAGTCTCTTCTGTTTTTTCCCCCTCCCTGTTTTTATATTATTTTTGTTTCCCCCCCTTATATTCATCTGTTTTGTCTCTTAAAGTCCTCATATGAGTGAAGTCAGATGATTTTTGTCTTTCTCTGAATGATTAACTTCACTTGGCATAATACCCTCCAGTTCCATCCACGTAGTTGCAAATGTCAAGATTTCATTCTTTTTGATTGCCGAGTAATACTCCATTATATATATAATGTGAGATATATATATATATATATATATATATATATATATATATATATCACATCTTATTTATCCATTCATCCACCGATGGAAATTTGGGGTCTTTCCATACTTTGGCTATTGTTGATAGTGCTTCCATAAATGAAGGTGCATGTGTCCCTTCGAAACAACACACCTGTATCCCATGGATAAATGTCTAGTAGTGCAATTGCTGGGCTGTAGGGTAGTTCTATTTCTAGTTTTTTGAGGAACCTCCATACTGTTTTCCAGAGTGGCTGCACCAGCTTGCATTGCCACCAACAGTGCAAAAGAGATCCTCTTTCTCCGCATCCTAGCCAACATTTGTTGTTGCCTGAGTTGTTAATGTTAGCCATTTTGACAGGTGTAAGGTGGTATCTCATTGTGGTTTTGATTTGCATTTCACTGATGATGAGTGATGTTGAGCATTTTTTCATGTGTCGGTTGGCCATCTGGATGTCTTCCTTGGAGAAGTGTCTATTCATGTCTTTTGCCCATTTCTTCACTGGATTATTTGTTTTTTGGGTGATGAGTTTGATACGTTCTTTATAGATTTTGGATACTAACCCTTTATCTGATATGTCATTTGTAAATATCTTCTCCCATTCTGTCGGTTGCCCTTTAGTTTTGCTGATTGTTTCCTTCTCTGTGCAGAAGGTTTTATTTTAATGAGGTCCCAGTAGTTCATTTTTGATTTTGTTTCCCTTGCCTCTGGAGACGTGTTGAGACAGAAGTTTCTGTGGCCAGGATCAAAGAGGTTTTTGCCTGCTTTCTCCTTGAGGAGTTTCATGGTTTTGTGTCTTACATTGAGGTCTTTCATCCATTTTGAGTTTATTTTTGTGTGTGGTGTAAGAAAGTGGTCCAGGTTCATTCTTCTGCATGTCGTTGTCCAGTTTTCCCAGCACCACTTGCTGAAGTGACTGCCTTTATTCCATTGGATATTCTTTCCTGCTTTATCAAAGATTAGTTGGCCATACGTTTGTGGGTCCATTTCTGGGTTCTCTATTCTGTTCCATTGATCTGAGTGTCTGTTCTTGTGCCAGTACGTACATACTGTCTTGATGATTACAGCTTTGTAATAGAGCTTGAAGTCTGGGATTGTGATGTCTCCTGCTTTGGTTTTCTTTTTCAAGCTTGCTTTGGCTATTTGGGGCCTTTTCTGGTTCTATACAAATTTTAGGATTATTTGTTCTGGCTCTGTGAAGAATGCTGGTGTTATTTTTATAGGGGTTGCATTTAATATGTAGATTGCTTTGGGTAGTATTGACATTTTAACATTTTTTTCTTCCTATCCAGGAGCATGGAATCTTTCCCCCTTTTTGTGTATCTTCTTCAATTTCTTTCATAAGCTTTCTATAGTTTTCAGTGTATATAATTTCCACCTCTTTGGTTCGATTTATTTCTAGGTATTTTATGGTTTTTTGTGCAACTGTAAATGGGATCAATTCCTTGATTTCTCTTTCTGTGGCTTCATTGTTGGTGTATAGGAATGCAACCAATTTATTTGCATTGATTTTATATCCTGGGCCTTTGCTGAATTCATGAATCAATTCTAGAAGTTTTTTGGTGGAATATTTTAGGTTTTCCACATAGAGTACAATGTCATCTACGAAGAGTGGAAGTTTGACCTCCTCCCAGCCAATTTGGAAGCCTTTTGTTTCTTTGTGTTGTCTGATTGCACAGGCTAAGACTTCCAATACTATGTTGAATAACAGTGGTGAGAGTGGACATCATGTCTTGTACCTGACCTTAGGGGGAAAGTTCTCAGTTTTTCCCCATTGAGGATGATATCAGTGTTGGGTCATTCATATATGGCTTTTATGATCTTGAGGTATTCTCCTTCTATCCTTACTTTCTTGAGGGTTTTTATCAAGAAACGATGCTGCATTTTGTCAAATGCTTTCTCTGTATCTATTGAGAGGATCACATGGTTCTTGTCCTTTCTTTTATTGATGTGATGAATCATGCTAATTGTTTTGCGGATATTGAGCCAGCCCTGCATCCCAGGTAAAAATCCCACTTGATTGTGGTGAATAATTTTTTTAATGTATTGTTGGATCTGGTTGGCTAATATCTTGTTGAGGATTTTTGCATCAATGTTCGTCAGGGAGATCGGTCTATAGTTCTCCGTTTTTTTAGTGGGGTCTCTGGTTTTGGAATCAAGGTAATGCTGGCTTTATAGAAAGAGTTTGGAAGTTTTCCTTCCATTTCTATTTTTTGTAAAAGCTTCAAGAGAATAGGTGTTAACTGTTCCTTAAATGTTTGTTAGAATTCCCCTGGAAAGCCATCTGGCCCTGGACTCTTGTTTTTTGGCAGATTTTGATTACTAATTCTATTTCCTTACTGGTTATGGGTCTGTTAAAATTTTCTATTTCTACCTGTTTCAGTTTGGGTAGGGTATATGTTTCTAGGAATTTGTCCATTTCTTCCAGATTGCTCATTTTAGTGGCATATAATTGCTCATAATATTTTCTTATTATTGTTTTCATTTCTGTTGTGTTGGTTGTGATCTCTCTTCTTTTCTTCTGGATTTTATTTATTTGGGTCCTTTCCTTTTTCTTTTTGATCAAACTGGCTAGTGGCTTATCAATTTTGTTATTTCTTTCAAAGAACCAGCTTCTGGTTTCATTGATCTGTTCTACTGTGGTTTTTTTTTTTTTTTTTTTTGGTTTTGATAGCATTAATTTCTGCTCTATTCTTTATTATTTCCTGTCTTCTGCTGCTTTTAGGTTTTATTTGCTGTTCTTTTTCCAACCCCTTAAGGTGTAAGTTTAGGTTGTGTATCTGAGATCTTTCTTCCTTCTTTAGGAAGGCCTGGATTGCTATATACTTTCCTCTTATGACCATCTTTGCTGCATCCCAGAGGTTTTGGGTTGTGGTGTTATCATTTTCATTGGCTTCCATATACTTTTTAATTTCCTCTTTAACTTCTTGTTTAGCCCATTTATTCTTCAGTAGGATGTTCTTCACTTTCCAAGTATTTGTTACCTTTCCAAATTTTTTCTTGTGGTTGATTTCAAGTTTTCTAGCATTGTGGTCTGAAAATATGCATGGCATGATCTCAGTCTTTTTGTACTTATTTAGGGCTGACTTGTGTCCCAGTATATGGTCTATTCTGGAGAACGCTCCATGTGCACTGGAGAAGAATGTATATTCTGCTGGTTTAGAATGAAATGTTCTGAATATATCTGTTGAGTCCATCTGGTCCAGTGTGTCATTCAAAGCCATTGTTCCCTTGTTGATTTTTTTTGATTAAATGATCTGTCCATTGCTGTGAGTGGGGTGTTAAAGTCTCCTACTATTATGGTATTACTATTGATGAGTTTCCTTACGTTTGTAATTAATTGATTTATATATTTGGGTGCTCCCACATTTATCCCATAAATGTTTATAATTGTTAGGTCTTCTTGGTGGATAGACCCCTTGATATGGTATAATGCCCTTCTGCATCTCTTGATACAGTCTTTATTTAAAGTCTAGATTGTCTGATATAAGTATGGCTACTCTGGCTTTCTTTTGTTGACCATTAGCATGATAGATGGTTCTCCATGCCCTTATTTTCAATCTGAAGGTGTCTTTAGGTCTAAAGTGGGTCTCTTGTAAACAGCGTATAGATGTATCTTGTTTTCTTATCCATTCTTTTACTCTATGTCTTTTGATTGGAGTATTGAGTCCATTGATGTTTAGAGTGAGTACTGAAAGATCTGAATTTATTGCCATTATGATGCTTGTAGAGTTGGATTTTCTGGTGATGTTCTCTGGTCCTTTCTAATCTTTGTTGCTTTTGTTATTTATGTATTTCTCTCTCTCTCTCTCTCTCTCTCTCTGTATATATATATATATATATATATATATATATATATATTCACCTTTTCTCCCCTCAGAGTCCCCCTTAAAATTTCTTGCAGGGATGGGTTAGTGGTCACAACTCCTTTAGTTTTTGTCTGGGAAAGTGTTTATCTCTCCTTCTATTTTGAATGACAGGCTTGCTGGATAAAGATTTCTTGGCTGCATATTTTTCTGATGCAACACATTTAATATATCCTGCCAGTCCTTTCTGGCCTGCCAAGTTTCTGTGGATAGGTCTGCTGCAAACTTGATCTGTTTTCCCTTGTAGGTTCTGAACTTTTTTTTTCCCTTGCTGTTTTTATGATTCTTTCCTGCCTATTTTGTAAATTTGACTATGATATGCCTTGTTGATGGTCGGTTTTTGTTGAATCTAATGGGGGTCCTCTATGCTTCCTGGATTTTGATGTCTGTGTCTTTCCCCAGGTCAGGAAAGTTTTCTGCTATGATTTGCTCACATAACCCTTCTACCCCTATTTCTCTCTCTTCCTCCTCTGGGACCCCTGTGATTCTGATGTTGTTCCTTTTTAATGAGTCACTGATTTCTCTAATTCTTAAATCATGCTCTTTTGCCTTAATCTCCCTCTTTTTTTCTGCTTCATTATTCTCTATAAGTTTGCTTCTATATCGCTGATTCTGTGTTCTGCCTCATTCATCCTTGCCGCCATGGCATCCATCCATGATGCAGCTCAGTTATAGCATTTTTTATTTCATTGTGACTAGTTTTTACTTCTTTCGTCTCTGCAGAAAGGGATTCTAATCTATTTTCAACTCCAGCTAGTATTCTTCTTATCGTGATTCTAAATTCTGGTTCAGACATCTTGCTTGTATTTGTGTTGGTTAAATCCCTGGCTGTCATTTCTTCATGCTCTTCCTTTTGGTGTGAATTCCTTTGTTTTGTCATTTTGAAAGGAGAATAGGAATTAATGTGGCAGAAAACTTAAAATTAAAAAAATTAAAATTAAAAAATTAAAAACACGCACACAAATATCAAATAAACAATGCTAGATCCTAGGTGTGTTTTGTTCTGGGTGTTGAAAGTGGTTTGACAGATTAGATTAAAAAAGGTGTGTGGGGCGGAAGGATATTGTTTGAGAATTTGAAAAAATGAATACACTGAAGTAGACTAAATTGAGATGATGGGAGTAAAATAGAATTTGAAAATATTTACACAAAAGTAAAGAATATAGTAGAAAAAATTTAAGGAAAATATTTTTAACAAAAATTAAAAATAAAAATAACCTTGTTCTCTTTCTGTATTCAAGAAAAATAAAAGAAACAAAAAATAGAAAAAAGATATAAGAAAAAAAGAAATCTTATGAAAATTTGAAAAAGTGAATACACTGTAGTATACTAAAATAAAATGATGGAAGTAAAATAGAATTAAAAAAATTCCATTAAAGCAAAAAATATAGTAAAAAGTTAAAGAAAATATTTTAATTGTAGTTGAAAGTAAAAATGAAGTTTTTCTTTTTCTGCATTCAAGAAAAAGAAAAGAAATGAAAAAGGGAAAAAGAAAAAGAAAAAAAGAAAATTGTTTGAAAATTTGAAAAGGTGAATACACTGAAGTAGACTAAAATAAAACGATGGAAGAATAAAACGATAGAATTTGAGAAAATTTATGCAAAAGTAGAAAATATAGTAGAAAAATATTTTTAATAAAAATTGAAAATAAAATGATTTTTTCTCTTTCTGTCTCCCAGAAAAAGAAGTGTAAAGGAGAAAAAAAAAAAGGAAAGAAAATGGAATAGATGGACATGATAACAGATTGAAATAGAACTGAAATGACTTCGTTTACCCTAGAAGTCAGACTATGTAGCACTTTATAGTCCATATACTAAGTAGGCGGTGAGACTTGTGTTCTTGAAGAGCAAGGTTGGCCCAGTTGGGTGGAGCTCAGTGTAACGCCTCTTTTCTCCGCTAAATGGCACTGCTAGTCTACTGGAGTGGAGTGTTGTGGCACTCTTAGGTGCATATGCGCATTTGTGGGAGCGGTGGAAATGGCATCACCCAGCTACCCAGTCTCTAGTATCAGAACTCTGTTCTCTCCAATCAGCAATTGCACACCCATCCTCTGTCTTCAGCTTTTGTCCACTCCCCGCTTTTTCACTGTCCTTGACCAGGCCCCAGGCAGTACCTCTCTCCTGAGTTTTGTCTCAGTTGCGGCTGTTTTCCCCGGCCCCTTACTTCTGAGGGACTGTGGCTTTGACCTGTTCTGCCTCTCTGTAGGAGGGTCTCAGCAAGCAATGGCCAAATGTCAGCTGCAGCCAGGAACACTTGCTGGACCCTGCTGCTGCCGTTGCCCCGAGACTGTGGCCAGGTGCCAGCCTGCCCCAGACAAAGTTGGCGAGATAGTGTAGCAGCTGCTTTTCAGGGATTATGGAAAATCACAACACACATCTGGCACCAGGCTTCACCCTTAATGACCTTGTTCCAGCACCAGCAAATGTGGCCTTTTTCTGGGGTCTGCTGGGACCAGATGGCTTCAACCGTCTCTACCAACTGTCCTTCCAGCACTGGAACTGCTTTTCCCCTTGTGGCCTGAGAACCTCTCAGACCCCACTCTGCTCCTGGGGATTTGCCCTTCCCACCAGAGTACCGCCAGGTATCAAGCTGCAGAGTTGCAGACTTTGTGCTCCCCTTTGTTACAGTCTTAATGGAATTTAAACCCTCACCTTTCTCCTTTCTCCCTTTTTGGTTTAGACCCTGTGACTGTGTCTAATTTTCCACTTTCTTTCCTGCTGCTTTTGGGAAGGGGTGCTTACCCATATTCTCCCCCCTGCCCCAGTCTCTGTCCTCTCTCCACCCACAAAAGCACCTCCCTCCCAGCACCTTCTTGCTTCCCAAGTTCACCTCTCTGTGCCACGTACCTGCTAAATTCTGTGGTTCAGGTTGTGCAGATTGTTGTGTTAATCCTCCAGTCATTTTTCTAGGTGTGCAGGATGGTTTAGTGTTGGTCTGGCTGTATTTCATGGATGTGAGACTCACAAACAACTTCCATGCTATTCTGCCATCTTGGCTCCTCCGCTCATGTTTTTCTATACTATCCATAGTCATAACTTTTGATGGATTTATCATATTTTACTCTACATTTTGTGCATTTCCAATTTTTCTGTTATTTTATTTATTTATTTTTTAAGTTTATTTATTTATTTTGAGCGAGAGAGAGAGAGGGAGGGGTGGCGAGAGAAAGAGCGAGCCCCAAGCAGGCTCTGCACTGTCAACACAGAGCATGACATGGAACCCAAACTCACAAACCTTATGAGATCATGACCTGAGCCAAAATCAAGAGTCATCATATAACTGACTGAGGCACCTAGGCACTCTACAGATTTTTCTGTTATTGTAAACAGTATCATGAAGAATATTTTAGTGCACATAATTTTTGGTATTTAAAAATTTTCCCCCAAGGCTAAATTCCTGGAAGTGGAATTACTCAGGCAAAAGGTATGAACATTTCTAGTGACTTTTGATTTTTTTTTAAGTTTATTTATTTTTGAGGCTGGGGTGGTGGTGGTTGGAGGGGCAGAGAGGGAGAGGGAGAGAGAATCCCAAGCAGGCTCCACACTGTTAGTGCAGAACCCGATGTGGGGTTTGAACTCATGAACTGTGAGATCATGACCTGAGCTGAAATCCAGAGTTGGATGCTTAACTGACTGAGCCACCAAGGAGCCACATGGCTTTTTATTTTTATTATCAAATTGTTTTTCAAAGGGTTGTCCAAGAAGCATACATACTGGTTTGTAGGTACCAATTCTCTACATGCTTATCAGAAGTATAAATGTGATTTTTAAAATTACTAATTTAATACATGAAAAATTATTTTTCATTTTTATTTTCATTTAAAGTCTTATTACTAAAAATGATTGTTTCTCCATGTTTACTTTCTAGTTACATTTGACAGGACACATTTATACCATTTTGCAAATGGAGAAACAGGTTCAGAGAAGTTAAGTGTCTTGCTTGTGGGGACACAGCTAGTGAAGGACATACATGTAGACCCTAGGGCTCTTTATTCTCCATCCAGGACTTGTGCTAAAGATTAGCTCCTGCTTTGCCACTATCTCATGTTGGACAGACATCTCATTTCTTTGAGTCTCATTCTTTTCATCTGCATAATGAAGTACTCAGACTGGAATCAGTGGTTTTAATTTTAAAGTATAATTAGGTTGAAGAAAAATTTCTTCCAATGAACTACATCGTACTAAAACTCAATATAGAAACTGCTAAGGCAGAGCTACTCTGAATTGACCTAGTGAAAGGACTGGAGGTCAGGGTCATCTCCTTCTCTCTCAGAATCTCAGTGGGTCATTCTAACGTGCTGCCTGAGACACACAGATATCATCTAGTACAGAGGTTTTCCTTTTTTCTTTCTTATTTTCAGTTTTATTGAGATATAATTGATATCTAGCACTGTATACTTTTAAAGTGTACAGCATTAGAACGTGAATTACATACATGGTGAAGTGATTCAGTCCTTTTTAAGCACTGCTCCCTTTATCTCATGCAGTTTTGCTATTCTGTAAATTAAAATGATATATTTAAAATCCATTTCCATGTCCCTTTGCTAGCTTGCCCACAAGTGACGATATTGGGAAATCCCAATTTCTGATGATATAGGGTTCTTTACATACTGAAATAAAAACTGGGTTTAGAGACAAGACATTAGCTTTCTTCTTCCTATTACATATGGCCTTTCTATTGGTGTCTCCATCTAAAATGGAAAGAATGGTCTGATTCTCCAACCTTGTAGAATTGTTGGCCAAGGGTGACCAGATGTTAAAGCTGTGTTTGTGCTCCTCTTTTTTCTTTTCAGGCACATGGTAGGTCAACTTCCCTGACTCTTTTGAAGTTGGACACAGCTATGTGATTTGTTAACCAATGATATATCTGTGGAAGTGATGTGTGTCACTTCTAAGTGGAAGATGTAACAGCCAGTGCACAACTCATCACATTCCTTCTCCCTTGCCACAGTTACTATGGAAGCACATTTTAAAACTAGCTCCTGCTCAGTCTGGGTTTAAGGGTGATGATTATGAGCAGAGACCTTGGCAGAGCCGAACCACCCTGGAGCATAATAAAAAATAAAGATTTATTGTGTTAAGCCCTGAAAGATTGTTTGTTATTACAACAAAACCTAGATCATCCTAACTAGCACAGTGTATGTGATAACAACTAATATTATCATCTACATTATCCATGAAACTTCGTCTTCATTCCTAGTGGTGCTGAAGCACATAGAGCTTTGGGAACCTAGAAAAAAATAATTTCTTGAAGATTTTTTTTAACTATACAGTTTAAAACACTTTTGGCACCCACCCAAGATTTGTAAAATCTTTTCTCTTGCAAGTTTGAAGCCAAGAAAAATAGTGAAACAAAGCATTGGCCAGATACCTGACATTTCTCTCCTTCCCCAGTATGGAATCTTCAGGAGCTTAAAGAATGACTTTTTTTTTCCTACAGATTCAAGATGCCTAAACTATCTCTTACTAATCCTCTTATTTTCTCTGAGATTAGGAAATCAGTGAGTTAAGCATTGTAAAATACATGGTTGTGAGAGCAACATATTGGGAAAGAAGCTGGCTTGTGAAGATTTCACCTGTGCTTTATCTTAATACAGTTGCTATAATACAAAAATGGTGCTCTGAGTAGTGTTAATGATAAGGAATAAATTCATCCTGACCTTGTAAAGCTTGAAGGTGATGCTTTATAGAAGTTACAGAGATGAGCATTACCTGGCACACACAGCCTTGCAGTGTGGCTGGCTTTTTAGTCAACACCAAGGGACCATGCACAACTCACAACACTTTATGGGTTGCAGGTTCCTCACCTATAAAATAAAGGCTCTAATTCCTGACCTACTGCTTCAGGATGAAATGAAGATACATAGGAGATGACTTTAAAAATGAAAGTGTGATTTTGTAATGAGTTATTACTAGCTAAAATTTCTATTCTAATTGTTTGGAAGTTTTGTTACTCAGACTCTTTAAGTTGAAGGTGACAGGAAGCCCTTTCAAAGTGTCTTAAAATACTATAAAAACATTTAAGAGAAACCATGAAAGGGAATTTGATTGCAAAGGTAGTTGAAAACACGGGGGGTCCAGTGCTGTTCTTGGTTTTCTCCCTCTTCTGTGCTTTCTTCATGGGCAACTTCTCTCCACATGGTAAACACTGCAATCTCCAGTTACAGCAAAGGGAGTGCTTCTTGGGACAGAAGCCCCTGAACCTAGTTGCACTTGGTGCAACTTGGCTTGGTTTTGGTCACGTGTTCTTCTCCAGACATGTGAGTGGAGGAAAGTCCATTCACATGGGAGAAGTGGCCCTCCAAAAGAAAACTGAAGTGCTACAACCAGACTGGATGACAAAAACCAGTGGATGTCTACCACAAGAGGTAAGATACCTTCCTTCTCGAGTTCAGAACTCTGAGAAAATGAACTGTCACTCCAGCAGACTGAGTGTTGAAGACTGATGTAAGCACTTATTGACAATTTAGCTCTTAATCACCTTTGAACTTAGGACTCAAGGGTCTTTAGGAAAGCCTTTGGGGACCTTTTGTCAGCAGCTGCAGCCACATAGCTAGAACTATGAGATGTGATGAGGAGAATAGGATAGAATGTCATCTTTGAGGTTGAATTGCAGGAAAGTATTTTTAAAAAGTACTATTCATTCTTTAATCTTCTGAAGAGTACGTTGGAAACGATCTCAAGTCGAGTCTGTATGGACCTAGTAACTGGAATTCAGAAGAAATAAATGTCTTCACATGACATCCCCCCACCTCCATGCCCTATCCACTTGGAAAGGGGTCAGGTTGAATTGATTCAAGTGGGTGTTGTATACCTGACACTAAGGGGCTAGAGGGTGGTGCAGGTGGGTCTTGAGAGGAATTCTGTTAGAGATGAAACTTTAATAGTAAAAATTAGAGATGTCAGAAACACATTTGATGTAATTGGGTATCTGGTTTGCAAAAAGTGCTGTGAGTTCAAGGAAGGGAGGAAGAAAGCTTACTAGAGGTACAAAGTGCAGCCCCACAGAGGAGGGATGAGGAGATGTTTAAAAAACAATGATACTTACCATGGTTGCATGTTCACTATGTGCCATGCAATGCTAAGCACTTTGCATCTTTCCATGCATTCTCTTAGATTCTCTTCTCTGCATCTGTAAGGGGTTTGTACTAATGAGACCCTCACTTTGAAAATGGGGATCTAGGCTCAGAGAAATTGAGGCCACCCAGATAGTAATGACAGAGCTAAAACCAGGGACCTGAACATCACCCACTGCTTTATGCTCAACTTCTCCTGTGGCAACTTTGATTCAAGGTTTTGATGACAACAACCATAATGATCCTGGCTCTTGGCTGAGGATGTGCCAGGAAGAGTACCTCAAATTACTGGTTTAGCCACAGGCTTGACAGTTATTTTATTTATTTATTTATTTATTTATTTATTTATTGAGAGAGAGAGGGAGAGAGAGAGAGAGAGAGAGAGAGAGAGAGAGAGAGAGAGAGAGAGAGCAGGGGAAGGGCAGAGAGAGAGAGAAGGAGAAGGAATCCTAGCATGGAGCCCGATATGGGGCTGAATCCCACAAACCATGAGATGATGACCTGAGCTGAAACTAAGAGTCAGACGCTTCACTGACAGCCACATAGGTGCCCCTTGACAGTTATTTTAAACCAAAATTTTTTAGTGATTTAATGCTATTTATATCAAAATAATGAATTTAAAAAGTAAACTAAACTTTTAAAGTTTTTTTAAAGAAATTATAATTTGTTATGACTCACATAACAAATATGTGAATTTGTTATAGCTTTCACTATAGAAAGCTTTCCATAAAAATTGAGAATTTCTGTTTTATTTTTATTTTTTATATATTGCTTCAGTATTCTTTTTTTTTTTTAAGTTTATTGGATAGAGAGAAAGCACGAGCAGAGGAAGGGCAAAGAGAGAGGGAGAGAGAGAGTCTTTCTTGGGATTAGCATGGAGGCTAACACAGGGCTCAATCTCATGAACTGTGAGATCATGACATTAGCTGAGATCAAGAGTCAGAGGCTTAACCGACTGAGCCACCAAAGGTATCCCAGTTTTTTAAAAAATATATAACTGTGAAATTAAGATGTCTTGGGGAATCAATACAGTAACTGCCATTGGCTTAGAAAACCCAGTAACCCAGTATGACCCCAGGCTAGATGTACAAGATTACTGGATTTTTATTTTTGAAAATTCATGATGTACATTTGTGTTCAATACTTAGGTTCTGAAATACCAGTAGACATAACTTGTTCAATTTTATTTTCTGAATTTATTTGATCACAGGTGAAACTGAAACCTCAACTAAAAATAGTTTAAATAATACAGGAATTATTATCTTAATGATAAAGTAAAAAAAAGGGGGGGCAGTTACAGTGGATCAGAAATGACTTCAAGAATACAGGCTTTTTCATCTTTATGTTATGCCATCCAGAACATAGTGGCCTATTTCTCCCATCAGGGACAAAACAATGGCTGCCATTGTTTCATACATCACATATAGACGCAATATTTTTCAGCTGCCAAAAGAGGGATTTTTAAATACACTTCTTTGTATCAGAAAAGAAAAATATCCTTAGAAGCAACTTAGCAGACCTCTCACATAGTATTGATACGAACTGGGTCACGTGCTCCTCCATCATTTATTTGTTTAAGGGTGGGCATGCAACCTAGTTCTAGCCAATCTCTGAAAAGGTAAATGAAATAATTATGACTGGCTGATACCAATCACCCTCTGGAGCTGTAAAGTTCTTTTATCCCTTTCTTAAGCAGAGTAGTTGCTTAACACTTAAACAAGTTCAGGATTCTGTAAAAAAGAAGTAAAGATGAAATGGCTGTTGGGAGGCAATCTTCAGCATCTGCCACAACCTGTTCAATGTCTCTAAGATTAAGGATGGGTGAAACAGAAGTTAGGAAACCCAAAATGTCTTCTATATTAATAGCATCTTTAAGAATATGTTTCCTCCCTCTTTGGCTCAATTACCTAGAATTTGGCCATGAATACTATAAGCCATTTGTCATTCATCATTTCCTTCTGTATCTCTTCCATTTTTTACATGGAAATGCAGGAAAGCCATCACACCACATTACTGATAGAGCCTCTGGAAGCCATCAGAGCCTGTTTCAGTTAGTGATAGGGCCAGATGAAAAACTTGCTGACCACTTGCCTTGTGAAAATGGAGATCTCTGGAGACTAGCTCATGTTGTTAGCTCTGGACATAAGTAAAGAGAAAGGGAAGACCTGGTCAAATTTTCATTGTGGATGCAGGAATGTCCCTTGCCCTGTGCTTCATCAAAATCTGTTCCCATCCAGGAGGTAGAGAGTATAATGCTAAGTGAAATAAGCCAGTCAGAGAAAGATAAATATCATATGATTTCACTCACATGTGAAATTTAAGAAACAAAACAAAAAGCAAAAGGAAAAAACAAGAGAGAGAGAAAAATCAAGAAACAGACTTAACTATAGAGAACAAACTGATGGTTACCAGAAGTGGGGGTATGGAGAATTGGTGATGGGGATTAAGGAGCACGCGTTTCGTGATGAGCACAGAGTGATATGGAATTGTTGAATCCAATTGTTGAATCACTATATTGTGCAACTAAAACTAATATAACATTGTATGTTAACTAACTGGAATTAAAAACTTAAAAAAAAATCTCTTCCAAGCCTGCCTGGGTGGCTCAGTCAGTTAAACATCCTACGTTGGCTCAGGTCATGATCACAGTTCATGGGTTTGAGCCCCATGTCAGGCTCTGTGCTGACAGCTCAGAGCTGGAGCCTGCTTTGGATTCTGTGTCTCTCTTCTCCCCCTCTGCCCCTCCCCCACTCACGCTGTGTGTGTGTGTGTGTGTGTGTGTGTGTGTGTGTGTCTCAAAAATAAATCAACTTTTAAAAAGTTAAAAAAAAAAACTCTTCCATGTAGACATACACAGATAATGTCCTCTAATGCCCTCTTTGTTGTTATTGAAAAGACAAAAATGAAGTTTAATCAGAAAACTGAATCTCATGTCTTCTATGAGGGGTACAGCCCTGGACCTGTCTCCAAATTGGAATTGGGGCAGTGGGAGGTTAAGGGACCACACAGTGATCTAGCTTGTTGCTACTCCCCTCTCCACCTACCTTTGGCTCAGAGCTCTGCCTTCAGATGCCCTTCATACCCATTAGCCACCCATTAGGGGCCAGGAAGCAGGGGTGAAGCCCTGAGAATTCGGGTCTGAGGTCACTGGCTTCCTAGTCCACTAGTCTCTCCAACACATGATGCCACAAAAGTGGACAATGCTTGGCATCTGTAACTAGGCAAGATACAGGCAGCTGGGGGCCCACCTTGGGATTCAGGCAGGGACAAGGCAGTGGGGAGATTGTCTCAGAAGTAAAGTTTAGACAGAAGGAAGCTCTACTCCCCACCCCCTTGTCAACAGATGGACACATACCGCCCTGGAAGCCCAGATCAGACGGCAGCGTTCTTAGGGCTTCATCAATTCTTTCTCAGGATCCTGAGACTTCAGAAGTTAAGGACTGCACTGTTGGTGGTCTTGGTGGCCCCTGGTGTAACCTGGAGTCAAAAGAGGTGGTGTGCAGCTCCCACTGGACCAGGGGTGGGAAGGTGGCCATGGTGTTAAGCTGGGTAAAGACATTGTTCTGGGCTTGGTTGAGTGGGCCAGGAGAACTAGATGGGGGTGGGCAACAAATGCCTGTGGAAGAGCTCAGAAAGGTGGCTCAAATGCCCTGTTGATTGCCTATGTGCAGATGCAGTCTGCTCAGCTCATCATGGTCAGTTATTTGTGAATGAAGAATTAGAGCAGGTACCCCAGGTCTTCACTAAAAACTAACTGGCTCTTCATAGGAAAGATGAGCAGGAATACCCTTTTCTCTTGTTTCATGGTTGGGCTGCAGGTCAATTTTTTTCATATGTGCTATAAATGCAATTTGGTCTTTTTTTAACAATTAAACTTTATTTTGTGAGTCCCCATTCTTGCAGGTGATGGAAATTCCAGTCAATCAGGGTTTTTGCACTTTCAAGGGATTGAGTCCGGTTCTGAGGGGCTTTTATAGTGTTAAGGGATAAGGTCCTCACTGTGGCCATTTTCCACTTTGCCTCTTCTGAGGCTATGTCTTAGCCTGGGTTCCCTCTGAAAGAAGACCTGAGATAAGGATGTGTGTGTAGGTGGTTTATTTGGCAGCTGACCCCAAGGAATGAGTAACATGGGGAAGGATTAGAGCATGGTGTGTTATTGAGTTGGTCAGATTGTAGGCAATGGAGCTCAATCCCACCAAGGCACTTTGAGGAAGAATTATCAATTCTTAACTGCTCTCTCTCCACACTGGTTGAGGCTTTTCTCCAGGGTGTGTGCAAGTGCAAGTCTCTCTTTCACTTCTATGTTCTTACGGTTGAACTAGACTACACTTCTGCCAGGCTCCACCTCCCCCTGCTGGCAGTGTTGGAGAAGCTTGGCACACAAACTTAAGGAAGTACAGTACAGATCTCGCTGTTCGTGGGTTCAAGCCCTGTGCCAGGTTCTGTGATGACAGCTCAGAGTTTGGAGCCTGCTTCAGATTCTCCCTCTCTCTCTGCCCCTCCCCTGCTCATGCTCTGTCTCTCTCTCTCTCTCAAAAATAAACATTAAAAAATTAAATAAAAAAAAAGAACTAGGTTCAGGTAAATAGGGTCTTAGGGCAAGCCCTGGCTCAAGTTACTACTTGCTCTGTGAACTAGAGCAAGATACACAATCCTCCAAAGCCTCAGTTTCTTCATCTCTAACATGAGAATATAAAGTATCTTCCTCACAGAGTTGTTTTGAAGAGCAAATGAGATAACACATTTGGGTAATGCATTGACACAACATTAGGTCTATAGTGGATATTTTACTAGTGTTGGATATAAAGGCCCATTTTCAGCTGGTATGTATTTGTTGTTTATGACCAGTGTCTCTTCAGATTATTGTTATTAATTGGAGCAGAGGTATGTTATTAACTGAATGTTTGTGTCTCCCAAAAGCTTATATGTTAAAATTCTAACCCCCAGTATGGCACTATTATAGGTAGGGCCTTTGGGAAGTGATTAGGTAATTAGGTCACGAGGGTAGACCATTCATGAATGGAATTAGTGCCCTTTTAAGAAGAGATGGAGAGAGTTTGCTTCCTTTCTCTGCTGTCTTTCCACCATGTGAGGATGCAATAAGAAGTCTATAGTTTGTAACCTGGAAGTGGGACCTTGTCAGAACCTGATCTTCCTGGCATCCTGATCTTGGACTTGTAGGCTCCAGAATTGTGAGAAATAAATTTCTGTTGGTATAGGCCACCCAGTTTATGATATCTTATATAGCACCTCTAACAGACTAAGACAGGGTAATCCTGACATGGGGGGGGGGTCTATCACTGTAGACCTGCTGGCACACACTCTTGGCCTTGCCTCCATTTGCCATTCTGCATTTGTGTTTGAGATAGCTGGACCTCTGGCACTCAGTCTGCCACTTGGCTGCACACAGAGGGAAATTTCTATCCCTTTCCCTGAGCCCACAGCTGTGACTGTGTGAGGTCAGGAGTAGAGCTAGAGAGAAAGATTGTATCTGATCCCAATTCATTAACAGGTTGGAGAGAGCTGATGTCTGCTTCTTCTGAGCTGGCTGGCTCCACTGGACCTTATCACAGTTTCCACTGCTGAACTTACCAGCCCATGGGGGCATGATTTGCTTGGAGACACATTTGAGGACAGAGGCTGGGTCTTATTCAACTCTGACACATAGGAAGGCAAGCATTGAAATTTCTCCATGATGATTGGTAACATGGTGTTGTTGTGAACTAACAAAGTATCATAACCCTTCCCAATTTCTTGTCCAGGCTTACCTGCTCCTTTCTCAGAACCTCTACAAAATCTACCCTTAGGTAATCCTGGCCCAGCAGAGTCCTCTGGACCATGCCTGAATCCCTTGGCTAGCATCATCTCCATTCCTGTGTGTCAGTAGGAGCTCATGCCTCATGTTAAGTATTTAAAAATTTTTTTTAAGTACATGAAAGTTACGCAAGAAACAATTGCTGAATTAAATGTTCTATGGATAGTGGACAATAAGGGTGATATTTTAAGTTAAGGAGTACTCTCTTCTAGTCTACACTGGAAATATCTTTCTATCCTTTATCTCTGCAAGTCCAAATCTTACTAATTTTTTCATGACACAGATCAAATAGCTGAAAGTAAGAGCCAGATGGGATCAACCATAATCCAACTTCCTTATATAAAATATGAGGAAACTGAGTCCTGGATCCAGGAAATGACTTAATCAAATGGGCAAGCACCCATGAAACATTTCTGACCCTACTTACCAGCTGTGTGGTCAGGGATCCCTCTCTTAAGTCTGAACCTTTGAAGTTCTCAGTTTATTGGTTACTCCCTATAGTGTGCCATATCCTGATGAGTTTTCACTGCTTATAGCATTCCTGAGTGGTAGGTTCTGCTATACCGCCCCCCCCCCATTTTATAGATGAGGAAACTGAGGCTTACAGAGTTGAAGTTACTTGCCAAACATATGTAGTGGATAATTGGTAGAACTCTTAATGTGCTTTAGATTTTCTTTTTCAGTTATAGTCTTCATTGTGCTGTAACTCCTCTAGACCTCGAGGGCGGGGTATCATCTCAGTATCAACCTCTCTCCCTGGCACATTGATAGGTGGGCACTTAGTAGGTGCTTAGCAAATGTTTGTTGAGTGAAATAATGAACACATGAATGTGAAGAACAGCTGAACTGTGACTTGAAGGTAAGATGTATTCACAGTTCATATTTACTTGGGAAGGTGGGGGGAGAATAGGCAGATGTTATGGTTTGGGATATAAGCTAAAAAGCACTTCATGAGTGCTTACAGTGAAGCCAGAGTGGCTATCACTAGACAAAAGGGTATTTCTCCTGTCCTGGGGCTAAATATCATCTTTGCAAGTTTGCATGATTTTTCCTAAACCTTTCCTGAAAACTCTGGTTGGCAGCAAGTCTAAGTTAGTTTTCTCTTAGTTACTTTGGGAGGGAAATTCACATAGATTTGCCATGTAATTCATTTGGAAAAATCCATCATCTCTATCTGCAGCAGAGGGCAAAATTTTCCACCTACTTATCCAGAGCTGTGCCTGAAGATCTAAGTAGAAGCTTGAAGATTCCCACACAGTTGCTATAGACTACCTGTCTGTCTTTTAAGATAGTGATGTGACAGTTGAGGAGGCACTGCACAGTTCCTTAGCAATGTCACCTCCACTGTGACCTGCCAAAGTTATTTATATGTGAATGAGAACATAATTCAACATCAACAGTAGCTTCATTTTAGTTCTCCTGGAAGGAAAAGGTCCCTGCAAAACACCACTTCTGGCTACTTTGCCTGTAGATTTTGATTTTATTTAAGTGCATACCCATTGTTGACAGGCTATATTGATGAGCTCACATCTGCAGTTTAAATCCACAGACATGAAATATCAGCAAACTATCATGAGGAAGGCCTTTGATTCTAGAAAATTGCCATATTCAGTAGCAAATGTGCATTCTTTTTCAGTTGCTGGAGCTCTTCTATATTTTATCACAAGTGTTCTCAATTTACAAAGGAAAGAATCATTTAAAGACTTCGTGTGTCAATAACAACTTTATGGGCATAGATGCAGTTTAAAGGAAAGCATACTTTGTGTACAATACCTGGGGTAATTCTGCACCTTGGTAGAAAACTTGAGTGTTTTAAAAAATCCAAATTAACTGATTGCAGGTGTTCTCTAAATATGAGTAAGTAACACAGACTGTCGTTGCCATTCAAAGTCATCAAATTTTGAAAAAATGAAACCCAAATGTTGACCATGGAATTGCTAATGGAGGCAGTATTATTTGGGATTTTGGTGTAAAATACTGGTCTTTTTATTTCTCATTTATATGTCCTTTCTTCCATCCTCCCATCCATCCACCCACTCTCTTGCTGACCCATCTAACCCATTCACCTACCCATCCACTCATCCACCCATCTGTCCATCTGTCTATCCAACCATATATGTATATATATATATATATATATATATATATATATATATATATCCATTCATCCATCCATCCATCCAGGCAGCACTTGTTGCATTGGAGATTCTTCTCATTTGGGCGCTGTTCCAGATGGTGGGATGATGAAGACAAACAAAATCTTATTCTCATGAAATTTCATTCTGGGGTATGAAGGTGTGGGAAAGTGTGGGGTATGAAGGTGTACATAAAAGAAGTAAGTAAATAAATAAATAAAGTAATTTCAGAGTTGAGAAAGGCTGTGAATAAGAATTAAACTTGTGTCTTATGAGAAAGTGACTTGTGGGTGGGGTGGCTACTTTAAATGGAATGAATAAAGGAGAATTTTTGGAGAAGGTGGACTTTCAGACAATATCTGAATGGCAAAAGCGATGCATTATTAAAGTTCTGTAGAGGGGCACCTGGGTGGCTCTGTCGGTTGAGTGTAGACTCTTGCTTTCAACTCAGGTCATGATCCCAAGATGGTGGGATTGAGCCCTGCGGTGGGCTCCAGGCTGAGCATGGAGCCTGCTTGAGATTCTGTCTGTCTGTCTCTCTCTCTCTCCCTCTCTCCCTCCCTCTCTCCCTCTAACTACATGCACATTCTCCCTCTTTAAAATAATAATAATAATAATAAAGTTCTGAGGAAAGTTCCTTCCAAGTAGAAGTCAGGCAACTGCAAAGGCCCAGAGAGGAAATTATGTGTAGCTTCTTGAAAGAAACTGAGAGTGATCTGAGAAGAGCTAAAAATGTGGAGTTTAGATATGTCTACCTGGACAAAGAGAAGAAGAGGGGTGATAGGAATGATTTTCATCTAAGCACTTTTGCCCAGAATTTCACTCTTGGAAACAGTTTCAGGCTTTGGGTATTTCCCTCATTTGGCCACTTGATGGCAGTAATGCACCATGTAATTATGTTTCCGTTCAAATTTTTGGGAGAGTAGGAATAAAATTTTGTCTTTCTGCGACTGAGACTACCATTTCTTGACATATTTAGCAGTGTTTTGCTACTGTGGAAATTCTTCTCCAATTATTTTTCAATAGGAAGGATTACTTTCATTCCAAACCTAGAAGACCATTGTCATGACAGGGCCCCCAGATTCTTGGTGATTCTGAAACTCCCAAAGCTCCCAAATTGTCTGTCTCAGTGAAGCTGCCAAGTGGCTCACCTCACCCCTGAGGCAGAGTAGGGCGCTCACACTGGTATCTGGGGAGTGGGAAAGGCTGGAAAGTTCTTTTCTGGAAAAGCAGGTATGATAGCCATGCAATTAATAAGACCTTTTCCTCAATAAACCCTGTGCTATGGTACTCTGGGAAGATTCCTTCCACTCCCTGGGTTAGATAATTATCATCATCTTAATATCCTACTTAACAGTATGCCACTATTGACATGGAAGTACTGGAATTCTGCAGAGGCCACTGGTGATTGAGGGGGATGCATATGACTGCTAGTACAAACCTGTAAGCCAAGGTGACTCCCATTTTCAAATTTGGCTCAGCTTCTTATGGAGAGCAGTCTCTGTCCTGGTATAGACTGCACACCACAGGTATCATCCACCTTTCCTCCAGTTTGGGCATGGCTCTTATGTCCTCACGGTCTAGAACCATCATTCCTGGCACAATTTGTTGTGCTTTGAAATGCAACTTACTCTCTACTCTGCCTTATCAAAATGAGGTGTTATAATACCCCAATTAGGCTGTGAAGTCAATGAGCTGGGATCAAGTCCCTGCTAAGCCATTTACCAGTTGTGTGATCTCAGGCCTGTTAAATCAACTCTCTGAGCTTTTGCTTCTTGCCTTTGAACAAAGTCAAATCCATCTTTTTCACAGGGAGGATTATAAATAAAGGTGAAGATGCTATATAATTGTCAATACTATGTTAATAAAAATATAATTGTCATTATTCTGGATACATATTCTTTTGTATTTTATCATCTAATTCTTTTTTTAATTTAATTTTTTTATTTTTAAAAATTTACATCCAAATTAATTAGCATATAGTGAAACAATGATATCAGGAGTAGATTCCTTAATGCCCCATACCAATGTAGCCCATCCCCCTCCCACAACCCCTCCTGTAACCCTCAGTTTGGTCTCCATATTTATGAGTCTCTTCTGTTTTGTCCCCTCCCTGTTTTTATATTATTTTTGCTTCCCTTCCCTTACGTTCATCTGTTTTGTCTCTTAAAGTCTTCATATGAGTGAAGTCATATGATTTTTGTCTTTCTCTGAATGACTAATTTCACTTAGCATAATACCCTCCAGTTCCGTCCACGTAGTTGCAAATGTCAAGATTTCATTCTTTTTGATTGCCGAGTAATACTCCATTGTGTGTGTGTGTGTGTGTGTGTGTGTGTGTGTGTGTGTGTATCACATCTTATTTATCCATTCATCCATTGATGGACATCTGGGCTCTTTCTATACTTTGTCTATTGTTGATAGTGCTGCTATTAACATGGGAGTGCATGTGTCCCTTCAAAACAGCACACCTCTATCCCATGGATAAATGCCTAGTAGTGCAATTGCTGGGCCATAGGGTAGTTCTATTTTTAGTTTTTTGAGGAACCTCCATACTGTTTTCCAGAGTGGCTGCACCAGCTTGCATTGCCACCAACAGTGCAAAAGAGATCCTCTTTCTCTGCATCCTCGCCAACATCTGTTGTTGCCTGAGTTGTTAATGTTAGCCATTCTGACAGGTGTAAGGTAGTATCTCATTGTGGTTTTGATTTGTATTTCCCTGATGGTGAGTGATGTTGAGCATTTTTTCATGTGTCGGTTGGTATTATCTAATTCTTTAAAATTTTTTTTAACGTTTATTTATTTTTGAGACAGAGAGAGACAGAGCATGAACAGGGGAGGGGCAGAGAGAGAGGGAGACACAGAATCCGAAACAGGCTCCAGGCTCCGAGCTGTCAGCACAGAGCCCGACGCGGGGCTCGAACTCACGGACCGCGAGATCGTGACCTGAGCCGAAGTCGGCTGCTTAACCGACTGAGCCACCCAGGTGCCCCTGGTATTATCTAATTCTTAAAAAGAAAGACTAGGAAAGAAAAACACAACCAGTAACAATAAACTAGGAATTCATTGTATAATTTTATAAGCCAGAAAACCTGCAGGGCAGGAGAAGAAAGGACACATCTTCCATGATGTGTTTTGGCATTTGCAGGTATTGTAAAACCAAACTACTTGCTACTTTGTTTAAAAAATTATTTTATATTGGGGCGCCTGGGTGGCGCAGTCGGTTAAGCGTCCGACTTCAGCCAGGTCACGATCTCGCGGTCCGTGAGTTCGAGCCCCGCGTCAGGCTCTGGGCTGATGGCTCGGAGCCTGGAGCTTGTTTCCGATTCTGTGTCTCCCTCTCTCTCTGCCCCTCCCCCGTTCATGCTCTGTCTCTCTCTGTCCCAAAAATAAATAAAAAACGTTGAAAAAAAAAAATTATTTTATATTGTGATATAATTCATCTGTCACAAAATTTATCATTTTAAAGTATATGATTCAGTATTTTCATAGAGGTGTGCAACCATCACCATTATCTAATTCTAGAACAATTTCATCATTCCAAAACAAAACCCCATACACTTGATGGTGTCCTGCATGTCTCTAAAGTTCTGTTTATCTTCCTTTATTCTTTTTCCTTCTGTTTCTCAAACTGGATGATTTCAATTGATCCATCTTCAAGCTTGCTGATTTTTCCTTCTGCCTCCTCAAATCTGCTATGGAACCCCTCTAGTGGATTTTCCCACTGAGTTATTGTTCTTTTCAACTCTATAATTGCTTCTTGGCTCCTTTTCATAATTTGCCTTTATTTATATTCTCTGTTCTCTATTTGATATCATTCTTACATATATTTTAATTCTTTGACATTATTTTCTTAAGTTTTTTGAACATATTTAAAATCTTTGTCTAGTGAGTCCAAGGTCTGAGTTTCCTTGGAAACATTTTCTATTGATGAAGTTTTTTTCTTATTCATGGGTACACTTTCTCATTTCTTTGCATGTCAAATATTTTGTTGTTGTTGAAAACTAGATATTTTATTTTATTTTTAATTTTTTAAACGTTTATTTATTTTTGAGAGACAGAGAGAGACAGAGCACGAGCACGGGAGGGGCAGAGAGAAAGGGAGACAAAGAATCCAAAGCAGGCTCCAGGCTCTGAGCTGTCAGCACAGAGCCTGATGCAGGGTTCAAACCCACAAACCGTGAGATCATGACATGAGCCGAAGTCAGCCCCTTAGCTGACTGAGCCACCCAGGTGCACTGAAAACTAGATATTTAAAATAATACAATGTGGCAACTCTGGAAATAAGATTATTCCCTCACTTTAGGACTTGTTGTCACTGTGGCTTGTAGTTGTTTTTTATCTAGTGACTTTTCTGAATTAATTCTGTATAGTATGTATTTTTTGTGTGTTGCCACATAACAAAGTCTCTACACAGTTTATTGGTAGATAATGGTTGGACAGAGATTTCCTTAAATTTCTGGAACCAGAATGTCTCCTAGACTTTACAGATGGTGATGTTAGGGAGCACCTTCAACACTCAGATAGGCAGCTTACAAGTCAGCCCCAGCCTTTACTTCCCATTTGTGAAGAGTTTCAAGGTCAGCCAGAGCTGAGAGTGTAGGGATTTCCTGGGTAGGTACACAGCCCTATGTGGCAGATTCTCAGTTTTCTATATTCCCAGGAATATAGTGGATCAAAGTCCTCAACTTTTCCATTTAAGCCTTTTGATTAGTCTATTATTTGCCTTTTTTTTTTTTATTTGCTTGGGCAGCTGTACATTTAAAACACTTGCCAGTAAATGTTTACACAAGTACTCTCCCCTCTTAAGCTTTTAACACTGGGCTACAGATAAAGACAAGCCTTTCTAATTGGATCATCCAGGGAATCACCAGACAGGTCAAATGATGACAATTCCTTGGGAATGAGATCTCTTCTGTTCCCTCCATTATAGGGAATGCAGACTGCTATTTTCAAGGCTACTACTGAGCTGGAAAGGGGGATGGGACTAAGGTAATTTAAAATGCTACAAAGCTCCCTATTCTTTTTTTAAGTGTTTATTTATTTATTTTGAGAGAGAGAGAGTGAGAGAGTGAGCATGTGCAAGCAGGGGCTGGGCACAGAGACAGGGAGAGAGAGAATCCCAAGCAAGCTCCATGCTCAGCACAGAGCCCAACACAGGGCTCAATCCCATGACCACGGGATCACCACCTGAGTTGAAATCAAGAGTTTAACACTCAACCAACTGAGCCACTGAGGCACCCCAAAGCTCAGTGTTCTTACTGAGATTCAGTTGTTTTTCTTTTATAAAAACCCTTGGTTGCTACAAGCTTTGGGCTAATTTTAAAATTCTGAAAAAAATGATTCTGACAATATTTGTCAGTTTTTCATTGTCTTTCTGGTGGAGTGAGGTCTATACCTGTCAGAAGTCTATACTCTGTCATTTTCATTGATGTTCATCTACTCTTTTCTTTTTAAAGTTACTATGAACCCTATCTGGCCATGTTGGGGCCAAGTATGCATAGCATCAGAGATCCTGTAAGTTTAGGCCAGTGAGAGTGATGGAACAATAATTTTGGCTACAAGATGCAACCATCCCTATCTTATTGCCCCTTAAATGTGCAGAGAAATCTCCAAAATACAATTGACTTTTACATTACAAACAATTTATAAAGGAGAAATATAACCCTAAACTAAACTTCAAGTAGAGTGTGCTCCAAAGTTAGAATTGTCATAATTCCCAAGTAAAAGACAGACATGCCACTCCAGTCTTATATTGTCATTGGTTCATTTACTCAGTAGATCTCTGTTGAACAGCTGGTATCAATTAAACTCCATGCTTGGTGATGTGGAAGAGACAGAGCTGAAAAAGATGTAGTCACTGCAGTAGTCTAGAGGGGTGAGAGTGGAAAGAGGGTGGGCTGGACTGCCAGAGGGGCCCAGTGCTTCACATGGCTCAGAGGAAGTGGCTTATAGTGTTCCTGAAGGGCACCCTGAACAAGGTGGCATTTGGGTGAATGGGTTTGGGCAAAAATATTTGGGGAGTATTATATTCCTGACCCAGGGCTTTCATCCTTGTTCATTCTTCCCAGAACATTCTCACTTCACACACCTGGGTAACTTCTCTTAATTCAGGTTCTCAATGCAGAGAGGCCTTCCTGATTACCCAATTGGAAATAGCCTCTCCTTCCCTATTATTTCCCCACACTGCCTTCTCATTATTTTCCTAGAACTTCCTAGAACTCTAGATGAGGTCATCTAAAAACACTGTGTTCACTTGCTTATTAATTGTATTTCCCTTGTCCCTTGTCCCCACCTTGTCTGTCTTATTTATTCTTTTATCCCCAGGGGTCAGACCAGCCCTGCACATGGCTAATGTTCAATAAATATTTTTTGAGTGAACGAATAGACTGGAAAAAAAAAATGTTAGGGATTGATTTCCCATTGCCTGTTTTTCTCTATCACAATTGTACCCATTCCTCATTCCCACTGCTGACTCTGGGCCTAGCTTAGTTGGCTGAAGGAACAAGGCAATTTGTCAGTCTTGAGAGCAGCACTGCAGAACAAGCTACTTCCTCTAGAGGAACTGAGAGAGTATAAAGCACATTCTCTTTTCTGTGACAGGAAGCAGACCTCAGAGGGCATTTCTTCTGTAGCCCAGGTGGTCATTGACATCAGTAAATGACATCATTTTATTTTATTTTTTTAAATTTAAATTAACACAAAAATATAAGAACTGCCAGATTAAGAATGACTGGAAAATAGGTGACTCAGAAGACATGATTAAAGCCATACAAGTTGCATGGGGGAAACCATAATGTTTTCTTACCTACGTGGCTAAAAACAAGTGCCAGAATAGACAAGTATATCTTGTTTGTTTCTGTGTTCTGCATTTGTTTCTCTCTCTCTCTCTCTCTCTCTCTCTCTCTCTTTGTAACTTTAGGTGGTTGTGTATGTTTTTGTGTAATTGCCCGAGGTACTTCTCAGGCCTCATAAGCATGGCTCCACATACTTCCCCCATGGTTCACATGTCCTTTGTCATTACCTGATACTTCTCTACATGTTCTAGAATATGGGCCAAACCCATAGAGGTGTATGTGGTGAGATGACAGACACTATAGGTCTTCTTGATGAGGTCAGAGTGTGTCAGGTGACCTGGGAGGTGACTCTAGGGCTGGTGTGGGCTGCCATGCACTGCATTCAGAGATGAAATGTACCTTGAGGAAGAGGGAAATGGCAGACTAAGATAGGTAGGTATTATCTGGGAAAGGTCAGCTCTCAGGAGCTATCTCCCTAAGGTCTAGCAGATGGGAACAATACATGGAGGAGGATGGGGCCATTTTACAAAGACAAGATGTGGGATTTGGTTGTAAATAGAGTGGACCATGGCAGAGTTATGGGTGATGGATGCTGCAATGTAGCCTGTGCAATCAGGTGTGGGAAGCCCATTATTAAATGTGTAAACAAAGGTGAAACCATAGATGAAATTTATCTTGATTTCAGAAAAGCTGTCTCTCCTCTACTCACAGAATTCTGATTCACAGGCAGTCTTCAAAGCTAGGAAAGTACAAGCTATTGAAATGAATTCAAATTGTTTTATCCAGAGGGTGTGAAGAAATAAATCATTTTAGTATAAAGCTCACCACAGAGGCACAGTCTGCCACCTCCACTTGACAGGGATGGATGGAGTCATGTTGGGCAAGACATTCCCAGGGTAGGAAGGGACCATTGCTGAGCTACACAACAGGGACAAAGAAGGACTGAAATCTATGAAAACATGAGCAAGAACTTAGCCTCTGGCTGCTGCAGCCAACATCATCTGGTGACTTTGAATCAGCACTCTAAAATCCCCTAGGAGATCTATGTCCAAACACTGAAAGGTTAAGAAGGATAATATTGGCTACTCTGAGGTAATGGGAGTAATCAGAATGAGTGTTATGAATACACAGAGATAATGAGTTTTCCCAACATTCTTTACCATATTCAGTCTTTAAACTCCAAGCTTCAAGTTTATATATTTTTTTTCATTTTCCCCCTCTAAAAAGTGTTCTCTAGTGGGAAGTTTCAGAGATATGTGCCAAGAGTAAATCTTGTCTGCTTTGTCTCTCTGTTGCTTCCTGGAGCAGGCAGGATTTGGGGTGATTCCCAGAGCTCAGCCCCAAAGACCCTGAGAGCATATCCTGAGAAGGTCATGACCCCTTGCCCCCTGTCTCAGCTACTATATATTTGAGTGGAACAAATGGGCCAATGAGATGATGGTTTCTGTGATGTTATGAAATAGCAGTCACTGGAGATTTGGTGCCAAGAGGCCAGTGGGTTTAGGGTGAAGAAATGCTTAAGAATCTTTGTTTTGGGAAAGAGTCATATCTGAGGCATTAGGTGAGGGGTACAGGCAGCATAAGTAATCTTGTGCTGAGAAAGGCACTTGTAAATTACAATAAGGGCAATAAGGATGTTGCTTCCTGTCTGGGAATAGCAGGGGGCAAAGTCAGTGCCTTTTCGCTTTTGGGAATAATGAGTGTCAGTGTCCATATTTACCCCCTTTCTGTATTCAAATGCATGATGTGGGGTTTTCTCTAACCAGGGGCAGTTTGTGGTCAATACAGCTCTTTCTACCAAGCTTGGAGACCAGCAAGCCCCTGACTGACCTTCTCTATTGAACTAGTCCTGCCCTATGTCATCAAGATGGGTCAAAGTGTCCTCTAGGCCTTTAAAACTATAGTCTTCAACTTGTGGGTCTTGTGAGGGCAAAGCAGTGGTCCAAGGGTCTGATGTCACTGCTTAAAACCAGAAGTGAAACTAAGTTGGGGCTAGGGCAGAATAAAAACCAAAGGAACTACTCGTAAGACTCTGAGAGAAAAATAAATGACAATGGCTCACTTTGGTGTATTTGACAGCACCTATGCATTCTCAAATGCAGGCATCACTAAAGATGCGCCTGGCAGAAGCAACAGTAATTTTAACTAAGAGGGTCCACACTGTTATATCGAGATGGAAGTGGATATCTGTCTATATCCCTATAACTATATAGATATCTATATATCTATATATCTATATCTATATATAAATATATCTATATCTGTATCATCTATATATAGATATATATTTCTATATATATCTATATCTATATATATGTCTATAGATATAGATATATATCTATAAATATATATATTTATAGATATATAGATATATAAATATAGGTATATGCACATACAGACATAAATAAATGTCTATAGGTATGCTTTCTTTCCTTTCCTCTCTCCATAGTCATCGCATCAATTGAAAAGTAAAAACTCATTTTAAGTTATTTAACTTCATGTACTCCAAGTATTTATAGTCAGAGTATTTTTTCAATGTCTGAATTTACTGGGCCAAAAAGAAAAGAACCTACTTCTTTTTATTGTTACTCTTTTCTTTACTTCTTAATGTCCTGAAAATTCAGGAAACTTCATAGGCCATACTGAAAATGACCCTGCCCCTGGCCTTGGTCTATAACTGAAATTTCTGTATCCTTCTCAAGGCCAGGGTCTTCCGCTTGCACATATTTGTAGATGCTCATTGTGTTTTGAGGTTCTGGAGGATCAATCAGGATCCACCAGTTTATCTCGTAAAGTTCGGTATAAAATATTTGACCTTCTGAGACATCTTTTGTGATCTCACTCACAGAGAGACAAAAGGTTAATAGGTATGGGTATACATGTCATTCACTATCTGTGTTTGGCACCCCAGAGGATAACAAATCTTCTAAGTCTAAAAGCTGAGCCCAGGCAGGGCTTGAACCACAGCAATGATGTTGTGGGATCTGTAGTTACTTCTGCATTGAAGACCTTTGCTTTCGGTGATGCCACTTCATTTGCAATTGTAATTATTTCCCTGAAAACCGTGGACCTAGGCTTTTATCTTATGAAATAATAAAACTAATTAGCCACAACAAATACTGTGTATGTTTAGTTTGCTCAGGACTACATACTGTATATCAGTTTGCCTCTTGGTAGGAGCCTCTTGTCTATGGCATGACATTGCTGCAATCCTCAGGGCCCCAGTGAAAGGGATTCTGCACTCAAGGTAAAAGCCTGCTTCAAGCCACTGAGTGATCACAAACAGAGCTGTGACCTGGTATAAAGGCCTGTTAAGTTTGCACCTTGAAGGCAATAACAGAATCCTAGGTCCTTCATTTGAGAATGAAGAACGGTGCTTGATGCATAAGACACCATGGTACAAAGGTCTAGAGAAAAAAATCAAGGCCATGCTTAAATCCAAGAAACAAAGAGAATGTGTCTACCAGCTAGGAAGGCTTGCCATGGAACTCATCTTCTTTGACCAGGCTTGTATTTGGGCTTCATATGAAGGCATTGGGAAGAAATCACCCCACACAGGTATAAATGCACTAGTGCTTTTGCCTAGGGTGGTTTTTGGGGGTAAGAAGAGTGCAACAAGAATTAAGGTGACTAATAAAATGGAATCTGCCATGTAAATTAAAAGCAGAAAGTATACTTTAATTAAATGTGGCTACTGCTTTCACTCTATTTCCAAATATTAAAATTTTCTTTCATTTCTTGCATGAGTAATTTTGGTCCTGATTAATTGGAAACACTAGGTCCTTGATATTCCCATGTTATCCCTGGAGGGGACTATGCTTCAGTGACAAATGTTAACAGAATGTGCTGCATTATCTTTCTTTGGCATAGCAAAAAAGAGGGGAAATCATTTATTCCTGGCCTTGGCAAGGAGCCTTAGGGAATCACTGTGGTCCAGCTCTGACACAAACTGAATGATGGCGGCAGTGTTGTTTTACTTTACCAGCAGAAAGAACTGCTGCCCTTTCATGCCATTAGCCAACTCAGAAACATCAAACTTATATGGAGTCTATTCCAGCTGAAACAACAGACCCCTTTATCATTGCAGTAAGAGGGTTAGGAATTATTTTTCCTCTGGAAAATTAATATCCTGAATGTGCCAAGTGGATAATTCAGGATGTTCTTTTTTGATGCTGAAATGATTGAATTTTTATCCTGAGGAGAGGGAGCATGGAATTAGAGAACTTTATTGGTTTCTTGGGATGTTTAACAAATAAGTCTCTCTCAGCATGTACTAAATGCTTTGCACTTGTGCGATGCTATGGGTCAGGTAATGCCATCGTCCTACTTTTACTTCCAAAAAAATGCCTTCCTTGGAAATTAGTCTCATAAAAACCAGTTTCATGTGTCCCTTCTTAAGCTTTTAAGAGACTATTTTCAAAGTTAAGATAGTTCTGTTTGTTTCTTGATATTAAAGTGAATCCCATAATTATATTTATCTTATTTAAATATTTAGTCAAAGTCGGGGTGAGATGTATACAGGTTGCTGTGGTTACCAGATTAGTTATGTGTGATGGCCTTCTGGGTTGCATCTCAAAGTGACAGTTACTTGATTACTCCATTCAGTGCTGGGCAAATGGGTCCAAATGTTAGCTTTTAGCCTCTCTCATGTTATTGGGAATGTGGAAGCATCTCTACAGCATTGTAAATATTTTATTTAACTCATTGATTCTTAAAAAAAAAAAACTATGGATTTATTTTTCTCCTTATTGGTAGTAAATGTTTAAAAGGTCTTTTCACTTCTGACTTTCTACAGAATGTAGATTAATACACACAGGGACAGGGTGTAACTGCTCTGGCATTTCCAGGTGAGGTGAATCCCATTGGACAGGAACAGCTGGAAGCAGTTGTGTAGTTGTCCTGACCTGATAAGAAAGTGGCCCTGGAGTAAACAGCGTCTACTAAGCAGGATTTCTGGAAAATTGATGGTCTGTCTCTGGGGCTTAAAAATAGGCTTGGTTAATCCTGACACCCTCATCTTCTCATGTCCCAAGATTAGATCTGTTGTCAGTGTGTGCAATATCTGCCCTCCCAGACAAGGCTCTTTGGTGTTTGTATTGAATATTTGTTATGTGGGGCCTCTTGGCCTTGAAGTTCCCTTCTTTTGCAGCTGTCTCCTGCTTTCTTATTGAGGGATCACTTCTCAGTCCTTCAGGGCAGTCTTGATGGGGCTATCAGTCAAGGTGCCTGCCTTGCCCTGATGGACCAGTGGGCACTGAGTATTATAAGCTCAGTCAATCAGATTCTCTCTGCAGAGCCTGTAGACTGTCTTAGTGCTTGTTCTTTTCCGATCATGGATTTTCAGCTTTCAGTATTGTGAGCTCCACCACGTCTTTCCAATATATATTTTTATTCTTTTTAAATTGGCCACAGTCAATTTCTACTCTTTACAACCTTGTAATCCTGACTGAATCACTTCTTTCATTCTGATTATTATTGGGATTTTTCTGTGCTGTAACCATAAGGTAATTTGGCTGATTTTAAAACAAACTCCCTAGAACTTAAACATCAAAGGATGTCTTCTTTAAAGGTTTATAACTTATGGAACATTGTATAATCTCTAATCGGCTCTTATAGCAGACACTATAGGTGGTCTATAAATACTTTATAACCTCATCTTCATTTGAAGTTTTGTATAGGTCTTTATATTCTCACATAGTAATTGCATTCAGGAAGGAACACTTTTCTCAATCCCATGGGATGAACTTCACTAGTCTAAGGCAATCATGCTGATTCCATTCTCTTTGCTAGTATCAAGCTTAAGAAGGGAATGGGATATACATATGGACAGTGAGGCATGAAGGACTTATGGTGGCTTACAGATATCTAGAAAAGATTTCTTGACTCTTAAAAAGAAACATATGGTAGAAATGGGTCTTTTTCAGATTCTGTGCATTGGATTGTGACAATGTGATGCCTGAAGCAGAGACTTGGGACCATGAAGGGAACAAGCTGAAGTCAAAGTCAGTAAGATGATAATAACAGAATATTAAGGTGGAAAGAACCTGAATTTTGATAGTGCTGTTGTGCATCTGAATTACCCAATTTAGGAACTTCTCTACATCATTCTGTTTGCTACATAAGATAGTATGAGATTGTTTAAGCCACTTTGGGTTTTCTGTTATTTTTAGTCCAAAGCATTCTAACTAGCATACAACTTTTGTTCAAAATAGACTTTGCATCAAACTTATGAAGTACATCATTGCCTATTGGCCATTTTGGAGGCTTTTATCAATGAAGATAAATATGCATCTTCTGAGAGGATTTAATATTAGGTGATAGTCAAAATGTTCTCAAATCTGTTCAAACTGCATAATACTGTGCTTTATTTAACATAATCAACTATGGAATAACATATTGGTTTTTATGAGGCTGAAAAACTGGTCTGGAAGCTATGTCAAAAGAAGAGGTCCCAAAATGTCATGTACAAAGGCCACACCACTGGAACATGTACACAGGTCAATGTGCATCTTTGAAATACATTGCTGAAAGACAAAGTTTATTGGCTCTTTTACATATTTGCTAAAAACTAAACACATTAATGGACTTTGTATAGACACTATTATATGTATATCTATTATACACACTTTCCTATTCCTTAAATTCTGTCAAAATTAGGGCCGCCTGGGTGGTTCATTTGGTTGAGCATCCGACTTCAGTTCAGGTCATGATCTCACGGTTCATGGGTTGAGCCCGCATCAGGTTCCGTGCTGAAAATTTGCTCAGAGCCTGGAGCTTGCTTTGGATTCTGTGTCTCCTTCTCTCTCTGCCCCTCCCCCACTTCTGGTCTGTCTCTCTCTGTCTCTCAAAAATAAATACATGTAAAGAAATAAATTTAAAATTCTGTCAAAACTGACCTATGCCTGGGTCTTTGGGACAATAACTTACATTTAGGTCAACTGCCTATATTCAAGTTATTTGAGGAAGTCATATGGCACAGATATGTGGCATGGCCAGAATGTTGGGTTTTCATACACTAGCTTTAACACCTGGTGTCATACTAATTGAGATCATTAGGTTTTGGGATTGAACAGTAGGTGATACAGTAGGATCTAAAACTATCAGTTTAGGTGACTTTGATCAACCCAAAAGCCTCATTTCTGTCATCGAGAGAGAGGAGAAAGGAGAGAGGGGAGAGGAGAGGAGAGGAGAGGAGAGGAGAGGAGAGGAGAGGAGAGGAGAGAGAGTTGTTGTTAGACACGCCTGAGTGTCTCAGTCAGTTAAGCATCCGACTTCAGCTCAGGTAATGATCTCATGGTTTGTGAGTTCAAGCCCTGCGTTGGGCTCTGTGCTGACAGCTCAGAGCCTGGAGCCTGCTGTGGATTCTGTGGGTCCCTGTCTCTCTGCCCCTCCCCCGCTCACACTCTGTTTCTCTCTCCTTCAAAAATAAATAAACATTATTTTTTTTTAATAATAGTTGTTGGAAAAAATCAATGGGAAATTCATAAAAGCATTTAGAAAGGTGGCTTTCCTGTGGAAGCACTCAGAAAGCATCAGTTATTGTAGTTAACCCAGCTCCCTACAACGTAGGGCTGTCTGGGAAATATTTGTGCTTATAGAGAGAGCAAAGTGAACAGTTGTTAGTTTCACTTACTCTCATTGCCATTAACTTCCATGACCATTTGTACTTCTTTTAAGGAGGCCAAAGTCCATTGACTACTTCAACAATGGCTACTTCTTATAGTTTCAGAGAATTTAAATGCAGATTGCTATAATGTTCTCTTTGAGGAAATGGATACCTCAGAATCTGAGAACTACTGTATCAGGATCCCCTTTGAATTCCTGTTCCCCACTACTCCCTGAAACCTACTGAACCATAATTTCAGGGAGTGGGACTCAGGAATGCACATCTATCAAACTTCCCTGGTTATTATTATGTTTGGTAAAGTACGTGGACCACCAGATTTAGAATCTTTATATTTAGAAGATGCAGGCAAGCAACAATAGTTAACATTAATTGCACATTTACTAAATTCCAGGCCTTACCTTAAGGCACTTTACCTGTATTACCTTGAAGAAATCCCATAACCACTTCTGTGATATACTACAGTCATCCACATAAGATTTGTATAATTAACTGTACAAACTAGGATACAGAGACTAAGAAACGCCCATGAGAAAGAAACATGCCTCCAAACTAGGCAGTCCTACATTGGTCTCTGTGCTAATTAGGTCACAGAGACCCCTTAGTGTTTCCCTGAACATTAAAATGTCCCAGACCAACAGGACTTTTGGAGGTGAGAGGGGAATAGGATAGACAGGTAATTTATGGGTCTGAGGTCCTGCACCAGGAAGTGTTTGCCCTTTATTTATGTGGGTAGAGTCATGTGAAGTTAACAATACAGAATGACTGGATTCAAATCCAGGATCTGCCACTTACTAGCTGGATGACCATGAGTGGGTGACTTAACATATTTCATCCTAATTTCTCCGTACATAAAATGAAGATAGCAATAATACCTACTTCATAGGGTTGTTATGAGAATTAAATGAGTTAATACTTATAAAATGCTAAGAACAGTGTTTGGTATACAGTATGGAAGTATATCAAGTGAATAAAATAAGTTCCACAAACTTTAAGCCTCAATAACTCCAGCTATGGTTGGAGAATATTTAAGAATATTTGAGACTTCAAGTGGAGACAATCCTGCCTTGGTCAGTGAAATGCTAGTTGGACCTCCAAGGCATGTCTTCTACCACAGAGGACTAGAACCCCCATCCCTATGTTACAGGCAGACATGAACACATAGAAATAAGGTCAGGAGTACAAGTGCACTTTCTTTTTTTTTTTTTTTAATTTAATTTTATAATTTGAATATCGTTGACACACAATGTTATATAGTTTCAGGTATAAAACATAGTGATTCAACAAGCTTATATGTTATGCTATGCTATGCTATGCTCACAAAAAGTACAGCTACTGTCTGTCAGTGTCTTTTCTTGGTGGAGCTGGCCATAATCCACATCTTTATAAGATATATAAGAGGAGGGACAGTGACATATGAGGCTGGTAGCCAAATAACCTCAAAACCGAGGGGAAGGCTTAGAAAAGTGAATGTAGATATCTTATCAAAGCTGTAGAAAATTGCTTCAAGTTCTCTGCGTTCCTGACTTTGTAGCATTTGATAAGCTCCTTATGCAGTATGGAGGGTAAACATCATCAGTTGCTCACAGATGATGTATTGGGCCCTGCAGGGAGGGGTGAAATGAGGAGTTTTTTCTTGTGCTTAAAAATCACTGGAATCCTCCACAGGGCAAAGAAATTCAATGTATATGCTCAAATATACACCTTTGGTGTTAAATGGGAGTGGGCCCAGGGGAGAACTCCTGTCAGGCTTCCTGTAGGAGGCATAGTGCTATTTCTATGTGCATTCTCTAATTCTGTTTTGGATGAGCCAGAGGGGAGAGAGCTTGGCCTTTGTTGGATTTTGTCTTGGGATTGCTTTGTTAACTGTTTCAAAGTGACTAAGACCTTTCAGTTGTGTCTTACATTTACTTTCTGATTACTTAAAGTTCAAATATTCATTGAGACTCAAAGCTTATTTTCAGTTATAAAAATATTTTTTAATTATTCTTTGCTTCCTATTTATAAATTCACTAGGGATTAAGACTTTAAGTTTGTTCATGTATTCACACATTCACACATGTATTAATTTTTTCATTCAGATAGACACACATTTAACCCATTATTATTTGTTCTTTCAATGCAAAATATTACCCAGTCCTCGTCTTGTCCTGGGTGCTATGGAGAGACAGTGTGGAAAAGATCCTTGCCCTCAAGGGGATAGGATAATGAGAGAACCAACATGTGTGACTAATGAACATACAGAATTGGACATGATGAATGCTATTAGAGGGAAGATAATGGCCTATATAGCTGGCTCCTTATCCTTCAGATCTCACTTCTAAAGTTGCTTCTTCCAGAGAGAGCTTTCCTGGGCAGCCAATCTAAATTCACCACCCCCTTCCCAATCCTATTTCCCTAGCCAATCATCATCATCCTGTTTCATGCTTCAGAGCTCTTGTTGCTAAGTAAAATGTATTTTTTTTTGTTTATTTGTTTATTGCCCATCTTCCCCAGTTAGCATTTAAACTCCATGAGGGCAGAATCTCTATCCATGAATCCGAAACTTCATGGCCCATATAACAATGTTTGACAGAGTTCAATAAATGGTGACTGTATGAATAAAAATAGGCTCATGTTTCCTTTATGAGATTTCCAAAAGCAAAAGTAACAATGCCAGCCACTGGTCCAGAAGGAGAACCATTACTTCTTAAAATTTTTTTTTTCAACGTTTTTTATTTATTTTTGGGACAGAGAGAGACAGAGCATGAATGGGGGAGGGGCAGAGAGAGAGGGAGACACAGAATCGGAAACAGGCTCCAGGCTCCGAGCCATCAGCCCAGAGCCTGACGCGGGGCTCGAACTCACGGACCGTGAGATCGTGACCTGGCTGAAGTCGGACGCTTAACCGACTGCGCCACCCAGGCGCCCCGAGAACCATTACTTCTAAGCAAAAAGCTCATGTAACTACTGATCTATTATACAGGTCATCAAAGAGGGTCCTACACTGTGGTAGCGGCCACAAACGATGCACAGTTTATGTTAAGCTGCGTTTTCTCACAATTGCTGCACAGTCCTCCTTGGTCCCATGTGCAGCTCCAAATGCAGTTATGTCAGTGGAAGCACACCACATTGACGCCTAGTCTCTAATCTGAAGACTCTTTCAATTTATTTTGGCATAGTTTTTAGTTTCTGTGGAACTGGCGATCTGTCATTCAAGAGTTTCTGGTCACATATTGGTCAGTATAAACATTGGACAATTACAATGCCTGCAGATGCTAACAGGTAGGGAAAGTCAGCTATTGGGTGGAAGTTTAGCAGCAGGGAGACCTGAGCTTGGCTGTATTCATTGCCACATTGTTGGTAGGAGCAGGCATGTGAGGTAGATACCAAAGAACAGAGGGATATTAGGGCAAAAAAACTTTCCTTTAACTGTTAGTGAAATATTGTTTGTCTCTTTTTTACCTTCAGAGCCAGGTCTATGACCTTAATTATACATACAGGGTAAGTATGACACCGTGAGCTTGTACTATGGCCAGGCCAAGTTTTTGGGTGAAGTATCTATGTAGATGCATGTGCTGAGAAATGGGGCTTCAGAAATGCTGGTGAGATGGCAAGCCTGAAGGAAAGAGGAAACAGCTGCAGATGATCCACCAAAGGGTATTTTCTAAAGTCGCAAAGGAAAGTTCTGTGCTGCTGTATCTCCATTCCCAGGGGTTGGAGTTGGGTTACATGTCCATGCAGTGTCCCAATAGCATGTTCCTGTCCAAGAAAGTCATTTATCACATGAACTCTGTCTACAGCCACCAGTAACTTCTTCTAAAGAATTCCTGCATTCACCCACTTCATGTGGTGGTGGTGAGGGGGTGTCTATGTAAGATTTCAATTTCCTTTCATGTAAAATAATGGAAGCTACATCATCATATTATTGAGAAAATTAAATAACAAGGTATATGGAAAGTGCTTAGCACAAAGGCAGTAAGAGAAATAGTTCAACAAACATTTTCTGCTGTTAATAATACTTCATCTGAAAAAGAAAATCACTACAAGTGAAAAAGAGTTTAAAAACCAATGGATTAGGTACTACTCCAGCTTTAAGATTTTATGGCTTTAAAGTACAAGGTATATTGGCAAAATAATCTGACAGATATTCATGTTTGAATCCTGGAATCAATTTGTAAAACAAGAAGTTTTACCTAGATGGCACCTCAGATGTGTTACTACTTCTATACTGTGCCAACCTAGCACTCCACCTGTGTTTCAATGCAGGATAGCCACATTGTCCTGAATCTAAAGGTTCCTCCAGTGATGAATTCTGAAATTAGAATTCTATTGCATGTAGTTTATTTTGGAGGTAATCCCAGAAAGCACAACTGAAGAAGGGAAAGATGGAAGGGAAAAAAAAAAAATACAGTGTATGTTTAAGAAGAGATTACTATTGTGGGAAGCTGGGGCTCAAGGCTGATGAGGGCTTTGGAAAATATTATAGAATGCATGGCTCAGAGTGATACTTCCTGAGGGGTAATGGAGTATTTATTTCATTCCTCTCTGAGGAATCGGGGGTATTTATCTTTCAGTTGTATCATTGGCTGATAGTTGTGCTAGGGGCACCAGCTCCTCAACATTGCCTGCCTGCCCTATGTAGGGGACCACAGATGACTTAGTAAGCTCTCAGGTGTACAGTCTCAGGTGCTTACAGTAGGAAGCCAGCAGCATGCACTGGGTCACTGAGGTGACACCAAGAAAATCTGTAGAGAACTCCACGTTTCTGTGGTTTATTATTGTAGACTCTGGGTATGACGTTCCCTCTTGTCCAGCAAGAGAATGGATGCAGGATTAAAATGTGAGACAGGCTAATGTCCAGGAGGAGACAAGAGCCTGAGTAGGGGTCCTCGCTCCATTTTTATTAGGATCAGAAGGCTTACAAGCATGATGGACATGCACAAAGAGGCAATGAATCCATGAACATTAACTCATGGGTGTGAGGGAAAGGGTGTTTTGAAGATATGTGGTGTTAGGGGTTTGGGTCAATACAAAACAAAATCCTTGTGCTGGGAGCAAGGTTGTTTACAGCAGGCATGAGGCGCCACCTCTGTTTACCTAAACTGGCCTAGGGGACAAGAAAGAGCATGCTACCTCAGGTCATGATCTCGCAGTTCATGAGCTCAAGCCCCATGTCAGGCTCTGTGCTGACAACTTAGAGTCTGGAGCCTGCTTCAGATTCTGAGACTCCCTCTCTCTCTCTGTTCCTCCCCCACTCATACTCTGTCTCTCAAAAAATAAATAGACATTAAAAAAAAAGAAGAGAGATGGAGGGATTGAATTTCCCTTAGTCTGACTTCTTTAGAGATCAGCTTTCACCTCATGAATTGATAGCATCTTGAATCACTTACTGGTCAAGCACTGACCAAGTGGGGTTATTTTGTGGGCTATGTAAAGGAAGAAACTGAGAGACTAAGTGTTCCTATTGGCAGGTCAGCAGTCTAAGGGATGAAAGAGGGGCTGGAGCGGGGACTCACCCTCTTGTGAATGTGAACAGATTGTCCTGAAAGAATTGAAAGAAAATTCTAGTCTGCTAGGAAAGAGAAGAGGCCTAGGTATGTAGGGAAGGGTCACAGAAAGAAGGCACAGGAACTATCTAAAAACACTCTTAGCTGGGTGTTGTTTGAGGGGGTGGCCCAAGATGGTGGCAGAGGAAGATCTTGAACTCAACTTCTCCCAGACACACCAAATCTACAGCTATAAATGGAAAAATTCCTTCTAAAAAAGAACTAAAAATGAAAGATAAAAGGACCATTTTGAGATGAGTAAGAAAGGCAGAGATGCAGTTTCACCAAAAACCCCAACCTCAGTGCAGTGACCCACAATATGGAGGAATTTGACAATTATGGAGCTTCTCCTGGAAGACTGAGGGGTTGGTACCCCATGTCAAGCGCCCTAACTCTTGGGACATGCACCAGAGAGATAAGTCCCCAAAATGCCTGGTTTAGAAAACCAATGGGGCTTATGGTCAAGAAACGCAAAGGGCTGTGAGACACTGAGATTCTACTTTTAAAGAACTTACATGTGATCTAACTCACCCAAGGACCCAACACAGAAGCAGCAGTTTGAAAAATGCCTAGACCATATGTGAAGGAGAGTCATTTGGTAATCTTAAAGAATCTTCTGGAAGGGCAGGAGGTAGTTGGGACTCTCTTGAGATAGAAGTGCTGGCGACATAATTTTTGCATTATCTTTCTACCCTGCTAGCAGAGGTGGACATGCAAGGACATGGCCTCCCATCGCCTTGCTAAAGCTGAGGGGAGTGAGTGGTTGTGGCAGTTACCTTACACATGGCTAGAGCTGGCATATACAAGCAGTCACAGAATTCTCCCACTCCCTTGCTAAAGCTGGCAAGCATGGGTGGTTGTGGATCTTCCCTGCTCCCTGGCTTGGGCCAGCAAGTATAAGAAGTTATGATATTTTCCTGCTCCCTTGCTAAGACAGGTGAGCATGTGCAGATGGGACACTCTCCCACTGCATCACTGAATCCAGTGGGCACATGAAGTCAAGAATTTTCCTGATGTTTTGCTGAAGCCAACAAGTGTACCCTGTCCCTTGTGCTTGCCAGCTGCCTTGCTAAAGCTGACAGGTGCATGCAATCCATATATGGGACACCTCTTGATTTCTTGGTCCTGAGGGCCAGGGCTTCTGTTCCTGGGCTCCATGGGACTATAACAATTAGAAAGACAGTTCTTGCCAAGCTACCACCCCTCAGACACTGCATAGACAGCAGATTGAAACACACACCCAGTATTCCTGTGAAAAAGAACAATTTATTTGTCCTAGAGCTTCAGCCTGAGGTGCAGACTTCAGATTTGCCACACATCTAGGTGCCATGGAGCACTCTCAAGGAACGTAAGCAGGGAGACACTTTCTTTGCACACTACCTTGGCCTTGCTAACCTGTATAATACCTCCCAGAAAGCAGCTCATACATTAATCTGGAGCCCCCATTTTTGAGACTGTCACCCAAAAGATACCCCTAGATCTTCGAATCTGGAGGCCAGCAGGATTTATATTTGTAGCCCCACAGGACTGTATGTATTAGTATAATTTAAAAGCTGCTACTTTGAGGGGCTGGCTTCCAAGCAGACTGCAACTAAGTTCTAAATGAGATCCCACCCCTTGGGACTGACAGGTCTTGGCACATCCTTGACAATGGGAGCCTATCAAGAATAAGTTGGGGCATTGGATGTCTCAGTGGCTTAAGCATTCAGCTTCCAATTTCGGCTCAGGTCATGATCTCACGGTTTGTGAGATTGAGAATCCCTGCTTGGGATTTTCTCTCCCCTCTCTCCGCCCCTTCTCTCTCTCTCTCTCTCTGTCTGTCTCTCTCTCTCACAATAGATAAACAAACTTTAAAAACAGAGAATAGAGGCACCCAAGTGGCTCAGTTGGTTAAGCATCTGGTTCTTGATTTCAACTCAGGTCATGACCTCATGCTTCATGAATTTGAGCCCCACATCAGGCTGTGCACTGACAGCGTGGAGCCTGCTTGGGAGTCTCTGTCTCCCTCTCTCTCTGCCCCTCCCCCACTCTCTTTCTCTCAAAAATAAATAAACATTAAAAATAATAGAATAAATCGGGCTGCTTAGATAATTACAAAGCTTTGAGAGACAACAGGGAACTAGAGCAAGGTTGAATGATAAGGTTTATCACTACACCAGGCTACTCCCTAAAGATTGGAAAGCGTAGCTGTTTACTTAACACAGAAAAGCAAACACAGCTGTTTTGCCTAACACAGAGTAAAGCAAGATGAGGAAACAGAGGAATTGTTTCAAATGAAAGAACAAGATTAAAAAAAAAAAAACACAGAAAAAGTCATTAGTGGGACAGATATAAACCCACATAATAAATAACTCAAAGTAAAGGTTGTAAAAACACTCACTAAACTTGGGAGAATAAAGGGTGAACACACTAAGAACTTCAATAAAGACAGAAAAAAATATCACAATGTACCAAACAGAAGTAACAGAACTGAAGAATACAGTAACTGAAGTAAAAAAATATACTACAGGGCTTCAACTAGATGAAACAGAGGAATAGATCAGTGATCTGGAAGATAGGGCAATGGAACATACCAAACAGAGGACAAAAGGAAGAAAGAAAGACTTCTAGGGAAGATAGCTTAGTAAGAGTACCTTAGGCTCACCTTATCTCACAGATACAACTAGCTAACACTCACATCAGGGTAAATAACCTAGAAAATGATCCAAAGACTGACAGAATAAACTCCACAACTAAATGTAGAGAAGGGGGCATATTGAAAAGGGTAGGAAGGGCAGAGACATGGTCAAGAACTAAAGGGACTCATGGGACTGTCTGTGGGAGAGAAGGACACTGCAGGCATTGGAGGAGAGAGAAACAAACTCCCACACTGGGAGGCTTCCATAGGGAAGATGAATCCCCATAACATTCGGCTTTAAAAACCAGAGAGGCCAAATTTTGTGAGTTCTTACAAGTGGTACTTAAAACTCTGAATTTAAAAGAAATCAGCTGGCTCAGCTCTGAAAAGCTGGTGGGTGAGTGGAAACTGAGTGTCCACCATTAAAGAGCACAAAAAATAATTCTAAAAAAATACAGTACAGAAGCAGCAATTTGAAAAGCACCTGATACATACTGGAGGGAGAGTTATTTACTAACCTCAAAACATGTCCCAAAGGGACAGAAATTCCTGGGGAACTCCTCCAGGAACAAAAGAACTAGCAGGTGCCATTTCCTTCCCTCCCCCTGCCTCCAGTGTAAACACACCACACCTGTGGCTTGCTACCTAACTTGCTAGCGCTGCTGCACCATTTCCCTCCCCGTGCTTCAGCGGATCTCCCCCCTGCAAACCCTCTTTCCAGAGCCCATACAGGGCAGTTCCACAGGCCTGACAGTGTGCAAGCAGCTCCTACAGTGACCAGCAATGCTCCAAGATGACTCCTGCCACGAAAAGAAGCAAAGATAACCATACATACCAGTCAGATGGAGACCCCAGTAGTGGGCTAATGCAGACACTTGGTGTGAATGTAGGCTTACCCAACAAATGAAATCTTCTCAGGGACAACATAGGGAAAGTACCCTGCAGTTTGGTACTACTGCATCTCTGGAAAATGACTGGTCTGATGTAATTGAAGCCCAAGGCATTCCCAGACTGGCCTACTAACACCACAGAAATCAAATACTGCTGACAACAGGCAAAGAGAGCCATTGCAGATGACCATACTTAAAAATAAAATTAAAAAAAAACTCAATTGCAGGGTGCACACATCACCCATAAGAGACACCTCTGAAGTTCTAGGTTCTGGTGAACATGGGACACTGCATAGCAAAGCACTACAAGATTTCTTCTTCATAAGGCCATTACTTTCAAGTCCAGGAGATATAGCTATCTTTTTTTCTTTCCTAACACATGGAAACAGACACAGAGAGTTAGATAAAATGAAAAGACAGAGGAATATGTCCCAAATAAAAGAACAGCACAAAATCATGTCAAAAGACTTAAAACAAAGATAAGTAATATGCCTGATAGTGAATTTAAGGTAATGATCATAAAAATATTCATCAGACTTGAGAAAAAAATGGGAGACATCAGTGAGACCCTTAACAATGAGATAAAAAAAGAGCCAATAAAAATGAATAATACAATAATTGAAATTAAAAATACACTAGATGGGATAAATAGCAGGCTAGAAGAAGCAGAAGAATGAAACAGCAACATAGGGGACAGAGTAATGGAATGTGATTAAGCTGAGCAGGTGAGACAAAAATCACGCAAAACAAAGACTTAGGTAACTCCGCAATGCCATCAGTATAATAACATTTACATTGTAAGGATTCACAGAAACTTTATTTGAAGAAATAATAGCTGAAAATTTTTTGAGGAAATAATAGCCAAAACTTCCCAAATCTGCAGAAGGAAACAGAAATCCAGATCCAGGAGACACAGAGATCCCCCCAACAAAATTAAACCAAAGAACTGCACACCAAGACACATAGTAATTGAGATAACAAAAAGTAGTGATGAAGAATGCTATTCTTTCACCTCTTTGGTGAGATTTATTCCTAGGTATCTTATTGGTTTTGGTGCAACTGTAAATGGGATTGATTCCTTAATTTCTCTTTCTGCTGTTTCATTATTGGTGTATAGAAATCCAACAGATTTATGTATGTTGATTTTGTATTCTATAACTTTACTGGATTCACTTATCAGTTCTAGCAGTTTTGTGGTGGAGTCTTTTGGGTTTTCTATATACAGTAGTATCATGTCATCTGCAAATAGTGAATGTTTGACTTCTTCCTTGTAAATTTGGATTTTTTTTTTTATTTCTTTGTGTTGTCTGATTGCTGTGGCTAGAGTTTCTAGTACTGTTAAATACTATGTTCAATGACAGTGGTGAGGTTGGACATCCTTGTCTTGTTTCTGACGTTAGAGGAAACGCTCCCAGTTTTTCCCAACTGAGGATAATATTAGCTATGGATTAAAAAAAAATTTAATGTTTATTTTTGAGACAGAGGGAGACAGAATGTGAGTGGGGGAGGGGAAGAGAGAGAGGGAGACACAGAATCTGAAACAGCCTCCAGGCTCTGAGCTGTCAGCACAGAGCCCGATGCGGGGCTTGAACCCACGAACCGTGAGATCATGATCTGAGTTGAAGTCAAAGGCTTAGCCAACTGAGCCACCCAGGAGCCCCATATATGGATTTTTTTTAATATGGCCTTTATTATGTTGTGTATGTTCCCTCTAACCACACTTTGTTCAGGGTTTTTGTCATGAATTGATATACTTTGTCAAATGATTTTTCAGTATCTATTGAAATAATCACAGGTTCTTATCCTTTCTTTCATCAATGTGGTGTATCATGTTAATTGATTTGTGAGTATTGAACCATTCTGGCAACCCACTTGATTGTGGTAAATGATTCTTTTAATGGACTGCTGGGTTCACTTTGCTAGTGTTTTATTGAGAATTTTTGCATCCATGTTCATCAGGGATATTGGCCTGTAGTTCTTTTTTAGTAGAGTGTTTTTCTGGTTATGGTATAAGGATAATGCTGGCCATTTAAAATGAATTTGAAAGTTTTCCTTCATTTTCTATTTTTTGGAATGGTTTGAGAAGAAGAGGTATGAATTCTTCTTTACATGTTTGGTAAAGTGTTACCTGGGTGGCTCAGTTGGTTAAGTGTCTGACTTCAGCTCAGGTCATGATCTCACAGTCTGTTAGTTTGAGCCCCGCATCAGGCTCTGTGCTGACAGCTTGGAGCCTGGAGCCTGCCTTGGATTCTGTGTCTCCCTCTTGTTCTCTTCCCCACCCCTGTTCATGCTCTGTCTCTCTCTGTCTCAAAAATAAATGAACATTAAAAAAAATTAAGAAGAAAATAAAAATAAATGTTTGGTAGAATTTGCCTGTGAAGCTATCATCTTGCCCTGGACTTTTGTGTGTAAGGTGATTTTTTTATTAGTGATTGAATTTCTTGACTGGTATTGGTCTGTTCAAGTTTTCTATTTCTTCCTATTTTAGTTTTGATTGTTTATATGTTTCCAGGAATTTATCCATTTCTTCCAGGTTGTCCAATTTGTTGGCATACAGTTTTTCATAATATTCTCTTATAGTTCCTTGTATTACTGTAGTGTTGATTGTTGTTTCTCCTCTCTCTGGTGTTGGTTGTTTTTTCTCCCCTCTCATTCTCTTTGCTATTTGATAAGTCTAGCTAGAGGTTTCTCAATTTTATTGATTTTTTTAAAAGAACCAGCTCCTGGTTTCATTGATCTGTTCTACTGTTTTTGTTTATATGTTTGTTTTAGTTTCTGTATCATCTATGTCTGCTCTAATCTTTATTTTTCTTCCTTCTGCTGGCTTCAGGCTTAATTTTTCCCTAGCTTTTGTAGAAGTAAATTTAGCTTGTTTATTTGACATTTCTTTTTCTTCTTGAGGGAAGCATGTATTTCTCTATACTTCCCTCTTAGGAAGCTGCATCCAGAAGGTTTTGGACCATTGTGTTTTTATTGGAATAAGACTCAGCCATAAAAAGGAATGAAATCTTGCCATTTGCAACAACGTGGATTGAGCTAGAGAGTATTATCCTAGTGAAATAAATCAAAGAGACAAATACCATATGATTTCACTCATATGTGGAATTAAAAAAAAAAACAAAACAAATGAACAAAGAGGAAGAGAGAGAGAGAGAGAAACCAAGAAACAGATTCTTAACTATAGAGAACAAACTGATAGTTGCCAGAGTGGAGGTGGGTGGGGGGATGGGTTAAATAGGTGATGAGGATTAAGGAATGCATTTGTAATGATGAGCACTATGCATTGCATGAAAGTGTGGAAACATTAAATTTTACACCTGAAACTAATATTATATTGTATGTTAACTAACTGGAATTTAAATAAAAACTTTTTTAACAGTAGTGATAAAGAGAATTTTAAAAGCAGCAAGAGGAAAAGAATGCAGTTGCACACAAGGGAAACCCCAGGAGGCTATCAGTGGATTTTTCAGCAGAAAGTTTGCAGGATAAAAGAAAGTGACATAATATATGCAAAGTACTGAAAAGAAAAAAAAAATCTGCAGCCAAGAATGCTATATCCAGCCAGGCTATTAGAATAGAAGGAGAGATAAAGAGGATCCTGGATAAACAAAATTTAAGGAATTCTTTACCACTAAACCAACTCTTAAGAAATGTTGAAGGGTACTATTTGAGTGGAAAGGAAAACCCATAAGTGAAAATGTGAAAAGTAAAACAAATAGAAAAGTAAACAAAATAGAAAGTGTATTCACATTTTATCAGTTTAAAGCAATAAAGCTGTGATAAATACTATAATTCTAAACTACATTAGAAAGCTCTAGGTGTAGGTGATGTGCCCTTCCATAATGGCTTCCAGACTAGGGTGGATTTTACATTCTGTAGTATACTATGATGTAGCTTTCTTCCATAAAAATTCTGTTCTAAAATGAAGGGTATTTTTGCCTCAGACAAGGATGGCATTTGGAATAAAACCTGTGTAGCCCCTTTTAACCTTGTGTTCATTTAGGAAAATGTATGCAAATTTTTATTTACTTTCATTGGTGTACACTGAAATTTTCTTGAACTGTTCTCATAATGAAGCACTTGTCTTCTGCCTTTTAAGCAAAACGAACAACAAAAGTAGTAAAAATAAGTATTTCTGTAAAAAAAAGTCAAGAATTCATAAAATAAGACCAGGTAAAAGATGACACACTATACGTAAAATGTGGGGAGTAGAGGGGTAAAGAATGGGTTCAAACTTAAACGACCATCAACTTAATATAGACTGCTTTATGAAGATGTTATATATAAACCAAATGGTAACCACAAATCAAAAACCAATAATAAATATGCAAAAAAATAAAGAGAAATAATTCCAAGTATATCATTGAAGGAAGTCAACTAATTATAAGAAAAGAGAGCAAGAAAAGAAAGAAGTAGAGAACAACTACACACACAACCATAAAACAAGTAATAAAATGGCAATATACATACCTATCAATAACTACTTTGAATATAAATGGAGTAAATGCTCTAACAAAAGACATAAGAAATCATAATGGATAGAAAAAATGAGACACATTTATATGCCACTTGTCAGAGACTCATTTCATACCTAAAGGCACATGCAGATTGAAATTGAAGGGATGTAGAAGAATTTATCATGCAAATGGATGTAAAAAGAAAGCCAGAGTAGCAATACTTATATTGGACAAAATAGATTTTAAAACAAAGACAAGAGACATAGAAGGACACTATATGATCATGAAGGGGGGAATCCAACAAGAAGATATGGCAAATGTAAACATTTATTCATTCAACATGGGGGCATCAAGCATACAAACAGAAAATCAGCAAGGAAACAGTGGCTTTGAATGACACATTGGAACTGATGTACGTAACAGATATATTCAAAATTCCATTCTAAAACAGCAGAATACACATTCTTTTCAAGTTCTCAGGGAACATTCTCCAGAATAGATCCTATATTAGGCCACAAAACATGTCTAAATAAATATAAAAACATCAGAGTCATACCGTGTATGTTTCCTGACCACAGTGCTGTGAAACTAGAAGTTAACCACAAGAAAAAATCTGAAAAGAGCACAAAATCATAAAGGTTAAATAGCATATTATTAAACAATGACTGGGATCACCAAGAAATCAAAGAGGAAATTAAAAAAATACATAGAAACCAATGAAAATTAAAATATAGTGGTTCAAAATCATTGGGACAGAACAAAACCTGTTATAAGAGGGCAATTTATAGCAATATGGGTCTACCTCAAGAAGAAAGAAAGATCTCAAATAAACAACCTAACCTTACACCTAAAGGAGCTGGAAAGAGAAGAACAAACAAAACATAAACCCAGCAAAAAGAAGGAAATAAGAAAGATTAGAGCAGAAATAAATGCAATAGAATCATTAAAAAAAAACAGATCAATGAAATCAGGAGATGATTCTCTGAAAAGATCAACAAAATCGATAAACCTTTAGCCAGATTCAACACAAAGGGAGAGGACTCAAATAAAAATCACAGGTGAAAGAGAAGAACTAGCAACCAACACCAGAGAAATACAAAAGCTTATAAGAGAATATTATAATAATTTACATGTCAGAATATTGAACATCTAAAAAGAAATGAATAATTTCTAGAAACATAATTTCCCAAAATTGAACTAGAAAGAAATATAAAATGTGAACAGACAGATGATCAGCAAGGAAATTGAATAGTAATCAAAAAACTCCCAGGAGATTCTGGAAGCATGGAAGATGACGGCGTAGGAGGATGCTGGGCTCACCTCATCCTGCTGATCACTTATATTCCACCCACATCTGCCTAAATAACCCAGAAAACCGCCTGAAGACTAGCAGAACAGACTCTCCAGAGACAAGCGTAGACAAGAGGCCCATGGAAGAGGGTAGGAAGGGCAGAGAGGCAGTGCAGGCTACACAGACTGGCAGGAGGGAGCCGGGATTGTGGAGGGGAAGCCCCCCTGGCAAGACAGAACCCCCGAAGTCTGGCTTACAAAAGCACAGGGGCTGGACTCCTGAGTTCTCACAGCCAGCAGGACTTAACATGTGGAATGTTAAAAATCAATTCTCTGCTCTCAGAGAGCAGGGAGGGCAAGAGGACACCGGCAGGGACAGTTGTTGAGCCCTGGAAGACAGAGCTCAGCTCAGTGGGAAACAAAGACACTGGCAAGTGCCATTTCATTCTCCCATCCCCCAGCCGAAATTCCAAAGGGAACCAGTTCTCGTCACCAAACTTGCTTGCACCACACAAATGCCCAATGCTGTGCTTCTGTGGATCCATCCTTCTGAAAGGCCTGCCTCCCTCCCGGTGCTGAAGGGCCCCTCCCACAGGGGACAACCCATGGCAAAGCTAGCTAAGTCTTCCCTTCCCACCCCTGTGCATCTTGCAGACCCACTCTGGCTAATACGCCCTTGGCCAGATCCCATCAAAGCAGCACCACAAGCCTGGCAGTGTGCAAGTAGCCCAAACAGGGACCACACCACTCCACAGTGAGTCCTGCGCCTGGGAGAGAGGAAGATAAGGTACACACCAGTCTGACTGTGGCCCCGACCACCAACACAAGTTTCTCTGAACAGCACAGGGGAAGTGACCAACAGTTTGGAGCTACCACAAGTAATGCCCAAAATGACAAAACAGAAGAATTCTCCTCAAAAGAAACTCCAGGGAGTAGCGACAGCTAACGAATAGATTACAACTGATTTAAGCATTATAATGGAACAAGAATTTAGAATAATAGTCATAAAATTAATTGCTGGGCTTGAAAAAGGCATAGAGAACAGCAGAGAATCTATTGCTACAGAGATCTGGGACTAAGAAATAGTCATGTGGAGCTAAAAAAATGCTATAAGTGAGGTGCAAAATAAAATGGAGGTGGCCACAGCACAGAATTAAGAGGCAGAAGAGAGAATAGGTGAATTAGAAGATAAAATTATGGAAAAAGAGGAAGCGAGGAAGCTGAAACAAAGAGAAAGAAAAAAATCCAGGAGTATGAGGAGAGAATTAGAGAACTAAGTGATGCAATCAAACAGAACAATATCCGTATCATAGGAATTCCAGAAGAGGAAGAGAGAAAGGGGCTGAAGGTGTACTTGAACAAATCATAGCTGAGAACTTCCCTGATCTGGGGAAAGAAAAAGGCATTGAAATCCAAGAGGCACAGAGAACTCCCTTCAGATGTAACTTGAATTGATCTTCTGCACAACATATCATAGTGAAACTGGCAAAATACAAGGATAAAGAGAAAATTCTGAAAGCAGCTAGGGATAAAATGCTCTAACATATAAAGGGAGACCCATAAGACTAGTGACAGACCTATCTACTGAAACTTGGCAGGCCAGAAAGGAATGGCAGGAAATCTTCAAAGTGATGAACAGAAAAAAATATGCAACCTAGAATCCTTTATCCAGCAAGTCTGTCATTCAGAATAGAAGAAGAGATAAAGGTCTTCCCAAACAAACAAAAAGTGAAGGAATTCATCACCACTAAACCAGCCCTACAAGATATCCTAAGGGGGATTCTGTGAATGAAATGTTGCAAGGACCATAAAGTACCAGAGACACCACTACAAGCATGAAGCCTACAGACATCACAATGACTCTAAACCCATATCTTTCTATAATAACACTGAATGTAAATGGACTAAATGCTCCAACAAAAAGACATAGGGTATCAGAATGGATAAAAAAACCAAGACCCCTCTATTTGCTGTCTCTCTACAAGAGACTCATTTTAGACCTGAGGACACCTTCAGATTGAAAGTGAGGGGATGGAGAACTCTCTATCATGCTACGGGAAGTCAAAAGAAAGCTGGAGTAGCCATACCTATATCAGACAAACTAGATTTTAATTAAAGGCTGTAACAAGAGATGAAGAAGGGCATTATATAATAATTACAGGGTCTATCCATCAGGAAGAGCTAACAATTATAAATGTCTAAGTGCCAAATACGGGAGCCCCCAACTATATAAAACAATAAATCACAAACACAAGCAACCTTATTAATAAGAATGTGATAATTTCAGGGGACTTTAGTACCCCACTTAAAACAATGGATAGATCATCTAAACACAGGATCAATAAAGAAACAAGGGCAATGAATGATACATTGGATCAGATGGACTTGACAGTTATATTTAGAACTCTGCATCCGAAAGCAACAGAATACACTTTCTTCTTGAGTGCACATGGAACATTCCCCAAGATAGATCACATGCTGGGTCACAAAACAGCCCTTCATAAGTATAAAACAATAGAGATCATACCATACACACTTTCAGACCACAATGCTATGAAGCTTGAAATCAACCACAGGAAAAAGTCCAGACAACCTCCAAAAGCATGGCCGTTAAAGAACACCCTACTAAAGAATGAATGGGTCAACCAGGCAATTAGAAAAGAAATTTAAAGGGGCGCCTGGGTGGCGCAGTCGGTTAAGCCTCCGACTTCAGCCAGGTCACGATCTCGCGGTCCGTGAGTTCGAGCCCCGCGTCAGGCTCTGGGCCGATGGCTCAGAGCCTGGAGCCTGTTTCCGATTCTGTGTCTCCCTCTCTCTCTGCCCCTCCCCCGTTCATGCTCTGTCTCTCTCTGTCCCAAAAATAAATAAAAAACGTTGAAAAAAAAATTTTTAAAAAAAAAAAAGAAAAGAAAAGAAATTTAAAAATATATGGAAACAAATGAAAATGAAAATACAACAATCCAAACGCTTTGGGATGCAGCAAAGGCAGTCCTGAGAGGAAAATACATTGCAATCCAGGCCTATCTTAAGAAACAAGAAAAATCCCAAATACAAAATCTAACAGCACACCTAAAGGAAATAGAAGCAGAACAGCAAAGACTCCCCAAACCCAGCAGAAGAAGAGAAATAATAAAGATAAGAGCAGAATTAAACAATATAGAATCTAAAAAATTGTAGAGCAGATCAATGAAACCAAGAGTTGGTTTTTTGAAAAAATAAAATTGATAAACCTGTAGTCAGGCTTCTCAAAAAGAAAAGGGAGATGACACAGATAGATAAAATCATGAATGAAAATGGAAGTATTACAACCAATCCCTCAGAAATATAAGCAATTATCAAGGAATACTATGAAAAATTATATGCCAACAAACTGGACAACCTGGAAGAAATGGACAAATTCCTAAGCACCCACACACTCCCAAAACTCAAACAGGAAGAAATAGAAAACTTGAACAGACCCATAACCAGTGAAGAAATTGAATCAGTTATCAAAAATCTCCCTAGATGACTTCTTGGGAATTCTACCAGACATTTATAGCAGAGATAATACCTTTCCTTCTCAAACTGTTCCAAAAAATAAAAAGGGAAGGAAAACTTCCAGACTCATTCTATGAAGCCAGTATTACTTTGATTCCCAAACCAGACAGAGACCCCACTAAAAAGGAGAACTATAGACCAATTTCCCTGATGACTATGGATGAATAAATTCTCAACAAAATAGTAGCAAATCGTATTCAACAGCATATAAAAAATAATTTTTCACCATGATCAAGTAGTATTCATTTTTGGGCTGCAGGGCTGGTTCAACATTCGCAAATCAATCAATGTGATACATCACATTAATAAAATAAAAGATAAGAACCATATGATCCTGTCAATCGATGCAGAAGAAGCATTTGACAAAATTCAGCATCTTTCTTAATAAAAACCCTCGAGAAAGTCGGGATAGAAGGAACATACTTAAACACCATAAAAGGATTTATGAAAAGCCCACAGCTAACATAATCCCCAATGGGGAAAAACTGAGAGCTTTCCCCCTGAGATCAGGAAGACGACAGAGATGTCCAACCTCACCACTGTTGTTTAACATAGTGTTGGAAGTACTAGCATTGGCAATCAGACAATGAAAGAAAATCAAAGGCATCAAAATTGCCAAAGATGAAGTCAAGCTTTCACTTTTTGCAGATGACATGATATTATACATGGAAAATCTGATAGACTCCACCAAAAGTCTGCTAGAATTGATACATGAATTCAGCACAGTCGCAGAATACAAAATCAATGGACAGAAATCAGTTGTATTCTTATACACTAATAATGAAGCAACAGGAAGACAAACAAAGAAACCGATCCCATTTACAATTGCACCAAGAAGCATAAAATACCTAGGAAGAAACCTAACGAAAGGTGTAAAAGATCTGTATGCTGAAAACTATAGAAAGCTTATGAAGGAAATTGAAGAAGATATAAAGAAATGGAAAAACATTCCATGCTCATGGATTGGAAGAATAAATATTGTTAACATGTCAATACTACCCAAAGCTATCTACACATTCAATGCAATCCCAATCAAAATTGCACCAGCATTCTTCTCAAAGCTAGAACAAGAAATCCTAAAAGTTGGATGGAACAACAAAAGACCTGAATAGCCAAAGTAATATTGAAGAAGAAAACCAAAGTGGAAAGCATCACAATCCCAGACGTTAGCCTCTCCAACCGAGCTGTAATCATCAAGAAAGTATGGTATTGGCAGAAAACAGACACATGGACCATTGGAATAGAACAGAGATTCCAGAATTAGACCCACAAAAGTATGGTCAACTAATGTTTGACAAAGCAGGAAAGACGGTGTCTTTAACAATTGGTGCTGGGAGAGCTGGACAACACATGCAGAAGAATGAAACTAGACCACTTTCATACACCATTTACAAAAATGAACTCAAAATGGATAAAGGACCTAAATGTGAGACAGGAAACCATCAAAACCCCAGAGGAAAAGGCAGGGAAACACCTCTCTGACCTCAGGCACAGCAATTTCTTACTTGACACATCTCCAAAGGCAAGGGAATTAAAAGTAAAAATGAACTATTGGGACTTCATGAAGATAAAAAGCTTCTGCACTGCAAAAGAAAGAATCAGCGAAATTAAAAGGCAACCGACAGAATGGGAAAAGATATTTGAAATGACATATTGGACAAAGGGCTAGTATCCAAAATCTATAACGAACTTACCAAATTCCACACCCCAAAAACAAATAATCCAGTGAAGAAATGGGCAGAAGACATGAATAGACATTTCTCTAAAGAAGATATCCAGATGACCAACAGGCACATGAAAAGAAGCTCAACGTCTTTCCTCATCAGGGAAATACAAATCAAAACCACACCTCACGTGAGTCAGAGTGGCTAAAATGAACAATAAAGAGACTATAGATACTGGCGAGGATATGGAGAAAAGGGAACCCTCTTGCACTGTTGGTGGGAATGTAAACTGGTGCAGCCATTCTGGAAAACAGTGTGGAGGTTCCTCAAAAAATTAAAAATAGACCTACCCTATCACTCAGCAATTGCACTGCTAAGAATTTACCCAAGGGATACAGGAGTGCTGATGCATAGGGGCACTTGTACCCCAATGTTTATAGCAGCACTTTCAACAATAGCAAAATTATGGAAAGAGCCTAAATGTCGATCAGCTGATGAATGGATAAAGAAATTGTGGTTTATATACACAATGGAATACTAGTTGGCAATGAGAAAGAATGAAATATGGCCCTTTGTAGCAACGTGGATGGAACTGGAGAGTGTGATGCTAAGTGAAATAAGCCATACAGAGAAAGACAGATACCATATGTTTGCACTCTTATGTGGATCCTGAGAAGCTTAACAGAAGACCAAGGGGGAGGGGAAGGAAAAAAAAAAGTTAGAGAGGGAAGGAACAAAACCATAAGAGACACTTAAAAACTGCGAAAAAACTGAGGGTTAATGGGGGATGGGAGGGAGGGGAGGGTGGGTGACGGGTATTGAGGAGGGCACCTGTTGGGATGAGCACTGGGTGTTGTATGGAAACCAATTTGACAATAAAGTTCATATTTAAAAAAAGGAAAAAAAAAAAAACAAAAAGCAAAAAACTCCCAAGAAACAAAAGTCCAGGAACAGATGGCTTCAGGAGTAAATTCTATGAAATATTTAAAGAAGAGTTAATATTTATTCTTCTCATACTATCCCAAAAAATACTAAGCAGAGGAATTTCCAAATTCATGCTATTATCCTAATAACAAGACACTACCAACAGGAGCATATAGGGGCACCTGGTTGGTTCAGTACATTAAACTTCCAACTTCAGCTCAGGTCATGATTTCAGTTTTTGTGTTCGAGCACCACATCTGGCTCTCTGCTGTCAGCACAGAGCCTGCTTCAAATACTCTGTCTCCCTTTCTCTTTCTGCCCCTCCCTGGGCTCTCACTTTCTTTCTCTCAAAAATAAATGAACACTTAAAAAAAAGAGAATATAGGCCAATATCTCTGATGAACATAAATGCAAAAATTCTCAAGAAAATACTAACAAACTGAAACAAACAATCCATTAAAAAAGTCCTTCACCATGACCAAGTGGGATTTATTCTCAGGGTACAAGCATAGTTCAATATTAACAAATCAATTCACAACATCACATCAACAAGAGAAAAGATAACACATGATAATCTCAATAGTTGCAGAAAAAGCATTTAACAAAGTACAATATCCACTCATAAGAAAAAACCCTCAACAAAGTAGGTGTAGAGGGAACATACTTCAACCTAATAAAGGCCATATATGAAAAACCCACAACTAAATTTATACTCAACTAAACGCTTTACCTTTAAGATCAGGAATAAGACACAGATGTCCACTCTCATCACTTTTATTCACCACAGTAGAAGTCCTAGCCACCAAATTCAGACAAGAAAACAAAACAAAAGATATACAAATTGGTAAGGGGGAAGTAAAACTTCCACTATGTGCAGATGACAATATATAAAACCCTAAAAACCTACTAAAAATCTACTAGAACTGATAAATTAATTTAGTAAGTCATAAGATATGAAATCAATGTACTGAAAACCATTGCATTTGTAGACACTAATAATGAAGCAACATAAATAGAAATTAAAGTAATCCCATTTGTAATTCCACCAAAACAATAAAATATCTAGGAATAAACTTAACCAAACAGATGAAAGACTTGTACTCTGAAAACTATAAAACATTGATGAAAGAAATTGAAGACACAAAGACATAGAAGGACATTCCATGCTCATGGATTGGAAGAACAAATATTGTTAAAATGTCTATAGTACTCAAAGCAATCTACAAGTTTAATGCAACATATATCAAAATACCAATAGGATTTCCACAGAGCTAAAACAAATAATCCTAAATTTTGTATGGAACCACAAAGTTCCCAAATAGTCAAAACAATCTTGAAAATGAAAAACAATGCAGGAAGTATCACAATTCCAGATTTCAAGTTAAAATATAAGGTTGTAGTAATCAAAACAGTATAGTACTGACACAAAGTAGACACATAGATCAATATAACAGAATAGAAAATCTAGAAATAAACCCAATTATATGGTCAATTAATCTTTGATTGAGTAGGAAAGACTATGCAATGGGAAAATGTTAGTCTCTTCAACCAATGATGCCGTGAAAGCTGGATAGTTACATGTAAAAAAAAAAAAAGAATGTGGACCCCTTTTTTACACCATACACAAAAACTCAAACTGGATTAAAGATTACTTCAATCTTCTTAAATTTATTTAGGTTTGTTTTGATTAATGATGTAAATATAAGACCTGAAGCCATAAAAATCCTAGAAGAAAGAACATGCAGTAAGTTTTCTGACATTGGTTGTAGAAACATTAGATATATATCCAATAAGGGGTTAAATTCAGGACATATGAAGAACAGATACAACTCAACACCCAAAAAATAAATAATCTAATTAAGAAATGGGGAGAAGACATGTACAGACATTTCTTCAAAGAAGACATCCAGATGGCCAACAGACACATGAAAAGATGCTCAACATCACTGAGGGAAATGCAAATCAAAGGTACAATGAGATATCACCTCACACCTCAGAATTGCTAAAATCAAAAATTTAAGAAACAAATGTTGGCAAGGACGTGGAGAAGAAATAACCTTCTTTCACTGTTTGTGGGAATGAAAAGTGGTGCAGCCACTCTGGAAAACAGTATGGAGTTTCCTCAAAAAATTAAAAATAGAACTACCGTATGACCTGGTAATTGCATTACTGTATATGTACCCCTATACATTAGTGTTTTGAATCAAAAACACTAATTCAAAAGCATATATGCACCCCTGAATATATTGCAACATTATTTACAATAGCCAAATTATGGGAACAGGCTAAGTGTCCATTGTTAGATGAATGGATAAAGTAAATGTGGTATATACATACAATGGAATACTGTTCGGTCATAAAAGAGAATGAAATTGTGTCATTTGCAACAACATGGATGGAGCTAGAGAGAATAATGCTATGTGAAATTAGTCAAAGACAAATACCATATGATTTCACTCATACATGGAACTTAAGAAATGAAGGGAAAAAAAGAGAGACAAACTAAGAAATAGACTCTTAACTATAGAGAACAAAGTGATGTTACCAGAGAGGAGGTGGGGGTGGGGGCAATGGATTAAATAGGTGATGGGGATTAAAGAGTATACCTTTATGGTAAGCATGGAGCAATGTATAGAATTGTTGAATCATTATAATATACACTTGAAAGTAAGATAAGGTATATTGAATTTCTACTTATCAAAGAATAATGTAACACAACAATTCCATAAAATTATATTATGAATAATAACCACTGTATTAAAATAGTCAACAACTGAAACAATGGAGATTGCTTAAGGGACCTATAGGACGTCAAGCAAAATAACATTCACATTACAGGAGTCTCAGAAGGAGAAGAGAGAAAGGGGCGCCTGGGTGGCTCAGTTAAGCAACTGACTTCAGCTCAGGTCATGCATGATCTTGCAGTTTGTGAGTTCGAACCCTGCGTGGGTCTCTGTGCTGACAGCTCAGAGCCTGGAGCCTGCTTCAGATTCTATGTCTCCTCCTCTCTTTGCCCCTCCCATGTTCATGCTCTGTCTCTGTCTCTCAATAATAAATAAATGTTAAAAAAAGAAGAAAGAAAAGGTAAGAAAATTTACCTGAAGATACAATGGCTGAAAAGTTTCCTACACCAAGACACATTATAGGCTTATCTCATTTTATTTGTGCTTCACTTTATTGTGCTTCATACATATTGATTTTTTTTAAACAAATTGAAGACCTGTGACAGCCCTGCATGAAAAAAGTCTATCAACATCATTTTTTTCAACAGAATTTGGTCGCTTTGTGTAACCTTGTTGTATTTTGGCAAATGTCACAATAGTTCAATTTTTTAATTATTACATTTGTTTTGGTAATCTGATCAGTGATTATAACTCACTGAAAGCTCAGATTATGGTTATTATTTTTAGCAATGAAATATTTTTAAATTAAGGTATGTAATTTTTTAGACATAATATTGCTACACACATATTAGATTACAAATAGTGTTACCATAACTTTCATATACACTGGGAAGCCAATAAATTTATTTGGCTGTCTTTATTGCTATATTTGTTTTATTCCAGTTGTCTGGAACTGAATCAGCAATATATCCAATGTATATAATAAATTGTTAAATGTTAAAGATAAAAAAGAGAATCTTAAAAACAGCAAGAGCAAAACAACTTGCTATGTACAAAGGAAACTCCATAAGAATATCACCAGATTTTCAGCAGAAATTTTGCAGGTTACAAGAGAGTGGCATGGCATATTCAAAGTGCTGAAAGGAAAACAATTTCCAACCAAGAATACTTGACTTGGCAAGGTTACAGGAGAGATAAGTGTTTTCCAGAGAAGCAGAAGCTAAAGGAATTTATCACCACTGAACCTACATTACAAGAAATATTAAAGTGATGTCTTTAAGCTGAAGAGAAATGGCACTAATAAATAATAAGACAATATACAATAAGAATAAATCTCACTGTTAAACGTAAATGTATGGTAAAGGTGGTGACTTTTTTTCCTTATAAAGGTAGTGTAAAATTGAAAGCAAAAGTAATAAAACTAACTAAAACAACAATAAATAGTTAAGGGAACAAAAAATAAAAAAGAATGTAAAATGTGACATCAAAAAGTGTGTGTTAGGGGGAATATAGAATTTTGCAATGAGTTCAATTTAACTTGCTTATAAACTTAATATAGGCTGTTATATATAGGATATTACATGTGAACCTTGGAGTAACCATAAAGTAAAAACCTAAAATAGATACATAATAGAAATTGAGAAAGGATGCTAAACATAACACTCAAATAAGTCATCAAAGCACGATGGAAGAGAGTTAGAAAGGAAGAAAGGGAGAGGAACTATAAAAACAGCCAGAAAACAATTAACAACATGGCAATAAGTATACCTATCAATAATTACCTTAAATGTAAATGGATTAAATTCTCCAATCAAAAGACAGAGTGGTTGAATAGATTTTTTTTTAAAAAAAGGACTTATCTACATGTTGCCTAAAAGGAACTCACTTCAAATGGAAAGAGATATTCTGTGTAAGTGAAAATGAAAAGAAAGCTGGTGTAGCCATATTCACACAGAACAGATTTTAAAACAAAGACAGTAATAAAAGACAAAGAAGGACAGTACACAATGATAAATGGGTCAACCCAACAAGAAGATATAATATTTGTAAATACATATGCACCCAACATAAAGCACCAAAATATATAAAGCAAAAATTAACAGACTTAAAGGGAGAAATTGATAACAATACAATAACAGTAGGGGACTTTAACACTCTACTTATATCAATGGATAGTTCATCCAAACAGAAAATCAACAAAGATACACTGGCCTTAACATATTAGATAATATGGACTTAATAAATATGTATAGAATATTCCACCCCAAAGGAGCAGAGTATACACTCTTCTCAAGTGCACATGGAATATTCTCTAGAATCAATCCTTGTTAGGCCATAAAACAAGCTCCAGTAAATTTAAGAACATTGAAATAATATCAGGTATCTTTTCTGACTACAATGGTATGGAACTTGGAGTCAGTAACAAGAAGAAACCTGTAAAAATCACAAATATGTGGAGATTAGACAACATGCTACTGAACAACCAATGGGTTATCAAAAATCAAAGAATAAATAAGAAAATATAGAGACAAATAAAAATACAAATATGATATAGCAAAATCTATGGGATAAAGCAAGAGTGATTCTAAGAAGGAAGTTCATAGCAATACAGACCAATCTCAAGATACAAGAAAATTCTCAAAATGAACAATCTACATGAAACCTAACAGAACTAGACAAGAATAAACAAAAGCCCAAAGTTAGTAGAAGGAAGATTACAGCAAAGATTACAGCAGAAATAGATGGAATAGAGACTAAAAGGACCATGGAACAATGAAGTTAAGAGCTGATTCTCTGAGAAGGTAAACAAAATTGACTTTGGTTAGACTCACCAGGAAAAATAAAAAAGAGAGAGAAGGCTCAAGTAAATAAAACCAGAAATGAAAAAAAGAAAACAAACTTGCAACTGATACTACAGAAATACAAAGGATCATTAGAGACTACTAGCCCTTTATCCAATATGTCATTTGCAAATATCTTTTCCCATTCTGTCTGTTGCCTTTTAGTTTTTTTTTTTTTTTATTGTTTCCTTTGCAGTGCAGAAGCTTTTTATCTTGATAGGGTCCCAATAGTTCATTTTTGCTTTATTCTTTATTTTTTATTTTTTTAAAATTTACATCCAAATTAGCATATAGTGCAACAATGATTTCAGGAGTAGATTCCTTAGTGTCCCTTACTCATTTAGCCCATCCCCTCCTCCCACAACCCCTCCAGTAACCCTCAGTTTGTTCTCCATATTTATGAGTCTCTTCTGTTTTGTTCCCCTCCCTGTTTTTATATTATTTTTTGTTTCCCTTCCCTTATGTTCATCTGTTTTGTCTCTTAAAGTCCTCATATGAGTGAAGTCATATGATTTTTGTCTTTCTCTGACTGACTAATTTCACTTAGCACAATACCCTCCAGTTCCATCCACGTAGTTGCAAATGGCAAGATTTCATTCTTTTTGATTGCCAAGTAATACTCCATTGCATATATACACCACATCTTCTTTATCCATTTATCCATCGGTGGACATTTGGGCTCTTTCTATACTTTGGCTATTGTTGATAGTGCTGCTATAAACATGGGGGTGCATGTGTCCCTTCGAAACAACACACCTGTATCCCATGGATAAATGCCTAGTAGTGCAATTGCTGGACTGTAGGGTAGTTCTATTTTTAGTTTTTTGAGGAACCTGCATACTGTTTTCCAGAGTGGCTTCACCAGCTTGTATTGCCACCAACAATGTGAAAGAGATCCTCTTTCTCCACATCCTCGCCAACATCTGTTGTTGCCTGAGTTGTTAATGTTAGCCATTCTGACAGGTGTAAGGTGGTATCTCATTGTAGTTTTGATTTGTATTTCCCTGATGATGAGTGATGTTGAGCATTTTTTCACATGTCGGTTGGCCGTCTGGATGTCTTCTTTGGAGAAGTGTGTATTCATGTCTTACCCATTTCTTCACTGGATTATTTGTTTGTTTTTTGAGTGATGAATTTGATACGTTCTTTATAGATTTTGGATACTAACCCTTTATCTGCTATATCACTTGCAAATATCTTTTCCTATTCCATCGGTTGCCTTTTACTTTTGCTGATTGTTTCCTTCGCTGTGCAGAAGCTTTTTATTTTGATGAAGTCCCAGTAGTTCATCTTTTGCTTTTGTTTCCCTTGCCTCCGGAGATGTGTTGAGTAAGAAGTTGCTGCAGCCAAGATCAAAAAGGTTTTTGCCAGCTTTCTCCTCGAGGTGTTTGATGGCTTCCTGTCTTAAATTGAGGTCTTTCATCCATTTTGAGTTTATTTTTGTGTATGGTGTAAGAAAGTGGTCCAGGTTCATTCTTCTGCATGTTGCTGTCCAGTTTTCCCAGCACCGCTTGCTGAAGAGACTGTCTTTATTCCATTGGATATTCTTTCCCGCTTTGTCAAAGTTTTGTTGGACATATGTTTGTGGGTCCATTTCTGGGTTCTCTATTCTGTTCCATTGATCTGAGTGTCTGTTCTTGTGCCAGTACCAGACTGTCTGGATGATTACAGCTTTTTAGTATAGCTTGAAGTCTGGGATTGTGATGTCTCCTGCTTTGGTTTTCTTTTTCAAGCTTGCTTTGGCTATGCGGGGTCTTCTCTGGTTCCATACAAATTTTAGGATTATTTGTTCTAGCTCTGTGAAGAATGCTGGTGTTACTTTGATAGGAATTGCATTGAATATGTACATTGTTTTGGCAAAAACACTGATTTGAAAAGATATATGCACCTCTGTGTTCATTGCAGCATTGTTCACGATAGCCAAGACATAGAAACAATGTAAGTATCCATTAATAGATGGATAGAAAAGATGTGGTATGTATATATAATGGAATACTACTCAGCCATAAAAATGAATGAAATCTTGTTGCTTGTGACAACATGGATTTACCCTGAGGAAATTATGCTAAAAAAATGAGTCATACAAAGAAAGGAAAATAGCATATATTTCACTTATATATGGAATCTAAAAAGCAACACAAATGAACAAACAAAACAAAACAAAATCATAGAAAGAACAGAATCGTGGTTGCCAGAGGAGAAGGGAGTTGGGGCATGGGTGAAATGGGAAAAGAGTATCAAGTGATGAATCACTAAATTCTATTCCTGAAATTATTACTACACCAAATGTTAATTCACTTGGATTTAAAAATTTTTAAATATTAAATAAAAAAATAAACAAAACAAAACACTCAAACCCAGACCTGTAGAATAATTGGAAGATATTCTGTATTATTAATGAATTATACTAGTATATAACTTATTTAAAACAAATAAAAATATGTATATTTAAAAAAAGAGTATCAAAAGTTATAAACTTCAAGTAATAAAATAATATGTCATGAGGATGTTAAAAAAAAAAAGACTTGTAGCTGACATCAGTTTTTCTAAGGCAGAAGCTCATATTCACAGATAGCTGAGGGTGATTTTTCTCTGGCATGGAAGCAAAGCTTGGAATACCTGGCTGGCTGTTGTGCTTCTAAAGCAAGCTTGGAGTGAGGGATATTTGTGAACACCTGTGGCTCTTTTCAGGCTTCTTGATTATCTGCAGTTTTCAAACCTGACTTCCTGACAAGAGGAATAATGCACAAGAAATGTAGTTGGGAAGAAACCTCCCTATTCTGGATAAGTTGTTTTCTCCCTTCCATATGTTCATACTGGACTAAAGAGGAATGTTTCCAACAAATACATAAATCACTGAAACATGATTATGTGAACTTTAAGACTCCTAACTTGAAGGATGCAACTCTTCTGGAAAGAAAGAAATGGCAGCATTTTATGAAAGCACAATGAGATGACAGTGCTGACTTTTCCCTCCAATGCCCCAAATGGTTATAAAATATGGCTTGATAAAAGTCCCCCCTCGGTTTGTAGCAGGCTGGAAAAGAAATGTAGCAGAGGTAGGGGAGAAAAAATCAACACAGTTGATGACTATATTGACACCCAGAACTAGTGATCAGCACCAATGGTCCAAGAGATCTGATTGCCAGAGTTGAAAGTGGAACACATTTCTGCCTACAATGGACCAGGTTTCCAAGATGTAATGAGACAGGCTCTCTTAGGGGTCTGGATAAGCTCTGAACTAGTCTCTCCATCTTGCAGTCATGGCAGAACATTTCACAATCAGAAGTGTTTATGGTTGTCCAAATTTTTATATGCAACCATTTGGCGTGTTAGCAGAATCTTTGCAACTACTGAAACAAGAAGCAGCCTTTCTTCTCCTGGTAAGACAAGAGCCCCAGAACATTGGGTTCTTTTGTCAGAGGCATCTCAACTATGGAGACCCAGTGTGAATCATCCAAGAACATGATATGTTCACATTTTTCCTGGACTTCTATTGGTTCCCTTCAACTGAGACCAAGACAGAAATGAGGTGAAGTGAGTGCCCATGTCAGCATGGACATCTCTGTATCTGAGCCTACTAGTCAGGCTGAGAAGGATTTGAAAACGCCTGGTAAAGCAAGTTCATGGAGTGCTCTGTGCTTAGCATAGTATGGCTAATTTGTCCTCTTAACATGCAAGGCCTTAGGTGATTTTGCCCTACCCTGCATACCATGAATTTTTAAACTATGCTGTGTTAGGATTCCTGATGACCAGCGACTTGGGCCCATTACCAACTAGCTTAATCAGAAAAGGCATTTATTTATTTATTTATTTATTTACATAACTGAAAAGATCTAGGAATGGGGCACAGGACAGCTTATGATATTCCCCCATACCTAAATACATGGACTGAGAGCAGAAGAGGGAGTGCCTGCCCCTACCAAAAGTTACTAGGAGGAGAATGCAGACAGAAAAAAAAAATGTTCCAGGCTCCTCCCCGGGGGATTGAGCCCATCTCTGTTTGACTCCCGGGTCTGCTTTCTTAGGCACTGTACCAACTACCTCCCAAGGCATGGCTCCTGCTTGCTTTTCTTAGTGTCTGTCCTAGAAGGTGACTTTGCTCATAGCATTTGTCAACTTTACAGTTGGCCATACATGTAACATTTTGTTTAATCCTTAAAACCACCATGTGAAGGGTGCCTTGGTGGCTCAGTCAGTTAGGCATCTGACTTCGGCTCAGGTCATGATCTCATGGATTCGTGAATTCTAGCCCCACATCAGGCTCTGTGCTGACAACTCAGAGCCTGGAGTCTGTTTCAGATTCTGTGTCTCCCTCTCTCTCTCTGCCCCTCCCCCACTTTCTCTCCCTCTCTCTCTTAAAAATAAACAAACAGAGATTGAAGAAGATGGCAGAGTAGGAGGACGCTGGGCTCACCATGCGTCCTGCTGATCACTTAGATTCCACCTACACCTGCCTAAATAACCCAGAAAACCGCCAGAGGATTAGCAGAACGGAGTCTCTGGAGCCAAGCGCAGACGAGAGGCCCAAGGAAGAGGGTAGGAAGGGCGGCGAGGCGGTGCACGCTCCACGGACTGGCGAGAGGGAGCCGGGGCGGAGGGGCGGCTCTCCGGCCAAGCAGAGCCCCCGAGTCTGGCTGGCAAAAGCGGAGGGGCCAGACGGAGTGTGTTCCGACAGCAAGAGCGACTTAGCGTCTGGGAGGTCATAAGTTAACAGCTCTGTTCAGAAAGCGGGAAGGCTGGAGGACAAAGGGAGGGAGAGCTGCTGAGCCCCCGGACGACAGAGCTCAGTTTGGTGGGGAACAAAGGCGCTCGCCAGTGCCATCTCCCCCGCCCATCCCCTAGCCAAAATCCCGAAGGGAACCAGTTCCTGCCAGGGAACTTGCTCGCTCTGCGCAAACACCCAACTCTGTGCTTCTGCGGAGCCAAACCTCCGGCAGCGGATCTGACTCCCTCCCGCTGCCACAGGGCCCCTCCTGAAGTGGATCACCTAAGGAGAAGCGAGCTAAGCCTGCCCCTCCTGCCCCCATGCACTTGCCTACCCACCCCAGCTAATACACCAGATCCCCAGCACCACAAGCCTGGCAGTGTGCAAGTAGCCCAGATGGGCCACACCACCACACAGTGAATCCCGCCCCTAGGAGAGGGGAAGAGAAGGCACACACCAGTCTGACTGTGGCCCCAGTGGTGGGCTGGAGTCAGACATCAGGACTGACTGCGGCCCCACCCACCAACTCCAGTTATACACCACAGCACAGGGGAAGTGCCCTGCAGGTCCTCACCACTCCAGGGACTATCCAAAATGACCAAACAGAAGAATTCCCCTCATAAGAATCTCCAGGAAATAACAACAGCTAATGAACTGATCAAAAAGGATTTAAATAATATAACAGAAAGTGAATTTAGAATAATACTCATAAAATTAATCACTGGGCTTGAAAACAGTATACAGGACAGCAGAGAATCTCTTGCTACAGAGATCAAGGGACTAAGGAACAGTCACGAGGAGCTGAAAGCGCTTTAAACGAAATGCAAAACAAAATGGAAATGACGAGAGCTCGGATTGAAGAGGCAGAGGAGAGAATAGGTGAACTAGAAGATAAAATTATGGAAAAAGAAGAAGCTGAGAGAAAGAGAGATAAAAAAATCCAGGAGTATGAGGAGAAAATTAGAGAACTAAGTGATACACTAAAAAGAAATAATATACGCATAATTGGTATCCCAGAGGAGGAAGAGAGAGGGAAAGGTGCTGAAGGGGTACTTGAAGAAATTATAGCTGAGACCTTCCCTGAACTGGGGAAGGAAAAAGGCATTGAAATCCAAGAGGCACAGAGAACTCCCTTCAGACGTAACTTGAATCGATCTTCTGCACGACATATCATAGTGAAACTGGCAAAATACAAGGATAAAGAGAAAATTCTGAAAGCAGCAAGGGATAAACGTGCCCTCACATATAAAGGGAGACCTATAAGACTCGTGATTGATCTCTCTTTTGAAACCTGGCAGGCCAGAAAGGATTGGCACGATATTTTCAGTGTGCTAAACAGGAAAAATATGCAGCCGAGAATCCTTTATCCAGCAAGTCTGTCATTTAGAATAGAAGGAGAGATAAAGGTCTTCCCAAACAAACAAAAACTGAAGGAATTTGTCACCACGAAACCAGCCCTACAAGAGATCCTAAGGGGGATCCTGTGAGACAAAGTACCAGAGACATCACTACAAGCATAAAACATACAGACATCACGATGACTCTAAACCCATATCTTTCTATAATAACACTGAATGTAAATGGATTAAATGCGCCAACCAAAAGACATAGGGTATCAGAATGGATAAAAAAACAAGACCCATCTATTTGCTGTCTACAAGAGACTCATTTTAGACCTGAGGACACCTTTAGATTGAGAGTGAGGGGATGGAGAACTATTTATCATGCTCCTGGAAGCCAAAAGAAAGCTGGAGTACCCATACTTATATCAGACAAACTAGACTTTCAATTAAAGGCTGTAACAAGAGATGAAGAAAGGCATTATATAATAATTACAGGGTCTATCCATCAGGAAGAGCTAACAATTATAAATGTCTATGCGCCGAATACCGGAGCCCCCAAATATATAAAACAATTATTCATAAACATAAACAACCTTATTGATAAGAATGTGGTAATTGCAGGGGACTTTAACACCCCACTTACAGAAATGGATAGATCATCTAGACACACGGTCAATAAAGAAACAAGGACCCTGAATGATACATTGGATCAGATGGACTTGACAGATATATTTAGAACTCTGCATCCCAAAGCAACAGAGTATACTTTCTTCTCGAGCGCACATGGAACATTCTTCAAGATAGATCATATACTGGGTCACAAAACAGCCCTTCATAAGTTTACAAGAATTGAAATTATACCATGCATACTTTCAGACCACAATGCTATGAAGCTTGAAATCAACCACAGGAAAAAGTCTGGAAAACCTCCAAAAGCATGGAGGTTAAAGAACACCCTACTAACGAATGAGAGGGTCAACCAGGCAATTAGAGAAGAAATTAAAAAATATATGGAAACAAACGAAAATGAAAATACAACAATCCAAATGCTTTGGGACGCAGCGAAGGCAGTCCTGAGAGGAAAATACATTGCAATCCAGGCCTATCTCAAGAAACAAGAAAAATCCCAAATACAAAATCTAACAGCACACCTAAAGGAAATAGAAGCAGAACAGCAAAGGCAGCCTAAACCCAGCAGAAGAAGAGAAATAATAAAGATCAGAGCAGAAATAAACAATATAGAATCTAAAAAAACTGTAGAGCAGATCAACAAAACCAAGAGTTGGTTTTTTGAAAAAATAAACAAAATTGACAAACCTCTAGCCAGGCTTCTCAAAAAGAAAAGGGAGATGACCCAAATAGATAAAATCATCAATGAAAATGGAATTATTACAACCAATCCCTCAGAGATACAAACAATTATCAGGGAATACTATGAAAAATTATATGCCAACAAATTGGACAACCTGGAAGAAATGGACAAATTCCTAAACACCCACACTCTTCCAAAACTCAATCAGGAGGAAATAGAAAGCTTGAACAGACCCATAACCAGTGAAGAAATTGAATCAGTTATCAAAAATCTCCTAACAAATAAGAGTCCAGGACCAGATGGTTTCCCAGGGGAGTTCTACCAGACGTTTAAAGCAGAGATAATACCTATCCTTCTCAAGCCATTCCAAAAAATAGAAAGGGAAGGAAAACTTCCAGACTCATTCTCTGAAGCCAGTATTACTTTGATTCCTAAACCAGACAGAGACCCAGTAAAAAAAGAGAACTACAGGCCAATATCGCTGATGAATATGGATGCAAAAATTCTCAGTAAGATACTAGCAAATCAAATTCAATGGCATATAAAAAGAATTATTCACCATGATCAAGTGGGATTCATTCCTGGGATGCAGGGCTGGTTCAACATTCGCAAATCAATCAATGTGATACATCATATTAACAAAAAAAAAGAGAAGAACCATATGATTCTGTCAATCGATGCAGAAAAGGCCTTTGACAAAATCCAGCACCCTTTCTTAATAAAAACCCTTGAGAAAGTCGGGATAGAAGGAACATACTTAAAGATCATAAAAGCCATTTATGAAAAGCCCACAGCTAACATCATCCTCAACGGGGAAAAACTGAGAGCTTTTTCCCTGAGATCAGGAACACGACAGGGATGCCCACTCTCACCGCTGTTGTTTAACATAGTGTTGGAAGTGCTAGCATCAGTAATCAGACAACAAAAGGAAATCAAAGGCATCCAAATTGGCAAAGATGAAGTCAAGCTTTCGCTTTTTGCAGATGACATGATATTATACATGGAAAATCCGATAGACTCCACCAAAAGTCTGCTAGAACTGATACATGAATTCAGCAAAGTCGCAGGATACAAAATCAATGTACAGAAATCAGTTGCATTCTTATACACTAACAATGAAGCAACAGAAAGACAAATAAAGAAACTGATCCCATTCACAATTGCACCAAGAAGCATAAAATACCTAGGAATAAATCTAACCAAAGATGTAAAAGATCTGTATGCTGAAAACTATAGAAAGCTTATGAAGGAAATTGAAGAAGATATAAAGAAATGGAAAGACATTCCCTGCTCATGGATTGGAAGAATAAATATTGTCAAAATGTCAATACTACCCAAAGCTATCTACACATTCAATGCAATCCCAATCAAAAGTGCACCAGCATTCTTCTCGAAACTATAACAAGCAATCCTAAAATTCATATGGAACCACGAAAGGCCCCGAATAGCCAAAGTAATTTTGAAGAAGACCAAAGCAGGAGGCATCACAATCCCAGACTTTAGCCTCTACTACAAAGCTGTCATCATCAAGACAGCAAGGTATTGGCACAAAAGCAGACACATAGACCAATGGAATAGAATAGAAACCCCAGAACTAGACCCACAAACATATGGCCAACTCATCTTTGACAAAGCAGGAAAGAACATCCAATGGAAAAAAGACAGTCTCTTTAACAAATGGTGCTGGGAGAACCGGACAGCAACATGCAGAAGGTTGAAACTAGACCACTTTCTCACACCATTCACAAAAATAAACTCAAAATGGATAAAGGACCTGAATGTGAGACAGGAAACCATCAAAACCTTAGAGGAGAAAGCAGGAAAAGACCTCTCTGACCTCAGCCATAGCAATCTCTTACTCGACACATCCCCAAAGGCAAGGGAATTAAAAGCAAAAGTGAATTACTGGGACCTTATGAAGATAAAAATCTTCTGCACAGCAAAGGAAAGAACCAACAAAACTAAAAGGCAACCAACGGAATGGGAAAAGATATTTGCAAATGACATATCAGACAAAGGGTTAGTATCCAAAATCTATAAAGAGCTCACCAAACTCCACACCCGAAAAACAAATAACCCAGTGAAGAAATGGGCAGAAAACATGAATAGACACTTCTCAAAAAAGGACATCCGGATGGCCAACAGGCACATGAAAAGATGTTCAACGTCGCTCCTTATCAGGGAAATACAAATCAAAACCACACTCACGCCAGTCAGAGTGGCCAAAATGAATAAATCAGGAGACTATAGATGCTGGAGAGGATGTGGAGAAACAGGAACCCTCTTGCACTGTTGGTGGGAATGCAAATTGGTGCAGCCACTCTGGAAAGCAGTGTGGAGGTTCCTCAGAAAATTAAAAATAGACCTACTCTATGACCCAGCAATAGCACTGCTAGGAATTTATCCAAGGGATACAGGAGTACTGATGCATAGGGGCACTTGTACCCCAATGTTTATAGCAGCACTCTCAACAATAGCTAAATTATGGAAAGAGCCTAAATGTCCATCAACTGATGAATGGATAAAGAAATTGTGGTTTATATACACAATGGAATACTACGTGGCAATGAGAAAGAATGAAATATGGCCTTTTGTAGCAACGTGGATGGAACTGGAGAATGTGATGCTAAGTGAAATAAGCCATACAGAGAAAGACAGATACCATATGGTTTCACTCTTATGTGGATCCTAAGAAACTTAACAGAAACCCATGGGGGAAGGGAAGGAAAAAAAAAAAAAAAAGAGGTTAGAGTGGGAGAGAGCCAAAACATAAGAGACTGTTAAAAACTGAGAACAAACTGAGGGTTGATGGGGGGTGGGAGGGAGGGGAGGGTGGGTGATGGGTATTGAGGAGGGCACCTTTTGGGATGAGCACTGGGTGTTGTATGGAAACCAATTTGACAATAAATTTCATATATTAAAAAAAATATAAAAAAATAATAAAAAAACATTGGGGCACCTGGGTAGCTCAGTCGGTTGAGCCTCCAACTTCAGCTTAGGTCATGATCTCACAGTCCGTGAGTTCAAGCCCCGCGTCAGGCTCTGTGCTGACAGTTCAGAGCCTGGAGCCTGCTTCGGATTCTGCGTCTCCCTCTCTCTCTGCCCGTCCCCTGCTCATGCTCTGTCTCTGTCTCAAAAATAAATAAAAACATTGAAAAAATTTAAAAAATAAAATAAAATAAAAAAATAAACATTTGAGGTGAAAAAAACACCTTGTGAGATATTGGTATTATTTCCATTTTGTAGAAAAGAAAAACTAAGAGGTTCAAGGACTTTCCTTTTTAAATTTTAACTTGGTTCTAATGTGAGGGATGGAGGAAGCTGAAATATGACTAACTCAGAATGGGCTATTCAAACCTATAAAAATAAGTTAGGAAAATTTGTTTGGAAAATTTTCCCTTAAATTCTTCCAGCCTTTCCATCCCACTATTTAATTTATTTTTAATTTTTATCTATCTATGCATTTATTTAATTCAAGTACAATTAACATACAGCGTTATGTTAGTTTCAGGTGTATAATATAATGATACAATAATTCTATATATCTCTCAGTGCTCTTCAAGACAAATGTACTCTTAATCCCCTTAACTACTTCACCCATCCTCCTACCCATCTTCCTTCTAGCAACCACCAGTTTGTTCTCTGTGTTTTAATGTATTCTTTTGTCTCTTTGTTTTTTTGTTGTTTTGTTTCTTAAATTCTATGTATGAGTGAAATAATATGGCATTTGTGATCCTATTTTTCCCTTGACCTCCCCTAATAGTGGGGCTTGGAGGCATGATGACTCTCTATGCCCTGCTTCATTCCCTAGGTTCTTTCTTCAAGAAATCTGCCTGAGAAGGAGAGCAGCCTGGCCAGGTGAGTCCTGAGTGCTCAGAAACACTGCACTAGTAGGGGCTTATGTTACAGGAAGGGGATGGCATCAGTCAGCCTCCCACACAGAAGGACAGAGCACAAATGTTTATTTCCAGAGGCAGTACTCTTAGGAGGAGGCTCCAGAGCTGAGCTGTGAATGAAGCACAAATCTCTAGAAAAGGCCTTGGATGCTTTACTGTCTGAAAATTGGGAAAAGACCTCAGAGAGCTCCTGAACCAGGAGGATCTCACTAATAAGTAGGTGTTGGACCCTTTCTCTGTGTCTTGGACTGTGTGCACACTGAGTAGGATACAGACTAGGAGAAGACTCCTTCCCCTCACTTCCAAAGTATTTGCAGTCAGCCAAGAAACATTCTGGAGACATAGGAGGTTCTGTATAAATATGACTGAGGGGAGGGATAGACATGCACAGGAGGACCACATATGGGGCTGGACAAAGAAGTCAAGCACAAAAAGTTTAGGTGACAAAATTTAATTGAGAGAGTGTGAGAGCAAGAAAATGAGAGAGAAAATCATTTTGAATAGTACTGACAATTGTGCCTATACCTCCAGTGAGCATTTGTCCAGGTGAGGAAAGAACAAGAGCCATAAACCTACTATTTCCCAGCTCAGGTTGGTCTCATGTGCCTCTAGATATGAGTATTTCACATCACTGATTGGGACTCCAGTAGTTAACAACACGAATTTTCCATAAAACGTTTCCTAAAACATAAGCCAACTGAGGAAGCAGATCTGTCCCAGTGGTGGGGGGGGGGGGGGGAATGTTGGCTGGATGGGCTCACTGTAAGAGTACCTTGGTCTCCTGAATAGCATCTTTCTAAAGGAGTTTCAATAATAATCTTGAAAATCCTTGTGTTTTTTTTTTTTTCTTTTCGTGTTAACTTTAGAAACTGACCATATGGAGAAGCCAAAAGAGGGATCTCCATTCAGTGTCACATACTCTGGAAGGTGAACCCTTTGTGAAGTCCATCCCACCTCTGAGGATATTATCAACACTTACAGCTGTCAGATGCATTTGTCTTTGTGTCCTTCAATCCCCCTCCCAATCTGGAATGAACTACTCTGAAGACAAATACCGCATCATTAGTGCTCGTAAAATAATAAATGATTGCTGGATTTAATTTAATTTAGTGTCAAACTCTAAATGCATAGAGATTCCAAAAAGAGACCATCCAGTGGACTAGTTACAGAAACCTTCCTGGAAGGAGGGGCATTAGCTGAACCTTGAAGAGTGGGTAGAACTGAGGTTGGTGAGGAACATCAGGGAGAATATTGGGCTCCTGCCCTTGCCTACTTTCTCTATTCCATGACTTGAGACTCAACAAGTCTCAGATGGCTGCCCTTTGGCTCTCCCCACACATTGCTGGGGCTTCCTTAGCCTCTCTCCTGACTCTCAGATGTTTTAGCAGTGCTTACCACAATGATGGAATTAACCAGTTTGGGTAACTTACCTGGAGCAGTGCCTGGAGCCTGCTTACCTTCAGGCACTTACCTCCAGGCACAGGTAAAGAAATATGTAGGTTTCTCCCATACCCACCTACCTGACACAGCAGATGGAAGTGGGAGGGTTGGTGGGTAGGAGGTAAGCACTATGGTGTATGCCCTTTTGTGTGTGTGTGTGTGATGAATTACATCTCACAGTTGTCATAATGAAGAAAAGTGCCAGGATTGGATGAGGTTTTAACCAAGTGATGAAAAACATACTTGAATACTTGGATAAGTTGGACATTTGCATATTAAGTCAGCTTTCTGTACATAGTTGTTCATATGACACTTGTTTATAGATATATTTAAGCCCAACTTTGGGAGGTGATTAATAATAGCCTGACCTGCAACTGTGGTGGAGGCACCTCATGAACCACAGGCTCAGACCATCTTCCTACCCACACTTGCCAGCCAGTTACTATTTCTTGGCATCCCATCCTAATCAGACTTCTTGCACTTACCCTTTACTCTATGTTTCCTTCTCATCTGTCCTTCTGAATCAAGGAACCATTCAGACACAGAGGGTCAAATTTCATATGCTCTGGCTTAGCAGCCAGAGTGGCACAGTGAGACAAAACACATCTGGCACAGAGTACCTACTGCATATGAGTGCACAATTATTTCTGGTTGTCACAATTTACTCATTCTGCCAAAGTTCATTATGACTTCATAACCCTGGGTTCAACTGGGAAATCTTTGTTGGCAATTAAAGGCAGTGCAATGCAAGGGAAAGAGAGTGGAATGAGAATTAGGAGACCAGCAGTCTAGCCTGGTAACACCTACTGACTGTGTGACCTCAAGCAAGTTGTCAAATCTCTTGTGATGAAAATAAGGGAAATACAGATGCTAAACTAGTTGTCTTCAAGGTATCCCCCAGGGATAATATTTACATTCTCTATGATGGCAAGGATAAAAATCAGACTGTGTCTTTACACGTGAAGAAGTGTGGCCCCTCATGGTATTTCTGCATGCATGCAAAGGGCCAGTTTTTGACTAGGTTACCCCTTCAACCATCTGGCCCATTACATAACCATTTGTCACTCTGGAGCGTTGTCGCAGTCTCACTGTGTAATTGAATCAAGGCATCATTCTTTAAAACAGATTAGAAATCGTTGCCTGGGAATTTAGTCAAAGGAGAAAATTGTATTGGTTCAATGAGATGTGATTCAAGAGCATATGACTGGTGACACTTTTAGCTTGACTCACATATGGCTTTACAAGCTCAGCTGGTTAGAAAAAGATCAAGTAAAATGTAGGCTTATTGGTTTAACCAACTGCAATAAGCTAAAGCAGACTTTCTTAAAAAAAAAAAAAAGTTAAGAATGTTGCCCTTGCCTAGCTCCTAAATCCAGAGGCACAGAAGGGAAATGGTGGCTGTGCATTGCCCAGTAGGCTGGGTATGTATATCCTCTTTACTAGCTTCTAGCTGCCATACTTGATTTTTTAGGAATGGCAGTATTTTGTGATCTGGTGAAAGTTAATTGAAAAGGAGGGGCTAAGACGTGGAGGTGCCCTGCTGTCTGGAATGTAGCACATCATAGTGGACCTAAGAGCTTCAATGACCTTTGTGTTAAGGGTGTGCCTGGGAAGAGAAACTGATGACATTAATTTTTTTTTAATTTTTAATGTTTATTTATTCTTGAGAGGTAGAGACACAGCATGAGCAGGGGAGGTGCAGAGAGGGAAATACAGAATCTGAAGCAGGCTCCAGGCTCTGAGCTGTCAGCACAGAGCCCAACGTGGGGCTGGAACACATGAACCACGAGATCATGACCTGAGCTGAAGTCAGAGGCTTAATGACTGAGCCACCGAGGTGCCCCAAGACCATTAAATTTTGTAACAGGCTCTGCATAACACTGCCTAACTCTCCCACCCTTCCTGTGGTAAGTCTCCTGTGATCCTCCAAGTGTGAAAGACCAATGTTGGTGGGCAGCTTCCAACCAGTTTAGCTTAAGCAGGTGGTTAGGATAGTACAGCCATCATCCTTCATGTCTCTCTCTCACCCACAACATTCAATCCATCAGCCAGTGCCATGGGCTTAATTCATATTCTGATTGTCTTCACTTCCCTTTCTGTTTTGAAAAACAGCTTTACTGAGATATCATTCACATACCACACAATTCACTCATTTAGATTACATAATTCAATGGTTTTTGATATTATTAATTTTTTAAAATTGTAGTAAAATACATACAGCAAAAAGTTTTAACCATTTTTAAGTGTATAATTCAGTAAAATTAATTGCATTTACAATGTTTTACCACCATTACCACGATCTTTTTTCAAAACTTTTTCATCACCCCAAACAGAAAGTCTGTACTCATTAAGAAATAGCTCTATATTCCCCTTTTCCCCAGGCTCTGGTATCATCTAATCTACTTTCCGTCTCTTTGAATTTGCCTATTCTAAGTACTTCATTTAAGTGGAATCATACTATATTTGCTCTCCTACATCTAACTTAATTCACTTAGCATAATGCTTTCAAGGTTCATCCATGTTGTAGTATGTGTCAGAACTTCATTCCTTTCTTTTGTTTTAATCACTACTTCTACCATTTATTTCCAAGCCATCTTGATCTCTCCTGTGGATTGGAGAAATATCCTCTGTGGCAGATTTGGGCAGTGCCCCACCCATACACTCTGACTTCTTTTTGCAGAGCCCACTCTACTTTCATACACATCAGGCCAGAAGTGCTAGGGAATTAACTCTGGTACAATAATGCTCCAGTTCCCTCAAATTTTGGGTGGCATAATCTGAACTGCATGTTCTACACACCCTCCCCATATTCCTAATGAGATTAATTTCCAGTTGCCCACAGTGGTGGCCTGCTTGAGAATGGTTGCTTCCCATTCTTTATCTCACTTCCTTTTCTCCTACCAGTTTTAGGGTATCACATCCCTTACACTAGCTTAGAGCCTAAATCTGGGGAATCCTAACGAAGATAGATAGCTTCCTATCCAATTCTCTGCTTTCCCTCTCATCTTCCTAAAATCCACAATGTACAAAGCAGCTGAAGTACTATTTTAAAATACAATTCAGAGCACATCTGGGTCTTGTTTAAAATTGTTCCAAGTACTGAGAACAAAATCCAAATGCCTTACCAAGGTGGACTAGACATACATGCTGGCCCTTCATACTTGTCACATTCCTGTGACATCAGCTCACCTTCTGTTCCATGAGTGCAAGTTCCCTCTCACCTCAGGGTCTTTGTAACTCATGCTCTAGCCCTTTATTTTATCTTGGCTGGGGCCAGAAGAAATAGATATTAAAAATACTTAACAACCAGTACAGCACGGGTACTGACCAGTGAAGGAGAACAGTAGTTGTGGACAACATGAATATCTATGCTGCAAATGAGCCTGAGTGGAAAGTTATTTTATTCAGGCCTCAGACTAGATGTCCCCTCATAAGAGAGTCCTTCCTTGACCATCCAATCTAAATTGTCTTCTCCCTCATAAACCTCTCCTTATCATATCATCCTGATTTTATATCTCCATAGCACTTGTTGCTATCTGCAGTTATATTGATTTTAAAAATTTATTTTTTTTCATATTTGATGTCTGCCCAACTAGAATGGTCCATGAGGACGAAGGCCTTGCTGTTTTGTTCCCTTCCTGCTCCACAGTGCCAGACCCATGCTTGTCCCACAGTAGATGTTCAGTAAGTATTTACCTAATGAGTAACTGAATGAATGGCTGTCATGGTCCCTGAAATCAAGACTCTCATGGCCTCAATAAGTGGTAGGCCCCTTATAGGATCTAGATCCCCTTACAGAGTGATGTAGAACGTTCTGTGACTACTTGAAGAAGACCCAGTGACCTGCAAGCTTCCCAGAGATTGTGGTGAGGGTAAGTGTATTGGCCATGGTGTAGGTGGTGCTTAGACGTAGATGAGCATTAGAATTTGTGTGACCAGGATCCTGGGGATCTCTGAAAGTAGTGCCAGATGCTACAGGGAGAGAAGCCACATTGCAAAGGAATAGGGAGGAAAGAGTATGAAGGGAACAACTATGACCTAGAGAGGAAGGCATGATGTAGTGCAGGAGTGGTAGAGGTGTCTGAGGGAGGAGGCTTATTTGTGTGCTGTGGAAAAGGATAATGAAGGAGGAACAGAGACTGAAGGTGCAAGAGAGTGAAGACGGGGGTGAGTGAGGCTGGTGCGTCAAAGGATGGGACCAGGGCCTTGGGGTGAGTTTGCCCTGGGCCAGAAAAAGGGACACTTTTTCCTAAGAGGAGGAAAGAAAGGAAAATTTGTGTAGAGAAAGAGGAAACTCATGTGGGAGAGAGAGGAGAGAAAGTGATCTCAGGGTCCTTGGAGTTAAACTGGACAGAGATGAGGGTTCCTGGGGTCCTTTAGAAAGAGGCTATTTATTAGTAAGTCCACTAGGAGAGCTGGGAGTTCATGAGATTTTCAGCTCTCCCCTGGGAGTGGGGAGGCTGGGCCTTTCTCCTCTTTCAACTGGAACACCAATTTCAGTTATTATCACTACTGGAAATTAAAGTGCTCAGCGGGGCCTCTTTGTAGAGTGTCTACAAGGGAGCAGAGGCAGGCAGAGTTGCATTTCAAACAGTCTGCAAGCAAGGCTGACACAGCCCCTCTGTTGCCTGATAGAGTGGGGGTAGAGAGCAGCTGCACTTTCTCCAGTACCTCAGAAAGGCCTGCTGGGCCCAGATATCAAGATTCCACTTGCAATGTGAATATCATGCACAAAGTGTTTTGGGTAGAATCTTGGTGGGCAAATGGACACACAGGCTGCCTGCCACAGAATCTCATGGATCCCTGCCTCTTATCACCAGAGTTACTGGAAGATAGCCACTGACCTTCCTTTTCCCCAGCCTCTAGGATCGTGAATCTCTGTTGACCATCCTGTGGGTTTTTGGTCAATGCCATTGTTCAGAGACAACTTCTACAGCTTTTTTTCCAACCTGAGCAAGTTGCAGTGGCCAACTTGGGCCCTCTGGGCTATTTTCTCTCCAGCCTGGAGAGGACTCAGTACAGCTGCTGGACAGATGAGGGTGATTCAAGGTGCTGGTCTTCAGACCTTAAGAAACAGGTAGGATTCTCCTTCACATAAGGGTGAGGGGCAGGTTCCAGGCTCACAGAGCCCAAGGTGCAAGGTACCTCAGGGGATCAGTGGTTTGTTTGGTACCCTGAGATAAGCTGCACCATTAGCTACATGTGGCTACTGAGCACTTGAAATATGGTTAGTCTGATTGAGATGTACTATAAACCTAAAACACACACCTGATTTCAAATACTTAGTACAAAAAAAATGCCCAATATATCATCAATACTTTTTTCTATTGATTATATGTTGAAATTATGATATTTTGGATGATTTGAGTTAAAATATACTATTACAATTAATTTCATCTATTTCTTTTTATTGTTTTAATTTAGCTACTAGAAGATTAAAAATTACATATGTGGCTCACATTGTATTTCTATCAGATAGTGCTGTTTTAGGGAGAATGACATCCATGAAACCATTGGTTGGACTGCTTGGATGCAGTTGAAAAAGCAAGACCTGCTCTCAGCCTGTTGTTGCCTGCAAATTCTGAGTTCTGTGTTTGGTAACAAATAGATTGGGGTGGGTTGTGATTGCTAATACCTCTGTGGGGGTTGGGAGGGTGATGGAGACCTGGGAAGAGGTCCTGAAGGTGCTAGAGACAAATAACTGCCTGGTCCCTAGGGTTTTCCCAGCAGACAGTGTTTCTGTATGCCCCCTTTCAACACCAGGAAGCCGGAGGCTTGGAGCCGTACTTGGTATTCTGCACGGATGCTGTGACTGACACAGCAATTATTGGTTTTTGTATTGTTTATGCTTCTCCAAAATCATAGCTGAGTGCTTTGAACCAGCGGCTGGAAGGCACTCTGCTTGGTTTCATTACAATGTATAATTGTATTTACCCTTTCAGGCCTCCTGGACGATTGGTGCCTTTGCATCTTTAACACTATTCACTTTTCTCATAATTAAATCACTGATTGAATGGAAAAAAAAGAAAGAAAGAAAAACCAAATCATTTTTCTAAACAGTGATCCAACATGGCTTGGGTTCATTAACATAAAAGCACCTAACTTTCTGTCTCTACATTTTTTCTGCTCTGATCTAGGGTTTTGCAGCTGCCTTGGTGCCTAATTGGAATCCACCATCCCTGGCTGGCCTGGCCTCCCACTCAGGGATAGGGCCTTTTGCCCTACCCCTACCCATCTTTCTTCAGACTCCAGGAGTGGCAAACTTTTTAGTGCCCTGAGTGGAAACACTTTCTGCTGCACTCTGGAATGTTGGATGAATAAGAGGTTGTTTTTGTCTATTCACATGTTCACAGCCCACAAATATTCCTCCTCCTCTGACTGCCTTTGCTCAGGGCCAAGTTTGTGCATGTGTGTGTGTGTGTGTGTGTGTGTCCCCAGATGGCACAAATATACATGCATGCTGAAATTAAACAGCTCCCTCCTGGATCTTCTGACCGCAAAAATCAATGGGAATGGAGCATTTCTCTCACCCTTTCTGCCACAGAGCCCCTGCTTTGCTGGTGCCTCAGTACAGTTGGCTCATCAGGTGACCCCATTACAGGCTGGCTCCTCTGAAACCAGACTTGCTCTGTGCTGAGGGCCCAGGCAGGCATAGTTCACTTAGGAAGCTTCCCTCAGGGATAAAAACTCCTGTGGGGCCTTGACCCCTCCCTTCAGCCTGAAATTTCTTTTTGTTTTACTGTTATTAAGACTAGCACTTTATTGCAAATTCCTCTGAGAGAATGAACCAATGTCTTAAATGTATACCATGGTGCAAAGGACCAATAAAAACCTCCCCTGAGAAGGTCTTGGACAGTAGCAGAAGTTTAGTAATAATAATATTAATGATAATAATAATAGCAAACACTTCTAGAGTTCTATGTTCCAAATGCTAAGTGTGTGAATATTTTAATGCATATGAAATTATTTAATTACCAACTCTGAGGTAATTAAAGCCTGGACAGATAAGTAACAAAGCCAAGATTCTAATTTGCATGTTCCCTAACCTCTACATTGTGCAGGACATAAAAGCATGAGATAGCTAGTACTGGAGCTTGGTGCTGGTGTCAGTGCTGTGGACTTTCAAAACAAACTCTGCAAACCCCTCAGTATTGACGGAGGGAAGAATGGGGTGGATAGGGCATAAGAAGGGATGATGTGGCTCTTATTTTCTGGCAGCATTTAGGCCAGAAGTAATGGTCATAGTTTTTCCTTTCAATTAGCAAATGTTGGGCACTTAGGAAACTGTCCTAGAAAACCATGTGTTAAAATCAAACATTTTAATCCAGCTCTTTTAGCAGATTACATGGTTGTGATAATTAGACTGCTGGGAGCAGAAGTCAGACCTCAATTTTCTTTCTGTGAAATTGTTTGTAGCTGCCCTGTGTCTCCACCACATGGAACTGCACTAGAAATGGAGTAAGGAAATGACATAGAAAATAATTTGAAAAGACATAGTGGAACACAAGTTATTCTTCTTACTACTCAACCCTGATTTCAGAGAGTTATTTGAGCAAAATGTTGCCAGTCATTGAGGTGAGGGCAGTGAGTGAGTAAGGCCTGGACTCTTAGCTGCTTCTGGGGTGGTCCTGGCTGAGCTATTGTTACAGCACCCAGGAAGGGATAAGGACACACACTCGAGGAATCAGAAAAGACTGTTTATTTCGTACTGGTATCAGCCTAACAAAGTCACCTCCAAAGGCTGAGCATCCGGCTCGGGTTGTACTGATCTTTTATACATATGTGCTCTCTGGATGGGCAGGGCTAGTAGAGTCAACCTTCTGGTTCCTGGCTGCAGGCTGATACAAGAGGTGAGCAAGATTGCAGAAGCCAAAAGCATGCAAGGGGAGTATCTGGCTTCCGACATCTGGCTGCCCCTTTTTATCTGCTTTTTATCAATTTTCCTTCTCATTACCTGCTCTTGATTTTCAAGCTGCTCTAGCAGACTTAGAGAAAATCAGTTTTGGGGGCCAGGGAACCCTTTGCTGCCACAGGAGGTAGGAGGGGGACAGAGACCATTCTGGCTTCTTCCTGCTGACAGGGACGTTGAAGGGAGTAATGTGACAGCTAGGGTTCTTCGCCATCCAAAAGAGAGTAGTGACAGCTAGAATGGTCCTACTGAAGCATCATTTGGAGTTATATAGCTTCTAGGCAAGAAGAATCAAATCTGGTTAGCATATTAAGAATGCAAGGACCAAACAGTAGGGCTATGAAAAGCATTAGGAGAGGATCAGCTAAAGAGAGGAGCCAGGATGTCCAATTCCATATGTTGCTCCAAGAGTTCCATGAGTCTGCTAATTCTTGCCTCGTTTGATGATCTGTTCCTTTAATAGTTGGGCCATATCTCTATCCCTAATGGGTTAACATAGAAGCAGCATTCCACATTTAGTAAGAGACATATTCCCCCCTTCTCAGCAGTTAACAGGTCTAACCCTCTTCTATTTTGTAATACTACTGCTGCTAAGGAGGCTACCTGGTCTTGTAGGGTTACCAGGGAGTTTGCAACTTCTTCTATGTCATCTGTCAGATTTTGGGAGAGTTTTGGTAAAAGGAAATAGATGAGGCTACTCCCCCAACTCCAGTACTTACTCTGATTACCAACCCAATTAGTAGAGGTATAGCTTGGATAGCTCATTTAGACTGGGTATGTGCAGCCAAAGGAACTATAAGAGATTGGTTGTTGGGGAGAATATTTATTTGGGGGTTAAGAAGGCAAAGGTGCAAATTCCCACCCAGTTAGCAGACAGGCACAAATAAGCATTAGTTCCACAAACAAAGAATATTCCTGCAGGGGGAAGGCACCATGGTGATTCTTGGTTTTTACCTGTTTGATTGTATATCTCAGTCTGGTTGCGTTGGTTGTTAGTTACCTATGGGGGTTGTTCCCTGTTGGTCCTTAAAACATAAGGAGGCCCACCCTATTCGTTTTATATCAGTAACCATGGGGCCTATTGTGACATTTATGTTATCTCTTGATATGTTGCAGGTGATAGCCATATTGGTTATATTATCTGAAACTGGGGTAGCCTCATAATGTAAGGGGGTTAGAGACAGACAAAGCCAACAGTCCTTGGCTAACTGAATGTTAGAGAAGTTGAGGAGGTTATGGGTTGAATTTAGAATCTGGTATAAGTAGGAGTTAAAGTCATAAGACCCGTTGGAAGTTTAAATCTCCTGAGCAGACTTCAGAAGTCTGCTTCATAGAATTTTGTGCCTCCTGTTGGTTACCTCCTTATGGGCCTGGTCTTGGACTCCCCTTCCATCAGACAATCTAAAGTGGGTTTGTTGTGTCCAGCAGGCATGTTTGTCTGGGGTTCCATGACATGATGTTCCCTGCCAAAAGTGTCTTGCTTTAATACTTACTTGGCAATAAGTTTTTCTGTCATGGGAACAGTGCGAGGAGGATTGATAACATTTTTCATGTTGGTATGTATATGTGGTGAAGGCCTTGTGTGTAGTTTCCTGTCCTAGGAGTTGTTTTAGGCCATTCAAGGCAGGGGAAAGGGAGGATCTCAAGTGATAGGTCCTGAAACAGTCATCATTACATTGAGGAGGGACTTTGCTTCTTATGAGAGGACTCAGCATTAACAGTAAGAGAAATTTCATTTTGTTAGGGTAGGTTACTGACAATTTCTTATTCCAAGTCAGGGACAGCAATCATAACTCAGATCATATACATCTAAGGAGAATTAGGCATCCTAAAACACTAATTAAGTAGAGGAAGGCTAATAAGAGTTTGTGACTGAGGCACCCAATCTGTAGGAGTAACTTGGGTCAGCCTTACAGCAAAGAGTATAGCAACAAATATGGAAAGAGAAATAGGTAGGGGATGACAATGAAAATTTAGAGAGAATAATTTGTTATAGTTCATTTAAGTTGCTTGGTGACTTTCTCAAGCTTCTGGTTGCAAAGAGTTCTCAGGTGTTGGCTGCAGGCTGCTTATCTTCTGTTATCTTCTTAGGGATGATCTGTAAAGGATTATTCTGGTTAGCAGTCACTTTCCATTCCAAGTGGTTGTCAAGTGACAGGTGGGCTGCCTTTACTGGAGAATGGTGGATCCAGGTGGTTAGTCCTGCAACCTTGAGGGCTGTGGTCATGGTTAGCACAACTAAATAGGGTCCCTTCCAGGTAGGTTTGAATGATTCCCTTTCCACTCTTTAATCCAAACCTGATCCCCAAGATTGTGGGGGTGTACAGTTATCCATAGGAAAATAGATACCCTGTCCTTCACCCACCTATGTATCTCAAGTTCAGTTTTTCCTAATCCTTGTAGTTGTTTTTTATTTCTAAATTCCCTAGTTCTGTCAGGTCCCCCCTTGTATTTGACTAGTGGAGGGGGTCTTCCATATAGGATCTCAAATCCTATTTTTGCCCAGGGTGTACAGCATATTTGGAGAAGAAGTAGGGGTAGTATATCTGGCCAGGGCAACTTTCCTGACATAGTTTTGCCATGGCTGATTTAGGGTCCGGTTCATAGATTCCACTTTCCCTGAACTCTGGGTCCAGTAGGCTGAGTGTAAGTTCCATTGGATACCTAGGGTTTTGACTATTTGTTGTACCACCTTGACAACAAAAGCTGGGCCATTGTCTGAGCCTATGGTTAATGGCATTCTATGTCTACATCCCTTAACAAGGTCTTGGTTACTTCTCTTGCCTTTTCAGTGCATGTGGGGTAAGCCTCAACCCAACCTGAAAACTTACAGATGAATAACAAAAGAAATTTGTATCCTCCACTGGGTCTTATTTCAGTAAAGTCCACCTTCAAATCTTTGAAGGGTGTCTGTACCCAGAATTGGATTCCCATGGGCGCAGTGGGGCCTTGTTTGGCATTATTTTGAGCACAGAGGAGGTAGTCTTGAGAGACTGAGGCACAAAGGGACAGGAGTTAAGCAAATACATAGTAATGGCTCAATAAGGTTTTAAGGGTGGTTTTTCCTAGATGGGTGAGCTCATGCTGTTGGAGAATAACCTGGTGGGCTAGCTGTTCCTGTATATAGATTCTTTGGTCTGGAAATACCTACCGTCTTTCTTTTGCCTGTTGTGCCCATTTGTTTATTGGATTGTGTACCTTGGGGAAGTTGGCAGTTTTGAAGCAAGCATAATTTTTGAGGGTGTTGTTTGTTTTTCCGCTGCTTGTTTAGCTGTGACATCAGCCCATTGGCTACTTTCTGACACTGAGTCTTTTCCTCTTTGGTGTCCCTTGCAGTGGATGACTGCTACTTCCCTTGGTTCCCAGACTGCCCTTAATAGTTTTAGGATTTCTTCCCAATTTTTTATTTCTTTTCCTCCTCTGGTCAAAAGTCCTCTCACCTTGTATAATCCCCATGTACATGTAGAGTAGTGAAGACATAGCATGAGTCAGTGCATATGTTGGCCCATTTGTCATTAGTAAGTTCTAGTGCTCTTATTAGGGTCCCCAATTCTGCTCTTTGGGCTGACCATCCTTGTGGAAGGGCCCTTGCTCTTATGACTGAGAGACTAAGAGAAAAATTACCAGGTGTACTCACAACAGCAAAGAAAAGACCTTCCGCCCCCCAACCCCCATTCCCGGAACCAGCCAGGGTGTGCCCAGTTGTGGTCTGACCTAAAGGCGGGAACCAATCAAGTTCTATTGAGTGGTTTGAAAAAAAGGCGGGAACCAATCAAGTTCTGCTGAGTGTAGAAATTTAAATGTCAACCAATAACAGCTCTGTAACTGCAAAAAAATCCCTAACTTGTTTGTGCCTGTCTATAAAAGAAGCTGTAAGATCCTCGCTCGGGGCCTCTTAGCCTCACTGGCAACGAGTGGGTGGAGGACCGGGTTCGAACCTGCAATAAACGACCCTTGCCGCTTGGCTTTGACTCTGGACTCTGGTGGATTGTTTTCGGGGGGGTCTCTCGAATCGGGGCATACCATTTGGGGGCTCGTCCGGGATCCTCCCAAACCCACCAGACCCCAAGTCAACGGGTCGTCCCTGAGACCGATCGGTAAGTGAGCCGGCTCTGTCTGTTTCTGTTTGTCTGTTCGTTTCTGGCTCTCCCACGCGGGATCTGTATCGGTGACTGACACAGCCCTGGCGGACACGCTATAGGGCAGTCGGTCGGGTCCAGTAGGAGACGTCCACTGGCACCCGTCTGGGGCACCTTTTTGGGCCCATTGGAATTTTTCTGTTCGGGTGGCAGACACCCGAAACGCGCTAGCGATCTAAGTGTTGTGTTCTCTATTCTATAACCTTTAAGTGTTAAACTCCTTCTCTTTCACAGGTGACCTGGCCTGGCCCAGCCAGAAATCCTCATAACTTTACTGTTTCTCCTTTTAATCCTTTCCTCCACCTCCAGGATACAGATGGGCCAATCTCAAAGCACTCCTCTTTCTCTCCTCATTGCTAACTTCAGGGATGTTAGAACCAGAGGACAGAATTTGAGTTTAGACATCCGGCGGGGAAAATTAATAACCCTCTGCCGCTCCGAATGGCCAACCTTCGGCATTGGATGGCCAACCGAAGGAACTTTCTGCCTCCCTATAATTGCTAAGGTGAAATCAAAGATTTTTCTACCGGGTCGCAAGGGATCAGATCCCCTACATTCTTGTATGGCGGAGTTTAGTGGAAAATCCACCCCCTTGGTTGGCCCCCTTCCTATCCTTGGGAACGTGTAAGGTCCTTGCCATGCGGCCTGCAGATCCCCCCAAATCAAGGACGCCAGCCGCGCCCTTGTATCCCATATTGCCCGGTAGTCAGGACCTACTACCCTTAGACCTTCCACCCTATCATCCCCTCCCCTCATACCCCAGGCTCTGCCCGCAGCAGCCGCTCCACCAGTCGCCCCGCTAGTTGCCCCCCTATGGGAACCCGGGAGGACGGGAAGCGGCAGCTGCACCGGAACCAGGAGGACGGGAGGCAGCAGCCGCGCCGGGCCCCATTGAAAACGAAACCAACCGCGAGGGGCCAGCCGGCCGAACCCACGGGCGCACCCAGCGTGAGCCAAACCCTCGCCTCCCCGACTCCACTGTGGCCCTACCCCTGCGGGAAATAGGACGCCCAGATGAAACAGGCAACCCCCGACTCCAGTATTGGCCCTTTTCCACCAGTGACCTTTACAACTGGAAAACACAGAACGCTCGATTCTCTGATAACCCTGAAGACCTAATAGCTCTTTTAGACAGTGTCATGTTCATCCACCAGCCCACCTGGGACGACTGTCAGCAGCTCCTCTGCATCCTGTTCACTACAGAGGAGCGAGAGAGGATCCAATTAGAAGCAAGAAAGCTGGTTCCTGGAGACGACGGTCGGCCGACATCTAACCCTGACCTCATTAATGCGGCTTTCCCCCTAACCAGACCTCCACAGGACGAATGGGACTACAATACGGCAGAAGGTAGGGGAAGGCTACTCATTTATCACCAGACTCTGATGGCAGGTCTCCGGGCTGCAGCTCGCAAGCCCACCAATTTGGCTAAGGTATATTCGGTCGTACAGGGAAAGGCAGAGAGTCCAGCTGCTTACTTAGAGAGATTAATGGAAGCCTTTAGGCAGTTTACCCCCATGGATCCAGAAGTTCTTGAGAACCAGGCTGCTGTCGTTATGTCCTTTGTAAATCAAGCAGCTCATGACATTAAGAAAAAACTCCAAAGGCTAGAGGATTTAGAAGGTAAGCAGATCCAGGATCTGCTCCGTATAGCACAACGGGTCTACAACAACAGGGACGCCCCAGAAGAGAGACAGATCAAAGCCACAGAGAAAATGACTAAAGTCCTGGCCGCTATAGTCCGGAAAGCACAGCCACCCCCAGAAGGCACTCAAACAACACGCCCTCCCAGGCGGCACTTAGATAAAGATCAATGCGCCTATTGTAAAGAAAAAGGCCATTGGATACGAGAATGCCCCAAGAAGAAAAAACCCCGCCCCAGCCAAGTACAATGGCAGCCTAAAATAGCCCCCATACTGTTTACCCAAGATACAGAATAGGGAGGACGGGGTTCAGATCCCCTCCCCGAACCTAGGGTAACGTTGCAAGTGGAGGGGACCCCGGTCCAGTTCCTAGTTGATACCGGGGCACAGCACTCAGTTCTGGTCAAGCCCCATGGAAAAGTATCTGAAAAATCATCCTGGGTACAAGGGGCCACCGGAATAAAGAAGTACCCCTGGACAACTCAGAGGACTGTGGACTTAGGAACTGGGAAGGTAACCCACTCCTTCCTGGTCATTCCTGACAGCCCCTGCCCCCTGTTGGGGAGGGATTCTCTTACCAAAATGGGGGCCCAAATTCATTTCCAACTGGGGGGACCCACAGTGACTGACTTCCACAACCAGCCCATATCTGTACTCACTGTGAAACTAGAAGATGAATATAGGCTCCATCAGGAACCCACTCCTCTGGATCAGGGCATTGAGCCCTGGCTTCAACGCTTCCCAGACGCGTGGGCAGAATCGGGTGGCATGGGGTTAGCAAAACATCGCCCAGCCCTATTTATAGAGGTCAAGCCCGAGACGGACCCCGTCCGCGTGTGCCAATACCCTATGCCCGCGGAAGCCAAAAATGGCATCACACCGCATATCCGCCGCCTCCTTGACTTCGGGGTCCTACGCACCTGCCACTCAGCATGGAATACCCCCCTGCTGCCCGTGCGCAAACCCAACAGCGGGGAATACAGACCAGTGCAGGACCTGAGAGAAGTCAATAAGCGGGTGATGGACATACATCCAACCGTTCCTAACCCCTATACTCTCCTGAGCGCCCTCAGCCCAGAAAAACAATGGTATACTGTTCTGGATCTAAAAGATGCTTTTTTCAGCCTACCACTAGTGCCTAAAAGTCAAGAGCTATTTGCATTCGAGTGGACAGATCCAGACAAGGGCATAAATGGCCAGCTCACTTGGACCAGACTGCCACAAGGATTCAAGAACTCTCCGACCCTGTTCAACGAGGCTCTACACGAAGATTTAAGTGAGTACAGACAACAACACCCTAATATAACTCTCCTACAGTATGTTGATGATCTTTTAATAGCTGCCGAGACACCCGAAGCCTGCATCCAGGGAACCGAAGGTCTCCTGCGAATTCTGGGAACCTTAGGCTACCACGCCTCAGCAAAGAAGGCTCAGATCTGCAAGTCAGAGGTAACTTACCTGGGTTACTTACTGAGAGGGGGGCAACGCTGGCTAACGGATGCCCGGAAAGAGACTGTCCTTCGTATTCCCAGACCGCAGACACCACGACAGGTGAAGGAATTCCTAGGGTCGGCTGGGTTCTGCAGACTATGGATACCAGGGTTTGCTGAATTAGCAAAACTTTTATACCAGGCAACAAAAGATCAACAGCCCTTTAGTTGGACGGAAGAAGCCGAACAGGCCTTCCAACAAATTAAAACTGCTCTGCTATCAGCACCTGCCCTGGGACTCCCCGATGTCTCCAAACCTTTCCACCTATATGTAGATGAAAACCGGGGCAGAGCCAAGGTGGTGCTAACCCAGCATTTGGGCCCTTGGCACAGGCCAGTAGCCTATCTGTCTAAAAAGCTAGATCCAGTGGCCGCCGGATGGCCACCCTGTCTCTGGATGATTGCAGCCACTGTCCTAATGGTAAAGGACGCTGATAAGCTGACCGTGGGCCAAGAGCTACAAGTCACCACCCTGCATGCCATCGAGGGCATCCTCAAGCAGCCGCCTGACCGATGGCTGAGCAATGCCCAACTCACTCATTACCAGGGACTGCTGTTGAACCCCCTCAGGATCATCTTCACCCCCCCAACGGCCCTAAACCCAGCATCACTGCTGTCAGACCCAGACATGGGAATCCCACTTCATGACTGCGTCGACATACTGGCTCAAGTTTATGGGGTCCGGGAGGACTTGCAGGACCAACCATTATCAGATGCGGACGCCATCTGGTTTACCGACGGAAGCAGCTTCGTTCACCAAGGACAAAGGTATGTGGGGGCAGCCGTAACTTCAGAAACCGAGGTGATTTGGGCAGAAGCCCTACCCCCCGGAACCTCGGCCCAGAAGGCTGAACTAATAGCCTTAACCCAGGCCCTAAAATTAGGGAGAGACCGCAAGCTAACCGTGTACACTGATAGCCGATTTGCCTTTGCCACTGCTCATGTACATGGGGTGATATACAGAGAACGGGGGCTCCTCACAGCTGAAGGGAAAGACATCAAAAATAAAGAAGAGATTCTAGCCCTGCTAGCAGCCTTATGGGAACCCAAAAAGCTAGCGATTGTGCATTGCCCAGGACACCAGAAGACAACCGACCCAGTTTCCCGGGGCAACAATTTGGCCGATCAGACTGCAAAAAACATAGCTCGGCCCCCAAGCGCAATTGCTGACCCTACGGCTGCCAGACCCCAGACCCCAGGAATTGCCCCCCAGCCCTGAGTATTCAGAAAATGACATTCAATGGATGAGTAAACTTCCCATGACCCGAATCAAAGATGGCTGGTGGAGAGACTCCAAAAGCAGCATTATACTCTCAGATAAACTAGGATGGCAAGTTCTAGAGCGGATCCATCACAGCACCCACTTAGGTTCCCGGCGAATGTTGGACTTACTGAGACAGACTGGACTAAAAATCAAATGTCTCTGATAAGGTCGATCAAGTAGTCACTAAATGTACAGCGTGCCAACTCAACAACGCGAATAGCAATCCTCAGACAACAAGAGTAAGACAAAGAGGGAGCAGACCGGGGACCTATTGGGAAGTAGATTTCACTGAGGTAAAACCAGGAAAATATGGATATAAGTATTTGCTAGTTTTTGTAGATACCTTTTCAGGATGGACTGAAGCCTTTCCAACCAAGAATGAAATGGCGCAGATTGTAGCCAAAAAGATCCTAGAAGAAATCCTGCCCAGGTATGGTTTTCCAGTAATGATAGGGTCAGACAATGGACCTGCATTCGTCTCTAAGGTAAGTCAGGGACTGGCTTCCAGACTTGGGGCTGATTGGAAATTACATTGTGCATACCGACCCCAAAGCTCAGGACAGGTAGAGAGAATGAACAGAACATTAAAGGAGACCCTAACCAAATTGACCATGGAGACTGGCGCTAATCGGGTAGTCCTCTCCTACGCTCTGTTCAGGGTGCGTAATTCCCCATACAAACTGGGACTCACACCCTATGAAATAATACATGGTAGACCACCCCCCCATCATCCCTAACCTAAAAGATAACCTTGTCAAAGCTGAGAACGATAATAGTCTTGAATTCTTGTTCTCCCTACAAGCCTTGCAGAGGGTCCATAAAGATGTATGGCCCAAATTAAAGGAACTCTATGAGACTGGACCCCCGCCTATTCCTCATCAATTCCGGCCAGGGGATTGGGCCCTCGTCAAACGTCATCGGCAGGGAACTCTGGAGCCCAGGTGGAAAGTACCCTTCCAGGTCATCCTGACAACGCCTACTGCCATCAAAGTAGACGGAATCGCCACCTGGATCCATTTCGCCCACGCCAAACCAGTGGACCCGTTCTCAGACCTCATCGGACCTTCAAAGACAACCTGGACTGTTGATCGGACTAAGGACAATCCTTTAAAATTGACCCTATGCCGCCAACGGACTGAGCCGTAACTATGGTACTTGCCCTCCTCTTGACTGTTCTGCAAATTCTGTCTGTAAATCCAAACCCCCACAACCCCTATAATTTGACATGTGAAATTACTAATTTAGGGACTCATGAAGTCTACAACAAAACCCTAGGAACTGCCCCATTAAATACCTGGTGGCCAGATTTGTATTTTAATTAAAAAAAAATTAGTCCATTAGAAAAAATGGAAGGAGGTAAATGGAGGCAACTGCAAAGGAGGGTATCAATAAGTAGAAATGGATTTTATGCATGTCCGGGATTTATGACAGGGGCGATGAGGTGCACATGTGGAGGGTTTGAAACCCTCTATTGCGCAGCCTGGAGTTGTGTCACCTCCATTGATGGGAATGAAAGTGGGAAGTAAAACCCCAATTTATTGAAATGTCCTATGTCCGACCATGTACCCGCAACAGGTATGATGAAAACTGTAACCTTATTCATGTAAGATTTACAGAGGAGGGGAAAAAGGACAGGCGGTGGGTCTCAGGACTCACTTGGGGACTCTACTTATATCAATATCCCCTCTTTGGGAATGCCATTCAAATAAAATTAAAAGTCTCCCCTCTTGTACAACTGGTGGGGCCAAATCAGGTATTAGGAAAAAAAAAAAAAAAAAGAAAAAGAAAAAAAAAGAGAAGAGCCTATCTCCAGGCAGATCCCCACTACTCACTCCAGCAGGACCCCCGTCCTTAACCCAGGAGTAAAAGCACAAGCTGTCCAAAAAAAAATCAGAACCCAGAAGGTATAGACTCCCTATGGAAATTGCTAACAGCAGCGTATGAGGCCTTAAACCGATCGGACCCTGAGGCAACAAGGGCCTGCTGGCTATGTTATGATATAAACCCCCCCTTCTATGAAGCCATAGGTCTAGCTGCCCCTTTTTCACAGTCAGGAGAAGAGTCGTCAGCAGCTTGCAAGTGGAATCGAAAGGGCCCCGGCCTCACACTGCAAGCGGTCACTGGCAGTGGGACTTGTATAAGAAAGGTCCCCTCTAGCCATATCCAGCTCTGTGCCCTGACTAATTACTCTATAGATGAATCTAAATGGATAATTCCAGCTCCTGACAGTTGGTGGATTTGTTCTAAGACAGGGCTCACCCCATGTGTTAGCAGAGATGTTTTTAATTTGTCACCTGAATATTGTATCATGGTATTAATATTTCCAAGGGTTATTTACCACCGAGAAAATGTTGTATATGATCTGTGGACAGAAGGGACGGAAGCAAGAGAGTCAATAAGAACAAAACGGGAACCCTTTACGGCCATAACCTTGGCCACCTTATTTGGCCTCGGTACCATAGGGGCAGGAACAGGGATCTCATCACTAGCCATCCAGCACCGGGGGTTCAATAGCCTAAGGGCAGCCATTGATGAGGATATAGCCAGACTTGAGGACTCAATCTCGCACCTCAAAAAATCTCTGACCTCCCTTTCTGAAGTGGTCCTACAGAACCGAAGGGGGCTAGATCTAGTCTTCCTCCAACAAGGAGGTTTATGTGCAGCCTTAAGAGAAGAATGTTGTTTTTATGCTGACCACACCGGAGTAGTCCGAGAGTCCATGGCTAAAGTTAGAGAAGGCCTGGCCAAACGGAAGCGTGAACGAGAACAACAACAAGGCTGGTTTGAGTCTTGGTTCAATCAGTCCCCATGGCTAGCCACCCTGCTTTCTGCTCTAGCTGGGCCCCTTATACTCCTCCTTCTCCTCACCTTCGGGCCTTATATTATTAATAAACTAGTTGCCTTTATCAAAGACCGAGTTAACACGATCCAACTGATGGTCCTTAGGACCCAATATCAACCCGTCATTACCGAAACATTTGAGTCAGACACATAAGATCCAAGATTGGCTCTTAAGGCACCAAAGAGAGGGGGGAATGAGAGACTAAGAGAAAAATTACCAGGTGTACTCACAACTGCAAAGAAAAGACCTTCCCCCCCCACCCCCCACCCCCCCCCCCCGCCGTTCCGGTAACCAGCCAGGGCGTGCCCAGTTGTGGTCTGACCTAAAGGCGGGAACCAATCAAGTTCTACTGAGTGGTTTGAAATACAGGCGGGAAACAATCAAGTTTGCTGAGTGTTCAAATTTAAATGTCAACCAATAATAGCTCTGTAACCGCAAAAAAATCCCTAACTTGTTTGTGCCTGTCTATAAAAGAAGCTGTAAGATCCTTGCTCGGGGCCTCTTAGTGTTACTGGCAACGAGTGGGCGGAGGACCGGGTTCGAACCTGCAATAAACGACCCTTGCCGCTTGGCTTTGACTCTGGACTCTGGTGGATTGTTTTTGGGGGGGGTCTCTCAAATTGGGGCATATCATGACCTCAAAACCAGAGACTACTGCATAACTGTCATATCTTTTGCCTTCATTCATGAAGCTGCTGCTGTCGATATACAAGATGAGTTCAGGATTTTGTACGGGCCTATATGATAGGCTGGGTCAGCTAGAATAGACTTCATGAAGTACCTCTAGACAATCATGCTCTGGGGAAACTTCTGAGGGTAAGAAAGTGGCAGGTTTGGAGTTTTTGACTTCCAGTCTTTTTATTTATTTGTTTGTTTGTTTGTTTGTTTTTTAATTTAATTTTTTATTTTTTAAAATTTTCATCCAAATTAGTTAGCATATAGTGAAACAATGATTTCAGGAGTAGATTGCTTAATGCTCCTTACCCATTTAGCCCATCCCCCCTCCTACAACCCCTCCAGCAACCCTCAGTTTGTTCTCCATATTTATGAGTCTCTTCTGTGTTGTCCCCCCCCCCGTTTTTAAATTATTTTTGTTTCCCTTCCCTTATGTTCATCTGTTTTGTCTCTTAAGGTCCTCATGTGAGTGAAGTCATATGATTTTTGTCTTTCTCTGATTGACTAATTTCACTTACCATAATACCCTCCAGTTCCATCCACGTAGTTGCAAATGACAAGATTTTATTCTTTTTGATTGCTCAGTAATACTCCATTGTAAATGGACATTTGGGCTCTTTCCATACTTTGGCTATTGTTGATAGTGCTGCTATAAACATGGGGGTGCATGTGTCCCTTTGAAACAGCACACCTGTGTCCCATGGATTAATGCCTAGTAGTGCAATTGCTGGGTTGTAGGGAAGTCCTATTTTTAGTTTTTTGAGGAACCTCCATACTGTTTTCCAGAGTGGCTGCACCAGCTTGCAACAATGTGAAAGAGATCCTCTTTCTCCACATTCTCGCCAACATCTGTTGTTGCCTGAGTTGTTAATGCTATTTGGCTTCCAGTCTTATTTGTGGGTTCTCACATAGCAGTCCCTGATATTTTGTCATCTGAGCATGAGTTAGCCAGTGTTGCTCTCTGGCATCCATCAGGGTAATAACAGAAGGGAGAAACTTAGTGCTTAGGTTTTGTCCAAATGTGAGTTTGTCTGCTTCCTTGATTAAAAGTGTGGTGGCTGCCAGGGCCCTCAAACAGGGTGGCCATCCTGCCAGAACTGAGTCAGCCTGCTTTGAAAGGTATGCCACTGGTCTTTGCCAAGGTTCAAATTCCTGGGTGAGAACCCCCAGGGCCACCCCATTCCTTTCATGTATGAGCAGGTTGAAAACTTGTGATACATCTGGGAGTCCCAAGGCTGGTGCCTCGGTGAGTTTTGTTTTTATGGTCTTGAATGCGTTTACTTGATTAGGACCCCAAAAAAGGGGTGTCCTTTCTTCCCCCTTTAGTGCCTTATATAGAGGTTTGGCCAACTCTAAGAACCCTGGTATCCATATCCGACAGAATCCTGCTGCTACCAGGAACTTTTGGAAACTTCCCATTTCCTTTCAGCTCCCAGCATCCATTTACCTTGGGTAATTTTGAAGCCCAAATATTTAACTTCCTGCTGGCAAATCTGTGCCTTTTTCTTTGACACCCAGTATCCCACCTCTGCTAGTAACCTGAGTAGGGCCCTGGTTCCCTCCCAGCACTGTATCCGTGTGGGACTGTTTAACAGGAGATTGTCCATATATTGGAGGAGGACTAGGGCCCCACTGAATAAGGTTGGTGAATTTTTGAATCCTTGCAGCAGTCTAGTCCAAGTGACTTGTTCTTTTGTCCCTGTGGTAGGGTTTTCCCATTCAAAGGCAAATAGGGGTTGACGATTAGGCACTAGCTGGAGACAGAAGAAGGTGTCCTTTAAATCTAGACATGTGAACCATCTTGCTTCAGAGGGTATGAGTCCTAGTAGAATGTATAGGTTAGGCAACGCTGAATACAGTGTGATGACTGCTTCATTAATGGCTCTTAGGTCCTATATAAGGCAGTAACCAGGCCTTTTCATAGGCAGCAAGGGATTATTACATGGGAACTGGCATCATTTTAGAAGTCCTCATTTGAGTAGCCTGTCCAACTGTGTCTGGATCCCCAGGCATGCCTCCCATGGGACCATATATTGGCATATTTTGAAAGGTCAGGCCCAAGGCTTTAGGTCAATTAATATTGGGGATGCTTTTTGCCAGACCAGAGGAGTTTCCTTCTGCCCAAACTGAAGGGAATTCAGCTTCTAGCTTGGGGGCCATGGTTGGCTCATGGGGAAGGGAAGCATGTAATCTCCATTCCTCTTCCCAGGGAATCATCAGGGGTCAAATCATGTGTTGGGCCTTTTTGTTTAGGTGCAGTTGCATCTGTCCATCCAAGGTGAGGTTACTTTTGTGCCCAAATTGACTAGTGGGTCTGTACCTAACAGTGAGACTGGGCAATCGGGTAGATACAGAAATTCATAACTATTTGGTGACCCAACCCCCCTCCCCAGCCGGCATTGTCGGACACTGCCAAATGGCCTTTAGTTTTGTGTCCCAGTGGCTCATATGATGGCGACTTCTGGACCTGAAAGAGGTTCCATTTTGTGTGTCACCACAGAGTGTTTGGCCCCTATGTCAACCACGAAGTCTATTGTCTCGTCCCTTACCTTCATTTTGACCATGGGCTCATGGGGGCCTAGTTGGATAGAGCCCAGTCTGTCCTAATCAGAGCCCACTCCTGCCAGTCCAATCAGGTCAGCCTCAGGTGGTTCTGGTTGGTATCAGCTGGGTGGAGAAGAGGTTTTTGTTTTTCCTTTTAAGTGGTTGGGGCATTCATTTTTTCAGTGTCTAAATTCTTTGCAGTAGGATCATTGATCCCATCCCAGTGGTTCCCTTCTTCTTTGTTTTTGAATCCCTCATGGTTTCTGTGGTGGTCCTTCCAGAGGGAGTGGTCACCCCAAGGCAGTGACCAAGAGAGCTGCCTTTCATTTCATTCTTAGATCTGCCTCCTTTCTGGCAGGTTGATCCTGATTTACAACAACCTTGTTGGTGATTTCCAGTAGTTAAGTGGGATTTTTCTAGGGGATCCTTCCAATTTTTGGAGCTTCTGTCTAATGTCACCTTGGGCCTGTCTCATGAAGGCAGCACTGACCATGCACTGGTTTTCAGGAGCTTCTGGGTCGAATGGAGTGTAAACTCTGAAGGCTTCACATAATATTTCATAGAAGTCAGCTGGACTCTTTTCTGGCTTTTGTAAGACCTCAGATCCCTTTGCCATGTTGGAATTTTTGGCCCCTGCTTTTACCTCTTGGAGGAAGGTGAGTCAGTATCTTTCTAATCTGGCCCTTTCTGCTTCTGTGTTGGGGTCCAAGTGAGGGTCCTCTTCAGGCATAGCCTCCCATGCCCAAGCCTCAACATCTAGTTGTCCATCCGGTGCCTGAGTCTGGAACCATTTGCTGGCTTCAGTGAGGATTCGTTGGCGCTCTTCCGTGTTGAGAAGGGTAAGGAGAAGCTGCTTACAGTCAACCCAGGCAGGGCGATGAGTCTGTATTATGGATTCTAGGAGATCTAACATAACCTGCAGCTTCTCAGAGTAGGGTGGAGGAGGTCAGTAGTGGAGAATGGTTGGTAGTAAAAAACTGATCCCCCACTCTTGTAGGGTCCCATTGAAGCCTATTCACTAGGGACCCCTCATCTCCTGCAACAGCATCTGCATTGCCATTGGGGGTCTTGGACCTTGAGCCACAGACCTAAGACATCTTCCTATCAGTTCAGGTATCCCTGGTTGGGGTGGACTGGCTGCTGGTGGAGGAGAGACCAACAGAAGTGGACTGTCAGGCAGGTGAGGTTCCCCTCCCTTGATTGGTGGGGCATGGGGGGCATATGATGGCAGAAACAGAAGGAGTTCTGAATTTTCTTGGAGGATGAGGGGCAGTTTTTTCTGCTGAAAGGTCTTCTTCTCCATCCATGTCACTAAGACCCTACATTGTCCCTTACTATTAAGGCAGAACTGGACCCAAAGAGGCTTGACTTGGGCTATTTCCACCCACTGATTGATGTATGGGAATTTATCCAAGTGGCCAGGGTCTCCACTAACTACTTTATAAACAGCTCCGACTGTGGGGACATCTAGGGTGCCCTCAGGGGCCAGCCTAAACTGAACATAAGTCATTCTAATTCACAGAAGGTGTGTAATTTCCTGGGGGCCAATTTGGCCCCATAGTCACCTGAAAAATCCCTTTTTAAAATTCTTTTTAAAAATTTTTTTTAACGTTTATTTATTTTTGAGACAGAGACAGAGCATGAACAGGGGAGGGGCAGAGAGAGAGGGAGACACAGAATCTGAAACAGGCTCCAGGCTCTGAGCCCGACGCGGGGCTCGAACTCACGGACCGTGAGATCATGACCTGAGCCGAAGTCGGACGCTTAACCGACCAAGCCACCCAGGCGCCCCCCTTTTTAAAATTCTTAATCATACATTCTAAAACAGTTGGTTTTGAGGAATTTTCCCCCATCCTGGTATCCTAGGTGGATCCCTCCCAGTGTATAGTGTTGCAGGATAAATAGGAGGTCAGAGGTGGCTTTGTCCACCTGGCTGCTCCTTGCATGGGGACCTGGATGCCTCTTACCATTGGCAGGTCAGTATAAGCCCCTGAAATGGATCAGGCTTCTGAGGACCGATTCTGTCTTGAGCTGTATGAGGTCATCATGGAATCATAGGGTAGAGCCCACTCTGACTCCATAGCTGAAACCAGGGATCATGGGCACTCACACACACATTCAGACAGATTACAGATATCCACCCAGGACTTCCCTATCCTATGTGGTGACTATGTCATCTGGGAGGTGATCAAGCTCCCCTTCTGTCTCTAGGGCGGGCCTGAACTCAATCCTGGGTCCCCAGGGGCACTCACTCGATCCGATGTTCCATCCTGGCAGAATTTTATGATTTCCCTCTAGGGTCCATTAGAATGCAGGCACGACTGGCTATTATCGGCCCTGTGAGGCTCAGGGTTCAGTGAAACCACAGGGGGCACGCCTTCCTTCCTGTCCAGAGGACCTGAAATGGTGGTGCCCCTGCTGGTTCATGACAATGGTGGCTCAAGGTGCCAGCGTGGCTGTCAGCTTCTCGGCCAACACACAAAAATGTTACAGCAAATACTCGGTGCCCAGGAAGGGACAAGTGACACGTGCTTAGGGAATCAGAAATGACTGTTTATTTCTCATTGGTGGCAGCCCAGCAGAGTCACTTCCAAAGATTGATCATCCAGCTCAGGTTTTACTGGTCTTTTATCCATATGTGCTTCCAGGATGCATGAGGCTAGTACAGTCAAGCTTCTGGTTCCTGGCTGTAGGCCGATACAAGGGGCAATCAAGATTGCAAAAGCCAAAAGTATGCAAAGGGAGTATCTGGCCTCCAACATCTGGCTATCCCTTTTTATCTGCTTTTTTACCACTTTCCTTCTCACTATAAGTCTCTTTATTCTTTAATTAAAAACATAACAATAGTGTAGTCAATTATGAAGTTTTGGGATGATGATGGGCGTTTGGAGCTGATGGCCAAGAAAGAATTCTTGAAGATGTCTTTGGTGCAAAAAGGTGATTTTATTAAAGCTGGGGGACAGGACCCAGGGGCAGAAAGAGCTGCACTGGGGTAGTGAAGAATGGCTGGTTATATACTATGGACTTGGAGGAGGTAAATTCAGGGGGAAATTTTCAAAGAGACTTTCATATCCTAAAGAAAACTCACAGGATATTGGAGGTCTAGCTATTGTCAGGTTAAGGTTGTTTTTCCCCCTCTGCCAAAGCATTAACATTAAGACAGTAGGGAGTTCCTGGAGCAATGTTTTACTCTTCCAGCTTCAAATATTTGTCAATGGGCTGCAGGTTATAAGGAAATTTAATTTCACCTGGCATTTCCTTTTTGCCTTTGTTCCCCATTTAACTAGGGAGGGGGTGATATTGGGGCTCCAGGAAACTGAGTCTACAGGTTTTTGGAGATTAAGCTATTGCCTTTCTCCATTGCCTTTTTCTTGTAATTTAGTAATATATTTGTAAACTGTTGGAGACTCACGTCCTGCATGGCTGTGCTCTATCAGTTAGCCATTTGTTTTCTTTCCTTTCCTTTGTTATTTGGCATCCAGGAGTGCCTGAGGAATATTACACAAATCCCACCTAGGGTGTGTGTGTGTGCGCGTGTGCGTGCATGTATGTGTGTATGTGTGTGTGTTAGCCAGTGCTTGGCCCTCAGTTTATCTTATGGTCCCTCATTTGTTACTATACAGTGTTTTATTAGTTTCAGGTAAACGATATAGTGATTCAACAATTATATACATAATTCAGTACTGATCATGATACGTGTTCTCTTAATCCCTTTCACACCTATTTAAACCGTCAAGTGTCCATCAATTTGTTTTCTACAGTTAAAAGTCCGTTTTTTGTTGTTGTTGTTGTTGTTGTTGTTGTTGTTTTGTTTTTTGGTTTTTTTTTTTGTTTGTCTTTTTTTCTTTGTTTTGTAGCTTAGATTCCAAGGACAAGTGGAATCATATGATAATGACAATAAAGGGTAACTTTTATTGGTATACTTAACATATATAAGCTTAAAGATGTAAATAATCTTGTTGTATTATAGTTTCTGGGTTTTGTGTCATGTTTTCCCCACCCCAATATTACAGAACATTAAAAATATAGTTTCTCCTATTACTTATATGAATTTTGTGCATTTGGCTTATTAAACTATCCGGGATTCAAGTTTGTTTATGGTATCAGGCATGTGATGTAAATTTAACTTTTCCCAAGTAGATGGCAAATTGTTGCATGTATTGAATTTTTTTTCTACCAATTTGAAATGTCATCCTTATCACCTGCTAAATCCCCACATGGATCTGTTTTGGGTCTGCTAGTTCTATTCCATTGATCTCTTTCTTTGACTTCAGTGCCAATACTACACAGTAAGAATTATCATAATTGTAATACATTGGGTAGGTTTTGTGTCATGATCCCCTCCCCACCCCCCGCATGCTGACATATTTTCTTTTCCAGAGGAATCACAGCATTTTCTCTTTTTCCTGGGGCATACATCTCAGCATGCCATGAACTGTCATTGTCCATAAAGTTGGCCAGGGTCTTGCTGATTGTAAGCTCATCATAGGATGTCCCTCACTCATTTATCTCCACAAGCAGGGTTCAATAAGTCCTGCTGAATTGAAAATGCTCTTTGTAGCAGAAGGCAGCTACTCTCTGGTTGAGTTCACTGCCATGTGCTTGATTTTCACCAATCCTCCTTTTTGGAATCCAGCTCTTTTCATGGAGCCACACTGTCTGCCTGGCATCATCTCTAAGGCTAGGTGTTGAGAACTTAGACTGAGGTTCTGTCAATGCTGTTTACAATATTGGGACCCTGAGTAAATCTTTGCATCGTGCTGCACACTCTGGTTTTTGTGTCTCTCTTCTGTCTTTGGCTCTGTGTAATACAAAATAGCCATTGGTGGGTTGGTCACACGTGTTTTCAATTTGCATTTAGTGAATTGTGTAGTTAAGAGGTGTTTAAAGACAAGAGCAGAAATAAAAGATACAGAAACTTAAAAAAATAGTCGACAGATCAATAACACCAAAAGATGATTCTTTTAAAAAAAATAATGAAATTGATAAACCTCAAGCCAGGCTTATCAAAAAAAGGAGAAAAGAATCAAATAAAATCACTAATGAGACAAGAGAAATAACCAACACCACAGAAATAAGAGCAAATATAATAGAATATTATGAAAAAATGCATGCCAATCAATTGGACAATCTGGAAGAAATGGATATATTTTTTGGAACATATGTATTACCAATATGGGAACAGGAAGAAATAGAAAACTTGAATAGACTGATAACCATCAAAGGAACTGAATCGGCAATAAAAAATATCCCAATAAACAAAAGTCAAAGGCCAGATAGCTTCACAGGTAGATTCTACCGAACATTTAAAGAGTCAATACCTATTCTTCTCAAACTGTTCCAAAAAAAAACAGAAAATGAAGGAAAATTTCCAAGTTCATGCCAAAAGGCTAGCATTACCCTGATATCAAAGCCAGATAAAGACTCCACTAAGAAAGAGAACTACATACTAATCCCTGTGAATATGGATGTAAAAATTCTCAAAAATAGTAGTAAACTAAATCCAACAGTACATTAAAAGAATCATTCACCATGATCAAATGGCATTTGTTTCTGGGTTGCCAAAATTGTTCAATATTTGCAAATCAGTCAGTGTGATACAATACATTAATAAAAGAAAGACTAGGAACAATTTGATACTTTCAATAGATGCAGAAAAAGCATCTGACAAAGTATAAATCCATTCATGCTAAAAACCCTCAACAAAGTAGGGTTAGAGGGCACACACCTCAACATAATAAAGGCTGTCTATGAAAACGCTCCTGCATTAAAAAAAAAAATCTCAGATAAACAACCTAACTTTATACCACAAAGAAGTAGAATAAGAAGTCCAAACTAAGCCCAAAGTTTGAATGATGGGGAAAGCAAAAATCAGAGCAAAATTAAATGAAATAGAGACTAGAAAGACAACCGAAGAGATCAAGAAAACTAAGAACTTGTTTTTTTAAGGGACAGAATCTATAAGCCATTAACCAGACTAACTGTGATACTGTGATTTGTTATAAGAAATATGTATTTAGTCTTTGTCCTCATTTCTGGGACAGAAACCTGTGGAATTTCCTAAATCATGAGAACTATCTAAGTGTCTTGCTCTTCATAACAAACCTGTTTCAACCATGCCAGAGCATATGTTAATGAAATTATTTTTGAAAAGCACCTAAGTATGGGAAGTGGTTGCCAAAACAAATAGCTATATGATTAAAAGGTTGGAACATTGAGTTCCACCCCCTGACCTCCAGGGACTGGAGAGTGACTAGAAATTGCTTTTGATCACCAATGGCTAATGATTTAATCAAACTTGCCTATGTAATGGAACCTCCATAAAAACCCAAAGGACAGGGTTTGGAGAGCTCTAGGTTAGTAAACCAGAATCTATCCATGTGTTGCCATGCTGGGCCTTAAACTCCAAGGTGATAAAATCTCCTTTGTTCAGGATCTTGCCCTATATCTCTCTTCATTTGGCTGTTGATTTGTATCCTTTAATATTCTTTGTAATAAGCCCCGTAACCTGGTAAATAAAATGTTTCTGGATTCTGTGAGTTATTCTAGTAAATTAATCAAGTCTACAGAGAGGGTCATTGGAATCTCCAATCTATAGCTTGTCAGTCAGCACAGGTGACAACCTGATTTGTGATTCTCATTCTGATGCTGGGGGGACAGTCTTCTAGGACTGAACCCTTAACTTGTAGGAACACTATTCTATTATCTATCTATCTATCTATCTATTCATCATCTATCTATCTCACATTTTCTTTAGTCATGTGGTGATAGACACTTATGTGGTTTCCATGTCTCGGCTATTGTAAATAATGCCACATACACATTCTAATTTCAAACTATATTATAAAGTATAGTAATCAAAGGTATGCTATTGGCAAAAAACCAGATACACAGACCAACGGAACAGAATAGGTAGTCCAGAAATGAACCAACATCTACATCTACTAATGATTGGCAATGGTACCAAGAACATACGATGGGAAAAGACACTCTTTTCAATAAATAGTGTTGGGAAAATAGATATATAGCTACAAAAGAATGAAACTGAACCCTATGTTACACAACTCACAAAAATAACTCAAATTTGACTAATTTCATAAGCTGAAACTGTAAAACTCCTAGAAGAAAACATAAGGAAAAAGCTACTTGATATTGTAATTGGCAATTATATATATATATATATATATATATATATATATATATATATATCTCACTAAAACCACCTGCAACAAAAGCAAAAATAAACACATGAGATCACATCAAATTGAAATACTTCTATACAGTAAACAAGTACCAAAATAAAAAGGCAACCTACTATATGGGAGGAAATATTTTCTTTCTTTCTTTCTTTCTTTCTTTCTTTCTTTCCATCTTTCTTTCTTTCTTTCTATCTTTCTTTCTTTCCATCTTTCTTTCTTTCTTTCTTTCTTTCTTTCCTTTTGAGAAAATATTTTCAACCCATATATCAGATTAAGGGTAATTGCCAATATATAAAAGGAACTCATATGACTCAATAGCAAAAAAAAAAAAAAAAAAAAAAATCCAAGTTAAAAATAGGCAAAGGATCTGAATAGACATTTTTCCAAGGAAGATATACAAATGCCCAAGAGCTATATAAAAAGGTGCTCAACATCACTAATCATCAGGGAAATGTAAATAAAAACACAATGAGATATAATCTCACACCTGTTAGGATGGTTTTTATAAAAAAGATGAGATAAAAAGTGGTGGTGAGGATGTGGAGAAAAGGAAACAATTATGCACCGTTGGTGGGAATGTAAATTAGTATAACCATTATGGAAAATTGAATGGAAGTTCCTCAAAATATTAAAAGTAGAACTATCATATGATCCAGCAATTCCACTTCTGAGAATTTATCTGAAGGAAACAAGATCAATATCTTGAGTTATCTGCACTCCCATGTTCATTGCAATATACACAATAACCAAGATATGGAAATAATGCAAGTGTCCATCAGTGGGTAAATAGATAAAGAGTGTGGGATATTTGTATACAATGGAATATTATTCATCCATAAAAAGGAAGGAAATCCTCCCATTTTTGATGCATGGATATACCTGGGAGACATTATGCTAAATAAAATAAACCAAAACAGAGAAAGACAAGTATTGTATCCTTTATATATATAATCTGAAAGAAAAACACAAACAAAAATTGAGCTCATGTAAACAGAGTAGAATTGTGGCTGCCAGGGGTTAGAGGGTAGGGGAAATGGGAGATGTTATGAAAGGGTACAAATATTTTTATAAGATGAAGAAGTGCTGATAATCTAATGTATAACATGGTAACTATACTTAATAATACTGTATTCTATACTTGAAATTGCTAAGAGAGTAGATCCTAAGTTTTCTTAACAAAAATAAAATAAAAGATAATTATGTGAGGTGACGGATGTGTTGATTAACTTGATCTTGGTATTCATTTCACAATGTATATGTATATGAAATCATCATATTGTAAACTTTAAATGTATACAAATTTATTTGTCAATTATACCTAATTTAAAAAATGCCTACAAATGCTTATGGTCATGGGTTTCTGAGATTGGAGTCATTGGATGAAGTTGTCCCAGAATATGACCTTTTATCTGCATTACTGTTTTTTTGCCTGATAATTTCTTTAAAAAGATATTAAGCGTATTATTTGCTTTCATGAAAACAAATACCATTTAATCATTATAATTGGCTATGTGAAAGTGTGTATGATGAAATATATACTTTCAAAACAGATGTACTTTTATTAACCTTCCATCAAATAATAGTGCTCAAGCAAAAAATTCCTCCATATCCTTCTCATTTCTTTCTTCCTCTCCTTCCTCCGTTTTTTCTATCTCTCTTTCTTTCTCATAACTTCTTCATATGAAGATTTTAGGAGGAAATTCCCCCAGTTAGTAGTAAACTGATGTTGTTACTGAAAGTGATTCTATTCTCTAAGGACTCAGAGAAGATTTAAATGGACTGATACATTTGAACATCTCTTGTAGAAGTGTAAAATTTTGATTTGGTCAAGTATTTAAATAAAGTAGTTGAGTTAATATATGATCTTTGCATAGTAGGTCAAAGCAAATGGAAATTGAGAAAGATATTTTCAGTCAGACTCTGGCAGGAAAGCAGTTTTTCTGGGAAGCCCAAGTAGGTATGGCTTTGATGGTGATGCTGCTGCTGCTGCTGCTGATGATGATAGTGGTGGTGATAATGGTGGTGGTGGTGGTGGTGATGATGATGATGATGTGAGAAAGAGGATTTGCTGAGACTATGAAACTGTGGTGACTGTATGGCTTTAAGACACATTTAAAATTTAATCTTTAAGAATCTATAATGCTAGGCACTTTTACAAATATATGGAGGACATGGTATCTGTCCCCAAGAGGAAAGTTAGACGCTATTATAAGTTCACTGTGCCAAATGGTATATAGTGAAATGTCTAGCAATCTATATAGTGGCAGTTATTTTATGTCGTGGGATCCAGAGAAGCTTCTGGAGGAAAGAAGAGCACTGAGATAGGCTGGAGGTGTGGTGGTGACACCTGTGGACAAATGTATCTCCTCAGGGGAAAGAGGAGCTACTTGAAAAGGATAGGCAGAAGAATTTTAGCATCATGACCCTGGGGTGCACAGGCTTCTTCACCCCCCAAACACTCTGATGAAGCACTTCTTCACTCTCCTTATCTAGCTAAGGCCATCTGAAGGGTAGTGGTAACTTCCTATGTACTTCTGCCACAAGGAAAGGATAGAAGGGAGTATATTCAGGGACACTGGAAGAGAAGAGAAGAAGTAGGTTAAACCAAAGTTCAAAAAATTTTCTGAATCTTTCAAGGACCCCTTAAACAGCTGTTCTATGTCAATGACAACCTTTTATGGAGATTGCTTATCTATGAGAAACTAGAACAGACACTCTAGCTTTGTACTGAATGGTAGCTTTGTACTGAAGGGCCTTTTCTCATTTGTCTCTCCCTGTAGATTGCTTCTTTGTGATTAGATCCTAATTCTCACTTTGCACTTGTAACACTGCATTTCTGCACTCATGAGTTCATGTGATCAAAGTACAAAGCCTTTGTCACATGCTGGGAACACAGTAGATCAGTGCTTTGGGAAAGTAGAAGAAAAATGTGCTGCTGTTACTTAATATGTGTCATGCAATGTGCAGAGCAATTTACACACACTGCCTCCTTTAATCCTCAAAACAATTCTGAAAGGCAGATTCTACTCTCTTCATTTTATAAGAAAGAGGACTTCATAGTTAGCACCATGCTCGTGGAGTCTTACAGACTGTTTGGGGATGGCTAAACTGTGATTCCCTATATTTCTATCTCAGCAACTACAAAAAAAAGGGATAGAAAAGGTGGGTAGTGCCATAGGGGATTTTATACACAAGTATTCTTTTGATTTCAGGTATATATTTAAATCCAGGCTGGTGTAAGCAATACAGAGAAGTCATTGGCTTGTGTAATTGAAAAATACAGAGCTAGTCTCACTTCAGGGATAGCTTGATCCAACCTCAGACGATATGCCCAGGGTTTACTTTCTCTCTTTCTTGGCTCAACTTCCATTGAGTTAAAGAGAAACTTTAAGTTTGATCTTCATTGGTCTAATTTAGGTATAATTCTGATCCAAGAACCAAACACTGTGGTCAAAAAGATGGGATATGCTGTTTGGCTAAAGTCTATCAGTGTCATCCTGTAGGGCTAGGGGAGGGTTTAGTCCCTCTTGACTGACAAGGAATGAGAGTGAGGGAGGAGTGATTACCCAGAAGATCACTGAGACTATTTTATCAAAAGAAGAATAGCAGAATGATGGACAGCCAAAACGACGGGTATTAGCTACAGGCATGGGAAAAATGAGTCCACTGTTGTTCTCACCAAACTGCTGATCCGGTCTTTGGGATTTCATTGAGGCACTAAATTTTTTATTGGAGGATAGATCTACCTTTCTCCCCTCAGATTTTGGCCAAGTTTTGTCCTTCTAATTCTGACAGGGAACAGATTAAATTGATGTATTACATGGCTTTTAATTATATTTTTCACTTTTTATATATGTTGGCCTGTTCCTTCTCACAAAACTTTGAAGTGGGAAAAACTGATTATTACTCCCATTTTTCAGATGACAAATCACAGGCTCAGAAAGTTAGTAGTGGGATGATTGTCATTTGCTCAGCCACTCATAAATATTATGCCATAACTCCAGAAACATATTCTAAGGGCTGGTCATTGCAGTAGGTCCAAAACATTACATTATTTGCTCTGAGCAGGCTGCATTTGACTTATTCACTTCTGGGGTCCAGGTTTTAAAAATGTCATTATTATCAGGAAGATATTTTTAGAAAAGTGACCAGGATGCAGCCACTCTGGAAAACAGTGTAGAAGTTCCTCAAAAAATTAAAAATAGATCTACCCTATGACCCAGAAATAGCACTGCTAGGAATTTACCCAAGGGATACAGGAGTGCTGATGCATAGGGGCACTTGTACCCCAATGTTCATAGCAGCACTTTCAACAATAGCCAAATTATGGAAAGAGCCTAAATGTCCATCAACTGATGAATGGATAAAGAAATTGTGGTTTATATACACAATGGAATACTAGTTGGAAATGAGAAAGAATGAAATATGGCCTTTTGTAGCAACGTGGATGGAACTGGAGAGTGTTATGCTAAGTGAAATAAGTCATACAGAGAAAGACAGATACCATATGTTTTCACTCTTATGTGGATCCTGAGAAACTTAACAGAAGACCAAGGAGGAGGGGAAGGAGAAAAAAACAAAGTTAGAGAGGGAGGGAGCCACAACATAAGAGACTCTTAAAAACTGAGAACAATCTGAGGGTTAATGGGGGGTGGGAGGGAGGGGAGGGTGGGTGATGGGTACTGAGGAGGGCACCTGTTGGGATGAGCACTGGGTGCTGTATGGAAACCAATTTGACAATAAATTTCATATTAAAAAAAGTGACCAGGATAGAAAAGAAGATGCAATGCGATGGAATAGCTAAAGGTAGTGAAGGGAGTTTCTGGAATGGAGAAGTGAAGAGTATAAAGTGATAAGATTTCTGTCTCTGCATATCTGAAGAGCTGTCATGTGGAAGGGGAAGCCATTTTAAATTCAATGGAAATAGTTCTCAGCTCAGAATAAAGCAGAAACTCCTAGTAATGAGATTTGTCTCCAAAGAACAGTCTATCTTTTTGGTATTATTCAAGCAAAAGTTAAATGACAACAGATAAGAGATGTCAGCATTTGACAGAAAACTAGAACGGATTCAATTAAATTATCTTGTGATGCCCTTTACACTTAAGTATTCATGAACCCTACTTTTAAGCAACTCACCACCTGGCCAGGGGAGATAAAGCAGGTGCACAAGAGACACCAATATGAAAAAAAAGTAGAATATGGTCAGGTAATGGAGAGGTGGCTGCTGGAATTTGCGTGAGTTTGAATCTTGGCTTCACTATCTGCCTTCTTCTATTTATTTGGCCTCAGTTTCCTCATTTGCAAAGTGGGACTGTAATGATAGCAAGCACATAGGCATTGAGGAAAGGGCTTGGCACACAGGGCTAGGGATTAATATTGTTATGAGAGAGAGACAGAGAGAGAGAGTGTGTGTGGGTGGGACTTGGAACTTCTCTCCCTATGTAGTCTGTCTGGGAGCAGAGAGTGGGGAGGAAGCAAGAAAGAGTTCAGGTAGCAGAGTCCTGGAAACGTGCTGTGGCCCACTCCTCTCATGGTCTTCCAATTCTGAAGCTAGATTAGATTTCTTTGTAGACTTCTTATCCCAAACAAATTTTCATAAACCCAAGTTGATGTCAACAGTATTAGGAGGGCCTCTCTGGCTTTGACTGTTTAGTGGGGCAAAGTGCTGAGATGTGTGAATGATAACATATCCAGCTTTCAGGGGATACTTTTCTGGAGGAATCAAGGAAAGAAGGGACAAAGGCAGGCAAACTACCACAGGATGTAACGGGGCACAGATGGCTGCTCTGGCCCAGTGACAACCCTTTGCCTACATCCAGTGGGCTTGCCTGGCCCTAAGATGTGAGTGCTGAGATGATGATTCTTACTGAAATTTAATTTAAGATTTTCCTTTGGTATCTGGTTTCTCTCCTACTTATTTACCTGTGCTCTGCAACTTGTTTCTCACCACTTCAGAAAACATTAATAAAAATGGTCTTAATTTCTGTGCTTCAGAGCTTAATTCTTTTAGCTCAGGGAGGAATAGCACTCTTAAATTTCTTTCCATCTGGGCTCTTGAAGTGTTTTCCTGGAACCAGGGTCTATTCTGGGTGAACAGATCCTGGTGGGTTTAAAAATCACAATAAACAAAATATGATAACGGCATTAACTAACACTTGGTATGTTGCCAAGCACTGCTCTAAGCACTTTATTTTTATTTTATTTTATTTTTTTATTTTTTTTAACGTTTATTTATTTTTGAGACAGAGAGAGACAGAGCATGAACGGGGGAGAGTCAGAGAGAGGGAGACACAGAATCTGAAACAGACTCCAGGCTCCGAGCTGTCAGCACAGAGCCCGACGCGGGGCTTGAACTCACGGACAGTGAGATCATGACCTGAGCCGAAGTCAGCCGCTTAACCGACTGAGCCACCCAGGCGCCCCTGCTTTCAGCACTTTAGATAGAAAAATCTACTTAATTCTCTTAACAACTGCATGAGGTAGACACTATTAGGAGGAAACTGAGGCACAGAGAGATGAAGCAACTTCTCCGAGGTCACACAATAAGTACTGAAATTGACATGTGAACTCAGTAACTTCATTCAGGTCATTCCACTGTAGAAGAGACTGTCAGTTTCTAAGCTGTATCGCTGCATGCTGACTCAACTTGAGCACCTCCTACTGCAAGTTCTTTACCTGAGGGCTCTGTTGGCCACTAACATGCTTGGGTCATATGTAAACTGGCCCGAAGTGCAGGGGAGTTATGCCTCTGGAACATCCCTACATCAATGATGGACAGAAAGTGGTGGATCAGTAGCCCAGTGCTTTTACCCATTGGGTTGGAGAATGCTAAGGCATGTTCTCTATATTGTCTCTCAGAGGTATTCAACAGGACTGAGCCCCAGTTGCTACCAGTAATAACCAGCTCATTAGCACACTTTCCCCCTTTCCCTTCATTTGCTTCCTTACTTCCCTGTATGTATCTTCTGAGATTTCTTCCCAGATAAACTCCTGGCACCCAAGACCTTGTCTCAGTCTGTTTCTGGGGAAACCCAGCCTAAGACATAGATTCTGCCAGTCCTTTCTATCTCTGCTTTGAATATTTTAAAATATTTCATGTTTCAATCTTCTGACTTTCTTTGAATCCTTAGAGGATGGGCTGAAAATTCCCTGTGGTAAATTAAACTCTGGCCACAAATTATGCACCTCCTTTTTTTGGCCAACTTATTTTGGCCAATGGGATATTAGCAAAAAATGACATGATCAGAGACTTGAGAGGCCCTTATGCATTACAACTTCTTTTCTTGCTGTTAGAATCCTGATCTCTGGCTAGCTTGCTGGAGGATAAGAGGCCACATGGAGGGGAACAGAAGTTCTTGGTCTCCAGCCTGCCAACAATCTGAGTGAGGCTATCAACAGATGAGAGAGTCCAGCAGAAGTCAGCCAACCTAATGTAGACCAGAAGGACCACTCAGACAACCACAGAATCATGAGAAATGATAAAGATTTGTTGCTTTAAACCAATACATTTTGGGATAGTTTGTTATACAGCAAAACTAGATGATATATTTCCACTGATGTCATTAGGAAGTGCTGAACTGTGCCTATTTTTTGCCCTACTGCTATGGTCCGTCAAGCTCCATGATCTCTTTGGGTAGGTGAATAGGATAAGGATGTTCTAGAGGAAAGGAATTTATAACCAAGCTCTGACAAATGTCCCTTTCAGGTTTTTCTTTGAGACATAACACACCCACATTATGTTGTTATATCATATTAATTCTTCCTGATGCAATTTTTGTAGTTCAGTTCCCAGAGACAGCTAGTTAATTTTCATGCCTGAAATAATGGTTTGGGATCCCAAATCCCACACCAAAATTTCTATAAGAAGCAGAGAATTGGGTAACCTCTAACAATCAGTTACTGGAGGTCACAATCTCTCCAGTCTCCATTCCCACAGCATCAGGAAAAATCCAATGGATTTCATATTTGTAAATTCAAGCAAGGCTTGGAATACATACTTTGAGAGGAAGACTTCATTTCTGATACTTCCAGAAATGTGGGCTTATTTTTACTGTCAGCATTTGTAATTTAAATCATGAGGACTTTGAGATTCATGGTCTAAGGCCCTCTGGCAACATATCAACTTTTCAGGTTCTGACAAAGTGTTTATAAAAGGTATTAGCAATCAGTAGGAATTTCTGCCCCATGATAGAGTGAGGAAGGGAAAAAGAAAATGAAAAGGGACCAGGAGATAGAGAGGAGGAGGGAGCAGTTGGAATTCTTTACAGTTTATGAAAATAAAATCGGGAATTCTTTCTCTGGAGTCTCTCTTGTATTTGTTTAGGTTTTGATCCCTTGAGACCATATATGCAGAAGAGGCATGTTTTCAGTATCTCTACTCTCCAGGGCATTTTTCTGTCTCCCCATTGTATTGTCCTCACCTCACACCTGGGAATATCCATATTTAACTTCTGAAAGATGGGCTGAAACTAACTGCTAACCTGTGAAATTGTTGTAGTGGTAAATCACATCATGTACTTGGACACAAACTGTAGGATCAAAGCTGAGAGTGGAAAAGAGGGCTTGGTTTAGGGCAAGGCAGACTGATGAAAAACTGAGCTAGAAATCATTCCTCCACACCCACCCCAAACTTGCCTGGTACTTTCTCACCCTGCCTCTGGACTAGACGTATGTTGGCGAATGTTCCTTCCATTCTGAGTCAATGAATACTTTGTGGTTTCTGCTTCAATAGAAACAGGCATTTCCTCCAGAAAAGTGACTTAGTGATGAAGAAGGACAGCGGTAGATGCATTCCAGATTTTAAGAATAGGTCTTTCCCAATTTTATTGACTCATGCAATTTTGTCAGTCTTTCTATTTACCAGTTTTGATAGAGAAATGGGAACCAAAAGTGTGCCACTTTTCCTTTTATTTGTACAGTAAGATAAGTATATTGACAAATGGACAACAGATACTGGAAAACAATTGGAAGTGGAAAGCTTTGGGTCATCTGAAGGGGTAGCCATCATTCATGTTCAGCAGTATGTAGTCAAGAAAGAACATGGGCCCAGTGTTGCCAAATACTTTTTAAATATATTTTAAAATATTTATCTTTTATTTTTTATCATAATTTATTGTCAAATTGGCTAGCATGCAGTGTATACAGTGTGATCTTGGTTTTGGGGTAGCTTCCCATGGTTCATCACTTACATACAACACCCAGTGCTCATCCCAAGTGCCCTACTCAATGCCCATCACCCATTTCCTCCCTCTCCCCCACCCCTCACCAACCCTCAGTTTATTTCTGTATTTAAGAGTCTCTTATGGTTTGCCTCCCTCCCTCTCTGTTTGTAACTATTTTTCCCCTTCCCTTCCCCCATGGTCTTCTGTTCAGTTTGTCAATTTCCACATATGAGTGAAAACATATGATATCTATCTTTCTCTGACTGACTTATTTCACTTAACATGCCTTTTAGTTCCATCCACCTTGCTGCAAAATGGCATGATTTCATTCTTTCTCATTGCCGGGTAGTATTCCATTGTATATATAAACCACATCTTCTTTATCCATTCATCAGTTGATGCACATTAAGCTCTTCCCATAATTTGGCTATTGTTGAAAGCACTGCTATAAATATTGGGGTACATGTGCCCCTATGAATCAGCACTCCTGTATCTCTTGAATAAATTCCCAGTAATGTTATCGTTGGATCATAGGGTATATCTATTTTTAATTTTTTGAGGAACTCCACATTGTTTTCCAGAGTGGCTGTACCAGTTTGCATTCCCACCAACATTGCAATAGGGTTCCCATTTCTCTACATTCTTGCCAGTATCTGTAGTTTCCCAAGTTGTTAATGTTAGCCACTCTGACCCGTGTCAGGTGGTATCCCAGTGTGGCTTTGATTTGTATTTCCCTGGTGATGAGTGACATTGAGCATCTTTTCATGTGCCTGTTGTCCATCTGGATGTCTTCTTTGGAAAAGTGTCTATTCATGTCTTTTTCCCATTTCTTCACTGGATTATTTGTTTTTCGGGTGTGGAGGTTGGTAAGTTTGGGAGTTATAGTTTTTGGATACTAGCCCTTTATCCAATATGTCATTTGCAAATATCTTTTCCCATTCTGTCTGTTGCCTTTTAGTTTTTTTGATTGTTTCCTTTGCAGTGCAGACTTTTTTTCTTGATGGGGTCTTGATAATTTTTGCTTTTTTTTAATTTAATTTTTTATTTTTTAAAATTTACATCCAAATTAGTTACCATATAGTGAAACAATGATATCAGGAGTAGATTCCTTAATGCCCCTTACCCATTTAGCACAAACCTCTTCCCACAACCCCTCCTGTGACCCTCAGTTTGTTCTCCATATTTATGAGTCTCTTCTGTTTTGTCCCCTTCCTGTTTTTATATTATTTTTGTTTCCCTCCCCTTATGTTCATCTGTTTTGTCTCTTAAAGTCCTCATATGAGTGAAGTAATATGATTTTTGTCTTTCTCTGACTAATTTCACTTAGCATATCACCCTCCAGTTCCATCCATGTAATTGCAAATGGCAAGATTTCATTCTTTTTGATTGCCGAGTAATACTCAATCGTATACATATGTACCACATCTTCTTTATCCATTCATCCATTGATGGACATTTGGGCTCTTTCCATACTTTGGCTATTGTGGATAGTGCTGCTATAAACATGGGGGTGCATGTGTCCCTTCGAAACAGCACACCTATATCCCGTGGATAAATGCCTAGTAGTGCAATTGTTGGGCTGTAGGGTAGTTCTATTTTTAGTTTTTTGAGGAACCTCCATACTGTTCTCCAGAGTGGCTGCACCAGCTTGCATTGTCACCAACAATGCAAAAGAGATCTTCTTCCTCCTCATCCTCGCCAACATCTGTTGTTGCCTGAGTTGTTAATGTTAGCCATTCTGACAGGTGTAAGTTGGTATCTCATTGTGGTTTTGATTTGTATTTCCCTGATGATGAGTGATGTTGAGCATTTTTTCATGTGTCAGTTGGCCATCTGGATGTCTTCCTTGAAGAAGTGTCTATTCATGTCTTTTGCCCATTTCTTCACTGGATTATTTGTTTTTTGGGTGATGAGTTTGATACGTTCTTTATAGATTTTGGATACTAACCCTTTATCTGATATGTCATTTGCAAATATCTTCTTCCATTCTGTCAGTTGCCTTTTAGTTTTGCTGATTGTTTCCTTTGCTGTGCAGAAGATTTTTATTTTGATGAGGTCCCAGTAGTTCATTTTTGCTTTTGTTTCCCTTGCCTCTGGAGACGTGTTGAGTAAGAAGTTGCTGCGGCCAGGATCAAAGAGGTTTTTGCCTGTTTTCTCCTTGAGGAGTTTGAGGTCTTCCTGTCTTACATTGAGGTCTTTCATCCATTTTGAGTTTATTTTTGTGTACTGTGTAAGAAAGTGGTCCAGGTTCATTCTTCTGCATGTTGCTGTCCAGTTTTCCCAGCACCACTTGCTGAAGAGACTGTCTTTATTCCATTGGATATTCTTTCCTGCTTTGTCAAAGATTAGTTGGCCATACGTTTGTGGATCCATTTCTAGGTTCTCTTTTCTGTTCCATTAATATGAGTGCCTGTTTTTGTGCCAGTACCATACTGTCTTGATGATTACAGCTTTGTAGTATAGCTTGAGGTCCAGGATTCTGATGCTTCCTGCTTTGGTTTTCTTTTTCAAGATTGCTTTGGCAATACGGGGTCTTTTCTGGTTCCATACAAATTTTCGGATTGTTTGTTCCAGCTCTGTGAAGAATAATGGTGCTATTTTGATTGGTATTGCATTGAATATGTAGATTGCTTTGGATAGTATCAACATTTTAACAATATTTTTTCTTCCTCTCCAGGAGCATGGAATCTTTTCCCATTTTTGTGTGTCTTCTTCAATTTCTTTCATAAGCTTTCTATAGTTTTCAGTCTATAGATTTTTCACCTCTTTGCTTAGGTTTATTCCTAGGTATTTTATGGCTTTTGGTGCAATTGGAAATGGGATTGATTCCTTGATTTCCCTTTCCATTGCTTCATTGTTGGTGTACAGGAATGCAACCTATTTCCGTGCGTTGATTTTATATCCTGCAACTTTGCTGAATTCATGGATCAGTTCTAGCAGTTTTTTGGTGGAATCTTTTGGGTTTTCAATATACAATATCATGTCATCTGTGAAGAGTGAAAGTTTGACCTCCTCCTTGCAGATTTGGGTGCCTTTTATTTCTTTGTGCTGTCTGGTTGCAGAGGCTAAGACTTCCACTACTATGTTGAATAACAGTGGCGAGAGTGGACATCCCTGTCTTCTTACTGACCTTAGTGAGAAAGCTCTCAGTTTCTCCCCATTGAGGATGATATTAGCGTTGGGTCTTTAGTATATGGCTTTTATGATCTTGAGGTATGGTCCTTCTATCCCTACTTTCTTGAGGGTTTTTATCAAGAAAGGATGCTGCATTTTGTCAAAAGCTTTCTCTGCAACTATTGAGAGGACCATATGGTTCTTGTCCTTTCTTTTATTTATGTGATGAATTACATTGCTTGTTTTGTGGATATTGAACCAGCCCTGCATCCTGGGTATAAATCCCACTTGGTCGTGGTGAATAATTTTTTTAATGTATTGTTGGATCTTGTTGGCTGATATCTTGTTGAGGATTTTCGCATCCATGTTCATCAGGGAGATTGGTCTATAGTTCTCCTTTTTAGTGGAGTCTCTGTCTGGTTTTGGAATCAAGGTAATGCTGGCTTCATAGAAGAATTTGGAAGTTTTCCATCCATTTCTACTTTTTGGAACAGTTTCATGAGAATACATGTTAACTCTTGCTCAAATGGTTGGTAGAATTCCCCTGGAAAGGCATCTGGCCCTGGACTCTTGTGTTTTGGAAGATTTTTGATTACTAATTAGACTTCCTTACTGGTTATGTGTCTGTTCAAATTTTCTATATATTCCTGTTTCAGTTTGTGTAGTGTATATGTTTCAAGGAATTTGTCCATTTCTTCTAGATTATCCATTTGATTAGTATATATTTGCTCATAATATTCTCTTATTGTTTTTGTTTCTGTTGTGTTGGTTGTGATCTCTCCTCTTTCCTTCTTGATTTAATTTATTTGGGTCCTTTCCTTTTTTTTTTTTTTTTTTAATCAAACTGGCTAGTGGTTTATCAATTTTGTTAATTCTTCCAAAGAACCAGCTTCTGGTTTCATTGATCTATTCTACGTTTTTTTGGTTTTGATAGCATTGAATCTGCTCTAAGCTTTATTATTTCCTGTTTCCTGCTGGTTTTGGGTTTTGTTTGCTGTTCTTTTTCCAGCTAGTTAAGGCGTAAGGTTAGGTTGCGTATCTGAGATCTTTCTTCCTTCTTTAGGAAGGCCTGGATTGGTATATACGTTCCTCTTATGACCACCTTTGCTGCATCCCAGAGGTTTTCGGTTATGGTGTTATCATTTTCATTGGCTTCCATATTATTTCTATTTCCTCTTTAACTGCTTGGTTAGCTCATTCATTCCTTAGTAGGATGTTCTTCAGTCTCCAAGTATTTGTTACATTTACAAATTTTTTTCTTGTGGTTAATTTCAAGTTTCATAGCGTTGTGGTCTGAAAATATGCACAGTATGATCTCAGTCTTTTTGTACTTACTTAGGGCTGATTTGTGTCCCAGTGTATGGTCTATTCTGGAGAACGTTCAATGTGCACTGGAGAAGAATGTATATTATGCTGCTTAGGATGAAATGTTCTGAATATATCTGTTAAGTCCATCTGGTCCAGTATGTCATTCAAAGCCATTGTTCCCTTGTTGATTTTTTGATTAGATAATCTGTCCATTGCTGTGAGTAGGTGTTGAAGTCTCCTACTATTATGGTATTACTATTGATGAGTTTCTTTATTTTTCTGATTAATTAATTTATATATTTGGGTGCTGTCACATTAGGTGCATAAATGTTTACAATTGTTAGGTCCTCTTGGTGGATAGACCCCTTGATTATGATATAATGTCCTGCATCTCTTGATACAGTCTTTCTTTTGAAGTCTAGATTGTCTGATATAAGTATGGCTACTCTGGCTTTCTTTTGTTGACCATTAGCATGATAGATAGCTCTCCATCCCCTTGTTTTCAATCTGAAGGTGTCTTTAGGTCTAAAGTGGGTCTCTTATAAACAGCATATAGATGGATCTTGTTTTCTTATCCGTTCTGTTGCCCTATGTCTTTTGATTGGAGCATTGAGTCCATTGATGTTTAGAGTGAGTACTGAAAGATGAGTTTATTGCCATTATGATGCTTGTAGAGTTGGAGTTTCTGGTGATGTTCTCTAGTCCTTTCTAATCTTTTGTTGCTTTTGGTATATATATATATATATATATATATATATGAGTATATATATATGTATATATATGTATATGTATGTGTGTGTGTGTGTGTGTGTGTGTGTATAATTTTTTTTTCTTTTCATCTCTTCTCCCCTCAGAAAATCCCCCTTTATATTTCTTGCAGGTTGGTTTAGTGGTCACAAACTCCTTTAATTTTTGTTTGTCTGGGAAACTTTTTATCTCTCCTTCTAATTTGAGTGACAGCCTTGGTAGATAAAGAATTCTTGGCTGCATATTTTTCTGATACAGCACACTGAATATATCCTGCCAGTCCTTTCTAGTCTGCCAAGTTTCTATGGATAGGACTGCTGCAAACCTGATATGTCTTCTCTTGTAGGTTAGGGACTTTTTTTCCCTTGCTGCTTTCATGATTCTCTCCTTGCCTGAGTATTTTGTGAATTTGACTATGATAAGCCTTGTTGATGGTCGGTTTTTGTTGAATCTAATGGGGGTCCTCTGTGCTTCCTGGATTTTGATGTCTGTGTCTTTCCCCAGGTTAGGAAAGTTTTCTGCTATGATTTGTTCACATAACCCTTCTGCCTCCTTTTCTCTCACTTCATCTTCTGGGACCCCTGTGATTCTGATGTTGTTCCTTTTTAATGACTCACTTATTTCTCTGATTCTTAAATTGTGCTCTTTTGCCTTAATCTCCCTCTTTTTTTCTGCTTCATTATTCTGTATAAGTTTGTCCTCTATATCGCTGATTCTCTGTTCTGCGTCATCCATCCTTGCTGCTGTGGTATCCATCCGTGACTGCAGATCAGTTAGAACATTTTTTATTTCATTCTGACTAGTTTTTACTTCTTTTATCTCTGCAGAAAGGGATTCTAATCCATTTTTGACTCCAGCTAATATTCTTATCATGATTATAAATTCTGGTTCAGACATCTTGCTTGTATCTGTGTTGGTTAAGTCCCTGGCTGTCATTTCTTCGTGATCTTTGTTTTGGGGTGAATTCGTTCATTTTATCATTTTGAAGGGAGAATAGGAATTAATGAGGTAGAAAAATTGAAATTAAAAAAATAAAATTAAAAAATATTAAAATTAAAAATCGAACACACACACACACACACACACACACACACACAAATCGAATAGATGATGCTAGATCCTAGGTGTGTTTTGGTCTGGGTGTTGAAAGTGGTTTGACAGATTAGTGAAAAAAAAGTGGGGGGGAGAGAAAAAAGGTAATCGTTGAGAATTTGAAAAAATGAATACACTGAAGTAGACTAAAATGAGATGAATGGTAAAATAGAATTTGAAAAAATATACACAAAAGCAAAGAATATAGTAGAAAAAACATAAAGAAAAATATTTTAATAGAAATTAAAAATAAATGAATTTTTTCATTTTTTCATTTTCTGTGTTTGAGAAAAAAGAAAAAACTAAAAAGAGAAAAAAATAAAAAAAGAAAATGAAAAGAAAAAAATCGTTTGAAAATTTGAAAAAGTGAATACACTGTAGTAGACTAAAATAAAATGATGGAAGTAGAATAGAATTTGAAAAACTTTACATAACTGCAAAAAATATAGTAATAAAAATTAAATAAAAATATTTTTAATAGAAATTGAAAGTAAAAATGAGGTTTTTCTCTTTCTTCATTCAAGAAAAAGAAAAGAAACAAAAAAGAAAAAAAAAGAAAGAAAAAATAAAATTGTTTGAAAATTTCAAAAGGTGAGTACACACAAGTAGAGTAAAATAAAATTATGGAAGTAAAATAGAATTTAAAAAAAATTACAGAAAAGTAAAAAATATAGTAATAAAAAATTAAAGAAAGATATTTTTAATAAATATTGAAAATAACAATGAATTTTTTATCTTTCTGTATTCAAGACAAATAAAAGAATTTTAAAAGAGAAAAAGGAAAAGGAAGAGAAAGAAAGAAAGAAAGAAAGAAGGAAAGAAGGAAAATTGAACAGATGAACTTGCCAACAGATTGAAGTAAGACTGAAATTCTTTCGTTTTCCCCTAGAAGTCAATCTATGTAGCTCTCTATAGTCCATAAACCAAGCCGCCGGTGAGACTTGTGTTCCTGATGAGCGAAATTGGCCCAGTTGGGCAGGGCTTAGTGTAACAGCTCTGCTCTCCACTAGATGGCGCTCCTAGCCTACTGGGGTGGATTGTTGCAGGCTTTGTTGGTGTATATGCACATGCACCGGAACTGTGAAAATGGCACCACCCAGATATCCAGTCTGTTCTCCCCAATCAGCAGTCTTGCACCTGTCCTCAGTCTTCAGCTCTCATCCACTCCCTACTTCTTCACTCTCCATGACCAGGCCCCAGGCAGTACCTCTCTCCCAAGTTTTGTCTCAGATGCGGTTGTTTTCCCCAGCCCCTTACTTCCGAAGGACTGCAGCTTTGACCCGTTCTACCCCTCTGCAGGAGGGTCTCACCAAGCAATGGCCAAATGAGCAATGGCCGAATATTGGCTGCATCCAGGTACACCCACTGGACCCTGTTGTTGCTGGTGCCCTGAGACTGTGGCCAGGTGCCAGCTTGTCCCAGAAAATGTTAGTGACACAGTGTAGCAGCAGCATCTCAGAGATTATGGAAAATCACAGCACACATCTGGCACCAGGCTTCACCCTTAATGACCTTGCCCCAGCACCAGCAAATGTGGCTGCCTTCTGGGGTCTGCTGGGACCAGGTGGCTTCAACAGTCTCTACCAAATGTCCTTCCAGCAGTGGAACCGCTTTTCCCCTTGTGGCCCGAGAACCTCCCAGATCCCACTCTGTTCCTGGGTATTCGCCCTTCCCACCAGAGCACCACCAGGTATCAAGCTGCAGGGCTGCAGCCTTTGCGCTCCCCTTGTTTACAGTCTTAATGGAGTTTAAACCCTCTCCTTTCTCCTTTCTTCCTTTTTAGTTTAGTCCCCGCAGCTGTTTCCAATTTTCCACTTACTGTCCAGCTGCTTTTGGGGAGGGGTGATTTTCCTGTAGTCTCCCCACCTCCCCAGTCTCTGTCCTCTCTCCTCCCTCAAAAGAGGTTCCCTAACTTTTGCAGCTTCTTCCTCCCCAAATTTAGCTCTCTGCACCTTGTACCTGCTGAATTCTGTGGTTCAGATTGTGCAGATTGTTGTGTTAATCCTCCAATCAGTTTTCTAGGCGTGCAGGATGGTTTAGTATTGGTCTCACTGTATTTCATGGATGTGAGACACACAAAAAGCTTCCATGCTGTTCCGCCATCTTGGCTCCTCCTTATTCATTTTTGCTTTTAATTCTCTTGCCTTTGGAGATGTGTCAAGGAAGAAATTGCTGTGGCTGAGGTCAAAAGGGTTGTTGCCTGCTTTCTCCTCTGGGTTTTGATGGTTTCCTGTCTCACATTTAGGTCTTTCATCCATTTTGAGTTTATTTTTGTGAATGGTGTAAGTAGTCGTTTCATTCTTCTGCATGTTGCTTTCCAGTTCTCCCAGTACCATTTGCTAAACAGACTGTCTTTTTGCCACTGGATACTCTTTCCTGCTTTGTCAAAGGTTAGTTGGCCATACATTTGTGGGTCCAATTCTGGGTTCTCTATTCTATTCCATTGGTCTATGTGTCTGTTTTTGTGGCAATACCATACCGTCTTGATGATTATATGGTTGTAGTAGAGGCTAAAGTCTGGGATTGTGATGCCTCCTGCTTTGGTCTTCTTCAATATTACTTTGGCTATTCAGGGTCTTTTGTGGTTCCATACAACTTTTAGGATTGTTTGTTCTAGCTTTGGGAAGAATGCCAGTGCAATTTTTATTGGGATTGCATTGAATGTGTAGATTGCTTTGGGTAGTATTGACATTTCAACAATATTTATTCTTCCAATCCACGAGCATGGAATGTTTTTCAATTTCTTTGTGTCTTCTTCAATTTCCTTCATAAGCTTTCTGTAGTTTTCAGCTTACAGATCTTTTATATCTTTGGTTAGGTTTATTCCTACGTGTTTTATGGTTCTTGGTGCAATTGTAAATGGGATCAGTTTCTTGACTTCTCTTTCTGTTGCTTCATTCACCTCTGTTCCACTGAGGTTTCCTTTGATTTTATTTCATCTGAAGATAACCAGGGATAGCAAAGAAGCTGGCTGGGTCTCAAGCCAAGAAAAATGTTGTGTGGGTCTATAAACATAATGACGATTCTATATTCAGAAGGGGAAATAGTTTTCCTTCATCTTTCCCCCTGGGGTCATCTGCTGCTGAGATGACTTGCTCCCAGAGAGGATATGTGCTCCATAAACATGCCTGTTTGGTTAACAGTCATGAAAGGGATGGGTTGGGTTGACTCTGTAGGTGCTTTTCCACTAATGCCTAAATCATTCTGGAGATAGGGTAAATTCCCTCATACCAGGCACTGATGTGAGAGTGTTCCAGGAATTCTAGGCCCCATTCTGTGCACAGCTGTGAAGAGCAGGACATAGTGGCCAAGTTCAGGTGGGAAATGGAGTCACTCTACTCACTGTGCTTCCTTCTACCATGTCTGAGCTCTAGATTCACTCACGAGTTTAGGGATCCCAGAAGTGGAGAGTTTTAATTTTATCTCAAAGGGAACAATTTAACTCCATTTGTAAATTATGATCAACAATAAAGCTATACTTAAAAACTTGTCACTGAGTGTTCAGGTTCATGTAGCCCTTCTGTTGACATGACAGGGGCTAATATTTTCACTTTCTATATAAACTTACCAATTCACACCACCAACACCCAGTTTAATATCTCATTTCTTATTATCATTTTTTATTACTAATTTCCTTTGTATATTTAGCCTGGCTCTGATATACTGTTGGATTCATTCTGGCACAACAGTAGCCAGTTTATGTTAGGGAATGGGACTTGATTCATTCTTCCAGGATTTTGAATTCTCTTAACATTTGAGGCAATGAATAATTAAATTTACATGCAAACACCTATATTCTTAATGTTGCAGTGTTGGTGAGAGAGATCCATACTTACAGTCTATCCATCATTACTGTGAACACAATACAGCATCAACTGCATTAAAGTCAGATTCTTTTTAATAGGTACTGTCTGCCTGAATAATTATTGTGAGTTTGTTTTAACGTGTTCTAGAAGAGCCACGTATTTTTATTCTGAACAGCCATTCTATATATGTCTTGGTTGATTGGCTTTAGATTAGCCATTTAATGAAAATAAAATGTATTTGGAGAGATTCGATGCCACTGTCCGTTTATCAGGAGCTCTGAAGACATAAAAATGAAATAATGTGGTAGGTTCCTCTCCCTTAATGGGAAAGTCATGCTACAGGCAACTCCTTGGGATAATGAAAGAAACTGGATATAAAATGTAAACATGCAGTTAGGGAGGCTTAGCTGCTTAGTATGTTTATCTACTGCGTAATTCTCCAAACTAATTAATTTTATGCTAAACTGTTTGAAATCTAGATAATTCAGGCCTGATTTGATTACCCATCTCTTAAAAAAGAAAATATCTCATATCAAATATTCATCCATTGGCAAGCAGGTCGATCCTGGGTGTTGGGATATTTTAGTGTTTGGTCTCAGACTAGATTGAGGTGGGAGAAAGACCTGCCACACAAGCAAAATATTTATGAAAATATCTTTAAATATCATTCCATTTCAATAAAGAATTAATACACCGAAGCCTCTGGGAGGTCAGAAAAGTCTTATGAATCTCAAGTATGTGGAAAAAGAAAGGTAAATTCTCTTCTCTAACTTTTCCCCTCTGCATTCTGAAAGGCTGATTTCTCTAAGATGCTTGGAGATGTTGGCTCCTCTTCAAGTCTTAGGCTCAGCACTTGTAGGGATGTTCTTTGTATGTGAGGTTAGCTTTATCTGAAAGTTGGTAGCTTTATCTGAATGTTGTGGTTAAAGAGCATTGAATAGTATCCTATATCTCAAATTCTTGACAGATTGATGGTTGAGAGTCTTCCATTTGCAATTCATTTCTTTGAATTTATTGCCTCCTTTAAGCAAGATCTCACATAGGCTGCAAAAGCTCTTGGGAGAGTTTTTCCTCTCATTTCTAGGACCTTCTGATACTGTGTTTGATTGAATTTTGGAAGTTGCTTGGATGATTTCCAGGCTGATCTGGAGTTTGGAGATAAAGGATATCAATGAAAAATTATCTAGAAAACCGTATATCCTCCATGGGAAAGCCAAGCCAGAGAGGCCTGATTTATTCAAGTTTGTATTTCACTTTTGTCATAATTGTTCTAATGACACTGTAACAAGAAGCAGATAGCCCTCTTTACAGGAACCCTCCAGAAATCAGATGGTGTGAACATCTGAGACCAAGCAAGCACCTGTTGGCAAGGGGGAACACTAACAGAGAGAAGGGCCACAGACTCTGACCTGTACAAAGCTCTGAGGCTTATCATGCTGAGCCACATATCCATTTTCAGGGCCTGTTTAGCCAGAGATGACCACTGCAGTCTCTAACCACTGGGGTATCTCTGAAAACATGTCTCTTGGGCTGGCAGCAGGGTTCTTTCTTTTGGTCTTACTCCTTACAGCCTACTGAATCATATTGAAGATAGTTGTTTGCAAGGGCATAAGACAACTCATAGTCACCCAGAAAGTTGTGAATGTGGCATGCCTGTCAGAAGTGGTCCAAATATGTCAGATAAAGGGAAAGAATATTTGAATTATTTATAGCTAGGAAAAATGGTAAAAAAATAATAAAAAGCAATATGCATTAAATATGTGTGATAAAATTATTCCTATAGCAATATTTAAGCTTTGTACATAAATAATAATAAATATTGAATTACACTGCTGACTGATGAATTCCTCTGGGTTAGATCTCAGGCATGTTTCTTTATTATCTTGTTTTCTACTCTTTTACTAGTTTGTACTGTTCATTATTATGATTTTCAATACCTTCTGATGCCCACATTGCCAGGCTGGATGCCTCTTCTGAGCAACAAAACACACATCTACTTTCTGGCCATTTTTTTGCCTGGAGACATCTGAAAATCAACAGGTACAAAGCGAAACCCTTGATTTCTCCCCCAGACTTGTTTCCCCACATTTCCCATCTCAGTAAATGTCACCACCATTCACTTCATTGTTTAAGCAAGGAAATTGTCCTTGTTTCCTCCCTCTCCATTTCCCCTCATGCCCCAATCATTATCAAGTCCAAATATATCTTGAACTTGTCCTTTTCCTTCCAAGTTCAATGCATCATGCTTATCAAAATCACTGCCACTGCTTTTTTGATACATAATCATAGCCTACCAAATCTCTCTGCTCTGCCCATTTCCAGTCCTTTTTCCACATAATAGTCACTATTGTTTCTTATAAACATTAATTAGATGACATCTCCCCTCTGCTTAAAACCTTCCAGTGATATCCCATTGCACTTAGAAGAAAGCTCACTTCTCTATAATGGCTTACAACACCCTAAGACCTGGCCCTTACCTCCTTCTGTGATCTTACAACATATCATACTCCCACATCTACCCCAGCATATCACCCAGCATGGCGCTGAGATTAACATATTGCCTAGTTATCTCAGCTTAAATGTCAGTTCCTCACAGGTTACCTTGTCCACCTGTTTATTTAGTCTGCCTGTCCTATTATTCTCTGTCTTTGCAAACAGTGCACTTCCTTCTTTGCCTGAACCACAGTTTGCAAATATATATTTGCTTAATTTCTTGTGTACTTTGTCTTTCCCCTTGGACTGTAAACTGTGAGAGCAGGAGCCATATCTTTCTTTTAAATTTCATCTTTGAGTAAATGAAGTGCCTGCATTGTTTTGGTAGCATAACCTTTAAATTTTTATTTTGGACACTGAAAAATCTGCTAAAAACCAGTTACTTCAGGAAAACATTCTAAACTTCAAGTTATCCCACCACTGGGCTACCTTTAAGGGCCTTCTTGCCAATGTGGCCACTAACTCATGGAAACCCTGGGGTCAAGGAACACTCACTGTCAGAAAATGGTTAGGACTCATTTATGGATAATAATTAATGTTTATGGAATCCTGAATGTGTTCTCAGCATTGTGTAACTCTCACAACTTGATGAGGGGCTGTATTCATCTGAGACCCAACAAGAGACAAATGGTAATGCAAAAAATAATTTAAATAAGTGGCTATTTACAGAAATTTGAGTGAAAGTAAGGGAATAAAAAGTTCCCCAAGGACTTCTGAGGTGTTTACAGTGGAGAGAAGTCATCACTCTGTTGGGGATACAGCATGCTCTGCCCAAGTCCCTTGTTCAGACCTGGAGGTCTCATTGCCCTGGCTGGTGGCAGTGCCACTAACTGATAGCCATTAGCAGTCAGACCTCTGGAAGTGTGGTTGGGAATTGCCTTGGCTGAAGACATCTATTTATATCCAATGTCTATTCTACCAGAGAAGGATAAGGGCTTGGTCCCCTCAGAACAACTCTGAAGATTCATCCCAACTTCAGAGACGTCCAGAGAATCAGCATAAATCTTTGACTGCAAACTCCCTCTGCCCAATCCTGATTTATTCCTTTCCCTATAGGGGTAGATCCTAAGAGCCTTTTCCGTTGAGCTACATGGATATGAGTTTCCATTTCAGAGTCTGTTCCCTAGAGAACCCAATTTACAGCATCCTTTTGGCCTGAAGATGCAAGGGAAGAGAATAGTGGTACCAAAATTCAGTGAATTATGTAGCTAGTATAAGAGGGAATGCGTGATAAAAGCTGTCAGTGACTGTCTACTTTGCACTTTCAGGGAGTGGGGGGAGGAACCCTGACCTCTTTTTCTTTTCACTTTCCACCTTCCTACTACAATCTTGTATCAGCCAAATACAACTGGAAGTTGGAGTTGGACCCTGAGTTAGGCTTTCCTGGAAGATCAGCCTCCTGGGACAAAGAGCTGGGCAGAGAAGTGTGGGAGGTTAATCTGGGGGGGGGGGGGGGGCAAAGGCAGAAGAACCAACACAGGTGGGTACTATTATTGTTCCTTGTTTACAGATAAGGAAATGGATAAACAGATATGATATGACTTGAATAAGGTCATGCAGCTTGTAAACAACATGCTAGAATTTAGACCTCAAGGTCTATGTTCTTAATCCCATATAAAGTCTGTTTTGATTCCCAGTACTTCTTTCCCTTCTAGGACTTAGTAGGTCTTTATATACCAAGACTGGCTTTTCTATTTCTTTTGCAATCCTCTCATTCTAACACACAAATTAGATTTGGCCAGTGTCTATGAGACCTGAGATGGAAAAGAAAAAATAGAAATTGAACAAGTAGTGTCATCAAATCCTTGCTGAGTATATGTCCATGTCCCACGGGTGAGTTCTGTTTAGTTGACCAACAGCATCGATTTCTGGAATAAAATATCAAACAGTTGTTTGAACTATGAAATCCTAATTATCTGAAATGTCTGATGTGAACCCCCAGCATGTTATCTTTCCTGGGCAGTAGTGGTTCTAATCAGAAAGGGCATGTAACTTAAAGTGAATCTTCCGTTAGTCTTAACAAAAGTATAATTCATGGTTATGTTTATTGATCTCTCTTGTGCTGACTCAGCCTTAGAACTTATCTCAGTCAGTACCTCCTTCCAGAGGAGAGCTCTCTTTATGTGGGGCATCTGTAAAAATAATCCAGCTTAACTAGAGCCTTACATTTGGTCTCCAGAGGGGAGGGATCTCGGCTGAGTCTGACTAGGACAAAAGAAGCAGGGTTTCTCCAACAAGATTTTGGAAAAGGAATCATGGTTGATACTTGTATTTTCGCTGTAATTTTTTTCTGGAGCAGATGATGCCACAGTCCTGTCAAGGGTCACTGCTGAATAATCAAAAAGGAAAAGGTCCTGGTAGGGAGACCAGGCAGTGGGGCAAAGTCAGGGATTACTTTTTAGATTCTTCTTCTCTCTGTTCCTAGAACTTATAGGGAGTGTTTTCACCTTTGGATTCTTGAAACTGATTTTTCCTTTGCTTCACATAATTTCTTCAACACTTATGTAGCTGTCTGATTCTCCTCATTCAAGTCTCTGCTCAAATGTTGCTTCCTCAAAGACACTGTCTCTGACAATCCTATATAAAATGTCTCCATCCTCTTGAACATTCTTAATTCTACTTCCCACTTTTATTTATTCACATAACTTATCATTTATGAAATTTTGTTTTATGTTATATCTTTCCTGTTAGGACACTCGCTCTGCAAAACCAAAGACTCTGTTTTGTTTAGTGTATGTTGAGTATAATAGGTGCTCAATAAATGTTTCTTGAGTGAATGAATGAGCAAATGAGTGAACTTTAGGGGCATACCTGTCATCATAGAGACAGCTGGTCAGGTGGGTCTGTTTTCCATCTTAGCAGACAGATTTTGAGGTTGTAGCTCAGATTCTTTCTTTCAGAAAGGCCTCTGAGATGAGGGAAGGTTTGAATTGAGTCAATAGGGATACATCTTGGTTGTGGATAAAAGGAGCCTTTTACTGCTTTCCTCAACTTCAAATGAAAATCGCTCCTGAGGCAAAATTTTCAAGCCCATTACTTTGGCTATTTTATAAGTCATCAGAGGGCCTATGGTCGATATTGGTTGTCAAGACACTAAACAAATGCAATTTCCTAATTAGCTTCTGCATGGAAATTGTATCCAACACTGAGCTGAGAACAATTCATTATGCATCCTGGACAGTGGTGTTAAGAGAAGGAGTAATTGACCAGCATTGGAAAGGGATAAATTTAGTTTAGGTATTTGGAACAAAATCTGCTTTGTCAGATAAATTAGGCAGTGGAATAATCTGATTAATGAACATGAAATAATACTTTGATGCTTTGAAAAAAAGTCTGGAAACACTGAAGGGAGAGTGAATGAGAAGGAGAGGAAGAAGATGAGACAAAAATTTTTCTTTCTTCATTTTTCTATCATCAACTTTGGACCACCTCTTCAAAGGGAAGTTGAGGTGCACACATTGACAAGTTTAAAAGGGTGTAAAATCTCACTTAAAACTGGCATTAAAGTACATATTATGCTTTAAATTTTTTAAATTAAGGCATAATGCATTTGGTCAAGTTTATGTATATGCTACATCTTCTTTATCCATTCAACAGTCAATGGATATTTGGGCTCTCTCCATAGTTTGGCTATGGTTGATAGTGCTATTATAAATATTGGAGTGCATGTACCCCTTCAAATCTGTATTTTTGTATCCTTTGGGTAAATACCTAACAGTGCAATTCCTGGATCATAAGGTAGTTCTATTTTTATTTTTTTGAGGAACCTCTATATTGTTCTCCAGAATGGCTGCACCCCTTTGCATTCCCATCAACAGCGCAAGATGGTTTCCCTTTCTCCACATCCTTGCCAACACCTGTAATTTCTTGTGTTGTTAATTTTAGCCATACTGACAGGTGTGAGGTAGTGTCTTAACATGGTTTTGATTTGTATTTCCATGATGATGAGTGATGTTGAGCATATTTTCATGTGTCTGATTCCAAAATCTATAAAGAACTCAACAAACTATCAAACTCAACACCCACAACAAAACAACCCAGTTAAGAAATGGGTAGAAGACATGAATAGATACTTTTCTAAAAAAGACATCCAGATGACTAACAGACATATTCATACTTTCTTTATCCATTCATCTATTGATTGACACTTAGGTTGCTATAATATATTAGATATTATAAATAAAGCTGCAATAAACATAAGGGTGCACATATCTCTTCAAATTCACATTTTCATTTTCTTTGGATAAATACCCCAAAGTGGAATTGCTGGATCATGCAGTAATTCTATTTAAAAGTATTTTTAAGAACTTCAATACTGTTTTACTTGGGGCTGCCCAATTTACATTCTCACCAACAGTGCACGGAGTTCTCTTTTCTTCACATCTTCACAAGTACCTGCTATTGTCTTTTTGGTATAACCAATCTGAAAAGTGTGAGGTGTATCTCCCTGTGGTTTTGATTTGCATTTCCCTGGTGATTAGTGATGTTTTCATGTGCCTGTTGGCCATCTGGATGTCTTGTTTGGAAAATGTCTAATCAAGTTGCCCGTCCCTTTTCTAATAAGATTGTTTTTTGATATTAAGTTGTGTATGTTCTTTATATATTTTGAATGTTAACCCCTCATCAGATGTATGATTTCCAGATATGTTCTCCCATTCAGAAGATTGCCTTTTCATTTTGTTGATGGTTTTCTTTACTGTCCAAAAGCTTTTTAGTTTGATGTAATCCCATTTCTTTTATTTTAGCTTCTGTTGTCTTTGCCTGGAGAGACTGAGACACACACATACAGACACACACACACACACACACACACACACACACACATATGATTGATGTCATTGAACTTACTGTTTATGTTGTCTTCCATGAATGTTATGGTTTCAGGTCTTACATTCAACTCTTTAATTCATTTCGAATTTGTTTTTGTGTATAGCATAAGATAGTATTCCAGTTTCATTTTTTTGCATGTAACAGTCCAGGTTTCCCAACACCATTTACTGAAGGGACTGTCTTTTCCTCATTGTATGTTTCTGCCTCATTTATCATAGATTATTTTGCCATATATGTGTGGGTTTATTTCTGGGTTGTCTATTCTATTCTTTTGATCTTTGTGTGGGTTTTTGTGCCAGTACCATGCTGTTTTGATTACTATAACTTTGTAGTATAGTTTAAAATCAGGAAGTGTTATATTTCCAGCTTTATCCATCTTCTTTCTCCAGATTGCTTTGTCTATTTGGGGTCTTTTGTGACTGTATATAAATTTTAGGATTATTTGTTCTAAGTCTGTGAAAAATGTCATTGATATTTTGGTGGGGATTGCATTAAATCTTCAGATTGCTTTGGGTAGTGTGAACGTTTTAACAGTATCAATTCTTCCAATTAATGAGCACAGAATACCTTTCTATTTATTTGTGTCTTCAATTTCTTTCATCAATATTTTAGTTTTCAGAATACAGGTCTTTCACCTCCTTAGTTAATTTATTCCTATTTGATGTAATTGCATGTGGAATTGTTTTTGTTAATTTCTCTTTCTGATAACTCATTATTGTACAGATATGCAACCAATTTCTGTATGATAATTGTTTGTATCCTGCAACTTAACTGAATACATTTATTGGTCTTAATAGGTTTTGGTGGAGTCTTGGGGGTTCTTTCATATAGTATCTTGTCATCTGAAAATAGTGACAGTTTTACCTCTTCCTTTCCAATTTGGATGAGTTTATTTCTTTTTCTTGTGTAATTGCTCTGGTTAGGACTTCCAAAGCTATGTTAAATAAAAGTGACAAGGGTGTGTATCCTTGCCTTGTTCTGATCTTAGGGGAAAGGATTTCATCTTTTCAGCACTGACTGTGATGTTATGTGATGTTATGTGATGTTATGTGATTATGTCGAGGTACATTCCTTCTATACTCAGTTTGTTGAGAGTTTTTATCATAAATAGATGTTGAATTTTATCAAATGCTTTTCCTACATTTATTGAGACGATCATATGATCTTTATACTTTGCTTTTTGATATGGTATACCATGTTGATTTGCAAATATTGAACTGTCTTTGCATCCCCAGAAAAAATCCTACTTGATCATGGTGTATGATGTTTTTGTATTGTTGAATTTTGTTTGCTAATTTTGTTTGAAGATTTTTGCATCTAGGTTCATCAAGGATATTGGCCTGTAATTTTCCTTTCCTCTCGTCTCCTCTCGTCTCTTCTCCTCTCCTCTCCTCTCCTTTCCTCCCTCCTTTCTTTCTCATTTTTTTTCTCTCTCTCTCTCTCCCTCCCTCCTTCACTCCTTCCTTCCTTCCTTCCTTCCTTCCTTCCTTCCTTCCTTTCAATTTGTCTGGTTTTGGTATCAGGGTAATGCTGGTCTCATAAAATGAACTTGGAAGCATTCCTTTCTGTTCAATTTTGTGACATAATTTAAGAAGGATGGATAATAATTTTGCATTGAATGTTTGGTGGAATTCATTTGTGAAGCCTTCTGGTCCTGAGCTGTTGTTTTGGGGGAGTTGTAAATTACCAATTCAGTTTTATTACTTGTAATTAGTATATTGATATTTTCTATTCATGATTTAGTATTGGAAGGTTGTGTATTTCTAGGAATTTATCAATTTCTTTTAGGTTTGCCAATTTTTGTCATATAATTATTTGTAGTACTTTCTTATGATCCTTCATATTTCTGTGGTATCAGTTGTAACTTCTTGGTGAGTCTGGTTAACGATTTATCAATATTGTTCATTCTTTCAAAGAACCAGCTCTGAGTTTCATTAATATTCTCTATTTTTTGTTTAGTTTCTCTTTCACTTATTTTCATTATAATTTTTATTATTTCTTCTCTTCCACTAAATTTGGTCTTTCTTTGTTCTTCTTTCTCTAGTTTTTTTGGGTTTAAAGTTAGATTTTTATTTGAGAATTTTTCTTGTTTCTTGAGGTAGGTTTGTATCACTATGAACTTTTGGAACTGCTTTGCTGCATCCTGCAGATTTTGGAAAGTTGTGTTTTGCTGGAAGCCGAGCTATCTCAGCCTGATGGCAAGGCCCAGGCTCTGGACAGATTGGTGACTGCAAGGTGGCCCACCGACAGTGAAGCTTCTTGTACTCCCACTTTTAGGTAATTTGGCCTTAATAAAAGTACCTGGGGTATTGTCTATTGGGGAACTGCCCTCGACAGGCCCTCTGGGAAAAGAACCATTAGGAAAGAAAATAAGGTTCCACAAGAAATCGTGTGGCCTTACATTTAGCCCTTGCCATCCCCTAAGGAGACTCCTCTACTTACAGGAAGGATAGCCTCATACATTTGCCAGTAAAGGAGGCCAATAAAGGAGAGACATATGGATTTGAAAGCCCCACTCCAGTAACTAAGGAGTGTATCTACAGGCACAAGTCACTCTTTAACCCCTAGGCCCACTTGGCCCCCAGGAGGCATTCCAGATGATGATTGAACCTAGTCGGTTAAAGTACAGAATGGTTCATTGGTTCCTAGGTGCATTGTCTCTCTGAGAATGTATAAGGCGTGGGTTTCTAAGACCCTCTTGGCCCCCTCCTAACACCTCGGATCCAGGCGTACACTTTTGTTCCTCAAACCACAAATAGTTCGGGGAAACAATTAAGAGGTCGTGTCCCTGTAACTCTTCCACTTGGGGTGTTGAGAGATAGATGACCTTTCATGAAAACAGCAAAGCAAATGCTTTATAGATTATAGATAAACATAGGGACATAATGAAAATAATGTGAGAAATTAATCAATAAGCAAGGGGCAGGAGGGAACATTATGAGAAAATAACCATGTTATTCCTTGAAGGGTGATTACACATAAGAACATTTTCAAAATTAGGTAATGATAGAAAAACATAGATGATGTATGCTATAAGGAAATCACTAGCAAATATAATGCCACGTTTGCTACAATAAACTTGCCAGTTCAACACACTGCTGTTGTCTGTGTCCATTTTTATTTTAGTTTTAGTTTTTTATTTTAGTTTTTTACTTTTAGGTTTTTTTTATTTTAGTTTTGTTTTATTTTCACCGACTCCATTCTTCCTTCGGGAACCCCTGATTGCTGGAGCTGGTCTCCGGCAGTTTTTATTTTTATTTATCTCAAGTTATTTTTTTTTCAATTTCCTCTATGATTTCTTCATTGACTCACTGGTTGTTTAATAATGTGTTGTTTAGTTTCCATTTGTTTGTGTATTTTTTTCAATTTTCTTTTTGTAATTGATTTCTAGTTTCATATCATTGTCATCAGAAAAGATGCTTGATATGATTTTTATCTTCCCGAATGTGACATTTGTTTTCTGGCCTAATATATAATCTCTCTTTAAGAATGTTCCATGTGTATTCTGCAGTTATTGAACAAAATGTTCTTTCTATATATATGCATACGCATATGCATATGCATATATGTTCATCTGGTCTAATGTTTCCTTATTGATTTTCTGTCCAATGGTCTAGCCATTGTAAGTGGTGTATTAAAGTCCCCTGCTAATATTGCATTACTGTAAAATTTTCCCTTTATGTCTGTTAATGTTTGCTTTATATATTTAGGTGCTTCTATACTGAATGCATAAATATTTTTGGATGTAATACCCTTTGTTTGGATTGACCCCTTTATCATTATGTAATGCTCTTTGTCTTTTTTTACAGTCTTTGTTTTAAAATATATTTTGTTTCATATTAATATTATTACCCCATTTTTCTTTTTTTAAGTTCATTTATTTATTTATTTTGAGAGAGAGAGACAGGGAGGGAGGGAGAGAGAGAGAGAGAATGAGCAGAGGAGGGGCAGAGAGAAAGGGAGAGAGAGAATCTCAAGCAGGCTCCATGCTGTTAGTGCAGAGCCTGATGCAAGGCTCAATCCCACAAACTGTGAGTTCACGACCTGAGCCAAAATCAAGAGTTGGATGCTTAACTGACTCTGCCACCCAAGTGGCCCCCAGCTTTCTTTTTATTTTCATTTTCATTTTCATAGAATATCTTTTCATATCTATTCACTTTCAATCCCTGTGTATGCCTTTAGATTTGAAGTGAGTTTCTTGTAGGAACATATAAATGGGTCTTGTCTTAAATTTTTAAAAATACATTCAGTTACCCCATATCTTTTGATTCAGGCATTTAGTCCATTTACACTTAAAGTAATTATTAATAGTTATGTACTTATTGTCATTTTATGAGTTGGTCTGAGTTGTTTTTGTAGTTCCTTTCTTCTTCTCTAAGTCTCTTCCTTTGTGGTTTGATGGTTTTCTTTAGTGTTATGTTTGGGTTCCTTTCTTTGTATTTTTTTGTGAATCTAGGATATTGTTTTGTGGTTACTATGAGGTTCATATATATCAACGTATACCTATATAGCCGTCTATTTTAAGCTCATAGTTGCTTAAGTAGCAACACTTTATAAAAGTACTACATTTTTACACCCTCCAACATGTTATGTTTCTGACATCATATTTTACATTATTTTGTGTATACCTATGCTACTTACTGTAATTATAGTTTATTTTACTATTTTTGTCTTTAACTTTCATAGTAACTTTAAAAAAAATTAGAGAGAGAGAGAGAGTGCAAGTGTGGAAGAAAAACAGAGGGAGAGAAAGAGAGGGAAAGTGAGAGATAGAGAGAGAGAATCTTAAGCAGGCTCCATGCTCAGCACAGAGCCCGATGTCAAGCTTGATCCCACAACCTTATGATTATGACCTGAGCCAAATCAAGAGCCATATGTTCAATCAACTGAGCCAGCCAGGTGCCCCAAACCTTCATAGTAACTTTTTAACTGGCTGATTTCTCCCTTCACCAAATATTTGCTTTCACCACTGAGATTTTGTCTTTCATATATATTTTTTATTTCTTGTTATGTCCTTTGTTTTCCTGATTAAAGAATATCCTTTACCATTTCTTGTAAAGCTGGTTTAGTATATATGAACTCCTTTAGTTCTTGCTTTTCTGAGAAATTACATCCCTCCATTAATTATGAATGATAACCTTATCAGATATTCTTGGGTGTAATTTTTTTTTCCTTTCAAAACTTTAAATATGCCTTGCTGCTCCCTTTTAGCTTGAAAAGATTCTGCTGAAAATAACCAGCTGATAGTTTTATGGTGTTTCTGTTGTATGTGCCTATTTGTTTTTCTCTGGCTGCCTTTAAGATTCTCTCTTTATCTTTAATTTTTGCTTTTTTAATAATAATATATCATGGTATGGATCTTCTAAAGTTCATCATGTTTGGGACTCACTTTGATTCCTAGATCTAGATATCTGTTTCCTTCCCCAGGTTAGAGAAATTTTTAGCTATTATTTCTCTAAGTTTTCTGTCCCTTCATATTTTCCTATGGGATACTCATGATATAATGCTAATATGATTGATATTGTACCAGGGGTTCCTTAAGCTATCCTAATTTCTTAATATTCTCTCTCTCTCCTTTTTTTTTTTTTTTTTTTTGACTGGCTGATTTCCATTACCCTTTCTTTCAGATTACTGATCTGCTCTTTTGTATTATTTAATCTGCTGCTTATTCCCTGTGTATTTTTCATTTCAGTTATTGCATTCTTCAGTTCAGATTGGTTCTTCCATTTTTCTAACAGTTAAAATTCTCTAATTCTGTTGAAATTTTCCTCCATTCTTATCAGTTGAATGTTCATTATCATTACTTTGAATTATTTATAAGGTAAATTACTTAACTCTGTTTCCTTAGGGTTCCCCCGACCCCCTCCCCTCTATCCTCCAGGGTTTTATCTTATTGTTTCATTTGGAATGTATTCCTTTGTCTTATCCTTTTGTTTGACATTCTGTGATTTTGTTTTCTTTCTATGAATTAGGCAGAACAACTTCCTTTCTTGGCCTTAAAGAAGTGGGCTTATGTAGCTTACCCCTGTGTAGACTGTGTATGGAATGGGTGCAACCTAGGGTTTCCCAGACCAAGCCATGTGGGAGTTTCCTTGGTTGAAGCTGGAGTGGTAAGGGCCAGGGAAGTCCTGAGGTATATCACACTGGAATTCCCTTGGGAGGACAACTAGAGTTAGGGTGGGTCAAGGACTGGGGTACACTGGGGTGGCCCTAGAAGGCTGGCTAGAGTATCTGGACATTTCTTCCTTCCACACTATCATAATGGAGGGGGAATGTAAAAATTGGTGCTCACAGATGCCTCTAACCCTGGAGAGTATTCTACCAGTTTCCCTCCCTATTGGTAGACACTCTTGGATTACTAAATGCATGTCCTTCATTTATAATCTCATTGCCCTTTAAACCACTGTTTGCTTTTCCACTGTGACCCAGGGCACACAAGTATTCACATGAGCCCTTCTGTGATATCCCTCCCTACTGCAGGTCACTGTGTTGGATATAGGGTTCCAGACTTTACTATATCTTTGTTTTTCCTATCCTTCTCTATGTGGCCCTTATATCATTTGTTGTGCAGTAGCTGTTCAATCGTTCACTTTTTATTCAAGGCGAATTGGTCTATATGTAGGTATAGGTTACTGCATTCATGGGAGGAGGTGAGTTCAAGGTCTTCCTACTCCACCATGTTGGACTGCCTCCTGGACATCTTTTTTTTTTTTTCCAATATATGAAGTTTATTGTCAAATTGGTTTCCATTAAACACCCAGTGCTCATTCCAAAAGATGCCCTCCTCAATACCCATCACCCACCCTCCCCTCCCTCCTACCCCCCATCAACCTTCAGTTTGTTCTCAGTTTTTAAGAGTATCTTATGCTTTGGTTCTCTCCCACTCTAACCTCCTTTTTTTCCCCCCTTCACCTCCCCCATGGGTTTCTGTTAAGTATCTCAGGATCCACATAAGAGTCAAAACATACGGTATCTGTCTTTCTCTGTATGGCTTATTTCACTTAACATAACACTCTCCAGTTCCATCCACGTTGCTACAAAGGGCCATATTTCATTCTTTCTCATTGCCATGTAGTACTCTGTTGTGTATATAAACCACAAGTTCTTTATCCATTCATCAGTTGATGGGCATTTAGGCTCTTTCCATCATTTGGCTATTGTTGAGAGTGCTGCTATAAACATTGGGGTACAAGTGCCCCTATGCATCTGTACTTCTGTATCCCTTGGGTAAATTCCTAGCAGTGCTATTGCTGGGTCATAGGGTAGGTCTATTTTTAATTTTTTGAGGAATCTCCACACTGTTCTCCAGAGCGGCTGCACCAGTTTGCATTCCCACCAACAGTGCAAGAGGGTTCCTGTTTCTCCACATCCTCGCCAGCATCTATAGTCTCCTGATTTGTTTATTTTAGTCACTCTGACTGGCATGAGGTGATATCTGAGTGTGGTTTTGATTTGTGTTTCCCTGATGAGGAGTGACGTTGAGCATCTTTTCATGCGCCTGTTGGCCATCCAGATATCTTCTTTAGAGAAGTGTCTATTCATGTTATCTGCCCATTTCTTCACTGGGTTATTTGTTTTTCGGGTGTGGAGTTTGGCAAATATCTTTTCCGATTCCGTTGGATGCCTTTTAGTTTTGTTGGTTGTTTCCTTTGCTGTGCAGAAGCATTTTGTCTTCATGAGGTCCCAATAGTTCATTTTTGCTTTTAATTCCCTTGCCTTGGGGGATGTGTCAAGTAAGAAATTGCTATGGCTGAGGTCAGAGAGGTCTTTTCCTGCTTTCTCCCCTAGGGTTTTGATGGCTTCCTGTTTCACATTCAGGTCCTTTATCCATTTTGAGTTTATTTTTGTGAAAGGTGTGAGAAATTGGTCTAGTTTCAATCTTCTGCATGTTGGTGTCCAGTTCTCACAGCACCATTTGTTAAAGAGACTGTCTTTTTTCCCTTGGATGTTCTTTCCTGCTTTGTCAAAGATTAGTTGGCCATATGTTTCTGGGTCTAGTTCTGGGGTTTCTATCCTATTCCATTCGTCTATGTGTCTGCTTTTGTGCCAATACCATGCTGTCTTGATGATGACAGCTTTGTACTAGAGGCTAAAGTCTGGGATTGTGATGCCTCCTGCTTTGGTCTTCTTCTTCAATATTACTTTGGCTATTCGGGGCCTTTTGTGGTTCCATATGAATTTTAGGATTGCTTGTTCTAGTTTCGAGAAGAATGCTGGTGCAGTTTTGATTGGGATTGCATTGAATGTGTAGATAGCTTTGGGTAGTATTGACATTTTGACAATATGTATTCTTCCAATCCATGAGCATGGGATATTTTTCCATTTCTTTATATCTTCTTCACTTTCCTTCATAAGATTTGTATAGTTTTCAGCATACACATCTTTTACATCCTTGGTTAGGTTTATTCCTAGGTATTTTATGCTTCTTGGTGCAATTGTGAATGGGATCAGTTTCTTTATTTGTCTTTCTGTTGCTTCATTGTTAGGGTATAAGAATGCAACTGATTTCTGTACATTGATTTTGTATCCTGCGACTTTGCTGAATTCATGTATCAGTTCTAGCAGACTTTTGGTGAGTCTATCGGGTTTTCCATGTATAATATCATGTCATCTGAAAAAGTGAAAGCTTGACTTCATCTTTGCCAATTTTGATGCCTTTGATTTCCTTTTGTTGTCTGATTGCTGATGCTAGCACTTCCAGCACTGTGTTAAACAACAGCAGTAAGAGTGGACATCCCTGTCGTGTTCCTGAACTCAGGGAAAAAGCTCTGCTTTTCCCCATTGAGGATGATGTTAGCTGTGGGCTTTTCATAAATGGCCTTTATGATCTTTAAGATTGTTCCTTCTATCCCGACTTTCTCGAGGGTTGTTATTAAGAAAGGTTGCTGAATTTTGTCAAATGCCTTTTCTGCATCGATGGACAGGATCATATGGTTCTTCTCTTTTCTTTTATTAATGTGATGTATCACGTTGATTGATTTGCAAATGTTGAACCAGCCCTGCATCCCAGGAATGAATCCCACTTGATCATGGTGAATAATTCTTTTTATATGCTGTTGAATTCGATTTGCTAGTATCTTATTGAGAATTTTTGCATCCGTATTCATCAGGGATATTGGCCTATAGTTCTCGTTTTTTACTGGGTCTCTGGTTTAGGAATCAAAGTAATACTGGCTTCATAGAATGAGTCTGGAAGTTTTCCTCCCTTTCTATTTTTTGGAATAGCTTGAGAAGGATAGGTTTTATCTCTGCTTTAAACGTCTGGTAGAACTCCCCTGGGAAGACATCTGGTCCTGGACTCTTCTTTGTTGGGAGATTTTTGATGACTGATTCAATTTCTTCGCTGGTTATGGGTCTGTCAAGCTTTCTATTTCCTCCTGATTGAGTTTGGAAGAGTGTGGGTGTTTAGGAATTTGTCCATTTCTTCCAGGTTGTCCAGTTTGTTGGCATATAATTTTTCATAGTATTCCCTGATAATTGCTTGTATCTCTGAGGGATTGGTTGTAATAATTCCATTTTCATTCATGATTTTATCTATTTGGGTCATTTCCCTTTTCTTTTTGAGAAGCCTGGCTAGAGGTTTATCAATTTTGTTTATTTTTTCAAAAAACCAACTCTTGGTTTCATTGATCTGCTCTACAGTTTTTTTTAGATTCTATATTGTTTATTTCTGCTCTGATCTTTATTATTTCTCTTCTTCTGCTGGGTTTAGGCTGTTTTTGTTGTTCTGCTTCTATTTCCTTTAGGTGCTGTTAGATTTTGTATTTGGGATTTTTCTTGTTTCTTGAGATAGGCTTGGATTGCAATGTATTTTCCTCTCAGAACTGCCTTCGCTGCATCCCAAAGCGTTTGGGTTGTTGTATTTTCATTTTCGTTTGTTTCCATATATTTTTAAATTTGTTTTCTAATTGCCTGGTTGACCCAATCGTTCTTTAGTAGGGTGTTCTTTAACCTCCATGCTTTTGGAGGTTTTCCCGACATTTTCCTGTGGTTGATTTCAAGCTTCATAGCATTGTGGTCTGAAAGTATGCATGGTATGATTTCAATTCTTGTATACTTATGAAGGGCTGTTTTGTGACCCAGTATGTGATCTATCTTGGAGAATGTTCCATGTGCACTCAAGAAGAAAGTATATTCTGTTACTTTGGGATGCAGAGTTCTAAATATATCTGTCAAGTCCATCTGATCCAATGTGTCATTCAGGGCCCTTGTTTCTTTATTGACCATGTGTCTAGATGATCTATCCATTTCTGTAACTGGAGTGTTAAGTTCCCCTACAATTACCACATTCTTATCAATAAGGTTGCTTATGTTTTCAATTGTTTTATATATTTTGGGGCTCCTGTATTCGGTGCATAGACATTATAATTGTTAGCTCTTCCTGATGGATAGACCCTGCGATTATTATATAATGCTCTTCTTCATCTCTTGTTACAGCCTTTAATTGAAAGTCTAGTTTGTCTGATATAAGTATGGCTACTCCAGCTTTCTTTTAACTTCCAGTGGCATGATAGAGAGTTCTCCATCCCCTCACTCTCAATCTGAAGGTGTCCTCAGGTCTAAAATGAGTCTCTTGTAGACAGCAAATAGATGGGTCTTGTTCTTTTATCCATTCTGATACCTTATGTCTTTTAGTTGGTGCATTTAGTCCATTCATGTACAGTGTTATTATAGAAAGATATGGGTTTAGAGTCCTTGTGATGTCTGTAGGTTTCATGCTTGTAGTGATGTCTCTGGTACTTTGTCTCACAGGATCCCCCTTAGGATCTCTTGTAGGGATGGTTTAGTGGTGATGAATTCCTTCAGTTTTTGTTTGGGAAGACCTTTATCTCTCCTTCTATTCTGAATGACAGACTTGCTGGATAAAGGATTCTTGGCTGCATATTTTTTTCTGTTCATCACATTGAAGATCTCCTGCCATTCTTGTCTAGCCTGCCAACTGTTAGTAGAGAGATCGGTCACGAGTCTTATAGGTCTCCCTTTATATGTTAGAGCACGTTTATCTCTAGCTGCTGTCAGAATTTTCTCTTTATCCTTGTATTTTGCCAGTTTCACTATGATATGTCGTGCAGAAGATCGATTCAAGTTACGTCTGAAGGGAGTTCTCTGTGCCTCTTGGATTTCAATGCCTTTTTCCTTCCCCAGATCAGGGAAGTTTTCAGCTATTATTTCTCCAAGTACACCTTCAGTACCTTTCCCTCTCTTTTCCTCCTCTGGAATACTAATTATGTGTAGATTATTTCTCTTTAGTGCATCACTTAGTTCTCCAAATTTCCCCTCATACTCTTTGATTTTTTTTATGTCTTTTTTTCTCAGCTTCTTCTTTTTCCATAATTTTATCTTCTAGTTCACCTATTCTCTCCTCTGCCTCTTTAATGCGAGCCGTGGTTGTCTCCATTTTATTTTGCAGCTCATTGATAGCATTTTTTAGCTCCTCCTGGCTGTTCCTTAGTCCCTTGATATCTGTAGCAATAGATTCTCTGCTGTCCTTTATACTGTTTTCAAGCCCAGCGATTAATTTTATAACTATTATTCTAAATTCACTTTCTGTTATATTGTTTAAATCGTTTTTGATCAGTTCGTTAGCTGTTGTTATTTCCTGGACGTTTTTCTGAGGGGAATTCTTCTGTTTCATCATTTTGGATAGTCCCTGGAGTGGTGCGGGACTTCGGGGCACTTCCCCTGTGCTGTCTTGAATAACTTGCATTGGTGGGCGGGGCTGCAGTCAGACCTGATGTCAGCCCCCAGCCCACTGTTGGGGCCATAGTCAGACTGGTGTGTACCTTCTCTTCCCCTCTTCTAGGGACAGGATTCACTGTGAGGTGGCATGGCCCATCTGGGCTCCTTGCACACTGCCAGCATTGTGGTGCTGGGGATCTGGGGTATTAGCTGGGGTGGATGGGCAAGGTGCACAGGGGTGGAAGGGGCAGGCTCAGCTCACTTTTCCTTTGGAGATCCACTTCGGGAGGGGCCCTGTGGCACCAGGAGGGAGTCAGACCCACCTGAAGGATGGATCCGCAGAAGCACAGATTGGGTGTTTGCGAGGTGCAAGCAAGTTCCCTGGCAGGAACTGGTTCCCTTTGGGATTTGGCTCGGGGATAGGCAAGGGAAATGGTGCTGGTAAGCACCTTTGTTCCCCGCCAAGCTGTGCTCTGTCTTCTGGGGCTCAACAACTCTCCCTCCTGTTGTCCTCCAGCCCTCCAATTCTCCGAGAAGATCCATTAGCTTATAACCTTCCAGATGTCAAGTCCTGGTTGCTGTCAGAACACACTCCATCTGGCCCCTCCGCGTTTGTAAGCCAGACTCTGCTTGGGGGCTCTGCTTGGCCGGCGGGCTGCCCCTCCACCCCGGCTCCCTTCTGCCAGTCTGTGTAGCGCGCATCAGCTCGCTGCCCTTCCTACCCTCTTCCGTGGGTCTCTTGTCTGCACTTGGCTCCGGAGACTCCATTCTGCTAGTCTTCTGGTGGTTTTCTGGGTTATTTAGGCAGGTGTAGGTGGAATCTAAGTGATCAGCAGGACGCGCGGTGAGCCCAGCATCCTCCTACGCCGCCATCTTCCCAGGATCCTGCATCTTTTTATTTTTAAATGCACTCCCAGTGATGGTGATGGTAGTGGGCATTGATATCTGTACAATCTCAGCAGCTGTAACTTTGAAAGGAAACATTTCCATTGTCTTATCTGTCAGATGTGGTAACTGACTGGGCCTCTGAATGCATTGGCTAGATGGTTTGGTGTCATGAAGACTTAGTCAATAACTTATAAAATCTACTTTCACATATAATATAACTGTGCAATTCTTTCTATGATGGCTGCTTTCACTTTCAGAAAATCAAGACATACAACACCAATTTTATTTAAACTCATGGAATGCTTCCTGCTCATGAGTTTGTCTTTTGGAATTTTTTGTTTCATTTTCAGTAATGAGGTTGGGGCTCTGAAGTATGGTTTTCTTTAAGATCCATCATGACCTGTTTTTCCAAGGATCCATAATGATGTGGTGCTTACATTTCATAAAAAGCCCATACTGGAGATGAAAACATATGCTGCTCTGCTTTCTGGTAATCCATTTGGAGGGTATTTATGAAAGTGTCAGGGAGATAGGTAAAGTGTCCTTAACCATATTTAAATTTTCCAGGAGAATCCATTGGCAAAATGGCTTCCAGTAATTTAAAGTAATTTAATATACTGTAAGCAAAATCCCCTTTTCCCATTTGTTTCCTTAAGTGAGAGAAATATCACCCAAAGATTGCATTAATGTGACTGTTAAAAAGCTTCCATATATCCCCAGAAGGAACAAAGGCTACTGATGGATTTTAACCTTGGTCCAGGGAATGCATTCGGCTTTCAGGTGTTTCAAAAAGTGTAGATGGATCCCAAGGACCTAAAACCTGTCTACTCCAGGGTCCCTTAATTCCAGGCTGAGCAGCAGGTAAATGGTCAAAACTAGCAAAGGATGGGTGGAGATGCTTCTGGTGACAACTGAAAATCAGTTCTTTAGTGGAAGAGAAGACTCAGGAGTCAGTTAGTGTAGCTTTGGGTCCTGGTACAACACATATTGAGCATGTGCCCTTGGGAAAGCTATCTACCTTGTTGTGCATCCACTTCCTTATCTGTAAAATGTGCATGATGATAATCATATCTGCTTTTGTAAGGCTGTTGTGTGCATTCCATGCAAATGTACATCAGGCTGCATATCCTGTAACAGTCAGCTGTCACTTTTCTTATTATGTCTGGAGCTGTAGGCCCTCTTGCCATTTCCCAGTGAACCCCACAGGTATTCAGCTGTGATGCTTTTACAATGTACAAATAAGTTGCTGATTTATTCATTTTCTATTTACACATGGGTGGTTTTTATAATAGGACGAAAAGGCTAGTTTACTTAGTGTAGAAATTTTAAAAAGTTCCTGGAGTGGGAAGGCTGGGGTGGACGTTTCATGGAGTATCTGAAAAGATGTATGTGATTTGGATAGATGTGTTATAGTGGAAGCTTAATGGACAGAAGCCTCTCTAGCCAAACTACTCATCCCACCAGCTTGCCTGAGGATACAGTATTCCACCATTGTGACGTACAGATTAGCTAAAAGCATTGCTGTGATAGGAGGCAGTCATCCTGATTAACCAAGTACCACCTAGCAGAATCCTGGGAGAATGTATTCGTGGATGTGTTTTGTGGGGAAGAAGCACAGAGACATGAGTGTTGCTGAATTTAATAAAGCCCAGTGAACTGGGTAGGGCATTGAGGGCTGTGCCATGACATGGTCACCATTGCAGCACCACAGCCCACATACTTGGCTTGCAGCAGGTGCCCAGCAATCTCTGACTACAAGGTAGGGTTCCTTCACTCATCCTTTCATCATTGCTAAGGGCTCAAGGACTCCTTTTCCTCTACTCCTGACACTTCTTTGTCCTAAATATCTTTTAAGTCTCAGCTTATTCAAAGCTTTGCCCCTCTTTTAAGATAATTAAAATCCAAATGCCTTGAAACTGGATATGTATTGCATTGGCCATCATTCTGTTCTCTGAGACCCCCAAGCTTCACATTTTCCCCCTCTTGCTCAACTCTGTAAGCACTTAAATTTCTTGCCTTGGGAAGATATGATTTTCTTCAGGGCATCTTCTCTGTTGCCCCAAAGAGTCATGTATTTCTCTGTACTTCTGTGGCCAATATTTTTTCTATTTTATTGGAAATAAGTATAGACTCAGAGATATTACAAAAATAGTACAGAGGGATACTTATCACTCAGCTGACCCCAATGGTAATATTTTATATAACTATAGAACATTCTCAAATCTGAGACATTGACATTAGCACTACATAATTAACTATTAGGCTGTAGGTTTTACTTGGATTTCACAGTTCTCGAGTACACTAGTTTGCATGTATGTTTCTGTGCATAGTTCAATACACAGATTGATTTTATCAATCAAATAAAGATTCTCTCCTTGAACACATTCTAGCCAGGTTTTTCTGAGTTCTTTTCAACTAGGCCCCTTTGGACATGTCCTCAAGAACCCAGTTTTTTTTTTTTTTAATTTTTAAAAATGCTTTTATTTTTATTTTTGAGAGAGACAGAGCACAGGCAAAAGAGGGGCAGAGAAGGAGAGGGAGACACAGAATCAGAAGCAGGATCCAGGCTCTGAGCTGTCAGCACAGAGTCCGATATGGGGCTCAAACTCATGAACTGCGAGATCATGACCTGAGCCCAAGTTGGACGCTTAACTGACTGAGCTACCCAGGTACCCCAGTCAAGAGCCCATTAAAATATATATATATACATATATATATATATATATATATATATATATATATATTTGTTTGTTTGCTTATTTATTTATTTAATATGAAATTTATTGTCAAATTGGTTTCCATACAACACCCAGTACTCATCCCAACAGGTGCCCTCCTCAATACCCATCACCCACCCTCTCCACCTTCCCACCCCCCATCAACCCTCAGTTTGTTCTCAGTTTTTAAGAGCCTCTTATGTTGTGGCTCCCTCCCTCTTTTTTTTTTCCTTCCCCCCCCCACCCATGGTCTTCTGTTAAGTTTCTCAGGATCCACATAAGAGTGAAAACATATGGTATCTGTCTTTCTCTGTATGAATTATTTCAGTTAGCATAACACTCTCCAGTTCCACCCACATTGCTACAAAAGGCCATATTTCATTATTTCTCATTGCCAAGTAGTATTCCATTGTGTACGTAAACCATAATTTCTTTATCCATTCATCAGTTGATGGACATTTAGGCTTCAAGAGACCATTTTTAACAAGAATCCTGATAAATTAGTTTGGCTGGAATCCCCCACCCTCCATATCTGATCACCTTGATATCTGACCAAATTCTTTGTCTCCACTACCCCCCTGGTCTGACTTCAGCAAGAATTCCCCCTTACTCATAACATTTCCTCTTATAAATTTTCCATCCACTGACCCTCCCCATTCCCTGACCCTGCTCTTTGGCTATAAATTCCTACTTTCCTTGTTAGATTTGGAGTTCAATCCAACCTCTCTCCCCTATAACAAAATGTTATTTTAGTAGACCCTGTATCTATCACAATGGTCCCCCTGAATAAAATCTGCCTTACCATTTAAACAAGTATCAAGAATGAATAATTCTTTCTTCAACAATCAAGATACAGAACTTTCTCTCACCACCAAGAACTCTCTCACCACACTTAATTTCCTGTTTATTTGTCTGACTCCCACAGGTTATCACCTGCTTCAGGGCAGGGTTTTGTTTACCCAGGACTTTCATATGAAACAGAGTAAGTACTCAGAAAATACAAGTTGAATAATGGGTAAATGAATACAGAGTCTTTTCGTTCTAGAATGACTGCTGTGTATCCAGCCTTATACTGTGAGGGCCTTAGGGACATCAAGACATGGTGTCTTGCTGCCCTAATATCTGCTGTCTGCTAAGGTCCTAGACAAGGAAGCCAACACAGGCAAGAAAGACTCTACACTTCCAAACCTAGAAATTCCAGTGGCAAACAATTGGGTCTGAAGCCTATAATTTAGGATAAGCCATTTTTTGTCCCTTTGTTTGGTTTTAAGAAAACTATTTTGGGTAACTTTTATGGCTCAGTCTCCTAAATTCCATATTGGGTCCCAGTAAGGATTCCTGAGGTTCTCAATGGACTGAGTAAGTTATTGCTGCCTCTCAGTGCCTGACTTAAAACCTGCGCTACTTAGCACTGAAGGAAGCTGGTGATGAAAAGACACTAGACAGGTAGCTGTTCAAGTAGTCATACAGGGTCATTTTTAAAGAACTATCTGTGCCTACCATGATTATACAGAATAGAGAAGCTCCTCTTTGTCACCATCTCCACCTCCATATTTTCAAGGTATCTTTGGATTTTATCCCTCCTGGATACATAGAAAAGTTAAAGAAATGGACCCAAGAGGAACATTTTCTTAAGGCTTTTGTTTTGTTATTTTTAATTATTTTCTTCTGCTTTTGTTTATTTGTTTGCAAACTTGTATAGTTGTTTGGAAAAACTTTATGAGCACAGATCATGTAAGCAAGATTAATTTTGTCCAATAATCAAATCTACTCCTGTGACAAAAAGAATTAGCTGAAGTTTAAAAGTGTTTGGTGAATAAAATTAATTGCCTCTATTAAATAAAATGCATTCTGTCCAATACATATAGGTATTCTGTCAACAAGACAAATGGACTCAGTAGTATAAGTATCTCTGTGGATGAAATGCATAATAATGTAATTACTTTGCCAACAAAATGCTAACTTGCTTTAATCATTCTGTTCACAACATAATGTAAAGTGATTTAGTGGTAAAATGAATCCACTTACAAATTGTTTTATGGTCATAATGCAGCCCTTTGGTGGAATGTGAATTTATGATAATAATTTTATGGGCACATGATTTTCCAATTAAAATGTCTTTTCACAGATAAAATGGGAGTGTTACAAATGGCTCCCAATAACCGTATGCCAAGTAACAGGAAGAAAGGGCTGTCACCTACATTAACCAAAGCCTCAATCCAAAAGGCTTGAAAGCTCAAAAGGTGATTTACTTTAATCTAATTTGTAATTTCATTCTCTCCCATTGAGAAGTATTTGCTTCCTGCCTTTACTGACCCAATAACAAAAATTAGATCCAGTAACAAGCCCACCAATCACTGGCTGCCATGGTTCTTTCCTGGGCCTTAATTGACTATGCCATATTGTTCATTAATAAGCACTTAGAACTAGAGCAGTTCTTTCTGCTATCTAACATGGGCCCCATTATCTTCAGTACAATAATTAATGCACCCATTAAAATGGAATAAATCAGTATAATATAGTGGTTTTTAATTTGAAGGTTGTGATGGAGGGAAAAATGTTTCTATCTGGGATAATTGTCATAATTTCTTTTTAGTAAGATACAATACCCCTCAATTGCTGTCCAGTTGGGACTTGATTGCCTCTTCAGGCTTAGGTTCTTGGAAATGGCCCCTTCCACAATGAGTTATCCTTGTTGGAGAGAAGAGAAATGTGCTCCAGCATCCTTGTTTGTTTTCTCCATAGCAGGTAACACAGCTGATAAACTCTGGATGCTTGTCTAACATTGTTCTATGAAGAGAGGTGGGAGGCAGTCCCTAACACGCTTCCCTAGCTTGGTCACTGTTTGCATAGTGGTATATGCTTCCCTCCTCAAGCAAGGCAGCTTAATTTCTGTTCTGTTGAGAGTCTCACATTCTTTCAGATATTCTTTTCTGGAGGCCAACTCACTGGAAATGAAGCAAATGTGTTTTAAGGCTGTGAAGAGGAGAGAGTCAGAGATGTTGGGTGGTTCTGTGGAGAGAGAGCAGAATTAGTGGTGAGAACAGAAGTGGCGGGGAACAAAGCTGGTATGGAAGTTGGTTCTGCTGCTCCTTGGCTGGGTTAATTTGAGTAGGTCACTCTACCATTCTGAGCTTCTCTGTCTGCATCTATAGAATAAGGATAAGGTACTGCTTACTTTAGATTACACAAATGGTTAAATGAGATAATGTACAAAAGTGCTCACATATAGTACACAGCAAACAACAGCTATTATTGTCACTGCAGTCCCAACCACACAGCTAGGCCCTGGAAGGTGGGGCAACAAGAATATATATATATATATATATATATATATATATATATATATATGTATAATGTACAGCCCTCCCTTTAAGAAGAGGAGATAATTGATGATAATGGAATGAACAATTCAGATGTATTTCTCCCCTTCTGTTTCGTGTTGAATCTCAATGTCCTGCTCTATTTGCCTCCAGTGTTTTGGGAGACTCACTGGGATTTCTGACACTACACACATTGCCTTCTCTTCTGTCTGGGCAGTCAGAGCCCTTGAAGGTGCTGCTCTCCACCTATAGCACTACATATACTTGCAGGAAGAATGCTGGGGCATTGCTCAAGGCATTGCTGCCTTGGGCTTTTGAAGTCCCAGTCTTGTTTCCTCCCACAGATAAAGGGAACAAACCTTTCTTCACCATTCTAGTTCACAGTTTGTTCAATCCAAGATCAGAGGCAAGGCTGCCTTGGGACTCAGAAAACTACCCTGAAGACAGCCTCTTTAGCCTCTGACTAAAGCCTCCCTTTGCATGACTTAGGCCTGGCTCTGGACCTGGGTGGGGACAGGCAGCAGCAATTCCCTTGTTTTCTAGTAAAACAATTTTTTGGAGGGGATCACTCTTGTTCTTTCAGCCCAATGAGTCAGTCTTTCTGGCTACAGTGATTCAGTACAGCATGGAGACATGATTAGTGTGTCCACTTCCAGGTGATGGCTAGATAATTCATGGTCAGCTTGCTGTGCTGGTTGAGATCTGGGATCCCCCATAGCTAAAGCTTTGCTCTGCCTTGTCCATATTGTGTGCCCAGTGCTACCACAGGACTAAGGCAGATGCTTGGGGCAGATACTGCATCAACCTGTAAACAAGTTCATTGGTAAAAGCTTTTAAAAGGATGAGCAAAGAGTAGCAGTAAATGTCTTTCCCTTCACCGCCCTGTGGCCTGGTTCATTAGGATTGGCCCCATGATCCTTTCAATAGCTGATGTTATCAGATCTGCAGTCACCCCTCCCATCCCCCACCCCCCACCCCAAAGAATAGGTACAGGTAGGAGGGCAGCAGTGGATAGGAAGCTAATCAGACTCAGGGAAAGCTGTTACATGTATGATCTTATTTAATTGTCACAACAAGCCAGTGAGATAATCACTGTTATCATCTTTATTTTGAAGATGAAGAAACAAAAACACAGAGAGGTTAAGTAGCCTGCCCAAGATGTATAGTTAGTGAGCATCAGAACCCAGGTTGGGATGAATTCCAAGTCTGTTCTCTCTTCAAATATGCTGCATTTGACAAAATATTCTCAAATTGAAGATCAACTCTTTACTTTCTCATTCCTTCTTTAATCATTTCTTTAGGCAACTGCCACTTACCAGAGATGATGCTTACAAAGATGATCAGGACACAATCTGGTACTTGAGAAGTTCAAAGGCAGCAGGAAGATGGTGGGGGCACTCAGAGAAATAGGTAATTTTAATATAGAATATCTTTGGGACCTTACTTCTGCTAAGGAAGATGAGTTTTCAAAACTAAATAGAAGAAAAATACAGTACTTGTCAAGGAATCATATTATAAAACATGATCATCAACTGTTAATTTCTTTTCAGTTGATTTGAAACAATGGAATTCTTCAGCATTTTAGCAAATACTTAATTGTGTCAAAATTCAGAATCTCTGAAAGTTGGTAAAAACAAGCTTTTAGAAAATTGGAGAGTCATTACAATGGCATGAGTCTTGTGAGCCTCTCATTGTCAAGACATCTTCTCTGGGCCCTGGTTGAGTGGAACCATTAAGAGACAGGAGAAGTGACCAGTGGGACCTAATAAAGCCTCCAGAGCCAGGCCTCCTCTGTTCATATTTGGGTTACTCTGGCAAAAATTCCTCTGGGGATGTATAAAACTTTTAATGTATTTTTTGTTTGAGAGCAAAGAGATATAAACTTTTAGTGTATTAATATGCATACACACATAATACTTCTAATTTTTTTTGAAATTGGATAGTTTTTTGGGGGGATTACCTTGGCCTTTGTTGATTTACAGGTACAATTTCAGCAAATGTGAAAAAAATGTACAAATACAGAAGGAGAATGGGAAGCCATTTTCCTATTAAACTGAGAAAATGGAATAAATAGGTTAAAAAACCTGAGGTCCTGTCTCTGAAAAGTCATTTCAAGTTCCACTCAGCTCAACAGAGAATGCTGCACAATTCAGTTCTGAGCTTCTGTGAAAGGTAGGCATAGGAATTTGGCTGTCAAACAAACTTGTGTACATGATTCAGACTGAAAAGTTGACCAGCTTTACAGAATTGATTATAAAACCAATCGGCAGGACAAGAGAGGCAGTGAGAGTCTGGTGCAGGGCAGGCTTCGTTACAGTGCAGCGTGGCCCTATTCTGCAGCAAATGCTTCTCTTTGTCTTGATTTACTATTTTTTTTTTCATGTTTATTTATTTTTGAGAGAGAGAGACAGAGCATGAGCAGGGGAGAGGCAGAGAGAGGGAGACACAGAATCCCAAGCAGGCCCCAGGCTCCAAGCTGTTAGCACAGAGCCCGACATGGGGCTCGAACTCACGAACTGTGAGATCATGACCTGAGCTGAAGTCGGACACTCAACCAAATGAGCCACCCAGGCGCCCCTTGATTTACTATTTTTGACAGTCAGCACTTAACTTGGGAAAAAATAACATAGAAAAAAACACCCAGTGTGTATGGCTTCTCTGCTTGCAAGAGGCCAGCCTCCTCTAGGCAGGGCCAAGCGTATGAAAGGCCAATTTAATTTGGGTACTTTCAAAGACTGGTTTGAAGCACACACACACACACACACACACACACACAAAATCCTGCTTTTATGTGTTTTTTTTCTACTAATAAGGAGATGGTCAGTAGCTTAAAGTCCAAGTTTTCTTCTGTTTCTGTTTTTGATTGATAGGTTAAATATGTGTAATTAATTTTGTTGTTTCAGCCTCATGATGACATAATCCTGGTAAAGAAGTTTTTTCTTTTATGGTGTTTTCATTAATTTGCTCCAATTAACTTTATTTATCCAGCTTGGTGATATCTGAGTTTTCATCATACACTTCAGTGGTAAAGCCTTTTGAACATGCCCCTCACCCCATATATCAATATTTATTCTTAAATTATAAGTTTGTACTATCTTTAGCTAATATCTCAGGACACAACTGGTCCTTAGGGTGAGGCTTATCATTAATGACAATACATACAAAATATTTTGATTATTTTGTTTGTTTTTGTAGACTTTTCGACCAATCTAATTAGGTAATCATGATTTCAACCTTATAATGTGGCTGACAAACTCAGACTAGGAGATGGAGTTCTATCATCCCATTTTCTTGTTGTTTTTCTGTGCTCATATCATTCGTAATATCTTCATTTTGTAGTTTGTGAGAAACTTGTTAAGCTTTCTGTTCATTGGTGAATGTTTGGTTAAGACAAGATATTACTATCCACAAATCCACTAACCAAGGACAGCTAAGCTGCAGAAGGAATGTTTACTTTTGATCCGTGAAACTCCGCACTCCCCTCAAGGTAGTTCATGGACCACATGGAACATATTTCAACCTGACAAACAATCAGGGAAAGGGATTCAGGGACAATCAGGCATTAAATATTTGTAAACTATTTTTTAAGCATTTCTAATGTTCTCCTTTTGTGCTTCAATAGATTGTCCTGTAAATCCTTGAAGGTGTATGCAACCCCATTTAAGATATTATCTGACTCCTGTAGACTTTGTGGATCTAAGGAGACACAGAACACATTGCAGAGGCTTAAGGACCTCATCTTGGACAGGGGAATCTCTGGGACTAGCAGGGGTTGGGCCTTGAAGTGACCAAATTCTTGATGTAAAGGTGGCTTCAGAAATTTGCAGTATGACAAAGTGTCAAAGGCAAGCTTCACTTGCATCACAACTTTGATGGTATTCTATCCCTTATCTTATGAATTAAGTATTCTTTCTTCTGCCTGATGTTTTGACCTTTGACTTGGTTTTGAATTTGATGGATTTTGTAGTACTGTGTGTCCTACACATAGGAAGCATCCATGTAGGTTGAATAATAACATTTAATGTCACTTTATATTCCTTGGTTGTCTTTAAATTTAACAATAAAGACCTTAATGGTGTTTTTCTCTCTTTAAAATCCTATGCCTTTTTGGGGTGCCTGGGTGGCTCAGTTGGTTACAGTCCAACTCTTGATTCTGGCCCTGGTCATGATCTCACAGTAGTGAGATCAAGCCCTGAGTCAGGCTCTGTGCTGAGCATGGAGCCTCCTTGAGATTGTCTCTTTCTCTCCCCCCCCTCCCTTTGCCCCCACCCCTTCCGTGCATGCACCCTCTCTCTCAAAATAAATAAACTTAAAAAAAAGAAGGGGGAAAAAGACGAAATAAATGAAAGATCATGAGACCCACATGTTTAATGGGAGTGAGACTATTTTTTCTTACCATACTGAACATGTGGGAATAGTCTTTAATTGCGCAAACTGTGTCTATGTTGAAATAACATATGTAATCACTTTACCTATTTACATTATATTTTTTGTAGGAATTTGAATGTTCAAACCCTGTTTTAATAGAATAGTGAATGAAAAAAAAGTAAAAATATCTAAACTATTTCTCACTGCTCTTAAGCTTTCCCATAACTTTCTGAGCTTTAAGAAAGCTTGGATAGAAATGCAGGCTACAGTTTGAAATTCAGTCAGAATCTCTTTTTGTAGAACTCATACCAAGGCAAGTTTTCTGTAGCATCTGAACAAATACTTACTGAGAGAATGACCTTAGCAGTCACTAGAGTTTCAGGGCAGAGAATGTTTCTTCATGTCTGTTGTGCTTAAATATGTCATGGTAGATGTATGAGCCTTTAGAATCACAGTCTTGCCTTATTTTCTGATCAGTGAATTAGATGGTGAGCTGTTTGAAGCCCTCTGGAATATATCATTTATTACAGCCTGGGACTAGATTTTGTGAGCTATAGAGAAAGAAAAAAATAATAAAAAGAAGATATAGCTGTATTTTGGGATAAATATATGTACCACTTTTCACTCTATTTTCCTAAAGGCAATTAAATGATTTGAAACTAGCTAAAATAAGTGTCTGATTTAGAGATGCAGTCTTAAACTGCAGAGCATGGCCTCAAATACATATTAATGATTACAACAATTAAACCAGAACTGCAACCACCCTGTTGTGATTCAGAGATTCTACTTCTTTTACTTCTGCTGCCTGACTTGCTCTTTTTCCCTTTTCATTGTATTTATCAAGTGTCTGCTTGTATTTGGGCATTTAGGTGACTGTGTGTATATCTGGAAACCCTTATTAATGGTTTCTTTTTCTTTGGTGCCTTCACTGGTTATTTGTTTCCCAGACCAGGTAGGCCTACTTCCAATAGGTCAGAGGGTGAAACATTAAGTTGCATCTAAACTCAGTAAACAAGTGCTGAGATAGGTTGATCATGTTTGCTGTGGGTCAAGGAGTGGCCACTTGTGTACTACACATTTGCCATTTCTGCTACAGATAGAGGTGGCACACTTTGAGCAGCATCTGATACTTAATAGTGTTATGTTTAGCTAGGATACTACTGGTGCACAACATGTGTGTATTTAAGGAAATTAACTGTCAGCATTTAAACATCACAAAATTTTACATTAAAAAAAATCTAGGTCACCTGGATGGCTTAGTTGGCTAAGTGTCTGATTCTTAGTTTGGCTCAGGTCATGATCTCATAGTTCATGAGTTTGAGTCTTGCATTGGGCTCTGCAGAGACTGCTTGAGATTCTCTCTCTTTTTCTCTCTCTCCTTCTCTCTGCCCCTCCTCTACTTGTTCTCTCTCAACATAAAAAAAAATTAGATTTCGGAGGAAATTTTAGAAGATCTAGAGAGTTTGAGTCCACATGGTCTAGTGGCAAAAATTGTCAAGGTTAAGGAATAGCTGTGCCTTCCCAGTTTACCTCAGTGCTCTCTGCTTCATATGATTTTCTCACATCTGTATCTGCTGATTCTCTGTGAGCATCTGAGCTTGTGAATACAGATCCATACTAATGCAAAAATTATTTCTCATGTGTTTACCCTCCTCCCAGAAAAGGCAGTGTGGCCCAGCTAAGATGACACTGATCTTGGAAACAAAATGTTTAATTTCACATTTAAGTTTGGTGTAACTTTCGGAAATTCACCGAAACTCTCAATTCCTCAGACATTTTAGTTGTAAAATGAAAAGAGTCATCCTGTAGACAGTTGTTTGGAAATCAAATGAGATGATGCATTACAATGCATTACAATTGCACTATAGTACAATGCACTATACTATACAATATATAGGGTCACAGATCAGTAATGATAACATTAAAAGCCACAACAATAAAAATAGTGAAGAAGGCCTAAATTGTTTTCATAATTGCCTGCAATAAGAAGCGCTTTTTTTTTTTAATTTGGCCCCAAGAATAGAAGGAAGATAGAAAATGAGCAGAAGGTATAAAAGTTTTTAAAGGAACTTGTATTTTTTTGAAACAGGAACACAGTGGAGGGTTTGTACTTTTGCCATTAATAAGCCTAAGGAGCCAATAAGCAGAGGCAGCTGAGGTAGGAGACCCTCCCTGGGTCTGATGTGAACTTTTGTCATTGCAATGTATTCACAGCATTCTGGCTGGCTGGTAGGCAGTCTGTCAATCCAACAAGCCTTGGTTATTGGGCAGTTTATTATTAAGGCAAATAAGGAGAGTACATATAGTTTCAGGACATGTATGAAATTACATAGACCCTAAAAGAAATTTGACTCTGGTTGAGTGTGAATGTTAGCATTCAAAGAAATGGATGGCATTGATATTGGTTTCATTTGCTCTATTAAAAACAAATGATTTGAAATTGTTTTTGTAAGAAAAAAATGATTGAATATGGACAATTTCATGTTTTCAACTTAGCACTTTAGGCTGCTATAAAAGAATACCATAGAGTGGGTATCTTTTAAAGAATAGAAGTTTATTTTTTTACATTTTAGAGCCTGGCAGATTTGGTGTCTGGTGAGAGTCCACTTCCTATTTCAAAGCAGCCATCTTATTGCTGTGTCTCCATATGGTGGAAAGTGTCAGGGATCTCTCTGGGGTCTCTTTTATAAGAGTACTAGTCCCGGGGCGCCTGGGTTTGTGTCGGTTAAGCATCCGACTTCAGCTCAGGTCATGATCTCGCAGTTAGTGAGTTCGAGCCCCGCATCGGGCTCTGTGCTGAGAGCTCAGAACCTAGAGCCTGCTTTCGATTCTGTGTGTCTCTCTCTGCTCCGCCCCCGCTCATGCTCGCGCTCTCTCTCTCTCTCTCTCTCTCTCAGAAATAAACATTAAAGGAAATTAAAAAAAAAAAGTACTAGTCCCATTCATGAAAGCTCTACCCTCATGACCTAATCACCTCCCAAAGATCCTATCTCTTAATCCCATCTCTTTGGGAATTAAGGTTCTAACATATGAATTTGGGGGGAAGAGTGACCTAGGAAGAAATAAGTCTGAATTAGATCTGGTCTCTGCCCTCTAGATGCTCTCAGAAACAATCCTGCTCAAGGCCAGCCATGATAAGGCCCATAACCAAGCAGTGGCAGAGAAGTTAATCTTGTCTGGGATAAACTGGGAAAGTCTGTTGGAGGAAGTAAACTATGAACTGGGACTTAAAAGCAGATCAGGAGTGTGGGATAGAACTAGGTGATGGTGATGGAGAACATGTTTCTCCTTTAAATCTTATTATTAAATGCTAAATACATTCATTTCTGGTGTTTGGCTTGGGAATGCCTAAATCCACAGGGCCTGGGAACATGTGAAAGAAAATAGAAACAGTTTCAGTCAACTATCCTAGATGTTAAGTCTGTGTGGGAGAACATCTTTATGTTTGTCAACATATGGATATTAATATTAAAGTAAAAATTGTGGTGGACTATAGTGACCAGGAAGGGGATACAGACTGACTGAGAAATAAATCATATTCTTCTATCAATTAAAGAGAGAAATATATAGAAAACTGTCTCTATATAGTTATACTATAGTATAGTATAAACTATACTCAGTATAAACTATACTAGAGTATAGTATAAACAAATTTACATTTCCATTTGCTTCCCTTTCCCCCCAACATTTAATCTTTAGGATCTGGCAGCATAAAAGGGAACTTAGCTTTGTTTTTGTCTTACTGTTTGAGATGTGGCTATGACTTAACTTTTTCATTTTGATTATAAGTAAAAATGACTCATGTTCATTTCCATTTTAGCAGCCAGGAATCACTTTGATAGTATCTTCATTTTTTTGTATCATTTTCCACCAGGGGTTGTTACCAGAACTCTAGCAAGAATGGTAATTTGTTAGAGCATGAGAAAATGTCTATAAATCCTTAAGGACTTGTCATATTAGAAAGAATTTAACTGCGTGATATAGGCAAAAAGTTGTAGAATCAATGCTAAGAATAAATAAGAAACAATGGGTGGTCTAAATTAATATCGACATTGCACAATGCCAGCTATCTCTACCTAATTATACCTGGCCTAACCCTGGAGGGATGCCAAAGATCACTTATATTGTGTCAAGAGAAGAATTTGAAGAGCATCAATTTTGAATATATTATATATTAGTTTCTTTTGTGTATGTAGGTAGGAAAAGATGTCCCCAAGCTATGATTCGTATTTTCACTTCAGATTTCTTAAAGATGTGGAGATTTTCTTTGAAAACAGTTGGGGATTTCAGACAAAGCAAGGCTATCATTGATAATGTACTTAGTATCAGTCAAAATAAATCTGTGGTGGGATTCCTAGGCAGACTGACTTTTTTTTGAAAAAAAAAAATCCAGTTGTAAAGAATGATGGTGCAGAGAACCTGAGGAAGGATTCCCCTGATAATTTTAGAAAGGAATGTGTAATTCTAGTCATTCATTAAGACCCTCTGAGATGAAAGCCCCACCTACCTGCCTGGGAGGATGTTGATTAGGAATCTCTAGACCCTTTAGGGCTGGCTGTGTCACACACCAGTATGAACTGCACAAATTGAGCATGGCTTTGATATGGTTGTGTGCCAATTTTTCTGCTTTCATATGTTTAATTGAGGAGTAACCTGACAGAAAGGACAAGATTTAGCTTGGCCATTGGGAAGTTAAAAAGTATTTTTATTTCTCTGATGCCTCTCAATCCTGATCTCCTTTGTTATCTGTTCAATTGTAAAACAGACCATTTCATCTACTGGGAGTGGGAAACAAACCTGTCTGTCAGGTATCGAATTGGATTTCAAATTAGGTGGTTGTCATATGAATGATCAGACTGCACAAACAGACTTTTCATTCAAAGCAATGAACTTTACATTGAATTTATGAGATGAGAATGAGACAATGCATCCCCAGACCTTGGCATTGCTGCTTGATAGAATACTCATTTCCTATTTGTGTTTCATTTTTTTCTGCTGCAGTTTGTTCATCATCTGCCTATTTTATAGGCTGGGGCTCCTTGAAACATTTAACAAAGGGTTGTGCTGTCTCTGGAAACTTTTCCTGGGGCACTTCAATGGGGTCATAGAAACCCCATTCTTCCCTTTGGATGTGTGGGGAAATGGACATTAAGCATCTGGCCACAATGAAGTCTTATGAGAAAAGCAAACAGTAATATGGATAAAAATTAAAATTTCTAGAAGCACAAATCATCTAGATCCTTCTTCCTGTGTTTTTGTTTTCTTTGGGTAAGTAGCCAGTATTAGAATTACTGGATCATACTGTAATTCTATTATTATATTTTTGAGAAAACTTCATTTTATTTTCCACAGTGGCTGCACCAATTTGCATTCCCACCAACAGTGCATGAGGGTTCTTTTTTCTCCACATCCTTGACAACACTTGTTTCTTGTGCTTTTGAGTTTAGCCCTTCTGACAGTTGTGACAATATTTTTTTCTTCTTCTTCTGGTGTGTGTATGTATGGAAAAGGAGGGGGAGAAACCACAGGTATTTTTTGAAGAAGCAGAGGGGAACTGTCCATCCTAGTCTGTGAGAACTTTCAGATCTACTTGGGAACACATAACACCCCTTCTGGTTCCATGTTTATACCAGAAGTGTTGAATCAGAGTGGTTATCCCTGGGATCCATTCCTGTCTTATTTCCTAGAAACTGAAATTAATGTTTAAGGGACAGTGCTGGAGAGTCTCAGAAGTTACCGGTGGCCAAGTAAAGGAAATGAGAGCTAGCTGATGACAGACTCAGAAAGGATTTTAGGTAGAAGAGTCAGGTACTTTGCCCCACGACCTGAGTTCAAGCATCATGCTGTCCACTCCTAATCCATAACCTTAAGCCCAGCATGAGTCCAGCCACATAGTATGATTTAATTAAGGAAAAATAAAATTAAGGAACTCATTGAAGAGATATTTTCTTGCAAGTCCTAACCAGTGTTGTGGCAATAATGATAGTATTATTACTATTTGGCATTACTGAGAAACTACTCTGGGCCAGGCCCTGAGCTAAGTACTTTACATGCATTATCTGGTTTAATATTTAAATACGTACCATCTATAAAATTAGTGGAAGCCATTTTTTTTCTCTCCATGATGAAATAGAGGCTTAAAAGGTTTGAGTCAGTAGCCTGGGTCACATAACTGATACATAAAGAACCAGAAGGAACCAGGACACAGAGATCGTGCATGCTTCTAGTCATCATGCTCTACTTGCCATGTCTAGAACTTCCTACTGGGGTTGCCCACACACAGTGATTTCCACTTCTCTGTGATGCAAACTGCTTGAGGGCATGTTCACTGCTGTGCTCCAAGAATCTGGTGCAGTGCCTGGGGCAAAACATGTTTTCACTAATGCGCATTGACTGGATGTTGGAGGAATGCAGACCTCTGTTGCACAACAGGAGGATCCCATTGGCCATAGTTGTCCTGGAAGATCCTGCCCCTCTGCATTAGTTCCAGAACAGACCTCTCCCTATAACAGACACTGTTAGTGTCCCTCCCAGAATCCTTTTATTTGGCCAGCTCACCCATTTCCTATCTTCTGTGTGTGTTGGTGAGTAATGGCTCACACCTGCACCCTTTTCAGGAGGCCTATTTTCAGCTGATAGAAGCTGTCCTGTTTACTGAGGTCTAAAAGTTAGGTCTTGGCCACTCCTACCATCCTGCACAGAGACAGACCTAGCAAACATCTGTGGTGCAATTCACACTCTGTAGTACCCACAAAGAATCAAGTTAAAGATAGACTTCTCCTGAAAACAAATCATTGCGTTTCTTCTTCTCCTTTTATCATTTCCTAACATCCTCTCCTGAGCACATTCCTCAGTAAAGGACTTATACAATATTCCCCATCTTAGCCTATGCTTTTAGAAAATGTGACCTAGGATATTAATTTAAAACCTGAAGAGAAGATACTCTGTATTGCCTAACATTCCTACTATATCCATGAAATACTCTAGCATCTTTCTGGACTTTTTCCTGTGATCAATTGGGGTGGTTTTGTTGTATGTAATAAAAATAAACTCAACATATACAAACCCTAATCTCTCTGTTTTCACCAGTCAGTAAAGAGACCTAAAACTCAGAAACTGAATCAAGTTCCAATGATACTGCAATATGTTGAAGATGTGCATTTCTTAGTCTAGGATAGTGATCTATATCTGATAATAATCCTGACAACAAGCTCAAAAATGTGTCCTTGCTACAGGCTGGAATGTGGTCAGTCATATTAGAGAAGCTTAATTATGTGAAAGCACCACTCAAAAAAGCTCTTGTAAAATTCCTGTGGAAGAAAGATGCTGCTGCCATCAGCTTTTGTTCTCACTGACAGGTTTCATTAGCAGACTTGGATCCTGTCCAAATTCATCAAGATCTTAAAGGATTTTGAGGTAGTTAATGGGATCTTTGTGCTAATAAATGCAGAGTGTCCAGAATAAGAGAGGAGAGAATGCCACTTTTCCTGGTACTACTCAGATGCTAGATGAAGTGGTACAATCAGGGAAGCATTAATTGAATAGGCAATTGACAGTCTGGATGAGGAGAAACCAGAATGAAAAGGGCCTAGATAACATGCCATCTGAAGGACTGAGAATGCTGGACTCCTTTTTAAAAAAGAGAGATATCATTGGGACCTACCGAGGGAAGTCTTCATGTTTGGAAAGATTGCCGTTTGGCTGCAGAGGAATAATTAAGAGTGGGTGGAAGCTACACAGAAATTTTTGCATCTCAGCATAAGAAAGTGTTTCTTTTTAAAAATTTTTTAATGTTTATTTTATTTTTGAGAGAGAGGGAGAGAGAGAGAGAGAGAGAGAGAGAGAGAGAGAGACGGAGTATGAGTGGGGTAGGGACAGAGAGAGAGCGAGACACAGAATGCAAAGCTGAGCTGTCAGGACAGAGACCAATGTGGGGCTCAAACCCACGAACCGTGAGATCATGACCAGAACTGAAGTTAGACACTCAATCAACTGAGCCATCCAAGTGCCCCATAAGGAACTGTTTCTAAATTTTTTTATGTTTTATTTATTTTTGAGACAGAGAGACAGAGCATGAGTTAGGGAAGGGCAGAGAGAGAGAGACAGAGAGACAGAATCTGAAGCAGGCTCCAGGCCCTGAGCTGTCAGCACAGAGCCTGATGTGGGGTTCGAACTCACAAACTGTGAGATCATGACCTGAGCCAAAGTCGGATGCTTAACCAACTGAGCCACCCAAGCACCCCAGGAAGTGTTTGTAACAGACAAAGTCATTCTAGTACTAAAATTCTCATCACCAAGTTGTTCAAGCTGAGGCTTAAGGGTCATTTTTCCATGCAATAGAACAGACCAGTATGTGTTTTGCAGAAGTCTATTTTAGGTAACCTCTGGGTTCCCTTCAAATATGAGAGCCTCAGTTTCTATGAATTATGTTTAAACAGAGAGATGTACATAGTGGATATGATCTGGCAAGTTACATAGTTTTTGTTGGAGGACTCTTGGGGAAAAAAGTGGAGATAAAACTAAGACAAGACTCTACACATTATATTTGTTAAGATTTCTAGGCTCCAGTTCTCCAGCTTGGGAAGTGACGTTGTCATTGTTGGGTCGGTTGGACATGTATCCTCACCCATGAGGCAGCCTTTCTATTTTAGAGTTCAGAGGGTTCAAAGAAACACAATTTGGGAAGCACCATCAGTGTAAAATCTGAGGGTCCTGACTCTGCTGCTCATTATCCTTCTGACCTTGGGAAAATTATTTAAGACTGTTTCCTGTGAAAATGACAATTTCTACCATATATAAAGAGACAAAAGAGGAGATGCGGAGATGCCCAGGGATGATTCCAAATTTCCAGGCTCCACAGTATCAGGACTACAGCCCAATTTCTGTTAGAAATGCCGCATTTTCTGGGAGTTGCAGAGTTTCTTTGGAGACATGCTGAGCCTGTTGGAGAGATGAAAATGTTGGGTAAGTGGTACTGGAGCATGGGTAAAAATGGAAATCAGGGCTGGGTCCAGGAAGAAGTAATTACTGGAGTCCATGTGAGTGGATGATACCTGAGGAAAAAGGTATGCAGAGAAAGAGCAGATGCTCTGTACAGAACTTGGAGAGGGAGGGAAAGATAATAGAAAAGATTTATAGGGTGGTTGCTGGAAACCAAGCTATCCCAGCCTGAGTGGCAGGGCCCGGGCTGTGGACAGATTGGTGACTGCAGGGTGGCCCACCAACAGTGAAGCTTCTTGTACTCCCGCTTTTAGGTAATTTGGCCTTATTAAAGTACCTGGGGTATTTTCTGTTGGGAAATTACCCTCGGCAGACCCCCTGGGAAAAGAACCATTAGGGAAAGAAAATAAGGTTCCCCAAGAAACTGTGCGGCCTTACGTTTAGCCCTTGCCATCGCCTATGGAGACTCCTCTACTTACAGGAAGGATAGCCTCATACCTTGCCAGCAAAGAGGGCCTGTAAAGGAGAGACATATGGATTTGAAAGCCTCACTCCAGCAACTAAGGAGTATATCTCTGGGCACAGATGACTTCAACCCCTAGGCCCACCTGGCCCCCCGAAGGCATTCCAGATGATGACTGAACCTAGTCAGTTAAGGTACAGAATGGTTCATTGGTGCATTGTCTCTCTGAGAATGTATGAGGCATGGGTTTCTAAGGCTTTTTCAGCCCCTTCCTGGTACCTCGGACCGAGGCAAACACATTGTTTTTCTGGCCTCATGTGGTTAGGAGGTCATGTCCCTGTAACTGTTCCACTTGAGGTGTTGAGAAATGGAAGGCCTTTCAGGAGAACAGCAAAGCAAATGCTTTGTAGATTATAGATAAACGCAGATGCATAATGGAATAATGTAAGAAATAAATCTCTAATCAAAAGGTATGCAGGAAAGCTAGGGGAAAATCACCATGTTATTTCTTAAAGGTTGTTTATACATAGGAACGTTTTCAAAATTAGGTAATGTTAGAAAAACATAGATGACATATGTTACAAGGAAATCACTAGCATATATAATGCCACATTTACTACAATAAATCGGCCAGTTCAACACACTGCTGTTGTCTGTGTCCATTTTTATTTTAGTTTTAGTTTTTTATTTTAGTTTTTTATATTCTAGTTTTTTATTTTAGTTTTGTTTTATTTTCACCGACACTGTTCTTCCTTTGGGAACCCCTGGTTGCTGGAGCTGGTCTCCCGCAGGTCGTCAAAGGAAGCCCAGAGAGTCAATTAGAGTCAGAGCAGCTAGAGAGGAAAAGAAAACCACAAAGGCATGGATTCATGGAGTAGTACTACAATTAACAGTGTTATATTTTCAGGGCTTTCAAGCAGGATGAGGACTGAGAAAGGGACACTCGACTTCTAGTCACTATTAGTGAGTGAACAGGGAAGGACTCTCTTGATTGAAACATAGCTCAAGTTAGCAGAGTAAAAAATGGGAAAATATTAGCTCTTAAAATAAAGGAAGGATTGATTCAGCAAATCACAAAGGGAGCCAGGGATGAGCTATACTTAGGATAGCTGGAGAAAGGAACTCAAACACCACCAAGACTCTCTTGGTCTGTCATTGCTTCTGCAATGCTCTGCATGTTGGCCTCATTCTTTTAGCAGGAACCCTGGCCAAAAACAACTCCAAACCTTAATCATCAAAAGTGTTGAGTGACTGAATATATAAATGGATAAAGGCTGCTGGAACCCGAGCTATCCCATCCTGAGTGGCAGGGCCCGGGCTGTGTACGGATTGGTGACTGCAGGGTGGCCCACCAACAGTGAAGCTTCTTGTACTCCCGTTTTTAGGTAATTTGGCCTTAAAACTACCTGGGGTATTGTCTGTTGGGGAATTGCCCTCGGCAGGCCCCCTGGGAAAAGAACCATTAGGGAAGAAAATAAGGTTCAGCAAGAAATTGTGCAGCCTTAGGTTTAGCCCTTGCCATCCCCTATGGAGACTCCTCTACTTACAGGAAGGATAGCCTCATACTTTTGCCAGCAAAGAGGGCCTGAAAAGGAGAGACATGGATTTGAAAGCCTCACTCCAGCAACTAAGGAGTGTATCTCTGGGTACAGGTGACTTCAACCCCTAGGCCCAACTGGCCCCCTGGAGGCATTCCAGATGATGACTGAACCTAGTCAGTTAAGGTACAGAATGGTTCATTGGTTCCTAGGTGCATTGTCTCTCTGAGAATGTATGAGGCATGGGTTTCTAAGGCTTTTTCAGCCCCTTCCTGGCACCTCAGATGGAGGCAAACACATTGTTCTTCTGGCCTCATGTGGTTAGGAGGTCATGTCCCTGTAACTGTTCCACTTGAGGTGTTGAGAAATGGAGGGCCTTTCAGGAGAACAGCAAAGCAAATGCTTTGTAGATTATAGATACATGCAGATGCATAATGGAATAATGTAAGAAATTAATCTATAATCAAAGGGTATGCGGGAAAGCTAGGGGAAAATCACCATGTTATTTCTTAAAGGTTGTTTATACATAGGAACATTTTCAAAATTAGGTAATGTTAGAAAAACATAGATGACGTATGTTACAAGGAAATCACTAGCATATATAATGCCACATTTACTACAATAAATCGGCCAGTTCAACACACTGCTGTTGTCTGTGTCCATTTTTATTTTTTTTATTTTAGTTTTGTTTTATTTTCATTTTTTCGCCGACGCCGTTCATCCTTCAGGAACCCCTGGACCTGCTGGAGCTGGACTCCGGCAAATGGCCAGACCATATATAAAAATAGAATTCTGACCTTCTCCCTGCAGCAACTTGTCCAGGAAACCAACCCCCTTATCTATTAAAAATAGCATGGAAAGCTAGTCTGCTATAAGTTAGACTTTTAGGAAGTCAGATTTCTATCACTAGTAATAATCCAGGAAGCTAAAATGGCCAAGATTTTATTAATAACTGACACCTTCCCTAATTTTTGTTCTCGCAACTTAGGACCAAACACATAAAACCAAATATGCACCCCTAATCAATTTCATAGGATGCTCTCCTTCTAGTTAGCCTTCCTACAGCTTCACCATGTCAGCAGCCTCCAGGCAGGGCATAAGTGAGGACTTCCTTTTTCCCTACTGCAAAGCTTTCCAACTCCTCTGCCTTTGAGTCTCTGCCAAAACACAAGTGATGGTGGCTGACTCTCTTGCAAGCTCTGAACAAATAGCCTTTGTTTGTTTTCATCTGGTTGGTCTTTGCTTATTTCTCACTTTATGTTCAGAGAGGAATAAGACCTTCTTCCATGGGCTCCAATTATAAATCTTCTAGAAAGCATTCTCATTGACCTGCCTTGTGCCATAGCTTCATCCCTAGAGCAAACACTATTGCAGCTGTAGGCTTACAATATTTAATGTAACTTAGGAAATGTCCCTACCTCCATCCATAGAAATGACAGGTCTTATTCTGATTATATGCCTAGACCTAAGAAAGGAATAGTTCTAAAAGAAGGAGGGTTTTGTGTCCTCATAAATGAGGACAGATGGTGCTGGGGAGACAAAAGAGTTAATGTCTTCTAGAGAGAATTAAGGTGTGTAGCTATTCAGGGAGAGCCATTCCAGAAAATGGATTAGGGGAAGGATGGAATGAAGAGATTAGGGTTTGAAAAGGCATTGTTTTAGACATCCTGTACCTGAAAAGGTAACAAGGTCAAGAGGAGGAATGACAGTCAAAGGTGACAAAGTCATCTTGAGGGATGGAAACAGATAATGAGCTGTGAAAAGAAGGAAACTCTAAATCAAAGAAATAGCTTGGTATTTTCAGCCAAGCCATTTTTCTTAACCTTCATGCCCTTTTCAACTCTCCTATTCTTAGTCCTGATCTCTTTTTCTATAAAAGGGACAAACCAATTGACAGAGGCTGAGCCTTGAAAAGGGCATGTGATGCAGGCTTCTTAGACATTCACTTTCTGTGCTTTCCCCTCCCCATGCCCCTGCATACTGCATCTTGACGTGCCAAAGAATCCCCTCCCACCCTGCTGCCTCTCCCCAGGAGAAGGTCTTTGTGTTTAGAGACTTCTGACTTCCCTGATGAGATGAAACTGACTCTTCTGGGTGATGACCCACATTCGGCTTTATATATTCACAGTAGAGCTTGTGTGGTTTCAGGGGACGAGAAAGAGAAAAATAAAACAAGAACAGAAGATGCTTTTCTTCTTTTCTTCTTTTCTCAGGAATGTTATAGGAGTATGGCAGAGCCAGAGGATCCTGCTTTCTTTAGGAAAGCTGTTACACATGAGAGAGCACGTTTCTCTTTGGTGATCTTTATCAGTGTTACTTCCTAGGAGGTGAAAGTTGGTGACATCCTGGGGACCAAGGTCTAATTAGTCCATTAGACCTAATTCTGTCTCATTTCTAGTGTCTGGAAGTCAGGAAGATTTTTAAAAGCAAATTCAGGTTTCTGATGGCAAGTACGTGACATTTTCAGAAATGACAGAGATAGAGGAAAAACTGAAGAAAAAAGATAAGCAAAGTCAGTTCTCTAGAGTTCCAAAACTGTGGCTAAAGCTCCCTGGAAGTGATCCATGTGAAAACCATCACTCTGAACAACAGTAATGGTGATACAGGGGCTTCTGCCTGTCCTGTGTCCTCAATTGATAAGCAGGAAGAAATTTCAGGAGCATCTCCCCTGACTTGCCTGCCTGACCCTGACAGGTGGTCTATGGCCTGGCTGATCTTTCTCTGGCCAATTATTGATTGGTGTATCAGGTATCAGAGCTGATAATAAGAATAGTCCAAGCTAGACTGGGATGGACAAATGTGGTGGCCATGTAAAGAGTTTTAGTATTAATATTGCAGTATTTTAAAATAAAAATTTTTGAAAATTCAAGATCGGGAAACAGATAAATGTGGAAATCTGTTTCCAAATAAGTTTGGGTTTTGTTAACTTTATGTAATCCAGTTACGAATCCGATGGTTTGTTTGTTTGTTTGTTTGTTTGTTTGTTTGCTTCTGGCACTTGCCTTGGTTCCTATCTTTCTAAATATCACTATAGATTTAAACATTTCTAAAGAAGGAAGGTCTGAGCTTGAGAGGCTCCTCCCACTGCCCTGAGTGTCTGATTTCCTGGGAAGAGGAATGGAAATGTACCTGCATGCCTGTTTATTACCTTTTTGTGGCTCTGCAAGGGTAGGTTCTACTATCTGACTCACCAGGATGGCTGCCTGTGCAAAAGTTGGCAGTCCTAACAAAAGCTAAGCTGTATAGTCTCTCATCAGCTCCACCTTCAACCTTGCCACTTACAGTGACAAATACCCTGGTGACCAGCCACATCCCAGGACCTGTCCATTTGAGTTCTGTTCCCACCTTCTCACCAATGTTTGCTGTGCTCCCTGTTGGTGGCCTCTATGAAAACATTACCTCCCTGTTCCTGCACATTTTCCTTTGAGGTAACAGTTTCCATTGAAGGAGTAGAAGTAGCCTCTTACTTCCCAAAGCGCAGCTGCCTATGCCTCAAACCTCACAAAATCCATCATGAAAACAATTCTCAGCAATTCCCTGCAGAGCCTCTCCTTACAGATGTTGTCCCTGTAGGCAGTATTATTCTCTTCCTCTCTCTGCCTCTACCCACACTACTCCCAGGGATCTGAATGTGAAATATCTTGATTCAGTCTTCTTCATTTTATGATATCAACTCATGCAAGTAGATACGTGGAGGAACCACCAGCCGACCAATTTATCGGACACAATCATGGTCTACAACTGATTTCAGGTTCTGTTGAGATTCTTTGAAAAAACAAAAACAAAAAAACCCCCACAAAACAACAACAACAACAACAACAACAAACAGAGCAAGACAGGCAAGGCATCTATAATACGTCTTGATGCCACCTCATGCACAAAGCATTCCCTTATTTACCCAGCCAGATGTTTCTTTCTATTATCTGAACCCTTAGAACCCTGTGTTTGGAACTTTCTTTACGTAGATATGGTACATTACTTTAACTCATAGTTCTATATGTATGCTTGATAAACTATATGCTGTGTGGTTGGAACTTATATAGAACACATTAAAGTGCCTGGCACACAATATTTCTGGGTGTGTATGTCTATACATCCATACACACACAAATGTGTATATACACACATGCACACACAAACACATATGTTTGTCTTCTATAATTTCATAGAGCCCACTGCCATCTTTGGCATTCAGTAGATAATGGTTCCTGTTGAAAGACTTTAATGATTTTTTTTTGTGTGTGGGTTGGTATCACATCATTGACCCCAAGGGAAAGTGGAGACTGTGCTATTTCTATGTCATATGTTGTACCTGCAGAAACTTTCCATTCTGAAGAAGATTGTGGAAGCTCAGAGTGAAAAGTTTAAGCAGCTCCATTCTATGCATAATGAGTTTCTTCTCAAGGTTGAGGTAAGCGCTCATTCTCCAGGGGAGGACAGCAATTTGTCAGTTGCTCTGTAGATAGCTTGCAAATTGGCCCTCATTTCTACATAGCTTCTGCCATGTCCTGCTGGAAAGCTTCAGCTTCTGCTTACCTGAGCTTTCCAGCAGGTGCCCATAAGCCAAATAACCCTTTAAAGAAAGAAATGCAAGTTTGAAACTCAGTGATACAATCTGCTCCTTGGGAAAAAAAAAAAAAAAAGAAGTGGAGTCAGAGCCAAGAGAACTGGATAATTATTTTCCAACAACAGTAGTTTTTAATACCAAAAATAAGTGGATACCCATGGGTGCTGGGCAGATAATAACACATCATTTCCAATCTGGTCATGTACACTTTCTTGGCTGCTCCCTGGGAGAAATCTGATTTGTTTATTCTGAGTAAAAATCAGATGATTGCTTTTGCCATCACTGGGTTTAGGCCATCTTCATCCATGCAGGCCTGTTTTGATTACCTGCAGCCAGATGGCAGCCCCAATTTGGGCATTGCAGTCACCCTGTTCTTTTTCTTTTTCTTTGTTAAATCTTTTTAATGTTTATTTTTTGAGACAGAGAGAGACAGCATGAGTGGCGGAGGGGCAGAGAGAGGGAGACACAGAATCAGAAGCAGGCTTCAGGCTCCAAGCTGTCAGCACAAAGCCCGATGTGGGACTCGAATTCACAAACTGTGAGATCATAACCTAGGCCAAAGTTGGATGCTTAACTGACTGAGCCATCTAGGTGCCACAGAAGCCACCTTGTTCTTACGTCTGTTATTATTTAACAGCTTCTATGTACTGATTTGTAGCATCAATCACAATACTTTTGAGGCAGAATTCTTCCCTGATTGAGTATTCTGAAGCAGCATACTTGAAAGCTACTATTTGCTGGAAAAAGTCATTTCCACCCAGATCAATTTGTGTTAGGTAACTTTTCATTTCTCAGAACTTTGCTTTAATTGAAATTAATGTCAAACATATTTTTAGTTAGTACTTTGAATTCTGTTGTACTTTCCTTAATTAATAATTTCATTTAGGCTGTGAAAAACCTGGGAGATTTTATTGAAAAACTCTCAATTCCTACTGGAATTTTAGAATAACTATATCATGTAATGGAGAAAGTGTCATTTACTACTATTCTTCCTGAGAAGTGACTAGATGTGTTTAGGAGGTATACATTGATGAACTCCTAAGAGTAGATAGGAGATGGGACCCTAAAGGCCTGGATGTGGGAAGAAGTGTTTTATATGACTCAAGGGGAAGAATGTGTTATTCTGAAGATGGAACAGGGACAGAAAAAGAGATAAGGAAAGAGAGGCAATGAGAAGGTGGAAGGGATATGTGTGTTGTGAACTTTCCTCATAAATCTTGGTAAAGTCTACTGAAAACATGAAATACTGGGAGTGATAATGTTTCTTGTGAAACCCAGAGGAAAGCTTGTATTTTGAAACGAATGTATATGTGGCAATTTCAGAGACAGGACACTTGGGTCAGGAGGCAGAAACATCTGGGAACAAGAGCAGCAGCATCTCACATAACTCTAAGCCATGGAATCAAGTTTGGGGATAAAGTTACCCAGGGCCACTCATCTGCATTATAGCTATAAAGTTCTTTTATTTTTAATATGAAATTTATAGTCAAATTTGTTTCCATACAACAGCTAGTGCTCATCCCAACAGGTGCCTTACTCAATACCCATCACCCACCCTCCCCTCCCTCCCACCCCCAATTAACCCTCAGTTTGTTCTCAGTTTTTAAGAGTCTCTTATCTTTTGGCTCCCTCCCTCTCTAACCTTTTTTCCCCCCTTCCCCTCCCACTTGGTCTTCTGTTAAGTTTCTCAGGATCCACATAAGAGTCAAAACATATGGCATCTGTCTTTCTCTATACGACTTATTTCACTTAGCATAACACTCTCCAGTTCCATCCACGTTGCTACAAAAGGCCATATTTCATTCTTCCTCATTTCTAACTAGTATTCCATTGTGTATATAAACCACAACTTCTTTATCCATTCATCAGTTGATGGACATTTAGGCTCTTTCCATAATTTGGCTATTGTTGAAAGTGCTACTATAAACGTTGGGGTACAAGGGCCCCTATGCATCAGCACTCCTGTACCACTTGGGTAAATTCCTAGCAGTGCTATTTCTGGGTCATAGGGTATATCTATTCTTAATTTTTTGAGGAACCTCCACACTGTTTTCCAGAGCGGCTGCACCAGTTTGCATTCCCACCAAAAGTACAAGAGGGTTCCTGTTTCCCCACATCCTCTCCAGCATCTATAGTCTCCTGATTTGTTCATTTTGGACACTCTGACTGACGTGAGGTGTGATTTTGATTTGTATTTCCCTGATGAGGAGTGACGTTGAGCATTTTTTTCATGTGCTTGTTGGCCATCTGGATGTCTTCTTTAGAGAAGTCTCTATTCATGTTTTCTGCCCATTTCTTCACTAGGTTATTTGTTTTTTAGGTGTGGAGTTTGGTAAGCTCTTTACAGATTTTGGATACTAGTCTTTTGTCTGATATGTCATTAGCAAATATCTTTTCCGATTCCGTTGGTTGCCTTTTAGTTTAGTTGATTGTTTCCTTTGCAGTGCAAAAGCTTTTTACCTTCATGAGGTCCCAATAGTTCATTTTTGCTTTTAATTCCCTTTCCTTTGGGGATGTGTCAAGTAAGAAATTGCTGTGGCTGAGGTCAGAGAGGTCTTTTCCTGCTTTCTCCTCTAGGGTTTTGATGGTTTCCTGTTTCACATTCAGGTTCTTTATTCACTTTGAGTTTATTTTTATGAATGGTGTAAGAAAGTGGTCTAGTTTCATCCTTCTGCATGTTGCTGTCCAGTTCTCCCAGCACCATTTGTTAAAGAGACTGTCTTTTTTTTCCATCAGATATTCTTTCCTGCTTTGTTAAAGATTAGTTGGCCATACTTTTGTGCGCCTAATTCTGGGGTTTCTATTCTATTCCATTGGTCTATGTGTCTCTTTTTGTGCCAATACCATGGTGTCTTGATGATTACAGCTTTGTAGTAGAGGCTAAAGTCTGGGATTGTGATGCCTCTTGCTTTGGTCTTCTTCAATATTACTTTGGCTATTTGGAGTCTTTTGTGGTTCCATATAACTTTTAGGATTGCTTGCTCTAGCTTCAAGAAAAATGCTGGTGCAATTTTGATTGGGATTGAATTGAATGTGTAGATAGCTTTGGGTAGTATTGACATTTTAACAATATTTATTCTTCCAATTCATGAGCATGGAATGTTTTTCCATTTCTTTATATCTTCTTCAATTTCCTTCATAAGCTTTCTATAGTTTTCAGCATATAGATTTTTACATCTATGGTTAGGTTTATTCCTAGGTATTTTATGCTTCTTGGTGCAATTGTGAATGGGATCAGTTTCTTTATTTGTCTTTCTGTTGCTTCATTTTTAGTGTATACGAATGCAACTGATTTCTGTACATTGATTTTGTATCCTGCGACTTCGCTGAATTCATGTATCAGTTCTAGCAGACTTCTGGTGGAATCCATCGGATTTTCCATGTATAATATCATGTCATCTGCAAAAAGTGAAAGCTTAACTTCATCTTTGTCAATTTTGATGCCTTTGATTTCCTTTTGTTGTCTGCTGATGCTAGCACTTCCAACACTATGTGAAACTACAGCGGTGAGAGTGGGCATCCCTGTCGTGTTCCTGACCTCAGGGAGAAAGCTCTCAGTTTTTCCCTATTGGGGATGATGTTAGCTATGGGCTTTTCATAAGTGGCTTTTATGATGTTTAAATATGTTCCTCCTATCCTGACTTTCTCGAGGGTTTTTATTAAGAAAGGATGCTGGGTTTTGTCAAATGCTTTTTCTGCATCGATTGACAGGATCATATGGTTCTTATCTTTTCTTTTATTGTGATGTATCACGTTGATTGATTTGTGAATGATGAACCAGCCCTGCAGCCCAAAAATGAATCCAACTTGATCATGGTGAATAATTCTTTTTATATGTGTTGAATATGATTTGCTAGTATCTTGTTGAGAATTTTTGCATCCATATTCATCAGGGATATTGGCCTGTAGTTCTCTTTTTTTACTGGGTCTCTGTCTGGTTTAGAAATCAAAGTAATGCTAGCTTCATAGAATGACTCTGGAAGTTTTCTTTCCCTTTCTATTTTTTGGAATGGCTTGAGAAGGATAGGTATTATCTCTGCTTTAAATGTCTGGTAGAATTCCCCAGGGAAGCCATCTGGTCCTGGACTCTTATTTGTTGGGAGATTTTTGATAACTGATTCAATTTCTTCTCTGGCTATGGGTCTCTTCAAGTTTTCTATTTCTTCTTGTTTGAGTTTTGGAAGTGCGTGGATGCTTAGGAATTTGTCCATTTCTTCCAGGTTGTCCACTTTGTTGGCATATAATTTTTCATAGTATTCCCTGATAATTGCTTGTGTTTCTGAGGGATTGGTTGTAATAATTCCATTTTCATTCATGATTTTATCTATTTGGGTCATCCCCCTTTTCTTTTCGAGAAGCCTGGCTAGCGGTTTATCAATTTTGTTTATTTTTTCAAAAAAACAACTCAGTTTCGTTGATCTGCTCTACAGTTTTTTTTAGATTCTATATTGTTTATTTATGCTCTGATCTTTATTATTTCTCTTCTTCTGCTGGGTTTGAGGTGTTTTTGTTGTTCTGCTTCTGTTTCCTTTAGGTGTCCCTTTTGTATTTGGGATTTTTCTTGTTTCTTGAGATAAGCCTGGATTGCAAAGAATTTTCCTCTCAGGACTGCCTTTGCTGCATCCCAAAGCGTTTGGATTCTTGTATTTTCATTTCCATTTGTTTCCATATGTTTTTTAAGTTCTTCTCTAATTGTCTGGTTGGCCCATTCTTTAGTAGGGTGTTCTTTAATGGCCATGCTTTGGGAGGTTGTCTAGACTTTTTCCTATGGTTAATTTCAAGTTTCATAGCATTGTGGTCTGAAAGTGTTCATGGTATGATCTCATGGTATGAACTCAATTCTTTAAGTGTTCATGGTATGAGCTGTTTTGTGACCCAGTATGTGATCTATCTTGAAGAATGTTCCATGTGCACTCGAGAAGAAAGTATATTCTGTTGCTTTGGGATGCAGAGTTCTAAATATATCTGTCAAGTCCATCTGATCCAATGTATCATTCAGGGCCCTTGTTTCTTTATTGACCATGTGTCTAGATGATCTATCCATTTCTGTAAGTGGGGTATTAAAGTCCCCTGCAATTACCACATTCTTATCAATAAGGTTGCTTATGTTTGTAATTGTTTTATATATTTGGGGGTTCCCGTATTCGGCACATAGATATTTATAATTGTTAGCTCCTCCTGATGGATAGACCCTATAATTATTATATAATGCCCTTCTTCCTCTCTTGTTACAGCCTTTAATTTTGTCTGATATAAGTATGGTTACTCCAGCTTCTTTTGACTTCCAGTAGCATGATAGATAGTTCTCCATCCCCTCACTTTCAATCTGAAGGTGTCCTCAGGTCTAAAATGAGTCTCTTGTAGACCAACAACAAATAGATGGGTCTTGTTTTTTATCCATTCTGATACCCTATGGCTTTTGGTTGGCGCATTTATTCCATTTACATTCAGTGTTATTATTGCAAGGTATGGGTTTAGAGTCATTGTGATGTCTATGGTTTCATGCTTGTAGTGATGTCTCTGGTCCTTTGTGGTCCTTACAACATTTCACTCACAGATTCCCCCTTAGGATCTCTTGTAGGGCTGGTTTAGCGGTGATGAATTCCTTCAGTTTTTGTTTGTTTGGGAAGACCTTTATCTCTCCTTCTATTCTTGTTGGATACACATTTGTTTGATAAAGGATTCTCGGCTGCAAATTTTTTCTGTTCAACACATTGAAGATTTCCTGCCAAGTTTCTGGCTTGCCAAGTTTCAGTAGTTAGGTCTGCCACTAGTCTTATTGTTCTCCCTTTATAAGTTAGAGCTGTTTATCCTTAGCTGCTTTCAGAATTTTCTCTTTATCCTTGTATTTTGCCAGTTTCACTATGATATGTTGTGCAGAAGATCAATTCAAGTTATGTCTGAAGGGAATTCTCTGTGCCTCTTGGATTTCAATGCCTTTTTCCTTCCCCAGATCAGGGAACTTCTCAGCTACGATTTGTTCAAGTACACCTTCAGCCCCTTTCTGTCTCTCTTCCTCTTTTGAAATTCCTATTTATGGATATTGTTCCGTTTGGTTGCATCACTTCCTTCTCTAATTCTCCCCTCATACTGCTGGATTTTTTTTATCTCTCTTTTTCTCAGCTTCCTCTTTTTCCATAATTTTATGTTCTAATTCACCTATTCTCTCCTCTGTCTCTTCAATACGAGCCATGGTTGTCTCCATTTTATTTGGCACCTCATTTATAACATTTTTTAGCCCCTCATGACTATTTCTTAACCCCTAGATCTCTGTAGCAATAGATTCTCTGCTGTCCTCTACACTTTTTTCAAGCCCAGTGATTAATTTTATGACTATTATTCTAAATTCTTGTTCCGTTATATTGCTTAAATCGTTCTTGATCAATTCATTAGCTGTCGCTACTTCCTGGAGTTTCTTTTGAGGAGAGTTCCTCCGTTTTGTCATTTTGCGTAGTCCCTGGGGTGGCTCCCAACTGCAGGGCACTTCCTCTGTGCTTTTCACAGTAAGTTGTGTTGTTGGACAGGGCCACAGTCAGACCACATGTCTGCCCCCAGCCCACCACTGGGGCTACAGTCAGACTGGTGTGGACCTTATCTTCCCTTCTCCCAGGGGCAGGACTCACTGTGGAGTGGTGTGGCCCCTGTCTGGGCTACTTGCACACTGCCAGGCTTGTGGTGCTACTTGGATGGGATCTGGCGTATTAGCCCCGGTGGATCCACAAGGTGTACAGGGGTGGGTGGGGCAGGCTCAGTTCACTTTGCCATTGGTGGTCCCCTGCAGGAATGGCCCTGCAACACTGGAGGGAGGCAGACCCGTTGGAGGCATGAATCCACAGAAGCACAGTGTTGGGTGTTTGTGCAGTGCAAGCAAGTTGGTGACAGGAACTGGTTCCCTTTGGGATTTTGGCTGGGGGGTGGCAGAGGGAGATGGCGCTGGCCACCGCCTTTGTTCCCCGTGGAGCTGAGCTCTGTCTTCCAGGGCTCAACAACTCTCCCTCCCAGTGTTCTCTCACCATCCCTGCTCTCCAAGAGCAGAGCTGTTGACATATAACATTTCAGATGTTAAGTCCCGCTGGCTGTCAGAACTCAGGCAGTCCGGGCCCTCCACTTTTGCAAACCAGACTCAGGGACTCTGCCTTGCAGGGCGGGCTGCTCTTCCATCTGTCCCTGCCCTCGGCTCCCTCCCACCAGTCCGTGTAGTGCACACCGCCTCTCCACCCTTCCTACCCTCTTCCATGGGCCTCTTGTCTATGCTTGGCTCCAGAGAGTCCATTCTGCTAGTCTTCTGGTGGTTTTATGCATTATTTAGGCAGATGTGGGTGGAATCTAAGTGATCAGCAGGAGGAGGTGAGCCCAGCGTTCTCCTACACTGCTATCTTCTTCAATGTTTCTATAAGGTTTTTTTTTTTTTTATTTCTGGAACAATATAGCTTGAGATATTGCATTCACATATTTCTTCACTCACACATTCTATCTGATTTTATTTATAAGTCACCAACTCTATACTCAGACTTGAGCTGGATTCTATGAGGAACACACTAAAATAAAAAGTTTATGCCTCAAGAAACCTAATGTCTCATTGCAGAGGTAAGCTCATGGGAAAGTTTAAAATATTCAAAAGTTGAACCTAGCATATTTTTATACTAATGCAGTGAATTGCACTTTCAGTTCATAGTACCTTGGATCCAGTTAAAATGCTGATAAAACCGTCTCTTCTCCTAGACACTTTATATTTGTACATAAAATGAAGGAGAGCTGCCAGCCTATTTGCTCCTGGCCTCCATCTATGTTATTATATGGCTTGTCTGCATGTAACAGATATAGAAGGATATAGGGAATATATCTTGCCAGGACATAGCTAGAAACAAACACAGAGCTTCAGGTGAACAGCTGAGGCAGACTCAGGCCTCTCCCCATTACTACAAGTTCTCATTCTTGCTTGCCAGGCACTATGCTGGGCACTGAACACACAGATGTGTTAATATTCATCCTGCCATAAATGAGGTCAAAGTCTAGGGAAGATTTTTAAACTAAGATTTTTAATTAATTTCTTGGATAGAAACCAACATAAACTATTTTGAGAAAAAGGGAATTTATAGGAAGACTCAAGAGCCAGGGAGAGGGCAGGTGTGTAATTGACCTTGGAGATAGCTGGACCCCAAGGGTCAAGTGCTAATCATATGTCCTTGGCACCTCTTAGCTGTCTGCTATGTGTGAGACACTTATTTTCTTCCACCTTGCCCTGCTCTTGTCATCTCACACTTCTCAGTTTTGCTATCATAGAAAATCATCCCTTTTCCCTGAATTCCAGTTTGAAACATTCCCAGTGGGAGATTAATCATTGACTTGGCTTCAATTGGCCAGAGTTGGGGGCAGCAAGGTACCATGTTTGGGAATCTCTGAAGGTTCCTATGGTTGGAGATGGGAAGGTGCAATTCTCCAAATCAAGAGGTGTCAGGTGCAAAAGTTAGAAGAATTTCTGGAGTGACAAAATGAGCTCTTTGCATATAATTGAGTACATATTATAAGTCATTCAGTTTAGCACTGGGGATATAAAGGTGAACAATACATAATCAGTGTCTCTGGGACCTCAAAATAAGCCTGCATTGCAATGTCTGATATGAAAATGGTATACACAAGGTGCTACGAGAGCCCATACTAGGGGCTCTTACCCACCCTGGTCAGGTGACAGTCAGTTCTTTGGCAGCAGAGGAGAAAAAAATGATGTTTTAGGTGGGGATAAATTCTTGGGCAGTGACTCATGGAGAGGGAAAGCTGGGACTTTTGATGAACTAGGAGAATGGAGAAAGCTGGGATAGCTGATAGACAAGAAGCTGGACAAGGCAGCTAGGGCAAAACTCCATGGGTCATGCGGGTTAAGTTCAGGAGCCTGTTGTTTATCCTATAGTCAAATGGAGCACAATTTAAGAATTTCAAACAGGAAATAACATAATGAACTTTGGGTTTTAGCAAGGTCTCACAGATTGCAGACATAAAGGATAGATCTAAAAAGAGTTGGGGTTGGGAGAAGAGGAGGAAGACAAGTCTCTGTCCAGGTGTGCAGTGGTAACAGCAGTGGTAAAAGCAGGGATAGGTGGTGCAGTAGACACATAAGTAGCTTTCAACAGGTAGGACTGGTGCATGGATTGGGTTTGAGGGGGTGGGTCAGGGATAGAAGAAGGTGTAAATGAAGTCACGGCAAACTTTGTGTCATAATTTTCTAATTTGTTTGGAATTTGGCTCACCTGGATGTCTCACTATTTTTTGTAGAATACCATGAACTTGTGATATATTAAAGCTTAATTTCAAATAAGTATGTGATATTGTCTAAGTCTCATTCTAGATCCAGCAGCCAAATGCTAATTTGTTTTTAATCTACAAGAGGAAAATTAAAAACTGAGAATGTTTGGTTTAGTAACTTGTCATGGCAAGCCGGTGTTCAATGGAGGATGGTTTGAAAGTTACTGGATTCAATGTCAGAAATTAGGGGTGGAAACAGTCCTTGAAAATAAGGCTGGAAAAGTCATTCAAAGGTAGACAAAACAGTGTGTGTTTTGATGTGTTTCTGTTAACAGATTTGGCCATTTCCATGTTCCACTTGTATTCTTACTTAAATACTTAAAACTTTTATTTAAACTTTATTAAATTTTATTTAAACTTTTTCCTTAAGTAGATTCTCTATTTTAAAATAAATTTATTTTGAAAGGAAGTTTTAGAGTACTGCCATAGAAGTAAAGCCAGTTTCACTTGCCCAAAATAGAAGATAACATAAGTAGAATAAAAACAAACCAATATTATTAAATCCTAGCTAAAATAACTGTACCTTGGGAAGGCTCTGTGACTGAGGTCTGATAGTCTGCCTTTTAGAAAAAAACCTCTCTGAGATTATTAGGAGCCTTCTTTCTGGGCATGTAGCTTGACTGCATTACACAGCCTCCCTTGCAATGGGCTGTTGTCAGGTGACCAAGTTCTAGCCAGTGGAGTGGATAGAGTGACAAATACCTCCTCAAGACCTGGCACATAACCACCTTCCATCTAATTTTTCACATCTCCTTTCTTTGTATGAAAAGAAGCCAGCAAAAATCTTTGAGACCAGAGGAGACAGCAAAGCCACAGGGCAGAAGGAAGCTAGGTGCTGGATTCACTGTGTGGAAGGCTGATCAGTAACCATACTCACTGATTGAACAATAGCTTTCTATTTTAGAAAGACACTGAAGTTTGGGGGTGGTTTATTACAGCAGTTAGCCTCTGTTGACTAAAATACTTCTAAAGACATGCTTGCTCAAATTAAAACTTTCCCCTTGTAAAATAAAAAAGGGCCATAAACATATTTTTACTAAAATAAACATATTATATATGTTATTTATTTATATTATATATTATAATATATAGTATTTATTTATATTATTTATATTTATTTATTTATTTTATATATGTTTATACATATATATTATATTTTATGTATTATAAAATAAACATAAACATATTTTTACTAAAGCTAAACATATTTTTACTCTGTAATTTAATATGATTTGATACTGTTTACCTCTTAATACCATCTTTTATTCCATCCTTTGGAAAATATCAGACCAGAACATTATATGCCAGGCTTCTGAATTATGACTTGCCTGTTATTTTCAAATAATAGCATACTGCCCTACTTAGCATCCTTCAAAACTGACCCATAGACGCTGAAGCTTTGTTCATCACAAGGTGGGGCCATAATCTGAGTCAGAAGCAGGTGTGTTTGAGAAGGAGGTGGTAACTGATTATAACATTTAATGTGTCTTACCCCTCCAGATTTTGACGTGCTTTCTCCATCCCAACCTCAAAAGGGCAGTACACAATTAGATCTTCAGTTTAAAAATAAAACTTCATGGACAGCAAGAAAGATAGATTGGAAGGAGTGGGAGTTGGAGTCCTTACAGCAGAGTTGAATCACATCTTTACTTCTCTTTTATTGATAATTAAATCTAAATTACGTTATGGAAAAGGGCAGCTCATTTTATCATGTGTCAGAGAGTATATTTTAATTTGAACAATATCCACCATATTTAAGTTACACTCTTCCATCACAGGTGAAGTGGTTGAAGTCCATGGATCATGAAATAAGTGTTGGAGATTAATTAGAACTACCACAGTGTGACACACATGCTATAAACTCTTTCAAATTGCACTTAATTAACATTTGTTTACAGAATCTCCTTTCTCTGCTGAACATCTTGCATTTAAACGGTATTTCTCTCCCCCTCCACATACCCACTTGTCCATGTCCTTGGTTGCTTTGGGGGCTTCTATCCAACTTCTTTTCCACTTCATTCCTTTTATAGACCCAAAGGTAAATGAAGGAGCATCATAATTAACATTTCACTGCAGGGACTGCTAAGTCCTTTGCTGTCTCATACCTCATTCCATTTTATCTTCATGGAAGAAACTTGTTTTGGATACCAGCCCACACTTCATGGGATGATATGAAGTCCCAGCCTCACTTCCTCCAGGAAGCCTGAAGGTTTCTGCCCTAACTGACCTCTCTTCTTCAAACTTTGGCAGCACCTGTAGGACAGAATGGATAGTATTCCATCTTGTGCTGTGTGAAATTGTGCCTGGTGTGTACATCTGTATTATAAGAGCACAGGCTCATATAAGTAAGGATTGTGTCTTCTATTTTACTTCAAAGAATAATCCTCTGCAATCAACCACACATGTACCAACCCCCAACAATTTAATCAAAGCTTTCTATGTGCCACAGGAAAGGTGGTGGGTGCTGAAGAGAGCTGATAATGCTACTCTGCATTAATCACAATCAAACCCTTTACACCCTGTGTGAGAGAGAAGGCTTTACAAATTATGGGGAAATTATTTAGCTTAAAAAATAAATTTAAACTAGAAATGGTAAACAGACATCTACATATAGCCCACAATGTGTTTCATTTGAAATTTTAAAAATCTAAACATATGAAAATTTCACATAAAAAATCTAAATTTCTAGCTTGTGCCAGAAATTTATATGATCTGACAAACCTGGGTCCAAATTACACATAGCAGCTGTTTAGCATGGAATACTAGCTGTCTTTACATGGACAAAGGAGGGCATGAACTCCAGTTTGAGGGCTTCCATTCTTCCCACTATACATAATACCCTTAACTTCCTGGAGTCAAAAGTCATTCGTCACTGAGATTGTTATCTCTGAGATTTTTTTTACAAAGTGTAGGTTTATTTATTTTGAGAAAGAGAAAGAGAGCGGGGAGGGGCAGAGAGAGAGGGACAGACAGAATCCCAAGTAGGCCCCATGCTGTCAGCACAAGAACCCCACAAGGGGCTTGATCTCATGAGTCCTGAGATCAGGACCTGCACCTAAATCAAGAGTCAGATGCATAATGGACTGAAACATGAAGGTGCCCCATCTCTGAGATTTTAAGTTTGCCCTTTGGATTTATATGTGTTAACATTTGCCATTAGGATGTATGTGGGTGTGTGTATTTGTAAAAGTCTGTGTGTGTGTGTGTGTGTGTGTGTGTGCGTTTCAAAATTTACCTGCTGGATAATTGGAAGAACAAGTGCATTTATTTAATTTTTTTAAATGCCTATGTATTTATTTTGAGAAGGGGGAAGGGAGAGAGAGAGAGAGAGAGAGAGAGAGAGAACACCAGTGGGGGAAGGGCAGAGAGAGATTGAGAGAGATAGAATCCCAAGCAGGCTCTGCTCTGTCAGCACAGAGCCCCCTGTGGGGCTCAATCTCATGAAACTTGAGATCAGGACCTGAGCTGAAATCGAGTCAGATGCTTAACCAACTGAGCCACCCAGGGACCCCAGAATGCATTTAAACCTCACATTACTTCGGGGATGCCTAGGTGGCTCAGTCGGTTAAGCATCCGACTCTTGATTTTGGCTCAGTCATGATTTCGCTGTTCAAGCCCCCAAGACTGGCTCTGGGTTGACAGCACGAAGACTGCTTACAATTCTCAAACTCTCTCTCTCTCTCTCTCTCTCTCTCTCTCTCTCACTCTCTCTCTCTCTCTGTGCCTCCCCAGTTCATGCATGCTCTTTCTCTCTCATTCTGTCCTCTCAAAATAAATAATAAACTTAAAAAAAATCTCACATTACTTCAAAGGCCATTATATTTGGGGCACCCATGTATGCTACCTGGAGTTGTAGGCCTAACAACCATAGTCTTCCTACTGCATTATTCTAGATGGACTAATCTACTCTTGGAGAAATGTCCTGCTTGGGAGAGGAAGAGAAAAATCACAGGATAAAAAGTGAGGCTTTCTGGAGCTGGTAGCTAATTATCCTGTTGTGATTAGAAGAAGTAAGTGCTTCTTTAGAGCCTTAAGGGGCAGAATGTGAGGTAGGAACTGGGGGGTCACCCTCCCTCCCCCAAAGTTTTAACTTCTTCAATATTTTTCCTTGGACAAAGGAAAAGCCATCTTTAAAATATAGTTTAAAAAATCCTCTACTCCACCTTTTCTAAATGTTGTAATTTCTATTAGCCACTACAATACTTTAGACCATCAACAACTCCTGGGCTTCGATGGTGGTATAGAAGACAAAGACATGGGCCTTGCTTAGAGTGGGCAAGGACCCACTCTGTCAAGGGTGTCCTTGTTGGGGGTGTAGCTAGCAGTTTATAGGGTCAGCTAACAGTAAATTATGTTTCTATTTGCCATCTCCTTTTCTCTCTATCCTGTCTTCAAAACTTGCTTTTGAATTTTTAATTTCAACAGTTATATTTTTAATTTTAAGAGCTCTCCCTCTCTCATTCATGGATTTTGCCTTTATGAAGCATTCTGTTCTTGTTTTAAGGAGCTGTTCCTTATCTACAGTCTTCCGTGGTTACTCTTGGGATCAGCTCTCTCCTTTCTACCTCATCATTAAACACACTTCCATCTACTCCAGAAATATACATGGAAATATGTTGTTTGCTAATGTCTTCCCCCTTCTCTTTTAATCTTTCAAATATACTTTCTTCAGTGAGAGGAGAGAGTGACAGAGGAAGAGGCATGAATATAAATGTATGTGCTTACTCTGTCGAAAAACCTTCAGTGGAAGGTTTAAACAGTGAAATATTAATGAATTAATGAATGAGCCCCTCACAACCTTTTTTTTTCTGGGGAAGGGGTGCTTGATTTCCTTTTGTTTTTAAGGGGGGATTATGACCTGTGGTTGTGTTGAATAGCTGTTCATCAAAATGTGTGCTTCATTCCTTAGTGTGAAGTAGCTGTTGAAGGAAAGTTGTTAGCCAGTGACACATCTCTTTGTACACACATGTGAATGGCTCCTGCCAGTGCCACCTTAGCAGCAGTGAGCTATGTCACATTCCAGACTTAGGTTTTCTAAGAACAAGGGTGTACCATACACTGTATCTATCTCTACTGAGTGCAGAAAACTCTGAGGATTTAAGGGATGGTAGAACCACAAAATGGAAGAAAACTTGATCACTGAATCATCACATAAGGAAAGTCACTTACTAACTAGTGACACCTGCATTAACTATTGTGTTAAGCCATTGACATTTTAGAATTGATTTGTTACAGCAACCAGCAGTGCCTTAACTAAGAATTTCCACAAAGATAAGTTACCACTGCCTTAAGGTAACCTTGGAATGTATTATACATTTAGAACTAGGTAAAAATCAGTTGAGTCTTTAAAACAACAATATCATAAGTATTGAAATCCAAAAAAAAATGGGATCACTGTCTTTTCTTGAAATTACTCTGTTTTTCAATTTTTGGAGGTTTACATATAAGCTGATAGAGAATGCTTCTTGCAGTTTTACTAGGTAGTTGTTTTCCTTCTTGGGGCCACAAATGTGGCTTAAAAGCCTGATGTCAGGATCCATCTTCCATGTTAAAATAATGAGCTTAACTGTGTATGTGATTTCTAGTCTCAAAGTGCTTACAAAGCATTAGTTGATCCACCCAGAATCAAAAAGAGTTGAAAGAAACAAGAAGCCTATTTGGTAGGGATGGAGTTAAAAGCTGAGGAATTAGAGGGATGTCCCGAAGGTTTAACAGGATCAGACTCCAGTGTGAAGGCCCATTCTCACCCATCTCTGTCTGGAATAGACATGTGGGAGGACAAGACAGTCTGCTTCAAGGCTGATCCTTCCCTTTCCTTTGACTTGTTTTCTCTTTAATCATGTTAATGGCAACATCAATTAGGCTGCAGCTGTTTTCCTTGCTCTGGTTGTGTCTTTAAAATGCCTATGTCTCTACCAATCTCAATCCAGTACATATATTATTCTAATTTAGCTCTCAGAGTTTCAAGGGCCCCTATTGCCATCTATGTGTATCAACAGAATTATCATTTTATAGATGAGGAGATTGAAGCTCAGAAAGAAGGAGTGATTTACTCAAGGTCACCCAGTAAGTGTGGAACTGGAACAAGAACACTTTAGAAAACAGTAGTGTGGGACCCTAAGGAATGGTGTTTCCTCACCACTGGGTGAGGAGATAGGCATCAGAAGATAAAACCATGGGGTCCTGGCTGAGTCACGGGGCAATGTGGGAGTGGGAGATCTGTGGCCCTCTTAACCTTTTCTATTCATAAAGACTGAATTGAAATGAAACTTCATATCAGGGATTGGCATGCAGATATGGGCAGACATGCTGAGAGAGGCCAGGTAAAAGTCAAACTGAAAATCCAGACATTAGAGCCCCTGGAAAATAAACTGACCAAGGAAAGAGAGTGTGTAAGGAAGAATCAGTTTCTGTACTAAAACTAAAGCTCTGAAAGATTTGGGGGGCCCTGGGTCTGGTGTGGTAGTTGCTACATGATCCACTCCTGACCATCCCAATTGTAGCATTTTATATTTTTAGGGAGAGAAAGTTGAACATAAAGCTGAGAGAGTAATAACATTTTGGGGCTTAGTTATATGTTATAGGGCCTTTTTGGTGAGCCTAACACAGGTGGGGCATCATCTCTCTACCCATAAGGCAGTGAGAAAATGAACAAACATCATGAACACGATGGCAGCATCAATGGTGTCAGTGGCATGGGTGGTGGCCAAAGCCTCTTTGGGATTGGTGGCAGGAGCAGTGGCCTGAAGGTGACTTAGAGTAATACAGCAGGCAACCCTGCTGTAGAAGTGGAAGGGATGGATCAGGGAGATCAGTGAGACACAGGAAAGTTCCTGTGATTCTGAAGTGGTTCTGAAGCGATTCTGAAGCACACTTCTCATTGAGACACTATGGGAACCTTGAAAAGAGGAGGCTGAGAATTCACATTTCCATGAGGAAAAAGGCAGACTTCCAGTCTATGACCACCTCATTAGCACCATAAATTACCATAGATAAATAAAGCCTGGCAGCCTTGGGTTATTCATGGTTCATATGACATGTGCTCAGAGCTTTAATCAAGAGAAGAAGTGATAATTATTAAGTACATTGGGGTCCTAACATGTCTAAGCTCCTAATTCTGGGATTTCCTCATCAGCAGGCCACCTCCTCTTGGACACTTAATACTGAGTAACTAAATTCATTCCATGACATTCTCACCATCTATCCTCTCAAGATCCCAGACCTCTGACACTGGCATTAGAACAGCTTCAACTCTATCATATTTTGTGAATTTTGCATTTACTTCCTTTATCTCTGTGGGACTCTCTAAAGTACATTTAACTTCATAACTTGGGGAAGTCTCAAGTTTCCCCAAAGTCTCAGCTCAGCAAATTAACATGGATTCCCCACTTTGGCTGCCATTCTGTGTTCTACTCCATGTTCACTCAGCTCAGGTTCTTCTCTGGATTTCATTAAAAATCCACTCACAGAAAACATTTCATGAGTTTTTGTATAATTTTTTAAAGATTTGGGGCCAAGAGAAGTGGTAACTTTGCATACTGCCAGCTCTTACTGTTTATCTTCTCTCCTCTCCCTCAACTTTCTTTCCTTTATCTCTTCCATTTGCACCTCTTCATGTTTCTCTTTCTTGTCTCATGCAGAGTTATCTCCCATTGTTCCAGCTCCTTGTAGCCTTAGAGCTGGTCAACTTCTACTCTGAGCATGCCTATATATATTCCCAACAAATGTCATTCTTCATCCCTTCCTTAAGAGGGTTTCTCAGGGAAGAATATTATTCCTCCTTCTTTTTATAGTTTGTTTCTCTCAAGTAGCTTCTTTTCCTCTCACATAAAGTCATTTCACCAGTAGACATCAACTGATTGGTTTTTATCTTTCAGAGTGCATCCTGGAGAGGTTAAAAAAATTATGAATTCTGGAGTCCCACACAAGATTTTTATTGTGTTGTTCTGGAGTGGGGCCTGGGCATTCACAGCTCAACAGCATGCATTCTGGAGACATCTTCCATCATTGATAGCCTGCTGTTAGTCAGCATCATGTAGGCCCCCCTTGGGTTAGCTGGCAGTCTGAGAGACAGTGGATGTACAAGCTCATGAAATAGTCTTCTATGATCACTGAAGGATAACTCTGGAAAAAATATTAAACAAGTGGCTGAGAACATGAAGCAGGTGCTTTTAAGAGCTTGGTGAAAGGAGGCACTGACAGCATCTGGTGCCTAGAATAGTGCCTGCACAGAGACAGGACTTAATGATTAGCTGGGCAAAGTGCTTCATGAGTGAATGGGCTTGAGGGGTGGGTAGATGGTATTTGAATGGCCATAGGGGAAGAACAAATTAAAAGGCAAATACAAGTAAAAGTTTGGAAGTAGGGATAAATGTAGTCATTTTGGTGTCTGGGGGGTCCCTGGCCTGAGTAACTCATTTGAAGCTAGACTAATGCCAAATTGGAGACCTGGAAGGCTGGGCTTTTAGAAGTGGACAGCCAGCCAAGAATTGTGAACATGGGAGGAATGTATAGAGAGTGGTGTGTGGAGGATTGATATGATTTTGGTGTATATCCTGAAAGTGAAAGAGATGGATGAAGGGATGAGGAGAGAAATGAATAAGGATGTTCACAAAGGTAGTGTCTGGTGGATCCCAAATCCCAGGTATCACCAAGCATGAAGCCTTCCTTTCTTAGGCACAATTAATGTTTGTAATCCCCAAACTTTCCCCTGGACCCCTCAATCCTGGACAGATACTGATCAAGTCAGGACCAGCGATCTTAAAGAAAAGGCTTTCAATGTGACCTATGCTTCCTTTGATTCTCCTGATCTTGGCTTTGTACTTGAGCTGCTCGTGCTCTAATGGAACCCAAACAAAGCCATACTTTGATATTCAGTGCAGGATGGGGAGGCCCAATATTATTTATTTATTTATTTATTTACTTACTTTTTTCATGTGAAAAAAAAATGTGTGCTTTGCCTTGTTTTGAAATAAATTAAAGTGTACAGTAAAACCAAGTCTTATAAACAGTAATAGTCTGCCAGATGTGATGATAAGCTCCAGCATTTTGCTTAAAGGGAGACTAAACCACTGGAGCATCACAGAGGTGGTTGCTATCAGAAAGAAAGCTAATACTCCTCACATACAATGTCTACATGTGAGGGTAGGAGTGAGATGCTCACCAAGGGGCTTCAAGTGAGAGAGGACAGTCATTGAGTGGGTGCGGCCTCTAGAAATGGGGACTGACCAGATTTATTCTTTTTTTCTTTTTTTGCCCCCAGGCCTGCTGTGCCCAATTTTGTAGTCACTGGGGACTATTACAGCAGAACATTTGGCTCTGATTGGATTGTAACTAGAGATAAAAGCTTGAAGTTTCATAACTCCCTATGCAAGATCTTAGAACCTCAGAAAATTCAGATTCCATGATGGAAAGTAGGCTATAAGCACTTCCCTTGCACGCCAGCCTGTTTATATTCTTTCATGTCTCCCATGCTCCACTTCCACAGGGTATGTTCTTTTTTTTTTTTTTTTTAAGAAAGGCAGACTGCCACGTGCAATGCCTCATTTGGATGTGTCTGGAGTCTTGGAAGCTTGACTACCCTGCGTTCTCCTACAAATGGACCTTGAGAGCTTGTTTGGAGGTTCTAGCAGGGGAGCACAGCTACTCGTATACCCTTGACAGAAGAATGGCACTCCATTATCAGAGAAGGTTGTCCTCTTCGACCGAGCACTCAGCTTTGAGAGGGATGCACATGGAGCGGTGAGGGAAGGAGGGGACACCTGCCTACCCAGCTAGATCAGCCGAATCAACCCTGGCGATCAATGGGGTGACAGATGTCGCAGCCAGATCGCCCTCACATCCTTCCACAGGGTATATTCTTAAGCAAATTATCCACTATTGAGGGCAGCCAGGGTTGAGCTAGTCTGGAACTTTTAGGAGGTGACATGGAAGACACCATGGAGTTATCTTACCTGAGGGTTGAGAAGGCTGGGTACTTATCCTCAAACTTCCAATTATCTCTATCTCTGTCTCCAATGATCTGTATCTCAGGTCTTCACCTGAGAGCTGGTGAGGAGGGGAGTTGCATTAACCCTCTCCTGCATCCAGCCTGCCTGGTGGAGAGCAGGAACAGCTGCTGAGGGACACCTTCAGAGTGGTAGGTGCAAAGAGAGGGTCTGGGAAGGTGCTGTCTCTACTAGTCTCCCTCACCAGGAGCTCTCTTAATAAGAGCCTGTAAAGAAGGCTTTGGTGGGCATCTGACCATTGGTGACCTCTTCCTGTAAGCATAGCTGATCATTCCTTGAGACTTGACTCAGGATTGCCATGTTTGCAATTAGTGCTCCAGTCCTGCTGGCTGGCAAACCATATCTTATCTTAACTTTTACGCAGGTTTGCCAGAGTCCATTACTGAATATGCTGCTTAGTGGTTTGAGCTCCTGCTTTACATAGAGGAGCTTCTTCATCTGAGAAATTAATTAACAGCTTGTGGGAGGATACAAATTTGCTGACAAAAAAGACAAATCTAAACTGTTATGAATACATAGTTTTACATGGGATCCATGACAGTAAACAGCTCTCTGTGGACACTCACAGGGTGTCTGTGATCTCACTACGGCCTGTCCTTCTAATGGGACTCCCAATTCTGTGGCTCCCTAATGGCCTCTTGAAGATAGTCCATATTTTTTGCCTGATTTTCAAAGTCCTTACAGTCAAACCCATTTTTCTTTTCTTAGCCGTTCCTCCTTTACACAAAGAAGATTCCTATTCTTGCTCACAAATTTCCTCTGGAATGGTCTGTTTCTACTCACCACCATTCACCTATGCATAGCCTCCTTGTCCCTCAATCCCCAGGTTTAGTTTCTTCTTCTCCTATCACAGTGCAGGCTGGAGGTGTCAGAGGGGAAAGGGAGAGAGTGTGGGAAAAGGGGGAGGGAGAGAGGAGAGAATGGTTGGAGGAAAGGAAGAGAGGGGGAGGGAAAATAATGTGTTTTTATGTTGGAGCCCACAAACTACATTTGGCCTGCTGGCCTGTTTTTGTAAATAAAGTTTCAGTGGGACAGAGCTGTGCCCATTTGTTTACTTATAATTTCTTACTACAAATGTGGAAGTGAGTAATTGTGATAGTATTATCTGCAAAAACTAAAGTATTTACTATCTGGTTCTTCATAAAGTTACCCATCCCTGGTTTTATATGTTCTTAACTTTTTCTGAAAAAATCTTAAGCTGATGAACAAGGATTTATAAAATGTAGCTAATAATTGTGGCTAATAATACCTCCCTCCACCCTTACCCACTCTGTCTGGGCCCCTCGCCCCCGGAGGCTGACCTGGGCAAGTCTTCCTTGATTCAGGTTGGGTTTGAGCAAAGAGAGGGAAAAGGAGGTCAGTGGGGAAAAGGGAGCCAGGTTCTCCCTTCAGTGTGCCTGAGCTGGTTGCCCACATTGGCCCAAGGCCAAGGGTCCTAACAAATGCCCTATTCTCACTACTCCCTCAAATGCTTTCAGTTTCTCTTTCAATGATGTAGCTAGTTTTGGGGTGCTGCTCAATTTTTTGTGTTTTACTATGCCCTGTACACACCTTTACAAATATTTTCATTAAACTATCCCCAAATTGTCCAGTTTGGCTGGACCACTCCTTCTCTGAAGGGACTTAATTAACATGATAACAAATTAAAAGCAGATAGGAGACAAAATAAGGAGAGAGCCTTGTATACTTTCTAATGTAACAGGTGTGTCCCTTCTACACGGCACTAGCTCAAGGTACTTAGTACCTTGCTGCTCATAGTGATTGATCCATGGACCAGTAGCAAGAGCATCACTTGGGGCTTATTATAAATCCAGACACACAGACCTCACCCAGACCAGCTGAATAGAATCTGCATTTTAGCCCGAGCACCCGTTTCTTCTCCCAACCAGGTGTGGGAGCTCTCTTCACCCCTCACTAAATGCCCTTTGGTCTCAGAGTTGTCTGGAGGGAAAGGATAGAAACTCCAGGAAAGTTTCCTCATAAAGTAGCCAGATGATAGCACAACTCCCACTGGATGATCCTAGGGGCTGGCGTGGTAAAATTCATACTCAGTGGGGGACTCTGCACTGCAGGGCTCCTTCTCATACAATCCCCTCACCCCCAGACTCCTTCTACTTCCTTACCCAGCTTCCACCTTTGTGATCTCTCTGTACCAAGCCAGACCAGCTCATGAAGTGCCTCCACAGCCCATAATTTAAACTATAGAAAACTCAGTTCTCTCTTCTTTGGTGGCTGGGAAGATAAACAAAAACATACAAGTAGTGCTGTTCTCTGCTCCTTGGGGGTGAAGGGACATATTTGCAGTCTCTCCAGGTAAAGTATCTTTGCCCTGGTGGTCTGCCTTCTAAGACCAGATAGTTTCCAAGGCAGCAAAGGAATGCAAGGGCAGAGGATTTTCCTATCGGAACAGGTTGCATACTATGTCTTAGATATCTCTTTCCAATCTTCTTCACCTCCACTATTAATTGATGGGTTGCTGGTACTACTTTTTCCCCCAAGGAAATCTTTTCTGGCTTCTCGTGGTCAATCATGGCCTCATGCTGCTGCTTCTGTTTCTTATTTTTATTTATTTAATTTTTTAACATTTACTCATCTTTGAGAGACAGAGTGCAAGTGGGGGAGGGACATAGAGAAGGAGACACAGAATCTGAAGAAAGTTCCAGGCCCTGAGTTGTCAGCACAGAGCCTGACACGGGGCTCAAACTCACGGACTACAAGATCATGACCTGAGCTGAAGTTGGACACTTAACCAACTGAGCCACCCAGGCGCCCAGCTTCTATTTCTTTTTGAAAGCATTTGCTGAGCATCTCTTGTAAACTGGATCTTCTGAGGGATGGAGCAGAGAGACAGACACAAAGAAGGCAGTTTCTGGCCCCAATGATGTGTGGAGGCTAATGGGAATGACAGCCACTGCACAACTGAAACAGGCATGCTGGAGGACTTGAAGGGTTCACACCTACAGCAGATACCGTGGGTGTCCCGCTCATATCCTGTGGTGCTGGTTCTTCCTGTTTTTGTGTATGTTTCCCATGTCTTACCACAAGCACCTGTGATTCTTCAAGGCCTGGAGGCTTTCTCCTAGCTCACAAGTAGAGCAAGTTGGGAGTTCAGTACATTGGCATTCTAGAGCACCATCAGCAATAATGATTAGGAGTTTGTGGATAAACACCCCAGATCCCTCATGTGGGACAGTCTGGAGCCTGTTTTGTACTATATCCAAAAGGTCATGGGGGAACCAAACCCCAACTGCCTGTAGCAGCACCTGCTCATGAATGCACCTTGCATTGACTGCCTTGCTTTCTTGCTCCTAGGCATCTGTGAATGCTTCCTGGGATTGTCTTTAACTTGCACTCTGATCTTTATTTTAGAGTCTGTTTCTCAGGGAATCCAGACAAAGGCAACACAGAAACAATGATGTGTGTGTATTAGTGGGAGGACAGAAGTTTAGCTCAATGAAGTGTGGAAGGCTGGTAAAGATAGGGAGAACAATCTCCAAAAATGACATAATTTAAACACTTTTTGAGGATTCATGTTGAAAGTCAGTGTTGGGACCATGATGAAAGAGTGAGGAATTGGCATGAAAGTAAATCACTGAGATACAAAAGAAAGGCTAAGGGACACCTTTCTTGTGTCCCCACCTCAGGATCCACCTATATAGGAGCATTCTTCCTTTGCCCCAAAAGATAACCTTCCCTTAGACTCCATTGGTGAGGAGTCCTCAAGAGCCTGTCTCAACAATATGATAGACGTACAAAGTCTTGCTCAAGGAGGAACCTCCAAGTGAGGAGGAAATGTAGAAGGAACTGCATTTTATTTGACCTCATCAGACAACATCAGGGTGCATCTGGTTTCAGTCATGTATCAAGGTTAGGGAGAAAAATCAGTTCTGAGAAGCTTACCTCAGAAACTCTAAGCATCATTTCCTAAAACAGAATCATAGAATCCTTAAATGAAGAAACCTGGGTCACCTCATCTATTATTTTGGTGCTGAGGATTACCAGCCAGGCCTGGGGAAAACGTGCAACTATCAACCAACATTTAGAGACCAAGTTTTTGTACTTGTAACCATTTCACAATGTAATCAAGATGCCCCTGTGGCATATACCTTCAGATCCCGTCAGTCCCTCAGAGAAGGACAGTTTCTACTTTAGGGTAACTGTGTACCCACTGGCAGTTCCATGATTTTTGGTGGTTCTGGAGAGAGCCGTCTGATTTGGCCCAACCCAGCTTTCTCACTAAATACAGCTGCCAGTCCCCCCACAAACAGGATGATGCAAGCTGTGTGATGGATCTGAGAGAGCCCAGAGAGAGACTGAAAACATTTGAAACACAGATTTGTTATAGTTGTTGTCATCTGAGAAGTGACCCTTATGGCTTTGGTTGAAAAAATGTATTTTCTGGTTTGATTGAGCTCAATTTTCTAAGGTTGTGGCCATTAGCTGTGTTTCAATTCATTATGTTATTGCCTCACATCCAGAGATGAGTGGACAAGCCCAGAGAAAATAATTTTTGTTTTTTACTGGTCATAAATCTTCACTAGAAAATAGTAATGCTGAGGTCACCCAGGGAGTAGTACTGTGACTGAGTCTTTACCATGACTAGCCTGGGGTTACTCCATTCTTAAAGCACATCTACTAGGTTTGTGGATGGAATGTTGAGAGCTGGTGTGTAATGGTACATTTGTCTCCATGTGATTTGAAAAGTATGTGTGCTGGGAGTAGGAGGGAGAAGGTACTAGAAAGACCAGAGATTTTGTGATTTTGAAGATAACCAAATACTTTCACTAAGAATGGAGGTTTGATTCAGCAACTTTCATTTGCATGAATTTGGTCCATCCCTTACCCAGGCTGGGAAATGATCTGCCAGAACTTCAAGGTACAATTGTAACAGACACTCTGGTAGCTCCATCAGCCCCCTTCAATTAGAGCTGTGGAAGACAATCCGACACAATTTCAGATTCTCCTTGAGCTGACAGTTCTAGTTTCAGTCTCTCATTGTGTACCTCTCCATTTCTGACCCAGGGCTTCTCTGATGCTACAACCCAGAAGTGGAGGTTGGGGAATCATTGCCATGAGTACCATCCTTCAACAATCATTGTTGAAAAACAGAGAAATACCCCATTTCCTGTTCTAAGGTTATAATTCTGGGAGGCCTTCTGTATGCTTCTCAGGATGTCCCAGCAGAATAGAGCCCCTTTTGTTCCCACTGGTATCCTCAACAATGAAGCTTTATATCGATTTGATCTCTTTTCCTCTATCATTTTTGCTGCTCCCTCACTTCTCCTTCTTCCTGACACCACCTCTCAAATAAACTATCTCCTCCTAAGTTCTTGTCTCAGACTCTGCTTTTGACAAAACTGATCATGGCTAAATACTTCATTTATTTTTTTAAGTGTATTTATTTATTTTGAGAGAGAATGTGAATACACACAAGCAGGAAAGGGAGAGGGAGAGAGAGAGAGAGAGAGAGAGAGAGAGAGAGAGAGAGAGAGAAGACAGAAAATCCTAAGGAGGTTCTATACTCATCTCAGAGCCCAACATGGTGCTTGATCTCACAATGGCAAGATCGTAACCTAGGCTGACATCAAGAATCAGACACTCAACAACTGAGCCATGCAGGTGCCTCTAAGTACTTGATTAAAAAAAAAAAAACAAAAAAACAACTCTTGGCATCCAAGTTTTCTCAGAGTCAAGGGAGTCAACTGTCCCATTTGCCATTCAGAGATAGAAACATCCCCTACTGTATTTTTATAATCCCCAAAGAAGTTTGTTTCTCAAAGAGAGATGTTACCAAAGCATTTTGGTCATACAGTCAACTAACATTTGTTTAGTCCCTACTATATGCTATACTTTTGTCGAGTAGTTTGGGGAATGCACAGAAGTTTACATCCTATTAGGGAATATACAAAAAGTAAATAGAATATAAATATAAATCATAATAAAATAAAAAAGGAGTAAAAAGGACAAATATAAATTGTTTGAGGGAGGAAGCTGTTGTTTTGGTGGCCTTACATTTATTCCTTTTTGCTGGTAATAGACTTTCAATTTTTCTTTGCAGAACCTGTCTCTACTCCTTGTTTTGTTCTGTCTTTCATCTTGACTGATCCTATCCATGAATCTTGGTATTAAATGCATGATCCAGAGCAGGCAAATTAGTTTATTTTATCCTTCTGGTCACAGTGGCCATTGCTTCAGGAATGTCTGTGTGACTGAGATTGATCCAATTATATTCAGTCCTAGGATATTTGTTGAAACTTTTGTTAGTAAAGTTCTTTTTTTTAGTTGAAGTTGCTGAGCTGGAAGATTTAGTTCAAGTTGCTAAGCTTGAAGCTGCAGGTGACATTTTGCCACCGTAATGTGAAACATGAAAGCAGCTTACAGTGAAGCCAGGATGAAAGACACAAGCCAAATCCTGATGGTATCATTAGAGTACCATGATTAGTTTCATGAGCTGATAACTTCTTTTTGCTACCTAAGATTGAGTTGGATTTCTAGCATGTACAACTGTAATAATCAGGGCTAAAAGATTATTTCAATTATAGGGCAATAAAGTCCAACTCTAGCTGAGTCCAAACTTAGATTCAAAGCTTTATCATTTCTAAGAAATTGAGGTGTTGGTAACCTCATCTCTTCCCCAGACACCAATTTGCTTGAGCTGACAGACACGGAGGGAAAAAGAAAGAAAAAGGTGGTTCTGGTCCATTCTCCGGTGTTCAGAAATGCCTACTCTGTGTTCATTTATGGTGAAAACAGTTTGATATCTGTTCTCTTTCCTAATAAATACTGAAGCAAAGACTCAGTTGGAGGCTTTGTGAGATCTGGGCCAAAGGCTATATGCCTCACACTCTGATGACAAGGTCTACACAGATGAGGAGATGGCAGTTTTACATGTTTGCCTGCAATGCATCAAGGCTTTGGTACAGGAGGAGTAAAAGGAGTCCATGAATTGTCTTGGGACATTGGGAAACACTGCCCTGGGCAAGTAAGCATGTTCTCATGAAGGATGTGATGAGCTCCTCAGGTGACTCCTGAGAGATGTCATTCAGATGGGAGACTGGAGAGTGAACATGAGGGATCCCAGACCCTTCCACACATAAGGGGTAGATTTTCAGCAGGAACAGTAGAGGGAGTGGTGATGAATATACGGTTACACCCTTACTTTTATGCAAGCTAATATTAGGGGTTTTGGAGAGAGGTAATTACTTCTAGCTCTTTACAGGTTGTAAAAAATTTTTCAGATGTATTCATAGGAATGTGAACTCAACATGTCACCTTTATTGTTGGTGAGGTTGGATTAGAGAACATGTTTGGACTTGAATTCAGTATTTACCACCTAGATATAGGCAGAGAAGCAAGTCAGCAGTAAATCTTCTCTTCTCAAATGTAAGTGACCTTAGGGCAGGCTGGAGGAAAAAAATCACAAGATGAGTTGAGCTGTGATGTGGAGAAATTGAGAGGGTGGAGAGTAGTCCAGAAAAAAAATTTTGAAAACTTTTGAGAGGTTGAAAGTTCCTATTTTATGACTTTCAGCAGGACTATGAGCAGAGTAAAGAAGTAACTCTCTTGGTAGTGTATGCTAAGAGTTAGCAAAATTTGGGCATCATTGTTAATTTGGCCTCATTTGGATGCTGTGCTTGTTATTGAGCTGTTGTCTCTCAGATGTAAACTGAATCACTTTTTCCTACTCTGTTTTGTGATGCTGATGCCCAGAGCTGCAAATCGCATTCTTCCTTTGCCCTCAGTGTCCCTGCTAGTTCTGTTGATGGAGGGGGACAGGAAAGCTGGATGCAGGAGAAGAATTTCTTCCTTTTGTTTTCTTCCTGTTTATCTCTGCATCACCCATTCATGCTTCTTTACCCCATGCAGGATTGGTTGTTGTAGCAGTTGATCTGTAATCCCAGAACCAGCTATATCATATGTCCTCAGAAATACTAGCAGCAGCCCACAGCATCTCCTCCTCAGGAGGCTGGTTCTCTCCTCCAAACTGGAGGCTCTAATCACTCCAGCCTGCTCTCTCCATGCTTAGCCTATGGTGTGTGTGTGGGGGGGGTGGGGGGGTGGCAGCAGCTGTTTCTACAGGTGTTATTCCTGTATGATCTTGGTTCTCCCTTTCCAAGTCCTCCTATATCTTTTTAACTAATTCCCTATGTCAGATTATTTATAAGTTCCTGGTGTAGTTTCTCTTTTGCTTGAATGAATCTGAGTGATAATAATGCACAGGCTTATGAGGTCTGGGGCATTAAGTTTACTCAACACATGTCTGAACTTTGTGTTTCTGCCACTGTGAATCTCAATCTCAGGTAAAAAAGAAGACTTTGGAAGAAAAACATGTAAGATTGCTTTAAATACTGGCATTATAAGTTCTGTATTTGTCAAAGAAGAGTGACAACAAATAAAAATGTTCCAAAAGGGTTATGGTTTGTGTGTGTCCCTCTTAAACTGAACTGCATGCAGCCTTCTGTTACATACACAATGACTGAGCATATAAGCACTAAAGAATTAAGACAATTTGTGGAATTTGTCTTGAGAAATATTTTTTTTTGGTAAAATTAACTGATGTTGGATGGAATAGTTTGCACCAAATCATTTCTACTCACAAACTTAGAATCAAAATGTTCTTGGGCTCAAACCAGAAGGTCAAAGTCTTACAGTGCCTTAGATGAAAACATGAGGAGAAGTATTGATCCATGACCCGGATGCTACCTTCACTGGGGTCAAAAATTTGGCTGAACTCAGCAGTCAAGAACCCACCAATGTTTAGTCTGGCAGAAAATGATAAAGCTGTCATGTGGGACACACTTGAGGATAAGGCTTCTAAGCCAGATATGTTTCCATTCAGAATATTTGATTGATGCTAGGTACTGTGGTAGGCTCTAGAAATATAGCAGAAAACAAAATAAAGTTCCTTTCCTCTTGGAGCCATTGGAGAAGATAGAAAATAAGCACATTATAAAAAGTTGGGTGCTAATGAGAGAGAAAAAGAAAAATACAACAGTATTGGGGATAGGAAGTGATGAGGTGCTATTCAGATAATATAGGCAGGGAAACCCTCTCTCATAAAGTGACATTTAAACAAACACATGAATAAAGTTAGGGAGTGAGCCATGGGGCTATCTGAAGAAAGATGGCTCCAAGTGGAGGAAGAAAGAAGCAGGTGCAAAGGCCCTGCTTCAAGAACAAACCTGGAGTGTGGGAATAACAGCAAAGAAGCAAGGGAGGCTGGTTACAGATTGTGGGACAAAAGAGATCTCAGAAGTTTGGAGTGAGGGATGATCATTCAAGGTCTTGTGGGCATTTAGAAGGGTTTGGTCTATGCTAGATTTCAGCACTATTAGAGTGCTCTTAGTAAAACCCCTTCGTCTCCTTAGCCATGTTTCCTTTTATTGTGTTTCCAGTGGAAATAATCATCTTGACCTGTCTTCCCCAGTAAGTGCCTGGGAGACCTCAGTCCACACATGGGCATTTGACCCAGCCAAGATCTCCAGCCCTAGTCCCTAAGATGACTTGGAAAAGAAATTTAGGCAAACAAGGAACTATTTCTTTGCTATTTATTCTCTCCTGATGGATGTTCTCTGGTCACTTCTCTCTCTTTCTCTCTCCCTCAGAATATGTGCAGTTGCTTGACCACAGAGCTTCCCGGGATGCAGGCCCACCCTGAGAAACATTGGCACCTCCATCTCTATTTCTCTTCTTTATTCCAATAACTTTTGTTTATTTTTTGACCTCCTTATTCCCCTCCCCAAAGAAGAGTTTGATAATTTGGGACCAGGAATTTGTTCACATAAGCATTTTATAGGTGAAAAAAGGTAAGGGCTGGGAGTGCCAAATTCTAGTACCCATAAGGGACTACTCCTTCATCAGAGGGCAGACCTTGACTCTCAGAGCTGTTTTTTTTTTTTTTTACTTTTTAAAGATTTTATTTTTAAAGAAATCTCTACACCCAACATGGGGCTTAAACCCACAACCCTGAGATCAAGAGCTACAAGCTCCACTGACTGAGTGAGCTAGGCACCTCTCAGATCTGCTCTTTTAACTTCTCTCCCCCAAAAGCATGAAAAGCTTATACAGGCCTTCTGAGGGACTTTCATATGCTGCTGCTCTTTCTTCACCTCTACTTTGTTATATGGCCTCATGGGCTATTTACTGTGTGCCTGTTTCCCACATTCACCTAGTGGGCACCTTCTCTTTTTCTAATTCTGGACATTCACTGGACACAACTCTAATAAAGAACCACTTATGAGTGTTTATAACCACAGGCATTGTGAAAACTGCTTTAAGTGCATTGCTTTATTTAATCCTAATAAAAACAGCTAGTGGCATTGGAGTTAAAGTTATTCTGATTTTATAGATAAATTCTGATTTTAAAGATATATTGAGTCTCAGAGGAGTTAAAAGACTCGCCTCCACTTGTGGTGATAGTAGAATGCAGAGTTAGGACCCAGACCCAGGGCTCTAATCCAGATTAACTACACATACTCACCTTCTAAATTGCCTCTTAGTGGTGTCCCTCTATGCTCCAGGTCCTCCACTGCAATTCAGGGATAAGCTTGCGCATGTCAGTAAACTTATTATTACCACCCTTGTGATACTGTGGTCAAGATCAAAGTAGACAAGGTTGAGTTCAAGGCAGTGCAGTTCTGTAATGTATTCATAAACTTGAGAGTGACTAAATTTGATTTATGTTTAAGTTTTGTTTAACTTATTGGCTACTATGAAGCTTGTGATTTTTTTTTAAATCAGTATACATTATTCCATAGCATGGTATAAAAATGCAATCAAGTACATTTTCAGAATGGTCACACATTTATGAATGGTGGAATTTTGATGGTGTAATTGAGGCTGAACTAAAATAATATGGTTCAAGGGGGTACTTTGGGGAAGAACATTTAAAAAGAAATTCTTTGCAGCTGAGCAGTGATGGTTTTAATATTCAACAAGTTAAATATAAGCTTCTCCAACTGCATTTGGCATGCCTCTAAAATGCCAACAAGATCTGTGTGTATCTGGGCCCTTTCTCCTATGGCTAATTGGCCATCCTGACATTGCAGATCATTTGTGAAAATGCAATAGAAAAAGTACATTTAAATATGACTCTAGGAAGCTTTTCATAATGGCATTAAAGAAATCAAAGTGTTTTTATTAATTCTCAGTTTCACATACCCAGCCATGTGGAGAGCAACATTCAGAGATGGCCTGTGCCAAGCTGTAGGAGAAAGCAAATCTAGTTCTTTATAGCACCACACTTGTTCTCCATTATTCCTCTCTCTGTCCTAGAGTGCCCCTCATGCAGTTCTCTGGTTGTCTTCCTCTTTAGACCTTTCAAAAATTTCTTTCCTTGTACCTCATGCCTGGGTCAGTTCTAGTACATTCCTCAGATTGTACCAGTTACTAGCTTACTTTCTACATAGGACATAGAATATATTAATTATTGAATTAGGCTGATGTGCCTTTGTATAGGGTTGAGTATAACAAAATGAAATGCAATCATAACATCCCAGACTGAAAGGGACAATAAAAGTCATTCAGACAAGACTCTACTCAGTACTCAAATCTTTTGGCATGGACTGGATTCTTTCCTAATCAGTATTTCTCTCTGAGAATTGAATACAAATGGTCTATGTGGGAGGTGATCTCAGTGAGCATCAGTAAAGCATTGGAGACAGGGAAAGGAAAGAAACCAATACTGGTTACATTAGTGAGCATGTTACTGTTGTAGGTAGTTGAGGCTCACTCTTGCTGGGGACCTCTGAGAAATGTGGAATATGTCCTGCCCCAGAGGTAATCTCAATGAGGGGTGAGGGAGTTGGGGTATTTATGCTCCAGCTCCCATTATCATTGACTGAGCATGCTCTTAGGGGAACTAATACACTGGACCTTTTGGCCTGTTCTGCTGGAGACTTGGGTGCCTGCTGTAGGATGCCATTGGCATGTGAGTGCTGAACTTGTATGGACAGGACAGATACAGTCTGCTACAACTTGTTATGGAAGCATCTCATCAATTACCCAGGTCATAGAGTTCTAGTAATGAGAAACTCAGCACCTCTTAAAGAGCAATTCTTACTTTCTGAAAGTTTTTTCATGTACCCATTGGTTCTACTTATTTAACTTTTAAGACAAAAAAGAACATGCCCCTCATATTTCACAGATCCCCTTCTTGATCTCATGTTCCCACTCAAGTCCTCACTATCAACCTAACATTCCCAGTTTTTCTACCTGTTCCTAATGGGAAGGCACCTCCAGTCTTGCCATTGTCTCTTTTCTAGAGATGTTGTCTACTGAATTCCCTCATTGTAATGTGTTTTGAAAGAGGATACTGGATTCTTATGTCACAGCTTAATAAAGTGGTTAAGAAAGTGGGCTCTGACAGACTAGGTTCAAATCCTGGTTTTTGTCACCTTAGGTACCTTACTGAGCTTCTCTATGCCTCAGTTTTTCATCTCAAAAATGGTGGTACTGTTTGAAGTACTGTTTACATCAGGATGGGCATAGGATACTGTCTGTGATAGAGTTAGTGCTGAATAAATACTATTATTTTTGTTGTTACTGTTGTTGCTGGTAGTAGTAGTAGTAGCAGCAGCAGCAGTAGTAGGTTCTTCAGTTTGTCTGAATTCCATAGTCTTCCAGCTGTTTTTTGATGGGTATAGGTAGAAACATCTGGAATGACTGGATAGAGAAGAGTTGATATAAAAGAGTGGTATCCAGTTGACAATGGAGAAGAGCAAGTTACCAAGACTTTGAATAGCTATGGTTGTGAGACAAAATCCTATTCTAGTGGGAGGGATTAGATTCCCCTCAAGAAAAGTTAAGTATTCTGCTGCTGCTCACCCAGGGAGGTGTCTTTCATCCAGAGGGGCTAGGAGAAATTGGGCCTGGATACTGAAGCACAGAAAGGTCAGCACTGGTTACAGTGGTAGATATGAGCTGCCTCTGGCCATATGGATGCAGAGGTGGAACAAGCCACAACACTAACCTATGATTTTTGCTAGTGATGGTGGTGACATGGCCAGCAATGCAGAGAGGCTAGCATTTAGAGCATTAACAAATAAATCCTGAGGTATGTTTGTGTTGTTTCCACTAGCCATAGAATAGGTAACTGATGCAAATAAGATTAACTTGGGGCCCTGAGCCATAGTGGGGTCTAAATATGTGGGCTGTCCCAGTAGAAACTTCCTCTCACCAGGGCCTGGGTACCAGAAGTAATGTGTGGGGACAAAATGAGAATGCGGAACCAGTAAACCTTGGGGGTGCACTTTGGAAAGCATTGAAAACAGAACAGGGAGAATGATTAAGAAGAGTTGAAGATGCAAGATATAGAAATGGAGTAATTTAGCACAGAGGGGAAAGGGTATCATGTATTTACTGAGTCTACTAAGTGGGTTTGATCTCATTTTCTAGTTTTAGGCAGGTGAGGCCTATGAACTTCCAAGAACAGTGAGTAACAGCATTCTTTTCCTTCTGCAATTTTATCCTCATCCCTTCCCCCTACACGATCTGTACTTAGATCTCCTGGAGTAAGGCTTAAAAACTTCTGGGCTGCAATTGGCATCAGAACTTAAAGCCAACAATGTAATGGAAGTCACATTCCCATCCTCTCTAGAGGTAGACCTAAGAGGTCTAAAACTCAGCAGCCATAGCTGAAGGCCTCAGTGTGGAGAGGGTGGGGTGAGGCACTGCTGCTAAGAGTGTAATCCCCCTAAATATTGACATTTATAAAGCCTGGCCCATCAGAGGCTCAGCTGGGTTTCAAATATAACCTCTGGTATCAAGAAGGAAATATTTATTTAAACAAACTGCAGGATGAGTTATCAGTATCCACATTTGATGCATATTATTAGAGCTTCATATTCCTTCACAATGATTAGAGCTCTTAGCTAAAGTCCTTAGGTTTCCACACTGTGATTTATTTCTCTTTGCCTGGAAGATTCCTTCCATTTATTGTTGCATTCCAAGGGTTGTATTTCAAAGGTTAGCTTCAGGTGGGAGGATCTTAGATGCTGATGGACTGTCCCAGGACAGGAGATAGAGGTACCATGGATGGGATTACAGGACCCCTTATCCACAGCTGCCAGTGACTGGGATGGTACTTCTATGGCTTCCAAAGTTGTGCATGTTAGTACCACAAAAACCCACATCTGCAGAGGCTGTACCATCTAAAACAGAAACAGGTTTCAGAGCTGAAACATAAGGCAAGTGCCCACCTAAAGACCTAGAGCTTTGTCTCTGTAAGGTTGATTGATGTGTTGCGCTTGCTGGATTACTGGATCCATAGGGGATTAGCATAGAGATACTAGTGGCTGATCCTGGTGGAGGCTCACCTGGGCAGTGGAATGAAGGAGGTTGCCTCTTTTACAGCTGGATAAAGAGAGAGACACTGTCAACTATACCATCTGTACCATAGGAACGGAGAGCAGAAGTAGAGGATTTGACAAGAGAAAACGAGAAATCTCCAACTCACTCACTGGATAGCAGTTTTGACATTTGCTTTGGATTTGTTCCACTGACTGTGGGACCTTTGTGATTGAAACCAAAACATCACAGACTCTCAGAATTGAAAAGAACTGGCAAAGTCAATCTCCAATCCCTCATCTACTATTTCCTCTAGAGTTCCTCATTTTCCCAGCAACACTCCTTGAGTATTTCCTGTAGCAGGAGGTTCATCTCCTTATGAGACAGCCTCCATTAGGAATCTGTGCTTTTTAGAAAATATTTCTGATGCTGAACTGAAGTGGACTTCTGGAGTCAGCTTTGCTAGCTTTCCCTAGAATGTCATGTTGTTTCTTTCAGCAAAAGGTTCAGCCTGAGAGCTGTGATGCATGAGACTCTGAATAGGTCAGGAAGGAAAGGGGCCACCCTTTTCCTTGTTTTAGCTTCTCTAATTTAACCCCTAAAATCACCCCAACGTTCTTTTGTGTTCTGGCTTAATGGCAATGGGTATTCCAGATGGTGAAAGGGCCCTAAACACTTGGCTATTCTCTAAAGGCGTATCAAGAATCAATTTTCTATGGGTTTCTTGTGTGTTTTCCACATTTAGTAGCCATCTATTTATAAACATTGGGTACAGTAAACCACATTCATGTGACTCAGAGATACTGCAATCAAATTCCACAGAAAGGGTAGTGCTGGTGCTGGACTTCCAGGGACTTGAACTCAACCTACTCTCTTTTATTTTCTTTTCTCTTCACCTTGACTTTATTCTATTAAACCAGCGATCATCACTCTCATGAAGGGTAACATAGCTGTCAACCTCACATTGCTAGGCTTTGTTATCAGGTCGTGGGGGGGGGGTCATATTTTCCACAGCCCCATTTCTAAAAGTCCCAGAAAAAGACTTTGATTTGTGTGGCTCATGTGTCCACTCCATAAACCAACTGTCTGTAGCCACATAGTTTGATTTCTGGCCCTGACTAGAATCTCCTAATTATAGTTGAAGGGGATCAGTTCTCCAGAAAATTGGAGGCATTCTACTCTGGACAGATCAAATGATTGTCCATTGTAAAACTCCCCAGGTGTAATCATTGGGAGATTTGCACTTCAGCATGTATCTATCTCTTAAAATTCCTTCAGTTTCTTGTGCCCCAGCTGTCTACAAAAATTGTGTGTGTGTGTGTGTGTGTGTGTGTGTGTGTGAGGAGGGGGGTGGAGGTGGGGGGAGAGAGGCTCAAGGTCTGTGGATATCCTAAAAGTTTCAAATTATTGCAAGAAGGGATACAAGTCCCTTTTCACATGCCAGTCACTCCTTACTAAGTCCAAAAATGTCTACTAGAACTAAGATCAATAAATAATAACCAAGAATCAGAAAAGAAGCCTAGAAAAACAGACATCATGAAGTCTGTGCACAAGTTTATAATTTTCCTTAAAGTTTATTTTAGGTGTTTAATAAGTTATCTAATATCTAATTCTTCAGCTCAAATGAAGGTAAAGGGCCCTATGCTAGGCACCAAATGCAAACAACAACAAAAACAAACAAAACAGATCTTCTCTCTTGAGTGGTAGAATCAGGATAGTTAGTAAAGCACCGACAATAATAGAGTGTTACAAGTGCTGTGAGACTTTGGGGAGCTGGAAGTGTTATCTGGTTCCTGCGCATATAGAAATGGAGAGAGGATTTGCTAGACAGGATAGACTGAAGGATTAGGAAGTGAGAGCTGATAGTCTGGGAGGAGACATAAAAACTATGTAAACAGGCACAAGAACTAAACAAAATACAACAGTTGAGGCCATCTGGTGCCAGTGCACAGTTCAAGGCATTTCAAAAAATCTAGAGGAAGTGACTGTAACGTTCTCAATGTAGCTTTCTCCAGGGCTGGGTTAGGAGTCAGGACACTGAGTTATTAATCATAGATCTCCTACCAAAAACCATGGTCCCTTCACCTGCATGGGCCTCTGTTTACCCATCTAGAAATATAATGTCGAAGAGATTAAGATTCTTTGCTTTTGACTGCATTCATAATGATGACCCTGTGTTCAAGGTTAAACTATGTCTACTAGTGTGAAATATGACAGCATAAATTCATAAATTCAACAAATATTGGGTGCAGGGTACTGCATAGGATAAGGAGTCTACAGCCTAGGGGTGGGGTCAGACAGGCAGGCAAGCAAGCCCAGAGTAGTGTTTTAGTGGACAGAGCGTAGGAGCACACAGGACGAGTATTGGCCCATGTGATCAAGGATCATCAAGGAGGGCTTTCTAGGGGAGGTGGCATTTATCTGAGACCTAGATGATGAACTGAAGGCAAAGGTAGCAAGTGAGATTATAAGTGTTACAGGTAAAAGGAGCAGCAAAGTTAATGGAGAAATGAGAGGGCATTGTCTCATTTGGAGTAGAAGCCTGGATACGTGCCCTTTGAGGGCCTTTTATTTTGTGGTGGAAAGTTTAGACCTTGCCATGGGTGACGAGGAGAAATGGAAAGATTTTGTACCCTGGAGAAGCAATTCCTGTCAATTTTTTTCTTCCCATCTTATTTCTTCCCTTGCATTCCCATCACTGTTTTCCAGGTTTCCACCCTCTCTCACCTGTATCTCACATGTACCCTGCAGGTGCCCCCTCACCAGTTCCTTCCATCTGTTCCCATCATCCTTCTGAACCATCCTCCAGAGCACAGTCAGACTCCCTTTTTTTGCAACTCATTATTATGTCTTTTCCATTCCTAACACTCCAGTGATTTTTCTATTGAACTGGCTCCTGACCATTTCCTTAGCTTTGCATCAAATGAGCTCATCTTGATTGTCTCCTCTGCAACCACACTGAGCTTCAGTGGTCTTCTGGCTATTCCTTGAATGTATTCCCCAAAGAGTTGTCTATCGAATGTAAAGGTTTGTTTCAGATGTGGAGAGAGCATATTGATACTGAGCCCGGACCCAACACTACCCCTTTTAATGACTGTGTCACATAGAGAAACATTTCCTCTTTCTGGGTCTTGGTTTCCCCATCTGTTCAATGAATATTTTGGACAATAACCTTTTAAATTCCTTAAGGGCTTACATTTTTGAGTTTTTAAAAGATATATTTTATCTTGTTTATGCTAGGCCTCCAAGGATAATGATATTCTCTCTTAGATAAAATTTTAGTCTCTTTAGTCTCTTAGATAAAATTTAGCCCAATTCAAATCTTATCACCTTTAACACTGTTGATCAATAAGAATATATTGGTACCCATTCTAAGCCTGAGGCAAGAAATTGGGGTTGAAGAACGTAAAACATCTATTTAAGTTGAATTCCTGTCTTCAGGGGTGCTCCCATCCCAATGACGGGATTCATATTGAGTACCCATGTCTGACACTCCTCATACTTTCTTTCTGTCTCATGTTTATTTGTACTTAATAACATATTATCTCTTTTACAACCATTTTATATGAATTATCTCTTCCTAAAAACTATAATGTCAACAAGGACTTTTGCCTAATCTTTTAAAAAATTTTTCCCCAGAGCTTGCCATTTATGGAATAGAAATGCTATGGATACTGGACATTGTGTTGCACAGTCAGAGCCATCTGACATTATGATCTTGCCTACTTGATGGCAGAGCCCTTGAGTGTGGGGATCCTGACAAAACAAAATGCCAGTTTTATTGCTGAATAAGTCTGCACTTTTTTGAAATTTCCTCCTTGTTCTGGGTGAAGTCACTTCTGGATTCTTCCCAGTGAACTCCAGGGGCTCCATAAAGATCAGTGACTTGGCTGCTCATCTTAACCAAGCAGTTAACCTCTCCTCACCAGTCTTACTTCCCCAGGACTCTGAAGACCTTTTATCTACACCCAACTTATCCCATTCGCTCCTTTGAAGGTTGCCAGGAAATTTTAAAAAGCAAAAGCTCTACTAGTTATTTCTTTGAAAACCACACCACTGCTTTTCTAAATCTTCTTCTAGGACCAGCAGCCACTTGGGTATCCTGCTTTTTTCTACAGCTTCAAATTTTCTTTGAGTTAGAAACAGGACAAAGGCAACAGTGTGAAGAAGGCAGTTTGTCTGTTGAGGGCATTGTTGGACAACATTCCTTTCTACAAGGAGGAGATGAACCAACAACAGCTTTGTGAGTCCTGGTGTTGATTTATGTTCTGGCAGATAAGACATGCTTTGTAAGATTCAGTGAACACAGACCTGCTGTGGTGAGTGAGATATCCCTTCTCTCTGATTTAAATGCAACTTGGCACTGCACAGACCAGGGTACAATCACAGTATCTACCAAAGGGTGCAAAACACTGAGGTACATATGATCAGGTGGAGAAAGCCCACATGGGCTGGACTTACTGGGTAATAACCATAAGTTCAGCTGATGTGGAGCCTTTGTTGAGATTCCAAAGGTGAACTTGTCATTGGGCTCCCTAGAGTTGGGGAAACAGTTCCAACCTGCACTGAACAGAGAAAAGGAAACACATCTATTACCCCTTTGGGACATATGATACCTAGTCTATAACAACTTTGCAAAGAAACATGCTTTAAGTCCAAATAATTCATCTCATTGTACAACAAAATGGTTTCGTGTGTCACATCCTTCAAAGACTGTTGAGTCTGCTAAAATAAGGTGGGCACATTACTAGAGAAAAATCTCTTTACAAAAAATTCTGTTCTCTTCCTTGTCTTTCATTCCTACATAAGCTTACTGTACAAAAGGTTCTTAAAAGCTAAAAAATGCAAAATATTCAAATAAGTTATAAATTTGTCTTTGTTAATATGTATGACATATTGGTTAGGAGATGAATTTCAAGTCATTGTTTTTCACCCAAATGTTCAAATAATTAGTATCCCCAGTGTGATTGATGATAAATATTCATAGTCAGTAAGTCCAAATTATACACACATTGTTTGTCCTTTTCACTCTAATATGTCTAGATACAGGTATCCCTCACTTTTTGAAAGTTTGCATTATCCCCCTTGCTTTTATGAAAGACCTACATTAGTACCTGTTTTTGTAACCAAAGAATATCTGATGAGGAGTTTTGTGTTTATGAAAAAAAAAAGTGCAAATAGCGTTTAGTGCTTGTTTTGCAGTGAGCCATGATACAGGCAGTGCACATACATGGAATGAGGAGAAAGGCACTGCTAAGCTCCGTCCTCAGGAACTACACTCAGTATCTCAGCATCAAGATACCATAGCTTTGAACTGTGCCTGTGAGCATACGTGCTTTTTTTCCATTTGTTTTGTACATTCCTTAGCAAGATGTGTCTTAAGGTACAGAAAAACCCAAGAGACATTATTTTTTGGATCTTGAGGACATTGAAAAAAATTCATATAGATTAATGGTAATTGTTTCTTTGCTTTGAGTCACATACATTTACAAAAGGTTTCATATATTCTCTACTTTTGGATAATGGTGGGAAACCTGTACACACACACACACATACGCATACACATACACATACATACATTTAAATTTGTCCACATGTTTACCAAATTGTTGCTTATATTTGCTTTTTGAACTGAACTCTTTCCTTTCATGGTTTATTTCTTCTTATATGAAGGATATTTTAAAATATTTCACTCATTGGGAACCTGTGCATAAGTAAGAACTCCCCAATTTTTGTTATCTAAAAAGTTTTTATTTTGTCCTTGCACATGAATGATACTTTAGCTGGGTATATAATTCAGAGTTAACACTGTTTTTTTTCCTCAGTAGTTTGGAGGTATTATACTATTATATTTTGGACCTGAGTTTTACTCTTGGGACACCTATCAGGTGTCTCTTTTTTTTTCTTCTGGATAATTTTCTTAGCTTGAGTTTCTTGAGAGCTGAGTCTGAAACAAATAATGTGTATAGGAAATTTATTTAGGGTGTGATCCCAAGAAGTAGAAGTAAGGACTGAGAAGAATGAGACAGTGGAAGCCAATATAAGAGTGTATTATTAAATTTAACCCTGTGGACAAGGCGGGGTCTCACCTCCATTAGGATCTCTTAAAAGCATCTAAAATGGCTCTCAGAATTGTTCATCCAAAGACTGTTGCTATCCAAAGGTAGGAACATTTATTCATTAGTTTCCATCTCCCATCAGTTCTCTGGGAGTATTAACTTTCCTACACTGCATATGTGTTGAAAGTAAAAGAGGAACTGTTCATGTCTGCAGCATCAGAGAAGAAGTAAACAGAAACTGCAGATGCACAATGTGAACATGAGGTAACATGCTGTTGATGCCAGGTTTCTTAAAGCCCACATGGAACTGTCCACTCTGGCCACAACTGGAATCAGAAGTATGACTAAGAAGATGTGTGGCAGGACATCAAGTGCATCTGATGCAGAAATCTACTTTCTGTTTCTGTTGCTTTTAATTTTCTTTTTTTATGTTTGGAATGTTTTGCAACTTCACTAGAATGTGTTGAGATGCAGATTTAAAAACTTATTGTTAAGGATTTATTATACTTTTTCATGTTGTATATTTACATCTTTATTAAATATGAAAAATCAGATATATTCCTTTGAGTATTGTTTATCTCTCATCCTTAGTATCTTCTCATTTTGGAATTCCTATTAGATGTAGTTTGAACATTATCATTATATGCCTCATATTTTTCTTTTCTAAAATGTTTATTTATTTATTTTATGAGATAGGAAGAGAGAGAGAGAGGGTAGGCGTGTGCATGAGTAGGGAAAAGGCAGAGAGAGAGAGAGAGAGAGAATACCAAGCAGGCCCTGTGCTATCAGCACAGAGCCCAACAGACCTGAGCTAAAATCAAGATTCAGATGCCTAACTGAGCCACCCAGGCACCCCACCTTCTTGTTTTTCTTAACTCTTTTTTACAAATTTCTGTATCTTCAGGGTGTCTGGGTGGCTCAGTCTGTTGAGCTTCTGACTTTGGCTCAGGTCATGATCTCATGCCTCGTGAGTTTGAGCCCCGTGTCAGGCTTTGTGCTGACAGCTCAGAGCCTGGAGCCTGCTTCTGATTCTGTGTCTCCCTCTCTCTCTGACCTTAACCCACTCGCATTCTGTCTCTGTGTCTCTCAAAAATAAATAAACATTTTTAAAAATATTTTAAAAAAATAAATAAAAATAAAATTTCTGTATCTTCAAGGGAGGAGTCAATATAGCAGAACAGCATGGAAGTTTTAGTGTGTCTTGCATCATGAAATACAGCCAGACCAACACTAAACCATCCTGCACACCTAGAAAACTGATTGGAGGATTAACACAACAATCTGCACAAACTGAACCACAAAATTCAGCAGGTACCTGGTGCAGAGAGGTGAACTTGGGGAGCGAGAAGCTGCAGCAGGCAGGGAGGTGCTTTTTTGGGTGGAGAGAGGATGGAGACTGAGGGGGGGAAGAATATGGGAAAAGCACCCCTCCCCAAAAGCAGCTGGAGAGAAAGTGGAAAATTGGAAATAGCCACAGCGACCAAGCTAAAAAAGGAGAAAGGAGAAAGGAGAGGGTTTAAATTCCATTAAGACTGTAAACTAGGGGAACCCAAAGTCTGCAACTCTGCTTGATACCTGGCTGTGCTCTGGTGGGAAGGGCAAATCCCCAGGACCAGAGTGGGGTCTGAGAGGTTCTTGGGCCACACTGAGAAAAGTGGTTCCACTGCTGGAAGGACATTTGGTAGAGACTGTTGAAGCCACCTGGTCCCAGCAGACCCCAGAGAATGGCCACATTCTCTGGTGCTGGAACAAGGTCATTAAGGGTGAAGCTTGGTGCCAGATGTGTGTTGTGATTTTCCATAATCCCTGAGACACTGCTGCTACACTGTCTCGCGAAATTTTTCTGGGACGGGCTGGCACCTGGCCGCAGTCTCAGAGCACTGGCAGCTGCAGGGTCCAGCAAACGTTCCTGGGTGCAGCTGACATTTGGCCATTGCTCAGTAAGACCCTCCCACAGAGAGGTGGAATGGGTCAAAGCCACAGTCCTTCAGAAGTAAGGGGCCGGGGAAAACATCCGTATCTGAGACAAAACTCAGGAGAGAGGTACTGTCTGGGGCTTGGTCACCAACAGTGAAAAAGCGGGGAGTGGACAAAAACTGAAGACAGAGGACAGGTGCGCAACTGCTGATCAGGGAGAACAGAGTTCCAATATTAGAGACTGGGTGCTGGGTGACGTCATTGCCACCACTCCCGCGCATGCCCATACGCACCGAAGAGCACCCCAACACTCCACCTCAGTAGGCTAGCAGCACCTTCTAGTGGAGAACAGAGCCCTTACACTGAGCCCCACCCAACTGGGGCAACCTCACTCTTCAAGAACACAAGTCTCACCGCCTGCTTAGTTTATGGACCATAGTCTGACTTCATAGTCTGACTCCTAGGGGAAAACAAAGTAATTTCAGTCCTATTTCAATCTGATAGCAGGTCCACTTATTCAATTTTCTTTTCTTTTTATCTTTTTCACTTTTCTTTATCTTGAATACAGAAAGAGAAAAAAATTCATTTTTTTCAATTTTTATTAAAAATATTTTCTTTAAATTTTTTAGTATATTTTTTACTTCTGTGTAAATTTTTTCAAATTCTATTTTACTTCCATCATTTTATTTTAGTCTACTTCGGTGTTTTCACTTTTCCAAATTTTCAAATGATTTCCTTTTGTTATCTTCTTCTTTTGTTTCTTTTCTTTTTCTTGAATGCAGAAAGAGAAAAACCTCATTTTTCCTTTCAATTTCTATTAAATATATTTTTCTTTAATTTTTTAAGTATATTTTTTACTTTTATGTAAATTTTTTCAAATTCTATTTTACTTCCATCATTTTATTTTAGTCTACTTCAGTGTTTTCACTTTTTCAAATTTTCAAACGATTTCCTTTTTTCCCTCTTTTTTCTCTTTTTTGTTTCTTTTCTATTTCTTGAATACAGAAAGAGAAAAAATTCATTTTTATTTTTAATTTTTATTAAAAATATTTTTATTTAATTTTTTCTACCATATTCCTTAGTTCCATGTACATTATTTCAAATTCTGTTTTACTCCCACCATCTCATTTTAGTTTTTTTCAGTGTGTTCATTTTTTCAAATTCTCAAATGATTCCCCCCCCCCTTTTTTTACTCTAAACTGTCAAACCACTTTCAACACCCAGAACAAAGCACACCTAGGATCTAGGATCATTTATTTGATGTGTGTGTGTGTGTGTGCGTTTAATTTTTATATTTTAATATTTTTTTAAATTTAAATTTCTTATCATTTCAATTTTTCTACCTCATTAATTCTTTTTCTCCTTTCAAAATGACAAAACGAGGCAATTCACCCTAAAAGAAAGAGCACAAAGAAACGACAGCCAGGGATTTAACTAACACAGAAAGAAGGAAGATGTCTGAACCAGAATTTAGAGGCATGATAATAAGAATACTAGCTGGAGTCAAAAATAGATTAGAATCCCTTTCTGCAGAAATAAAAGAAGTAAAAATTAGAATGAAATAAAAAATGCTATAACTGAGCTGCAATCATGGATGGATGCCGCAGTGGCAAAATGGATGAGGCAGAACAGAGAATCAGTGATATAGAAGACAAACTTATAGAGAATAATGAAGCAGAAAAAAAGAGGGAGATTAAGGCAAAAGAGCACAATTTAAGAATCAGAGAAATAAGTGAGTCATTAAAAAGGAACAACATCAGAATCACAGGGGTCCCAGAAGATGAAGTGAGAGAAAAGGAGGCAGAAGGTTTATGTGAACAAATCATAGCAGAAAACGTTCCTAACCTGGGGAAAGACACAGACATCAAAATCCAGGAAGCACAGAGGACCCCCATTAGATTCAACAAAAACCGACCATCAACAAGGCTTATCATAGTCAAATTCGCAAAATACTCAGGCAAGGAGAGAATCAAGAAAGCAGCAAGGGAAAAAAAGTCCCTAACCTACAAGGGAAGATATATCAGGTTTGCAGCAGACCTATCCACAGAAACCTGGCAGGCCAGAAAGGACTGGCAGGATATATTTAATGTGCTGAATAAGAAAAATATGCAGCCAAGAATTCTTTATCCAGCAAGGCTGTCATTCAAAGTAGAGAGATAAAAAGTTTCCAAGACATGTCAAAATTAAAGGAGTTTGTGACCACTAAACCAGCCCTGCAAGAAATTTAAAGGGGACTCTCTGAGAGGAGGAAAGATTAAAAAAAAAAAAAAAGACCAAAAGCAAAAAAGACTAGAAAGACCAGAGAACACCACCAGAAACTCCAACTCTACAAGCATCATAATGGCAGTAGACTCATATCTTTCAGTATTCACTCTAAACAACAATGGACTTAATGCTCCAATCAAAAGACAGAGGGTAACAGAATGGATAAGAACACAAGATCCATCTATATGCTATTTACAAGAGACCCACTTTAGACCTAAAGATACCTTCAGATTGAAAATAAGGGGATGGAGAACCATCTATCATGCTAATGGTCAATAAAAGAAAGCCAGAGTAGCCGTACTTATATCAGACAATCTAGACTTCAAATGAAATACTGTATCAAGAGATGCAGAAGGGAATTATATCATAATCAAGGGGTCTATCCACCAAGAGGACCTAACAATTGTAAACATTTATGCAATAAATGTGGAAGCACCAAATATATAAATTGATCACAAACATAAAGAAACTCATCAATAGTAATGCCATAATAGTAGGAGAGTTCAACACCCCACTCACAGCAACAGACAGATCATCTAAAGAGAAAATCAACAAGGGAACAATGACTTTGAATGACACAGTGGACCAGATGAACTTAATAGATATATTCAGAACATTTCATCCTAAAGCAGTAGAATATACATTCTTCTCCAGTGCACATGGAATGTTCTCCAGGATAGACCATATACTGGGACACAAATCAGCCCTAAGTAAGTACAAAAAGATTGAGATCATACCGTGCATATTTTCAGACCACAATGCTATGAAACTCGAAATCTACCACAAGAGAAAATTTGGAAAGGTAACAAATACTTGGAGACTGAAGAACATCCTACTAAAGAATGAATGGGCTAACGAAGACATTAAAGATAAAATTAAAAATTATATGGAAGCCAATGAAAATGATAACACCACAACCAAAACCTCTGGGATGCAGCAAAGGCGGTCATAAGAGGAAAGTATATAGCAATCTAGGCCTTCCTAAAGAAGGAAGATCTCAGACACAGAACCTAACCTTACGCTTTAAGGAGCTGGAAAAAGAACAGCAAATAAAACCAAAAACAAGCAGAAGACAGGAAATAATAAAGATTAGAGCAGAAATTAATATTTTGAAACAAACAAACAAACAAACAAACAAGAAACCAGTAGAACAGATCAATGAAACCAGAAGCCGGTTCTTCGAAAGAATCAACAAAATTGATAAACCACTAGCCAGTTTGATCAAAAAGAGAAAGGAAAAGACCCAAATAAATAAAATCAAGAATGAAAGAGGAGAGATCGCAACCAACACTGCAGAAATAAAAACAATAATAGGAGAATATTATGAGCAAGTATATGCCAATAAAATAGGCAATCTGGAAAAATTAGACAAATTCTTAGAAACATATTCATACCAAAACTGAAACAGGAAGAAATTGAAAATTTGAACAGACCCACAACCAGTAAGGAAATTGAATTAGTAATCAAAAATCTGCCAAAAAACAAGAGTCCAGGGCCAGATGGCTTTCCAGGGGAGTTCTACCAACCATTTAAGGAAGAAAGAGTTAACACCTATTCTCTTGAAACTGTTCCAAAAAATAGAAATGGAAGGAAAACTTCCAAACTCATTCTATGAAGCCAGCATTACCTTCATTCCAAACCAGAGAGACACCCCACTAAATAGGAGAACTATAGACCAATCTCCCTGATGAACATGGATGCAAAAATCCTCAACAAGATATTAGCCAACCGGATCCAACAATACATTAATAAAAATATTCACCACAACCAAGAAGAATTTATACCTGGGATGCAGGGCTGGTTCAATATCCGCAAAACAATTAACGTGATTCATCACATCAATAAAAGAAAGGACATGAACCATATGATCCTCTCAATAGATGCAGAGAAAGCATTTGACAAAACACAGCATCGTTTCTTGATAAAAACCCTCAAGAAAGTAAGGATAGAAGGAGCAAACCTCAAGATCATAAAAGCCATATACAAAAGACCCAATGCTAATATCATCTTCAATGGGGAAAAACTGAGAGCTTTCCCCCTAAGGTCAGGAACAAGACAGGGATGTCTACTCTCACCACTGTTATTCAACATAGTATTGGAAGTCTTAGCCTCTGCAATAAGACAACACAAAGAAATAAAAGGTATCCACGTTGGCCAGAAGGAGGTCAAATGTTCAGTCTGGGCAGATGACATGATACTCTATATGGAAAACCAAAAGATTCCATCAGAAACTGCAAGAATTGATTCATGAATTCAGCAAAGGGCCAGGATATAAAATCAATGCACAGAAATTGGTTTCGTTCCTATATACCAACAATGAAGCAACAGAAAGAGAAATCAAGGAATAGACCCCATTTACAGTTGCACCAAAAACCATAAAATACCTAGGAATAAATCTAACCAAAGAGGTGAAAAATATATACACTGAAAACTATAGAAAGCTTATGAGAGACATTGAAGAAGACACACAAAAATGGAAGAAGATTTCAAGCTCCTGGATAAGAAGAACAAATATTGTTAAAATGTCAATACTAACCAAAGCAATCTACATATTCAATGCAATCCCTATCAAAGTAACACCAGCATTCTTCACAGAGCTAGAACAAATAATCCTCAAATTTGTACAGAACCACAAAAGATCCCAAATAGCCAAAGTGATCTTGTAAAAGAAACCCAAAGCAGGAGGCATCAGAATCCCGGACTTCAAGCTATACTACAAAGCTGTAATCATCAAGACAGTATGGTACTGGCACAAGAACAGACACTCAGATCACTGGAACAGAAGAGAGAACCCAGAAATGGACCCACAAATGTATGGCCAACTAATCTTTGACAAAGTAGGAAAGAACATTCAATGGAATAAAGACAGTCTCTTCAGCAAGCGGTGCTGGGAAAACTGGACAGCGACATGCAGAAGAATGAACCTGGACCACTTTCTTACACAGTACACAAAAATAAACTCAAAATGGATGAAAGACCTCAATTCAAGACAGGAAGGCATCAAACTCCTCGAGGAGAAAGTAAGCAAAAACCTCTTTGATCTTGGCCACAGTAACTTCTTAACACATCTCCGGAGGCAAGGGAAACAAAAGCAAAAATGAACTACTGGGACCTCATTGAAATAAAAAACTTCTGCACAGTGAAGGAAACAATCAGCAAAACTAAAAGGCAACCGATAGAATGGGAGAAGATATTTGCAAATGACATATCAGATAAAGGGTTAGTATCCAAAATCTATAAAGAACGTATCAAACTCATTACCCAAAAAAACAAATAATCCAGTGAAGAAATGGGCGAAAGACCTGAATAGACACTTCTTCAAGGAAGACATCCAGATGGCCAACCAACACATGAAAAAATGCTCAATATCATTCATCATCAGGGAAATACAAATCAAAACCACAATGAGATACCACCTTACACCTGTCAAAATGGCTAACATTAACAACTCAGGCAACAACAGATGTTGGCGAGGATGCAGAGAAAAAGGATCTCTTTTGCATTTTTGGTGGGAATGCAAACTGCTGCAGCCATTCTGGAAAACAGTATGGAAGTTCCTCAAAAAATTAAAAATAAAACTACCCTACAGCCCAGCAATTGCACTACTAGACATTTATCCAAGGGATACAGGTGTGCTGTTTCGAAGGGACACATGCACCCCATGTTTATAGCAGCACTATCAACAAGAGCCAAAGTATGGAAAGAGCCCACATGTCCATTGATGGATGAATGGATAAAGAAGATGTGGTATATATATACAATGGAGTATTACTCGGCAATCAGAAAGAATGAAATCTTGCCATTTGCAACTACGTGGATGGAACTGGAGGCTAATATGCTAAGTGAAATTAGTCAGAGAAAGACAAAAATCTTATGACTTCACTTATGTGAGGACTTTAAGAGACAAAACAGATGAACATAAGGGAAAGGAAACAAAAATAATATAAAAACAGGGAGGGGGGTTAAACAGAAGAGACTCATAAATATGGAGAACAATCTGAGGGTTACAGGAGGGGTTGTGGGGGGGTGGAATGGGCTAAATGGGTAACAGGCACTAAGGAATCTACTCCTGAAATCTGTTGCACTATATACTAACTAATTTGGATGTAAATTTAAAAAATAAAAAATGAAATTAAAAATAATTTCTGTATCTTCATCTATGTGTCATATTTTATATGATTTATCTTGTCTATCTTCTAATTCAGTAATTCTCACTTCTGATTATTTTATCTACTGTTTAATTTATCCCTTAAAATGTTCACTTAACTGGCTATATATTTTTTTTACTTCTAGAAATTCTATTCAATTCTCTCTAAATTGACTTTATCCTTTCACACCCTGGGGCTATATTCTTTTATGTGTTCTCTTTTATATAATAATTGCAAGATTATTTTTAATACTTCATATATTCTATTTATATCAAACTTATGAGATGGTTAATTGTCCTGTTTGATGTGGCTTCTCTCACTTCTTCATGGTATATTATCCCTTCATGAGTTTTATATATATATATATATATATATATATATATATACATACATATATGTATATATATGTATATATGTATACATACATATATGTATATATATGTATATATGTATATGTATATATATGTATATGTATATAAAACTCATGAAGGGATAATATATATACATACATATATGTACATATATATGTACATACATAATATACATATGTATGTATACATATGTATGTATGTATACATATGTATATACATAATATACATATATGTATATATATGTGTATATATATATGTGTGTGTGTGTACTTATATATACACTTTGTGTATACACATACGTGTATATATAATGTACTTTTAATTATGTTCTCTCCCATTGGGAGTTCCATGAACACTGGATTGAGGAAATGTCTCTCCAGAACATTATTTTTCCCGCTGGGGGCTTCAGAGATTTCATAGCTCTAGAATGAGTTTTCACATAAATTTATTAGCTTGGGATTCCAGCATTACGCTGATAGCATTTATTCATAACCTTACAGCTGCGTGTGACATAGACCTAAATTTTAGTTTTTCTGCATATTTCCTACTCAGAGTCCAGAAAAGATGACAAGCTTTGATGCCTCTTCCAAGGTAAGCAGGCAGATTTTTCTATGCCTCTTTACATAATAGAATTCACATGAAGATTCACAGTATTTGGCCCAACATCCTATTCTGTAGAAGTTCCGGATCATGTCTTTTGTCCCTGAGTGGGCACCCAAGCCTCAGTCCCCAAACTCTAGAACCTATATCTAGGCCCCATGCTCATATTCTCAACTCTGATATCAAGTTCCTTTCTCATTTCTGGCAACTTGGAATTTTCCTTTCTTTCTTTTGAGATCATTTAGATATTTAAAGGCTTTTCATTGTTAAATTCTATCTAGAGGCTTGCAAGTTTGCTGCTGGAGGATAGGAAAGAGTGACCTATGCTTGTTCATCCTAACACATTACTAGAAATAACTTCCCACAGCCCTTTCTTGGTTACTTCTCATCTATAATTCTCCATGTCCTGTCATCTTCTGTATTATGTGATTCTGTATTTTTATCCATCTCAGAAACTTTTTTCGAGTCCATCCGTATGATCTTCCACCAAAAGTGTTTAAGGCTTACTTCACTGGTTATGCAGAAAGGAGTATATTATTATTCCCAATTTCTCACCTATAATTTTTGAAAGTCATTTATTGTAGACTTTTTATACCTTGATGGTCTTCTCTGCAGTGATGACTGTAGCAAGTGGGGTTGTAAGAAAGTAATCTCTGATATCATAGATGGTTATAAGTGCCCTTGAAGCCACAACAGAAGTGAAAAGTTAATGGCTTCAATCACATAACGCTGGCTCATTTGCACATGGAAAGTGCCAGGGAAAAGTGGAGTGGGGGGGCTTGCTAGTTGTTCTCTGCTAATCCCCCAATTCATTCTCTACCATTCTCTGCCATTCTCTATAGCAGATATTTTTACTATCTTACACGTAGGTCCTCAGACTTTCCATTTCCATGCATACTGGCATACTGGCCTGAAAACAGCCAGCACCTATGACTTTGGCTTGAGGGATTTATTGGATTGCTAGACTAATTTGATCTGTGCATCATCAGGCCAGGAAGGTCAAGGAATGTATGCTTCCCAGGACTAGTCCTCAATTAATGACTGATGAAAGTTGACAGATAAATAACTCCCTCACCCCTTAGGACAATGGTATACACAGTTCTAACTTGCTTGATAATGTACTTTTTATTAGCTTCCCTCCATTCTCTGTCCCACTGCCCTACTCTCCTTCTTCTTGGATTGTCTAAACTCCAGTGAAATCCTTGTCTCCAGGTTTGATGCTGTGGGCACCCAACCTAAAAATTCATATAGATGGCATCATCCAGCTCTCTTGCCCTCTTGCTTCCAGTGAATTCAGACAATGAGAGGTATTGACAGGAAATTGGAGGGTTTTAGGAGAGAGATATTTGAATATGTCTTCCATGCATCAGCACTATAATTTTTGTCAGGACTTTATCTCTTTATGACTACAGCTCTGTGGCTACATTAATCTCCAGACTGGATTAATATTGTTTCCTCTACCTCCTCTTCAGACGTATGAGTCACAGGTTTTATTACTATTGCTACTCTTACAGTGCCTCAATATGCCTTGTGTTTCCTTCTGCAGTTATCAATTTATTGCCTTTTAACCCCAAATCTTTGCAAATAATTCTCCTTTGCAAGATGGTTTTATGTAAAATTTTGTCAATAGAGGGCATTAGAAGGACTCTGTATGACTACAAAAAGAGGAAAGGACCTCCCTTCTTTGTCCCTTTGTGCATGATTCTCAAAAATGTCTGAATCTCAGCCTTTAGAGACTATATTAGTTAGCTTGGACTGCTGGTGATTTAAAACTGGTGATTTATAGACTGGTGATTTAAAACACAGAAGTTTATTTTCTCATAATTCTGGAGTCTGGGAAGTCCAACATCAAGGTAGCAGTAGAGTTGGTGTCTGATGAGGCATCTCCACTTGGGTTGTAGACAGCTGCCTTCTTGTTGTGCCCTCACATGACTTTCTTCTGTGTGTGTGCAGAGAGAAGGAGAGAAAGTGTGAGAGAGTGTGTATTTTCTGGTGTCTTTTCTTATGAGGACACTAACCTTACTGGATTAGGACCCCACCATTTTTTACTTCATTTAACCGTATTGAGCTCCATAAAGACCTTACCTTTAAATACAGTCACATTAATTGTTGGGGCTTTAACATATAAATTTTGGGAACACATAATTTAGTCCATTTTAAAGGCCCTCTTTTAAATTGCTACCTTGTTCAATCTCTCTCACCAAAGAAGTAATAGTTACTTTCTGCATTTTCTACTTCTAGACTCCTTGAGTCTTATTTTAACCCCTTTATCTAGGTTACCATTTTTACTAGTTAACAATTCTCTATATCAACTTTTTCTGTTTAAATTATGTTTCTTTTTTCTCATGGACCTTGACCAACACAGTTCCCTTAACTCCATTCCTACTATATAAGTAGTCTTTTTTATTAAATTTTCTTTCATTACAATCAAGTGAACCCTCTGATATGGAGAAGGTGACCAAATCTGGTTGGTCACCTGGTAACTCTGATGGTATGTCCACTGTTTTCCAATAGTTAATAACCTTATTTCCTCCAATAATTCATTTTAAATACTCAAGCTTCTACTTTCGTCCAGTACCCTCTATAAATCCCATATTTATTTATTTTTTCTCTCTCTTTTTAAAATTTTATTTATTTATTTTTAATATAATTTATTGCCAAATTGGCTAACAAACTGCATAAAGTGTGCTCTTGGTTTTTGGGGTAGATTCCTGTGGCTCATCACTTACCTACAACACCCAGTGCTCATCCCAACAAGTACCCTCCTCAATGCCCATCACCCATTTTCCCCTCTCCTCCCCCCCGCCCCACACACTCTTAGTTTGTTCACTGCATTTAAAATTCTCTTGGGTTAGCCTCCCTCCATCTCTGTTTGTGACTATTTTTTCCCCTTCCCTTCCCCCATGGTCTTCTGTTATTTTTCTCAAGATCCACATGAGTGAAAACATATGATATATGTCCTTCTCTGACTTATTTCACTCAGCATAATACCTTCCAGTTCCATCCATGTTGCTGCAAATGGCATGATTTCATTCTTTCTCATTGCCAAGTAGTATTACATTATATATATATATATATATATATATATATATATATACCACATCTTCTTTATCCATTCATCAGTTGATGGACATTTAGGCTCTTTCCATAATTTGGCTATTGCTGAAAGTTCTGCTACAAACATTGGGGTACACGTGCCCCTATACATCAGCACTCTGTATCCCTTGGGTAAATTCCTAGTAGTGCTATTGCTTGGTTGTAGGGTAGTTCTATTTTTAATTTTTTGAGGAACTTCCACACTGTTTTCTAGAGCAGCTGCACCGGTTTGCATTCCCACCAATAGTGCAAGAGGATTCCCATTTCTCCACAACCTTGCCAGCATCTGTAGTTTTCTGAGTTAATTTTAGCAATTCTGACCAGTGTGAGGTTTTGATTTGTATTTCCCTGATGATGAGCATTGAGCATCTTTTCATGTGTCTGTTGGCCATCTGGATGTCTTATTTGGAAAAGTGTCTATTCATGTATTCTGTCCGTTTCTTTTCAAGTCTAGCCATTGAACTCTATTCTTTTTACTTAGAATTTACCTCTTCATCTTGACCCACCAGGTTGCATCAGGGCTTGTGTCCAAGAAAATTAATGACTCATCACAACATCTTTATGCATGTGCATTTTTCAGAAGGACAAATCATCAACTCAGAGATAGAAGTCCCTCTCTTAATTCTACAAGCTCTAATGGAATTTATTATGATGGGCTGCTGAAATAAATATCTTGGGGAAGGTCTTTTAAATGTGAACTTCTCTAATTCTGCTTCCTCCTTCATATGCCTAAGTGAAAGAAGGCAGAGATGTAAGTCTACATGTGGAGAGTCAACAGATTAAAACCTGTCCATACCTGATGTTTTGCTGATATTTGATTCTTTGGCTAGATAAAATGGCAAATTCCTATCAGTTATATTGAAATTGGATAGGATATCATCCAAGGTCACAGAATGAGTTAGTGAGTGGCTCTGTGAATGGTGGTTGTTCAGGATTTCTGATTATGCTTAATTCCATGTTTCATGCTATTGGACCTAGTTTTAGGTAGAGAGAGAGCTCAACTTGAGATATTTTCTAGTGCAATAGTTATTATTCTCATTGGAAATTTATTTCTCTAACAACTTCCTCTGATTACTTAAATTCATCTTTAAAATGGATTTCTGTTTTTATACTCAAAATTCATGTAGGTTTTTTTTTAATATTACATTTTTAATGAGAAAATTTGTATTCATTTGAGAAGAATGTGGAAATTATATAGAGTGGTACAGAGAACAGAAAAAAGTCTGATTAGTTTTCACCATCTAGAAAAATAATATTTTAAAATCATGAAGTAATATTTGTGTTGCATTTCAAATTATTTTCCCCATTAATATTTTTGATAAATATTTTCCATGTTATCAAAGCTTTAATAGCTATGATTTTTAATTTATACATGACTGTAATTTAAAATATTATAGATTAATTGCCCACCATACCTTAGTTGTAGGGGTGACTGAGGGAGGATTTTGGCTAGGGAAATCAGATAATCTGTTTTCAATGTTTTGGGAAAATAATTTGGGAACTTTGTGATTTTACCTCCCTGACTACTGCTTGGGAAAGAAATTAAGTCAGGCTCTTCTCATGGATTTGAAAGACACAGGAAAATTTCTAGCCAATATATGTGAAAGAAGTTCCACTGTCATACTAGTAAACCCAAGAAGATCAGAAAGAAAAATTTTAGAGGTTGAAGGGCTTAAGATAATAAAAGTTATAGAAACTTGTGTTTGATTCTGATGGACTAAGCTCCCCTTGTGCTCAGGACCACAGGCAGATGAACATTTCCCAAAGCTTCCTCACAGAGTGCTGCAAGGGCTGAGAGCAGGGCTGTCTTGGCTTATAAAACTTGGATTTCTGAGTTCTATTTTCAAGCACCTTTTTATTCTCCAAATATTGATTCAGTTTAACATTTCACATACCTTATGGATGTAAACCATAGAAGGAAATAGAAGGAAATCAGTGTGAAAATGTTATTAGTCTTATCGACAGAAACATATCCTTTTCTTGTCATCTGAGCAGTTATATTGCTATTGCTTCTTTAGAGACTATAATTTCTGTTGATGCCTGTGTATTCTTGACATTTTTGTTTTATTAACTGATCTATTTCTCTTGTTTATTCTCCCTTGGCATCAAAGTTGATAGACAGATGCATACATTTCACATGATATCTTTGAGGTCTTTTAAAATCCCTCTTGCTCTGAGCAATAGTCCACATATAAGAACTGTCACCAAAATAATATGGTCCTGCTTTTGGTGTGTGAGGTGCCTAGAGGCCTTGTCTGCTCACAGTTCTGTGCACTGTCAACATGAGTGGAATTTCAAGCAGTACATAAATTACTTCCCTAAGTTATATTTTATAGTGGTGAGAGGGGAAAAATAAATAAATACTGTTCCTCAGAGATACAGACTGATATGAAGCCTATGAATTTATGCAATAATCTCTGAAATGCAATAACCCCTGATTCTTGCTTTTTAAGGGATGGAATTCACATTCTCTTTTTCCCCTACCTTCAGAAAATATATATGTGTTGTTTTGCTATGAAGTTACAAGTAAAAAAGCAGTTTCAGAATGACAGACTAACTCTTGAGACAAAGAAACCCCACAGCTTTTAAAATAGTCTTACTGGAAAACTGAAAATACAGACTACTTTGCCCACCTCTCTGTTGTCACAACTCTGGCATGTCACTGAAGAGTCAGTGTCTATCAGAAGGTAAGGCCAGTGATTAGCAGTTTGGTTGTTACTGTGAAGTTCATGTCAATTCATAATATTGTTATTACTTTTAATTTGCATTTATTAACTGATGAGACATGGTGATATTTTATATATTTATTTACCACTGCTATTTTTCCACAGCATTGTGGGTTTTTTCCCTTTATAATTTAATACTTTTATATAATTTAATTAAAATTTTAAATTGTTAATTCATGATTAAAAAAAGAAAAAAATGGCTTCAAATGGTAAAAATTTAGAATATAAGTGAAAAGTAAAGTCTTTATCTCATCTGTCCTCTAGTTATCCAGTTTTGCAACAATTGTTATCCCCCCCTTTGTTTTTAGCATCTTTGACATATTAATTCCAATAGTCTTTCCCTTCCCTTATTTACCTACCTTTGTGGAGATAGGTGCCAGCGATGATCAATGAATCTGGTTGAAATATAATGGCTATAGTTGCTTTGGCCATAACTGGAAAATTTGAAACATTGGTACTTTAAAATAATTTGACTTGGAGTGTCACATTCCTTCTTTGTGGTTCTCCAGTGTCTATTATCAGGTTTTGTAAGCTTGACCTTTCCAGGTGGGTAACAATACTAAGGATCTCAGCTTTGTTTGAATCTCTGGCCAAAAGATTTTATGTCTTCCTTGGCCTTTCTTTCAACGCTTGTTCTCCTGTGCTATAAACACCCACTTGAGAAAATCTCTTATATTGGTCCAGGTCCCTAGACTCCACAAAAGGAATTTTCCTTCTCATAGGAAGTGAATAGAGTTAATAGAGTGTGACCACAATACATCTTTCTTAAGACAGCCATCGAAAGATCTACCCAGTCCTCCCTGAAAGATAGGCTACATACCTTCACTGAAGGTAGGGGACTGGAAACACCTACACACACAGAATTTGAAGCCTCATAGTTAGAAGCCCTGCTGGTTTGTTTCCATTAAAAATTAATTTGACATGATGAATACATGATCTATGAACATAATATAAAATTCAACATACAATTTCAACATATATGCTATTAAATAAATTGGGAAGACTTATCATTTAATACTCCAAATAAGATGATAAAAAATGTGGGTCCAAAATTTTGGCCCTAAGAAAGTAATAAAAAGGGTCAGAACTTTTTGGTCACTGTTGTGGTCCTTGCTTTACTAGAAGAGCTCTACACAGTAACCCTGCAAGAGCTTGGCAGTGGGCTAGATGAGAATTCCCTTTAGATTTATCTTCAGTGGCAAGAGAGTCATGGATCTCTAGCTTTGGGATCTAGTATTGTTTGGACTATCATAGAATTCTGTCTTTATCACAGGGATAAAAATGATGTAGATGGTGGTTCTGCGCTTGGAAGGCATCATTCCATCCTAATGATAAGTAAAGAGCTGCACAGACTGACACATCAACAACTCTTCTAAGATATGTAAGAAATGTAAGGACATCAGGCAAACCACTGCCCTCAGTATTACAGAGACTAACAGGAAAATACAGAGACAAATTTACCAAATCAGAGTCATGAGTGGAAACTACCACAAGAACAAGTGCAAGAATAGGAAAATAAGAGTTGTAATTGAAGAATTGCTGGAGGCTTACTGCAGATAACTCTGAGAGTTAAAAACTTCAGGGAACCCCAATCATAGGAAGCCCTTTGCAATTTTGTTAGATTTACCTCCATAACCTTAAGCAGTTTCCAACAGTAAATATTGGGGAAAAAATTTTCCTTATGTTCTGGTAGAGGAAGGGGAAAAGGAACCATTTTGAACTATGCCAGAGCACTATGTTGTTAACAAGGTCTGCCCTCAGAAGAAACTAGTTATCAAAACCTAAACTGCTGGGGTGTTATCAGAGAGTAACTGTCATGGGAGAAGGAAAATGCCCAATTCCAATCCACTTTGGCCATCTTTCCCAACCTAAGAGAGGAGGGGAAAAAACACATATGAATTTAAAGCCCAGAGGCATAAGCTCATTTAAAGACTGAGACCTAATCACAAGACTATAGAGTGGCTCCCCCAACCCCCCATCACCACATACATCTCACTACCATGTTACTAATGGTGTACTTACCACAGTTCCTTTTGCTCAGTATATGTCTGGCTTTAAATAAAAAAAATTACAACACATGCCAAAAAGCAATAAACAAACAAATGCAACTTGAAGAGACAGCAAGTATCACAACGACACATGTCAGGGATGTTGGAATCATCAGACTGAAAATTTAAAACAACTATGAATAATATAGTCAGAGCTCTAATGATTTAAATAAGCAACATGTAAGAGCAGATGAACAATACAAACAAAAATGGAAATCCTAAGAAAGAATTTTAAAAATGCTAGAGATAAAAAACATTGTAACAGAAATTTAATTTTTTATTTATTTTTGAGAAAGAGAAAGACTGTAATCCGGGTGAGGGGGGACAGTGGTGATGGAGAGAGAGGGAGACACAGAATCCAAAGCAGGCTCCGGACTCTGAGCTGGCAGTCCAGAGCCCGATGTGAGGCTCAAAGCCGTGAACCATGAGATCATGATCTGAGCTGAAGTCAGACACTTAACTGACTGAGCCACCCAGGCGCCCCTGTAACAGAAATTTAAATGCCTTTGATGGGCTTATTAGTAGACCATATATGGCTGGGGAAGAATCTCTGACCTTGAGGGTATCTAAATAGAAACTTCAAAAACTGAAAAGCAAAGAGAACAAAGACAAAAAAATACGTACAATGTCCCAGGATTATAGGAAAACTGCAAAAGGTATAGCATACACATAATGGAAATACCAGAAGAAGAAAGAGAGAGAGGAACAGAAGGAATATTTGTAGTAATAATGACTGAGATTTCCCCAAATTAATGCCAGACACCAAGCCACAGATCCAGGAAGCTCAAATAACACCAAGCAGGATGGATATGACTTCTCCCCCACCCCTCATCCCCAACAACAAACACACACAGAAAGACACCTATGTATGTCATATTCAAAGTACAGAAAATTAAAGGTAAGGAAAAAATTCTGAAAGAAGCCAGTGTGAGGGAGTGGAACCTTACCTATAGAGTAACAAAGATAAGAATTAACAGGTGCCTGGGTAGCTCAGTCAGTTGAGCATCAAACTCTTGATATTGGCTCAGGTCATGATCCTAGGGTTGTGGATTGAGCCCCATGGCAGGCTCTGTGCTGGGTGTGAAGTCTGCTTAAGATTCTCTCTCTCCCTCTTCCTCTTTCCGCTGCTCACATGCTCTCTCTCTCTCTCAAAAAAAAAAGGAATTACATCTGACTTCTCAGAAACTATGCAAGCAAGAAGACAGTATAGTGAAATATTTAAAGTATTAATGAAAAGAAACCCCATTAACCTAGAATTCTGTACTTTGTCAGAATATCCTTCAAAGGTAAAGGATAAATAAAAAGTTTCTTTGGCAAACAAAAATTGAGGATATTTGTTGCTAGTACACTTTCCCTGAAATAAATATTTTTTTTTAAAAAATCCTTAGAGAGAAGGAAAATAATTAGACACTTGGATCTACACAAAGAAAAGAGTGTCAAAGAAGGATTAAATGAAGGTAAAATAACTTTTATTTTGCTCATTCTTAATATATAAATTAATTAATTTATAAACATAGCAGTTTGTTCCAAATAATAATGGCAAAAATGTATTAAAGTATATATGCTTATGTATATGTATATATGTTTATGTATATTTATGTATGCTTATGTACACTTACATATAAGTAAAAAGAATGACAGAAATTATGCAAGGGATGAGAGGGAGAAATTAGGATTATTTTATTTTTGTAAGATACCCACATAACCTATGAAGTGGTAGTGTTATTTGAAAGTTGAGTTGGATTAGTTGTAAGTATATATTGCAAACTCTAGGACAACCACTAAAAAAAACTACAAGGAAACTGTACAGCTGCTATGCTAATAAAGGAGAGAATGCAAAATCATATAAAATGCTTAACTGAAGCTACAAAAGGTAGGAAAAGAGTGGATGACAAAAATAGGAACAAAGAACAAGGTCAATAAATAGGAAACAGTCACAAATATGGTAGATATTAATCCAAATATGTCAATAATTATTCTGAATGTAAGTGATGTAAATGCACCAATTAAAATATAGAAATTGTCAGAGTGGATCAAAACCATGATTCAACTATATGCTGTCTAAAAAAAAAAACAACTTTAAATATTAAGATTAGATTACAAAGGTTAAAAGTAAATGGATAGGAAAAGATACACTACACTAACACTAATCAAAAGAAAGCAGGAATATCTACATTAAGTTCAGACTTCAGAGCAGACTTCAAAGTATGGAAAGTTATAAGGGATAAAAAGGGCATTGCGAATATAAAGGGGTCAATTCTCCATGAAGATATGGTAATTCTTAATGTGTATGTGCTTAACAACACAGCATCAAACTACATGAGGCAAAAAACTGATAGAATTGAAAGGAGAGGGCTTCTGAGAAGATGGCGGCACAGGAGGATGCTGAGCTCACCGCGTCCTGCAGATCACTTAGATTCCACCCACACCTGCCTAAATAACCCAGAAAATCACCAGAAGACTAGCAGAATGGATTCTCAGGAGCCAAGCGTAGAAAAGAGGTCCACAGAAGAGGGTAGGAAGGGCAGAGAAGCGGTGCGTGCTACATGGACTGGCAGGAGGGAGCCGGGCAGAGGGGCAGCCCGCTGGCAAAGCAAAGCCTCCGAGTCTGACTTGCAAAAGCAGAGGGGCCGTACAGAGTGTGTTCTGACAGCAAGCGGGACTTATCATCTGGAAGGTTGTAAGTTAACAGCTCTGCTCAGAGAGCAGGAAGGCTGGAGGACAACGGGAGGGAGAGTTGTTGAGCCCCAGATGACAGAGCACAGCTTGGCAGGGACCAAAGGCTCTCACCAGCTCCATCTCCCTTGCCCATCCCCCAGCCAAAATCCCAAAGGGAACCAGTTCCTGCCAGGGAAAACAATGCAAACACCAAACTGCAGATCCATCCCTCCAGCGGGTCTGACTTCCACCAGGTGCTGCAGGGACCCTCCCAAAGCGGATCACCGAAGGATAAGCTAGCTGAGCCTACCCCTCCCACCCCTGTGCACCATGCCAATCCACCCCAGCTAATACACCAGAATCCCGGCACCACAAACCAGGCAATGTGCAAGTAGCCCAGATGGGCCATGCCACTTCACAGTGAATCCCGCCCCTAGGAGAGGGGAAGAGAAAATACACACCAGTCTGACTGTGGCCCCAGCGTGGGCTGGGGGCAGACATCAGGTCTGACTGCAGTCCCGCCCACCAATGCAAGTTATTCAAGACAGCACAGGGGAAGTGCCCCGCAGTTCCGCACCACTCCAGGGACTATCCAAAATGAAACAGAATTCCCCTCAAAACAACCTCCAGGAAATAATGACAGCTAATGAACTGATCAAAAACGATTTAAACAATATAACAGAAAGTGAATTTAGAATCATGGTCATAAATTTAATCACTGGGCTTGAAAACAGTATAGAGGACAGCAGAGAATCTATTGCTACAGAGATCAGGGGACTAAGGAACAGCCAGGAGGAGCTAAAAAATGCTATCAATGAGCTGCAAAATAAAAGATGACCACAGCTCAGATTGAAGAGGCAGAGGAGAGAATAGCTGAACTAGAAGATAAAATTATGGAAAAAGAAGAAGCTGAGAAAAAAAGAGATAAAAAAATCCAGGAGTATGAGGGGAAAATTAGAGAACTAAGTGATGCACTAAAAAGAAATAATATATGCATAATTGGTATTCCAGAGGAGGAAGAGAGAGGGAAAGGTGCTGAAGATGTACTTGAAGAAATAATAGCTGAGAACTTCACGGATCTGGGGAAGGAAAAAGGCATTGAAATCCAAGAGGCACAGAGAACTTCTTTCAGACGTAACTTGAATCGATCTTCTGCACGACATATCATAGTGAAACTGGCAAAATACAAGGAAAAAGAGAAAATTCTGACAGCAGCTAAAGATAAACATGCTCTAACATATAAAGGGAGACCTATAAGACTCGTGACCGATGTCTCTACTGAAACTTGGCAGGCCAGACAAGAATGGCAGGAAATCGTCAATGTGATGAACAGAAAAAATATGCAGCCAAGAATCCTTTATCCAGCAAGTCTGTCATTTTTTTTTTCAACGTTTTTTATTTATTTTTGGGACAGAGAGAGACAGAGCATGAACGGGGGAGGGGCAGAGAGAGAGGGAGACACAGAATCGGAAACATGCTCCAGGCTCCGAGCCATCAGCCCAGAGCCCGACGCGGGGCTCGAACTCACAGACCGCGAGATCGTGACCTGGCTGAAGTCGGACGCTTAACCGACTGCGCCACCCAGGCGCCCCAAGTCTGTCATTTAGAATAGAAGGAGAGATAAAGGTCTTCCCAAATAAACAAAAACTGAAGGAATTCATCACCACTAAACCAGCCATACAAGAGATCCTAAGGGGGATCCTGTGAGACAAAGTAGAGAGACATCACTACAAGCATGAAACCTACAGACATCACAATGACTCTAAACTCATATCTTTCTATAATAACACTGTACATGAATGGACTAAATGCACCAACCAAAACACATAGGGTATAGAATGGATAAAAAAACAAGACCTATCTATTTGCTGTCTGTCTACAAGAGACTCATTTTAGACCTGAGGACAGCTTCAGATTGAAAGTGAGGGGATAGAGAACTATTTATCATGCCACTGGAAGTCAAAAGAAAGCTGGAGTAGCCATACTTATATCACACAAACTAGACTTTAAATTAAAGACTGTAACAAGAGAGGAAGAAGGGCATTATATAATAATTACAGGGTCTATCTATCAGGAGGAGCTAACAATTATAAATATCTATGTGCCGAATACGGGAACCCCCAAATATATAAAACAATTACTCACAAACATAAGCAACCTTATTGAAAAGAATGTGGTAATTGCAGGGGACTTTAACACCCTACTCACAGCAATGGATAGATCATCTTGACACACGGTCAATAAAGAAACAAGGGCCCTGAATGATACAATGGATCAGATGGACTTGACAGATATATTTAGAACTCTGCATCCCAAAGCAACAGATTATACTTTCTTCTCGAGTGCACATGGAACATTCTCCAAGATAGATCACATACTGGGTCACAAAACAGCCCTTCATAAGTATACAAGAATTGAGATCATACCATGCATACTTTCAGACCACAATGCTATGAAGCTTGAAATCAACCACAGGAAAAAGTCCAGACAACCTCCAAAAGCATGGCCGTTAAAGAACACCCTACTAAAGAATGATTGGGTCAACCAGGCAATTAGAAAAGAAATTTAAAAATATATGGAAACAAATGAAAATGAAAATACAACAATCCAAACGCTTTGGGATGCAGCGAAGGCAGTCCTGAGAGGAAAATACATTGCAATCCAGGCCTATCTCAAGAAACAAGAAAAATCCCAAATACAAAATCTAACAGCACCTAAAGGAAATAGAAGCAGAACAACAAAGACAGCCTAAACCCAGCAGAAGAAAATAATAAAGATCAGAGCATAAATAAACAATATAGAACCTAAAAAAACCTGTAGAGCAGATATATGAAACCAAGAGTTGGTTTTTTGAAAAAATAAAATTGATAAACCTCTAGCCATGCTTCTCAAAAAGAAAAGGGGGATGACACAAATAGATAAAATCATGAATGAAAATGGAATTATTACAACCAATCCCTCAGAAATACAAGCAATTATCAGGGAATACTATGAAAAATTATATGCCAACAAACTGGACAACCTGGAAGAAATGGACAAATTCTTAAGCACCCACACACTTCCAAAACTCAAACAGGAGGAAATAAAAAGCTTGAACAGACCCCTAACCGGTGAAGAAATTGAATCAGTCATCAAAAATCTCCCAACAAAGAAGAGTCCAGGACCAGATGGCTTCCCTGAGAATTCTACCAGACATTTAAAGCAGAGATAATACCTATCCTTCTCAAGCCATTCCAAGAAATAGAAAGGGAAGGAAAACTTCCAGACTCATTATATGAAGCCAGTATTACTTTGATTCCTAAACCAGAGACCCAGCAAAAAAAGAAAAAAAAAGAGAGAGAGAGAGAGAGAGAGAGAGAACTACAGGCCAATATCCCTGATGAATATGGATGCAAAAATTCTCAATAAGATGCTAGCAAATCAAATTCAACAGCATGTAAAAAGAATTATTCACCATGATCAAGTGGGATTCATTCCTGGGATGCAGGACTCGTTCAACATTCGCAAATCAATCAATGTGATACATCACATTAATAAAAGAAAAGATAGAACCATATGATCCTGTCAATCAATGCACAAAAAGCATTTGACAAAATTCAGCATCCTTTCTTAATAAAAACCCTCGAGAAAGTCGGGATAGAAGGAACATACTTAAACACCCTAAAAGCCATTTATGGAAAGCCCACAGCTCATATCATCCTCAATGGCGAAAAACTGAGAGCTTTCCCCCTGAGATGAGGAACACGACAGGGATGTCCTACTCTCACCGCTGGTGTTTCACATAGTGTTGGAAGTGCTAGCATCAGCAGACAACAAAAGGAAATCAAAGGCATCAAAATTGGCAAAATTGAAGTCAAGCTTTCACTTTTTGCAGATGACATGATATTATACATGGAAAACCCGATAGACTCCACCAAAAGTATGCTAGAACTGATACACGAATTCAGCAAAGTCGCAGGATACAAAATCAATGTACAGAAATCAGTTGCATTCTTATACACTAATAATGAAGCAACAGAGAGACAAATAAAGAAACTGATCCCATTCACATTTGCACCAAGAAGCATAAAATACCTAGGAACAAATCTAACTAAAGATGTAAAAGATCTGTATGCTGAAAACTATAGAAAGCTTATGCAGGTAATTGAAGAAGATATAAAGAGATGGAAAACCAGTCCATGCTCATGGGTTGGAAGAATAAATATTGTTAAAATGTCAATACTACCCAAAGCTATCTACACATTCAATGAAATCCCAATGAAAATTGCACCAGCATTCTTCTCGAAACTAGAACAAGGAATCCTAAAAGTTGTATGGAACCACAAAAGACTCCAAATAGCCAAAGTAATATTGAAGAAGAAGACCAAAGCAGGAGGCATCACAATCCCAGACTTTAGCCTCTACTACAAAGCTGTCATCATCAAGACAGCATGGTATTGGCATAATAACAGACACATAGACCAATGGAATAGAATAGGAACCCCAGAACTAGACCCACAAACGTATGGCCAACTAATCTTTGACAAAGCAGGAAAGAATATTCAATGGAAAAAAGACAGTCTCTGTAACAAATGGTGCTGGGAGAACTGGACTGCAACATGCAGGAGAATGAAACTAGACCACTTACACCATTCACAAAAATTAACTCAAAATGGATAAAGGACTTGAATGTGAGACAGGAAACCATCAAAACACTAGAGGAGAAAACAGGAAAAGTCCTCTCTGGCCTCAGCCGCAGCAATTTCTTACTTGACACATCCCCAAAGGAAAGGGAATTAAAAGCAAAAATGAAATATTGGGACCTCATGAATATAAAAAGCTTCTGCACAGCAAAGGAAACAATCAAGAAAACTAAAAGGCAACCAACGGAATGTGAAAAGATATTTGCAAATGGCATATTGGACAAAGGACTAGTATCCAAAATCTATAAAGAATTCACCAAACTCCACACCCGTAAAACAAATAATCCAGTGAAGAAATGGGCAGAAAAAATGAATAGACACTTCTCTAAAGAAGACATCCAGATGGCCAACAGGCACATGATAAGATGTCAACATCGCTCCTCATCAGGGAAATACAAACCAAAACCATGGTCAGATATCACCTCACGCCAGTTAGAGTGGCCAAAATGAACAAATCAGGAGACTGTAGATGCTGGAGAGGATGTGGAGAAACGGGAACCCTCTTGCACTGTTGGTGGGAATGCAAACTGGTGCAGCCACTCTGGAGAACAGTGTGGAGGTTCCTCAAAAAATGACAAATAGACCTACCCTATGACCCAGCAATAGCACTGCTAGGAATTTCCCCAAGGGATACAGGAGTACTGATGCATAGGGGCACTTGTACCCCAATGTTTATAGCAGCAATCTCAACAGTAGCCAAATTATGGAAAGAGCCTAAATGTCCATCAACTGATGAATGGATAAAGAAATTGTGGTTTATATACCCAATGGAGTACTACGTGACAATGAGAAAGAATGAAATATGGCCCTTTGTAGCAACGTGGATGGAACTGGAGAGTGTTATGCTAACATGTTTTCACTCTTATGTGGATCCTGAGAAACTTAACAGAAACCCATGTGGGAGGGGAAGGGAAAAAAAAGAAAAAAAGAGATTAGATTGGGAGAGAGAGCCAAAGCATAAGAGACTCTTAAAAACTGAGAACAAACTGAGGGTTGATGGGTGGTGGGAGGGAGGGGATGGTAAGTGATGGGCATTGAAGAGGGCATCTTTTGGGATGAGCACTGGGTGTTGTATGGAAACTAATTTGACAATAAATTTCATATAATAAAAAAATGAGATAAAATAAAGAATTGAAAGGAGATATAAACGCACAGTGGTGATTCGTACTTTCCTAGAATGGGAAGGTCAAGTTATTAGCATTTTCTTAGAACAAACTCAGGCAGTTTTTCTGCCACCCTTTGTCAAAATAATATCATTACCCTATACGGTCTTCTCTGTATAGACCCATAGCATACCCAAGCCTCTTCAGAGAAATTTAGTGAGAGTATATACCAATCACTAATGGTTCAAAGTGTCCAGAAGGACACTGGCAGTTTCCCAGATTTCAGAGCTGAAATATTTCACATCTGGGATCAAAACCCAGGTCACTTGACTCCTGATCCAGTGCTCCTTCCACAGCTCCTCCCCCATTTTCAATGCCTACAGTCATATTTTTTATTTGTCCATAATATATGGTGTGAAAATCATATAAAAATTAGTTTAATATGTAGACCCAATACATTGCCATATTTAGCTCAAATACTTAGGGAATAGTGTAAATGAAACCTTGATCCCAAATTCTACATGAACTGAGGAGATGGAATACATGAGGGTAGGTTTCACAGTTACATGGAACTGGGTTTGAATCCAATTTATTTCCCTTTCTAGCCAAATGGCTGTAGACAATTAATAACACTTATAAGCCTATTTCTTTCCCTATGCAATAGATATAATATCACTTATTTCACAGTATAGTTGTGAGAATTGCATGTTGTGTGTAAAGCACTTAACACAGTGTCAGGGCCATGAGAAGTGCTTTCTTTTGCCTTCTTCCATCAATTTGTCTTCAAGGTTTAGTTCACATTCCACGATATCTCCCACAGTCTTTTGTCTAAACCACCTTAGTGGCTCCCATACTGCTTGGTTTTATTGTCATGACTCGATATAGTTTCATTGTTGTATTTTGTTGTGTAATTCTGATTTACCCCATGAATTCATGAGCTTCTTGTAGCAGGAACTATATTCCATCCGCCCTTGTTCTGTCCCCACTTCATGGACAGAGGATATAAGATCATGGAAGCTTTCTTTGGGACACCGGGTTAAAACTCTGCCAGGGTGGACCAATTCCTAGACAGGGAGCAGCCTCTAAAATAGAAACGGGATTTATAAATATGGCTGCACTGGGGTATCTGGCCAATTTTCCCCCATGAACTTTGGGATGGTAGAGATGTGAGTCAGAATTCATGGTTTGGATGGAAAAATATATGATTTGTGCTTGGATTTTCCTCAACCATCTGCTCTTGTCTCCTGGGAGGCTTTACAATATGGTGTTGGACAATATATGGGGAAGTGATGTTCCAGATACAATACTTAAACTTTTCCCAACTGGTTCTGCTTTACCCAAAATCATCCTTGCTCCTTCAGGCAATCTTTCCACTGAAATTCCGTAAAATTGTAAGCATTCGTGAGATAATGGGTGAGGATGAGGTTCAAGAGACTCTCCATGGTCATAGGATGAGTGAAGTGATTTGAGCCTACAGCTAATAATAGTACTGCCAGTCCTGGGACACATTATGTGCTGGGCACAGTATGTACACAGTAATTCATTTAATCTTCATGACAGCCCTATAAGGTAAGTGCTGTTGCCATTCCACGCTGTAGATGGGAACGTCAAAAATAAAGAGGTTAAGTTATTGACTAATACCACACAGCTGCAACTATCATAGGTGGAGTTACAACTCAAGTCTGTCTGTCTCCAACACCCATACTTATTTCCTCCTGCTAGATTCTTCTCCAGTGAAGGAATTCAGAATATGCCAACCCCAAAATAGGCCTAGGGCACTTTACAAACAGCAGATATGGAACAGGGACTCTGTCCTCCTTCTTTATATTAAAAACAGATCATAAAATTTCTCATGAGAAAGATGCCCTCCCCCCCAACCTTGTACCAGGAAGAGAACATTCTTATCATCAGGACCGGGAGCTGACACTGGAATGAACCTGTGCAAACAGACCTGCTAAAATAACCTTTATCTCCTATTAGTGTCTATCTCTCATCTATTTCCTGGTCACCGTCCCACAAGTTACTTCCCCTAGCCCAGTTGCCTTTGTCTTGTCACATCCCTACAATTTATCATTCTTTGTGTAAAAAGCTATATAACTATTTGGGCCTAATGGCTTCTTTGGGTCTTTATTTTCCTTCTGAATTTTCCTTTGTACATATTAAAATATTAAAATACACAATAAATGATTGTGTATGTGTTTCTTCTGTTAATCTGTTTTATGTCAGTTTCATTCTTAGGCCAGCCATAGAACATAAGAGAATAGAAGGAATTATCATCCTCTATACCTGTATAGATAGATCATAAGGTCTTGGATTTTATTTGTACAACACTTTAACATGATGACCCATATGCAGAGGTAGATTAAATTATATATGTTAGAATGTTGTTTTCCTGGTATTCAGAAGTGGCTGTACTTTGCCTCACCGCTGACATGGGTTGACTTAGCTTACTGAAGTAGAAGACTACTAAAAGAGAGTTAGTCATGGTTTGTTGTTCTACAAAACCATGCATCTTTAAACCCAGACATTTTGAAAGTATTAGGCATACAAGTCAGAGATTTCATTTCAGATGCATCCATTTTCAGGGATTTTTTCAATAACCTGGCTTCACAAGTGTATTAAGGAAAATTTGATTTACACAAAATAATATGCATACAACCTCTCAGAAACACATCCGCAACTGAAAGTTATGGTGACACATTCACTGGAGGATGGAAAGGGCTTGACGTCATCAGAACTCAGAAGAGCTAAGTAGTAAAGGTAGAATAAAGTAGAATCCTGATCACTCGAGGCTTTAATAAGTAAAGTATGTGTAAATTTAGGAGACTTTAATCTTATATAACCTGAGGGGGGAAAAAATTCTTTTGAAACAAAAGCTGACTGAAGCTGCTTTTACATGCATGAAGCAGCATGATCCATCTCAGGAGCCAGGTGAGAGGGGAAAACAACCTTCATAGGTCTTATCTGCTCTCATTGGTAGGCCAGTCTACCCCACCCTTGGTCCTGCATAGCTTGGAAGGCAAAGGACAAAGAGAGGGCAGAACACTATGCCTGTTTAGGTGGGTTTAATGAGCAGCCTGGGAGGAAGGGGAAGAAAGAGGGAGACATAGGAAAGGTGGTAGGGAGAAATGGGCAAGTGACAGGCTGGCATGCAGGCAACAGAAAATCTTCTGTTGGGGGAAGTTGTCAATTAGTTTTATATCTAGGGAAAGTTATGTCTGCAATTAAATTTGTGATTTTGTTACCAGATCTGTGTCGTAATTACCCAGCATGCTTCCAAGCCTTTTTAAAAGTGCGGTGCACTCAGCAAATTTTATTTGGTAATACTCTCAAGGGACTGGAGGAAGAGGTGTGGTCTTCAGGATGGGACAAGTGGGTCAGTGTGAGGGGTGGTAGCTGGGGGAATCAAGCTGTCTTAGCTCAGACTGCCGTAATAGAATACCACAGGTGGGGGGCTTTAATAACAGAAATTAGTTTTCTCACAATTCTGGAGACTGGAAATCCAAGACAAAGGTATCATCAAGGTTGGTGTCTGTCACAGACTTTTTGAGTCTGAAGTTCTGTCTTGTCCAGCAAGAGAGTGGATGCAGAATTGAATATGAGAGAGGCTAAGGTCCAGGAGGAGACAACAGCCCTGAATAAAGTTTCTTTCTCCATATTTATTAGGACCATAAGGCTTACATATGTGATGGATGTGCAGAAAAAGACAATAAAACAGTGACCATTAACTCATGTGTGTGAGAGAAAGGGGATTTCAAAGGTATGCAGTGTTAGGGATTAGGGTCAAGACAAATCAAAATGTAGGCACCAGCAGATGGCCATTTACTGCAGGCACCAGGCACTGTCTCTGTTTATCTTAACTTTTCTAAGGGCTAAGACAGACAAAGCATGCTACCTCAGGGTTAAAAAGGCATTTTTCTTGCTAATTAGTTCTGGGCGCTTTTGCCCTGTAGGAACTTTCCGCTCTATGCTTTGCTTTACTTAATGATTAATCCTGCGTGCTTTTACCCTGCTGCTGTGGTTTTCCACCTCTACCTGTTCTCCAAAGTTTTCATCCTGTGGAAGTGGCTTTCTGCTCTATGCTTTGTTCTACACTGTGCTCTTTCACCAGTGGTAGCTTTCCACCATAAGCCTTGTTAGCCCATTGGTGCAAGCTCAGAAAATTCTTAAACTTATTCTCCACAGGTGTCTGGTCAGAGTTCTCTCCTTGGATTATAGATGGCCACCGTCTCGCTGTGTCTCCAGATGGTCCTTCCTCTGTATGTGCATGGAGAAAGAAAGTGAGGAATCTGATGTCTCCTCCTTTTTTCTTCTCTTTTTATAAGAGTACCAGCTCTAGGGTCTTCCTCTAGGACCTCATTTAGCCTTAATTATCTCCCCAAAGGCCCAATCTCCAAATGTAATCACATTGGGGATTAGGGGTTCAATATATGAATTTTGAGGGGACACAATTCAGTAAATAAAGGGTGATGCTGAAAAACAGGTGACAGCAAAGATAGAAGGTATAGCATGTGCTTACTCAGGAATGGGCAAGACGCAGCCCTCTATTTCCCCAAATTTACCAGAAGTCATTCCAAATGGAGTATGGGGTAGAATCCTTTTTTTTATAAAAATACATGTTACTGAATCTTTTCTGCTATGTTTTCCTATCAGAGTCACGTTTCTAAGATTTCAACCCAGTTCTCTAAGAATAAGTTATGTTCTATACTTCTGGTGTCACAGCATATTCACTGGTGTTCACAACAGGACTCACAGCAGGCAGAAAAGGTGTTTATTTTCTCCTGAAAATTCATATCTTATACCAAGAGGAGAATCTTCTACATTGGATGAGAATATGTATAACACCACCACCCACCCACCTCACCAACATAATCGCTAAACAATCTTGGGTTCTCAATGTTCAAGAGTAGCTAATAAAGTTATTCTCAGAAAAATGGGCACTTGTTTGAAATGGAAATTTTCTCCTCCTTGCATCAGTGGTACCTAGCCTGAATGATGATGCCATAGCAGAGCTCTGATCCTGCCCCTCAGGTCAGCCACCAGGAGGAACAGGGCATCTCTGGAAATGTGGTTAGCACTGTTCCCAGGCAGTGGACATCTTCTCTTAGAGCCAGCCTCTTCCTGAGAAGGAAAATGATAGATTCTGCTCTGCCCACAATCACATCAGACCATGACTTCCCTTTAAGAAAAATCAGAGCAACGTGTTCAAAAGAACAATTGTTTGATTACAGTTGCAATTTACAGGACATAAGCTTGGGATGCTAGGGACATGGTTTAGCTTAGCTTGCTAAAGTTCATGAGCAATTAAACAAGGATCTATGCTCCATCCGCATCCAGAAGGCAGTATGATACTGTGATTCCATACAAGGGGTTGAAGATCAGACCTATCTCAACTAAAATTCTAATTCTGTTTCTTATCCAACTTTTAAGGCTTTAACTGTTTAGTGCTTCTTCATATAAGATAGACATTATGATAGTAGCTATATTATAAGATTACATGCAATTGTCTTAGCACAATGTTTGATTACTTAGGAAATGCTTTAAAAATGTCTGCAGTAAGTAGGGTGTCATATAATGAATTGTTTAAAATTCAAGTTTGAGATGAAAGAGGCACTGTCAGTATTTATACTGGGCTACAGGCATAAACTGAGACTCTCCAAGCAAACTAGCATGTATAGTCACCTAGCTATGAGAATGGAGTTGTCTGTGTAGCTTCCACTGGAGATAGTTTAGAAACAACTCCGGTATAGTAGGAGATTCCCTGCCAGGAACAAATAGATTTGCTTTGAACTTGGAGTATAGACACCAGGATTATAGCTTGGATCATGGTATGGATTGAATTGTGTCCCCACAAAAGATATGTTGCAATCCTTACTGCCAGTACCTTAGAATATGACTGTATTTGGTATCATGGTTGTTGCAGATGTAATTAGTTAACAGAAGTCATGTTGGAGTAAAGTGGCTTCTTAATCCAATATGACTGGTGTCCTTATAAAAAGGGAAATTTATACAGAAACAGAGGAAAGATGGCCATGTGAGGATAGAGGCAGAAACTAGAGTGATGTTGTCACAAGCCAGGGAATACCTGAAGCCACTGGAAACTGAAAGAGACAAGGGAGGATTCTCTCTGAGGCTTAGAAGGGTGCATGGACCTGCTGAAACCTTGAATTTACACTTTCAGTCTCCTAAACTGTGAGACAATATATTTCCATTGTTTTAAGCAGCCAAATTTGTGGTACTTTGTTATAGCAGTCCCAGGAAACTAATACATATCATGACATTAACCAGCTATTTGGTGCTGAACAATCCAGCCAGCCTCATTGAGCCTCAATTTTTTGCTTTTAAAATGGAAATGAAAGACCTCTCAGATAGTGGTAAAAGTGTTCTCTGACCTAAGAAGTGCATTTCTCTTTAAGGGCAAGAAAAGGAAGAATATCACCTGTTCTGTCTTGCCACAGAACAATCACAGCTGCCTAACAGAGTAAATGCAGTCAGCAAGACATATTGTTCGTAAAGGACATAAAAAAGTCCTTTAGTTATCTGAACTAAAAGACTGATTAAGCCCAATGAGCAGCTAAAAAGCAAAATCCTGAATACCTCCACTAAGTCTGTGAGCCCTTCATCATGGTAGTCTTAATGTAATTGGTTGAGATCCTGACCTTGATCAGCATATGTGACTTTGAGGGTTTTCATATGTTAGAGGACTAAGGAAGAAGTGGATAGGTAGGATCATACAGGGAGCTCATAAACCCTTAGCCACAGTGCTGGTATCCCTGGCTACTTGCCTCAGGATATTTGCAGGTTTAAAACAGCAGTGATAATAGCTACTCATCAGAAGTTTCCACTTACCCAGCCCTGCTTGGGTCAAGGACCCTTTATTTAAGTCAGGCCCCCCTTAGAATCAAGACCAGTAAAGTGTCCCAGGACATGGGCACTTGATGTTCTCAAAATCCACAGGCAATATTGGAAGAGGTAAATTTAGGATGCAGAGATAAATAATTGGGAGAATCAACAAAAATATTTTTGATCATAGGCTGGGGTTCCAGTTCATTAGGAAGGCATAAAAGAATAATAGCAGAGCAATTCATGAGCAGCAGTGTGCACCTGAGATAGGAATTCCTATGACACATAACTGAAAGAGAGAAATGGTGTTAGAGTGTTCATGAAAGCAATAAATTTGAAAACCACTGAATTCTGATGGAAAAGATCCTAAGTGCATGCCTTCAATCTACCTGAGCACTCACTGTGGATGTCTCTTCCTCCTAGATTTATATTTTGGCATACCTCTGGTTCATAAATAATTTCACCAAAACATTACACATTTATATACATAACAAAACACACCCAAATAGTATATTTTATTCTAGCACAAACTCCCCTACAACTTGCTTCTCATTCTGAAAAAGTAGGTTCATCACGATGGCTGTGTCCTACCCAGGATGCTATTCTGGCAGTTCAGAGACTTCCACCTCAGCCTAACAGGGGGGTATGAAGTGAGATTCCCAGCTTCTACTTTGGCTTTCTTCAATTGTTACTCCACACAGAAGCCAGAGTAATCTTTCTAAAACGTATATCAGATCATGTTTGCCATCACTCAGAATTCTTCCAAGGCCTGCCATTATACTTAGAACAAAATACTGTGTCATCACCATAGTCCACCCAGGCCTCTGTGTCAGAGCTCTTCCTGCCTCTTTGACATCAGCTCTCACCCTCTAGTTTCCTTATTCAGCTCCACCCACACTTTCCTTCTTTTTATTCTTTGACACACCCAGTTTCTTGCTTCAGAGAAGAGCACTTGTGGTCCATATTTCTGGAGTTTTCTTCAAGGTATACCTTAGTTTCCTTTCTAGTCAAACCTTCCCTTACCTCAGTATCCAATGTGCAACTTGTTCCTCTCTATATGTAAGAAATAACATTGCCTGACATTAGGTTAGATGATAAATAAGTGCACATATCACTTTATTCCATTGGATAGTCAGCTTTCTGTGGGCAGGCACATTATCAGATTCTCCATGGTATCCCCAGCACCTAGGATAGTGTCAGGAACCTGAAAAGATCTCAATAAACATTTGCTGTATAAATGGATGGATGGATAGAAGGATCAATAAGGTGTTGAGATGCAGAATTATAGCTTAAAGTAATTGGTGCAGTTGAGAAATTTTGTCACAAACTTGTATTTCACTAGCCTCAGGGCTTACTGTACTAGAAGCTTATGTGACCTCAGGCATATACTCTCTCTTTCATTCATTCACTCACTCATTTGTTCAACATATACTAATTATGCACCTTTAATGACCTGACACTATGCAAGATGCTGAAGACAACTGGTGAGCAGATAGACCTGGTGCTGGTTCTCATGGAGTTTATATTCTATTAGTGGCATAGTTAGCCAATTTAAAAGGTAAACAAATGAATAAACAAGAAGTACTAAGTAGTAATATAAGCTATGGATAAAATAAAACAAGATATGAGAAAGAGAGTGGCTGGGAGTAGGTGGGATTATGCTTTATCCAGCGTGTCTGGGCAAATTCTTTCAGAGGAGATTTCTTGGATGATAAAATACTATTCTTGATACTTTCTATAAGGATACTTTTCAGTAAAGATTCTCTCGTGAAATATTTAACTGGGATCTGGGAGGCTAAGGTGCTCAGGTCCTGGTTCTTAGTTAATTTAACTGTGTGACCTTGGGCAATTGACTTGACCTCTCTGCGCTTCAGTCTTCCTATCTTGTAAAATGGGAGTAATACCTACTTCACCAGGTTGTTGTGGGGATTAAATGGATATAATATCTGTAATGCATCTAAGGTTCTTGAACAAGACACTATATAAATACAAAATAATATCTATTAAATTTGGTTTATTTGTGAAAAAAGAAAGAAAGAAAATTGAATGAGGAGAAGAAGCTGGTCTTGTAAAGAAGTCCAGGCAGAAAGAAAATCAATTGCAAGGGCCCTGAGGCAGAATGAACTGCAGCAATTATGGCTGGAACACAGCAAGGAGATCCTACTGCTCAGTAGGCATACAAGTACCAGAAATTAAGGAGTCTGGTAAGAAGCCTCAGTATCCTAATCTGTGAAATGGACATGAGACTGTTCATCTTATAGGGTTGTTCCAGGCATCAAGTAAGATAATGCATGCCATGCACACAGCACATAGCTGGGCACAGTGTAAATGGAAACTGAAATTATTTTAGCACTAATGCTTTGCTAAAAAGGACAATTGGCTTCAGTATTTCTGATAATAAGTTTTACTGTCTGGACTGGGTATGCCAAGACTTCTTTTCCAGTGAAGGCAATGGTCTGGGAGTCTAGTTGGGCATCCTCTGCCTGCATTCTTCCTACCTGCCTTCCCATCTTCCTGTCTGTCTGGATGCTTTCATAATATGCACTTATTTTAAAATAGATACAAATGGAGAACTAAGCAAGGACCACTGGGCATGAATATTTCTGCTAGCTTCAATCAGGTTTGGAGGCATTATGTAGCTGCCAGAGTTTTTAAAATGAAATTCTGACATGATAGTAAAAGAGGAGGGAAGATCATACAAAATTGGAAATCTTCCAGTCTTGAGCGGGTTAGGTGGGAGCCAAACTGCAGGACCTAAAATGTCTCTGGACCAATCTTGGTCAAAATTTGTCATACTCAGAGGTTCTGACCTCCCGTTACTCTCAAAATGGTGAACTTTTCCCATAGGTTGGATGGTTCTAAGGATGTGGGAGGTAGTATTTGGAGGATCTATCAGTCAGGTGTGCTGGACTCAGCACTACACTTGGAATAGCACAAGACTCCTCGCTATGATCTTCAAGGTGCCACAATAAAGGTGCTGGCCTCTGTCTGAATCCTCTTCTTGTGCCCAGCTGCTCTGGCTTCCATTCTGTTCTTGAGTGAACCAAGTCTATCCCCTTATTATGCTTTTACATTTGGCTTTACCTTCGCATGACTGGTTTCTTCTTATCATCTACAATTAATTCCCTCTTCAGAGAGGCCTCCCAGACTAGCATAAATACGATAGCTCTCCTTAATTCTCACTTGATTTTCTCCCTAATGCTTATCACTGCATTGATTGGTTCTTTTACTTACTTGTTGACTGGCTGTTTCCTCCCATAAAATTGTGTGCCATATAGGAGTAGTGACAGGTTTGCTCTCCATTGCATCATAATGCCTAAAAGAATGACTGGCACTTAATAATTATTTGATGAATGAATTGAACAAATGAATAAAAGCAAATCTTCAACTTGAACTTGTATAGGCAAACAATGGAAATTATTGAAACGATATGAGTGTATCTCATACAATTGCAGGTGGTGTTGAAAATTTAAGGCATAGAAGATGCAGAGAGATAGCTGGGCCTCCAAAATCAGGGACATGAATGCTTCCCAGAATCTCTCTATCTCTTCTCTCTTCTCCTCTCTGTGTGTATGCATCATTCTATTTCACTGTGAATACTTTCTCCATATAGCAAACAATAAGGCCATGGACAGCTACTGAGGTTCAAATCTTATAAATTCTGGCCTTAAAGAAAAAAAATATCCTGTTATTAATTTCCCTTATAAAATTTCTCAGGAAAGAACCCTGATTAGACTGATTCAAGACCAAGTACCTGGGACCAAGGGGAATGGCTTAGGTGCCAACTCTATGATTGCCATTTGAGCTGGGTGATGGATGGAGATGGAGTAATTTCCAAAATGGATAAGAATTGAGAAGATGTCCACTACATTGGGCTTTGAAATGCAGAAAGACTGGAAAATATAAATAATTACAAATGTAGATGTGAATGAGAAAAAGAATCTGTCACAGGCAGAAGCATGGAGGAAGATTGGAGTTAGAAAAATTGATTGGGAAGCTTCTGTAATAGTCCAGATGCAAGGCAGTGCATACTTTCCTTACCCTGGATTCCACAGAAAGCAGAACTTGAGACAAAGTCTCATGTGTTTCTATGTCATTGGGGGCAAAGTGCAGGGGAGGGAGTGAGGTGAAGGAGGGTGAGGCAGTGTAAAGAGGAGAGCCAAAAATCAGATGTGTTACTGAGCTGCTACTATCTTATATTAAGCACACTGTTCAGTATTGGAGTGCCATATTCCAGGGAGATGTACAAATAATGAATGCCTTCTTAAGTGCATCTGAGGATAGAATGGGAAGAGCGCTCATCTGCCAAACCTCTTTTTCCTTGGTCAAAATTGGCCACATGTGGCAGTAACTTCCCGCACACTTCTAGATTGCACATGTGTGGGCTTCTCATACTTTAGTATAAAAAAGGACCCTCTGAGAGTGAGGTAAGGCACTGTCAAACTGCAACCTCCAAGGCCAATGAGGTGGAAAGGGTATGAACTGACAAAAAGCATGTCTGTGGCAAACACCAAAATGGAATGAAGAACAGCTGAAAGAGAAGGGGAAAAGGATATTAGAAAATGTGTGAAGACTGGATGGAATTTATAAACTGATTGAATATGGGGTTGGAAGTGAAGAAACTGAGAGATGCAAGAGTCCTCCATGGAGATCCCAGCTTCTTGGGATGTTATAATTTCCCTTCTTACCTTCTCCCTTAATTCTGATTTCTCTGTGTAAGTTTTTTTTTTTTTTTTTAAATATTTTTTTTTCAATGTTTTTTTATTTTTTTATTTTTGGGACAGAGAGAGACAGAGCATGAACAGGGGAGGGGCAGAGAGAGAGGGAGACACAGAATCTGAAACAGGCTCCAGGCTCCGAGCCATCAGCCCAGAGCCTGACGCGGGGCTCGAACTCACGGACCGCGAGATCGTGACCTGGCTGAAGTCGGACGCTTAACCGACTGCGCCATCCAGGCGCCCCTCTCTGTGTAAGTTTTGATATTAAGACTTGATTTCTGGATCTTGGAGCTTCACATTTCCTACTCACATGGCAAGCCTTGCTCTAGTCAGCAAGTAACTAAGAGTTGAAGTCTAGTTTTCTCTGCAGAGAAAAGCCTGGACAATTGGGGCAGAAGAAGTTCAGGTGTGTGAAAGGCAGATCAGACCTGAGGTTGTATAAAAGTAAACACCAAGAGATTCTGCGGTCAATATTCTGACCACATGCCATGACTGACTGCAGGCTCTGGGAGAGCTGGCAGAGGGCTCTGAGGCAGAGTGTGGCCTTGTCTCTTCATGGGCTCCCTGTAGTGACCACAGCTTCTTTCCAGGCATGTCAGGAAAATTAAAGGACATAAAGATAGCCAGATTCTTATTCTTCTAAAGAATGGAATGAGTATTACCCATGGGTGAAAGAACGGATGGACAACAAGGGAAGGAAAATCAAGGGTGGCATGGTAATTGTTCCATATCTCCACAATTAGGTGGTGGCATTTTACACATCATACCCTCCTCCCCTCTCCTGCAGTTAATGTTACTGCCAATAATAAACTACAATGAAATAATGAGAAACTATTTTCTTTTTTAAAAAAATTTTTAATGTTTATTTTTGAGACAGAGAGACAGAGCATGAACGGGGGAGGGTCAGAGAGAGAGGGAGACACAGAATCTGAAGCAGGCTCCAGGCTCCGAGCTGTCAGCACAGAGCCCGCTGCGGGGCTTGTACCCACGAACCGTGAGATCATGACCTGAGCCGAAGTCGGACGCCCAACCGACTGAGCCACCCAGGCGCCCTGAGAAACTATTTTCTTAACAACTATAGTGAGTTTATGTGTAACAGCTGGGAATTGCATAGAACTAGCAATTGGGGTTTTAACTTTTTGAGTATGGTGAAAAAAAAATCATCACAAAAATGGAAATATTATTGCCTTTGTTGAGCCAAATACCTTGTCAAATTGATGGGGAAAAAAGGTAGGACCATAGAATATTGATTTGAAAAAGGCAAGGCTTCAAAATAGGAATTAAACTGACATGAATCAGAAATGAACAAAGAGTAGGGTGGGAAAGAGTAGCTAAGATAGGAGAAAAGGGGAGGAGGGAACGGGGATGGCTGAGGGACACTGCTGTTTGCTTAGTTTGTTTTGTTTTATAGTGGAACTCTTTGTAGTGGAACTCTTCTCAGAACTTCAATCATAATCATGATGATGACAAAGTTCTTATTAATTAAGTTCTTATTAGGTGCAAAATATCATCCAAAATACATATATTACTCATTCAATCCTCCCAGCAACCAGGGGAGTTGAGTAGTGCTATTATTCCTATTTTAAGTATGAAAAAACAAACTTGGAAAGATAGTATGGCCTGTCCAAAGTTACTCTGCTATACATGGTAGAGTTAATCTTCAATCCCAGTCTATCTGGTTCCAGAATTTGTTCTCTTAACTACTTCATTTTGCCGTGTGTGTGTGTGTGTGTGTGTGTGTGTGTGCATTGTCAGAGGAATAAGAGACAGGCTAAGGACACAGAAAGTTGGAGACATAGGTGACCACAAACTGGAAGTTCCCTGAACACCTGTAGAAATGTGAAGCTAAAATTGGCCTTTACCTAGGTCATGGTATAGAGACTATTTCCTCTGGATTTTATAGGTTAAAAAGACCGTTGATAATAATTGGTTTGCATTGCTAGATGAGTTTTCAATTTTGGTCTTGAAAAGAAAGTGGTATTGTGAACAGCTGTGAAAATTATTGCAAGAAATTTGTTACTAATAAAGTACCAGTGTTTGTAAATGATTTACTTCTTGTGTAAACGAAAGCAGATTTGAGTTGTTCCCTATAGCAACACTATTTTCATCCATATGTATTCTGATTCACTTTTAGAAATGAGAGAGAAAGGACGCAGATAGTGTTTTGAGTTTTAATTCTCATTCTATTTTGCCTAAGCTGCTGCCCATAGCCCAAATTGCATATGTAAACATTATCCATCAGAGGTGTCTTGTCACAAAAGTAGTTTGAGAAAAACTTGACTGGACAGATGCTGTATGACTGAAAAAATTTCCTCCCCCTCCTGGATTACTGCAATGCCTACAGCTCCCAAGAGAAACAATGATGATAGGAATGTGCACTGGGTTCATTTACATTACAATTCTGCAGTGCTATTCATTTTGGCTTCCAGATGATGTCTAATTGTTGACACATACAGAAGTACAAAGTGTGAAATTGCCCCCACTCTGGAAAAAAACTAGATGGTGGTGAAGGTAATTCTGACTGTAATTGGTTAAGAAATTGAAACTTGTCATACACATACAGCATTTTGTTTATTCTCCTGACTTTTCTGCAGCTGTTCAGGAGCAAGACTGTAACCAAAGAAAAAGCAGTCCATTCCTTTAAACCATCATTGCTTTTTTAACTCGATTAAGGGCTTGATGGGAGGATGCCTGTTGGTGCCTCCTTTAATGGGCTGGATTACCACCAGTTCCAGCTCCACCAATCTCATTCCCACCTGGGGCTCATTTGCATTTCAGAAGCAAGACAGGGCTGGAACAGTCAATGTTTATCCTCCAGTCCCCAAGGGTTCTAGCTGTTCAGCAGCCAGCCAATCCAACCATGAATCCCTCTTATCCCTGCCAGCTCTGAGCCCAGGAATGGTCATGGTTGGGCTGTGAGCAGGAACAATCAGGTCTGTTTTTGCATGGGTTTATTTGGGAGTCACAATACTCACTTAGTTATGGAAAGGCATTTTGGGAGGGACCTATCGAGCCAAAGTTGACCAAATATTTGCCTAGGAGATGTAAAACAGTGAAACTGACAAAGGCAGTATTATTGGCAGAAATAATTCCTTCTTTCCTCTTCCTCATTCCTTTTGTTCATTTATTCAATAGTTACTTGTGGTATAATAGCAAATATATGTGTAGTCTTTGTTCCTGGTGCTTAGTACAGAACTCCTAAAAGTCTTGGAATTTCCTAAGTGAAAGCAGAATGTTTTGTTATTCATAACAAATTCCTTTCTTTTTTTTTTAATTTTTTTAACGTTTATTTTTGAGACAGAGAGAGACAGAGCATGAACAGGGGAGGAGCAGAGAGAGAGGAAGACACAGAATCTGAAACAGGCTCCAGGCTCCGAGCGGTCAGCACAGAGCCCAACGCGGGGCTCGAACTCACGGACTGTGAGATCATGACCCGAGCCGAAGTCGGACGCTTAACTGACCGAGCCACCCAGGCGCCCTATAACAAGTTCCTTTCAACCAGATCTGAATTTATGTTAATGTGATTCTTGGACAGTTCCTAGATAGTTTCAGGGCGGAGGCTGTTCTCCAGCAAGACCAAACATTGATTAGAGGTTTGGAACTTTCAGCTTCTGCCCCAGGTGCCCTGGGAGGGGAGAGGGGTTGAAGATTGAGTTCAATCTCTGGTAGCCAAATGATTTAAGCAATCATGCCTTTGTAACAAAATTTCCTTGAAAATCCCTAAAGGAGAGGTCAGAGAGTTTCTAGGTTGGTGAACACATTGTGATCCTGGGAGAGTGGCACTCCTGGCAAGTATTTGGAAACTCTGCCCACCCAACCTCCCCCACCTTCCTCATAGTCTACCCTATTCATGTCTTCCATTTGCCTCTTCCTGAGTTGTATCCTTTATAGTAAGCCAGTAAATGTGAGAAAAATGTTTTCTTAAGTTCTGTGAGCCATTCTAGCAAATTTTTGAAACTGAAGAGGAGGTCATTGGAATTTTCAATTTTAGCCAGTTGGGCAGAAATATGGGTGTTCTGTGACTTGTCATTGGTATCTGAAGTAAGGACAGTCCTGTGGAACTGAGTTTTTTAACTTGCAGTATCTGAAGCTAACTCTATATACATAGTGTCAGAATTGTATTCCATTGTTGAACATCCAGTTGGTGTTAGAGGATCAAGCACATTTATTGCACATCTGGTGTGTCTCTAGTGCTGTTAACTGAGAATAAAAATATGAATAAAACCAAATTCCTATCTCTGGTTGTTAGCATCATTGAAGATGCTAATGGAGTCCAGAAGGTGTGACTATGTCTGCCTCAGAGAAGGCTTCAGGAGGTACTGTTTGAAACAAATCGATCCGGCTATAAGATTTCCAGGTAGAGTGGAAAAGAACACTCAAGCAATAAGAATATCTGTTTAAAAAAAATTTAACGTTTATTCATTTTTGAGAGAGAGACAGAGCATGAGTCAGGGAGGGGCAGAGAGAGAGAGAGAGACACAGAATCTGAAGCAGGCTCCAGGCTCTGAGTTATCTGCACAGAGCCTCATGTGGGGCTCTAAACCACGAACTGTGAGATCATGACCTGAGCCCAAGGCAGACACTTAGCCGACTGAGCCACACAGGCACCCCAGAATATCTTTGACCAAAGACAGAGATGTCTTTGGAGAAAGCCCCTGTGGCTAGAATGTGGGGAGGAGCCAGGGGTGCATGGTGAGACAGATGGGGCCTTACATGCCAGGTCTACTGGTTTTGACTTTATCCTGGGGATGAGAAGACTACTTAGCAGGTATATTGTACACTACACTAGGTACCTCAACCTCGTATCCTCTCAGCCTACTTTTTTCTCTAGCTATTGCTGCAGCATCTAGCTCCTCACAGGAGTAAGCACAGCAAGTTGCCTTGCCTGTATCATATATACCTTTTTCTTCCTCCCCACCCCCGTGCTTCTCTGATAATATAAAATGTCTTTAAGAACCACCCAGAAAACCTACATGCACGACCTGAAAGTGTGAGAAAGTTAACAGCTTCATGGTATAGTCTTTGACCAATAGGAGACTAAAGATAGTAAGTAAATGCTTCCTCTGTCTTTTGTCTGGAATAATTTGAAGTATACTCTAAATGGCTTCTCAGATGGTCCTAGCAGAACTATCACTTGCCCACATTGGTAACTCACATTAGCTAAACCTTACTTCCTGTTTTGTTTTTCTTAGTGCCACATTCTTATTCCATAAGATCATATTGCATCATGTATTTGTGCATATAAGCTGCTGTCTCATGCTGTGCTTTCTGGGGGTAGTCGTGGTTGGTGGGGGCTCAGGGTAAGTGGGAGGCTACTGCAATAGTTTAGAGAAGAATGAGACTTGGTCAGCTTGGAAGGAGACGGAGTGGTGGTGATGGATATTCACAGTTTTTTGGAGTCAGTGTCGAAGCAGACCAATGCCTGCTATGCATGATTCTGGAGGAGGAGTAAAGGTGAGGCTGCTTTCATTTGTCTGGGGGTGGACAATGCATTCTTCCAGTCCTCACAGCCCTATTTAAATGCCCTCTCCTGTGCCCAGATGTAGAGAAATTGACTCTTCTCTTGAACCCACAACTTCCTGGAACAGTCTATGGTAAATAGATCACTTGAACAAGTCAAACTTTGTGCCAGGAGAGTGCAGAGGGTGTAACAAAGGTCACATGTGATCTCTATTTAGATATAAAAAAAGTTATCTCCTGAGCCCTTATCATCTATTACCATGATCCTTTACAATCTGGAAACCAGCCATTTTTCTGGGATTAATTTCTGATAATTCACAGGGTAGTTCTGTCCCCATGTTTCCCATACAATCATCTCTAAACTTTCACTCATGTTGTTCCTTCTACCTGGAATGCCTTTCTTCCCCTCTGTACCTATTGAAATCCTATTTATCTTTTAAGGTTTGGCTCAATTCCTGCCTTCTCCACCAGATGAGGTGAATTGATGCCCTATCTGTAGTCCCTGAGTAATAGAGCTTACATGCTATGGCTGGTGTTAGAGTTGTCTGTTTACACATCTGTCTTCCCCAGTAGGCTTTGGGTAAGTAGAGGCAGCCTAGTGTATCTGTCTCCCTCATATCTCCTAGAGAAGGTTGGCACATAGTGGATGTTAATGAAAGTATATTGAATTGAATGTGATAACAAAACCTTGCTTAATTTATCTAATTGTCCTTTTTTATAGTAAAAATGAGAGGTTTGCAAAACAGCAATTAATTAATCTCCAGTGGTGTACACTGTATTTGTAAGTGAGGCTACCATTCAAGGGAAAAGCATAAAACTGTGTTGCCTTGCCCTCCAGAGCCTCATCTGATAGGACTACTCAGCACCAAGGTGATAAAATCTTTCTCTTATACTTAAAGAACTGGTTTTAAGGATTAAGACAAATTATTATTATTAATTTTTTTTTGCATCACTTCAGTGGGGCCAAAGTCTAATCAGAGAACTTCTTTTCCTGCCATAACAGAGAAAGATGCTCATATTCTGTAAGGTTTCAAAAACTGTTTAATCATTGTATTTTAAGTGGCACACACATACACATAGGATTTCTCCAGTGAGTGTGATGACTGCAGTTATAAGGTAGAAATCTTCTATGTTTATATATTTTATAACAGTTACCTGAACCCATAGTGCTGTAAACACACTGTTCTTTCTACCTATAATGCTCCCCTTTCCTCACCACTTTCTGAAACCCTCATTCATATGTATTCTTTTTTTTTAATGTTTATTTATTTATTTTGAGAGAGAGAGAGAGAGAGAGACAGCCCATGAGAGCAGTGGAGGGGCAGAGAGAGAATCCCAACTAGACTCTGTGCTGTCAGCATGGATCCCAATGTAGGGACCTGATCTCTCAAACCCGTGCTATTGGGACCTGAGGTGAAACCAAGAGTCAGACACTATATTGAGCCACCCAGGCACCCCTACTAATTCATCTGTATTCTTGAAGATCAAGTATCCCCTTGCTTTGCAAGATGTTCCATTACTCAGCCTAAGTTTATCACTCCCATCTCTGTCTTCCACTTTACCTAGGATGTGTTTTAGCCTTCACAACTCAGCCTTGCAAATGTGTTTCCATGGCATTATTCACTATTATAGAATTTGAAAAACCAATTTGCATTCAACTTTCATGATTTTTGCCCTATCTATGTTTCTTTCTTACTTTTACTTCATTAATATTTTTTTAAGTTGTTCACCTTTAAAATTTGCAAGAAAGCTAAAAATTAATTCTATAGGCAAGACACAAGTATAACACTTGTCACAGAAATGATCAAATAGTTTTTGATTCCAGCAGAACCCTGTTTTTTGCCAAAGGTCTGCAGTCTGAGACTTGTTCCCTCTTTGAGATTAGCCAGTCATGGAAAAGTATGAGACAGACTGACACAAAACTGAGACTTTCTCCTAAATGTCCTTTCTCCAAAGGACTGAAAGAGAATTAAGCATGGAAGAATTTTTCATTGAGTTATGTGACTTTGTGTTATGTCTGTAAGCCACCTCAAATCCCCTTTCATTCCATGCACAGGGTTTCTAGTGTCTCACCCTTTGGAAACACTGTCCTCTGGACTGAGGGCTTCCCTGCAGAGCAATGACCAGGTTTTATTCAGCTCTACTTTTCTCTGTGCCTGACACATGGTAGAGTAAACATATTTGGGCAGAATAAGTATCAATATTGTCATACTGTATTTAATGAACAAATGAATTCAGTGACTGATGTGTACTGTGTTGAGAGGTCATGATGCAATCATCAGCAGCAATGCATGGAAAGAGTTTGAAGTTGTTTGGCTCTTACTTTTCCTTCATGGTAAAACTAAAGCCATACTTAATAATAGCTGCCATATAGTAAGCATTTACTATGTGCGTGTGTAAAAGTATGTAACTCTTTAATTCACCCTGAGCTGAGAAGTAGATATTCTCATCACCAAAGGGAAGATTAGAAGGCTGGGCTGAGAAAAGTTAAGTAGATTATCCAGGGACACACAACAATAGGTAACAAAATTAAAAGTTAAACCTGGTTTGTCTCATTCCAAAGCCCTCACCACTACATCAAACTTCCTCCTAAAAATTCTTAGTGAAAAGATCAAGTTTAAAAATCTAGAGGGGCGCCTCTATCTGAGGGGTGGCTCAGTCTGTTAAGCATCTGACTTCAGCTCAGGTCATGATCTTGCAGTTCATGAATTTGAGTCCTGCGTTGGGCTCTGTGCTGACAGTTCAGAGCTTGGAGCCTGCTTCGGAATCTGTGACTCCCTCCCACTCTGCCCCTTTCCTGCTCACGCTCTCTTTCTTTCTGTCTCTAAAAAAACGTTAAAAAAATTTTTTTTAATCTAGAGAGCTGGTTCAAGGATTAGGATGTGGATATCTTTGAAGGGTCACTATCCTGCCTATCGTAAATTCCAAACCAAATGGTGAACACATGACCTCTAACATTGTTTTATGCTCTAAAACATTTGGTTGAACGGCCTTTTGGTTTTATTGTGAAACATTTCTTTATACACTGAACAACATTCCCTCCTTTCAGCTCCAACTCATTGTTCCCTCTGTCTAGGATACCTTCCCTCTCCCGCCTGTAACTATGTGAAAGCTGCAAGTACTATAGTCAAGCTTGAACCCTACCTGCTTTAAAAAGCTATTCCTGGGTACCCTTGTCAAATATTATTTTGAATCTATTCTCCCATAGCATGTCACTTGTTCTTTCACATGGGGCATATCACTGGCTGCCTGTTTATGTGTTTGCTCATTGTAAGCATTGTATATGTGTGTTTAATGAAATGGATCCAATGAAACGAGAGGGTTCTAGGCCAGAGATTGGTTTAGCTCAGTCATGTGACCCAATGTTGGCCATTGAGAACTATGGAGACAACTGCTTAGGCAGGATGATGCAAAATGTGGTGTTGCTTTATACACTTGTGGTTTGGTGCATTTAGAAACTTTTACAGCAATTTAACTGAGTAGTTTTATGCTTATGGAATCTAATAATAATAATATATTTTGGATTGTATTTTTAATATCTTTATTTTTTATTTTTTTATTATTTACTATTTTTATTTTTATTTTAAATTGTATTTAAATCCAAGCTAGTAATGGTTTCAGAAGTAGAATTTAGTGATTCATCACTTACATATACACCTAATGCTCATCCCAACAAGTGCCCTCCTTGACGTCCATCACCCATGTAACTCATCCCCCCACCCATCCCCCCCTCCAGCAACCCTCAGTGTGTTCTCTATATTTAAGAGTTTCTTATGGTTTGTTTCACTCTCTGTTTTTATCTTATTTTTCCTTCCCTTCCCCTATGCTAATCTTGTTTCTTAAATTCCACATGTGAATGAAATCATAGGATGCTTATCTTTCTCTGACTTATTTCACTTAGCATAATACACTCTAGTTCTATCCACATTGTTGCAAATGGCAAGATTTCATTCTTTTTGATGGCTGAGTAATATTCCATTGTATAATATCTTTATTTTTGAATTTTATCTATCTAGTAATTGATCTTTATTGTGTTTTACAAAAATAATGTTTCATGATGGAATGGAGGGAAAAAAATTGGTTCTTCACCTCACATAGTTTGAGAAGCTAAGAAATTTCTGGGAAAGATTTTCTTACCTTAGAGGAAAGGATGCTTCTTTATGTGTGTCATGTCTATCCAGGATGCTGGGGACTCCTGCATTCACCTAAGTGACCAAATGAATATTCCACACTGGTATGCTGGGACTTCACAGCAGAAAGAATGGAGACTAAATTTATTGGTAACAGTATTAGTTATCATATGATGAGTATTTAATATATACCCAGCACTTTTCTAAATGCTTTATGCAAACTTTTTTACTTAATCCCCATAATAACCTTAAAGTGTTACTATCACCTGCTATGGATTGAATGTGTTTCCCAAAATCCATATGTTGAAACATAATTCCCAGTGTGAGGTTTTAAGAAGTGGGGCCTTGGGAGAGGGACCAACATTGTGGAGAAGTAGGGGGATCCATACTTCCTGCATCTCTACAACAAAGAAGGGCTGAAGCCAAAGGACTTTGAACCCCAAGATTCTGGGAGAAAAAGAGACAGTCTACCAGGGAGAAACTGACATGACCTGATGAGCCATAGGTGGGTGATTGTGAACTGGGGGAGATAAAACAGGCCACATAGGCACAGAGGGTAAGGATCCCCGTTTGCAGGGAGACAAAGGGAAGAGAAAGAGAAGCTGGGGAAGTGCAGGACTGTATCTGGACAAGAGAAAAAACTTCAGACTGGGATGGGGATGGAGAGGGATCCCATCTTTAACTGCAGGACTTTCTTCAGACTGGGGCTGGCTGCCCTGTTCATGCACCTCCGGGTTAGGTGGTAGGTCAGGGGCACAGTCTGCAGCAAGAGACCCCCTCCCCTGAAGTGCTGTGGCACATAATAAAGCCATTTGTATTCCTACTACCTAGTCCTATCCGCCATTTTTCTTCCTACTTGGGGTTCAAGGCGGGGCCTCAGGGATTGATCTCCAGGGCCCACAGTGGAGGCGGGGCCAGCCTGCACCAAAGCACACCCCTCCACACTGGGTTACTGCATATCTACTGGACTGGGATAGATGCTGTGGAACCAGATGGACCACTCCACCAGACCAGCACTGCTGCATTGTCTGGAATAATTCTAGGACAACTCTTGCTATATAGATATATTCTCCCTTCCATTTCTCCTTCTTATCTCTTTCCTCCTCTAGGCTGGTTACTCTGCTTATTGGTTTTTTTTTTTTTAAAGACATATTTAATCCATTCTCTTGATACATGTTCCACACCACCTTAATTACATTCCTTTCTCTCTCTCTGGAATAATCAAGCCATATAGTTTATTTGTCTGGACAACTTTATCTTTTTTTTTTCTCTATCTCCTTCATTATTTTCCTATCTCTCTCTCTGGACTAGGCCTTTTAGTCTCCCTGCCTGGTCAATGTTTATTTTTTTGTTTTTCCCTGTCCCTGTCATTTCTCTCTTTGTATGTGCTCTTCTATTAGCACTGCCTCCACCCTGTTCTTTACTTGTAGCTGGTGTGTCTCGTTCTTTGCTTTTGGATTGTTTTTAGTTTTTAGTTTTCTGTTTTTGTTTCTTTGTTTGTTTTATTTGTTTGTGTGTTTTTGCTTCCTGTTTGTCCATCTGTTTATTTAGCTTTCCAGGTCTACGTCAAGGAACAAATCAAAGCACACATGGTAGAGTGTCCAAAATATCACTACGAGTAAGGAAATAAAATAACCAAAGTCACAACAACAGAGAGCAAGTAACACTCTCCAAAAAAACACCTACGGAAGGGCCAGGCCCTGGGCAATGTAAGACCCCCATTTAATATAGCAGGGCTCATACTTGCAGAGCACATAACAAGCTTTTAAAGCTCCTAAGGGACAGAAAACTAGCCAAAATGAGGAAACAAAAGAATTCTCCTCAAAAGGAACTCCAGGAGGAGGTGACAGGTAAAGAATTGATCAAAACAGATATAAGCAACATAACTGAACAAGAATTTAGAATGATAGTCGTAAAATTAATTGCTGGGCTTGAAAAAAGCATAGAAGAATGCAGACAATTGATTGATGCAGAGATCAAGGGACTAAACAATAGGCATGATTAATGAAAAAATGCTATAAATGAGGTGCAAAAATAAAATGGAGGTGGCCACAGTGTGGATTAAAGAGGCAATGGGGATAATAGGTGAATTTGAAGATAAAATTATGGAAAGAAAGGAAGCTGAAACAAAGAGAAAGAAAAATTCCTGGAGTAAGAGGAGAGAATTAGAGAACTAAGTGATGCAATCAAACAGAACATTATCCATATTATATGAATTCCAGAATAAGAAGAGAGAGAAGGGGGCTGAAGGTGTACTTGAACAAATCATAGCTGAGAACTTCCCTGATCTGGGGAAGGAAACAGGCATTGAAATCCAAGAGGCACAGAGAACTCCCTTCAAACATAACTTGAATTGACCTTCTGCATGACGTATCATAATGAAACAGGCAAAATACAAGCATAAGGAGAGAATTTTGAAATCAGCTAGGGATAAACGGGCCTTAACATACAAAGGTAGACACATAAGGGTAGTAGCAGGCCCATCTCCTGAAACTGGGCAGGCCAGAAAAGAATGGCAGGAGATTTTCAGTGTGATGAACAGGAAAAATATGCCCCCAAGTGTCCTTTACCCAACAAGCCTGTTATTCAGAATAGAAGGAGAGATAAAGGTCTTCGCAAACAAACAAAAAGTGAAGGAATTCATCACCACTAAACCAGCCCTACAAGGGATGCTAAGGGGGATTCTGTGAGTGAAATGTTGCAAGGACCACAAAGGACCAGAGACATCACTACAAGCATGAAACCTACAGACATCACAATGACCCTTAACACTGAATGTAAATGGAATAAATGCTCCAACCAAAAGACATAGGGTATCAGAATGGATAAAAAAAAAAAAAAAACAAGACTCATCTATTTGCTGTCTCTCAACAAGAGACTCATTTTAGACCTGAGGACACCTTCAGATTGAAGGTGAGGGGATGGAGAACTCTCTATCATGCTACTGGAAGTCAAAAGAAAGCTGGAGTAGACATACTTATATCAGACAAACTAGACTTTAAATTAAAGGCTGTAACAAGAGAGGAAGAAGGGCATTATATAATAATTACAGGGTCTATCCATCAGGAAGAGCTAACAATTATAAATGTCTATGCGCCGAATACGGGAGCCCCCAGGTATATAAAACAATTAATCACAAACACAAGCGACCTTATTGATAAGAATGTGGTAATTGCAGGGGACTTTAGTACCCCACTTAAAACAATGGATAGATCATCTAGACACAGGATCAATAAAGAAACAAGGGCCCTGAATGATACATTGGATCAGATGGACTTGACAGATATATTTAGAACTCTTCATCCCAAAGCAACGGAATATACTTTCTTCTCGAGTGCACATGGAACATTCCCCAATATAGATCACATGCTGGGTCACAAAACAGCCCTTCATAAGTATAAAACAACTGAGATCATACCATGCACACTTTCAGACCACAATGCTATGAAACTTGAAATCAACCACAGGAAAAAGTCTAGATAACCTCCAAAAGCGTAGCCGTTAAAGAACACCCTACTAAAGAATGAATGGGTCAACCAGGCAATCAGAGAAGAAATTTAAAAATATATGGAAACAAATGAAAATGAATATACAAGAATCCAAACGCTTTGGGATGCAGCAAAGGCAGTCCTGAGAGGAAAATATATTGCAATCCAGGCCTATCTCAAGGAACAAGAAAAATCCCAAATACAAAACCTAAGTACACACCTAAAGGAAATAGAAGCGGAACAGCAAAGACAACCCAAACCCAGCAGAAGAAGAGAAATGATAAAGATAAGAGCAGAAATAAACAATATAGAATCTAAAATAAACTGTAGAGCAGATCAATGAAACCAAGTGTTGGGTTTTTTGAAGAAAAAATAAACAAAATTGATAAACCTCTAGCCAGGCTTCTAGAAAAGGAAAGGGGGATGACACAAATAGATAAAATCATGAATGAAAATGGAATTATTACAACCAATCCCTCAGAAATACAAGCAATTATCAGGGAATACTATGAAAAATTATATGACAACAAACCGGAAAACCTGGAAGAAATGGACAAATTCCTAAGCACCCACACACTTCCAAAACTCAAACGGGAAGAAATAGAAAACTTGAACAGACCCATAACCAGAGAAGAAATTGAATCAGTCATCAAAAATCTCCCAACAAAGAAGAGTCCAGGACCAGATGGCTTCCCTGGGGAATTCTACCAGACATTTAAAACAGAGATAATACCTATCCTCAAGCTGTTCCAAAAATAAAAATGGAAGGAAAACTTGCAGACTCATTGTATGGAGCCAGCATTACTTTGATTCCCAAACCAGACAGAGACCCAGCAAAAAAAAAAAAAAAAAAAAAAAAAAAAGAACTACAAGCCAATATCCCTGATGAATATAGATGCAAAAATTCTCAACAAGATACTAGCAAGTCAAATTCAACAGTATGTAAAAAGAATTATTCACCATGATCAAGTGGGATTCATTCCTGTGCTGCAGGACTCGTTCAACATTTGCAAATCGATCAATGTGATACATCACATTAATAAAAGCAAAGATAAGAACCATATGATCCTGTCAATCATTGCACAAAAAGCATTTGACAAAACCCAGCATCTTTTCTTAATGAAAACCCTCGAGAAAGTCAGGATAGAAGGAACATACTTAAACACCATAAAAGCCACTTATGAAAAGCCCACAGCTAACATGATCCTCAATGGCGAAAAACTGAGAGCTTTCCCCCTGAGATCAGGAACATGACAGGGATGTCCACTCTCACCGCTGTTGTTTCACATAGTGTTGGAAGTGCTAGCATCAGCAATCAGACAACAAAAAGAAATCAAAGCATCAAAATTGGCAAAATTGAAGTCAATCTTTCACTTTTTGCAGATGAAGTGATATAATATCATGTATTATAATATAATATATTGTATAATATAATATAATATAATATAATGTAATATATTGTATTTATTATATATATAATATAATGTATAATACATGGAAATACATATATAATATAATGTATAATACATGGAAAACCCGATAGACTCCACCAAAAGTCTGCTAGAATTGATACATGAATTCAGCACAGTCGCAGGATACAAAATCAATGTACAGAAGTCAGTTGCATTCGTATACACTAACAATGAAACAACAGAAAGACAAATAAAGAAACTGATCCCATTCACAATTGCACCAAGAAGCATAAAATACCTAGGAATAAACCTAACCAAAGATGTAAAAGATCTGTATGCTGAAAACTACAGAAAGCTTATGAAGGAAATTGAAGAAGATATAAAGAAATGGAAAACCGTTCCGTGCTCATGGATTGGAAGAACAAATAATGTTAAAATGTCAATACTACCCAAAGCTATCTACACATTCAAAGCAACCTCAATCAAAATTGCACCAGCATTCTTCTCGATGCTAGAACAAGCAATCCTAAAAGTTGTATGGAACCACAAAAGACCCCGAATAGCCAAAGTAATTTTGAAGAAGAAAGCCAAAGCAGGAGGCATCACAATCCCAGACGTTAGCCTCTATGACAGAGCTGTAATCATCAAGACAGTATGGTATTGGCATAGAAACAGACACATAGACCAATGGAATAGAATAGAAACCCCAGAATTAGGTCCACAAAAGTATGGCCAAATAATCTTTGACAAAGCTGGAAACAATATCCAATGGAAAAAAGACAGTCTCTTTAACAAATGGTGCTGGGATAACTGGACAGCAAAATGCAGAAGGATGAAACCAGACCACTTTCTTACACCATTCACAAAATAAACTTAAAATGGATAAAGGACCTGAATGTGAGACAGGAAATCATCAAAACCCTAGAGGAGAAGCAGGTGACAACCTCTTTTACCTCAGCCACAGCAATTTCTTACTGGACAAATAAATTTAAGCAAAGGCAAAGGAATTAAAAGCAAAATGAACTACTGGGACCTCATCAAGATAAAAAGCTTCTGCACTGAAAAAGAAGCAATCAACAAAAATAAAAGGAAACTGATGCAATGGGAAAAGATATTTGCAAATGACATACCAGATAAAGGGCTAATACCCAAAATCTATAAAGAACTCACCAAACTCCACACACCCCCAAAAAACAAATCCAGCCAAGAAATGGGCAGAAGACATGAATAGACACTTTTCCAAAGAAGACATACAGATGGACAACATGCACATGAAAAGATGCTCAACACCACCACTCATCAGGGAAATACTAATCAAAGCCACACTGAGATGTCACCACATACTTGTCAGAGTGGCTAAAATGAACAAATAAGGAGACTGCAGATGCTGGAGGAGGATGTGGAGAAACATGAACCCTCTTCTACTGTTTGTGGGAATGCAAACTGGTGCACCCAGTCTGGAAAACAGTGTGGAGGTTCCTCAAAAAATTAAAAATAGACCTACCCTATGACCCAGCAATAGCACTGCTAGGAATTTACCCAAGGTATACGGGAGTGCTCATGCATAGGGGCACCTGTACCCCAATGTTTATAGCAGCACTTTCAACAATAGCCAAATTATGGAAAGAACCTAAATGTCCATTAACCAACGAATGGATAAAGAAGTTGTGGTTTATATACACAATGGAATACTACTTGGCAATGAGGAAGAATGAAATCTGGCCATTTGCAGCAACGTGGATGGAACTGGAGAGTACTATGGTAAGTTAAGTAAGGCAGAGAAAGACAGATACCATATGTTTTCACTTAACAGAAGTCCATGGGGGAGGAGAAGGAGGGAAAAAAGTTACATAGAGGGAAGGAGGCAAACCATAAGAGATTCTTAAATACTGAGAACAAACTGAGGGTTGGTGAGGGTTGGGGGAGATGGGAAAGTGGGTGATGGGCATTGAGGAGGGCACCTGTTGGGATAAGCACTGGTTGTTGTATGCAAACCAATTTGACAATAAATTATATATTTAAAAAAATACATAAATAAAATGTGCTATTTAATCCCAGCAATGCTATTGGCTCTGAGATTAAGAGTACAGAGTGTATAGATAAGAGAGGTGTCCTGGTTATCTGGAAATGTGTGTTTGACTGGGAATCTGAAGGTGACTAGGAACTGGCAAGAAACAAGGAAGTAAATTTTAGGCAGAGTAAAGAGTGAGGAAAAAGTGACAGATGTGTGTGTGAGGAGTGAAATAAGATAAGAACACATTTATTTAAAACCTGAAGGGTTTGGGGGGTTCCGGAAGATGGCGGCGTAGGAGGACGCGGGGCTCACAGCACGTCCTGCCGATCACTTAGATTCCACCTACACCTGCCTAAAGAACCCAGAAAACCGCCAGAGGATTAGCAGAAGGGAGTCTCCGGAGTCAAGCGCAGACGAGAGGCCCACGGAAGAGGGTAGGAAGGGCGGCGAGGCGGTGCGCGCTCCACGGACTGGCGGGAGGGAGCCGGGGCGGAGGGGCGGCTCGCCGGCCAAGCAGAGCCCCCGAGTCTGGCTGGCAAAAGCGGAGGGGCCGGACAGACTGTGTTCCGACAGCAAGCGCGACTTAGCGTCTGGGAGGTCATAAGTTAACAGCTCTGCTCGGAAAGCGGGAAGGCTGGAGGACAAAGGGAGGGAGAGCTGCTGAGCCCCCTGACGGCAGAGCTCAGCTTGGCGGGGAACAAAGGCGCACGCCAGCGCCATCTCCCCCGCCCATCCCCCAGCCAAAATCCCAAAGGGAACCAGTTCCTGCCAGGGAACTTGCTCGCTCCGCGCAAACACCCAACTCTGTGCTTCTGCGGAGCCAAACCTCCGGCAGCGGATCTGACTCCCTCCCGCTGCCACAGGGCTCCTCCTGAAGTGGATCACCTAAGGAGAAGCGAGCTAAGCCTGCCCCTCCAGCCCCCGTGCACCTTGCCTACCCACCCCAGCTAATACGCCAGATCCCCAGCAACACAAGCCTGGCAGTGTGCAAGTAGCCCAGACGGGACACGCCACCCCACAGTGAATCCCGCCCCTAGGAGAGGGGAAGAGAAGGCACACACCAGTCTGACTGTGGCCCCAGCAGTGGGCTGGGGGCAGACATCGGGTCGGACTGCGGCCCCGCCCACTAACTCCAGTTATACACCACAGCACAGGGGAAGTGCACTGCAGGTCCTCACCACGCCAGGGACTCTCCAAAATGACCAAACGGAAGAATTCCCCTCAGAAGAATCTCCAGGAAATAACAACAGCTAATGAACTGATCAAAAAGGATTTAAATAATATAACAGAAAGTGAATTTAGAATAATAGTCATAAAATTAATCGCTGGGCTTGAAAACAGTATACAGGACAGCAGAGAATCTCTTGCCACAAAGATCGAGGGACTAAGGAACAGTCACGAGGAGTTGAAAAACGCTTTAAACAAATTGCAAAACAAAATGGAATCCACGATGGCTCGGCTTGAAGAGGCAGAGGAGAGAATAGGTGAACTAGAAGATAAAGTTATGGAGAAAGAGGAAGCTGAAAGAAAGAGAGATAAAAAAATCCAGGAGTATGAGGGGAAAATTAGAGAACTAAGTGATACACTAAAAAAAAATAATATACGCATAATTGGTATCCCAGAGGAGGAAGAGAGAGGGAAGGGTGCTGAAGGGGTACTTGAACAAATTATAGCTGAGAACTTCCCTGAACTGGGGAAGGAAAAAGGCATTGAAATCCAAGAGGCACAGAGAACTCCCTTCAGACGTAACTTGAATCGATCTTCTGCACGACATATCATAGTGAAACTGGCAAAATACAAGGATAAAGAGAAAATTCTGAAAGCAGCAAGGGATAAACGTGCCATCACATATAAAGGGAGACCTATAAGACTCGTGACTGATCTCTCCTTTGAAACTTGGCAGGCCAGAAAGGCTTGGCACGATATCTACAGTGTGCTAAACAGAAAAAATATGCAGCCGAGAATCCTTTATCCAGCAAGTCTGTCATTTAGAATAGAAGGAGAGATAAAGGTCTTCCCAAACAAACAAAAACTGAAGGAATTTGTCACCACGAAACCAGCCCTACAAGAGATCCTAAGGGGGATCCTGTGAGACAAAGTACCAGAGACATCACTACAAGCATAAAACATACAGACATCACAATGACTCTAAACCCATATCTTTCTATAATAACACTGAATGTAAATGGATTAAATGCGCCAACTAAAAGACATAGGGTATCAGAATGGATAAAAAAACAAGACCCATCTATTTGCTGTCTACAAGAGACTCATTTTAGATCTGAGGACACCTTTAGATTGAGAGTGAGGGGATGGAGAACTATTTATCATGCTCCTGGAAGCCAAAAGAAAGCTGGAGTAGCCATACTTATATCAGACAAACTAGACTTTAAATTAAAGGCTGTAACAAGAGATGAAGAAGGGCATTATATAATAATCACAGGGTCTATCCACCAGGAAGAGCTAACTATTATAAATGTCTATGCGCCAAATACCCGAGCCCCCAGATATATAAAACAATTACTCATAAACATAAGCAACCTTATTGATAAGAATGTGGTCATTGCAGGGGACTTTAACACCCCACTTACAGAAATGGATAGATCATCTAGACACACAGTCAATAAAGAAACAAGGGCCCTGAATGATACATTGGATCAGATGGACTTGACAGATATATTTAGAACTCTGCATCCCAAAGCAACAGAATATACTTTCTTCTCGAGTGCACATGGAACATTCTCCAAGATAGATCATATACTGGGTCACAAAACAGCCCTTCATAAGTTTACAAGAATTGAAATTATACCATGCATACTTTCAGACCACAATGCTATGAAGCTTGAAATCAACCACAGGAAAAAGTCTGGAAAACCTCCAAAAGCATGGAGGTTAAAGAACACCCTACTAACGAATGAGTGGGTCAACCAGGCAATTAGAGAAGAAATTAAAACATATATGGAAACAAACGAAAATGAAAATACAACAATCCAAACGCTCTGGGATGCAGCGAAGGCAGTCCTGAGAGGAAAATACATTGCAATCCAGGCCTATCTCAAGAAACAAGAAAAATCCCAAATACAAAATCTAACAGCACACCTAAAGGAAATAGAAGCAGAACAGCAAAGGCAGCCTAAACCCAGCAGAAGAAGAGAAATAATAAAGATCAGAGCAGAAATAAACAATATAGAATCTAAAAAAACTGTAGAGCAGATCAACGAAACCAAGAGTTGGTTTTTTGAAAAAATAAACAAAATTGACAAACCTCTAGCCAGGCTTCTCAAAAAGAAAAGGGAGATGACCCAAATAGATAAAATCATGAATGAAAATGGAATTATTACAACCAATCCCTCAGAGATACAAACAATTATCAGGGAATACTATGAAAAATTATATGCCAGCAAATTGGACAACCTGGAAGAAATGGGCAAATTTCTAAACACCCACACTCTTCCAAAACTCAATCAGGAGGAAATAGAGAGCTTGAACAGACCCATAACCAGCGAAGAAATTGAATCGGTTATCAAAAATCTCCCAACAAATAAGAGTCCAGGACCAGATGGCTTCCCAGGGGAGTTCTACCAGACATTTAAAGCAGAGATAATACCTATCCTTCTCAAGCTATTCCAAGAAATAGAAAGGGAAGGAAAACTTCCAGACTCATTCTATGAAGCCAGTATTACTTTGATTCCTAAACCAGACAGAGACCCAGTAAAAAAAGAGAACTACAGGCCAATATCCCTGATGAATATGGATGCAAAAATTCTTAATAAGATACTAGCTAATCGAATTCAACAGCATATAAAAAGAATTATTCACCATGATCAAGTGGGATTCATTCCTGGGATGCAGGGCTGGTTCAACATTCGCAAATCGATCAACGTGATACATCACATTAACAAAAAAAAAGAGAAGAACCATATGATCCTGTCAATCGATGCAGAAAAGGCCTTTGACAAAATCCAGCACCCTTTCTTAATAAAAACCCTTGAGAAAGTCGGGATAGAAGGAACATACTTAAAGATCATAAAGGCCATTTATGAAAAGCCCACAGCTAACATCATCCTCAACGGGGAAAAACTGAGAGCTTTTTCCCTGAGATCAGGAACACGACAGGGATGCCCACTGTCACCGCTGCTGTTTAACATAGTGCTGGAAGTTCTAGCCTCAGCAATCAGACAACAAAAGGAAATCAAAGGCATCAAAATTGGCAAAGATGAAGTCAAGCTTTCGCTTTTTGCAGATGACATGATATTATACATGGAAAATCCGATAGACTCCACCAAAAGTCTGCTAGAACTGATACATGAATTCAGCAAAGTTGCAGGATACAAAATCAATGTGCAGAAATCAGTTGCATTCTTATACACTAACAATGAAGCAACAGAAAGACAAATGAAGAAACTGATCCCATTCACAATTGCACCAAGAAGCATAAAATACCTAGGAATAAATCTAACCAAAGATGTAAAAGATCTGTATGCTGAAAACTATAGAAAGCTTATGCAGGTAATTGAAGAAGATATAAAGAAATGGAAAGACATTCCCTGCTCATGGATTGGAAGAATAAATATTGTCAAAATGTCAATACTACCCAAAGCTATCTACACATTCAATGCAATCCCAATCAAAATTGCACCAGCATTCTTCTCGAAACTAGAACAAGCAATCCTAAAATTCATATGGAACCACAAAAGGCCCCGAATAGCCAAAGTAATTTTGAAGAAGAAGACCAAAGCAGGAGGCATCACAATCCCAGACTTTAGCCTCTACTACAAAGCTGTCATCATCAAGACAGCATGGTATTGGCATAAAAACAGACACACAGACCAATGGAATAGAATAGAAACCCCAGAACTAGACCCACAAACGTATGGCCAACTCATCTTTGACAAAGCAGGAAAGAACATCCAATGGAAAAAAGACAGTCTCTTTAACAAATGGTGCTGGGAGAACTGGACAGCAACATGCAGAAGGTTGAAACTAGACCACTTTCTCACACCATTCACAAAAATAAACTCAAAATGGATAAAGGACCTGAATGTGAGACAGGAAACCATCAAAACCTTAGAGGAGAAAGCAGGAAAAGACCTCTCTGACCTCAGCCGTAGCAATCTCTTACTCGGCACATCCCCAAAGGCAAGGGAATTAAAAGCAAAAGTGAATTACTGGGACCTTATGAAGATAAAAAGCTTCTGCACAGCAAAGGAAACAACCAACAAAACTAAAAGGCAACCAACGGAATGGGAAAAGATATTTGCAAATGACACATCGGACAAAGGGCTAGTATCCAAAATCTATAAAGAGCTCATCAAACTCCACACCCGAAAAACAAATAACCCAGTGAAGAAATGGGCAGAAAACATGAATAGACACTTCTCTAAAGAAGACATCCGGATGGCCAACAGGCACATGAAAAGATGTTCAACGTCGCTCCTTATCAGGGAAATACAAATCAAAACCACACTCAGATACCACCTCACGCCAGTCAGAGTGGCCAAAATGAAGAAATCAGGAGACTATAGATGCTGGAGAGGATGTGGAGAAACAGGAACCCTCTTGCACTGTTGGTGGGAATGCAAATTGGTGCAGCCGCTCTGGAAAGCAGTGTGGAGGTTCCTCAGAAAATTAAAAATAGACCTACCCTATGACCCAGCAATAGCACTGCTAGGAATTTATCCAAGGGATACAGGAGTACTGATGCATAGGGGCACCTGTACCCCAATGTTTATAGCAGCACTCTCAACAATAGCCAAATTATGGAAAGAGCCTAAATGTCCATCAACTGATGAATGGATAAAGAAATTGTGGTTTATATACACAATGGAATACTACGTGGCAATGAGAAAAAATGAAATATGGCCTTTTGTAGCAACATGGATGGAACTGGAGAGTGTGATGCTAAGTGAAATAAGCCATACAGAGAAAGACAGATACCATATGGTTTCACTCTTATGTGGATCCTGAGAAACGTAACAGAAACACATGGGGGAGGGGAAGGAAAAAAAAAAAAAAAAAGAGGTTAGAGTGGGAGAGAGCCAAAGCATAAGAGACTGTTAAAAACTGAGAACAAACTGAGGGTTGATGGGGGGTGGGAGGGAGGGCAGGGTGGGTGATGGGTATTGAGGAGGGCACCTTTTGGGATGAGCACTGGGTGTTGTATGGAAACCAATTTGACAGTAAATTTCATATATTAAAAAAAAATAAAATAAAAAAAAAATCAGCACATATTCTTCTGAAGCTTTAGCACAATGAAATAAAAATTAGAAACATAAAAAAAAAAAAAAAAAAAAAAAAAAAAAAAAAAAACCTGAAGGGTTTGAGGGAGGAGAGTGATGCCGGATGAAGAAGGCAACACTAAGAACTCACATTATACTGGACTTCAAAGGCCATGATAAGGAGTTTGGAGAGCCTGTTAACAGAAAGGAGAAGCATTTTAAGCAAGCCATGATTAAGATTAGATTAGCATTCTTTTAAAGATCATTGCTGATCTATGTGGAAATGAATTAGAGGGGAGAAGATGTGAAGTTCCAAACCAGTCAGGGGATAGCACAATTGTTCATCAAGAAATGATAATAATTGGGACTTGTGTGGTGTGGCATGGGTGTAAATTTTAAACACCTCTCCTTGCAAAGCATCTTTAAGATACTTTAGTGATCTAAATCTGCCCCTCCAACCTTTCTGCTCTCCCAGAAGGTAAAAATATGATTCCGTGTTTGTTAATCTTATACTGGGGCTGCCATGCCAGTTGCATTTACAGTGCAGAATGGTTGCATGTGTACTTACCACTATAGGTCCCTTTGTATAATTAAGATTACTGATATAGCTAATGCCTGTTTTATGGGACTTGGGCATGAGAGAATTGTTTCAGATGGCCATAGAGAGTTGCAGCTATTGAATATTTGTGTTTAAGATAGTTTTGTTATAGCTCTGAGTTATTGGATGCTGAGCCCTTAGGAAGGATGAATTTCCAAATAAAGGCATTGTTACTGTGTAAAAATGTGATTAGCTTCATGACAGTCTGATTTATGGATGACTCCCCAGGAATACCTCATTGATTCATTTATTCACTCAACCAACAATTTCTGGGCACCCACTATGTTCTAGGTCAACTATATACTAGACACAGGAAACAAAAAGATGTCTTCAAGAAAGAGTTTGCAGCCAATGAAGGTCCAGTTCATTTTCCAGGGGGTAAAACCAAAACCTAGACTCCATTTAACTAGATCCCTTCATCAATGCCATCATATTTTCTCACACCACCCTTTTCTTGCATTTATCTAGCCTTTTATTCTGTCCAGTCATCAATCTTAGTCACCATTCTCTAGAGATCCAACCTGAAGGGTCAAAGAGAAAAAACAAAGGAAGCCAATTCATTCAAGGATTGTTGCCTAATGTCTTTCTAAGCCTTGGGTTATGTAGTTTAGTACTTATTTTCTGCAAATGAGCTGGTATCTCAGAAATATTCTGAGGCAAACCTTTCTTGAAAAAAACTGTGTCTTTTTCCATAATAAAATTCTGAGTTGAAGGCACTGCCCTTCATTAATAAAAGATGATATTTGGAGATAGGAACATGTGTGTGGATGATTTATCACTAAACCAGCTTCCGAAGTTGACTTTCCATACTTGAACCATATAAATATAAAGTCAGGATACCTCCTGTTAGTGACCTGGCTTTTTGTTATCCCTCTCTTGAGATATCAAGATAAATACTTAGCTTCTTTTAGAGGAAAGACTTCAAAGGCAAGAAAAGCTCTTCCAAGAAATCATTTATAAAGGCTGCTTCCTTTGAGGGGCCTACACATGGCTTCCTAACAAAGCAATGCATTAGGGTTTTTCCTTCTCTTGCAGAGTGATTTCCACCTGTTTATTCTATTCTGGTTTTTTTTTTAATGCACTTATTCTAAGACAATCCCATTTATGATTGTACCCAAAATAATAACATATCTAGGAATTAACCTAACCAAAGATGTGAAAGACCTGTACTCCGAAAACCATAAAACACTGATGAAAGAAATTCAAGATGACACACACAAAAATGGAAAGACATTCCATGCTTATGGATTAGAAGAACAAATATTGCAAAATGTCTATAGTACCCAAAGTTATCTACACATTCAATGCAATTCCTATCAAAATACCAACAGTATTTTTTACAGAACTAGAAAAACAATTCTAGAATTTGTATGGAAAAGACCCCAAATAACCAAAGCAATCTTAAAAAAGAAAAGCAAACCTGCTCATATCATAATATGTTATAGTTTCTTTTGTGATTACACTAAAACAATGATAAAGTGATCCAGGCTGTTCCCATCTTGACACTCCTCTTTATCTCTAGGATTCAAGAACTTGGAAACAAAGAAACAAAGAAACACTTTGTTGAAAACAAAGTGTGGAGAACTCACATTTTTTCTTATCTGCCTCAGACCAGAATTGGCATATTTTAACTCCCCTCACAAACTAAAACAGTCATCTGGCCAAGACAAAATGCAAAGGAGATTGGGAAATGGAGGGAAGCATGTGAGCCAGTTAATGAGCACCACTGTAAAAAAATAAAATAAAATAAAATGAGCACCACTGTCTCAGCCATGTAGCTACCACTATTATCACCAGATAAAGAATAAAGAGACTTTGTGTTTTTTTAATTTTTTTAACGTTTATTTATTTTTGAGACAGAGAGAGACAGAGCATGAACGGGGGAAGGGCAGAGAGAGAGGGAGACACAGAATCGGAAGCAGGCTCCAGGCTCTGAGCCATCAGCCCAGAGCCCGACGCGGGGCTCGAACTCACAGACCGCGAGATCGTGACCTGAGTTGAAGTCGGCCGCTCAACCGACTGAGCCACCCAGGCGCCCCAGAATAAAGAGACTTTGAAAGGTCAGTGTCTCAAAGTAATAAAAGGCAGGGCCAAGGCTGAGCTTAGACTGGTGTTACTCTGTATTTCTAATTACAGAACCATGGTACCTTGTTTGTTTGTATTCTTTCAGGATAATTAGACTTATTTATTCATTGATTCATTTATTCCAAAAACATTTGGCAATCCTCTATTATATACTAAGAACTGTGTTGGGCTCTGAAAATATCACAGTGAACAAGTTAGATGAGGTGCAAGAGTGAAGGGATCTTAGATAGCTGTGGAGCTGAATCTCACGTCTTTTCTTTCTATTCAAAAGACATTTCTTCAGTACTTCTTATGTACATGACACTGTACTGAGAAGACCATAATAAAATCAAACGTGGATCTTGACCTCAAGAGTTAATGATCTATTAAGGTAAACAGAATATCAATGCCCTATATACTCTACAGTAATTGTGTTCTGCTTGATCTCAAGCTGTAACAGTCCAACTACTATGGGAACCAATAGTAGAAAAAGGACTAGAACTGGTTCCATGATACAGATGGAATATAAATAGGGTGAAGGGAAGTGGGTAAGATAACAGAGAGCAGTGGAGTGAAGGATGGAGAGATTTGCATGAGCAAAAAAAAAAAAAAAAAAAGAAAAGAAAACCCACAGGTAAGAAAGTAATATCTGTTCAGACAGAAGTAGCAAGGCCCATGTGCATGCGGAAAGGAAATGCAAGCATAGGGAAATGTAGTAGGGTTAGGGCTTAAAAAGCTAGACATCAGGTGATATGAAGAAAACAATTCAACAGAGTGGTCAGGACTCCAGGCTGGCATGAAAAAAGACATGAGGACTAGCTTGACTAATTGCTTACTATGTGGCTTTAGACAAGCCCCTAATATCCCCAAGTTCTTATTTTTAATATTTGAAAATAGGCAAAAATTTAGACCCATCTCATAGGATTTCTGAGAAGATTAAATTAGATAATGCTTTTAAAGTGTCTGGCACATAGAAATCCAATTTTGGGCCATGCCTAGTGCCTTAAACACAAAGTGAAAGTAGATTGATTCATGAGATTGGTTATTATAATTTCCAAACCAGTATGTTACAACCAGAATCTTGTCTTCCCGCAAAGGTAACTCCCAGTTACCCCACATTTATATTGAGTGAATCATAGAATGTGCTCTTTCCTTGGGGTGGACAGGTTGTATGGCAGCTAGTCAGATAAGTTCTGTAGACCTATCTTCCAAGCTTCTCTTTGCAAAGATGGATTAAAAGGTATGATTGGTACATTCCTGGTTTTAGTGCCTCAAAGTTAACTTTGATCTCTTTAGAATGGTTGTGGGATGGATACTATCCCTTAGATATTTTTAGAGATAGTGAAGTAGATGTGGCTCTTTAGAGAAAATTTCTTGACTCCAGGGATGTTCTTAAATTCTTTTGAATTAAGAATTTCACTACTTGTTTTCCAATTAGAAGGAGGCTCTTTCCTATAAGCAGACACGCATTAAACATTTTATTAGTTCTTACAGAAACCCTTCATGTTTTTAACTAGAGGAAAGGGTTCATATTTTTTCCTTGCTTCAAAATTGTGATATTCATCCAATTCTGGGTCTTAAGGGTAAATTGTCCCATCATTTGGCAAGAATAACACTCACTTCTGCTAATGGGCTTGCAAGAAAGCACACTCCCTCTCAAACTGCCAGACCCAGAGTGCTTCAATCTACTATGGAACTAGAGTCTGTAGTGAGTTTTAGCTACTCAGCAGAGCAAGGAAAAACTAACTTTCCAGCAAAGTGAGGGTTAGCCACTCAGCAGAGCAAGGAAAAACTAACTTTTCAGAAAAGTATTGTAAGCACTTTTTAACATTAGCTTCCTTGAAGGGTGAGATGCCAAGGTAATTTAAGTCCCTTCTGTGATCTAAAGCCTCTGTTTGCTGGTTCATTGTTATTTAATAGTAGTGGCTTCTGCTTTTATAATAGTATACATTTATTTTACTAACTTCATGATTTGCTGAGATGACTCAGCTAAGGAAGAGCATAGCTAATTAATGCCTTGTGACAGAGTGTGAGCTTCCTCTATGTCTCTTGCCTCAACATTCCCAAGCATGTTCAGAAGTCTAGGTAGTTTGGCATTCCTGAACTGACTCTACTTCTCATAAGGTCATAGATTCTGGCTTTGAAACCTCCTCAGCAGAATTCAGAACAGACTCTTTGTGGTGCCTTACTTATGGATCAACATGTAGTAGGTGCTTCATAAATATCTGCTGAATAAATGAATGTCCACATGACATATTCAGGAAAGCTGAAGAAAAAGATGTTTGTGGATAATCCTCAATTCACTAAAGAGCCCATGGTTTTACCCAATGCATATTTGTGATATGTTCCATCTTTATCAGGGTGTTTTTCCCAACTATTATATATATATATATACACACACACACATATATACACACACATATATATGTATATATACATATATATGTATATATGTATATATATATATTTATAATAATTATTAATATATTAATATAAATCTCGTGTGTGGATATGACCAATTAGGGAATTACTTATATTGGATGTGATACATGTAATAAATATATAATTATTATATATATATCATCAAAAGTGAATTTCTAAATACATATGATGACAGTATATTAGTTACTTGTTGCTATAATTAAGGATATGTGTAACAAGTAACTGTAAAACACAGCAGCTTAAAACAACAAGCATTTATTATTGTTCATGAGTCTGTGGGTCATATACGTAGCTCTGATCTTTTGAGCTTGCTTATAAATCTGAGGTCAACTGTGTACTCTTTAGGTAGCTGACCTAGGTTGGCTTTATTTGGGATAACTGGGATGTCTTAGCTCTCTGGGGTGTCTTTCATATTCCTCCAGCAGACTAGCTCAGGCATGCTTTTATTATGGAGTTATGGGTTCAATAGCAAGAAAGAGGAAACATGTAAGACCTCTTGAGACATAGGCTTGGAAATGGCACAGTGTCATTTCCCCAGTGTTCTATTAGCTAAAGCAAGTTTTAAGGTCATCTCAGATTCAAGGAACAGAGAATAAGCTCTGTCTCTTTTAGAAGGAATGAAGAATCAGAGCTATTTTTTTTTTCAATATGTTTACCACTAAGCAGAGAGGAGAATTAGCTAGAATTGTGAAGCATAAACTAGGAACAAAATTATGACCAGAGATAAATTTTCTTTAATAATTTATTAGAGTCTTCCATCAGGGCTGAAGATCTAGGGTTTAGAGGAATGAATGGGGGAAGCTCCATGGACGAATAGAAGGGCTAATACTGCTATCTTGAACAGAAATTCTAGAAGCTAAGATCCTCCTACAAGCTTCATATGGAATGACTACAGCAAGTTGCATGGGTGCAAATTCCACACTAGCCACCTAGGGACAGAAGAGCTTTACAAACCTGTTTTTTTCTAAGCAGAGCCCCACTGCCTGTCTAGGGTATAAGAGAGAGTCTTTTACTTTCTCTCCCACCTTTGTGAACAAGTGGGCCAAGAGTGAGAAGAGAGAAACCATATACTTTTCTCTCTATCTCTCTGTCTCTATCCCCTTAAATCCTATTTCCATTTTGATTTCTGTTCCAATGGAGGTAAGAAAGGGAGAAACATTAAAACACCATTTCATCTTTGTTTTTTAGCATACCCCTGTATAATCTAGTTTTGGTACAAAAATTTCTGTTGTGGGAAAAATTTAAGCAATTTTTATTAGATTTTTGAAATTTAAACTGAGAAACAGATATTTTGGCTATTTATAATTTACCATGTGCCACTGAATCAGTTACCAACCTATTATCCAGTCAATCCGTATTGGACACTTATTATGTTTATCTCCAATATAAGGAAAAGTAAGAGCCAAGATCTCTGTTTATGAGCTATAATTATGGTTAAATTCGTCTTTTAATTTTGCTGAAGTTAAAGTGTCTCAATTGAGATTAGACAGAAGTAACCACTCTGGCTTAGCTAAATTACAGAGCTGATAACAAAAACAGATGGGATAATGAATGCAATGATATCATGAGGAAATGCCTTTAAGATATTATGAATTACTGGGATTGAAAGAGGGGGATCATTTTGTCTGGGCCACTGTGCCTGAAAGAGCACTTACAAGTGAAATGTTTTCATTTCAATCAGAGCACTTTAGTACTGGATGTTACAGAGCTGATAACAAAAACAGATGGGATAATGAATGCAAAGATATCATGAGGAAATGCCTTTAAGATATTATGAATTACTGGGATTGAAAGAGGGGGATCATTTTGTCTGGGCCACTGTGCCTGAAAGAGCACTTACAAGTGAAATGTATTCATTTCAATCAGAGCACTTTAGTACTGGATGTTACAGTATGAACTATGTGGTGATATATATAATTAAAAAGTAATAAATGGCTATTTTACTATTTTCTAATTCAGAATATGACAGATGAAAATTCAATTGTTCACTCTGTGTTAGCAGTACTTATTCTTCACTTAACAGATGGTGACTCTGATTTGGAGGCTTTCTCATCAGGGCTTTGAAGAGCTTCTCTTGCAGTGTCTATTATTGCTTCCAATGTTGTTAGTGTTCCAAGGTAAGGATCATCCACTCAAGTATCAAGGAGAAACCAGACTCCTTTTATAGCACTAGATTATACAACTGGCCCCTTGAGCTGAGCACAATCCATCTACTGGTGGGTCTCTATTGAGTTCCCTGGGATGTATTTAGTACTGATTTTAAAGACTGAGGGGGAGAAAGACAAAAAAAAAGCCTACAATCTAGCAGGATTGATAAGCCTGTCATACAAAGGCAATTAAGGAACAAGATAGTACATGGATGGTTTAACAGCTTCCAAAATGAATTGTTTGTACATTTATTTTTCATTTAATGTAGTATCATTTAACTGTGCTAATATCTGTTCCTGCCACTGATGTGTAAATTCCTGAGGATGAAGACCTATGACATATGACATCATGTTACTCTCTTGATAAAATCCTTCAGTGGAATTTCTTTCTCAGGTCATGGCAGAATTTTGGGCACTGAACTTACTGTCCTATGGTAAACAGTGAGGACAGTGAAAAAAAATAGATGACGGAACTGTTTTCAGACATTGATAATGAGCCAGTGTAAGATTATAATTCCAGATAGAAAAGAAAAAAATGAGGTGAATCCTATGTCCCAACTTTTTACCTACAGGAATTTTCCAGATGGCAGTGCAGGAAAGGAAACCCAAGCTGATCAAGATGGTCATGCTGGATTGAGGAGATAATGACTGAATTTCAGAGGCAACGGGAACCTTCAGGACACCTGGAATTTTCAAAGCATAGAACCATAGAGGAGAGAGTCACATAAAAAAGAGCGAGAAAACCTGCATGGAGCTCACCTGAGTCTTTGGTGAGTAGTGATCTATAGATGTCATGATAATTGGGCAAAGAACGACTATCAGAAAACTCTAAACTAAATAATTTCCAGACTTTACATGGGGCTGGAAGATGTTTGAATTCCCACGAGTCAGAGTGATAAGTCCTTATTGAATACCAAAGGCATTCTGTAGAGCCCCAGAAAGGTAATGCCTTGGTAGTAGAGCCAAATCAGTCCTAGAGTAAATGGATTATTCAACAAAACCATAAAACAAGCCATCAAAAGATCAAACTGATAAACAAGAAATGTCAAAACCAATTGCTGGAAGCTGAGCTATCCGACCAGCCTGAAGGCAGGGCCTGACTGCAGGGCAGTCCACTGACAGTGAATTTCCTTGTACTCCTGCTTTTATGTAATTTGGCCTTAATAAAAGTACCTGGAGAATCGTCTGTTGGGGAATTGTCCTCAACAGGACCCCTGGGAAAAGAACCACTGGGGAAAGAAAATAAGGTTCCACAAGGAAATCGTGCGGCCCTACATTTAGCCCTTGCCACCCCCTATAAAGACTCCTCTACCTAAAGGAAGGATAGCCCCATACATTTCCTATCCAAGGAAGGAATAAATGGATTTGAAAGCCCCACTCTGGCAACAAAGGAGTGTATCTATGGGCACAAGTTACTCCAACCCCTAGGCCCACTTGGCCCCCAGGAGGCATTCCAGATGATGATTGAACCTAGTCAAAGTACAGAATGGTTCATTAGTTCCTAGGTGCATTGTCTCTCTGAGAATGTATAAGGCGTGGGTTCCTAAGACCCTTTTCGCCCCCTCCTGGCACCTCGGACAAGGCGAACACTTTTGTTCCTCAAACCACAAATGGTTCAGAGAAACGACTAAGAGGCCATATCCCTGTAACTGTTCCACTTGGGGTGTTGAGAGATAGATGACCTTTCATGAAAACAGCAAAGCAAATGCTTTATAGATTATAGATAAACGTAGAGACAATGAAAATAATGTAAGAAACTAATAAGCAAAGGGCAGGAGGGAACATTATGAGAAAATAACCATGTTATTCCTTAAAGGGTGATTACACATAGGAACATTTTTAGAATTAGATAATGCCAGAAAACATAGGTGACGCATGCTACAAGAAAATTGCTAACAAATATATAATGCCATGTTTGCCACAATAAAGCAGCAGTTCAACACACTGCTGTTGTCTGTGTCCATTTTTATTTTTGCTTTATTTTATTTTCACTTTTTCGCCAATGCCGTTCATACTTCAGGAACCCCTGGACCTGCTGGAACTGGACTCCAGCAACCAATATTAACACTTTTTAAAGAATAACAAAATTCAGGCATTCAACAATGTGACAATAACAATACTTAATATCCAATCAGAAATTACTAGAACTGCAAAAAACCAGGAAGCATAACTATAAACACACAAACAAAAATAAATCAATAGAACTAAACTCAGAAATGACAGAGATGCTGGAATTAGCAGGCAAGAGATAACACCAGAAGAAAATGCTCCATATATTTACTCTAGGCCTTTGGACCCACCTCCCTGCTTACATGTTTTCTGAGGCTGCTCCAAGCCAATGTCTGAGCATGGCAAAGAAATTAAGATAAACTAATTCCTATGGGATATGGGATTCTCCATTAGGAGATCTTAGGTTAAGAATTTTCTCAACTGTCTGTTTGAACTTTTGGTGTTACTACACAGCTGCCCAAGACTTTTTCTACCCAATATCCTTTCCTTCCCTCTCACCATTATATTCATCATATCTGCCTTATGGTCTGAAGGCTTTCCATGATTTTTTATGTGTTTTCCCCTATATCTGTCACAAGCATTTCCACCAAAACATTTTCTGTATTTTTATTCATGGCTCAATGTTTGCTTTTTGGAAGATCTAAGCTGAAAGTGCCTAATAACAGAGCTTCAAAAATTATGGGAAAAAAGTGGCATAAATGAAAGGAGAAAAAGACAAATTTTCATTATAATTTAAATTTCAATACTTCTTTCTCAGTAATTGATAGAACTGCTAGACAGAAAATGATTAAAAACAGAAAAAAAACTTCAACAACACTATCAACCAATTTGACTTAAATGGCATTTATAGAAGATCATAGCTAACAATGACAAAATATATATTGCTTTCAAGTATACATAAAATATTTACCAAGTTAAATCATATATTGGTCCATAGAGTGAGTCTCAACAAATTTACTAGGCTTGAAAATATATAAAGTATTCTCTCTTGATTCAGTAAAACAAAATTATAAATCAATAATAAAAGGATCTCTAAAAAATCTTGAGGTACTTTATGACATATTAATGACATATTAATTTATGACAAATTAAATGACATAATTCTTAGCAACCAATGGGTCAAACAGGAAATTTAAAGCAGAAGTAGAAAATATTTTGCATTGAATAATTAGCACAACATATAAACATTTTGGGGCCCAGATAAAATAGGACAAAAGGGAAGTGTATAGCTTTAGAAGAAATAATGTCTAAAATCAATTATCTACAATTTGCCCTCAAAAATCTAAAAAAAAGACAGTGAGTCAAACCTAAAGAACATAGAATAACAGAAATGATAAAGATAAAAGCAAAAATCAATTAATAGAAAACAAAAGTAATATAAAATATTGATAAAACTAAACATCATTTGTTGCTGAAAAGACCGATAAAATTAACAAAATTCTAGTTAGGCTGATGGGGAGAGAGAGAAAGAGAGAGAGAGAGGGAGGATGAGAGAAAGAGAATGAGAAGAGAGACACAAATCATAAATATGACAAATAAAAGAGAATATCACTATAGACCCTACTGACATAAAAAGAATAGGTAAGTTTTATGAAACACTTTTTAGTAAATTAAAAAGTTTTTTTTTAGTAACTTAAATGATGCAAATTTTAAAGACTCAAGCATAAATATATAATATAAATACATCTATATTAAAGAATATCAATTTAAGCCTTTTTACAAAAAAATTCCAGGACCAGATGGTTTCATTGTTGAATTCTGTGAATGTAAGGAAGAAGTACCAATCCTACACAAACTCAGAGAATACAGGAGGAGGAGGAAGCACTTCCCAATATATTGTATGAGTCCAGCATTACCCTATTACAAGAATCAGAATAAAGAAATGAGATACAGACCAGTATCCCTTAATGAAATATTAACAAATGAAACCCAGCAATATATAAGATAGATAATCCATCGTGACCAAAGAAGACTTACCCAATGATGCAAGGTTGATTTGTCATTTGAAAGTCAACCAGTGTAGCACACCATATTTACATAATAAAGGGCTAAACTGATAAGATTTTCTCAGTAAATAATTTCTCAGAATAAAAATTGACAAGATTTAATACCTACTAGGTATTGATATAATAATACCTCCTAGGCATTGATACTAGGAGTAGAATTTTAACAAACTGGGAATAGAAGAATATTTTCTCAACCTGTGAAATGCATTTATAACAAATCTACAACTAACTTTATACTTCAGGGTGAAAGATTGGGGATCTTCCCCCCTGAGATCAGAAAGCAAGGATATCTGTTTTCACTTCTGTTGAACATTGTACTGGAGGTTCTAGCCAAAGCAATGAGACAAGAAAGAAAAATACAATTTTGAATTGAAGAAGTAAAGCTATCCTTATTGATGGAAATAATAAATTTAGCAATATTATAAGGTAGAAGGTCAAACTACAAAAATCAATTGTATTTATACATATTAGCATTGGAAAAATTGAAAATAATATTAATTTTTGCATTACCATTAAAGGTAAATATTTAGAGATAAATTTATCAATATATTCACAAGACCAGTGCACTCAAACCACAAAAGATTGCCAAAAGAAATTAAAGATAGATGAAGAAGTTTGTCAATTGAAGACGGGTATCTTTGATTTATTAATTCTTTTTTTATTTTATTTTTTTATTTTTTTTAAATTTACATCCAAATTAGTTAGCATATAGTGAACAATGATTTCAGGAGTAGATTCCTTAGTGCCCCTTACCCATTTAGTCCATCCCCCTCCCACAACCCCTCCAGTAACCCTCAGTTTGTTCTCCATATTTATGAGTCTCTTCTGTTTTGTCCCCCTCACTGTTTTTATATTATTTTTGTTTCCCTTCCCTTATGTTCATCTGTTTTTCTTTTAAAGTCCTCATATGAGTAAAGTCATATTATTTTTGTCTTTCTGACTGACTAATTTCACGTAGCATAATACCCTCCAGTTCCATCCACGTAGTTGCAAATGGCAAGATTTCATTCTTTTTGATTGCTGAGTAATACTCCATTGTGTATATATACCACATCTTCTTTATCCATTCATTCATCGATGGACATTTGAGCTCTTAACACAGGCTTTTAATAGAGATTGACAAGATGATCCTGAAATTTATATAAAAATTCATAGATAAAATAATTTTGAAAAAATACATAATAAAGGTGGAGGACTTAAACTACTTGATTTCAGGGCTTACTCTTCTTAAACTAGAATAGTGAAGACAGTATGGTATTGGTGTAAGGACAGACATATAGATAAATGAAAGAGACTAACTAGCCCAGAAATAGACCCACGTATATATTATCAATTGATTTTTAATAAAGTTACCCAAGGTACTTCAGTGGGAAATAATTGTATTTTTAACAAATGGTGCTAGAACAAATGGATTATACATATGGTAGACAAATGAATCTCAATCCCTCACATCATACAGAAAAATCATCTTAAAATGGATCATAGACCTAAATATAAGAACTAAAACTGTAAGGTTCTGGAAAATAACATAAAAGAAAATATTTTCAGTACTGTAATAGACAAAAATTTATTAGAATACAAGAAACACTAGCCAGAAAAGGAAAAAAAAAGATAAATTTGACTTTTTAGAAATTAAAACATATTCTTCAAAAGATACTATTTAGAAAATAGAAATGCAAAACACAGATTATATCTTATTTGTTTAAGCTGAAACATCACACACTGGGTACCTTATAAACAACATAAACTTATTGGTCACAGTTCTGGAGGCTGGTAAGTCCAAGATCAAGTTGCCAGCATGGTAATGTTTTGGTGAGGTCTTGCTTCTTGGTTCATAACTGGTGCCTTCTCACTGTATCTTCACATGGTAGAAGGGGCTAGGGAAACTTTCTGGAGACTCTCTTATAAGATACTAGTCTCAGTCATGAGGGTGGAATCCCCAAAGGTCCCACTTCCTAACACTATCATCTTTGGGGGGTAGGATTTTAACATATAAATTTGAAGAGATGCAAACATTCAAACCATAGCTTATGGAGAAATCTTTTTTTGTAAAATATATATCTGAAAAAGAAAAGAAGTGTCTCCAAAATATTTAAGAATGCTTACAATGCAATAAAAAGATAAACATCTCAATGAAAATAAAATGATAAAAAGACATTCACAAAAGAAGATAAAGGAATGCCAAAAAACACATGAAAAATGTTCAAGATCATTATTCATCAAAGAAATGTAATTTAAAAACACAGTGAGATACCACCATTCACCTACTAGAATGGATATAATTAAAATGACATTTACACTAGGCTAATCATCCATCTATTCATTCTTTAAATATCACTTCTTCAAAGAAACATTCTTTGAGCTGAATTCTAAATTATTCTCCCTAACATCTCCTTATTTCCTTCCTAATACCTAAAGTGTTATATATTTATATATTTTATTATTATATATTTATTAAGGTGAGCATTTAGTGATCAGCTTTTCCTCTAGAATATAAATGCCATGAGAGGCCATCATTTTGGTCCCTATTCTATTCCAGGAAACTACTATAGTGACAGGACTTAGGAAGATGGCAGTGGAGTAGGTTCATCTCATCCTACAAATACAGCTAGATAACTGTCAAATAATCCTAAATACCCCAGAAATAGACCTGAATACTGGCAGAACAAACCCCATAGCTAAAAGTAGAGAAGAGGCCATGTTGAAGAAGGTAGGAAGTGAGGAGATGTGGTTTGGGAGAGAAACAGATCATGGCTACTGTGGTGGTAAGGGAGCTATTGTCAAAAATAATGGCAAGAAACAGATTAACACACAGGAGAGTGCACAGGGAAAAGGAATCCCCATTATAATTGGCTTGGAAAGTGAGAGTGGCCAAACTGTGTGAGTTATTGCAACCAGTGGGGCTTAAACCCTGGAGTTCTAAAGGTCAGCAGGCATGATGAGTCAGGGAGATCCCAGAGATGTTGTGGATACCTTTGGAGAAAAGGCAAGGTAAACAGCATACGGACATACAGATGGTGTTTCCATCTGAAACACCATCTGAAATAGTAACTGGGACACACATAAGTCAGCCAGAGAAAGACAAGTAGCCTTTGATTTCACTCATATGTGGAATTTAAAAAATGAAACAAACAAACATAGGGAGAAAAAAAGAGAAAGAGACAAACCAGAAGATAGATTCTTAACTATAGAGAACAAACTGAGGGTTGCTGGAGGGGAGGTTGTCAGGGGGATGGTTTAAATCAGTGAAGAGTATTAAAGAGGGTACTTGTGATGAGCACTGGGTGTTATATGTATGTGATGAATCACTAAATTCTACTCCTGAAACTAGTATTAGTTAATTAATGTTAACTGGAGTTTAAATAAAAACTTGAAAAAAATGGAAAAAAGAAGAAACGGATTCTTAATGGTAGAAAACAAACTGATGGTCGCCAGAGGGGACAGGGATGGGAGAGATAGGTAAATATGTGATGGTGATTAAGGAGGGCACTTGCCATGATGAAAATAGGGTGGTATATGGAAGTGTTCTGAATCACTATATTACCCACATGAAACTAATATAACACTGTGTTAACTAACTCAAATTAAAATAAAAACTCCAAAATTGTTTTAATTTTTTTAAGTTTGTTTATTTGTTTGTTTGTTTAGGGAAGGAGAGCACAAGTTGGGGAGGGACAGAGAGAGGCAGAGAGAGAATCCCAAGCAAGCTCTGCACTGATAGTGCAGAGTCTGATGTGGGGCTCAAACTCATGAACTGTGAGATCATGACCTGAGCCAAAGTCAGATACTTAACTGATTGAGTCACCCAGGTACCCCTTTTTTTTCAAAAAACTACTACAGTGGCTACATTTCAAAGAATCTCAAATACTCAAGATAAATGAATAATGAAACACCTGATAGGGCCAGAGACTTACATAAGACAACAATTTATAAATGTTTGTATTAAAGAAAATTGAATAAGGGCTATTGTTAAATTCTCATTTGTTTATGTCATTTTACAAATTCACTACCCAGATCAGTGATTTGGGATGATGTCATATCTTTAGCTGATAAATTTTTGTGAGGTTAGAAGTAATTTTTCAGTTTCACCATATCCTTGTTAGGCCTACTTGATCATTCTGTATTTGAGCATTACAAATCCCATTATCTAAACCCTAGTTGCTGTGGCCTTTTGTGATCTAGGGCATACTGCAAAGCAAACAATACTGTTTGACTCACAGGTTTTTAAACTTATCTTTTTGGTTTCTTTGTATTTACTACCATGCGGGGGACGCTATATTCTGAACCAAGCCTGACTAAAAAAAAGTGGGGGGCAGCTTTTATAAAGATCTAAACCAATTTTCCAGCATTTTCTCTACCTCCCTGCAAACTTCATTTTTTCCTATCATATTACATTGGTCATTTTACCAAAAGAGAAGTCTTAAGCAAAGTTTCTGATATTCCTATTCTTCTCTTTTCTCTGACACCGTATCCATAGCACTCTCCCAAATCACTCACTGCTCCCCTTTCTTAAGGTATGTGGTGTGACTTACTTGGTATTAAAGATGTGGGAAGAATAAATTCTCCATCTTCAGCTCATTCTTACCCTTATTTTTTCTTGAGAGTTACCTGTCCAAAGAAAGTAGGTAAGATTTGTTGCTCTAGACCACCTTGGTATGGCATTACTATTCCTAGACAAGTAAACCGGACAAGTCTTGGGATCCAATTTTCAGGCCTAGTGGCTCTTCCAATAAGCTACTTCCTCCAAATTATCCCTTAACAGTACTCAAGGTGATACTTTTATTGCCACTCCTTTCCTTTGTTTTTCAGTTTGTTCAAAAGTTAGGTAAGGACAAGAGTTATGGTTTATTATGCCTCTACAAAGATCCCAACAATGAACACTGTGTCTCTGTAGAATCATGTCTCTGAAAATTACAGAATAAAGTTTAAACTTATAATACCTCCCAATCAACATCAGTAGACATTTTTATTGACTTAATATGTTCAGGAAAATATACCAGACTCATGCATCAAGGCTATATTTGCTTTTGACGAATTTATGGCCTGGTTAAAAAGATTGCAGATGTATAAACCTAATCGCTGCAAATTAGGTCATAATTTTTAAGTTTACTTGTTTACTTTTTATGCGTACAATTCAATGTTTTTTAGTATATTTGCAAAGTTGTGTAACTATCACTATTATCTAATTCTAGGACATTTTCATAACCCTGAAAAGAATATGTGTACTGATTGAGAGTCACTCCCCATTCCTCTACCCTCTAGTTCCAGGCAACTACTTATCTACTGTTTCCATAGATTTGTCTATTTTGGACACTTAATAAAAATAGAAACATACAATATGTTGTCTTTTGTGTCTAGATTCTTTCACTTAGCATGATGTTTTAAGGTGATACATGCCATATTATAGCATGTATCAGTACCCCATTCCTTTTTATGATTGAATAATATTCCATTGTATGGAAAAATAAGTTTAATTGTCAAATATTTTGGGATACTTCACATATCTGTTATCAATTTCTAGTTTAATTCCATCATGATTTACTTTTTCATGATTTCTACTATTTTACACTTTGTTAGGATTTCTTCATGATCCATACACAGACTTAGTGAATATGCCATATCAAATTTAAAAAATGCATAAGTTGCCATTTTTGGGAAGAGTGCTCAGTAAATTTCAGGTCAAGTTGGTTCGAGTCTTCTGTATCTGACTAATTGTATGCCCTTCAATTCTAGAGTGAGGGGTATTGAAGCCTACAACCATAATAGTGGATGTCCTATTCCTTGTGTAAGTTCTTCCAATTTTGAAAATATATTTTAAAGCTCTATTATTCAGCACATCTACATTTAGAGTTGTTATATTTTCTTGAAGAACTGACCCTTTTATCAGAATAATATTCTAAAGTCTACTTTGTATGATTTTAATGTAACTACTTCAGCTGGCTGAATTTCAAATTGATTACTGTTTTTGCACTAATCAGAAAGCAACAGTGACAGAGGAAACAACTAGTCCAAAATCCACACATGCAGAGAGAAGAAAGTCATGAATACTTGCTTACCTAGTATAGACGCACCTGGATTCCGGCAGAGTTCAGCTGGAAGAATTGATGAATTGGGGAAAGCAGAGCATAGCCAGCAGGACAGAGGAAACCCTTGGGAACCAAAGTGTAGGCGTCTTCACCCTGTTTCAGGTTTTTTCTCTAATGGCAATGGGGCACTCCAGAAAAAAAACCTAAAGAGTTAGTTCAATGGTGGGGGAAGGGTCCTTCTCTCATGTTCTGATTAGGCCACAGTCTTAGGCAAGCCCTGTGTCACTGGCCTTCTAAGGTGTGTTTTTCTCAGCTGTCTTGTTATTCTCCACTGTAGTTCTGAGTCAAGCACATATTCTGTTCCTCCTCCAGGAATAGTATCTTTTTTATTCCTCTGTTTCTTTGTTGCAATAACTTTTTACCAGTTCATTTCAAGCTAGAGTGTTTATAACTCCTCACTCCATGTACTGATTAAAATTTTTCTCCTTAAGAGACATGGGGTGGGGGGGGGGGGAAGAATCTGGCCAACTTTCTCAGTACTCCTGAACAGCTGTCATTCCCCTTTCCCAGGTCTGCATTACAATAGAAACTTTAAGGCTTTTTCTGCCTTTTTTTTTTTTTTGGTAAACCATTAAGATTCATGGAAAAAAAGAGAGTATGGACTTCCTCTATTGCTGCAGTTCCCATGGTTTCATAGCGTTCCTGCAGCCCAAACTCAGCGTTCACCAATTTATCAATTCTAGCTAAGCTCTCCAGTTGCATCTATCCTAAGTAACAAGTGTTCATATTTCCTACTTACCTGCAGGTGGCAGTCTTGCCCCAGATTTTGTGTTAGTTGTTTGCTCTGCTATCTCAGCTCTCAGATGGGTTAAAAATAAAAGTCAGGAATTTGAAAAATGTGCGGCTGTTTTGTTGTTGCTGTTGTTTTGTTTTGTTTGCTGTTGTGTGGGAGTGATGCTCCTTGCTGCTCACTAGATGGCAGAGTGGCTCACTTTTGATCTACACCCCAGTTGCTGAATGTGCTCCAGGATCCGATGTTTATTGTGGCTATGGTACCACAGGTTTTAATGATCTTTGTCCATATTTTATGCCCATGGTGGGGCTTGTTTGCTGGAGGGTTTGTTTCCCTTTGCACTGGTTTGTCTGTTGCAGCTCTCCCAGTAATATTCCACTGTGACTTGTTAGTCTGCTGGTGGAGGCTGATGTTCTGGTTAAACATCAGTCCTAGGCAAGGACTTTGTCTTTGTACCTTGGGGATGTAGACTTCACAAATGTCCCTGCCCCCTCCTTCAGGAGTATTTCTAGGTCCATTGTGTATTATTGCCCTTTTCCCAGGGTTAGTGGAGTTTTCTGTAACATTCCCTCAGCTGCAATGGGTTTTCACCAGTGCCCTAGTGCCTCAGTTTCTGTTGTGCTTCTCCTTGTAGATAAATGCCTTTGTTCCATAGAGGACTAGGGAAGATGGGTCTTGACAAGAGTTTAATGGCCCTCCCACAGTGGCTGCATTCTGTATCTTGGAGTAGAGACATGCATTCTTAGGAACCCCACAAGTTTTCTTGTGAGGTTTGTGAGGAAAAAAACAACAAGAAGGTGCAACCTCCCTCTCCCATATCTCTGACTTCTCTCTTGCCCTTCACATCAACTATTCTAGATGAATTCTTACCTGAATTCTGCTGGTATTTTTTCACAGGCAAATAAGTGTCCAGGCTTTCTCTCCCTGCTGGCACCTGTTGCTTCCTACATTTCAGGGAGATGGGAGTGGTACTTTGCATTCTCTGTGACATTGGGTGTCCTATAATACAATTCAGATCTGACTCTATTAGTATAAGATACCACAAGATAAGATCTCAGTTCCATAAAACTGCCCCCACTTGAGATGAAAATCCAAAGTCCTAGTTTGTTCCCTGTACCAACCAGGTATAAAGCAGGATTCCCATAAACTCCTTGGGTTTGACGATTTTCTAAAGTGGCTCACAGAACTGAAGAAATGCAACTTATATTTACCAGTTTAATACAAAGGACATCATAAAGGATGCAGATAAACAACCATATAAGAGACACACTAAAGCAAAGTATGGGGGAAGGGATGGGGAGCGTCCATGCCCTCTTCAAGTGCACCACTCTTAGCACTTCCACTTGTTCACCAGTGGATAAGAGCTCTGAATCCTGTACTTTTGGGATTTTTATGAAAGCATTACCATATAGGTATGACAATCAATTCAATCTCCAATCCCTCTCCCTTTCTCAGAAGAAGGGAGATGGGACTGAAAGTTCCACTGTTGTTGTTGTTGTTGCTCTTCTTCTTCTTTGAGAGAGAGAGAGAGAGTGCACAAGCAGGGGATAGGGGCAGAGGGAGAAAGAAAGAGAATCTTAAGCAGGATCCATGCTAAGCACAGAGCCCAATCCAAGGCTTGATCCCACGATCCTGGGATCATGACCTGAACTGAAATCAAGTTAGACGATCTTGAGCTATTCAGGTGCCCCCTGAAATTTCAACCCTTCTAAACATGGATTGAAATTTCTGATGATAGCCTCACTAGAACAAAAGATATAACTGTCATCCAGGAAATTCCAGGAGAGTTAGGAGCTCTGTATCAGAAAGAAGAGTCAGATGTCAAATATTAGACCAAAAGATGCTCCTAATGATATTATCCCTTAAGAAAGTACAATGGATTTAGGAGTTCTGTGACAGAAAGTAGGAGCAGATATGAATATATATTTTTTCTATTATTTCACATCCACAGTACATTTTCATAAAATGTCCATCCTTATAACCACCAACCAGATAGAGAAATGCAATTTTCTAGTATATTCCTCTCAGTTAATAATCCCACATAGGTAACCACTATTTTGACTTCTATCATCATCAAATAGTATTATCTATTCTTGAATTTCATATCAATGGAATTATATAAACTTTTAGCTTTGGGGTTCTTTTCCACAATGCTGCATTTTTAACATTCATCCATGTTTTTGTGTATTTCAGTAGTTTATTCTTTCTATTGCTTTGATTGTATCATTGTATGAAAATTTATTTATATACTTTTCAAATGATGGAACTTTGTTTTACTTCCAATTTATGACTATTAAGAAAAAAACTGATCCCTTGAAATTTAAGAATAGCAAAAACAGGATAAAACAGTAGAAATTGAAGATATAAATTGAATAAACTAATTTCCACATTAGATAGGATTTCAATAATCCAACTCCGGAGTAGCTATACATAATTCGTCTTGCTTAGTATTTTTCTGTACTGCAGGAGTACAAAAATAGAGTATTGGCTCACAGAATATAGTAGTTTTCTTCTTAAAACACATATTCTTTGCCAATCTTATTCAGAGTCTTCATTAACCTTTGCCTTTCCTGTTGTGTCAAACACTGAGAGATGGAGAGTCACGTTCATCTTACTCATTAGACAGGTCTTTCTTAAAACAAGTCCATTGTGCGCATAGTGTCTAGCATCCTTTTCGCTGTTTAGCAATTGACTGACATCTGAAACCATTTCTTAAGCCACAGCACTTAAGGGAATAAGCCCATAATTAAGTAACGTACTACCCCCAAAATAACCCTTAGAGACTCTCCATTTCATTCCTATTACCTTAATACTGACTGTACTTTACTCACAAGTGTGCATCCTATCTCTTCCCAGAAGCTTGCTATGGTCATATGGGTCCATAATAAAATTTTAATCTTGAAATTCTCCAGGTATTGGGGTTGAGAAATGGCAAATTCATTGGCTGGCTCACCTGGTAACATAGTCAGGGTTTGCCAACCAGATTCAAAGCAAGAGAGGGAGGCACAAGTTCTTAGGGATGGATCAACGTCAAAATAGGGGAGAAGGGCATCCATGGCTGGAGGATAATGTATTTGAGAATGGTCTCTGGTAATCAGACATAATACCTTGCAGAGTCCAATGAACTAAAAAGGCAGGCATAATACATGGGACAGAACTGTAGTTCATCCTTGACTGTTGTAGTGTCCTGATTTTGGATACAGCCATACATGTTTTTAATTGTGGATAATGTGTGCTCATTTCCTGGATTTGTTGTGGGTTTTTTTTTTTTTTTCATTTCAAGTTTTTATTTAAATTCCAGCCAAGTAACATATAGTGCTATATTAGTTTGAGGTGTAGAATTTAGTGATTCATCACTAACATACAACACCCAGTGCTCATCACAAGCGTACTCCTTAATACTCATCACCTATTTAACACATCCCCCAACACACATTCCTTCCAGCAACCCAGAGTTCTCTATATTTAAGAGTCTGTCTTGTGGTTTGCCTCTCTTTCCCACCCACCATGTTCATCTGTTTCAATTCTTAAACTCTACATATGAGTGAAATTATACGGTATTTGTCTTTCTCTGACTTATTTTGCTTAGCATAATACTCTGTAGCTCCATCCATGTCATTGCAAATGGTAATATTTCATTCTTCTTATGGCTGAATAATATTCCATTGCATATGGAATACCATTTATTCTCTGTTTATCAGTCGAGGGACATTTGGGCTCTTTCCATAATTTGGCTATTGCTTATAATGTTACTCTAAACATCAGGGTGCATGTGTTCCTTTGAATTACTATTTTTGTATCCTTTTGGTAAATATCTAGTAGTACAATTGCTGGATTGTAGGATAGTTGTATCTTAAATGTTTTGAGGAACCACCATACTGTTTTCCAGAGTGGCTACACCAGCTTGCTTTACCACCAGTAGTGTAAAAGGGTTCCTCTTTCTTGCATCCTTAACAACATCTGCTGCTTCCTGTGTTAATTTTAGCCATTCTGACGGGTGTGAGGTGATATCTCATCATGGTTTAGATTTGTATTTCCCTGATGATCAGTGATGTTGAGCATTTTTTCATGTATCTGTTAAGCATCTGTATGTCTTCTTTGGAAAAATGTCTATTCATATCTTCTGCCCATTTTTAATTGGGTTATTTGTTTTGGGGTATTGAGTTTGTTAAGTTCTTTATAGATTTTGGATACTAACATGTTATCAGATATGTCATTTGCAAATATCTTCTCCCATTCAGGCAACTAAAAGGTTGCCTTTTAGTTTTGTTGAGTTTTTCCTTCACTGGGCAGAAGCTTTTTATCTTGATAAAGTCTCAATAGTTCATTGTTGCTTTTGTTATCCCCACTTCAGGAGATGTATCTAGTAAGAAGTTGCTATGACTGATGTCAAAGAGGGTGCTGCCTATGTTCTTCTCTAGGAATTTAGGTCTTTCATTCATTTTGAATTTATTTTTGAGTATGTTGTAAGAAAGTGGTTCAGTTTCATTGTTTGGCAGATTGCTGTCCAGTTTTCTCAGTACCATTTGTAGAAGAGACTGTCTTTTTCTCATTGAATATTCTTTCCTTCTAGGTCAAAGATTAGTTGACCATATATTTATGGGTCCATTTATGGATTTTCTATTCTATTCCATTTATCTATGTGTCTGTTTTGTGCTAGTACCATACTGTCTTGATTACTACAGCTTTGTAATATAGTTTGAAGTCTGAAATCTGGATGCCTCCAACTTTGCTTTTCTTTTTTACAATTGCTTTGGCTATCCAGATATTTTGTTTTGCAGTTTCATACAAATTTTAGGATTGCTCTAGCTCTATGGAAAATACTGTTGGTATTTAATAGGTATTGCATTAAATGAGTAGATTGCATTGGGTAGTATAGACTTTTTTTAATGTTTGTTTGTTTAGAGAGAGCAGAGGAGGAGCAGAGAGAGAGAGAGAGAGAGGAAGAGATAATCCCAAGCAGGCTTTGTGTTGTTAGCACAGAGACTGACATGGGGCTCAATCCCATGAACCGCAAGATCACTGTCTGAGCCAAAATCTAGAGTCAGATGCTTAATCAACTGAGCCACGCAGGTGCCCCTGAGTAGTATAGAAATTTTAATATTTGTTCTTCCAATCCATGAGCATGAGATGTTTTTCCATTTCTTTGTATCAATTCTGATTTCTTTCATAAGTGTTTTATAGTTTTCAGAGTACAGATCTTTTACCTCTTTAGTTAGGTTTATTCTTAAGTACCTTATGGATTTTGTGCAATTGTAAATGGGATTGATTCCTTGATTTCTCTTTCTGCTACTTCATTTTTGGTGTATAGAAATGCAACAGATTTATGTACATTGACTTTATATCCTGTGATTTTTTCAGAATTGCTTTGTATTGGGTTTTTTGTGGTTCTACACAAATTTTAAGATTGGTTGTTCTAGCTCTGCAAAAAATGCTGGTGGTATTTTGATAGGCATTGCATTGAATCCTTTTTAAGTAGTATACACATTTTAACAATGTTTTTTCTTCATATCCATGAACATGGAATGCTTTTCTACTTTTTCTGCTGTTCCTCTTCTAGTTCCTTTAGGTGTAAGGTTAGGTTGTGCATTTTGAGACCTTTCTAGCTTCTTGATATAGGCCTGTATTGCAATATACTTCCCTCTTAGGTGCCTTTGCTGGATTCCAAAGGATTTTAACTGTTATGTTTTCATTTTATTTGCTTCCATGTTTTTTTTCCTTTTTTTTTTCTTTCTTTTCCTTCTTAACCGTTAAATCTTTAGTAGGATGTTTTTAACCATTATGTATTTGAGAGCTTTACAATTTTTTTCTTGTTGACTTCAAGTTTCATAGAGTTATGAGTGAAAATATGCATGGTATTATCTCAATCTTTTAGTACTGGTTGATGCTTGATTTGTGACCCTGTATGTGATCTATTCTGGACAATGTTCCATGTGGACTCAAAAAGAATGTGTATTCTGCTGCTTTAGGATGAAATGTTCTGAAAATATCTGTTAAGTTCATCTGGTCCATTGTGTTATTCAAAGCCATTGTTTCCTTGTTGATTTTCTGTTTATTTATTTTTTTTTTAATTTTTTTTAATTTTTTAATATATGAAATTTACTGTCAAATTGGTTTCCATACAACACCCAGTGCTCATCCCAAAGGTGCCCTCCTCAATACCCATCACCCACCCTGCCCTCCCTCCCACCCCCCATCAACCCTCAGTTTGTTCTCAGTTTTTAACAGTCTCTTATGCTTTGGCTCTCTCCCACTCTAACCTCTTTTTTTTTTTTTTTTTCCTTCCCCTCCCCCATGGGTTTCTGTTATGTTTCTCAGGATCCACATAAGAGTGAAACCATATGGTATCTGTCTTTCTCTGTATGGCTTATTTCACTTAGCATCACACTCTCCAGTTCCATCCATGTTGCTACAAAAGGCCATATTTCATTTTTTCTCATTGCCACGTAGTATTCCATTGTGTATATAAACCACAATTTCTTTATCCATTCATCAGTTGATGGACATTTAGGCTCTTTCCATAATTTGGCTATTGTTGAGAGTGCCGCTATAAACATTGGGGCACAGGTGCCCCTATGCATCAGTACTCCTGTATCCCTTGGATAAATTCCTAGCAGTGCTATTGCTGGGTCATAGGGTAGGTCTATTTTTAATTTTCTGAGGAACCTCCACACTGCTTTCCAGAGCGGCTGCACCAATTTGCATTCCCACCAACAGTGCAAGAGGGTTCCTGTTTCTCCACATCCTCTCCAGCATCTATAGTCTCCTGATTTCTTCATTTTGGCCACTCTGACTGGCGTGAGGTGGTATCTGAGTGTGGTTTTGATTTGTATTTCCCTGATAAGGAGCGACGTTGAACATCTTTTCATGTGCCTGTTGGCCATCCGGATGTCCTCTTTAGAGAAGTGTCTATTCATGTTTTCTGCCCATTTCTTCACTGGGTTATTTGTTTTTCGGGTGTGGAGTTTGATGAGCTCTTTATAGATTTTGGATACTAGCCCTTTGTCCGATGTGTCATTTGCAAATATCTTTTCCCATTCCGTTGGTTGCCTTTTAGTTTTGTTGGTTGTTTCCTTTGCTGTGCAGAAGCTTTTTATCTTCATAAGGTCCCAGTAATTCACTTTTGCTTTTAATTCCTTTGCCTTTGGGGATGTGCCGAGTAAGAGATTGCTACGGCTGAGGTCAGAGAGGTCTTTTCCTGCTTTCTCCTCTAAGGTTTTGATGGTTTCCTGTCTCACATTCAGGTCCTTTATCCATTTTGAGTTTATTTTTGTGAATGGTGTGAGAAAGTGGTCTAGTTTCAACCTTCTGCATGTTGCTGTCCAGTTCTCCCAGCACCATTTGTTAAAGAGACTGTCTTTTTTCCATTGGATGTTCTTTCCTGCTTTGTCAAAGATGAGTTGGCCATACGTTTGTGGGTCTAGTTCTGGGGTTTCTATTCTATTCCATTGGTCTGTGTGTCTGTTTTTATGCCAATACCATGCTGTCTTGATGATGACAGCTTTGTAGTAGAGGCTAAAGTCTGGGATTGTGATGCCTCCTGCTTTGGTCTTCTTCTTCAAAATTACTTTGGCTATTCGGGGCCTTTTGTGGTTCCATATGAATTTTAGGATTGCTTGTTCTAGTTTCGAGAAGAATGCTGGTGCAATTTTGATTGGGATTGCATTGAATGTGTAGATAGCTTTGGGTAGTATTGACATTTTGACAATATTTATTCTTCCAATCCATGAGCAGGGAATGTCTTTCCATTTCTTTATATCTTCTTCAATTACCTGCATAAGCTTTCTATAGTTTTCAGCATACAGATCTTTTACATCTTTGGTTAGATTTATTCCTAGGTATTTTATGCTTCTTGGTGCAATTGTGAATGGGATCAGTTTCTTCATTTGTCTTTCTGTTGCTTCATTGTTAGTGTATAAGAATGCAACTGATTTCTGCACATTGATTTTGTATCCTGCAACTTTGCTGAATTCATGTATCAGTTCTAGCAGACTTTTGGTGGAGTCTATCGGATTTTCCATGTATAATATCATGTCATCTGCAAAAAGCGAAAGCTTGACTTCATCTTTGCCAATTTTGATGCCTTTGATTTCCTTTTGTTGTCTGATTGCTGATGCTAGCACTTCCAGCACTATATTAAACAACAGCGGTGACAGTGGGCATCCCTGTCGTGTTCCTGATCTCAGGGAAAAAGCTCTCAGTTTTTCCCCGTTGAGGATGATGTTAGCTGTGGGCTTTTCATAAATGGCCTTTATGATCTTTAAGTATGTTCCTTCTATCCCGACTTTCTCAAGGGTTTTTATTAAGAAAGGGTGCTGGATTTTGTCAAAGGCCTTTTCTGCATCGATTGACAGGATCATATGGTTCTTCTCTTTTTTTTTGTTAATGTGATGTATCACGTTGATCGATTTGTGAATGTTGAACCAGCCCTGCATCCCAGGAATGAATCCCACTTGATCATGGTGAATAATTCTTTTTATATGCTGTTGAATTCGATTTGCTAGTATCTTATTAAGAATTTTTGCATCCATATTCATCAGGGATATTGGCCTGTAGTTCTCTTTTTTTACTGGGTCTCTGTCTGGTTTAGGAATCAAAGTAATACTGGCTTCATAGAATGAGTCTGGAAGTTTTCCTTCCCTTTCTATTTCTTGGAATAGCTTGAGAAGGATAGGTATTATCTCTGCTTTAAATGTCTGGTAGAACTCCCCTGGGAAGCCATCTGGTCCTGGACTCTTATTTGTTGGGAGATTTTTGATAACCGATTCAATTTCTTCGCTGGTTATGGGTCTGTTCAAGCTTTCTATTTCCTCCTGATTGAGTTTTGGAAGAGTGTGGGTGTTTAGAAATTTGCCCATTTCTTCCAGGTTGTCCAATTTGCTGGCATATAATTTTTCATAGTATTCCCTGATAATTGTTTGTATCTCTGAGGGATTGGTTGTAATAATTCCATTTTCATTCATGATTTTATCTATTTGGGTCATCTCCCTTTTCTTTTTGAGAAGCCTGGCTAGAGGTTTGTCAATTTTGTTTATTTTTTCAAAAAACCAACTCTTGGTTTCGTTGATCTGCTCTACAGTTTTTTTAGATTCTATATTGTTTATTTCTGCTCTGATCTTTATTATTTCTCTTCTTCTGCTGGGTTTAGGCTGCCTTTGCTGTTCTGCTTCTATTTCCTTTAGGTGTGCTGTTAGATTTTGTATTTGGGATTTTTCTTGTTTCTTGAGATAGGCCTGGATTGCAATGTATTTTCCTCTCAGGACTGCCTTCGCTGCATCCCAAAGCGTTTGGATTGTTGTATTTTCATTTTCGTTTGTTTCCATATATATTTTAATTTCTTCTCTAATTGCCTGGTTGACCCACTCATTCGTTAGTAGGGTGTTCTTTAACCTCCATGCTTTTGGAGGTTTTCCAGACTTTTTCCTGTGGTTGATTTCAAGCTTCATAGCATTGTGGTCTGAAAGTATGCATGGTATAATTTCAATTCTTGTAAACTTATGAAGGGCTGTTTTGTGACCCAGTATATGATCTATCTTGGAGAATGTTCCATGTGCACTCGAGAAGAAAGTATATTCTGTTGCTTTGGGATGCAGAGTTCTAAATATATCTGTCAAGTCCATCTGATCCAATGTATCATTCAGGGCCCTTGTTTCTTTATTGACTGTGTGTCTAGATGATCTATCCATTTCTGTAAGTGGGGTGTTAAAGTCCCCTGCAATGACCACATTCTTATCAATAAGGTTGCTTATGTTTATGAGTAATTGTTTTATATATCTGGGGGCTCGGGTATTTGGCGCATAGACATTTATAATAGTTAGCTCTTCCTGGTGGATAGACCCTGTGATTATTATATAATGCCCTTCTTCATCTCTTGTTACAGCCTTTAATTTAAAGTCTAGTTTGTCTGATATAAGTATGGCTACTCCAGCTTTCTTTTGGCTTCCAGGAGCATGATAAATAGTTCTCCATCCCCTCACTCTCAATCTAAAGGTGTCCTCAGATCTAAAATGAGTCTCTTGTAGACAGCAAATAGATGGGTCTTGTTTTTTTATCCATTCTGATACCCTATGTCTTTTAGTTGGCGCATTTAATCCATTTACATTCAGTGTTATTATAGAAAGATATGGGTTTAGAGTCATTGTGATGTCTGTATGTTTTATGCTTGTAGTGATGTCTCTGGTACTTTGTCTCACAGGATCCCCCTTAGGATCTCTTGTAGGGCTGGTTTCGTGGTGACAAATTCCTTCAGTTTTTGTTTGTTTGGGAAGACCTTTATCTCTCCTTCTATTCTAAATGACAGACTTGCTGGATAAAGGATTCTCGGCTGCATATTTTTTCTGTTTAGCACACTGTAGATATCGTGCCAAGCCTTTCTGGCCTGCCAAGTTTCAAAGGAGAGATCAGTCACGAGTCTTATAGGTCTCCCTTTATATGTGATGGCACGTTTATCCCTTGCTGCTTTCAGAATTTTCTCTTTATCCTTGTATTTTGCCAGTTTCACTATGATATGTCGTGCAGAAGATCGATTCAAGTTACGTCTGAAGGGAGTTCTCTGTGCCTCTTGGATTTCAATGCCTTTTTCCTTCCCCAGTTCAGGGAAGTTCTCAGCTATAATTTGTTCAAGTACCCCTTCAGCACCTTTCCCTCTCTCTTCCTCCTCTGGGATACCAATTATGCGTATATTATTTTTTTTTAGTGTATCACTTAGTTCTCTAATTTTCCCCTCATACTCCTGGATTTTTTTATCTCTCTTTCTTTCAGCTTCCTCTTTCTCCATAACTTTATCTTCTAGTTCACCTATTCTCTCCTCTGCCTCTTCAAGCCGAGCCATCGTGGTTTCCATTTTGTTTTGCATTTCGTTTAAAGCGTTTTTCAACTCCTCGTGACTGTTCCTTAGTCCCTCGATCTTTGTGGCAAGAGATTCTCTGCTGTCCTGTATACTGTTTTCAAGCCCAGCGATTAATTTTATGACTATTATTCTAAATTCACTTTCTGTTATATTATTTAAATCCTTTTTGATCAGTTCATTAGCTGTTGTTATTTCCTGGAGATTCTTCTGAGGGGAATTCTTCCGTTTGGTCATTTTGGAGAGTCCCTGGCGTGGTGAGGACCTGCAGTGCACTTCCCCTGTGCTGTGGTGTATAACTGGAGTTAGTGGGCGGGGCCGCAGTCCGACCCGATGTCTGCCCCCAGCCCACTGCTGGGGCCACAGTCAGACTGGTGTGTGCCTTCTCTTCCCCTCTCCTAGGGGCGGGATTCACTGTGGGGTGGCGTGTCCCGTCTGGGCTACTTGCACACTGCCAGGCTTGTATTGCTGGGGATCTGGCGTATTAGCTGGGGTGGGTAGGCAAGGTGCACGGGGGCTGGAGGGGCAGGCTTAGCTCGCTTCTCCTTAGGTGATCCACTTCAGGAGGAGCCCTGTGGCAGCGGGAGGGAGTCAGATCCACTGCCGGAGGTTTGGCTCCGCAGAAGCACAGAGTTGGGTGTTTGCGCGGAGCGAGCAAGTTCCCTGGCAGGAACTGGTTCCCTTTGGGATTTTGGCTGGGGGATGGGCAGGGGAGATGGCGCTGGCGCCTTTGTTCCCCGCCAAGCTGAGCTCTGCCGTCCGGGGGCTCAGCAACTCTCCCTCCCTTTGTCCTCCAGCCTTCCCGCTTTCTGAGCAGAGCTGTTAACTTATGACCTCCCAGACGCTAAGTCGTGCTTGCTGTCGGAACACAGTCTGTCCGGCCCCTCCGCTTTTGCCAGCCAGACTCGGGGGCTCTGCTTGGCCGGCGAGCCGCCCCTCCGCCCCGGCTCCCTCCCGCCAGTCCGTGGAGCGCACACCGCCTCGCCGCCCTTCCTACCCTCTTCCGTGGGCCTCTAGTCTGCGCTTGACTCCGGAGACTCCTTTCTGCTAATCCTCTGGCGGTTTTCTGGGTTCTTTAGGCAGGTGTAGGTGGAATCTAAGTGATCGGCAGGACGCGCTGTGAGCCCCGCGTCCTCCTACGCCGCCATCTTCCGGAACCCCCCGATTTTCTGTTTAGAGGATCTGTCCATTGTTGTAAATGGGGTGTTCAAGACCCCTACTATTATCATATTATTTTCAATGAGGTTTTTTTTTAATGTTTGTTATTAATTGATTTATATATTTGGGTAATCTGAGTTGGAGACACAAATATTTACAACTGTTAGTTCTTGTTGATGAATAGACCCCTAATTATGATATAATGCCCTTCTTCATCTCTTGTTACAGTCTTTTTCTAAAGACTAGTTTGTCTGATTAATTATGGCTACTCTGGCTTTCTTTTGAGGCCCATTAGCATGATAGATGGTTCTCCATCCCCTCACTTTCAATCTCCAGGTGTCTTTAGGTCTAAAGTCAGTCTCTTGTAGCATATAGTCCATTTACATTTAGAGTGATTATTAAAAGATACAAATTTAGTGCCATTCTGTTACCTGTAGAGTTGGTGTTTCTGGTTATGTTCTCTGGTCCTTTGTAGTCCTTTGCTGCTTCTGTTTGTTTGTTTTTGCAATCCACTCAATGAGTCCCCCTTAAAATTTTTTTCAAGGCTGTTTATATGGTCATAAACTCCTTTAGTTCTTTTATGTCTGAGAATTCTTTTATCTTTCCTTCTCTTCTGAATGACAGCCTTGCTGGGTAAAGAAGTCTTGGCTGCATATTTTTTCTTATTCAGCATGTTGAAAATATCCTGTCAGTCCTTTCTGGCCTGCCAAGTTTCTGTGAAAAAATTTGCTGTGGATCTGATCTGTCTTCCCTTGTATGTTAAGGACTTTTTTCCCTTGTTGATTTCAAGATTCTTTCTTTGTATATTTTGTGAATTTGACTATGATATACCTTGACAATGTTTGGCTTTTGTTGAATTTAATGAGAGCTCTCTGTGCTTCTTGGATTTTGATGTTTGTGTCCTTCCCAACATTAGGGAAGATTTTAGCTACAATTTGTTCAAATAAAAATTTTGCCTCTTTTTCTCTGTCTTCATCTTCTGGGACTCTTATGATATGAGTGCTATTATCCTTGTGGTCATTGCAGCCACTTGGTTTCAATACTTGGTTATCACATTTTCCATTTTGGCCTTATTGATTTTTAGTTCTCTTATCTCTACTTTAAGGGTCTCCCTGATGTCTTCTATGCTTTTCTCAAGATTAGCTAGTATCTTTACGATTGTTGCTTTAAATTCTGGATCAGGCAGATTACTTATATCTTTTTGGATTATGTCCCTGGTGTGATCTCTTCTTGTTCTTTCTTTGGGGATCAGCTCCCAAAATAACTGGCACTTTGATATGTCCCTATCTTCTTCTGTGTTAGGAAAACCTATTATGGTTCCTGCTCCTGAAAGTAATGTCTTTATGAAGAAGAGGTCAGATAATGTCCAGGAACTGGTACTTCAGGAAATGTCTCTGATATATGCTGTATGTACTCTGCTGCTTTGTTATGGCTGTTATCTCTTTCAGGTCAGTCCTCTGCAGTATTTCTCTTTGTCTGCAGTGGTGAGTGTTTGGACCTTGGCTGTAGTGTGGAACATTTTAGCTCAGTGTGCTCTTTCTAGCTTGCCAAAAGAGATCTGATGCTATTTCAGTAGAATTTGAGTTTTTAAACTCTGTGATGAGCAGAAATGTTGCGTGCTGGTCTTCAGAGGGAGGGACTAGCTGCACTGGTCATTAGGCACATTTTCCCTAGAAAAACAATACAAGTGGAGTGCAGGTGTGTGGGATCTGGTGAAAGAGGGGGCTTGGGGTTAGGCAGCTAGTGTTGGCACAGTGCTGTTTACTGAAGTTGGTTTATGCTGAAGGGCAGGGGAGGGAAATGGTGCCAGGCTACTCCTTTGTCCCTAAAGAGGGGAGTCCAAAGGGATACAGGAGTACTGATGCATAGGGGCACTTGTATCCCAATGTTTATAGCAGCACTCTCAACAAAGAGCCTAAATGTCCATCAACTGATGAATGCATAAATAAATTGTGGTTTATATACACAATGGAGTACTACATGGCAATGAGAAAGAATGAAATATGGCCCTTTGTAGCAACGTGGATGGAACTGGAAAGTGTTATGCTAAGTGAAATAAGCCATACAGAGAAAGACAGATACTATATGTGTTCACTCTTATGTGGACCCTGAGAAACTTAACAGGAACCCATGGGGGAGAGGAAGGAAAAAAAAAAGAGGTTAGAGTGGGAGAGAGCCAAAGCATAGGAGACGCTTAAAAACTGAGAACAAACTGAGGGCTGATGGGGGGTGGGAGGGAGGGGAGGGTGGATGATGGGTATTGAGGAGGGCACCTTTTGGGATGAGCATTGGGTGTTGTATGGAAACCAATTTGACAATAAATTTCGTATATTTAAAAAATAAATAAATAAGATGGAAGAGCATCATAAGCCAAGGAATGACAACAGCCTTTAAAAGCTAAAAGACACAAGGAAATAGATTCTCCCCTGGAGCATCAAAGAGAACACAGCCCTGTGGACACCTTGATTTTAGTTCACTGAGAAATCAGATCTCTAAAACTCTAAGATAATAAATTTGTATTGTTCAAACCAAAAATAAATAAATAAATAAACACATAAAATAAAAAAAAAAAATAAAGAGGGGAGTCCATGCTTGCTGCTCTCAGGGAAGCACTTCCAGAGAAGCAAATAATTTCCCTTTTGGTGTCACAGGCATCTTTCAGATTGCTAATTTCACATTCTCTGTCTCTGGGTCATTTGTCTGCCTAGAGAAGCACAGGGTACCTTGAGTTCTACTCTAACCAGGTCTGCTGACTTTTAAAATTACAAACTTCAGGGACCTGGTATAGCAGGAAACGGCACTGGCCCTCTGGGAAAGGGTCTCATTGCACTGAGACTGATGCAGGTTTGATGCAGAAGCTCAGTTGCACCCGAACACAGGGGTGTGGGATTTAGAGCAAGCAATCTAAACAAGAGTGTCCCAGTTAGCTGTCCTCAGCATATGTCTCTGTGACTGTGCTGAGGGGCACAGGAAAGAAATGACACACACTGGGTTTGTTTTGTTTTGTTTTGGTCCCTGGAGAGGGAATGCTACCTTTCACTGATGCATTTGAAAAAGTAGGAAGACTATTTCTATGTGTCCCTTAGATCATGGGGTTATTTATTGCCTCTGCTCTAGGAATAAGGCAGCATCCTCAGGTCCCTATCACAGCCAAACCTGGGGACCTCTGAAACTCCTATCTTTGAGCCTTGCTTGTTGCAAAGACTCATGGATTTCAGCCCCTCCTTTCCCCAATCAATGGCTTTGGGGAAAAGTGTTCTCCTTCTACTTATCCTTACACATTCCACTCATTCTCACCTTTGTCAATAACCAGGGCTCTCTCCCTTCCACAGCAGCTATGACCCATTTCTTTCCTAAACCACATCTCTACATTTCCTACTTTCTTCAAGTGGCCTCTTCTTTGCCTGTAGTTGTGTAGTTGTTCTATCAGCATATATATATTATAGTCAGTACATACATACATATACTCACTCATAAAAAAGGAATATTTTTTGAGGCTTTATTTTAATTCTGGTATAATTAACATACAGTTTAATTAGTTTCAGGTATATCATATAGTGATTCATATAGTGAGCTTTTCCTATAAGGTCAGGAACAATACAAGGATGTCTACTCTCACCATTTTTATTCAACATAGTACTGGAAATTTTAGCCACAGCAATCAGACAACAAAAAAAGAAGAAAAGGGCATTCAAATTGGTAAGGAAGAAGTGCAACTTTCATTAGTTGCAGATGATGATACCCTATATAGAAAACCCAAAAGCCTCACCAAAAAACTACTAGATCTGATAAATAAATTCCATAAAGTCTCGGAATACAAAATCAATGGGTATAAATCTGTTGCATTTTTATATACTATTAATTAAGCAGCAGAAAAAGAAATTCAGAAAACAATCCCGTTTATAATTGCACCAAAACTAATAAGATACCTAAAAATAAACCCAACCAAAGAGGTGAAAGACCTGTACTCTAAAATCTATAAAACATTGATGAAACAAACTGGAGAAAACACAAAGAAAGGGAACTAAATTCCATGTTCATAGATTAGAAAAACAAATATTTTTGAAATATTTATACCACCCAAAGCAAGCTACAGATAAAATGGATGTTGAATTTTATTAAATATTCTTTCTGTATCTATTGAGATGATCATATGATGTTTATCCTTTTTCCTTTGTTAATGTGATGTATCATATTGATTGACTTTCAGATATTGAATAATCCTTGCATTCTTGGAATGAAGTCTACTAGATAATTCCGTATGAGCCTTTGAATATGCTGTTCAATTTGGTTTGCTAATGTTTTGTTGAGAATTTTTGTATTCCTGTTCATCAAGGTTATTGGGCTGTAATTTTACCTTTCTTTTAGTTTTCAGTTCACTTATTTAGACAGAGTGCAAGCAGGGAAGGGGAAGAAAGAGAGAAGAGAGAGAGAATCACAAGCAGGCTCCTCACTGTTAGTGTGGAAACTAATGTGGGGCTTGAACTCATGAACTGTCACATCAAGAGTAGACACTCAACCAACTGAGACACCCAGATGAGCCTGTAATTTTCCTTTTAGGTGGTATCTTTGTCTTGTTTGGTAAGAGGGTAATGACTTTATAGAATAAATTTGGAAGTGTTACTTTGTCTTCAATTTTTTTGGAAGACACTGAAAAGGATACATATCAACTCTAAATCTTTGGCAGAATTCATCTGCAAAGTCATTTGGTCCTGGACTTTTGTTTTTTGGGAGTTTTTTGATTACTGATTCAATTTCATTACTAGTGATTGGACTGTTCAGATTTTCCATTTCTTTCTGAATTATTTTTGGTATATTGTATGTTTTTAGGAATTTGTCCATTTCTCCTGATTTTCCCATTTGTTTACATATACTTATTTGTAGGAGTTTCTTATTTTTTATATGAAATTTATTGTCAAATTGGTTTCCATACAACACCCAGTGCTCATCCCAACAGGTGCCCTCCTCAATACCTATAACCCATCCCCCCTCCTACCCCTCATAAACCCTCAGTTGGTCTCAGTTTTTAAAAGTCTCTTATGTTTTTGCTCCCTCCTTCTCTGAACATTTTTTCCCTTCCCTTCCCCCCTGGACTTCTGTTAAGTTTCTCAGGATCCACATAAGAATGAAAACATGTGGTATCAGTCTTTGTATGACTTATTTCACTTAGCATAACACTCTCCAGTTCCATCCACACTGCTACAAAAGGCCATATTTCATTCTTTCTCATTACCAAGTAGTATTCCATTGTGTATATAAACCACAATTTATTTATGCATTCATCAGTTGATGGACATTTAGGCTCTTTCCATAGTTTGGCTACTGTGGACAGTGCTGCTATAAACATTGAGGTACAAGTGCCCCTATGCATCAGCACTTCTGTATCTCTTGGGTAAGTTCCTAGCAGTGTTATTGCTGGGTCATAGAGTAGATCAATTTTTAATTTTTTGAGGAACGTCCACACTGTTTTCCAGAGTGGGTGCACCAGTTTGCATTCCCACCAACAGTGCAAGAAAGTTCCCGTTTCTCCACATCCTCGCCAGCATCTATGGTCTCCTTATTTGTTCATTTTAGCCACTTGACTGGCGTGAGGTGGCATCTGAGTGTGGTTTTGATTTGTATTTCCGTGATGAGGAGTGACGTTGAGCATATTTTCATGTGCCTGTTGGCCATCTGGATGCCTTTTTTAGAGAAGTCTCTATTCATGTTTTCTGCCCATTTCTTCACTGGATTTTTTTTTTTTTTTTGGGTGTGGAGTTTGATGAGTTCTTTATAGATTTTGGATACTAGCCCTTTGTCCGATATGTCATTTGCAAATATCTTTTCCCATTCCATCGGTTGCCTTTTAGTTTTGTTGATTGTTTCCTTTGCAGTGCAGAAGCTTTTTATCTTCATGAGGCCCCAATAGTTCATTTTTGCTTTTAATTCCCTTGCATTTGGGGATGTGTCAAGTAAGAAATTACTGCGGCTGAGGTCACAGAGGTTTTTTCCTGCTTTCTCCTCTAGGGTTTTGATAGTTTCCTGTCTCACATTCAGGTCCTTTATCCATTTTGAGTTTATTTTTGTGAATGGTGTCAGAAAGTGGTCTGGTTTCATCCTTCTGCATTTTGCTGTCCAGTTCTCCCAGCACCATTTGTTAAAGAGACTGTCTTTTTTCCATTGGATATTCTTTCCTGCTTTGTCAAATATTACTTGGCCATACTTTTGTGGGTCTAATTCTGGGGTTTCTATTCCATTTCATTGGTCTCTGTGTCTGTTTTTGTGCCAGTGCCATGCTGTCTTGATGATGACAGCTTTGTAGTAGAGGATAAAGCCTTGGATTGTGATGCCTCCAGCTTTGGTCCTCTTCTTCAAAATTACTTTGGCTATTCGGGGTCTTGTGTGGTTCCATACAAATTTTAGGATTGCTTGTTCTAGCATCGAGAAGAATTCTGGTGCAATTTTGATTGAGATTGCATTGAATGTGTAGATTGCTTTGGGTAGTATTGACGTTTTAGCATTATTTGTTCTTCCAATCCATGAGCACGGAATGGTTTTCCATTTCTTTATATCTTTTTCAATTTCCTTCATAAGCTTTCTATACTTTTCAGCATACAGATCTTTTACATCTTTGGTTAGGTTTATTCCTAGGTATTTTATGCTTATTGGCACAATTGTAAATGGGTGTCCTCCTACGCCGCCATCTTCCTGGACCCAAAAGTTCTGCCTCTAGTGCTCCCAACCACACAAAAATCACTGATAATAATTGCAACTATCATTAATAACCTCTAATACAGTACTGAAACATTACAATCAGAGATCCAGGCTGAATTCAAATGCCATTATGCTTAGTAATTACTGGCTGACTGCTGAGTGACTGGCTTTATGTGTGTATTCTCTGTAGTGTAGGAAAAACTCATAAGCAGAAATTTTGGGTCCAGGAAGATGACGGCATAGGAGGACACTGGGCTCACCATGTCCTGCTGATCCCTTAGATTCCAGCCACAACTGCCTAAATAACCCAGAAAACAGCCAGAAGACTGAAAGAATGGGCTGTCCAGAGCCAAGCATAGACAAGAGGCCCACAGAAGAGGGTAGAAAGGGCAGAGAGGCAGTGCATGCTACATGGACTGGCAGGAGGGAGCTGGGACGGTGGAGGGGAATCCCGTCTGGCAAAGCAGAACCCCCAAAGTCTGGCTAGCAAAAGGAGAGGGGGTGGACTCCATGAGTTCTGATAGCCAGAGGGACTTAACATCTGGAATGTTAAAAGTTAACAGCTCTGTGCTCGGAGAGCACAATCCAAACTCAGGCTTACTCCCTTATGAATGAAGGTTCAAGTCTTTGGGGGAAAACTTCTGCCCACTTTACTGGGGTTATTGTGAGTAGTAAATGAGATCTTTTATACAAACATATATTGTAAACTGCAAAGTTTTAAGTCATAATGTAAACAGTGTTATCATGTCATTCATTCAACAGTCTCTGGATTTTAAGCTGAGTGATTTTTCCTCTGAATTTATACATCTCTCTCAGAAGAATCAGATTGTACCCAAATAGGTATAAATGCAGAATAGAATAGAATAAAGGCACTGCTACCTGCAAGTCCCATCTCTTTATCTTCCCAGAGATAATCCCTCATGCAGTCTCTAGGGTTCAGACAAGATTTACCAAAGACCTTCTTCATTTCTCTGTATTATTTGTCTCACCTTCCTCTGAACATCAGTTTGTCATGTTTCCCTCATATGTTCCTTCTTTCTTCAATTAGATTAGAAACCTGGCATTAGAAGGTAGGGAACCACGGGTGCCTGGGCTCAGGCACAGCACCTGGCTCAGGCCGTTAAGAGACATAACGCCCCTGGCTTATGAGCACCTGGCTCAGGCCGTTAAGTGTCTGACTCTTGGTTTCGACTCAAGTCATGATCTCATGGTTGTGGGATTGAGCCCTCCATCAGACTCCATGCTGAGCATGGAGACTGCTTGGGTTTTTCTCTCTCCCTCTCTCTCTCTCTGCCTCTCCTGTCCCTCCCCCACTGATGCACACTCTCTCTCTCTCTCTCAAAATAAATAAATGAACTTAAAGGGAAAAAAAGAAGGTATAAAACCAGTCTTGAATGTGCCATCTTAGTTACATGATCTTGATCAAGGCATTAGCATCTCTGGCTCATTTTCTTCATCTGCAAAGAGAACAAGAATACCTGTCCTATATGGTCTTTGCAAGAAGAATGAAAGATAAACTGTGTAATTGTACTTGAACCTTTATACAACTCTCAGTTCAGTAATGTATTATTATCTCTCCTTCTCCCAGAGCAGTGTATTCAATATACACTATCATTTCTGAGATTATTTTTCTAAGGATCTTCAATAGAACTTTACAGAAAAAAAATTCTGGGTGTTAAAAAATGATGGAGATTCATAGTGAAGTTGCCTGAAGTCACATCTGGAAGAAATATCAGGATATGAAGAGCCCTGGGGGATTAGAGAAGGAGCCAAAGAGGAAGAGAAAGAAAAGCAGAATAGCAGAATTTACACAGAGAACACAACTGAATATTGACTCAATGTCAATAGTCATAGGCATAATCTAGTGTAAGAACTGTCAGCCACCTCTTAAAGTATCTGTATTGGGACTGGAGGGAAATTAAAGCATGATTAAAAAGGGAAGGATGTCTTAGGTTTTCTTGTCTGACATCTGTATAGCACAGAAAGCAGGAATTTAGGCATTTTGTGGAAGCAAAAGGTGAGGAAGGAGCACAATGCATAGCATCTGGCAGGTCGAATTTGACAGAAAGAGATGGGTGCACACATTGAAGGGTGGGAGACTGAGGGCTACAGCAAACCTACAGGAGGGCAGTCCTGGCTGGGCTTCAAATGAGGATAGAGAGCAGGCCTGTCCTTGCACTGCCTGCTCACTGTCTACCCCTCAGTACTACTACCACTTTCTTTCATGAGGGTCTGGCTCCCACTCCAGGAGTGGACATGTGACACAGATGATCGAGAAAATCTTGGTATCAAGACTTTTGTTGGAACTGCTGGGAAATTGAAGTTATCTCTACTGGGTAAGTCAGCTGCAAGGATGAGATAAGCTGTAAGCTGGGTCCTCCACAAGAAGAGAGGCTTCTCAAGAGCTAAGCCAACATAGAGGAGACAGACGAGGCATGGGTCAAGGCCTCAACTGATATTAGCTAGCAAGTTCAGGGAGAATTTCATGGAGAGGATGGCATCTAAGACGGACCTTCAAGTTATGCTTGGATTTTGGTTGCATAGAACAGAAGCCAGTTAACCTGAGCAAAAATGATATTTACCAGAACTCACAGAAAGCTTGGAGACTTGGGTTCAAGATAATAGATAGGAAGCTTGGAGTCAGAAACAACAGTCAAAGTCACACCTCAAGAATAGCCCTAATAGAAGGACATCACTGCTTCCATTGTCCCTGGTAGGCATAGGAGGCCAAATCTGGTCCTTCTCCTGTGCCCTATATTGGATCCTTGTTGCTGCCATGTAAGCTTGGATGAGCTTTGAGCTACCTGTGAGCATTTAATCACTCACTAGACTGGACAGGAGCATACCCAGCTGTGCAGTGAGAAGAAAATGTCTGGCCTTCTAGACCTTGCTAGGGACCCTGCTTTCTATGAAACTTCCCACAGTGTTGGATTCCTCAAATACAAGAGTGGAGATGGGGACCTGGAGAAAAATTTCTAGTGCATACAACATTATGAGAGGCAGTGGGAGAGGGGGAGATAGGAGGAAAAGAAAGTTCACAGCATGTTTGAGGGACACCTATCAGATGGAAGAATGGTAGGTTGAAGCAGATTTGTAAAGATCCTTGAATATTCTGTTTCAGACAACGCTGTGGGCAATGAGGGAAACTTTCATATCTAAATTAACTTTTCAGTCAAGATGGAACTTGGAGCTTTGTTGCAAACGTGGAAAGCACCTGTTTGAACTTAGGAAGGGCTGTGTGAGTCCCATTTCTGAAGGCTGACCTGAATTCACTGAGCAGCGATGGCTGATGGTATTTTTGATATGGAATCTGCTATTCTCAAGTAGACTGAAGCCTGCTTGTTTCCAATACTGTGATCAGCTGAGTCTGCTGAGGGTGCACTGTCTAGAGTGCCTCAAGAGAGCTCATGACAGCTCCTGGCTTCTGCTCTCTTCCTGTCAAGTGTGCTCTGAATCTATTACACCTGAGGCTGGTCAAGGCCATGGCGCCTAACATTATCTTACAGAACAAGATCATCTCATGAAATATTAAATGTTCTGAATTAAATGGAAATTTCCAGTGTCACAAGGAACTGCCCCCAAATGTCTAAGGGACTGGAAGAGGAACAAAGTGTCAGACTTTCAGCAGCTCTGTCCAATCAGTATGCATGCAGGAGGTAATTCTGTCACCAGGATTTGCACTTGGAAAGGTCCTCCTTCCCCATGGGACATTGTCTTCTGGCAACCCAAAGCAAACCCCTCCAGAGCACAGCATTTTTGATTTGCCTTAAAATCCAGTTTGTAACTGGCTCTGATGTGAACTGGGTAAATATTTCTGAGTTCCTTTCTATTTTTACATTTATCTTTCAGAAACACATTTTTCATAAAAGACTTGGCTATTTAAACTTCACAAACTGGAACTATATGGAGTGGAAGGAGATAAACTTATTTCATATTGGGTGGAGGAGAAGCTAAACTTAAGAAATGAAAGCCCCTCCTCCCCTGCACCCCAGCTTTCCTGTACTATTGTACTTTCTTGAGTCTCTCCAGTTAAGGTAGGAATGAGACCTGCTCCTGAGGGCTACAAGGGAGTGATGGACTCACCAGGAATCTTTCTGTCTGTGTCTAGGCTAGCTAACTCCAGTGTGGGTATCTGCACATGGTGGCCAAAGACCACCATGTCTAAGAAGTCTAAGAAGAAGTCTAAGAGATGATTCAATCATTCCCCACCTCTTCCCTTTTTTGGGGTAATACCACCAGTGCAGCTTAACTGCAGCTGATACTGCAGGAATACCTCCACTACTACCCCACCTCTCTGTATACGCCCACACACATTGCTTTAACGTGTGTAGATCTTTCCTTTTTCAGAAACAGGGAGCCCCACACCTTCAGGCACATACCCTTCCTTTTGTCTGGTTATTTGCCTGCTGACTTTTATCCTTCTCTCACTATGCTTTATATTCCAGGTAACTACATTTCCTTGGCTCCCTTGCCAACTAGCTTCTGTCTAAATTTTGTTAATGGGAGTCACTGGTCAAATAATAGAGGGAAATTGCAAGGGACAAGTCAAGGTATTTCTCTCTCTCTCTCTTTCTCTTTTTCTCTTTGCCTTGACAGGTGTACCCTTCAACAGCCATGTCTTCTTGTTTCTATGTCCCATCTACCACTACTATTTCCACCATAGTTCCAGCTCCTTCTATATGGCCTTGACTCCTGGTGTCTACCATGTCCCTTTGTTCTGCCAGCTCTTGGGGAGAAATGTCTTTTACTGTTGCTAATTCTGAATTTGCATGTGGCTTCTCAGTATTTTTTGTCACCTATGTTACCAGTTTCCTGTATTAAATTTCTTTTGTTTGAAATACCTAGAAGTTTGCATTTACTTACACTGATGGATGGATATACCTTGTTGTCCTCTTTCTTTTCCAGTAAACAGCTCAAAGCTACTTTTAAACATAAAAGTTTATGTTTATACACAATAAGATTGTGGTTTTTTGCTACTTATCTTTTGGTATCAAAGAAAATCTCCTCAAATTTTTATCTCATTTTTTCTTACGGTGGGAGGGGCTTGCCCAGATGGGAATCTGACTGAATGATTGGAATCAGTGTTGGACTCAGGGAAGTGAGGCCATAGCAGGGAATCCCTGAAAAAGACAGTGGGAACCATGGGCTCATACTTGTGAGAATCTTGCTGCTGGTGATGAAGGGTAGCTAAGCCAGAGACTGCAAAGAAGACTAGAGGCCAAAGCTATGGTCAGGGTAAACATGTTATTGAACAAGCATGGGCTTAGCACAGACCCAGTCATGTGGAATTGGCATGATGTAACCAAGAAAATATGGCTTTAGAAGCAATGAAGAAATCTTGGGAGATCATGCCCTTCATTGGCTTTTGCTTAGAAAGGTACAGAATGAGTGAAACGGTTTAAAAGGCAGTAATTGGGTCAATCTCAGCTACAGACTATTGGTTTAGGATATATGAAGGCAGAAATTTTGCTTTCACTAAAGAAAGTAGGCACATCAGGTCTTCAGGCTGGTCTTCAGAAAACCTTGCTCCAGAGATGAAACTTCTGGTTTGGAAAGAGCTATTCCAGCTGTTACCTGCCTTCTCCCTCACTTCCAACAGGCCAGAGCCCTTTGGCTATGTCTGGGCTTCCTTGTAATCAGTCCTATAGACAACCCCCTCCATTTATGGAAGAATGGGGCTGACACTGCTGGACCACAGCTAAGTGGCTAGGTAAAACTTCTTATCAGACAACCACATAGGAGCACTTTTAGAGTTTAAAAACCTATCAAAAAAGTGAGAAATGTCTATGCCAACAAGATAACAAACTCTGTTTTTCCCAGATATTGGTTATTTTTCACTATTCAAGTTCTGGGAACAATTAAACAAGGAGAAAATGATGATCTGCAGGAAATCAGCAAGAAAGCAGCTACATGTGGCTAAAACTGAGAAGCAGAAGGATCCCACTGCCTTGGAAAGGTTAGCGATGGGAGAGGTGGCTCTAGCCTGCCAGCTCCCAAATGAAAGCACTTGGACTCTTACTTTTAGGTTTCCCATCCGTTGTGAGGTATATAAAAAAATCATGCTCCATTTTCCCCAAAACAATTATCTGTTAAATTTTATCTTTGGCATAAAAAGTATCTACATTTCTCCCAAAAATTAAAAAAAAAAGCATCTGTTTGATTTAAAAGCTTTAAGTTCTATACCCTAAATATAAGTTGGGACCTGTAGAAAAAAAGAAAAGTTTAAAGAAATAAAGCATAAACATCAACACATATAAAAGGTAACCTTTCTTTTGAAAGCTTTAGCTGTTCTGAAAAGCTTTTACTTAGGAAATATGTATTATTTCTCCAGGCCTTAGGAACACCAGGAGATAAATGTTTGCTGAAATAGAGGTTGGTGCTGTGGTCCTTCCTGGGGTCTCTGAATCAGGGTATCAGCACTGCCATAGTCTAAGGCATCTCTGGACTGAGACTGAAACTCTTTGGTCAAAAAGTATTTCTCAGGCTCAAACTAATGCTCAAAACTAAACAAACAACCTACGTTTCCATCCAATTTTAGTCTCTTACTGTACAGAAAGGGAAACTGAGGTGAGATTCTGTGAGACATAAATATGAAAAATAATAGTTTATTCTGAGAGGGATAAAGGAAAGTGCTAAACTTACATTTCAAACTCAAGACAAAACCAAGATGATATTTTCTTCCTTCATCCTCACAGTCTCTGATTTCAGTATCTGCTTTTCTTGTCAAAGAACAGAGGGAACGGATGGTCAACTCTGTATGGTGTGATCACAGAGACATCACTGACCTTAGTCCAGCCCAAATCCCATAACTAGATCTGGATTAGGATAATGTTTCTTTTTTAAATTAATAAACTTTACTTTTTATAGAAGTTTTAAATTCACAGCAAAATTGAGTGGAAAGTATAATGAGTTCCCATATATCCCTGTCCCCCAACATGTACAACCCCCTCCACTGTGGACATCCCATACCACAATGGTACATGTGTTACAATTTATGAACCTACATTGTATATTATTATTACCTCAAATCTATAGGTTACGTTATAGTTCAGTTTTACTGTTGTATATTCTGTGGTTTTTGACAAATGTATAATGACATATAACCACCATTGTATTATCGTACAGAATGGTTTCATTGCCCTAAAAAACCTCCATTCTTTACCTCCATTCATCCCTGCCTCCTCCCTAACCCCTAATATTATTGTATCCAGAGTTTTGCCTTTTGCAGAATAGTATATAGTTGGAGTCAAAGTATATGCAGCTTTTTCAGTGGTTTCTTTCACTTAGTAATATGCCTTTATGTTTCTCCATAGATAATGTTGTTTTAAGGTATCCTTTTTTAAATGACACTCCTAGAAGGCAAACATGGTGAGTTTTCACCTCAGAAGAGACCTATTTAGAAGACAATTCAAATTTTATTCCTTTTACTAGGCTGCCCTAGAAGGGATTAAAAATAAATCTATTATTTCTTCAATGCTAACCTTGCAAATTGGATGAGGAAGGAGATAGTGTCTGCTTTATTTACCACTCTTTACTACTTAGTATAATTCCTGGCAGGTAGTCAGGATAGAATAAATATCATTGAATGGATGATTGCTAAGCGTCTATGGAAAAGAAAGGCTGGGGCAGTTACAGGGAGCTGCCTTTGCTGAGATACTTCTTAAGGGAGTGGGAACATCAGGGAACCGGTCGGTGTCCAGGTAGAAATAGCAGAGATAGGTCCAGGGACTGGAGAAGATCAATAAATAACTCTGAATTCGCTTATGATATGCCATGTCATGTGGCATCCTATTATTTGGAAGAGAAAGTGGCACCCTACTGAATGCCCAACCCTCTTCCCAGCTCAACTGGTGACCCTCCCTCTCCACTCTTCTCCTAGCGCTGTGCCAGAAGACCTAGGAGCTAGTCATGGGCTCTTTGAATATTCCAAACCAAGTTCTTTGAACGAGCTCTTGAACCAAGTATTTATTCCAAGTATTCTGACAAATTTATTCTTTCTAGACCATAATTACCCAACAGCCAATGAATCATTTGCTACACTGTTCAGCCTAATTGCTATTTGTCTGAGCTTGTTTTCAATCACTGATCTTCTAGCAGAAATTCTTCTAAAAAGGATGGCCACAAAATAGGTATCTCTCAAGCATGCTATTATTATGGCATTTACTCTCTGTCTAATTATCAAAACTCTGTATGAATTGTGTATGTGTGTGTGTGTGTGTGTGGTGTTTACTGTTGGATTAGTGTTGATCAGCCTTGATGATGGTATGACTGATGTGGCATTAAGTGTATCACCTCTTCCCAGGTGGGTAGGCTTCAGTCAGAACACCGGAACTGGACTGCAGAGATCTGGCTTCCAGTCTTCACTCCGCCATCCACTTATTGTGTGACTGTGAGGACATCTCTTCTCTCTGAGACTAGGAGATTAAGTAAGATAAGGATAAAATGTGGCAAAATCAATAGTGAGAAATGTAGCAGTCACCGTAAAGGTAAAACAGATGAGCAAGATGGGCTGAGTTGGATTGGGATCTTTTGAGAACACACCTTCTTTACATGATAAAAATGTAAAGTTTCATACCCTAAAAGAAATATAAATGGCTTCCCCCTCTTTCTCTTGAAATACTCATCCTCTCAGTATTTTGCTTCTGCACTTTGGCAGCAATATGGATACAGAGATCAATCTCTTCAGTTTGATAATAAACAATAAGATGAACAAGATGATAAATAGTAACTGACTTTCATCCTCAGGGCTCAGGGACAATAAAAAATGTCAAGGACTGGGCAGGTCTGGGAAAGTTCATGACCTTCTAATGGGTTGTCTCCTACCTGTCATGTGTACATTCTTGGAATGAAGGCAAGGCCTGTGCTGCCAGATTTTCTGATTGTTTAAGAGAAGCTGAGTGTTTTGTTTTGGTTTCAGCCCATTAATAATGGTGCTATTGGCTGGGAATGCCCTGGACCCCTACTACTGTGGTAATCCTCCACAGACATTTCCTTGACCAGAGCCAATGTTGAGGCTGGACAAGCCTTTGTGGTTCTTACTATGATTGCAAGACATACCTCCACAATAACCATCATGGAACTTCAGAAAAAGGTCTATTCCTCACAGGTCCTAGAAGGTATACGTCATGCCCAAGGGCCACCAGCAAAGTGATGGGGGTGTAGGGAGGAAAAAGAGAGGGAAAGAGAGAGAGAAAGAGAACCTGGAGCTCTGTCATTATTGGGGTATAAGGATGGGGTGCCTAGGGCTTTGGAAGTTCTTTATGAGCAAATTAAAAATAAAAGAACAGATATTAGGGCATGGGAAGGGAAAAGTGGGGTCACTCAAGCAGTCAGTTATCTCAGTCACCCAGGGCTTTCTAAAAGGAGAAGTTAATGGGTGGGGTGTCCTGGTCTCTTATCTAGCTGTTTTACTAATAGCTGTGTCATACAGCTGGAAATACATTTATTCCATATAGATGACTTTGAAATTGATGTCTTGACAGTCAGAAATTTTAATGCCAGGCACTTACATTGCACTGGGCACCTGATTTTTTTTTTTTATTTTGAAACTCTCCACAGGCCACATAAATCCCCCATCTGTCTGATGTGGTCCACTATTGCCTGTTTGTCACCTTTTGCTTAGATACTTACTGAGGTACCTTCCAGCTGACTGATGGTTTGGGGGACAAATGGGATAAATGGCTATCTTTAGGGAGATGTTTAGTGTATGGGAGAGTATTTGAAAAATCAGTTGTAGTGGACAATAGCTAGAATAAAGTCTGGGCTGGGAAGTGTGCATGACATTATATTCAGGTACCAGATCATTATGGCTTTGAGTATTTTAAATTCTGCAATTGGAGTTCAGCAGCAAAGTGAGGGGACAAAGTAGGAGTTTGGATGATGATAATGCTAAACACAGGGTGGCCTGAGTGTCAAAGTGGTGGGGTTATTCATGGTTTGACTAGGTACACTGTGACTGTGCAGACAATATTTGACAAGTAACTGGAATGGAGTCTAGGATCAGGAGATGTGGATTTTCTGATAACACTGCATGACAAGGGCCAAGCCACTTACTGTATTGCATCTGGTTTCCTCAATTATGAAATAGGATTGTAATGTTATATTGACAGCCTCCTAAAGTTACTATGAAGATGAACTGAACATCATTTCTGTACTCTGAGAAACTTGCAGAGAACAAGTGCTCAGGAGTAACTATTGAAGGAGTTTGGGGAAGTGAACATACTTTGTCCAACCTGAAGCACCCAAAACTCTGATTGATTATCCTTATAAAAGAAATTGTCACAACTTTTTAAATTTATCCCTTTATTATTTTTAAGTTATTTTATTTTGAGAGAGAGAGAGGCAGAGAGGGGGCAAGACAGAGAGACCCAAGCAGGCTCCGCACTGTCAGCAAGGAACCCGATGTGGAACTTGAACTCCTGAACCATGACATCATGACTGAGCCAAAATCAAGAGTCAGACACTTAATTGACTGAGCCACCCAGACACCCCAGAAATTTTCAAATTTTGGTATTGTGGGGCCTGTTCCTGGGTTCCCAGGGAAGCTATACCTTAACATTTACCAGGGCCAAAATGACTCCACAAAACTTCAAAGCATGAGCTCTATTTCTGCTCCAAACACACATTATACATCTGCTTCTTAAAAAAAAAAAAAAAAAAAAAAAGCATAAAGGAGCATTCCAAACATTAAGATAAGAAAACAAACAAAAAACTTCCGTGGTTACCATAAGATTAAAGTCATACAGCTTTGCATATACTAAACACATAATATAAAGTCTATAATTTTTCAGAATGTCCTTTGTTAAGATGATTTGTAACTCTTTATGTAAAAAACACATATAAATAACCCTGCACCAAATGGCCCTTCCCTGGAGCACTCTCCGCTTTGTGAAGATTGTGTATCCTGGGCAGCTGTCTTAACTTGGGCTTGAATAAAATTCTTTTCCTTTCTCTTTAAAATTTTAGAATTTTTTTTTTTTTTGCATCAACACCCCTCCTCTCTGCCTACAAAGACAAAAGTGTTATTTTACCAGACAGTAGATATTCAGGCTCCTTTATTTTTTTAAGTTTTTATTTAAATTCCAGTTAGTCAACAAACAGTGTAATATTACTTTCAGATGTACAATACAGTGATTCAATTCTTCCATACAACACCCAGTGCCCATCACAAGAACTGCACTCTTTAATCCCCATCATCTATTTCACCCATCTCCCCATCCACCTCCACTCTAGTAACCATCAGTTTGTACCTGACCTTAGGGGAAAATCTCTCAGTTTTTCTCCATTAAGAATGATGTTACCTGTGAATTTATCTTAAGTGACCTTTATTATATTGAAATATGTTCCCTCTAAACAAACTTTGTTGAGGGTTTTATCATTATTGATGTTGTATGTGACTAATGCTTTTTTTGTGTCTATCAAAATGATAATATGGTTCTTATCCTTTCTCTTATTGATGTGATGTATTATGTTGACTGATTTGAGAATATTGACCCACCCTTGCAACCCAGTAATAAATCCCACTTGATTGTCAGAATGATTTTTTTAATGTATTTTCGGATTTAGATGTTAGTATTTTGTTGAAGATTTTTGTATCTATGCTCATCAGATATTGGCCTGTATTTCTTTTTTCTTTCTTTCTTTTTTTCTTTATTGAAGTGTCTTTAACTGGTTTTGGTATCAGGGTAATGCAGGCCTCATCGAATGAATTTAGACACTTTTGTCTTTTCTATTTTGGGGAATCATTTGAGAAGAGTAGGTATTACTTGTTCTTTAAATGTTTCCTAGAATTTGCTTGTGAAACCATCTTGTCCCAGGTTTTTGTTTATTGGGAGGTTTTTTTTTAAGTTTATTTATTTTTGAGAAAGAGACAGAAACAGAGCGCAAGCGGGGGAGGGGCAGAGAGCGAGGGAGAAACAATCTGAAGCAGGCTCCAGGCTCTGAGTTGTCAGCACAGAGCCTGACATGGGCTCAAACCCATGAACCACAAGATCATGACCTGAGTCCAACTCGGTCGCTTAACCCACTGACCTACCCAGGTGCCCCATGTTTACTGGGAGTTTTTTGATCACTGATTCGACTTCTTTGCTGGTTATCTGTCTGTTCAAGTTTTCTATTTCCTCCTGTTTCAGTTTTGGTAGTTTATGTGTTTCTGGAAATTTATCCCTTTCTTCTACATTGTCCAATTTGTTGGCATATATTTTTTCATAATATTCTCATGATTTTATTTATGTGGTGTTGGTTGGTATTTCTTCTCTCTCATTTATGATTTCATTTAGTACTTTCATTTTTTTCTTGATAAATCTAGCTAGATGTTTATCAATTGTCTTGATTTTTTTTTTCAAAACACCAGCTCTTGGTTTCAATGATCCTTTTTTTTTTTTTTAGTTTCAATATTTATTTTTGCTCTAATCTTTATTATTTCCTTCTTTATGTTGTTTTTGGGTTTTGTTTGTGGTTCTTTTTCTATTTCCTTTGGTTGCAAGGTTATGTTGTTTATTTGAGATTTTATTCTTCATGTAAAATTGTACTGCTGTAAGATTTATTCTTAGAACCACTTTTGCTGCATCCCAAAGATTTTGAACCATTATGTTTTATTTTAATTTGTTTTCATGTAGTTTTAATTTTTATTCTATTTCCGGCTTGACCCATTCATTGTTTAGTAGCATGTTTTGACCTCTACGTAGTTGTGGTGTTTTCAGATTTTTCTTCCGGTTGACTTCTACTTTCATAGCATTGTGGTCAGAAAAGACTCATAATATGACTTTGATTTTTTAAAATTTCTTGATGCTTGTCTTTTTTTTAGTGTTTTTGCTTGAATTATAGTTAGTTAAGATACAGGGTAATATTTGTTTCAGGTGCACAATTTCATGATACAACACTTACATACAACACCCAGGGCTCATTAGTAAAAGTACACTCCTTAATTCCCATCATCCTTTCCACCCATCCCCTCACCTACCTCCCCTCCACTAACCGTTAGTTTGTTCTCTATAGTTAATTTAACAGTCTGTTTCTTGGTTTGCCTTTTTCCGCTGTGCTTGTTTGTTTTGTTTCTTAAACTCCACATGAGTGAAATCATATGGTAGTTGTCTTTCTCTGACTGATTCATTTCACATAGCAAAATACTTTCAACCTCCATGTCATTGCAAGTGGCAAGATTTCATTATTTTTTATGGCTGGACAGTTGGCTTTTTTCATAATTTGACTCAGTAGATAATGCTGTTATAAACGTTGGGGTGTATATATCACTTCAAATTAGAATTTTTGTGTCCTTTGGGTAAATACCTAGTAGTTCTATTACTGGATTATGGAGTGGTTCTATTTTTAACTTTTCACGGTAACTCCATATTTTCCAGAGTGGCTGCACTAACTTGCATTCCTACCAACTGTGTAGGAGGATTCCCTTTTGCCCACATCCTTGCCTACATCTATTGTTTCTTGTGTTGTTGATTTTCAACATCCTGAGGTGATATCTTATCCTAATTTTGATCTGCATTTCCCTGATGATTGGTGATGTTGAGCATCTTTTCATTTCATGTGTCTGGTGGCCATCTGGATGTCTTCTTTGTAGAAATGTCTATTCATGTCTTCTGCCCATTGTTAATTGGATTTTTGTTTTTTGGGAATTGAGGTTTATTTCCTTATATATTTTGGATTCTAACCTTTTATCAGATATGTAATTTGCGAATACCTTCTCCCAGTTCTTTGGTTGCCTCTTGGTTTGTTGATTGTTTCCTTCACTGTGCAGGAGATTTTTATTTTGATAAAGTCCCGATAGTTTATTTTTGCTTTTGTTTCCCTTGCCTCAGGAGACATATCTAGTAAGAAGTTGCTATGGCTGATGTCAAAGAGGTTACAGCCTGTGTTCTTCTCTAGGATTTTAGTGGTTTCCTGTCTCACAGGTGTCTTTAAACCATTTTTAATTTACTTTTGTGTATGGTACAAGAAAGCGGTCCAGTTTTATTCTTTTACATATTGCTCTCCAGTTTTCCCAACACCATTTGTTGAAGATACCATATTTTTCTGATTGGATAGTCTTTCCTTGTTTGTCAAATATTAATTGACCAACTAGTTGTGGGTTCATTTTTGCATTTTCTATTCTGTTCTTTTGATCTATGTGTCTATTTTTGTACCAGGACCACACTCTTTTCATCAATACAGTTTTGTAATATAATTTGAAGTCTGAAATTGTGGTGCCTCCAGCTTTGTTTTTATTTTTCAAGAATGCTTTGGCTATTCGGAGTCTTTTGTGGTTCCATACAAATTTGAGGATTATTTGTTCTAGCTTTTGAGAAATGCATCTGGTATTTTTATAGAGATTGCATTAAATGTGTAGATTGTTTTGGGTAATATGACATTTTAAGCATATTTGCTCTTCCAACCCATGAGTATGAAATGTTTTTCAATGTCCTTGTGTCAACTGAAATTTCTTTCATCTGTGTTTTGTAATTTTCAGAGTACAGTTCTTTCATCTCTTTGGTTAGGTTTATTCCTAGGCACCTTATAGTTTTTGATGAAATTGTAAACGGCATTGATTCCTTAATTTGTCTTTCTGCTGTTTCATTTTTTGGTGTATAGAATACGTTGATATTGTAGCCTGTAATTTTACTGAACTCCTGTATCAGTTCTAGCAAATTTTTGATGGAGTTTTTCAGGTTTCAGTATAACCATGTCATCTGCAAATGACAAAAGTTTGACTTCTTTCTTGCCAATATGATGCCTTTTATTTCTTTGCGTTGTCTGATTGTTGTGGCTAGGACTTCCAATACTATGATAAATAATAACAGTGGTGAGGGTGGACATCTCTGTCTTGTTTCAGACCATAGAGGAAAAGCTGTCAGTTTTTCCCCATTGAGGATTATATTAGCGGTGAGTTTTTTGTTATAGCCTTTATTACGTTGAGGTATGTTCCCTCTAACCCTACTTTGTTGAGGGTTTTTCTCATGAATGGACGTTGTATATTGTCAAATGTTTTTTTCCGCATCTATTGAAATTATCATCTGGTTCTGATCCTTTCCTTTACTAATGGGGTGTTTCACATTGATTGATTTGCCAATATTGAACCATTCTTGCAGCCCAGGAATTAATCCCAACCCACGTCATCATGGTGAGTGATTCTTTTAATGTACTGTTGGATTTGATTTGCTAGTATTTTATTGAGAATTTTTGCATCAGGGATTTTGGCTTGTAGTTCTCTTTTTAAAGAAGTCTTTGGTTTTGGAATCAGGGTAGTGCTGGCCTAATAGAATGAATTTGGAAGTATTTCTTCCTCTTCTTTTTTTGGAATAGTTTGAGAAGGATACATATAAACTTTTCTTTAAATGTTTGGTTAAATTCTCCAGTGAAGCTATTTGGAACCTGGTCTATGATTTGTTGGGAAATTTTTGATTTACTGATTCAACGTTTTTGTTCGTTATCAGTCTGTTCAAGTTTTCTCTTTATTCCTGTTTCCATTTTGGCTAGTTTATATGTTTCCAGGAGTTTGTCCATTTCTTTCAGGTTGTCCAATTTCTTGGCCTGGAATTTTTCATACTGTTTTCTTATAATTGTTTATATTTCTATGGTGTTGGATGTTATTTCTCCCTTCTCATTTCTGATTTTATGTATGTGTGTCCTTTCTCTTTTCTTTTTGATAATGTGACTAGGGGTTTATCTATTTTATTCATTTTCTCAAAGAACCAGCTCCTGGTTTCATTGTATGTTCTTTTAGTTTCCAAATCTGTTATTTCTGCTCTAATCTTTATTATTTCCTTGCTTCTGCTCGCTTTAGGTTTTATTTGTTGTCCCTACCCCCACCCCCAGGGCCTATAAGTGTAAAGTTAGGTTGTTTATTTGAGGTTGTATTACTATATGCTTGCCTCTTAGAACCACTTTTGTTACATCCCAAACATTTGGTCTGAGGTGTTTTCATTTTCATTTCTTTCCATGTATTTTTTATTTTCTTCTTTGAATTCCCAGTTGATCCATTCATTGTTTAGTAGCATGTTGTTTAACTACCATGTATTTATGTCATTTCCCGATTTTTCCTCGTGGTTGACTTCAAGTCTCATAGCATTGTGGTAGGAAAATTTACATGGTATGATCTCAATCTTTTTGTACTTGTTGAGTCATCATTTGTGACCTCCTATGTGATCTATTCTGGAGAATGTCCTATGTGAACTTGAAAAGAATGTGGATTATGCTTTTTTTTTAAATATTATTTAACTTCAAGTTAATTAACATACAGCACAGTACTGGTTTCAGTATTAGAACCAAGTGATTCATCATTTATATATAAAACCCTGTTCTCATCCCAACAAGTGCCCTCCTTAATGCCTATCACCCATTTAGGCCATCCTACCACCTACTTCCCCTTTAGCAGCGCTCAGTTTGTTCTCTGTAGTCAAGAGTCTCATGATTTGTCTCCCTCTCTGTTTTTATCTTACTTTTCCTTCCCTTCCCATATGTTCATCTGCTGTTTCTTAAATTCCACGTATGAGTGAAATCATATGATATTTGTCTTTCTCTTACTGACTTATTTCACTTAGCATAATACATTCTAGTTCCATCCACATTGTTGCAAATGACAAGATTTCATTTTTTTGCATGCCAAGTAATATTCCACTGTATATATATATATATACCACATCTTCTTTATCCATTCTTCAGTCAATGGACATTTGGGCTCTTTCCATAAATTGGCTATTGTTGGTAACACTGCTATAAATATTGGGCTACATGTGCCCTTACCAGTCAGCAATTTTGTACCCTTTGGGTAAATACCTAGTAGTGAAATTGTTGGATCATGGGATAATTCTATTTTTTTTTTTATTTTTTTGAGGACCCTCCATACTGTTTGTCATTATGGCTGCACCAGTTTGCATTCCCACCAACAGTGCAAAAGAGTTTCACCCTTTCTGCATCCTTGCCAACATCTGTTGTTTCCTGAGTTGTCAATTTTAGCCATTCTGACAGGCGTGAGGTGGTATCTCATTGTGGTTTTGATTTGTATTTCTCTGATGATGAGTGATTTTGAGCATCTTTTCATGTGTCTGTTACAATGTGGATGCCTTCTTTGGAAAACTTTCTGTTCTCGTCTTTTGCCCTTTTCTTAACTGGATTGTTTGTTTTTTGGGTGTTGAGTTTGGTAAGTTCTTTGTAGATTTTGGATACTAACCCTTTATCTGATATGTCATTTGCAATATTTTCTCCCATTCTGTCAGTTGCCTTTTAGTTTTGTTGAGTGTTTAATTTGCTGTGAAGATTTTTTTCTTGATGAAATCCTAATAGTTCATTTTTATTTTTATTTCTTGCTTCTGGGTACATGTCTAGTAAGACGTTGCTGCAGCCGAGGTCAAAGAGGTTGCTACCTGTTTTCTTCTGTAGGATTTTGATGGTTTCCTTGTCTCAAATATAGGTCTTTCATCCATTTTGGATTTATTTTTGTGTATGGTATAAGAAAGTGGTCAGTTTCATTATTTTGCCTGTCATTGTCCATGTTTCCCAGCACCATTTGCTTAAGACACTTTTTTCCATTGGATACTCTTTCCTGCTTTGTTGAAGATTAGTTAGCCATACATTTGTGAGTTTATCTCTGGGTTCTCTGCTCTGTTCCACTGGTCTATATGTTCACTTTTGTGCCCATACCATACTGTCATGATGACTACAGCTTTGTAATACAGCTTAAAGTTCAGAATTGTAATGCCTCCAGTTGTGGTTTTCTTTTTCAACATTATGTTGGCTACTCAGGGTCTTTCGTGGTTCCATTCAAATTTTAGAATTGTTTGTTACAGCTCTATGAAAACTTTATGTTATTTTGACAGGGATTACATTGAATGTGTAGATTGTTTTGGGGAGTATAGACATTTTAACAATATTTTGTTCTAATCCATGAGCATGGAATATTTCCACATTTCTTTGTGTCTTCTTCAATTTCTTTCATAAGCTTTCTATGGTTTTCAGCCTACAGATCTTTTATCTCTCTGGTTAGGTTTTTCCAAGATATCATGGTTTTTGGTGCAATTGTAAATGGGAGCAATTGCTTGATTTCTCTTTCTGCTGCTTCATTATTGGTGTATAGAAATAAAATGGATTTCAGTACATTGATTTCATATCCTGCAGGTTTGCTGAATTCATATATCACTTCTAGCAGTATTTGGTGGAGTCTTTGGGGATTTTCACATAGAAAATCATGTCATCTACAAAGAGTGAAATTTGACTTTTTCTTTGCCAGTTTGTACGCCTTTGTTTGTTTGTTTGTGTTTGTTTTGTTTTCTGATAGCTGGGGCTAGGGCTTCCAGTACTATGTTGAACAACAGAGGACAGTGGACAACCCTGTCATTTTCCTGCACTTAGGGGGAAAGTTCTCCTTTTCCTCATTGAGGATGATATCAACTGTGGGCCTTTCATACTAGACCTTTATGATGTTGAGGTGTGTTCCTTCCATCCTTACTTTCTTACAAATTTTTATCAAGAACGGATGTTGTATTTTGTCAAATGCTTTTTCTGCATCTATTGAGAGGATCATATGGTTCTTATCCTTACTTTTACAAATGTGATGTCCAAGTTGATTGATTTGCAGATATTGAACCAAATCTGCAGCCCAGAAATAAATCCCACTTGATCATGGTGAATAATTATTTTAATGTACTGTTAAATTCTATTTGCTAGTATCTTGAGAATTTTTGCACCCAGGTTCATCAGTGGGGTCTTTGTCTGCTTTTGTAACCAAAGTAATGCTGGCTTCATAGAATGCGTTTGGAAGCTTTCCTTCCATTTATTTTCTTTTTCTTCTTTCTTTTCTTTCTTTCTTCTTTCTTTCTTTCTTTCTTTTGTAACAGTTTGAGAAGAATAGGTATTAGCTCTTCAACTGTCTGGTAGAATTTCCATGGGAAGCCATCTGGCCTAGGACTCCTGTTTGTTGTTGGGAGATTTTTGATAACTGATTCAATTTTTTTGCTGGCTATGGGTCTGTTCACATTTTCTATTTCTTCCTGTTTTAGTTTTGGTAGTGTGTGAGTTTCTAGAATGTGTCCATTTCTTCCACATTGCCCAGTTTGTTGGCATATATTTTTTCATAGTATTCTCTTACAATTGTATTTCTGTGGTGTTGGTTGTGATCTCTCCTCTTTCATTGGTGATTTTATTTATTTGGGTCCTCTCTCTTTTCTTTTTTGAGAAGTCTGGCTAGAGGTGTATCAATTTCATTTATTCTTTCAAAGAACCGACATTTAATTTCATTGATCTGTCCTGAGTTTTTTGTTTGTTTGTATATTATTTATTTCTGCTCTAATCTTTATTATTTCCCTTCTTCTGTTGGCTTTGGACTTTATTTGCTGATCCTTTTCTAGTTCCTTTAGGTGTAAGGTTGGGTTGTGTATTTGGGAGTTTTCTTGCTTCTTGATACAGGCCTTATTTGCAAAGTACTTTCCCCTTAGGACTGCCTTTAATACATCCCAAAGGGTTTGGACTATAGTGTTTTTATTTTTTATTTTTGCATCCATGTATTTTTTTATTTCTCCCTTAATTTCCTGGTTAACCCAACCATTCTTTGCTAGGATATTCTTTAACCACCATGTTTTTGAGGGGTTTCCAATTTTTTTCCTTGTGTTTGATTTCAAGTTTTGTAGCATTGTGGTATGAAAATAGGCATAGTATGAACTTGAGCCTGTTGTACCTGTTGAGGGCTGATTTGTGGCCCAGTATGTTAGCTATTTGTGATTTATGACCCATTGGTGTTCCATGTGCACTTGAGAAGAATGTATATTGTGCTGCTTTAGGATGAAATGTTTTGAATAGATATGTTAAGTCCATCTGGTCATTCAGCCATTATTTTCTTGATTTACCGCTTAGATCATCTGTCCATTGCAGTGAATGGGGTGTTAAAGACCCCCACTATCATGGTATTATCATTGAGTTCCTTTATGTTTGCTAGAAATGATTTATATATTTGGGTGCTCCAACTTGGGTGCCTAAATATTTATAATTGTTAAATCTTTTTGACGGATAGACCCCTTAATTATGACATGATGCTCTTATTCATCTCTTGTTACAGTCTTTGTTTTAAAATCTAGTTTGTCTGATATAAGTGTAGCTACTCCATCTTTCTTTTGACATCCATTAGCATGGTGGATGTTTCTCCAACCCATCACTTTCTATCTGGAAGTGTCTTTAGGCCTATAATGTTTCTTTTGTAGGCAGCATATAGATGAATCTTGTTTTTCTACCCATTCTGATATGCTATGTCTTTTGATTGGATCATATAATCCGTTTACATTCAGAGTGATTTTTGAAAGATATGAATTTAGTACTATTGTGTTACCTGTAGAGTTGATATTTCTGTGATGTTCTCTGGTCCTTTGTAGTCTTTGTTGCTTTTGTCTCCCCCCCCCCCCCACACACACACACTCAGAGAGTCCCCCTTAAAATTTCTTACAGGGCTTGTTTAGTGGTCACGAACTCCATTAGTTTTTGTTTGTATGGGAAAGTTTTTATTTCTTTTTATTCTGAATGACAGCCTTGCTGTCATAAAGCCATAAAGGGTTCATGGCTGCATATTTTTCCCACTCAGCACATCGATATTTTCTGCCACTCCCTCCTGGACTGCCAAGTTTCAGTGGACAGATCTGCTAATCTTATGTGCCTATCCTTGTAGGTTAAGGACATTTTGCCTCTAGCTTCTGGCAGAATTCCCACTTTATCTTTTTATTTTGCACGTTTCGCTATGATATGTTGTGGTGCAGACCTGTTTTGTTGATTTTCAGTGGAGTTCTCTGTGTCTCTTGGACTTGAATGTTTGCTATCTTTCCCAGATTAGAGAAGTTCTCAGCTATAATTTGTTAAAATAAAACTTCTCCCTTTTTCCCCTCTCTTCTTCTTTTAGGACTCCTATGATACAGATATTGTTTCATTTCATAGAATCACTTAGTTCTCTAAGTTTCCCCCTTGAGATCTAGTAACAATTGTTTTCCTCTGTTTTTCAGCTTCATTGTTTTCCATAATTTTATCTTCTATATCACTTATTTTCTTCTCTGCTTTTTTAATGCTCCTTTTCACTGCATCCACTTTGTTTTGCATCTCAGTTACAGCTTTTTAAAATTCATCCTGAGTAGTTCTTAGGTTTTTGATGTCTATAGAAAGGGTTTCTCTAGTGTCTTCTATACTTTTTTCAAGCCCAGATGGTAGTCCTATGCTTTTGTTCTAAATTTTTGTTCAAATATATTTCTTATCTCTGTTTAGAGCATGTCCCTGGCTATGAATCCTTTGACCTTCCTTTTGAGAAGAATTCCTCCATGTTGTCATTTTGGCTAAGTTTCTTTATTTTGCATGTTTTAAAAGCTTGTTATTTTTCTTGCATCTAAAAGTACTGCTATATTAAAAAGTGGTAATACACTATATCCAGGGCCTGGCACTTCAGGAAATCTTTCTGTTGTATGCTGTGGACATTCTGTGGTTGTGTTTGGCTGTTCTTTCCCACTTTTCAGTCCTCTGCTGAGCTCCTCCTTTCTTACTCTGGTGGAGTGTTTGGATTTTTAACTAGGTCTGCTTTGATTTGTTTGTTGAACTAACCCTGGAAAAAAGGGTGGGAGCTTGATCCCAAAAAAAGAGAAAATGAAAAGTAACACCTATAAAAAAACAAACAAATAGCAAATCCAAAAACTATAAGGCTGAGTACAAAGAAAAAGAATGGAAAAACAAGATAAAAAAGAAGGGAAAAAAAGAGGTAAAATGAAAAGAATAAAAAAGCCTGATGCAAAAACGGAGAAAAGGAAATGTAAAAAACAAAGAAGAAACTATGAGCCTGATTCCAAAAGAAAAAAGGAAGAAGAAAGAAAAAAAGAAAAAAACTGTAGGTACTATTTTGAAGTACGGGATTTTCAGTGTACTTGATGCATGAGTGGTGCTGGCTATGCTGGTCTTCTGGAGGAGAGGCCCACTGTATTGGCCCAGAATCAGTCTTAGTTGTAAATATGCTGTCACCATGCACATGGCAAGGGGTGGTTTGGTGTAAGTGGTTCTTGCCTCCACTGAGGGTGGCTGTGTTGCTCTCTGAATTCCCACCATGTTAGTGGTGGGGCCGGGGGCAGGGAATGGCAAAAACCCAATGTCTCATCCCTGGACTGGTGATCTCACTCCCCCTGCTGTTCAGGTAGCCCTCAAAGAATAGTGAGGGCAATTAGCTGGCCCAGTGCCATAGATCTCTCTGTTTTTTTCTTTGGTGCGTGGCTGGGATTCAAAAACCAAACTCTTAAAAGACCCAGCAGTGTGTGGATCTGCTACCCTCCTCCAGAGTAAAGCCTCTTTATCCTACTGATGTAAGGTCCTTGGCTGGCACCTGCAGGATCTTACATCCCTGGGAAGGCAATATGCCCTCTTCCAAACGTACTCCAAGAAGAGGAATGTTCTCTCCCAGTGCACCCTGGAGCTCTCTACACCACCCTATGTACTCTAAGGCCAACTCCCACCTCTCCAGGAGCCAATGCCATAGCTCTTCTCTGGAGGAAATCACACACTTCCAAAACCTCAGCGTTTGCTCCAAAAGCTGTTTGCAAAAAAAGAACTGGAACACTCAGTACTTCTTGCTCCCCAGTCAATGGTCCAGAGAAGTTTTCCTCTTGTGCTAACTCAATGCCCTACTTTCTCAAAGCCAAACATTTGAATCTTCATGGAAAGTGTTTCCTCCCCTCCACAGCACCTGCTTTTCTGTCCCCAATTCACTTATACACACCTCTCACCTGTCAAACTGTGCCCCTGCAACTGTAGCGATCCTTTTGCCACTCTACAGATTGATTTCCTGGGTGTTCCAAGTGATTTGACCTCAGTACAGCTGTATTTGAGGGGCAAGGAAAGCCCAGGGTCTCCCTTCTTCTCTGCCATCTTAACTCCTCTTCCTATCCTTCTATTTTTGAATAGAATGTTCTGAATATATCTGTTAAATTCCCATGGTCCAGTGAGTCATTCAGAGCCATTCTTTCCTTGTTGATTTTCTGTTTATAAGATCTGCCTATTGATGTAGATGAGGTGTTAAAGTCCCCTGCTATTATTTTATCACTACCAATTAGTTCCTTAATGTTTGTTATTGTTTTATATGTTTGGGTGCTCCATTTGGGTGCACAAATATTTAAAATTGTTATATCTTCTTGTTGGATTGTCTCCTTTATTATTATATAGTGCCCTTCTTTGTCTCTTGTTACAGTCTTTGTTTTATTTAGTTTTTAAATGTTTTTTTTTAATTAATTTATTTATTTAGAGAAAGAGAAAGGGAGAGAGAGAGAGAGAGAGGGAGAGAGAGAGAGACGAGAGAGAGAGAGAGAGAGACAAAAGAAGAGGGAGAGAAAGAATCTTAAGCAGTCTCCATGCCCAGGAGGAGCTTGACATGGGGCTTGATCTCATGATTGAGCTGAAATCACAAGTAACTGGATCAACCGAATGAGTCACCCAGGCATCCCACAGTCTGTTTTAAAGTCTAGTTTGTCTGGTATGTGTTGCCTTATATGCAACTTTCTTTTGATCTCCATTTGCATATTTCTCCATCCCCTGACTTTCAATCTGTAGGTATCTTTAGGTCTAAAATGAGACTCGTAGGCAGCATCTATATAGATAGATAGATATAGATATAGATAGATATAGATATAGATATATAGATGATATAGATATAGATAGTTTTATTATCCATTTTATCACCCGATGTCTTTTGATTGGAGCATTTAGTTCATTTACATTAAAGGTAAATATTGATAGATATATATTTATTGCCATTTTATTACTTGTTTTGTCATTTCTGAAAATTTTCTCTAATTCTTATCTTTCTTGCATAGTTTTCTGGTTTTCTTTACTGATACGTTTGGATTTCTTTCTCTTTATTCTTTGCATATTAGTTGCTTATTTGTGGTTATGATTAGGTTTGTATGTAACCTTTTTTGCATTTAGCAGCCTATATTAAGTTGATGGTCATTTACGTTTGAACCCATTCTTTAATACTCTCTTTCCCATGTTTTAGGTGTATGGTTTCATATTTTACATCCTTTCATATTGGGAGTTTCTTGACTGATTTATCACTTTTGGTCTTTCCTTTCCACTCAAAAAGTCTTATTTATTTGTTTCTTTGTTTATTGCAAGGCTGTTTTAGTGGTCATGAACCCCTTTAGGTTTTGTTTTTCTGGGAAACTCCTTATCTCTTGTTCTGTTATAAGTGATTGCTTTGCTGAATAGAGTATTCTTGGCTGCATGTTTTTCCCATTTATCAAATGGAATATACCGTGTCACTCCCTTCTGGCTTGGACATTTTCTGTTGAAATATCCCCTGCTAGCCTTATGGGGTTTTCCTTTTATGCAGCTGTCTTATTTTGTCTTGCCACTTTGAGAATGTTATATTCTTCATTATGTTTTTTTTTTCCACTTTAATTAGAACATGTCTTGGTATAGATCTACTTTTGTTGATTTTGCGAGGGTTCTCTGTGCCTCCTAGGTTTGTATATCTGTTTCTTTCTCCTGATTAGGGAAGTTTTCAGGTATTATTTCTTCAAATAAATTTTCTGCCCCCTTTTCTCTTTCTTTTACTGGGACTCTTACAATGTGAATGTTATTACATTTGATAGAGTCACTGAGTTCCCTAAGTTTATTCTCCTTATGCATAATTCTTCTTTTCTCTCTTTTGTTCACCTTTATTACTTTCCATTACTCTGTTTTCTTGGTAATTAATTCACTTCTCTGCTTCTCCCAGCCTACTGTTCATTCTGTCCAGCATGTTTCTCATTTCATTTTTTTTAATGTTTATTTTTGAGACAGAAAGAGACAGCGGGCAAGCCAGGGAGGGGCAGAGAGAGGGAGAAATAGAATCCAAAGCAGGCTCCAGGCTCTGAGCTGTCAGTACAGAGCCCAACGTGGGGCTCAAACCCACAAATGGTGAGATCATGACGTGAGCCAAAGTCAAACAACTTAACCAACTGAGCCACCCAGGCAACCCCTCATTTCATTTTTTGAATGCTTTATCTATGCTATGTTATTCCTTACCTCTGTACTAAAGGTTTCTTTCAGGTCTTTCATTATTTTCTCAAGTCCAGTGAATAACTTTATGATCATCATTTTAATTTCCCTATTACATATTTTACATATATCTGTCTCACCTTGATCTTTGGCTATGGCCTTGTCCTGTTCTTTCATTTGGGACAAATTCTTGTCTTCTCATTTTGTTTAAGTCTCTGTGCTTGCTTCTGTATGTTAGAAAAGTCAGCTATGTCTCCTACTCTTGAGGGTAATGCCCTTATGAGAAGAAATTCCAGATCGGGAGATGCGGTGTTGGCAGGGGTTTGGTCCAGTCTTCTGGGTAAGGTGCCCACTACACCTGGACTGAGGCAAGTGTGATGGGGAAAGGTGGTTTCCCCAGAGTGTGGGTGGGTGGGGCTTGGTGTAGGTAACTTACGGAGAGAGCATGGACACTGAGCTGATTCTTGCAGGTTGCCTTGTGTCCAGTCAATGGTGCAAGTGAGGGAAAGGATGCTGGCTAGTTTCTATGTTCCCAGAGGACTCTCCATGAATGCTGCCTCTCTGCAACACACTCCAAGAAGAGTGAGTAACCTCTCCACTGTGTGCCTCAGGCCCTCTTCAGATTGTTGTTTATACTCTTAATTTCTGGAGGCTGTTTGTTCTTTCTTCTGTCCAAGAGCAGCCTCAATGCCTCTGGGCTCTTCCTGAGCCAAGACTGTTGGCCTTTACAACTCCAGGTTTTAAGCCCCACTAGTTGCAAGAACTTATAAAATTCTACTCCTTTCACTTTCCAAGCCAATTACTATAGGGATTTATCTTCCCTGTGTATGCTCCCCTTGTGTGCTCCTTGTCTTCTCTGCATCTGCAGCCCACTCCATACTGCAGTAGCCTTGAGCCATTTCTCTCCCAAATAACAAACCATGTTTCCTCACTTCTTGTCTTATCCAAAGTGGCCTCTTCTCTATCTTTAGCTGTGGAGTTTGTTCTGCCAGTCTTCAGGTCAATTTCTGGGGAATTTATGATGATTTGGTAGTTATCTAGTTGTATTCATGAGATGAGATGAGCCTAGGGTCCTCCTACTCCACTGCCATCTTCCTGGACCAATGAATTATTTCCTTTCAGGTTCTGTTTGGTGTTTTTTTTTTCTTTTTGGTCTGCTTGTGCCTCCAGGAAAAATGAGAACACTTCTTTCTTGTTGAGTTTGGGATTCTTTCTGAGGCCTAAATCTTCTTCACTTGCAAATCTTTCCCAACCACAGTTAGAGGGGAGAAAAGTGAAATATAATTAACTTTTCAATTGAATCATTAAAGGAAAGAGATGTTCTAATTATTGATTATTACTCTATGCATTGTTTGAAAAAGCTGTTGATTTGTTTACTTTAGGGAACAGAAGATTTTAAATGAGCACTGTGGGCACTTGAAATTAAAATATTTATTTAGAAATACTACCAAAGCTGTGCAAGATTACATTGCAAGGTATATCGGGCTGAACATGTGATCACAATTCTACCTCAAAGTCCAAATCAGAGATCCAAAACAGTGTTGATCATTCATTATTTAATTCATGTATACACTTGTTAACTATTTATTGAATACTTACTATGTGTCTAGTGTGGACCTCCAGGCTGAGGAATAAGGTGAATCATAGTCCTTGACCTTGAGAAGACTTATGGTCTAGTGAAAGCAATAGAACAGTACAGGGATTACGGCCTTGCATTTGCTTGTCTCAGAATGTCTAAATAACAAACTCTGATGCTTACAGATTGAACAGAGAGGAACAAAACACAGTTTTTGAAGAAGTGATTGCTAGATTTTGAAGAAGATGTTTTATCCAGTGTTCCCACCACTGAGAATACCCTTTTATATAGTGTCCAGCATGGAAAGACAGATATTTGTTTTAGGCATATTGCATACAATTGTGTAAGCCATGGACTGAACACCTCTTACTGGTGCTTGAATGGACTCAGATGTGAATCTTTCCCACAGAGCTGAACATAGTTCTTGGACCTGTACTTTACTCAAGGGAAAGACAGAGGACAACTTTCTTGATGTGACAGGTGAAGAATAACACCTGAATTTCAGTCCAGGAACAAAGCCACTCTGTTCATCCTTAGTACCTGCTCACAGCATCCAGAGAATTCTGGCATAATAAATTTTGCACAGGTCCTGAGACCTGTGCTGAGACCCCAGATATGTTCAGGCAGAAATAACCTTACATAGGATACTGGTCTTCAGTCTTGACACCCTAATTTTTCTTTCCCTGCTGTCCTGTATAAATTCCTTCTATCTGTCTGGGTAACAATGTCAGCCTTCCTATACCTACTTTCTTCTCCAAAGAAAGTATGAATTTCCATATCTACAAAATTGTCCACAGGATAGTGCTCAGGAGACTGGCTTTAAGGTAGAACAAACTTTGATACAAATCCCAGGTTTGATATTTATAAGCTCTGTGACCTCAGGATAGTCACTTAAATTATCTGGCCATCAGTTTCCTTACTCAATAAGATAATTATATCTCCTTTATAGGGTTATCATAGGGATTATCATAGAGATTAAATGGAATGATACAAGTTAAATTCTTAGTGTGATGCTGATAATGCTGGTGATGTGGGGAAGTTACCAGGTGGTTGGAGTAGTGATGTGGGGAAGTCACACAGGTCGGTCTGGAGTAGCTTGTACTCTAGACCAAACCTTACTCCTATTTCAAGTCTCAGCTCAGGCACTGTCAAAATTGTTATAATTCTTATCACATTCTTATAATAGTTTTATAAGAGCATTATTATACTAGTTTTACCCTAACAATTATTAAAATCCACATGATGTCATGGCAAAAGCACATCTTACTTAGAAAGTCTTTGGCTGCAATAAAGAGAAACCTGATCAGAATAGCTTAAATAGAAAAAGAGATTTTATTGGAAGGATGCAGGAGTTTTTCTTAGGCCTGTAAAAGTTATAATAAGCCTTCAACCTTTCCTTTTTTCTTTTTCTGTTTTCTCTTTACCTTATAACATACATATACACATATAACACCCTATAATGTGGCTCCTTCTTTTTATTCAAATCAACTGCCTCCTCTTCCTCCTTAGAGAGGCCAAACCTTAACACCACATTCTACACTGGTAGCTTTCCCGTTCCATTCCTGTTTATCACGTTATTGTACTTTATCTCTTTGTGAGTACTCCACTACCTGACATAACAATTTAAATAAATTTATAATGCTGTTTCTTTGCTACACCTACTCCCCTCCACAAAACAAGTTGCTTACAGGCAGAACTCCATCTTCCTTATTTAGTACTGACTCCCAGAACCTGGCAGAATGCCTAGCCCAAATATCATATGTGGAATGAAATTTGTTCTGTAGTATTGCACAAATAGATGCTCTATAATGTATTTATTATTATGTTGAAAGTTTTTAGGTGGTTTCCCATTTTTCATCTTACAAATTGTCCAAGCATTGACTTTCTCAGCCAGCCATCTTGAGGATAGTACTGAGAATTTAAACCATTAGATAGGGCTAGATGTCTTTCATAATGTCTATTCCTTCAAATACTGCACTCCTTCTGATATGCCTTCCAAACTTAGTTGGAAACTGCGATTTTGAACCTGGGAAGCTGGGTGAGAGAGAAAAGTTTCTCAATATGTTTGGGGCCTGAGAACTTGGGAGAGATCTCCTAATCGATCTCTCTCTCTCTCTCTCTCTCTGACTGCCAGGGAACTGATAATGCTGTCTTTTCTGGGATGCGTGTTTCAAAGTTAGCCTCTTCTCTCTTGAAACTTTGCATGCTCCAGGTCCTACATGGGCTGACATCTATCTGCAGAATAACAGTAGAACAGAGAGGAGCTTAGTACAAATATAACAACAGTTAAGCTGGTTGAATTAACCAGGGAAAATAGCTTGCAATTTAATTAGATTCTCCCAGTCTCCTAAGAATGTATGGTTTTGTTTTGAGACACATGTAAATACTTAATAGAGAAATATTTTTTTGAAAAGGTCATTTTGGGTTCTACTATTTCTGAGGGGCTTAGAATGAAATACTTCAATGGGTACAATTTAAGGAGAGTTTTTAAATATTCACAAGTAAGAATGTTTCAAAGGAAAATTCATAGTTCCGTGGTGGAATTGTTGCTGGCCTGAAAACAATTATGATTGGTGCCAATGATTAGATTTTTGTATTTATTTGTTGAGTAGATATTGACTGATTCCTTATTATTTGGCCAGAAGTGTTAGCTCTTTGGCAATCATCATGTTCCACACCAAGTTATTGTGGATAATAATGATGATCTTAGCCCAGTGCCTTCTGGAATATATGCTTGTCTCCTTTTTAAATGTTTGTTTATTTATTTTTAGAGCATGAATGGAGGAGGGGCAGAGAGGGAGAGAGACAGGGAGAAGGAGAATCTCAAGTAGGTTCCACATTGTTATCACAGAGCCTGATGAGGACCTTGATCTCATGAACTGTGAGATCATGATATGAGCCGAAATCAAGAATCAGATGCTTAACTGATTGAGCCACCAAGGTGCCCTGCTTATCTTTTTTTAATACCTGGAAGATCATGCCACTCCTTCCTGATAGACTTGTATGATCCCTGTGGCATTTTGAATACAAGGAAAGCCTTGAAAATCTGGGTTTCCCCCGGTCTTATAAACCTTTGCTTTCCTCTCTGCCATGTGACCAGCTGCACAGGTCTTTTTGTTGTGTCTTGGATACACCAAGTCTCTTTATGCCCCCTAAGACCTTGGCTCTTGTCCTTCTGCTAGAACTCTTACCCTAGAACTTCATGTATTTGACCATTTCTCTTCCTTCAGTCTCAGTTTAAAAGTCTTTCTTGAAAGTATGCATTAAGGTGGTCACTCTCTGCCTCTTGCCCATCTAATTCACTGTTGTATTACCAATATCTAGAACAATGTTTGAAAATAATAGGTGATCAGTAAATATTTGGTGAATAAATAAATGACTTCTGACTCCAAGAGATTTTCTAATTCATGTGGTTGTAGAACTTCAGGCTTTGTTGCTATTTCAACCCTTTCTTAATGTCTGATATCCCTCCTGTCCAAAGACAAGACCTATTTAAGTTAAATCCTTGATAATTAGTGTCTTCTGTTCCTGTTATGATGTCTATATGGATTCCTGAGTTTTTGATGTTGTGCTTTTCCTTGGGATTAAGTCACTATTTAGGCTACAACTTTCAAACAGTCTGAGGTCCTGCCTTGCTCCCTTCATTCTGGCCCTGTGCCTTAGTTCTTCCTACTCTGGGGCTCTGGCTCACTCTCTGGGCAGAAATAATCCCTAGTTATGGGATATCCACCCAACTGCCTGGATAGAGTTTGTTCCTGTGTGATCTCCTCTGGCTGTCTCCCTCCAGCTTCAGCCTCATTCCCTATATAGATATTCCCTAACTTCCCCAGACCAGACTTATGTTTTTTCTGGGCTTTTCTGTCTTCCAACAAAGTCATAATTCTTCCAGGAATCATAGGTTTGCTTTTGGTGATGATTCAAAAGGCAATTAGAAATCATTTCCTCTTCATCAGGTCAATAAAACCCCCAGTTAACATGGAGGAAAACCAATATCTCATTTTCCATGTGATATCTTCTGACTAGTAGAGGACTAATTGCAGGGTCCTGGTTTTCAACCCTGGTGCCCAACATTTTCCTAAATTTAAAAGATCATTTTAAAAATTCAAAAAATGTGAGTTTTATTTACTTGGCCTTGATTCATGAGAGCAAGGAGCACATTTTGTTTCTTCATCAGCTTATATTCATTCTCATGGCCCAGAACTGGAGTTCCTAGCTGGATAGTGGGTAATCGATAAGTATTTGTTAATAAGAAAATTTAAAAATAAATACTCTCCCTAGCCAGTGAAGACCCAGTGAATTAGAGTGGGTTTGTTTGCAAATAAAACAAAAAATAAGTTGGCAACTTCTCAACTTCTGTCATTCTTCTCTTTCTTACCAGGCTATCAGACTTTCTACCTACTTTTCTTGATTTTCATGGTTTAATAAGTAAAATTATGCAGTAGGTACCCCATGAACCATAGAATGACCATTGATGCATTCATCCCAAGAAAATGGGGTAATTGATAAAAATAAGTGGGAGAACATAGGGAGACCTGTTAGCAAATATCCCAGGGTGAGATGCTTTATTTTGGATATCTTCCTAAACTCAGTGTTCTGTGTATCCACAAATGCTCAGCATAACATTTCCAGTGTCTTCCTGGGTAAGGCAGGAGAAGATGGCGTTAACTACTTGGTAATGAGGCAGGGTCTCAGCCAAGAGACTTGAGATGGCTGTTGAGTGAGAGGTCAGTTGCAGAAGTCATTCCTGCTTCTTCACTTTTGATTCTTGACCTTCTTCCTAGACAACACATATTTAGAAGAGACTTGCTTATTTTTCCCAACGCAAGATGAGGATGTTTCTGTACTGCCCACCCTGGGGTCTTGCAAGTTTGCTAAAAACCATTAAAATCAGAGGAGGAGAAATATGCACACACAAGAGCCTTCCCAACTCACATATGTACACACACAGAGGGGGAAAGTAAAACCGAGGGGTGTGGATGACTCTGTTGTGGACTGAATATCCTTTGACTTTTCTTCTTGGTTGAATTTGAAAATTTGAGAAAATTGGCACTTAGAGACTCAAGTATCTTTAAAAGCTTCAAGTTTATTTAATTTTTTCCTTTTTAAGTTCTAATTTGGAAGACAAGACTTCTTGCAGAGTGGAAAAACTTGATTTATATGAATGACACAAAGTAAACAGAATTTAAGTCTAGATATTAAGAAAACAGGAGTTTCTCTGGGGCCAAGAAAACTGCAGAGTGCCAATTGTGCCAGGGTGACCCTCTGAGGTAGTGGTAATTTGCTAATTATTCCCAAGGACTTGGGAGGTAGTCATCAACGTCTGTGCATGGTGCAGAGAAAACATTGGTTTCCCCTTTCAGAACCTCAGTCATGACTCCCTTTTTAGTTAGAGACATAGGTTTAAGGAAATGCAAAGATGACAGAAAGAAAAGTGTCATTTTGCCACTTGCGTTCAGAAACCACAGGCTTCCCTCTGCCCTACTAATGACATTTACCCACACAAAAAATTCAGTGAATCAGGACGCCACCTTCATATTAACAATGCTTTCTGATGCTGAGAAGATGCTGACAATCACAAGTCTCTCTTTGTGAGCACGGAAGCTACTTCATCTTAAGAAATGCTCAGAGTGAGGAAAATGCTTTTAAAAAGCATGAATAAAATCATCACAATTGTGTCTGAATATTTTCCATTGTTTCCAATGAAGGTCAAGAAATGGCCAATGAGTCAGGGCCTGGAACATCAGGGTGAGACAGGACATTTTCTCTTTTTCCATGTTGACCTGTTTGAGACAATGTTCACTGCCTGGCAAATCTGCTGTCCAACAGAAGCATAACTGTTAAGTCAGGCAACAGAGATTGAATCATGGCTTTGGTAATCATTAGCTTTGAGAATTTGAACGTTTCTTCTCTTTCATCTATATAATAAAATATTCTTTTCTACTTAAAAGACTATTGACAATACAGAAGAAATAGCTTTCTAAAGAAAATAGACACACTAACTGTAGTTCTGATAAAAAGCAGGGAAGGTGGAGCAAATGATAAGGACATGGAGAGATGTCACAGAATTCAAAGAGAAGATATTAAATGCATCCAGGCCTCAAGGAGAATTTGTTTTCTAACTCGTGAACCTTCTTCTTTACTCATTGGCTTCTTATCGTCTGCTAAACACAGACTTCTTATGTAAATACCCATAAGTCCCATAAGTTAAATGACCTTTCTTCCCAGTACCAAATTCCTAAGAGACGAGTATGACTGGGTTAATTCATCTGTTTTTAATAAAGACATCTACACAATAGATTACTAGCCATAAATGGACTGTATTTGGATTATGTTTCTATCCTTGAATTAGGAAAATATGGCTGGAGTGGGAAAAGGGCTGTCACATGGAAACAGTACTTTCTACAGCACCATTGCTCAGAAGAGCTGTAAGTAGGCAGATTACAAGGATCAAGCATAGAATAGGTGCTCTGTAAGTAGCAGGTAAATATTATTAATATTTATCAGGAATCATAACAATGCCAGCTTTATAGAAATTAATATAATTTTTCTACATTTTTATGTATATCCCATTAATTAAGGTACAGTTTAATATTATTTTCAGGTATATAATATAGTGCCTCAAACTTCCATACAACACCAGATCATTCAGAATGAGAAGACATTTATTCTCCTGAATGCCAGAACTATTAACTGCTGGCAGTTAAAAACAGTTCCTTGCTCCAAACCACTCTTGCTTCATCCAAGTTTACATCTCCTCCCATTGGGGCAAGGGGAGTCCATGTATATTTAGTGGTTGATGGTGGGCTTATAAAGACCTACTCATAATTTGTTACATCTCTGAAAGGTCATCGCCAGGGACTAGCTGAGACTTTTTTGTGATTGCACATATTTTGACTTCTCCCTTTACTTAATATTATTCCCTTCACTCACAAGTCTTGTTACTGAGAACACTTCCTATAAACCACCTGCACATAAATCCTCATTTTCTGTCTGTTCTCCAGGAAACCCAACCTACTAAGTTAGGTGCCAATAGTGGTCTACAAAGATACATACTAAAATATCATATCAGATCCAGACTTCCCACTGGCTGGCTGGCAACTGGGATTCCATCTAAAGTGGCAGCTAGCATATGGCTAGCCCTTGGTGTATTATAGCAATGCCATTATTAAATATTTTACCAGTGGTGAACTGACTTGGGATATTGATTAATAAATAATAGGGCAATAACAGGAATTTTCGAAGTGCCTGGAGAAAGGAAATACTATAGGTGAGAACTGAGGAGTTGGAAAGTGTTCCCTGGGTCCCACTGGTTTTGAGATAGTCATATTTCTGAGAATGGATACCCTTGTTGGATTCAGCTTTGCCACCTATGATTCTAAATTCAGGGGGCTGTCTGGTTTAAGCCTGGGCAGGGATTCCTGCTTCTAGGAAATCCACTGAAGGAAAAAAAATCGTGAAGTCATTGCCATGGTGACAGAAGGACCCTTAAAATTAAGAGATAAATTTTGCATGGGTATATTCTTAGCAATTCACCGTCACATCCATCACTTTTGAACTCAGCTCTGGAAAGAGGGTTTTCAAATTTAAGTAAACTCAAGACATTGCACAGTGTCATGGACTTGTGGACATCAGCTGTCTTGACTCTGGATAGTATAATCTTTTTGGATCCATAGAGTACACTATGCTTTTGTAGAGCATCACAAAGAGAAGCCTGAGCTCTGGAGTCAGATATCTGGTTTTTGAAGCTCATTTTTTATCTTATTTGCTAGACAATTTACTTAACCTCTCCTCATATACGTTGCATTAATCAAATTGGGGTAACAAAATCTCTCTTGGGGCTTGTGAATATTAAAGAAATGAACACCAATCATTACTAGTAGTAGTATGGTTACCCATGCAATCTGTCCCAGCTCTAGTCACATAGAATTTCCTTTCATTCTTCAAGTGTTCCAACACCTTCAGACAGACATACTACATTCTCTTACTCCATAATTCTTCCACCATTGTTCCCGTGATAGACTCCTTCCTAGTTACAAACCTGATTATATATTATCTCTCTCTGGAAAACCTTTGTCAACCTCATCAAACAAGGATAGTGACTCTTCCTACTTGAGAGAGCCTGCCTTCCACCATGCTACTTTTCTTTAGCCACTATTATAGCACTTACCCTACTGAAATGTTGTCAATCTCTTTTGTCCCTGAGCCCCTCTCTGTCCCATTGAACTTAAAGGCTTGGACGATATCGTATCCATCTTTATATTACAAATTTGGAAGCTAAGCAGAGCTTGGTGTGTACTCAGATCATAGTGTTATGATCAATGAATCAATATCAACTTGTTATAGATATTTGAATCCTTTCAAAGTCAAGTTATTAAATAAAATGCTTCATTATTTTTGTACTTGTGTTCTATTAGTGACTCTCTGAGCCTAAAATGATTTCGAGTTCACTTTGCTTTACACCAATGAGTTTGAGTTCTGATTTTAAAAAGTAATGATGAAACTCTGAGGTTCACTTATGGTTCTCTCATTTCCCCCTGCCTGACCCAGTGCCAGAATTTCATGGCTGGTCTCCTGCCTCTAGTCTTTTTCTATTTCATTATCCATACTCTTCAAAGGATTATTTTTCTTAGGTGTTGATTGTGTATTCTTTAGTCCAAAAGACTTCAAGTCTCCTTGGTGCTCATAGAATAAAACCTAACCTCATTACTGGCTCACCCAATCCACTTTCCAGACTTCTTACGCCTCTATGGATCCCATAGTACTCCACTCTATTCACAAACACAATATATCTCAGCAAGGACTTTGTCATATACTTCATTTTGGCAGAGCATGGTTAAAAGTACTCCAGACACAGTACTCTTAAATGACCTGTGTAGAGGTTGATATGATAAATCTTTAGAAATCTGGAGCATCTGGATGGTAAGAAAGTTCTCACTGTGTCATTTAAGGCACAGAGGGCTCAGATCAGCTCAGAGAAAAACAAGAAAAGCATGCACGGGATATACTTATTAGTTCATTCACTCATTAAACAGTTATTTTTTGACCATCTATAATGCGCCATGAACTAGGAACACAGGGTTGAGTAAATGAGGTTTATGCTCTCATGAAACCTGTCTTCTACCAGACAATGGTAGAAGGTGAAATCAGACAGGCAGGGGCCTATCCCTTTCCCTGAGAGTGACAGGAAAACAATGAGAGTTGTGAATAAGCAGTGATGCTATATGATCTATTCTGTAAAAGACCACTCTCTCTGCTGAATGGAAGATAGTTTGCAGGAGTACAAGCATGGAAACAGGAAGCCAACATTGTAAGTTGTTCAAGTGAGAAATTATAGTGTTTAGATCAGGGAGACAATAAAGAAAGGAGAAAGCGACAAGTTCAAGGTATAATTTGGGCGATGTAGTAAAATGTTGTTCTAATGATTTCAATGTGGGGAATTAGGAAAGAAAAAATCTAGAATGACTTCTAAAGTTTTGACTTGAGAAAATGGTGGAACATCACAAGTTCCATTTCATATATAAAAGTTTCCTATGAAACACTAAGGTGGAGATATTGAACAGATAAGATGGCTAGATATACCAGTCAGGATTCTAGCATAGAGACCCAGGCTGAAGACATGAATTAGAATTCCATCAGTCTGTACAAATATTTTTTCCCCAGCGCTTCACACATTTATTTTATTTACTTCTCAGAGATATTTTGCAGAATAAGGTATTTCAATTGCATGGGTCAGAAATATCTCAAGGTCACAAAACTGATAAATGGTAGACCTGGAATTTTTCTTGAATTTATTGCATTCAGAAATTATGTACATGTTTTAAGTTAAATACTATTCAATTAAAGTTATCTGACATGCTGGTAAAGTGTCCTGGGATTTTGATTGCTACTGGTACACCACCTCCCTAACTCTCCCAATGAGGACTCATATCTTTTTTTTTTTCTCAGTAAATTTTTTTTTCTTTTCATTTTAGAAAACTTTAGCTGTTTTAAAAATATAATGTATTGTTAAATTGGCTTACATACAACACCCACGGCTATCCCAACAAGTGCCCTTCTCAATGCCAATCACCCATTTTCCCTCTCCCCCAACCCCCATCCACCCTCAGTTTGTTCTCTGTATTTAATAGTCTCTTGTGGTTTCCCTCCCTCACTCCATGTTTGTAACTATTTTATTCCCTTTCCCTTCCCCCATGGTCTTCTGTTAAGTTTTTCAAGATCCACATACGAGTGAAAACATATGATATACGTCCTTCTCTGACTGATATATTTCACTCAACATAACTTACAGTTCCAACCATGCTGCTGCAAATGGCATGATTTCATTCTTTCTCATTGCCAAGTAGTATTCCATTGTATATATAAGCCACATCTTCTTTATTTATTCATCAGTTGATAGATGTTTAGGCTCTTTCCATAATTTGGCTATTGTTGAAAGCACTCCTACAAACATTGTTGTACATATGCCCCTATGAATCAGCACTCCTGTATCCCTCGGGTAAATCCCTAGTAGTATTATTGCTGGGTCACAGGGTAGTTCTATTTTTAATTTTTTGAGGAACCTCCACACAGTTTTCCAGAGTGGCTGCATCAGTTTGCATTCCCAACAACAGTGAAAGAGGTTTCCCATTTCTCCACATCCTTGCCAGCATCTACAGTTTTGTGGGTTGTTCACTTTAACCACTCTGACCAGTGTGACATGGTATCTCAGTGTGGCTTTGATTTATATTTCCCTGATGATGAGTGATGTTGAGCATCTTTTCATGTGTCTGTTGGCCATCTGGATGTCTTCTTTAGAAAAGTGTCTAAAAATGTCTTTTGCCCATTTCTTCACTGGATTGTTTTTCAGGTGTGGAGTTTGGTGAGTTTTTTATAGATTTTGGATACAAGCCCTTTCTCTGATATGTTATTTGCAAATATCTTTTCCCATTCTGTCAGTTGCCTTTTAGTTTTGTTGATTGTTTCCTTTTCAGTGCAGAAGCTTTTTATCTTCATGAGGTCCCAATAGTTCATTTTTGCTTTTAATGCGCTTGCCTTTGGAGATGTGTCAAGCAAGAAATTGCTACAGCTGAAGTCAAAGTGGTTTTTGGCCTGGTATCTCCTCTAGGGCTTTGATGGTTCCTGTCTCAGATTTAGGTCTTTCATCCATTTTGAGTTTATTTTGTGTGTGGTGTAAGAAAGTGGTCTAGTTTCATTCTTTTGCATGTTGCTGTCCAGTTCTCCCAGCAAAATTTGTTAAAGAGACTGTCTTTTTGACATTGGATACTCTTTGTAAAAGATTACTTGGCCATACATTTGTGGGTCCAATTCTGGGTTCTCTATTCTATTCCATTGGTCTATGTGTCTGTTTTTGTGCCAATAACATGCTGTCTTGATGATTACAGCTTTGTAGTAGAGGCTAAAGTCTGGGATTGTGATGCTTCCCGCTTTGGTCTTCTTCAATATTACTTTGGCTATTCAGAGTCTTTTGTGGTTCTATACAAATTTTAGGATGGTTCTAACTTTGAGAAGAAGGCCGCTGCGATTTTGATTGGTATTACATTGAATGTATACATTATTCTGAGTAGTATTGACATTTGAACAATATTCTTCCAATCCATGAGCATGGAATGTTTTTCCATTTATGTGTGTCTTCTTCAATTTCCTTCATAAGCTTTGTATAGTTTTCAGCATACAGATCTTTTACATCTTTGGTTAGGTTTATTAGGTATTTTATGGTTCTGGGTGCAATTGTAAATGGGATCAGTTTATTTCTCTTTCTGTTCCTTCATTATTGGTGTATAAAAATGTAACCAATATCTGTAAATTAATTTGTACCCTGCAACTTTGCTGAATTTATATATCAGTTTTGGCAGTCTTTTGGTGGAGTGTTTCAAGTTTTCCATGTTGAGTATCATGTCCGTTGTGAAAAGTGAAAGTTTGACTTCTTCTTTGCCAATTTTGATGCTTTTATTTCACTTTGTTGTCTGATTGCTGATGGTAGGACTTCTGGCACTATGTTAAGCAACAGTGGTGAGAGTGGACATCCCTGTCGTGTTCCTTATCTCAGGGGGAAATCTCAGTTTTTCCCCATTGAAGATGATATTAATTGTGGGCTTTTCATTTATGGCTTTTATGGTGTTTATGTTTCTTCTATCCTGACTTTCATGAGGGTTATTATTAAGAAAGAAAGCTGTATTTTGTCAAATGCTTTTTCTGCATCTATTGACAGGATCACATGGTTCTTATCCTTTCTTTTATTAATGTGGCGTATCACATTGGTTTATTTGCAAATATTGACCAGCCTGCAGTCCAGGAATGAATCTCACTTGATCATGGTGGATGATTCTTTGTATGTGCTGTTAAATTCCATTTGCTAGTATCTTGTTGAGAATTTTTGCATCCACATTCATCAGGGATATTGGCCTGTAGTTCTCCTTTTTTGTGGGGTCTCTGTCTGGTTTGGGAATCAAAGTAATGTTGGATTCATAGAATGAGTCCACAAGTTTTCCTTCCCTTTCTATTTTTTGGAACAGCTTGAGAAGGATAGGTATTATCTCTGCTTTAAATGTGTGGTAGAATTCCCCAGGGAGCCATCTGGTCCAGGACTCTCATTTGTTGGGAGATTTTTGATGACTGATTCAATTTCTTCACTAGTTATGGGTTTGTTCAAATTTTCTATTTCTTCCCATTTGAGTTTCAGGGATGTGTGAGTGTTTGGGAATTTGTCCATTTCTTCCAGGTTGTCCAGTTTGTCGGCATATAATTTCTCATACTATTCTTTGATAATTGCTTGTGTTTCTGAGGTATTGCTTGTGATAAATCCATTTTCATTTATGATTATATCTATTTAGGTCCTCTCTCTTTTCTTTCTGAGAAGTCTGGCTAGCGGTTTATCAATTTTGTTTATTTTTTCAAAAAACCAACTTTTCATTTCATTCATCCGTTCTACTGTGTTTTTTTTTTTAAATTTTATATTGCTTATTTCTGCTCTGATCTTTATCACTCATCTTCTGCTGTCGTTGGGGTTTCTTTGTTGTTCGGCTTCTAGTTCCTTTAGATGTGCTGTTAGATTTTGTATTTGGGATTTTTCTTATTTCTTGAGAAAGGCCTGAATTACAATGCATTTTCTTCTTAGGGCTGCTTTTGCTGCATCTCAAAGGGTTTTGGACTGTGGTGTTTTCATTTTCATTTTTTTCCATATATTTTTAAATTTCATTAATTGCTTGGTTGACCCATTCATTCTTCAGTAGTATGTTCTTTAACCTCCATGCATTTTGAGGTTTTCCGAACTCCCCTGTCATTGAGTTCAAGTTTCATAGCCTTGTGATCTGAAAGTGTATGCACACTCAATTCTTTTATATTGATCTCAATTCTTTTATATTTATTGAGGGCTATTTTGTGACCCAGCATGTGATCTGGAGAATGTTCGTGTGCACTCAAGAAGAATGTGTATTCTGCTGCTTTAGGATGAAAAGTTCTAAATATATCTGTCAAGTTCATCTGGTCCAGAGTATCATTCAGGGCTATTGTTTCTTTATTGATATTCTGTCTAGGTGATCTGTCCATTGTTGTAAGTGGAATATTAAAGTCCCCTGCAATTACTACATTCTTGTCAATAAGATTGCTTATGTTTGTGATTGTTTTATATATTTGGGTGGTTTTGAATTTGGTGCATAGACATTTATAATTGTTAGCTCTTCCTGATGGATAGACCATGTAATTATTATATAATGCCTTCCCTATCTTGTTACAGCCTTTAGTTTAAAAATTAGTTTGTCTGATATAAGTATGGCTATTCCATCTATCTTTTGACTTCCAGTAGCATGATAGATGGTTCTCCAACCCTCCACTTTCAATATGAAGGTGTCCTCAGGGCTAAAATGGGTCTCTTGTAGACAGCAATAGATGGGTCTTCTTTTTTATCCATTCTGACACCCTATGACTTTTGATTGGAGCATTTAATTCATTTACATTCAGTGTTATTGAAAGATATGGGTTTAGAGTCATTGTGTTATCTATAGGTTTCATATCTGTAATGGTGTCTCTGGTCCTTTGTGGTCTCTTCAACATTCCACTCACAGAGTCCCCCTTACGGTCTCTTGTAGGGCTGGTTTAGTGGTGATGAATTCTTTCAGTTTTTGTTTGGAAAAATATTTATCTCTCCTTCTATTCTGAATGGCAGTCTTGCTAAATAAAGGATTTTTAGCTGCATATTTTTCCTATTCATCATATTGAAAATTTCCTGCCACTTCCTTCTGGTCTGCCAAGTTTCAGTAGATAGGCCTGCTACTACCTTATGTGTCTACCCTTGTAGGTTAAGGCTTGTTGTCCCTAGCTGCTTTCAGAATTCTCTCTTTATCTTTGTAATTTGCCAGTTTCACTATGATATGTCATGCAGAAGATCAATTCAAGTTACATCTGAAGGGAGTTCTCTGTACCACCTGGATTTCAATGCCTGTTTCCTTCTCCAGATTGGGGAAGTTCTCAGCTATGATTTGTTCAAGTACACCTTCAGCCCCTTTCTCTCTCTTCTTCTTCTTGAACTCCTATGATACTGATATATTCTGTTTCATTGAATCACTTAGTTGTCTAATATTCCCCTTGTGATCCAGAACATCTTTGTCTCTCTTTTTCCCAGCTTCATCTTTTTCCATAATTTTATCTTCTATTTCAACTATTCTCCCCTCTGTCTCTTTAGTCCTCATTGTCACCACCTCTAGTCTATTTTGCACCCAATTTACAGCACTTTAAAATTCATCATGGCTATTTTTCAGTTCCTTGATCCCTGGAGCAATAGATTTTCTGCTGTCTTCTATGCTTTTTTCAAGCCCAATGATTAATCTTATAACTGTTACTCTAAATTCCTGTTCAGTTTTATTGATTACATCTGTTTTGTGCAATTATTTAGCTGTCATTTCTTCCTGGAATTTCTTTTGAGAATTCTTCCATTTCATCATCATGGCTAGTTTTCTATACCTTATGTGTTTTAAAAGCTTGTTATGTGCCTTGCTCCTGTTACCACTACTATATTAAAGAGGGGTCATACAGTGTCCAGGGTGTGGCCCTTAAGGAGGTGTTTTTTGGAGACTGTTACTTGTTCTGTGTTGTTTTGATTTGGGTTACTTTATCTCCCTACTCATAGTGATGTTTTTGACCCTCCACCATGTGTGCTTTGATTTGTTTGTTGAAGTAGTCCTGGAAACAAAATGAAACACACAGACCAAAAAAAAAAAAAAAAAAAAAACAAAAAAAAAAAAAACAAAGAGAAAACAAAAACACAAAAACATACAAGAAACAAACATACACAAAAAAACCCAAAAGCAAAAAACTAGAAACACCAGCTACAAGTAAACAATAGGGTGGAGGCGGTGCTGATAGAAGAGGCTTTATCCCACACAAAGAGAGAAATGACAGGACAGGGAAAATAAAAAGAAAAATTGACCAGGCGGAGAAACTATAAGCTTAATCCAGAGAGAGAGAAAGGAAAATAAAGAAGGAGTCAGGGAAAAAGAACATAAGATAAAGTTGTTCAGAGAAATTATAGGGCTTAATCCAGAGAGAGAGAAACAAAAATAAAGAGGGGGGCAGGGAAAAAGAAGAGAAAATAAAAATGATCAAAGAAAATATATGGCTTAATCCAGAGAGAGAGTATGGAAAATAAAGAAGGAGGTGGGGAAAAAGAAGAGAAGATAAAGTTGCCTGGACTGAGAAACTATATGGTTTAATCTAGAGAGAGAGAGAAAGGAAAATAAGAAAGGAGGTGTAGAACATGTATCAAGAGAATGTATTATGTCTGCTTAAACAGACCAACAACCAGAGTAACCGGACTGGAGGAGGAAAGAGATGAGAGAAAGAAAAAGAAGGAAAAATGTATCTGTATAATAACAATTGTCTGAGAATTAAACCAGGCAATACAACAGCGCTGATCTGGAGCAGGGGCTGAATGGTTTGTCAGGGTCAATCCCACTCCAGTAAATACACAGTTACCAGGCACAAAGGGCCATGGTTTGTAGTAGGCAGGTCCCACCTCCACTGTTCCCTGAAGTGTGTTGTTCCCTGAAGTGCCCCCCCCACCATGGCCCATCAGGTTGTCCTGGTGGGTCCCTGGAAACAACTCTGACTCTTTTACTCCCAGACTCTTGGTGTTCAAAGTCCTTTGGCATCAAGACGGCTTTGTTTGAGAGATGAGGTAACTTTCGATCCCCCTACTTCTCTGCCATATTTGCCCCTCCCTCCAACCCTTCCCTTCTGAGGAACTGTGGCTTTGACCTGCTCAGATCCTTTGGGGGAGGGTCTTGCTGAGCAATGGCTGGGTGCTGACCCGTCCCCAGGAACGTTTGCAAGACTGAGCTGCTGCTAATGCCTAGAGACAGTGGCTGGGTGCCAGCCCGCCCTAGAAAAAGTTCACATGATCATGTAGCAGAATTTCAGGGTTTATGGCAAATCACAACACAGCTAGCACCAGGTCTCCCCCTTAACATCCTTGTTCCAATACCAGTGAATGTGGTTGTTCTCTGGGGTCCACTGGGACCTTTGCCTGTGGGGTGGCTGTACAGTCTCTACCAAATGTCCTTCCCACAGGGGAACTTCCACTCTCTGTGTGGCCCATGGACCCCTTGGACCTTGCTCTCCACTCTTGGGATTTGCCCTTCCCACCTGAGTACCGCTAGGTATCGAGCTGCAGAACCTCAGACTCTGTGCTCCCTTTGTTTATAGAGTCTTGATGGAATTTAAACTCTCCTTTCTCCTTTCTCCCTTGATTTTTTCAGTCCCTATGACTGTTTATTTTCCACTTTCTCTCCAGCTGCTTATGGGGCGGTGCTTTTCCCATACTCTCCCCCCATATCCATCCTCTCTCTGCAAGAAAAAACAGCTTCCTGCCCTCCACAGCTTCTCTCTCCCCCAGGTCACCTCTCTGCACTGTGTACCTACTGAGTTCTGTGGTTCAGGTTGTGCAGATTGTTCTGTAAATCCTCAGATCAGTTTTCTACATGTGTAAGATGGTTTAGTGTTGATCTGGCTGCATTTCAGCAATGAAAGATGAAAAAAAATTTCCATGCTGTTCTGCCATCATGGCCCCTCCATATAGAAATATTTAAAATCATGAGACCAGATGGGATCACTCAGCAAGAAAGCATAGATCAAAGACAAAGGTATAAGGACCAAGTCTTGCATTCTCCCCACCTTTATAGGTTGAAATGAGAAACAGTGGGTGGCCAGTGATGTAGGAGGACAGTCAGGAAAAGATGGAATAAACTAAGCCCATGCTGAGTGCTTCATATTATTGCTTAACTTAATCCTTCTTATAAGAAACTTGTGAGGCAAATAATTTTATATCCACACTTTAAATGGAAAAAAAAATCGTAAAGTTTTTAGAGGTTCAATAACTTATATAAGGTCATACAGCTGAAAAAAATGTAAATTTAGGACTTGGAATAGGCATAGTTTTACTTTAAAACCCAAGATCTTAAGTACTGCTCAATACCTGAGACAATGAATATCTCAACACTAGATGTTTTTAAATCAGAAAACACTTTTCAGGGATGTAACTCAGCAGATCTGTGTATTGTATTAAGTTATGCAAATGAGATCCATATCTCAAAAGACCTATTTCTAACCTCCAATTCTAGTTTCTTGATTCCTAGGCCTATTTTTTGCTGATGGTTATTGCAGTGGGCTTCCCTGGGAGGCCATGGCCAAGTCCAACAGATGGTATTGCTGGCGTTTCACCCTTAAAGCTTTGGCTTGGAAATGTGGTTTTCCCTTCACACTCAAATTTTCATTTCTTTTTAAATCCTTTTTTAAAAACTCCCATGCAGGGGCACCTGGGTGGCTCAGTCAGTTGAGCGTCCAACTTCGGCTCAGGCCAGGATCTCACAGTCTGTGAGTTCAAGCCCCATGTCAGGCTCTATGCTGACAGATCAGAGCTTGGAGCCTGCTTTGGATTCTGTGTCCCTCTCTCTCTGCCCCTCTCCCGCTCATTTTCTGTCTCTCTCTGTCAAAAATAAACATTAAAAAAAAAAAAAACTCCCCTGCCAATGCCTCTTAATTTCTTTTTGTGTATTTTATGCATTACCCAACTCAGAAAAGAATTTTAGGATACAATCAATATCAAAATTGCAACACAAAATAAAATTACAATTTATTTTCCTGCATCTATGCTTATTTTTTTCCTAGAGATTAATCTCTGAGCTGCGTGTGGATCTCTAAACCCTGGAGATTTTTCCTGTCATCTGTAAACTGATCAGCCTTGGCCCATGGACCCCTTGGACCCTTGGCCTTGGCCTTGGCCCATGGACCCCCTGACATGACCAAGGATGTCAGCACTTGAAATTGGGTAAGTGTGGTAAAGTGACTCCCAGTTGATGTTCTTTCTGCTGGCTCCCAATACAACAGTCTGTGTCGGTGTTCTTAAGTGTCTACAAGTTCAGACACAATTACCACCACAGTTTTTCCGGCCACTTCTTTGCTGAGATCATCAGTGTTGACGTGGCCCTGAAGTGAGGCTGTGATACAATCCAGGTGGGTCTGATGTTAAGTCACTGCTCTTGTTGTATTACTAATTCTGTTACCTTGTGCGTGCTATGTAACATATCTGGTTTTAAATGTTCTAATCTATAAAATGGATGTTTTATATCAGGTTTCCTAAAAATAGATACTGAGATAGGGATTTACACTTTCCAAGAAGAAACTTATAAGAAAGTGAGGGAAGCAATAGAGGGAAGGGCATTCAAGGACGTGGTTTGAAGAGAAGTCTAGCTTAAGTTTGATTCACGTAGGAGCCATAGAATACAGACTGCAGAATCCATGTGCATAATGGGGCAGATCTTTTGTATTTCTGCCATAGCCAGTCACAGGCTATGGGAGTGAAAGGATGATATAATTCCCAAGGTGTTCCAGAGTTTCTGATTGGGAAGGTGTAGGGGAGGACCAGGAAGTTTGCATTTCTCATAAATTCCCAGGTGATGGTTTTCTGGGGAATCACACTTAAAGAATCACTGGACTAAGCAAATTAAAAGTATAAACAAAACTGCAAAGGGATTTATATAACCTTCAAGATGTGGCTCCAGTCCCATCTACAGGAAGCCAGTGCTAAGTAGCTCAGACCCTCACAGTCTCTTCTTTGTAGCCATTTTGTACCTGTAATAGCCTATCTCATGTATTTACATGCAGTGGTGGACTGGAACTAGCTGATACCAGTTCATGAAAGCCAGTTGTTAACTTTTCAGGAATTTTGCTAGCTGGTTGTCAAATGCAGCTATTATTAAAATGAAATTATATAAACTTACAAGTAAATTATTTAAAAATAGAGAAAATATATACTCTACACTCATTACTTTTTATGCTTTTGAGGTTATTTACTTACATTTATTTTGTTGTGTTCCAACTCATTCAGCGACATATTGACAGCTTGAAATTGGCAATGATGGGACTATTTATGCTATATTCTAAGAACCAATCATCAACATACCAGTGTGTTACTGCCTGAAGATTTCACAAATTTATACCTAGCTGGTCTGCAAGTTTCCTGAGGCCCTAAGTATTATTTTAAAAGCAGAAACAAGAGAAAAGTTCAGAGCACCAAGTTGGTGTTCAATTTGTGTTTGTAGATGGATGTAACAGAATAGGGTCATAGAAAGAATTCACTGATACACAAGATTTAACAAACTTATTGTAAATTATTTTAAGTATTTTATTTAATTGCAATCATTGGTGCAGCGCCTGGGTTGGCTCAGTTGGCTAAGCATCCAGCTCTGGATTTCACCTCAGGTAATGATCTCATGATTTATGAGACTGAGCCCCACATCAGGCTCTGCAATGAGTATGGAGCTTGCTTGGGATTCTCTCTCTCCTCTCTCTCTCCCCCTTCCCTGCTCTTGCTGTTTCTCTCTCTCTCTCTCTCTCTTAAAATAGATAAATAAACTTTAAAAAAAAGCTGCAAATCATTGGGGGAGCCAAGATTCAATGTATTAGTATGACCCTAGGCTTATCTCATTACTTGAACACTAGATAACTATCAAATCATTCTGAATACCCAAGAAATAGACCAGAGAATGGACAAAACAAACTTCACAACTAGAGGGAGAGAAGAGGCTACATCCAGGAAGGTAGAAAGTGCAGAGATGTGGTTTAGGGGAGAAATGTATCATGGATGCTACAGAGGGGAGGGAGTCCTGGTCACAGAGAAAGATGAGAGAGAGAGAGGAGTGCATAGGAATACACACAAAGAGAACCCTTCTCCAAAGCCAATGGTTAGGAAGATGAAAAGGGCTGATTTTGTGAGTTTTTGTAATCAGCATGTCTCAAATACTGGAGTTTTAAAGGTCAGCAGACTTGGCTGGTAAAACGCCCTGAAGATGTCCTACTCCTGGAGATAAGGAAAGCAAACAACCCTGGGGCAGATGGCACAATCTCAGGAGAACTTAAGGCACATGGGGAAAGATTGTTCACTCTTCTTGGAGCACATCTCTAAGAGATGGCACTCACAGAGACAGCTCTCCAAGGACAAAAGAGCTGGCAAACACCATTAACCTCCTACACCCCTCAGCATAGGCAGAGAGCCACCTGCTGAGGGCAGCTCACTCTGACATTGGCTGCCTGGTCTACTTGCTCCAAGTCCCATGCCCCAACACTCTGGCATGACTGCCCTTCCTGGTTAAACCTGCATGAGTTCCAGCATAGTGAGAACTTCCCCCAGAAGACCAGTGCAGGTCCTTGTCCACAACATATCCCCAAAATTTGGAGTTTTAAAAGTTAGTAGGCTTTGCTTAGATAGAGCCCAGAGTGCACTGCACTGCTCCTGGAGAGAAGGCATGCAAGAAACCTGGAGACAAACAGCATGAAAATGGAGATCTGAAAAATGCCTGGTACACACAGTGTGGGGAGCTTATTTGCTCTTCTGGAAGTACTTCTCTGACATCAGTAAGCATGGCGAGCAGGAGATGGTTGGTACCATTTCCTCTTCCATGCCTTAGCATAACCATCAGTAAACAGCACAGTGCCTACACTTACTGCCTAACCTTCTTACACAAAGTACTACACCCTTGCACTCTGCTGGTACTGCCCTCCTCAGGCAAGTGTGCCTCAGTCCCAATGCAGTGGGATCCTACCCCAGAACAGCAGAGTCCCCAACCTGCCCCATATCTTTCAACAAGTGAGTTCTGCAAGTCTTCAATTCTAGTAGAAGTAGCATTAGGCCTCATTTCACTAGCAGACCAGATCACCTTAGTTAAAGCTTGCCACACTCTGGTCAAGGTCCAAACACTGCTCACTGCAGGCAAAGACAACCTCTGCATATAACTGGGATAAAGGATAGATCAAAATGCATGTTTCACACACCAGAGACAATCCCTGAAGTACCAGGAGTAGGAAACATAACAGGCTTTTCTAACACAGAGAGAAGACAGAGACTTAGTCAAAATGCCAAGACAGAGAAATTCATCTCAAATGAAACAAGATAAGGTTATGGTCATAAATCTAATCAAAACAGATAAAAGTAATATGTGTGATGGAGAATTTAAAGCAACCATAATAAGGATACTCGCTGGGCTTTAGAGAAGAATGGTAGGCATCAGGGAGGCCTTTACCATAGATATAAAAGACTTACAAGACAATCAGTTAGAAATGAAAACAAACACAAAAAAAGGATTAGAAACAGACAGGATGTAATGAACACAGGGTAGCAAAACCAGAGAAACAAGTTAGCAATATAGAGGATAAAATAATAAAAAATAATAAAGCTGAAAAAAGAATTAATTACGAATCATGAGAATAAACTTGGAGAACTGAATGACTCCATCAAATGTAATTCAGGCCACAGGAATCGAAGAAGAAGAAGAAGAAAGAAGAAGAAAAGAAGAAGGAGGAGGAGGAGTAGGAAGAGGGAGAGAAGGAAGAGGAGAAGGAGGAGAACAAGAAGAACAAGAAGAAAGAAGAGAGAGAAAAATAGGCAGAAGTTTTATTTGAGGAAATCATGGCCGAAAATCTAATCTGGGGAAGGAAAAGACATCCAAATCCAGGAGATATAGAGAATTCCCATTAAAATCAACAAAAGCAGGCCAACACCAAGACAAATTATAATTAAATTTGCAAAATACACTGAAAAAGAAAAATAATCCCAAACTTAGCAAGACAAAAGAATTCCTTAACTTGCAAGTGAAGACCCATAAGGCTAGCTTCAAATCTTTCCACAAAACTTGGCAAATCAGAAGGGAGTGGCATGATCCATTCAAGGTGCTGAATGAGAAACATCTGCAGCCAAGAATATTTTACCCAGCAAAGATCATTCAGAATAGGAGAATAAACAGTTTCCCAGAGAAACAAAAACTAAAGAAGCTCATCACTACTAAAGTAGCTTTGAAATAAATATTAAAAGGTACTCTTTGAGTGGAAAAGAAAGACCAAAAGTGACAATGACAAGAAAGAAAAGGAGGAAATCTCCAGAGACAATGAAAAACCAAATTATAAAATGACAGTAAATACATTACTATCAATAATCACTCTGATTGTAAATCAGGCCTCAACAACAACAAAGAGATTGAGATCCTACCATGCATCTTTTCTGACCCCAATGAGATGAAACTTGAAGTTACCACAAGAAAAAATCTGGAAACAACACAAATACATGGAGGTTAAAGAATATCCTACTAATGAATTTGTCAGCCAGGAAATCAAAGAAGTAATAAAAAAAACATGGAAAATTAAAATGAAAAACACACTGTGCTTCTGTGTCTCCCTCTCTTTGCACTTTCCCCACTTGCACTCTGTCTCTCTCTCAAAAATAAATACACATTAAAATTTTTTTAATGAATAAAATGAAAACACAATGGTCTAAAACCTGTGGGATGAAGCTAAAGCAGTTATAAGAAGTAGTATATAGCAGTACAGTCCTACCTCAAGAAGCAAGAAAAATCCCAATAAACAACCTAATATTACACCTTAAAGAGCTATAAAAAGAACAACAAAAGTAGCCTAATGCCCGAAGAAGGGAAATAATAAAAATTAGATCAGAAATAAAAGAGGAAACAAAAATAATAGAACAGAGCAATAAAATGAGGAGTGGGTCTTTGAAAAAATTAATAAAATCAATAAACCCTTAGCCAGTCTTATCCAGAGGAATATAGAAGAGACCTAAATAAAATCACAAATGAGAGAGGAGAAATAACAATCCATACCACAGAAATACAAAAAATTATAAGAGAATATTATAAAAAAACTACATGTCAACAAATTGGATAACCTAGAAGAAATTGATAAACCCTAGAAACATATAAACTACCAAAACTGAAACAGGAAGAAATAGAAAGTTTGAACAGACAAGTAACAAGCAAAGAAAATGACAATATACAATTCCTAACAAACAAACAAACAAATCCATGATCAGAATGCTTCACAAGGGGAATTTAAATCAAACATTTAAAAAAGAGTTAACACCTATTTTTCTCAAAAAAAAAAGAAAAGGAAGGAAAACTTCAAAATTCATTCTATGAGGTCAGAATTTCCCTAATACCAAAATCAGACAAAGTCTCCACTGAAAAAGTGAACTACAGTCCAATATGCCCGAAGAACATGGATGCAAAAATTCTAAGTAAAATAATAGCAAATTGAATCCAACAGTACATTAAAAGAATCATTCACCATGATCAAGTGGAATTTAGTTTTAGGCTGCAAGGTGTTTCAATATTTTCAGATCAATCAATGTGATAAACCACATTAATAAAGGAAAGGAAAACAGCCATTTGAGCCTTTCAATAGATGCAGAAAAAGCAGTTGACAAAGTACAACATTCATTCATGACAAAAACCCTGAACAAAGTAGGGTTAGAGGAAACATATCTCAACATAATAAAGGCTATATATGAAAAAGCCTTTAGCTAATATCATCTTCAATAGGAAGAAACAGGACTTTTTCCCCTAAGATAAGGAATAAGACAAGGATATCCACTCTAACCACTATTATTTTTTTTATTACTGGAAGTCCTAGCCTCAGGAACCAGCCAACAAAAAGAAATAAAATGTATTAATATTGACAAGGAAGAAGTCAACTTTTAGTATATCAGATGACATCATACTCTGTATAGAAAACCCAAAGACTCAACCCAAAAAATTCATAGAACTGATACATGAATTCAGTAAAGTTGCAGGATACAAAATCAATGTACAGAAATCGTTTGCATTTATATACACCAATAATGAAGCAGCAAAAGGAGATTGTGGAATTGATACCATTTACCATTGCACCAAAAACCATAATATACGTTGGAATAAACCTCACCAAATAGGTTAAGGATCTGTACTCTGAAAACAATAAAACACTCATGAAAGAAATTGATGACACAAAGATATGGAAAGACATTCCATGCTCATGGATTGCAAGAACAAATATTGTTAAAATGTCTGTATTACCAAAAGCCATCTATACATTCAATGCAATCTCTATCAAAATATCACCAGCATTTTTCAGAGAGCTAGAACAAACAACCTTAAAACTTTTATGGAACCACAATAGACCCCGAATATCCAAAGCAATCTTGAGAAAGAAAAGCAAAGTTGTAGACATCACAATTTCAGAATGCAAGGTATATAACAAAACTGTAGTGATCAAGACAGTAAGGTCTTGGCACAAAAACAGATACATAGACCTGTAGAACAGAATAGAAAACCCAGAAATGAACCCACAGCTATATGGTCAATTAATCTTGGACCAAGAAAGAAAGAATATCCAGTGGCAGAAAAAGTTTCTTGAATAATTGTTGTTGGGAAAACTGTACAGCAACCTGCAAAAATGAAACTGGATCACTTTCTTACATCATACGCAAAAAGCAATTCACAATGGATGAAAGACCTACATATGAGACAGGAAACCATTAAAATCCTAAAGGAGAATACAGGCAGTAACCTTTCTGGTATTGGCCATACCAACTTCTTTCTAGATACATCTGAGGCAAGGGAAACAAAAGCAAAAATGTGATGAGCTCTGGGTGTTGTATGTAAGTGATGAATCACTGAATTCTATTCCTGAAAACAATATTGTATTGTATGTTAACTTCCTAAAATTTAAATTAAAAAGAAAATAACAAAAATGTAACATTAAAAAATAAATATTGGGACTTCTTCAAGATGAAAATGTCTGTACAGCAAAGGAAACAATCAGCAAAATGAAAAGGCAACCTACAGAATTGGAAAAGATATTTGCAAATGACATATCTGATAAGTTAGTATGAAAAATATATAAAGAACTTCCCAAGGTCAACACCTAAAAAACAAATAATCTGGTTTAAAAATGGGCAGAACACATGAATAGACATTTTTCCAAAGAAGACATACAGATAGCTAACATACACATGAAAAGATGCTCAGCATCACTGATCATCAGGGAAATACAAATCAAAGTAACAGTGAGAAATCACACCATACTTGTCAGAATGGCTGAAATCAACAATACAGAAAACAACAGGTGTTGGAAAAGATGCAGAGAAAGGAGAACCCTCATGAACTGTTGGTAGAAATGCAAACTGATGCAGCCACTATGAAAAACAGTATGGAAGTTCATCAAAACATTAAAAATAGACCTGTCCTATGATGCAGCAATTGCACTACTACATATTTACTCAAAGGATGCAAAAATACTAAATCAAAGGGTTACATGGACCCCATTGTGTAAAGCAGCATTATTAACAATAGCCACATTATGCAAAGAGCCCAAGCATTGATCGACTGATGAATAAAGAAGTGATATATATCTAAAATGGAATATTACTCAGCCATAAAGAATGAGATCTTGCCTTTTGCAACAACATAGGTGGATCTACAGTGTATAATGTTAAGCAAAATAAGTCAGAGAAAGACAAATACCACATGATTTCACTCATAATGTGAAATTTAAGAAACAGAACTAATGAATATGGGGTGGTAGGGAAAGAGAGGCAAACCAAGAAAAAGACTCTTAACTATAAAGAACAAACTGATGGTTACCTCAGGGGAGGTGGGTGGGGAGATGGGTTAAATAAGTGATGTATATTAAGGAGGGCACTTGTCATGAGTACCATGTGTTGTATGTAAGTGATGAATCACTAAATTCTGCTCCTGAAACTAACATTGCACTTTATGTTAACTGATAGTTAAATAACAACTTGGAGAAGTAAAACTGCACATTTACCCATTGAAATCACTGTCCTTGAAAGCCACAAACCTGTTTATTTTTCCTTTAAAATATTTCCCATTTGGAATCTTCTCAAGTTTAAAGTAGTTTTCCCCTCAATCTCTCCCAATCAGCCAGATTTGAAGCTTCCTCTATTTTCATTTGAGTTGTCTCAGGAGAGTGGCTGAGAAATCTCTTCAACCCAAGCAAAAGTGTTTTGGAACAGCTCCTTTATGCCACAACACTATACTTAGTATACTGGGGTCAGAGGGGCATGGAGATTAACAAGAAGGGTTTCTGGAATATATAAAGCAGAGACAGAAGTAATCAGGGCAGTTCATGCCAGAAAGAACAAGGAGCTGAAAGTTGTAAGGAGTTGAGGATTCATCCCTTAGCCCTGTTATCAAAATATGGAAAGTTGAGAGAGCAAAATCTGAAAAGCAATAGTATGTTTAATCCCTATCATGTTCACTCTGGGTGAATTTCTGGCTCTGATGATTTAAGAAAGGGACCATCGTTAAGAGAGTGTGGCCCAAGGAGCTGGAATACAGGGTTCTTGTCTTGTTTTACTGATAATGCATGAGGCATGGGGAGGGTGAATGTGGTGAAATATGACTCTCCCTGAGCTTAAAGGAACATGGAGTCATGCATGGGTATCTCAGTTGATTGAGGGTCCAACTCTTGATATAAGCTCAGGTCATGATTTCAACGTTTGTGAGATTGAGCCCTGCAGGGGCTGCAAGCTGTCAACAATGAGCCTGCTTGAGATTCTCAATCTCTCTCTCTCTCTCTCCCCCTCTCTCCCCTTTTCTCAAAATAAATAAACTTCAAAAATAATAAAGGAACATGGAGATGGTTATACCTATTGCTCTCACAGTGCTGTAAGGCTAGTCAACTAGAGAAATTGTCACTATGCTCTTGTTATTGTAATTCTTAAGTGGGGACCATATGTGGTCTTGGACTCAAAGAACAGTTATAAATTAAATGAACACTCCATAATTTTCAGTTTGTTGTTCCACTTTTTGTCATTATTCTGACTTTGTAATTCAATTCAGATGTATTATTAAAGGAAAGATTTTTTTCTCACCAGGCTCTGATGATAATGTGGAAAAACAGTCCACTGACTCAGGAGAAATAACTAATGATCAGGCCTTTGAATTTTGTGGACTATTTAATTGGGTTTCTCAATTCTCATTTGCTTGGTGTTGCATTGACAATATATCAGGGGCTTTGTTTCAGTTAGTATTCCAAGGGATTGGCACAGCAGATACATTTTCTTTTCTTTTCTTTTTTCTTTTCTTTTCTTTTCTTCTTTTCTTTTATTGCTTTTCTTTTCTTTTCTTTTTTATTCCATCTTTTAACCCTCTTAAACAGTTCTTTTACTGGTTTCCACCAATTCTATGTCTGAGTTAATGCTGTTTTCCTATCAAGGTGGCTTTAGACACTCTCCTTAGTGAAAATCATTGCTCTGCATATCTCCACTTTTTTCTAGGCCCTATAGTGTTCACTATCTCTTTGTCCACCTCACATCAACTCTTTAAGATGGTAATAACCTCAATTTTTAGAGGCCCAGAAAGGTAAAGACTTGGTGAAGCCAAATTTTATGCATGAAACTCTTCATTCTCGATACCTTATTTCACACAGCATCAGAAACACTGGAGATAAAGGGAAAGAGATGACCCCAAAAGGATATGCCTTTGGTTTCTCTGGGCAGTTTCTCATAGTCAAGAATCTATAGGAATTAAGGAATGTTCAGATTCAAGAAGGCTTTGGGAGAAGTCAACTCCAGCCCTTGCTACTGTAGTGTGATGGAAAAGATAAAGGGAGGAAAAAAAAACATTTGTCTTAGAGTAACAGCCTTAGTCTTTTTGGAATGTCCTTAGCATTCCATGAGACATTCAGGTCAATTATGGAACAATGAGAAACCACTCAGTGGCCATTAGTGTCCACATCTATGTAGGGGAGACAATGTGCTGGGAAGGCTAGCACTGGGAACATCACTAGGAAATGAAGTATGAGGTACCAGAGAGGGGAGGTTGCAACTTTACATTAATAAAGGTGAAAGAATGCTTAAGGTAATTGAGGCTGTAAATTGGTTAAGAGCCCTTGGGGCACAGTTCCAGTGGCATAAAATGGTTATAGAAAACAGTGGCATAAAATGGCCTGAAAACAGCAAGGCCACTCATTTTCAATGCCCGCATGGATCATGGCAGCAAGATCGATCCCAGTGTCTCAGCATGTTAGAGTTGGAAAGATGCTTAGGGAAGACCTGAGCCAATCCTTCCATTTAAAGACGGGGAATGACTTGCAAAGGACCATACAACATAGTAAAATTCATGTGTTCCTCTCTCCCATCTAAGGCAGTCATCAACATAAGGCTCATTTTCTGAAAGGGACTGGAGACAAGAGATGTCTCTTATATCATCTTCTTGTCTCATACCATCTTTGGTTTCTTCAAAGAGCTGGCTATGAAGAAGTAACAGCAAAGAATCTCTGGATCTACTGAACAAACAAGGTAAGCAATCCAACTGGAAGTGTTAGGACTGTGTTTCCACACCTTTTATCTGTACCAAAAAAACTGCGACCGTTTAGTAGTCACCTGTCTTTTCACACAGAAAGAGTGCCTACTGTGAGTCAGGCATGGTTTGTGGAGCAGAGACCCATGAATGTGATGCAAAACCTACTCTGAATAACCCCAGCACCCAGGATGGATAAAGCAGAGACATTTCTGTGACCTGGGGTCACATTTTCTCTCTTGAAAATTATCCTGGTGGGTGGAGGTCAGGGATGGGAACTTGATGACTGCATCACCCAACGCAGCCATACAGCACTGAATAAAAGGGATCACTCACTCCCTTTTTCTCCTCCTTTGCTCCCCTCTTATGGATGGAATGATTGTTTCCAGTGTGGGGGTGGACATGGGAGTGTGTCAGTCCATGGTCTGGATCAAGGCCTGAATGCTGGAGCTGTCATAACCTGTCTAGAGCAGAATTATTCTTCTCCCTCTTCTGAACTGCTTCTGGATGCCCTCCTCCCAGGCTCTTGTAGTTCTTTATTGACACATAAGGGAGCTTTTTCTTTTCTTTTTAAATTTTTTCCAATGTTTATTTAGTTTTGAGAGAGAGATACAGACACGATCTGGGGAGGGGCAGAGAGAGAGGGAGACAGAGAATCTGAAGCAGGCTCTAGGCTCTGAGCTGTCAGCACAGAGCCCGATGCAGGGCTCGAACTCACGAACTGCGAGATCATGACTTGAGCCAAAGTCAGACGCTTAACCAACTGAGCCACCCAGGTGCCCCATAAGGGAGCTTTTCCAAAGGAGAAAGGGATAAACATGACATGTGAGGGCTTAAATGATATGGACAGTAATAATACAATTATGATAAACCACCCTATTCCATTACTACTAATAGCCAAGAAGTCTCAGTGTTTTTCAGACATGTCTTTTACATTCATAACAATATGAGATAGGTATGATTGTCATTTTGTTAATAAGGAAACTAAGGCAGAGAGGAGTTTAATAACCTGCCTAAAGCCACAGTGAACAACAGCACAGTGAACAGCAGCTTAGGTTTTGATCAACATGATACCCAGGTTTTTAGTCATAAATTTAGAGGTATTCTTTAGTTGTTTGAATAGTCAGTATAATGACTTGCAAAAATTTTACCTCAAATTCAGTTTCTAAATGGAGAAGCTACTTCAGCAAATCTAGAAAAAGAAAAAAGAAAAACATTTAAGTTGCAAGTTGAGTCTGGACAGAGGATTCAGAGTGCCCTGCTGTTGTATTTTAGCTATTCCTGAGCCACAGTTGTTTCAATGTATTGTACATTATCACTGCTGTGTTTTCATACCTTTTCCAAGGGGTTAGCCCTTTATGACCCCCTGTGTTTGCTTCTGCTGCTACCTCTGCTGCTGTTCTGGGAATCCTACCAACTGGTGTCAAATTCACAAAAGATCTTTGAGTCCTCTAGAGAGACTTTAACATAGTAGTCCATTGTTTATTTACATTATAGTCATAATGGCCATGTGGAAGGAAATTAATTCACATCTGATACTGGGCAATACTAATCCATTCTGCACACAAATATAATTGTTTATTAAATCGTTAATAATTAATTATTTTTTAAAATACTATATATTATTCAGTTAAAGTATTTGGGAGAGCATATCTGGCTTTTTTATGGGATGGGCTATGAATGCATTATTATTTTTTTCATTTAGAAAAATGGAAGGTAGACTTCCACTAAACAAAAGCTACCATCCACAAAATTCTGTGTATATTTAGATAATGAGGGATGAATGCATTTATTCAGTGTAAGAGTCATTTGTCCCCAACAAAACAAGAAAATTTCTAAACACTCTGGGTTGACTTGGCAGCACATCAAAGAATGACTTGTGTAGATGGAAAAGTCAAGTTTCTGAGAAATCCCACAGAAGTGTTATGAACCCTGAGCCCAGTGTGCATAGGTCTGAAAAGGAGCATCTGTTATTACTTGTTCCAGGAAACAGACGGTGATTAATGCCACCCCACCTGTTCCTTTTGTTACTTGCAGCAAGATATCCATGTTGAACAGTTCATGATTTTGACCTGTGAGTAAACGATCTCATACTGTTCTCACGTTATTTCATGCTTGAGAATTTCATTTACTTTGGGAAAGAGAAGACCGGGGGATACATGTAATGTGTCTACTTTTACTTGACAGGCTATTGAATGGAAGAGATATTTGAGGAGTCTGTGTCACTTTGGAGGGCAAAGCCTAGAAGACACAGAGACTCAGAGCTCAGTTCTACAAGGGGGGAGTCCCCAGGCATATGGGGATCTGCTAAGAGGTGATGAGCTTGGACATCAGAGGGGCATGGATGAATGTACCCGGTGAGGAAATGAACTTTTCGATGAGGCTATAAAACATAAAAAAGGTGTCTTTGTGTTCTTATCTAATCTATTATTATATAAATGTAGAAACTGGGAACTGGTGAAGATAACCTACCTGGAGTTACATAGTGAGTCAGAGAAGGGTCAGAACTAAAACAATTGTATCCGGTTTCCTTGACTAAAATGTGTATTTTTCATAACAATAAGTTTTTTGTTTGTGAATTCTTTTTGTTGTGAATTCTTCACAATTCCACGATTCTAAGTCTTTAAGGGGTGGTTGAGAGCAGAGATCATGCCTTTTAACTGTTCTAGGTATTCCCATGGAATTCCACAAAACCTTGGAAATTAAGTTACTCATCTCCCCAGGTGTCACAACATGGCTTTTTTTCTCTGTAGTGCAGGTATTTGAAACTGAAATGTTTTGAGGCCAACCAGTATCATGCCAATTTTATGAAAGCAGGCACAAAACAACAGGGAGTGGTGGGAACTGAAGCTTATCCCCCATGTGATGTATACAGCTGTATTTGGCTCTGGTGGATAAGGCTGAGAAAAAAAGGTCTGGCATTGCCAGATCTTTGAATATTATGCATCTCTTTTACATTAAAGTGTTTACATTAGGTCTTCTGATTTAGTGTTTTCAACTAATTAACACAATGCGCACACACACACACTGTGCAAGCCAAACAAAACAAGTCCCTGTGCCAAGTTAGGTCTGTGGACCCTTAGTTTGTAATGTCTCTTCTAGTCTCATTTCACAAATACTGAAGCATTATCTCTGACAGGGCCAGGAAATGTGTTGTGAAGCTTAAAGATAAATTAATGTTAGTTGTTGTTTGGCTCTTTGGTTGAGATGGGTCATCTTTTTGGTGACCAGAAAGTTTTGTCTAATCTCGTCGTTTAGAAGCTGCTTACATCAGTATAAATTAAGTAAATAAATTTTAACCACTCTCACACTTTTTGATGCATTACATTTCACTTGTTGGTGGCAGGTTAAATTAATGCATGAAGCTTTGATGAATGTACAAATATTTACCCAAAATGCAAACAAAGGATAGAGAGGATAATAAATCACCTTTTCCTTAAGCAAACATACCTCCATATCTGGTTCATAATGGCCTAGCTCTTCTATCGTTTATTATGCACTATGACTACACAGGGTGAGTGCTTTGGCCCTTTGAAGAGAAAGGTTACAGTGGGCTGGCAATGGATGGGGGACCCCTGTGAGAGTTACCTCTGCCTAGTTGGGGAGAGGAAGGCTTCCCTGGAACAGTCTAGGCCCAAACACTCTGCCATATTGGAGGCAGGTTGCCAGAATGGATGCTGAGCAAATGCCCTTGGTGGCTTTCACAGTTAACCTTAAGCCCAGGGATATCCTCATAAACCCATGCTCCTGGCAAGTCCAGAACAAATAAATAACCACTTTGTCACTTGTTCCCAGCTAAATGATCTGATAAAGTATTGGTACCAAAAACATATAAAGAACTTATGAAATTAAAGCACCTCAAAAATGAATAATCAGTTAAAAATGACCAGAAGACATAGACAATTTCCCAAAGAAAACATATAGATGGTTAACAGACACATGAAAAGATACCCAATATCACTCATCATTAGGGAAATACAAGTCAAAACTACTACTACCTCATACCTATCAAATGATGAAAATCAACAACACAAGAAAAAACGTGTTAGGATGTGGAGAAAGGGGAACCCTCTTGCACTATTGGTGGGAATGCATACTGGTGCAGCCCTCTGGAAACAGGTATGGCAGTTACTCATAAAGTTAAAAATAGAATTACCCTATGATCCAACAATTGTACTACTATTAGCCGAAAGAATATAAAAATACTAAGCCAGAAGTATACGTGCACCCCAATATTTCCAGTAGCATTAGCCACACTATGGAAGAAACACTTGCGTCCATTGACTGATAAATGGATAAAGAAGATGAGGTGTGTGTATGCGTGTGTGTGTGTATACACAACACAATGTCCTCAAGTTTCATCTATGTTGTTCCAAATGGCAGGATTTCCTTCTTTTGTAAGACAGAATAATATTCCATTGTATGTATATTTCATACTTTTTAATCCATTCATCCTTTGAAGGGCATTTAAATTATTTCTATGTCTTGGGGCGCCTGGGTGGCTCAGTTGGTTAAGCGTCTGACTGCATCTCAGGTCGAAGTCTCGCGACCTGCGAGTTCGAGCCCCACATCAGGCTCCGTGCCCATTGATCGGAGCCTGTTTCGGATTCCGTGCCTGCCGCTCTGTCTGACTCTGTCCCATCCATTACCTGTGCAAAGAAAGTAAATAAAGGTTAAAAAAAAACTTAAAAAAAAAAAATAAATAAAATAAATTATTTCTATGTCTTGACTCTTGTGAATAATTCTGCAATGAATATGGAATTGCAAATATCTCTTTGATGTCATGATTACAATTATTTTGAGTAAATATCCAGAAGTGTAATTGCTGGTTCATAAAGTAGTTCTATTTTTAATGTTTTTAGGAACATCCATACTGTCTTCCATAGCTGTTACTCCATTTATCATTCTCATCAATGGCATGCAATAGTTCTAGTTGCTCCACATCCTTGTTAACACTTATATAAAGTGTTATATAAGTATAAAACACTTTTACTTGTTTGCAAGCACTCACTTGACCAGCCAATGCTGGGATTCTCAATGTTAAATATGCCCACTTTCTTCTGAGGTTCCTGAAATAGATCCCTCCTGGATAATAATCAATTCCCAGGAGAGGTGGGGAGACATTACTGTGAAATTGAGGCAACAGCACAATGCAAGGGATGAATTGCCAAAAGAAAGTTAAAATACTTTCCTTTTATGGCACTATCTGTGCCTTCACTTCTGATACACACCATAGTTCAATTTCTGGAGGGGAGAGGAGAGAGCTAACGTGGCAGAGTAGTGGAAGGACCCTAGGCTTTCCTCATCCTTTAAACACAGCTAGATAAGTATCAAATCATTCTGAATATTCAATAAATCAATCTGAGGACAGACATAAACTTCACACCTAGAGAGAGACAAGAGGCCACACTGTGGAAGGTAGGAGATGTGGAGATGTGGTTTGGGGAGAAATGGATCATGGGTGCTGTGGAGTGGAGGGAACCCAGGTCTGGAAAAGAGGGAGGAGAGAGAAAGAAAGGAATGCCCAGAGGAAGACACAAGGAAAACACTTCCCCAAAGCCACTGACTGGGAAAATGAGTCAGGCTGATTTTCATGATTTTTTACATCGTTGGGACCTAAAGGCTGTCCATGGCATGGACCACCAGTGAAACCTTATAGGCATTTCAGTGCTCCTATGGAGAAAGAAGGAAGATATCCCAGGGGAACATAGTATGATATGACGATCCCCTGGGATGAACTGGGAAAGAAGGTTCCCCCTTCTTGGAGCACATCTGGGAGAGTGGCATTGTCTCTCCAGGGACAAAAAAGCTTAGAGGCATCATTTCTCTCCCCTATCCTTCAACATAGGCACAGAGATACTTGTTGAGGTTAGCTAACCTGGACACCAACAGCTTGCTGCTCTTTATTCCAAACACAGCACCATTTTGGTGTAACAGACTTTCTGAGACAAACCTGCATAGTGAAACCCTCTCTGAGGATGAGTGCAGGTCCCAGGCATTCCAGGTCCCTAAAGTTTGGCATTTAAAAACTCAGGTGGCCTCCCTAGAACTCAAGGTGCACTGCTCTGACAGGTGGGCAGATGGCCAAGAAATGGGATAGAGGCAGCAACTTGAGGGATGCCTGGGACACACAAGGGGTGATTGTTCTCCCTTCTGGGAGAGCTTCTCTGACAGCAGTGTACACAAACTCCCTTCTTGTGGGACTAGGGATCTGGCTGGTGTCATTTATCTCCCCAGCCCCTCAGCATAAACTAAATTCAGTAAGCAGCAGACCACCAAAAGTTGTGGCCTAAACTGCTTACACCAAGCTCCACACCCCTGCATTCTGCTGTTGTAGCTTTCCTCAAGCAAGTGTGCCTGAGATCCAGTGCAGTGAATCCTTCCCCCAGAAGACCAGAACAAACCTCCTACAGACACCATGTCTGAGCTTCAGCAAAATGTCAGATCTAGTGTAAATAGCATCAGGTCTCTTTTAACAAACAAGACAGAGCATACCTAGTTAAATCTATCACACTCTTTGCCAAGTCCTAACACTCCCCACTTCAGGCAAGGAGAAACTCTTCAGAGGACTGATCTGAGGGAAAGAGCAGACAAAACACAGTGGCAGCACACAGCATTCACTAGAGACACTTCTTGAAGCACCAGGCTCTGGACAGTATATAGCGTCTCCTTTATAAAGCCATTACTCTCAGGAAGATGAACCATACAGGCTTTGCAAACACACAGACGAAGACAGACACCTAGAAAAGGTCATGGTAGTGATCTAATCAAAACAGAAATTAATATTCCTGACAGAATGTAAAACACGATCATAAGGACACTAGCTGGGCTTGAGAAAATAATTGAAGACACTAAGGATTCCATTACTATAGAGATAAAAGACCTAAAAACTGGTCAGGCTGAAATAAAAATGCAATAATTGAGATTCCAAACAAACTGGATGTGAAAGGGCGGGCCTACGCCGGACGACTCCATCTTGTTCTGTGTCCTTCACCTTGACCACACCTCCTCCCCTTGAGTAACCCCCCCTCACCTGCCTAACAGGACTCGGACCCTTCCCCAGCCAATCAGCTGAGGCCATAGCCATTACCTCACCAACTGCCCCTAGGCCCCAATAAAACCTTTGTCCTTTTGAAACTCGCTCTCTCTCCCCGGTATTTCACCGCTGCGTCGGTGCAGGTAGGGGATTGAGCTCGGGCTAGCTCGAATAAAGGCTCTTTTGCTTTTGCATCGGACTCAGCTCCCTGGTGGTCTTTGGGGATCACGAATTCTGGGCATAACATTTAGGGGCTCAGCCCAGGATCCCCAAGACCTCCGAGGGACCCCCGACCTGGAGAGCCTGACTGGCCATGGTTAGTGTCTGTCTGTTTGGTCTGTCTTTTCTGTGTGAGCTCATTTCTGGAATTCTGGTAGTGCCTGATGTGGTCTAATTGGACGCACTGGAGGGCCACGGGCCGGGAGTTTCGGAAGACGTTCCGATCCTCCCTTCTGGAGGGATGTGGAATCCTCTCAAAGGTCTGAGACAAGGCGGGTCGCTCCCGCTGGTCGGCGTGAGGCCGTCGTCTTTGGAGGGACGTGGAATCCCCTCATCGGTTTTGGAGGGACGTGGAATCCCCTCAAATGTCTAAGCTAGCTTTCGGTTTTGCTTCCATGGAGTTGGAAGACTTTCTAGGGGCCCTCTGTTTGTTTTTGTGTTTCTCTGTTTTGTTCTGTGGACTTACTGGACGGACGTTATGGGACAGACTCATACTACTCCTCTAAGTATTATGATTGATCACTTTAAGGATGTGAGGGGAAGAGCTAACAACCTCAGTGTGGACGTCCGAAAGGGTCGGTTGCAGTTTTTTTGCTCTAGCGAGTGGCCAACTTTCAATGTCGGATGGCCACCAGAGGGGACCTTCGACCTCCCTACCATCCACCGAGTCAGGAGTATCATCTCTCGGCCTAAGATGGGCCATCTTGATCAGCTCCCTTACATTATCACTTGGCAGGACCTTGTAGAAGACCCACCCTCTTGGCTTAAGCCCTTCCTAGCCCCGCTCCCTCTGGAGCCAAAACCCATTCTTGCTTTGCAGGGGACAAAGAAGAAGAAAAGTCTTACCTAGCCTTCAGCACCCCTCTACCCTGTCCTACAGGGGGGTACTGAAAAAGAATTAATTTGTCCTCCCCCATATAACCCCTCTAGGATGCCGGAAGAACACCATCCTCCCCCTCGGGGGGAGGCAGATGCTGTTCCAAGAGCTGGAGGCGGAAACCCTCCAGTGGGAAGCCCACACTTTACCAAAGGGCTCAGAGGGAGCAATCCGCCTCTGCCACAGACTCCACTATTCTGCCCCTGCGAGCCACCAGACCCCCAGACACGGAGGGGAATCAGCCCCATCATTATTGGCCTTTTGCCACTCGTGACCTCTACAATTGGAAAGCTCAGAATCTTAAGTTTTCCAAGAAACCAGCAGGGCTTATTGATTTATTAGACTGTTCTTTTTACCCATCAGCCCACGTCGGACGATTGCCAGCAGCTTTTGCAGGTCCTGTTCACAACTGAAGAAAGAGAAAGAATCCTCAATGAGGCCCGAAAACTAGTTCCGGGCGCAGACGGGAATCCCACCACCAACCAGGCTCAGATAGATGCCTCCTTCCCCTTAACTCGGCCCCAGTGGGATTTCAACACGGCAGAAGGTAAGGAGAGGCTCCGGGTCTACCGCCAGACTCTAATGGGGGGGTCTCCGAATTGCTGCTAGAAAGCCAACCAATTTGGCCAAGGTAGGAAATGTACAACAGGGAAAAGATGAATCTCCGGCTGCCTTTTTAGAACAGATCATGGAGGCATTCCGTACCTATACCCCCATGGATCCAGAGGCTCCGGAAAGCAAGGCAGCTGTTATCATGGCCTTTGTAAACCAATAGGCCATAGACATTAGGAGAAAATTACAGAAAATATATAGACTAGGAGAAAAAAGTCTGCAGGACTTACTGGTGGTAGCCGAAAAGGTATATAATAACCGGGAGCCTCCTGAGGACAAGCAGGCTCGTGCCATGGTGGCTGCCAGCAGTAAGCAGACTCGAGACCTGGCCAGAATACTACTAGCTACCACTGCTGACTTCTTTGAGGAACGAGACCGCCATCTCCGGCAGCTCGCAGATGACACAAGAAAAGGTAAAGGAACCACCAAGGGGGGGAAGTAGAGGCTGCAGAAAGATCAGTGCGCATACAGCAAGGAGATAGGGCATTGGGCCCGAGATTGTCCAAAAAGGGCTGGCGGGAAGGGAAACAAGACTTGATCGAGTAAAAGTCCTAGAGCTAGATGAACTGAGTGATTAGGGGAGTCAGGGTCGGACCCTCTCCCCGAACCCAGGGTAACTCTTAAAGTGGAGGGGACCCCTATTGACTTCCTTGACACCGGAGCACAACATTCGGTCTTCCGCACCCCACAAGGAAAACTAGCTAGCAAGAAGTTCTGGGTACAAGGGGCAACTGGTATGAGCCAGTATTCATGGACTACCCGAAGAACAGTAGATTTGGGAACGGGCCGGGTATTCCACTCTTTTATGGTAATACCAGAATTCCCCTACCCGCTGTTAGGACAGGACTTACTGACCAAGATTGGAGTTCAGATAACTTTCAAACAAGGGGGGCCTCAGGTCACAGATGGCAAGTGCCACCCCATCCAGGTCCTGACCATGAAACTGGAGGATGAATACCGCCTCCACCAGGAGGCGCTCTCGAGAGAGGATAATATAGACAGACGGCTACAAGAATTCCCCTCGGTTTGGGCAGAGACGGGGGTGGGGGGATGGGACTAGCCGCTCATAGGACCCCAGTCCTGGTAGAGCTCAAGCCAGGAGAGAGTCCGGTAAGGATCAAACAATACCCCATGTCTCAGGAGGCCCAGAAGGGGATCCAGCCACATATCCGGAGACTATGAAGCCTAGGGGTACTAGTTCCTTGCCAGTCTGCCTGGAACACCCCCTTTACGGTCAAAAAGCCTCACACAAATGACTACCGACCGGTAGAAGACCTCCGGGAAGTAAGAGGGTCGCAGACATACACCCAACTGTTCCCAACCCATATACTCTCTTGAGCTCCTTGGCACCCTCCAGGGTCTGGTATACTGTACTAGATTTAAAGGACGCCTTCTTCAGTCTGCTCCTGGCACCCCAGAGCCAACCCTTATTCACCTTTGAGTGGCATGATCCGGAGGAGGGCTACAGTGGGCAACTCACCTGGACACGGCTACCTCAGGGATTCAAAAATTCACCCACCATCTTCGACGAGGCACTACACGAGGACCTGAGTGAGTACAGAAGGGAGCACCCTGGCCTCACCCTTCTACAGTACGTAGATGACATCCTGATTGCTGCCGACACGGCCAAAGACTGTGAGCGAGGGACCCAGGACCTGCTGGCTACGCTGGGGGCCTTAGGGTACCGGGCATCCGCGAAGAAGGCTCAGATATGCAGGGAGAGGGTAAGTTACCTGGGATATATCCTGGAGGGCGGACAGCGGCGGTTATCAGATGCCAGAAAAGAAACTGTCCTAAAGATCCCTACTCCCACCTCCCGAAGAGAAGTGAGGGAATTCCTAGGATCAGCCGGCTACTGCCGCCTCTGGGTTCCAGGTTTTGCTGAGATCGCCAGGCCCCTATATGAAGCTACCAAAGAGGGGAAAACATTTAAATGGGCTGAAAAAGAAGAAACTGCCTTTAATCAGTTAAAAAAGGCCCTCCTAAGTGCCCCAGCCCTGGGCCTACCAGACATTACGAAGCCCTTCCACCTCTTTGTAGACGAACATAAGGGAATAGCAAAAGGGGTTCTAACTCACGCCTTAGGCCCCTGGAACCGCCCAGTGGCTTATGTGTCTAAGAAACTAGACCCAGTGGCTGCCGGCTGGCCGCCATGCCTAAGAATTATTGCAGCGACAGCACTCCTAGTCAAGGATGCAGACAAACTGACCCTAGGACAGGAGATCTGGATCATGACCCCACACGCCATTGAAGGGGTCCTGAAACAGCCTCCGGATAGATGGATGAGCAATACACGTATGACTCATTACCAGAGCCTCCTACTCAACACTCCACGAGTGCGGTTCCACCCCAGTGCAACCCTCAATCCTGCAACCCTGCTGCCCGACCCTGACCTAGGTGCTCCACTACATGACTGTGCGGGAATCCTGGAACAAGTTCATGGATTCCGGATGGACCTGACCGACCGGCCCCTCCCCGATGCCGAGGCTACTTGGTTCACTGATGGCAGCAGCTTTGTGCGAGACGGACACAGGTATGCGGGTGCAGCAGTGGTCACGGAAATGGACACCGTATGGGCGGAGGCTCTACCCTCCGGAACGTCAGCCCAGCAAGCAGAGCTCATAGCCCTCACTAAGGCGCTGATGCTGGGAGCTGGAAAATGGCTTAACATCTACACAGACAGCTGTTATGCATTTGCCACAGCTCATATTCATGGGGCAATTTATCAGGAGAGGGGGTTACTGACGGCAGAAGGACGGACTATAAAAAATAAGCAGGAGATAACCTGCTTACCGCTTTATGGCTTCCTGCCAAGCTAGCCATTATCCACTGCCAAGGGCACCAAAAAGCTGATAACCCAGTAGCTAGAGGTAATCGAAAGGCTGACCAGGCAGCCAAGGCAGTAGCCCTTACTTCAGTCCCCACCATGACCATACAACTACCGGACCCGGGAGACCCAGTTTTACCAGACCAGCCCAAATACTCCCAGGAGGAGTTACAGCAGGTCAAGAAACTCCCCATGGCCCAGGAGATAAAGGGATGGTAGTATACACCTAACAAGGAGCTTGTGCGGTCAGACCAGCTCGGAGTCTCAATATTAGAGCACATGCATCGTTCTACTCACATGGGGGCCCGAAAATTAAAAGACCTAATCCGACATGCCAGAATCAAGATTCACCAACAGGATACCAAAATAGAGCAAGTTGTATCTGCCTGCAAGACCTACCAACTCACCCACGCGAGAGCCACATCAAATAAAAAAGGAACCAGGCTCAGAGGCACCAGACCGGGAGCCCAATGGGAAGTCGACTTCACTGAAGTCAAACCAGGAAAGTATGGTTATAAATATCTTTTAGTATTTACAGACACCTTCTCTGGCTGGGTGGAAGCATACCCAAACAAGCATGAAACGGCTCAGACGGTGGCTAAGAAGCTACTAGAAGACATCTTACCCAGGTATGGTTTTCCTGCCATGGTAGGATCAGACAATGGACCAGCTTTTATCTCGCAGGTAACACAGGCAGTAGCCAAGGCGGTGGGGGCAAACTGGAAATTACATTGTGCTTATAGGCCCCAGAGCTCAGGACAGGTAGAAAGAATGAATAAAACCCTAAAAGAGACCCTTACCAAATTAACCATGGAGACTGGCGGGGACTGGGTGACTCTCCTACCGTATGCCCTTTACTGGGTTAGAAACACTCCTTACACTCTGGGTTTTACTCCTTACGAGATCATGTTTGGCAGGCCAACCCTTGTTATTCCCAGCCTTCAAGCTGAACTTACTGCTGAGTTTAAAGATCAAGAACGTTTTCTTTCCTTGAGTGGGCTCCAGAGGGCGCACGAGGACATTTGGCTGCGCTTCCGTGCCATCTGTGAGGCTGGCCCGACCCCAACACCTCATCAGTACAGGCCGGGAGACTGGGTCTACGTCAAGAGGCACCACCAAGAGACCCTCGAGCCGCGCTGGAAGGGACCCTACATCGTGGTGTTGACAACCCCCACCGCTCTCAAAGTAGACGGCATTGCAACCTGGGTCCATCACACCAACGTTCGGCCAGAAGACCCCTCCTCGATCCAGAAGGACTTCGTCACGTGATGGGCCATCAGTCGGGACCAACACAACCCGCTCAAGCTCAAGCTACAGCGCATTCGACCCACCAAATGTTGGTAACTCTGTTAACTCTGTTTGTCATTGCTCATGCTGCCGGGAGTCCCACGCCCCCCAAAACATCACCTGGCAGATCATAGACACCAGCTCGGGGACAATAATCAGACTTCCCAGAGCCACCCCAGGGACACTTGCTTCCCAGAACTTTGCGTAAACCTCCAAACTCTGTTCCCCTTGTCACCATAAATGCAGCCAGTCCCATGATTGGGTCCCTCAGCTACATGACAAGTGGGGACTGAAAGGGGAGGCCTACGCCGGCCAACTCCATCTTGTTCTGTGTCCTTCACCTTGACCACACCTCCTCCCCTTGAGTAACCCCCCCCTCACCTGCCTAACAGGACTCGGACCCTTCCTCAGCCAATCGGCTGAGGCCATAGCCCTTACCTCACCAACTGCCCCTAGGCCCCAATAAAACCTTTGTCCTTTTGAAACTCGCTCTCTCTCCCCGTTATTTCACCGCTGCGTCGGTGCAGGTAGGGGATTGAGCTCGGGCTAGCTCGAATAAAGGCTCTTTTGCTTTTGCATCGGACTTGGCTCCCTGGTGGTCTTTGGGGATCACGAATTCTGGGCATAACAGATCTTTTGACCACAAGGACAGAAGGTGCAGAGGAATGAATAAGTGATATAGAGGATAAAATTATAGGAAATAATGAAGTTGAAAAGAAGAGAAAAAGAAAAACATTAGATCACAATTTCAGAAAAGCGAACTTAGTGACTCCTTAAAGTGTAATAACATTTGTATCACAGGAGTCCTAGGGAAGAAGAAAGGGAAAAAGAGGTAGAAGTTTCATTTGAAAAAATACTTCTCTAATCAGAGGAAGGAAACAGACATCCAAATAAAGGAGGCACAGCGAACTCCCTTAAAAATCAACAAAAGCAGGCAAACACTAAGACATAGCATAGCTAAATTTGTAAAATATAAAGGTAAACCAAAATCCTAAAAGCAACAAGACATGAGTCCCTTACAAGGGAACACAAATCAGGTTAGCAGCAGATCTCTCTATAGAAACTTGGCAGGCAAAAATGGAATGGCACGATATAGTAAAAGTGCTAAATGGAAAAAATCTTCAGTCAAGAATACTTTATCTACCAAGGCTATCATTCAGAATAGAAGCAGAGATAAAGAGTTTTCCAGACAAAGAAAAATGAAAGTAGTTTGTGACCACTAAATCAAGCCCTGCAAGAAATATGAAAGGGGATTCTTTTAGTGGTAAAGACCAAAAGCAACAAGACTAGAAAAGAACAGAAAAATCTCAAAAATGACAAAACAAGCAATATAATAAACAAAACCCATCTATATGCTACCTACAACACTCATTCTAGACCTAAAGACACCACACACGGAATGTGAGGGGATGGAGAAACATTTATCATGCAAATGGATGTCAAAAGAAAACCAGATTAGCAATAGTTATATCAAACCAGTGAGATTTTAACTCAAAGACTGTAACAAGAGATGAAGAGCACTGTATCATAATAAAGGGGTGCAGCAAGAGGACCTAAAAATTGTAAATATTTATGCCTTCAACTTGAGAGCACACAAATAGGTAAAACAAAAAGAAAACTAAAGTAGCTCATTCAGAATAATACCATAATAATAGGGGATTTTAACACCCCTCCTTACAGCATTGGGACAGATTATCTAAACAGAAAATCAACAAAGAAACAAAGGGTTGAATGACTCACTAGACCTTAACAGATAGTCAGAAATTTTATCCTAAAGCAACAGAAACGATTCTTTTCAAGTGTACAGGGGACATTCTTCAGAATAGATCGCATAGGTAAAAAATCAGGCCTCAATAAATTCGAAAAGGTTGAGATTCATGAGGTCCATGAATATATTCTAACCACAGCGCTATGAAACTTGAAGTCAACAATAAGAAAAATTTGGGAAGACCACAAGTACATGGAGGTTAAAGAATGTTCTACTAAAGAATGGATAGGTCAAGCAGGAAATTAAAGAATAATTTTTAAAAATACATGGAAACAAATAATGAAACATGGCAGTCCAAAATCTTAGGGATACAGCAAAATCAGCTATAAGAGGGAAGCAATACAGGCCTATATTATAAAGCAATAAAATCTCAAATATGCAACATAAACTTACACCTAAGGGGGCTATAAAAAGAAAAACAACTGAAGCCTAAAGCCAGCAGGAGAAAGGAAATAATAAAGTTTGAGTAGAAATAAATGATATAGAAAGTAAAAAATAATAGAAAAGATCAATGAAACAAGGAGTTGGTTCTTTAAAAAAAAAATAAAATTGAGAAACGCTTAACCCGACTTAACAAAAAGTAAGGACCCAAATAAATAAAATCACAAATGAAAGAGGAGGAATAACAACCAACACCATAAAATACAAATGCTTATGAGACGATATTATGAAAAATTATACGCCAATGAACTGGGCAATCTGGAAGAAATGGATAGATTTCTAGAAACATATAAACTACCAAAACTGAAACAGGAAGAAATAGAAAACTTGAACAGACCAATAACCAGCAAAGAAATTGAATCAGTAATCAAAAATCTCTCAACAAGCAGAAGTCCAGAGCCAGATGGCTTCCCAGGGGAATTCTACCAAATATTTAAAGGAGAGTTAATACCTATTCTTTCAAACTGTTCCAAGAAATAGAAAGGAAAGGAAAACTTCCAATCTCTGTCTACAAGACCGTAGTTACCTTGATTCCAAAACCAAAGACCCCACTGCAAAAGAGAATTACAAGCCAATATCCCTGATGGACATGGATGCGAAAATTCTTAAAAAAACTAACAAATCTAATCCAACAGTACACTAAAATAAACATTCACCATGATCAAGTGGGATTTATTCATAGGTGGAAAGCGTTATTTAAAATTTACAAACCTATCCACATGATACCCCATATTAACAAAAGAAAGGATGAGAACCATGATACTTTCAATTGATGCAGAGATACATTTGACAAAGTACAACATCCATTCTTGGTAAAAGCCTTCAGCAAAGTAGGGATAGATGGAACACCCCTCAATATCATAAAGGCCATATACGGTAGACCCACAGCTAGTATTATCCTAAGTGGGGAAAAATTTAAAGCTTTTCCTGTATGGTTAGTAACAATACAGGGAAGTCCACTCTCACCATTGTTGATTAACAATGTATGGAAATTCTAGCCTCAGCAATTGGACTACACAAAGAAATAAGAGGTATCCAAATTGGTGAGGAAGAAATCAAAGTTTCACTATTTACGGATGACATGATACTCTATATACAAAACCGAAAGTCTGCATCAAAAATTTGCTAGAACTGTTACATGAATTCAGTAAGGTCGCATGATACAAAATCAATGTACAAAAAGTGATTGCATTTCTATACAATAAAGACGCAGAAGGGAGAGAAATTAAGGAATCAATTCCATTTACAACTGCACCAAAACCCATAAAACCTAGGAATAAACCTAACCAAAATGGTAAAACGTCTGCAGTCTGAAAACTATAGAATAAACTATAAAGCTATGAATGAAACTGAAGAGGGCACAAAGAAATGGAAAAACATTCCATGTTCATGGATTGGAAGAACAAATATTGTTGAAATGTCTATACTACCCAAAGCAACCTACACATTTAATGCAATTCATATCAAAATACCAACAGCATTTTTCATAGAGCTGGAACAGACAATCCTAACTTTTTTATGGAACCACAAATGCCCTGAATAGCTAAAGGACCTGAGAGGGGAAAGCAAAGTGGGAGGCATCACAATTCATCTTCAAGTTATATTACAAAGCTGTGGTGATACAGACAGTATGGTGCTGGTACAAAAACTGACACATAGATTAATGGAACAGAAGAGGAAACCAGAATTGGACTAACAGCTATATGCTCAACTAAACTTTGACAAAGCTGAAATGAGTATCCAATGGAAAAAAAAAGTCTCTTCAACAAATGTTGGGAAAACTTGAGAGCAACCTGCAGAATTAAACTAAACCACTTACACCATACACAAAAACAAATTCAAAATGCACAAAAGACCTAAAGGTGAGACATGAAACCATCAAAATCCTAGAGAACAACATGGGTAGCAACTTCTTTGATATCAGCCATAGCAACTACTTACTAATACATCTTCTGAGGCAAGGGAAACAAAACAAAAAATGAACTATTGGAATTTCGTCAAGATAAAAAGTATCTGCACAGTGAAGAAATAATTAACAAGCCTAAAAGATAACCTTTGGAATTAGAGAAGATATTTGCAAGTGACATTTCAGATAAAGGGTTAGTATCCAAACATATAAAGAATTTATCAAACTCAATGCCCAAGAAACAAAAAATCCAGTTAAGAAATAGGCAGAAGACATGAATAGACATTGTTTTCAAAAGAAGACATACAGATGACTAATGGGCACATGAAAAGATATTCAGCATCACTTATCATCAGGGAAGTGTAAATCAGAAGTACAATGAGATATCACCTTACACCTGTCAGAATAGCTAAAATTAACAACATAGGAAACAACAGATGTTGGTGAGGATGCAAAGAAAGGGGAACACTTCCGCACTATTCATGGGAGTACAAACTGTGCAGCCATTCTGGAAAACAGTATGGAGGTTACTCAAAAAGTTAAAAATATAACTACCCTATGAGCCAAGAATTGCACAACTACATATTTATCGAAAGGATACAAAAATACTGATTCAAAGGGGCACATGCATTCCAATGTTTATAACAGCATTATCAACAAGAGCTAAATTATTGAAAAGAGCCCAAGTGTCCATCAACCGATGAATGGATAAAGAAGATGTGATATACATTACTCAGACATCAAAAAGAATCAGATCTTGCCATTTGCAACAACGTTGGTAGAGGTAGAGTGTTAACTGAAATAAATCAGTCAGAGAGACAAATACCATATGATTTCTGGCATATAGGGGTTACTGGAGGATAAATGATTGGGGGGGAGGATGTGTTAAATGTGTGATGGGTATTAAGGAGGGCACTTGTTATGAGCACTGGGTGTTACATATTTATGATGGATAAATATTTAAATAAATATTTAGTGATGGATCACTAAATTTTACTCCTGAAACTAACACTATAGGTTAAATAATGAGGATTTAAATAAAAACTTGAAACTAGGAAAAAATACACCAGAAATAATTTTGAAAATGTTACTTATTCTAAATGTAAATTAGAATTTCTCTTTGTTGGATTTTTCTTACTTTTTCTATCATGTATTATTTCCAATTATTTCTACTTTTCCTTTACCAGTTTGGATTGTTCATAATGATAGTATCTTAAGAGGAAGATCTCATCAGTAAACAGAAAGTCACATTTCTCTCTAAAAAATTTTTCTGGAGGGAAAAAATGTAAGTAAACTGCCCTGGGTTTTAAGGCGGAAGGAATGAAGAAAACGTCACCTTCAATTTCTTCTAATTCTCTGTCCTGAGACAGTGTGCAGAGCTTAAAAATCTAGGTCTTATTTTAGGAATCTTGCAAGTCAAAGGAAACAAGTTTCTGAGAGGGATTTCATAGGAAGGTTTACAACTTAGCCTCTGAACATAGGCCTGGAATCTGTAGAAGACCATTGAAAGCAGTCCCTGTGCTCACACAACATAGAGGAATTAATGAAGATCACAGAAAATGCCCTTGCTCTCACAGAGAGCTCCCTTTATCAGAGGGGGCAAGAAAATAAACATGTAACCAAATAATTGTGACAATTTCAGAGAGTGACAATAGTATGAAGGTAGTAAAACAAGGACAGGACGGAGAGTGACCAGAGTGGTTCAGAGAGTCAAGAATGTGGCACAACATTTAAATTGGGTACTCAAGGCATCATGTCTGACGAAGCAGCACTTCAGCAGACACCTGCATGATATGAAGCCAAGAGGAACCATGTTCCAAACACAGGAAGCAGTAAATCTAACAAAGTTCCTGTTTGGGAGTAAGTGCAGAATGTTTGAAAAAGAGAACAAATGCCAGAGTGTTGAGACTATTGGAGCGTCTCAAGAACTTCTCGAGAAGGTAAATATGGAATCCTACAAATGAAAACAATAAGTCCCAGAGAGGAGAAGTGACTGGTCCAAGGTTTCACGTTCAGTACACTAGGGGAAATGATATCTAACATAGTAATAGCATTGTGCAGATCTTATCTTCATCAATCAAGCCACAGTCACTGTTGGAAGACTAAGTCTAAAATTGCAAAGATGATTAGAACAAACGTTAAATATCCAGAGAGTGAATATAGGAGAGAAATAGCAAGAGGGTAAGAAAAGAGATCCTTGCAGATGTTGACTCAGGACTTCACTGACATTTTTTTAAGAGCAGAGTAGCAATCTGCCTCTGCCTCTGTGTGTCCATCAGAATTCTAAGGTTTTAGGCAATAGAAACCTATCTTGGTTGACTTAAGCAAAAAAATCAGATATATTAAAAGTCTATAAGACAGCTCTCAGAGTAGGGGAAATGCTGAATAAATATGCCTCAAAAATGACAGAAGCCAAGATAGTTTAGGGAATCTTATGGCCAAGTAAATCACTCTTGTCATTTTGTCAAATTTTGTCATTTCAAAAATGATATATAAATGGTTCATACCATATATAACCTCTTGGAATTGGCTTTTACACTCAGGCTATGGAGAATTATCCAAGTTTTTAAGGGGATAAATAATGTGTTCCTTTTTATTGATGGGTCACATTCCATGGTACATGGACATCCGGGCTGGTTCCAGTTTTGAGGTATTCTGAGTAAACTTCCATGAAAATTTATGTACAGATATTTGAGTGAACATAAATTGAACCAGAATTAACATATGATGCTATTTTAATTTAAGGTGTACAATATAATGATTAAACAGGTCTACACATTACTCAATGTTCATCATAAGTATACTTTAATCCCCCTTATCTATTTTCTTCATCCTTCCAACCGCCTCCCTTCTGGCAACCACCAGTTTGTTCTCTGTATTTAAGAGTCTGTTTTTTTGTCTCTTTTTTCTCTTTGTTCATTTGTTTTGTTTCTTAAATTCCACATATGAGTGATATTGTATAGTATATGTCTTACTCTGTCTGATTTTTTCATTTAGCATAAGATCTGTCTTTTTATGGCTAAGTAATATTCCATTTTATTTATATACACTGCATTTTCTTTATCCATTCTTCTATGGATGGACATTTGGGTTGCTTCCATATCTTGGCTATTGTAAATAATGCTACAATAAACATAGGGGCACATGTATCTTTGCAAATTAGTGTTTTTTTCTCTCAGTCAATACCTAGTAGTGGGATTATTGGATTATATGATAATTCTATTTTTAATTTTTTGAGGAATATCTATATTGCCTTAGCTCCATTTCTTGAAAGGGCTACCTTTCTTCCATTGAGTTGATTTTTGACACCTTTTTCAGAAACTATCTGAACATATTATGTGGGTCTATTTTGGCTTTTCTGTTCCATTATACTAAAAATTGCCAAGTCACTTCTACCACTATCCAATTCTTTTATCACCTGGCATTTCTTCATTCTGTCTTCCTCTTATCTATCCAAGGGCATAGCTCCTTGTACTCAGTTGATTCTTCCTGGTCTCCTTGTTTCCTGGTTCTCACAACGCGAATCTGAACTCTATTTGGCCGCCAGAGTGATTTGCATGATGATTTCCTTTTGCCACATTACTTCTTCAGAAACTTACTTAAATGTAGTTTCTCTCAATTTCCAATGGAAATACCGATGAAAATAGGGGGAAAAACTATGGCACCACCATGGAAAGAAACCAAAAATGTTGGATTGACCTTTTACCAAAGAGTGGCAAATGCAGCACGGCTGGTTGACTATTGCTGGAGTAGGCACACATTACCTGACAAAGATAGGCTTTCTGGAAATCAGAAGCTATATGCCATTAAGGAGAGAGAAGCTAATTTCATGTACTGGTTCTGAAGTTTCAAACACTGAGCCATCTGCCAACCAAACATATGCACTTAGTGTTGGGATTATTTTTATTGTAAAATGAGAGTTTACATATAGCTTTGAAATTGGGGTGGGTTTTTTTTTGAGGAAATAAGAGTTTTAAGCACAGCCCAAGGATAACAAAAGTCTCAGCATAGTGAGTTTTTGATATACTGTTAGAAAAATTGTTTCAATTCTTCACTACCTCTCTAGTAAAAGAATTATTCTTCCATATCCTCTGCGATGCAACTTTTCAGTGCCCTCTGGCTGACTCTCTTCTACTTGATTCTATTTGACCATGGGACTTGCTTGTGCCAATGGGATGTTAGCAGATGAGGTACAAGCACTAAGTTGAAAAGTGCTTATACAAATGATTCTACTTTCTTGTACCTCTGTCATTGGCATAAAAAGAGCACCTCTTGATAGCCTGCTGATTCCACAAGGAGGAGGAGATTAGAGATACATGGAGCAGAACTATCTTAGGGGATCCTCACCAAACCATGAATCTGAGAGGTCAAGTTAGAGTTACTGTAGGCCACTGTATTTAGGAGTGGTATGTTATATAGAACTTTCATGGCATTAGCTAACTGATACAGATACCATACCTACTATAAAAGAAAATAATAAGTGGTAGGTCACTGTATATTCCAAATCAAACCTTATTCAATAGTGTCTCCTCTGAAGAATCAGGTGATCCCTAAGAGGTTTAAGGGTTTTTTTCCTCCCTTGTGTTCTTCTAATGTTACACCAGATCACTTACAGGGAACATACCTTCTATGTTAGTATGTCCTTGTGTCATGGAGGCAGTGGTTGCAAAGAGACAAAATAATGGACCTACACAGAATAGGGATTGCTGACCTCATGTGGTTATGTGGAAGAAAAAAAAAGCAATTCTTGACTGTAACCCTCCAGAAATGTGTTTTTCCAAATGTGTTTTATCAAGGCAAAACTTGGGTAACTTTCCATTAATGCTGTGTGATTTCTAACAGAAAGAGAAGCAAAGTACCCATTAATAAATTATCTTCTATGTCAAGAAAAGACACAAACTACTACTTTGGCCAGTGTGATGGTTAATTTTGTGTCAACTTAACTCACCATGGGGTGCCAAGATTAAACATTATTTCTAGGTGTATTTGTGAGGGTGTTTCTGGATGAGATTTGCATTTGAATCAAACTCAGTAAATTAGGTTAATATTAGTGGGCATCAACTAATCCACTGGGGGCCTGAATAGAACAAAAGGCAGAGGAGGAAGAAATTTGCCTTACCTCTCCACCTTTTTTCTGTCTCACTGCTTCATCTATTTCATCTTCTTCCCTTAAACAGGTATTTATACAATTAGCTCTGCTGATTCTCAGGCCATTTAATTCTCATTGAATTACACCACCAGCCTCCAGTTGCCCATGGAAGACTGGGATCTTTCACCCTCCAATTTCTGATTTCTATATTAGAACTGAAGAGAGTTCTATTCAGTTCAGGAGGGGCAGAGTTTTTTGTATGGTTAGAAAAGGCTTTGTATGCCTCAAAACCTCTGACGTTTTCACTTTCTTGGCTTGGAATAATCTTCCCACCATCTTCCCACCCTTTCCTTCAAACTAAAATTTTTAAATCCATTTTAAGGACTCAGTTTAAAAGACTTTCCCTGAAATGTCTACCCTGATCATCTCATATACTCCAGCTAAGTAAGTTACGTTGGTTTTATGATCTCAGGATTTACAGAGAATCAAAAGAGAACAGAGGCAACCAGACCAGTTAGGACTACTGCAGTCCTCTAGGAAGGAGAAATACAGACAATGAGGACCAAACCAATACACTTGTGGAGATGAACAAAAGGTTTTATAAGATGAGGAGGTGAAAAGAAAAGAGATGTTGAGTATATGTAAGACATATTTGGTTTGGGAGAACAGATGGCCCGTAGTCCTATTTGCTGAAGCAGGAAACCTAGGAGGAGAATGAGATCATTTTCTGAGTCTGACATTTCTCTGAGACACTTTTGTAAGTATTATAATAGGTAGCTGTCTGTGTGGGTCTGGAGCATGTGGTCATATTTGAAATTATAGAAATTGACAGAAAAAGGTGGAAGTGAGAGTAAATGAGTTCATTTGATCAGTTTGGTATGGAGAGGATCAGTGATAGGGTGCTCATGAAACAATAATAATAAAGGGACAACCAAGAAAAGCGAGAGTTAACAGAGAGGTAGGATAAAACCGCAGATAAAACAAGGGAGGAAATAGAGAATGTCAGCAGCAATATAACTTCAGATGGCTGGACAATGCAATAGCTAAAAGTAGAATAGTGTGTTTATTACAATGAGGTTTCTGGTGATCTTGATGAGAGCTGTACTCTATTAACACACTGAAGAGTAAATGGATACTCATCACAGGGAACCTGCATGTGTGGAATAGGAGGGCCTTAGAAACCAAAGTAAACAGTGACATATTAACTAACAGGGATTAAAATTAAAACTTTAAAGAAATAGTGAAGCTCTTGAAAATATGGGAAATGAAATATCTTTGCAATGGAGGATCACAGGGCCTGAACTTTCACATTAGTCATTCTGAATGTTAGGAACTGTGTGAGTTTAATATTTTTATTCTTTTGCTTATTTGTGTTTTCTACAATGAATCAGTATTCTTTTATGGAATAACAAAAATATAAAAAACAATTGTTAAAAATTATTACAATATGAATGTTATCAAGTTGTTAGAATTTATCTTCTCCTTACTGATCTACTCAACTCCATGTTTATCTTCAGATGTCGGTTACTTGAAATAAGCCTCTCCTTCATGAAATGCTTAATTGAAGACAATATGTAAAATAGATTTCACCAAAACACATAAGACATAAAGGAAATTGGGGTCACACACAGCAAAATGCACTTTATGAAGTTAACACGAATAAATGAGACTATATTTCCCAAATGATTTGAACTCTTTCAAGGGAAGTTTCCAAGTAAATAAAATGTAGTTGGGGTGTGCCTGGGTGGCTCAGTTGGATAAGTGTGCGACTTCAGCTCAGGTCATGATCTCACATCAGGCTCTGTGCTGACAGATCTAGCCTGGAACCTGCTTTGGATTCTGTGTCTCCCTCTCTCTCCCCCTCCCCCACTAGTGCTCTCTCTCTCTCTTTCTCAAAAATAAACAAATAAATTTTAAAATATTGTAGTTGGATAACCAGAGTTTGGAAGATAGTGTCTTAAGCTAATTGTGGCCTCCAGTGGGTCATGTGGCTTGTCTTTATTGCTCAAGGCAAGGCCTGATTCAAACTCACTTAGAAACCTAGTAAAAGACACTTTTCATTCTGGTAACGTGTGTTCTGTGACAACACAGTCATTGCTCTTTCTCTCAACTGTTCTTGAAAATGCTTTCATTTGTGGGTAAGTTGTGTTACTTATTCCTTTATATGAGTAAGACATATGTTAATTCTCACTTGATATTTACCATTTCTTCTTTGTGGATTCCTAGACATAATTCTTCCTGCACTTGTGTCATTTGACAGTATTTTGGTAATAAATTGGACATTCCTTGTGGAGTTAGCATGAGTGGACTTGACTGAGCTTCAGGGAGATAGAGAAGATGAATATATTCATCACTGCAAACTCTTCTGAGCATATAAGTAACATTCATGGGTATGAATAAGGAGTTCTTTGATTTATAGCACAAAATCATGCAAATGCACATGTTTTATAATCATCTATATCTACTTAATGTATGTTTGATGAATGAATATACAATATATCTTTAAGATATTTTGGCTATGTCTACGTGAGACAAACTTATAAGAGCTAATTTTAATACATTTTTATTGGCAGTGTGAATGGGAGAAGGAAAATGTCTTGAATGAGAAATATGATTCTTGAATGAGAAACAGAGGTCATGACAGGCTTTATAGCATGACCAAGTCTAATTCAACACCATCTTAATCATGTTCACTATTATTTAATTATTTGATAAGTTGACCAATATTTAAATTTATTTATAATGTTGCAATCTTTACCAGAAATATGATTTTCCATTACTTTCTTTCATATATTCCTATACTTTAACCCATCTAATCATACATATACATATAGCTTTCAGGAGGAGAATAGGTCTATTTTCCTCTTATTTTCTAGAAGGACAAGAGCAATTACATAAGAGAATCTTTACCTGAAGTTGATATAATGTAATTCTGCTAGCTACCTTTAGTTTAATGTAACCTTCTCAACATTATGTCCTTATATTTTAGTTGCCCTATATGTTCCATATTTCTGGAATTTTAGAAAGATCCAAACTGGTTAAAAGACAATTAAAAGAGGATGTATATTAACTGGTGAGTTTATTTTCTTTATGTTTATTGTAATTATTGACAGATTATGATTTGTTCATAGAAATTACTAAATTTGAAAAAAAATCATTTTACATATTCAACACCATTTATGATGAAAACTGTCAACAAAACTAGGAAGGGAAAAAACCTATTAAAGGATATCTACAAATTAACTATAACATCACACTTAAGCAAAAACCCGAAAACTCTTCCTCTAAGCTCAGAAACTTGTCCATATTTACCACTTCAAGAAAAATCTCCACATTTACAACTTCTATTATCATTGCACTGGAGTTCTCAGTCGGTAAGTAAAGCAGGGAAAACAATTAAGATATGTGGGTTGGGAAGGAATAAATAAAATTCTCTTTACAGATGATAGTGTGTTTAAAATAATTTTGTAAATAAAATGCTTCATTTAAGCCTCAGCATAATCACAAAACAAAAATGTATGAAAGACACACACAAGTTAAAGCAAAAGAAATCAAATTATTCTACTATGTAAAAGCACTATTTCACAAAGGAAGGCAAGTCAGGAGAAAATAAATGAAGTAACTACAAAACAACTAGAAAACAATAAAAAAAAGTCAGTAGTAATTCCTTACAGTTTTTTTAAAAAATTTTTTATGATTATTTACTTTTTTATTTTTTAATATAAGTTATTGTCAAAATTGTTTCCATATAACACTCAGTGCTCATCCCAACAAGTGCCCTCCTCCCTGCCCATCACCCACTTTCCCCTCTCTCCCAACCCCCATCTACGCTTAGTTTGTTCTCCTTCTTTGTCTCTTATGGTTTTCCTCCCTCCCTCCCCGTAACTTTTTTTCTCCTTCTCCCACATGGGCTTAAGTTTCTCAGGATCCACATAAAAGTGAAAACATATGCTACCTTTTTCTGCCTCATTTCACATAGTGTAATACCCTCCAGTTCCATCCTTGTTGCCACAAGTGGCCAGATTTCATAATTTATCATTGCCAAGTAGCATTCCATTGTATACATGAACCACATTGTCTTTATCCATTCGTCAGTTGATGGACATTTAGGCTCTTTCCATAATTTGGCTATTGTTAAGAGTGCTGCTATAAACATTGGGGTACATGTGTCCCTATGCATCAGTACTCCTGTATCCTTTGGGTAGATTCTTTGCAGTGCTATTCCTGGGTCATAGGGTAGATCTATTTTTAATTTTTTGAGGAACATCCACCTTGTTCTCCAGAATGGATGCACCAGTTTGTATTCCCACCAGCAGTGCAAGGAGTTCCCATTTATCCACATCCTCTCCAGCATCTATAGTCTCCTAATTTGTTCATTTTAGCCACTCTGACCAGTGTGAGGTGGTACCTCATTGTAGTTTTGATGTGAATTTCCCTGATGAGGAGTGACTGAACATCATTTCATGTGCCTGTTGGCCATCTGGATGTCTTCTTTGGAAAAATGTCAGTTCATGTCTTCTACCCATTTCCTCACTAGCTTATTTGTTTTTCAGGTGAGGAGTATGGTAAGTTCTTTATAGATTTTGGATACTAGCCCTTTATCCGATATATCATTTGCAAATATCTTTTCCCATTGTATCCGTTGCCTTTTAGTTTTGTTGATTGTTTCCTTTGCTATGCAGAAGCTTTTTATTTTCATGAGGTCCCAATAGTTCATTTTTGCTTTTAATTCCCTTGCCTTGGAGATGTGTCGAGCAAGAAATTGCTGCAGCTGAGGTCAAAGAGGTTTTTCTCTGCTTTCTCCTCTAGGGTTTTGATGGTTTCCTGTCTCACATTCAGGTCCTTCATCAATTTGTAGTTTTTTTTTGTGAATGGTGTCAGAAAGTGGTCTAGTTTCATTCTTCTGCATATTGCTGTCCAGTACTTCCAGCACCATTTGCTAAAGACTGTCTTTTTGTCATTGGATGCTCTTTCCTGCTTTGTAAAAGATTACTTGGCCATATATTTGTGGGTCCAATTCTGGGTTCTCTATTCTATTCCATTAGTCTATGTGTCTGTTTTTGTGGCCATACCATGTTGTCTTGATGATTACAGCTCTGTCATAGAGGCTAAAGTCTGGGATTGTGATGTCTCCCATTTTGGTTTTCTTCTTCAATATTACTTTGGCTATTCGGGGTCTTTTGTGGTTCCATAAAATTTTAGGAATGTTTGTTCTAAGTTTGAAGAAGAATACTGGTGAAATTTTGTTTGGTATTGCATTGAGTGTGTAGATGGCTTTGGGTAGTATTGACATTTGAACATTTATTCTTCCAATCCATGAGCACGGAATGTTTTTCCATTTCTGTGTGTCTTCTTCAATTTCCTTCAGAAGCTTTCTATAATTTACAGCATACAGATCTTTTACATCTTTGTTACGTTTATTCCTAGGTATTTTATGGTTCTTGGTGCAATTGCAAATGGGATCAGTTTCTTGATTTCTCTTTCTGTTGCTTCATTAGTGTATAAGGACACAGCTGATTTTGTACATTAATTTTGTAACCTGCAACTTTGCTGAATTCATGTATCAGTTCTAGCAGACTTTTAGTGGAGTCTGCTGGGTTTTCCATGTAGAGTACCACGTCGACTGTAATAAGTAAAAGTTGACTTCATCTTTGCCAATTTTGATGACTTTTATTTCATTTTGTTGTCTGCTGATGCTAGAACTTCCAATAATATGTTAAACAATAGTGGTGAGAGTCGACATCCCTGTCATGCTCCTGATCTCAAGGGAAAGCTCTATTTTTCACCATTGGGGATATTAGTTGTGGGCTTTTCATAAATGGCTTTTATGATGTTTAAGTATGTTTCTTCTGTGCCTAATTTCTTGAGGGTTTTCAAGAAAGGATGCTATATTTTGTCAAATGCTTTTTCTGCATCTATTGATGGGACCTTATGGTTCTTATCTTTTCTTTTATTAATGTGATGTATCACGTTGATTGATTTGCAAACATTGAATCAGTCCTGCAGTCCAGGAATGAATCCCACTTGGCCATGGTGAATAATTCTTTTTACATGCTTTTGAACTTGATTTGCTAGTATCTTATTGAGAATTTTTGCATCCATATTCATCAGGGATATTTGGCCTGTAGTTTTTTGTTTGTTTTGTTTTTGTTTGTTTTTTCTTTTGTCTGTTTTTGTTTTTTGCTGGGCCTCTGTCTGGTTTGGGAATCAATGTAATGCTGGCTCCATAAAATGAGTCTTCAAGTTTTCCTTCCTATTTTTTGGAACAGCTTGAGAAGGATAGGTATTATCTCTGCTTTAAATGTCTGGTAGAATTCCCCAGGGAAGCCATCTGGTCTTGGACTCTGTTGGGAGATTTTTGATAACTGATTCAATTTCTTCACTGGTTATGGGTCTGTTAAAGTTTTCTATTTCTTCCTGTTTGAGTTTTGGAAGTGTGTGGGTGCTTAGGAATATTTTCATTTCTTCCAGGGTGTCCAGTTTGTTGGCATATAATTTTTCATAGTATTCACTGATAATTACTCGTATTTCTGAGGGATTGGTTGTAATAATTCCATTTTCATTCATGATTTAATCTATTTGGGTCATCCCCCTTTTCGAGAAGTCTGGCTAGAGGTTTATCAATTTTGTTTATTTTTTCAAAAAACCGACTCGGTTTCATTGATCTCCTCTACAGTTTTTTTTTTTTTTTTTAGATTCCACATTGTTTACTTCTGCCCTAATCTTTTTTTTTTTTTTAATTTTTTTTTCAACGTTTTTTATTTATTTTTTTGGGACAGAGAGAGACAGAGCATGAACGGGGGAGGGGCAGAGAGAGAGGGAGACACAGAATCGGAAACAGGCTCCAGGCTCCGAGCCATCAGTCCAGAGCCTGACGCGGGGCTCGAACTCACGGACCGCGAGATCGTGACCTGGCTGAAGTCGGACGCTTAACCGACTGCGCCACCCAGGCACCCCCAGCCCTAATCTTTATTATTTCTCTTCTTCTGCTGGGTTTAGGGTGTCTTTGCTTTTCTGTTTCTATTTCCTTTAGGTGTGCTGTTAGATTTTGTATTTGGGTTTTTTCTTGTTTCTTGAGATAGGCCTGGATTGCAGTGTATTTTCCTCTTAGGACTGCCTTTGTTGCATTCCAAAACATTTGGATTTTTGTATTTTCATCTTTTTTCCATATATCTTTTAATTTCTTCTCTGTCTGGTTGACCAATTTGTTCTTTAATAAGCTGTTCTTTAACTTCCATGTTTTTGGAGGTTGTCTAGACTTTTTCCTGTGGCTGATTTCAAGTTTCATAGCCTTGTGATCTGAAAGTGTGCATGGTATGATCTCAATTCTTTTATACTTATGAAGGGCTGTTTTGTGACCCAGGATGTGATACAGAGAAAGTTCCTTATGCACTTGAGAAGAAAGTATATTCTGTTGCTTTGGGATATAGAGTTCTAAATATATGTATCAATTTCATCTGGTCCAATGTATCATTCAGGGCCATTGTTTGTTTACTGATTCTGTGTCTAGATGATCTGTCTATTGTTGTAAGTGGATTATTAAAGTCCCCTGCACTTATTACATTCTTATCAATAAAATTATTTATTTTTGTGATTAATGTTTACTTATTTTTGAGCGACTAATGACCTGAGCTGAACTTGAATATTCAAATAAGAGAACGGGCCAACATGGCAGAGAATTAGGGGTATCTGAAGTTCCCTCATCTCTCAAACAATGCAGTGTTGAAATCAAAGGACTTTGAACTCCAAGAGTCTGGGAGGCAAAACACAGAGTCGCTTCCAGGGTCCCACAGGGACAAACTTACAGGCCATATGTGAGATAAGTTGAGATAAGATGAATGTAAGGGAGAGATCCCCTTATGTGGAGAGACAAAGGGAGGAGAAAGAGAGACTGGGGAAGCATAAGACTGTAGCTGGACAAGAGAAAAACTACAGACTGTGATGGAGAAAGATCCAATCTACAACTAAAGGGCTTTCTCTGGACTGATCACACACCTAGGGAGAAGGGAAGCTTGCCCCTGTCTTGGTGGCTAGGTCAGGGGCCCAGTCTGCAGTAAAAGAAATTTATCCCCTTCTTGGAGTGCTGTGGGAAGAAATTATATTTCCACTCAAAGGACAAAGACTGCCTGCGCCTGCCACCCAGAGTCCATATACTGGGTGGCCCGGAGCTATGCTCGTCTTTGTGGGACATACAGAGCAGGAGTTTGATTCCCAGCCAAATGACAGGGAGCCAAGGGATTTTGCAGAACAGCACAAACCACCTCATGTGTGCCCACAGCACAGTAAGGATGGCTTGAGCAGAGTGGTTTGGAACACCCAGTCGATGGAGGAGAGACTGGGGTGTCACCATTTTTCTCCCCAATACCAACGAGGTAGGGCAACAGGGAATGGACAGTGGACCCACAGTGGAGGCAGCACCCACCTACACCAAATGACCCCTCTCTGCGCCTGGTAACTGCATATCTATTGGAGGGGGATTGGGTTGACGAATAAGACAGCTCCTCCTCCAGACCAGTGCTATTGCATTGCTTGATTTAATTCTCAGACAATTCTTATTGTATAGATATAGTCTTCCTTCCTTTTATCTTTTTAATCTCGTCCCTTCTCTAGGATGGTTACGCTGGTTGTTGGTTTAAGCAGACATATTTAATCCATTCTCTTGACACATGTTCTATACCTCCTTCTTTACTTTCCTTTCTCTCTGGATTAAGACGAATAGTTTCTTCTGTCTGGTAAACTTTATTTTATTTTATTTTCCAGCTTCCTTCTTTATCTTCCTTTCTCTCTCTCTGGATTAAGCCACATAGTTACTCTCTCTGGTCAACTTTTATTTTTTCTTTTTCTCCACCTATGATTTCTCCCTTTGGATGGGAAAAGGCCTCTTTCATCACAGTGGCCTCCACCATATTGTTTACTTGTAGATGGTGTTTCTAGCTTTTTGTTTTTCGGTTTTTGTGTGGTTGCATGTTTTTGTTTTCTGTTTGTTTTTTGTTTGGTGTTTGTTTTCCTTTCCAGTAATCAAAGCACATCTGGTGGAGTGTCCAAAACATCACTATGAGTAGGAAGATAAAGTAATCAAAGTTAGAACAACAGAGAGCAAGTAACTCTACAAAAAACACCTCCTGAAGAGCGAGGCCCTGGACACTGTATGAACCCTCCTTAATATAGTAGTGCTCACAAGTGCAGATCACATAACAAGCTTTTAAAACACATAAGGTATAGAAAACTAGCCAAAACAATGAAACAGATTTTTCTCAAAAGATTCCAGAAAGAAATGACAGCTAAAGAATTGATCAGAACAGATATAAAAAATATAACTTAACAAGAATTTAAAGTAACAGTCATAAGATTAATCACTGGGCTTGAAAAAGAAGACAGCAGAGAATCTATCCCTCCAGGGATCAAGGAACTAAAAAAGAGTCAAGATGAATTTAAAATTATGTAAAGGAAGTGGAAAATAAACTAGAGGCAGTGACAGCAAGGAATCAAGAGGCAGAGAGGAGACTAAGTGAAATAGAAGACAAAATTATGGAAAAAGAAGCTGAAAAAAAGCAAGACAAAAAAATTCAAGACTATGAGGGGCGGAATTAGAGAACTAAGTGATGCAATCAAATGCAACAATATCCATATCATAGGAGTTCTAGAAGTAGGAGAGAGAAAGGGGCTGAATGTGTACTTGAACAAATCATACCTGAGAATTTCCCCAATCTGGGGAAGGAAACAGGCATTGAAATCCAGGTGGCACAGAGACCCCCCCCTTCAGATGTAACTTGATCTGCATGACATATCATAGTGAAACTGGCAAATTACAAAGAAAAAGAGAGAATTCTGAAAGCATCTAGGGACAACAAGCCTTAACCTACAAGGGTAGACACATAAGGGTAGTAGCAGGCCTATCTACTGAAACTTGAGAGACCAGAAAGAAGTGGCAGGAAATTTTCAATATGCTGAATAGGAAAAATATGCAGCTAAGAATCCTTTATCCAGCAAGACTGTCATTCAGAATATAAGGAGAGATAAATATTTTTCCAAACACAAACTGAAGGAATTCATCACCACCAAACCAGCCCTACAAGAGACTAAACCAGCCCCCCTAAGGGGGACTCTGAGTGGATGTTGAAGAGACCCCAAAGGACCAGAGACACCATTACAGATATGAAACTTATAGATAACACAATGACTCTAAACCCATATCTTTCAATAACACTGAATGTAAATGAACTAAATGCTCCAATCAAAAGACATAGGGTGTCAGAATGGATAAAAAAGAAGACCCATCTATTGCTGTCTACAAGAGACCCATTTTAGCCCTGAGGACACCTTCATATTGAAAGTGGAGGGTTGGAGAACCATCTATCATGCTACTGGAAGTCAAAAGAAAGATGGAATAGCCATACTTATATCAGACAATTTTTTAAACTAAAGGCTGAAACAAGATAAGGAAAGCATTATATAATAATTACACGGTCTATCCATCAAAAGAGCTAACAGTTATAAATAGGCACTGAATTCAGAAGCCCCAAATATATAAAACAATCACAAACATAAGCAATCTTATTGACAAGAATGTAGTAATTGCAGGGGACTTTAATATTCCACTTACAACAGTGGACAGATCATCTAGAGAGAAAATCAATAAGGAAACATTGGCCCTGAATGATACCCGGGACCAGATGGACTTGAAAGATACTTTTAGAAATTTTCATTCTAAATCAGCAGAATACACATTCTTCTTGAGTGCCCATGGAACATTCTCCAAGAGAGATCATATACTGGGTCACAAAACAGCCCTCAATAAATATAAAAGAATTGAGATCATATCATGCACACTTTCAGATCACAAGGCTATGAAACTTCAAATTAACCACAGAGAAAAGTTTGGAAAAACCTCGAAATGCAAGGAGGTTAAAGAACATCCTACTAAAGAATGAATGGGTCAACAAGGGAATTAAAGAGGAAATTTAAAAATATATGGAAACAAATTAAAATGAAAATATGATGGTCCATACCCTTTGTGATGCAGAAAAGGCAGTCCTAAGAGGAAAATGCATTGTAATTCAGGGATTTCTCAAGAAACAAGTAAAATCCCAAATACATCTTACAGCACACCTAAAGGAACTAGAAGGTGAACAAAGACCCCAACACCAGCAGAAGATAAATGATAAAGATCAGAGCAGAAATAAACAATATAGAATCCAAAAAAAAAAAAAACCGTTAGAACAGATCAATGAAATGAAGGGTTATGTTTTTTTGAAAAAATAAACAAAACTGAGAAAACCCTAGCCAGACCTCTCAAAAAGAAAAGGGAGAGGATGAAAATAAATAAAATCATGAATGATACTGGATTTATTACAACCAATCCTTCAGATATACAGGCAAATATCAAAGAATACTATGATAAATTATATGCCTGTGGGGGGTAAGCTTAGGACTCCCCCGGACGTTAACAAGGCATAAAAAAACACAGAATCATAAAATGCTCACACCCAAGTTTGGGAAAAACAGATTGGCACTCCAAGAATAAAGAGGGTGCAATCACCCCAAGAATAGGGAGGTACAAAGGTGCCAAGAATAGGGAAGTGCAAAAGCACCCCAAATAAGGAGGGGTACTGAGTACCCAAAAATAGAGAGAGAGAGGCAAAGGCCTGAAATAAAATTGGGAAAAAGGTGCCCAATACATAGGAATAACAAGATTAGATATTCAGGGTGAAACCACCCTGTTTAGTACTATAAAAGAAAGATGCTTTCATAGGGGAAGAGGGCCATGTTAGGTAAATTGGTGAATTGGACTTTGGACTGCTGCACTGCAGGCAAAGCAGCGCAGAGCGAAGATGGGTAATAAAAGTTTTCTTGTTAACTCTAAGGTTATTCTACCTATTTGTCTCATCTCCTGGGCTGGCAAAGATAAACAAGCATGGAGCCTCCGGTCTGCTGTTAACAACCATCTACCCATCTGCCCAGCACCCAAATTTTGTTTTATATTGACCTAAACCCAAAATACTGTATATCTTCAAAAACTTTCTCCCTTGCATCCACAAGTTAATCTTCCTAGTTTGCCTCTTTTTACACGCCCATCACCTTTGCAACCCTTCTGATCTGAATAAATATGGGGCAAGGACCTTTATTCAGGGCCTTTGTCTTTTTCCTGGACATTAGCCGTCTCCTATTTTAATCCTGCATCCGCTCTTTTGCTATACAAAAGAAAACTTCAGACTTAGAGTCTATGATATATGCCAACAAACTGGAAAACCTGAAAGAAATGGAAAAATTCCCGGCATTCACACACTACACTCAAACGAGAAGAAATAGAAAATTTGAACAGACCCATAACTAGTGAAGAAATTGAATCAGTCATCAAAAATCTCCAAACAAATAAGAGTCCTGGACCAGATGGCTATGCTGGGGAATTCTACCAGATATTTAAAGCTGAGTTAATACCTATCCTACTCAAGCTGTTCCAAAAAATAGAAAGGGAAAGAAAACTTCTGCACTCATTCTATGAAGCCAGCATGACCTTGATTCCCAAAACAGAGACCCAGCAAAAAAAGAGAACTACAGGCCAATATCCCTGATGAACATGAATGCAAAAATTCTCAACAAGATACTAGCAAATCGAATTCAACAGCAAATAAAAATAACTATGCACCATGATCAAGTGGGATTCATTGCAGGGCTACAGGACTGATTCAATATTCACAAATCAATCAATGTGATATATCACATTAATAAAAGAAAGGATAAGAAACATATGATCTTGTCAATAGATGCAGAAAATCTTTGACAAAATACACATCATTTCTTAAAAACCCTCAATAAATTTGGGATAGAAGAAATGTACTTAAACTTAAACAACTGTGTATGTGAATCCCACAGTTTATTTCATCTTCAGTGGGGGAAAACTGAGAGCTTCCCTCTGGAGATCAGGAATAAGACAGGGATATCCACTATCACCACTGGTGCTTAACATAGTGTTGGAAGTCTTAGCTGCAGCAATCAGAGAGCAAAATGAAATAAAATCATCAAAATTGACAAAGATGAAGTCAACCTTTCACTTTTTGCAACTGACATGATACTTGACATGGAAAACACGAAAGACTCCACCAAAAGACTGCCAGAACTGACACATGAATTCATCAAAGTCTTAGGGTACAAATTCAATGGACAGAAATCAGTTGCATTTTTCTGCACCAATAATGAAGCAACAGAAAGAGAATTAAAGAAACTGATCCCATTTACAATGCATCAAATCATAAAATACCTAGGAATAAACTTAACCACAGATGTGAAAGATCTGTATGCTGAAAACTATACAAGCTTATGAACGAAATTGAAGAAGACACACAGAAATGGAAAAAAATTCCATGCCATGGATTGGAAGAATAATTATTGTTCAAATGTCAATACTACCCAGAACAATCTACACATTCAATGCAAACCCAATGAAAACTGCACCAGTTTTCTTCAAAAAACACAGAACAATCCTAAAATTTGTATGGAACCACACAATAGCGAAAGTAATAGACCCTGAGTAGCCAAAATAATATTGAAGAAGAAAACCAAACCAGGAGGGAGCACAATCCCAGACTTCAGCTTCTACGACATAGCTGTAATCATCAAGACAGTATGGTATTGCCACAAAAACAGACACATAGACCAATGGAATAGAATAGAGAACCCAGAATTGGACCCAAAAAGGTATAGCCATGTAATCTTTTACAAAGCAGGAAAGAGTATCCAATGACCAAAAGACAGTCTCTTTAGCAAATGGTGCTGGAAAAACTGGACACCAACATGCAGAAGAATGAAACTAGACCACTTTCTTACACCATTCACAAAAATAAACTCAAAATTGATGAAGGACCTGAATGTGAGGCAGTAAACTCTCAAAACCCTAGAGAAGAAAGCAGGGAAAAACCTCTCTGACCTCAGCCACAGCAATTTCTTACTTGACACATCCCCTAAGGCAAGGGAATTAAAAGCAAAAATGAACTATTGGGACCTCATCAAGATAAAAAGTTCTGCATGGCAAAGGAAGCAATCAACAAAAATAAAAGGCAACAGATGCAATGGGAAAAGATATTTGCAAATGGCATATTGGATAAAGGGCTAGTATCCGAAATCCAAAAAGAACTCATCAAACTCCACACCCGAAAAATAATCCAGTGAAGAAATGGGCAGAAGACCTGAATTGACACTTCTCTAAAGAAGACATCCAGATGGCCAACAGGCACATGAAAAGATGCTCAATGTCACTCCTTATCAGAGAAATACAAATCAAAACTACAATGAGATGCCACCTCACACTGGTTAGAGTGGCTAAAATGAACAAATCAGGACACTTTAGATGCTGGAGAGGATGTGGATAATTGGGAACTCCTTGCTCTGTTGGTGGGAATGCAAACTGGTGCAGCCACTCTGGAGGACAAGGTGGATGTTCCTCAAAAAATTAAAAATAGATCTACCTTATGACCCAGCAATAGCACTGCTAGGAATCTATCCAAAGGATACAGGAGTACTGATGCATAGGGGCACATGTACCCCAATGTTTATAGCAGCACTTTGAACATTAGCCAAATTATGGAAAGAGCCTAAATGTCCATCAAATGATGAAGAGATAAAGATGTTCTCCAGTGCACATGGAACGTTCTCCAGAATAGACCATATACTGGGACACAAATCAGTCCTCAGCAAGTACAAAAAGATTGAGACCATACCATGCATATTTTCAGACCACAATGCTATGAAACTCGAAATCAACCACAAGAAAAAAATTTTGAAAGGTAACAAATACTTGGAGACTGAAGAGCATCCTACTAAAGAATGAATGAGCTAACCAAGCAGTTAAAGAGGAAATTAAAAAGTATATGGAAGTCAATTAAGATGATAACACCACAACCCAAAACTTCTGGGACACAGCAAAGGCGGTCAAAGAGGAAATTCTGTAGCAATCCAGGCCTTCCTAAAGAAGAAAGATCTCAGATACAAAACCTAAACTTACGCCTCAGGGGGCTGGAAAAAGAACAGCAAATAAAACCCCAAACCAGCAGAATACAGGAAATAATAAAGATTACAGCAGAAATCAATGCTATCGAAAACAAACAAAACAGTAGAACAGATCAATGAAACCAGAAGCTGGTTCTTTGAAAAAATTAACAAAATTGATAAACCACTAGCCAGTATGATCAAGAAGAAAAAGGAAAGGACTCAAATAAATAAAATCAAGAATGAAAAAGGAGAGATCACAACCAACACTGCAGAAATAAAAACAATAATAAGAGAATATTATGAGCAATTATTTGCCAATAAAATGGGTAATCTGGAAGAATTGGACCAGTTCTTAGAAACACACAACCAAAACTGAAACAGGAAATTTGAACAGACCCATGACCAGTAAGGAAATCAAATTAGTAATCAAAAATCTGACAAAAAACAAGAGTCCAGGGCCAGATTGCTTTCCAGAGGAATTCTACCAAACATTTAAGGAAGAGTTAACACCTATTCTCTTGAAACTGTTCCAAAAATAGAAATGGAAGGAAAACTTCCAAACTCTCTATAAAACCAACATTACCTTGATTCCAAAACTAGACAGAGACCCCACTAAAAAGGAGAACTATAGACCAATCTCCCTGATGAACATGGATGCAAAATCCTCAAGATATTTGCCGACCAGAACAAACAATACATTTTAAAAAATTATTCACCATGACCAAGCGGGATTTATATCTGGGATGCAGGGCTGGTTCAATATCCACAAAACAATTAACGTGATTCATCACTTCAATAAAAGAAAGGACACGAACCATATGATCTTCTCAATAGATGCAGAGAAAGCATTTGACAAAACACGGCATCCTTTCTTGATAAAAACCCTCAAGAAAGTAGGGATAGAAGGATCATACCTCGAGATCATAAAAGCCATATATGAACAACCCAACACTAATATCATCCTCAACGGGGAAAAACTGAGAGTTTCCCCCTAAGATCAGGAACAAGACAGGGATGTCCACTCTCACCACTGTTATTCAACATGGCATTGGAAGTCTTAGCCTCACCAGACAACACAAAGAAATAAAGGCATCCAAATTAGCCAGAGGGAGGTCAAACTTTCACTCTGGGCAGATGATATGATACTCTATATGGAAAACCCAAAATATTCCACTCCAAAACTGCTAGAATTGATTCATGAATTCAGCAAAGTTGCAAGATATAAAGTCAACACACAGAAATCAGTTAAATTCCTTTACCCCAACAATGAAGCAACAGAAAGAGAAATCAAGGAATCAATCCCATTTACAGTTGCACAAAAAACCATAAAATACCTAAGAATAAACCTAACCAAAGAAGTGAAAAATCTATACACTGAAAACTTTAGAAAACTTGTGAAAGAAATTGAAGACACACAAAAATGGAAAAAGATTCCATGCTCCTGGATAGGAAGATACTTTATACTTTAACAAATATTGTTAAAGTGCCGATACTATCCAAGGTAATCTACATATTCAATGCAATCCCTATCAAAGTAACACCAGCATTCTTCAGAGAGGTAGAACAAATAATCCTAAAATTTGTATGGAACCTGAAAAGACCCCGAATTGCCAAAGCAGTCTTGAAAAAGAAAACCAAAGCAGGAGGCATCACAATCCCAGACTTCACACTGTACTACAAAGTTGTAATCAAGACAGTATGGTACTGACAAAAGAACAGACACCCAAATCAATGGAACAAAATAGAGAACCCAGAAATGGACCCACAAATGTATGGCCAACTAATCTTTGACAAAGCAGGAAAGAATATCCAGTGGAATAAAGACAGTCTCTTCAGTAAGTGGTGCTGGAAGAATTGGACAGCGACATGCAGAAGAAAGAACCGGGACCACTTTTTACACCACACACAAAAATAAACTCAAAATGAATGAAAGACCTCAATTCAAGACAGGAAGCCGTCAAAATCCTTGAAGAGAAAGCAGGCAAAAATCTCTTTGATCTTGGCCACAGCAACTTCTTACTCAACACATCTCCGGAAGCAAGGGAAACAAAAGCAAAAATGAACTACTGGGACCTCATCAAAATAAAAAGCTTCTGCACAGTGAAAAAAACAATCAGCAAAACTAAAAGGCAACTGATACAATGGGAGCAGATATTTGCAAACGACATATCAGATAAAGGGTTAGTATCCAAAATCTATAAAGAATTTATAAAACTCAACCCCCAGAAAACAAATAATCCAGTGAAGAATTGGGTGAAAGACATGAATAAACCCTTCTTCAAGGAAGAAATTCAGATGGCCAACGGACACATGAAAAAATGCTCCACATCACTCATCATTAGGGAAATACAAATCAGAACCACAATGAGATACCACCTTACACCTGTCAGAATGGCTAACATTAACATCTCAGGCAACAACAGATGATGGCAAGGATCTGGAGTAAGAGGATCTCTTTTGCATTGTTGGTGGCAATGCAAGCTGGGGCAGCCACTCTGGAAAACAGTATGGCGGTTTCTCAAAAAACTAAAAATTGATATAACTTTGACCCAGCAATTGCACTCCTAGACATTTATCCACGCGATACAAGTGTGCTGTTTCAAAGGGGCACATGCACCCCCATGTTTATAGCAGCACTATCCACAATAGCCAAAGTATGGAAAGAGCCCAAATGTCCATCGAGGGATGAATGGATAAAGAAGATGTGATATATATGTATACAGTTGAGTATTACTCAGCAATCAAAAAGAATGAAATCTTGCCATTTGCAACTATGTGGATGGAACTTAAGGGTATTATGCTAAGTGAAATTAGTCAGTCAAAGACAAAAATCATTTAACTTCACTCATATCAGGACCATGAGACAAAACAGATGAAAATAAGGGAAGAAAAACAATAATAATATAAAAACAAGGAGGGGGATAAAACAGAAGAGACTCATAAATATGGAGAACAAACTGAGGGTTGCTGGAGTGGTTGTGGGAGGGGGGATCGGCTAAATGGGTAAAGGTCATTAAGGAATCTACTCCTGAAATCATTGTTTCACTATATGCTATCTAATTTGGATGTAAATTTTAAAAAATTAAAATTAAAATTAAAAAAAAGATGTGGTTTATATATACAATGTAATACTAGTTGGCAATGAGAAAGAATGAAATCATGTCATTTGCAGCAACGTGGATGGAACTGGAAGTTATTACGTTGAGTGACGTAAGTCAGTTAGAGAAGTACAAATATCATTGGTTTTCACTCATATGTGGATCTTAAGAAATTTAGAAAACCATGGGGGAATGGAAGGGGGAAAATAGTTACACACAGAGAGGGAGGGAGAGAACCACAATATACTCAAATACAGAGGACAAACTGAGGGTTGATGGGGGGTGGGGAGAGGGAAATGGGTGATGGGCATTATAGAGGGCACTTGATGGGATGAGCACTGGGTGTTGTATGTAAGCCAATTTGACAGTAAATGATACTTAAAACATGAATATTTGACTGACTGAACCACTCAGACACTCCCAATAGTTCTTTTTTTAATGTTTATTTACTTTTGAGAAAGAGAGCACTAGCACTGGAGGGGCAGAGAGTGAAAGAAGGAGACACATAATCTGAAATAGGCTCCAGATTCTGAGCTGTCAGCACAGAGCCCAATGTGGGGCTTGAACTCGGGAAAGGTGAGGTCATGACCTAAGCGAAAGTTGGACACTTAGCCAACTGAGCCACCCATGCGTCCCCTTTTTATAAAATGTAAATAGATTATACACACCAATCAAAAGGCACAGAGAGGCTGAAATAATTAAAAATGACACCCAGCTGCTTGAGAAATGCACGGAAGACATCAGGGAGATTGTTATCACAGATATAAAAGAGTTAAAAAGCAATCAGAAATGAAAAATGCAGTAACTGAGATTTGAAACCATCTGGATGTAATGACCACAAGTAGGAAAAAAGCAGAGGAATGAGCAAGTGATATAGAAGACAGAAAATGAAAAATAGGGGACTTGGGTGGCTCAGTCAGTGTCCAACTTCAGCTCAGGTCATGATCTCATGATTCATGAGTTCAAGCCCCGTGTTAGGCTCTGTACTGACAGCTCAGAGCCTGGAACCTGCTTCAGATTCTGTATTTCCCACTGTCTCTGTCTCTGTCTCTGTCTCTTTCTCAAAAATAAACAATAATTTTTTAGAGAAAAAGAATGAAGCTCTACCAAAGAGAGAAAGAAGAATTATTGTGCAAGAGAAGACACTTAGGAAACTCAGTGACTCCATCAAATGTAACGATATTCATATAATAGCAGTACCAAAAGAATAGAGGGAAAAGGAGGTAGAAGGTTAATTTGAGGAAATAGTAGCTGAAAACTTCCCTAATCTGTGGGAAGGAAACAGATATATAAATCAGGAGGCACAGAGAACTCATAAAAATCAACGAAACAGGCCAACATCAAACCATATTGTAGTTAAATTAGCAAAACCTAGTAATATAAAAAGTTCTAAAAGCAAAAAGACAAAAGGAGTCCTAACTCACAAGAGAAGACCCGTATGGCTAGCTGCATATCTCTCCACAGAAACTTGGCAAGCCAGCAGTGAGTGGAATGATATATTCAATGTTATACATGGGGAAAATCAGTAGCCAAGAATATTCTATCCAGCAAGGCTGTCATTCAGAATAGGAGGAGTGATAAAGAGTTTCCCAGAGAAAAACAAAAACAAACACAAACACATACACATAAAAAAACAAAAAACAAAAAAAGTAAAAAGATTATGACTACTAAACCAGCCCTGCAAGAAATATTAAAGGGAACACTTTGAGGGGGGAATGAAAGACAAAAAGTGAAAAGACTGGAAAGGAACAGGGAAAATCTCTAGAAACAATGACAAAGCAAGTAATAAAATGGCATTAAATACATATCTATCAATCATTACTTTGAATGTAAATGGACTAAATATCCCAATCAAAAGACATACTGTGTCAAAATGGGTAAAAAACCAAGACCTATCCATATGCTGTCTACAAGACATTACTTTTAGACCTAAAGACAAAGGCAGATTAAATGGAAGGGAATGGGAAAATATTTACATTCAAATGAAAGTCAGAAGAAAGCTTGAGTAACAATATGTATATCAGGCAACCTAGATTTTAAACCAAGGACTGTAACAAGAGATGAAGAAGAGCACTTCTTATCTCTTATCATAATAAAAGGGTTCAGTTCAACAAGAAGATTTAACAATTATGAATATTTATATCACCAGCTTGAGAACACCCTAATATATAAATCAATCAATAAAAAATGTAAAGGATCTAATTGATAATAACACAATATAGTAGCTGTCTCTAACACACCACTTACACCAATGGACAGATGATCTAAGTAGAAAATTAACAAGGAAACAATGGCTTTGAATGACACATTGGACCAGGTGGAGTAAACAGATATATTCTGATATTTCATCCTAAAGCAGCAGAATAAATATTCATTTTGAGGGTCCATGAAACATTGTCCAGAATAGATCTCATACTAGGTCCCAAACCAGGTCTCAAAAAGTCCAAAAGATTGAGATCACACTATGCATATTTTCCAAGCACAACCCTATTAACTTGAAGTCTGCCACAACAAAAAATTTTGAAAGACCACAAATACATGGCGGGTAAAGAACATGCTACTAAAGAATGAATGGGTCAACGAGAATATTCAAGAAGAAATAAAAATTACATAGAAACAAATAATGAGAACAACACGGTCCCAAAACTTGGTGATGCCACAAAATCAGTTATAAGAGGGAAGTACATAGGAATACAGACTTACCTCAAGAAGCAAGAAAAATCTCAAATATGCAATCTAAAATTACATGTAAAGCAGCAAGACAAAGCACAACAAATGAAGCCTAAATCATCAGAAGGGAAATAATAAATATTGGGGCAGAAATAAATGATATAGAGAACAAAAACAACAGTAGAACAGATCAACGAAACCAGGAGCTGGTTCTTTGTAAGAATTAATAAAATCAATAAACCTTTTGCAAAAAGAAAAGATAAATAATCCTAATAAATGAAATGATGAATGGGAGAGGACAAAAAATATGAACAATTATAAGAGAATATTATGTAAAATTATATGCCAAAAAACTGGGCAATCTGAAAGAAATGGAAAAATTCCTAGAAACATATAAACCAGCAAAATAGAAACAGGAAGAAATAGAAAACTTGAACAGACCAATAACCAGCAAAGATATTGAATCAGTAATCAAAAATCTCCCCAAAAAACAAAATTCAGGACCAGATGGCTTCCCAAGGGAATTCTACCAAACATTTAAAAAGAGATAATATCCACTATTCTCAAGCTGTTCCAAAAAATAGAAATGGAAGAATGACTTCTAAACTCATTCTATGAGGCCAGTATTACCTTGATTCCAAAACAAAAGACCCCTTAAAAAAAGGGAATTCCGGGCCGATAATCCTGATGAACATGAATGTAAAAATTCTCAATAAAATACTGGAAAATAAAATCCATGAGTACATTAGAAGAATCATTCACCACATCAAGTGACACTTATCCTGGTCTGCAAGCATGGCTCAATATTTTCAAACCCATCACTGTGACACACCACATTAACAAAAGAAAAGATAATAACCATATGATTCTCTCGACTGACAGAAAAAGTGTTTCACAAAGTAACAGGCATTCTTGATAAAAAACCCTCACCAAAGTAGGGATAGAGAGAACATACCTCAACATCATAAAGGCCATATACAAAAGACCCACAGCCAGCATCATCTTCAATGGGAGAAAATTGACCTTTTTCTCTATGATCTGGAACCACACAGGTATGTCCACTCTCAGTATTGTTAACATAGTACTGGAAGGCTTGGCCTCAACAAGACACCAATAAAACACTCATCCAATTTTGCAAGAAAGAAGTAAAACTTTCACTATTTGCAGATGACATAATACTCTAATCAGAAATCCTGAAAAACTCTACCAAGAAATTGGTAGAAGTGATAACACTAATTCACCACAGTCGCACACTACAAAATCAACATACAGAAATCTGTTTCATTCCTATCCACTAATAATGAAGCAGCAGAAAGTGAAATCAAAGAAGTGATCACATTATAATTGTTCAAAAACTGTAAGAGAACTAGAAATAAACCTAACCAAAGAGGTAAAATATCTGTACTCTGAAAGCTACAGAACACGTATGAAATAAATTGAAAATGACTGAAAGAAATGTAAAAACATTCCATGCCCATGGATTGGAAGAAAAAATATTGTTAAAATGTCTACACTACCAAAAGCAATCTACACATTTAATGACTCTATCAAAATGCCACTAGCATTTTCCACAGAACTAGAAAAAACAAACCCAAAATTTCTTTGGAACTACACAAGACTCTGGATAGCCAAAGCAACCTTGAAAAATAAAGCAAAGCAAAAAAAAAAAAAAAAAAAAAAAAAAAAAAAAAGCAAAGCTGGAACCATCACAATTCTGGAATTCCAGCATATTACAAAGCTGCAGTGATCAAAACAGTACGGTGGTGGGGCGCCTGGGTGGCTCAGTCGGTTGAGCGTCCGACTGCGGCTCAGGTCATGATCTTGCGGTCCGTGAGTTCGAGCCCCGCGTCAGGCTCCGGGCTGATGGCCCGGACCCTGGAGCCTGCTTCTGATTCTGTGTCTCCCTCTCTCTCTGCCCCTCCCCCGTTCATGTTCTGTCTCTGTCTCAAAAATAAATAAATGTTAAAAAAAATAAAAAAAAAAAGTATGGTGGTACTAGCACAAATGTTGACCTATAGATCAATGGAATAGAGTAAAAACCCAGAAGTGGACCCACAGAAATATGGCCAATTAATCTTTGACAAAGCAGGAAAGGATACACAAGGGGAATAAGTTGTCTCTTCAACCAACGGTGTTAGGAAAACTGGGCAGCAACATGCAAAATAATAAAACTAGGCCACTTTATTAGACCATACATAAAAATCAATTCCAAATGGATCAAACACCTAAATGTGAAATTGGAAAGCATCAAAATCCGAGAGAATAATGTAGGCAGTAACCTCTTTGACCTTGGCTGTTTCAACTTCTTACTTAGATATATCTCCAGAGGCAAGGAAAACAAAAACAAATATTAAGTATTTAAATTTCACCAGAACAAAAAGCTTCTGCATAATGAAGGAAACAATCACTAAAATGAAATGGTAACCTATGGAATGGAAAGAGAGATTTGCAAATAACATATCTGATAAGCGGTTAGTATCTAAAATATATAAAAAACTTATCATTCAACACCTAAAAACAAATAATCCAATTAAAAATATGGGCAGAAGCCATGAATAGACTTTTTTTTTCAAAAATAACACAGATGATGAACAGACACATGAAAAGTTGCACAAATCACTTTTTAGATAGTACTTCACACCTGTAATAATGGTGAAAATTAATAACACAATTAACTAAAGGTTTTGGCAAGGATGCAGAGAAAAGGGAACCCTCCTGCACTGTTGGTGAGAATACAGACAGATGCAGCCACTCTGGAAAATGGTATGGAAGTTTCTCAAAAAGTTAAACCACCCTATGATCCAGAAATCGCAACACTAGATATCTACTCAAAGAATGTAATGATAAAGAGATCAATTGATCAAGAAATTACATTGCAAATACATATGCATCCATTGGAGCACCTAAATATATTAAATAATACTACCAGTTTTAAAAGAGTAGCAAGGCAGCAATACATGATATCACAAGACTTCAATTCCCCATTTTAAACAATGAATAGGTTCTGTGTTGACACAATTGAAAGCACCCAAAGGCAAATCCCATGAGACGTCAGGCCAAGTATCTGGAGATCTCAGGCACTAACTTGTGGAGAAAAGGCCAGAGCCTGATTATACCAGGATTCTTGCAGAGAGAGTAGTGACACCAAGTAGCTTTTCTTTCCAGAAAGCAACTTTATTCTTGCCAACTCTGCTCAGTTAGGTTTGTACCCAAAGAACTGAGCCCTGAACACCATTTGGCATAGTTTTTTTATATATTTTTTACTTCTTTGTCTCCCATATGGTAACACACAAACATGTATTCTGATTAAGTGGTCTCATGTTAAAATTTCATGAGGAATGTTGTCAAGTATGAGAATAGCAAATTACCTTGAGGTGTTTTTTTTTCTTTCCTTGGGGAGAGGACCCTACCATATTCCCCCCTTTGATGCTTGGACCCCTCTATTTAGGGTCAAAGAGCATTATCTTGGTTTAGAGGTTTATATTTTTATAACTTCTTTACATGAGTGACTGTCTTTTTTAAAATTATGGCCTCAATGAGACTGGAGGCTGACCATAAAACCAGGGGAGCTAAGTAAGGTAAGATTAAGCACCCTCCTAAAATTAGGAGGATAATCTCCATGAGGGTTTTGAATCCCCCAAGAATTGAAAACTGTCTTCCAAATAACTCCCTGGCGTTTCAACCATTCCAGGTCTGGACTGGGACATGAACAACCTTTTTTTGTGGTCTGTGATCTCGATGACTTTTTCCTCATCATGTACCTGTAGGCAGCAGTTGCTCAGGTTAAATTTTCACAAACACCTCTCTCAGAAGCAAGCATGTAATCTAAGTCATCAATAGATGGCATTGCACATTTTGGTTTGTTGCTTGGCTAGTAAGTTAAGAGCTCTGGCAGTTTCATTGGTTATAATTTTTACCACTGATTGTTGTCTAATTAGGCAGTGTAGTATGTAAATGGCAGTGTAGTAGTCCCAATACCCATCCTCTGGCCAGGTGGCAGTGCCATAATATTGGCTTGGGAGGCCATTTATTATCTTTTTAATTGTTAATTTGTAGGGCACACTGCTTTCTTTGAGTCTCCCTGTCCCCATACATTTGGACTCCGAGATGTCTTCCTCTGGCAAGTGGGAGCAGGAAGAAAGATGGACGAATAGTTTTCAGCACATATGACCCTGGCCAGAATGAGAGAAGTACTATATAGGCTGTCCTTCCATGTATCTAGCATAGTCCACCCACAATTTGATGGCTGTGTTGACATTGTCTCAGGCCTCTCAGAGATGAGAGAAGTTAGACAAGGGATGGGGATCCAGATCAAGGTGATCTGGGATCCCCCACCATTGGATTTTTCCAGCAGTTGCATTATAAAATCTTAGGCCAAAGCATGTTAAGTTTTTAACAGAGGCGATGATGACTTTTTTCCCACCAGGCAAGACAGGTTTTTCCAATAATTGAGCTTTTGAGAAGCCAAACCCTGATAGTAGGACTGGGGTATTTTTTTTTCAATATATGAAATTTATTGTCAAATTGGTTTCCATACAACACCCAGTGCTCATCCCAAAAGGTGCCCTCCTCAATACCCATCACCCACCCACCCCTCCCTCCCACCCCCCATCAACCCTCAGTTTTTTCTCAGTTTTTAACAGTCTCCTATGCTTTGGCTCTCTCCCACTCTAACCTCTTTTTTTTTTTCCTTCCCCTCCCCCATGGGTTTCTGTTAAGTTTCTCAGGATCCACATAAGAGTGAAACCATATGGTATCTTTCTCTGTATGGCTTATTTCACTTAGCATCACACTCTCCAGTTCCATCCACGTTGCTACAAAAGGCCATATTTCATTCTTTCTCATTGCCACGTAGTATTCCATTGTGTATATAAACCACAATTTCTTTATCCATTCATCAGTTGATGGACATTTAGGCTCTTTCCATCATTTGGCTATTGTTGAGAGTGCTGCTATAAACATTGGGGCACAGGTGCCCCTATGCATCAGTACTCCTGTATCCCTTGGGTAATTTTGTTTTACTATAAGGTTTGTAGGTATCTAATTTTTTAGTCTCTTATGGCCAATGTTTCCCCATGTTGGTACCAAGGAGGTATACTATCCACAAAAGGAAGGTGAGTTTTAACAGAAACCTCTTATCACATTTTTAGCTGGCTGGGACAGCCTCAGCCAATCCTATGGCAAAGAGTAGAGCAAGAATCACAATAACAGAAATAAGGTGTGACAGTGCATCACAGTAAGGAAACATATAGAAAATAAGGACAGTCCTTTGTTTCACTGGACTGTCCATTCCTCAAGCTTTTGCCATGCGTAGGTTAGTCAGCTTCTGGGGTGACTAAGGCAGGGCTGGAATCTCCTGGGGCCTCTGGAGTTGCAGAGTACTTTTTCTGTATGGTCAGTTTGTGGAGCAATGATGGATCAAGTATGCATTTCCAGTTTCAAAATTCTGGCTTCACTCTGCTGTAGTGAATCCAGGGACCCACTTTAGCTATCTTTACTGCAGGGGGTGTGGACAAAATGACAGTGAAGGGGCCTCTCCAGAGGCGTTTTAGGAGGTGGACGTTTTATTCCTTTGTTCATATTGCATCTCCTGTTTTAAAAGGGTGTCTGTGGTCAGATTCATAAGGAATCATTCCCTGGCCCAGTGGTGTAAGATGGTTAGGGTAAAGTCAAGCGCCCGCATCTGTTGTTTTAGGGTTAGATTGTCTATCTCATTAAGATCTCCCCTTATACCCTTGATAATGGCGGGGAGGGTGCCCATAAAGGATTTCATAAGGAGAGAACCCCAACAGCTTTTTCAGCCTCCCACTTGCAGCTGCAGTCGGCCTCCCTGAAGGTCCCTTATCTCTCCCTGCTTAATATTAGCCCATTCCCTATTTATTTCTCCCCTGGAATAGGGCCTGTAACTGCAGTTAGGGAATAGGAACCATGACCTCTCTGGCTTCTTCAAGCTTATAAGGGACAGTGTAGGGTAACAGCAGTTAGAGTCTACCCAAGGTTCAGTCGAGTGGCCCACAGCATGATGTTACAGGAAGGTTGGCAGGCATGAGGCAGCATAAACATTAGTAGACATAAAGAGAAAAATACAAAGTAAAGATTATAGTGACTAATAAGCATCTTAAGATACTGTCTACAGTTTTCAAACCTGTCAAATAATCTAGGAGAGACCCTGACTTTGTAAACAACATATGTCAGGGAACCTCTCAAAACCCAGGTGAAGGAGAAGCAGAAGCAGTAAGTAATCAATGGTGGCTTTAGTTTCAAGAGTTTGGCTTTAACTTAATTTAAATAAAAACTTTTTAAGCACCTAATGATTGTGAGGTGTTATTTAGAGTTTTGCTGAATATAAGCAGACTGTTTTATTTTGATATGTAAAACTTTTTTAAGAGTCAGGAGCTCTACTGGAGAAAGAGTCAAGGCAGCCATTTACCATTATTAATTTGTAAATTTTTAGATATTATTTTATAAAGAAGAATTTTTATTTTTGTGCCTTTTCTTTCTTGTAAGGGAAGGCCTTTACCTAGTTAGTAAAATATTAAACCATACAAATGTTGGAATTTTTTTTTTGACCTTGGCATCTGAGTGAGACTTAATTGTTAGTCTTTCCTGGATGATCTCCAGTTCCTTGATTGAGAGAGCAAGTTTGTGGTTGAAAGGATTGTTTTTAAGACATACTTTACAGCCTGATACTACTTGCAGAACTGTCCTTGACAAATTTTTTTCTAGTAAATATCGTTTGGACCATTTGATAAGTTTTGTCCATCCCTAAGTGAAAGGCCTGATGTTGTGTTTTAATCATAGCTCTGTGAGCTTGGTAATAGTAATTGCCCTGCTCTGTCTGTAACCATTCCAAAGGGCTGGAGACAGTGTCTAGAAGTCAGACCCCAGTTTATTTTTTTTTTTTTGGGGGGGGGAGAATAGGTGGGATTGAGACTCCTTTAATAACTGATATAGCAGCAAAATATTTTCTTGAATCCTGGTATCTACAGCCTATAATATCCAAAAATTGTCAAAATTCACATAATTATCTCTCCTGGAGTTAGTAGCACCATAGTCTTTGATTTAGTTATAATACCCCTTTCTATCAAGGGAGTGAGGCTCTCTGGCATTATCAGTAAAGAATGAGAAAAAAAATTAGATTTCCCCATATACATCCCAGGGGCTGAGAGAAAAATTCAGTTAGAAGTTTTTTGAAGATGCCTCTTATCATCATGCTGTGTTTGGATAGTTGGCCTGGAGTGGAAAGGGGGACAGGAAAGGTAGCTCTGGTGTTAAGAAGGAAATCAACCAGTTTTCCTTCTATATTTAGAGTTAGTTACCCGAGGTTCTGGGTTTCTGATAGTTGGTTTAGGGGAGCCACCTTGAAGAGGCCCAGGCCCTGGTTAATCCCTTCCAAGGACATTGGTTATCTGAGCCCTCACAGAGGGCATTCAGATCTGCAGGGATTGTTTCCATACAAGGGGCATGGATTATGGGATTTTCGTTTCGGTTTTCCCCTCTGAAGATGTTCTCATTTTAGTGATCTGAACAGCCATATAAATGGCACTTGGTGCCAGGGTCTCCGGATGTCCGGTCTAACATATTACGTAAGGCCACAACTAAGACCTCACGTTTCTTTTTTTTTTTTTTTTAAACTTCTTTTTCCGTTTTGTTTGTAATATACCCAAATGGCAGCTTGTAAGAGCTCCTCCAGGGTCCCTTCAAGGTCAACAGCCAATTGTTGCATTTTCTTTGACTATCTAGAGCTGATTGAGTGATAAGTTTGTCCTAAAATCATCTCAGCCTTAGGGGTGTCAGGGGGGATAGCCATATATTTAATGAGAGCCTCCCTCAACCATTCCAGGAAGGCCATTGGGCTCCCATTTTGTGTTTGTAAAATAGTGGTTAATTTAGCATAATATAAGGGCTAAATCTTAGATTTCTTTCTTTCTTTCTTTTTTTTTTTTTTCAAAACATCTGTCTCATTAAGAGTCTGATTTAACAAAACATTATATCATTCCGGGTCAATTCAAAAACATGTGTAATATTCCAAAAACCTTCACATACTTATCTGATCAGAAAATTTACCTAGATCTCCTTTTATCTGTCTTAAACTTTATAATGTAAAGGTTTTTTTTTCTGGAATTCTAGCTTTTTGTAAGGGAAATATTCCTGTTACATTATAGGGTGGGTAGCAGGGAGCAGAATTGTATTATTTTTTTATATATAGATTGAAGACCTGAGGAGGAGGCGGTGGAAAACTTCCTTTCCTCCTTCTCTAGGTCTGTTTTGGATACAGGTAAGGGGACCTTAATTGTTTCCCCTCCTGATTGCTAGACTTTAGAAAGCATTTTCATTAAATTAGGATCCACCTTACATTGCTTACACATATCTTGATTTTTTTAAGGCCCAAAAACAATGAACATAGGGGAATTCTCCCCATTTTCCTTCACATTTGCAAAACACGTCCAATTGTAAGATAATATTGTTATTGATATTTTCCTCTGGCCACCAATTTTCCTCTACCAACCTGTATAAGGGCCAAACCTTTGTGCAAAGAAAATGAATCATAATGCATTCCAGTGGAGTAATGGCCTTGATTGGGAAATTACCCATATATAGGAAAAAGGAAGAAAGTTTTCCCTTGTCTCAATTTCCTATAGCGGGCCAGGAGAAACCTCATTTCCTGGCCCCTCATTTTGGCTGGCTATGCGACTGGCAGCCAAAAGCCCTGCCAGTCTTGGGAGGTGCTGGGAGTAGTCATTCTTAACCAGTCTTGACTCTACCTCCAAGAGCTGGCCTGGTCTTTCTTGTTTTTTTTTTTTTTTCTTTTTAACCCCTCAGTTTCCCACCTGTAGGACCTAGGGGGTATGGACTATGACCAAACAGTATTTTCTTGGTTGTCATAGTATGCATTAATTTTCTTTTGGTTTAACAATAACTTACATATTATTGGCCATTGAGGGAAGGGGTTAAAGAGCCAAAGTCAAGGTCTATTCCCCTGCCTTTTGCAACAATGCACACATAAATATGTTTCAGCCATGTGGATATCCATTTTTGGCATACAATGGGCTAACGTTAGTAAAATATTCCCAGGTATCTTAAAAGCCCTTCATATATTTTCCATCCCTCATATGGCAGAGGCATCCATTCCTCTGCTAAACAGGAACAACACAAATATGGAGGATTTGGAGGCCAGCAAGAAGGGTATTGCCATCATTTTCCCACCCTTTGGATCAAAGAAGGAGGAATTTTAATCTTAACCCTGTGTACTTTTAAAATCCATTTATTTTAACCTTAGTCCATCCTGACCACACATAAAATTTCTTTTTAAAGATTTTTCTTCATGAAACTTCTACAATTTTTCTTTGCATTTATTTAGATTTTGTCCCAAGCCATTTTTCTCCAAATAACAAGTCTCATTTAGGACAAAATTACTTTCTTCTACTTTAAGCAAAAATATTTTTCATTTCTTATATTTTTATTTTATATCTCCTACTTTTCTACTACAGAGTTGCTTTTCTTACTTTTTTAATCAGTTTTAACTACACGTGGCAGAATTTTAACTCTTAGAAAACTTAGTCTCACGTGAAAACTATGTAGTAACAAATTTTGAACTCTATGTTACAACAGAATTTTTTTTAGATGGCAAACTTATGAATTCATTAAGCACAAAGCATGTTTTTCAACAGTTCCAAATATCCTCATTTTTTTTTTCTGCAAAGTCAGAAGCACAAAACTACATCTAGTAATTAGTGCTTTAGCCTCTTATCTCATTAGATATCCAATGAATTCAATCTCAATTTATCATGCAAGCAAAACTTTAACACTTTAGGTTACCAAAGACTTTGAAGCTATCTTAAAAATTACCCATGAAAACTTTAAGACAGACAAAATTAACCATCACCTTAAGTCATCCTTTTGTTAATAAATTGGAACAAAGATAACTTAAGCTTATTTGACCTTCAGCAAATCTAAGTAGAATAATTTTTTTTAGTGTTGATAAACATTGTCTATCTCAAACCAACAAACTTAAATTAGCTTAAACACTGATTACATTTTACCTGACTCCACATAAGACAATTTGTTCTACCAACTGGAACGTTGGTGGGAAAATCTGATGTCAGGTGGTCTTCACTCCTCAACAGCTAGGGTGGGAGGAGGAGCTGATGGTGCCTGTGGCACTGAGGAGCCAGTTATGCAGGCTGCCCCCTAGGTGGTGCAGAAACAAGAGGGAGGGAAGGAATGGCAGAAGAAGGGAGGTGCCAGCAGAAAGCAGAGAAAAAGATTTCTTAGTTTTAAATCTTGTCAGCTCAGACAGAGGAGCAGACTCCAGGTTACTTTTGTTTTGTTTTCCGCCAGTGGAATTAGGCAATGTCAGTCTGAAAAAGACAGGGAATTTCCTCAAAACAAAAGAAGTTTTGGCAGCTGCCTAGAAATATTCCTTAAAGTCCCTGTTCTGAGGTAGAATAACCAGAGACTGTTGGCTTTAATTATTATAGTCATTGACCCAGAAATTGAAGGACAGACAAGTCCCCATACACAGTCATACGGTGACTCCAACCTGCCACCCAGTGCCCAAAGCCTTAGAGTTGCAGCTTCATTCCTCTTCCTTTGTGGAATTATTAGTGCAACTCTAGGAGGTGATCACACTCCTCTTCTGCCTATTACAGGCAGGTCTACCAAAATGAACCTGGGTTCTTACCAGTCTGACGGGTGCTCCCTGAGCAGGTTCCTGGGCCTCACAGGTTCCATTAGTGCACGCCAGGTCCTCCCCCTGGGAACCAGGAGGGCTAGTCTCCTGCAGATCAAGCAGTCTGCTGGTGCCAGGTGAGCTTCCTCTCCCAGTGCCCAGAGGTTCACATCCCCGGTGGCAAAGGAGGTGGAAATACACCATCTCAGAATCCCAGATGAGAGCCCCCAAGTAATGTAGCAGGATTCTCATAGAGTCATGACACTGAGGCTTTTCTTTCCAGGAAGCAACTTTATTCCTGCCAGCACCACTTAGTTCGGTTCGTACCCAAAGAACCGAGCCTTGAATGCCACATGGCATAGTTTTTTTAATATATTTTTTATTTCTTTGTCTTCCATAGATGGGAACACACAAATATGTATTCTGATTAAGTACTCTCATGTTACAAGGTTGTGAGGGATGCTGTCAAGTAGAGAATAGCAAGGTTGCCTTGAGGTGTGTTTTTCTTTTTTTATTTCCTTAGGGAGGGAACCCTACCACAGGATCACCATAGTCCAGTCCTGTACACAGATATGAACATGGCCCTAAGAGCATTTTCCAGCTTCGATTGGGTAGGGAAACCACATCTTCCCCTGAAGTGCATGCTGACTTGCCTTGGCCACACCGGGCAAGACCCAGGGGCAAATCTCCTGAGACTGAAGCGAGGGGGGTTCATCTCACTGGCAGCACCACAGAGCTGATACTTGGGAGCCAGGGGTCTCGTTCATGAAGGCAAACAAAGCCCACGGAAAATTTTCCAGGTTCCGGACAGTGGGAGACAAACCCGATCCCTGAAATGCAGCAGCCTGACTTCCATTTGGATGCAACTGGCAGGACCCAGGTCCAATCTCCTGAGATATCATGCCATGTCTTGCAAAATCTAGGCACCTTCATTGGGGAGACCAGCAAGAGCCCCCAAAACAGAACAGGGATTTGTTCATGGAGGTAAAAGGTCTCAGAATGCATTTTCTAGGTTCCAGTGTGGGAGTAAACAGCCCCGTACCCCCCCAAACATGTCCTGGCTTCGTTTTGAGATCTCTCCTGGGATCCACCAGCAAGTCTCACGAGTATGTGGGCTCTCACGAGATCTGGGACATCACCTCACAGGCACCTAGGTAGAGTTGGGATACCCTCGCCGGACCTACTTCATGGAGGTGACCAGGGGCCCGAAAGAAGGCAGCCTGGCTTCCATTCGGTGCCACCCGGCAGGACCCAAGGGCAAATATCACAAGGTCTCAGGCTGAATCTCGTGGCATTGGGCGCCATCTCCTGGGCACACTTTCAGCGCCTCCACGCCCTAGCCCCCCCACCTCCCCATCTGGAAGTACCGATCCTGATCTGGGATGCTGGGAGGTACACTGGCTCTCCTGAAGCACAGCCTGGCCTCTGTTTTGACACACTGTGGCACAAACCTGGGGCTGAATCTCATGAAGTATCAGGACATATTTTACACCATCTCGGGCGTCATCTCCCGGGCGCGCGAACAGAGCCAATATTCTCTAGCTGATACAGAGAAAATAGGGCTAGGGAGTCATTTTCCAGTATCGGAAAAGGTGGGGGAGGAACAGTGGTAGAGGGGGACACACCCCCGCCCCTGAAATGCAGCCTCCTGTCTTTTTCAACATACCTGGCAGCAGGACCCCAATGCAAATCTCGTGAGGTATTGGGCCATGTCCCACGAGATCTTGCACCTTGGGGGGAGGGAGGGAGGGTGTTACCTGTTCAGAGCCGGAACTCATCCGACCTAGCCCTGTTCATGGAAGAAAGATGGCCCAGAAAGTGTTTCCCAGATTTGGGATTGTGTGGAACACACCCAAGCCACTGAGGTGTGTCTTGGCTTCCTTGTTTTCACAGCTCCTGGGGCCCACTGGAAAATCTCAGGAAGTCTCAAGCCAAAACCCCACAATACCTCCAGCGCTGCCTGGCGAGCATTGGCCCAGGGCTGGATCTCCCTAGGTGAGTCTAGTTCATGGAGACGAACCAGCCCCAGAAAGCCTTTTCCAGCCTCGAGAGGCTAGGAAACACACCCACTCCCCTCAAGTGCAGGCTGACACTCTTTGTGACAAGCTTGGCGGGACTCAGGGGAAAATGTTGTGAGATCTTGGGTGCCATCTCGTGGGCACCACAGAGAGATCCAGAACTGCCCAGTTGAGCCTGGAGGACAGAGGCAAACAAGGCCTGGCAGGCCCTTTTGGGCCTTGGGCTGATGGGGACACCCCTGTTCCCCAGAAATGCAACCTGGCCTCTGTTTGGACACCTGGCGAGACCCTAGGGCAAATCTCGTGAAATCTCAGGTGAAATCTCTGGGGATCTCAGTTGCCAAATCATAAGCCTATGGCCAGAGTCGGATCTCAATAGCTGAGTCCTGTACAGGGAGGGGAATGTGGCCCAAGAGCCTATTCCAGCTTTGAGTGGGTGGGAAAAACACGCCCTTCCCTGAAAGTGCAGCGTGATTTCTGTTCAGACCCATGTTCAACTCTTTGAGTCAACACTGTAGATAAAACATCTCTCTAGCACCTTCTCGATTTATTAAGTTAGAAGTATTTGAAAACTTATACAGGCAGCCATAAGGAAAGTGCCATATTCTCAACTCTGAAACAACATTGTGTAGAAACAATCATTTAACTAACTTGTTTCACTATGTTAGAAGTGTTGGAAAAGCAAGGTGTAGAAGTATAATGAAAGAGCCAGTCAACTTTGTGAAACAACACTGTGGAGATACCATCCTTCAATGAACCTCTTGTTTCACTGAATTAGCATTGTGTGGAAACCTATGCAGTGAACATGGAAGGTGTCATATACTGACTGAACTGTAAAACAACACTGTGGAGAAACTTTCAACTAACATCTTGTGTCACTAATTTAGAAGTCTTAGAAATTTATGCTGGGAACCAGAAGGAAAGAGTCTTAAAATTCACTCTGAAATCACACTGTGGAGAAACGGTCATGCAACTAATATCTTGTTTCACTTAGAAGTCTTTGAAAACTTATTCGAGTAACCCTTAGGAATGTACCATGACTCAACTATGGGGGGAAACCATGTGGTGAACCATTTTTCAAGTAACATTGTTTCAGTAGGAGGGAAATTTTGAAATATATGTGAAGAAATATAAGGAAAAATAACTTGAGCCATAGGCTCAACTCTGTGACAGAGCACTGTGGAGATATCATCATTCAACTACCATCTTGGATCACTAAATTAGAAGTGTTTGACAACCTACGTGGGGAAGCATAAGAAAGTGGTTTATACTCAATTCTGTAAAACAAATGTGTGGAAATCATCTTTAAACAAACATCTTGTATCACTAAGAGTTTGAAAATATATGTGGGAAGTACAATGAAAGTGCCATCCACTCAATTCTGTGGAACAACACTAAAGAGAAATGATCTTTCAACTTCTTTCACTAACTTAGAAGTGCTTGAAAACCTATGTGGAGAACTATAAGATAGTGCCACATACTCATCTCTGTAAAATAGCACTGTGGAGAAACCATCTTTCAACTAACATCGTCACATAGAGGAGTTTGAAAACATATGTGAAGTATAAAGTGCGAAGCCATCTTTCAATCTCCTTTTTGTTTCATTAAGTTAGAAGTGCTTGAATACCTATGTGGCGAATTGTAAAGAAAGTGTCATATACTCATCTCTGTGAAAAACACTGTGGAGTAACCATTTTTCAATTACTTGTTTCATTAAGTTAGAAGTGCTTGAAAACCTAGACCTAGAAAGTAATAAGAGTGCGCTATACCCAACCAACTCTTTGAAACTACATGGCAGAGAAGCCATTTTTTAGCTAACAGCTTTTTTCACTAACATAGAAGCATTTGAAAACTTATGCAGGTAACTGTAATGAAAGTTCCATACACTCAATTTTGTGAAACAACACTTTGGTAAAATCATATAACAATTAGTATCTTGTGTTACTAAGTTAGAAGTGTTGGAAAAACTGGAAGTATAACGAAAGTGCCTTATACTCAACTCTTAGGAAAAAAACTGTGGAGAAACCATTTTTCAACTAACAGCTTGTTTTGCTAAGTTAGTATTTGAAAAATCATGTGGGTAACTTTAATGGAAGTGCCAAATACTCAACTGTGAAATGACAATGTATAGAAACCATCTTTCAACACTAAGAAACAAAATGTGCATTGAAAGATGCTTTCTCCACAGTGTGTGTCACAGTGTCAAGAATATGGCACTTTCCTTATAGTACCCCGCATAGCTTTTCAAACACCTTCAACTTACTGAAAGATTTTACTTGGAACATGGTTTCTCCACATGGATTTTCCAGAGTTGAGTCTGTGGTATTTCCCTTCTGTAAGGGAATTCTGTAAAACAAACGTGTGGGGAAACCATCTTTAAACGAACATCTTGTATCACTAAGAAGAGTTTGAAAACATGCGGGGAAGTACAAGGAAAGGACCATACACTCAACTCAGTGAAACACCTCTGAGGAGAAATGATCTTTCAAATTTCTTCTTGTTTCACTAACTTAGAAGTGATTGAAAACTTACCTATGTGGACAGAGAACTATAAGGATAGTGTCACATACTCATCTCTGTGAAACAACATTGTGACGAAACGATCTTTCAACTAGAGTTACCCGCATGAGTTTTCAAACACTTCTCACTAAGTGAAACAAGGTATTAGTTGAATGACGGTTTCTCCACAGTGGTGTTTCAGATTGAAGTATATAGTTTCTTGCATAGTTCCCTGCATAGATGGTCAAAGACGTCTCACATGGTGATACAAGATGGTAGTTGAAAGACGGTTTCTCCACAGTGTTGCTTCCCCAAGTTTAGTATATTGCACCATTATTAAAGGTCCCTGCACAGGTTTCCACTCACTTCTAATTTAGTGAAACAAGATGCGAGTTAAAGGATGTGTTCTCTACAGTGTTGTTTTACAAACTTGACTATAGAGCACTTTCCTTATAACTCTAGGCCTAGCTATCCCAACAGTTCTAACTCTGTGAAGCAAGATGTTAGTTAAAATATATTTTCTACACACTATTGTTTCACAAAGTTGACTTTATGGCTTTTTGTTACAGTTACCCGCAAAAGTTTTCAAACACTTCTTAGTGAAACAAGACATTACTTGAACAATGGTTTCTCCACAGTGTTGCTTCAGATTGAAGTATATAGCACTTTTTCTTACAGTTCTCTGTAGATTTTTAGACCTCTGTCTTACTGATACAAGATGTTAGTTGAAAGATTGACATTTTGTAGCCAAGTTGATGGAACTGGAGGTGTTATGCTAAGTGAAATAAGTCATACACAGAAAGATACCATATGTTTTCACTCCTATGTGGATCCTGAGAAACAACAGAAGACCATGGGGGAGGGGAAGGAAAAAAAAAGGTTAGAGAGAGAGGGAGCCAAAACATAAGAGACTCTTAAAAACTGAGAACAAACTGAGGGTTGATGGGGGTTGGGACAGAAGGGATGGTGGGTGATGGGTATTGAGGAGGGTACCTGTTGGGATGAGCACTGGGTGTTGCATGGAAAGCAAATTGACAATAAATTTCTTATTTAAAAAGTAAGTAAATAAACATTTAAAAAAAAAGAAATTTTTTCACCACAATTTTGTTTCACAAGATTCAGTGTATACCACTTTTTCTTTATAGTTCCTCGTAGATTTTCAAACATTTCTAACTTAGTGAAACAAGATGCTAAATGAAGGATGGTTTCTCCACCGTGTTTTTTTTTTCACAGAGTGGAGTATATGTCACTTATGTTATTCTTATATGTTTAGGTTTTCAAGAACTTCTACCTGTAGTGAAACAAGATGGTAGTTGAAAGATGTTTTCATGACAAGGCTGTGTCATGGAGTTTAGCATATGACAATTTTCTTCTAGTTCCCATCCCCCAGGTTTTCATACACTTCTAACTTAATGAAAAAATATGTTCGTTGGAAGATGAATTCTTCCACGATGTTGTTTCACAGAGTTGAGTACATCGCAATTTCCTTGTAGTTCCTCCTATACGTTTTCAAATACCTCCCACATACTGATTCAAATGTTACTTGCACGGTGGTTTCTTCAACATTGTTATTCCACAGAGCTGAGTATATGGCACTTTCCTTACTGTTACCCTCCTTAGTTTTCAAACACTTTTGAGTGAGACAGGGTGTTACTTGAAAGATGATTTCTCCACAGGGTTATTTTACAGATTTCAGTATACAACACCTCCCTTGTAGTTTCCTGCTTAGTTTACCTCACATTTCTAATTTAGTGAAAAAAAATGTTAGTTGAAGGATGGTTTCTCCAGTTCTGTTTCATAGAGTTGAGTATATGGAACTTTTATTAGAGTTACCCTCATAAGTTTTCAAAAAGTTCTAACCTACTGAAACAAGATATTAGTTATGAGATGTTTTCTCCACAGCGTTCTTTGATAGAGATGCAAACACAGCACTTTCCTTATAGTTCCATGCATATGTCTTCAATCACTTCTGTCCTAGTGAAGCAATATGTCAGTTGAAAGAAATTTTTTCCAGCTGTATTGATTCAGAGTTTGGGTACATGTTACTTTCCTTATACTGCCTGCATATGTTTTCGAAAACTTCCACCTTAGTGATCTAGGATGATAGTTGAAAGACAGCTTTTCTTCGGTGTTTCTCATGAAGTTCAGTACCTGCCACTTCTGTTATATTTGTAGGCTAAGGTATTTAAAAACTTCTGAAGTAGTGAAACAAGATGTTAGTTGAAAGATGGTTTCTCCTCCATGTTGTTTGGCAGAGTTCAGTATATACCAATTTCCTTATACTGTCCCACAAAGCTTTTCTAACATAGTGAAACAAGTAGCTGATAGCTGGTTCTTGTGATTTGTTTATTCCCAGAGTTGAATATAGTCACTTTATTTATCGTTCCCTGCATAGGTTTTCAAGCAACTGTAACATAGCGACACAAGAAAATCCTACAAAGATCATTTCTCCACAGTTTTGTTTCAAGAGATGATTATACAGGACTTGCTATATAGTACCCCACATGTTTGCAACCATTTCTAACAGGTGAACTAAATGTTCATTGAAAGTTTTTTCCTTCACAGTGATTCCCCCCCCCACACACACAGAGATGAGTATATGTCACTTTCCTTATAGTTCCTCAGATAGGTTTTCAGACACATCTAACTTTGCAAAACGTGGTGTGAGTTGAGAGATATCTTCTCCACTATGTTGGTTCACAAATTTGAGCTTAAGTCACTTTCCTTCTTGTTCCTTACATAGGTTTTCAAACACTTCTAACTTAGTGAAACAAGTTATTTGAAAGATTGTTTCTCCACAGTGTTGTTTCACAGGCGAGTTTATGGCACTTTCCTTACAGTTACCTGCATACGTTTCAAACACTTCTAACATAGTGAAACAAGATTTCTCACGCGTTTATTTCACACAGGTATACAGCACTTTCTTTTTTTTTTAATATATGAAATTTATTGTCAAATTGGTTTCCATACAACACCCAGTGCTCATCCCAAAAGGTGCCCTCCTCAATACCCATCACCCACCCTACCCTCCCTCCCACCCCCCATCAACCCTCAGTTTGTTCTCAGTTTTTAACAGTCGCTTCCTTTGGCTCTCTCCCACTCTAACCTTTTTTTTTCTTCCCCACCCCCATGGGTTTCTGTTAAGTTTCTCAGGATCCACATAAGAGTGAAACCATATGGTATCTGTCTTTCTCTGTATGGCTTATTTCACTTATCACACTCTCCAGTTCCATCCACGTTGCTACAAAAGGCAATATTTCATTTTTTCTCATTGCCACATAGTACTCCATTGTGTATATAAACCACAATTTCTTTATCGATTCATCAGTTGATGGACATTTAGGCTCTTTCCATAATTTGTCTATTGTTGAGAGTTATACAGCACTTTTTTAATAGTTCCCCACAAATATCTTCCATAACTTCGATCTTAGTCAAACTTGATGTTAGATGAAGAAATTTTCTCCACTGTTTTGAGTCAATGAGGTGGTATATGGTACTTCCTTTGTAAGTCTTGTCTAGGTTTTCTGACACTTCTAACTTACTGGTAGATGATCGTTGAAAGATAGCTCTCCCACGGTTTTATTTCCCAGCGTTTAGTTTAGGTTCCTTTCTTTAACCTGTAGGCCTAGGTTTTCTTACAGTTCTAGCTTAGTGAAACAAGAAATTTGTTTAAAGATTGTTTCTCCACCGTGTTGTTTCATAGATTTGAGTATAAGGTACTTTTCTTACAGTTCCCAGCATAACTTTGGAATCTTTTCAAACTTTGGGTTACAAAATTTTAAGTCATAGATGGATTCCCTAAAGTTTGTTTTACAGAGTATAAGGCACTATCCTTAGAGTTTCCTGCCTAGGTTTTTTTGTTTAATTTTATTTTTTTTTATTTACATCCAAAATATTAGCATATAGTGCAACATTCATTTCAGGAATCGATTCCTTAATGCCCCTTACCCATTTAGCCCATCCCCCCCACAACCCCTCCAGTAACCCTCTGTTTGTTCTCCATATTTATGAGTCTCTTCTATTTTGTACCCTCCCTGTTTTTATATTATTTTTGTTTCCCTTCCCTTATGTTCATCTGTTTTGTCTCTTAAAGTCCTCATATGAGTGAAGTCATAAGATATTTGTCTTTGACCGATTTCACTTAGCATAATACCCTCTAGTTCCATTCACGTAGTTGCAAATGGCAAGATTTCATTCTTTTTAATTGCTGAGTAACACTGCATTGTATATATACACCATATTTTCTTTATCCATTCATCCATTGATGGAAATTTGGGCTCTATCCATACTTTGGCTATTGTTGATAATGCTGCTATAAATATTGGGGTACATGTGTCCCTACGACACAGCATACCTGTATCTCTTGGATAACTACATAGTAGTGAAATTGCTGGATAATAGGGTGGTTCTATTTTTAGTTTTTTGAGGAACATCCATACTGTTTTCAAGTGGCTGCACCAGCTTGCATTGCCACCAGCAATGCAAAAGAGATCCTCTCTCCAAATCCTCGCCAACACCTGTTGTTGCCTGAGTTGTTAGCCATTCTGACAAGTGTGAGGTATTAACTCATTGCAGTTTTTATTTGTATTTCCCTGAGTGATATTGAGCATTTTCATGTATCATTTGGCCATCTGGATGTCTTCTTTGGAGAAGTATTTATTCATGTCTTTTGCCCAATTCTTCACTGGATTATTTGTTTTTTGGGTGTTGAGGTTTTTGGGTTTTTTTTTATTTTTTAACATTTATTTATTTTTGAGAGACAGAGAGAGATAGAGCACAAGCAAGGGGAGCATAAGGAGAGGGAGACACAGAATCCAAAACAGGCTCCTGACTCTGAGCTGCCAGCACAGAGCCCACAGGCCATGATATCACGACCTAAGCTGAAGTCAGCTGCTTAAACAAGAGAGCCACCCAGGCACCACATTGGGTGTTGAGTTTGATAAGATCCTTATAGATCTTAGATACTAACCCTGTATCTGATATATCGTTTGCAAATATCTTCTCCAATTCCATCAGTTGCCTTTTAGTTTTGCTGATAATTTTCCTTCATTGTACAGAAAATTTTTATTTTGATGAGGTCCCAGTAGTTTGTTTTTGCTTTTGTTTCCCTTGCCTCTGGAGACGTGTTGAGTAAGAAGTTGCTGCAGCTGAGGTCAGAGAGGTTTTTGCCTGCCCTCTCCTCGAAGATTGTGATAGCTTCCTAGCTTACATTGAGGTCTTTCATCCATTTTGAGTTTATTTTTGTGTGTGGTGTAAGAAAGTGGTCCAGGTTCATTCTTCTGCATGTCGCTGTCCAGTTTTCCCAGCACCACTTGCTGAAGTGACTGCTTTTATTCCATTGGAGATTCTTTCCTGCTTTGTCAAAGATTAGTTGGCCATACATTTGTGGGTCCATTTATGGGTTCTCTATTCTATTCCATTGATCTGAGTGTCTGTTTTTGTGCCAGTACCATACTGTCTTGATGATTACAGGTTTGTAGTATAGCTTGAAGTCCAGGATTGTGAGGCTTCCTGCTTGGTTTTCTTTTTCAAGATTGCTTTGGCTATGCAGGGTTTTTTCTGGTTCCATACAAATTTTAGGATTATTCTAGCTCGGTGAAGAATGCTGGTGTTACTTTGATAGGGATTGATTGAATATGTAGATTACTTTGGTTAGTATTGACATTTTAATATTTCTTCTTCCTATCCAGGAGCATGGAATCTTTTTCCATTTTTGTGTGTCTTCTTTATTTTTTCATAAGCTTTCTATAATTTTCAGTGTATATATTTTCACCTCTTTGCTTAGATTTAATCCTGGGTATTTTATGGGTTTTGGTGCAATTGTAAATGGGATCATTTCCTTGATTTCTCTTTCTGTCACTTCATTGTTGATGTACAGGAATGCAACCAATTTCTGTACATTTATTTGACATCCTGCAACTTTGCTGAATTCATGTATCATTTCTAGTTTTTTGGTGGAATCTTTTGGGTTTTCCATATAGAGTACCATGTCATCTGTGAAGAGTGAAAGTTTGACCTCCTCCTGGCCAATGTGGATGCTTTTTATTTCTTTGTGTTGTCTGATTGGTGAGGCTAAGACTTCGAATACTATGTTGAATAAAACTGGTGAGAGTGGACATCCCTGTGCTTTTCCTGACCTTAGGGGAAAAGCTGTCAGTTTTTCCCCATTGAGGATGATATTAGTGTTGGGTCTTTCATATATGGCTTTTATGATCTTGATGATCTTGAGGTATGCTCTTTCTATCCTTACTCTCTTGAGGGTTTTTATCAAGAAAGGATGTTGTATTTTGTCAAAAGCTTTCTCTGCATCTATTGTTCTTGTCCTTTCTTTTATTGATGTGATGAATCACATTGCTTGTTTTGCAGATATTGAACCAGCCCTGCATCCCAGGTATAAATTCTCCTTGGTCGTGGTGAATAATTTTTTTAATGTGTTGTTGGTTCTGGTTGGCTAATATCTTGAGGATTTTTGCATCCATGTTCATCAGCGAGATTGGTCTATAGTTCTCCTACTTAGTGGGGTCTCTCTCTGGTTTTGGGGTCAAGGTAATGCTGGCTTCATAGAGTTTGGAAATTTTGCTTCCATTTCTATTTTTTGGAACAGCTTCAAGAGAATAGGTGTTAACTTTTCTTTAAATGTTTGGTAGAATTTCCCTGGCAAGACATCTGGCCCTGAACTTGTTTGGGGGGAGATTTTTGATTAGGAACTTGATTGCTTTACTGGTTATGGGTCTGTATAAATTTTCTATTTCTACCTGTTTCAGGTTTGGTGTGTATATGTTTCTAGGAATTTGTATATTTCTTCCAGATTGCTCATTTTGTTCGTAGATAATTGCTCATAATATTCTCTCATTATTGTTTTCATTTCTGCACTGTTGGCTGTGATCTATCCTCTTTCATTCTTGATTTTATTTATTTGGGTTCTTTCCTTTTTATTTTCGATCAAACTGGCTAGTGGTTTATCAATTTTGTTAACTCTTTCAAAGAACCAGCTTCTGGTTTCATTTATCTGTTCTACTGGTTTTTTGTTTGTTTGCTTGTTTTTTTGTTTGTTTTCTTTCAATAGCATTGAATTTTGCTCTAATCTTTATTATTTCCTGTATTCTGCTGGTTTGGGGTTTTATTTGCTGTTCTTTTTCCAGCTCCTTAAGGCATAAGGTTAGGTTGTGTGTCTGAGATCTTTCTTCCTTCTTTAGGAAGGCCTAGATTGCTATACTCTTTCCTTTTATAATTGCCTTTGCTGCCTCCCAGAGGTTTTGGGTTTTGGTGTTATTTTCATTGACTTCCATATACTTTTTAATTTCCTCTTTAACTGCTTGGTTAGCCCTTTCATTCTTTAGTAGGATGTTCTTCATTCTCAAAGTATTTGTTACCTTTCCAAATTTTTTCTTCTGGTAGGTTTCAAGTTTCATAGTGCTGTGGTCTGAAAATATGCACGGTAGATCTTGATCTTTTTGTAATTACTTAGGGCTGATTGGTGTCCTGGTATATGGTCTATCCTGGAGAACATTCCATGTGCACTGGAGAAGAATATATATTCTGCGGGTTTAGAATGAAATGTTCTGAATATATTTAAGTCCATCTGGTCCAGTGTGTCATTCACAGCCATTGTTTCCTTGTTGATTTTTTGATTAGATGATCTGTCCATTGCTGTAAGTGGGGTGTTGAAGTCTCCTACTATTATGGTATTACCATTGATGAGTTTATTTATGTTTTTGATTAATTGATTTATATATTTGGGTACCTCCACATTTGGTGCATAAATGTTTACAATTGTTAGGTCTTCTTGGTGGATAGACCACTCAAGTATGATATAACGCCTTCTGTATCTCTTGATTCAGTCTTTATTTTAAAGTCTAGATTGTCTGATATAAGTATGGCTATTCCGGCTTTCTTTGGTTGACCATTAGCATGATAGATGATTCTCCATCCCCTTATTTTCAATCTGAAGGTGTCTTTAGGTCTAAAGTGGGTCTCTTGTAAACACCATACAGATGGATCTTGTTTTCTTATCCATTCTGTTACCCTGTGTCTTTTGATTGGAGCACTGAGTCCATTGATGTTTAGAATGAGTACTGAAAGTTATGAATTTAATGCCATTATGATGCATATAGAGTTAGAGTCTCCTGTGGCATTCTCTGGCCCTTTCTAGTCTTTGTTCCTTTTAGCCTTTATTTATTTACTTTTTTTTCAATCTTTTCTCCCCTCAGAGATTCCCCCTTAGAATTCTTGGCTGCATATTTTTCTAAGTTAGCACATTGAATATATCCTGCCATTCTTTTCTGGCCTGCCAAGTTTCGCTGCAAACTGTCTTCCTTTGTAGGTTAAGGACTTTTTTTTCCTTGCTGCTTTCATGAATCCCTCCTTGCCTGAGTATTTTGTGAATTTGTCTTGCTGATGGTCGGTTTTTGTTGAATATAGTGGGAGTCCTCTGTGCTTCCTGGATTTTGATGTCTGTGCCTTTCCTCAGGTTAAGAAAGTTGTCTGCTATGATTTGTTCACATAACCCTTCTACCCCTATTTCTCTCTCTTCCTCTTCTGGGACCCCTATGATTCTGATGTTGTTTCTTATAAAATGAGTCATTGATTTCTCTAATTCTTAAATCGTGCTCTTTTGCCTTAATCTCCTTCTTTTTTTCTGCTTCATTATAACTATAATTTTTCCTCTATATCGCTTATTCTCTATTCTGCCTCATCCATCCTTGCTGTTGTGGCATCCATTGGAGATAGCAACTCAGTGATAGCATTTTTTATTTCATCGTGACTCGCTTTTACTTCCTTTTTATCTCCACAGAAAGGGATTCTAATCTTTTTTGACTCCAGCTAGTATTCTTATCATGATTCTAAATTCTGGTTCAGACATCTCCCTGCATAGGTTTTAAAACATTTCATACTTTGTGAAAACAGGTTCATTTGACAGGGCTCTCCACAGTGTTTTTTCAGAGATGCATGTATGGCACTTTCTTTATAGGTCTCGCATAGGTTTTTAAACATGTTTACATGAAACAAGATGTCAGTGGAAAGATTCTTCATCAGCAGTGATTTTCACAGAGTTCAGTTTATTTAACTTTCAGTATGTTTGTAGGTCTAAGTGGTGAAGCACTTGTAACTTAGTGAAACAAGATGTTTCTTCAATGATGGTTTCTCCAATATGTTGTTTCACAGAGTTGAGTGTATGGCACTTTCCCTATAGTTCCCCCCTTAGGTTTTCAAACACTTCACCTATCCGTGAAACAACGCTGTGGGGAAATCTTTCAATGACCATCTTGTGTCACTAATTTAGAATTCTTTGAAAACCTATGGGGGAACTATAAAGTGCCATATACTCATGTCTATGGAACAAAGCTGTGGAGAAACTCTTTTGACCATCATCTTGTGTCAGTAAGTTAGAAACGTTTGAAAACCTATGCAGGGCTAGTAGGACAAAACCATATACTCACTTTGTGAAGCAACACTTTTAAGGAAATATCTCTCCACAAATATCTTTCCCTAAGATCGAGGTGTTTGAAACCTTACAGGGAAGTCTGTTGAAAGTGCCATAAGCTAAACTCTGGGAGAAGACCCTGTTGAGAAATTTGCTTTGAATATCTTGTTTCACTAAGTTTATCTGTGTTTGAAAACTTAGTTGTAGTTTAATGAAAATTTTATTCACTCAACTGTGAAAAAACCGTAGTAATATCTTGTTTCACTCACTAAGTTAGAAGGGTTTGGAAACATTTGCAGGGAACCATAAGTGCCATATACTGAACTCTGTGAAAAGACACTGAGGAGAACGATATTTCCACTAAAAACATCTTGTTTCAGTAAGAGAGACGTGCTTGTAACCAGAGGCCTAGAGGTAGAATGAGAAAGCCATACACTGTACTCTGTGAAACAAACTGCAGAAAACATCTCTCAACTATAACCTTGTTAGTTAACTTTAAGTCAGAAGGTTTAGAATACGTATGCAGGACTCTATTAGGAAAGTCTTATATAATCACCTCTGTGAAAAAATACACTGTGGAGAAGCCGTCTTTTTTTTTTTTTTGATGTTTGTAATTTTTTAAGTTTTTATTTATTAATTTTTCAATATATGAAATTTATTGTCAAATTGGTTTCTAAACAGCACCCAGTGCTCATCCCAAAAGGTGCCCTCCTCAATACCCATCACCCACCCTCCCTTCCCTCCCACGTCCCAAAGGCAAGGGAAGTAAAAGCAAAAAAGAATTACTGGGACCTTATGAAGATTAAAAAGCTTATGCACAGCAAACAACCAACAAAACTAAAAGGCCACCAACGCAATGGGAAAAGATATACGCAAATGACATATCGGACAGAGGGCTAGTATCCAAAATCTATAAAGAGCTCACCAAACTCCACACCCGAAAAACAAATAACCCAGTGAAGAATTGGCAGAAAACATGAATAGACACTTCTCTAAAGAAGACATCCGGATGGCCAACAGACACATGAAAAGATGCTCAACGTCGCTCCTTATCAGGGAAATACAAATCAAAACCACACTCAGATATCACCTCACGAGAAGCAGTCTTTCAAATCACATCTTGTTTAAGTAAGAAGTGTTTGAAAACCTTGGCCTGAAAGTAGAATGAAAGTGCCATCAGGTCAACTCCATGAAACGACACCTTGGAGAAACCATAGCTCAACACACATCTTGTTTCACTAATTTAGAAAACTTCTAAAACCTATGCTGGGGAGTAGAAGCAAAATGTCATACACAGAATTCTGTGCTAGAACGCTATAGAGAAACCATCTTTGAACTAACACAGTTTAAGACAAGTGTTTATAAAACTTTTCAGGAAACTGCAAGGAAAGTGCAAAACATATCTGTGAAAGCACACTGGGGAGAAACCATCTTTCAACAAACATCTTGTTTTTCTAAGTGTTTGAAATCCTAGGCGGAGAAGTATAATGAAATTTACATTCACTTAAGTCTGTGAAAGAACATGGTGGCAAAACAATTTTTCAACTAACATCTTGTTTTGTCTAATTGGACCTGTTTGCAAACACAATTATACACATTCACACCACACAGACCAAGGGCATTCCATATATACCAAACACACACAATCAACATACACTGCCCAAACCATACATATGTCACACAGATATACACATACACCACACCCACAACAGACATCTACCTCACGTACTTCAGACATATACCACACACACACCAGACATACATGTCACACACTTCAGAAATCAAATATACATCACATATACACCACAGGTATATTACACACACTGTCACTCATTCAGCACTCATATTCACCACACACACGGGCATACCATACATAAACCAGAAATACACCAATGTATACCACACACATACTCCTCTATAAGCCACACATTCACCAATCAGAACATAAATACACCAGAAATATACCACACATAGCACATACACAACACGCATACCACTTTTATGCCACACACTCACGAGGTATATAACACACATACACACCAAGTGCACACAACACATATATCATACACCCTTCACACCAGCAAATATGCATAAAAAACATCAACATCACAATTAGCCACAAACAATACATATGATACACACAAATACACACACACCACACATATACCACACCCATAAATAAAACAGAAACACCGCACACACAAAATGTGTATCACACAAATACCACAGAAACACACAATTCACATGGAGAACAAACACACAAGAAACATATCATTACCATAACTCGTACCCCACTTCCAATCCATCCCAACACCCATACGCTGCATACTACCACAAACATATATTGCACACCTCACAAAGAAAATACACAAACACCACACAGAGATCACACATATATCACACAGTGCACATAAAGTACACATACTTATGTGCATGTGTACCCATATACTCACACACCTACACCACGTTTATAGGACACATAAAAAGACACAGAATTCTGTGCGTGTCCATCACAGCACATCATGTCACACTAAAAACACAAAGAACATGCAAAAGAAATACACCAAACACATAAATTACACGCACACACACAGACACCACACCACACATGCACCAAAAATATACACATGCACAGCACCCATGCACACCAAGGACACTCCATATATACCATGTACACACAACCCACATGCACTACCAGATACATACATATGCCATACCCACACCAGACATCTACGTCACCTACTTTAACTGTATACCACACACTTACCACACACACATGCCACACAAACTTCACACATCAAAAAAAACATCGCACATACACCACACGTATATTACACACACTATCACTAATACACAATACACATACAGCACACACACAGGCATACTATATATAGAAGAGAAACACACCCATACTCCTGTATATACCCTAAGCTCACCAGTCATAACATATACACACTGGAAATATAACACACATTGCACATACACAACACATACCACTTATATGGCACACACTCACAAGATATATAACACACTTATATGCCAAACACACTCCACACTTATGTCATATTCCCTTCACATCTTATATGTGTAATGAACCTCAACACCACAATTAGCCACACACAATACATATGACACACACACATACACCACAGGTATACCACACCATATAGAAAACAAACACCAGACACACCATATATGTGCCACACAATTACCACAGAAACACAAACTACCCATGGAGAACAAACACAGCAGAGATATACCATAATCACAACTCCTATACCATACACACAGGATACATGAACACACATAAACCACCTATATAGCACTGACACACCACACACACTCCACACTTACCCCATAAGTATCATGACTGCATGCACAACACACATATACCACATATCATACATACAAAACACACAAAAATGCTTATATCACAACCAGTCCAAACATATACCACACACAGAAATCACATACCAAATACACCCACATACCACACATAAACCAAGCAAGAGGTATCACACAGTCACACCACACATACATCAGACAGTAATCACACATACAGAGCACTCACTTCACATGTACACACACACACAATAAATTTACCACAAACATACCACAGACTGCACATATCATACATCTACTTCAACACCACACACACTTTACATATACTCCATTCCTGTTTCACTCATACAACTTCCACACACACCCAACACAAAGAACCCTTATACTGTGCACATTCCACACACACATACACCCCACAGTCTGCCTACACTCAGTGCACACCACAAATATACCAAACACAGAAGCTGCGTATATAGGACAGCACACCATAAATATACCGCACATGCAGCACATATCCCCCCTTCATCACATGTACAGCACACATAGGCCACACACGCACACACACAAACTTCACACACCTCAAATGCACTTACACACTTACCACACCTCAAATACACTTACCACACACAGATAACACACATTCACCACACAATAACCCCATGTTTACATAGATCCACACACATACACTACACATGCCACACACACAATGCCCACAGACACACCACACATACAGCAAAACACACCATCACTGTTCCACACACACACACTCCACAGATACACACATACAACACATGAAGACCCCACAAATTTACCACACACCCTGTCCATGCCAGAGGCACCGCATACAGCCCATATACATCCCATGTATCCCACACCTAAGCACACATTATACACAGAGACACACACCACATTCACATGAGACACACCACACATACATAAACACCAAACATACACCATACTCCTCAAACAAATACTGTGAACAGACACCCATACAGCACAGAAAACACACACACACACAATACATATACCACATACGACAAATGTACGTACCACACTTCCACCGGAAAACTATACCACACACATCTACCACATGCAAATCAATACATACTGCATCGCTACACCACCCATGTGCCACACACACCACCCATATACTATTCAAAGACACTTAGAGTACACAACACAAAACACATACACAACACATGTACTGCCCCACACATAAAATAGCAACACACACAATGTGACCTACGTTCGAAAAATACACTACACACCCACGTATAACACACAGAGACAGTTCGTGTGTAATACACAGTGACCAATACATAACCCTATGATCTACACGTACACCACTCTCACACCACAGATATACCACACACACACAAATTACACAGAAAGCAAAAACCCTACATAAACACTGCATACACAGTGTACATATTCAACACACATACACACAAACACACCACACAAACACCACCAAGTAATGCTGCAATACAGCACACACATACTCCACACATACTGCTTAGAAACCACAATAAACAACACAGCCACATGCACCACATGCAACACACACAGCCTATATGCCACACACACAACACAAAAACAGCATGCCTATACCATGCACACGCAAGCCAAGCATATACTGCACACATACCACATACAACACACTTTCACCACACACACCACACATATATACACGTACAAGAACATATTTCAGAAAACCACCCCACACACACAAAACACATGCAACACTTCCACCACACAAACCACATGCACCACAATTTCAACACTTATTACACATATATCACACACACATACCTCACATGCACCAACCTTACCATACAGATACCACACACACCATATATCCCACATACACACACATATAAAGCACACAGACATATAAAACACACTCAACACACACAAAACACCTATTCCTTACAAAATTCCATAGATATTTGCCACAAACTACATATAACCACACAAACACCACATACACCACTATAGCACCATGCATACACTGTTCATATATTACCCAGTTGCACCTCACACAACACACAAAATGTACATACATCACACACTCACCAGAACATTACACTCACAACAAACACAATGCATACAAGACACACTGAAAATATCACATATTCACTACAACCATGAGTACACCACACACAAAACAGGCCAGCTTTTAACCAAATATACACTACACACACAGAGATAGCTTGCACACATGTAATATACACCACAAAGACCACACATGTCACAAAGACCACATACACACACACACAATATGACATACACCCCCAAAACACATACCTAATACATGTCATATATTCACCATTCAAACACTACACATACATGAAAAGCAAACCACATGTGTCTCTCAAATGCCACACATACACATAGCACACTTGCTCCACACACACCTCACACACACGTACCACATACACCATGCCTATGTTAATTATACATTACACACACTACCCATACACGCCATACAACCCATACAACACATGGAAATAATGCACTCACTATACCACCACACCCACACAATTCAAACCACACATACATAAGAACTATGTATATAGCACTCATGCATCACACACACTCCACCCACATGCACACACACACACACACCCCAAATATACACCACACAGACATAACATACACCACACAGAACCACACAAACATCTCTCACACTCACACCGACATACAGCACATGCACCAAAGACACATACCACACATACAGTCCCATTCATACATGCATGCCAAATATATTAGCAATGCACACAAAACAAATACTCCATACACCCCTCACCTATAACACTTATAAAAGCACCACAAGTAAAATAAGAGGAACATGACTCTCCACATATGTATCAAATACACACCAACCATACCACACACACTCACACACAGAACATTCAACCCATAAAGTTCACACATACAGCATACTCACAGCACACATTGACCACAACATCACACACTCGCCACAATTATACATGCCAAAGGTATACCACACAAAAACACCCTCAGCACAGATATACCAACATACATTACACATATGCCACAAAGACCCACACACAACACACATGCAACATATCTATAAAACACATCACAACACACACATACCATTCATATCTACTGCACCAAAAAATATACCACACTTTCAATGCATATGCTCCCCACACACCACACATCCACCACACTTTCACTAAGCATATCATACATATACAAATATAAAATACATGGGGCCACAATCCTCATACCACACACGTTCACCAGAAACACGCACACATACACATAATACTGAGAACAAATATAGTACATATCACACACACCGAACAGGTAATGCATACACACTAAATACTACCCACATATATGTAGAACACATACATGATAAAAATCACACACAATATATGCCACCTATACTCACAGACACCCCAGAAACACCACTCACACACTACCAAAACATTACATACACCACACATATAGCAACCACCAACCACCCTTAATCCAAATAAAGTCATAACATACACACGCGCGCGCACACACACACACACATACCAATTATGCATCGTCCACTCCATACCAATACCACCACACCATACATTTACCACACATGTGCTACACAAAAACACACATGTACATCAAACTGACACCACCATAGAGTATAAATACCACACATAAATACCCTCCAATATATGCCAAATAAATACACACAACAAAGGCATCGCATTTTCACTGCACACACACCACACACATCTCATCCACCACAATACACCTTCAACATTCACAAATGCACACTACACACACAACAGACACAAAACCTATACATCACACATATCCTAAATTACACCACACAAATACCATTTACATACACACATATACTACCCTCACACACCTCCACCAGATATTCACAGCTCATACACTATACACACATCACAGAAATGCAACACATATACCTTACGCACACCCCACACACAAAACGCCCATACCATACAAACACCACGCACACACCACACAGGTGACCCACAAACAGACTGGGTATACTCAAAAGAGCTACATGTACATCAAACACAGAAAACACACATACATTGCACAGATACCAGACAAAAAAACTCCACATGTACACCACACCCATCCCACACATATACCAACACACAACATGCAATAACATTCACACATTTCACATATACACCCACACCCCACAAAAACAAGATACACACACTGCACATATGCCACTAACACACCACATATACACCACAAAACAAGATATATATTAAACAAACATGCATGCCACACACAGACACACAATGCATATAGCACAGACACCACACTCACCACACACACTACCAATACCACACAAAAACATACATTCATCGATCATCATGCATGCATGCTACACACATATACACAGTAATACGCAAAATGCACATGCTGCAAACTTGACACACACAGCATACATATGATACATATATACCACACACATAACATATACGCCACAAAATAAACCCACATGTCCCTCCACACACAAAGGGCACACATACAACCTCTATAGCAAAAACAAACCACAGACACACCACATATATTCCCTAAATCTCATAATCTGCAAAAACACCATGCACATAACACATGTACCGCATATACAGCATCACAGAATTGAAACACCTAAGCCAGCAATTAGGATACAACACACATGCCCTCTCTACCACACATATAACACACATATTACATATGACACACGTACATCACACAGCAAACATCACACATACAAAACAAACCAACATATGTCACACATACACCGTAGATATGCCCATCACACCCCACATACACCATATCCATGCCAAATATACACCACACACAACATATCCACCACAATTTCATAACATATACCTCATATGTACCATGTATAGAAGATATATATTTCACTGACCTTGCACACACAATTCCATGTCACATACATCACACCGGCACTATAATGTCACCACATCTTAAACATGTAGCACAAACACACACACACCACACATACACCAGTCATTAATACACATCACACACACACATATACTGCACAGACCACACTACATATACTCCCCATATATATCATTCTCACAACTCATACATACCACACACACAGGCAGTTCACATACACCACACAATAACCAATATACAGCCCTATAATCTACACATACACTGCCCTCACACCACAGGTATACCACACACACACAAATTACACAGAAAGCAAAAACCCTTCACATACACTGCAGACACACTTCTCATATTCAACACAAACGCAATTACACCACACAAAAACCACTCACAGAAACACATACCTCACTCTCACACACATGCCACACCTTCCCCATATACCTCATACACACTCATCACATGGACACCACACACAACATATATTCCATACACACATACCAGACTCCACTTATTTTCCATACATACACCACACAAGGAAATCCATGCAACATACACACAAAACACACAAAACTCACACGCCGCATGTACACCACACTTATACATCAATACACACACCATATATATTCCACACAACCACAAAAGACAACATACATGTACATCAGAATTTCACCACACACACATACATACCTCGCATGCACCACTAATATAACATTCCTACTTCACTGATACCACACACAAGACACCCAACCTACACGCCACAACACATATTTCTATAGTGTCAGAGCGCACACGTTACACATATAACAGAGACACCACACACCACGATTATACCAATCATTATGACACATATAAAAGTGTATACATACAACAGGCTTATACCACAATACTACACATACAGCATTACCACATACAGAGCATGCCTGTACAAGCACACTACACACAGAACACATATGCCAAACACACAACATATATATACACACACACCAACAGTATAGACATCACCAATAACCTTCCATATGGCACACACCCACAAACGTCAATACACCACATTCACATCACAGATACACCTCCCTCACAATTATTATACATACCAGACACACATACCCACACCAAAAACACCTTACAGATACAATACATATATTCTACATATGTGCCACACACATACAACACACACCTCTCACATACACCACACCAAAACACACTTTACACATAGGCCACACACACAAAACACACACACTATACAAACACCATAAATATACCACACACATAGTATGCACACCAACACAGATCACAGACACATTACGCACACCACAGACACACCACACATGGAAACTTGCACACATACATCCCACAGCAACCACACATACACCACACCTGTGACAAAAAACCTTAATATACTACAAACAGTTCACTTGCATCAACATACACACCACAATAAACCATACACTATACACATATGTCACAGAAACACCACAAACATTGTATACATCTTACACCACCATATGACATGCATATATTACACACAATTCTCCCAAAGCACCCAAAAATATATAACTACATACTCACCACACATACACCACACACACATCACCCACAGATCACCACACACATCACTCAAACTCCTCAAACAAGCATTATATATATAATCACACAAAAAGTGCATACAACAAACACCAGCCACACACATACCAAATGCTCACACATGACATGCACTGCAAACATGACATATAAACCAAAAACACCCAACATGAACTTCACACAAAACATACCTATATGACACTTATGAAACATGCACCCCAACACACCACACAAACAACACGGGTATAACAGAAACAGAGTTAAACCACATGTATACAATGGATAAACAACATACAGCACACACATACCCCACACTCATGACAAATATTCCCCTCCTAACATATTCACCACAATTTCACCACTCACAACACATTACACACAACACAACTCACAAACACACAGTAGAATGCACTGCACATTAGTCACACCTAATCCACACATACACAAGACCTATGTCTCACATGCAAACACCAGAAGCACACCACACAACTACCACATATATGCCATACACACCACTGCCCACACATTAAAAATTCTACAAAGTACAAATTCCAGTTATGCCAAAAACATATGTATTGAATCTTGACACAATCACACACTATACATACACAATACACATGTTAACCCTACATATGACACAAACACACTCACACACAGCTCATTTCCAACACATACTACAGATAAGCCACAACACCTGCACACATATACAACAAACACAAACCATATATATATATCACACAACACAAACCAAACACGCTAGAAACAGGAAATATAGAACGCTCTCCATACATATACCACATGCAGAATTCATAGAACCCGTACCTCACATTTGTGCTACACACAAAAAGTACCATAGCACCTCTATAAAACAGATACATGCCACTTGTGCATCATAGTTACACAACAAACACACAAAATTTATACAAAACCACACACTAAATATACAATACAAACATATACAACATAATTTCACCACACCCACAACACGCACACATTTCACCTATACACACCATTCCTATTTCACACTGATACAACACATATACCTCACAGAAGCATAACACACAAACACTACACACATGCCACTCACACAAACCACACAAGCCAAAAAGAAAAGATATAGCACACACATTACACACATAAACCACACATACTCCACACAGCAATAACACATCACACAGATCACTCACACATTACATAAACATAACACATACACAACAATTGATGCACATATGCCACACTCCCATACGTCACACAAACACACACCATATACAGCATGTATCCACACCACAAGAAACATGATAAGCTCACATATACTGCAAGCACAATCTTATTCATGACACATACACCACACACAACACATAGATACACATCACAGATGCCATGCCTACAAACTCCACACATACTTCACACACACTGCATATACCACAACTCATACCACACATACACCCCCACATGACAGACAACACATATGTACTATACACACAGAGACAACCCAAATTCATTGACACATACCACACTTATACAACACAAAAACACACCAAATACACACCATACACACCACAAGACACTTCACAACCCACATATACACCACTTTCACTCCATTCTACAATCCAGATACTGCATAACACCACAAACATATATTAAACAAATCACAAAGAAACATATAAACATTACACAGAAATCACACACATGTACTGCACACTGCACATAAACTACACATATGCCAATATCCACAATACCCACACCACTATTCTGCATATAAAAGACATACACAGCATGTCATGTCAATTATACTAAACACAGAGTACATGCAACACAAATACAAAAACACATAAATTGCACACACACGTTACATACATTCCATTTGTACCACACAAACTACATATGCACTGTCCACACCATACATATGACACACAGAAACACCCATACACCAGCTATCCAACACCAAATATCTAACTCACATACATTACATATAACACACACACACACCATGGATACATGCCCCACAAACCTCACAAATCAAATATACATCACATATACACCACACATATATTACACACACTCTGACATATACAGAATACATACAGGACACACGCAGGCATGCCATACATATACCAGAAACCCATTAATGTGTACCATACACATACTCCCCTATATACCAGATATTCACCAGTACACACCAGTAATACGCCACACATAGAACTTATGCAAAACACTTACCATTAATATGCCAAACATTCACAAGATATGTACCACACAAACACCACATATACACACGAAATGCAAAAAAATCATATATTATACACACTTCTCACCAGCAAATGTGCATAACCAACATCAACTTATTTAGCCACACAGAGTACCTATGGCTCACAAAAATACACACACCACACATACCACACACAACACACAACCAGCACACATACATAAATGTCACACAAATACCACAGAAATACACACTTCACGTGGAGAACAAACACAAAAGAGACATACCATAATCACAACTCCTATTCCATACACAGAGCACACATGAACACACACAACTAATATATACCACTGACACACCACACACACACTCCACATATGCCACACGAATGCCACAACCACACACACATCACACATATACAACACATATCATACATATAAAACACACGAAAACACTTATATCACAGTTACTCCAAACAGATACCACACACAGCACACACATACCAAATACACCCACACACCACACATAAACCAAACAAGATATATCCCACAGACATACCACACATACCTCACACAACAGCCACAAATTTAGAACTCCACATGTACAACACACACACAACCACATGTACCACATACCACACATGTCATACATATAATGAACTACCAACTACACTGTGCTTAAGACTTCTTTCATTTGGCTTTTAACGTGTATCTAGTTGGGTAATTGTCTAAAATCTCTTCATTATCCAAAGAGAATGGCCATGCACTTAATTGCCACAAACACCTTTGTGGCTAAGGCATCTTTGTGTTAGACTTTTAGATTCATCAAATAAGAAATGTGCTTAAATCCTTCTAAATAATTACTAGGAAGTGTACAGGTGCCTAACTGCCTGAAACAGCCATGCTGCTTGGTAAATTCTCCAAATATTTTTAAAATACATAAAGTAATACATGTTCTTAAATTTTTCTGTGTAAACACTTATACTTAAAAGGCTTAAAACTACCCTGTTTCAAGACTGGTTAATGACTTTCAATACATGCAAATAAACCCATTGAAACACTCCATATGAGGAATAGAAAATGGACAAGTGATTAGCTGCTTAAAAGTACAGTGCTCTTCAAAGAGCTTTCGTGTAGTATTTCATGGACATGCAATAGGATCATTAAATAGTCCATGTTTGCAAGAAGGTAATAGCCAGGGGTTTATCTTCCTAAAAGTAAAGGCTGTGTTTCAAGCAGCTTGCATAGGCCTCTTACACAGAAAAGAAGTGCTTATAGTAAAGCACTAGAGACTGGGCATGGCCTTAACTTCCTGAATCTGCAGTGTGCTTAAATTCAGTTAGCATTTTGGGTCAGTGTAGGAAGAAGTTTTCCTAACCTCTGTGTATACAAACTAGGGAAGAGGCTAATGCTTGATTGTCTAAAACTACTCATTGCTGAAAGTGTCTTACATGTAGCTTTTCACATACAGCTCATTGGAACCTTTGTTGAAAAGGTGTATATTACCAGTAGGAATAGCCATGTGCTTCACTGCATAAAACCACACTGTGCTTAAAGTGGTTTTCATTTCCTTGTTTAAAGTTTTATTTTTCCACTTTAAAAATTATTCATTTTACTCCATTTAAACTAGAGGGTTATTATAGATTCAAGTGTACAATAGAGTGATTCAACAATTCCGTATACAATACCCAGGGTGCCTCATGACAAGTGCACTACTTCATCATCAAAAACTATTTAACCCATCCCTCTATCCCTTCTTCTCTGGTAACCATTTGTTTATTCTCTATAATTTAGAGACAACTTCTTGACATGTCTCTCTCTTTCTATTCCCATTGTGTGTTATGTATATCTGTTTCACTTAGATCTCTGGCTGTGAACTTGTCCTGTTCTTTAATTTGGGATAAATTTGTCTTCTCATTTACTTTAAGTCTCTGTGCCAGATTCTGTGTAAAAATATTTATGTTAGCAATACGGAAAGGCCATATTCTTAAATGTCAGAAACAACATTGTACCTGAAACATTTTTGAGTTAGCTTCTTAGATTTTCCCATTAAGTAGGGTGCTTAAATAATTCTGTATAAGAAGTAGGAAATACTTATGTTCTTTTCTGCCTGAAAAGGCTGTGTGTTCAAGGAGGATGTCATTAACTTTTAAGTTCACAAAAACAGAATGAAAGGGCTTAAGGCTTAAATGCTTAAAACTACACTGTGTGTAAAGTGTCTTGAGGAACCACTTGACATTGGAGAAAGTATTCCTTAGCCCTTCTATGTAAGCTCTAGAGAATGGCCTGGGCAAAAGAGCCTGAAACTCCACTGTACTTAAATCAAATCCCAATTACTCTTTCAGATAAATGTAATAAGAAGTGCTCTTCTCTGTGTCAACTATAGGGAGGAGCCTTGGGCTTGTGTTTGAAACTACTTTGTGCTTATAGCATCACTCATGTAGCCATCACATACATTTCATGGGATATTTTGTTGAAACACTCTCTTGCCAGTAGAAAAGACCGTGTTCTTAACTAACACTACCTGGTGCTTCAGGTGTTTTTCATGTAATCTTTTACATAAGACTTATAGAAGATTTCATTGAAACACTATTAGCAAGGGGAATGGTCGTGTGCTTCTCTGCCTAACTGTGCTGTGCTTCAAGCTGGGTTAAAAAAGACTTTTGGATACACGCAGTCATAACTCTTCTGACTCTGGTGTACTCTTCTGACTCTGGTGTACATGCTCTGGAAATGCCCTTGCTGTTAAGTATCCAAAACTACACTGTGGTTAATACATTTTTTTGTCACTTATCATAGATATCTAGTATAAATTTTGTTTAAACCCTGTCTATTTAGCTTATGAAATGCTCTTGTGTTTCCAAATGCTTCCTAAATACAAATGCTCTTAAACTTCATTAGTTCAGCAATAGGGAAGGGCCTTGTGTGTAAATGCTTAAAACTACACTGTACTTGGAATATTCTTTATTAAACGTCACAATTATCTCATAGGAAATTTTGTTGGAACACTATATATTAGCAATAGATAATGGTCGTGTACTTTAGTGCCTAAAACTTTACTGTATTTCATGCCGTTTACATGGACTTCTTACAATTTAATAAAAAGTGCTCCTTAAACATACTCCATAAACATTAGAGAAATTCCTTGTCTTTTTTAAGTTGATTTATTTATTTTGAGGGAGGGAGGGAGGGAGGAGGAGAGAGAGAGAATATAAGAAGGGCAGTGGCAGAAAGAGAGATAGAATCACAAACAGGCTCCACACCATCAGCACAGAACCTGAAGCCATCAGCAGAGAGCCAGATATGGGGGTTGAATGCACAAATTGTGAGATCATGACCTGAACCATGATGAAGAGTCAGATGCCTAACCGACTGAGTCATCCAGACACCTGAGAAATGTCTTGTGTTAACATCCCTAACTATACTGTGCTAAAATCAGCCATTAATGAGCATTTTAGATTAATGCAGTAAAAATTATTCTTAACCCTCTGTGTAAATCCTAGGAAAGAGCTTTACCCTTAACTGCCTGAAACTGCACTGTGCATTATGTAACTTTCATGCAATGCCTGAGACAGCCAGATTGCTAGGAGAGTCCCTTCATTCTCAATATTCTCCAATTCTCATCTCTCATACAGAATGCTAGTCTTCCATGTATCGTTTGTCAATACTTTGCTCAATTTACAAGGGAGGTTATCCCCAGGGTCCATTCAGAGTTGGGCTCTTAGAGGATTATCCTCTGCTTGGATGTGGGGAGTCTGGTGAAGTCCTTGTAGTTGTTGTGTAAGTGTTGCAGAGTACTCCCTTTGAATTCTGTTTCAGAACAATATGGACATCCAGAGACCTAGGCCATTTGAAGGTGCCCAGTGTAGAAGTTTTGTGGGTAGGGTGAGCCAGAGGTTTGGAAAGGGAGTTGGTCTCTTTTCTGGGGTGAGTGGAAATGAAGTTAGACCTCTTCTTTCCAAATTCATTCCATTCCCATTGAAAATGTAGAACATTGGCTTTCCTTAGGGCCATTCCCTTACCATCACTATTTTTTTCTAACTAGGCCTTTGTTCACACTTAGGAGCCACGGAGCTTTCACACACTCAACCAGCACCCAGGAAGAGCCAGGGTGTTCTCCCTTTGGTCCTGTATTCAGGGAGAGCTACCAGCACCAAATATCCAAAGGGAAGATGGCCCGTCAGTCTCTGAACACTTGGTGCTTAAACAGTTGTGTCTCATTTCCCTGGATGCTTGAGGTGCCCTCATTACGACAAACCAACAGTTCACACATGGGCAGTATGCTCCAGGAGCTGGTGAGTGCAAGAAGAACGTTTTCCAGGAAGACAATATCAGGTTCTGGTTCCAGATGTCTGAGCAACAGCCAGGAGCACCCAACAACTGCAGCTAACCTCTGCTGTTTCTATCCATTGATGGGGAAAGTGAGAAACAGACAAAGCCTGGGACTTCAGGCTCCTATTGAGGGAAGAATGAAGACCTCTTGCTGACAGGGCTCCCAGGTGTATCTTGTAGAGGGATCCCTTTGTTTAAGATCACAGGCTTTTCTTATTCCTGAGATAGCCGTACTACTAGTAGATTGGGCTGGACACTTCATTCTCAACATTCTTCCATCAATATCTCTAGCAAAGAACTACAAACATCCATGGTTTCCCTTTACATGCCATTGTCTTTTGGTGGGGTAGGGGGGAGACAATGTTCTGCATGTACTCAATTCAGAGTCAGTGTCTCAGAGTAATACTTTCTGTTTCCAACTTGGGAGTCTGGTGTTATCCTTGTGACTGTGATACAAGGTTTACATTGGGTCCTTGTCAATTTTATTTCAGAATTATGTGGACATACAGAAGACTAGGGCATTAGAAGGTGCCCAGTGGAGAATTTTTGTATGTAGGCCAGGTCAGAGGTTTGGGGAGGGATCCATCATCCTGCATGGGATAAGAAGTGTAGGTAGATATCGCCTTCCTGGATTTAGCGCATGCCAAATAGAACTGCAAACAGCCTCCATGTAATGTTGTTTTTCTCCCATGTCACCATTCACATTCCAAGATCATGGAGATGTCATTTGCACAGCCAGGATCCAACAATCAGATGTGACTTACCAGTCAGTTCCTGAGCCAGTTGGGAGCTCTCGGTGTCCAATATTCCAAAGGAAAACTCTCCCTCCTTATACTTAGCCAGCTAGCATAATCTTAGTGAAGGGAAGCCAGTGTGCTTCCTCCCATAGTTGGTGAAGCCTTCACGCTCAAGATCAGAATGTTTGTGTATGCACAGTATGCTCTAGGAACTGTTCTGTATACTACCAGGCTCTTGAAATATGTCCACATCAAGGCTGCATACCGAAAGTGATCATCAGCCAGAAGCACATACCTGCTACTGCTACATCTCTGTTTCCCCTATCTGCTGATGGGGCAGGAAAGACATTCAAAGCCATGGCTTTCTCTATCTATATGAAGGAATAGTGGAAGCTTCATGATGACAGTGCTTCAGGTGCAGCCTGGAGAGAGGTCCCTTTACCAAAGCCCAAGGATGTTTCTAATTCTTGAGACAGTCAACTGGCTAAAAGATTGTACCACTCACTTCATTAAGAACAGTCTCCCATTCCCATCTCTAATGAAGAAATCTAGCCCACTGACAATCATTTGAACCCATTTCCTCTATTTTCCTCCCTTGGGGTCATTCCGAGTGAGTCTCTCAGACTAATATTCTCTGCTTTCAAGGGGGAGAGTCTGGCGAAGTCCTTGTGACTGGAATATGTTTTGTAAAAGGACCACCACTTAATTTGGTTTTGTAAGTGTATGGATATACAGAGACCTGGATCATTGGAAGATGCCCAGTAGAGAATGATTGTATGTATGCTGGGCCAGAGGTTGCTGGAGAGAGCTGGCCTCCATTATGGGCTGTGGTGATGTGAAGGAAGATATCTCCTTTCCAGATTGATGATATTCCCATTAGAATTGTTGACCTTTTGTCCTCCTTCTGGCAATTTCCTTCCCATGGCTGTGTTTCTAAAGTTTTGCTCCCACATAGGAGCCATAGAAGCTTTCCTCAGTCAGCTGGCATCCTGGCGTATGCCACTGACTTCCACTCTGGTCCAGTGCTCAGTGAGAGCTATCAGTGTCTGATATGAAAGGAATTTTAGTGCCTGAGTGTGTGGTGCTTGACCTGCTCTGGTTTAGAAGGTGAAGGAAACCAAGCTTGCTTCACTTGCCTTGTTGATTGAGTTGTCTTTATTTTGAGGAGACAGTTTGCAAATGGGCAGTATGAACCAGAAGGGGGTCAGCACAGGAAGAGTTCTTTCCAGGATTAGGGAATGAAGTCCTTGTCCCAGACGCTTAAGAGCCAGAAGAACCCAAATTAGAGCTAAAAACAGTGTTGCCTCATACAATTGATGGAAATATTGGGAGGTACAAATCCAGAAATTTATGGCTTCTGAAGAATGGGGGTTATTTTCTGGCAAGGCTCCCAGATGCAGCGATGGAGAGGGCTCTTTTTGCCTAAGCCCACAGAAATATTTTATTCTGGATACAACCCAGATGATAGAGTTTTTCTGGGTATTTCATTCTCAACATCTCCGTATGTCAACTCTAACAATGAACACTCCACTCTGCACAACTTTAATCTTTTTTTTTCAAAAGAAAAGTTTTGCCTGTAATCTGTTCAGAGCCAGTATCTGAGAGTAATATCATTTTAATTCAAGGTAAAAGTCATGTGGTGTCCTTGGGATGGTGATATACGTTTTACATTGGGCCCTGCTCAATTTGGTTTTGGAACTGTGCAGCCATCCAAATCCTAGGGTATATGAAGGTGCCCAGAGAGAATGCTTACTGATAGGCTAAGCCAGAGGTTAGGGGAAGATCAAGCCTCCCATGTGGGAAAAGAGAAAGAAAGGGAAGACAGATGCTTTCCTGTATTTGAACCATGCCCATTTGAAATGCAGAACTTAGACTCACCTCGTAGTCATTCCTATCCCATGCCTGCTACTCCAAGACCTTGGGGCTATCACATATACCACCTGGGTTCAAGGATTGGTGATGACTTTCTAGTCAGTTCCTGAGCCAAAGCAGGGCTCTCAGAGTCTGATATCCCAGATGACAGCTGACTCTCCTGGCCCTGACAGCATGGTGATTAACAAACTACAGTCATCATGGGAATAAGTAGCCACATTGACTCCTGCTCCTGATGGAGATACCCTCATTCAGAAGAAAAGAGAGCCTGTGCACCTTCAGTACACTCCAGGACCTGAACAGCTTACAAATAACTTTTTGAAGAAAAATTACACCAAGGCCTCATTCCCACCACTTAATCATCAGATGGGAGCACATACTTCATACCTCAGAATCACCACTACCCCTATGGATCTTATGGGCAGAAGCACACGAACATCCAAAGGTTTCCCTCTCTTTCTTAAGGTAGAATTGGACCTCTTGCTTACAGGGCTCTAAGAGACAGCCTATAGGACTCCCTTAGACAAAGCCTACAAAATTTCTTATTCCTGAGCCAGCTGCTGCCTTGCTAACACATTGTTCTAGTCACTTCATTCTCAACATGACCCATCTCATCCCTAATGAAGATCACAGGTCCTGCATATATCAATTTTCATCGTAGTGCTTTATTATCAAAGTATTTTGGGGGGATGCACACAAATTCAGTATTTCAGATAATTTCTGCTTCCAAATGTTGAATCTGGTGCAGCCCTTGGGACTTTGGAAGAGATTGAGCCAAAGTGACCCTGGAATTTGGGGTTCATGACTACATGCATATCCAGAGCCCTAGGGCATTGGAGTAGATCTAGCTAGCAGAGAACTGTTTGTGTGGAGGATGGGTCAAAGCTATCAGGGTGGAGCTGACCTCCCTGCTAGGCCTAGCAGAAATGAAGTTAAATATCTCCTTTCCACGTTGCGCATATTCCCATTGGATGGAAATATTGAAAGAATTTTGGTCCTCCCTGCAGCCATTCCCCTTTCTTTTCACTGTAATTCTGACTTTATCTTTGTTCACCATTGGAAGCCATGGAGCTGGCACTCACTCAGCGGGCACCAAGGCATGGGCATTAGGTTCCCACAGTGTCCTGTGCTCAGTTGGAGTCATCAGTATCGGCTATCCCAAAGAATAGTCCTCCTATCCCAGATCTTGATGCTAAGCTCTTTCTAGAATGGGGGTGGGGGCAGGGCAGGGCCCCATCTTGCCTCATTGCCCTACATGATGGAGATGCTTTCATTCCTAAAAGCAGACAGTCCACACAGGAGCAGTAGGCTCCAGAATCTTGTCAGCACAGAAAAAGTCCTTTACAAGATGGCATTGATGTCCATTTCCACACTTTTGAGCAACATTTGGTGCCCTTCAAAGCTACAGCACAGTCAGGGCTCACTGCATTCCCTGATGGAGAAAAAAGAAACAACAGACAAATCCCCAGGGCTCTCCAGAACCTTCTGATAGAAGAAGGCAGGCCTGGTGTTGACAGGGTGTCCACATGGAAACTGTACAGAGAATTTTTTCCTAAGCCCTCAGGTGTTACTCCTACACACAGCCAGGTTGCCAGAACCTTGGGCTGAGCAATGCTTTCTACACATAATTCCCTTCCAATCTCGAAAGTTTTTGGGCCTTTTAGAAGCACATTTACACTTTATGCTTTTTCTGGAATAAGGTTCTTCCCGGAATCCACTCAAGAGTCACTATCTCATACCCTCTGTCTTCAACCTGGGAGTCATGTCCAGTCCTTGAGAATGTGGGAGAGGTTTTGCCACAGGGCTGCCTCTTATCTAATTAATTTGGCTTCAGTAATATGTGAACTTCCAGAGGTCCAGGGCATTTGAAGGTGCCCAGCAGATGTTTGTGTACAGGTTGGGTCAGGACTGTGGGGAAAGACTGGCTTCCTTTCTGGGCTGAGGGAAAATGAAGTACAACATCCCTTCTCCAAGTTGATCTCAACTCCCATTGGAAATGTCAAGTTTTGGCCCTCCATGTTCCCATCCCCTTCCCCTTGCTGTATTTCTCATGCTTTTTCCTCACTTAGGAACGATGGAAATGCCACCCACTCAACGAGGCACCCCAGGTGAGGCCACGCAATCCCATTCTGGTCCTATGATCACTGAGAGTCAGCAAGGTCTGGTATACCCAACAAAAGATGGTCTTTAGTCCATGAGTAATTGGAGCTTGGTCTACTGTGGTATGGAAGTTGAATGGGAGTTACATTGGTTCACTCACCTGGTTGATTCAGTGACCTTCACTCTGAGAATCAAACAGTTTGCACATGGGCAGTATGAGTGAGGAGAGGGTTGGCACATGAAAGGGCCCTTTCCAGCAAAGGGAATGCAGTCCTTGTTCCAGACTCCTGATCAAGAGCCAGCTGGGGCGCCTGGGTGGCGCAGTCGGTTAAGCGTCCGACTTCAGCCAGGTCACGATCTCACGGTCCGTGAGTTCGAGCCCCGCGTCAGGCTCTGGGCTGATGGCTCAGAGCCTGGAGCCTGTTTCCGATTCTGTGTCTCCCTCTCTCTCTGTCCCTCCCCCGTTCATGCTCTGTCTCTCTCTGTCCCAAAAATAAATAAACGTTGAAAAAAAAAAAAAAAGCCAGCATAACCCAATAGCTAAACTCAAGTATTGCTGACTCCATCAATTGATGGAAAAGATGGGACAAAGCCAGAAATATCTGGCTCCTGAAGAAAGAATGCAGGTTTCTTACTGACCAGGCTCTGAAGTGTAGCTTTGCAGGTAGCTTCATTTTCCTAAGCCCACAGTCATTTCTTTTTTTTAATGTTTATTTATTTTTGAGAGAAAGAGCGCGTGAGTATGAAAGGGGCATAGAGAGAGGGAGACACAGAATCAGATGTGGGCTCCAGGCTCTGATCTGTCAGCACAGAGCCCAATGAAGAGCTCAAACTCATGGCTGGTGATATCATGAGCTAAGCTGAAGTGGATGCTTAACCCCCTGGGCCACCCAGTGCCTCTCACAGGCATTTCCTACTCTGGATACAACCAGATTGACAGGAGACTGTGCTCAGTATTTCATTCTCAAAATTCTCCAAACTTCATGTGTGATGAAGGACTCTGGCATTCTGGATCTCCATTTCTACCACTTAACCCTTTTGGGGAAAAATGTTTCTGAATGGTATATATGCAGAGGCAGTGTGATAGAGTAATATTCTCTTCTTTCAACTAGGGAGTCTATGTCCTGTGAGAGTGATATTGGTATTGCATTGGCCCCTTCTCAGTTTGGATTCAGAATTATGTTGCTTTCCCCAAATCTAGGGTGTGTGGTTTCCAGAGAGAATGATTGAGGGTAGGTTAAGCCAGAGGATAGTGGAGGATGCCGACTCCTATGTAACAAGAGGAATGATTGATAGATATCTCCTTCCCTGATATGACCCTGACCATTTGAATGCAGACTTGACTCACCTTGTCGTCACTTATAACCTATGCTGCTTTTCTTACTTGGTCTGAGTTCACACACCAACACCATGGGTCTGTCCTGTACAAAACAAAGTCCAATGATTTGAAGTGAGTTTGCAGGCCATTCCTGAGCCAATGCAGGCCTCTCAGAGTCTGATATGTCAGAGTACATCTATCCCTCCTCTTTCTGAGACCTTGGGGTTAAGCAGGCTACAATAAACATGGGATTGAGAAGCCACATGGATCCCTGCCCCTAATTGGCGGAGACATACTCTTTTGGATGAAGAGACAGTAGTGCGTGTTCATTATGCTCCATGCCCTGATCAACACCCAAATAGTCTTTTGAATAAGTGGTGCACCAGGGCCTCATCCCAGCTCTTTATCATCATTTGGAAGCACATTCTTCATATTTCAGTGCCAAAGTTGCTCCTATCTACTTATACCATGGACAGAAGCACAGTAAAAGCCATATTTTCCATGTATTTTTAAGGTAGAATGTTTGTCTCTTGCTCACGGAGCTCCAAGGGAAATCCTTTGTAATTATACTGTAGCCCAGGCACACAAGTATCTTCAGAATCCTGAGCAAGCCAGCATGTTAATATATTGTGCTAGTTGGTTTATTCTAAACATTATCCAATTCTTATCCTGAATGAAGAATTCCAGCCCAACGTGTATCCATTTTCACCACATTATTATCCATATAGGTCCAAAAAATTCAGTCTTTCAGAGCAAATTCTATGTTTTGCAATTGTTCAACCTGGACCATCCCTTGTGGTAGTGGGACAGGTTGAGGGAAAATGGCCTGGTAATTTGGTTTCACCACCGCATGGACACCATGAGCGCTATAGTTTTGGAAGAGTTTCAATGAAGAACTGTTGTTTGGAGACTGGGCCAGAGATAGTAGGGGGAAGCTGGAATTCTTGCTGTGCCTAGGGGGAGAGAAGTTCAACATCTCTTGTTGACATTAATCTCATTGCCATTGAATGGATATGATTGAATTTATGTCCCTTGAAGCCACTACTTTTCCCTTAATGTATTTCTATGATCTATTTTTTGTCTTTTCACCCATGGGAGTCAAGGAACCATTCCTCACTCAACTGGCACCCCATGTAGACCACAAACTCCTGCTGTGATCCAGTGCATAGTGTAAGCCATCAGTTTCTGCTATAGCAAGGGAAATAAGGCCTTTACATGCTCACTGGTGCTTGGCGTGCTGTGGTATAGAAGCTGAAGGGAAGGGGCGCCTGGGTGGTTCAGTCGGTTAAGCGTCCAACTTCGGCTCAGGTCACGGATTTCGCGGTCTGTGAGTTCGAGCCCCGCGTCAGGCTCTGTGCTGACCGCTCAGAGCCTGGGGCCTGTTTCTGATTCTGTATCTCCCTCTCTCTCTGACCCTCCCCCATTCATGCTCTGTTTCTGTCTCAAAAATAAATAAACGTTAAAAAAATTTTTTAGAAGCTGAAGGGAAGCTGGCTTGCCTCACTGATCTGGATGAGTGAGTTGGCTTAATTCTCAGAAGCAGAAAGTTTGCTCATGGGCAGTATGGACCAGGAGGTGGTCAGCACAGGAAGGCATATATTATTATGAAGGCATAAGCATTGTTGCCTCCATCAGCAGATGGAAAACGGGAGGAACGACTTAGCCAGGAATTTCTGGCTCCTAAATAAAGAATTCAGGCTTCTTTCTGAAAGTTATCCCAGGTGTGTTTCTTGAGAGGGCTCCCTACACCTTCAGCCACAGCCATTTCTTATTCCAGATAACCCTAGGTTGAAAGGAGAGTGTGCTGGGTCATTTATTCTCAACGTTCTCCAAATCTCATGTGTGGTGAAGAAGGCTGACAGCCTGTGTCTCCAATTGCACCACTTAAATCTTTTGTTGTTGTTATTGTTGGAAGTTGGTTCTGCATGGAATTTATTCAGAGCCAGTGACTTACGTTCATATTCCCTTCTTTCAGCTTGGGAGTCTGGAGGTGTTTTAGTGAGGGTAATGTAGGTATTGCATTAGGCGCTTCTCAATTTGGTGTCAGAATTCTGTGGCTATCCCCAAATGTAGGGTGTGTGAAGGTTTCCAGGGTGAATGCTGTGGGTAGGCTCAGAGAATAGGGGAGGTTCCCACCCCCATGTGGAATAAGAGGAAGGAGACATACATATGTCCTTCCTTGATCTATGTCCACCCTAGATCAGAACTTAGAATCACCATGCAGCACTCCTATCCTATTGATGCTTTTCTCACTTGGTCTCAGTTTACACTCCAAGAACATGGGGACTGTCCAATTCACAACCAAGTTCCAAGGACTAGAATTTTAGTTCCAGGTAATTCCTAGCCCTCACAGGTCTCTAAGGTTCTGATACCCCAGAGAATATCTAGCCCTCCTGTCACTGAAGCCTTCATGCTTAGCAGCCTACATTCATCTTGGGAATCTGTAACCACATGGAGTCCCATCCCTATTGACAAAGATACTTTCTTTTGGAGAACAGAGTTTCTGAGTGTGTAGTCACTTATGCACCAAAAAGTTTTTGAATAGAGGAGCAGGACCTCGTCCCCACCTCTTGATCACCCCCTGGAAGCACATTCTTCATATCTCAGTGACACTGCTGTCCCTATCTCCTGCTCCCAATGGGCAGAAGCACACCAGAAGCCAAAGTTTCCCTCTATTTCTTACGTAGAGTGTGGGTGTCTTTCTCCCAGAGCTCCAATGGGTATCCTTTGGAGTAGTCCTGTAGCCCAAGCTCACAAAAGTTTCCTCTGGTTCCTGAACCAGGCAGCTGGTTACCATGTTGTGCAGGTCAGTATACCTAAGCCTCATCCAATTCTCATCCTTATGCAGGAAATCTGGCCCTCCATCCCTCAATATCTGGTACATTGCTTTCTTATCCACCACGTTTCCTCTTGGCGTGTATACAAATGCAGAATTTCAGAATAATATCTCTGGCTTGCAATTGTGCAAGGTGAACCAGACCTTGTGACTGTGGGACAGGTTGAGCCAAAGATGCCTTAGAATGTGGTTCCACCACTATACGTACATCCAGGGCTTTGGGTTTGTGTGGCAGAGAAGTGTGTGGAGCCTGGGCCAGTGGTGTTATTGGGGAACTGGCCTCCTTTTGGGGCTGGGGGGGTGAAGTGAAACATCTCCTTTCCACATTGAGCACCTTGCCATTGGATGGATATATTGAATGAACTTAGGTGCCTCTGCACAATTAACTTTCCCTTATTGTATTTCTGAAGACGTCATCATTCATCCATAGGAGTCATGGATCTGATACTCAGCGAGCACCAAGGGGTGGGTGTCGTGTTTTCAGTCTGTCTTAAGCTCAGTGACAGCCATCAGCATCAGCTATCCAAAGGATAATAGCTCTCCTAACCCTGAGCTGGGTGTTTTGCTGTTTCTAGCAAGGGATGGGGGAGAGGAGCCAGCCTGCCTAATTACACTGACTGAAGGAAGGGCCTTCATTTTGAAAAACAGAGAGGTCCCACAGGAGCAGCAGGCTCCTGAAGCCTGTCAGCACAAAAAAAGCCCTTGACAGGAAGATGGCACCAATACCTATTTCTACAGTTTTGAGGAACAGCAGGGGGCACTTCAGAGCTACAGCACAGTTACTGCACACTGCATCATTCCATTACTGGAAAATCAAGGAATATAGACAAAGCCCCAGGGGTATCCTTGTCCTTCCAACAGGCAGGCCTGTTCCTGACAGGTATCCCAGATGTAGTCTCTAGAGGGCGCTTTGTTTAAGTCCTCAGGTGTTTCTTCTTTTTCATATAACCAGGCAGCCAGGAGGTTGTGTTGAGAACTTCCTTCTCCACATAATTATCTTACTATCTCTGAAGGGCTCTTGCCATCCCTATCAACCTTTAAACATCTTTGTTCTTTTATAGAAACAAGATTCTTACTGGGATAAATGCATAGTCAGTGTCTCAGAGTGTCTCCTCTGCCTTCACCTGGGAGTCTGGTCCAGTCCTTGTGACTGTGAGACAGATTTTGCCACAGAGCGTCCTTTCAATATATTAATTGCGTTTCAGATGTATGTGGCCCTGCACAGCCCAGGGCATTTGAAATTGCCTAGCTGGGGATGTTTTTCTGCAGGCTGTGCCATAGATGTGGGGAGGGATCTGGCCTCCTTCTTGGCCAAAGGAAAGTGAAGTGAAACATCTCCTTTCGAATTCCAGCTCCCATTGGAGATGTCGACTGTCAGCCTACCTTCTGCCCATTGTCTTCCTGATCCTGCATTTCTGACCCCATTGTCTTTTTTTCACATTATGAGTCACAGAACCATCTCTCACGCAGGTGGCACCACTTGGCCGCAAAATTCCACTTTGGTCATGTGCTCAGTGAAAGCCTTCAGGGTCTGCTATAGCAACAGAAAATGACCTTACTTTCTGATTCCTTGGTGCTTGGCCTATTGTAGTATGGAAGCTTAAGGGAAGAGAGCTTGTCTCAACGATCTGGATGAGTGAGTTGGTTTTATTCTGAGAAGTAGACCCTTTACTCATGGGCAGTATGGACCAGGAGGTCGCCAGCACAGGAAGGGCCCTTTCCATGAAAAGTATACAAAGTCCTTATTCTAGATCCTGAGCAAGAGCCAGCAGAACTCAATAGATACAGATCAACCATTGCTGCCTCCATCAACTGATGGAAAAATTGGAAGGACAGGGCTTCTTTCTGACAGGGGTCCCAGGTGTGGTCTTCCGGAGGGCTCCCTTTGCCTTAGACCACAGGCATTTCTGATTCTGGATAACACCAGGTTGAAAGGAAAGTGTGCTTCATCCTTCACTCTGAAAATTCTCCAAATCTCTTGTGTGTTGAAGAACTCTGGAAGTCTGTGTCTCTATTTGCACCATTTAAACCATTTTTTGGAAAAATAGTTCTAACGTGGAATCTCTTCAGAGCCAGTGTCTTTAAGTCATATCCTCTTCTTAGAGGTTTTGTGTCTGCTGGTGGTATTCTGATCAGAATATATATATTGCTTTGGGCCCTATTCATTTCGGTTGCAGAATTCCCAAACCTAGGATGTGTGAAGTTGCCATGGGAGAATTCTTGTGGGTAGGCTAAACCATAGGTTAAAGAGGATTCCCTACTCCTGTGTTGCACAAGAGGAAGGATCGATAAATATCTTCTTCCTCAGTCTGACCCATGCCCTTTTGAATGCATAACTTAGACTCACCTTGTACCATTCCTATACCTTTTCTGATATTCTAACTTGGTCTCAGTTCACATTCACAGTCCATGGGGCTGTCCCTTACAAAACCATGGCCTAAAGTTTGGAGGTAAGTGTTCAAGCAGTTACAGTGCGAATTGAGGCCTATCAACAGGCTATTATAGCAATTTTAAATATTTGTCATTGGAAGCAAGTTTCTCCCTGGAATCCTTTCGGAGCCAGTGTCTTGGTGTCATATCCTTTCCTATGCAGCGGAGAATCTGATACAATCCAGTTGAGTGTGCGAGAGATTTGGCTCCAGTGCTGCTGGTGTTTGGGTTTCCAATTTTGTAGACAGCACCATGCCTAGGGAATCTGCTGGTATCCAGTGGAGAATGCTTGTGTGTAGGCTAAATAACAGGTTTTAAGAAGGAGGTGGCCTCCTCTCTAGGGTGAGGGGAAATTAAGAAAGATACCTCCTTCTTTCATGGATGTCATTCCCATTGGAGATGCAGTATTTGACACTGCTTGTACTCTTTCCCATGCCATTGCTATTTTTCTAGCTAGGTCTAAGTTCACATTCTAGGACCATGGGGCTGTCAGTGACACAGCCATGGCTGTATGAATGTTGGCGGTTTCCCACCCCATTCCTGAGCAAAATGAAAGCTATCTGGGTCTGATATCCCAGAGGGAAGTAGGTTCTTCTGTCCCTGAGCACATGGTGTTGTTTTGGTGCCTAGGGTATACAGGAGCACTGTAGCCATTAACTTCCCTCCCCTCACTAATGGAGATCCCTTTATTCTGAAGAAGAGCAGGTTTTCACGTGGGCATGATGCTCCAGGATCTGGTCAGCACAGAAGGTACCTTTCGATAGAATATTGCATCAAGTCTTTCTTCCAAACATTTGCTCATCAGACAGGAGCACATCATTGCTACCACTTTTTCACTGCTGCCTTATGTACTGAGAGCAAGGGCAGGACACACATCTAAAGCCATGGCTTTCCCTCTGATTCTGAACAAAGAATCTGGGTCAGTTTCTTGCTGATAGGGCTCCCAGGTGGAACTTAGCACATTGTTTCTCAAATCCCACAGGTATTTCTCATTCCTAAGTCAGTGAGCTGGCGAACACTGTGCTACTCATGTCACTTTCCACATGATCTCATTCTTATCCCTGATGCAGAACTCTGGCCCTCCCTCTCTCCACTGTCACACTTTGCTCTATTTTAACTCTAAGGCCTCCCTGGTGTCCATTCTATGTGATGGTTTCAGAGTCATATCCTTGACTCTCAACTGGGGATTCTGGTCCATTCCTTGTGACTGTGGCATATGTGTCACGAAAGGGCCCCAGGCTCTTCTAATAGGACAGTTTTCCCTGTATGATAGATCATCACAAAATTCAGATTCCTGGCCAAGTAGGACTGTGGTTTTGTTTTTCTTTTTTCAGGAACAGAGCCTCAGATCTTCTCAGGGCTTCAAGCATCTTAAAGGCAAGGATAACTGTAAAATAGGAAGTTGTTACAATATCTGAAAGATGTTCAGAGTAAGATCTATTTATTTTAAACCAGTGAAACATTAATGATATATGAATGGACAAGGAAATCCTGCTATAGTACCTCCCTCTACATTTCTTCCAGGCATATTGCGCACTGGCCAGAATCTTTACTCAGTACATCCTCACGATAGGGTATTCCTGGCTTTTATTCAATGCATCACATCATGCATATCCATTTCATGTGAGGGTACACATGTGAGGGCACTTTATCCTCCAAATGTGGGCTGGAAGAAGTGAACTTGTAAGGAAGCAAATGCCAGGTATTGCCCTAATGGGTTCCACCCTATCTGCCAGTCCCTGCCTTTTCCACTATCTTTGGGGCTGTTGTAGATCTCGTCCTGCCAACCAGAACTGTCACTGTTGCTACTGAGGATGCTGAAGGAGGACAGCACTGCACAGGCCAATGCCATAGTTGCCCCTCTATGACCACAGAGTGGCTTTCCTGGGCCACTGAGACTACTATGGCACTGCCTGGTGCACAGGGCTGTTCAGTACTTGGCACCTGACTCAGAAACCTCCTTGTGGCTGTGACCTGAACCCATCACTGAAGTCTGTGGTCCCACTAGCCACTCTGTGCCCCAAATGGAAAGTAGATCCAAGTCTAAGTGCAAGTGCCACCATTAGCAATGGCTGGGCTGCCTTGCTCAGTGCCCATCTCCAACAAGCACAGTCTTTTGTGAAAGTCTATCCCTGGGGACCGGCTGAGTGACAGCTCCATGGCTCCCAAGTCTGAATGGGGACATAGACATAGATCCATGGGGAAGGAATGACCATAAGGAGGGCCAAAGTTCAAGCTTTTAGATCAATCTGGAAAGGGCTGTGTCACTTCATGTCTCAGCCGAGAAAGGAGGCCATCTCCCTTCCCAGCCTTCTGGCCCAGCTAAGTGCAAACGTTCTCTTCTGGGTCCTTGCAATGCCCTAGGCCTCTGAATGCCTGCATGGGTCTTGACACCAACTTGCCAGAGCCCCTTGGCCAAACCTACCTTGCAGTCACAAGAAATGGACCAGAAACCCCAGGTTGAATGCCAAGGATATTCCTCTGAGAGACTACATGGAATGGACCCCAGAAAGGACCTAATTTGAAAATAGAGCAAAGGGGTGCAAATGGATGCACAGAGGGCCAGAGTCCCTCATTAGGGATGAGAACTGGATGATGTGGAGAACAAAGTGACTAGTGCCATCACCTAGCAAGCTGGTCATCTCAACACTAAGCAACACCTGTGGGTTTTGATGACGGGAGCCCCCTACAGGCTACATCTGGGAACCCTGCCATCAAGGGGCTTGCATTATTCCCTCAGAAAAGGAGGGAAAGCACTGGTGTGGGTGTGTTTCTTGCCCTTTCCATTAGTAGACAGGGCTGGCAGTGATTCAGCTGTGGTTGTTTGGGGCTCCCAGCTGATAGGTGGTTACAATCTGGCGTGGGCGCAGTATTTCCTCCAAAGTCCCTTTGTGCTCTGACCAATGTCTGGAGCATAGCGCACATGCATGAACCATCTACTCTGCAGGGTGAAGGCACCTCTGTCATCCAGGGGAGGGAGGCCAGCTGGCTGCCATCCCCATAATTACCCTCGCTGGCTAAGTACCAGGCTCCCAGGGACAGAGGGGCCTGTTTTCCTCTGGGATACCAAACAGTGGGAGCTGTAAAGTGGCTCAGGAAGTGACTGGGCACTCCACACAAATATTTGACCTGGGCTGTGCACCTGACACAGCCCCATGGATCCTGGAATGTTCTAGTTTAAACAGAGTATATTCTTCTGAAGCTCTTGCTCTGAATAGTTCCCAATTTGAAAAAAGAGCAAGCAAATTCAAACAGGCACCCAGAGGATAAAGTTCTTCATTGCAGGAGAGAGTGGGCTAATGTTAGAATTAAGCGCCTACTCCAATCTCCTGAAATGTTGGCCATCTGGGGAATAAGAAATACCTGAAGACTGTTGTAGAAGGAAACCTTCATTGGCTACAACTTGAGAGTGAAATCTGCAGGAAGTCTGTATTCTTCAGGACAAGAAAAACTGGTGTTGGCTCTTTTTCCTGTTCTTCCCATCAGGAGATAGATTCAGCATTGATTCAGAGGCAAGGGGTTCCTGCTTTCAGCTGGTGATCAAATGTTTAGAACCTGGACCAGATGCAGTAGTTCTTGAGGGCTTTTTCTGTTCTGACCAGGTCCTGAAGCCCAGTGTGCATGTGGGAACCATCTGTGGCACACAAAAGGCATCTCAATCAGCCAAGGTAGCAAAGCCTGCTGGCTACTCTTGACTGCACTTACCAGAGCTAGCCAAGCACCAAGCACTCAGGGAAAAGAAAGCCATCCTTTCTTTGACATAAAGTTAGTGTTTGCTCTCACATAGCAAAGAACCAGAGTGGGAATTTAGCACCAATCTCCGGGCTCTGCTTCTGTGAGTGAAATCCCAATCATCCTTGAATATGACCCAAGACTTAGAAAATAGTAAATGGGTGGGAATGGCTACAAGGGAGGTCAAGGCTCTACATTACAGATAGAAAGGCTACAATGCTGCTCATGTATTATGTCTACCTTCATTTCTCCTTGCTGCCTGTGTTAGGTCAGTTCTTCCCTAAACCTCTGGGACTGCCTACACACATATATACATACACAATTTGGTACCTTCATATGCCCTAGGCCTCTGTGAACAGAGTTCTAATGGGAAGTTATAAGAGGTCCCGTTGCCAATCTATGCCAGAGTGACCAGGAATCAGCCAGAGCCCCTAGATTAAAATGTAGGATAAATGGGACCGAGGAGTTGATCCCATTTACAGTTACACCAATCACATATCACAATCACAAGGATACCACCAGACTACCAAGTTGTAAGCAAAGAATATTCTGAGACACAGTCTCTGTTTGGATTCCATGCAGAACGTTGTTTCCCAAGAAAAGACAATGGTGTGTAAAGGGAAACTACGAATGGCCAGCGTTCTTCCTTAGAGATGTTAATGGGAGAATGTTAAGAAAGAATACCCAGCACAGTCTCCTAGCGGTATGGCTGTCTCACCAATACTAAAACCCTGAGAGTTAGCAAAGGGGACCCACTACAAGCTACACCTGAGAGGCTAGTCAGCAAGACGCCTACATTCTTCTTGCAGTAGGAGCCTGAAATCCCCGGCTTTATCTGTCTTTCCCACTTTTGCCATAAGTGGATGGAAACAGCAGTGAATGAACAGTAGCTGTTGAGCTCTCCTGTCTGTGGCTCAGGCGTCTGGAACTAGAAACTGGTATTGTCTTCCTGGAATTACCTCTTCTTGCACTCACCAGCTCCTGGAGACTACTGTCTGCTAGTGAAAATGAGGGCAGCAACTCAAGGAGTCAGGGGAATGAGGCAAACTGGCTCTCCACCTTCCATAGCACAACTGGCCAAGCACCACATGCTAAGGGACTAAACGGCCCTCTTCCCTTTGGATATTTGACACTGGTCGCTCTGACTGACCACAGGACCAAAGTGGGAACTCCATGCCTCTTCCTGGCTGCTGGCTGAGTGTGTGAGAGCTCCACGGCTCCTAAGTGTGAACAAAGACCTAGTTAGAAAAAACAGTGATGAGAAGGGAATGGCCCGAGGAGGGCCAATGTTCTACAATTCCAATGGGAATGGAATCTCTCTGGACATAAGATGTCTAACTTCATTTCCACTCACCCCAGAAAGCAGACCAGCTCCTTTCCAAAATTTCTGGCTCACCCTTCTCAAAAACCTTCCAGGCTGGACACCTTCACATGGCCTAGGCCTCTGAATGTCTATAGTGTTCTGAAACAGAATTCAAAGGGAGTTCTGGGCAACACATACCCAATGGTTACAAGGACGTCACAATTCTCCCCATTTCCAACAGGGGATATTCCTCAGAGACAGCAACTCTGAATGGACCCTAGGGATAACCTCGTTTGAAACTGAGCAAAGTGGTGTCAGTGATATGTGGAAGACAGCAATCTTTATAAGAGATGAGAATTGGAGAATGTTGAGGATGAAGGGACTCTCCTAACAAGCTGGCTGTCTCAGGAATTGTGTGAAAGATGTTGAATGTGTAGTGTAGCTTCAGGCAGCTAGGCACAAAGCTCTTTCCTATGGTTTATACAGAGCGGTTAAGAATAATTTTTACTATATTCATCTAAGATGCTCATTGACAGCTGTGTTAAGCACAATCTACTTCAAGGCAGTTAAGACAAGGTATTTCTCGGGCACATTGGTGGTTCAGTCAGTTAAGTATCTGACTCTTGATCTCATTTCAGGCCCTGATCTCAAAATTCACATGTTCAATCCCTGCAACAGGCTCTGTGTTGATGGCCTTGGGAATCTTTGCTGATGGTGTGGAGCACCCTTGGGATTTTGTCTCTCTTTCTCTCTGCCCTGCCCTACTGTGCACTCTCTTCTTTCTCTCTCTCTCTCTTTCTCTCTCTCTGTAAATAAAATTTAAAAAAGATAAGCATTTCTCGAATATTTATGCTGTACATTTAAGGAGACACTTTTAAAAATTATTTATATTTTATGTTTTATGCTTATTTTTGAAAGGGAGAGGGAGAGAGATAAGGCACATGCAAGTGGGGGAAGGTGTGAAAGATAAAGACAGAAAATCCCAAGCAGGCCACATGCTGTCAGTGCAGGGTTTGACCTGGGACTTGATCCCACCAACAGATCATGACATGAGCTGGTATCAAGAGTCGGACCCTCAACTGTCTGAGCCACGAAGGTACCCCAGGAGCACTTTTTACTAAATGGTAAGAGGTTCATGCAAGCAACATGAAAAAACGTATAGTTTTAGGCACTTCAACCCATGGCCATTGTCTATTGCTAGTATATAGTGTCTCAACAAATGTTCCTATGAGAAAAAAGTGAAGGCTAATCAAGAATGTTAGAAGTACAGTGTAGTTTTAGGCACTGGAACAGAAGGCCCTTCCCTATTGCTGATGTAATGCAGTTTAAGAACATTTTATTCAGGAGGCATTTGGAAACCTCAATGAGAACACGGAGATTTCAGGCAGTTAAACAAACACATGGGCATTCCCTAGTGCTTACCAGGATTTAACCACACTTCTTACTGGGTAAGTCCAAGAAGCTAACTCAAAACTGTTTTAAGAACAGTCTTTTGTCTTCAATTAAACATGAAAGTATTTCCTAAGGCTAAATACAAAGGGTTTAAACAAAAGTTCAAACTATATGCCCATTATATGTGACACAAAAGATGCATTAAGCACTGTGTACATTTAGGTACTTCAGAGCAAGGGATTTTCGGTGCTTCTACACCAGAATCGGAATAGTTATGACTGTGTTTATCCATAAATCTTTTGCACTGGGCTTGACTCAAAGTATAAAAGGCAAAGAAGCACATGGTGGTTCCTTTTGCTAACAGAATGTTTCAATAAACACTATGAGACTTATGTAAAAGTCTACATGAAAAACACCAGAAGCACCAGGTAGTTTTAGGCAGTTAAGAACATGTTTATTTTCTAAGGCTAATAGAGAGTGTCCTTCTCTAGTGCCTAACTATATGCCCATCTTTTCTGTGTAAGAGTCTTGTTCAAGCCACTCGAAACACAGTCTTTACATTGAGGAAGAGAAACACAGGCCCTTACCCTCTCACAAATATGGAGTATTGAAACAAATGGTCCTATTCCATGTAAATGAAATCCTACATGAAAGTCCTTTGAAGATCACTGTAGTTTTAAGCAGGCAAGCACTTGTCCATTTCTTATTCCTCATATAGAATGTTTTGATGGCTTTATTTGCATACAATGAAAGTCATTAGCCAGTCTTGAAACAGGATAGTTTTAAGCCATTAAGGATAAGAATTTCTACAAAGAGATTTAAGAACACTTGTCATTTCATGTATTTTAAACATATTTGGAGATTTTACCAAGTGCATGTCTCAGGTGGTTAGGCACCTGTACCCTCCCTAGTGATTATCTAGAAGGATTTAAGCACATTTCTTATTCGATGAATCTAAAAGGTGAACACAAAGATGCCTTAGCCACAATGGTGTTTGTGGCAATTAAGTGCATGTCTATTCCCTTTTGATAATAAAAATATTTTAAAGAAATTACCCGACTAGATGCACGTGAAAAGCCAAAGAGAAGATTATTAAACACGGCGTAGTTAGGTGGTCAAAGAGAATTCTCTTCCATAGCGTTTATCCAAACAAGTGGAAGAACACTTGTAATTATATAAAAGGAATTTGAAATTCTCATTTAGAACACAGCTATCAGGCTGTTCATCACGTGGGCATTCCTTAGTGCTTAAACAGATGGGTGTGAGCACACTTCTTTCTGAATGTTTACAAGAAGGTAATTCACAAATGCTTTAAGAAAGCGTTTTTCTTGGAGGGCCTGGGTGGCTCAGTTAAGCATTCCACTTTGGCTCAGGTAATGATCCCACATTTCATGAGTTCGAGGCCCATGTCAGGCTCTGGGCTTACAGCTCAGAACCTGGAGCCTGCTTTGGATTCTGTGTTTTGCTCTCTCTCTCTCTGCCTGTCTCCTGCTTGCTCAGTCTCTATCACACACAAAAATAAATATATAAAAACAAAGTGTTTTTCTGGGAGTTAAGAAGATGGGCATTCCCTCATGCAAATATAAAGGGTTTAAACAAATGTTCCTATTAGATCTACACTGAATTGTACATGAATAATGCAGTATCACATTGAACTTTTGGGCACCTAACGGTAGGCCATTTTCTTGTGCTTCTATAAGAATACTTCTGACTACATGCCCCCAAGAAGTTTTCTAAAATCTTCTTGCATCAAAGGGTATTTTCAGCAGTAAAGCACAAGTGTCTACACAGGTGGTGAAGAAAGTGTTACTCTCTATGTCTACGAGGGACAAGAATGTCACTTGAAGAACAGTAGTGCGTTGGGCACTTAAGCTTGGGGCCTTTCCCTATGGCTAATATAGAATACATTGTAAAGTTTTTATTTAAATGCAGTCAGTTAACATAGAGTGTAATAGTTTCAGGTGTAGAGTTCAGAAATTCCACCCTTCCACACGGCACCTGGTGCACATCACAAAGTGTACTGTTTAATCCCCAACTCCTATATAATGCAATCCCCCCACCCATCTCTCCTCTGGTAACTATAAGTTTATTCTCTGTAGTTAAGCATATGTTTCTTGTTTTGCCACTCTGTTTTTTCCACCATGATTGTTTTGTTTGTTACATTCCACATAGGAGTGAATTCATACGGTATAAGCCTTTCTTTCTCTGACTGACTTATTTCACTTAGCATCATATTCTCTAGCTCCATCCAAATCATTGCAAAGGAAATTTTCATTCTCTTTCATGACTGAGTAATATTTCATTGTATACATATATACACCACTTCATCCATTCCCCATACCTCAGCCAGTGGACATTGGAGCCCTTTTCATAATTGGCCATTTTTCTTTATGCTGCTAAAAACATTGGGGTGCCTGTATCCCTTTGAATTGGTAATTTTTATCCTTTGGTCAAATACCTCATAGTGCAATTTCTGGATCACAAGGAAATTCTAAGTTTTAAAGGGCAAGTATTGTTTTTAATTTTTTTATTTAAGAGGAAGAGAGTGAGAAAGTGAGAGATGGGGAGGGGCAAAAGAGATGGAGAGAAAATCCCAAGTAAACGCCATACTCCTAGTGCAGAACCCAAAGAGAGCTCAGTCCCATGTCTGTGAGATCCTGACTTGAGTGGATGTCAACAGTCAGTTGCATAACTGACTGTGCCACCCAGGTGCCCTAGGGCAGTTCTTTTCATAACATTTGATGAAACTTCGTACTGTTTTCTGGAGTGGCTGCACCTGTTTGCATTCCCACCAACAGTGTCAGAGGGGTTCCCTTTCTCCCCATCCTTGCCAACACCTGTTGTTTCTTGTGTTGTGAATTTTAGCCCTTCTGACAGATGTGGTGATATTGTAGTTTTGATTTGTATTTCCCTGATGATGAATGATGTCGAGCCTCTTTCCATATATCTTTGGGGAAAGGTTCACCTTGCGTGTTCCCCTGTGTGCTCCTCTCCCTTTCACCCTTTTCCTCAATGAGGGCTCCCTCTCCTCTGCAGCACCCTTGATATATTTCTCCCCCAAACCCCCTCTCTCTGCACTTCCTACATTCTTTGATGTGGCCTTTTCTCTCCCTATAGTTGCGGACTTGGATCTGTCAGTCTTCCTGGGGTATTTAGAGTAATTTCTAGTTATCTAGCTGTGTTCAAGTGATGAGACTACACTGCTGGGACAAGACTACACTGCTGCCATACTAGCTCTCCCAACACACACTAAAATAATGTTTCAACAAACTGCTTATGAGATGTATGTGAAAGGCTACATGAAAGACACTTGAACAGTGTCACTTCAGGCAGTAAACCACAAGGCCTGGGTGGCGTCTGTGAGTGTGTTGGGGGGGTACATGTGTGGCGTGTGTAGTATACATTTGGAGTGGTTGTGGCTGATTTCATGTTCCTGTTCTGTATGGATATTATGTATGTTGTCTACGTGGTTTTTATCTGTTTATGGCATTTGTGTAGTGTGCGTGGTGTGTGTATGGTGTGTTGGTAGCTTATTAGTGCTGTATGTGTCCTTCTGTGTGCTGTGTGGTATATGTGTTGTGATTGTGCTATAGGTGTCAGGTGTGTATGCTCCACTTATAATGTATGCTTTGTGTGGTCTTTGTATGACATGTGTGTTTTGTTTGTGGTGCATGTGTGGTTTTGTGGTGTGGCATATGTGTGGCATATGTTATGCGTGGTGTCTGTATGTCTTATATGTATGGGTTATCATGGAGTGTTTATTGCATATGTGGTATCCATAAATGTGTTGTGTTTGGTGTGTTTGATGTGTATGTGGTGTACATGTGGAGTGTGTATGGTATATGTGGTTTATGTGTGTGTGTGGGATGTGTACTGTGCATAGTAAACAGTTTGTGGAAGACATCTGTGTGATGTGTATGTGGTGATTTGATGATGTTTTGGGTGGTATTCATGTGTCATGCAAGGCATGTGTTTGTACTATCTGTTGCTGTGTGTTTGGTATAGGTGTGATGTAGCTGTGTGGTATACGTGTCACATTTGTGTCTATATAATCAGTGTATATGGTATATGTGTAGTTTATATGTAGAAGAGGTGACATCTGTTTTCTGTATATATGGTGTATGTTTGGTGTGTGATATATGTATGTAGAGTGTGTGGTGAGTGGTGATTTGTTTGGTAATTTTATGCTGTGTATGTGTTGAGTGTGGTAATTCCATTGTGGGGCAATAACGGTGGGTGTGTGGGGCACTTGTGATCCGTGTTGGATATATTTGTGGCATATTCATGGAGAGAGTGTGGTGTATATGTGATGTGTGTAATGTATGTATGGTGTACATTTTGTATGTGTGATGTTGGTGTGTATGTAGTATTAACGTGGCTAATGTGGTGTGTGAGGTGTGTGGTATGTGCAGGGTGTGTATGTGTTATAAGTGTCTTGAGTGTAATGTATGTGTAGTGGTGTATTTTTCATAAATGTTTTGTGTTTGTGTGTGATGTGTGTTTTGTGGTGTGTGTGATATACGTGTGGTGTTTGGGCGAAATTTGTGTGGTGTGTTGCAAGTATTGCATGGGTATGTTACATTTGCATTGTGTTTGTAGTGTAAATATGGTGTTTGATGTCTGTGTGTGCTGTATGTTTGGTGTGTGTTGGTATATCTGTGGTGAGGGAGTGTGGGGTATACCTTTGTTGTGTATGCATATGGTGTGTGGGGTTGTGAAAGAGTGCTGTATCTCATGTATGTGTGGAGTTTGTGGGTTGACTTTTCGGTATATATTTGTGTGTGATGTGTGGTGTGTATTTGGTATATATGTGGTGTGTGTGTGATGTATTCCTTTGGTTTTACTTGTGGTGTTTGTGGAAGTGTTATATGCGAAGAGTCTGTTGAGTAACTGTTTTTTGTGTCTCCGTGGCGTATTTGTGGCATGCTGTGTGTGTGTGAGTGTGTGTGAATGTGTGTGTAGTTTGTGCCTTTGGTGTGTGTGCTGCATGTGTGGTGTGTGAGAGATGAATGTGTTTGCTGAGTGTGGTATATGTAATGTGTGTATGGTGCATATTTGGTATGTGTGTTTTGTCTGTATTTTGTGATGGGTGTGTTGTTTATGTGGTGTGTGGGTGTGGAGTGTGTGTGATGGATGTGTATTATGTGTCATTAGTGCTTGTGTTTGTGTGTGTGAGGTGTGTGTGCTGAGTGCATTATTTCCATGTACTGTATGGCTTGTGGTGTGTGTGTGTAATACAGGCGTGGTGTTATGTGTTATGTGTGTGAAGTGAATGTGGGTTGAGTGTGGTATGTGTGGTATTTGTGTGATATAAGTGTGGTTTCCCTGTCATGTATATGTGTAGTGTTTGAGTGGCCAATGTTTGTCATGTTATTAGGTATATGTGTGTTGTGTGTGTGGTATATGCATGCTGTGTGTGACATGTGTTGTATATGAGGTGTGTCCATGCTGTGTTTGTGTAGTGAATTCTTGGTTAATAGCTGGTCTATGATTTGTGTGTGGTATACATATCGATACAGTGTGTGTGTGATGTTTTTTGTGTCTTCTATGTGTTGTGTGGGTTATCAGTCTGTGGTGTGTGGTGAGTGTGTGGTGTATGTACATTTTGTGTTGTATGTGGTGTGTGTGGATAATATATGCCTGGTGTGTGTGTGTGGTGTCCATGTGGTGTATGTGTGGTTATGTGTGGTTTGTGGTAGCAAATATGTGTAGGAGTTTGTGTAGAATATGTGTGCTGTGTGTTTTGAGTGATTTTTGTGTCATTTGTTTGGTTTATTTGTGGTGTGTATATGTGGTATAAGTGGTGTGTGTGGTATCTGTATGGTGAGGACTGGTGCATGTGAGGTGTGTGTGTGTGTGTGTGTGTGTGTAGTAGATGTGTTGTACATATTTGTTGAAATTTTGATGCTTTTGGTATGTGTGGTGTAACGGTTGCATGTCTTTTGTGTGTGTGGGGTGTCTCTGAAATATGTGTCTTGTATGTGTAATATATGTGTGGTGTGTGTGGTGAAAGGGTGTTGTATGTTGTATGTGTGTGTGGTGCATGCTTGGCTTATCTGTACATGGTATATATGTGTTATGTGTGTGTTATATTTTCAGTGTGAGTGTTGCATGTGTTGCATGTGGGTGTTGTTGAAGTGTGGTGTGTGTGCAGTGTGTGTGGAGTATGTGTGTGCTGTATGTGCAGTGTTACCTGGTATGTGTGTTCAGGTTCTGAGAGTGACACATGTGGTGTGTGTACCTTCATAGTTCTCAGTTGTGTGTAGTGCATACATGTGATACATGTGTTTTCTATGAATAGTGTAGCTATGTTGTGTTTGGGTCATGTATCGACCTGTATGAGTTTTGCATATGTGTGGTGTGTGAGTGGTATTTGTGTAGTGTATATGTGTGTGTGGAATATGTGTAGTGTGTCTGTGGTGTCTGTGTTGGGGCTCTGTTTTTTGGCAGTCTTTTTGTTTCTATAGTATATATGTTGTCTGTGTGTGGTGAATATGTAGTTTGTGTGTGTGGTAAACGTGTGAACTGTGTGTGGAGTGTGTAGTATATACTTCTTGTGTGTTTGTTATCTATGTGGAATACATTTGGCTTATGTGTGTTCTGTGTAGTGTGTGTGTGTACACTGAGTGTGGCAGGTACATGATAATGGTGGTTGTCTCCATGGTATGTATTTAATTTGTGTTTTGTGGGGTTATTTCTGGTGTTTCTGGTTTGTGTTGGGTGTGTGCATGGTGAGTACATACAGTCTTTGGTTTGTGTGTTGTACGTGTTGTGTTTCTGATGTGTGTGTAAGTGGTGTGCATGTGGTGTATTTGTTGAGTGTGGGTTGTGTTGTGTATTGTTATTTTACGTGTGGGGGTTGTGTACTGCATGTGTCATGTATGTGCTTCGTGTGTGTGTGTTCTAGGTGTGGTCTGTGAAGGGTATATGGGTGGTGTGTGGGGTATATGTGTAGTGTGGCAGTGCTGTACGTGTTTTGTGTTGATTTGCATGTGGTAGATGTGTGTGGTGCATTTTTCTTATGGAAGTGTGGTACATGTAGTTGCATGTGGTATATGTATCATGTTTGTGCTTTCTGTGTATTTGGGTTGTGTGTGGGTGTGTTTGCAGGATATGTTTGAGGAGTGTGCTGTATGTTTTGTGTGTGTGTGTATAAGTATGTGTGGCATGTGTCTGATGAGAATGTGGTGTATGTGAGCGTCTGCAATCGAAATGAGAGCTTTATGTGGTATACATGGGATGTATATGTGCTGTATGGGGTGTCTGTGATATATACACTGTGTGTGTGTGTGTGTGTATGTGGTGTATGTGTGGTGTGTGTGTGGTGTATGTGTGGAGTGTCTGTGTCCATTGTGTACATGTGGCATATGTAGTGTATGTCTGTGGATCTATAGAAATATGTGGTTATTCTGGTGTCTGTGTGTGTGTGTGAATGTTGTAAGTACCTTGTTATTGTGTGGTGAATGTGCGGTGTGTTTGTGGTATCTCTCTATGGTGTAAGTGTGTGGTACTTGAGGTGTGTGAAGTGTGTGTGCTTGTGTGTGACGTATGTATTCTGTACATGAGGTGAAGGTCTGATATGTGCTGTTTGTGTGGTATATGTGTGGTGTGTTGTAGTATAGATGCAGCGTGTGTATTTCTTATGCTCGTGATCTGCCTTGTGTGAAGGCAGACTGTGTGGTGTGTGTGTGGTATGTGCATGGTATGAGTTCTTTTTGTGTTGTATGTGGAATGTGTGTGAAATATAGGTGTGGTGTACATGTGACATGTGTGGTGTGTTGTATATGTGTGACATGCGTGGTGTGTGGCATGGATTTGGTAAGGTTATTGTGTGCGTTTTACTTGTAGAATGAGTGTTCATTGTGTGGTTTTTGTGCGATGTACATGAGGTATGAGTGTGTGTTATCTCTTATTTGGTATATGTGTGGTGTGTCAGTGTATTGTTATGTGTGTGGTATCTGTTTAAAGAGGTTGTGATTTAAGTGACTTTGTGTTTTGTATGTCTGATATGCGTGGCGTAGGTATGGTGTGTGGATAGCTATGGTATTTGAGTGGTGTGTGTGGAGTGCTATATAGGAGGTTTATGTGTGTTCATATGTGCTGTATGTATGGCATATGAGTTGTGATGATGGTATATCTGGTGTGTTTGTTCACCACATGTAGTGTGTGTTTATGTGGTATTTGTGTGACTCACATGCTATGTGTGGTGTCTGTGTGTTGTATGTGTTGTGTGTGTATGTGGTCCACGTGTGGTGTGTGTGTGTGTGTTATGAATTGTGTGTGGATATGTCTGGTGTTGATGTTTGTTTTGCAGATTTGCTGGTGTGCATTTGTTGTGCGTATTTGTTGTCTGAGAGTTATATATGTCATGAATGTTTGGCATCTATGTGGTACATGTGTTGTATATATGCTATATTTGTCATGTATATGTGTCATGATTTGTGAGTGTGTGGTATTTTGTGACGTATATGTGTGGTATATATTGGTGTGTTTCTGGTATGTGTGGTGTGTATCAGTGAGAGTGTGTACTATATGTATGGTGTATATGTGATGGAATTTTGATATGCGAAGTTGTGTGGCATGTATGTGGTGTGTGTTTGTGCGCGCGCACGCATGTGTGTGGTATATATGTGATGTATGTGAGGTATATATCTGCTGTGGGTATGGTGTTTGTGTGTATCTGTATGGCATATATGGTTTGGACAGTGCACGTAATGTGTGTGTGTGTGTGCACGTGTGGTACATACAGAATGTCTGCAGTGTGTGTGGTGGGCATGCAGTATATTTGTGGTGCATGTGCGCTGTAGTGTGGTTATGTACCATGTGCATGGAATTTATGTGTATTGTGTTTCTTGTGCATATATTTTGTGTGTTTAGTATAAGTGATATGACATGCTGCATATGTGTCTTTTATGTGCAGGATATGAGTGGTGTAGGTGTTGTGTGTATGCAGTATATGTGTAATTTATGTGCAGAGTGTGGTGTATGTGCAATCTTTGTGTGGTGTTTGTGTGTTTTGTGATGTGTGTCATATGTATTTGTGGTGGAATGCAGCATATGCGTGGTGGGATGGAATGGAAGTGGTGTAGGTGTGGGTTGTGAAGTGTCTTGTGGTGTGCATAGTGTGTATTTGGTGTGCGTTTGTGTGGTATGTGTACAGTGAATTTGGGTTGTCTCTGTGTGTATAGGTTAGGTGAGTTATGTCTGTGATGTGTGGGCATATGTGTGGAATGAGTTGTGATATATGTGGGGTGTGTATTCAGTATGTGTGGAGTTTGTGTGAATGGCATCTGTCTTATCTGTGTGGTGGGTGAGGTGTACGTGTCATGAATATGTGCTTGCAGTATGCGTGCACATATTGTGTTTTGTATGTGTAGTATTTATGTGTGGTATATGTGGTGTGTGTGTGATATGTGTTTGATGCGTGTAGGTGTGGCATGGGTGAATCCAGTGTGGTGTGTGTGTTGTGTATAGGTATTGTGTGTATGGTAGACGTGATGTGTTTTTCATGTGAAGAATATGTCTTGCATCTGTTGTCTTTGGTGTGTGTGGTTTGTGTGTGTGTCATGTGTGTGGTTTGTGTGTGTGTGTGAGGCATATGGGTTGTATATGTATGGGTTAAGTATGGTGTATGTGTGCACGTGTTGTGTGTGGGTGGTGAAATTCTGTTGTATATGTTGTGTGTGGTGTCTATTTACTGTGTGGTTTGGTATAAATATGATATGATGTGTTTGTAGTGTAACTATGGTGCATGTGTGACATATATCTGTATGTGCTATATATGTGCTGTTGGTTCAGTTTGTGTTACCAATATGACATGTGGGTTATATGAATCCTGTATGTCGTCTATTTTTGCTGTTGGTAGCATGTTTGACATGAGTGTCGTGATATATGAATGGTTGGTGTTTGTGGTATATGTGTGCATGTGTTTTGGCTTATAAGTCATATGTGTCTGATGTGTGGTGTGAGTGGTGTGGTGGTGTGTGTGTGTGTGTGGTGTCATATGTGTGGTTAACACTGGTGTATGTGTTGTGTGTATGTAGTGTGTGTGATGTGTGTGCCAAGTTTGTGTGTGTGGTATGTTTTTGGTATATCTTGGACTTTTACTGTATCTGTAGATTTTTTTGATGTGTAGGCATTGGTGTGTATGGCCTACATGTAATAGTTGTATAGTATATGTCTGGCATTTGCGTGTGAGATATGTGTCTTTTTTGTGTGTGTGTATGTGTCTTTTGCTAGGTGTGATTTTTGTGCAGTGTGTTGTGGTGTGCATTGGTGAGTGTGGTGACATTGCGGTGAATAGGTTAAGGGTGTGTGGTGTATATTGTCACATGGATGGTGTATATGTGTGTTGTGTGTGGTTTCTCCATTGTGCCTACATGGTGTAAATCAGTTACACCTGTATCGTTTGTGTGGCGTGTGTTCGGTATTGTGCGATGTGTTTGTGGTGCCTGTTTAGACTGTGTGGCGTATGCCTGTTGCGTGTTTATGTTGGGCGGTCTGGTGTATATGTGGTGTGTGTGTGGTGCATGTGGTGTGTGTTTGGTATGTGTGAGATTGGTGTTTGTTGTATGTGTGTTGTGTGTGATATATGCAATCCTTGTTTGAAGGGTGTGTGGCAGTCTGTGTGTTGTGTGTGTGTGTTGAGTGTGTGGTTAAGTGTTTTTGTGTGTTGAGGGAGTGATGTATGTGAGAAATATATGCATGTGTTAGGTGTGGCGTATATGAGATGTGTGTGCAATATGTGTGGTGTTTGTGTGACCTATGTATATTTTGTGTGTTTTGTGTATTGTGGTGTGTACGTGGTGTGGTGTATGTGACTTCTTTGTGATATATTTGGTTTGTGTGTCACATGTGTGGTGTGTGTGTGGTTGTTCTTTCTGATGTATGTGTGCATGTTTGCATGTGTGGTATGTTTGTGGTTGAAGTATTTATGTGTGTAGTGCGTGTTGGTGGGTGTATGCTGTGTGTGTGGTGTATTTTGGTGTACATGTAATGTATGTGTTGTGTATGTGTAGTGTGTGTTTGGCCTGGGCGTGAAGGGTTTTTCTTAGTGATGTATGTGAGTAGTGCATGTGGTATGTGTGTGGCACAGATGTAGACGCTATTTGTATCCATAAGGATTTTTTGGTGTGTGTTTGTGGTACGTGTGGCATTTTTGTGTGAGGTGTATCTGTGGTGTGAACATAGTGTCTGTGTAGTTTGTGAGTGTATGCCATATGGGTGGTTATCGTATGACATGTATACTATTTGAGTGTGTTATATATGTTGTGTGTGGCATTTGTGTTCTGTGTGCCATGGGGTTGTACGTGCATGTTATATGTGTGGTAATGCTTCATGTGTGGTGTGTGTGGCATATGCATGCTGTGTGTGTACATTGCTATACATGTCCTAATGTTCGGTGTATGTGTGGTGTGTGTGTGTTTGTGGTATATGTGGAATGTGTGTGCTGACATTGTGAATATGTGTTGTGGTGTATATGTTGTCTTGGGTGCGGTATCTGTGAAATATGAGTGTTGTGGGTGTGGTGCATGGGAGGTATGTGCAGTGTGGTGAAATTGTGATATACCTGCTGTGTGTGTGGTGTTTATGTGGTGATTCTGTGGAGTATATGTGGTGTGTGTGAAAGAATATTACTGTGAAAGAATGGTATATCTGTGGGGTGAGAACGGGTTTGTTTTGTGTGTATGGTGCATGTGTTTTCTGTGTGTGTATATGTATGGAAAATAAGTGGAGTCTGGTATGTGTGTATGGAATATGTGTTGTGTGTGCTGAGCATACATGAAGTATATGTGTGGTGTATTTGTAGTGAAGGTGTGGCGTGTGGGTGGCTGTGAAGTATGTGTTCCTGTGAGTGGTATTTGTGTGGTGTATTTGAGTGTGTGTGTTGAATATGTGCAGTGTCTGCAGTGTAGGTGCATGGTTCGTCCATTGTGTGAATATTTGTGTCTGTGTGTGTGTAATATCTGTGGTGTGAGTGCACTGTGTGTGTAGATCTTAGTGAGTATTGGTTATGGTGTTGTGTATGTGAACTGTCTGTGTGTGTGGTATATACGAGTTGTGAACGTGGTTTATATGTGCAGTATACGCAGAGTAAGTGTGGTCTGTGTCGTGTGTGTAGGGGTGTGTTTGTGTGCCAGTGATTGACATATGTATGGTACGGGTGTTTAAGCACACATGTTTAAGGTGTGGTGATATTAGAGTGTCTTTGTGATGTATATGCTGTGGAATTGTGTGTGCAAGATATGTTAGTGAAATGTCTTCTATATGTGGTACATATGAGTGTGTGGTGTAAATTGGGGGTGTATATGTTGTGTGTTGTGTTTATTTAGTGTGGGTGTGGTATATATGGGGTGTGTGGGAGGTATACCTATGGTGTGCGTGTGGCATATGTCTGTGTTGTATGTGTGTTGTTTGGTGTGTCATATGTATTCTGTGTCATATGAATTCTGTGTGTGTGCTGTGCATAGATCTTAGTGCATGTTAGCTTCATGGTGGGTATTTTGTGGTATATGTGAAAGAAGATGTTTGTTGTGTTAGTTGAAAGATGGTTTCCCCAAAGTGCTGTTTGATAGAGTTGAGTATGTTGGCCCTTTCTGCATAGGCCCCACCATGGTTTTCAAACACTTCTGACTTAATGAAACAAGATGTTTGAAAGATGGCTCGCCCACAGTGTTCTATCACAAAGTTGAGAGTATGGCACTTTCTTCATAGGCCCTGCATAGTTTTCAAACAATTCTAATTTAGTTAAACCAGATGTTTGAAAGATGGTTTCCCCATGGGGTTGTATCACAGAGTTGAGTATTTTGTACTTTCCATGTAGTCCTGCAGGGTTTCAAAACCAGATGTGAGTTGAAAGACGGCTTCACCATACTTGTTTCACAGAGTGGAGTATATGGTATTTTCCTTGTGAACTTTCCAGCACACTGTTGTTTCACAGAGTCAAGTATATGGCACGTTCCACATAGTTCCAAGCATTGGTTTTCAAACAATTCTAACTTAGTGAAACAAGATGTTAATTGAAAGGTGTTTATCTCACAGTGTTGTTTCACAGAGTTCAGTATACGGCACTTTCCCCATAGTTCCCCAACGGGTTTTCAAACACTTAATGAACCAAGATATTAGTTAAAGATGGATTGCCCACAGTGTTGCTTGACAAAGTTGAGTGTACGGCACTATTCCCATAGGCCCTGCATAGGGTTTCAAATACTTTTAACTTACAGGAACCAGATGTTACCTGAAACATACTTTCTCCACAGGGTTGTTTCACAGAGTTCAGCATATGACACTTTCAGTGTAGTCTCTGCATGGTTTGCATATGGTTCTTAGTGAATCATGATGTTAGTTGAAAGATGGTTTCCCCACAGTGATATACCACAGAATTGAGTAAATGGCACTTTCCTCACAGGCCCTGCATAGTTTTCATGCAATTCGAACTTAGTGAAACCAGATGTTAGTTGAAAGATAGTTTCACCACACTTCAGAGTTTGCTATATGGCAATTCCATCATACTTCCTCAGAAGGGTTTTCAAACCCTACTAACGTAGTGAAACCAGATGTTAGTTGAAAGACGGCTTCACCTACTTGTTTCACAGAGTGGAGTATATGGTATTTTCCTTGTAGGCATCGCATAGGTTTTCAGACAATTTTATAACGAAGTGAAATCAGATGTTAGTTGAAAGGTGGTTTCAACATGTTTCACAGAGATGTGTACATGGCACTATCTGCCTGGGCTCTGCATAGGTTTTCAAAGGCTTCTAACTTTGTTAAATGAGATGTTCTTTGAAAGATGGTTTCACCACAATGATGTTTCATACTTGAGTATACGGCACTTTCTGCATTAGATCCATACAGTTTCTAAAGAGATCTATCTTCCTGAAAGTTGAAAGATGGTTTCCTCACAGTGTTTCATGCAGTTTTGCATATAACACCTTTGGTGTGGGCTCTGCTTGATTTTTCAAACACTTCTAACATAGTGAAACAAGATTTCAGTTGAATTATGTTTGCCCCACAGTGTTGTATGACAGAGATGAGTCTATGGCACATTCTTCAATATCACCGCATAATTTTTAAATGCTTTAATTAGTGAAGCAGGAGTTTCAAATTGAGGTATATGGCACTTTCCTTAAATCCCTGAAGAGGTGTTCAAAGACTTCTAACCTAGTGATACAGACGGTAATTGAAAGAATGGTTCTGTTTCCCCGAGTTCAGTATGTCATATACCAGCCATCTTTAAAGTTCCCTACATAGCTTTCCGCCCGTTTCCAATGTAGTGAAACAAGACGTGAGTTGAAGGATGTGTTCTCCACAGTGTTGTTTTTTAGAAACTTGACTACACAGCACTTTTGTTATAAAGCTACGCCTCTCTATTCCAACAGTTCTAACTCGGTGAAGCAAGATGTTAGTTCAAATAACATTTCCGACACACTGTGGTTTCACAAAGTTGAGTTTGTGGCTTTTGTTACAGGTCCCCACACACGTTTTCAAGCACTTCCTAGTGAAACCAGACGTTACGTGGATGACGTGTTCTCCACAGTGTTGTTGCAGATTGAAGCTTATGGCACTTTTTCTTATGCTTTCCTCCAGATTTTAGACGTCTGCCTTACTGGTACAAGATGTTAGTTTAAAGATGGTTTCACCACAATTTGATTTCACGGTATTGAGTATAAACATTCCACTCTTTTTTATAGTTTCCCACATAGGCTTTCAAACCTTTCTAACTTAGCGAAACAGGATAACTGGAGGATGGTTTCTCCACCGTGTTTTGTCCCAGAGTGAGTATTGGCCACTTAGGCTATACTTACAGGCCTAGTGTTTCAAGCTTCTTTAACTTGAGTGCCACAAGAGGGTAGTTGAAAGATGGTTTCATGACAGGGCTGTGTCACAGAGTTTAGCATATGGTAATTTGCTTCTAGCTCCCGGTTAGGTTTTCATACACCTCAAACCTAGGGAAGAAATACGTTTGTTGAAAGAGGCATTCTTCCACATTGCTGCTTCACAGGGTTGAGTATATGGACATTTCCTCACCGTCCCTCCCATACGTTTGCAAACGCCTCGCACGTACTGATTCCAATGTGACTTGCATCGTGGTCTCTCCAACACTGTTCCACAGAGTTGAATATATGGCACTTTCGTTGCCATCACCCACCTTAGGGTTCAATCTTCTGAGACAGGGTGTTACTTGAAAGACGACTTCTTCACAGGGTTCCTTTACACAGAGCTCAGAATAAGACACCATCCTTATAGCTTCCTGGTCAGCTTTCCCACGTTTCCAATTTAATGAAACAAGATGTGAGTCAAAGGATGGTTTCTCCACAGCCTTGTTTCACCGAGTTGGGTGTATGGAACTTTCATTAGAGTTACCCGCCGAAGTTTTTCAACAATTCTAGCTTAGTGAAACAAGTTATTAGTTGAGAGATGTTTTCTCTACAGCGTTCTTTGACAGAGGTGAATAAACAGCACCTTCCTTATCGTTCCACGCATACGTCTTCAATCACTTCTAGCATGGGGAAACCGTATGTTAGTTGAAAGCTATTTTTTTTCCCGCTGCCTTGATTCACACTTTCCTTATAGTCCCCGCATAGGTTTGCAAACACTTCCAACTTAGTGATCCAAGATGATGGTTGAAAGACAGTTTTTTCCCTCAGTGTTTCTCACGGAGTTCAGTAGCTGCCACGGTCTCGTTATACTTGTAGGCCTTTGTTTCCCTACAGTTCTAAGTGAAACAAGAAATCAGTTGAACGATGGCTTTTCCACTGTGTTATTTCACAGAGGTCAGTTTACGGCACTTTCCTTACCCTTCCTTCCCCCATAGGTGTTCAAACACCTCGAGCTTGGTGAAACAATTGATTGGTTCAAAAATCATGTCTCCACAATGTTGTTTACCAGAGATGAGTATATAGCACTGACTTTGTTTCCCCGCATAGGTTTTCAAACACTTCTGAGTGATCGACGGTTTGTCCACGGTTTTGCTTCGGCGAGTTGAGCATAGGGCACTTTCTTGATAGTTCTGCATGAATGTTTCCCGACACTTCTAACTTCATGAAACAGACGTTACCTCAATGATGATTATGCATGCCATGGTGCGCTTAATCACAGAGTTGAGTATACGGCACTCTCCTTTGAGTTCCCTGCATAAGTTTTCAAGCCTCCCAGTTAAACCTAGGAGAAGGGCGGTTTTCAAAGATAGGGCTATATAGCATTCTCCTTATAATTAATTACCCGCTTAGTTTTTCAAACCCTTCTAACTTAGTGAAAGAACGTGTTAGCCTTTTCCATCGTGTTGTTTCAGAGTTGTTATGGCAATTTCCTTCCTGTTCCCGCAAAGTTTTTCCAAGACTCCTAACTACGTCATCTAAGCTGTTATTTGGAAGAGGGTTTCTCTTCCTTGTTTCACGGAGTACCACGGGTTTTTCCACACGCTTCTGTTTTCACGAACCAGGATGTCAGTTGAAGGATGGTTTCTCCACAGTGTCATTTCACACAGTCGATCATATGGCACTTTGGTGAGGCATCTATGCCTAGCTTTCCCAACACTTCCAACGTTGTGAAACAAGAAGTCACAAGCTTGTTTCTGTGTGTTACTTCATGGAATTGAGCTCATGACATTTCCCCTACAGTCACTGGTGTAAGTTTGCAAACACTGCTCAGTGTCCAAAGATATTCGTTGAAAGCAGATTTCTTCGCAGTGTTGTTTCAGAAAGGTGAGTATGTGTTATTTGCCTCGTCATTCCCCACAGAGGCTTTCAAACACTACTGAGCGAAACACGATGTTACTCGAAAAATGGATTCTACACAGGGTTTTTTCCACAGCGATGAGCACTTTCCTCCTAGCTTCCCTGCAAAAATTTTTCAGTCGCGTCTAACTTGGTCATGCAAGATGATCCTTGAAAGATGAGACCCTGATGAAACCATGTTGTGCTACACAGGGTTATTTCACAGACCTCCCCCTACGGCACTTTTGGTTTTCCAACAATTCTAACTTAGTGACGCCAAAAGTGAGTCGAAAGTAAGTTTTGCCACGTTGCTGCTTCACAGAGATCAGTATATGGCATCGCCCTTAGAGTTCCCTGCATAGGTTTTTCAAACATTTCTGACTGTTAAAGAGGTGTGTTGTAAAATGGTTTCTCCCTACACTTGTTTCACAGATAACAGTACACGACGTGTATCTTACAATTCGTGCAAAAGGTTTCAAACGCTCTCACCTCGGTGGAGCGAGATGATAATTGACCGACGGTTTTCCCACAATGTTGTTTCACTGAAGTTCAGTATATGGCCCTGTCTTTATATTTCTAGGCCTAGTCATTCAAGCGCTTCTGAGGTAGTGAAACAAGATTTTGCTGAAAGATGGTTTCTCCTCCGTGTTGTTCGGCAGTAGATACAAATTTCCTTACAGTTCCCAGCAAAGGTTTTCTAACAGAGTAAAACAAGTAGTTAGCTGATAGATGGTTCCCGTGCTTTGTTTCTTCCCAAAGTTGAGTATATGTCACTTTCCTTATCGTTCCGTGAGTAGGTTTTCAAACAACTCTACCACAGTGACACAAGAAAATCCTACAAAGATCTTTTCTCCATAGTGTTGTTTTGAGAGATGATTATATAGGACTTGCTATATAGTACCCCGCCCGTAGTTTCAAAGCAATTCTAACGTAACTAAATGTTCATTGGAAGTTGTTCTCTTCTCGGCGTCTTCTCCCCACAGGGATGAGTATATGTCGCTGTTTTTGGTTTTGGGTTTTTTTTTTTGTTTTTTTGTTTTTTTTTTATAGTTTTTCAGATAGGTTTTCAGACAGACACATCCAACTTCACGAAATATCATGTGAGTTGAGAGATACGTTCTCCACTGCGTTGGTCCACAAATTTGAGCTTAGGGTACTTATTGTCCTTTCAGTTCTTTGCATACGTTTTCAAACACTTCTCACTTAGGGAAACAAGGTGCTTCAAAGTGGTTTCTTCGCAGTATTGTTTCCCAGAGCTCAGCATATGGCGCTTTCATTATAATTCCACCCGTATGTTTTCAAACACGCCTAACTTAGTGAAACAAGGCATTACTTGAAAGGTGGCTTCTCCACAGTGTTGTTCCATAGATTTGAGTCTACAGTACTTTCCTTATGGCTCCTAGCACAGGTTTTGTATCTTTTCTAGCTTTGTGTTACAAGATTTCAGGTCATAGGTGGTTTCCCCAAGGTTGGTTCTATAGAATTGAGTATATCTCAGCGTCCTTAGAGTTCCGTGCATAGGTGTTCAAACATTTGGTACTTTGTGAAAGAGGTTCTTTAGATTTGGCGCTCTATGGTGTCGTTTCACAGAGATGTGTGTATGGCACGTTCCTTATAGTTCCTGCATTGGCTTTTAAACATGTCTACCTAAGGGAAACAAGATGTTCCTGGAAAGTTTGGTCATTAGCCGTGATGTTTCACAGAGTTCAGTATATTGAACTTTCGGTATAGTTCTAAGCGTAGGTGGAGGTGAACTTGTAACTCAAGGAAACAAGGTTTTTCTTCAACTATGTTTTCTCCAATGTGTTCGTTTCACGGGGCTGATGATCTAGAACTTCTGTGATACTTCTGGGCTTCGGGTTTCCAACTGTGCGAACCTAGGAATACAGGAAGTTTGTTAAAAGATGATTTCTACACAGTGACGTTCTCCAGAGTTGAGTGTACGGCACTTTGTCTACAGTTAACGCCATAGGTTTTCCAACACTTCACTTATCTGTGAAAAAACACTGTCGGGAAAGCACCTTTCAGTGAATGTCTTGTGTCACCGATTTCGAATTCTTTGAAAACCTATGGGGGAACTATAAGTAAAGTGCCATATACTCAACTCTATGGAATGACGCTGTGGAGAAACTCTCTTTTGACCAATATCTTGCATCACTAAGTTAGGGTTGTTTGAAAACCCGTGCAGGGCACTAGAAGGAAAGAACCATGTACTCGTCATGTGAAGCAACACTTTTAAGGAAACCTCTTTCCACAAGCATCTTTCCCAAAGTTTGTGGTGTTTGAAAACCTTGCAGGGAAGGCTGCGGAAAGGGCCATTAAGCTAAACTCTGGGAAAGGACCCTGTTGAGAAATGTACTTTCAACATCTCGTGTCACTAGCTTAGCAGCATTTGAAAGCCTAAGCGTAGAAGCTTAATGAAAGGTCTAGCCACTCGACTTCTGTGGAGAAACCAGAGTAATCTTACTTCACTCACTAAGAAGCGTCTGGAAACATTTGCAGGGAGCCATGAAAGTGCTATAGACCGAGCTCTGTGAAAAGACACTGAGGACAAACCGTTTCCACCAACAACATCTTGTGTCACTGAGAGAAATGCCTACAGCGAGAACGAGAAAGCCGTGTCCTGTACTCTGTGAAACAAACTGCAGCGAAAACATCTCTCAACCGCAACCTCTTGAATTAACTGTAACTCAGTCAAAAGGTCTAGAAAACGTGTGCAGGAAAGTCTATTAGGGATGTCTTATATAATCACCTCTGTTAAGAAAATGCACTGTGAAGACCTCTTTCAAATCACATCTTGTTTCAGTAGGTAAGAAGTGTTTGAAAACCTTGGCTTGGTAGTAGAACTAAAGTGCCATTAAATCACCTCTGTGAAACACTGGAGAAACCATCGTTCAACACTGCTCTTGTTTCCCTAATTTAGAAGATTTCGGAAACCTATGCTGGGAGGTAGAAGCAAAATGCTGGACACAGAATTCTGTGCAAGAACTCTGTAGAGAAAGCACTTTTGAACGAACACCATTGTGTCAACTAAGATAACGGTGTTTGCAAACTTTGCAGGAAACTGAAGGAAAGTGCGAAACACTCCTCTCTGTGAAACAGTGTTGGGGAGAAACCACTGTTCAACTAACGTCTTGATTCTCTAAAGGTGTTTGAAATCTTAGGCCTAAAAGTGTAACGAAATTCCCATTCCCTCAACTCTGTGAAAGAACACAGTGCGCTGTGAAAGCCCCTTTTCAACTAACGTCTTGTTTCATTGAATTGCAAGTGTTTGCCGCCCTTGGCCGCAAAGTGCAATGATACTGCCAGACACTGACAACACCACGGGAAAACCACCTTGGAGGTACCATCTTTCACCGGGTTACAAGGGTTTGAAAATCTAGGCGGGGAACAATAAGGAAAGTGCATTTCACTCATATCTGTACAACACTGTGAAGAATCAATTTCTCAACAAGCATGTTGTTTCACTGAGAAGTGTTTGAAAACTTCTGTGAGGAACTCTAAGGAAAGCTCAGTATACTCACATCCGTGAAACACTGTGGAGAAACAATGTTTCAACCAGCACCTTGTTTCTGCAAGTTAGAAGTGTGTGAAACCCTAAGCTGAGAAGTAGGAGAAAATTGCCCGTTAGGCCAGTCTGTGAGTTAAAACAGTGGCGAGGATGTCTTTCAGCTACCATCTTGTTTCACTGGGTTAGTAGTAACTGAAAACGTATGCGAGGAACTAAAAGGAAAGTGCCACACCCTCAACGCTGTAAAACAACTTCGTGAAGACACCATCGTTCATATACTTTCCTGTTTCCATCTGTTGGAAGTACTGGAAAACGTCGATGTAGAAGTGTCAGGACAGTTACAAGTCATCAACTCTCTAAAACAACGCGGTGAAGAACACATCTGTCAACTCACCCCGTGTTTCACTGGAAGCGTTGAAAACCTAAGCCCAGAGGAATGAAACGAAAGGGCCATACACTCAACTCTGTGAAAGCATAGTATGGAGAAAACATTGTTTAAACAATGTCTCGTTTCTCAAAGTGACAAGTGCTTGAAGACACTTGTGGACATATAAATAAAGTGCTGTATGCTACAACTCTGACAACGGACAGTGAGAAGAAACCATTTTTCCATGACTTTCTTGTTTCACTGCTTTAGAAGTATCTGAACCACTAGGCCTAGAGGTATGTACACGGAAGTGCCATATACGCAACTCTCTGAAACACCACGACTCTCTGAAACAACCAACTTCCAACTAACATATGATTTCACTAAGTTATGAGTGCTTGAAAACTCATGTGGGGTTTATGCAGAAAGTGCCACTCAACTCTATGAAACGACACAGGGAAGAAACCGTCTTTCAACCATCTTGGTTCACTAAGGTAGAAGTTTGTGAAAACCCTTTATGCAGGGCCTAGTGGAAAGTGGCATAAACTGAACTCTGTGAAACAGCACGGCGGTAAAACCACCTTTTCACTAACATCTTCTCTCACATAGTTACAAGTGTTTGAAATTCTTTGTGGCGCTTCTGCACAAAGTGACACGCACTCAGTTTTGTGGAAAACTGTGGTGAAACAATCTTTCAACTCACATCTCGTTTCACTAAGTTAGAAGTGCTTGTGAACCCATGCGGGTCCTCCATGGAAAGTGCCATGTACTCAACCCTGGGAAACAACACTGTGGGAAGCCAAGTCTCAACTCACATCTGGTTTCGCTAAGATAGAAGTGTTTGAAAAACCCATGAGGGGTCTATGGGGAGAGAGTGTACCATATGTTACACTCTGGGAAACAACCCTTTAGGGAAACCGTCTTTCGACTGACACCTGGTTTCAGTAAGTTAGAAGCGTTTGAAAACATATGAGGAGCCTGCATGGAAGGGCCATACATTCAACTCTGGGAAACCACACAGTATGGAAACAATCTTTCCACTAACCTCAGCTCTCACCCTGATATAAGTGTCTGAAAACTACGCAGGGTCTATGTGGAGAGTGCCATACACTCAACTCAGTGATACAACAAGGTGGGAAAATGATATTTCAACTTACACCAGGTTTCACTAATTTAGAAGTATTTGAAAAGCATGTGGGACCTAAGGCGAAGGTGCGCCATACACTCAAACTCTAAGAAACACTGTGGGGAAACCGTCTTTCACCTAACATCTTGTTTCATCAAGTTAGAAATGTTTGCTAACCTGAGCAGTGAACTGTGAGGAAAGTGGCATAAATTCGTCTCTGAAAAAAAAGGGCTGTGGAGAAACCATCTTGCACCTAACATCCGCTTTCACTAATTGAGAAGTGTCAGAAAACTGATGCGAGGAACTGTCAGAGAAGTCCTCCATACTCAACTCTAAAACGACACTGCGGCAAAACCACCTTTCAACTCCTATCTGCTTCCTCTGAGTTAGATGTGTTTGAAAACCCTTGCAGGACCTGTGCAGATAGTGCCATATTCTCAACACTTTGAGGAAACCTTCTTTCAGCTGACATCGGGTTTCACTAAGTAGGGCCTACATGGATAGTGCCATATACTCAACTCTATGAAACACAGTATGGGAACCGTCTTTCAACTAACATCTGGTTTCACTAAGATAAAATGTTTGAAAACTATGCGGGCCCTTTGCGGAAAGTGCCATACACTCAACTCAGTGATATAAACACAGAGTAAACCGTATTTCAACTCACCTCTGGTTTCACTAAGAAGTGTTCGAAAACCTATGTGGGGACTAGAGGGAATTGTCTTATACTCACCTTTGTGAAACAACAATGTGGGGAAACCATCTTTCCACTATCATCTCGTTTCAGTTAGTCAAAAGCGTTTGATATTATGTGCGTACACTATAAGGAAAGCGACAGAAACCGAACTCTGGGAATGAACACAGTGGAGGAAGTATCGTTCACAAAAATCTTGTTTCACTATGATAAAAATGATTGAAGACCTATACGGGAACGATGAAGAAAGTGCTATGTACTCTACTCATTAAGAAAAATATGGAGGAAACATTTTTCAACTGAACTTTGGTGTCACAAATGTATAATTGTTGGAAAACCTATGCAAGTAACTGTAATGAAAGTTCAATACATTAGACTCTGAAAAGCACTGTTTTGTTTTCCTTTTTGTAACAGATTTTGAAAAATTTGGTCTAGAAATAGAAAGTGTCCTATGGTCAACTCTGTGAACACAGGCAGTGGAGAAACCATCCAGCAGCTAAGACCTTGTTTCACTAAATCAGAAAAGTGTGTAGCAAACAATGCAGAGAACTACGTGGAAGTTATCAGGTATTGAACGTTGTAAAAACACACAATGGAGACACTGTCTTTCAAGTAATATCTGATATCTCTAAAGTACCAATCTTTGAAAATCTATTCGGGGATCTGTATCTATATATCTATAGATATATATCTATATCTATATAGATACATATATAGTGATACAGATATAGATATATATCTATATATCTATATATATAAAGTGCCATATAAAGTGTCATATTTCACTCTGAAGTAACACTGTGAAGCAACCATCAGTCAACTAATTTTTTTTCGCTAAGTTAGAAATGTAGAAAACCTAGATCTATAACGAATGTACCCTATCCCCAACTCTTTGAAACAATATGGTAGAGAAACCGTTTTAAAAATAGCGGACGGGCAGGGAGGAGGGCACTTTTTGGGATGAGCACTGGGTGTTGTACGGAAACCAATTTCACAATAAATTATGTTCAAAACAAAAACTAACGGCTAGTTTCACTAAGAAGTATTGCAAAACTCATGCAGGTAACTGTAACAGAACTTCCGTACACTCAACGCAGTGAAAGAAAACAAACAACACTGTGGCAAAACCATCTTTCAGTAATTTCTTGCTTCACTAAGTCAGCAGCTTTGGAAAAACGTAAGCCTAGGAGTGTAAGGAAAGGGTCACCAACTCAACTCTAGTGCAACAAGACTGTGAAGAAAGCATCCTTCCCCTAACATCTTGTGTCACTACGTTAGGAAAGGACTGTAAGGAAAGTCCCATTTACTCGACCCTGTGAAACAACAGTGTGGAGAAACCAGCATCCTAGTAACACCTTGTTTCAGTAAGAGGGAAATGTTTGAAAACCTATGCAAGGAAGTGTAAAGAAATTAGCATATATGCAACTCTGGGAAAATACATGCTGGAGAATGTGTGTTCCAACGAACATATATTTTCACTAAGTCAGAAGTATTTGACAACCTATCAGGGAACCAGAGGGATGTTGCCCTAGACAGGCTGAACTCTGTGAAACAACACTGTCACGAAAACATCTTTCAACTGACATCTAGTTTCACTTAGAAGGGTTGGGAAACCTAGACTTAAAAGTGCAACCTTAAAGGATGTCGACTCAACGCTGAAACAACACTGTGGAGAAACCACCTTTCCACTCAGTGCTGGTTTCACTCAGAAGTGTTTCAAAACCTAGACCTAGAAGTGGAATGAAGGTGCCTTTATACCCAACCCTCTGAAACAACGTTGTGAAGAAACCGTTTTTGAAAACAGTAGCTTGTTTTAATAACAGAAGTGTTTGAAAACTCTGTTTTGCAGGTAACTGTAATGGAAGTTCTGTACACTCAACTCCGTGAAAAAACACTGGTGAAACCATCTTTCACTAACTTCTTGCATCCCTCAGAAGAAAACTTAGGCCTAGAAGTATAAGAAACGTGTCATCAACTCAACTTGTGTGAAACGAGACCGTGGAGAAGGCATCTTTCCACTAACTTCTTGTTTCACTCAAATAAACAAGAAATCTGTGTAAACATCTGTGCAGGGAACTACGAGGAATGTGTCCTATACTGAATTTAGTGAGAAAACACTCTGGAGAAACTGTCTTTCAACTAACGTCTTGTATCACTAAGGTAGAAGTGTTTGGAGATCCATGCAGGTGACTAGAAAGGAAAGTGCGATACACTTCACTCTGAACCTGCTCTTTGTGGAGAAACTGTCCTTCTACACACAACTTGTTTCATTCACTAAGTTTTGAAAACTTGTGCAGATATCTGTAACGAAAGTCCCGTGTGTTCAACTCTGTGAAACAAGGTGGGGAAACCAATATTCATGTAACATCTTGGTTCAGTAAGTAGGAAGTGTTTGAAAACCTGACAGGGAACCCTAAGGAAGTGTCCATAGCCTCAACTCTGGGAAGAAACGTTGTGGAGAATGCATCTTTCCATAAGTTGCAATTGTTTGAAAACCTAGTGGCGAACTGGAAGGAAAGAGCCAAGGAGTAAACTCTGAAACAGCATGGTCTCAAAGCATCGTTTCATTAACTCAGAAGTGTAGGAAAACCTAGGCCTAGAAGCATCATTTCAGTGACATTTGCTCAACTCTGTGAAACCACACTAAGGAGATACGATCTTTCAACTGACTTCTCGTATTACTAACTTAGAAGTGCTTGAAAAACCTACCGACACAGATGGAGAACTATAAGGATAGTGGCACATACTCATCTCTGTGAAACAACACGGTGGGGAAACCACCTATCAACTCGGGTTACCCACATCAGTTTCAAACACTTCTCACCAAGTGAAACAAGATATTAGCTAAATGACGGTTTCTTCACAGTGGAGTTTCAGATTGAAGTATATGGCACTTTCCTTACATCCCTGAATAGGTGTTCAAAGACGTCTAACTTAGTGATACAGGATTGTAATTGAAACAATGGTTCTGTTTCCCAGAGTTCAGTATGTCATACACCAGCCATCTTTAAAGTTCCCTACATAGCTTTCCGCTAGTTTCCAACGTAGTGAAACAAGACGTAAGTTAAAGGATGTGTTCTCTACAGTGTTGTTTTAGAAACTTGACTACACAGCACTTTCGTTATAAAGCTATGCCTCTCTATTCCAACAGTTTTAACTCGGTGAAGCAAGAGGTTAGTTCAAATAACATTTCCGACACACTGTGGGCTGAGTTAAGGGCACAAGGGAAGGTGCCGGTCAAGATCAGTCCTTGCCAGCCAAGGCCATACACGTCAAAGAGCCCCTGGTCGACGAGGCCTCCGGAATCCTCTTGGGCATCTGTAGCCGGGCCTGGGAAACGACATGGTGAGCTTACATGTTCCATGTCGGGTGAGCCTGTGCCGTTTCTCTACCCCAGGCGCGTGTTATTGTCAGACGTTGGAATTGGGTCCCCATGTAAAGAGAGCCTTAGCTAGGGTTAGCGTTCAGTCCAAGGAGTTTGCCAGACTGAAGCCACTTCGTTTTCATGATCTACCTCGAGGGCTGAAGTGAAGACCAATGTCACAAGGCGGCTCAAGTGCAGGGTTAGAGTTCGAGGCAGGCTTTTGTTTCGGTGGAGGGTCCAGGTTTGGGGTCGGGTTAGGGTTAGGGTGATATCCCAGCAGGCCACAGGCGCCGAACCCACAGCAGGGCAGGGGTCTCCCCGAAGGGCTGAGTTGAGGGCACAAGGGAGGGTGCCGGTCAGGATCAGTCTTTGGCTGTCAAACCCAGAAACCTCTATGGGCCCTTGGTCGAGGAGGCCTCCAGAATCCTCCCAGGCAGCTGCAGCCGGGCGTGGGAAACGACATGTTGAGCTTCCAGATTCAAAACGAGTGAGATGCACCGCTTCTGGACCCCAGGCGTGTGGTGTGTCACAGGTTGGAATTGGGTCCCCATGGGGTGAGAGGCTTAGGGATGGTTAAGGTTTGGTCCAGGGACGTCACAGGGCCGTATCCACTCCGGTCTCGTGATCTCCATTGAGGGCTGAAGTCAGGGCCCATGCCACAAAGCGGCTCAAATCAAGGTTAGGGTTCGAGGCAGGCTTACATTTCGGTGGAGGATCCCGTTTCGGGGTAGGTTTAGGGTTAGGGTTAGGTCCCATGACGCTCCAGGCACTGAACGCAAAGCAGGGCATCAGTCTCCCAAAGGGCTGAGTTGAGGGCACAAGGGAGGGTGCTGGTCAGGATCAGTCTTTTGCTGCCAAGGCCACACATGCCCATGGGCCCCTTTTCGAGCAGGCTTCAGGAATCCTCTCGGGCAGCTGTGGCCGGGCCTGGGAAACGACATGGTGAGCTTCCAGGCTCCATGCCGAGTGAGATTACGCTGCTTCTGGTCCCCAGTCGCGTGGTGTTGTCAGACGTTGGAAATGGGTCCCCATGGGGAGAGAGAATTAGCTAGGGTTATGGTTCAGTCCAGGTACGTCGCCAGGGCCGAAGCCACTCCAGTCTTGTGATCTCCCTCAGGGGCAGAAGTGAGGACCGCTTCCACAAGGCGACTCAAGTGCAGGGTTATGGTTCGAGGGGGGCTTAGGTTTCAGTGGAGGCTTCCGGTGCGGGGTAGAGTTAGGGTTCGGATAAGTTACCAGGAGGCTCCAGGTGCCGAACCCACAGCAGGGCAGTGGTCTCCTCGAAGGGCTGAGTTGAGGGCACAAGGGAGGGTGCTGTTCAGGATCAGTCTTTGGCTGCCAAGGCTACAGACGTCAATGGGCCCCTGGTCGAGGAGGCCTCCGGTATCCGCTGGGCAGCTGCAGCAGGGCATGAGAAATGACATGTTCAGCTTCCAGGTTTCATGCCAAGGGAGACTGCACAGCTTTGGACCCCAGGTGCGTGGTGTTTTCACACGTTGCAATTGGGTCCAGATAGGGAGAGAGCCATAGCTATGGTTAGGGTTCTGTCCAGGGACGTCGCCAGGGCCGAAGGCACTCCGGTCTCGTCATCTCCCTCGAGGGCTTAAGTGAGGAGGGCCCATGCCACTAGACGGCTCAAGTGCATGGTTAGGGTTCGAGGAAAGCTTAGGTTTTGGTGGAGGGTCTTGGTTCAGAGTAGGGTTATGGTCAAGGTGACGTCCCAGGAGCCTCCAGGTGCCGAACCCACAGCATGGCAGTGGTCTCCCTGAAGGGAGATTTGAGGGCAGAAACGAGGGGGCCAGTCAGGATAAGTCTTTGGCTGCCAAGTCCACACACGTTGATGGGCCCCTAGTCGAGGAGGCCTCTGGAATCCTCTCGGGCAGATGCAGCTGGGCCTGGGAAATGACATGGTGATCTTCCAGGTTCCATGCCGAGTGAGCCTGTGCCTCTTTTGGACCCCAGGCGCATGGTGTTGTCAGACGTTGGAATTGTGTGCCCATGGGGAGAGAGCCTTAGCTAGGGATAGGGTTCAGTCCAGGGACATCCCCTGGGCAAAAGCCACACAGGTCTCGTGATCTCCCTCGAAGGCAGAAGTGAGGGCCCATGCCACAAGGCGGCTCAAGTGGAGAGTTAGCGTTCGAGGCAGGTTTAGATTTCAGTGGACGGTCCTGATTCGGTGCAGGGTTAGGGTTAGGGTTAGGTCCCAGCAGGCTCCAGGTTTCGAACACACAGCAGGGCAGTGGTCTCTCCGAAGGGTGAGTTGAGGGCACAAGGGAGAGTGCCGGACAGGATCAGTCTTTGGCTGCCAAGGCCACACACGTCGATGTGTCCCTGATGGAGGAGGACTCCGGAATCCTCTTGGGCAGCTGCAACCTGGCCTGGGAAACGACATTGTGAGCTTCCAGGTTCCATGCCGAGTGAGCCTGAACTGCTTGTGGACCAGAAGCGTGGTGTTGTCAGACGTTGGAATTGGGACCTCTTGGGGAGAGAACCTTAGCTAGGGTTAGGGTTCGGTCCAGGGACGTCGCCAGGGCCGAAGGCACTCCAGTCTCTTGATCTCCCTCAAGGGCTGAAGTGAGGGCCCATGCCACAAGGCGGCTCAAGTGCAGGGATAGGGTTCGAGGGAGGCTTAAGTTTTGGTGGAGTGTCCCGGTTCGTGGTATGGTTAGAGTTAGGGTTAGGTCCCAGGAGGCTCAAGCGCCGAACACCCACAGCAGGGCAGTGGTCTCCCCGAAGGGCTGAGTTGAGGGCACAAGGGAGGGTGATGGTCATGATCAGCCTTTGGCTGCCAAGGCCACACACGTCGATGGGACCCTGGTCGAGGAGGCCCCCGGAATCCTCTCGGGTACCTGCAGCCGGGCCTGGGAAACGACATGGTGAGCTTCCAGGATCCATCCCAAGTGAGCCTGCAACACATCTGGACCCCAGGCGAGTGATGATGTCAGACGTTGGAATTTGGTCCCCATGGGGAGAGAGGCTTAGCTAGGGTTAGGGTTTGGTCCAGGGACATCGCCAGGGCCGAAGGCACTTTGGTCTCGTGTTCTTCCTCGAGGGCTGAAGTGAGGAGCCATCCGACAATGCGGCTCAAGTGCAGCGTTAGGGTTCGAGGCAGGCTTAGGTTGCAGTGGATGCTTCAGGTTCGGGATTGGGTTATGTTTAGGGTTACTTCCCAGGAAGCTTCAGGCGCCTAACCCACAATAGGGCAGTGGTATGCACAAAGGGCAGAGTTGAGGGCACTAGGGAGGGTGTCGGTCCGGATCAGTCTTTGGCTGCCAAGGCCACACATGTCGATGGGCCCCTGATCGAGGGGGCCTCCAGAATTCTCTCTGACAGCAGCAGCCGGGCCTGGGAAATGAGATGGTGAGCTTCCAAGTTCCATACCGAGTGAGCCTGCACCACTTCTGGCCCCTAGGCGCGTGGTGATGTCAGATGTTTGAATTGGGTCTACATGAAGACAGAGCCTAGACTAGGGTTAGGGTTCGGTGCAGGGACGTCGCCAAGGCTGAAGCCACTCAGGTCTCATGATCTACCTCGAGGGACGAAGTGAGGGCCCATACCACAAGTCGGCTCAAGTGAAGGGTTAGTGTTCAAGCCAGGATTAGGTTTCGGTGCAGGGTCCTCGTTCAGGGTAGGGTTAGGTTTAGGCTTAGGTCCCAGGAGGCTCCAGGTGGCGAACCAACAGCACGGCAGTACTCTATCCGAAGGCTCAGTTGAGGGCACAAGGGAGGGTGCCGGTCTGGATCAGTCTTTGGCTGTCAAGTCCACACACGTCAGTGGGCACCTGGTCGAGGAGGCCTCCGGAATTCTCTCGGGCAGTGCAGCCGGGACTGGTTAATGACATGGTGAGCTACCAGTTTCCATGCGGAGTGAGACTGCGGCCCTTCTGGACCCCAGGCGCCTGGTGATGTAAGACGTTGGAATTGGGTCCCCATGGGGAGAGAACCTCAGCTACGGTTAGCGTTCGGCGTAGGGACGTCACCAGGGCCGAAGTTTCTCCAGTCTCGTGATCTCCCTCGATGCTGAAGTGAGGACCCATGCCACAAGGTGGCTCAAGTGCAAGGTTAGGGTTCGAGGCAGGCTTAGGTTTCGGCGGAGGGTCCCGGTTCGGGATAGAGTTAGGGTTAGTGTTAGGTCCCATGAGGCTCCAGGCGCCAAACCCACAGCAGGGCAGTGGTCTCCCCGAAGGGCAGAGTTGAGGGCACAAGGGAGGGTGCCGGTCTGGATTAGTCTTTGGCTTCCAAGTCCACACAAGTCGATTGGCACGTGGTCGAGGAGGCCTCCGGAATCCTCTCGGGCAGCTGCAGCCGGGACTGGGAAACGACATGGTGAGCTTCCAGGTTCCATGCCGGGTGAGTCTGCACCGCTTCTGGACCTCAGGCGCGTGGTGTTGTCACACGTTGGAATTGGGTCCCCATGGGGAGAGAGGCTTAGCTAGAGTTAGGGTTCGGTCCAGGGACGTCGCCAGGGCTGAAGCCACTCTGGTCTCGTGATCTCCCACGAGGGCTGAAGTGAGGACCCATGCCACAAGGAGGCTCAAGTGCAAGGGTCGGGTTCGAGGCAGACTTAGGTTTCGGTGGAGGGTCCCGGTGTGGGGTACGGTTAAGGTTAGTGTTAGGTCCCCGGAGGCAGCAGGGCACTGGTCTCCTCCAAGGGCTGAGTTGAGGGCAAAAGGGAGGGTGCCGGTCAGGGTCGGCCTTTGGCTGCCAAGGCCGCACATGTTGATGGGCCCCTTTTCGAGCAGGCTTCCTGAATCCTTCGGGCAGCTGCAGCCGGGCCTGGGAAATGACATGGTGAGCTTCCAGTTTCCATTCCGAGTGAGACTGCGGCCCTTCTGGACCCCAGGCACGTGGTGATGTCAGACGTTTCAATTGGGTCCCCATGGGGAGAGAGCCTTAGCTAGGGTTACAGTGCGGTCCACGGACGTCGCCAGGGCTGAAGCCACTCCGGTCTCGTGATCTCCCTCGGGGGATGAAATGAGGACCCATGCCACAAGGCGACTCAAGGGCAAGGTTAGGGTTCGAAGCAGGCTTAGGTTTCGGTGGAGGGAGGGTTAGGATTAGGTAACAGGAGGCTCCAGGCATCGAACCCACAGCAGGGCAGTGGTCTCCCTGAAGGGCTGAGTTGAGGGCACAAGGGAGGGTGCCGGTCAGGGTCAGTCTTTGGATGCCAAGGCCAAACATGTCGATGGGCCCCTTTTGGAGGAGACCTCCGGATTCCTCTAGGGCAGCTGCAGCCGGGCCTGGGAAATGACATGGTGATCATCCAGGTTCCAATGCTGAGTGATTCCTGCACCGCTTGTGGACCCCTGTCGCGTGGTGTTGTCAGACGTCGGAATTGGGTCCACATGGGGAGAGAACCATAGCTAGTGTTAGGGTTCGGTCCAGAGGCGTCGCCAGGGCCGAACGTCCTCCAGTCTCGTGATCTCCCTCGAGGGCTGAAGTGAAGACCCATGCCACAAGGCGGCTCGAGTGCAAAGTTAGGGTTCGAGGCAGGCTTAGGTTTCGGTGGTGGGTCCCGGTTTGGGTTAAGGTTAGGGTTAGGGTTAGTTCCCAGGAGACTCCATACGCCAAACCCAGAGCAGGGCAGTGGTCTTTCCAAAAGGCTGGGTTGACGGCACAAGGGAAGGTGCTGGTCATGATCAGTCTTTGGCTGCCAAGGCCAAACACGTCGATGGGCCCCTGGTCGAGGAGGCCTCCGGAATCCTCTTGGGCAGCTGCAGTCGCGCCTGGGAAATGACATGGTGAGCTTCCAGGTTCGATGCCGAGTGAGACTGCGGCCCTTCTGGATCCCAGGCACGTGGTGATGTCAGACGTTTCATTTGGGTCCCCATGGGGAGAGACCCTTAGCTAGCGTTAGGGTTCGGTCCAGGGACGTCGCCAGGGCCGAAGCCAGTCTGGTCTCATGATATCCCTCGAGGCATGAATTGAGCACCCATGCCACAAGGCGGCTCAAGTGTAGGGTTAGGGTTGAAGGCAAGCTCAGGTTGCGGTGGAGGGTCCCGGTTCCAGGTAGGGTTAGAGTTAGGGTTAGGTCCCAGGAGGCTCCAGGTGCCAAAGCCACAGCAGGGCAGTGGTCTCCCCGAAGGGCTGAGTTGAGGGCACAAGGGAGTGTGACGGTCAGGATCAGTCTTTGGCTGACAAGGCCACACACGTTGATGGGACGCTTTTGGAGGAGGCCTCCGGAATCCTCTCGGGCCGCTGCAACCGGGACTGGGAATGACATGGTGAGCTTCCAAGTTCCATGCCAAGTGAGCCTGCATCGCTTCTGGACCCCAGGTGCGTGGTGTTACACACGCTGGAATTTGGTCCCCATGGGGAGAGACCCTTAGCTAGGTTTCGGGATCGGTCCAGGGAAGTCGCCAGGGCCGAAACCACTCTGGTCTCGTGATCTCCCTCGAAGGCAGAAGTGAGGGCCCATGCCAAAAGGCGGCTCAAGTGCAGGGATAGCGTTCGAGGCAGGCTTAGGTTTCGATGGAGGGTCCCTTTTCCGGGTAGGGTTACGGTTAGGGTTAGGTCCCAGGAGGCTCCACGCGCCGAACCCACAGCAGGGTAGTGGTCTCCCCGAAGGGCTGTGTTGAGGGCACAAGGGAGGGTGCTGGTCAGGATCAGTCCTTGTCTGCTAAGGCCAGACACGCCGAAGGGCCCCTGGTCGAGGAGGCCTCCGGAATCCTCTCGGGCAGATGCAGTCAGGCCTGGGAAACGACATGATGATCTTCCAGGTTCCATGCCACGAGATCCTGCACCGTTTCTGGACCCCAGTCGTGTGGTGTTGTCAGATGTTGGATTTGGGTCCCCATGGCGGGAGAGGCTTAGCTCGGGTTAGGGTTCGGTCCAGGGAAGTCGCCAGGGCCGAAAGCCCTCCTGTCTTGTGATCTCCCTCGAGGGATGAAGTGAGGACCCATGCCACAGTGCAGCTCAAGTGCAGGTTTAGGGTTCAAGGCAGGCTTAGGTTGCGGTGGAGGGTCATGTTTCGGGGTAGGGTGAGGGTTAGAGTTAGGTCTGAGGAGGCTCCTGGCATCGAACCCACAGTAGGACAGTGTTCTCCCTGAAGGGCTGAGTTGAGGGCACAAGTGATGGTGCCGGTCAGGATCAGTCTTTGGCTGCCAAGTCCACACACGTCGATTGGCACGTGGTCGAGGAGGCCTCCGGAACCCTCTTGGGCAGCTGCAGACGGGCCTGGGAAATGACATGGTGAGCTTCCAGGTTCCATGCCGAGTGAGCCTGCACTGCTTCTGGACCCCAGGCGCGTGGTTTTGTCACATATTGGAATTGGGTCCCCATGTTGGGAGAGGCCTAGCTAGGGTTAAGGTTCGGTCCATGGACATCGCCAGAGCAGAGGCCACCCCCGTCTCGTGATCACCCTCAGGGGCTGAAGTGAGGGCCCATGCCACAAGGCGGCTCAAGTGCAGGGTTAGTGTTCGAGTCAGGCTTAGGTTTCGGTGGAGTGTACCAGTTCGGGGTAGCTTTAGGGTTTGGGTTAGGTCCCAGGAGTCTCCAGGCGCCGAACCCACAGCAGAGCATTGGTCTCTCCGAAGGGCTGAGTTGAGGGCACAATGGAGGGTCGTGGTCAGGATCAGTCTTTGGCTAGCAAGGCCACACACGTCGATGGGCCCCTGGTCAAGGAGGCCTCCGGAATCCTCTCGGGCAGCTGTAGCCGTGACTGGGAAACGGCATGGTGAGCTTCTAGGTTCCATGCCAAGGGAGCCTCCACCGTTTCTGGACCCCAGGTGTGTGGTGTTTTCAGATGTTGTATTCGCGTCCGCATGGGGAGAGAGGCTTAGCTAGGGTAAAGGTTCAGTCAAGGGACGTTGCCAGGGCAGAAGGCACTCCTGTCTTGTGATCTCCCTCGAGGGATGAAGTGAGAACCCGTGCCACAATGCAGCTCAAGCGCAGGGTTAGGGTTCAAGGCAGGCTTAGGTTCGGGTGAGGGTCCCATTTCGGCGTAGGGATAGTGTTAGGGTTAGGTCCCATGAAGGCTCCAGGCGCCATACCCACAGCAGGGCATTGGTCTCCCCGAAGGGCAGAGTTGAGGGCACAAGGGAGGGTGCCGGTCTGGATCAGTCTTTGGCTGCCAAGGCCACACACGTCGATGGGCCCCTGGTCGAGGAGGCCTCCGGAATCCTCTCGGGCAGCTGCAGCCGGGACTGGGAAACGACATGGTGAGCTTCCAGGTTCCATGCTGAGGGAGCCTGTACCGCTTCTGGACACCAGGCGCGTGGTGTTGTCACACGTTGGAATTGGGTCCCCATGGGGAGAGAGGCTTAGCTAGGGTTAAGGTTAGGTCCAGGGACGTCGCCAGGGCAGAAAGCACTCTTGTCTTGTGATCTCCCACGAGGGCTGAAGTGAGGACCCATGCCACAAGGAGGCCCAAGTGCAAGGGTCGGGTTCAAGGCAGGCTTAGGTTTCGGTGGAGGGTCCCGGCGTGGGGTACGGTTAGGGTTAGTGTTAGGTCCCCGGAGGCAGCAGGGCACTTGTCTCCTCCAAGGGCTGAGTTGAGGGCAAAAGGGAGGGTGCCGGTCAGGGTCGGTCTTTGGCTGCCAAGGCCGCACATGTTGATGGGCCCCTTTTCGAGCAGGCTTCCTGAATCCTTCGGGCAGCTGCAGCCGGGCCTGGGAAATGACATGGTGAGCTTCCAGTTTCCATTCCAAGTGAGACTGCGGCCCTCTGGACCCCAGGCACGTGGTGATGTCAGACGTTTCAATTGGGTCCCCATGGGGAGAGCGCCTTAGCTAGGGTTATGGTGCGGTCCACGGACGTCGCCAGGGCTGAAGCCACTCCGGTCTCGTGATCTCCCTCGGGGGCTGAAATGAGGACCCATGCCACAAGGCGGCTCAAGGGCAAGGTTAGGGTTCGAGGCAGGCTTAGGTTTCGGTGGAGGGTCCCGGTATGGGGTACGGTTAGGGTTAGTGTTAGGTCCCTGGAGGCTTCAGGCGCTGATCCCACAGCAGGGCACTGGTCTCCTCGAAGGACTGAGTTGAGGGCAAAAGGGAGGGTGCCGGCCAGGGTCAGACTTTGGCTGCCAAGGCCACACGTGTCAATGGGCCCCTTTTCGAGCAGACTTCTTGAATCCTTCGGGCAGCTGCAGCCGGGCCTGGGAAATGACATGGTGAGCTTCCAGTTTCCATTCTGAGTGAGACTGCGGCCCTTCTGGACCCCAGGCACGTGGTGATGTCAGACGTTTGAATTGGGTCCCTATGGGGGAGCGCCTTAGCTAGGGTTAAGGTGCGGTCCACGGACGTCGCCAGGGCTGAAGCCACTCCGGTCTCGTGATCTCCCTCGGGGGCTGAAGTGAGGACCCATGCCACAAGGCGGCTCAAGGTCAAGGTTAGGGTTCGAGGCAGGCTTAGGTTTCGGTGGACGGTCCTGGTTCGGGGTAGGGTTAGAGTTAGGGTTAGGTCCCAGGAGCTCCAGGCGCTGAGTGCACAGCAGGGCATTATTCTTCCCAAGGGCTGAGATGAGGGCACAAGGGAGGGTGCCGGTCAGGGTCAGTCTTTGGATGCCAAGGCCAAACTTGTCGATTGGCCCCTTTTGGAGGAGACCTCCAGAATCCTCTAGGGGAGCTGCAGCCGGGCCTGGGAAATGACATGGTGAGTTTCTAGGTTCCATGCCAAGGGAGCCTGCACCGTTTCTGGACCCCAGGTGCGTGGTGTTTTCAGATATTGGATTTGCGTCCACATGGGGAGAGACACTTAGCTAGGGTTAGGGTTCGGTCAAGGGATGTCGCCAGGGCAGAAGGCACTCCTGTCTTGTGGTCTCCCTCGAGGGATGAAGTGAGAACCCATGCCACAATGCAGCTCAAGTGCAGGGTTAGGGTTCAAGGCAGGCTTAGGGTTCGGTGGAGTGTACCAGTTCAGGGTAGGTTTAGGGTTTGGGTTAGGTCCCAGGAGGCTCCAGGCGCCATACCTACAGGAGGGCAGTGGTCTCCCCGAAGCGCTGAATTGAGGGCACAAGGGAAGGTGCCGGTCAGGGTCAGTCTTTGGATGCCAAGGCTAAACATGTCGATGGGCCCCTTTTGGAGGAGACGTCTGGAATCCTCTCGGGCAGCTGCTGTTGGGCTTGGGAAATAACATGGTGATCATCCAGGTTCCAATGCTGAGTGATTCCTGCACCGCTTGTAGACCCCTGTCGCGTGGTGTTGTCAGACGTCGGAATTGGGTCCACATGGGGAGAGAACCATAGCTAGTGTTAGGGTTCAGTGCAGAGACGTCGCCAGGGCTGAACCTCCACCGGTCTCGTGATCTCCCTCGAGGGCTGAAGTGAAGACCCATGCCACAAGGCGGCTCGAGTGCAAGGTTAGGGTTCGAGGCAGGCTTAGGTTTCGGTGGAGGGTCCCGGTTCGGCGTAAGGTTAGGGTTAGTGTTAGGTTCCAGTAGGTCCATGCGCCGAACCCACAGCAGGGCAGTGGTCTTTCCAAAGGGCTGAGTTGACGGCACAAGGGAGGGTGCTGGTCATGATCAGTCTTTGCCAAGGCCAAACACTTCGATGGGCCCCTGGTCGAGGAGGCCTCCGGATTCCTCTCGGGCAGCTGCAGCCGGGACTGGAAAACGACTTAGTGAGCTTCCAGGTTCCATGCCAAGGGAGCCTGCACCGCTTCTGGACCCCAGGAGCGTGGTGTTGTCAGATGTTGGATTTGGGTCCCCATAGGGAGACAGGCTTAGCTAGTGTTAGGGTTCGGTCCAGGGACGTCACCAGGGCCGAAGCCTATCCGGTCTCGTGATCTCCCTCTCGGGTTTAAGTGAGGGCCCATGCCACAAGCGGCTCAAGTGCAGGGTTAGAGCTCGAGGCAAGCTTACGTTGCTCTGGAGGGTCACATTTCGTTGTAGGTTTAGGGTTAGGGCTAGGTCCCAGGAGGCTTCAGGCGCCGACCCACAGCAGGGCAGTGGTCTCCCCGAAGGTTTGAGTTGAGGGCAAAAAGGAGGGTGCCGGTCAGGAGCAGTCTTTGGCTGCCAAGGCCACATACGTCGATGTTCCCCTTGTCGAGGAGGCCTCCGGAATCCTCTCGGGCAGCTGCAGCCGGGCCTGGGAAACGACATGTTGAGCTTCCAGGTTTCATGACGAGTGAGCCTGCACCGCTTGTGGAACCCAGGTGCGTGGTGTCACACATTTTATTGGGTCCCCATGAAAGAGAGCCTTAGCTAGGGTTAGGATTCGGTCTAGGGATGTCGCCATGGCCGAAACCACTCTGGTCTCGTGATCTCCCTCAAAGGCAGAAGTGAGGGCCCATGCCACAAGGCGGCTCAAGTGCAAGGTTAGGGTTTGAGGGAGGCTTAGGATTCGGTGGAGGGTCCCGGTTCGGGGTAGGCTTAGGGTGAGGGTTAGGTCCCAGGATGCTCCAGGCGCCAAACCCACAGCAGGGCAGTGGTCTCTCCGAAGAGCAGATTTGAGAGAACAAGGGAGGGTGCCGGTCAGGATTAGTCTTTGGCTGCCAAGGCCACACACGTCGATCGTCCCCTTCTGGAGGAGGCCTCCAGAATTCTCTCCTGCAGCTGTAGCCGGGCCTGGGAAACGACATGGTGAGCTTCCATGTTCCATGTCGAGTGAGCCTGCACCGTTTCTGGACCGCAGGCGCGTGGTGTTGTCAAATGTTCGAATTGAGTCCCTTTGGGGAGAGAGCTTTAGCTAGGGTTACGGTTCGGTCCATGGACGTCGCCAGGGCTGAAGGCACTCAGGTCTCATGATCTCCCTCAAGGGCTAAAGTGAGGGCCCATGCCACAAGGCGGCTCAAGAGCAGTGTTAGGTTTTGAGGCAGGCTTTTCTTGCGGTGGAGGGTCCAGGTTCAGGGTCAGGTTAGGGTTAGGGATACGTCCCAGGAGGCTCCAGCCGCCAAACCAACAGGAGGGCAGTGGTCTCCCTGAAGGGCTGAGTTGAGGGCACAAGGGAGGGTGGCGGTCAGGATCAGTTCTGCCTGTCAAGGCCACACACATCGATGGGCCCCTGGTCGAGGAGTTTCTGGAATCCTCTCCGGCAGTTGTATCCGGGCCTGGGAAACGACATGGGAGCTTCCAGGTTCCATGCCGAGTGAGCCTGCACCGCTTCTGGACTCAGGAGCGTGGTGTTGTCACACGTTTAAATTAGGTACCCATGGAAAGAGAGCCTTAGCTACGGTTAGGGTTCAGTCCAGGGACGTCACCAGGGCAGAGCCACTCTGGTCTTGTGATCTCCCTCGAAGGCATAAGTGAGGGCCCATGCCACAAGGCGCTCAAGTGCAGTGTTAGCGTTCGAGGCAGGCTTACATTTCGTTGGAGGGTCCTGGTTCGTGGTAGGGTTAGGGTTAGGTCCAGGGACGTTGCCAGGGCCGAAGCTATTCTGGTCTCGTGATCTCCCTCGAGGGCTAAAGTGAGGGCCCTTTCCACAAGGTGTCTCAAGTTCAGGTATAGGTTTCGAGGCAGGCTTAGGTTTCAATGGAGTGTCCCAGTTCGGGTAGCGTTAGGGTGAGGGTTAGGTCCCAGGAGGCCCCAGGCGCCGAACCCACAGCAGGGCAGTGGTCTCCGTGAAGGGAAGAGTTGAGAGCACTAAGGAGGGTGCCTGTCAGGATCAGTCTTTGGCTACTAAGGCCACACACGTTGATGGGCCCCATTTGTGTGGCCTCCGGAATCCTCTCGGGCAGCTGCAGCCGAGCATGGGAGACGACATGGTGTGCTTCCAGGTTCCATGCCGAGTGAGCCTGCACTGCTTCTGGACCCCACGCGTGTGGTATTGTCACACGTTTGATGGGTCCCCATGGGAAGAGAACCTTAGTTGGGGTTTGGGTTCGGTCCAGGGATGTCGCCATGGCTGAAGCCACTCTGGTCTCGTGATCTCCCTCGAGGGCTAAAGTGAGGGCCCATGCCACAAGGCGGCTCAAGTGCAGGGTTAGTGTTCGAGGCAGGCTTAGGTTTCGGTGGAGGGTCCCGGTTCGCAGTAGGTTTATGGTTAGGGTTAAGACCCAGGAGGCTCCAGGTGCCGAAAGCACAGCAGGGCAGTAGTCTCCCCGAAGGGCTGAGTTGAGGACACAAGGGTGGGTGCCAGTCAGGATCAGTCTTTGGCTGCCAAGGCCACACACGTCGATGGGCCCCTGGTTTAGGAGGCCTCTGAAATCCTCTACGGCAGCTGCAGCCTGGCCTGGGAAACCACATGCTGATCTTCCAGTTTCCATGACGAGTGAGCCTACAACGCTTCTGGACCCCAGGCACGTGGTGTTGTCAGACGTTGGAATTGTGTCCCAAAGGGGAGACAGCCTTAGCTAGGATTAGGGATCGGCCTAGGGACGTTGGCAGGGCCGAAGCGACTCTGGTCTCATGATCTCCCTTGAGGGCTGAAGTGAGGGCCCATGCGACAAGGCGGCTCAAGTGCAGGGCTCGGTTTCGAGCAGGCTTGGGTTTCGGTGGAGGATCCCGGTTTGGGGTAGGGTTAGGGTTAGGGTTAGGTCCCAGGAGGCTCCAGGCCCGAACGCACAGTAGGGCAGTAGTCCTCCTAAAGGGCTGAGTTGAGGGCACAAGTGTGTGTGCCAGTCAGGATCAATCTTTGGCTCCCAAGGCCACACACGTCGATTGGCCCCTGGTGGAGGAGGCCTCCGGAATCCTCTCGTGCAGCTGCAGCCGGGTCTGGGAAAATACATGCTGAGCTTCCAGGTTCCATGCCAAGTGAGACTGCACCGCTTCTGTACCCCAGGCGCGTGGTGTTGTCAGACGTTGGAATTGGGTCTCTACGGGGAGACAAGCTTAGCTAGGGTTAGGGTTCTGCCCAGGGACCTCGCCAGGGCCGAAGCGAATCTGCTCTCGTGATCTCCCTCGAGGGCTGAATTGAGGGCCCATGCGACAAGGCGGCTCAAGTGCAGGGTTAGGTTTCGAGGCAGGCTTAGGTTTCGGTGGAGGGTCCCGGTTCAGGGTAGGGTTAGGGTTAGGGTTAGGTCCCAGGAGGCTGCCCACGCCGAACGCACATCAGGGCAGTACTCTCCCTGAAGGGCTGAGTTGTGGGCAGAAGGGAGGGTGCCGGTCAGGATCAGTCTTTGGCTGCCAAGGCCACACATGTCCATGGGCCCCTGGTTTAGGAGGCCTCCGGAATCCTGTCAGGCAGCTGCAACCGGGCCTGGGAAACCACATGATGAGCTTCCAGGTTCCATGCCCTGTGAGCCTGCACCGCTTCTGGACCCCAGGCGCAAGGTGTTGTGAGACGTTGGAATTGGGTCCCAAAAGGGAGACAGCCTTAGCAAGGGTTAGGGTTCGTTTCAGGAACGTCGCCAGGGCCGAGGGACTCTGGTCTCTTGATCTCCTTCGAGGGCTGAAGTGAGGACCCATGCGACAAGGCAGCTCAAGTGCAGGGTTAGGGATCGAGGCAGACTTTGATTTCGGTGGAGTGTCCCGGTTCGGGGTATGGTTAGGATTATGTCCCTGGAGTTTCTAGTCGCTGAATGCACAGGAGGGCAGTACTCTCCCGAAGGGCTGAGTTGAGGGAACAAGGGAGTGTGCCGGTCAGGATCAGTCTTTGGATGCAAAGGCCACACACGTCGATGGGTCCCTGGTCGAGGAGGCCTCCGGAATCCTCTCGGGCAGGTGCAGTCTTGCCTGGGAAACCACATTCTGAGCTTCCAGGTTCCATGCCGAGTGAGCCTGCACCGCTTCTGGACCCCAGGCGCGTTGTGTTGTCAGATGTTTGAATTGGGTCTCCACAGGGAGACAGCCTTAGCTAGGGATAGGGTTCGGACCAGAGGCGTCGCAAGAGATGAAGCGACTCTGGTCTCGTGATCTCCCTCGTGGGCTGAAGTGAGGGCCCATGCGACAAGGTGGCTCAAGTGCAGGGTTAGTGTTCGAGGCAAGATTAGGTTTCGGTGGAGGGTCCCTGTTTGGGGTATGGTTAGGGTTAGTGTTAGTTCCCAGGAGATTCCAGTCGCTGAATACATAGCAGGGCAGTAGTCTTCCTGAAGGGCTGAGATGAGGGCACAAGGGGGGTGCCGGTCAGGATCAGTCTTTGGCTGCCAAGGCCACACACGTCAAAGGGCCCCTGGTAGAAGAGGCCTCCAGAATCCTCTCAGGCAGCTGCAGCCGGGCCTGGGAAACCACATGCTGAGCTTCAGGTTCCATGCCGAGTGAGCCTGCACCACTTCTGGACCCCAGGAGCGTGGTATTGTCAGACGTTGGAATTGGGTCCCAAAGGGAGACAGCCTTAATTAGGGTTAGGGTTCGGACCAGGGATGTCGCCAGGCCCGAAGGGGTTTCGTGATCTCCCTCAAGGGCTGAAGTGAGGGCCCATGTGACAAGTCGGCTCAATTGCAGGGTTAGGGTTCGAGGCAGACTTAGGTTTCGGTGGAGGGTCCCTGTTCGGGGTAGGGTTAGGGTTAGGGTCAGGTCCCAGGAGGCTCCAGGCGCCGAACGCAGAGCAGGGCTGTAGTCTCCCCTAAGGCCTGAGTTGAGGGCAGAAGGGAGGGTGCCGGTCAGGATCAGTCTTTGGCTGCCAAGGCCACACAGGTCAATGGGCCCTTGATAGAGGAGGCCTCCGGAATCCTCTAGGGCATCTTCAGCCGGGACTGGGAAACCACAGGCTGAGCTTCCAGTTTCCATGCCTAGTTAGTCTGCACCGCTTCTGGACCCCAGGCGCGTGGTGTTGTCACACGTTGGAATTGGGTCCCAAAGGGGAGACAGCCTTAGCTAGGGTTAGGGTTCAACCAGGGACTTCACCAGGGCTGAAGCGACTCTGGTCTCGTGATCTCCCTCGAGGGCTGAAGTGAGGTTCCATGCGACAAGGCGGCTCAAGTGCAGGGTTAGGTTTCCAGGCAGGCTTGGGTTTCGGTGGAGGTTCCTGGTTTGGGGTAGGGTTAGGTTTAGGCATAGGTCCCAAGAGGCTCTAGGTGCCGAACGCACAGCACCAGTAATCTCCCCTAAGGGCTGAGTTGAGGGCACAAGGGAGGATGCCGTTCAGGATCAGTCTTTGGCTGCCCAATCCACACATTTTGATGGGGCCCTGGTAGTGGATGCCCTGGAATCCTCTCGGGCAGCTGCAGCTGGGCCTGGGGAACCACATGCTGAGCTTCCAGATTCCATGCCAAGGGAGCCTGCACCGTTTCTGGACCCCAGGCGCGTGGTGTTGTCAGATGTTGGAATTGATCCTCATGTGGAAAGAGGCTTAGTAGGGTTAGGGTTCGGTCCAGGGACGTCGCCAGGGCAGAAGGCACTCCTGTCTTGTGATCTCCCTCATGGGAGGAAGTGAGGACCTATGCCACAATGCAGCTCAAGTGCAGGGTTAGGGTGCAAGGCAGGGTTATGTTGCGGTAGAGGGTCCCAGTTCGGGGTATGGTTAAGGTTAGTGTTAGGTCCCAGGCGTCTCCTGGCGTCGAACCCACAGCAGGGCAGTGGTCTCCCCGTTGCGCTGAGTTGAGGGCACAAAGGAGGGTGTTGCTCAGGATCAGTCTTTGGCTGCAAAGTCCACACACGTCGATAGGCACCTGGGCGAGGAGGCCTCCAGTATCCTCTCGGGCAGATGCAGCCGGCCCTGGGAAACAACAGGATGAGCTTCCAGGTACCATGCCAAGGGAGCCTGCACCACTTCTGGACCCAGGCACGTGGTGTTGTCAGATGTTGGAATTGGGTCCCCATGGGGAGAGAGCCTTAGCTAGGGTTAGGATTCAGTCCAGGGACATTATCGCTTCTCGGCCTTTTGGCTAAGATCAAGTGCAGTCCAGGGACATTGCCAGGGCCGAAGCCACTCTCGTCTCATGGTCTCCGTCGAAGGCAGAAGTGAAGGTCAATTCCACAAGGAGGCTCAAGTGCAGGTTTAGCGTTCGAGGAAGGCTTAGGTTTCGGTGGAGCGTCCCGGTTCGGGGTAGGGTTAGGGTTAGGGTTAGGTCCCAGGAGGCTCCAGGCGCAGAACCCATAGCAGGGCAGTGGTCTCCCCGAAGGGCTGGGTTGAGGGCAAAAGGGAGGCTGCCGATCAGGATCAGTCTTTGGCTGCCAAAGCCACACATGTCGATGGGCTCCTTTTCGAGCAGGCTTCCGAAATGCTATCGGGCAGCTGCAGCCAGTCTTGGGAAATTACATGGTGAGCTTCCAGGTTCCATGCCGACTGAGCCTGCAATGCTTCTGGACCCCAGGCGCGTGGTGATGTCAGACATTTGAATTGGGTCCCAATGGGGAGAGAGCCTTAGCTAGGGTTTGGGTTCGGTCCAAGGACATCAACAGGGCTGAAGGCACTCTGGTCTCATGATCTCTCTTGAGGGCTGAAGTGAGGACTCATACCACAAGGCGGCTCAACTGCAGGGTTAGGGTTCGAGGTGGGCTTAGGATTAGGTGTAGGGTACCTTTTCCAGGTAGGGTTTGGGTTATGGTTAGGTCCCAGGAGGCTCCAGGCGCCGAACACACAGCAGGGCAGTGGTCTCCCCGAAGGGCTGTGTTGAGGGCACAAGGGAAGGTACTGGTCAGGATCAGTCTTTGGCTGCCAAGGCCAGACACGTCAATAGGCCCCTGGACGAGGAGGCCTCCGGAATCCTCTCGGGCTGATGCAGCCGGGCTCGGAAACGACATGGTGACCTTCCATTTTCCATGCCAAGGGATTCTGCACCGTTTCTAGACCCCAGGTGCGTGGTGTTGTCATATGTTGGAATTGGGTCCCCATGGGTAGAGAGGCTTAGCTAGAGTTAGGGTTCGGTCCAGGGACGTCGTCAGGGCAGAACGCACTCCGGTATTTTGATTTCCCTCGAGGGATGAAGTGAGGACCCATGCGACAATGCAGCTCAAGTGCAGGGTTAGTGTTAAAGACAGGCTTAGGTGGAGTGGTCTCCCAGAAGGGCTGAATTGAGGGCAAAAGGGAGGGTGCCGGTCAGGGTCAGTCTTTGGCTGCCAAGGACACACATGTCGATGGGCACCTTTTCGAGCAGGCTTCCGGAGTCCTCTTGGGCAGCTGCAGCCGGGTCTGGGAAATGACATGGTGAGCTTCCAGGTTCCATGCCGAGTGAGACTGCGGCCCTTCTGTACCCCAGGCGCGTGGTGATGTCAGACGTTTGAATTGGGTCCCCATGGGGAGAGAGCCTTAGCTAGGGTTAGGGTTCGGACCAGAGACATCGCCGGGGCTGAAGCCACTCCGGTCTCATGATCTCCCTCGAGGGTTGAAGAGAGCACCCATGCCACAAGGCGGCTCAAGTGCAGGGTAGGGTTCAAGGCAGGCTTAGGTAGCGGTGGAGGGTCCCCGTTTGGGGTACGGTTAGGGTTAGGGTTAGGTCCCAGGAGACTCCAGGCACAGAACCAACAGCAGGGCAGTGGTCTCCCCGAAGGGCTGAGTTGAGGGCACAAGGGTGGGTGCTGGTCAGGATCAGTCTTTGGATGCCGAGGCCACACACATCGATGGGCCCCTTTTCGAAGAAGCCTCCAGAATTCTCTTGGACAGCTGCAGCCGGGCTTGGGAAAGACATAGTGAGCTTCCAGGTTCCATTCCGATTGAGCCTGCAACGCTTGTGGACCCCAGGCGCGTGGTGTTGTCACACGTTTTAATTGGGTCCCAATGGGGAGAGAGTCTTAGCTAGGTTTAGGCTTCGATCCATGGACGTCGCCAGGACTGAAACCACACCGGTCTCATGATCTCCCTCGAAGGCTGAAGTGAGGACTGATGCCAAAAAGCGGCTCAAGTGCAGGGTTAGGGTTCGAGTCAGGCTTAGGTTGCGGTGGACGGTCCAGGTTTGGTGTTGGTTTAGGATTAGGGTTTCGCCCTAGGAGACTCCAGACGCCAATCCCACAACAGGGCAGTGGTCTCCCTGAAGGGCTTAGTTGAGCGCACATGGGAGGGTAATGCTCAGGATCAGTCTTTGGCTTCCAAGGCCACAGACGTCGATGGGCCCCTTTTAGAGGAGGCCTCAGGAATTCTCTGGGGCAGTTGCAGCCGAGCCTGGGAAACGAAATGGTGAGCTTCCAGGTTCCATACCGTGTGAGCCTGCACCGCTTTGGACCCCAGGCGCGTGGTGTTGTCACACGTTGGAATTGGGTCCACATGGGGAGAGAGGCTTAGCTAGGGTTAGGGTTCAGTCCAGTGACGTCGCCAGGGCCGAAGGCATTCCGATCCCCGATGGGCCCCTGGTCGAGGATGCCTCCGGAATCCTATTGGGCAGCTATATACGGGACTCGGAAATGACATGGTGAGCTTCCAGGTTCCAATGTCGAGTGATTCCTGCACTCTTTGTGGACCCCAGTCGAGTGGTGGTGTCCAACGTTGGCATTGGGTCCCCATGGGGAGAGAACCTTAGCTAGGGTTTGGGTTCGGTCCAGTGACGTCGCCAGGGCTGAATGCATTCCGGTCTCATGATCTCCCTTGAGGGCTGAAGTGAGGACCCATGCCACAAGGCGGCTCTATTGAAAGGTTAGGGTTTGAGGCAGGCTTAGGTTTTGGTGGAGATTCCCAGTTCGGGGTAAGGTTAGGGTTAGGGTTAGGTCCCAGTAGGCTCAAGGCGCCGAACCCACAGCAGGGCTGTGGTCTCTCCGAAAGGCTGAGTCGAGGGCACAAGGGAGGGTGCTGGTCAGGATCAGTCTTTGGCTGCCAAGGCCACACACTTCGATGGGCCCCTGGTCGAGGAAGCCTCCGGAATCCTCTTGGGCAGATGCAGCTGGGCCTGAGAAACGACATGGTGAGCTTCCAGGTTCCATGCCGAGTGAGACTGCGGACCTTCTGGACCCAAGTCGTGTGGTGATGTCAGACATTTGAATTGGGTCCCCATGGGGAGAGAACCTTAGCTAGAGTTAGTGTTCGGTCCGGGTACGTCGCCATCGCTGAAGCCACTCCAGTCTCATGATCTCCCTCGAGGGATGAAGTGAGCACCCATGCCACAAGGCGCCTCAAGTGCAGGGTGAGGGTTTAACGCAGTCTTAGGTTGTGGAGGAGGGTCCCGATTCCAGGTAGGGTTAGAGATAGGGTTAGGTCCCAGGAGGCTCCAGGTGCTAAACCCAAGGCAGGGCTGTGGTCTCCCCGAAGGGCTGAGTTGAGGGCACAAGGGAGGGTGTCGGTCAGGATCAGACTTTGGCTGCCAAGGCCACACACGTCGATGGGTCCCAGGTCGAGGGGGCCTCCAGAATACTCTCGGGCAGCTGCACCGGGCCTGGGTAATGACATGGTGAACTTCCAGTTTCCATGCCGAGTGAGCCTCCACCGCTTCTGGACCACAGGTATGTGTGTTGTCTGACTTTGCAATTGGGTCCCCATGGGGAGAGCTTTAGGTAGGGTTACGGTTCAGTCCAGGGACTTTGCCATGGCCGAAGTCACTCTGGTCTCGTGATGTCCTTCGAGGGCTGAAGAGTGGGCCCAAGCCACATGGCGGCTCAATTGCAGGATTAGGGTTCGAGGCAGGCTTAGGTTTCGGTGGAGGGTCCCGGTTCAGGGTAAGGTTAGGGTTAGGGTTAGGTCCCAGGGGGTTCCAGGTGCCGAACCCACAGAAGGGCACTGGTCTCCCCGAAGGGCTGAGTTGAGGGCACAAAGGAGGGTGCTGGTCAGGATCAGTCTTTGGCTGCGAATGCCACAAGAGTCGATGGGTCCCTGTAAGGGAGGCCACAGGAATCCTCTCAGGCAGCTGCAGCAGGGTTGGGAAACGACCTGCTGACCTTCACATAGACCTTCACAGACTTCTACTTGACACGACAGGTTAATTGACAGACTATTTCCACAAAGTGCATTTTGACAGAGTTGAGGATGTGGCACTTTCACCATAAGCCTTGCATTGATTTTCCAACAGTTCGAACCTCATGAAACAAGATGGTAGTTGAACGCTGGTTTTCGTTACATTGCTGCTTCACAGAATCGAGTATATATGGCACTTTCATGTATCCCAAGCACAGTTTTCCAAACACTTGAACCTTAGTGAAACCAGATGTTAATCAAACAGTGGTCTCCTCACTGAGGTGTGTATATGGCACACCTGTATACTCACAGGGTTGAGTACCGGGAACTTTGGCTGTAGTCCCCGCATGAGTTTTTAGCCACTTCTAGTGTCGTGAAACAAGACATTAGTTGAAAGATGTGTTGTTTGCCAGAGTTGACTATGTGGCACTTTATGCATAGGCTTTATGCATAGGTTTTGGAACACACCTAGCAACGTGAAACCGTTAAGTTAGTTGAAAGATTGTTTCCCCACAGCAGTTTTTAGAGTCGAGTATATGTCACTTTCCCCATAGTCCCTAGTGTATGTTTTAAAGCAGTTCTAACAGTGAAACAAGTTGTTAATGGAAAGATTTTTATCCCACAATATTGTTTCACAGAGTGGAGTATATGGCACCTTCTTCTAGGTCCCTCATAAGTTTTTAAGCTTTTCTAAATTTCTGAAATCAGATGGTAGTTGAAAGAGGTTTCCACCTCAGTGTTGTCTCACAGAGTTGAGTATACGGCACTTTCCTCATAGACCCGGCATAGGGTTTCAAGTACTTCGGTTTGTGAAACAAGATAGTTGAAAGACCGTTTCTCCATTATACTCTTTCACACAATCAAGTATATGCCACTTTCATCGTAATTCCCCGAAAATGTTTACAGAAACTTCTAACAGTGAAACAAGATGTTAGTTGAAGGATGGTTTCACCACACTGTTGTTTCACAGAGCTGAGTAACGGCGCTTTCCATAGAGTTGCCCACGTGGGTTTTCTAACACTTACAAATTAGTGACATCAAATGGTAGTTGAAAGATGGTTTCACCACAGTGTTGTCTCACAGAGTGGAGGATATGGCGCTTCTCTCATAGTTGCTCACGTATGTTTTCCATCCCGTCCAAATTAATGAAACCGAATGTTTCTTGAAAGAGGGTTCCCTAGTCAGAGTGGCCAAAATGAAGAAATCAGGAGACTATAGATGCTGGAGAGGATGTGGAGAAACAGGAACCCTCTTGCACTGTTGGTGGGAATGCAAATTGGTGCAGCCGCTCTGGAAAGCAGTGTGGAGGTTCCTCAGAAAATTAAAAATAGACCTACCCTATGACCCAGCAATAGCACTGCTAGGAATTTATCCAAGGGATACAGGAGTACTGATGCATAGGGGCACCTGTACCCCAATGTTTATAGCGGCACTCTCAACAATAGCCAAATTATGGAAAGAGCCGAAATGTCCATCAACTGATGAATGGATAAAGAAATTGTGGTTTATATACACAATGGAATACTACGTGGCAATGAGAAAAAATGAAATATGGCCTTTTGTAGCAACATGGATGGAACTGGAGAGTGTGATGCTAAGTGAAATAAGCCATACAGAGAAAGAGAGATACCATATGGTTTCACTCTTATGTGGATCCTGAGAAACATAACAGAAACCCATGGGGGAGGGGAAGGAAAAAAAAAAAAGAGGTTAGAGTGGGAGAGAGCCAAAGCATTAGAGACTGTTAAAAACTGAGAACAAAGTGAGGGTTGATGGGGGGTGGGAGGGAGGGCGGGGTGGGAGGGAGGGCAGGGTGGGTGATGGGTATTGAGGAGGGCACCTTTTGGGATGAGCACTGGGTGTTGTATGGAAACCAATTTGACAGTAAATTTCATATATTAAAAAATAAAAAAAAATAAAAAAAAAATAAATACAAAGAAAAAAAAAAAAAGAAAGAGTGTTCCCCAAAATGTTTTTGTTTCCCATATTTGAGTATAAGGCATTTTCCTGTCGGTGTCCCATAGGTCTTCAAAATGTTCCAACCTTGCACAACAAAAGGGTAGTTGACTGAGGGTTTGAGCAGACTCTGGTGCAGAGTTGAGTGTATGGCACTTTCCGCATAGGCTCCGCATAGGTTTCAAAGATGTTTTTAACCGTAGGGATACCAGATGTCAGTTGAAAGATGTTTCATACACTCGTGCATACGGCAGTTTCGGTGTTGGCCCCGCACGGGTCTTCAAAAACTTCTAACTTGGTGAAACCCGACGTTGGTGGATAGATGGTTTCACCACACGGTTGTTTCCCAGGGTTGAGTGCATGGCACATTCGGTGTAGGCCCCACATGGGTCTTCAAACCAAGAGGGGTCTAATGTACTGAAACAGGATGCTGGTTGAAAGACGGTTTCTGCACAGTGTTATTTGCCAGACTCGAGTATATGACACTTTATTCATAGGCCCTACATAGGTTGTCGAATACCTCTAACATAGTGAGACCTGATGGTAGTTGAAGGATGGTTTCTCCATGGTAAGATTTCAGCGTTTCCTCATAGGTTTCGTTTTCCTCATAGGTTTTCAAACACTAACATCAGCGAAGCAAGATGTTAGTTGATAAATGGCTTATTTATGAAAAGCGTCACATACTTAACGTGGTGTCAAATCACTGTGCGGAAACATCTTTCAACTAACAACTTGTTCCACAAAGTTAGAAATGTTGGAATCCTAGACATAGAAGTAACAAGGAAATTGCACTTTACTCACTTTGTCAAGGATCGTTGTAGACAAACCACTTTTCAACTAACATCTGGTTTAACTAAGTGGGAAGTGTTTGCAAACGCTTGCGGGGCCACAGACACTGCCATGTACTCAGCGCTGTGAAACACCAGTGTGGTGATGCCTTTTACCAACTAACATCTGCCTTCACTGCATAGGTTTTCAAGTGTTTGAAAACCCATGTGGGGACGAAACGGAAAGCGCCATAGGCTGAAGTGTATGAAACACTGTAGGGGGACCACCTTCCAACTAAAATCCTGTTTCAGTATGTTGGAAGCGTTTGCAAACCTCTGCGGGGCTTTGGCAGAAATGCCTACATGCAGCTCTGTGAAACAACTACGGGGAAAGAGTCTTTCACCTAACATCAGGTTTCAGTAAGTGAGAACTCTTTGAAAACCTATGTGGGGCCTACAGGGTAAGGGCCATAGAGTCCCCTCCATGAAACAACACCGTGGGGAAACCGACTTTCAAGTAACATCTATCTGATTTCACAAAGTGAGAAGTGTTTGAAAACCCATGCAGGGCCTGGGCGGAGAGGGCCCGTACACTCAAATCCGTGAAAAAACACTGTGGGGTATGCAGCTTGCAACTAACCTCTTGTTTCGCTAAGTACAATTGGAAAGCCTATGTGGGTCCTACGGGGAAAGTGCCATGCACTCAACTCTGTGAAACAGAAAAGTGTGAGGGAAACATCTTTCCACTAACATCTTGTTTCACCAAGTTAAAAATGTGTCAAAGCAAATGCAGCACCTACACCGAGTGTGCCTTATACTCAATACCATGAAACACTCTAGGGAAATCTTTCTCCCATCGTCTTCATTAACTTTGAAGCTATGTACTCTACTCTTTAAGAAAAATATGGAGGAAACATATTTCAACTGAACTTTGGTGTCACAAATGTTTAATTGTTGGAAAACCTATGCAAGTAGCTGTAATGAAAGTTCAATACATTCGACTCTGAAAAGCACTGTTTTTTTTTTCCTTTTTGTAACAGATTTTGAAAACTTAGGCCCAGAAATAGAACGAAAGCGTCCTATGGTCAACTCTGTGAACACAGGCAGTGGAGAAACCATCCTGCAGCTAAGATTTTGTTTCACTAAATCAGAAAATGTGTAGCAAACAATGGAAGGTATCATGTATTGAACGTTGTAAAAACACATAGTGGAGACACTGTCTTTCAAGTAATATATGATATCTCTAAGTTACCAATCTTTGAAAATCTATTCGGTGATCTATATATATATATAAAGTGCCATATATTTAGCTCTGAAGTAACACTGTGAAGCAACCATCATTCAAGTAATTTTTTTCACTAAATTAGAAATGTTTGAAAACCTAGACTTATAACGAATGTACCCTATCCCAACTCTTTGAAACAATATGGTAGAGAAACCGTTTTAAAAATAGCGGATGGGCAGGGAGGAGGGCACTTTTTGGGATGAGCACTGGGTGTTGTATGGAAACCAATTTCACAATAAATTATGTTCAAAACAAAAACTAACTGCTCTTTTCACTAATTTAGATGTATTTCAAAACTCATGCAGGTAACTGTAACGGAACTTCCGTACACTCAACGCTGTGAAAGAAAACAAACAAACAGTGTGGCAAAACCATCTTTCAGTAACTTCTTGCTTTACTAAGTCAGCAGCTTTGGAAAAACAAGCCTAGGAGTGTAATGAAAGAGTCACCAACTCAACTCTAGTGCAACAAGACTGTGAAGAAAGCATCCTTCCCCTAACATCTTGTGTCACTACGTTAGGAAAGGACTGTAAGGAAAGTCCCATTTACTCGACCCTGCGAAACAACAGTGTGGAGAAACCATCATCCCAGTAACACCTTGTTTCAGTAAGAGGGAAATGTTTGAAAACCTATGCAAGGAAGTATAAGGAAATTAGCATATACGCAACTCTGGGAAAATACATGCTGGAGAATGTATGTTCCAACGAACATATATTTTCACTAAGTCAGAAGTGAGAAGTGTTTGACAACCTAGCAGGGAACCAGAGGGACATTGCCCTAGGCAGGCTGAACACTGTGGGGAAAGCACCTTTCAGTGAACGTCTTGTGTCACCGAGTTCGAATTCTTTGAAAACCTATGGGGGAACTATAAGTAAAGTGCCATATACTCACCTCTATGGAATGAAGCTGTGGAGAAACTATCTTTTGAACAACATCTTGCTTCACTAAGTTAGTTAGGGTTGTTTGAAAACCCACGCAGGGCACTAGAAAGAAAGAACCATGTACTCGTCTTGTGAAGGAACACTTTTAAGGAAACCTCTTTCCACAAGCATCTTTCCCTAAGTTTGAGGTGTTTGAAAACCTTGCAGGGAAGGCTGCGGAAAGGGCCATTATGCTAAACTCTGGGAAAGGACCTTGTGGAGAAATGTACTTTCAACATCTCGTGTCCCTAGCTTAGCAGCATTTGAAAGCCTAGGCGTAGAAGCTTAACGAAAGGTCTAGCCACTCGACTTCTGTGGAGAAACCAGAGTAATATCTTATTTCACTCACTAAGAAGCGTCTGGAAACATTTGCAGGGAGCCATAAGAAAAGTGCCATAGACTGAGCTCTGTGAAAAGACACTGAGGACAAACCATTTTTCCACGAACATCTTGTGTCACTGAGAGAAATGTCTAGAGCGAGAACGAGAAAGCCATGTCCTGTATTCTGTGAAACAAACTGCAGCGAAAACATCTCTCAACCGCAACCTCTTGAATTAACTGTAACTCAGTCAAAAGGTCTAGAAAACGTGTGCAGGAAAGTCTATTAGGGATGTCTTATATAATCACCTCTGTTAAGAAAATGCACTGTGGAGAAGCCGTCTTTCAAATCACATCTTGTTTCAGTAGGTAAGAAGTGTTTGAAAACCTTGGCCTGGTAGTAGAACTAAAGTGCCATTAAATCACCTCTGTGAAACACTGGAGAAACCATCGTTCAACACTGCTCTTGTTTCCCTAATTTAGAAGATTTCGGAAACCTATGCTGGGAGGTAGAAGCAAAATGCTGGACACAGAATTCTGTGCAAGAACTCTGTAGAGAAAGCACTTTTGAACGAACACCATTGTGTCAACTAAGATAACGGTGTTTGCAAAGCTTTGCAGGAAACTGAAGGAAAGTGTGAAACACTCCTCTCTGTGAAACAGTGCTGGGGAGAAACCACTGTTCAACTAACGTCTTGATTCTCTAAAAGTGTTTGAAATCTTAGGCCTAAAAGTGTAACGAAATTCCCATTCCCTCAACTCTGAAAGAACACAGTGCGCTGTGAAAGCCCCTTTTCAACTAACGTCTTGTTTCATTGAATTGCAAGTGTTTGCCGCCCTTGGCCGCAAAGTGCAATGATACTGCCAGACACTGACAACACCACGGGAAAACCACCTTGGAGGTACCATCTTTCACCGGGTTACAAGGGTTTGAAAATCTAGGCGGGGAACAATAAAGAAAGTGCATTTCACTCATATCTGTACTACAACACTGTGAAGAATCAATTTCTCAACAAACATGTTGTTTCACTGAGAAGTGTTTGAAAACTTCTGTGAGGAACTCTAAGGAAAGCTCAGTATACTCACATCCGTGAAACACTGTGGAGAAACAATGTTTCAACCAGCACCTTGTTTCTGCAAGTTAGAAGTGTGTGAAACCCTAAGCTGAGAAGTAGGAGAAAAGTACCCTTTAGGCCACTCTGTGAGTTAAAACTATGGCGAGGATGTCTTTCAACTACTATCTTGTTTCACTGGGTTAGTAGTAACTGAAAATGTATGCGAGGAACTAAAAGGAAAGTGCCACACCCTCAACGCTGTAAAACAACTTCGTGAAGACACCATTGTTCATATACTTTCCTGTTTCCATCTGTTGGAAGTATTGGAAAACGTCGATGTAGAAGTGTCAGGACAGTTACAAGTCATCAACTCTCTAAAACAACGCGGTGAAGAACCCATCTGTCAACTCACCCCGTGTTTCACTGGAAGCGTTGAAAACCTAAGCCCAGAGGAATAAAACGAAAGGGCCACTCAACTCTGTGAAAGCATAGTATGGAGAAACCATCGTTTAAACAATTTCTCATTTCTAAAAGTGAGAAGTGCTTGAAGACACTTGTGGACATATAAATAAAGTGCTGTATGCTACAACTCTGACAACGGACCGTGAGAAGAAACCATTTTTCTATGACTTTCTTGTTTCACTACTTTAGAAGTATCTGAACCACTATGCCTAGATGAATGTACTCGAAAGTGCCATATACTCAACTAAGTGAAGGAAAAATGTAGAAAAACCATGTATCAACTATCTCTCTGGTTCACTAAGTTATAACTGTTTTAAAACCTAGGCAGGGCCTAGAAAGTTGTTGCCCTAGTTTCATCTTTGTGAAATATACAAACACTGCAGAGAAAGCATCTTTAATCTACCATCTTCTTTCACTATGTTAGAAATGTTCAACAACCTTTTGGGTAATTATGAAGAAAGTTTTGTATACTCTTCTCTGAAACAGCACTGTGGGGAAACCATCTTTGAAATACTATCATGTTTCACTCAGTTAGGAGACTTTGAAAAACTAGGCCTAGAAGTATAATGAATTTGCCATATAGTCATCTCTGTGAAACATCACTGTGAAGAAACCATCTTTCAACTAACTTCTTTTTCACTAATTACAAGTGTTTGAAAACCTATGCGGGAACTATAAAGAAAGTAGTATAAACTCAAGTCTTGAAACCACACAGTGGAGAAAACATTTTTCATAACCTCATGTTTCACTGTTTTGGAATTGTTTGAAACCCTATGCAGGATCTCTAAGGAAAGTGCCATACACTCATCTCTGTGAAAAAGAACTGTAGAGAAACAATCTTTCATCTAAAATCTATTTTCAGAAATTAGAAGTTCTGGAAACAGAATAGACAGCAAAAGTGCCATAGAATCAATTCTGACATAACACTGTGAAGAAACCTTTTTTCAACTAACATCTTCTTTCACCAAGTTATATTTGTTTGAAAGCCTACACTTTGAAGTATAATAAATGTTGCATATACTCTTCACTGTGAAATAACATCGTGTAGCAACCATCTTTCAACTATCAAACATCTTGTTTCACTTAACGGTGTTTGAAAACCTAAGTGTAGAATATTAATGAAAGTACCATATATACTCAACTCTGTGGGAAAAAAGTGTGGAAGAACCTCTTTCTACTAACATCTTTCACTATGTTAGAAGTATTTGAAAACCTATGCAGGAACAATAATGAAAATGTCATATGCTCAACTATGTGAAAGAACATTATGGCCAAACCATCTTTCAACTTACATCTTTTTTCCCCACTTTAGGAATGTGTGAAAACCGAAGCCTAGAATTATAATGAAGTGCCCTATACTCAACTGTGAAATAACACCGTGGAGAAAATAACTTCAACTAACTTCTTGTTTCCCCGATTTAGTAGTATTTGAAAACATATGTGAGGATCTAAAAGTACCATGTACTGAATTCTGTGAAACAACCTTGTGGAGAAACAATCTTTCAACTGACTTCTAGTTTCCCTGTATTAGAAGTGTTTGAAAACCTAGGTGTAGACGTGTAACAGAAGTGTCAAATAACGGTGTGAAACAACACAGTGGAGACACTGTCCTTCAACTCACATCTTGGTTCACTGAGTTATATGTGTTTGAAAGCCTAAGCTAGAAGAAGAATAAAAGTGACATATACTCAACTCTGTGAAACCACACTGTAGAGAAATCATCTTTCAACAAAGGTCTTGATGCACTACACTAAAATCTGAACAAATATGTGGGGAACTAGAAGGAAAGTGCCATATATTGAATTCTGTCAAACTGAGGAGAAACCACTTTTCAAAGTGTTTCTTGTTTCACTACTTCAGAAGTGTTTGAACAGCTAGGCTTTAGAAGTATAACAAAAGTGCCATACATTTATATACAAAACTGTGAACATTGTGGAGAAACCATCGTTCAATTAACATCTTGTTTAACTAAGTCAGCAGTGTTTGAGAACCTTTGTGGGGACCTATAAGAAAGTGCTCTGTACTCATCTCTGTGAAACAACATTGTGAAGAAACATTTCAACTAACATCTTGTTTCACTAAGTTAGGAGTATTTGAAAACCTAAGCCTAGAAGAATAACTAAAGTGTTATATACTCAACCTTGTAAAAGCATACTGTGGAGAAGCCATCTTTCGACAAACATCTCGTTTCACAAAGTTGGAGGTGTATGCAAAGCTATTCGGGGAACTAGAAAAGAAAGTGCCAGATACTCCGTTCTGTGAAATAACACTGTGGAGAAACTTTCAACTAACACCTTGTTTCACTAAGTTCGCAGTGTTTGAAAACCTATGTGGGCAACTGTACAAAAGTTACCCATACTCAACTCTGTGAAACAGCACAGTAGATAAGCCATCTTTCAACTAACACACCAAAGTAACATCTTGTTTCACATATGCCACACAATAACCAACATATCGTCAACACTCACTAAGATCTACACGCCAAACACACACCACACACATACCCACTTATACACCACAAGCCCCACACAGAAACCTCACACAGTGCCTGTGTAACACATAAACACATAAGACATATATGAACCAAATCACAACATACTTAAAGTTTCACACACAGTCACACTACATACATAGACCACCCATGTATTCTTTTCTTACTGCTTATAATTCACAGAAAGACACACACCCCATGCATGCTACACCAATAATTTACATGTAATGTACAAGACACACATACATCACATACCCAAAATATACATCACAAAGACCACACACCATGTATACACCACACTACATATACAGCACATATATACCACACACAGTTCACATATACCATGAACTTAAATGCACACTCCACACATACATCAAAGACATAGTGGTTACAAACCACATAAATTCACAGCCAAACACCAGGGAAGTAACAAACATAACCCCCATACATTCCACATATCCCACAATTCTGAACTACACACACACACCCACAAACACACACACACACACACACACACAAAACACAGATACCATGAACGCCCTACACCAAAAAGATATCACACATAGAAACTCGACATGCACATCACAAACACACTATATGTATAAAACACACACCCCACGTATTAACCACACTTATCACACACACACACACACAAACTCACACACACCTCATATCACTTACCACCCAGAAGCCAAAACATGTGCACACATATACCACAAACACAAATATGTCCCACATGACACACAAACCAAATACGCTACAAACAGCAAACAGATCACACACCACACACACACTACATACAGAATTCATATCAATCCATGTGTCCTATTTGTATGATACATAAACCGTACAAACACCACACATATAGCATGTACACACATATGCCACACATGCACCATAGATACACCACAATACCACATACTCAATGTATATATTTTGCCACACACATACACGTTGCCCACATATGCCACCCTTAGTCCACATATATACACTTTTACCTCACACAGGCACAACACACACATCACACATATACCACACACACAAAGCACACACCCCCAAAACAACAGATAGAGCATACCCATTACATACAGCACACATAGCATTCACACATTACATATACATAACACCTACCACACACTTGATACACATATGCCACACACACACACACATCATATACCACATAGTCCACGTGCACACACCAATGTAAGAAACACCTTATGTCAAAATATACTGCAAGCACAATCACATGACACATACACCACACAGACACACAACACAGATGCCACACATACTTCATACACACTGCACATATATCACAATTCATACCACATGCACCCACACATCACAGACCTAACACACATATACTAAATACAAACAGGCCATTCAAATTCACTGCCTATATACCACACTTATACCACACAAACACACACCAAATACACACTTAGCATGTCACAGGACACTTCACAACCGACATATACACCACTTCCACTCCATCCCACTACCCATATGCTGCATACCACCACAAACATATATTACTCACATCACAAAGAAAGCACACAAACACCACAATGAGATCATACATGTACCACACACAGCACATAAACTACACATACAATACATATCCACAACTTACACACCACTCTTAATCTTCACATCAAAGACACATACATGGCTTGTCTCATCACAAGTACAGGCAAAGCAAACACACAAAATGTGTAAATTGCACACACAACACATATGCTCCATATATATCACAGTCACACCACACATGCACTGCCCAAACCATACATAAGACACACACAGAAACACACATACACCACATCCGCACCACACATCTATGTAACATGCATCACATATATACCACACACACACCACAAATCCATGCTACTCTAACCTCAAAATTCAAACATACATCACATAAATACCATACATATATTACAGTCACTCATGCACACCATACATGAAGTCTATACACACATACGCCAGAGACACATCAATGTATACCACACACATATTCCTCTATATACACAATCACATTGGTAATATACCACACATAGCACATATACAACACACATACCACTTATGTGCCAAACACTCACAATATATATAACACATAAACACCACGTATACACACAAAATGCACACCAGACATTTATGGTAAACAGTTCACACCAGCAAATGTGCATAAACAACATCAACATATTTTGCCACACACATTACTTAGGACACACACAACACACACAACACACGTGTACCACAGTCATTAACAAAACACAAACACCCCACACACAACATGCGTGCCACACAAATACCACAGGAAAACACACTTCACATGGAGAACGAACAAACCAGAGACATAACATGATCATAACTCTTACACCACTTCCACTCCATCCCACCATCCATAGTCTGCATGCCACCACATATCATTATACACCTCATAAAGAAAACACACAAACACCACACAGAGATTGCACATGTACTGCACAGTGCACATAAAGTGCATATACACCACATAGTCCCAACACCCACACCACACTTATACTGCACATAAAAGGACACACACACATCGTCATGTCACTTATACAAGAAACACAAAATACATGCAAAAGAAACACACAAAACAGAAATCACACATATACAATCTACACCACACCACACATGCACTACAAATGTACACATTCATACCACACACACCAAGGACACTCCATATATACCACACATACAACCCCCATGTGCACTGCCCAAGCCATACATAGGTCACACAGAAAACACACACACCACACCCACACCAGACATGTACCTCAAATATATACCACACACACCAGACATACGTGCCATACACACCTCACAAATCAAACATACATCACATGTACATCACACATGTATTACACACACACATTACACAAGCTCATTCATATGCACCACACATACAACACACACGCAGGTACACCATACATATACCAGAAACATGCTAATGTATACCAGACACATACCCCCATATATGCCAGTCACTCTCCAATCATAACACACACACAGCACATGTACACATGTAACTTTTATGCCAAACATTCCCACGATATATGTACAATATATATACATAAACACCTCATATACACACCAAATGCACACCAGACCTATATTATACCCACCTCACAACAGCAAATGTGCAAAAACAACATCAACCCATTTAGCTACACACAATACAAAGGACACACACAAACACACACACCACACGTATACCACACCCAGAAACAATACACAAAAACTGCACATACAACACATGTGCCACATAATACCACAGAAACACACATTTCACATGGAGAACAAACACACTAGAAACATAACATAATCACAACTCTTACACCACTTCCATTCCATCCCACCACCCATATGCTACATATCACCACAAATATATATTAACACACAAACACCACACAGAGATCACACATGTACCACACAGTGGTACATAAAGTACACACACATAAAGTACACACACACCACATATTCACAACACCTACGCCATGCTTATACTACATATACAAAGACACATACACATATCATGTCACTTATACTAAAAACACTAAGTACATGAAAAAGGAACACAAAGACATAATTTACACACACAATAACATGCACCATACATGCTCCAAAAATATACACATGCACAGTACTTACACCAAGGACACTCCATATATACCACACACACACAACCCACATGCACTTCCTGAATCACACATATGTCACACACACACATACACCACACCCACACCAGACATCTACCTCAAAAACTTCAAATATATACCACAACCGCACCAGACATACATGCCACAAACCTCATAAATCAAATATACATCACATATACACCACACATAAATTGCACACACTCTCTCATATGCAACACATATACAGCACACACACAGGAATACCATACATAAACCAGAAACACACCAATTTATACCACACACATACTCCTCTGTATGCCACACACTCGCTAGTCATAACAGAAACACACCAGAAATTTAACACACATAGCACATACACGACACATATACCACTTATATGCCACACACTCATGAGATATAAAACACACATACACAGCAAATGCAAACTACCCATATATCATACACCCTTCACACTGGAAAATATCCATAGCAAACATCAACACCGCAATTAGCCACACATAATACATATCACACACACACACCACGTATACCACACCCATAAACAACACACAAACATCACACACACAAAACACGTGCCACACAAATACCACAGAAATACACACTTCACGTGGAGAATAAACATGCCAGGGACATATCATTATCGCAACTCCTACACCACTTCCAGTCCATCCCAGCACCCATATGCTGCATATCACCACAAACATATTGCACAGCTCACAAAGAAATACACAAACACCATGCAGAGATTGCACACGTACTGCACAGTGCACATAAAGTACACATACACCACATATTCACAACACCCACACCACGTTTATAGTACACATACAAAAAATATACCCAGCATGTCATATCACTTATACTAAAAACACCACGTACATGCAAAAGAAACACACAGAACACATAAATTACACACATAAAATATAAACACCACACCACACATGCACCACATATATACACATTCACACCATACATACCAAGGATGCTCCATATACACACACAAAACCCACGTGTGTTGCCCGAACCATACACATGTTAAGCACATACACACATACACCACACCCACACCAAACATCTACCTCTCATACTTCATTTCTATACCACAAATGCACACCATGCATACATGCCACACACACCTCACACATCTAAAAATACATATACATTACACATGTATTACACACACCTACAACACACCGCAGAAACACCATTCACATAACACAGATACCACACACACAGAATCAAAACACCTACCACAACCATTAACATAAAACACACATGCCACACACATAACACACACAATTCATATTGCACACACTCATCACACACCAAACATCACACATACAACACAAATGGACATATGGCACAAATTCACCATCAATATACCCACCACACCCACATGTGCTGCCGCCATGCCAAATATCCACCACACACAACATATCCACCACAATTTCACACCACACACCACATGCCTCATATGTACCACATATAGAAGACATATATTTCACTGACATACCTTGCACACACAATTCCATAGCACATACATCACACAGATACTATAATGTCATTCCACCTTAAACATGTACCACGAACTCATGTACCACACATATGCCAATCATTACCAGATATATCACACACACACACATACACAGCACAGACCACACTTAAACTACATATTCTCCCCATAAGTACTACTCTCACAACAATGTATCCCCAACACACAGAGAGTTCACATATATCACACAGTGATCAATACATAACCCTACGATCTACACGCACACTGTCCTCACACCACAGATATACCACACACCCACAACTTACACAGAAAGCAAAAGCCCTACACGTACACTAAAGATATACTGCACGTATTCAACACACACACACACAAACACAACACACAAACACCACTCACAGGAACACATACCTCATGCACACAACACAACTTTCCCACAAATACACAACCCATATACCTCACACACTCAGCACACACACACACCACACACACACATACCAGATTCTACTTATTTTCCATACATATACTACACACAGAAAATCCATGCAACATTCACACAAAACACACATGACTCACATGCCACGCATACACAATACTTATACACACACACCATATATACTCCACAAAACCACCAAATAGACACCATGCACACAACATGTACATCAGAATTCCACCACACACACTGCATGGACCTCACATGCACCACTGATATAACACTCCTATTTCACTGATACCACACACAAATCACCCACCATATACATTACAACACTTATTTACCACAGCGTCACAGCACAAACATCACACATATATCACACACACACACACACCACACCTACACCAATCACACAGCATGCATAAGGCACACACACCAAACCTACACCAATACAAACAGCATGCATATGCCACAATATTACACATACAGCATTACCACACATAAAGCATGCATGTACAAGCACACCATACACAGAACACATATGCCACAACACAACATATATATACACACACGCCAACTTACACAAAATACTTACACAAAATACTCCCAAAACACACAGAAATATATACCTACATGATTACCACACACGTGCCACACACCCACCACACACAACACACAGATCACCACATACACATCACTCAAACTCCTCAAACAAGCATTGTATATACCACACAAAACACACACACAACACCACCAACACAAGTACCACTCACACACCACAAGCACCTCACACATGACACATATAAACCAAAATCACCCAACATGAAACACACACAACACACCTATACCACACTTATGAAACATGCACCGCAACACACCATACAATAACAAACACACACCACACAAATAACACAGGTATAACAGAGATTTATACCACATGTATACAATGGATAAACCACATACAGCACATATATACCCCACAGTCGCAACAAATATACCCAATGCACACCTAACATATTCACCACAATCTCACCACACTCACAAATGCGCGCTGCAATGCACTGCACATTAATCACACCTGATCTACACATACACAAGACCTATATCTCACATGCAAATATCAGACACACACCACATAACTATCACATATATGCCATACACACCACTGTCAGACATCAAAAGATCTACATACAATATAAATTCCACAGTTACACCAAAAACATACCACACATAGAATCTCAACACGCATCACACACTATGCATACACAACACATGCACCACATGTTAACCATACCTATGACGCACACACACATACACATCACTTCTACACATACTACATATAAGCCACAATGCATGGTCACATATGCCACAAACACAAACCATACATATATCACACACAACACACAAAAAAACCACACTAGAAACAGGAAACATTGACCCCACACCATACATATACCACATACAGAATTCATAGAAACCATACATCATATTTGTGCCACACACAAAAAAGCACCCACCATAGCACCCATATAACACAGATATATGCAACCTATGCATTAGAGTTACACAACAAACACACCACATTTATACCAAAGCACATGCTAAATATATATACACACACAACATATACAACATAATTTCACCACACACACAACTCCCACACACATTGCACCTATTTATCAATCCTAGTCCATAACAATACAACACATATACCTCACACAGACATACCACACACATGCCACTCACACAAACCACACAAACCAAAAAGAACAGATACAGCACACACATTACACACATACACCATACATACTCCACACAATACACACCACACATATCACTCACACATTACATATACACAACACATATACCACACTTGATGCACATGTGCCACACTCACATATCACACACACACACATATATACCATATACATGCACACCACACATAAGAAACACAATATGCCCACATATACTGCAAGCACAATCTTATTCATGACACATACATCACACACACCACACAGATACACAACACAGATGCCACACCTACATACTCCACACATACTTCATACACACTGCATATATACCCTAACTCATACCACACATACACTCCCACACAGATATAACACACATATACTACACACAAAGAGACAATCCAAATTCATTGCACCCATACCACACTTATGCCACACTTATAAAACACAAAAACACACCAAATACCATGCACATCACAAGATACTTCACAACCCACACATACACCATCTCCACTCCTTCCCATCACCCATATGCTGCATATCACCGCAAATATATATTACACACATCACCAAGAAACACATAAACACCGCACAGAGATTACACATGTACCACACACTGCACATACACCACACATATGCCACATATCCACAATACCTACACCACTCTTAATCTACACATTAGACACATAGACAGCATATCACATCAATTATATGAAACACACAGTACATGCAACACAAACACAAAACACATAAATTCCACACACACAAATTATATACACTCCATTTATATCACACAGACACACCACGTATGCACTGCCCACACCATACATATGACACACAGAAACACATACACCACACCCACACCAGACATCTAACTCACATACATCACATATATACCACACACACACAAATACACACACACACCACAGATACATGCCACACAAACCTCACAAATCAAACATACATCACATATATACTGCACATATATTACACACTCTTCAACTCATACATACCTTATATAGGGCACACATGCAGGCATACCATACCTATACCAGAAACACATCAATGTATACCACACAATACTCCCATATATACAAGACATTCACCTATCATAACACATACACACTGGTAATATGCCACACATAACACATATGCAACACACATACCACTTATATGCCAAACGTTCACAAGATATATAACACACAGAAGCCACATATACACATCAAATGCACATGAGATGTATATTATACACACTTCACCCCAGCAAATGTACATAACCAATATCAACACAGTTAGCCACACAGGATACATATGACACAGAAATATGCACACACCACATGTATACCACATATATAAACAAAACACAAACACCACACACACAACATGTGTGCCACACAAATACCACCGAAGCACACACTTCCATGGAGAACCAACACACAAGAGATGTACCATAATCACAACTCTTATTTCATACACAGAGCATACATGAACACACACAACTACCTATAAACCACTGAGACACCACACACACTCCACACATGCCACACAAATACCATAGCCACACACACACCACATATATGCAACACGTATCATACATACAAAACACACAAAAACACATATCACAACCATTCCAGATACCACACACAGCACACACATACCAAATATACCCATACAGCACTCATACACCAAATAAGATATATCGCACAGACATACCACACATACATCAAACAATAACCACACATACAGAACACTCACTCTGCATGTACAACACACACAATAACCTTACCACACATGTACCACACACCACACATGTCAAACATACACTGAACTGACTAACTACAATGTGTTTAAGATGTCTTTCATTTGGTTTTTAACGTGCATCTAGTTGGGTATTTCCTTTAAAAATCTCTTCATTATCCAAAGAGAATGGCGATGCACTTAACTGTAACAGACACCATTGTGGCTAAGGCATCTTTGAATTCTCTTCTTAGATTCATCCAATAAGAAGTATGCTTAAATACTTCTAAATAATCACCAGGGAATATACAGGTGCTTAACTGCCTGAAACAGCCATGCACTCAGTAAATTCTATAAACATTTTGAAAATACATGAAGTAACAAGTGTTCTTAAATTTCTTTGTGTAAACTCTTATACTTAAAGGTGTAAAACTACCCAGCTGCAAGACTGGTTAATGACTTTCAGTACACACAAATTCTTTGAAACACTCCATGTGAGGAATGGGAAATGACCCAGTGCTTAACTGCTTAAAAGTACAGTGCTCTTCAAAGGGCTCTTTCATGTAGGATTTCATGGACATGTAACAAGACCATTAGTTTAAATATTCCGTATTTGTGAGAGGGTAATGGCCATGGGCTTATCTTCCTAAAAGTAAAGGCTGTGTTTCAAGCGGCTTGCATAGACCTTTTACACAGAAAAGAAGTGCTTATAGTAAAGCACTAGAGGCGACTTAACTCCCTGAATCTGCAGTGTGCTTAAATTCAGTTAGCATTTTAGGTCAATGTGGGAAGAAGTTCTCCTGTGTATACAAACTAAGGAAGGGACTACTGCTTGATTATCTAAAACTACTCATTGCTGAAGGTGTCTTACATGTAGCTTTTCACATACAGCTCATTGGAACCTTTGTTGAAATGGTGTATATTACCAATAGGAATGGCCATGTGCTTCACTGCATAAAACCACACTGTGCTTAAAGTGGTTTTCATTGCCCTGTTTAAAGTTTTTTTTTTCACTTTTTAAATTATTCTTTAATTCCATTTAGTTAAACTAGAGTGTTACCATAATTTCAAGTGCTCAATAGAGGGATTCAACAATTCCATATACACTACCCAGTGCTCATCATGACAAGTACAAGTGCACTACTTTATCCCCAACAACTATATAAACCATCTCTCCATCCTTTCCCCTCTGGTAACCATTCATTTCTTCTCTATAATTTAGAGTCAATTGCTTGACTTCTCTCTCTCTTTCTATCCCCTTTGTGTGTTATGTAAATCTGTTTCACTTAGATCTCTGGCTGTACACTTGTTCTTTAATTTTGGATAAATTTGTCTCTTCACTTCCTCTAAGTCTCCATGCTTGTTTCTGTGTAAAAATTTTTTGTTAGCAACACAGAAAGGCCATGTTCTTAACTGCCAGAAACAACACTATACCTGAAGCATCTTTGAGTTAGCCTCTTAGATTTTTCCAGTAATCAGTGTGCTTAAATCTGTATAAGAAGTAGGAAATTTTTATGTGCTTAACTACCTGAAAAAACTGTGTTCAAGGAGGATTTTGTTAACTTTTAAGTTCATGTAGTAGCAAGTCTTCTTAAAGTCTTTGACACAAATAGAATGAAAGGGCTTAATGTTTAACTGCCTAAAACTACACTGTGTGTAAAGGGTCTTGAGGGACCATTTAGACATTGGAGCAAGAAGTATTCCTTAGCCCTTCTGTGTAAGCTCTAGAGAATGGCCTGGGCACAAGAGTCTGAAACGCCACTGTGCTTAAAGCAAATGTCAATTAGTGTTTCAGATAAATGTAGTAAGAAGTGCTCTTCTCTCTGTCAACTCTAGGGAGGGGCCTTGGGCTTAAGTATTTGAAACTACTTTTTGCTTATAGCATCACTCATGTAGCCATCACATACATTTCATAGGATCTTTTGTTGAAACACTCTCTTACCAGTAAAAAAGACCATGTTCTTAACTGCCTAACACTACCTGGTGCTTCAGGTGTTTTTCATGTAATCTTTAACATAAATTCATAGGAGCTTTCGTTGAAACACTATTAGCAAGGGGAATGATCATGTGCTTCTCTAACTGTGCTGTGCTTCAAGTTGAGTTCAAAAAGGTTTTTGGATACATGCAGTCATAACACTTCTGACTCTGGTGTACAAACACTGGAAATGGCCTTGCTCTTAAGTATCTGAAACTACACTGTGGTTAATGCATCTTTTGTGTCACGTACCATGGATATCTAGTATAAACTTTTGTTTAAACCCTATTTAGCTTAGGAAATGCTCTTGTGTTTAATTGAAAACAAAAGACTAAAGTGTTTTTGAGTTAGCTTCTTGGATTTACCCAGTAGGCAGTGTGGTTAAATATGGGTAAGCACTAGGGAATGCCCATGTGTTTGTTTTACTACCTGAAATACTTGTGTACTCAATGATGTTTCCAAATGCCTCCTAAATACAACTGTTCTGAAAGTTCTTTATATTATCAGTAGGGAAGGGCATTCTGTGTAAGTGCTTAGAACTACACTGTGCCTTGAAACATTATTAGCCTTCACATTTATATGAAATTTTGTTGAAACACTATATATTAGCAATAGGCAATGGTCATGTACTTTAGTGCTTAAAACTATACTGTTTTTCATGACACCTGCATGGACTTCTTACCATTTAATAAAAAGTGTTCCTTACGTGTACTCCATAAACGTTAGAGAGATTCCTTGTCTTCTTTAAAATTTTATTTATTTTGAGGGAGGGAGGGAGAGAGAGAGGAGAGAGAGAGAGAGAGACAGAGAAAGAATGCAGGAAAGGCAGGGGCAGAAAAAAGATAGAATTCCAAGCAAGTTCCACATCATCAGCACAGAACCTGATGCCGTTAGCAGAGAACGTGATATGGGGATACAGTGCACAAATTTTGAGATCATGACCTGAGCCATGATCAAAGGTCAGACACATAACTGACTGAGCCACCCCAGGAACCCAAGAAATGCCTTAACTGCCTCTAACTACACTGTGCTGAAAGCAGCTGTTAATGACCATTTTAGATGAATGTAGTAAAAAGTATTCTTAACCCTTCTGTATAAACCCTAGGAAAGGGCTTTGTCCTTAACTGCCTGAAACTACACTGACATTATGTGTTTTTCATGCAATGCCTGAGACAGCCAGCTTGCTAAGAGGGTACCTTCTCAACATTCTCCAATTCTCATCTGTCATGAAGAACACTGGTCTTCCATGTATCACTTTTCACTTTTCTTAATATTCAAATGAGGTTATCCTTAGGCTCCATTGAGAGTCAGACTCTATGAGGAATATCCTCTGCTTGGAATTGGGGCGTCTGATGAAGTCTTTGTAACTGTAAGATAGGTGTTTCACAGTAATCCCTTTTAATTTTGTTTCAGAACAATGTGGATATCCAGAGGCCTAGGCCATGTGAAGATGCCCAGCAGAGAATGTTTGTGTGTAGGATGAGCCAGAGGTTTTGGAAGGGAGCTGGTTTTTTTTCTGGGGTGATTTGAAATAGTTCTTTCCAGATTCATTCCATTCCCACTGGAAATGTAGAACATTGGCCCTCATTGGGGACGTTCTCTTCCCATCACTGTTTTTTCTAACCAGGTCTTTGTTCACACTTAGGAGCAGGGAGCTCTCACACTCAGCCAGCACCCAGGAAGAACCAGGTGCTCCCTCTTTGGTCTTGTGTTCAGGGAGAGGTACCAGAGCCAAATATCCAGAAGGAAGATGGCCTGTTAGTCCTTGAACAATTGGTGCTTGGCCAGTTGTGCCTCATTCTCCTGGATGCTTGAGATGCCCTCATTTTCACTAGCAGACAGTTCACACATGGGCAGTATGCTCAGGAGCTGGTGAGTGTAAGAAGATCCCTTTCCAGGAAGACAATACAAGGTTTTGGCTCCAGATTCCTGAACAACAGCCAGGGGCATCTGACAACTACAGATCAACCACTGCTGTTTGTATCCACTGTTGGGAAAAGTGAGAAAGAGACAAAACCTGGGGTTTCAGGCTCCTATTGCAGAAAGAATGCAGGCCTCTTGCTGATAGGGCTCCCAGATGTATTTTTTAGATGGCTCCCTTTGCTTATTCTTTGTTTCCAACTTGGGAGTCTGGTGGTATCGTGACTGTGATATAGGTTTTGCATTGGGCCCTTCTCAATCTGGTTTCAGAACTATGTGGACATACAGCAGCTTAGGGCATTGGAAGGTGCCCAATGGAGAATGTTTGTATGTAGGCTAAGTCAGAGGTTTGGGGAAGAAGCCAGAATCTGGCATGAGGTAAGAAGAAGTATAGATATGGGGCGCCTGGGTGGCGCAGTCGGTTAAGCGTCCGACTTCAGCCAGGTCACGATCTCGCGGTCCGTGACTTCAAGCCCCGCGTCAGGCTCTGGGGCTGATGGCTTGGAGTCTGGAACCTGTTTCCGATTCTGTGTCTCCCTCTCTCTCTGCCCCTCCCCCGTTCATGCTCTGTCTCTCTCTGTCCCAAAAATAAATAAAAAACGTTGAAAAAAAAATTAAAAAAAGAAGTATAGATAGATATCTCCTTTTTAGATTTAGCCCATGCCAAATAGAAATGCAAAACCTTAGCCCTCCATGTACTCCCTCCATGACTGTTGTTCTCCCATGTCACCATTCCCAATCCAAGATCATGGGCTGTCATTTCCACAGCCAGGATCCAGCAATCAGATGTGACTTACCAGTCAGTTCCTGAGCCAATTGGGAGCTCTCAGGGTCTGATATTCTAAAGGAAAACACGTCCTCCTGGTACCTAGCCAGCTAGCATAATCTTCATGAAGGAAAACCAGTTTGCTTCCTCCCATAGCTGATGGTGAAGCCTTCACCCTAAAGATCAGAAGGTTTGTGTATGCACTGTATGCTCTAGGAGCTGTTCTACACACTACCAGTCTCTTGAGTGAAGTCCACACCAAAGCTGCATACCAAGCACGTGAAGCACATACCTGCTACTGCTACATCTCTGCTTCCCCATCTGCTAATGGGATGACAGGAAAGACATCAAAGCCAGGTCTTTCTCTATCTATTTGAAGGAATAATGGAGGCTTCATAATGGCAGTGCTTCAGGTGTAGCATGGAAAGATGTCCCTTTACCAAAGCCCAAAGATGTTTCTAATTCCTGAGACAGGCTATTCACTTCACAGGTCTCCCATTCCCATCTCTAATGAAGAAATCTAGCCCCCTGACCATCATTTTGAACCCCTTTGCTCTATTTTCAAAAAAGTTTCTCCCTTGGGTTCCTTCCTAGTGAGTCTCTTAGAGTAATATCCTCTGCTTTCAAGGGGAGAGTCTGGTGAAGTCCTTGTGACAGGAATAGGTTTCATAACAGGACCACCCCTTAATTTGGTTTCAGAAGTGTATGGTCATCCAGAGACCTGGGTCATTGGAAGATGGCCAGTGGAGAATAATTGTATGTTTGCTGGGCCAGAGGTTTCTGGAGAAAGCTGGCCTACATTATGCACTGAGATGAAGTGAAGAGAGATATCGCATTTCCAGATTGAAGCTATTCCCATTGCAAATGTCGAGCTTTGGTCCTCCTCCTGGCCATTTCCTTCCCATGGCTGATTCTAAATTAAGTTTTGTTCCCACATAGGAGCCATAGAACCTTCGCTCACTCAGCTGGCACCCTGGGGTAGGCCACAGACTCCCACTCTGGTCCAGTGCTCAGTGAGAGCTATCAGTATCTGCTATATAAAAGGAATTTTAGTCCCTGAGTGTGGTGCTTGGCCTGCTCTGGTGTAGAAGGTGAAGGAAATCCAGCTTGCTTCACTTTCCTGGTTGATTGAGTTGCCTTCATTTTGAGAGAAAGACAGTTTGCAAATGGGCAGTATGAACCAGGAGAGAGTCGGCACAGGAAGAGCCCTTTCCAGGAATAGGGAATGAAGTCCTTGTCCCAGACTCTTGAGTAAGAGCCAGCAGAACCCAAAGTTAGAGCTCAAACAGTGCTGCCTCAGACAATTGATGGAAATATTGGTAGGTACAGACAAATCCAGAAATTTATGGCTTCTGAAGAAAGAATGCAGGCTATTTGCTGACAAGGCTCCCAGGTGTAGCCCTGGAGAAGGCTTCTTTTGCCAAAGCTCACAGGAACATTTTATTCTGGATACAACCCAGTTGATGGAGTTTTTGCTGGGTACTTCATTCTCAACACTCTCCATATATCAACTCAAACAATGAACACTGCACTCCGTCCATTTGCACACTTTTGTTCTTTTTTTTTTTTGAAAAAAATTCTGTCTGGAATCTGTTCAGAGCCAATATCTAGAGTAATATGGCCTTTATTCAAGGTGGGAGTCATGTGGTATCCTTGGAATGGTGATATAGGTTTTATATTGGGTCCTTCTCAATTTGGTTTCAGAACTGTGTGGTCATCCAAAATCCTAGGGTATTTGAAGGTGCCCAGGTGGAATTCTTGTGGGTAGGCAAAACCAGAGGTTATGGAAGGATCCCATCTCCCATGTGGGACAAGAGAAAGGGAAGGTAGATATGCCTTCCTAGATTTGAACCATGCCCATTTGAAACGCAGAACTTTGACTCATCTCGTACTCATTCCTATCCCATGACTGCTTTCCTAACTTGGTATCAGTTCATACTCCAAGACCATGGGGCTGTCACATATACAACTTGCGTCCAAGGACTGGTGATGACTTTCCAATATGTTCCTGAATCAAGCAGGATTCTCGGAGTCTGATATCTTAGAGGACAGCTGACCCTCCTGGCCCTAACTGATGGAGATACGCTCATTCAGAAAAAAGGACAGTCTATGCACCTGCAGTATGCTCCAGGACCTGAACAGCGTACAGGTCACCTTTTGAAGAAATAGTGCACCAAGCCCTCGTTCTCACCACTTGGTCATCAGATGGAAGCACACACTTCCATACCCCAGAATCACTCCTTCCCTTATCTACAGATCTGATGGGCAGAAGCACACCAACATCCAAATGTTTCCCTCTCTTTCTTTCAACGTTTTTTTTTTTTTTTTTTTTTTTTATTTTTGGGACAGAGAGAGACAGAGCATGAACAGGGGAGGGGCAGAGAGAGAGGGAGACACAGAATCGGAAGCAGGCTCCAGGCTCCGAGCCATCAGCCCAGAGCCTGACGCGGGGCTCGAACTCACGGACCGCGAGATCGTGACCTGGCTGAAGTCGGACGCTTAACCGACTGCGCCACCCAGGCGCCCCTCCCTCTCTTTCTTAAGGTAGAATGTGGACCTCTTGCTCACAGGGCTCTAAGACACAGCCTGTAGAGGACTCCCTTTGCCAAAGCTCATAAAAAGTTCTTATTCCTGAGCCATCCTCTGCCTTGATAATACACTGTGCTAGTCACTTCATTCTCAACATGACCCAATTCTCATCCATAATGAAGATCGCATGTCCTGTGTGTATCCATTTTCATCACATTGCTTTATTATCAATCCAAGTTTTTCTTTGGATTCATACAAATTCAGTCTTTCAGAGTACTATCTTCTGCTTCCAAATGTTTAATATGGTCCAGACCTTGGTATTGTGGTATAGGTTGAACCAAAGTGACCCTTGCATTTGGGTTTCATGACTACATGGATATCCAGATTCCTTAGGGCCTTGGAAAAGATCTAGCTAGCAGAGAACTGTTTGTGGAGTATGGGCCAAAGGTGAAGGTGGAGCTGACCTCCTTGCTGGGCCTAGGGGAAATGAAGTTAAATATCTCCTTTCCACATTGATCATATTCCCACTGGAAGGAAATATTGAAAGAACTTTGGTCCTCCCTGTAGCCATTCCCTTTCCCGTTTACTGTATTTCTATGTCTTTGTTCACCCTTAGGAGCCATGTAGCTGGCACTCAGCCAGCACCAAGGCATGGGCATCAGATTCCCACTGTGTCCCATGCTCAGTGACAGCCATCAGTATCAGCTATCCGAAAGGAGAATAGCCCTCCTATCCCAGAACTTGATGCTAAGCTCTTTCTGGAATGGGAGTGGGGGTCGGGAGCCAGCTTGCCTGATTGCCCTGTCTGATTGAGGTGCTTTCATTCCTAAAAGTAAACAGTCCACACAGGAGCAGTAGGCTCCAGAATCTGGCCAGCACATAAAAACTCTTTATAGGAAGATGGAAGTGATGCCCATTTCCACATTTTGAGCAACATCTGGTGACACCTCAAAGCTACAGCACACTCAGTGCTCACTGCATTCCCCAATTGAGGAAAAAAACAGGGTACTTCAGGACTTTCTGACAGAAGAAGGAAGGCCTGTTGCTGACAGAGTGCCCACATGGAGACTGTACAGGAAATTTTTATTTAAGCCCTCAGGCGTTACTCCTTCTACACACAGCCAAGTTTCCAGAAGCTTGGGCTGAGCACCACCTTCTCCACATAATTTTCTTCCAATCTTGGAAGAGTTTGTGCCATCCAGAAACACCTTTACAATTCTTTGTGCTTTTTCTGGAATAAGGTTCTTCCCAAATCCACTCAGAGTCACTGTCTCAGAGTCATATCCTCTGCCTTCAATCTGGGAGTCAGGCCCAGTCCTTGTGAATGTGGGAGAGGTTTTGCCACAGGGCTGCCTCTTATCTAATTAATTTAGGTCCAAGAGTATGTGGAGTTCCAGAGGCCCAGGGCATTTCAAGGTGCCTAGCAGATGATGTTTGTGTATAGGTTGAGCCAGGACTTTGGGGCAAAGTCTGGCTTCCTTTCTGTGCTGTTGGGAAATGAAGTAAGACACCCACTTTCCAAGTTGATCTCAATTCCCTTTAGAAATGTCGAGCTTTGGCCCTCCATGTGCCCATCCCATTCCCCTTGCTGTATTTCTCATGGGTTTTTTTTCCTCACTTAGGAACCATGGAACTGTCACCCACTCAGTGAAGCACCCCAGGTGAGGCCATGCAATCCCATTATGGTCCTATGATCACTGAAACCTGGAAAAGTCTGGTATACCAAATGAAAGATGGACTTTAGTCCACGAGTAATTGGAGCTTGGCCTACTGTGGTATGGAAGTTGAATGGGAGACAGAATGGTTCACTCACCTGGTTGGTTCAGTGGCCTTCATTCGGAGATGCAGACAGTTTGCACATGGACAGTATGAATGAGTAGGGGGTTGGCACATGAAAGGGCCTTTTCCAGGAATAGGGAATGCAGTCCTTGTTCCAGACTCCTGATCAAGAGCCAGCATAACCCAATAGCTATACTCAAGTATTGCTGACTCCATCAACTGATGGAAAAAGTGGGGGCAGACAATGCCAGAAATCCCTGGCTCCTAAAGAAAGAATGCAGGCTTCTTGCTGACTGGGATCTGAGGTGTAGCTTTGTAGGTGGCTTCATTTTCCTAAGTCCACAGGCATTTCTTTTTTAAATTTTTTAATGTTTATTTATTTTTGAGAGAAAGAGACAGAACATGAGTAGGAGAGAGGCAGATAGAGATGGAGACACAGAATCAGATGTGGGATCCAGGCCCTGAGCTGTCAGTACAGAACCCAACTCCGGGCTCAAACTCACAAGTGGTGAGATCATGACCTGAGCTGAAGTCTGATGCTTAATCTCCTGGGACACCCAGGCATCTCCCGCAGGCATTTTTTATTCCAGATACAACCAGGTTGATAGGAGACTGTACTCAGTATTTCATTCTCAACATTCTCCAAACCTCATGTGTGATGAAGGACTTGGCATTCTGGGTCTCCATTCCACCACTTAACCCTTTTTGGGAAAAATGGTTCTGAATGGTATCTATGCAGAGTCAGTGTGTTAGCGTAATATTCTCTTCTTTTAGCGAGGGAGTCTGCTTGTATCCTCGTGAGGGTGATATTGGTATTGCATTGACTTCTTCTCAATTTGGATTCAGAATTATGTGGATTTCCCCAAACCTAGGGTGTGTGAATGTTTCCAGGGAGAATGCTTGACAGTAGACTAAACCAGAAGACAGTGGAGGATGCTGACTCCTATGTAACAAAAAGGAATGGATTATAGATGTCTCCTTCCCTGATATGACCCAGACCACTTGAAAGCAGAATTTGACTCACCTTGTCATAATTCCTAACCCTGCTTTTCTGACTTGGTCTGAGGGAATTCACACACCAAGATCATGGGGCTGTCCTGTACAAAACCGGGTCCAATGATTTCAAGCGAGTTTCCAGGCCATTCCTGAGCCCTTGCAGGGCTCTCAGAGTCAGATATGTCAGAATACAGCTAGCCTTCCTCTTTCTGAGACCTTGGTGCTAAGCAGGCTACAACAATCATGGGGTTGGGAAGCCACATGGATACCTGCCCCTAATTGCTGAAGACATACTGCTTTGGAAGAACAGTGTGTGCATGTACACTATGCTCCATGCCCTGATCAGCACCCAAAAAGTCTTTTGAATCAGTATTGCACCAGGGCCTCATCCCAGTTCTTTATCATCACATGGAAGCACATTCTTCATATCTCAGTTCCATTGCTGCCCCTATCTACTGATACCATGTGCAGAAGCACACTAAAAGCCAAGTTTCCCTCTATTTTTAAGGTAGAATGCTTGTCTCTTGCTCACGGAGCTCAAAGCAGAATCCTTTGTAGTTGTACTGTAGCCAAAGCACACAAGTGTATTCAGAATCCTGATCAAGTCTGCATGCTAATATATTGTGCTAGTCAGTTTATTCTAAATATTATCTGATTCTTACCTTGAATGAAGAACTCTAGCCCAACGTGTATCAATTTTCACCACATTGCTTTATTATCCATCTAGGTTCCTGTTGGATTCCATACAAATTCAGCCTTTCAGAGCCAATTCTTTGATTGGCAATTGTGCAATGTGGAACAGCTCTTGTGACAGTGGGAAAGGTTGAGGAAAAGTGGCCCTGGTAATTTGGTTTAACCACTACATGGACACCATAAGCTCTAGGGCATGAGAAGAGTTCCAGTGGAGAACTGTTGTTTGGAAACTGGGCCAGAGATAGCGGGGGGGGGGGGGGGGGGTTGGAATTCTTGCTGTGCCTAGGGGAAGAAAAGTTCAACACCTCCTGTCGACCTTGATCTCATTGCCATTGAATGGATATATTGATAGACTTTATGTCCCTTGAAGCCATTCACTTTCCCTTACTGTATTTCTATGATCTCTTTTTTGTCTTTTCATACATAGGACCCATGGAGTCATCCCTCACTCAACTGACACCTCCGTGTAGACCACAAAATCCCACTGTTGTCGGGTGCACAATGCAAACCATCTATGTCTGCTATAGCAATGGAAAGATGGCCTTTACTTACTGACTGCTTGGTGCTTAGCCTGCTGTTGTATAGAGGGTGAATGGAAGCCAGCTTGCCTCACTGACCTAGATGAGTGAGTTGGCTTCATTCTGAGAAACAATTTACACATGGGCAGTATGGACCAGGAGGCGTTTGGCACAGGAAGAGCACAGGAAGGAAAAGTAACGACATCCTTATTTAAGATCCTGACCAAAAGCCAGAAGAACCCAATAGAAATAGCTCAAGCATTGCTGCCTCCATCAATGGATGGAAAAATTGGGAGGGGCAGACATAGCCAAGAATTTCTGGCTCCATAAGACAGAATTCAGACGTCTTGCTGACAGTTCTCCCAGGTGTGGTCCTTCAGAGGGATCCCTTCACCTACCTCCACAGGCATTATTCCAGATATCACCAGGTTGAAAGGAGAGTTGCTGGGTCCTTCATTCTCAACATCCTCCAAATCTCATGCGATTAAGAACGCTGGCAGTCTCTGTCTCCAATTGCACCACTTAAATTATTATTATTATTATTTTGGAAATTCGTTCTGCATGGAATTTATTCAGAGCCAGTGCCTTTGAGTCCTATACTCGTTTTTCAGTTTGTGAGACTGGAGGTGTCTAGTAAGGGTGATATAGGTATAACATTAAGACCTTGTCAATTTGATGTCAGTTTACGTGGCCATTCCCAAATGGGGGTGTGTGAAGGTTTCCAGGGAGAATGTTGCAGGAAGGCTCAGCCAGAGGATAGAGGACATGCAGGCACAACATATGCAAGAGGAAAGGTAGATACATATATCCTTCCTTTATTTGACCCATGTCCATATGAGTGCAGAACGTAGCATTCCTATCCCGTTGCTACTTTTCTCACATGGTCTCAGCTGACACTCCAAGACCATGGAGACTTCCCCCTTCACAACCAAGTTCCAAGGACTGGAGGTGAATTTCCATGTACTTCCTTAGGCCCTGCACCACTCTCAGGTTCTGATACCCCAGAGGACATCTAGCACTCCTGTCCCTGAGGCCTTGGTGCTTAGCAGCCTACATTCACTGTGGGAATGGGTAGCATCATGGACTCCCATTCCTAAATGATGGAGTAACTTCTTTCAGAGAACATACAATCTCTGTGTATGCAGTCACTTGTGCACCAAAAAGCTTATGAATGAATAGTACAGCAAGGCCTCGTCCCACCTCTTGATCATCCCCTAGAAGCACATTCTTTGTGTCTCAGTTCCACTGCTGTCCCTATTCTGATCCCATGGGCAAGAGCACACCAGAAGCCACAGTTTCCCTCTATTTCTTAAGGTAGAGTGGGGGTCTCTTACAGAGCTCCATAGGCCATCCTTTGGAGTAGTCCTATAGCCCAAGCCCACAGAAGCTTCCTCTGATTCCTGAGCAAGCCAGCTGGCTTCCATACTGTGTTAATCAGTGCATCTAAGCCTTATCCAATTCCCATCCTTAAGCAGGAACTCTAGCCCTCTGTCTCTCAATTTACAGAACATTTTTTTTTAATCCATCAAGGTTCTTGTGCATACAAATGCAGGCTTTCAGAGTACTATCTCTGGCTTGCAAAGGTCCAAGGTGGACCAGGCTTCATGACTGTGGGACAGATTGAGCCAAAGATGCCCTGGAATTTGTTTCCAACCCTACATGGTCATCCAGAGCGCTGGGGCACTGGCAGGTTGCAGCAGAGAAATGTGTGGAGGCTGCGCCAAAGGTATTAGTAGGGAGCAGGCTTCCTTGCTGGGCTTGGGGAGATGAAGTGAAACATCTCTTTTCCACTTTGAGCACCTTGCCATCAGATTGAAACATTGAATAAACTTAGATGCCCCTGAAGCCATTCACTTTCCCTTCCTGAATTTCTGACGATGTAATCATTCACCCTGAGAAGCCAATGAACTGACTCAGTGAACTCAGTGAACACCAAGGTGAGTGAAAATGACTCAGTGAACACCAAGGGGTGGGTGTTGGGTTGCCACTTCTCCCCATGCTCAGTGACAGCCATCAGCATCAGCTATCCAAAAGTAGAATAGCCCTCCTAACCCTGAGCTGGATGTGTGACTGTTGTGGCAAGGTGTAGAGGGGTTTTACTCTGCCTGATGGAGGTTCCTTCATTCTGAAAAGCAGAGGCGTCACTCAGGAGCAGTAGACTCCTGAAGCCTGTCAGCACAGAAAGAGCCCTTGACAGGAAATGGCACCAATGCCCATTTCCACACTTTGAGCAACAGCTGGGGGGTCCTCCCAGCTGCAGCAGAGTCAATGCACACTCCATTCCCTGAAGGGAATAGCAAAGAAAAGAGACAACACCCCAGGGCTCTCCAGCTCCTTCCTATGTAAAAGGCAGGCCTGTTGTGACAGGTCTCTCCCAGATGTAGCCTCGAGAGGGCTCTTTTGCTGAAGCCCTCAGGTGTTTCTTCTTCATTTTGGCACAGTCAGGGATCTAGGAGCTGGTGTAGGCCACTTCCTTCTCCACATAATTCCCTTTCCAATCTCTGAAGAGCTCTGGCCCTCCATATCCACCTTGAAACATATTTGCTCTTTTGGAGAAAGAAGGCCCTTACTGGAATATGTACAAGGTCAGAGTGGCAGAGTCCTATCCTCTGACTTCCACCTGAATTCTTTTGAGTGTGGGGAAGATTTTGCCACACGGCTTCCTCTCAATGCATTAATGAGGTTTCAGAGGCACGTGGAACTAGACCAGGTCATTTGAAGTTGCCCAACTGAAAATAATTTTCCGTAGGCTGGACCAGAGATTGGGGGAGGGATATGGCCTCCTTCTAGGCCAAGGCAAAATGAAGTAAGACATCTCCTTTCGAAGATGATCTCAACTCCCATTGGAAATGAGCTCCAGCCTACCTTGGACCAATTGCCTTCCACTTGCTGCATTTCAGACTGTGTTCTCCTTGTTTCACCCTTAGGAGCTGTGGGAGGCCGGGCCCCGGTGCCAGGCTGAGACCGGGTCGAGCAACGGCTCCCTGTTGACTCAGCCAACCCGGTGGTTCCCCCTCCCATTCCCCCACTTTCAAGGGCATACGAAAGCCTTGTCAAGGCTGAGAAAGTTAATTCCTGAAGCCTGTGGCCTGTGGGTGTTGGCAGTAATGTTACCTCCCCTTTTTCTACCCCGGGTCAAATAGAAACAAACATGGGAACTGTGTTTTGCTAGCAATCTATCAACAAGGTCTTGCTGTGACCCGTTTAGAAAGTTCACAAGGTACACAGAACTAAATGTTTTGGCTGGCAGTGATCATGTGAAACCTGTTTTTTCTTAGAATGACCTGATCCATAAGAGTCTTATAAAAGATTGTGTACAGCAACAATAAAGCCGTCCCTTGGGCCATCAGCCCAGGGGACCCTCCTGTTCCCAAACTGGCTTCTCTTCTCTCTTTTTTTCTTATATTCCCCTACCCTCAGGACCCTGATCTCGGTGTTTGTTGTGCCGGTCGCAAAAAGTGGCGCCTGATCAGGGACCTGAAACAACAAGGAGGAAAGCGAAAGCAGACCGCAAGGCATCTAAATCAGGTAGGAGAACTGTGCCAGCAGCACAGAAGACGGGAGTAAAACTATGGGACAGAAACAGTCTACAGAACAGGGATATTTTGTAACTGCCTTGCAGGCGCTTATGAAGGAGAAGGGAAGTAAGGTTTCTCAGTCAGCCCTTAGGGAATTTTTTGACATAGTGCATAATTATTGCCCACGGTTTCCAGACGGGGGTACAGTTGATTTAAAGGATTGGCAGCGAGGGGCGCCTGGGTGGCGCAGTCGGTTAAGCGTCCGACTTCAGCCAGGTCACGATCTCGCGGTCCGTGAGTTCGAGCCCCGCGTCAGGCTCTGGGCTGATGGCTCGGAGCCTGGAGCCTGTTTCCGATTCTGTGTCTCCCTCTCTCTCTGCCCCTCCCCCGTTCATGCTCTGTCTCTCTCTGTCCCAAAAATAAATAAAAACGTTGAAAAAAAAAATTTTAAAGGATTGGCAGCGAGTTTGTCAGGAACTTAAAAATCAAATGAAGATTCGTGGGGCTGCAGTTCCAGGGACTTTGTGGTCTACTTGGACCTGTATTAAGGAGGTCCTTGATCTGCAGGATTCTATTGAAATAGTTTCTCTTAGCTCGGAAGTAGCCCAACCCTTAGTGACTTCAGATGCTCCTCTCCCTCCAGAAACTACTTTCAATGCCCTTTCGGGACAGTCACGGGTGCCTTCACCTTTACCTCCTCTCCCCCTCCTAGAACAGTTATCTGTGCAAGATCCAGAAAATAATGACTCTCCTTTTGGGGATCAGGGGGATGATGGGCCATATTTGGAAGACCAGAGGAAGCCTGCCTTCTAGCCCCCCCTGGTCCAGAAGGTACCTTTAAAACGACCTTCTTTTCAGGAACAAGATAGAGGCTTACCTCGGCTGGCTTTCCCTATTACTCAAAATCAACAGTCCACTGAACCTTACTCCATTATGGGAGCTACTCCTTTGCAGCGGACTCTGTATCAAACAACGCAGTATGGGGAAGATACCTCTGCTTCTCATGCTTACCCTGTTATTCAGCAGGGGGGACAGAGAGTGTACCCCACCCTAAGTTTTAAATTGCTGAAAGATTTGAAATCCTCTACAGCCCAGTATGGTCCAACAGCTCCCTTTACCCTGTCTATGCTTGATAATTTGAGCAGGGAGGCGTTGTGCCCAGGAGATTGGAAGGTCATTGCTCAGGCTTGTTTGAGTGTGGGAGATAACCTCTTGTGGAAAGCAGAATTTGCAGAGAAAGCTGAAAAACAGGCTATGTATAATAAAAGAACTAACATACCAGTGGATTTCAACATGCTCACAGGTACAGGACAATATTATGATGTGGGCCTCCAGCTGAATTATCCTGAAATTGCGTATAATCAAATTAATACCTGTGCCATTACAGCTTGGAAAAAACTCCCCTCCACAGGGGGCAGAACTGAGGAATTGTCTAAAATTAGGCAAGGGCCAGATGAGAAGTACCAGGATTTCGTTGGGCGCCTTTTGACTACAGTCAGTTGTATCGTTACTGATGGGGAGGCAGGTACCATTATTGTAAAACAACTGGCTTATGAAAATGCTAATTATGCATGTCAGGCAGCCATTCGTCCTTGGAAAAATCAGGGTACCTTGGAGTATTATGTCAGGCTATGTGCTGAGATTGGACCATCTTATATTCAGAGCATTACCTTGGCAGCCGCCTTAAGGGGAATGGACCCCTTACAGGTGCATGACCAGCTTCAGGGTAAAAACGTAAGAACTAATCCAAGGAAGTTGGGTGGAATAGTGTGTTTCAAATGTGGCCAAAAGGGCCATATGAAGGCCCAATGTCATAGTAAAGAAATAATTCCAACTACCCCCGGTTTGCCAAGTGGCCCTAACATTAATAATAAGCCTGCAATTATTTGTCCCAGATGTAGACGGGGGTATCACTGGGTCAATGAATGCCACTCTAAAACTGATTGTAATGGCAAACCTCTTCAGGGGAACTGGAAGTGGGGCCAGCCACAGGCCCCTCAAACAATTGCGGCAATGTTCCCACAGGCACCTTCTCACCCATTGTGTCCAACACTGGAGACCTCCCAGGTATTAGCCAACTACACTGCGGTACCCCTGCCAGTGCAAGACTAGATCTTACCCCAGCTCAGTCCGTTTACCTAGAAGGAGGACAGCCCCCTAAATCCATCCCCACAGGGATATGGGGGCCTCTACCCAGAAATACTTGGGGGTTATTATTGGGAAGATCCAGCTGGACTCTTAAGGGATTGATGATCTATCCTGGAGTTATTGATGAAGATTACACTGGAGACATAAAAATTTTGGCCAGCTTAACTATGAGAACTTTGGTGCTTGAGCCCAAGACTCCCATAGCACAATTGATCTTGATGCCCCGGATATCCTCCAATAATAAGGCTGTTAAACCTTACCGGGGAAATCAGGGGTTCGGTTCCACAGATCTTTATTGGGCTAAAGTGATCTCTGTAGAAAAGCCCATGCTTACATTGCATATCCAAGGAGTCCTTTTTGAGGGACTAGTGGATACAGGTGCAGATGTCTCAGTTATTGCTCAAAAAAATTGGCCTGTCACATGGCCTACTCAAGTGACTAATATTCCAATTAAAGGTGTTGGTTATGCCTCTGCTCCGTTGCAAAGCTCTGATTATTTACATTGGAGACTGCCTGATGGTATGACTGGGACTTTTCAGCCTTTTGTTCTGAATATAGATCTTAATCTCTGGGGCAGGGACATATTAACTGCAATGAATTTGACTCTGGAGACTAAGGCAGTCCCGATTCAAAAACAGACTAATCTTGCTATACACCTTATGAAGGAAATGGGCTATATTGAGGGGAAAGGCTTAGGGAAGGAGTTGCAGGGGAATCCTGAGCCGTATGTCCCCGAGCCTAAAAGAGACCATTTCGGATTGGGTTTTTCCTAGGGCCATTGGAAACTCCCCACGCTATGCCTCTCCAGTGGATGAACTCCACTCCAATGTGGGTTGACCAATGGCCCTTACCTACTGTTAAGAGGGAGGCTGCTGCTCACTTCATAGAGGAACAACTGCAATTAGGTCATTTAGTTCCCTCTACCAGTCCCTGGAACACCCCAATATTTGTGATTAGAAAAAAGTCAAATAAATGGAGGTTGTTGCAAGATTTGAGAGCAATTAATGCTGTCATGAAGCCCATGGGGGCTTTGCAACCTGGCCTCCCTTCTCCATCGGCCATTCCTTTACAATATCAATTACTAGTTTTGGACTTAAAAGATTGTTTTTTTTTACCATTCCATTAGCCCCTGGCGATGGAGAACATTTTGCATTCTTCCTGCCTTCCACTAACTTACAGGAGCCTGCTAAGGAGTATCAGTGAAAGGTCTTATCGCAAGGCATGGCTAACAGTCCAACTTTATGTCAAGAATTTGTGGCCAGAGCAATTACCCCTTTTAGACAGAGTTTTCCCCATGTATATTGTATCCATTATATGGATGACTTACTTTTGGCTACTAAAACTGAGGAATTATTACATAAGACTTATTTCTCTTCAATGATGCCTTAAAAGCATATAATTTTATTGTTGCCCCTGAGAAAGTTCAAAGGGAAGCACCTTTTGAATACCTAGGGTATCTCATCTCCAAATCAACTGTCCGACCTCAGAAAGTATCAATTAGAACCAGACATTTGACTACTCTAAATGATTTTCAGAAATTATTAGGAGATATAAATTGGATTAGAAATACACTAGGAGTCACCACAGAACAATTACTGCCTTTGTTTAATATTCTAAAAGGAGATAGTTCTCCAGCGTCCCCACGAAATCTCACTCAAGAAGCTAAAGAAGCTATAAGACATATAGAACACGCCATTCAGCAGGCCCAAGTCACTAGAATTGACCCTTTTCAGCCTTTGTATCTAATAATATTAAAACCTCAGGTCATCCCCTTTGCAATTCTGTGGCAATCTCATGGCCCACTTGAATGGCTACATTTAGCCTTACACTCTCTGCATGTCATTAATCCTTTGCTATCTATGGTTTGTCTTATCATTAGAGGAAGATCTCAAGCTGTTCAGCTCTTTGGACACGATCCAGAATTTATTGCATGTGCCTTTCTGACACAGAAGCTGGTGGACGCTGCTTTTGCCCAGTCCATTGAATGGCAAACTTGCCTTGGCTAATTTTACAGGTCAAATTAAATTTCATTTACCTTCTGATTCTTTATAAAATATATACTAATGACAGCTTTAGTTTTACAGAATATTATGTTTCTCCAGTTCTGCAATTGCGTGCCTGTGTTCCTCCACCCTACTATCTGATTGTTGGAGATGGGACCATTACTCCAGTGAAAGAAGATGGTCATCAGTTATACTGGCTGACGTGTCCTGCTTGTGTTTTGACCAATTGTCTACCAGTAGATGGGCCCTCTAGAAGTGAAATGAAGGTTTATCTGGTCTTACAACCTCCCTATTGGATGTTGCCAGTAAATGTTACAGGACCTTGGTATCCTAATTATGGGATGCGATTGGCCTTAGAAATCAGTAAACGGCTGCACAGGACCAGATGGTTTCTTGGACTCTTGATTGCTGGACTCATAGCAGCAGTGACTGTAATTGCCTCTACAACTGTATCTGTAATATCCTTACATGAAAGTGCCCAAACAGCATCCCATATAAATGAATTGGCTCATAATGTATCCAAGGTGTTTGCCACTCAAGAACGAATAGACTGTAAATTGGAAGCCCAATTAGAGGCACTACAAGAAGAATTAATGTATCTTGGTGATCAGTTTGCTGTTTTGCATGCCAGACTTTCTTTAATTTGTCATGATACATATAAGCATATCTGTGTTACCCCTTTAGAGTATACCAATATGACATGGGGACAAGTGCGTCTTCATTTACAAGGGGTTTGGCATGATGCTAACACTAGCTTAGACCTCTTACAGCTGCAAGAAGAGATAAATGCTATTGCAAGTAGCTCACTCAGTTTCCCTGACCCTGGAGATCTCGCTGGAACCATACTGCAACAACTTAATGGGTTTAATCCATTTAATATTCTTCAGCATTCCTTTTGGATCTTTGTTGGAATTGTTTCCGTAATATCTGTTATACTTGTCTTGCTATGTTGTTTCTGGAGATGGGGTCTTACTGCCTTTACCACATACCAAGCCAGGATGCACATGTTGCAATTACAAACAATAGGGGGAAATGTGGGAGGCTGGGCCCCAGTGCCAGGCTGAGACCGGGTTGAGCAATGGCTCCCTGTTGACTCAGCCAACCCGGTGGTTCCCCCTCCCATTCCCCCACTTTCAAGGGCATACGAAAGCCTTGTCAAGGCTGAGAAAGTTAATTCCTGAAGCCTGTGGCCTGTGGGTGTTGGCAGTAATGTTACCTCCCCTTTTTCTACCCCGGGTCAAATAGAAACAAACATGGGAACTGTGTTTTGCTAGCAATCTATCAACAAGGTCTTGCTGTGACCCGTTTAGAAAGTTCACAAGGTACACAGAACTAAATGTTTTGGCTGGCAGTGATCATGTGAAACCTGTTTTTTCTTAGAATGACCTGATCCATAAGAGTCTTATAAAAGATTGTGTACAGCAACAATAAAGCCGTCCCTTGGGCCATCAGCCCAGGGGACCCTCCTGTTCCCAAACTGGCTTCTCTTCTCTCTTTTTTTCTTATATTCCCCTACCCTCAGGACCCTGATCTCGGTGTTTGTTGTGCCAGTCACAACAAGGAGCCAGCACTCATTCAGTTGGCAACCCTGTGTAGATCACAAAATCCCACTGTTGTCCTATGCTGCATGGAAGCCATCAGTGTCTGCTACAGGAATGGAGAGATGGTCTTTACTTCCTGATTGCTTGATGCTTGGCCTGTTGTGGTATGGAAGCTGAAGGGAAGCCAGCTTGCTTCACTGACCTGGATGAGTTAGTGGGCTTCATTCTGAGAAGCAGACAGTTTGCACATGGGCAGTATGGACCACAGGGTGGTCGGCACTGAAGGGCAAAGGAAGGAAAGGAAATGAAGTCCTTGTCTCAGATCCTGAGCAAGAAACAGCAGAACCCAATAGCTACAGCTTATGCATTGCTGCCTCCATCATTACATGGAAAGTTTGCCAGAAATCTCTGGCCCCTAAAGACAGAATGCAGGCTTCTTGCTGACAGGTCTCCCAGGTGGGGTCCTTCAGAGGGCTCCCTTTGCCTTCAACAGGCATTTGTGATTCCAGATAACACCAGGTTAACAGCAGGGTGTGCTGGGTCCTTCATTCTCAACATTTCCCAAACTCACATGCAGTGAAGAATGCTGGCACCCTGTGTCTCCATTGGCACCACTTAAACCTTTTTTTTGGAAATTGGTTCTGCATGGAATCTATTTCAGAGCCAGGGCCTTAGAGTCATATCCTCTTTTTTCAGCTTGGGGTCGATGGTGTTTTTGTCAGGGTGGGTAGGTATTGCATTAGGTCATTCTCATGTTTGTGTGAAAATGATGTGGCCATCCCCACACTTAGAGTGGGTGAAGTTTTCCAGCAAGAATGCTGTGTTTGGGCTTAGTCAGAGAATAGGGAAAGTTCCTGCCCCCATGTTCAACAAGAGTAAGGGGAGATACATACTTCCTTCCTTGACTTGACCCATGTACATATTAGTGCAGAACTTAGAATCACTGTGTAGCCTTCCTATTTGCTGCTTTTCTCACTTGGTCTCAATTTACATTCCAAGACCATGGGGGCTGTACCATTCACAACCAAACTCCAAAGACTGAGGCGAAGTTCCAGTTAGTTTCTGAACCCATGCAGGACTCTCAGGTTTTGATACCCCAGAAGACAGCTAGCATGTATATCTGCCTCAATGTCCTTGCTGCATTTGTAGACCAGTCCTTACCCATACCTCTGGGACCACCTACACACATGCATACATACACAGCTTAGCACCTTCATATGCCCTAGGCCTTTCACTGTGAACAGAGTTCTAATGGGAAGTTACAAGAGGTCCTGTTGCCAATCTATGCCAGAGTCACCAGGATTCAGCCAGAGTCCCTACTTTAAAGTGGAAGATAAATGGGACGGAGGAGTTGATCCCATTTACAGTTACACCAAGAACCATAAAACCTAGGAATAAATCTAATCAAAGAGGTAAAAGATCTGTATGCTGTAAACTATAGGAAGCTTGTGAAAGAAATTGAAGAAGACACAAAGAATGGGAAAGGCTTCCATGCTCATGTACTGGAAGAAAAAAATATTATTCAAATGTAGATACTCCCCCAAGCAATCTACACATTCAATTCAATACCAAAGTAGCACAGCACTCTTCTCAAAGCTAGAACAAACAATCCTAAAATTTGTATGGAACCACAAAAACCCCAAACAGCCAAAATAATGTTGAAAAAACTATTCCAAAGCTGTAGGCATCACAGTTCCAGACTTTAACCTGTACTACAAAGCTGTAATCATCAAGCCAGTATGGTATTGGCACAAAAACAGACACAGACCAATGGAATGGAGAGTCCAGAATGGACCGACAAATGTATGGCCAAGTACTCTTGGACAAAGTAGGAAAGAGTATCCAGTGGTAAAAAACAAAAAACAAAAAACAAAACAGTCTCTTTAACAAATGGTGCTGGAGAACTGGACAGCAAAAGGCAGAAGAATGAAACCGGACTACTGTCTTACACTGTACCCAAAAATAAATTCAAAAGGGATGAAAGACCTAAATGTGAGACAGGAAACCATCAAAGTTTGAGAGTAAAAAAGAGGCAACAACCTCTTTGAATTTGGCCTCAGCAACTTCTTACTTGACATGTCTCCAGAGTTGAGGGAAATAAAAGCAAGAATGAACTATTGGGACCTCATCAAGGTAAAAAGCTGCTCAGCAAACAATCAACAAAACTAAAAGGCAACCAATGGAATTGGAGAAGATATTTGCAAATGACATATCAGATAAAGGGTTAGTATCCAAAATCTATAAAGAACTTACCAAACTCAACATCTGAAAAACAAATAATCTAGTGAAGAAATGGGCAAAGAAGACATCCAGATGGCTAACAGTCACATGAAAAGATGCTCCACCTCACTCATCATCATGGAAATACAAATCAAAACCCCACTGAGTTACCACCTCACACTGCTCAGAGTGGCTAAAATTAAACTCTCAGGAAACAACAGATGTTGGTGAGGCTGTCAAGAAAGGGGAGCCCTCTTGCACTGTTAGATAGAGGGAATGCAAACTGGTGCAGCCACTTTGGAAAACAGTTTGGTTACTCAAAAAATTAAAAATGGAATTACCCTACAACCCAGCAATAGCACTACTTGGAATGTATCCAAGGATACAGGAGTGCTGATTCATAGGGGCACATGTACCCCAATGTTTATAGTAGTGCTATCAACAATAACCAAATTATGGAGAGAGCCAAATGTCCATCAACTGATGAATGGATATAGATGTGGTATATATACACAATGAGATACTACTCGGCAATGAAAAGGAATGAAATCTTGCCATTTCCAACAATGGACTGGTACTGGAGGGTATTTTTTTTTAATGTTTATTTTATTTATTTATTTATTTATTTATTTATTTATTTAATATATGAAATTTACTGTCAAATTGGTTTCCATACAACACCCAGTGCTCATCCCAAAAGGTGCCCTCCTCAATACCCATCACCCACCCTACCCTCCCTCCCACCCCCCATCAACCCTCACTTTGTTCTCAGTTTTTAACAGTCTCTTATGCTTTGGCTCTCTCCCACTCTAACCTCTTTTTTTTTTTTTTCCTTCCCCTCCCCCATGGGTTTCTGTTACGTTTCTCAGGATCCACATAAGAGTGAAACCATATGGTATCTGTCTTTCTCTGTATGGCTTATTTCACTTAGCATCACACTCTCCAGTTCCATCCATGTTGCTACAAAAGGCCATATTTCATTTTTTCTCATTGCCACGTAGTATTCCATTGTGTATATAAACCACAATTTTTTTATCCATTCATCAGTTGATGGACATTTAGGCTCTTTCCATAATTTGGCTATTGTTGAGAGTGCTGCTAAAAACATTGGGGTACAAGTGCCCCTATGCATCAGTACTCCTGTATCCTTTGGATAAATTCCTAGCAGTGCTATTGCTGGGTCATAAGGTAGGTCTATTTTTAATTTTCTGAGGAACCTCCACACTGCTTTCCAGAGCGGCTGCGCCAATTTGCATTCCCACCAACAGTGCAAGAGGGTTCCCGTTTCTCCACATCCTCTCCAGCATCTATAGTCTCCTGATTTGTTCATTTTGGCCACTCTGACTAGCGTGAGGTGATATCTGAGTGTGGTTTTGATTTGTATTTCCCTGATAAGGAGCGACGTTGAACATCTTTTCATGTGTCTGTTGGCCATCCGGATGTCTTCTTTAGAGAAGTGTCTATTTATGTTTTCTGCCCATTTCTCCACTGGGTTATTTATTTTTCGGGTGTGGAGTTTGGTGAGCTCTTTATAGATTTTGGATACTAGCCCTTTGTCCGATATTGGTACTGGAGGGTATTATGCTAAGTGAAATAAGCCAGTCAGAAAAAGACAGATATCATATTTTTTTCACTCATATGTGGAATTTGGAAAACTTGACAGAAGACCATAGGGGAAGGGAAGGAATAATAACTTACAAACAGAGAGGGAGGCAAACCATAACAGACACTTAAATACAGAAAACAAACTGTATACAGAGGGTTGATGAGGGTGGGGGTTTGGGGGAGGGTGGAGAAAACGGGAGATGGGCATTGAAGAGGGCATTTGTTGGGACGATTACTGGGTGTTGTATGTCAGTGATGAATCACGGGGATCTACTTCTGAAACCAAAACTGCACTGTATACACTGTATGTTATCTAACTTGACAATAAATTATTTTTAAAAAGGAAATATAAATCTGAAATTAAAAAAAACCCCACATAAATCGTAGGATATTGCTCTGAGACTGTGAGTGGATTTCAGTGAGAGCCTAGTGTGAACACAGAGCAAATGGATGGAAATAAATACAAAGAGGGCCAAAGTACTTCATTACAAATGAGAGTGGGATGAATCTAAGAATTAAGTGCCTAGCACAATCGCCTGAGAAGTTAATGGTTATCTACAGTAAGAAACACCTGTGGGCTGGGGCAAAAGGAAACATCCATTGCCTACACCTGGGTGCCCAGGTGGCACATGCCCTCCACTTTTCTTTCAGAAAGAGAAGGAAGGCTTCTGACCTTGGGTCCTTTGTATGCCCTACACCTCAGGGCATAGAAAGAAGTGATTCAGTGTTCCAAGGAGTTGGCGCTCTAGTTTTTGTAACCAAGTCATGGTGCAGTATTCCTTGCAAGGGTTTTTTTGGGCTGAATAGTCCTGCAATCTACCGTGCATGCATGATTCATCTGCCTTAGAGAATGTAGACATTACAATCAGCCAGGAGAGGGAGGCAAGCTGGCTATTCATCACAGAGATTACCAGTGCCAGTCAAGCAACAAACACTCATGGACAAGAAGGTCGTTTTTCTTTGGGATAAAGTAACTGATTGCTCTCACATAGCACAGGACCAGAATGGAAGCTCATCACAAATCCTGGGTGTTGGCTTTATGGCTGACAGACTAATTCCTCTTGGTTGTGACCCATGACCTAGTTATGAAAACAGAAAATGGATGCGAAGGGCTATAAGGAAGGCCAAGGTTCAACATTAGAGCTTTATTAAGCTTTATTAAGATAAAGCTGGGAATGACATGTCTAACATAGTTTCTCCTTCAGCCAGAAGTAAGGCCAGCTCTGTCCCAAACCCTGATATTGCCTACACATGGGCAATCTGCTGGGCACTTTCAAATGTCCTATGCCTTCCATTGTCAACATAGTCTGAAAGGTAAATAATGAGGGGTCCTGTGTCCCAACCTACGCCAGAGACATAAGGAGTTGCCCAGATTCCCCCAACTTAAAGGAAAGGATATTTCTCTGAGACACTGAATGCTCTGAATGTCACCCAGGGAGAAACTACTTTGAAAGAAGAATAGGGACGCCTGGGTGGCTTAGTTCATTGGGTGTCGGACTTCGGCTCAGGTCATGATCTCATGGCTTTTGGGTTTGAGCCCCACATCGGGCTTTGTGTTGACAGCTTGGAGCCTGGAGCCTGCTTTGGATATTGTGTTTCCCTCCATCTTTGTCCCCCTATGTCCCTACTTGTACTCTGTCTCTCAAAAATGAATAAACATTAACATTTTTTTAATAAAAAGAAAGAAGAAAAAAGAGGTTTTGAAGTGAAAATGAGGAAGACCAAAGGGCTTCATTATAGATGAGAATGGGACAAATATTAACATGCAGTGTCTAGTACAATTTCCTGGCAAAGTCCTGTCTAAGGGTAAGAAACACCTGTGGCTGGAGACAAACTAAACCTCTAAAGGTAAAGGGAAACCTCCCGAAAGACCAGCCTGCAAAAGGTCTGCATATATCCTTCAGGGAGAGAGGAAAAGCATCTGGCCTTGGCTCTTTTTCCTGCCTTTCCATCAGGGGATAGAGGCCGCAGGGATTCAGGGTTAGTGAGTCCATGCTCCAGGCTGTTGTTCAAGTGTCTGGAACCATTTTTGTGGCATAATAGTTTTTGAATGGTCACATTCGGCACTAACAAGGTCCTGGAACATACCTCATATGTGTGGATTGTGTGCTCTTCAGAATGAAGTCATCTAAATCTACCAGGTGGGGAAGTAAACCTGTCTAACTGTCACTGCTCTTACACCAGCTGGCCAAGCACTAAGTGCTCTCTGACAGTAGGGCAAACTTTCTTTTGGGTTTTCAGAAATGAATTACCTGAATGAATTGTCTCTTTCTGTGCTAACCAGGTCCTTCAGAAATGGTTACCACAGAACCAGAGTGAGAGCTCACCACCAATCCCTGGGAGTTCATTGTGAGATTGACATCCTCACAGCCCCAGCCTGCAACCCAAGTCCTAGTTAGCAAATAGCAATGCGATGGGAATATTTCTATGGACAGCCAAAATTTTCATTTTAGATGAGGATGGAATAAAGCTGAGAGTGTAATATCTGTCTTTAATTGCCCTTGCCCCAGAAGTGAGGAAAGCTCTCTCCCTACACCTTTGGCTCTACACACAAATATTCTGTGCTGGGTATTTTCCACTGACCAACATCTAACTTTGTCAATATAGATCTGAAAGGAAAGTTCCCAGGGCTTCTAGGGCCCAACCTATTCTTTTGTCACAAGAACTTAACCAGAATCCCCACCTAAAATCAGAGGGAATTTCTCTGAACCACTGGCCCTGATGGCCCATTGGAGATTCCAGTTTTAAAAAGAGTAAAAGGATGGGATACCTGGGTGGCTCAGTCGGTTAAGCATCCAATTTTGTTTCAGGTCATGATCTCCTGGTTCGCAAGTTCGAACCCTACATTAGGTTGTCTGATGCCAGCACAGAGCCTGCTTCAGATCCTCTGTCCCACTCTCTCTGCCCCTCACCTGTTTGCTCTTTCTCTCTCTCTCTCTCTTGCACACACACACACACACACACACGCACGCACACACACACAAAAACTAAAAGGAAACATTAATAAAAAGAGTAAAAGGATTGAAATAGATACACAGAGAGACAATGTTTCTTATGAGAGATGAGAAATGGATAAATCTCAAGATGAAAAGACTAATACAATCTCCTGGTAAACTCACTGTCTCAGGAATAAGAAACACATATGGGCCAGGGTAAAGGGAAACCTCCACCATCTACAGTGTAAAGATGCCTGTAATCTTACTTCAGAAAGAGAGGGAAGGCTTCTGAAGTTCACTGTTTTCCCTTCCTATTCTATCAGTGGATAGAGGCAGCAGTGATTCATGGAAAGTGGGTTTGTGCTCCAGGCTAATGGGCAAGTGTTTAGAACTGGGATATGGTTCAACAGTTCTTGAATTGTCTCTTTCTGTGCTAAGCAGGTCCTCAAGAATACTGCACCTGGGTGAACCAACTGCCCTTCAGAGTGAAAGCCAGGGAGGAAGACAAGTTAGCTAACCATCATTTGTTATATCAGCTAGCCAAACACCAAGTGCTCACAGGAATGCAGTCTTTCCTTTGGGATATGAGAACTGATCGCTCTTGGTTAGCACAGACCAGAGTCAGAGCCCATTAGTAATAGCTGGGCACTGGCCATGTAAGTGACAGCCTCATTGCCCTTGCCTGTGACCCAAGACATAGATATCAAATAAAGTCAGGAAATTAGAATGACTACACACAGGGCCAATGATTTTCATTTCAGCTGAGAATGGGATCAAGCTGAGAAGGAAATGTATAGCTCCATGTTCCTCTTGTCCCATAAGTGAAGATGGCTCCCTCCCAATATCTCTGACCCTGACTACACATGGGCATTCCTGCTGGGTACCTTGAAATGCCCTGGGCTGACCTTTGTCAATATCATACTGAAAGGCAAATTTTGAGGGACTCTGTGGCTTAACGTAACCCCGAGTGACAAGAAGTTGGCCAGACTCCCTAGTTAAAAGTAGAGGAAATGGCTCTGAGACACTGTCCCTGAATGGACAACAGGGATAACTTAGCTTGAAAAAGAGCAACAGGATGGAGAAGGATACACAGAAGACCAAAGTTTTTTATTACAGAAAAGAATGGAATATAGCAAAAAAAAAAAAAAAAAAAAAAAAAAAAAATGAAGCAACTAGCACAGTCTCCTGGAAAGATGGATGTCTCAGGAGTAAGAACAATCTGTGGGCTAGAACAAAGGGAAACCTCCTGCATTGTTCCTTCAGAAAGAGATGGAAAGTTGTGGGCATTGACTGTTTTTTCCCTGTCCATTGAGGCAGTAATGATTCATAGTTAGTAGGATCTGTCTTGTGGCTGACCCTCAAGTATTTGGAATGTGGCTCTGGTGACTGGTCCTTGAATGGACTGTTTCTGCACATAGCAGGTCTGAAGAATACTGCAAATGGGTGAACTGTCTGCTCTTCAGAATGAAGGTATCTGTAGCAGCCAGTGTTTGGAGTTCTGCTATCTATTACCATACCAATTCCAGCCTTTCAAGCACCAAGTAATCAGTGACAGGAGATCAATAGATCCTTTTGTATATCAGAGACTGATTGCTTCCATTTAACATGGGAGCAAAGTGGGAGCTCTCCACAAATCCATGGATTTTCACTGAATTATTGACAGGCCCACTGTTCCTGGTGGGAACCAAGATAGAATTAGAAAAACAGCAAGGGATGGGGTGCCTGGGTGGCTCAGTTAAGTGTCCGACTTTTGATTTCAGCTCTTGGATGATCTCATGATTGTGAGTTCAAGCCCTGCCTCAGGCTTTTGCGCCCCCAGCCTGGAGACTGCTTCAGATCCTCTGTCTCCCTCTTTCTGTCCCTATACCACTCAAACTCTCTCTATGTCTCTCTCTCTCAAAGCTAAATAAATAAAACAATTTTAAAAAATGAAAAACAGAAAACAGCAAGGGCATGGGAATGGACACATGGAGGGCCAAAGTTCTTCATTTCCTATGAGAGTGGAATCAAGCAGAGAATAAAGTGACAGGTATAATCTATTTGAAGCTCACTGTCTTCAGAATATAAAGCACCTCTGCACTGGGGAAAGGGAGAGACACCACTGATTCTAGTTGGGAACCCTGTCCAGAGGAAGCCTTCATCTGATATTCAAATGGGAATGGGATAATATTGAAAATGTAATGGATAGCTCAATGTTTCCTTGTTCCAGAAACAGGACTGGATTTCTTCCAACTCCTTCTGGGCTTGCCTACACGCATTCTCTGCTGGACACCTTTACATGCCCTAGGTTTCCTGATGTACACATAGTTCTAAAATACAGGTGGTGAGAGACCCCATAGTCCAATGTATTCCAGAGTCTAGAGAACTTGACCCAATTACTCAGTTAAAATGAAGGTGAATTGGTCTTAAATCTGGCCCTGAATGCCTACCAGAGTAAACCTAGTTTGAAAAAAAGACTGAAAAGATGGACATGGATACACAGAGGCCCAAACTTCTTTCTTACAGATGAGAATAGGATAAAGCAAAGAATAAAGTGACTAGAATAATCTCAAGAGTAAGAAACACCAATGGTTTGGGTGAAGGAAAACTTACCCTGACTACACCAGATGCCCCTATTGCAAGAACTGTTCATCCAGAACACTGGCAAGACAGGAATTCTTCTGGCCATTGCTTTTTTTCTTGTCCTTTCCATCAATTATAGATGCAACATTAATTCAGTGGTTCGAGGTCAGTCTCCATGCTGACTTTCAAGTGTTTGGATCCAAGCTGTGGTGCCAGAGTCCTTGAATGGGCTCTTTATGCACTGAGTCATTTCTGGGAGCAAACTGCCCATCTGAGAAACTTCTCCTTTTCAGAATGAAGGCAGCTCAATTTGCCGGTTGAAAAACATGTCATCTGCAACCTGCCAAGCACCACATTTTCAGTAAAAGAAGAGCAATGTTCCCTTTGGGATATCAGAAACTGACCGCTTTTGTTTAGCACAGGAAGTGAGGGGGAGCTCTCCATTAATCCCTGAGTGTTTTTATGTGGGTGACGACCCCATTTCTCCTGAGTGTGACTCAAAACCTAGTTAGAAAATCCGCAAGAGGTTGGGAATATATGGAGGACAAGAGTTCTTTATTTTAAGAGAGAATGGGATATAATATAGAATGCAGTGCCCAGCTTCATTTCTCCTTGCTGCAGAATTGAGGCTGGCTCCAAACACTGCTCTGTCCCTGCCTACATGCAAACATTCTGTACTGGGCACCATCAAATGTTCTACGTCTTCTGTGGCCAACATAAGGCTGTGAGGCAAGCCCTATGGGCCAATGTTGCTCAACTTTTCTCAAAGTTGGGAGAACATGGCCTGACTCCCCAGTTGACATGAGAGGAAATTGCTCATACATTCTGGCCTGAATACCCACAGTGAATGCTTAGGTAGAAAAAGTACAAGGGGGATGGGAATGGATTCATCAATGGTTCAGGTTCTTGACTGCAGAAGAAGACAGCATACAGCTGAAAATTAATGAGTAGCTAAGGTTCTTCTACCCCTGGAAGTGAGGCAAGCTCCCTCCCATCTCCTCTGAATTGCCTATATGCAGAAATTCTGTTCTGGCTTCACTGCACCTTCCATACCACAGCAGGCCAAGCACCAAGCAATCATGAAGGAAAGGCCATCTTTTGGTTGCTATAGCAGACATTGATGGCTTTCACTGAGCACAGGACCACAGTGGGATTTTGCGGCCTACACAGGGTTACCATCTGAGTGAGTGATGGCTCCAAGGCATATTAGGGTGAAAAAAAAACATATTCAGAAATGCAGCAAGGGGAAGGCAATGGGTGCAAGATAGGCTGAAGATTGACATTTGCAAAAAGAAATGGGATCACCTTTGAAAGCAGATGTCTTACTTCATTATATTCAGCTCAGAGGGAGGCCAGGTCCCTCTGCAAACTCTATCCACCCTAATATGTAGCCAACATGAGCTAATAACATGTGTCCAACGTGAGCTCATGGCAATCTGGCTATGCAAAGAAGAAACACACCTGAGGGCTTAGGCAGAAAAAGCCCTCTGGGGGCTACATCTGAGAGTCAGGTCAGCAGCAGCCCTGCCTTTTGCATAAGAAAAACATAGAGAACCCCAGGGCTTTGTTTCTTTTCATTGATATTCCCATCAGGGAATGGAGTGTATAGTGACTGTGCTGTAACTAGGAGGAGCCCCCAGATGTTGCTCAAAAGTGTGGAAACAGGCATTGGAGCCAATTTCTATCAAGTGCTCTTTCTGTTCTGAAACTCTTTCAGGGTTAGGAAGGCTATTCTCCTTCTGGATAGCCAATGCTGATGGTCTTCACTGAACATGGGACAGAGTGGGAACCTGACACCTACCCCTTAGGGCTCGCTGAGTGAGGGCCAACTCTTTGGTTTCTCAGGGTGAACAATTACATCATCAGAAATACAGAAAGGGAAAGTGAATGGCTGCAGGGGCATCTAAGTTCATTCAATATTTCCATCCCATGGCAAGGTGCTCAGTGTGGAAAGGAGATGTTTCACCTCATGGCCCCTGGGTCCAGCAAGGAGGCCAGCTCCCTACTAATACCTCTGGCCCAGCCTCCACACAACATTTCTCTGCTTCACGCTGCCAATGACCTAGGGCCATGGATTTCCATTTAGTGGTGGAACAAATTTCCAGGGCATCTTTGGCTCAACCTGTCCCACGGTCACAAGGCCTTGTCCACCTTGGATCTTTGCAAGCCAGAGATAGTACTCTGAAAGCCTGCATTTGTGTGCATTCCAAAAGGAATCTTGGTGGATAAGAAAGCAATGTGCTGGAAATTGAGAAATGGAGAGCCACAGTGCCTCCCTAAAGATGAGAATTGGATAAGGCTTAGGTGTACTGACTAGCACAATATGGGAACCAGCTGGCTTGCTCAGGAATCAGAAGAACCTTTTGGGGGCTTGGGCTACAGGACTACACCAAAGGATGTGGCTTGGAGTTCTGTGAGCAAGAGACCCACACTCTACCTTAAAAACGGAGGAAAATTTTGGCTCCCGATGAGCTTCTGCTCATGGGAGCAGGAGATAGGGACATCAGTGGCATTACCTCCCCAATTCTCTGGCTGAGCCTACCCACAGCATTTGCCCTGCAAACCTTCACACACCCTACATTTGGTGATGGCCTTTTTGACCTCAGCTGCAACAACTTCTTACTATACATGTCTCTGGAGGCCAGACAAACAAAAGCAAAAATAAACCATTAGGACCATATCAAGATAAAAATCTTCTGCATGCTGAAGGAAACAATCAACAAAACTAAAAGGCGACCAACATAATGGAAGAAGATATTTGCAGCTGACATATCAGATAAAGGGTTAGTATCCAAAATCTATAAAGAACTTATCAACCTCAACACCCAAAAATAATCCAGTGAAAAAATGGGCAGAAGAGATGAACAGACACTTTTCCAAAGAAGACATCCAGATGGCTAATAGATATGTGAAAATATTATCAACATTACTCATCATCAGAGAAATACAAATCAAAACCACAATGAGATATCACCTCAGAGAAGGCTAAAATTAATAACTCAAGAAACAACTGTTGTTGGCGGGGATAAGGAGAAATGGAAATGCTTTTGCACTGTTGGTGGGAATGCAAACTGGTGCAGCCACTCTGGAAAACAGTATAGAAGTTCCTCAGAACATTAAAAATATAACTTCTCTACAACTTAGCAATTGCACTACTAGGTATTTATCCAAAGGATATAAAATTGCTGATTTGAAGGAGAACGTGGACCCTAATGTTTATAGCAGCGCTATCAAAGCACTTGGGTGGCTCAGTCCATTAAGCATCCAAGTTTAGCTTAGGTCATGATTTCATGGTTCATGGGTTCGAGCCCCACATTGGGCTCTATTCTGTCAGTTCAGAGCTTGGCGCCTGCTTTGGATTTTCTGTCTCCCTCTCTCTCTGCCCCTCCCTTGCACTCTCTCTCTCTCTCTCTCTCTCTTAAAAATGAATAAACATTAAAATAATTTATAGCAGTGCTATCAACAATCAAATTATGGAAAGAGCCAAATGTCCATCAACTGATGAATGGATAAAGAAACTGTTCTGTGTGTTTGTATATACATATATACAATGGATTACTACTTGGCAATCAAATGGAATGAAATCCTGCCATTTTCAACAACATTGATGGAAGTAGAGTGTATTATGCAAGTGAAATAAGTCAGTCAGAGAACAACAAATATCATGATTTCACTCATATGTGGAATTTAAGAAACACAACAGATTAACATAGGGAAAGGGATGGAAAAATAAGATAAAAACAGAGAGGAAGGCAAACCATAAAAGACCCAAATACATAGAACAAACTGAGGGTTGCTGGAGGGGAGGTAGATGAGGGGATAGGCTAAGTGGGTGATGGGCATTAAGGTGGGCACTTGATGGGATGAGCACTGGGTGTTGTATGTAAGTGATGAATCACTGAGTTCTATTCCTAAAACCAATACTACAGTGTATGTTAACTAAATTGAATTAAATAAATAAATAAAAATGTACTCTAAAATAAAAAAAGATATTATACATATACATATATATATATATATATATATATATATATATATATAAAGTATATATATATTTATATATATATATCGGAATATTTCTCAGCCATCAAAAAGAATGAAATCTTGCAATATGCAATGACATGGATGGAGCTAGAATGTACTATCTAACTGAAATAAGTCAATCAGAGAAAGACAAATATCATACGATTTCACTCATGTGGAATTTAAGAAAACAACAGATGAATGTATGGGAAGGGGCAAAAAAGAGAGAGAGAGAGAGAGAGAGAGGAAACAAGTGATAGTAAACTCTTAATGATCGAGAACAAACTGAGGGTTTATGGAGAGAGGTTGGTGGTAGATGGTCTAGATGGGTAATGAGTATTAAGGAGGGCACTTATGACGAGCACTGGGTGTTGTAATGTAAGCGATGAATCACTGAAGTCTACTCTTGAAACCAATATTGCACTGCATGTTAACTAGGTAAAATATAAATAAATTAAAAAAAAATTAGAAATTCTGTGGCTGACAGTAACTAAATATTGGTAAGCACTGGAAGAGCACATGATTCTCTTGTCTCTGAATTTAATGCCTCACTTTAAATTCATCAGTTTCTCTATTCAGTATGTGTGCTGTGAAGCTAACTTAGCAGGTATGGAGCACTCAACCCTTGCACACTGCAAAGAAACTGACCTTTAATCTTCATGTGAGAGATAATTTCTCAGCCTTTGGAATATCCTACCTAATAAAATAATCTCTGTATACATGGGGCTTGAGCCACAGCAGATAATTTATGCTTACAATGCAAATTTGGTGAGGGCCTTGGGCCATACCATATCAGCTTCACCTCCAGAAGGGCTGGAGACTGATCAACTAAGGTTAACCACACAGACACTCTCTGCACATATGACTGACCCTTAATAACCCCCTGGATGCTAGTGCTCTAGTAAGCTTCCCTGGATGGTAGTACTTCACCTGTTTTGTCACACATTGTGTCTTGGAAGATAAGCCCTCTGCACACCTCCACTGGGAGTGAGCAAATGGAAGCTTGTAGCTGGTCCCTCCTGCACCCTGCCATATGTGCCTTTCATCTTTATTGATTTTAACTTGTTTCCTTTCACTATAATAAACCATAATTGGAAGTATAACTTAAAACATATTGCACAAAATCTTAATGGTAATTATCACTACAGGATTTCTACAAATGACTGTGTACATTTGGAAGTGGTAGGGAGGTGGGAGTGGGGACAAGAGAGGAAAGTTTTCACTTTATACAAATATTTAACATCACTCTAATCTCAGGAAGAAATGTGGGGCTCTGTCCATAGCCTCCTCTAACGCTGTTTTTTTCTCCTTTGGTTGATGACTTGGAGAAGCTCTTTATTTCATGTCATTTGAAGGGCACCATATTATGAAGCCCACCAAAGTTTTATGTTGATGAGTATGTTGTACCTACTAACAATGTGGAATGAGGTGTAGGACCCCAGGGAAAAGGATAGAAGTTGTATAATTTCTCATGTTCCAGTGAAAGTGGGAGGTTGAGTGCTAATGGATAGGATGTGAGGACTGGGAACACTGAAAAGAGGAGGGAAGGCTGACTGGCCTCTAGAGCTTACAAGGCTTGACTAGATAGTCATAGGTTGTTACCATATATTATGAGAAGTCCCCTTCTTCTCACCCAGGATTGTGACAAATGTATGTCTTACTCAAAATATACACCAGTGGAAAAATGGGCTTTCTTTAAAGTTGATTTTTGCTAGCTACATCTGCACAAAGGCAGCCTATCCTCTTCTGAGTGACCAGACCACAGGCAGAGGAATTGACATATTACCATGCAAAGCAGCCCTTTCAGCGGGACTTGTATCAGCTGTAATTCCAGCAGGAAAGAGCACACTCAAATTAGGATCAGTTGAGGTAGCTTCACGTGAGGGAAACACAAGGGCAATACAGGTACTGAGCTAGCTGGTGCAGAGTAGTCCACAGCCTTAGGCTGAAAGGGACAAGAGGAGAGGGGTTACAGAGCCTAGGAGCACAGGTCCCCTTGAAGCGGGCACAATCATTCCTCAGAGGGCAGAGCCAGACTAAGGTGAGTCTACAGGAGGGAAGTGTACTCTTCTCATAACTTCCCATTTTCTGAGTTCCTTGTTGGCCCAACCCAGGGTTCAGGGCCTGTTTGTGTATTAGACACACACCCTGCCTCCTGGCACAGGGACAGTGTGGAGAAGAGTAAAGAGGGAGCATGGAAGTGTGAATAGAAGACAACATAGAATGGTTTCTGACAGGAGGCTAGCACCTTACATCTCTTCTAGGTGTTCACATAAATACATAGAGGAGTTTATGTGCAGCAAGAGGAAAACATCAGCCACTCTGGATATGGAGCCATTACTCATGCTGTGAGAAAAACCCACACAGATTCCATTTTCAGTGGTATGGGTTCCTTGATGTCTGAGGAAGGAGGGCAGGTAGATTCAGAGAGAAAAATAGCTGTTCACACTTTCATCAGCTCTTGCACTCCCCAGGTGCCTGAAGACAGATCTTTCATTTCATAAGCACTCAGAAGCAGAAAATCAGATTTGTGATTGCCTCCTGGATTTTTTATTGTCTGCAGGGCTCTGAAAATACCTTTCTTTACTCATATCTTCTCTCCAAAGATGCCCTTCTTTCTTTCTCATTCTTATATTCCTTCTCTCTTCTCCCTTTCTCTTATATTTATTTTTACTCTTCCATCTCTCAGTCTGATGGTTGTGAGAATATTTCTTTTCTTTTTCTTTAAAAATTTTTAATTAATTTATTTAAATTCTATTTAGTTAACAGTGTAATATTTTATTCATGAGTAGAACCCAGTGAATCATCACTTACATATAAAACCCAGTGCTCATCCCAACAAGTTCCCTTCTTAATGTCTATTACCCATTTGACCCATCTCCTCACCCACTTCCCCCCCCCCCAGCAACCTTCAGTTTGTTCTCTGTATTTAAAAGTTTCTTATGGTTTGCTTCTGTCTCTGTTTTTATCTTATTTTTCTTTCCCTTCCCCTATGTTCATCTGTTGTGTTTCTTAAATTCCACATATGAGTGAAATCATATATCTGTCTTTCTCTGACTTAATTCACTTAGCATAATACACGATAGTTCCATCCACATTCCTGCAAATGGCAAGATTACATTCTTTTTGATCTGCTGGTGCCTCCCCCTACTTTTTTCACTCTACGCTGGACAGCAATTCAGCAGCATCTAGTATGTTACAAATGCAAACTACACATTACAAAACCTCCCATTGGCCCCTAAGGAACAAGTAGAGATACTTCTATGGGACACTGAAAAAAGCCCTTCTCTCACTGGCTTCGGACCCTCTTTCTAGTCTCCTTCTCCATCACCATGTCTTCTATGTACACAATAGACACCTTCAACCATCCTGTAGTCCCCAAATACATCTTTTATTTTCATCCCTGCATGCTTTTGCCCATGTGTTTCCTTCCATGGAATTCCTTTTCCCCAATATTTCTCCAGAAGCTTTACCTGGTATTGATCTCATCCTTTAAAATCAGCCCAAATGCTATTTCCTCTATGAAATCTTCACATAAATCTTTGCTTGGCATTTTCTGAGCATGCTGTTTTAATAATTTTCCCCTCCATATTTACAATTATTTCCACATTTCCTATAATGGTTATGGGTACCACCATCTTCCCCAAATTTTTAACTGGAGAAAAAAAACCAGGGAGCTATGTTTGCCATCCAGACCTTGCTGATTTAGCCTGAAAAATATTTCTTAAACTCATCCCCCTCTTCTTCCACACTGCCATAGCCTTACTGCAGACGTTTGTCATTTCTCTTGCAGACCATTTCAGCAGTCTTATAATTGGTTTCCATGCCTCCAGTCCTTCTTCTCTCCAATCTATTTCCCACTCTGCAGTCACTCTGTACTCTTCCAATCCGTCTAAAACACACATCTGACCTGCCCACCCCTACCCCCATTAAAAAATCCTTTTCCTGTAGGGTAGAGCCCAAACTCCCTAGTATGGAGATGGCTGTAGCACTTCCAGCCTCATGGTTTGACATTCTCTTCCATGTCTGTCTCCTGGGCATGTGGTATTCACTGAAATCCATAATACACTACATGTCTATCTCTCTGTCTCCTAGCGTATGCAGTTCTCTTGTAAAACACCTGCCATTTCCTATCTCCCCCTCCCAACATGCATGCACACACACACACACACACACACGCCAAACACTTAGTGAACTTTTTCCCAGTCTCTAAAACCCACTTCTACTCACACTCCACTTTCCACTTTTATTTGGCAGCATCTAGTACAGGGATCTAGTACAAGCTACAGCCCACAGGCCAAGTCTAAGCTAACTGCTCAAGTTTTGTAAGCAAAGTTTTATTGAAAGAGAGCCATAATATTCATTATATATTGTCTACAGCTACTTTTGTTCTACAATGGCAGAGTTGAGTGGTTGCAACAGAAACAATAAATATTTACTATATAGGTCTTTACTGGAAATCTTTGTCAACCCCGATCTAGTACATTGCAAATGCACATAATTTTCTCATTTATTCATTTTCTTTCTCTCTATAGATAGATAGACAGGTATGGACATTTTAGGAATATAATATTGAGTGAAAAGCCAGTTGCACACTGAAAATTATAGTATGGATGCTACTTATGTATATTTAAAATCACACACAAATCAATACTTCTATATATAAATATATATATATCATACAGAATATCACAAATAGGCTGAAAAGATACATATTAAATATATGACAATGATTTCCTCTAGAGAGTGGGAAGGAAAGGGTCTTGGGTTACTTGTCACAAGGCTTTAGCTTTATTTTTACTTTTTAAATAAAACCTATGCACATATGACAAAATATTACTATCTGATAATTCTGGATGTTGGAATTAAGGATGCATATTATATTACTTTAATATTTTCAAATTTCTTTAAAACGTTTTTTACATTATTTATTTTTGAGAGACAGAGAGAGACAGAGCACAAATGGGGGAGGGGCAAGAGAGAGAGAGGGAAACACAGAATCTGAAGCAGGCTCCAGGCTCTGAGCTGTCAGCACAGAGCCCGACACGGGGATCGAACTCACAAACCGTGAGGTCATGACTTAGCCGAAATTGGATGCTTTTTTTTTCTTCAATATATGAAGTTTATTGTCAAATTAGTTTCCATACAACACCCAGTGCTCATCCCAAAATGTGCCCTCCTCAATATCCATAACCCACCCTCCCTTCCCTCCCACCCCCATCAACCCTCAGTTTGTTCTCAGTTTTTAAGAGTCTCTTATGCTTTGGCTCTCTCCCACTCTAACCTCTTTTTTTTTCCTTCCCCTCCCCCATGGGTTTCTGTTAAGTTTCTCAGGATCCACATAAGAGTGAAACCATATGGTGTCTGTCTTTCTCTGTATGGTTTATCTCACTTAACATAACACTCTCCAGTTCCATCCATGTTGCTACAAAGGGCCATATTTCATTCTTTCTCATTGCTTAACCGATGGAGCCACCCAGGTGCCCCAATATTTTCAAATGTCTTAATGTAGAAAAAATCTCCTCTTCAGTTATGACTTCCCCACAGCCCTTTCCTACTCCTTCATTTCCTTGTAGAGATAACAGGTGCTGCTGGCACTGCCTCTGTTCCTTCCATGCACATTTAAATACAATATATGATGAAAGCAATTGCCAACAAACAAATTATATTTAAAAATAAATAAATAAGTAAAAAAAAACAATTGCCAACATAGTCACCTATGTGTTTGTCTTCTTCAGTGGGATATAAGATCCCTGAGGACAAATATACTTTTGAATTCATGCCATAATGAGTGTCTAAATATTTTTTGTGATGAACTGTATTTACTCTTTTAATGTCAAGAAGTTTTATTTTGTTTAATTGGTAATTAATTTTTTTTCATCTCCTGAATGAGCCAAGAGCTCCTTGAGGCCAGGGATTGTATTGTACTTGTCTCTGGATACCTGTAGCATGGCATCTAGCCATAACTCAGGGAAGGTATAGTTGAGAAATGAGGGCCCAGGGCTTGTCTCAGGACAGCCATCCTCAGTAAAAGCATAGAAAGGGACCCAGTTTTAACTTTAATTGACCCAGCTGAGGATGGACAGAAGGTCCAAAGTGATTAATTGCCTGGAAAACAAGGAACTTGGAGAAAAGATTAAAAGAGATCAGATTGTTTTTACCCAAAGTGGAGCCCGCAAGGGGAATGCATAAATCCTTGCCACCCTCCTTATTTTCCCCCTACTCTCTGGCCATTGTTTACTTTCTTTACTGGCTTGGCTTCCTTCAGTGTCCATTAGCATAAAGAGGTGGTTCTCACAGTGTTGGTGCCCAGATCAACAGCAGCGGCAGCAGCAGCAGCAGCAGCAGCAGCAGCAAAACCTGGAAGCTTGGTGGAAATCAAATGCTTGGGACCCACCTCAGGCCTGCTGAGCCAGAAGATTTATGTCTCGTGCCCCAGCACTGATTTTGCAGAGCCTCCTGCAGGCAACTGAGATGCAACCCCAAGTCTGAGAACCACTGCTACACAGGTCCTGACTCTACCCTTTCCACTTACTACTCTGGTCCCTTATCTGAGCAAGTTCATGGTTTCCTAAAGAATCCATTACCACCTACAAACCAGATCTCTAACAAAGACTCATCCCCAAACACTAACCTGTGCCTGCTTCTTCCCAATTAGCATCTGCTTAGATTTGCCAAAGGTCCTGCTTACCACTATGTCCTGGATGTGCTCTTTCTCCAACTCTGGCCCTTGATGTATGATGCCAACAATTTATATGACTAATCTGGAAACCTCTACTGTTTTCTCACTCTGCTCCCTTCCCTTACGTAATCCAATACCAATCCAATGCTGCTGACAGAGGTATAGTTATTTCTTTAAGTTTTTATTTTCATTCCAGTATAGTTAACATACAGTGTTATATTCATTTCAGGTATACAATATAGTGATTCAACAATTCCATATGTCACCTGGAGATCATCATGACAAGTGAACTCTTTAATCCTCATCACCGATTTCACCCATCTCCCATCCACCTCCCTTCTATTAACCATCAGTTTGACAGAAAGTTCTTTAGACATACACATAGATCCTGTCCTCCCACATAATGTTACTCTACCAGACCTTGCACAGTCTGGCCCTGCTACCTCTGACTTCACCTGATTAGTTTCTCCCTTTGTCTTTGAAACCCAGACACACTGCTCACTTTCTCAAACAGGCTAGACTTATGTCCATTACAAGGTCTCTGCATGCCGTTTCCTCCCTGGAATTATCTCCTTACCGCTGTCTTACCTTTGCCTACTTTTACTTCTTTTTACCTTTCATATCTCAGTTTTAGGATCATCTTTTTGGGGAGACTTACTGTTATTAGTTTTCTATTAGTTTTTATTAATTTTCTATTGTTGCATAACACGTTACCACAAACTTAGAAGACAATACCCATGCATTAGCTCACTCATTTCTTAGTTCTGAAGTGGGGGCACTGTGTGGTGGTATTCTCTGCCCAGAGTCTTACAGTGCTAAATCAAGATGTTGGCCAGCTGTTTGCTTCTGGAGACACTAAGAAAGAATCTGCTTCCAAGCTCCTTCAGGTGGTGGTTGAATTCAGTTCACTGTAGTTGCAAGGCTGAGACCTCTGTTTTCTTCTAGATTTTAGCCATGGGGTGCCCTCTAATCCAAAACTATCCACATTCGTTGCCACCTCATCCCCACTGTCTTCATATCTGACAACAAAGAATTTCCTCACATCAAATTCCTTTTGTTCCTCCCATGTCTATCTCCAGGAAGAACCCAGTTCCTTTTAAGGGTTTGCCTGATTAGGTCAGACCCACTCAGGATAATCCTTATATTTTAAGATGAATGATTTGGGACTTAAATTACACCTACAAAACCCTTCACAACAGTACGTATATTCCTATTTGATAAATTACTTGGAGAAGGTACATACACTAGAGGGGAGGGTCTTAGTGCCATCTTAGAATTCTGCTGACCACACAATCTTGACATTCGATTTATGCCAGTCCCCTTCCATGAGCTTTCTAACTTTATCTCCTACTGAGCAAACCTTGACCCACATTGCGCCTGACATTCCTGTCTCTGTGTTTTTGTCCACTCTATACCTCTGCCTAGAATGCCCCTGCCATCTTTGCATGTTGTCCCTAAAGCTGGTGTCAATTCAATCACCTTTATGTCCTTAAAAGCTGTTCTTATCTAGGACAGCAAATTGACACTGATCAGGGTGAAGACATTGATTCTGAGCTCATCAGCTCTCCTTAATCTGGTAGCAGGTGGAGTACAGGGAGCACAGCTCATTCTTTGCTGCCTGAACCCATAGCACCCAGGTCATGGTAGGGTACAGATTAGATTTTCATTAAACTTGCAAAGTAAACTGAACAGATTTAAATCCAGAAACATTCAGACTGACTACTGAGAGGATATGAGAGACCAAGTAGGATAAGAGAGATTGAGGAAATGGGGGGCTGATTAAGGAAGAAGTGCCCACCTGGGGGACTCCAGGGTCTCCCAAGCTCATCCACATGGCTTTTCCTCCACTCACAAAAGTGGCTGCAGTTGCGTTACCTCACCCTGGGCCACTGAAAATATTTATGTGGACAAAATGCCTAGGGTGGGGGCAAAGGGCCACTCTTAATGTAGAGACCAGCCCATCCTCTTCTGTGACATTTGTTAATCATCTTGCAAAGCGCTTTGGCAGTCAGCAGAAAGTGAGGTTTAGGTTCTAAAATTTTTCATGCACAATAAAATCCAAACCTTTTAAAATAAGTATATATCTTAGCTGAAGTTTAAGCTGTGAGGGCAGAGAGAAAAGAGGAAATGGCCCGTGACACAGAAATTACCCAAGAAAATGTGAGTGGCATTCTACATTTTTTTAATTCAGGGTGGATAGAGCAGGGAGCCCCACAGGCTCACACAGAGATGGTGGTGGCAGAGTCAGGGCAAGATTTCTGGCCAGGATCTTGCCCAATGCCCCATTCTAGTGTGTATATCATATCTAAGGGAAGCAGTACCCAAGTTAATAATCATTCCCAGGCATTCACCCTGCTTTCTTTGGGATATCATATGGTTGTGAGAACAATGTAGACTATACTATCAGACAGGAGGGCTGGGTTGTATGGAGAAGGCAGTGCTGGCAGGAGAGGGGCACTGGATGAGAAGGGGGAAAGTGGAAGCTTATTCTTGACTGAGAAATTCCAGGTGACTAATTAATAAAATAATGGAGACAGAGTCAAAACCAAATTAGGCGTTTCAGTGCCCTGAACCATTTCTATTGCTATGGAGTAGTGTCCTTAAATTTTAAATTTTTTATTGCAAAAAAAAAAGAAGAAAATCCTAGTAGAAAAGGTAAAGAACTACTGAATGTCTAATTTTGGTAATAGAAATTCAGTGTGGTAATAGCAATAGCCCCTTGAATCACTGTGCATTCACTTTACAGACAAAGAGCACATGGTCATCCTGGGCAGCTCCTGGCCTTCACACATGCCTAGCACTTATCTGGAGTGCCTATTGCCCTATTTAGTTGTCCAGCCACAGAAGAACTCATTAGTCAGGAAAAATTGCTTCTCATACTCCAATGTGCCTTGTTGGCATCCATGGGGACCTATACCCCAAACACGGCTTAAAACTGACCATGAAATATTTATAGCTGGAGATATTGCTTTGAGAATGCTTCAGAATATAGAACTTTATCCAGAAAAGGGTTCTGTGCATACTCATTAGAGCAGAGACTTAGTAGGGTTTCCATTATACAGTATTCACACTGTAGTGATCAGTTGCCACCAATAAATTAAGATATAAATTAGGCTTTTGTGGAGAAGAAGAAAGGTAAGTTTGAAATCAATTAGTTCAGGATATATATAAATATATTTTTTAAAGTAGTGGCTCATGGTTTTCAAAGACAGACCTGGCATGTCCAGAAGCAGGACCTGCTAAGTAGCATTGACTTTAGGGCTGGTATGATTTTTTTATGTTTGTTTTGATAAAACTGGTGTAATGATTATAATAATTGCTGGAATGCTTCTCTGTGCCAGGAACTATACTGAATTATTTATGGGAATTAACTTGCTCAACTGTAAAAACAAACTTATAAAGTGAGTCCTGTTGACACACAAGGTAACTGAGGCAAAAAGCCAAAACCTTTCTTTTACTCCAACTCTCACAGCCCAGCAGCCCAGACCATAGACATTTTTAAAATTTTTGCCAAAATAACAACGTGTGTGTGTGTGTGTGTGTGTGTGTGTGTTATTTCTTTTCAATGCCTTTGGGCAGAACATGGAAGATCAAATTTGTCACAGGTCCCACCTGTCTTTACTGTCTCACACTTTGCCCACTGCACACAGTTCTAATTGACTGGTCCCTGAAGATAAATGTGTTGTTACACTGACTCTGTAACTTGGTCAACCAGGGTGGGTGTCAGGGAAAGTGCAATTCAGCTCTGTCACAGCAGGAGACCTGCCTCTCCTCCAACATCCTCCCTTCCTCCAGTCCTGTCTCTCAGAGGTGTCTCAGCGGGTTCTCCAAAGCAGATGCTGAGATGGAAGCTTTAGGAGTGAAGATTTGTATTAGAGGTCCACAACTGAAGGGAAGAAGAGGAAGCATGATTGGACAGAGAAGGTCTTCAAACTGCAGCTCAACCCCGAGAATCTCAGCCAGCCTGACAGGAGGTACCAAAGGCTTCAGAGTTGTCCTTCTGCAGGCTGAAATTTACCAGATCTGTATATGCTTGACCAGCTAAGTCACTGGAAGTGGACAGCTCCAAGAGGGACATGACTTGAAAGGGCCAGCATCTGAAAGCTACTCGCTGACCACACTCCTGGTACAGCAAGCCTTCCCTTGAAGGGGCATCTGGGCCGATTATGTCCATGCCAAGCACAGAAAGGCATTTCCAACTACAATTTTAGTTGGTATTCCTTCTAAATCATCTCTCTGGTGCTGTGTGCTAGCAAGAGCAGACTCATTTTAGTCTGAGTGTTCTGGATCAAGGAGCATACCTAGAAGAGGCTAAAAGGTGGAGAAAAAAACCCACATTTTACATGACAACCAGGGCTCTTAGAGTGAATTTCCTTTCCAGATGATCTTTCTGTAAAAGATGCCCACCACCACACACACACACACACACACATTCATTATCTATTCCAGAGCCCTGCCATTGACCACAATGGTCAACCACCTTTCTATAGTACTGAAATGAAGAGGATGGAGGATTTGTTGAGTATGTTAGGACAAGTCAGTGTCTGTAGTGTTACTCCTGAGTAGCACACAAAGCCTGGCGGAGAAGCATCATCAGAACAGAGTACATTGTAGTCAGCTGCTTGTTCTCAGAATTTCTAATAAAATGTCTGTTTTGACTATCATCATACCAATTCTTCCTAGTGAGGTCAGTGGGACCAAAGAGCCCTTAAAAAAAGAAAAAAAAGCAGTCTATATTTGTGCAGAAATCATTGTAGATACAATTCTACTTACAATGTAAATCAAACAAAAAAGGAGAATAAGGAGTGGGGGGAGAAAATAGAAACATTTAAAATGTGCCCCTAAATTCTGGGTCATGGAGGAGGCTGAGGGTATTTTGATCTGTAGAAGACAAAATGGAGCTGAAACAGAATTAGGAAAAGACACGAGGCTGAAAGGGACAGTCCAAAGTTCACTTCACCAACCCTCCTTTTCGCCACTAGAAGGCAGGGGTTTCAAGGTCTCCTGAAGAAACTGCCCACAGAAAAAAACCCTATTTTTGTGGAGGCTAGGATGCCTAGTGTCTATTTCTTCTATTTTGTGACAAGGTAACCCCAAATTTCTTTGGGAAACTCCCTTCTCCCCATTCTTAGTAGCATGTTTTGTATGGTTTCATCCTACCCCCAATGCCTGTAGAGGGACTTGATCACTTATACTAACTGGCTGTCTCCATATGCCCAGACATAGCACAACGAGTGCAGAGGGCAATCATGACCTAAGTTGGTCCAGTTAAAGGTACCTCACCATCTTTTCTGAGAATGCCAGGTCACTGACCTCTCTTCTACTTCTAGACAAGGAAGACACTGGCCTTTAGAGCATTGCAGCAAACTTGCACTCACACACAAAAAAGTCATCCTTCAGATGAAGTTGGCAACATGGGTAGCAAGAGAGAAAAACTGAGTTCTTGCTGAATTCCTGGATCAAGCCTTACTTGAAAGCTTTACCACTATACTTTTCTGTTACACAACCTAAATAATCCCTTTATTGTTTATGCCAGTTTGAGCTGAGTGTTTGAAACTTCTGATTATTACAACTAAAAGCCATCACAAGACCTCTACTGTGTAGCAGCAGCTAGCATTTTGGGTATGTGCAAGCCAGTCTCCTTGCCATCCTGACAAGGACCGTTTTATATTTGATGGTAAACACTACCAGTTCTTTTAGGGATACTTTGTCCCATCTTTATATGATTACTGCTGATGGCATCTCCTTTGAAGTGCCAGTTTCTTCTTGTTTGGGTTCCTTTTATTCTCTTGTTTTCTGCTTCCACAGGTGGACTTGGCTACAATTGTCTAGTTTTCCATAGTTGATTCTGAGAGAGACAAAATATAGACACACATATATGGCGGTGGAGTTTGCCTTCCAGTTGACACATTATGGACACAAGGCTAGGTCTGGGTTTTGACCTAGAAATCTGTCTGGGAAGGCTTATCTACCATGTGAACACCTGGCAGTGTGTGTGCAAGAGGTGTCTTTGCTTAGTATTAGGGGTTGTAAGATGTTGCAGGGTGAAAATCTCCAACTGCTATCCAGAAAGTTCTGGGAGAAGTCTCTCTTCATGTGTCATTGCACAAAGAGATCACTCTTGACCACACCTGGCATAGGCTTGGGAAAGCACTCTGGCAAATGTCACCACTCTTTGAGAATCAGTAGTGTCTCAGCTAGATGCAGGCATATTTTTCTGCACATTGAAACAATATCTATGCTTTTCCAAGCTCTGCTCCTGTCTGCTCCATTTGTGTACTCTCCCGCATGCTATAGATTCCATATACAGGCCCTCAGTAGCTGCAGAAGGGCCAGGCCTTCTCTCACTCTCTCAGCTTTTGCCACCACCTGACTCTTCTCATGTCATGCCCTGGCCCATCTAGTTTCTGCCCTTAGTGGGCTTTCAGACTTAAACAGTCCCTGCCTTTGCCCCAAACACATAGGCCAACTAGTTGAGTTTAGGATCAAACCCCCGTCAACCCCAATGCATGCCTTGACTACTCAGCTTCTCTGAGCCCTTCTGTTATCTGATGTCTTCTGATGCTGCCTTACCCCACCCTGAGCCACCTGTGTTCTCAGCCCTCTGGCAAAGGATGCCAGAGCTGCAACCCTGTTATCACTTGGAGCATCTATGTCAAGGCCAGGACAGCACAGGTCCGGAGGTCCATAGGTCATATCCCTAGTGAAAGAGGGTGTCACTGGCAAAGTGTCATTCCTGATATTTTCTTAAGGTTGTGTATATATCATGTGTCATTTTATTCTACAGGAACTTGGGACACTATGGGTGAGCTATGGGGAAGCCAGGCAGGATTTGTATCATTTCCAAATTGTTCTCAAGTACACTAGTTCTACTAGATACTCCAAAAATAGAGGGAGGTGAGAGGTGAGAGTGAGTTATTTAATACATTTGAAAACATTTAATAGTCTATTCCCTCTTTGAAATTTTTATAGTAAAGACACAAAGTTAACTTTAACTCAGAGTTTCATAAATTTAATTGGTCATTAAACCCTCCCTTTGGTGAAATATTTGTCACTATCCCACAGGTGTATTTGTGAAATGTAGTTTGGGAAACAGTGGTCTGGTTTCCTCTTTAGGAGATCATACCCATTCCATAGATATCATCAGAAACCCATGTTGTCAATTGGTATGTCTTTCAATTCAATTTGATAAACATTTATTAAGCACCTACTGGGTACAGATATTGTCATGGATGGTGTGAGGGAAGATAGGTAAAAAAAAAAAAAAAAAAAAAAATGTTCCATGAGATTTGGAGGCCATAACAGAAGATAAGACAAGAAGAAAAAAAAAATAGCTCTAAAACAAGGTACACTGTTTGTATTATTAGATTAAGATAGTGCCATAAAATAGATATAGACAAAATGTCATGGAACTTTAAAGAGAAAAGAATTATTTCACTTGGAATAAACAGAGTAAGCTACCACACTGAGAACCAAACCCATCCATTCAATGCCTGTTAGACATCTCTGCTTTGGTATCTCAAACCAAATTCATGAGACCCGTCTCCATAAATCTAGTGTTTCTTCCACATCCCAGCTCTCAGAAAACTACCACCTGCCACCTGCCATAAAGGGCAGATACCTTTATGCTTGTATCCTCTTGCTTGCCCACAGATAAATGTTTACAAATTATTATTTTATTTCATGTCCTTTTACTTTTTTTCCCAGCACTTGTCTCAGTTTATAATTTCACATATATTTATGTATTTAGCTAATTGGTGTCAATCTTCCCCACTATTTCAGAATGCATAAGTAATGTTCTTGTTCATCAATGTAGTCTCAAAATTGGTTTATTTGGCACATAGTAGGGCTCAAATAAGTTATGTTTCATGAATGCCTGAAGGAACAAATGAATGAATATGTAGGCTGGCTTTACAGCTCACTCCTGATTGACAGAACTACATGTACAAATGGAGGAAAAGCACATTCAGAGTGGAAAGAATCAAATGAGAAAAACAGGCTTACTAAGCCTGGTAAGTCTTTCAGCATTAAAATGAACTTTCTCCTAGAGGCAATGTGGTATCCATGATTGGGCCTAGATCAGAAAATGGGCATCAGTGGGAAAATTAGAGAAATCCAAATAAAAGATTTAGTTTATTTAATCATAATGTGCTAATGTCATAGTAATATAAGATGTTAACATTATAGAAAGCTGGGTAGCAGTACATGAGAAATGTGTACTAACTTTGCAACTTTTCTGTAACCTAAAATTATTATAAAAGTGAAATTTTTATTTAAAAATTCAAATGTTTCTTTGCCCTACATGTAAAAGAGATCATTCCAGTCTAATTAAAGTAAGTCTTATTAATTATTACCAATATTACAGCTACACTTGTCCTACAGCTCCTTGTAATTAATAAAAGTAACAAGTTTAAGGGTATTTTGTAAGTGGAGGAATGAGATTCGTGGTAGGCCACAAAGGAACAGTGGAATATTTGGAGCATGTCTCTGATAGGTAAGGTTCAGTGCAGTGAGGATCATTTGCCCTCCCCAAGACTTATCCCAGCTCTGCCCTTGCTAAATTCAGGGCTTAGGCAAACTGATCTCGAGGTCATTTTCAGCTGAGAGCTAGCTCAAAGTTCTAGTCCTATAATTTTTGATCCAGGATTTTTCTCTCTCCAACCTTATTCTTTCCCTTTAGCACACTGATTGTGTCCTGAAGAGATCTTCAGAACCCTGTCAGTGACTATGTGTGCTCTCTACCCTGTGCTTTGCTGGACCTTCCTCACGGGACTGCATTTGGGTGCTGAGGTTGCCTGTCATGGGAAATGCTCTCTTTCCCCACTTCAAGGTGGCTCACAGCTGATGATTAACTGTTATGAGACTACAAAACTCAGTTCCTTCCCTTTAACAGAAACAAACCCTGGGGTGCCTGGGTGGCTCAGTTGGTTAAGCATCCGACTTCAGCCTGGTTCATGATCTCACAGTTTGTGGGTTAGAGCCCCATGTCTGGCTGTGTGCTGAGAGCTCAGAGCCTGGAGCCTTTTTCAGATTCTGTGTCTCCCTCTCTCTCTGCCCCTCCACCACTCACACTAGCTCTCTCTCTCTCTCTCTCTCAAAAATAAATAAACATTCAAAAAAATTAAAAAGGACAAACTCTGAGGTGCAATTTTTTTATGTTCCATTGTTGATCCTCCTGGGATCAATCTGGCTAGAATTTCACCTGAAATCACATTCTTGCTTGACTTTTTCATTCCCTGTCTTGCTTCCTCCATACCCTTACTAGTGTGTTCTTGTTTGCTTATTTTTTTAAGCATCTCCTTAATCAATCATTGGTTTAGGGTCTTCATCTAGGAGAACCAGATCCTAGATAGTGAGGTAGTATGGCTAAAAGAATAGGTATCAGAAGAGTTGCCCTCAAACCCTAGCTCAATACTTACCAGCAGTGTGGCCTTGAAGAAAAGTTCCCTTTCTCAGTGAAGTAGGGGTAATCACACTTGCTTCATCTCTAATCATCAAGCATACATGAGATAATGAGTGCCAAGGGCCTGTCATCCCTTTCCTGGGTCTCAGAGTAGTGCAGCTTCCAAGCAGCCTGGGCCCCTTTTCTATTACAAGGCTGTGCTCATGGACTTCAGACAAACTTCCTATGTGTCTTGGTCAATAGAAGATATTAGCAAATGCTTAGCCAAGTGCTCTGACTGCATTTACTCCCACATTCACCATCATAAAAATAAACAGCAGAATAAATTGCCCATCTGCTGCCATCAATCACAAATACAATCTTAACTTGCTGTAACACGAGGCAAATACAGTAATGACAAAATCCATAGCTTGGGAGATAATAGAGTGTTGGCCAGGACTTTCCTCTCTCCATAGTCTACAATCTATTATCTAAATGCACAGTAAGTGACCAGAGCAATCAATATGTTGCTTGCCTTTTCTGCCATTGGCAGGTTGGTTGCTTTGAGCCTTAATTCTCAGAGCCTCTGGATGGTATGTGCTGGACCATTCTAGGATAGAGGGCCATGAAAGGAATGACAGTGGGGCCTACTTTATGAAAAAAGTTTCATGTACCTTTTGGAGCCCAAAAGTGGAACCCTGAAAGGATGGAGAGATCCACTAGTGGAATACGACAAAATATATCATGATGGTTCAATATTTTGTTTGCCAAATACTGACCCATATATAAAATAAGTTTAACTTTGTTCTGGAGGCACCTGGGCGGATCAGTCTGTTAAGTGTCTGACTCTTGGTTTCAGCTCAGGTCGTGATCTCATGGTTCATGAGTTAGAGCTCCGTGTTGGACTCTGTGATGACAGCATGGGGCCTGATTTGGATTCTCTCTCTCCCTCTCTCTCTGCCCCTTCTCAGCTCTCTCTCCCTCTCAAAATAAATAAACATTAAAAAATAAAATAATTTTTTTTCTGGTTTCAGAGAACATAGACATTTTAGCCAATAAAAAATCTCAAAAAGAATACTCAAATAACGTGTGATTTTATTGTTCAAACAGCCACTATTAAAATATTGCTCTGTATCGCTTTTTGACTTTTTCTCTTTGATATAGCTATATGCACACACATATACAAAATAAGGTTATGCTATGTTATCCAATTGTATTTTTATTTCTGTGTGTGTATCTTATGTGTTGATATAGGTGTGGTTATAAAATATATACAACCTTGTTAATAGTACATGTTAAGCAAAAAAGAATGAAATCTTGCCATTTGCAACTACATGGATGGAACTAGAGGGTATTATGCTAAGCGAAATTCGTCAGAGAAAGACTAATACCACATGATATCATTCATATGAGGACTTTAAGATGCAAAACAGATGAACATAAGAGAAGAAAAGCAAAAATAATAGAAAAACAGGGAAGGTGGCAAAACATAAGAGACACATAAATATGGAGAACAAACAGAGGGTTACTGTAGGGGTTGTGGGAGGGGGGATGGGCTAAATGGGTAAGGGGCATTAAGGAATCTACTCCTGAAATCATTGTTGCGCTATATGCCAACTAACTTGGATGTAAATTAAAAAAATAAATTAAAAACAAATCAAAAACAAAACAAAACAAAATTTAAAAAAATACATGTTAAGCCATTATTTGAGTTTTATGCTATTTTATTATGTAAATGTATCTTGACTTATTTAAGTACTTCCCTATTGTTGGACATTGAGTTGTTTCAACTTTATGTAATTATAAATAGCACTTTAAAAATAAGGTTGTTGGGTTGCCTGGGTGTTTCAGTCAGTTAAGTCTCTGACTTCGATTCAGGTCATGATCTCATGGCTCATGAGTTTGAGCCCCACGTCGGGCTCTGTGCTGGCAGCTCAGAGCTTGGAGCCTGCTTCAGATTCTGTGTTTCCCTCTCTTTCTGCCCCTCCCTGACTCAAACGCTGTCTGTCTGTCTCTCTGTCTCTCTGTCTCAAAAATAAATAAAAACATTAAAAAAAAAGATCTGTATGCTGAAAACTATAAAAGCTTATGAAGGAAATCGAAGAAGAAACAAAGAAATGGAAAAATATTCCATGCTCGTGGATTGGAAGAATAAATATTGTTAAAATGTCAATACTACCCAAAGCAATCTACACATTCAATGCAATCCTAATCAAAATTGCACCAGCATTCTTCTTGAAGCTAGAACAAGCAATCACAAAATTTGTATGGAACCACAAAAGACCCCAAATAGCCAAAGTTATATTGAAGAAGAAGACCAAAGGAGGAGGCATCACAATCCCAGACTTTAGCCTCTACTACAAAGCTGTAATCAACAAGACAGCATGGTATTGGCACAAAAACAGACACATAGACTAATGGAATAGAATAGAAACTCCAGAATTGGACACACAAAAGTATGGCCAACTAATCTTTGACAAAGCAGGAAAGAATATCCAATGGAAAAAAGACAGTCTCCTTAACAAATGGTGATGTGAGAACTGGACAGCCACATGCAGAAGAATGAAACTAGACCACTTTCTTACACCATACACAAAAATAAACTCAAAATGGATGAAGGACCTGAATGTGAGACAGGAAACCATCAAAATCCTCAAGGAAAAAGCAGGAAAAAAACCTCTTTGACCTTGGCTGCAGCAATTTCTTACTCAACAGATCTCCAGAGGCAAGGAAAGCAAAAGCAAAAATGAACTATTGGGACCTCATGAAGATAAAAAGCTTCTGCACTACAAAGGAAACAATCAATAAAACTAAAAGGCAACCAACAGAATGGGAAAAGTTATTTACAAATGACATATCAGACAAAGGGCTAGTATCCAAAATCTATAAAGAACTCACCAAACTCCACACCCAAAAAACAATCCATTGAAGCAATGGGCAGAAGACATGAATAGATACTTCTCTAAAGAAGACACCCAGATGGCCATGGGGGAGGAGAAGGAAAAAAAAAAAAAGAGGTTAGAGTGGGAGAGAGCCAAAGCATAAGAGACTCTTAAAAACTGAGAACAAACTGAGAGCTGAGGGGGGTGGGAGGGAATGGAGGGTGGGTGATGGGTACTGAGGAGGGCACCTTTTGAGATGAGCACTGGGTGTTGTATGGAAACCAATTTGACAATAAATTTCATATATTTAAAAAAACATGGGGGTGCATGTGCGCCTTCAAAACAGCATACTTGTATCCCTTGGATAAATACCTAGTAGTGCAATTGCTGGGACCTAGGGTAGTTCTTTTTTTTTAATTTTTTGAGAAACCTCCATACTGTTTTCCAGGGTGGCTGCACCAATTTGCATTCCTTGCAGTGCACAAGAGATCCTCTTTCTCCGCATCCTCTCCAACATCTGTTGTTGCCTGAGTTGTTAATGTTAGTCATTCTGACAGGTGTGAGGTAGTATCTCATTGTGGTTTTGATTTGTATTTCCCTGATGATGAGTGATGTTGAGCATTTTATTATGTGTCAGTTGGCCATTTGGTTGTCTTCTTTGGAGAAGTGTCTACTCATATCTTTCAAATTCAACACCCAAAAAACAAATAATCCAGCTAAAGCCACCTTTAGATTGAAAGTCAGGAGATGGAGAACCATCTATCATGCTAATACTCACCAAATAAAGCCAGAGTAGCCTTACTTATATCAAATAATCTAGATTTTAAAATAAAGACTGTAACAAGAGACAAAGAAGGGCATTATATCATAATTAAGGGTCTATCCACCAAGATTTAACAATTGTAAACATTTATGCTCCAAACGTGGAGGAACACAAATATATAAATCAATTAATCAGAAACATGAAGAAACTCATTGATAATATTACCATAATAGTAGAGGACTTCCACACCCCACTCACAACAATGGACAGATCATCTAACAGAAAATCAACAAGAAAACAATGGCTTTGAATGACACACTGGACCAGATGGACTTAACAGATATATTCAGAACATTTCACAACAAAGCAGGAGAATATACATTCTTTTCGAGTGCACATGAAACATTCTCCAGAAATGATCACATACTGGGACACAAATCAGTGCTCAATAAGCACAAAAAATCAAGATCATCCCATGCATATTTTCAGACCACAATGCTCTGAAACTCAAAATCAAACACAGGAAAAAAAATTAGAAAGCCCCCAAATGCATGGAGGTTATAGAAGATCCTACTAAAGATGAATGGGTTAACCAGGAATTTTAAAAGGTAATTACAAATTACACAGAAGCCAATGAATATGATAACAAGAGAGAAGTATATGGCAATCCAATCCTTCCAAAAGAAGAAAGAAAGGTCTCAGGTACACAACCTAACCTAAAACCTTAAAGAACTGGAAAAGGAACAGCAAATAAAACCCAAAACCAGCAGAAGACAAGAAATAATAAAGGTTAAAGTGGAAACCAATGCTATTGATCAAACAAACAGTAGAACAGATCAATGAAACCAGGAGCTTGTCGTTGAAAGAATTAACAAGTTTAATAAACCCCTAACCAGTTTGACCAAAGAGAAAAAGGAAAGGACCCAAATAAACAAAATCAAGAATGAAAGAGGAAAGATCACAACCAACACAGCAGAAATACAAACAATAAGAGAGTATTGTGAGCAATTATATGCCAATAAATTGGGCAATCTGGAAGAAATGGACAGATTCCTAGAAACATATAAACTACCAAAACTGAAATAGGAAGAAATAGAAAATTTGAACAGACCCATAACCAGTAAAGAAATTGAACTTTAGTAAAAAACATCCCAAAAAACTAGAGTCCAAGGCAAAATGGCTTTCCAGGGGAATTCTACCAAACATTTAAAGAGGACTTAACATCTATTCTTTTAAAGCTGTTCCAAAACTCTGAAATGGAAGGAAAACTTCCAAAATCATTCTATGAGGCCAGAATTACCTTGATTCCAAAACCAAAGACCCCACTAAAAAGGAGAGCTACAGACAAATTTCCGTGATGAACATCGATGCAAAAATCCTGAACAAGATACTAGCCAACCAGATCCAACAATACATTAAAAGAATTATTCACCTCGACCAAGTGGGATTTATATCTGGGATGCACAGCTGGTTCATTATCCAGAAAAAAATCAATGTGATACATCACATCAATAAAAGAAAGGACAAAAACCATATGATCCTCTTAATAGATGCAGACAAAGCATTTGACAAAATACACATCCTTTCTTGATAAAAAAAAAACCCTCAAGAATGTGGGATAGAAGGATTGTACCTCAAGATCATAAAAGGCATATATGAAAGATCCACCACTAATATCATCCTCAATGGGCAATAACTGAGAGCTTTCCCACTAAGGTCAGGAACAAGACAGCGATGTCCAATCTCTCCCCTGTTATTCAACATAGAATTGGAAGTCCTATTCTCAGCAATCATACAGCACAAAGGAATAGAAGGCATAGAAATTGGCAACAAGGAAGTCAAACTTTCACTCTTCACAGATGACATGATACTCTATCTGGAAAACCCAAAAGATTCCACCAAAAAACTGCTAGAACTGATCTGGGAATTCAGCAAAGTAGCAGGATATAAAATCAAGGCACAGAAATTAGTTGCATTCCTATACACCAATAATGAAACAACAGAAAGAGAAATCAAGGAATTGATCCCATTTACAATTGGACTAAAACCCATAAAATATCTAAGAATAAATATAACCAAAGAGGTATAAAACCTATACACTGAAAACTACAGAAAGCTTATGAAAGAAAATGAAGACACACAAAAAAATGGAAAAAGTATTTCATGCTCATGGATCGGAAGAACAAATATTGTTAAAATGTCAATACTACCCAATGAAATCTGCATATTTAATGCAATCCCTATTAAAATAACACCAGCATTCTTCACAGAGATAGAACAAACAATCATAAAATTTGTATGGAACCAGAAAAGACCCCGAATAGCCAAAGCAGTCTTGAAAAGGAAAACCAAAGCTGGAGGCATCACAATCCCAGACTTCAAAATGTATTACAAAGCTGTAATCATCAAGACAGTATGGTACTGGCACAAAAACAGACACTCAGATCAATGGAGCAGAATAGAGAACCCAGAAATAAACCCACAGACATATGGCCAACTGATATTTGACAAAGCAGGAAATAATAGCCAATGGAATAAAGACAGTCTCTTCAGCAAATGGTGCTGGGAAAACTGAACAGCAACATGCAGAAAAATCAACCTGGACCATTTTCTTACACCATACAGAAAATAAACTCAAAATGGATAAAAGACCTAAACATAAGACAAGGAAGCCATCAAAATCCTAGAGGAGAAAGCAAGCAAAAACCTCTTTGACCTTGGCCACAACTTCTTACTCAACACATCTCCGGAGACAAGGGAAACAAAAGCAAAAATGAACTATTGGGACCTAATCACAATAAAAAGCTTCTGCACAGCAAAGGAAACAGTCAGCAAAACTAAAAGGCAACTGATGGAATGGGGGAAGATATTTGCAAATGACATATCAGATACAGGGCTGGTATCCAAAATCTATAAAGAACCTATCAAACTCAACACCCAGAAAACAAATAATGCGGTGAAGAAATGGGCAAAAGACATGAATAGACAATTCTCCAAAGAAGACGTCCAGATGGCGAACAGACACATGAAAAAATGCTCAACACCACTCATCAGAGAAACAGAAATCAAAACCACAATGAGATACCACCTCACACCTGTCAGAATGGCTAACATTAACAACTCAGGCAATGACAGATGTCGGTGAGGATGCGGAGGAAGAGGATCTCTTTTGCATTGTTGGTGGGAAGGCAAGCTGGTGCAGCCATGCTGGAAAAACAGTATGGAGGTTCCTCAAAAAATTAAAAATAGAACTACCCTAGGTCCCAGAAATTGCACTACTAGGTATTTATCCCAGGGCTAAAGGTGTGCTGTGTCAAAGGGGAACAGGTACCCCAATGTTTATAGCAGCTCTATCGGCAATAGACAAAGTATGGAAAGAGCCCAAATGTCCATCAATGGATGAATGGATAAAGGAGACGTGGTATGAATATACAATGGAATATAACTGGCAGTCAAAGAATGAAATCTTTTCATTTTCAACAATGTGGATGGAAGTAGATGGTATTATGCTAGGCAAAATTAGAGAAATACAAATACCATACCACTTCACTCAATTTAAGATGCAAAACAGATGAACATAGGGAAAGGGAAGCAAAAGTAATATAAAAACAAGCAGGAGGACAAAAATTATTAAATATAGTTAAATATGATTAAATATAGATAAACTGAAAATTGCTGGATGGGTTGTGCATCAGCGGGTGGCTAAACGGGCAAGGGGCATTGAGGAATGAGCACTGGATGTTTTATGTGGGGGATGAAATCTACTTCTGAAATCATTATTGCAGTATATGCTAACTAACTTGGAGGTAAGTTTAAAAATAAAAATAAATAATAATAATAATAATAAAAAGAAATTGCTTTCATGAGTACATTAAGGGTTGAACAGGTGAGAAGAAAGAATTCCAGGGATTCTGGTTCCTTTGATCAAATACCTCCATATTAAGTAAATGTAAGAAGGAAGTTATAAATGTAGAACTGTTAGCAGGTAATTATTATATTGCTGTAAGAGCAGACCTTACTTGTGTAGGGCTGAAGGAGGGAGGCTTCAGTTGTGTTGAAGAGGATCATGTTCTTATAGAACGCCTGGGATAGGGTCAGGAGGCACACATCACAAAAACAAATACGACCTGATGGGTTCAAAACCATTTTTTTTAATTTCCACTTTTTAATGTCTTTGTGGAATTATAATCTGGATTCAAAATAAAGTCTCTTTTTCTTACAGAGAAATTATAGTATTTAAAGATAGAACGAAACCAGGTTGAAATGAAATAATCTTCACTTCATTACCAGAAGTTTATGAATGCCAAAGGAACAGCATAAAAAGGAGTACCAGGTTTCTACAGGAAGAAGGAGGGTCGATGCCATGCTCTGGTGCTGGTCTTTAGACTTTCAGATTTGGTGAGGCAGTCACTGATTAAATATTCAGTGAGTGTCCATCTCTGCCAACATTGGGCTATGTGCCAGCAGACATGGGCTCTTTCCTTACTTTCTGAAGCTCACAGTCTGGCTGTGGGTGGGAGTTCAAGAGGGGGGCCAATGAAACCTATTGAATTAAGTGGTTTTGGGAACGTGTGAGGGGCAGGAACCCTTCCTAGAGGAAGTGACCTTTCAGCTGAAATAGTAGTGAAATTTTGAAAGCCTTCCATATGCCATATCTTTTAACATGTCAGATCATTTACAACAAGAAGAGATCAGTATTCATATCTACAACTGATGGATAAAGAACATATTAATCAGGAGCACCTGGGTGGCTCAGTCTGGTGAGAATCTGATTCTTGATTTTGGCTCTGGTCATGATCTCACAGTTTGTGAGATCAAGCCCCATGTTGGGCTCTGCACTGACAGTGTGGACCCTACTTGGGATTCTCTCTCTCCCTTTCTCTGACCCTCCCATGCTCGCACAGAGACTCTATCTCAAAATAAATTTAAAAAAAGTTTAAAGTAAGAACATATTACTCAGAAAGAGGAATAGTTTTCTCAAATCAAGTGGCTGATAAATGGCAGAACCAGGGTTCTTTACAGCTTGTGCACTTCCTCCACCCCATTACTTGACTCCTCGATTAGACAAAACATCCCAAGTACTCACCTTGGAGGAATGGGGAGTACACAAACTGAGGACAGGTGCTTCCTTTCCTGCTCAAGTCTGTGAACTTGAAGTTGTAGTCTTTTTCATTTTGGTGATCCAGGCATTTTCTCTTTGCATTTAGAAGCTGGAGAGCAGAGGAAATTGTGCATTCTCTGGACAAATGTGACAACTTGTTTCATCTTCATGAAACATTCAATACTCCATGTCTTCTCCTTGCCTTCCTCATGATGTCTCAGATCAGTTTGAGATACATTCTTATTTCATTGTTTAAATGCTCAGGCATGATGGGAGGGGGGTGACTGAGTCTGAGAAGTGAAGTAGGACCCAGCTGTGAGTGCTTCAAATTTTTAAGGGCACTTCAATCTTTCAAACTGGGTTTCAGAGATGGCAGGTCTCTTCAGCAAGTGAATCACTTCTTTAATCTTAAATTATCATCTTCACTAGAAGCTTGGCTTCCCATTGCTTCCAAATCAAGATACTTATTAAAGCGGCCAGAAGGGCAATGACGTGGGGAGTCCTAGAGTGGAACAGAGCAACACATTCTTTCATTCATTTGAGCATTCACTCATTCACCAGAAATACACTGAATTACTACTGCATGTGACAGGACTTATGCAAGTCTGGGAGAGATACAATGGTGGAAAAATCATCAAGTGCCTGCCTGACTCTGGGAGCAAACAAGTGTGGCAAGGATCTTTCCTAAATGTAGCTGCTTTGACAGGAAAAACTGAACATTGGGCTAATTTGGGGGCAAAAGGGACTTCATTCCAGGTCTCACATACCCCTTTCCTGTCAATCCTGAAAGCCCCTTTGTTGTTGAGTTGACCCTCAGGGCTCCAGCTTGGTGAAGCTGTTAACAGAACCCCACAGGGAAGTTCTGAAAGATAGGATGTAGTAGGAAGGAAGAGAGGTTTAAGGAGTGAGGTGAAAAAAGGCAGAGAGGAGATATGTGCATAAATAAGAGCCTTCTGAGTTGAAATGGCCAGAAGACAAAGCAGTGTCATCAGGAACTTGTCACCATCAAAAAAAAAAAAAAAAAAAAAAAAAGCTTACCTATGAGAATTGACAAGGATTTCAGTGTTATACAATAGGTTCACAGCAGATCTCTTACATCTGTGCAAGGATGGCTGTGATTGCCCATATATGATAGGAGTTATACATGAAGTCTTTGTTACTCATCCATATCTGAAAGACTAGAGACTCAACTCAATCCAACAACCTCCCTACATTTTTCATGGTGTTTGTTTCTTTGTTTGTTTGTTTGTTTGTTTTTGCCAAGCACTGGTGATAGGGGATGATTCTTGGGGTTCCAATGTAAACTCAGATAAGCTTTCTCTTCAGTATTTCCATCTTGAAAGCACATAATCATTCTCCTTTGTATCTTGCTTTCTAGGGATATGCAAATGTATGTTGACTGATCTCAATTCCTTGCTGTGATATTCATACATAAGTTGGGAAGTTAACGTAGTTAATGTTATTTATCAATGACCACTTAACGATTTCTAATCAGGGTCCAACCTGCTGTGTAAATCAGCAAAGTCAAGTTTGTTTGAATAGTAAACAGGGAATAAACCATGAATTTATTTGCTAATTTTACCTGTGACCTTAAAAGACTTTGCTGAATTCAACATAAGAGATATATTGGTTTCTCACTCTTTTGGTTACCTTTAGTATACTAATGGATAATATGGACATCCTCCTTAGATGGTTCTTTGGCCTACTTACATTTGCTTCATGTAAAGTTTCCTCCATGTCATTGAACCTTTACTGATTACCCAGGATTGTATACACAATGATGATATATGTGGCCTTCCTGATCCACTCAACTAGACAGAAGCTCAGTGAGGGAAGGGACTATTTATATTGTGTTCACAATTTTATCCCAGTGACAAATAGTTATTTCAGAAACATTTCTGAAATGAATACCACTGGGGATATTTGGCTGTTCTAGGTCTAGTCTTCTATGTGACATAGAAGGCTCTGTCTTATAATTATGAACAGAAATACCTATTAGCAGTAGGGAAAGGAATAAGTCTTTTCTTGTGGTTCTAGCTCACACCAGGGCCTCCTACACACACACACACACACACACACACACACACACACGTGCGCGCGCGCGCACACGCGCGCACAGTTGCATACATCCTCCCTCCCAGAACAAGAAAGGTTCTTTTTAACTGAGTAAGACCAGAAGAGCATATTCTTGTGGCTACACTTGTATTATCATTTTGTCAAACTGTTGCTAAAATCTGTTTTTTTGAGGGAAGAAGATGGTGGCGTAGGAGGACGCTGGGCTCACCTCGTCCTGCTGATCACTTACATTCCACCCACACCTGCCTAAATAACCCACAAAACCGCCAGAAGACTAGCAGAATGGACTCTCCAGAGCCAAGCATAGACAAGAGGCCCACAGAAGAGGGTAGGAAGGGTGGAGAGGTGGTGCACACTACGCGGACTGGCGGGGAGGGCGCTGGGGCGGTGGAGGGGCAGCCCATCTGGCAAGGCAGAGCCCCGAGTCTGGTTTGCAAAAGTGGAGGGGCCGGACTGCATGAGTTCTGACAGCCAGCGGGACTTAACATCTAGAATGTTATAAGTCAACAGCTCTGCTCAGAGAGCAGGAAGGTGAGAGGACACCGGGAGGGAGAGGTGTTGAGCTCTGGAAGACAGAGCTCAGCTCTACGGGGAACAAAGGTGCTGGCCAGTGCCATCTCCCTCTCCCATCTCCCGGTTTGACCCCAAAGGGAACCAGTTCACTGAACTTGCTTGCACCATGCAAACACCCAATGCTGTGCTTCTGTGGTCCCATCCCTCCAACAGGTCTTCCTCCCTCCCTGTGCTGTAGGGCCTCTCCCACAGGGGACTGCCAATGGCAAAGCAGCTTAGCCTGCCCCTCCCACCCCTGTGCACCTTGAGGATCCACCCCGGCTAATACGCCAAATCCCATCAAAGCAGCACCACAAGCTTGGCAGTGTGCAAGTAGCCCAGACAGGGGCCACACCACTCTATAGCGAGTCCTGCCCCTGGGAGAGGGGAAGATAAGGTACACACCAGTCTGACTGTGGCTACAGCGGTGGGCTGGGGACACACAACAGGTCTGACTGCAGCTCCGCCCACCAACACAATTTACTCCAGATAGCATAGGGGAAGTGCCTTGCAGTTCTGCGCCACCCCAGGGACTATCCAAAATGACAAAATGGAAGAATTCTCCTCAAAAGAAACTCCAGGAAGTAGCAATGGCTACTTAAATCAAAAATGATTTAAGCAATGTAACAGAACAAGAATTTAGAATAATAGTCATAAAATTTATTGTCATGAAATAGTCATGAAATTTCTTGTCAAATTGGTTTCCATACAACACCCAGTGCTCATCCCAACAAGTGTGCCCCTCTAGCCCATCACCCACTCTCCCCTCTCCTCCACTTCCCATCAATGCTCAGTTTATTCTCAGTTTTTAAGAGTCTCTTATGGTTTACCTCCTTCCCTCTCTATAACTTTTTTTTCCCCTTCCCCTCCAGCATGGTCTTCTGTTAAGTTTCTCAGGATTCACATAAGAGTGAAACCATATGATATCTGTCTTTCTCTGTATGGCTTATTTCACTTAGCATCACACTCTCCAGTTCCATCCACATTGCTACAAAGGGCCATATTTCATTCTTTCTCATTGCCATGTAGTACTCCATTGTGTATATAAACCACAATTTCTTTATCCATTCATCAGTTGATGGGCATTTAGGCTCTTTCCATCATTTGGCTATTGTTGAAAGTGCTGCTATAAACATTGGGGTACAAGTGCCCCTATGCATCAGCACTCCTGTATCCCTTAGGTAAATTCCTAGCAGTGCTATTGCTGGGTCATAGGGTAGATCTACTTTTAATTTTTTGAGGAACCTCCACACTGTTTTCCAGAGTGGCTGCACCAGTTTGCATTCCCACCAACAGTGCAAAAAGGTTCCTGTTTCTCCACATCCTCTCCAGCATCTATAATCTCCTGATTTGTTCATTTTAGCCACTCTGACTGGCGTGAGGTGATATCTCAGTGAGGTGATATCCTCCCTGATGAGGAGTGACATCGAGCATCTTTTCAGGTGCCTGTTGGCTATCTGGATGTCTTCTTTAGAGAAGTATCTATTCATGTCTTCTGCCCATTTCTTCACTGGGTTATTTGTTTTTCGGGTATGGAGTTTGGTGAGTTCTTTATAGATTTTGGATACTAGCCCTTTGTCTGATATGTCATTTGCAAATATCTTTTCCCATTCCGTTGGTTGCCTTTTAGTTTTGTTGATTGTTTCCTTTGCAGTGTAGAAGCTTTTTATCTTCATGAGGTCCCAATAGTTCATTTTTGCTTTTAATTCCCTTGCCTTTGGGGATGTGTCACGTAAGAAATTGCTACAGCTGAGGTCAGAGAGGTCTTTTCCTGCTTTCTCCTCTAAGGTTTTGATGGTTTCCTGTCTCACATTCAGGCCCTTTATCCATTTTGAGTTTATTTTTGTGAATGGTGTGAGAAAGTGGTCTAGTTTCATTCTTCTGCATGTTGCTGTCCAGTTCTCCCAGCACCATTTGTTAAGGAGACTGTCTTTTTTCCACTGGATATTCTTTCCTGCTTTGTCAAAGATGAGTTGGCCATACGTTTGTGGGTCTAGTTCTGGGGTTTCTATTCTATTCCATTGGTCTATGTGTCTGTTTTTGTGCCAATACCATGCTGTTTTGTTGATTACAGCTTTGTAGTAGAGGCTAAAGTCTGGGATTGATGCACCCCAATGTTTATAGCAGCACTATCAACAATAGCCAAAGTATGGAAAAAGCCCAAATGTCCATCGATGTATGAATGGATAAAGAAGATGTGGTACATATATACAATGGAGTATTAGTCGGCAATCAAAAAGAATGAAATCTTGCCATTTGCAACAATGTGGATGGAACTAGAGGGTATTATTCTAAGTGAAATTAGTCAGAGACACACAAATATCATATGACTTCACTCATATGAGGACTTAAGACACAGAACAGATGAATACAAGAGAAGGGAAGCAAAAATTATATAAAAACAGGGAGGGGGAAAAACATAAGAGACTCTTAAATATGGAGAACAAACAGAGGGTTACTGGAGGGGTTGTGGGAGGGATGATGGGATAAATGGGTAAGGAGCATCAAGGGAAATCATTGTTGCACTATATGCTAACAAATTTGGATGTAAATTTAAATAAATAAATAAAGAAAGAAAGAAAGAAAGGTGTTTTTAGGTCTAAAATGGGTTTCTTGTAAACAGCATATAGATGGATCTTGTTTTCTTATCCATTCTGTTACCTATGTCTTTTGATCAAAGCATTTAGTCCATTGACATTTAGAGTGAGTACTAAAAGATTTGACATTGTGTTGCCTGTAGAGTTGGAGTTTCTGGTGGTGTTCTCTAGCCCTTCATGAAAGCAATTTCAGTTATAAAGATCATAATGGTTAAGGTGTCAAGCTACCAGGTCATCAGCTACAATCCCTATGCAAAGTTGAGGTGCAAGGATTCTCCCAAGGCAGTCTAGAAAAATGCTGTGTATATGTGGAGAGAGGGAACCTGGGGAAGGAAGATCTTATCCTGGCATTCAGAGCTTCCACAACAGCCACCCACCTCTCACCCAATGAGAGGGATCAGGGTCTCAGAGCATGAAGAAAAAATGAGGTATTTACATGAGCAGATTTCTCCTGGCTGACTTTCCTGTTAAAGTCTGATCTCAAAGCCAGGTCTGAACCACTTCTATCTATTATCTATCTATCTATCTATCTATCTATCTATCTACTATCTATCATCTATCCTTCTGTTATAAACATCCTTCTGTTTATCAATGGGCTTGAGCCCTCTGAACACAGGAGCTCCTCTGCTTTTCCAGTCTCCCTGAACCTAGCAGAGGACATGTTCACAGAATAGGTGCCCCACCACTTACTGGCTATAGGACCTAAACTAAGCAAAAGATCTTTAGGAACTTTAGGCTCAATATCTGTGAAAAAAGAACAATAAAATATATGGCACATGTGATTTCTTTGAGGGTTAAATTGAAATAATACACACAGACAGATATATTCTGAAAGTGTGCAATGAGATTTATAAGGATGTCAACTGCCATTTGTTTCAGTATTGTTTTTATGTACCAAAAATTGGAAACAAAGCAAAAATGTCACCAACAGGGTCACCTGGGTGGCTCAGTTGGTTAGGTGTCCGACTTCAGCTCAGGTCATGATCTCACATTCGTGGCTTTGTGCCCCATGTCAGGCTCTGAGCTGAGAGCTTAGTGTCTGGAGCCTGCTTCAATTCTGTTTCCCTACCTCTCTCTATGTCCCTGCCCTGTTTGTTCTCTCTTTCTCAAAAGTAAATAAAAAAACATTAAAAAAATGTCACCGACACAAAATAGTTTAAATGAATTTTGATTAAATCCTAGAGTGGAATATTATGCAGCCGTTAAAAAGAAATGATGTTCCTCCCCAGTTTTCCCCATGGTACAAACTTAATTGCATTTCACAAAAGTGAAAACAGTGATTGACAAGACATTGTTGGTCTTAAAAATAGGAGGAGAGTAGGGATTTACAATGTTTTCTAAATTTCAACACATTATGAGAAATTCTAAGTTTATACGTGCAATGTATAAGTCTGTAATATGTGATGCAAACAGTTGACAAATGATTCAGTCATACATTTATCAAATCCTGCAGAGAAAACACCTCAAAACCCAAATGAGTAGAAGCTTACGAATTGTAGTATCTCTTCATATTTATGATGTTCATGATGATTAAGAAAATATTCTGCTCCCTGTAACCCCTGTGAGCTTCCCAGATACCCTGGGGGACAGGAAGAGAAGAATTTTTATCTCAGAGGTTTCTTCATTGGTGAGTGATCTAACTCTCTATATCTCATCTTTATCTCTTTATTTTTATCATCTTTATCTCATCTCTCTCTTTATCCTATGAATCTCTACAGCTTTCACAGATGGTTGCCCATCATACACTGAGCTCAACTAAATTGTGGAAGTAATCCAGATTCCTTCTCTTTGACTGCCAAAGCCCAGGCAGCCAGCAAATATAACTTCCTGTCTTGAGCTTTGGTGTCGGCCCTATCCTTAGCTCCATTCCAAGTCCCTACCCTTGTTTTGCTTTCTCTTTCTTGACAATGTCTAAGTCATGTCATCTTGCTATGTCATCTATAATCTTCTGAGCCTCTTAGATACTTTTAGGGTAGATAGGTACAACTTCAGCATGTTTACTTATTTATCTATTTATTCATTCAAGGACGAAAGGAATTTCTGTGGCTGGAATGACAGAACACCTGTTCGAAAGAGCTTTGGAGCTCTGAACTAAGAACAAAATACAGAAGCAGAGGTGACAGGGCAATTTCTTCAGAGGCTGTCACACTCCACCGCTGGAAAAGCCTCCCATAGGAATTATATTGTCTGGAGAGAAGATTCCAGACACAGAACTGTTAGACACCTCACTGGCTAAAGATATGTACCTGGGGGGAGGGGCAACGGTTTTAAATAAAAAATAAATTTTATTTTATTTTTGTTCATTTTATTATTTTTTTCAATATGTGAAGTTTAGTGCTCATCCCAAAAGGTGTCCTCCTCAATACCCATCACCCACCCTCCCCTCCCTCCCACCCCCCATCAACCCTCAGTTTTTTCTCAGTTTTTAAGAGTCTCTTATGCTTTGGCTCTCTCCCACTCTAACCTCTTTTTTTTTTCTTCTCCTCCCCCATGGGTTTCTGTTAAGTTTCTCAGGATCCACATAAGTGTGAAACCATATGATATCTGTCTTTCTCTGTATGGCTTATTTCACTTAACATCACACTCTCCAGTTCCATCCACATTGCTACAAAGGGCCATATTTCATTCTTTCTCATTGCCACGTAGTACTCCATTGTGTATATAAACCACAATTTATCCACTCATCAGTTGATGGACATTTAGGCTCTTTCCATAATTTGGCTATTGTTGAAAGTGCTGCTATAAACATTGGGGTACAAGTGCCCCTATGCATCAGCACTCCTGTATCCCTTTGGACTCCCCTCTTTAGGGACAAAGGAGTAGCCTGGCACCATTTCCCTCCCCTGCCCTTCAGCATAAACCAACTTCAGTAAACAGCGGTGAGAGTGGGCATCCCTGTCATGTTCCTGATCTCAGGGAAAAAGCTCTCAGTTTTTCCCCATTGAGGATGATGTTAGCTGTGGGCTTTTTATAAATGGCTTTTATGATCTTTAAGTATGTTCCTTCTATCCCGACTTTCTCGAGGGTTTTTATTAAGAAACGTTGCTGAATTTTGTCAAAGGCCTTTTCTGCATCGATTGACAGGATCGTATGGTTCTTATCTTTTCTTTTATTAATGTGATGTATCACATTGATTGATTTGCGAATGTTGAACCAGGCCTGCATCCCAGGAATGAATCCCACTTGATCATGGTGAATAATTCTTTTTATATGCTGTTGAATTCGATTTGCTAGTATCTTATTGAGAATTTTGGCATCCATATTCATCAGGGATATTGGCCTGTAGTTCTCTTTTTGTAATGGGTCTCTGTCTGGTTTGGGAATCAAAGTAATACTGGCTTCATAGAATGAGTCTGTAAGTTTTCCTTCCCTTTCTATTTTTTGGAATAGCTTGAGAAGGATAGGTATTATCTGTGCTTTAAACGTCTGGTAGAACTCCCCTGGGAAGCCATCTGGTCCTGGACTCTTATTTGTTGGGAGATTTTTGATGACTGATTCAATTTCTTCGCTGGTTATAGGTATGTTCAAGCTTTCTATTTCCTCATGATTGAGTTTTGGAAGCGTGTGGATGTTTAGGAATTTGTCCATTTCTTCTAGGTTGTCCAGTTTGTTGGCATATAATTTTTCATAGTATTCCCTGATAATTGCTTGTATCTCTGAGGGATTGGTTGTAATAATTTCATTTTCATTCATGATTTTATCTATTTGGGTCATCTCCCTTTTCTTTTTGAGAAGCCTGGCTAGAGGTTTATCAATTTTGCTTATTTTTCCAAAAACCAACTCTTGGTTTCATTGATCTGCTCTACAGTTTTTTTTAGATTCTATATTGTTTATTTCTGCTCTGATCTTTATTATTTTCTTCTGCTGCTGGGTTTAGGGTGTCTTTGCTGTTCCGCTTCTATTTCCTTTAAGTGTGCTGTTAGATTTTGTATTGGGGATTTTTCTTGTTACTTGAGATAGGCCTGGATTGCAATGTATTTTCCTCTCAGGACTGCCTTCGCTGCATCCCAAAGCGTTTGGATTGTTGTATTTTCATTTTCCTTTGTTTCCATATATTTTTTAATTTCTTCTCTAATTGCCTGGTTGACCCATTCATTCTTTAGTAGGGTGTTCTTTCATGGCCATGCTTTTGGAGGTTTTCCAGACTTTTTCCTGTGGTTGATTTCAAGCTTCATAGCATTGTGGTCTGAAAGTATGCATGGTATGATTTCAATTCTTGTATACGTATGAAGGGCTGTTTTGTGACCCAGTATAGGATCTATCTTGGAGAATGTTCCATGTGCACTTGAGAAGAAAGTATATTCTGTTGCTTTGGGATGCAGAGTTCTAAATATATCTGTCAAGTCCATCTGATCCAATGTATCATTCAGGGCCCTTGTTTCTTTATTGACTGTGTGTCTAGATGATCTATCCATTTCTGTAAGTGGGGTGTTAAAGTCCCCTGCAATTACCACATTCTTATCAATAAGGTTGCTTATGTTTGTGAGTAATTGTTTTATATATTTGGGGGCTCCTGTATTCAGCGCATAGACATTTATAATTGTTAGCTCTTCCTGATGGATAGACCCTGTGATTATTATATAATGCCCTTCTTCATCTCTTGTTACAGCCTTTAATTTAAAGTCTAGTTTTTCTGATATAAGTATGGCTACTCCAGCTTTCTTTTGACTTCCAGTGGCATGATAAATAGTTCTCCATCCCCTCACTCTCAATCTGAAGGTGTCTTCAGGTCTAAAATGAGTCTCTTGTAGACAGCAAATAGATGGGTCTTGTTTTTTTATCCATTCTGATACCCTATGTCTTTTGGTTGGCGCACTTAGCCCATTTACATTCAGTGTTATTATAGAAAGATGTGGGTTTAGAGTCATTGTGATGTCTGTAGGTTTCATGCTTGTAGCGACGTCTCTGGTACTTTGTCTCACATGATCCCCCTTAGGATCTCTTGTAGGGTTGGTTTAGTGGTGACAAATTCCTTCAGTTTTTGTTTGTTTGGGAAGACCTTTATCTCTCCTTCTATTCTAAATGACAGACTTGCTGGATAAAGGCGTCTCGGCTGCATATTTTTTTCTGTTCATCACATTGAAGATCTCCTGCCATTCCTTTCTGGCCTGCCAAGTTTCAGTAGAGAGATCAGTCACGAGTCTTATAGGTCTCCCTTTATATGTTAGAGCACGTATATCTCTAGCTGCTTTCAGAATTTTCTCTTTATCCTTGTATTTTGCCAGTTTCACTATATGTCATGCAGAAGATCGATTCAAGTTACATCTGAAGGGAGTTCTCTGTGCCTTTTGGATTTCAATGCCTTTTTCCTTCCCCAGATCCAGGAAGTTCTCAGCTATTATTTCTTCAAGTACACCTTCAGCACCTTTCCCTCTCTCTTCCTCCTCTGGAATACCAATTATGCGTATATTATTTCTCTTTAGTGCATCACTTAGTTCTCTAATTTTCCCCTCATACTCCTGGATTTTTTTATCTCTCTTTTTCTCAGCTTCTTCTTTTTCCATAATTTTATCTTCTAGTTCACCTATTCTCTCCTCTGCCTCTTCAATCTGAGCCGTAGTTGTCTCCATTTTATTTTGCAGTTCATTGATAGCATTTTTTAGCTCCTCCTGGTTGTTCCTTAGTCCCTTGATCTCTATAGCAAGAGATTCTCTGCTGTCCTTTATACTGTTTTCAAGCCCAGCGATTAAAAGTATGACTATTATTCTAAATTCACTTTGTGTTATATTGTTTAAATCGTTTTTGATCAGTTCGTTAGCTGTTGTTATTTCCTGGACGTTTTTCTGAGGGGAATTCTTCCGTTTCATCATTTTGGATAGTCCTGGAGTGGTGCGGGACTGAGGGGCACTTCCCTTGTGCTGTCTTGAATAACTTGCGTTGGTGGGCGGGCCACAGTCCGACCTGATGTCTGCCCCTAGCCCACCGCTGGGGCCACAGTCAGACTGGTGTGTGCCTTCTCTTCTCCTCTCCTAGGGGCGGGATTCACTATGGGGTGGTGTGGCCTGTCTGTGCTACTTGCACACTGCCAGGCTTGTGGTGCTGGGGATCTGGCGTATTAGCTGGGGTGGATCAGCAAGGTGCACAGGGGCGGGAGGGGATCTGCTTCAGGAGGGGCCCTGTGGCACTGGGAGGGAGTCAGACCTGACGGAGGGACGGATCTTCAGAAGCACAATGTCGGTGTTTGCGCGGTGCAAGCAAGTTCCCTGGCAAGAACTGGTTCCCTTTGGGATTTTGGCTGGGGGATGGGCGAGGGAGATGGCGCTGGTGAGCACCTTTGTTCCCTGCCAAGCTGAGCTCCGTTGTCCGGGGCTCAACAACTCTCCCTCCCGTTGTCCTCCAGCCCTCCAGTTCTCTGAGCAGAGCTGTTAGCTTATAACCTTCCAGATGTCAAGTCCCGCTTGCTGTTGGAACACACTCCATCCCGCCCCTCCGCTTTTGCAAGCCAGACTCAGGGGCTCTGCTTGGCCGGCGGGCCACCCCTCGATCCCGGCTCCCTCCCGCCAGTCTGTGTAGCACACACCTCTCTGCCCTTCCTACCCTCTTCCGTGGGCCTCTCGTCTGCTCTTGGCTCCGGAGACTCCTTTCTGCTAGTCTTCTGGTGGTTTCCTGGGTTATTTAGGCAGGTGTAGGTGGAATCTAAGTGATCAGCAGGACGCGCGGTGAGCCCAGCATCCTCCTACACTGCCCTCTTCCCAGGATCCCTAAAAAATAAATTTTAATACAGTTGTGTTTGTATCTAGTCTGTCTCAATTGTGCCAGAAGAATGTGAAACCAGCTTCTTCCCTGGATAAGTTAGCTTTAGAAACAAACAGGCAAACTCTTTCTAGGTAGAATGAGGTTATCAGAAAGGCAAACAGAGCCTCCATCTTCAAGACCCCCTCAACTGAAAACACTCCCTCAGTGGCTAGCCATGTTGCCTAAACTGGAAATTCTCCAAGAGACAGGGGTTCTTTTGCCTTAAGGTAATTATTCTTAAATGCTTACATATCAAAATTCTCTAGGAGGCTAATTAAAAAGACAGATGCACAAACTTCATACCCCACAGATCTGATTAACCAGTCTTAGGTGTAATTCAGGAATCTGTATTTTAATAAGTACCTCAAATAATGCTGGGGACCACATTCTCAGAAAACCTTCCTGAGACATTTTGCGAGAAGTCATTAGTCAACAATCATTCTTCTAAGAAAGGGAGAAGATTGCAAGATGCCCACTACATATATGGCTTTCAAATCTTATCCTAGGTGCTCAAGAACTGCTGGTATCCCCAGAAAACTGTGAGTCTCAGGAGATCCTAGCTAGACATAGCCAAACACTGATTTTGTTTGTGAAATTCATCCCAAAGCCCACTTTTATCTTTGACCTCCAAATTGCTCCATACTTTTCAACCTCTATTAATGTTTCCCCAGGTACATTCAAGGACTTCCCCTTCACATAGATATTTGCCATTTATAGATGGAATATTTGCTGTGCTAATTGCAATTCCATTGCAAATGGATCCAAGATAGAAAAAAACTAAAGAATGTGTTCAGAGTCAACTGCATTGTGCAGAATCATCAAATGCCAGCCTGCAGCAGTGTAGGAACATTGTATTCGGTTTGGAGAAAACAATTTATTTGTCTTGTGTTTCACTGTCACCTATGAAAGCATTGTGGAGCATCTCCCTCCTGACCACAAACATATCTCATGCTCCTGATTACCCCCCTTAACTTATTTCAGGCTTGGAGAACCAAGCCCTTTTGAATTCCATATAAACTCTGATGAAATAGAATCCAAGTGAGGGCTCAAGGGGCCTTTTCTGTGAGTAAAGAAATTCAGATTTAGTGCTCTGACTTTGTGGAATTTCAGGCAATATACTAAGGTGGCAATATCACCAGCTCTGCAGACTATCTGAATGCAAACTCTGATCCTCTGACCTTCCATTTTCTCATTTATAGAATGGGTGTTACTGCACCCATCTCCTTGGCTTGTTATGAACATTAAAGAAAATGAGATATGTGAAGCCCTTGGCATATAGGGAGTTCTCCTAAGGAGGTATTCCACTAGTTGCTGGGAAAACATCTTCTGAGCCTGGATGGAACTGCTGGTGGCTGGAGTAACTGAGAGGTACATAGCCAAATCCCAGAAGAAGAACTAGAGTCCCATATTGTTAGCCTGCTTGGAAGCCTTAGCCTTACAGATGCAGGGTGACTCCGTGATTCAAAGCTCCACCTCTGCTTAGCTGTGTATCCCTGGACAAGTCTCTTTGGGGACTCTAAGGTTGCTCCACCAACACCATCCCACCCCATTGTGTAGGACCTATTGGCTCAAGAACAAGGCTGGCTTCATGAGCATGTGACTTTTTGAAGGTACATAGGATACTCTGCGGTTCCCATCTTGAAATTGTTTACATTTTTATCTTTGAACTTCTGTTTTGTAAGTGCAGTTCAGTGGGACAATGGAGGAGATACTACAGGCAGCAGCAGTGTGGGCTCAGAGTGGCTGACACCAGAGGCAGTCAATATATATATATATTGATTATGGTGGGGATAAAATCTTATCCTTGAAGTCAGAGCCTGAGCTAGTTGCTTCTGAAGAATCCTATGAACATAGCTGCCAAATATGACCTTGGTGAGCCCTTGGGCCTCTCCTTCACAAAGCCTCTTACTATCTTCCATACTTCTCCACCTCTCCTTCGCCTAGAATTCTATGAAGTCTTATTCCCCAGAAATTTCCATCTGTTGTCAGGAAGTCTAAAACTAAAGGCCTGTCCTTTGCCTAGGACTTTGCCCTTTGGTAGGAGACTATGACAGCCAGCAGCATTCACTTCTTCATTGGATTATGACTATTACAGCTGAATAGGATCTTGGAGGGACCAGATTGTGTGGTTCCAAAGTATGTTCCCTAGACACACCATGGTGTAGAAGGATTCCATGGTGTGAGTAATTAAGGAAAACTTGTATAACATGGTGCTGTTTTGGAATTTGCAATGATCAGTAACACATTAAATGTCCTGAGAAACTAGAGCAAGGAATCCAGTGGTTCCCAATGTTATTTGGCCTTTATCCTCAGACCTCCTAACAGCCTTTGCAACTAAGCCTCCACTTTTTAAGTAATAGTGTTTAATCCTGTCATTTTAAATATGGGGCAGCCAAGACTGATAGAGGGAAAACAAATAATCTGGTGAAGAAATGGGCAAAAGACATGAATAGACACTTCTCCAAAGAAGACATCCAGATGACCAATCGACACATGAAACAGTGCTCAACATCACTCATTATCAGGGAAACAGAAATCAAAACCACAATGAGATACCAACTAACACCTGTCAGAATGGCTAACATTAACATCTCAGGCAATGACAGATGTAGGCAAGGATGTGGAGAAAGAGGATCCCTTTTGTGCTGCTGGTGGGAATGCAAACTGGTGCAGCCACAATGGAAAACAGTATGGAGGTTCCTCAAAACATTAAAAAATAGAACTACCCTAGGTCCCAGCAATTGCACTACTCTCCCAGGGATACAGGTGTGCTGTTTCAAAGGGGCACAGGTACCCCGATATTTATAGCAGCTTTATCGACAATAGCCAAAATATGGAAAGAGCCCAAATGTCTATCGATGGATGAATGGATAAAGGAGAAGTGGTATGAATATACAATGGAGTATTACTCAGCAATCAAAAACAATGAAATCTTGCCATTTGCAACTACATGGATGGAACTAGAGGGTATTATGCTAAGCAAAATTAGTGAAAGAAAGACAAATATCATATGACTTCACTCATATGAGGAATTTAGGATACAAAACAAATGAACAAAATGGAAGGGAAGCAAAAATAATATAAAACCAGGGAAGGGGAGGAAATATAAGAGACTCTTAAATATAGAGAACAAATAGAAGGTTGCTGGAGGGGTGTGGGAGGGGAGATAGGTAAATCGGTGAGGGACATTAAGGAATCTACTCCTGAAATCTTTGTTGCACTATATGCTAACTAAATAGCATATTGGATGTAAGTAAGTAAATAAATAAATAATAAGACAAACTTCTGTTAAGCCTCTATATTTAGAGACATTTGTTACAACAGCAAAACTTAGAATGACCTGACTGATGCAATAAGTAAATAATATAGTTCTTAGAAGTCTTTATTTGTACCCTTGAAGTGCATCTTCCTCCTACGTCTCGTTTCTCTACAAGGCCAGGCAACCTAGCAACTGGTACCAATATCCATTGGTTTTCTTTGTAAAAATCTTAGAAAGAGAAATCTACAGCTCTGTCCAGACTTGTTCTTCTACCTCTGCCCTGCATCCCTAGTTGAGATCCAGTCAAACATTTGTCTAGTATGCTCTGGATCTATGTGACTATGCATTTCTTCTCTTTCTCCACCCACTTTGGACCAGAGGGAGCTTTTCCAAGACTATTTCAGCTTCTCAGTCTCATGTCAGATTTTTCATTGTATATTTTTCCAATTAAGTTAATTAAAATGCAAATCTCTTTGTATGAATAAGAGACCTCTACTTTCCATAACTGCTCAATAACTTTCAACTAAAAAGGAACTTTATTCCTCTTTTATTTGACTTCAAACATTCTTTGCTAAGCATTTTTAATTCTTACATAAAAGCAATGCAACCGGTTTCCCATACCATGAAAACATTTAGAACCTGTTTTTATGTGTATGTATGTGTGCACGTGTGTTTATATATTTGTAATTTTTTAAGCTCTAGCAAGAACGTTATCTTTCCCCCCTAAAATCACTTTAAAGTCTTCAGCCTGGCTGAGCAAAACTAGCTGCAATTCTGGACTTAAAATAGTTACTTGTAATTACCTTCAAGTACAAAAAAAAATTTCTAATGCTTTGAATTCTTCTTCCACTGTATTGAAGTAAATAGAAGTAATTTATTATTGAAAGTGCTGCTGCTCTGCCAGTTTGGTGGGTGGGAATTGACATTTGGGATATTGTGTAATGTATAATGAGTATGAAATGAGTGGTCTGATCCAGTCAGCATCAAAGGCAATTTCCCTTGTAGGGTAAAATGCTTGCAAATTAAGTTGCATATCTTCACGAAGGCAGGGAATGGCATAGACTGTGGAAATATTGATTTTGATTCTGCTTTTCTTAGAAATTGTTTTGGATGTGAATTGAGAAACATATTTTCCCTGAGACAGAACCCTATATTTTCTGCCAGAGAGATGTTTGAAAGACGTCTTTGGTAAGGATTGTTTTTCAGATGCTATGGAAATAAAATCAATAGGGGCTAATTTCTACTTGTCACTTTCTATGAATATTGCCTGATGGGGCTGCAGACCAGCTACAAAATGAGGCTGGGGATTGCTGTTCCCTGCCTCTCCCCATCTTTTCCTGTCCAGCCTAGGGTATGCAGAAAGGTTTTGCCTAAAGGGAGGCCCAAGGTGGGACTTGCCCAGAAATGACAAGCTGGGAAAGTTATTGCTTGGCCATGTGGTGGAGAGGAAATAGCTGAGAAGAGGAATGGTATATGCAGCCTGCCAGGAGAAGATGGAAGAGAGAGTTGCTGCTTATAAAAAAGCAAAGTTATTGAGTTGGAGGGTTCCAACTTTAAGATGAAAGAATGTGTGAATTTACGTGGAAATCACAATGAAATGGGGCCAGTTTCTCACATCACTTCAGGAACTATCACATGCTCTCTTGCTTCAGTATCTCATTCTCCTTTTGACTCTTTTCCTGCCTCAATTGCTTTCAGGAATTATATTCCAGACCATGATAAGTAAATTATTTAAAGTTGTTGTCTATGGAATCTTCTCTTCCTTCTGACAAAACAACTGGTTTTCACAAATTCATTTAAGCCTGTTACAAATGTCAATCATTTCGGAGTGCTCTTTTGCTAAACTTCCTACACACTAGATAGGGAAAGTGAGGTCTTGCAGACTTATAGTGGGATACCTGTTCTCCCTACCATAGATTCAATCTTTGGGACTAAGTCACTGTCTTCATAAGTCCTCAGGAATACACCAGTTGCTTACTCCCTTGAAGTACCATACAAAGTCTGCTACCAAACTAGTAGGAGGTTAGGCCTCAATACACTGCTGGATATCCTCTGTAACCTGCCCTGTAACTATCTGACAAAATCTGGCTTCCATCCTTCTCTGACCTGTTCTGTACTGACAGGCCCATCACTGCTGGTTATAGCACGTGGACTCCTTTCCTCTGGCTCCCTATTAAGTTTTAACAATAAAAGACACTGGCAAGTGATGCAAGGATAGGAGGAGAGATTAAGGTATTTCCTTTCTCTAATCCATTCCTGCTTTAGATCCAGGCTTCTGGCAGTGGCTGATATTTCCATGATTGCAACTTATATTGAAAAGTGTTTCAGACTCTCCCTGGACCCCAGTAATGCCATTCCTCCCTTTAAGCCTTCATCCCTAGGGATGAAGAATAGTTTGTTGGGATGAAGAGAAGTTTGTTGCTCATCTCTGGATGCTTCAACATGTCTTGTTTGCTCTCTTAGCCCTACCCACAATGCTATAAGTGATCACTTAATTAAATTCTCTTAATTTGAGCCACCCAAGGTTCATTTTGTTTCCTGCTTATACTTAGTCTGATAGAAAAATGTAGTCTAAGAGCAGTATAAATAAGAAAACCTGGAGGTTTTAGTAGTCAGAGAAGACTTCCAGGGAAGGATAAAGCTTGAGTTATACCTTGAAGACATTGATTAGGGTATAAAGAATTATAGATAATGTGAAGGTTGAGAAAGGAATAGCTTGTATCTATCTGGATTCAGTGTTATGCCATTTACAACTAAACATGTGACTGGAACAAAAGAAATTATTGATTTTTATAACAAAATATCCAGGGGTTTTAGGCATGGTTGGATCCAGGAACTTAAACAAAATGGTAGGAATCAGTCTTGTTTCACATTTTAGCTCTGTTTCTTACTTATTGGGGTTATTCCATGGCAGGATTTGTCTTTTTGGTATAAAATTGGCCCCAGGGATCTCCAGATATATTTCATCTTGTTAGCTCATGGTTTCAGAAGAAACACAATGTTTTTTCTTCCAGTACTCAGTGTGATGTTTCTGAAAATACCCCATCAGCCCTGTTTGGGTCACACATGCACACACATATGCACACACACATATATGCATGCATGCATGTGACCAATAACTATGTCCAGGAAACTGGGGCAGCTAATGTTCTCATGCCTATGGTCAGGCAGTAGAGGTTTTGGGATTAAGCCACTGTGCTGAAAAGGGGTAGCTTCCAAAAGGAAAAGACATGGGGAAAATCACAGATGTTCTCTCAGATCTTAACTTCCTTACCTACCTGGGCTCAAAACCAACCCAAGCCCAGTGGAATGGTGAAAGCCATTCTCCAGAAAATAAGCAGATCCTGAGCCCAAACATGGTCCTCTAAGTCTATCAGAAGGGCTTGCATGAGATGTCATGACTTGGGATAAACACTTTGCTGAGTAAAAACATCCTCTGTCTCCTGAGACTATCTCTAAAACCTCTAGTCTATATTCCTATTTGACACAAAGGCCCAAATTCAATTCTGGAGGTCAGAGAATTGAAAGGGAAGATAGAAGAAAGAACATTTTTTCCATCCCCCATCCCCATTCTGATAGCCATGTTCACCTAGAGGGAGATAAGTTTAATGGCAGTCTCTTTTTTCTCCAACAATTTTAAAACTTGTGTTAGCATTTGGTCTAGAACCCTGGCTGATGAACCCAAGATTCATCTCCTTAATTTTATTTTAATCACCTCTGTCCTTAAGCAATCATCTAGTGACTTCCAAGGAAGTAGACTGTGGCTTCCTGGAACATTCATATTTTTACCAATTTAATGTATTGGTAGCTTTGAAGCAAAGCAACTGCCTGAAAGCAGTAGACCATTCAGCCAACCCTACTGAAAAGGACAATGCCAACTTCTGTGAATTTCACCTAGAAAATTTTCAAATGTGGAAAATGCATGTGTGTTGTGCTGCAGGGAGAAGTGGGGAGTGGAAAAAGAGCAAAGAGGCACACATTTGAGGGAACAAGAATCTGTTTCTAAGATGCTGTAGCTTCAAAGGCACTTTTCTAGGTAATCTTAAGAGATAATAGGCCTTAGAGCCATATATGTCCAACTATTTGTTTAATAGCTGGTTTTATAAGCCAGTATTCATCTTTGATTTTTTTCTTGGTCAATTCAACATCATTACTTCCCCCATAAAACAAGAATACTACCATTTGCCAGTTAATGGTGTTGTGTGTGTCCAGATCCAATCAGGAATCCCAGGCTGAAGTGTTTTTCCTAAGCCATGAACGTTTACTGCCATCATGGAGTGCCCCTTTCCAGTTTTTCCGGCAATCCAAAAAAGTCACCACACACCAGAGATATGGTGGCATGCTTAACTTGAAACCCATGACCCTCAGAATTCCCAGGATGGTTCAGAGTGAGGGTCTTATTCTCGAATGAAGAGTGGCAGTGATTTGCAGGGCACCAGAGAATCAGCCAAGAGATTTCTGCATACTGGCTCTAGGCCAGCCTCACACTAGGCCTTCAAGAGGAAGGACTTGGAGAAGATAAAATCAAGTTGATGTTGGACATGAAGTGCTGCCAGGAGCTCCCATTTACTTGAATCCTGCCCAAGCCGTTTGAAGCAAGGTCTATTCTTATCTCTGTTTTACAGTGGAGAAAACTGGGGCTTGGAGAGGGGTAGGAATTTGAGGCTAAACTGAAGATTAGTGGAGCATCAGGATTGGAACCCAGGCTTTGCTCCTACAAATCCTGAAAGTCTGACTACTCTGAGTCCTGTTACAATCTACTGAATAAGGCAACTTTCGAGCAAGGCTACCTTTTCCTAACAGATAGAATGCTGGCAGTAGGTATGAAACATTTGATTACCCAGAATATTTACCAAATAGCATTTCTGGTTAATGAAGACATTCTTTGAAGGAGAATGGGGGCAAGAGGGAGGATAGAAGTGCTAAGCACAATTACCAACTTCTGTGAGGGTGTACTAGGCTCAATGATGGCCCTCAAAAGATGTCCATGTCCTAATTCCTAGAAAGTGTGAATATGCTATATTAAATGGTGAAAGAAACTTCGTAGGCATGATTAAGTAGAGTAACAGGTATGATTAAGTTAATGCTCTTGAGATGGAAAATTATCCTGAATTATTTTGTGTTAGCACAATTCAGTCATAAGAGTCCTTAGAAGAGGGAAACTGAGGCTATGCTGGTTGCTGGCTTTAAGATGGAGGAAGGATCCAGGAGCCAAGGAGTGCAGGTGGCCTTGAGAACCTGGCCCAGGAGTAGACAGATTCTCCCCTAGAGCCTCCAGAGGGAACCAGACCTGCTGACACTGTGACTTTAGATCAATGAGACTGATTTGGGATGTCTAATCTTCATAACTAATACAATACTCTTGTGTTATTTTAAGCCAGTAAACTTGTGGTCATTTTTATAGTGGAAGTAGAAACCAACACAATGCACTTCTAAACTCTAAGTGCAAATGAACCATCTAGGATATTGTTAAAATGCATATTCTTAGGCAGCAGATCTGGGTTGGGGTCTTAGATCCTGCATTTCTCACAAGCTCCCAGCAATGCTGAAGGTGCTGCTCCATGGATCATGCTTTTGAGAAAGAGGGATTTGCATCTCCCTTAGTCATCATAGTGACCATGAAATGATCTTTAGTTTTCATTTTACACTTGAGGAAATTGAGACTGAAAATTTAAGTAAGTGGTTTAAGGCCAAACAGGTAGTAAATTGCAAAGTATGGAACTGAATTTGATCTTGTCAGGGTTTAAAACTGATGCTCTCTCCACTAAGTTCCCTAAAACACAGGTAATGTAGGCCATGGAGGACCAGGCAGCAGATTGTCCTTATTTTCACATGACATTAAGAAATTCTGTCTTCACTGGGGCAAAACTGAAAGAAGGTTTGAGGGGCTCTTGAATGGCTCAGTTGGTTAAGCATCCAACTTTGGCTCAGGTCATGATCTCACAGTCCGTGAGTTTAAGCCCCAAGTCGGGCTCTGTGCTGACAGCTCAGAGCCTGGAGCCTACTTCAGATTCTGTGTCTCCCTCTCTCTCTGGCCCTCCCCCCATTCATGCTCTGTCTCTCTCTGTCTCAAAAATAAACATTTTAAAAATTTTTAAAAAGAAAGAAAGTTTGGAATCTGGGTAGAATTTATTGGATGGTAACAGTGGGTCAGGATGTGATCAGTGCGTGTTTGTGGTCACATAGATATGATTAGTCCCTTCACATAGGATGGCAATTGAGGCTCAATGCATTTTATTTGCCTCCAGTAAAGGCAATGTCTAGTTTTTAACTAACAGAATGTAAGCAAAGTCAGCCTTTCAGTTTGGGAGATTACATTAGTTATGAAGAACACCATGGGCTTTTTCATCCTGTAATACCTTGCTTGTCCTGGGTTTGCACTGGAACTTTCTTCAGCTAGAAAGCCCTTCTTTAATGTTTTTCTTTAAACCTTTTGAAAAATACTCATTTGCCTTTGAACAAACAATATCTGGTGATTTGTCTCTGATGCCTATCACACTTATACTAACTAGCATCTCACACTTCTTTAACAGATAATTAGCTGTGTGAGACAGGAACTGTGTGGATTTCCTCACTGCTGCCTTTCCATGGGGAGTTTGTACCCACCCAGCACATAATAAGAAAATATGTGCATGGCTGGATGGGTGTATAGGTAAGATTTTCCCCTCTTGCTAGGTCAAAATTTCCTTGAAAGTGGAGACAAATTCTCAAACTTATGTCATCTATACCTAGGTTTTCCATACGTACAATCAAACATGAACCATAATTTGGGTTTAGAGCATAGTCACTGTTTTTCATGTTTTTGTGATCTGCTTTGGGAAACAGCAAATGTAAACCTCTGTATTTGACATCAGAAGTGCAGAGTTCAAGCCTTGGGCCTGCCACGTCTTTGCAGAATAACGATGGTAATGTGGTTGTACTTCTCTGAACCTTCATTTTCTCTGCCATCAAACACAGAGTTGCAAATGTGTGGATGATATAAAAGTACTTTCAAAGCTCTAAAGCCCAAGTAAAAACTCCCTCTAGTGTTTTGTCTGCAGTAAAGCAGCATCAAATGTTGCTTGATTTAAAGTTTGTAGCTGGGTTAACATTCCTGATTCTTTATCTAACACTGGCATCTATTACTATGACCTCAGAGTTGCTGAGAATAGCAGTTTTTCAGGACCTGAATTGAAGAAGAAGGAGAAGAAGGGGAAGGGGAGGGGGAAGGGGAAGGAGAAGGAGAAGGAGGAGGAGGAGGAGGAGGAGGAGGAGGAGAAGGAGAAGGAGGAGACAAGGAGGAGGAGGGAGAAGGGGAGAATAGGCAACATTCCAGAGGCAGAATCAGGCCACTCTGGTTTGCATACCCATTTGGCCTTACAAATATTGTGACCATGGGAAAAATCACCCATACTCTGAGCCTCTGTCTTACCATAAATTTCATGGGATAGTATCAGTACCAATCTCACAACACCATTTACATGCACCACAGATAGATCAGACAACAGTCAGTAAACCATATTTATTAGTTGGCTTGAGGAATCCAGTGATTCTAACTTGATGGATTGAGGTCTAGCTTTGTTTGTTTCTACTTTTCTGTTTGCTGGTTTCCACATGTGATCTGAGCTCAGCTGCCTTAAGAAAATCCAAGGCCTAGTATCTTCTAGAATTTCCTAGCTCTTTATTTACCCAATTTAATAATTATTTTTTTGGGAAAGAAGTAGACAAAAACATTTCCTTTTATTTCTACCTCAGTAGAACTGATAATGGAAAGTAGAAAAACGGCCTTACTTATTTATTAACACAGAAAATCAAAACATTAAAACCCAACACTATAGGAAGTTTACAAACAGAATAGAAATGAGCTCTCCATGGGGCACCTGGCTGGCTCACTTGGTTACGTATCTGACTCTTGATCTCAGTTCAGGTCTTGAACTCAGGGTTGTGAGTTCAAGCCCTTCATTGGGTTCCATGCTGGGTGGGGAGTGTACTTAAAATAAATTTTCAAAAAGCTCCCTGGAAACAGTGTGGTGTCCTTTTCCTGAAACAAAAAAATGTGTTTCCCCTTTGCAATTAATACCCTGTTAGCAAAAAACATATGAAAAGAGATGACTAGGTGAATCCTGAACATTGATTTCCTCCCATTTCATTGAAAGGGGAAAAAAAACCTTAGATTTGTTGTTGTTGTTGTTGTTTCATACTTACAACTGGACTTCTATGCAATTGCAACCTCCCCAAGTGGTTAAAACCCACAACACCCCACGTCTAAAGCAAACTTTGTTCTTCTGCAAAGGGTTCCCAGAGGCATGTTTATTGTCCAGGTCAATTATCTCCTGCCCTCACTTCCCCTTGCCAAAATACACTTGTAAAATATCAGATCTGACACTTTGTTGTAGCATTTGCAATTTAACAGTCTTGCTGCTTTCATCCATGGACTGTTAGATTCATGGTTTTATTTTGTGTTTTATCTTTTTTTCCAATCAATAAAGCCATATAGCTAATGTTTAAGATCCTACAGTAGATACTGAGGCCAGCAGACAGTATATGATAATCAATTTTTAATTATGAATTTAATTTTATATGATGCCATTTAATTTTATTAGATGTATTAAAGTGAAGCCGTCAGATCACAGGCTCTACTCCTGGGGCCAGGGCAAGAAATGTCCCAGGGGCTGCATGCAGGTGTATGACATTAAAAAGATCATAAACTAGTATGTAGAGTATGTATTGCAACGTGCATATTGTTGCATATTGTGCACATAAATGTTACATATGCTTCGGTGGCTGGAAAGACTTCCTCACTGGCAACATCTGACTAACAGAGCTGCTGTGCTCGTTGTAGCTCAGAGACCGCATGGGGCAATGGACTGTGAGCTGACTGCAGACCCAGCATTGCTACAGACTTGTCCATGGCCTTAGTTTTTTTAAGTATGTTATTTTGATTCTCTGAGCCCCAGATTCTTCATTGGTAAAATTAGGATCATGGCAGTTAGAGTTTTTGAATAAAAACAAAAAGCAATACAAACTCAGTCAGGCCTATTAGCATTAACCTCCCTGCTCTTGGAAATTTAAAAAGAAAGGAAGAAAGAAAGAAAAGAAAAGGAGAAAAATGAGCAGTGTAAGGGATACTGTTGGTACTTTGCCTGCATTCCCTCAGATGCCTCCCCCTGGTTTCCTTTTCTTTCCCTTCCACCAGCCTGAACCCTGCCTCAGGCTAGGGCCCCTTTACCTTGGACAGCAGAGACTGGAAGCATGTTTATGCCACACCAACAAACTCCCAGGGGTTGCTTGTATTCCAGAGCCCTCCTCAGGATCCTCCCTTTCCAGGTCTCACTTCCCCTACTTCCTATGAGATTCTTCAGAGTGTACTTTCTTAGTAAATCCCTTGCACACAAATCCTGGATTCAGTAAATGAGAAAGCCAGACCTAAGACAGGGAAAAGGAGCTAGGAGACAGATTGTGTTACCAGCCAAGAGAAATCTTGATCCAAATACAGTTGAAAAGGCAGAGATATTTTACTGCAAGAGTTCTTCATCAGTGATCATGTGCAGGTGTGCCTGTGTGAATGTGTGTACAGAATGTTAAAGGTTGTTTCTCTAGTAACAGGCTTTGAGACTCATGAAAAAGGAACCAAGTGGGATAGAATGGCATTAAGATAACATCCAATTGTCTCAGAAACGGCATTGTCAGAGGGAATCTATATTCCTGTGTAAGAATGACTTGCCTGAATTTCCAGAACTGACCACAAATGCCACATGTAGTCAACCATCAATCAAATAGAAAGGTCTCACTGCATAGAAAATAGAATGTGGAGCTTCCTAAAGTGGAATATAAATCAATTGAGCAGAGCAATGTAATAACCAATGGCACAAAACTGTATCAAATATGTTTCAGAATGTCAGAGAAATGTACAAAGTTGCTTAATGTCTTACTTTCTACTTTGTTTTCATTACCATGAGGCAAAAGGAACACTCTTTGGACTCATGGAATTTTGAAGACCTTCTTTCAAGGTATTTTTTTAACCAGTGTCTTTGGGCAGACTTAAGTCTACTTGAGTAACATTAACCCAAGGTTTGGTTTGCTGTCTTGTCTCCAGACAACATGCTATTTCATGTGTGTCTCCCAAATGAAGCTCTTCAATTTTTTCATTCATTCAGTACATGGTTACTGAGCACCTTCAACGTGCAGACTCTTCTTCTAAACCTGTAACCTTGTTTACTGAGCAAGTACCTACAACGTGTCCACACTTTTCTAAGCACAGGGTGATCAGAAATGAACAAGGAATCAAGGTCCTGTCTGGGAGATGAAGTCTACTGAGGGGAGAATGTTAGTAAATGAAACAATTCCTGGTAGTGGTAAGCACCTCACAGGAAATGAAAGTGATGTGTTGGTAAGTAGAAATGAAGGTTCAGGGACATTTTGAGGAGTGGGCATTTTACCTGAAAAGGAGCCAGCCATGAAAAGGGAGGGGGGAGTCTGAGCCAGGGATAAGGAGAAGTAATTGAGCTGGAGACAAGGTCAGTATGGCTGATGCAAGGTGGGCAAAGTGGAAGCTGGTAGAAAGTAACGTTGGAAGATGGGCAGGAGCCAGACTGGCAGAGCCTTGTGGCTGTTGTGGAGAGGGGGCTTCCATTTCATTTAGCTTGTCACATGAAGCCCTGTGCCCAATCATCTGGCATGCCCTACATGATCTCTCCTCAGGAGAAGACTCGAGTGTGTCTAAGTACTCTAAATGGTTGTAGGTTCTGTAAATTAGCAGGTAAGGGATGTGTCAGAGAGTAGACCATTCCCTTCAAGTTAGCAACATCCTCTTGGCTAGATCTTTGGGCTGAGACCTGTGACTTCTATCATCAGAAGATCTACCAGACAGAGAGTCTCTGTCCGAACCTCAGCCTGGAGAACCCCATTCTCCTTTCATGGCAACTCATCTTGGATCACATTCTCTATATGCATATTCTAACCTACTTTTCTCTTGTTATTTCACTTCAAAAGTAGGGACTGTGCCTTGCCATTTTCTATGCTAGGTGCACAGTAAGCACACACTAAATCTGAAGGTGCAGACTCAAAGTCCAATGCAAAACCAGGTAGGCAGAATGGATGAGCAAAGAGGCCCAGGCAGGTCCTCTGCAGTCTAGGAGGTGAGATCTTGGCAACAGAAGTCAGCTGCCGGCCATTTGGACATGTCTACCTGGCATTGTCAAAACAACTGATTTTTCATGAAAAACTGGAAGTCCATCTTATTACATGAATTCTTTTGATTTGTGAATATTGATGGGTATTTCACATTTTAACATTGTGCAGGTGAGGTATGTCTATCAGCCAAATAATTATAGCAAACACTTACAAAGTGATGAAAGGCACTTGTATGAACATTGCCATGTGTGCTAACTTACATAATTCTAACAAGTCTGTGAAGTAGTCACCATTTTTACCCCATCTTATAGATCAGAAAACTGTAGTGCAGAGAGGTCATGTAACTTGTCTAAAGCCATTCAGTAAGTAACTTATGGGTGGGGACCTGAAGCAAAGATGTGTGGCTCAGAAACCAAATGCTATCTGCAGGCCAGGCATATATGACTTCTGCTTGGAGTCTCCCAGGCCTGCCTGGTCCTGGCCCTGGCCCTGTACAGCAGCTCTGATACTCCTCTATGCCTCTACAACCTGCTTGGGAAATCAGCCTGAAGACCAAAACTAGCTGATGAAATTGAGCCAGGAGTGTCTCCTGGAAGGAGAGCAGCTTCACTTTGAGTGTTCTGGGTTCTTCGGGGGCTGAAGTCAAATAGTAACCCATTTACCTGGCATTGGTGCTCTGACAGCAAGGAAGCATGCAGCAGAAGGGGCCCTGAGGTGGTCCTTTGTTCCATCATGTACCAGCAGTATGATCTTAGGCTGTATGGTGGTAGAAACACAGGACTGGGGGCCCAGTCTCAGGCTCTGCATACTTTGTGCCCTTCCAGTAAGTTAAGTCATGTCTCTGAAACTCACCAACAAATGAGCAAAATAATCTTTACCTTGCAAGATTGTTTTCTGTGGAAGGTAAGTTACCAAGGTGAGACAGAAGAGATGCTGCCTAGGGTGTAGAAATGAATGTGGCCAACCATGTACTTGCAAGACCCTGACAGTGAGATTCTCCAACTTTGCACCCTAGGTGGCACTCTTGCCTCACCCGAACTTGGTTCTGAAGAAGGTAATGCAAGTAGAGGGCTTAGCATCAGGCCAGGCCTCTAGGCTCCTTGATAACTGTAAGCTGTTGTTATCTACTGGTTAGATTGTCTAGGATGTTTTCTCATCTGCAAAATGAGAATGAGAGAGTGGAACAACTCTCTCACAGGCTTGCAATGATTGTGTGGGACACGTGAGACAGTCCATGGTGCATGGTGTCCTGCACACAGTAGGAACACAAAAAGGGCATTCTCAGGCCTTTGGGCAGCCCAAACCTTCTGCCTCACAGGCAGGGCCCAAGCTCAGTCAGGCAGTGTGAGTACCTGAAAATGTGTGGCACAGATGGTTTCTTTACCAGTGCATTGCCAGCCCTGACAATACTATTTGGATGTGTCTTTCAGTCTGAAAAATAGCTCTGAGTGATAAGCATTTCTGCCCAATTTCTTGTGGGTAGCACACTATGAGGATTGAATATAGCTAATTTTGAAAGAAGATTATACAAGAGTGTGTTTCCTCTCTCAGAGAATTCTTGGGAAAGCCATGACCCTACAGCTTTCCTAACAGGTTGAGACAACATAGAATATGAGGGAGAGGGCAGGAGCATATCTGTAATCATTGTGGCAAATCTGCAGCTGCTGGGCCTGACTTCACCTGAACCAGCATGCACAGTGTGTGGTGCTGTGCCCTGAGGAGAGGTATCCACATATACCATTCCTCATCCATTCAGCCCGTTTCTCCTAAGTGTAAGCTCTGTGCCGGCACTGTGTTGGAAACTGGATGAGGGAACAGAATGGCACAGACTTTGTCCTTGGTCATCTCACAGAGGAAGAAGGCATTTAGTCAGTAAAGTCAAGGCGGTAGCAGCAAAACTCTCTGATACAAGGGAAAGGAGAAGCCAGGTACACCACATGAGCTGCCCTGCCATATTGTAAACTCTTCAAAACACATATTTTATACATCTTCACAGGAGTAACCAGAGCCGAGGGCCCAACGTGTTTCCGATGAATATCTGTTGATTAACAATGCACATATACAACAATGCAAAGGTATTTTAAATTTAGAAATTCCAACACACAAAATTACCAGAATAAAGACACTTTATAAAAGAACACTTCACTTGCTCAGAATATTTGCCACACAGTAAGTCACCATCACTCACATGTTAAAAAAAATGGGTGGTGGCCATGAAGGCTTTCAGGAGCCTGAAAACGGGCAAATGATGTTGCCCTTCCAAACATGGGACATTAAAGCCAGTCTTGGATTTAATAAATATGTATACAAATTCTTCTGGGGGAAGCTGTGCCTCCTGAGAGGCTTTGTGTTCAGAACGGCCAGAAAAGTGGTAATAGCCAAGTAATTCTGGAAGAAATCATGGCCCCAAAGTGCAGGGAAGGGAAACCAGCAGGACTCAGCATAGGTCACTCATGTCATGAGTTTTGAGCAAATTTCCCAAACTGGGCTATGCTTGGATGCTTAGGAAAGCAGTTAGTTTCTTGGGCATCCTCAATCAAGACAGGGTTGTAGAATGAGTCTGCTAGTTTCATAGTGGGATGGGAAAATGGAGAGTGTGAAACCTGAAAAAAAAAATTAAGTGCTGTAAAGATGCTGAAGAATTGAGCAATTAGGAACACATGAATGGATGCTTTAGAAATGACAGTAATAATTATTCCTTGAATTTATACAACTTATATAACTTTGCATTTCACACATATTATCTCATTAATCCTCATTTTTAATAATTTAAAATTGAGTTTGTGTGCGTGTGACTTTTCAGTGAAGCTTCATAACCACACTGGGCTACTTTCACAGGACCACAGAGACCTTTGCAGAGACATTGTAAAGATTTAACCTAAATCATGAAGTAAAGAAATAACATAGATGTGAAAAAAATGAGCCACTAGTCTCTGCCTCCCTCACTAAATACCAGGAATCCATCTTGCCCACTGAGCTCCTGCAGCTTGACTTAAATTTGCCTTTCCCCAAGTCTTTGGACTCTAGTGGTAGCTTTGTGTGCATGTTTCTCACATCCTCTGGGACCCCTGAAAGATATGGGGCCACGTCATTCATTTCTGAGCTTTTGGTGCTCAGTTGGATACTAAATAAAAGCATAAAAATGAATACTAATGTAAGTAGTGCCTACTAATATTTCTGTACTGGGAAGTTGTTTCTTCTCTTAGGTGCATAAGCCACATATTCCCAGCTTGACTTTATTTTCCTGAAAACAGGGACTATGTGTCATTCTTTCCTTTTTGCCTCTTTCTACATTTGATAAGGTACTGACAGATGTCAGATGCTCAATAAATGTCTGTTGGATTAACTGAAATTTGTCTCCTGATTTGAAGAGCAACCATGAAAGACCAGCAGAAAAAGACACATTTAGGACCTCCATCTTCCTTTTGGACCTAAGGTGGTCTTGGTTTAGATGTCCCTCCCAAATAGAAATTGAGACAAGGGTGTGTACAGGTAGCTTAAGTGGACAAAATTAGGGAAGGGATGGCAACCAGTAAGGCATGTGTCCATGGGCAACTGGAACTGAATCCACTGGGGGACTTGGAGAAAAAGCATAGAACACACACTCGAGTTGTCCCACCTTAGGGACCAGGCTGCTGAGATATTCATCCACCACTTCCTGTCAGTAATTTTTAGGCTGCTTCTAGTTCATTGCCTAGCACTTTGAACCTGATACCATCCTGGCAGCCAGAGGGAGTTTTCAGGGAAAAGAATTCTGGTCCTGGCTGTTGGGAGTGAGTCCAGAGTACACAGAAATGGTGAGCACTGTGGAGAGACAGACAAGCACTGATGGCATCTGCTGTAATTGCCCTTCACATTTGGAGCCACATGACATATGGGGCCCAGAGCTTGACCATGAGTCTTGGATTCCAGTTCTGGGTCAGAGGTCTCAGGATTTGACTTTCTCTCTGCTTTCCCAAAACAAATAGAATGCTCCCCATCATTCTGTGGATTGAGAGCTTCATGGCATGGGGGGAAAGGCCTATAAGGGCTTTGTGTGAATGAGAAACACTGGTTCAGGGTCCAGGATCCTGGCTTTCATCTGGGTTCTGCCTTTAATTAGCTGTGTGGCTAAATAAATGGCTGGTCCTCTCTGGGTTTCTATTGAGGACAGTCTGCATGGCATATAAAAATCCTCTCTCCTTGCTTTGGTTTGCTCAGCAGACTATATAACTCTCCTCTCTGGATGAGTTCCACCCCCCCGCCCCCACCCAACCATTGGCACTTTTTGAGTAATTATATAAGTAATACATAATATACGTTAATTGTACATGAGTCATTAGAAAAATGTAGGTAAGTAAACATCCCATAATCTGATGGCACAGAGAAAACAACTATACAGTTTTTGATGCACATCCTTCATAGACACACACCATACAAACACACACACACACACACACACACACACACTCTCTCTCTCTCTCTCAACATTATTGATATGCTACAATGTTTTAAAACCTAACCTCTTGAGACACCAAGGTGAACAAAACAAACAAGCCTGCTGGAATTTCATTCGAGGCCACAGAAAATAAGCACAAAAATAACAATTTCAAATAATTATAGTACCAAAAAGTGATATGATGAAAGAGATACAAATTCCAGTTAAATACAAAGTGGTATTCTGCTATTCTCCTTAGAAAAGTTGGCAGGATCAGCTGAAATAAGACAAGTCTATCAAGATTTAAATAGTCTTTGTCATTCAGGGCTTCTTATAGTCGTATTTAAAAATATTTTTATTCCTTTTCTCAAATACACTAAAAAATAGAGATCAGTGTGTTGTTTGCCAAAATGCTCCTGAATATAAACATAAACCAAACTAAGGGGACATTTTACCACTTAAGGCCATAAACCACCCTAGATTAAAACAGCAGGGATATATGAAATATGATCTGCATACTTTAATTAAGTGAGTGACCTTGATCTGTTGTTCCCAAAGTACCCCCCACCCCCACCACCAACGATGAGTACCAAGCTCTTAGCTATTTTTTTTCCTATAATTATTTGGTGGTTCTCTCTGCATGAAGCACTCTCTCCCTCATTATTTCAGGTCTTGGTTCAAATGTCACCTTGTCAGAAAGGCTTTTCCTGACAAGAAAAGTAAAAGAGCCCCACTCTCCCTACCACCACACACACACACACACACACACACACACACACACACATTACATTGTTTTTCAAAGCCTTATTTGTTTGTTTGCCCCACGCCCCAATCTGTAAACCCCATGATTGCCAAGTCTTAGGGAACTAGAACATCCCTAACACATGGTAAACACTCAATAATGATTTTTATTGCTATCATTTGGTGGGAGTGGGTGTTTCAAGTCAGCAGGAGGAGGTCACTTTAAGTTGAAGGAGGTTAAGAAAGACCTGTGTAGGATGTCAACATATGAGCTAAAATCTGCATGACAAGAAGACACCCACACAAAGGTCTAGCTTGGGGATTGGTAAACTATTTCTACAAAGTGCAACATAGTAAATATTTTTGCTTTTGGGTGCTACATAGTATTTCTGTCACTTCTCCTTAAAAAAAAGTGAAAAATGGGGCACCTGGGTGGCTCAGTTGGTTGGGTGTTTGACTTCAGCTCAGGACATGATCTCACAGTTTGTGAGTTTGAGCCCCACATCAAGCTCTGTGCTGACAGTTCAGGGCCTGGAGCCTACTTCAGATTCTGTGTCTCCCTCTCTCTCTGCCCCTCCCCTCCTCACTCTCTGTCCCTCTCTCTCTCTCTCTCCCAAAAAATAAACAGTAAAAAAATTTTTTTTCAATAAAAAAAGTGAAAAATTTTAAATGAATGTTCTTAGCTCATGGGCTGTACAAAAGCAGGTTGTGGATCATAGTTTACAGACTCTTATCCACAGGGGAAGCATTCTGTGGGGGAGGGAGACAGCTCATGAAAAGATGGTGTGCACTTGGAATATTTAATAGAGAGAAAGAAGGCCAGTGTAGCTAGAACATAGCCACCAGGACCCAGCCAGCGAGTGGAAAGAAAGCAGTCCAAGGAGGTAGGAGGATCCCGAGGAATAGGGCCTTGCAGGACCTAGGAAGACATTCTATTTGATTGTAAATGCAACAGGAAGCCACTGGAGGAATTTAAGCACAGGGCTAAGATGATGCAATTTATGTTTTACAAAAGATCTCTCTGGCATCTGTTTGGAAAAAGCATATGATGGGAGGAGGAAGGGCAGTGAGCCCAAGTAGTGGTGAAACAGGAGGCCACTGAGAGTGAAGGAGCCATGGTGAGGAAGAGTCTTAATCAGACTTGGGACACAGCTGGCACTACACAGGTTTTCAACATGCTTCTTTGCATTTCGCAAAAATAGTTTCCCGTGACGCTTAATACCCTTTTCCACATTCTTTTAAAAGTCTGCAGAATATCATACGGTATTATTATTTAGTTCAGCCATCTCTAAAAGGCGGGCATTGAGGTTGTTTCCAAATATTTTGTATTAGGAATAATCTCCCCACAGTGTTTGATTTGCTCAATCTCTCAGACTCACCAAGATAGTCTCATTAAAATGGTCTCTAGTGGCCTCTGAGGGCTCCCATATTTTCTCCATTTTAGGAAGAGCTGGAAGAGCAAGTAAATTATGCTTTCTGTCTGGATCTCTCCCAGAAGTCTTGTAGTGGTCCACAGTCCAGATTAGCCTCCCTTTCATGTCAGCATGTGCTTTCCTCTTCACCCCTGAACCTTCCTGCTACCTTTTGCTACTCCCTATTTTTCCCCAGAACAATTCCCTTGGACTGCATCTCCTTCCAAATTCTTACCTTCCTCAATCAACTTCATTTTGTTGCCTGGGGATCATTTTCTCCCCAAGTCTGCAATAACAGTGAACTAGAGAACAAATGGCTTAGGTTGACCCAGTGTGGCCCTTGCTGGCAGTTGACTCCTCCCTCTACCCTCTCAAATGATGCTTCCCAGTGATGGCTCTCCACTGCCTCGTGGCCCAGACCTCTTCCCATAACTGATCCCATTTTGTGACTCGGTTTCCTTCCCTGGTGACTGGTCTTCCTTTGTGATTGGTCAGCCCCAGTGACCGACCCTTCCCATCTGAACTTTACAGTCAGAGTCTGTGAGTACCTCAGAGAGGGTCCTTATCCTACTTCAGGTAGGGAACTATGACAGTTTCACATGTTGCACAGCTGGAACAAGCTGTGGGGGAAGGAAACCCAAGCTTCAGTCCCCTGGCCCTTCCTGCTTGTAAAAACTGCACTGCATGGGGCATTCTAGTCATAATTCCAGGAAGTAAAGTCCCCATTCAGAGGCAGCAACTGAGAAAAGAAAGAAACCCAGGTGTTTCTGGGCGGGCTAATGTTGATTCTCTTTCACACTCCCCTCTTCTTTTGTTTAGTTTTTTTTTTCCCCTTGTTCCCCTTCTCTTCATTCAAACTAATTTTACATTCACTGTTCTTATAGAGAATAGTGGTCTGGGCTGAGCTGGAGAGTTGAAGGAGGCTAAGGGAAAGCAAGAGACATGGGCATTTTAAAGGTCTCTGAGATGGGATTATGAACCTCTAGTACTCCCAGAATGGAAATGGAAACCCCAGAAAAGTTGGACAATCTGGACTCAAGACCTATGCTAATTTCTATGTGGACACACACATCTCTGGTATGGAATCTCCCCAAATGCAGAAAATGATAGTCTGGAACATTGGGGTAGAGATTCTGGGGGTAGGGTAGTCCCCCAAAGCCCAGGGTGGGCAGAAACTGCCATCTCTGATTGCCCACAGTGAACACACAATACAATCTCTACAGCTCTGGACTGACAGACACTGTTGTCTCTCCTGCCTAGACACAATAGTCCTATGGTGGTCCAGGACAGGTCTGATATATTCACTCCTCATACTGCACAACTGGGCAGACACCTTTGTCCCTCACAAGGCAGGACTGTGCACACACTATATTCCCTACAACCTAGGTCTATGCAAACAATGCCTCCCCTCACAGCCCATCATGGGAGAGACACAGTAGCCCCTCATAGCTCATAAGTGAGAAGACACTGAAGTATCTCACAGCTCAAGATTGGAGCCCAGAGGACTGAGAGGGTGGCTAAAAGAGGCCTTGTTAACAGAACCATGGGTATTCAGAGTGTATGCACCATGACTGATGATCAGTAAGAACCAGGTAACTCTGCAGATGTCAGTGTGGACAGAGGCTGCCCCAAGGATAAAACCCCTTCCTCCTCAAAACTAATGTTTCAAAGTCAGGTGAGCCTGGCATATTTAGATATTATTCTGGGGACAAGAATATTTTGGGCTCAATTCATCTGGAATTAACTGTGGTGATTACTTCTGCAATGGTTATGTTATAGAAAAAATATATTAGCACATTTGTGCACACTTGGATTTTAGAGAATTAAAATAAGCAGCCTTCCACATTCTCCTAGGTTTCATAATCTTTTACCTCCATTTTAGAAGATCACTTTGGGAACATATGGAGAAGGATGCCCTGAATTTGCTTGTGTGCTGCCCTCTCACAGGACTGCTCCCATTGCCAGGAAATTTGGGATGTTTGGTCCTCAGTACCCAAAGAAAAACCTTTCAGAGAAATCAACTTCACTATTCCCTCCTCCAGCATCCTTAACAGGTTTTCATGGAGTACTTCAGGTTGTGTGGGGTACATGTGATACTGAAGCTTGATTCCCCCCAAAGATGTTTCTTCAGCCACCTGTTTCTACCAGGAAACAGTCCTTAACTCTATCTTTGACAGAGAGACCTTCATTCTGAGTGATGCTCTCTTGTTGCTCCTTTCTCTCTGTGTTTAGACAGAGACAGTAGATTTGTGTTTTATTAAACTGTGGTAGGCCCAGCAAAATCAATTAGCAAGCATAATGATCAACAGTAATCATGATGACTACCATTTACAAAGCTCATATTATGTGCCAGGCACCACACAAGTACCTTATGTACATTATCTCACTTTATCTTGACACAACGAGATGAGAATTATCTTTTGCACTTTACAAATAAGGAAGAGACAGAGAGAGGTTAACTGGCATGCCCAGCCACAGAACTGCTAGTGTCAGATAAGGATTTAAAAGCAGGTTTTATGCAATTCTGTAGATATTGCACAAAGCTGCTGTGGAGCTGCAGCTAGGTCTTGCACATCACACCTCAGGCGACTTCAAGAAGTTTCCAGGAACTCCAGTGAGTCCAAAATTCGTCCTAGAATGCGGGTAGAAGGGGGAATGTGGGCTGTGAACAACCTGGGAGGGGACCCTGTGAATGATTTGTGTGTCTTCCTTTCCACAAGTGGGTAATTTGGTCTCCTTTCTCATTTTGCTTCCTGCTTTTGTTTTTTAATTTGAAATAACACCATCCAGTTGGCAAAGCCTGTGGGGAAAACCATTTTATTACTTTTTCTAAATATAATGTGAAAAAGTTGCTGACCCAGAGCTCTGTAGCAGGAACAAATTGTGCAAGGTCTTTTAAGAAGAGGATAGATGGCCATCTGGGATCATAGAGACAGGGCTCTCCAGAACAGGCTTCTGTAGAGAAGTTAATGCCCACATTTTTGTTCTTTTCTTGATATAGTCATCATGTTAGAGAAAGAAGGAGCATATTTCACTAACTGTGTTTGAACTTTGTGATACTATTTGCAAGGACAGCCTCTGAGCCCTAATGAAAGTCACACTTCCTCCATGAAGCATTCACTGAGTCTCATCTGCCAAAGGGACAGACATTCTGCATTTTGTGGCATCATTGTACGCTGTCTTGACTGTTTCCTTTTTTTTTTTTTTTGTCTATATTTGTCTTTGTTTTCTGGGGAGGCAGGAGCTGGGTTTCACTCTTTTTTTTTCCCACTCGCTGAGTTTCTACCAGTGATTAGCGTGTGGTCAGTTCTCAGTAGTCATTTATTGTTTGATAATGCCTATCTGAGTCCCAAATCCACTCTTTAAATAGGAGCAATGATACATGTATACCCCTTATGAGTGTCAGAAGTATTAAAGATAACGTTCGTAAAGCATTCATCACATTGCCTGCTATGCAGTAGACAATTAATTAATGGTGACTATAATAATGTGTTTCAGAAATAAATAGTTGCAAATGGAACTCAAGTTGTTCTCCTTCAGGGAGTGGGATTATGTCTCCTGAAACTCGTCGGCGGTCAGTCATCTGTGTCTTCATTTAACTTTCTTATCTATCCTAAACCACTCACTGATGAGACCTTCTGGTGATGCTGCCCTGGAAGGTGTAATTAAAATTAAAGCAAAGCAAATGAAAACAAAACAAATACATCAGAGAGTTGAGAAGTGAGGACCAGAAGCAGCAAAGAAAAAGGTTGGGAATACAAAAGAGGTTCTGCTAAATAGTCTCCATACCCAGGAGAAAGGAGAAATTCATAGGAACTATAGGTTTTCTAGGAAATGGTAAAATCAATGATGGGGGGAGCTCCTGGGGAAGAACCAAGTCAGGTCTGTCAGGAAGTTTCAAGATGTCATCAAGCCCTCTCATTATTTATACAGGCCAAGAGGGTATCAGAGAGGTGACAGGGCTTGTCCAGAACCCCAGAAGAGATTCCAGCTATTCTTTGGTGTTGTGTTGCCCTGCCTTCCAGGATACATTTTTATTCTGGGAAGTCTCTACCACCTTGCAGTTAGTTTATGTGCCCTAATTAGGTCCAGGACCCTCTGGTTCCAGGGGCATTGCATGTGGCTCAAGCCTGGCTAGTCAACCTATCAATGCCCTAGAGGTGCTAATTAATTCATGGCCTATGATGTGGCCCAAACTGGTTCAATGAGAATGGCACCCAAGGTGAATGTAGGAGCTATGAGGAGTAATAAGTTTCTTTACCATTAGATTTGATGCTGGGAGGGAGAATAAAACGTTTGGAACTCATTTTACCACTAGGTGGAGCCTGAGAATAAAACATCAAGGAAGAAAGCCTAGCCAAGAGAGAGACTGTTTTCAGCGATATCTATCTATATCTATCTATCTATCTATATATATATATACACAAGTTTTTGAGTGTCTGGATCACACCATACCTGAAGATAGCATAGTTGTTGGGTTTCTCAGTTATATGAGGCAATAAAAATTCCTTCCATTCTTAGTCAGTTAGTGGTGATTTTCTTTCCATTTCAACACTGAGTTCTGAGATACAGGTCTCAGTGGGGGAGGTACAACAGACCTCCTCCTCCTCAGTGGGGGAGGAACAACAGATGTTCACTCAACATCTGTTCCAGTCTTTTTATTTTGTATGTCCCTTTACTTCAGGATTAGGGGAAAGCTCTAATTCCAAGATATTGGGATAGTCCTCATAGCTGAGACTCTATGTGCTTAAGGTTCTGCCAGTCAGATGCATTTCGATGTGATTTGATTTGCAACCAAGTTCTATAGGGAATAAAAGATGAGGCATCCATTTTGCTTGTTTTGATATAGCAGGTGTATTGGGTGCTTCTTTATGCCCATATCACTGCCACAATGGTAAGATCTGGAGTTTATGCTTAACACAGAGACATGCTGATTTACCCTCTGCCTGACTGTGGCAAAAATAGCAAGCAATTCCTTTGATGGGCCACTTCTCTAGTGATGCTCTAGGTCTTAGTCCTGTACAGACTGCTCTGCTAGGCCTTCCATGAATTTTGTAAGCACCTTATTTCTGGCATTAAAGCCCTTTCTGCTTGAAATAGTTAGAAAGGTTTCTGTGTCTTGCAAAGGAACGCTTTCTGATAAGCCAGAAAGCCTGCCTCTGGACATGGCACTTGTTTTCCATGTGAGGCAGCAGTGTCCCAGCTCTCCCTGACCCAGGGCATCTTGGTGCTGTCAGGTGGCAGGAGGCTGGTGACTGCCACCTGGACTCCCAGAAGTACTGGTTAACTACTGGTGATGCTCGGCTCCCAGCTGAACCATATTTGGGGAAGAAGGAAAAGAGAGGAGGTGTGGAGAGTGGTGCAAGGGGGTAAACAGACTGAACTGGAAGAGAGACAATGCAGTGATAAGCATTGCACTCTATTCCAGAGAAGGCTTCCTTAGGGTTTGAGAAGAACAGCAGTTGAGTCCCTCCTTGCACATTCCACATGAGGTATCTTAAAGGCAGATTTATGCAGTGTCTTGGATTATGATGCAGCCTAGTCCCACTCCCAGGGAGTGAGATGGATTATTGGTTGCTTCTCAAAAGTCACACATTGGGATCACTGCTATAAAAACAGTGAACTTGTGATTTTTACATTAAGCAGTTGTGGCCACCTGCCTCCAATATCATATAGATATGAGCACAGCTTGAGGTATTCTCCAGGTTTCTGAATCTTAAGTCTTCTCAAATGTATGGATTGTTCCCTGAGATTAAGGATAATGTACTGAGTTTTCACTTAGTAGTTGAGCTCTACTATCTAGCACTGTATTTACATTTGAGTTCAAGCCTCAAGTAAGATCCCCTAGACATAAACATTGTACACATTCACTGACTCAACACCACATCTAACTGCCCACTAGCATTCTAGAGCAAAGGGCCCAGTGTGTGGCCCTTGTACTGGTAGTATCAGCACCACTAAGGCACTTATTAAAAATATAAATTATCAAACTCTACCCCAGATCCACAAAATGTAGCTTTCTCATAGGATTATTATTGTGATTAAATAGAAACCAAGTGTGTAACACATCTAGTCAAGCCACATGGCTGACACTCCCTGGGTTTGTATATGTCCCATACTGTCACCTCTGATGGCATTGACTCATTCTCTTTCAGCCTGATGGACTTATACTCATCTTTCACATTCTAATTCAAGCATCCCTTTGCATATTTGTCTCTGACCTCTTTTTTTTAATCTTCTACCCTCCTGGTACTAGCCTTGCCCTCTGTTGAGCTTCCACTTATTTTTGAGAGAGAGAGAGAGCAGGGGAGGGGGAGAGGGAGAAGGAAACAGATAATCCCAAACAGGCTCCACACTGTCAGCACAGAGCTCGATGGAGGCTTCAAACTCACAAATCGTGATATCATAACCTGAGCCCAAACCAAGAGTCGGATGCTTAACCGACTGAGCCACACAGGCACCCCATCAGCTCATGTAATTTTGATGGAATTGACCCTACTCACCCACCAACATCTTGCCAAACTTATTTCACTTCATGGTCACAGTAGTTGATTCACGGGTGGACATATGACATAAATAAATGAGTCCAAGAAATGTTGGTCCATAAAGTTTGATTTCAAATATTGGGAAATAATGGGCTCATTTTTGGCTGGGGGTGTAATAGGTATAAGTTGGTGTCATAGAAGAAATCCTGTTCAACACAAAGCCAACTCACAATCAAGCAGAGAACAGCAATGGAAACAAATTCCTGAATTTTTTGAACACCTGAATCTGTCGGTGCCTGCTGCAATCAGACACTGTGAAATGGCAATTTAGTGCATGAACCAAGACTTTTTGGGTTATTTTTGTTTATTTTTTTTCCCACACCACTGTGACTTTGGTTTTTACTATTTACAAAAGAAAAAGCACTTGGCTTCTATGACCCAATTAAGGGAAATTATTCATACTTGCCTTACCACTGTTTGGTTCAGGCAAGTTGCTTGGTCCGTGGTAGGCTCCCAAGAAGTGTTGAATAACCAGATGAATACCTACAAGGAGCAAAGGGCTGGATTACCATCCTCTGTGCACCTGCCCTTGAGTCCTTTCTTCATCCCCTCAGTATGCATTCACTGGGCACTTCCCATGTGCCAAATATTTCCCCATTCTGCGGTTTGCCTTGCAGAGCCTTCCTTCCCCTGACCACCCAGGCCCTCACAATACCTATGAGATCTCCTCATAGAATAGGCACAAATGTCTGTACTCTGACAGCCAGACAAAGGCCTCTCCCTGACTCCCTTGGCTAGAAGGCTTTCATCTCAGATGATCATGCCAAGCAGCTGCCTACTGACCATGCCTCACAGTGGGGGACACCTTCATCAAACTCCCTTTGAAACTGGCTTTCTATGTCCCCATTATGAATTAATTCTCTCTTTAAATGACACTAACTAGCCCATCATCCAAAGGATATTTGTCAGTCAGGTGGCCAAGTGACTGGTGGCCCACCTGCTGGGGGATGCTTAGAGGAGAAAATTCCACAGAAAACAAGCTCTTCTCTCTATTAATTTTTTTTAGAATTATGACTCTCTTCCATCCAGAAAACTTGGGCTCAAGCTTTCAGGCAGCTTCAGGATTACAGCTGGGGGCAAGAAATCTACCTGGAAAGGAGTATTGGTAACTCCCAGGGGGAGGACATGAATGGACCTGTTCCTGCCTGGGAAAGGCTGCAGTCCTCAGACTGGGTTGGAGAGTTTTCCATGATGCTTTCATAAGGCAGTTAGAAGCCCTCCTAGGAATCACTTGCCCAATTGGTCTCACTGTCAGATCAAGCTCTGAAACCCTGAGCAGTGCCCTCCAATCCACTGTCATATGGGTGAAGAATGGAATGTGGGAGGAGATAAGGTGAGGCTGAGGGAAGGAGGACAAGGTAGGAAAAATGACATCAGTGAAACTCCAGACCCTTTAAAAACCATGGGTTAAGTTGTTTATCCTCAGTGCCATGGTCTGTCCTTAGAAACAGCTCTTAAGCCCACTGGAGCAAACAGTACTTGGAGACTCAGGTCAGGAGACCCTCCTCTCTCTACATGCTGATGGACATAGTTCTACCTTCAGCATCAAGGGTAGGATCTTACATCAGGAAAAACTTAGGCATGATTTTAGTTCAACCCTCTCCTTTTACCTGTGAGAACCCAGGATCTGGGTGATTAAGAAATGTCCTGAAAGAAACAGAAATGTAAGAGTTAAATTGGAACTAGAATCTCTCTCTCTCTGGACTTTTAGAGCTGTTACTTAGCATTGACATTTACTGCCCTGGGTCTCCTGTTGGTTTTTACCCCACCCAGAAATCTAAGGTATCCATTAAATGTACAAATCCAGGGTGCAGGCTCCAGAGTGATGAACAATAAGTTATCCTGTAGCTCCATCTGGTGGATCTTTGGACTATATTCTTATTAAATCTCTAGGAAGGACTGCAGTGGCAGGATCCTCCCTTTCCTTATTGACATAACCCCATTTCCTCCATGGTTGTGAGATGGTTGGCTCCAACTACCTTTCCCACAACCTTTGGTGAGCTCGTGTCCTCTCTTCCTCAGGCTGGATGTGATTATTATCCCAGCCTCAGTTTTCTTTCTTGAACTCTCAATGTTTTTTTCTGTTCCAGCAAAGAACAGAGAGCTGTTGATGCAGAGTGTTTGTCAGGTCTCCCCACAACATGGAATCCACCTGAAGGAGGGGATTTGGCTCTTTGTTGTATCCTGATCACTAGATAGTTATACCAGGTACAGGGCCTAGAATAGAGTAGGGACTCAAATGTTCCTTACAGGAAGAGAAGGAGGGTGGAAGTTAGACAAGAACAGTCCACCTTATATATCTTTGTACACCTACCATCCCTGAAGTACAGCCTGACACAGAGTAGCATTAATCCTGGATGGAAAAGTGGATAGAAGGAATGCCTCTTCCAAAGACCCTCCTCTTGTCAGACTCATACTTTTGATCCCCAGCAGTGTAATCCTGTATACAGTCCCAGCTACTGTCCAGGTTTAATGTGAACAGGATAATAAGAGCCCTATTTACCCTTTGATATTCTCCTGTGGTACTGATTTCAGATTCATCCAATTTTACTTTATCATAATCAATTCACTCATTTTTCAAATATTTAAGTATTTATACCTTTGAATAGGTGATGTTCATACCAAGATAAATAAAATACAGTGCCTGCACTCACAGAGCTGCAATCTCCGAGGAGAGGGAGCAAGACTAGAGGCAAGGAAATTCTTGTAAACAAATATTTGCAGGCCAGGAGGATCATGGCAAATTTTTTAAATCAAGTGGGTGGTAGAAGCAAAGTTGAGGCTGAATTTGCTATATTACTGTTAGGGAAAACTGGGATTCCATTGCATGTGGATTTCCAATGGCATTTTTTGTCTCTTACCATAGGCAAATGGAGCCTAGAGATTGGGCATCCTATTCATTATTATGCAACCACAGTTGCTCTGATTGCAATGGAGAGAGTTCCTAAGAGTCCATGAGAAATGACATATTCTGGCTGCATCAAGATGCAACTAACTTGAACTGGACATTTTGGTAACTGTATCTGTTGTTACAAGAAAAGTTTTAAAGGAGGAGAGGTGGGGGGCAAGGGTGATGTTCATTTGCTTTCTAAGCAAGTGCATCAGAGAGTGTTCTAACAGGGAAAGAAAGTATAACTAATGAAATTAAATTCAGAGAAGAAAGATGAGCTCTGCTAATGATTAATGTTCAACTTAATAGATCAGCAGGACATGCTGAGAAGTTGCCCAGAGGGTTCCAGTCTGATGCCCATGTAAAGGAAGAACAATGAAAGAAACAATTTCAGCTCCCCTGCCTCCTCCCACAGCTTGTCTCTGGGGAAACACAATTATTAATTGCTCTGAAATGTCAGCTGCTTTGCTTCAAAGTAGTCATGTCCTCAGTTACTTTCTGATCCACTCCCTACCAAAAAAAAAAATGACTTGAAATGTGAAAATCAACCCTTGATTTGTTTGAAATCAGATTCGAGGTCTGCCACCCACCCCTATATGCAGCAGCTTTTGAAAAAGGGACAAGTTAGTCCAATTCAACACAAGTGGACAGACATCCCACTGCTCCCTGCATCTCCCTTCATGGAAGGCACAGACAAGCACAGAAGTGGGACCAGGCAGGGTCTGCAGGGAGCATCTGGAGGAGAAGACAGAACTAGCAGAGGTTTCAGCTGAGGCAGTGCCTGTGGGCCAAAGGAAGCAGGGATATCTTCCTGGTGGGACAAGATCTGGGATCAGAGCATAGGGTAAGGGATAGTTGGAGTCTCTTTCTTTTCCAGACACAAGAGGCAGATAGGAAAAGACTTCTCCCTGCTGGCTCCCACTTTGGGATGTATGGCTTCCTTCCTTCCCTGTCTTCCTTCTTTGGGTTTCATGGAGCCCTATATGTGTGCCAAGCTCTGGAATAGACAGGAAGAGGAGTATCTGATGTTAGGCTCCCTGTGTGTCTGTGAAGTGGACAGCTGAAGTAAAATACCAGAAGTCAGAGAAGGCTGACATAATGGAGCGGCAGTGGGGAGGGGACACCTGTATGACAGCCAAATAATCACCCTATTTTGGACTCTGTTGTATTTAACTCTGCAGTCTTTAAAATAAAGTAATCTCTAAGACTCTGAGGCCTTCCCAAATCCTATTGACCCGAGAGTCAGATAAGAACTGATCTCATTTGTGTCTGAATGAATGAATGTTGTCTGTGCAAGGAGCAGACGTCAGGGCCAGGTTGGTATCCAGCATAATAAAAGCAAATGCATGCTTTGTAGTTACAGATGGGCATGCAAGAAGCCAGGCTTCCTTCTCTTATGGGGCCTCTAAGGGTCTGAGGGTGAGGGGAGTGCATGCCTGAGGCCTGCCTCAATGCTTGTTTGCCAAGTACCTCATGGCCTTGCTGGCAGTGTCTCTGATCAGCCATTTCCCCTGTGACTAAATATTTGGTCATGGCAGTAAGAGAGAATTCCATCAGTGGACAGCTCTATTTTTAAGGCTCAGGTTTTGTTTTCTTTTTCCCATGAGGCAGCCCCTCTGGCAGGCCTAAGCATCTTTAACTGACAGCCACCCTTGCATAATGTTAAACAGGTGTCTGATACTTGCTGGAAGGCAAGAAAAGGCAATGAAAATGGATGGCGTTAAGAAGCTGTGTTCCTTGGGATGAAGATAGTTTTTGTACTATTAGGTATGTATTTGCCATCCCAAAGTGATGCTTGCTTGCATGCTCCCTATGGTCTGTGTGTGTGTGTGTGTGCACATGCGTGTGCATGTGCATGTATCATACACCCTAAAAAAATTATCCTGGACTCCCATTACCAGCCCAAAACACTCCCTTCTCCAACCAGCTAACCCCCTGATTCACTCACTCCCTTTATGGGAGGGATGGCCAGCCCGCTTCTAGGCTTCCTCTTCATTCTTTTTACTGGATTCCTTCAAAACTTAATGGAATGAGTCCTTCTTGCAGGTCAGTCCTAGCTCTCCTATTATATGGCACTGTGGTCTTTGGCAGGAGGCTTGATTATCCCTGGGCTGTTTCTTCATCTGTGGCAATATTCCCCCTTATAGGGATGTGGTGGGAGATGCTGTGTGGCCAGAGCTGCTGCTCAAGAGAATTTGCTGCTCTTGCTCTACAGCCTATTTTGAAGCATCATGACTCTTCTATTATAAATCTGTTATTTGTGGCTTCTGGGGGAAGAAAACTGGCCCATTTTGATACCCTTCACAAACCACTACCATACAACTTGTGTCCTTTTAGGACAGGGGCAGAAAAACACAGCTGGAAATCAACCCGGTAGACATTAATTCATCATCTGAATGCCTTATGGAAACATTTCCTTTCAACTGTGTGCCTTGAGGAGGACTTCCAGTTATAGGCTCCCACAGTTTAAGGATACAACCCAAATTAAAACTGTATTACCAGACTACTCCTTGACAAAGAAGTTGGTCCACAGATGAGCACTTGAGGCCAATTAGAGAACTTCTTTGGGATATTTTGGATGGAGTTTCTGGTAAAGAACATGATGCTTAAGTGCCAATCAACATGCTTATGTTAAGGCAAGAGCCAGCCTGGGAGAACTGGGCTGTCCTACAGACAAGCAGAGAGGAGAAACAAGGAGTGTGCCTCCATCATGCCTAAATCTCCAAGCCCTTCTCCACTGCTATTTGTTTTTGTGGACCTGTCCATGTCTCTTTTGGACCAAACAGACCAGGAGGAGTTAAGGCCCAGACTCTGTGGGAAGCATATGAGTGGGACATAGTTGGAAAAATCTACAAGATTTGGTAACATGCTTTGATATTGATCCCAAAAGAAATTGAACTTAAAAAAAATAACAATAACAAAGAAAAAAGAAAAAGAAAAAAAGAAATAAATAAAAAGAAAATGGAAAGGAAAAGAAAGAATATGTCCTTTGACACTGCTCTGGTTGAAATGGAAAACCAGGAAAGCAAACCTGACAGAGAGGCCCCCACATCCATGAGTACACCCTCTGAGGTGTTTAGAATACTGACCTGTGTTTGTCCTCTGTGGGTTCCTCAGTAAGCCAGAAAAGGAAATGACAAAGCACGTTCATGTTAACTTGGAAAATGTCATTATCCTCCAAAAGCCAAGACACCAACTGGGAGAGAATCAGGCTTTTCTAGCCCACCTCCAAGGAGAGCATTTAGACCCAGATTTCTATGGGTCCCAGGAAGTTCCTCTACACAAAGTTCAGTGAGAAGAAAAGCCTTTAATGTACTTTCATTCTGGATTCAAGAACTCTTTCTGACACTGGGTTAAATGTCACCTCTGTTTTTCTACTGCCTCAGACTTCCTGGACCCCCTCACCTTCAGGGGTCCCAAAATTTAACTTTGACATGCAGTAAGTAATGTGGTCTTTTGAGGACTCAAAACAAAAACAAAAACAAGCAATAAACCTTAAGAATCAGCAAAATATAAGCAAAGCAGGGTGAATTCAGTCTCATAGCATCAAAAGAAGGAGAAGGAGAAGAAGGAGAAGAAGGAGGAGGAGGAGAAGGAGGAGGAGGAGGAGGGGAAGGGAAAGAGGAAGGGGAAGGGGAAGGGGAAGGAGGAGATGGAGAATATCTTGAATGAATGAGGCAGTTGACTTTAATCCTACTCACACCATACTGCTCCCTAAGGTCTCATCTCAGTAACTACACTCAGTTATATTTCCTTTTGGCTCCACAGACATTTGAATATGAGAGTGTTGGATTCTGGGCCACTGAAAGGAATAAACAAAAATCAAAATATAATATTTAGTATTTAATTCAATGCTTAAATAGTGTAATATTTAGGAGTGGATGTGGGGTGGGAGACAATTCTACCACTTTCCTCTTTACCTTCAAAGTTCTTTCAATTGAATTTAAACATTAGCCTTTATAATACTAATTCATGGGAGCAACTCCCATCTTACAGGTAAGGAAAACCAAGGCTCCAAGTTGTTGAAAACATCAGGCTGGAAATGGCCATCCCACTTCTATTTTAGTGTTCTTCTATTGGTGGAAGATTGCCTCAAAGAGGCATTGAGATCCATTTGCACAAAGTGGCTTAAAAAAAAAAGGTCACTAGAACACAATGTAAACTCCAGGGAATTAAAAAAAAAAATGACTCGACAACATATTCGCATCAAGGTGAGGAAGCAGCAAGCTGCTTACTGTATTATACAACAATTATACAACAACAATATACAATTATACAAGAAATTATACAACTTCTGAAAATAAATTGTGTTCCTCTAATGGAGCTTAGCAATGAATCGATCTGATTCAATTCTCCCTTTGGCTGGCTGTGAGCATTAGCCTGCTAGGTGAATTGCCACAGAAAAACATATGACCCCCACACCTCCCTCTGGCCTGCTGCTTGGTGAATTACTGGATATTTTGGATCCATAACCTGGATCAAGTAAAAGCTGCCATGGAGAAGCAGGAAGAGTTGAGCTCCAAGAAAGTGAAGATGCCCCATTGTGGGTTTGCTTCAAAATAGTGGTGCAGACAGGCAGCAGCTGTCTAGCTGTCAGGTTTGCAGGCTCCACCATCTCCTCGGGAAAAACATCCAAGTCCTTACTGGAACTTCTCTACACTGAGCTCTAATTGGCAATAGATTCTTCCTGGGACTTAGAGCAGGAGTTAGAGACTTATATAGGAAGGGGTGCTCTGGGAGCATAGAGACAAATGTGGCTAACTTCATAATCTGACTGAGAGCTCTCAGAGCAGAGGGGGCTGAGACAAGGAAGAGGTATGGCAACTGCTCACCAACTGTGATATCCACAAGAAAGATCTGGTAGGAGAGAAGAGGTAAGGAGTTAATCAGAGTGGCCAAGCCTCTGGGAATGACAAAGAAGACTCCAAGAGGAACAATATTGCAGACTTGTGGCTTTCTTAGCAGCCTTACTATCTGGGTAGACGCCCAGTAGGAGCAGCAGAATGTCTAGGTTCCTGCTACCCAAGGAGTCTGGAGGGCCAAACGTCTCCTATGGGGTGGGGAATTGTCCCTGAAACCCTGGCACATGACTCAGATATGCCTCTAGTCCAAGAAGATTCTGACAGATACAAGCCAAAAGCCAGAGGAAAATTCTATTAGTGGCCAATGGATAGCTTAACTGGTTTTCAAGGAGCAGCACTGATGTGCTTAATAAAGCCTCTTTCTTGGTACTGACTTGAGGAGCACTGAAGTGTGTGCCAGGTATTCACTAAGTCTGTCTTGTCTTCCAAGGAGGACACTGGAACCAGACTTAGGCAATGGACAGGTAACCTGTGCTTAGGGGATGCCTAATAACTACTGTTGGAATTGAAGAGGATGCAGTCCAGTCTACCAATGTGGCAAACAGCTCTGCTTCTAAATCAATCATGTCTCAAATGAGTTTTTCCAGCAGAACATACAGAGGCCATTCCTAAATAAGTACTTAATTTATACAATAGACCCTATTACTGTTTTCTAAAGTAAAATCAGATTGGGAAGGCTGATGGGGATTCTATGTATTTAGCATCTGGCTGGATATTCAGGGAGCATGGGCGTTCTGTGTCTGGTTACTCTCTGTCTAGTGGTTCTTGACAGAATATTCACCTAAAAAAAAGGGAAGAGAAACCACAAAGGGTAGGAGTCAGAGGGCAAGTCTTCAACAGTGTGGAGGAGTCAGATGGTGGAGTGAAGGTGCTCTTTGAGCAGGGGCTGGAAGGACACAGAAAACACTGTCTTCAGCTATACAGAAAGAAGGACTGCAGCAGCTCTCAGAACCTTGTTGGCTTTCTGAGTCAAATACTTAGGCTTCTGTAAGACCCATCTTTTGGGTGGGAAGACAATGGAAATAAGTAAGGATGGAGAGTCAGTGGGATAATGAGGTCAGACTATTACAGATTTGGGTCCTTCAACCCAGCAACGATAGAAACAAGGCTGGACCCAAAATTTCAAGGCACAGGCAAAGCTTTATTGGGGCAACAGCTATAGCTGAAGGGAGACACTGTCATGACAAAGGTGACAGACTCCCTCTCTGAACAGTAGCCAGAGAAAGGAAAGGAGGCAGGAAAGAAGTGACATCTAAGCATGCAGGGGTAGGGAACACAGGGAATTGGTTACACAGGGACAGTTGACAGAATATGCTTCTTCACACATCACTTCTCATTTGCATTTTAAATCTCCATCCCTGGGTGTGAGTTTCAATATTATGATGAGGGAAAAAGCCAAATTTGGTGGCCATTGTATCTCGGGCTAGTTTGAACTGGTGTAGGCTTGCTCCTTGGTTGGTGATTGCTCTCCTAGAATAGTGGTATCAGCCAGCAAGAAGTGTCATCGGTGCACAGGGGCTTGTACTCAAGGCCCCTGACTGTCAGAAGAGCATAGGAGAGACAAAGTGGCCATCTGTACTGAGTTTTGTCAGAGAAGACTTGAGAAAGATTTGAGTTAATACATTTTATTTACTTTTTATTTTTTAAGCATTTATTTACTTTTGAGAGACAGAGAGAGACAGAACACAAGCAGGGAGGGGCAGAGAGAGAGACACACACACAGAATGTGAGGCAGATTCCAGGCTCTAAGCTGTCAGCATAGAGCCCGACATGGGCTTGAACTTATGAACTGTGAGATCATGACCTAAGTTGAAGTTGGACACTCAATGGACTCAGCCACCCAGGTGCCCTTGAGTTAATATATTTTAAACAATGAGCTTTATTTTCCTTTTTTTTCTTCCAAATTTTTATTTAAATTCTAGTTAGTTAACATATAGTGCGATATTGGTTTCAGGAGTAGAATTTAGTGATTCATCACTTACATATAACACCCAGTACTCATCACAAGTACCCTCCTAAATCCCCATCACCCTTTTAGCTCATCTTCAACCCACTTCCCTCCATCAACCCTCAGTTTGTTCTCTATAGTTAAGAGTCTCTTATGGTTTGTTTCCCTTTCTATTTTTTTCCCCTTTCCATATGTTCACCTGTTTTGTTTCCTAAATTTCACATATGAGTGAAATCATATGGTATTTGTCTTTCTCTGACTGACTTACTTCACTTAGCATAATACATTCTAGCTCCATCCACATCATTGTAAATGGTAAGATTTTATTCTTTTTGATGGCTGAGTAATATTCCATTGTGTATATATGCCACATTGTCTTTATCCATTCATCAGTTGATGGACATTTGAGCTCTTTCCATAGTTTGGCTATTGTTGATAATGCTCTTATAAACATCAAAAGGCATGCATCCTGTTGAATCTGTATTTTTCAAAGATTGTTCCAGGAAGTCTCTGTTGATTCTTTTCATGGGAGGAAGACATCTCCAACCACATTTCAGGAAACAGGCTGCAACTTTGTCTACATCAACAGCTTAAATAAGTTTCAGGCAACAAATGTGCAAAGATGTTTGTGGAGATGCTTTGGGGATTCAATCCTTTGGATTTGGCCTCCAGATCATCACACTGGAAAGTTCTGTTGTGCTCTGCTGAACTTTTGTAGACATTTCCTGAGAGCAGAGCACAAGGTTCCACATTATCTGTCACAACTTGAATTTCATTTCAGTGACTGTAGTTGTTTGCCTCCACTGAGGGAGCCCAGTGCAGAAAGCCCTGCCGCATGGCTCTGTCTTTAAACACCTCTTTCCTGTAACAAGCCTTCAGAACAAATCTAGAGAGTTTGCAACTAAGACTACACAGCCTGATATTTGTAAGCAAAAAAAAAAAAAAAAATGACATGTATTAAATAGTGGCTATTTGAGGAAATGATAATAAATATACTTGGCAGTGTAAGGCTGATTGGTGATTGCTTGAGTTTTGATAGCTGAGACTCTGTCAGCCTTTCCATTATGAACCCAATTTTTCAGAGTTTATAACTTGGTCTTAAAATTGTGCTCCAGGCAGAAACCTGGCATACGAGGTCTCTGTCCAGAGAGAGGACCTTGAGCAGATTTGTTCAGTTTTAATTTGAGAGATGTAAAGGGAAACTGTCCTGTGAGTGTGGATGGGTCTGATGCAAGGACAATATTTGTCCATATTTGGCTGCAAGAAACCTAACAGGGGGCAGGGGAGGGGAGGAAAGGGAGGGGTAACTTTGTCCAGAAAGCCCCTGCTGATGCTATCTACCTGGCAGCCCTGAAAAGTGAGTTGAATCCCGAGGACAAAGAGTATTTGCCCAATGGTTGTTGAAGAGTAAGGGACAGGGTGTCTTCCCCACTGGAAGGAGCTCAAAAGCCATGTGAACCTAGGACATGTGCCCAACTTCCTCACTGGAGGAAATTCTTCAAGCCTGGTTTCTAAGGGCTGTTCAGTGCTGACTGTCCTTTGGATGTTATGAGTCAAATTCATTCTTCTAAGTCATTTCAGCCCCCAAAAGAATCACTTAACATAATAAATGGGCACCCAAATGGCGAACCCTAGTTCTCCTTCATCAGATGTCTCCATTCTATTTCCCAAAGACCTTGATAACAAGGTTAGCTAGATTCCTGTCCAAATGTAATTTTCAAGGTCTAGAAAATAATCAAATGGAATGAAATCTCATCCTCTTTAATAAGACCATCAGTATTGCTAATAGGCCAGCAGTGTCTTTCTGATAGAACTGTTGATTCAACGGTGGATGTGAATGCCATTCTCATCGATTGTTTATAATTAGAGGTTGGAGAGATAAATGGCAGTGAGCTGAGGCAGCATTGATCCTTCCAGGGAAGTCTCAGTTCCAGGAGACATATCCAAACTCTTAGTAGGTATGCATCTACTAGATGCATCCCAGGGATCAGTTTAGTTGCTTAAAACAATATTTCTTATTGTTTTTCTGTGGGAAGTTTGGAAAATATATGGAAAAGCATAAGAAAATAAAAAGTACTCAGAGTACATCATCTGTTCATCATTATATCTAGCCAGTGTTCCCATTCTTAAAGTTTCCATCCAATCATTTCTCAATGATGCATATCCAAATGTTATACAAAATTGGGATTATATTGTATATTTCTAAATTCTGCTTTGTTTATTTAGCATTACATTGTGTTTTTCTATCTCATTAGATATCTTTAGAAAGTATCATTTACAAATTAAGTCTGTAATACTTGAATAGATTTAAATATTAAATTTCTAGACATTTTCTTATATTTTGCTGTTCTAAAAATACACTGATGAACATCTTCATCTTTTTGATTATTTCCTAAAAACAGGGTCCTGGAAACTTCTATAAGTAACTGTAGGCATTGGCGCCACATGCAGCATAAAATACTTATGTTCCCTCCTGCAGAAGCTCTGTCAAAGAAGAGATGAAATTCTTGGGTAGGTTAATGTAGTTAGTGCCCCTTTTTGCCTTTCTGTTATGGAAGTGAGAATGCCAAAATAATATTTTTAGTTTACTTTATTGAGTACTTACTATGTACCAGGTATTAAACTAAGCACTTTTTCTAATGTTCTAATTTTCACAACCTCATGAGGAAAGCACTATTTTTTCTAGGTTAGTTGGCAATATTTGTTCACAATTCTCCCTTCCCTCCCTTTCCCTGCCTTAGTTTGTGGAATACAAAGCATACACTCCCACCCCACTGACTGTGGCCTTGACTATGACTTGCTTGACTAACATTATACAGACAGATATACACCAGAGGCTTTAAATATGTTGTGGGTTTTTTTTTCTCTCTTCTCCCACAAATTATTATTATTGAGTTTATTTGGAGTCTGAAAGGAAAAACAAACCCTCCATTATTGTTTTATGATGAAAAGCTACCGTTCTTAGTTGTCATTTGAGATGTTACTGGCCTCATCTCTAGTTTTACCTACCCAAGAAAATTTGTAGTATTTGTATTTGCTTCTCTTAGGACTGGGTGACCATCCATGATCCACAGGTCATCCATCTCTTGAAGGTGCTCTTACATAGATAACAGATTCTATTGGCAGATATGGGAGCATTAGCAATAATAATATAATAATAATTATCTCTGGGAGGCTTAGAAAGACAGCTGTCCTTTACTCCAGATAAATCTTCACCAAGGATTAAAAAATTCTTTAAGTATGTAAGTGTGAAAACTGGGTGGGTCATGGTAAGTGTAGTGAGGGAGACCTGATTTTTCTCTTGAATAAGTCGCCATTTATTTGAAAGACACCACAATAGTTTGCTAGCAGATTTTTTTTGATGTGTTCTTTGAGGAAGCAGCTGCTTTGCTTGGTCTTATCTGTTGTCTGTTTATTTGTTTGCTTGTTTTTTGGTTTGCTTTTTGTTATTTTTTGGTGGAGTTCCTGCTCATTTTCTTCCACTTCTGCACTAAGCCATGAAAAGAGTATGCCCCAGCTAGTCATTAGTCGTCAAATAAGGAGACATGAGGCATAACCAAGCTCAAATCTCTCTCTGGAACTAAGCCAGCAAATACCAATCAAGCCATAACTGAACTACAAACCCATGAGTGAGACTTAAGTGATTCTTGTTGTAAGCCACTGAGATTTAGGGGATGTTTGTTACACAGCACTATTACAACAAAGCCTAATTAGAGCAGCTTTGTTTGTCAATAAGGAAAATGAACTTCAGAAGACGAATTATGTCAAAGTCACACAGGAATAAATGGAAGAGCTCTGATTCAAACTCAAGTCTTAGTTCTGGAGGCAGTATTTCACAGAGGTTAGTGCACACGAGCATGTTATTGTCATTGTATATGTTGTCTGGAGTTCCAGGTAGCTGTGAACCTAAGATTCTGATCCATTGTAGACAGATATCTGCTATCACAGACAAGGTAGTAGGCTTAGAGCAGAGACTGAGAAAAGTTGTACCAAAACACCATGTTTGAAATGACTAGCCCATTTAAATAATTTATTACAGTGACCAATTCATTTAGAATTTGCAAAACTAATGCCAAAGTTTGATGCTTCATGCAAAAAAAAATTGTATTTATGAGCATGAGATAATGAATTACACTACTTGGTTTTGCATTCTACCTCCATCACTTACTTGTTTTTTGACTTTAGGTAATTTAGGAAACATCCCTTTGTCTCAATTCCTTCACCTGTAAAATGAGATACCAAGACTGTCTTTCTCATACAAATGATATGAAGATTAAATGAAATAATGTTTCTAAATACACTGAAGAGTGTTTGGCATGCATTAAGTACTCAACAAATATTAACTACTTACTAACTTTATTATCCATCTTGGCCTATTTTTTCTGCTAGTTGAACCAATTAACAGTTTCATGGTTAAAGTATGAGAGTTTCTGAATATAAATAAGCCATGTTTCTTTAAAGTGGAATTCCTTTGGTTGAACATTGGACATTGGACAATGGATTGGACACTGGTAATTAGTACAGCTAGAGATTCTGTCAATAAGATGTTTAAAATCATATTTCAATCTTATCTTAAATTTTGCCTTTATCAAAAATCTCTTATTTCAATCAGTTGCACACAGTGTGCATTGATTCACAGTGTGAATATTGATTCACATTAGGATTTCCATCTACCCTTTTCTTGAACTCCACCTGTGAAAACATTCCATTTACATATCTTGAAAAATTTTTGTATTGAAAATGTCATGGCCTTAAAACTGAGTACACAAAGAAATGAACAAGAAAGGAAGAAATGCATTTGGGCCTGGAGATTCTAAGTGATAAGGACTTATGGATGTAACCAGATTGCCAGAATCATCTAAGAGTTATCAGGGTTGTCAGCAAAAGTTTAGCTCAGAGTCTTTGGGAATCTGGGGTCCAGCTGAGGTTTAGAATGTTCTGTTGAGAGAAAGAGTTGGGGAAATTGGCTAGTTTTGCTGACTGGGTCAGAGGTTTGGTCCTGCTGTGAGTTAGTTTTTGAGTTATTGTGAATGAATAATGCCACTTTCTGCTGACATGAGCTTGGCTTGGTGCCTTGCTTCCCCCTTGCTGCCTGCTCCATCAACTGCTGGGTGCTGGAGCATGGTACCCTCCTTGAAATAACCCTGGGTGTGTTTCTGGTGACACATGAAGTAAAAGCAGCGGAAGGGAGATGCAATAAGTAAAGGCCCTAGAAGTCAGGAAAGGGGTTACTGCCCACTACCTGCTTATAAAGAGGAAAAGAAAATCTTCCAGTTGGTTGCCATCCCCCTGAAGCCTGAGGCTCTGTAGTTGTCATCTGTGTTTCTATTTCCCCTGCCTGTGCCTACCACAGTGCTTGTTTATCATACAATAGGTCCTCAATCAATGTTTGCCTTTATCTCTATCCAAGACAGATTAGTGTGTTGGATTCAGTGCTGCTTAGAAAGAATCAAATAATTACAGAATCTGAGTAGAAAGAGACCTCAAGTGGTAGCTGTTGCAGGCCTTCCAAAATGTATTTAACTAGACTCTGTTTGCACACTCCTCATGTGAAAGAGCTCACAATATGCTGATGCAATTAATTCCATTGATGGACAGCACTACATGTTTAAAAGTTGTTTTTTTTAATTATACTGAGTAGGAATTTGCCTATTGTTTAACAAAGTGAAGGGAAGAAGGTGTCTGTGGCTCTATAGATGGACATGTCCCTTAATCCCTTCCCCATTCATTCTCATTACAGATGAGTCCTTGGCACAATAAAATGTACCGAGGTAGGACTTGGAATTGATGAAAAGATGCTGCTTCCAGCTTTGGTAGGTGGAAGAAGTTTGGTCTCCAATTATTTCACCTTGAGGTCAAGGGTATCTGAAGCTTGAGTAGTTACAAAAATGACCCAATGTAGTAACATCACCAAATGCAAAGTTTTGAATAAATATTTAAAATCCTCCCATTATAAATCATTTATTATGATCACCCTCTGGGTGGTCATGGAACAAGATGATGAGCTTTTCTTAATGAAGTATTTCATATAAATATCTTTCCATTTATCTTAGTGTTGGCTGATATGTGAACTGAATGGCAAATGAGGTAATTGATGTGCATATATAGGATGTACCTATCTCCTCATGTCAGAGGGCAGGAGCAAAGAAGAATTTCCCCTATTGGCTTTAGAGGCCTCAACTCTGAGCAGTGCCTCCCAATTCTGACCCCGTATATTCAGGATGGCATTTGACTTTGGTTGTACCGGGTTTCCAGAGCCCCTTATTCAAGAAGTTTGGTGGGAGCTGGGGGAAGAATTCATTAACTGGTGAGATGAAAAGTGACAAACATTCAAACGCAATCTGAACTTTAACTTTTAGGCTTGTGAGTTAATCTATATCAGTTTCCAGAAAAGGTCATGGTCTGGGATGGGTGCTCCAATGAAAATAAATGTGTTTTGGAGATGACAGTAACATAGCAAGGCTGGGACCCTTCAAGGGCCCCCTCCACACCCTTTTAACCATCAAAAATATTAGGTCTTAGAAATTGGATCACCAGGTTCACGACAGCTTTATATAAAATGTGTATCTCAGGTCAGGCTGATCTAATCTAAATATCTGGTGTTTGGCATTTTCCACTTGACATTGTTAAGACAAATGTAATGGGACCAAGATTAAAGTACCAGAATGACAGGGAATGATTTCACCTTGAATATATTAAAAATCACATGTGTTCTGGGGTTGCACGTTTAATTTGAAACATCTGTATTCCCTGTACATAACATCTCTGCAGCTCGCTGCTCTACTATATTTATATTAAATAAATAAATTTAAAAGAGTCAAAGTGCTCATTTGCCTTCCACAGAATATCAGTGTTCTTTTGTTTTGTTTGTTTTTGTTTTAAGACCCTACTGTCACCAAAAAGGAAATTTGTATAAGATGTGGAGGAAATTGTTCTTTTCAGCTAGGTTCCTAAACTCACCTAAGATGTTCCATCATGTTCCATCATGTTCCATCAGATCCCAGCTCTGTAGAAAACAGTGGATGAGGAAGTTCTCTTCCCATACTCAAGGGCTCAAGGAGACAGAAAAGTGTGACATTTTCCTTGGAATTCTGCCAACTTCAAAGAAGGCCACCCAAGGGGCCATATGATGTGTGCTGCATCTAGCGAATGCTGCCCCACCTTCTACCTACCATGTGTGGGACTAACACTTCTCAACTGAGGGATATTTACACAGCCAGGCTGACCACCAAGTAGCCCACCATTCAGAGAATAACCTCATTCATTCCCAGCCACCAGTAGGATGCAACAAAAAACCAGAAGCTAAAACCATATAGTAGTTTCCTTTTTTATTCCTCTTCTCTTTTGTCCCTATATCCCAATCAGCTACATCTCCCTAAGCCACTATTCTGATCAAACTCCTCCTCTGTCTCAGATCCTTCAGAAGCTCCACTTTGTGCCTGCAATGAACTGGAGCATCCTCCCTGCTAAGACTGACCCTTTTCTCTCATGCCATGTTACCTCTTCGCATGGTTCTCTCTGTGAATGCAGGCCTGCCCTAGCTTCAGCATGGCACACACTCCCCAGCCTCAGAGAGCTCCACATGTGCCATTCTCTTCATCTGGAAGCTACTTTCTCACTCTTGGCTTCCCTAGTTCCAGTTCACCCTTTAGGCCTCTGCTTATGTGAGTTTTGTAGTCAGCAAACACTTCTGTAGCATTCTGTGCCAGGCCCCCTTCTAAGCACTTCACCACTATTAAGTCATTAATGCTCCTAATAAGCTGGGAAGAGGGAACTATTATTATCACAGCCTGTTTTACAGATAAAGGAAACCATCCAGGATCATGCAGGGAATAAGCAGCCAGCCAGCATTCCAGCTCAGGCAGTCACTTTACTGGGCTGCCTCTCTTGCCAATTTCATGGAAATTGGAATTGATGACTTTTACACACCTTCACACCCTCCGCTGGCCTAGGGCCCCCACTGCACCCCCCACAGACCCTGTTCTTTTTACTTTATAACACTTATCACAGTTGGTAATTTTACAGTCATCATTGTGATTATTATTTCAAGTGTGTTTCTCCTGCTAAGTGGTCTGGTTCCTGTGGGGAGAGCCTCATCTGTTTTGCTCCCTGCTGTGTGTCACTGTTCTCTGTCAGAGTCTCTGGTCTGTAGTTAGTGACTGAGCTCAGTGTTTGTTTGTTCTTCTATTGGGCGAGTACTTCAGCCATCTTGCTAGTTGTGGGCATGGTGAGGCAGTGATACTTCCAGATGTCTTGCCTGCACTTTTAATGGTTTCTTTGCCAGAGTTCTGTGTACCATGGCTCGCCTGGTCTGAGCCAAGGATCTGGGAGAGACAGAGGAGACAAGACCCTTGGCCTTCATGTTCTCATGGTCTGGAGCTAGAGGTGAGCCAATCCAGCACAGTAGGTGCCAGAGACAGAAACAGTCACCACCCAAGGGGCCCTCCATTTGCTCATCTAACTGCTGAATCTTCCCTTTGAGCATAACAGAAATTAGTGGGGCAATGGGGAGACACAGCGAAAGAGGGGGACAGTGGGCTCCTTCCAAAATTCTTTACTGCCACAGTGTTTGTTTTTAAAAGCAATCATGGACTGCACTCTCCTGGCCTGCTAATGGAGAGTAAAGCTGTTTCACCACAATATGGGCCATCAGGGGAAAAATAAGCCATTTCTACTTGCTGACACTAAGGGAAACCTTCCTGCAAAGAATGTGCTAATGCCAGTATGCAACTACCTGGGGTATAGATGCAGTTGTGACTGACAGCAGTTTTGCGAAGGGCATGTTGAGTAAGCTGTTGGGCCCCCAGGAGCTGGCAGCAATCTCCCCATGCAGATATCTCATTGCAGCTCTCCAGAGATGCCATAGGTTCAAATCCCAGTTCTACCAAAGACTAGCTTTGTGAGCATAGGGCTCACCTTTAGTCTCTATGTCTTCACAAACTAATGTTGAGAGGTGACACTTTCCTCCCAGAAATGGTGGACAGGTTAAAGGGACTGAGCTTGGGAAACTATTTAATACAGACTTCACTCTCTGACTCACTGTCAACAACCTAGCTGAGCATTGTATATATACTTGGTAGACAGAAAACAAATTGTATTTTATACAGGACAGTCTAGACATCTGTGAAGCCATATTCTACTTTCTCGCTTGTATAAACCAACTATTGAATTTGACAATTTGCTGGGTCTAAGCTTCAGTCTCTCCTCTTGTGGAATAGTAGGGCATTTTGCCTGGCTAATATCCATCCTCCCTTCTGATAACCCTTCCTGACTGCTTGTGGCTAAATGGCATTTCCCTTGTTCTAACTCCTTGAGGTCAGGCAAGGTGTGGTCACTTCCTAGTTCTAAGGGGAGCTGAAGCCCATACCTGGCCAGTGGTGACCTACATCTCCAAGATTCTGCGATTGACTTATCCTTGGACAAGTGACGCTGTCAGACACACCAAATTCAACCACTAGAAAATATTTTCTCTCTTTTTGTCTTAAATTTGCTTAGCTGGTAAAACAGAATCCTGGAGCTGCTGGAGGCTAGTATGTCACTAGAACAAACCTGCAAAAAAGCCACTCTAAGGAAGTAGAGGGAAGAGAGAGAAAACATTTAAGGTCCTGGAGTTAGACTTTTTCAACCTGATAATTACACGAGAACATGGATTCTCTTCTTTGGTTAGATGGTAATACATCTTTTATGCTGATTTGTTTGTTACTTAATCAGTAGGTTTTATTGTCTGAAGGACTTTATCCTGGGTGTATGCCAAAGGGAGAATGAAGACACTGCCCCTGCCCTTGAGGAACTAACACTCTAGTGGAAGTGGTATGAGTGGGCTTTGATCAATATGGTAGAAGGCACTGGGTGGTAAATGTGCTAGGCTGAGTTTGAGGAATCAGATACATGAGACGCCAAAGAGTTTCACTTGCTAAGAGCCTTTCACACCATTTGGGTGAATGAGGATTTTCTGGAGGAGGTCATATGTGAGCTGAAACTCCTTCCAAAACCATATGCTGGGCCAATTCCAGGCCTTTGCAGGAATTGGCTGGGGTGCTACCACATCCTCTTTCTTCCACCATGGGCTCCATGGATCCAGCCCCATGGACACTGGATTGTCAAGGAATCAGCTCCAGGAATAGGCAACAGCAGGAGGAAGATAGGTTATTTGGATAGCAAGTTAAACCTTTATGGTTCTGAATGTTCTTTCCCCCACCCCCTAGACAAGGGTACAACCAAGGTCATATGGAGCTGATTTTGAATTAAACTGTAAGAAACAGAGTCAATACCTTCTTCTTTTTCTCCTATGGTGGCTTCTCCTTTACACACACACACACACACACACACACACACACTTTTTAATAAAGATTCACTGACTTATTGTTTTTAAACTCTGTGACATTTCTCAAAAGACTGAAACATGCCATAAAGAGGCAGAGGAAAAGGAAAATAAAATTTCAGTGTTTTTCAGATGTGGATTATGATAAGAGAGACTGTATAACATAGTGGTTAAGTCTGTTGCCCAGTGTTCTGAATTTAAATTCTTACCTCTTCACTTACTTGCTATGTGAGCTTAGGCAAGCTACTTCAACTCTCTGCCTCAGTTTCCCCATCTCCAACCTGGGGTCAGTCATAGTACTTATCTCATTGAATGTTGGTGTGGATTAAATAAGGAAATGCATGTTGTGTTAATAGTGGTGCCAGTCGCATGGTAAATATCATGGATATGTCAACTGTTGCTATTACTATTAGTATTAAAGAAAGAGAGGAGGAATGCCATGAAAGATGGAGCCTGGAAATACCAAGGTACTTAAGTCTTAAATGATGAGTGTCATTGACTTAGGGAAGCATTAATTTATAGAATGGAACTAGAAGAAAATCTCTCATCAACTTTTAATAGTCAGGAAACTGAGACACAGAAAGGAGAAGTGTCTTACCCAAAGTCAAAGTCACACAGCAAGATATTTGCTGACCATAGAAAATACCAACTCTTCTGACTTCCAGTCTAGAGCTCTCCTTCTCCATCTCTGGGTTCCTAGCATTCATGTCTATCAACCAAATGTTCCTGGATGTCAAAACTAGATTCTCTCAACCAAAATCTGGACCCAAATCCTGCCACAGATTTCCCTCTAGTAGGACAACAATCTATGTACAAGAGGCAGATTAAGAGGAATGGTGGGGCTGCCTTAAGAAGGCAAGAGTAATTTTCAACAGCACATAAATCTGCCAATTGCCAAGGCTTGTTTCCCTGTTCCCCTGGAAAATGTGCACTTTGTGTTTATGCAGCTTTGAAGCAATTATTTCACAAGAAAGAAAATTTCTTGATCACATTCCTTAATGTTTTCTAAGTGAACATTTGGTATTTAGTGGCTAAGCAAATTTACTTTTCTATAATGAACCGAGTGGATGATTAGAAAACATTTAATATACTTAGGTATGGGTGCCTGCTGTCCAAAGGATTGCTTAACTCACAGTTTAAATTCTCATTTTTTTTAAAAAAGGCAAACAGATTTCCATTATACTACAGAGCTTGGGATTAACTGTTTTGTTCCCACTAAAATCTAACTAAATAATGTGAATTGTGTGCTTTTGCATATATGTTCTATGAGGATATGTGGATATACTTTTTAAAAAGTGTCGAATGTCCTTGCCTTTTTGCCAGGATTTCCCTTTTGGATGGTGATCTCTCTGCATTGATGCACACTTGCTGGGTGGGATTAAGTGGAGATTTGATCCATAAATGCCACTGAGTTAGACAAAATCCTGGAGCCCTGCTACTGAATTCAAGTTATCAGGGCTTTTGAAATTGAGCCCACATAAATTCATCTTAATATTGTCTTGATAATAAACAACATAAGAACCTTGACTGCCTTGACAAAGTAACCAGAAAAAAAAAGAGTATTTATTAGAAGAGTATGTAGAACAGGAAAAAGAGTTTGAACAACCAGACCTTAGGCAGATGGCAAGGTGAGGGTGGGGTGGGGGCAAGACATCTGTGGGGTTCTCACCAAAGTTTATGGATTTTCTACAGGATCCATGTGTAGCAACTGTAGGTCCTTAAGTCTCTTTGTTTCATGTTTCAGATTCCCAGGAGATAAAATCTGAGTGTTCCATCTTGAGGAAGATACCTGTCACTGGATTGATCAGCTGAGACCAGGGAGGAAGTGACATGCAACAAAGGTGTGACCACTGGGAACATTCCCAAAGGAAGGGAGATTATTGTGAGCTAACCAGCAACCCCAAATGCATCAATTGATCCAAGATGGAAATGTAACCAAAACCCTTTTTCTAATATTAAGCTGTTTTCCCTCTGTAACAGATACTGGCAGTGGTCTGCCAACCCTCCCCCTCTGTACTCCCTATTCCAGGGCATGTGCCTGACTCTCCACCACCCTTTCAGCTGCAATGACTCTTAGTGGCTTCTGTGTCCCAGAATTTCCCAGCTAGTTGTCCCTAGATGTCACCTGCTTTTTTGCTCATTCTGTTAGCCTCTTCCCTTTTCTTGATCACTTTCCCATTCCCCTATCAGTGTTTTGTGGGGTCACCTCCTAAGCAAACCATTTCCCCTGAAATCTTTGTTTCAGGGTTTACTCTTGGGGGAACCCAGCCTAAGGGACATTTCCTTTCAAGAAACATACCGATCTGCTTTTGATTGATGGCCATCACCCTTTAATGAACTGGACAGCTGACTCACCCTAGAGGTAGTCTAGCAGTCTCTTGCTTTATCTACCTCTAGCATGCCTGGGAAAGGATCTGGTGGCTGAAGAAAAGCGCTTGCACCATGGCTAGGCACAAAGATGGTCACATTTCCCTCTGCTTGGAGACAGGCTGTCTGCAGTGCTCACAGTCAGCTCTGCAGCTTAGTGTCCACGGTATTGATTGTTTCAGGTTTGTGGATGTTGCTTCTCCAGTTGCATGATGAGCTGCTGGAAGCCAGGCATCCCAGCTTTCCTTTCTTTTGTCACCCTCAGGGTACAAAACAGAGGGATAGGTACATTGAATGTATTCAAAGAAGATGTGCTGCTGCCAGAGGATGGACAGGCATAACAATTCCCAGTTTTCTATAGGCCAAAGGGATTTCTGCTCTACATGTGCAATGATAATCTAGATAGTTTTGAGGGGGGTGTTGCAGGCACTGTCAGAGCCCTGACCCATCCCCTTGGAATTTACTATTTCTATGTAAACCAAAGACTTCTTACTGCCACTACCTGGGACTTTTGCCTTCTCTGGAAGCAGAGGCATGTTTAATTCTACACATGGGGCAGACCAAAAGGGCCAGAGAATAAGTGCCCAAGAGAACAGCCCTCCACAGTGACAGATAGGATATGATGAATAAGCACTCTGGCCTCCCTGCCCCTTGGGTAGAGAAGCCCTGAGGTGTTCCACAGCATCTGCAAAGGAATGCAACAGGGCTGAACCCCAGTTTTCCATAAAGTCTGCTCTTGGAAACACCCTTTATTGGCTTTCTCCCTTCCTGATTTCTCAAGTTCCTCCTCATCAGTTGGTACTTCTTGGATTTACTGCTAGCACTCATGGACCTCCTGTTGGGTTCATCTAAGACAAAGGAGGGCTGGTTTCTTTATATGAAAAAAGTTATTTTAGAGTCTAAGAAATGATAAAGGGAAATTTCCTGTCAATATACATTTACATTGGATTAAATTTATCTCCTATATGGACTAGCTTCTGTTTTCTTGTTCTTTTTTTCTTCTTCCAGTACATGTGTGCCTCCATTCATGCAGAACATTAGTTTACAAGACAGAAAATATTTTCCCAGGGTGGTGTAAATTACGACTGAACAATGGAACCCCTTCTGTAGCCCTCATCGCCATGCCACCTGGCCAGGCTCAGATAAATGGCCTATTCAGAGGTGCGTGGACCTGGATGAATTATGATGTTATCCCAAGGATGTGGCAGCCCTGGTGCATGGGTGATGGAATATCTGTAAGTGTGGCCTTGTGATGAGCTCCTAGAGGGTAGGACTTAGCTCTTATTGAAGCCTATCCTGCTGGCAAGTCTGGGGAACTCTGTGGGCACAGACTCAGTTGCCCAGGGCTGGGTTTAGATGATAACATTTTCTTCTTCGTCTCTTTCTACTTGCATGGGGAACCAGCTGTATAAAATCCAGCTGGTGGAAGAATGAGTAGCATAAATGTCCTAATTTTACTTTCTGTCTGTGGGGTTTAAGATTCATTTGCTGAAGTGGACACGGCTGCTATTAACCCCTTTCTCAAGATTAGATGAGCTTACAATGGAGGATCTGCTTCGAGATGGTCTTGGTGTGTTTTATTTATTTTTCAGATGCAAAGCCTTGAATCACTGTACTCAACAGCATTGAGTACAGTGCTCAGATTTACAGATTCTCAAATTTTTGGAATCACTTTGAGATTTGATAAAAGTCCTATAACCTTCTCCCAGACAAATGCACTTACACCTACACTTAACATTATGCATACAACATTAGAAGGTGACTAGACTCAAAAAACTTATTCATGGACTCATCAGTGGCCCACAGATCTCTGGCTGAGACCCCTGTGTTTGTCACTGTTAGTAGCTGTGGTAGTTTTGAGGGTGGAGATTCACCCTGAATCATCTTACGATGAGTAGGATGCACAGTCTGATGACAAGCAGTGCATTTAGGAGGAGACTGTGCAAAGAATATAACACCTACCTATAGAAAAACTCACTGCTATGTGTTTGGAGATGGATGCCAAACTTGAGCAGTAAGTCCAATGTCCCCCTTTTGGCCAAGTTTCAAAAACTTTAAATTCAAGAAAAATAATTTTAAATTCAAGAACTGTAGGTATTAATGTTCTTCCAAGTTAGAAAGATGTTGGCATCACTGATTATATTTGCTTGTCTTTTGTTATTGTTATAATGTATATGTATTTTCTTCCAAATTTTTAATATTCTTCCTTCTCATTTCCTATGCATGTATTCATATTATTTTTATAAATTTACTTAATATATTGTTTTTCACATGTCATCAGATATTGTTTATACAAATATATTTGAGGATTACAGGATTTTTTCTTATTGTATTTAAACATTCTATTATTAGGGGCACCTGGGTGGCTTAGTCGGTTGAGTGTCCAACTTTGGCTCAGGTCATGACCTCACTGTCCATGAGTCTGAGCTGCACTTGGGGCTCTGTGCTGACAGCTGGGAGCCTGGAGCCTGTTTCAGATTCTGTGTCTCCCTCTCTCTCTGCCCCTCTCCCACTCATGCTCTGTCTCTCTCTGTGTCAAAAATAAATAAGCATTAAAAAAATGTAAACATTCTATTATTAGAAGCCACAGAATATTCATAATTTCTTACTCTTTATATTGCTCTTGATGCTCAAACTCTTATGAGAGTTTTTCCATGACACTCTGACCTGATCATGAGCTTCCTGGAATCACCTCCCAAGCAAATTACTTGCCTTTGATCCCTGGGCTCTCAGGTGGCTTATCAGAAAACATTTTTTTTCCAAACAAATGTGCTCTTTCTCCAGGATGGAATGCTGGTCAGGTGACTTTCTGTTGCTGGTTACAAACTTTCTGTCTCACTTAATTCTAATAGTAGCCCCATGAGGCAGGCATCACTTTCTCCATTTGTCAGATGAAGAAGCTGAGATTCACAAAGGTTATGTCCTTTTACCAAGGCTACATGGAGAGTTTGTGGGATCAGATTTCAGCTCTGCTTTGCTCCACATCCTGTGTTCTCACCAGCTTTTCTCTGCCACCCTGCCCAGAGTGCTCCACTCATTACCCCTGTGTGTTCTTGGGCATGCTACTCTTTGTCCTGGCTCTGCCTTCCCACTATCCCACATACACACAGTTTTAGGAACCTGGTCACCTCAGGTAAAGAGCAGTCGGTTGACTGCTCACTGCCTGAAGGGCAAAGCCCCTTTTCTGGATTAAGATGACCAATTCCTGTAAAATGAATTCTGCATGTACCCTGCTGTATAATTAATGAAACATTATCTGTGTAGGAAGAAATGTATCCTTTGGGACTAAACCCAGACTCTATGTATCTACTCCTGGGCTTCCTTGATGAAACTCAGTGGGGCCAAGTGGAGAACATTGACGTTTAAAAGCAAATTTTCATTTTTTGGACTGATTGATCAGGAATCTGTCTCTGTGCTGTGCTTGTTCATTAGATTCCAACACAGACAGACACACACACACACACACACATGCACACACAGGATGTTCACCTTGGAACTGCTACAATTCAGAAGGCCATGGTGCAGGGCATTAGCATTTGATGCAGCAACCTATCTAAACAGTGTAGCTGAGGAGACTTACATCATGGAGCACATTTCAGATCCAGGTAATGAAAGAGGAAACATGCCAACTCATGTCAAAACTATTACTTATGTAGGTTTTCCAACTTCTGTGTATTTCCAGTACTTTGCTTTCTGACTTTGGCTCTGCCCACACCAATAGAGCAGGACAAGAAAGAGTTTTGGGAATGACTTTTACTGTCCCACCCTCTGCTCAGGATCCACAACGAGAGCTCTAGAACTCAGTTCCATTAGGATTGGGACAGAGATGCCAAGACTTTACTGCTTTAATATTAACAAAATTTGTAATTACTGGATTCCTACTGTGTTCCAGGCACTGTTATAAGAACTTTTGCAGATATTAACTTATTTAATCCTCTTTGAAGTATGTACTGTATCCATGATTTATGGATGAGGAAACAGGTATAGTTAAGTGACGTGCCTGTGTCACCTAGCTTGGATGAAGCAGGTGTTCAGTGAGTATACTGTCCTCCACCTGGGAATAGACATGAGGAGTTTCCTGAGATCCCTCTTGCCACCAACACCCTTCCATCACCAACCAACTTTTGAGGATCCATTTTTCCAACTGACATCTTATGACACAGTTTGGGAATCCTTTGGAAAGTCAGATTATGGTGCCTTGCTCAAATAAAAAGCAGTAAAACTCAACTTTTGCTAGATGCTTCTTCAAATCTAGCTTCATAGCTCTTGTAACAATGCAGCAATAAGGGGAAAGAATGCTTATTGAGCAAATAGAATGTGCGAAGCATTCTACCTCAGGTAAATTAACTCTTTGGTCTAAGCCAGGGATTGGTAAACTACAGCATGTGGGTCAAGTCAGGCCTGCTACTTGCTTTTGTAAATAAAGTCCTATTGGAACTCAGCCACACCCACTCATTTACTTGCTGTCTATGGCTGCTTTCATGTTACAGAAGAAAAGTTGAGTAACTGAGATAAAGACTGTGTGACCAACAAAATCTAAAACATTTACTCTCTGGTCCTTTATGAAAATTTCTGCCCAACCCTGATCCTTGTAATAACCTGTACAGTGGGTTTTATTTTTATAAATGAGAAAACTGAAGTTCAGAGAACTTAAAAGTTAGCTCAAGGTAACCCAGACCATGGCAAAGTCATGATTTATACTTCAAGTGGCTGCATCTCTGGCAATGATATGGCAGTCCTGGTGTTTCTTAAGGTTTCAGGGGATACCTCCCTCTACCCTCCAACTGTTTCAGGAAGAATGAGCAACCACAGGTTTGTTTCTCTAGTCCATCACCTTGTTTGCATTGAGCATCCTGGTAGCTGCTGAACTCCGTTCTGTATGTCCCCTCCTCTTTGCTGTCCTGGCCACTGTGTCTTGCTTCCTATTACCAAGAATATAACTGTTCTTCCACATGGTTGTCTTGTTAACCAATGGGCACAGAAACACATTCGATCATTTTCAGTATGAGAAATGATAGTGTATACAATTGCTTCAGAAATTACCAAGAAGAAAAGCAGTGATTAAAGTTTTGGCTTCTTTTTTTTCTTCCTTAGAGACAATAGTGTTGATTTTGGGCTGTCTCCATGAACAGCACATTTGTAGGAAATTCAGCAAGCTACTTTGAAGAACAATGATTGCAAGCATAATAGAGTCCTTGCTCCTCACTGACACCTCACATATGACTTCCTAATACTCAAATGTGGTCACAGGGGATCCTTATATCACCACTGACAAGAGTAACAAAGCCCACCTACTCACCAATACCACCTCCTCTTTCCTGGACTCCAAACCACCACTCCCCAAGCTGTGCTTCCTCTCTCCAGTCTCACACCTTCCACCTTCTCTGATACAGTTTTTACTTAGCTGAGTAGTGCAATCAATTATGAGGTGTATTGATATAATTTTGTATTAAAAACAGTATCAGAATATAGACATTTACAAATTATTTACTTGTTTCCTTTAGTTGTGCACTTTTCCTGGAATACAACATATATACATAAAAATGCACAAATAACAAGTATATAGCTTGATGAATTTTCACAGACTGAACAATATCTGTATTACCAGAATCCAGACTAAGGAATGGAATATTATCAGCCTTTAGTAGTCTGTCTTGTGTCTTCCAGTCCCTACTCTCAAGAGTAATAACTATCCTGACTTTTATCACCATCAGTTAGTTTTGCTGCTCTTCATCTCCATGGGAGTGGTGTCATTAAATGCTCTTGTGTCTGGCTTCTTTCCCTCAACATAAGGTTGGTGAGGTTCATCCAGATCCTGGTGTGCAATTATAAATCATTGATTTTCATTGTTGTCCAGTGTGAATATACTACAATTTACTTATCCATTCTATGGTTGATGGGAATTTGAATAGTTTTTTAGATTTTGCTATTATAGATTGTGCTGTTTATAAATGTTTTTATACATTGTTTTTGGTGTACATAATTACACATTTCTTTCAGGCATATACCTAAAAATGTAATGACTAAGAATAGTATAAGCATACGTTCAACTGTAGAAAATGACAAATGGGGGACACTTGGGTGGCTCAGTCGGTTAGGCATCCGACTTTGGCTCAGGTCATGATCTCACTGCTCGTGAGTTTGAGGATGCGTCGGACTCTGTGCTGACAGCTGGGAGCCTGGAGCCTGCTTCAGATTCTGTGTCTCCCCCTGTCTCTGCCCCTCCCATGCTTGTGCTCTGTCTCTCTGTGTCTCTCAATAATTAATAAATGTTAAAAAAATTTAAATGCTTAAAAAATAATTACAATTGTTTTCTAAGGTGATTGTACCAATGTGGATGGTGGCACACTGCTGCCACCAACAGTGGATGAGAGTTCTATTGTGTTCCATATTCTTGCCAAATTTGGTAATTTGATCTTTTAAAATTATTATTTTAGAAAGATTCAAGATTTTCCTTATTATAATACCTCTTTTACTAATTTTATCTATCTAATTTTTAGAAGAGAAAGTTGCAATTAGATAAGGTTTTTCAGGTCATTATGATTTGAGGGTGCTGTCTTTCAGGTCCAGAAAACCCCACACCCATTTGTTCCAATTAACAAAGTAACAGGTCTTGGCTGTGTTCTCTCTCCTGGCAAAAACCTTTGCATATCATCAAAACACAACATATCAGTCTTCTAAGGAAGACAGATCCTGTTAAATAGAACATCTTTTTGTTTGGTTTAGTAATGTGATGGATTTTGATCTGCACAGGTGAGCCTGAAGTCAAAGTTGGAACTAGCACACTCAGAGCAGGTACCTGAGACTGGGTTACCCTAAGTACCAGCAGATACTACTGGGGGCTTAGAAATGAGAAAGAAGAGGAGAGGGAGTCAAGGAAAGGTGTGTATCAATCAGGAGACTGGCATGGCACATGTTCTCAATCCCACTGGAGAATTTGGGGGCCAGTATAGAATAGACCACAGGTGAGGGGCTGGAGCATTCACCCACCAGCTTTCCTGCATCATCAGTTCAAAGATATTTCCCACCTGCACAGGAATGGTCAGAAACAAAAAACCCTCAGACAGGGAGTCATGGGGGTTGTCCCCCAACAGACTTTACCTTCACAGAGGCACAGTGGGGCACCAACAGCCTCTGCTTCATTAGGCCTCCACCACCACTATTACTGTCTTATGCTGAACACATAGTTTAGCAAGGTAGAATCCTGCCTCTCAGAAGCCATTCTGACTACTAAAGGAACAAATATATGCATTCAGGGGACAGATGCTTCCCTGCCTGATGTTGACAGGACCACCTAAAAGGCATGAAATACCTTCCTGGCTTCAGACAGGCCCATAAGTCTATCACTGCATGTGTCCAAAGTCCTTCCATCAGCTCCAGAGAACTTCCTCTGGAGCACCAAGGCCTAGCCTCTCTACCTCATGTGTGTATTTACTCATTTCTGGGAGAGAAAAACCATCCTGCTCATCTTGAAGCCCAAATAACACCCATCAGAGGCTCAGTGGAATAGATAAGGCTGTTGTCACTGCTGTCTGCACAGCTGCTCTACTCTGCTGGGCTGTGTGCTGATGGGTGATAGACTGATGAATCTCCTCCCTGCCATCGTGAAACAGAAATTCATTCCATCTCCAGGCCTAACGCTCGTTCACCCAGACTGAAAACTGAAACACCCTACCAGGACTCTTAAGTCAAGATTTCATTTCAACAGGAATGTCAAAGTCCTGACCTAGCTCCTGAAACACATCAATTGCCTTCTCTCAGGAGAGGAGAGCAAGGTCTCCAGAGGCCAGAAACAGAGCTCTGATGCACGTAGGTTTGAGAATCTTGGGTTTCTGTAGGATATTTGGGGAAAACAATTTATATTTGCATAGCTTCAGAGGTTGCCATGGTATTTTATATGACAATCACTGTGTTGGGGCTGAAATGGAGTCCCCATACTTTCTTTTTCTTTTTTTCAATTTTTAAAATGTTTATTTATTTATTTTGAGAGAGGGAGGGAGGGGAAAGGCATTGAGGGAGAGAGAGAATCCCAAGAAAGCTCTGTGCTGACATCTCAGAGCCTGACACAGGGCTTGATCCCATGAACCATGAGATCATGGTCTGAGCCAAGATCAAGAGTCAAACACTTAACCAACTGAACCACCTAGGCACTTCTAGAGTCCCCATCCTTTTTTAACTACAGATGGTCAGGATGACACTTTCTATAGAACTAGGTTTCTCCTTTCTTCTCAGGCTGTATGAATCCTATTCTTAGGCTCCACCTCCAGGATGCCAGAAATAATTAGGCTTTCTGTTGAGGTTACATGGCACAGGTATAGCAACTCACTCCACTTTACCCCAGGGCAGACATTATTAGTCAGTCCTAAGCCTGGAAACAGACTCTTCCCTCATCCTTCTTCAACACACCATCTAGGCAGCTATGGCCAATCAATTAAGTTGTGCATATAAGTTATTTTCCTGGTTTATTCTCCTGTTGAATCTAGCACCTGTAAAAAGTATCGTGGGACCTGGATAATATTCTGCCCTTCATGGCCTCTTTCCCATATATGCTACATACATGTATTAACAAGAAGAATTCATCCATCCTGAATATTCAACATTCATTGGATAAATGTATTTTATTAAACATTTACTGTATTCTAAGGACTGTGCTAACATTATGAGTATTCAAAAGGAGCAGAATTCAAGGTCAAAGCTGCTCACTGAGAGAATCTTACTAAGATCAGATTTATTACTGGAACTGCAGAAAACACTGTATTTATAGGACTAGGGTTCCCCAGTGTATGTCACAGCCACTTTCCACACAGGGAATTTCCTTTTGGAAAAGTAGAAGTCTAACAGAGGAGAGGAAGAGTGGGTACAGGTAGGAAGAAAGAGGAAGCCAACCAGAGATTGATAGAGTCAGATTGTGAGTTCATTATTACCTCTTGTTTCTCAGTCATTTCCCAGGGAAGATCCAAGATTGTGATGAGGATAGAAATTAGTTGGACATTGTTGGGAAAAATGAGCAGGCTAGTCATACCTATTTCCCCAGTAAACCACCCTCACTCTTGGGGAAAAGACAAATCTATTCATACACATGGTAAGATCACTGGATAAGGAAATGATACCAGCACCAATGGCAGCCATCCAGAAACTTACCAGCAACCTAGGAAAAAGCTACCACAAGAGATTCTACACAAGCAGGGGAAGAAATATTTAACCAAACCAAGCAGTCCATTGCTGTGGGACATGAACCTGAGTATACAGAAAATAATGACCAGTTGGGCCATGAGAAGAACGTGCAAGCTATAAGAAGAGGGAGAATCTGGTTCCTGAAGTCTCAGAAGGTATTCTGGGTGCTACTCCAGTCTGCCTGTGACTTCTAGATTACTCCCTCATCCTTTAAAAAAAGTTTATTTATTTATTTAGATTGAGAGAGTGTGCAGGGAAGGAGCAGAGAGAGAGAGGGAGACAGAGAGAATCCCAAGAAGGCTCCCCATTGGCATTATGGAGCCTGATGCAAGGCTGGAACTCATGAACCATGAGGTCATGACTCAATTGAAATCAAGAGTCGTATGCTTAACTGACTGGGTCATGCAGGCACCCCATTCCCTCCTCCTTCGTAAAGTAGCTTATTCTTTGTTACCAAAGGAGTTTCCCAAATACAAGGATGATGAGTCTAGGAACCAATTCACATGAGTCATCATTGAAGGAGCTGAAGACTTTCACTCAGAACCTGAGGGTTGCCATCTAACACGTTGCAGGCTGTCTGAGAAAGAAACAAAATGGAGAGAGAGAAGTGGGTCTGACAATGTATAAACCACACACTGTGCAAGACTCTCCAAATCCATCAGTTGTAGTATCCTGATAACAGTCTTATAAAATATGTGTAAATAAGTGCTGCTCTGCTACCTCAAAAAATGGGCTTAGGGAATCACATCACTACTCTGTACACATGGCTGATCCAGGATTCAAATTATGCTGATGGTTCCATATCAGAAGGAAATGCAGATGCCATCAAGTTACATGCTCTCACTTGGTCCTATGTAATTCGTTCAGCATCTTTTTGCACCCACAGTGCCTGATGCCAAGTCTTATATCTAGAAAATACCCAATAAATGTTCAAAGAAAGGAAGAAGGAAAAAGAAGGTAAAAACTTGGGGTATGGAAAAGTTGGAAGGAAAAAAGAACAGAACAGTCACATATATGGCACACATTCTGGTGACAAGAGTGACCTCCTGACAAGCTTTCCCTTACATTGGAATGAAGCCTACTGTCAATGTTCCCTCCATTTTTCTTGGATCCTGTCACTAACTGATGCACACAAGCTCTATGTATGTGGTCACTCCCCACAGCCTGCACCTGAGTCTCTATGCCATGACTGAACTTATTTGTTTGTCCTGAGAGCTGGAAATACCTCAATGTATTGCCCCCAGGATAAGACCTTAACTAATGATAGTTGCAGAACTACATAAATGCTTTCTGCACCTGATCTGCTCAACTCTTTGGTGTATCCCCAGAACTCCCTTTTGGAATGGAGCCTAAGTTTCCAGGAACCTTTTTTGATACTGCATCCTGGTTTGTCCTTTTACTCCCTGCCCCACTTTCCTACTCCCTTTCCAATTTTTCCTTGGATCATTTCCAAAAAAAATAATATTTCTACAGATCCTCTTTTAAGGTCTTCTGGGGAACCCAACATAAGACACGAACCTCATTCAAAACTTCCCTTTGAGAACTAAAGCCTTCCAGTAACTTCTCTTCTTGGCTGTGCCTCAGCTTTAATAGAGCTTGATACTCAAGTTCAATTCTTAAGCAAGTGTTTAAGAATTTCTGTTTATCCTTCTCTAGTCTTCAGCCCCATGTATGTGAGCACTGGGGGTAAGGCTTGAATTTTTAAGTCCTTTGTTCAAAACTTCCTTAGGAAGTTGCCAAATGTTCCCTTTTAAAATAGTTCATCACCTGCCTTTAAAGGTTCTAATCAGGAAAATCCAGAATAAAGTAGACATTAAAATAGAACACGTAAGGTAGGTAGAAGAATTATAATGAATGTTGACTTAGTCTAACCAAAATACCAGATATTCTTTTAAGTTCTATTTGTAAGCTGCCATGTTTATTCCTGCAACAACACTACAAAGGATGTATTACCTACACACCTCCTTCTTAATAGATGAGGAAGAGACTAGAATCTCATCACTAAGGAATCCATCACAGGACACATGGAGTCCAACAAAAAAGGCATTGCGGTTGGCAAAACCCATATCCTAGGAGTGGGAAATTGCCATGTCTAAGCAGATACAGAAGTCAGTAAGTTTCCCCAAGGTTGGCTGATTCTGATGCCTTGCATTTTAGGACAGATTGAAGCAGGGGACAGAAACATCAGTTAGTGAGAAGACAGGAGTCACCTTTTACCTATTCACATGAGTCATTGTTGAAGGATCCCTATGTGCTCAAAAGTCCCTCTGAGATCCCTCCTTCCACCCCAATGAGGAAAGAAGGATAAACTTACTTATTCACAACCAGTAGAGCAATTTTAATCGAAGCTAAGAAGACCACACTAGTGGGGTGAAAAATAAACACAAACCAACACAGAATGGACTTCAACAGCATGCAGTAAGACTTGCCTACCTACTGTTTATTGGGCACTGACTCTATACCAGACATTGTGCTCAGTCCTTTCTTCCATTTAATCCTCACAGCAGCCCCATGCATATATTCTATTCCTATTTCCTTGTAGAGAAATGGAATACAAATAAGGTTTAGGTAATTTAAGATCTATGTTCAAGGTCACTCAGCTCTTAATAAGGGAATCTCAAATAGGAACTGGGCTCTTCATGACTGTGCACTTAACTACTACACTGTAGTACAGTGGAGGAGGAAGGTTTCCAGGAGGCTACGGAGCTTGAGCTGGTTCAGGGTACTCTCCTGGTGCGCCCTGCTCTTGACCCTGTCTGGGGAGCACAGGAGAGGGAAGAAGGCATGACTCAGCACTTGATAATTTGGCTCTCTCTCTCTCTCTCTCTCTCTCTCCCCCTCCCTCCCTCCTTCTCCCTCAGGATGGTCCTGTGTCATGGTGTCATGATTACTATCTGCTTGTCGTCATCACTACTGCTATTAACAACACATGAATAATTCAAAAAATAAACTTTGAGGCACCCAGCTCCTTCCTGCCTTGGGGAAGCTGCCAAATATAGCTTATCCTCAGGGAGCCCATGGAGCTGTTTGAGGAGAGGAAGAGGTGCATATGGAAGAAGACTTCATTTCTCCAAACTGGTTACATTTTATGCCTCCAATGAATTCAGAATCCCCTTCTCACCTGTGAAAGTCTCAAACTGAAAGACAGTGAATAAAAAGAACAGTATTGGATGATGCTGACCTCCACTTTAAGGGATATCTGCTGGTTTCTTTTTCTCTTTTTCCCCATATGAGATTTTCCCAGGACCTGATGGGCCTGAAATAAGTTGCTGGGTGGTAAAGACCTAATGCCCACAGGACAGAGAAGACTCTGGAAAGCAATTCTGTGTGGTAATGGGTCATCTCCTGAGGCCTCTCCTGCCCAGCTCTGAAGTGGAATCATTCAACAGAAGGGATGCCCTGTGGATCAAAAGGCCTTGAGAAGAAGCAGGGGGATTTATGCACCCCAGTAATGAGCCCAGTAGGGAGACTAACCAGCCTGGTTTTCCCAGGACTGTTTGAGTCTTAACCCTGGAAGCTTCATATTTCAGGAAGTCCCCAGATACAGGCAGACCAGCATGGAGAGCCCAGGATCAGTGAGGGCTCATGGAAAAACAAATGTTCAGAAGGGAAGTTTATTCTTCAGGGGAGATTTCAATTTTAAATCTTAAAACATGGCACAAAAATAGACACTCAGATCAATGGAACAGAATAAAGAACCTAGAAATGGACCCACAAACATATAGCCAACTAATCTTTGACAAAGCAGGAAAGAATATCCAATGGAATAAAGACAGTCTCTTCAGCAAATGGTGCTGGGAAAACTGGACAGCAACATGCAGAAAAATCAACCTGGACCACTTTCTTACACCATACACAGAAATAAACTCAAAATGGATGCAAGAGCTAAATGTAAGACAGGAAGCCATCAAAATCCTCTAGGAGAAAGCAGGCAAAAACCTCTTTGACCTTGGCCGCAGCAACTTCTTACTCAACACGTCTCCAGAAGCAAGGGAAACAAAAGCAAAAGTGAACTATTGGGACCTCATCACAATAAAAAGCTTCTACACGGAGAAAGAAACAATCAGCAAAACTAAAAGGCAACCAATGGAATGGGAGAAGATATTTGCAAATGACATATCAGATAAAGGGTTAGTATCCAAAATCTATAAAGAACTTAAACTCAACACCCAAAAAACAAATAATCCAGTGAAGAAATGGGCAAAAGACATGAATAGACATTTCTCCAAAGAAGACATCCAGATGGCCAACCAACACATAATAAAATGCTCAACATCATTCATCATCAGGGAAATACAAATCAAGACCACAATGAGATACCACATCACATCTGTCAGAATGGCTAACGTTAACAACTCAGGCAAAAACAGATGTTGGTGAGGATGCAGAGAAAGAGGATCTCTTTTGCAATGTTGGTGGGAATGCAAGCTGGTGCAGCCACTCTGGAAAACAGTATGGAGGTTCCTCAAAAAACTAAAAATAGAAGTACCCTATGAGCCAGCAATTGCACTACTAGGTATTTATCCAAGGGATACAGGTATGCTGTCTTGAAGGGGCACATGCACCCCAATGTTTATAGAAGCACTATCAACAATAGTATGGAAAGAACCCAAATGTCCGTTGATGGATGAATGGATAAAAGAGATGTGGTATGTATGTATGTATACACACACACACACACAACACACACACACACACACACACACACACACACACACTGGAGTATTACTCGGCAAACAAAAAGAATGAAATCTTGCCATTTGCAACTACATGGATGGTACTAGGGTACTCCCCTATGCTAAGCGAAATTAGTCAATCAAATAAAGGCAAATATTATATGACTTCACTCATATGAGGACATTAAGATACAAAATAGATGAACATAAGGGAAGGGAAGTGAAAATAATATAAAAACAGGGAGGGGGGACAAAACATAAGAGACTCTTAAATATGAAGAACAAACAGAGGGTTAACTGGAGGGGGGATGGGCTAAATGGGTAAAGGGCATTAAGGAATCTACTCCTGAAATCATTGTTGCACTATATGCTAATTAACTTGGATATAAATTTAAAAAATTAAAATAAAACAAAAACAAAAAATAATTAAAGGTAAAATAAAATCTTAAAACCAAACCCACCCATTTTCAATGTTTGTGAGTGTGTGTGAGGTAGAACCTCACACCGTTGCTAGGTATGCAGTTTATATGTCCCAGGTATCTTTTATTTAATTATTTATTTTAACGTTTATTTATTTTTGAGACAGAGAGAGACAGAGCATGAATGGGGGAGGGTCAGAGAGAGGGAGACACAGAATCTGAAACAGGCTCCAGGCTCCGAGCTGTCAGCACAGAGCCCGAAGTGGGGCTCGAACTCACAGACCGTGAGATCATGACCTGAGCCAAAGTCGGCCGCTTAACCGAGTCACCCAGGCGCCCCTCTTTCATTTTTTAAATTTTATTTATTCATCTTGAGAGAAAGAGAGAGAGAGAGAGAGAGAGAACAAGTGGGGGAGGGGCAGAGAGAGAGTAGAAGAGAGAGAATCGCAAGCAGCCTCTACGTTAACTCAACTTAGAGCTTGATTTCATGTACTGTGAGATCAAGACCCGAACTAAAATCAAGAGACTCAAATCAAGAGGCTCAACAGACTGAGCCACCCAAGCACCCCTGTCCCAATCATCTTTTAAAAAGTTTGAACTTTTTCCTGAGAGACTTTCTTTTATGGTTCTCTTAAGAAGTTGATAGAAACTGGCACTGGGGCACCTGGGTGGCTCAGTCGGTTAAGCGTCCGACTTCAGCTCAGGTCATGATCTCACAGTCCGTGAGTTCGAGCCCCGCGTTGGGCTCTGGGCTGATGGCTCAGAGCCTGAAGCCTGCTTCCGATTCTGTGTCTCCCTCTCTCTCTGCCCCTCCCCTGTTCATGCTCTGTCTCTCTCTGTCTCAAAAATAAATAAACGTTAAAAAAAAGAAACTGGCACAAATCACGGTATTATAATTTTCTCCTTTTTTTCAAAATACTATAAAAACCAGAAAGAAAACAGATCATTGATCAAAATGCAGAATGATTACAATCATTCATAAGCAATGTTTTTCAGCTAATAAACATGTTTTTTTCTATCTATAACTTGTCTTTTTCTCCTGTTGCTGAATAAACTGTAAGTATAGACCCAAATTTGTAACACAGATATTGCAAATGCACACACATACATGTTAATATGTTAGAAAAAGACCAGAATAAAATACACCCAAAACAGAAGCTTGAAGACCACTTTCTCAAGATGACTCTGATGTTTTAGAAGAAACTGTGCCTTTCTCTATTATGTAAGTGATATTGAAATTCCAGTGGAAAAAATTCTCAATTTAATGTTGAGAAATCCTTTAACTAAATCAAACTCTGAAACCTATTAATAAAAAATAACAATACCACCATGTTTCTGAAACAACTATAGTTTCTGGAAGGCCATCACTCACATAACTATATGAAGGGATGGGATAGGTATTATTATCTCCAAATCACAAGCAAGGAAAGCACAGCTCAGTCAAGTGGCCTGCCCCAGGTGGCAGCAGCTCACAGGTGAGACCTCATGGGGGCAGACCTCAGGTCCCCTGACACCAAGCCCTTATGCACTCTGTGGTCCAGGTTGCCTTTCCAGAGTTTGAGGACAGACACCCCTTCTTTAAAAACCAGCTAGGAGGCACCTAGGTGGCTCAGTCAGTTAAGCATCCAACTTCTGGTTTTGTTTCAGGTCATGATCTCACAGTTTGTAAGTTTGAGCCCCACATCAAGCTCTCTGCTGACAGCTCAGAGCCTACTTGGGATTCTTTCTCTCTGTCACACACACACTCTCTCTCTCTCTGTCTCTCTCGGTTTCTCTCAAAAATAAATAAGCAAAAGAAAAATAAATAGGCAAACAAACAAATAAAAACCAGCTAGGATTGTGAAGCGCCTGGGTGGCTGACTGGATTGAACATATGACTCTTGGTTTTGGATCAGGTCGTGATCTCACGGTTCGTGAGGTTCTGCACTGACAATGCAGAGCCTGCTTGGGATTCTCTCTCTCCCTCCCTTTCTGCCTCTCCCTGGCTCACTTGCTCACATGCTCTCTCTCTCCCTTTCAAAATAAATGAACATTAAAAACAACAACAACTAAGACCTTTCCCTAAGAGACGATGTGTCCTATTTGTCCAGGACACTCCCCACTCTTGTCTACTCTTCCAGCATAATTATTAGTAGCACACTTTCTACTCTCAGGAGTAGTCTATTAGAAAATAAGATATCTTGCCTACTTTTAGGGGAAATCAGTCTTCTTCAAATTTCTGATGGGATTTCACAAAATCACCCTTATGGTGAAGGGTGAATGGGCAAGTGACTTCCTGGCTTCATGCCTGGTGGATGTGATCTCAAATTTTGAGCCCTGATTGTTATTCTGAGCATATTTTCTCCCTTCAGCTGTGTCCCTGTAAAAAGAAAAACTGTAAAGAGTAGAACTCTCAGGAACTCAGATAAACTGTGGCTGAGGGCAGCTCCACCCAGCCTACATCTCTTGTGTTGGGAGGATTAACAGGGCTCAACAGGAGGCCTGCTTTAGGCTAAAAGATCCTAAATGGGTCCTGAATTTTCATTGATTTTTTTTTCAACAATCACACATTTAACATATGGTTATTGAGGACCAGCTGTCAGGCATGGCACAGAGCAAGGAAACAGAAGAAAAGGTCCCTGTGCTGATGGGACTAACACTCTAGTGGACACACAGATAACAGAAGAATAATGCACAAATAAATACAAAAATTGACATAAATAGATGTTGTACTAGTATATATAATGGGGCAGGTCTAATTCAAATTGGGTTGTCAGGGTAGGATTCTCTGAGGAGGAAGTTTTACGATGAAACCCCCAAAATGAAGAGGAGCCAGGCAGAGAAAGATGTGGGCCCAAAAGGAATCTACACACACAGGAATATCAAGAACACAGGCTCTGGGGTGATGAAACCCTAGCATAATTGAAGTAAGAGAGAAAGTTGGTATAGCTGGACCGTAGTGAGCAAAGTAGACAGTGACACGAGAGGGGGCTGTGAAGTCAACCAGAGAAGCTCATACCAGGGTTGGTGGGGATCTGGTACTTGGCTCTCAAGGCAATGACAAATCCTGGAGGTGCTGAGTTACATAAACAGGCCACTCTAGAGACTCTGAGGAGGATGTACTGGAGAAATAAAAGTGTGGATGCAGCAGAAGAGACAGGAGGCAGAGGGATGCAGAAGGCCAGGTGAAAGAGGATGGTGCCATAGGTAAAATTATTACATTAAGATAGAGAAGTTCAAACAGTTCCAAGGCTAAATTTCAATACAGTTTGAACATTAAAACAAAATGATGAACATTGTGGGGAGAGAAGAAGAAAATAAGTAACCAAAGATTTCATGTAACTTTCTAGCTTGACTAAGTGTTAGATGGGGTGTCATTATCTGAGATGTGACAGAAAGGGGAGGGAAAGTTTGGGGGTTGGGGAGAGAAAGTGAGGGAATCAAGTTGTGCTTGAGACATGCTATTTTGAGGTACCTCAGAAATAACCAAATGGAGATGTCAAAGAGAGGGTTGGCTAGACATAAATGTAGGAAGTATTGACCTATTTTGAAGACAATTTGGTAAAACAAAAACAAAAACAAAAAAGAACAAGCAAACAAACAAAAAACCCAAAACAAAAACTCCTCAAGAAAAAGCAAGTGGTCACTTGTGTTGAAAACTTACAGAGAGGATGAAAAGATGAGGATAAGAAATTTTAATAGATTTGGCAAAAATTAGACCTCACTGGTCTAATTAGACCTTGATGAAAGCAGTTTTCAAGGATTTTTAGGGCAAAGTTCACAATGAGGAAAGTTGAAGAGTGGATGGGGAACACTTTTCTAGAAGTATGGCAGACCAAGACAAACCTTTTGGTAATGATGGCTGAGTATAGAAAACACCCTTTTAAATGCATAGCTTAGCTCACAAAAATAAGACAAATACCTAAATAAATAAACAAATAAACTAAAAATTAAAATTATAACTATGCCCTTCCAGGTTTACTGGACAGGATGTTTGAGTTTTCATGTCTACAAGTAAATGAAGCCCTGAGCCTGTAGGAGGTAGGAAATTGGAACTGAGACTTACCCCTGCCCCCTCTACCACACACTCCAATAAAGCCCAGAGCTCTGAAGAGCTTCATCCCCAGGTAAAGTATAGGTTAGGACACTTGACCATTGCCCAAGGAGACAACAGACACATTCATGCTCTTTGACTTAGGCTCTGGGATGCATACTCATTTAAAAATGTTATTCAATACACCCTTGAGAGAAATTTCCACTGACTCCAAATCCCAACACCATGCAACTTTTATGTCTTCTTTCTATGTTCCTTCCATACCAGCTTTCCTCCTCTTCCTCTCCCTGTCAGATTGTCTCTAGGAGCTAAGAATTCTTCTCCCTTCTAAAACTGTTATGTAAAAGGTCAATGTGTCTCCAACATTAAAACCCAGGCCTACCTTCCTCTTCAAGATGCCCAGCTGAACAAACAGGCTCACTGCTCCAAAATTCTCATCTTAAACCATGGCATTCTTGATTATAAATACTGAAACCAAAAGAAAAACAAAAAACAACAGAAAATAAAACCATACATATTACCTTCTTCCTTTTTTGGTTACCATCTACTAAAAAGACTCCATAATGCTGTTTTCGTCAAAAAACTTAAAGTGTTTATAGTGAAATCCATTGGTCTCAAATATGAGTCTCTAAGGAGCTGAGCTGGAAGATGTTCTAGATGTTCTAGGTCCATCTCGGTTCTAGATGAACAAGTGGCACATAGCATTCAGAATTTCCTTTCTATCAGAAAATCAAGAACATGAAGCTTTTTTCCTGCAATGACGTTTTCATGCCTGGCCTCCTTTCTCTAAGGTATACACAACCAGATAGCAACTTGGTGCTTGAAAAATGGTCTTCAGGGGAGCCCACCTTCCCAGTTTACTTGTTGGACCTGGATTATAGCTGTGGAAAGTGCCTAAATTCAGGTTCCAGTTTTACTAAAATCCTTTTATATAGATCAAATGTGCATTTAAGTTTACTTATTTTGTGTAAATAATATAAATATAAACATGTAACTATATATAAATATATATTAATACATGAGTACATATATTTGATGTATATTTATATATAAATATGTAAATATTTATATAAATATAAATAATAATTATATACATTTACAATTGGTATTTTACTTATTTTTTTAAAAGATGAGATTAATTCAAATACATATACAGAAATGATTTCAATTTTAATTACACTTTTAAATATATTTTATCTCTCCAACTAATAACAGGTATATATGTACTTGGTTCAGAAGATCCAATATCTAATAGATGCCCCAGGAGAGGAAAGCAGGGAAAATGGATGGGAGGAAATTACCAGATAAATACTGGGAGAGACTTTCCTCGAGCAGAATGGATTGAGTTTGAGATTAAAAAGGCCTATTGTAAGTCCATCAAGATCCCATGCCTGGACACCTTTTTATGAAAGATAAGGAAAGTATCCTAAATGTTCCCAGAGGGACAAAAACAAATTCACCTATGAAGTGTGTGGATGAAAAATAAATATTTCTTATGAGTAACCTTGGATATTAGAAAACTGAAAAAGCAAAGCAGGGCAAAACCAGTATATATTTTGAAAGGATGTACAGAAATACAGTAGTTATATCTTAACAACATTAAAATGTTTTTTGAGGGACAAAGGGGAACAAAAATGCGGAACATGATAAATGGAAGAAATGAAGTGGCAGAAAGAAGGAGAAAAAGGGAAGAAGGAAAAAAAGGAATAAACGAAGGGAGAGAGGGAGCCAAGAAGAAAGACATTTTCATATGTCTTTCAGCAAAACAAAATGAGAAAAGAGTAACCACTATGGAGAAAGACATGGGGCTACTAGGTCTAGTGGATTCCACACAGGAGAACAAGAAAAGAAGCTCTTTGCTTCGTGTTTTCTTCCTTCTTCCATAGTCACGTAATAATTTATCGTGATGTTCTATAAATTCTTTTGTTGTTTGAGATTTAAGTTGTTTCTACCTTTTCACTGCTTAAGATTGTACTGCAATGAAACTATTTGTGAATGCAGCTCTTCTCCTGAATTACTCCAGAAAAATTCACAAGATTGGCATAATTGGGTCAAAGGATATACATATTATACAGTTTTGGAACATCACTTGTTACATTGCTTTCCAAAAAAGTTGTGTCAATATACTGTTTTCCTAGTCCTCTTTAAGCCCCAATTTCTTGATTCATAAAATGGAAACAACAATAGTTCCTATTCCATAGAGTTGTGAGGACCAAATGAAATAAGTATATTTAGTATTTAGCACTTAGTAACTGTTTAATAGATGCTGGGTATTTATTAGCCCTGGAAGGTTTGCAACAGAACCACACAGGGCCCTGGAAGGGAAAAGTGTAAAAAACACCAAAACACGATGCTAGAAAAAAATAACAACAATAGAATAGAGATTTTATTGATATTATTAGTTTTTCTTTGCGTTTTTGTCTTGTTAAAAAATATATCATATGACTTTAAGTTCAAATATGAAACAAATGAAAATGGAACAAGATTTCAAGCAATTAACAAAAAACAATAAAAGAAAGCAAATCCATTTGACCTTACCATGAGGAACCTTCTCTTCTGGCACAGGAGTAATGTAATGAGATGCCCGGAGATGACAATCTTACTCTTAGTGCTACAATATTTGATTGAACAATTAAATTATTCACTTATCTTTCACTTGCTATCTTCAACCCTACCCTGAGAGGACTTTATCTGTCTTGTCAGTCACTGTAACTTCCATACCAAGAGCACTGCCTAGCACTTTTGAGTGAATAAATGAATAAATGAATGCTTATTTGGCCTTAATAATATAAACATTGTTTATTAAATTTTAATAAACACTCTTGGACAAAGAATAGAAGACTTATATGTCATGGAAAGATGTAATAAAATATTAATAGCCTTCAGAGGTGAAAGGAGAAATGTAGCTGACAGAGGCAAAACATGGAGGGTTGAAGATGGAGTAAATGAAGAAGTAGAGGAAAAGTTAGGGTTCCTAAGATTCTCATCTGTAAAGTGTTACCAGGAGAGCTACTAGAAGAAGTAATGAATATTAAATATACTATTTAAATCCCTTCAAGTTATTGTCTAACATGAATGATGCTGCTATAAATTTTTGTGTGCATGTTTTTGTTTTAATTTCATTGGTGGGTACCTGGGTGGCTCAGTTGGTTGAGTGTCTGACTTCAGCTCATGTCATGATCTCATGGCTCTTTTGTTTGAGCCCCACATCTGGCTCTTTGCTGTCAGCATGGAGCCTGTTTAGGATTCTCTGCATCCCTCCTCCCCCAACACCTCCCCTGTTTGCACTGTCTCTCTCTCAAAAATAAATAAACATTAAAAAAGCAAATTTATAGAGACAGAAAACAGAGCAGTGATTAACTATGGCTGGGGGTGGGAGTGGTTTTGACCATAAATGGGCGTGAACATTTTTCTAGGGTGTTGGAAATGTTTGAAAACTAGGTTATGGTGATGGTTACACAACTATACAACTATACTAAAGTAACTGAATTGCACACATACAATTTTATAGTATATAGTATATAAATGATCTCAATAAAGCTGTTTTAAAAATATATTAAGTTTCTAGAAGAAAATCTTAAGGGATAACATCATAACTAAGGTATAGGAAAACATTTCACAGAAAGAAATAATCATAAATAAAAAATTAATTTTAATCAAAATTAAAATCTTTTGCTCATCAAAAGACATAATTAAGGAAATAAATAGGCAAGCCACAGACTGAGACAAAATATTTTCAAAATAAAAATTTGACAAATACTTTCTACAACTCAAAAATAGACAAACAAACCAAATTTTTTAAACAGGCAAAGAATCTAACCACACATCTGATAAACACACACACACACACATACACACACACACGAACAAATAAAAAACTACTTAACAGCATTAGTTATATGGGAAATACAAATTAAGGCTATAAGATACCACTACACACCTATCATACTGCTTAAAATTTAAAGGACTAATAATGTTAAATATTGGTAAAGATATTGAGCAACTAGTACTTTCAAACATTATTAGTAGGAATATAAAAGGGCACTTGCATTTTGGAAAAAAAAAGTTTTGGTGGTTTCTTCTAAAGTTAAACATGACATATTCTATGGCCCAACAATTACACTCCTAGGTATATACCTAAGAGATATAAGAAACATATGTCCACAAAAAAAAAAAAAATACTTGTACGTGAATGTTATATCAGTCTTATTCATGATGACCAAAAACTGTAAACAGGCTAAGAGTCTATCAATAAGAGAATAGAAAATAACCAGAAGAGATTACTGATAAAGGGATGCCATGAACCAATATCAAAAACATTATGTTGAGACAAAAAAATAAGCTTTCAATTAAACAATATTTATTGTATGGCTTCCTTTTATATGACTTATGGAACAGGGAAAACTAATTTTTGACGGAAAAAATTTAAGCAGTAGTTGTCTTTGTGGTGGGGGAGAGACAAGGATTGACTGGGAGGAGACAAAGAATATAATGTTCTATATCTTTCTGAAATTTTTTTTAATGTTTATTTATTTTTTAGAGACAGAGAGAGAGAGAGAGATCATGAGTTGGAGAGGAGCAGAGAGGAAGACACAGAATCTGTAGCAGGTTCCAGGCTCCCAGCTGTCAGCACAGAGCCTGACACAGGGCTTGAACCCCCGAACTATGAGATCATGGCCTGAGCCAAAGTCGGCCATTTAACCTACTGAGCCACCCAGGTGCCCCTGTAATGTTCTATATCTTGACAGACTTGAGTTACAAAGAAATATGCATTTATTGAAACTCATAGAAGGTTACACAAAGTTTGTGCATTTTATTTGATGTAAATTTTACTTCAAAAGAAGAAAGAAAAACTTTATTTCAAAAAAAAGAGAGGAGAACTGTAAATAAATATTAAACTCTGGATCAATACTGTAAGCTGAAGTGTTGAGAGGTGGAGCATACTAATGTCTCAACTTCCTTTGAAACTCATCAGAAAATAAGATGGATGATGGATGGATATAGGTGTAAATGAATGGATAAACAAGTGATAAAGCAAATGTAGTAAAATGTTAATTACAGGATCTAAGTGATGTAAATATGAGTGTTCATTGTACACTTTTTCAACTCTTATGTATGTTTGAAAGTTATAAAATCTGGGGAAAATGTAATCAATAGAATAAATTGATTTAACTATGAAATATGGAGAAGAAGAAAATTTGGGTGGGGGGCTGTAGTTGAACTAAATCGTTATTTTTCCTTTTAGGGAGTCAATAGATATTGTCTAAATCTAATAAATCAAGAAATGGATGTTCATATTACTTAGGACAATGGAGATAAAGAATACAGACAGCAAACAGAAACAGTCTTAAAAAATTATCTGAGACAAAAGATGAAGGTATGTATGCATTAAACTTGCCTTTTATAATAACCTATTTTTTATCTTTTGATTTTTTTACCCTACAATGTTTTACTTTGATCAAAAGAACACACAGAAAATGTCTCTGAGCCTGCAGACACATTTATCAGCTGAAGGACTGCTGGAGATCTTAGCCCAAAGCTCTCTGCCCACTCTCTGGGGCTGGAGTGATTGATGATGCTGAGAAATGTCACCGCTGGAAGGAATTCAGAATCAGAACCGCTTTCATCTTGTGTCAAGGGTTTGAACTCCATGGCTGCCTGGTCTACCAGGTGAAGTGCACAGCTGAATATGTTCCAATTAATCCTAGAATGGACCCTCGTTGGACTAAGACAGTCAAAATACACATTGATTTTTAATTGATTTACTAAGTTCTTCTTCATTTCCAAAATAAGATAGCTTAAACAACATGGTAATTTGGAAGTTAGTAATCATGTCAATGGAAATAAATATGAATAATCAAGGTGCATAGCACCTGTCCTAAAAGTGGATGTAATGTTATTATAATGGAAATTATTGACTCTCTTCTGAACTGTCTGCTTCTACACTTGATGGTAGTCTGTGCTGAATGACTTGCTTCCTGCCATCTGTGCTATGGCATTAATGTCTGGAGACTCTTTGGTTATAAAGTTACCTAAGTTCAGTGCTTCATATTGAGGATGGCTATTTTTAGTAGAGACCAGGAATTGCACTCCCTTAGACAATCACCATTTATCCATTCATCCATCTGCCTATCCATCCATCCATCCCCTGACCCATTTATCCAACAAATACTAATTAAATGCTAAGTATAGGGCTCATGCATTCTAGGAGTTAAAAAAATTCTGTAGAGAAATAGACAAGATCCCTGTCCTTGTATAGATTACCTTTATTAAGAAGCAATATAATTACATGTTTGAATGCCATAAAGGAAATTATCAAGGTTACCGGAGTTGTAAATAAATGGTGACAATAGGAAGTGTCTTTAGGGAGGTAGCATTTTAAGTGGACCACATTAAGAATTCAGCTATGAGAAGGTGAGGTAGTCTATTTCATTTGGAGGAAACAGCAAAAACAAAGCTCTGAGGTTAAAAGAAAGTTGGTGTGTTTGAAAAACCAAATGAAGGCTGTAATGGCTAGATTTTAGACTGGCGTGAATTCAGTAGATCAGGAGGTGGGGACAGATCTTAGAGGGCCAAGTAGGTCATGGTACTTTATTTTCATGTGAATAAGAAGCTATCAAATATTTTAAGAAGTGACAACAGAATTTACATTTTCAAAAGAAGATTCTAGATGGTTTGTGGAGAATAAATTTGGAAGGCTAAACAAATGAAAACTGAGGACTTTTTAGTTACTTAGGAAGAGGCAATGGTGACCTGAAAACAGGTGGTAGAGGAAATGTATGATTCAAGATGCTATGGCCCACTAGTTTTCCAATTATTTTTTCCCAAACCTGCCACTACTATGACTTCAGGATTAAAGTTAATCTGCATGATGCTTCCTTTAGTAAAATCCCCCTCCAGAGTTCTTTGGAATCTGGAAGTAAGTTTTAGTGTGTCTTCAGCATCTTTAGTTGGCAATATAGCATTCTTGGGACTAAAACTTGGCTGGAGGAGTTTTCATCCTTATTCAGAAAGTGTCCTGATGTCTTCTATAGAAAATCCCACTTCAAAGGAGTCACCTGGGGCCTACTCCACCTCTGAACAGACCCTGACCCCTCTCTATCTATTTGCTCTTCTTTTCTCCCATCTACACAGTTGGGTAGGCCTAATCTAGAGACCTCACATGGTCTGTAAGATAAGACTCATGTTTTTTCCAACATTTCTAGCAAAAGTTATGGGATTGACCCTTATTAGACTGACTTATTTAACTCCTGAAAAAGCACAGACATAGTGTAGCTATTGGCTAAGCTTGAGTCAGTTGTCAACTATTCAAGCCAGGCTATGTAGGAGTGCTCAAGCCAGTGCATGTAGGATGGAATTAGGCACATAAACCATATTGTTGGAGACTTACAGGAAGATGATTATTCAGGGAAAACCAAAGGCTGGTACCAAAAGAAGGATAAGTAGATGCTTGGTGAGGAAAACAGTGACATTCCCCAAACCATCTTTCAAGTATGCCTCATGAGCTCTCTCTTCTAGGAAGTATTTATCTTGCACCATAAAGAATGCTTGCTCCCTTTGGGGAGCTTGAATTGGTCAGTGCAGTTGACTTTCTTCTTAAGAGGAGATGTAGACAAATGTCAGTGACTTCAGATGTAATATTTCAGGGGTCTTGACAGAGGAGGAGGATAAACTGATGTCATGGGTCTCACTACCTAAAGAAGTGGTATGAAGTTGTTTCTCCAAACATAATTTTGGGTGTCTATCCTGTGCCAGGAACCATGTTAGATGCTTGAGGTCCAATGTAAATCACGTTTATGTTGTACTTCAAAGAGCCTATGAATAGAGTACAATACGAATGTGGATGAGTCCTCAAAGTTTTGAGTAAACATATGACAGCTTAGCACATAAATGTCTTTCTGGGAGAGGCCATGGAGTCAGTGATAAAAAAGAAGCTTCTGTTTCCAGAGCCTTCACAACTGTTCTGTTCATTAGCTATGCTTCTGATTGGGTCACTGGATTGCTCACTGTCCTCTGTGATTTTCCATGCCTGAATAAATAAAACCTGATCTTTTTACCAAGAGCTCCAGGTCCACTGTGATTTACTCCAGTTTGAGGTCCCCCTGCATTGCTGATGCCATCCCCTCTGCCTGGAACAGATTCCTGGCCTGTCCAAATCCTACTCCCTTTTCAAGGCTCAGCCACGAGAAGTTCTAGTCTCCCAGGCTTAAACCTATTTCATTGCTTCCTGCCTTTGTGCTTTATCTTTTTCTTCTACTTTCACTGTCACACACAATGACTACTGCTTGCATTACTGTGGAATCTGTGTCTATTCTCTCTGCAGATCATGAGCCACTTGAGAGCAGAGGCTGGTCTCACATAACCCTGGTCAAGACTCTGAGAACACAGAGAATGCTTTCACTAAATACCCTTTGGCTTAATTTCCTTATTTGCTTTTTGAACACACCTTCCTAATGTATTAAGCTAAAGAGCCAACACACTGAGGGAAGCAGAGGCCATGGTGTCTTTCTTTCAGGAAAGGTTTTCTTAGAAATAAACTGGGAGGTGAGGGGAAGATAGTGGTGAAGGAGGACTCTGGGTTCACCTCATCCTGCTGATCGCTTAGATTCCACCCACATTGGCCTAAATAACCCAGAAAATTGCCTGAAGCCTAGCAGAACAGACTCTCCAGAGCCAATCATACACAAGAGGCCCACAGAAAAGGGTAGGAAGGGTGGAGAAGTGATGCATGCTACACGGACTGGTGGGAGGGAGCCCAGTGGTGGAAGGGCAGTCCACAGGGCAAGGTAGAGCCCGTGAAGTCTGGCTTGCAAAAGCAGAAGGGCTGGACTGCATGAGTTCTGACACCCAGCAGGACTTAACATGTGGAATTTTAAAAGTCAACAGCTCTGCTCTTGGAGAGCAGGGAGGGTGAGAGGATGCCAGGAGGGAGAGTTGTTGAGTCTCGGAAGGACAGAGGTCAGCGGGGGGGAACAAAGGTGCTGGCAAGTGCCATTTCCCTCTCCCATCCCCCAGCTGACATTCCAAAGGAAACCAGCTCCTGTCACCGAAATTGCTTGCACTGACCAACACCCAGCACTGTGCCTCTATGGATCCATCCCTCTGATGGGCTTGCCTCCCTCCCGGTGCTTCAGGGACCCTCTCACAGGGGACAACTGATGAGAAGCTACCTAAGCCTGATCCTCCCACCCCTGTGCACCTTGTGCATCCACCCCATCTAATATGCCTTTGGCCAGATCCCATCAAAGCATCATCACAAGCCTGGAAGTGTGCAAACAACCCAGACAGGGGCCACACCACTCGACAGTGAATCCTGCCCCAGGAGAGGGGAAGATAAGGTACACACCAGTCTGATTGTGGCCCCAGCAGTGGGCTGGTGGTAGACATTGGGTCTGATTGCAGCCCTGCCCACCAACACAAGTCGTTCTGGACAGTACAGGGGAAGTGCCTTGCAGTTTGCAGCTACCACAGGCACTAGCCAAAATGACAAAACAGAAGAATTTTTCTCAAGAGAAACTCCAGAAAGCAGCGACAGCTAACGAATTGATCAAAACCGATTTAAGCAATATAATGGAACAAGAATTTAGAATAACAGTCATAAAATTAATCGCTGGGCTTGAAAAACACATAGAGGACAGCAGAGAATCTATTGCTATAGAGATCAAGGGACTAAGAAATAGTCATGAGGAGCTAAAAAATGTTATAAATGAGGTGCAAAATAAAATGGAAGTGGCCATAGCATGGATTAAAGAGGCAGAGGAGAGAATAGGTGAATTGGAAGATAAAATTATGGAAAAAGAGGAAGTTGAGAAAAAGGGAGATAAAAAAAATCCAAGAGTATGAGGGGAGAATTGGAAAACTAAGTGATGCAACCAATTGGAATATCCGTATCATAAGAATTCCACAAGAAGAAGACAGAGAGAAATGGGCTGAAGGTGTACTTGAACAAATCATAGCTGAGAACTTCCCTGATCTGGAGAAAGAAACAGGCATTGAAATCCAAGAGGCACAGAGAACTCCCTTCAGATGTAACTTGAATTGATCTTCTACATGACATATAGTGAAACTGGCAAAATACAAGGATAAAGAGAAAATTCTGAAAGTAGCTAGGGATAAACAGGCTCTAACTTACAAAGGTAGACACAAAAGAATAGTAGCAGACCTATCTACTGAAACTTGACAGGCCAGAAAGGAATGGCAGGAAATCTTCAACGTGATGAACAGAAAAATATACAGCCAAGAATCCTTTATCTGGTAAGTCTGTCATTCAGAATAGAAGGAGAGATAAAGGTTTTCTCAAACAAACAAAAACTGAAGGAATTCATCACCACTAAACCAGCCCTACAAGAGATCCTAAGGGGACATTGTGAGTGAAATGTTGCAAGGACCACAAAGCACGAGAGACATCACTACAAGCATGAAACCTACAGATATCACAATGACTCTAAACCCTTATCTTTCAACAATAACACTGAATGTAAATGGACTAAATGCACCAACCAAAAGACATAGGGTATCAAAATGGATTAAAAAACAAAAACAAGATCCATCTATTTGCTGTCTACAAGAGACTCATTTTAGACCTGAGGACACCTTCAGATTGAAAGTGAGGGGGTGGATGGGAATGCAAGCTGGTGCAGCCACTCTGGAAAACAGTATGGAGGTTCTTCAAAAAACTAAAAATAGAACTACCCTACGACCCAGCAATTGCACTACTAGGCATTTATCCACGGGATACAGGTGTGCTGTTTCAAACGGACACATGCACCCCCATGTTTTTAGCAGCACTATCAACAATAGCCAAAGCATGGAAAGAGCCCAAATGTCCATCGATGGATGAATGGATAAAGAAGGTGTATAGATATACAATGGAGTATTACTCAGCAATCAAAAAGAATGAAATCTTGCCATTTGCAACTACGTAGATGGAACTGGAGGGTATTATGCTAAGTGAAATTATTCAGTCAGAGAAAAACAAAATCATATGACTTCACTCATATGAAGACTCTAAGATACAAAACAGATGAAAATAAGGGAAGGGAAACAAAAATAATATTATAAAAACTGATGGGACAAAACAGAAGAGACTCATAAATATGGAGAACAAATTGAGGGTTGCTGGAGGGGTTGTGGGAGGGGGGATGGGATAAATGGGTAAGGGCCACTAAAGAATCTACTCCTGAAATCATTGTTGCACTATATCCTAACTAATTTGGATGTAAATTTTAAAAAATAAAAAAATAAAATTAAAAAAAAAGAAAGTGAGGGGATGGGGAACTATCTATCATGCTACTGAAAGTCAAAAGAAAGCTGGAGTAGCCATACATATATCAGACAAACTAGACTTTAAATTAAAGGGTGTAACAAGAGATGAAGAAGGGCATTATATAATAATTACAGGGTCTATCCATCAGAAAGAGCTAACAATTATAAATGTCTATGCACCTAATATGGAAGCACTCAAATATATAAAACAATTACAAACATAAGCAACCTTATTGATAAGAATGTGGTAATTGCAGGAGACTTTAATACTCCACTTACAACAATAGATACAACATGTAGAAAGAGAATAAATAAACAAGGGCCCTGAATGATACATTGGATCAGATGGACTTGACAGGTATATTTAGAACTCTGCATCCCAAAGCAACAGAATATACTTTCTTCTTGAGTGCACATGGAACATTCCTCAAGATAGATCACATACTGGGTCACAAAACAGCCCTTCATAAGTATAAAAGAATTGAGATCATACCATGCACACTTTCAGACCACAATGCTCTAAAACTTGAAATCAACCGCAGGAAAAAGTCTGGAAAACCTCCAAAAGCATGGAGGTTAAAGAACACCCTAATAAGAATGAATGGGTCAACCAGGCAATTAGAGAAGAAATTTAAAAATATATGGAAGCAAATGAAAATGAAAATACAACAATCCAAATGCTTTGGGATGCAGCGAAGGCAGTCCTGAGAGGAAAATACATTGCAATCCAGGCCTATCTCAAGAAACAAGAAAAATCCCAAATACAAAATCTAACAGCACACCTAAAGGAAATGGAAGTAGAACACCAAAGACACCCCAAACCCAGCAGAAGAAGAGAAATAATAAAGATCAGAGCAGAAATAAACAATATAGAATCTAAAAAAACTGTACAGCAGATCAATGAAACCAAGAGTTGGTTTTTTGAAAAAATAAACAAAATTAATAAACCTCTAGCCAGGTTTCTCAAAAAGAAAAGGGAGATGACCCAAACTGATAACATCATGAATAAAAATGAAATTATTACAACCAATCCCTCAGAAATACAATCAATTATCATGGAATACTATGAAAAAGTATATGCCAACAAACTGAACAACGTGGAATAAATGGACAATTTCCTAAACACCCACACACTTCCAAAACTCAAATGGGAAGAAACAGAAAATGTGAACACACCCATAACTAGTGAAGGAATTGAATCAGTTATCAAAAATCTCCCAACAAATAAGAATCCAGGACCAGATGGCTTCCCTGGGGAATTCTAGAAGACACTTAAAGCAGAGATAATACCTATCCTTCTCAAGCTGTTCTAAAAAATAGAAAGGGAAGAAAACTTCCAGACTCATTCTATGAAGCCAGCATTACTTTGATTCCCAAACCAGACAGAGACCCAGAAAAAAAAAAAAAAAAAAAAAAGAGAGAGAGAGAATTGCAGGCCAATATCCCTGATGAATATTGATGCAAAAATTCTCAACAAAATACTAGCAAATAGAATTAACAGCATATAAAAAGAATTATTCACCATGATCAAGTGTGATTCAGTTGTGGGCTGCAGGGCTGGTTCAATATTCGCAAATCAATCAATGTGATACATCACATTAGTAAAAGAAAAGATAAGAACCATATGATCCTGTCAATCGATGCAGAAAAAGCATTTGACAAAATTCAGCATCCTTTCTTAATAAAAACCCTCGAGAAAGTCGGGATAGAAGGAACATACTTAAACATCATAAAAGACATTTATGAAAAACCCACAGCTAATAGCATCCTCAATGGGGAAAAACTGAGAGCTTTCCTCCTGAAATCAGGAACACGACAGGGATGTCCACTCTCACTGCTGTTGTTTAACATAGCGTTGGAAGTTCTAGCATCAGCAATCAGACAACAAAAGGAAATCGAAGGCATCAAAATTGGCAAAGATGAAGTCAAGCTTTCACTTTTTGCAGATGACATACTATAAATGGAAAACCCGATAGACTCCACCAAAAGTCTGCTAGAACTGTTAATATGTGAGTTCACCAAAGTCGCAGGATACAAAATTAATGTACAGAAATCAGTTGCATCCTTATACACTAATAATGAAGCAACAGAAAGACAAATAAAGAAACTGATCCCATTTGCAATTGCACCAAGAACCATAAAATACCTTTGAATAAACCTAACCAAAGATGTAAAACATCTGTATGCTGAAAACTGTAAAAGCTTATGAAGGAAATTGAAGAAGATACAAAGAAATGGAAAAACATTCCGTGCTCATGGATTGGAAGAATAAATATTGTTAAAATGTCAATACTACTCAAAACAATCTACACATTCAACGCAATCCCAATCAAAATTGCACCAACATTCTTCTTGAAGCTAGAACAAGCAATCACAAAATTTGTATGGAACCACAAAAGGCCCCTAATAGCCAAAGTTATACTGAAGAAGACCAAAGCAGGAGACATCACAATCCCAGACTTTAGCCGCTACTACAAAGCTGTAATCATCAAGACAGCATGGTATTGGCACAAAAACAGACACATAGACCAATGGAATAGAATAGAAACCCCAGAACTAGACCCACAAAAGTATGGCCAACTAATCTTTGACAAAGCAAGAAAGAATATCCAATGGAAAAAAGACAGTCTCCTTAACAAATGGTGCTGGGAGAACTGGACAGCAACATGCAGAAGAATGAAATTAGACCACTTTCTTACACCATGCACAAAAATAAACTCAAAATGGATAAAGGACCTGAATGTGAGACAGGAAACCATCAAAATCCTCAAGGAAAAAGCAGGAAAAAACCTCTTTGACCTTGGCTGCAGCAACTTCTTACTCAACAGATCTCTAGAGGCAAGGAAAGCAAAAGCAAAAATGAACTATTGGGACCTCATGAAGATAAAAAGCTTCTGCACTGCAAAGGAAACAATCAATAAAACTAAAAGGCAACCGATGGAATGGGAAAGATATTTGCAAATGACATATCAGACAAAGTGCTAGTATCCAAAATCTATAAAGAACTCACCAAACTCCACACCTGAAAAACAAATTGAAACAATGGGCAGAAGACATGAATAGATACTTCTCCAAGAAGACATCCAGATGGCAAACAGGCACCTGAAAAGATGATCGATGTCACTCCTCATCAGGGAAATACAAATCAAACCACACTGAGATATCACCTTACACCAGTCAGAGTGGCTAAAATGAACAAATCAGGAGACTATAGATGCTGGAGAGGATGTGGAGAAACAGGAACCTTTTTGCACTGTTGGTGGGAATGCAAACTGGTGCAGCCACTCTGGAAAACAGTGTGGAGGTTCCTCAAAAAATTAAAAATAGATCTATTCTATGACCCAGCAATAGCACTGCTAGGAATTGACCCAAGGGATACAGGGGTGCTGATGCATAGGGGCACTTGTACCCCAATGTTTATAGCAACACTTTCAACAATAGCCAAATTATGGAAAGAACTTAAATGTCCATCAACTGATGAATGGATAAAGAAATTGTGGCTTATATACATAATGGAATACTACTTGTCAATGAGAAAGAATGAAATATGGCCTTTTGTAACAACGTGGATGGAACTGGAGAGTTTTATGCTAAGTGAAATAAGTCATACAGAGAATGACAGATGCCACATGTTTTCACTCTTATGTGGATCCTGAGAAACTTAACAGAAGACCATGCTGGAGGCGAAGGGGAAAAAAAAAGTTAGAGGGAAGGAGGTAAACCATAAGAGACTCTTAAAAACTGAGAATAAACTGAGCATTGATGGGGAGTGGAGGAGAGGGGAGAGTGGGTGATGGGCATTGAGGGGCACACTTGTTGGGATGAGCACTGGGTGTTGTATGGAAACCAATTTGACAATAAATTTCATATTAAAAAAAAAAAGGAAAGAAAGGTTTTCTTGGGCTCTTTTAAGTATGGAAAGCCATCTTGCCAAACATAGCCTTTCTGCAACTACTAGTTGGTACCCAATTAATTAAACAGCAACTTGCAATCAGGTATCAGAGTACTTCGTGGTTCTATCCTACTGCCACGTGTGCTGAAAGTTCACCACTAGTACCAACAGACTGGTTTTAGGCAGGACAAAACTGGAGCCTGGAGCTGTCACTCTCTACAGACTAACCATTTTCATCAGCCATTGTGTGAGGTAAAGAGGAATGGGAAGCAGGAGAGGGTGTGGGACTTTCCTTTCCCCACAGCAATCCTAATATTTTTATAATTTCTGCAGAGTTATTAGTTAATGTGGCACTGCCACACTGTACTTTAAAATACCCAAATTAGAGTCAGTTGATGCAGTCCTCCCAAATTAAATTATACCAGATATATTGTAGCAGTCAATAATCAGGCTTTTGATAAGACATCATTATGAGTAATATTTGTGGGAGGCTGTTCTTAATAAGTAAGGTCTGGGCTGAATGGGTCTAAAAAATGTTTGCCGGATTTCAGGGTTAAAATCCTGGTCCAGGAGTTTAAGGAGACAAAGCGAGGGTGAAAAAGAATATCTATGCTTCAGTGATTCATTCCAACTGTTTTTTGGTCCATTAAGGCTTTAGGAGGAAAATACTTATCTTTGACAGCCAGCGCCTTCTGGAAAAAAATTTCAGATGATTGATGAATTTTTAACAAAATCACAAGCTAAGAGACAATGACAGTACAATGTGCATTTCTGCTTGCAGGAAGTTTAAGGTTTCACCTCACAAACCAGATCCTAATGATTGGAAATAGCTTCTTATATTCCTGTGTTGGAAAGGACTGCAAGGAATCTTCTGAATATACTGGGCAAGTATGCCATGATTACTGGCAATGTCTGCCATGGATGTAGAAATTTGAATACTCCATTGAGCAACAAAGAGTCTTAATCTACTAGGAGAACCTATGGGGAAAACAAAACAAAACAAAAACCCCTAATTATAAATTCATTGCTAAAACAAATTATTTTTGTGTGTGGGAAAGAAGTATGTGCTTTCTATTAAGATTACTCAGATGATAGGAAATAATTCTGGAGTTATTGGTAGCCATCTTGCCACCAAGATGAGAGAAGCTACCTGAAAGTGAGGACAACCTAAAGGAATCAGAGACAAGAGACAGAAACTGATTTCTGATGACATACTTTCCAAATCTGTATCTATGCCTTTAATCAGGAAGATCTACCCTTGAACTTTAGTTCCATGAGCCAATTATTTCCCCTGTTTATCTAAGTCAGTATGAGCTAAGGTTATGTTATTTGCAACCCAAAAGTGTCCTAAATAGGTTTTTAGAAAGAACATACAGAGGAATCTTTTAAGAAAGCCACTTAATTTCTTCTGATTTTGAGTCGTCTTATCTGTCAATGGAAAAAAAAACCACTTATCTGTATTTGTTTAATTGGATTGCTGTAGAGACTAGCTGAGAAAATAGGTATGAAAGTTCTTTGATAAATGTATGTGGAATTTTAAAAATTAAATTTCAGGTATGTGTATGTGGTCTGTGTGCATGCTAATAAAGAGAACTAGGTTATCTGCATGTCAGATAATAAGGTAAATAATTCACTACCACCTCCCTCCTCTTCCTCTTCCTCCTCCTCCTCCTCTTCTCCTCCTCCTTCTCCTTCTCCTTCTCTTTCCCCTCCTCCTCCTCCTCCCCCTCCCCTCCTCCTCCTCCTCCTCCTCCTTTTCCTCCTCTTGCTATTTTGGAAAACTGTCATCCATAGAATTATGGTATGGATGTCATATGCATGTGGATGTCACCAAAGCTAGCAAATTCTTTGCTTTGTTGGAGGAGTTTTCTACATGATTGAACACTTTGATTACCTGTTCTATTACACTGTCCTGAAACTTTGTCTGAATTTAGTGATTTCTTCATGTTGCTTGCAATGCCATCCTTGTATAGCACTCTGAGATAAATTCTGTGTGGATCTGGCCCTACCATTGATTTTGAGTCTCTTATTTAAGACTTAAGTACCTCTCTGTAACTCCACTATATTCTAAGAGAACTGTTGGAGTATCACTGCTGGAAAGCCCTCTTTAACACTCTCCGTGGTTATGTATGCCCTGTTCCATTCATTATTCCTGCTGTGGGCTCTATCATTCAGCTTCTATGTGGAGTTTATCCTTTAAAGTTCTGGTACCCTTTGAGGCTGCTCACTTGACTGAGGCAGCATCTCAAGTGTGGAGTAGAGTATACTGTGTTTATGCCCAACCACCAATGCTTCTTCTGGTTCTAGTCTCAAAGATCAAGTCTGCAGTCTGCAGTCTCTAGTCTCAAAGATTATGTATTGTTCAGAAAGCCAATAGCCATGTGTGGTGTTTTATTAATGTTTTTAGTTTGAATCTTATTTTTGAGAAATGGCTCCTTTGAAAAACCACCTGTCCAGGAGAATAATCCATATATGTCTTAAAGTCAATCCCTTTTTTCATTCAAATAGAAAGTGGTGTAACCTCTTTCCCAAGTAAATGCCAATTCCTCTGGTTTGAATTACATTTACTTTTACACCAAATTATGTGAGTACTTCCTTTTGCTTACCAAATTGCCTTGTTAGGCACCATGTTGATTCTTTTGGGCAGTGGCAACTCAAAACTGGTAGACTTTCTTGAAGATTCAGGCCATTGGAGGGGATATTACTGTACCTACCACAGCAAACAATCCAAGTTTGAGGTTTAAAGTTTCTCCTTTAAAATTTTCTCAGCCAGGGACATCTGGCTAGCTCAGTCAGTAGAGTATGTGACTCTTGATCTCGAGGTCATGAGTTCAAGCCCCATGATGTGTGTAGAGATTACTTAAAAATAAAATATTTATTTATTTTTTTTTAATAAAATCTTTAAAAATGAGAAGAGGGGGTGGCACCTGGGTGGCTCAGTCTGTTAAGCTTCCAACTCTAGATTTCAGTTCAGGTCATGATCTCACGACTTGTGAATTGAAGCCCTCACACCAGGCTCTGCACTGACAAATAAGATGAGGAAGATTTTTTAAAAATAAAAATAAAATAAAATTCTCTCAACCATTTCTATTCCTGTAACCATTTCGTATTTTATCCAGCCTTCTGTATTTCTGGGCCTCCTCTCTTTCCTTTGATCTTCTAACTCTCTGTAACTGACTCATTCCAACCTCATGAATTAATATTTAAGTATTATTCAGAACAATTCTGTGTGATTATCTCTCTGTCTCTCACTCCCTCCCTCCTCCATTCCCTTTCATTTTTTCTCTCTCATTTGCTTATATACTAATTCCTCATTTTATTCATATAGCAGCCCACTATGTCCCATCCTGGGCTCAGTGGGCTCTCATATGATTATCAGATGGTGCTGCTAAAACAGAGAGTTCCCTATAATCGCTCTCCCCGGTCAGAGGCATTGTACACCCAGCTCTTGAAATTAGATTATTTCATTCTCACTATTACTCCCACAATGGATTTGCATCAATTTAATGGGTAACATATGAGAAAGCATCAGAGAAATGGCCTGACCTAACAAATGCTAACTACTATTAGTATTATTGACAGAGTAGGTGCTAAGAATGAATCATTGATCATTGAATGAATGAATGAATGAATGAATGAATGAAAAGGAAACAAATTGACCACGGATGACATGGAGGAATTCTATAGCCAAGCGGGTTTCAGAATGATCACCATAACCTCTCTCATCTCTCCTTAGTTGCACTGACTTCTACTGGTGTTGCAGAAAGGCATCAGTATCCAAGTGAAAAAGACATTAATCCCGCTTTGCAGAATGAAATTATGAGGACTATAAATTTAATTTTCTCAAAGACATGCAGCTAGTGAGATTCTAGGAAGGCTGAGAAATGCTTGCAAAGTTGGCTCTGGAGTAAAGCTCCATAGGTTCATATTCTAGGTGTACCACATGAATCTGCAACCCTTGACAAATTATTACACTTCTCTGAATCTCAATACCTTTATTGGCAAAATGGTGATCATAATAGCACCCACCCCTTAGAGATATTGAACACTTACATAAGAGATTCCATGTGGAGTGCATGGCATGTCCTCTGCACAGATACCAAGCATGCCGCAATTGGTCCAACTCCTGGTTGAGGCTCTGTCATTGTAAGGACTTATTAATAATGAGCAGATCCACCCTACATCATTACAGGAAATGTTCTCTTTCTCCTTAGGGGACTAGCTCAAGTGTTCCATATTCCCAGACTTGTCCAACATTCCCATCACTCATAATTATCCTCTATGAACCCAGGTTTTGAGCTCTGACAGTATTCTAAGCTAGCCCTCCCCAATTTACATGTTGAAGTCTTAATACCAAGAACTTTAAAATGTGACTATATTGGGAGAAAAGGCATTTAAGGAAATGATTATATTAAGATGAGGTTGTTACAGTGGGCCCTATAATCCAATATGACTGGTGTCCTTATAAGAAGAGGAAATTTGGGCACAGAGAGTACAAAGGGAAGACCATGTGAAGACACATGGTAGAGGGAGAAGATGGTATCTACAAGCTAAGCAGAGAGGCCTCAGAAGCAACAAACCCTGCTGACATGTTGATCTTGGACTTCTGGCCTCCAGAACTGAGAAAATTATTTTGTTGTTTAACCTACTCAGTCCATGTACTTTGTTATGACAACCTGGGCTGAGTAATATAGACAGCAAAGGACCAGACTTCCCGTTTCAAAAACTGATGCAGGAAATAGAAAAATAAATGTGGGAATGCCATTTGATGGTGAGGGTGTTATTCTGAAGTTGTAATTCATAGAAGAATCTTCCATAGACCTCAAGGAATGAAAACGGAAAACTCTACAATGGTATATTTCAAAATAAGCTCTGTAGAAAACGAGTATGAAAGGTGTCCTTAAAAAAAAAGATAAAATTTCCAAGAGCACTGAATTTGTGAAGATTTAAATACTCTAAATGCCCCCCATCCTCTTTTAAAAATCATAATTCAGGGCACTTTGGTGGCATAGTTGGTTAAGCATTCGACTCTTGATTTCAGCTCAGGTCATGATCTCATGGTTTGGGAGATCAAGTCCCACGTGGGGCTCCACACTGACAGTACAGAGCCTGCTTGGGATTCTCTCTCTCCCTCTCTCTCTCTCTGCCCCCCCCATCCCTCACTCATATGCAAACATTCTCTCTCTCTCTCTCTTTCAAATGAATAACTTTAAAAAAGAATAATGCATATTAAAGGCTTTGAGAAACCCTAGAGAAAAACAAACCAGAAATTTCTTATTACCAAAAGAGAAGACTGTAAATATTTTCCCCAATTAATAGTTCTTAGGCTCTAGTTGAACTCGTGTACCATGAAACATACTTTCTGAAATTCTTATATAATGGTTTCTTCAATGTGCAAAGAATCAGCTTAGAAGCAAGCTGAATTTATAATGAGAAGTGAAAGCATTTTGTGCTCCAGCAACATGTTGAAGGACCATACTAGTCTGCATGAAAATGGAGATCAGAAGTGGTAGAACACATTTAAATAATTGTTACATGCCTTGACACCAACTCACATCTGTCATAGAAAAGGGGAATTATAAATGTTGGGTGTCAGGGCTTTGTTCATGTCTGTTAGCAGGATTAATACAGTAACTGCTTAATTATTGCTAGTTGGAAATACCTAATGCTTTACTTACACATTCAAATGTCTTACCTTACTCAGTAAGAGCTCAAAGATGGCCAAACTCATTTAACAAAGGGCATCACATGTTGGTTGGAGGGAATTAAAAGAAAGAGGCTGGAGTAGTACGTTCGGGTTAGACAGTGAAGAGGTCAAGATAACCTTAAGGAGGCTGGAGCTTCCTGCAGTAATGGGGAGATGACAAAGAGCACTAAGATACTGAGGTGACTTTTTTTTTAAGAAGTTCATTATGACATCTAGCTAAGATAATGGCTAAAAGAGAAGAAATTAGATGCAAAGAAACTAGAAAACTTTTATAATAGAGTCCCAAACAAAGGATTTGGGATAGATTTGGGAGCTGAGGAAAAATCAGAGCTGAACAGGTGCTTTGTGGCTTGTTAGGAAGAAGAGAAGAATGTGATGCCTGTCACTTGGTCAGAGACACAGAGGCGCAGGGTTTAGAGAAAGAAACAAATTCTGTGTTATATGCTGAATGCTTGTAAGTTAGAATAAAAAACCCACTTGCTGAATATGCCTTTAAAAAAATCTTGGTTATTCTACAGCATAGATTCTGTTATATAAATGACCATCAGGATTGATCTGTAATGCTCTAAGCCAGAAAGTAACTGGCAATTCCAGCCAGTGAGCACCTTTCAGCAAAGGTCTACATTGAAAGCATTCCTGCATGGCACCATTCATCTGACTCAACTCTGCATTTGGACTGCGTTAGAATGGCAGAGCCTGTGTAGTTTAGTTGCTTACAAGCAGGACTCAGCACATACTCTTTCCTGGCCTCCTTGCCTGAAAGATTATGTCAACTTTGAGACACTTCCCTGGACTTAATATGTTTTAAAAGTGACTCTTCTGTGAGTGGTAGTGATGGAAAGATTCTAAGGAAGGTTTTTTTTTAGTAGCTGTAATTATGGATATAGTGTAGATACTGTATTAGGAAAATATGCTGGAATATCCTGCTTGAAAAGGGTAAAGAGCTCAGTTTACATTCCAAGTCCATTTGGGAATTAACTGCCCATGTCCTCTGACTTGTGAAATTTAGGAACTTAGGAAACATGAACCTAACCAGGTGAAAAATCCAGTCACTAATAACTCAGCCTTGATTGAGCTAAAGTGTGTTCTCTAAAGAAAGAGCAAAGTAACATTGTAGGAGGTATGTTTAACCTATATAAGAAAATATATGGTTTTAACACATAATATGAAAATCATTGCTGCAAATTATAGTCCCTTTTATCAGTTCATTGAAATAGGCTCAGCAGGGGCTCTATTCCTCCCACCCCCTTCACTGGCATTGCATTTCATTATTCTCTGTATTTGAGCAAGAGCAGAATGAAACAGCACATCTTTTCAACTATTTTGTAATTTGAACTTGAGCAATCCAGACTGGCCTCCTCAGCTCCAAGCAGCCTGAGTAAAAAGTTTGACGAGTTTGTGAGAATGATGATGCCTTCCTTGAATGAGCCACAAGTAACACTTCAACTCTGTGTTTAGACAAAAAGTTTCCACATGTTCCTCTTCCATGTTTCTCTTCTACAAGGGTTTTAGAGAGGTAGCATAATGGACTTCGTTGTGCAAAATGTTTTCAAAAGTTGTTTTAATGGAGAAATTTCTTTGGGGGCTTAAGTTTCTATTTACCTTTTGTGACATGATTAAAAAAAAACAACTCATTGTCTTCCTTTCCCACAATCTCAGCAGCAGAATGGAGATAAGGCAGGTCCCAAATGATGGCTGGGTATGCTGCTGGGATATCTAATGCGCCCCTTTAACAAATATAGTCTTTAACATGCAGTAACACTCACAATCTTAGTGCCGAGTGATAAGAATAATTGTATTCATTACACAGTTGAATACAGGAACATATTTCTGAAATATTTTTCCTTGTCTAGAATTACACAGAATTCCGCTGAGTGGCACATTCAAGTGAATTTTTATTAGAAGGGTTCCAATGAACTGTTCACTGGTGGAGAGACTTCATGTTTAATTTAATTTCTCAGAACCAGGGTATTGTTGAGAAAGGCATCAGACAACCACTAGTGCTGGTTAACAGGAACATCTCACTAATCAGGGCTCATGTGTTCAAGCCCAGCAACCAACAAGCACTCATTGTGATACTCTTATTTAGGAGTGGACACTAAGGCACTTCAGAACTCCAAAAAGTATGTTTCCTGTTTCTTGTCTCCTTTTATTTGGTTTCAGAGGTGGCATAAATTTTGTACTGCGGCAGAATAAAAATCAACTTTGGACAGATCTTTACACACTTATCTGCTTGGGTCCAGGACATGGGTGTAGAGTAGAACCAAGAGTTTTAGAAAAAATTTTGCCAGTGTGGGGAATTACTGTTTTCTTATTTTGTTTTTGCATAGACAATAATCTGAAAAACAATACATTAGAAAGTCTTATAAGACTACTATAAGCACCTGTGGCAGGAAGAACAATATAATTGTAAGCTCCAGTACTGATCTGTAGTAGGCTGAATAGTGGTTCCTAAAAATATATGTCAACATCCTCAGATCCTATGCATATAACCTTATTTTGAGAAAAAACAAATGGTCTTGTAGATGTAATTGAGGATCACAAAATAAGGAGATCATCCTGGAATAATTGATAGACCCTAAACCCAAGGATAAGTGTCCTTTATAAGAGACATACAGAGGATAGACACAGGGAAAAGAGAAGAAAGCCATGAGAAAATGAGGCAGAGATTGCAGTGATGCTGCCACAAGCCAAGGGAAATCTGGAGCCACCAAAATATGGAAGAAGCAAAGATTCTCCCTTAGAGCCTTTGGAGATATCATGGCCCTGCCAACTCCTTACTTTTGGACTTCAACCCTCCAGAACTGTAAGAGAATATATTTCTGGTGTTTTAAGCCACACAATAACTTGTTAGAGCATCTTCAAGAAACTAATACATGATCTTATATCTAAGCATGGTATAAAGTTCTCTTGTTTCTGTTGGAAATCAGGCACATCATGACATATGAACACCACACTTTACACTCTACTCATTATGTACATCAATAGTCGTCAAGGCTAGGATGGCTGAGTCTATATATCTAATTAGAGAACCAAAGGATGTCAGGCCTGGAAGGTGCCTTAGTATTGTCATAAAGGAAGGTTGTTGAACAAGCTACTACCTTAGAACTGAATCTTAGGACCCACCCTACTAGTCACTGGCTGTGTGCTCTTTTGAGAAGCTGGGACATCTTTCCTTCCAGGTGGCCCTAACTTGGTATAGAAAGTTCTCATGATCTGACCCCAAATCACCTCCCTCTGCAACCTCACCTTCTACCTTCTATCCCCACTCTTAGCCTGCCAGTCACAGTAACACTTATGAACATGCCCTGTCCTCTGCCATTCACTTGCTGTTTACTACACTAAACTAAGAGAAGAAAAAACCATCTCTTAAACTCAGAATGCCTTTCCATAGACCTTTTCCTAATTCTCATGTAGGTATCACCTTCCACATGCCCTCTAAGTATTGTACATTGTCACTTCTAACCACATTACAGAATTGCTCACAAATAATCCCATAAGACATGCAGGGTCCCCAAACTCTTCACTTTTTACTTCAGTCCTTCAAATTCACAATGGCCTCTCCTGGCAAAGGGCTTCTGTGCACACTGTTTTTTTCCCTGAAGTCCTCTTTTCCTTTTTGCTTACATCAGTCCACTAAAGCCTTAAATCACAGTTCATATGGTCCACTTCTTTTACTTGTTCCACTTTCTGTGATTTTTTTTTTTTTTTTTTTTTTTTGGCTGAATGCTATGTCCTTGCTGATCTGCAAGCTCTGTGGAGCATAAATTATGTCTGACTGTGTTCCTAGTATAGTAGGTCTAAAAAAGAAAATATAAGTGATTGTATGGTTAGTTTAGTCTACAAAGTTCTCTTCCAAGATTCTATAAGTTCCCCAACCATAGAAACTGTTTTGCTTTTTTTTTTTTTTTAATCTGTAGCACTTAACACAGAGCCCGTGTTCAATAACTATTTTGGGAACATTCATTGGATAAATAGGTGAATAAAATTCTCCCTTTGTGGACTACAGTTTCCTTATTTAAAACAAATGTGAGAGTTGCACTACATCAGCAACTCTTATGCCTACTAAGTTATAGTGCACTTAGATGAGGCAAAAAAAAAAAAAAAAATCCCATGTTTTCTTAAGCCAGCTAGTCCCCTTACCAATGAAAATACAACAAAATATGACCAAAAAAATGGGTAGTGGTATCAACATTTAAAATATTAATCCATGTTTTCTTCTTGGTTGGTAATTCCCTTTTACCTTCCCCCCACTTCTACTTCATTTGTCTCCACTAATTTCCTACTTCAAATTAGACAAGAGGTGATTGTTATGATCTTTGGGGAAGATTGTTATGGCAGAAAAGCAAATAGAAAGAAAAGTCAATGCTCACTTCTCAACTTCAGATCAAGCTATTGAAGCCAATGACTGGGTGTCACCAGAGAATCTGTAGGAAGCAAACAGAGGACTGAAATTGAGAAGAATTTCACAAAGGGACTAGTTACAAAGGTGTGGGCAATATGTAGTAAGAACACAATGTGTAAGGAGACACATGTCAAACAGCACCAGGATGCCTTTACCACTGTATCCAGATGGGTTAAGAGGAAGGAGAAAGCCTTATAGAGAGTAGAGTGCACTACTTAGCAGGAGTGGAGATACTGTTAAGGGACCTAGACATCTTACAGTAACCTTGCAGGGGTGGATCTGGGAGTAGAAATAACCAACTCTATGTTCATCTTTCCCTTAGATCTTTCCTGGGTTCCCCTTTGTCAAAACCCAACTAAAAACCAGAGGGCAAGGGAGCCCACTGATAAAGCCCATACAGGGCAGCCTTACACAGCACAGAGGTGAAGAGCAAACAGAAGATATCCTGAACAAATACTGGTTTCAGAGAATGAAGTTTAGGAAAACTATCAGCCATAATTTTATTACATAACAATACATTTTGGGGAAAAAACTGAGTACTCTCAGGACCAGTTTTTCTTGCCTTTTCCTGTTTTAGTACCTTAAAATGAAGACTTTGGGACTAGAGCAAAAGGAAGGTGGAAGGGAAATAAGGTAACCTGATGCTGGGGAGGGGGTGCCCATTGGAGGCTCCATCTTATCCTCTAGGCTGAATTCCATAAGATGAGAAAGTAAAGTTCCAGGAGCTGAGAGCTTAGATGGTCTGTGCTACACTTCAGCAGACCCTGGGAAGAAGCAAGTCTCCTGGAACCTCCAGCATAAGCACCCTGTGGCAGCATTAGAGCTGAATAGCTTTCAGCAGACTTTAACTGCAAGGCCTAAGAGCTTATGTGTCCTGCAGGCCCACCCAGTACAGGGGAACTCCTTGCAGTTTTGTGTGTTCTCACTTGCAAACACCCCAAGAGGGTGCAGAAGTTGTAAGACCAGAGGACAATGGGATCATGGAGATCATCTCAGTGGATGTCAACATTCACAGATGACTTTGTTCAGAAACCAGTCTGTGCATTACGTTGGCTTCCTAAAACTTAACTGCAACCCCACGGAGGAGGAAAGGAGAAAGTGCATGAAATGATTGAGTTTAGTCTCATGTGGGCTAAAATTAAGTTTCAGCTATTGTGAAAATGGGAAGTCAAGACAGAAAATAAATTGAATTATAGGAAAATAAAGCTATATTTCTTTTATGCATACCTGAGTTATGTCTCATACAATGGAGCCCTCCCTTGTTGGATCAGGTGAATCTGTTCATCCCCTTCCAAGGCCTCAGACCACACTTAGGAAAGCATTAAAAAGTGAGGTTTCACAAGAAATGGGACATTCTCATGGTCCCCCTATCCTTTCGACTGTTATTTAGCCTTTATTGGGAATATAGGTCAGGAGAAAATATTATAACTCCTTGAGTAATTATCACCTAGATAATAGAAAAACTCATACAACAAAATATGCCATTCAAACTATTCCATTATCTGGCCGATTTCATCAAGGATATCCTTTTCACTGCTCTGCTGGCATCTGGTTTATATCCACACCTTGGGAGCCTGGTTACTGTGCCACTTAAGTCAGCTGAAAATGAAGCATGAGTCTATTGGCTTTGCACCTGAATTTCTCACTGCAAGCATCTTAGGGACTGACACTATCTTCCTACCAAATGAGCTCTCATCCCCAGTGCATTTCACTTGAGTTGTAAGGGATCAGTATTGTAAGGGATCAGAGTAAAAGAATGTTAGAAATGGAAGATCACTTAGGGTTTAGAGATGAACTATTTCAGATAAGGAAAATGAGACCCATGGAGAGAAAATTATTTCCCAAACGTCACCTATTAAAGACTGAAATTGAGTTAGAAACGAGGTCTTCTGACTATAGAACTAAGGTATTTCCCTTCTGTTGCTCTGTACTCCCTCACCACCACCAGTCAGGAAGTAAAGCTGAAACCTTCCCCAGATGGACTCTACACACTTTGTATGTCCCAGGCCATATGCTAGACCTTGGAGATAAAATTATGAGGAAAATAGATCTGGTCTCTGCCTTTAATGTGCATACATCTATCTACACTGGACTTGACCCAGAGTCCTAAAACTATTTATTTGTATTTGGAGTAGTGGTGTGTTGGAGAAGCCATTTTTTCTTAGCAAACTGATACAAATTGAATGGTCAGTGGCCTAAATCCCAACCATGCAAGCATATGAAATATTGTTTGCACTTTCCACCTCCTAGTTAAAAATCAGCAGACAGTTTTGTTTCCATCTGAATGAAACATTTCTTAATGAGTGGTTAGAATGATGACTAACATCTAGATGACTAACATCTTGACATCAATGATGACAAAGATCTAATCTTTGACATGAGTAGCAATACAAGGAACACTTTCTTCTACTCTAGGCTGGTAAAGAGTAGATTTTTCACACTGCTATTTAATAGACAATTTTAGGCATCTGATAGGAGGAAGACTTTCTCTGGACTTAAACCATGAATCCAGATAACATAAAAAGCTTTGATAACCAATGAGGACTATGTTCCAAAAACTCCCTTCACCATATTTTTCCCTCTCACATTTCCATAGGTCCTGTGAATCCCCTGAAGTCACCAGCACAGGCAGTAAGGGCCTTGCAAAGGGAGTGGGGACCTAGATATACCAGAGCAAAATAAGGCAATTTGGGCTTTTGAGCTTCAAAATAGTCTTTTGAAATCAAAGGTGTTGATTTGTAGGAAACAGAACTTTTGAGTTTCTATGGGGTGCCTGGGTGGCTCAGTCGGTTAAGCATTCATCTTCATCTCAGGTCATGATCTCACGGTTTGTGAGTTCAAGCCCTGCATTTGTCTGTGTGTTGACAGCTCAAAGCCTGGAGCTTGATTCAGATTCTGTGTCTCCCTCTCTTTCTGCCCCTCCCCAACTCTCTCTCTCTCTCTCTCAAAAATAAACATTATTTTTTTTAAAAAAATAACTTTTGAGTTTCTAAAGTCTGAAGAACTTATAAGTACTTATAAGTGAACTTGTACATTTCCTCCCATGAGAGGTAGATTAAGAAAAATCAATCAAGAGCCAGGCTTTCAGACAAAATAATGTTCTTGTATGTGGAGAGGGTATACAGTAAGAGGAGGTGTGTAGTAAAGAGGAATAGTTGGTGAGGTATTGGAGGGAAGGACTGAGGACCACATGGACAGAAGAGTTAGTGCTGACAGACTCACCACATTCATGCCCCCCACTAAAGATGCTCCAGAACCTTGTAACAGAGTTCTGTAGACCCTCCAGATACCATCTAAGCCAACCCCATATAGTGCTGTGCAGGTTTCTTGCTTTCTTTCTAGGTACTGCTCTTTAAGGAGGACAGCCCGTGAATAGGTAGACCTTCTGCTAGTGTGGATTGTCTAGCAGAAATGACACCTATCCATGCCCCAAGACTTCCTTCAGGCCTGTCTAAGCTGTATTGTATGAACAACTCTACTGTGTTTGGGAAAGGCAGGTGGGCTACAGCTGATGTTGCAGAGGCTTATTGTCAATGAGAAGCATCATGCATCAGAACTTTGGTTAGCTTCTCCCACTCAGCCAATTCAGTTGTGTCCATGGCCTGACCGCTTACACCCAGCATATCCATTTGGGTCTTTCACTTCTCTTTGGGCACATAGAAGATCATGTGGTGGGGAAAATAAGCTTGTCAAATATTATGATATGTAATTCATGTGTACAATGAGTACACATTCTGGTACAGAAACTGAATATGAGGAGACCAACTAGGATTGAAAAAGCCAAGACAAGCTTTATTGACAATGAAGACAGATGTGGCCAGGTTACTAGGAGAACATTTCAGGTAGGGGCTTGGGAGTTGGAATGATCACAGAGCATAAATGTTCAGAAAATGTTCATTGGAAAATCTCACACGCACTAAGTTATAACTCACTTCCTCCTCTGCAAAAGGTGTGACCTCAGCTAAGGGGAATAATAAAGATTCAGCCTTGGCTAGAATAGCTGGATATTAAATAGTATTTAAAAGGACATATATTTATAGAGAAAAGAAGTAGGAAGATGAAATGTAATACCAACTGCCATGTCATTTATGCAGCAACTAGAATGACACCTTTTAAAAAAGGAGTCAGAACATTTTGTCACCATTCCTGAATGTACCCTTAAAGAGGTTCTTTTTGCAGTTTAGACTAGATACCAACTTCTTACTCACTTTATAACCATCCCCCACATCCACCCTCTTTCTTTAGTCCCTGACCTCATTTCTTGCTACTACTTCTTCCCCTTCCCCACCCAGCTTGGCAAGTTCCTTGGCACCTTTAGCATGCTAACCACTAACCTCTTCCCTACATGGAGCCTTACACATGCTCTCCCCTCTCCTTGGAGGGCTTCTCTACCTCCCACCCCTTCCAGGCTTGTCCAGATTAATTCTCATCTATCTTTTAGGTCTTTGCTTGAAGGTTACTTCCTCAGAGAAAATTTACTTGACCTTCTAGTCCACTTATTACTGCTAATGAATAATTTTCCTGTGTGGCACTTATCAAATTTCATAAGCGAGCTTTCACTTTGTGCTCATCTGTTTGACTGTGGCTGTCTGATATCCAAGACCCCTACTCTCACCACTTTACCATCTACACCTGCCTGAAGAAATAGGAAGCAAAAGAAATATAAATGCAGGAGTTGCAAAGCCAGCTGAGTTGGGAGACCCATGACTTTTGCGATGTGTTAATCCCTCCTGGCCCAGGGGGAAGCACACTACCACAGGGAGCTCAGAGATGAGAGAGGGCACTGGGCTTGGGCTTTATAGTGCCCCTGGGATGTCGTTCAGCCTTTCCCCCTTGCCTCTCCACAGTTCTTGCTTGGAATATAGTTAAACATCTCCCCTATGAAGCAAGAATTCTTACCCCATTTACCCTAGAAGCAGACAAGTAAGAGGGAGAGACCTGTAACAGGAAGCACTTCCTGTGATAATGGAGCCTATGCTCTTTCCAATAGCATTGTCTTTTATAATGAAAGCACTGATTCAAGCTGCTTCCAGCATCACAGGAAAAAGGCAGCACTGTCAGATTAAGTAGATACAGGGACAGACAGACAGACAGACAGACCATTTTTCCTTTGCTGCCACCCAGGATGTTGACACATCCTTTCAGCACACTTCCCAAATCCTTCTGCTCCCCAGTTCTATCATCTTGTCATGGTTTACCTCTTCCCTGGTGTCTGCACTTTCATTAATTTCTTATCACCTATCCTTCAGCTCTAATCTCGGACTTTGTGAGGGCAACTAATTTAAGGTTCTTAGAGATATTGACCTGAAATTCAGCCCTTTCTCTTAGCAGGATCAATCTTTAGATTACTGATCAAGAGGACATGTATTTAAAAACATGTCCAGCTAATCAGCCCTTCAAATGTGCTCATGAAGTCCCATGAGCTGCTTGTGAATTCTAATTAAATATCCTGCTTAGTGCCTAAGAAAAGCATGCCTGACAGAAGTACACATGGGGATCACAGCTTGCCTGAAGAATTCGTTGCAGTAAGAAGAGAAAAAAATATGGATGGATTGATTTATCTATATCTATCTCTATCTACCTATCTATATCTATATCTGTATCTATATCATCATCTATATCTAGAGAGAATCCCAGGCAGCATAAGAGAAGGGACTCATTTAAAGATGGAACAAATACCCCCAATATATAGATTATAATAACAGGTGACATAAATTGTCTGTTATATAACCTATTTATCTAGAAGCTTTGAGATTTTCTAGACTAACGTGCAGATAAGAAAATCAGGGCCCTGAAAAAATACATGACTTGCTCAGTTTCCATGCAACTGTTCCATTGCAACTTGGAGACTTAACTTCAGGACCTTCAGCACCCAGGTGGGCTCTGTCCCAGATAGGCTGCCATTTGTCAGGAGTGAAGTTGAGAGAAGCCAGTCATCTTTCTGTTTGGCATAGAACACATTAGTTCTCATCACTCTTAAACACACAGAATGGCTTCCCAATCACTCATGCAAAGAGAACAAAGAGAAATATGTAATATGCATTGAATTGATGAGTGACAGGACAGCAGGACAGAAGGAATTTGGGACTTGACAGTATCTATTACTAAAAGCAGTATTCTGCTTTTATTGAGTGCTGGCTCTATCTAGGTATGATTCTTATCTCTTTACAGGTATTAACTCATTTAAAAATGAAGTCTCCGAGGCTTAGAAAGGTCAAATGGCCTGTTTGAGCTCACACAGTTGGTCAAAGTTGAAGCCAGAATTCTAGGTTTAGTCCTGTGTTGCAAAACAATTCTTATGCATTTTCTCAATAGACAATATGCAAATTAATTTGAATTAAGCTGAGTCATTCAATTCCTATGATTTACAAAGATTTATTTGAGTACCAGCTTGTGCCCGACCTTTGCCAGAAGCTAGAGGAGATGCACATAATGGGACAAAAAGAAGAAGTGTGTGGCAGACTAGCAGTGAATAAAAGCTCTTCCTTATGTCAGGCAAATGCAAGATTGTGTTCTGCGTCATTGAGAAAATTCCTTAATCCTCTTGATCATAAGTTTTTTCATCTTTAAAACAGGGATAAAATAGTACTTTTTTGTTTTGTTTTGTTTCAAGTTTAAAATAGCACCTACTTCTTAAGGTTGTGAGAAATTTGGGGTTGGTCCACTCAAATTTTCTGGAATTTCCAGGAACCTGGGGATCAGTAAAGCTCATTAATGAGATCCTCAGGCATCATGGATGGATACTGGTAGTGATGATGACTGATGAAGATCTGTGGTTTCCAATGCTAATGGTAATGGTAATGATGGTGAAGATAAAAAGCAGTGGTGGTGTTACTGCTACTGTTGCTGCTGCTGATGTGCTGATAGTGATGAAGCAGAAGAATGTGGTCCTCACAGGTTAGGAGATGGTCACAAAGGTCAGTGGCTCCTAACTGGAGGAGATTTTTCTCAGAGTGTATTTGCCAATATCTAGAGATAGTTTTGATTGGCACAACAGTGAAGGGTGGGGGCCAGGGATGCTGCTAAACACACAAAGTACAGCATGGCTCCCAAAATAAAGAATTATCAAGCACAAAGAAGACATACAAATAGCCATGAGGTATATGAAAATATGCTCAACTTCAATTATCAACAGGGAAATGAAGATCAAAACCACAATGAGGTAAGATATCACCTCACAACTGTTTGTGGCTATTTTCATAGAAACCACAAAAATAAGTAAGCATTGGTAAGAATGTAGAGAAATTGGAAACTTTTATACACTATTGGTGGGAATCTAGAATAGTGCAGCCACTGTGGCAACATTATAGTTTCCTGGAAAAACTAAAAATAGAACTATTATATAATCTAGCAATTCCACTTCTGGGTAAATATCCAAAAGAATTGAAATCAGGATCTTGAAGAGATATGTTCACCCCCACCCCCCTTGCCATGTCCACTACAACATTATTCACAATAGCTAATATGTGGAAACAATTCAATTGCCCATCAACAGATGAATGGACAAAGAAAATGGGATAGATGCACATAATGGAATATTTTTCAGTCTTAAAAAAAAAGAAAAGAAAATACTGCCATTTGTGACAACTTGGATGAACCAAGAGGACATTATGCTCAATAAAATAAGCCAATCACAGACAAAAATACTGCATCATTCCACTTGTATGAGTTACCTAAAGTAGTCAAACTCATAGAAGCAAAGAATAGAATGGTGGTTTCCAGGAGCTGAGAGGAAAGGGGGAGTAGTTGTACAATGCATTTAAATTTCCAGCTTTTCAAGATGAATAATCTCTAGAGATAGGCTGCCCAACATATTGCCTATAGCTAATATAGTATTGTGCACTTTAAAATATGTTTAGAGCATAGATGTCATGTTGAGTGTACTTATCACACCAAAAAATTACATAAGGAAAATTTTGGAGGTGATGGATGTGTCTAGTATCTTGATGGTGGTGTATGTGTATGTCCCAAATCATCAAGATGTACACAGTAATACCAATGTACATCTATTAGAATGGCCAAAATCAGGAACACTAACAATATCAAATGCTGACAAGGATGTGGACAGTGAAAACTGTTATTCATTGCTGGATATACAAAATGGTACAGCTACTTTGGAAGAAATTCAGCAGTTTCTTACAAAACTAAACATACCCTAACCATACCACCCAGCAATCGCACTTCTTGGCATTTACTCAAAGGAGTTAAAAACTTATATCCACACAAAAATCTGACACAACTTTTTACAGCAGCTTTATTCATAATTTCCCAAACCTGGAAGCAACCAAGATGTTCTACAGCAGCTAAATGGATACACGGTGGCACAACCAGATAGTGGAGTATTATTCAGTACTAAAAGGAAATGAATTATTAAGCCCTGAAAAAATATACAGGAACATTACATTCATATTACTTAAGGAAAGATGCCAATCCAAAAAGGCCATATACTGTATGATTCCAACTATATGACATTCTGGAAAAGGCAAACTATGGACACAGTAAAAGATCCATGTTGTAGTGGACATGGCAAGGGGGGCGGTGAAAATATCTCTTCAGGAGCCTGGATCCAATGGTTGCCAGGGGTTGGGAGTGAGGAGAGGAGTGAATGGTGGAGCACAGAGGATTTTGAGAAAGTGAAAATGCACTGCGTGATACCATAATGATGTACAGATGTCACTATATATTTGTCCAAACCTGTATAAGGTAATGCAAAGTGACCCCTGAGACAAACGATGGACTCTGGGTGATGATGTGTCAGTGTAGGTCCACCAACTGGAACAACTGCAGCTCTCTGGTGCAAGATGTTGATAATGGCGAAGCCAATGGCTGTGTGAAGGCAGGGAGTACCGAGAAAGTCTCTGTACCTTCCTCTCTATTTTGCTGTGAACCTAAAACTGTTCTGAAAATAATGTCTTTTTAAAACAAGTTATACATTATATATGTACAATGTGCAATTTTTTGTTAAATATACAAACAAAAAAGACTTCTCCATCCTAAAACCTAGTGCTAAGGTTGAGAAACCCTTGTCTAGGAAGATGGGAAATATAAATAATGGAAGTGAGAGACTGAAGCTTCCATTAACTGACTACATGACACAACCATTTCAACCACTGTCTTAAATTGCATAGGAATTTGCACCAAAGGAAGAGAAAAGAGCCCCTGCAGATCCAGAAGGCTGTGATGAAGCAAGCTCTCTCACTGGACAGCCTGGTGGATCTGTGCCTCTGGCCCCTCCAGGTGCCCAACTGGTGAATGTACTTGGTCATGGAATGAGCAAGAGGGCCTCTGGCAGGAGCAATCTCTCTCACTGAGGCTTTGATGCTGTGATGGGAAACACTAAGCAAGAGGAGGAGGCAGAAGAGATGGGGAGAGCCACAAATAAATGAAAGAATAGTGGAACATTGATCAGCTCTTTATCACAGCGGGGGAGCTGCTTTGCTGAGCCCCAGCACCATCAGGCAAACCCTTGATTAAACCTGCACAGCTGCCTGGATGGATGGTCCTGTTTAGCCCCTGTCAGCAACTCTGCCAGAAGAGAATTGTGAAGTGGGACCCGTGCTCTCTGCTGGATGTTCAGTGGGCTGACTCCCTCTTTCCTCCACCATAGCTGGATCCAAATTCCAGACTCGAGAGCAAAAAGTTTGTTTTTCCTGGGAGATGGGCTGGTTGTGTGTGAGACCGTGGGGAAGGAAAGATTCACTGGGAAAGTATAGTTGTTTTTCACCTTGAAGCCTGGCATTTGCAAGAGGTTTTACTAACAAGGTTTTACTGACATGGTTCTTCCTACAAGGCAGGAGGATGCCTATGTCCTTACCAAGTTCCAAACACTTCCAACAAGGAGAAAGGGCTCAGTTTCATGACAAATCTTTTCTTTTTCTCGTTTGGAATTTTCTTGATGGCTTGTGAATTTTCTGTTGCAAAAGCAAAAATGCTTTTTTAAGACATGAGGGGTTGTGGATTCTCTTCTGCCTGGGATCACTGTATGATGTTAAGGAAGTCACACTTCACAGACTCTGAGTCTTCTGCTGACAGATGCACATGATAAAGCCTATCTTCACTGAGAGATTTTTATGAGCACAAATGAAGATGAATATTAAAAGCATTAGGAGAATTAAACCAACACAGAAAGTTACCGCTGCTGAACCCCACAGAGGGAGAGCACTTTGCGGACAAGGTCTGATCTTTCATCATCACTGCGGTCATAGTGGCACGTAAAGTATAGTAAAGAGAAAGAAAAACCCATACCAATGTGTAAGTTACTCTCCCCAGCTGCCTTCCTAAGAAGGCGAACTATGTCATGGAAAGCACTTTAACTGGAAAGGTGATAAGCAGGGAGGTTCAAGAGTGGATGACCTGGAACAAAGTTGGGTTGCTCTATATGAGAAAAATAAATGAAAAATAACATAGTGGAGAATATTGGGATAGGGGTGGAGCCAGGGGAAATTTAGTGGTGGGTAGGTGGATAGAGGAAGGGGGAAGGGATAGTGGCTACAAAGTCTATAGGGTGCCTTATGAATCTGTCTGATATGTGGGAACTGATATGGACCCTCTTCTAGGTCTCCCTGTGAATATTTCCCTGTGAAATCTTCAGTAAATACATAGCTTGCTACTCCTTTGTGAAATGGGCTTGCATTTGGGGTTTCAGAATTGGTCTGAAGTTAGATCAGAGGATGCCCATGCGAAGCTTATCACATTCTGGGATGCACTCCAAGAGAATACTCCTTTCTTTCCATGGTTGGTATGAGATCTTATACACTTTAATTCAAGTCTATAGTCTGATTCTACCAGATACTGGGTCACACTTTACAATTGACCCAAATCTTTTTGACATTATTTACTCTAATTCCCTTTCAAAGAATCAACAAACTATGCCACTTTGAAGAAGAAGGGGCAGAATGGAGGGGACACTAGGAAGAGAATCCCAAAGACAACCTTAAATCTACATCAGGTTTTCCTTTTAGCCAAAACCTATTTGGTATTCAGGAGAAATTTTAAGTCTAGCATTTGACATAATTTAATAGTGCACATTAATGACTATAATTTTCCCCTGTAGTCATGATACTAAGACAATGAGGAGTGTTTCATCTGCATCACACAAAATAGTAACCAGGGCAGACTTGCAAACAACAGTGAAGAATGAAGGGCCATGAAGGCCAACAGTTTGTCATTAACTTCAGATTAGGGGACACAGCACTCCACAGTTTAGAAAGTTCTTTTATTTTCATTATTTTCTTCTACCCTCACGACATTGCTGTGTGGTTGATAATATTGTTCCCATTGTGCACAGCCTGAAACTGAAGCCAGAGAGTTTAGGAGTTGGGAAATGGTTCATGTCTGGGGATAAAGTGCATATTTTTAAGTTCAGTTTTTTAAATGTAATATTTGGGGTTGGATGGGATGAGGTGAAGGGTAGGGGGGCAGTCAGCAAGCCCAACAGATTCATGAGACCTCTAATTTCCCTTTCCTGTAAATTCTCATCTCAGGAGACATTTTTAGCTGGTTCTTACCCATCCTTCCATAATTTATTTTGGAGGAATATGGGGAAATGGGGAAATGGCTGGCTATCAACCAAAGTTCTAGCTTCTTCTTTCATTGCATAGAGTTGTTTTTGGAAAATGACTGTCCAGAAAGGGGTCACATTTCCCAGTCTTCCTTGCATGGAGGTCAAACCACATGATGAAATCTCACCAATGGAATGGAAGCAGAAGTAATGAATTCACTGAGGACTACGTACCTGAGAAGTATGTGTGCCTCCTCAGTTCCCTCTTCATTCCCCCCTGAGAGGATACAGAGGATTCTGAGACCCTGGAGGATGGTAGAGATACAATGGGAAGAACCTGGGGAGAGGAAAGCTGCACTAGACCACTAGATGGAGGAGACATAAAGTTCTATTTTGTTAAGGTCCTGCATGTAGAGATTGATTTGTAAAAGCAGTAGTTGCTACCCTAATTAACACAGGTGGTCTCACATCTTTAACTTTCATATGTTTGATTTTCATAAATTCTATATTGACAGATTTAAACCTTAACAATCTGAATCTGGACTCTGTACATCAGTTGATAAGCATTAGAAGCTCTCATGGGTGTAGTAGTGCCCACCTCCCAAGAGTTTAATTTGATAAACCACAGTGTTTATGCAACTCTTTATGTGTTTGTTTTTTGATGCTCTAAAAATAAATTAGAAGAGGAAAATGAAAGTGCTGATACTAGAAGCAAAAATATTGGTCCCATAAATGTAATATAATTAAGGTCAAGATAGAATTGATCAAAGTGTGATCACTTCTCAAATGGTGTGAATCTCCATCTCAAATGGACTTTCAAATATAGTTGAATTACAAAGAAAAAGAACAAGATTAAATGTAGTGTTTTAAATATATTGAGCCCAAAAGGCACAATGTAGAGATATTATAGTATTTTTATATCTCTGCCAATGAAACACACAACCACTGCAACCAAAAGTATGATACTATGTTTATTTTTTTAAATTTATTTTAATGTTTATTTTTTATTTTTGAGAGAAAGACAGAGAGCAAGTGGGGAGGGGTAGAGAGAGAGGGATACACAGAATCCGAAGCAGGCTCTCAGCACAGAGCCTGGCATGGGATTCAAAATTGTGAACCCTGAGATCATGACTTGAGCCAAAGTCAGATGCTTACTTGATTGAGCCACCCAGGTGCCCCTATTTTCAAATGTCTTTCTTGTACTCATGTTTTCAAGGACACATTATTTACAAAAAGTAGATGTTTCTAATGTATTTCACTCTTTACTGTGGCTTCCCAGAAGCTAAGTGACAAATTTGTAGCCCAGTGCTCATAACTGTGTACACATTGAGGGCCTAAGTGTAAACTTTTCTCCACTGCACACTGTATTAACTGGTGTTATACCCCTACTCTATAGAATATTTTCTTTGGCCCAGACTTTTTAAACCCACTGTCTTTGTTCAGTATGAATTTGTAATCTATGTCAAATTTTTGTGTTCTGTGGTGAGGTAGAAAATAAGGGGACACACAGAGGTCAGATAAAATGCTGAGCACATGTCAGGCACTGTGTCAAGGACTGTAATTGCTGGCAGATACTCCTCTCCCATCTTTCCTGGGAGAGGAGGACAAGTAGATAATCTGTGTACAGTGAAACTATGTCTATAGCACAGGCATATACAAGTGCCCTGGGGTCCTAGGAGGAGGATGTGAACTTGCAAATCGACAAGTGTTCACAGATAGCAAAACTCACAGCATCCCTAAAATGTCAAATTTATTGAGTTTGGAATGTCTAGTTCAGTTGAAAGAGTATGTATTTACTTCCTCTTCCTCTAAAAGACAGCAGAAAAGAGGCATAAAAAGGAATAAAATCATATAACAATTGGGGGTAGAATGGAGGGATAACAGAGGAGGAAAAGTTGTGAAGAATTTCTGAAATGTTGAATGCAGATGATGTGCTGCTGTTGGGGGTGCATAGCTCAGAACTGACATAGGAGAAGGCTCTGGGGGAGGTCGGAGCTCTCTTTGGAGGCATAAGGGAAAAATGCCACTCCAGAATTGGCAAGTACAGAGATTTTAAAAAGAATGGGCCAAAATAGAAATATTTACCTAAAGAAATGCCTGGTTGATGTCTAAGCAAGTTGTTATCCCTGATATGCACACGAATAGCAAGAGAGTTCACATGAAGATATTGAGTTATTTGCTTGTAAGTGGCAGCTAGCCTCCTTGAGTAGAATCTTCTCATGCTCACTTATATGGGCTTGTTGGATGAAGTCAACACAACCTCAGGCCTGTCTATCCCCATCCCTCCACATAAATCTTGCCAGTGGACAAGATCTACCTACCTACCCAGAGCTCAAAGGTCAGAAATAACGTAGAAAACGCATAGTCCTCTATTTATAAATAGTTTTAGATAATTAAGAATCACCAGTTACTCAAGGGTAAACAGCAGCACACAAGAGAGACCAAAATGAATAGAAGTTCTAGCTAACGTTAATCACTTTTTTAAAGATTCTGTAGAGATTAACTTCTATAATACTCACACTGGCTTTTTGAGGTGTTTGTTGTGGTTGTTGTTGTTTTACAAGTGAGGAAATTAAGGTACAAAGGCCAGGTGACTTGACCCAGGTCAAAAAAACTAGTAAATGCCACAATTCACACCCTGTTTCTTAACCACTGACTTAAGATCAATGAAACATTATGACTCTGGAGGAGAAAGAACAAATTGAAGGAAAGTAAATTTAGATCTAAAGTGTTCTTATGCCAAAAAATATAAATAAATAAATAAACATGTGAGATGATTGTTGTGTGCATTAACTTGATTTTGGTAATCATCTCACAATATACATATCTAAACCATCACACTGTACACCTTAAATATACACAATATTTATTTGTCTATTATATCTTAATACACCTGCAAGAACGAAAAGAACTTCAAATAATTTCCTCAGAGAAATTCAAGATGTCACATCTATTTAAAAAAAGAGAGAAAGTTGCTGTATTAAAGAAATAATATGAAAACAAAAACAAGTCATTGAGTGCTAAAAATATGATGGCAAAAATAAAAATGTAATTAAAAGTCTAAAAGTCAACAAACGTCTCAAAATATAAAGCAGAAAACAAAGAAGTAGAAAAGAAAAAGAAAGCTCAAGAAGCCAAAAAATTTAATCAATCCATCTAGAGGGCAACAGCCATCAATAAATGTTCTAGAAAGAGAGAATGGAAGTGGCTAGAGAAGATATACAAGAAAAAAAAAAAAGACTGTTTCCTAGAACTGAAGGATGTCTGAAAACTCCAGAGTTTTCAGTTTTGAAGTGTCCATTGATTTCTTGGTAACATGAGTACAAAATGACCTACACAAAAACTTTTCCCATGAAATTTTAAAACACCAAGTATCAAGCATTTATCAAAACTACAGAAATTAACAAAAAAAATCCAGACTGGCACATAAATCTTTCATTGGCACTACTAGGCACAAGAAGAGAGAGGCATAATGCCCTGGGCCTCCAAGAGGCCAATGTCTATAGGCTACTTTGCCCTCCAGCTTTTAGTTGAGTTTTAGCAATGAGAGGCACCAGCAGGGGATGGAAGAGGAGAAAGAGAATGAAGTCAAAATATTTATCCCCACAGTGTACTCTCTGCCAGATAATTGTATATTGGCTATGTCTTCTCCCTGCCGAGACCACAGCTCCAGTCAGGAAGCCTTCTCCATGCATCTGCTCTCTTAGGGCCTAGTGTGGACATAGCTCCCTGCTCTTGCCTGCCCTGTGGTATTCCACTATCCCTTCAGTTTCCCTAAATCTTGCCCACATCGTGTAGTGATTTTTTTATCCAGTTTTCCTCAGTTACGTAGTTTGGGTGGCACATCTCTTTCCAACACAATAGATGAACTCTGACAGAATTTCAAACTTAGAAATTAATGTTCTTCCAAACTACCAAGACAAGAAGTAGAGATTTATGTGTATTATGTACAGTTTTAAAAGAAGTTAAAAGGGTAATTAAAAATAAATTATAAATGGTAAGAAAATCCATGCAGAAGAGATAAGAGGGGACTATAGCAATGTAGTGAGATAAATTATTTGTCTTCTGTATTGAAAGAAGAAGACATATAAGAATTTCTAGAATTGAGGCACTTGGGTGGCTCTGTCAGTTAAGCGTCCAACTCTTGATTTTGATTCAGGTCATGATATCACGGTACATGAGTTCCAGTCTCATGTCAGGCTCTTTGCTGACAGTGCAGAGGCTGCTTGGGATTCTCTTTCTCCCTCTCTCTGCTCCCCTCTCACCCTCTCTCAAAATAAATAGACTTTAAGAAAAAAATGGTCTATAATTTGTATTTAGGGTAAGTGGACAGCAGTGTCAATGCCAAAGACATCTACAATAATCCGAAAGAATTCTTTTTTGTAAAGTTGTGGTTGTGAGTTGGTTGCATCCTTAACCAACAGAAATGAAAAGACATGTAAAACTGCCCCCCCCCCCCGTGGTTAGAATATCTTCCCAGGATATGTAATATACTAATAGCTATTAAAAATTTGTAAAAGAATAACTTTTGAGTCTACTGCTGGAAGCATGGCTGTAAGAGCTAATCAAAAGATGCTATGAGCAGGTAATGTTTTGGTTTCACAAAAGGGAACTTTAGTCCAAAAAGCTCTTATACTTCACTTCGTTCCAGGGCACCCCTGCTGAGTATTGTATAGAGGATCTCAACAGATAACAATCACCACAGCATTCTAGCATCTTCCTGGCCCATTAGTGAGAGATACCATTCAAATAGCTTTTCCTCCAACCTCCAGACCTTTGTGCCCATGACGTCATGGCTAGGCAATTCTTTATTAGTTACATACACGTGGCAGTGTTATTAGCCCAAGACTTTCGATAGTATCTTTGAGCATGTCTAATTATTTTTTCTCCTTTGGATAATTAACCTCATTGTAATAAGGACTCAAATTTATTGCAATATGTCTGTCTTATCTTCATGAAAATAAAAAAAAAATCCAATCACAGAAGCAAAACTTCAGGAGTGTACCCAACTTATGGGAAAAGATAAAATTGGTGGTCCTGTCTTATCCAATTATGGAAAGAGAAAACATTTTTAGGTCATTGGTTTCAAGAGAAATCACAAAGGAAGAGGCAGGCATGAAGATAGTTGTAGTTCTCTCTTGAATATAAGGAGATTGCACACTATATATTACACTAATATTAAAGTAAATGGTAACATGCTATCCTGGTTTCATTTTAAACCTTTTAAATATTTCCTGGAGATCATCCCATAAAGTGTATAAAGATATCTCTCATTTTCCTTTTTTTATGTATGTATGGTTTCTCAACATAAACACAGAGTTAATAAGAAAAATTTTTCTTCATAGGTACATTCTAGCTAACAAAGGAAACATGATGGATTAGAATATCCCCATCTATAACCTCTTATGAAGGAGATCTTGCCATGATCAATGGCTTCTAACGTCACACAAAGGGAGGCAATAAGACATTATGGACCTCCTCAAAACACCATCTCTGAAGCCGTCTTGCCAAAACACATCAAACCTGAACCCAACCAAGCATCTAGATTTAATTACCAATATATAGAAAATGCAGGGAATATATGAGCATGTTAAATGACACCATAGAGGTATAATCACAGAATCCAGATTGTTGGAAAATCTCTAGGAAAAAATGTCCAGTTTGTTCAACAAAAAACAGCATTAATAATAACATCAACAACAAAGAAAGAAAGAAAGAAAAATACAGACTGAAGGAGAAGGTAAATTAATAGAAATGTAAAAGATAACCAACTAATCACAATGTAGTTTTGGATCCATATTCAAACTGTTTAAAAATTTAAAGTATTCTTATGACAATTGAGAAAATGTAAATATTGACTGATGTTTGATGTTATTAAGGAATTACTATTAATCATTTTAGGTGTGATGTTAATCATCTTTTAAAAAGACTTTCTTATTCTATAGATATAGACTGTGATACTTATAAATAAAATGATAGAAATCTGAGAGGTGTTTCAAAGTAATCTAGGACAGGGTATGGGAAATAGATTGGAATAGAAATGAAATACGGTTGCCCATTTATCAGTAACTGTTGAAGCTGGATGACTGGTACATGAGAGGATAATTATACTAGTCTCTCTACTTTTGAGTATATTTGAAATCTGTAACTTTTTAGAATAAAAATTAGATAATCCAATATACCTCATTTGGCCTCTGCTAGAATAATATCTCATGTAATTTGAGGAAATTGGCAGAGAGGAAATTCAATCCCTAGAATGTATTGTGCACAGCATGAAAATGACATGGTATGTCTCCTTCCCCCAAGATACTAGACACATTGTGAGTCTCTTCACCCTCATATCACTGGAGGGTATAGTTCATAGAGCCCTCAGTGTGCAAGATATCCTTCCTCAATATCAGAAGGGGATACATTATGCCCCATATATTATTTATCCTAAATACTAGAAATTTTCAGTTAATGTGAAAGAAGATATGATTGACAAAGGCCCTATAAAAATAGTGTATTTCTGTACAGTCTTCGTAGCTGCTTACTTCTTCAAAACTTTCAAATATGACTAGAGATTTAAGACATTCTCTTGAGGGTTTGTTGTAAAGGAATTTTTCCTAAATAAGGGATGCAAGCAGCAAGGGACAGTCCACCTAACTGGAGACAAAAAATAAATGTATCAATCTTCTTCATCACTTAAAAAACAAAAAACAAAACAAAACGAAAACAGTACTTTGCATACCTTTGGTAATTGTGCAGAAGGATGTACACAGCTCCCAACTTCCTTGAGTTCAGAGAGAAGTCAGGGTTTATTTAGAGAAGGAAATAGGGAGAGGGGGTCTTCCTAGATCTTCTGATGTTCAGAGTTATCATTGAGTCCACTGTGGAGGCTTCTTGGAACGGAGGGAGAAAGTGAGGATATGGCAAGTTTACCATAAGGTCCCAGAAGTTTTTGGTGAAAGAACAGATTATTCTTTGCAAAACAGACTGAGCTGGGAGCATGGAGCCCTGATGGGCAGGAAGTACAGAGAACAGCAGCAATCTAAAACTTCAGACAGTTGTACTGTCCTTTGTGGATACAGATCTGATGCCTCCCCATAAACCTTTGCACCTAGAATCAATAGGCTGGAACAAATGATTTACCCAGAGGCACATCTATCTCCTACTCCAGGCACTAATTATAACCCCATGCCATCGGAACTCTCATTGCAATCCAACAGCCAAGAAGACAATACTGTTTATGTATTTGGTTTTGTCCCTTGTGTCACTCTAGAACCACCATGACCAGTTTTCCATTCTTTCTATGCAGACCACACTTACATCATGAGATCAGAGGCAGAGGAGAACTTTGACAACTACTTCTTTGACCTCTGGAATTAGGACAACTCAAGCAACCTATGCACTCCAAAACCTGGAGAAATGTATATTTTGTCATTGATGAAGGGTTAACAGCTCTTACTGACACTTGATCTCGGGGTCCCAGAATTCCCACTATGTTCCCACAACTCTGAGCCTGTTCCTGCCACCCCTTTCAGGGGAAATAAATGGGAATGGATGGTGGGCAGACCAGTTTCCCCAAAGCCCAGATAAGCTACAGGGCAGCTGTAATGAGCAGACAGTGTGGTTCATGCTGGGGAGCCCTGGATAAACTAGACCTAATCCTTAATCATTTTTTTTTTTACTGATAATTGGACCCAACAGGACAATTCTGAATCATTTCTCTCTGTTCAGTTATCCTTCAGTTCCATCCAAAGGGTCAGTTTAGGGCATAATTAAGCCAATTACTTTCTGAAAGACCATCATGACAACCATTACAGAAAATGATAGCAGGCCTCACTCATGCTGTGGGAATTATTAGCTTGTCAGCCTCAAGGCTCATGGAGACAAAGGATCAAAAAGATAGAAGAATTCAGTTTTTCACCAATTCATTCATTTATTTTTTTTCCTGTGTGTGTGTGTGTGTGTGTGTGTGTGTGTAAAATCTGTTATGAGCCAGAGAGTAGGATCTAAAGACATAGTGGAGAATAATCTTATTCTCTGCCTTCACAGGGCTTATAGCTTAGTGGAAGACACAGAAGTAAGTTAAATACACTTAAATATACACTTTAAATATACCACTACAGATGGAGCGATGAGATGTGATGTACAATAGAGATCCACTTTAATTTTTTTTTAATGTTTATTTATTTTGAAGGAGAGAGAGAGCATGAGCAGGAGGGGCAGAGAGAGAGGGAGACAGAGAATCTGAAGCAGGTTCCAGGCTCTGGGCTGTCAGCATAGGGCCTGACGTGGGGCTCAAACTCACGAACTGTGAGATCATGACCTGAGCTGAAGTCAGGCACTTAACCGACTGAGCCACTCAGGTGCCCCAAGATCTACTTTACACTGTGGGGCTCAGGAAGGTCTTTTTGAAGTTCAGACCAGCAGGATGAACAGGAGTTAGCCAGGCAAAGAGGGATAGATTTGCCTCCAAGTGGGCCTTTATACACACTGCTTTTTCCTGCAAGCTGAAAAGAGGACATTGTGGCCAGAGACCATGAGATGACAAGGAGATGACCTAAGACCTGAAAGTGGCAGGGCTAGAGTGCAGTGACAAAGAGAGGAATGTGGTGTAGCAGACAGAACATGGAAGTTACATCAGGTACCTAAATTCTGGAACCACTGGCCACACTGTGTTCTCTCATGTGGATCCATCATGAGCGTGCTGGGCCTGGGATGTGGGGTTAAGGTGCACAGTATACCCTGGGCAGGTGTGGTTCCTGCACTGCAGCAACAAGTTGTGGAACTAGGGGCAGGCAATGAAAATGAGGAAGAAATGAGACAAAGACTTTGAAGCCAAAGCCCCTAGGATGTTTCTCAACAAAACCCTGGATGTCAAATGGGTTTTTATACCACATGCCAACTGCACTGGAGCCAGTCTGTGACCCACTCAGATCTACTAAGCAATTCCCAAGCTTTGGCCACCTGCCATGGATCCATTCATATAGATGTACAGCTCCTGCTTCACTGCCTGCTGCCTCATCCCCTAACACCTGCATGGCTCAACCTCCCCTGGGGATTGTACCAGGTTAGGCCTGGCCATACCACACTTGCTGTGGTGAAACCTAGAGTGTCTCTAGTGCCCCAGTTTAGCTCCAATGGATTCATAGAGACTCTCATTTCCTCAGTGGCTGCCTTTGGGCAGGAAGGTCAGTTATCACAACCTAGATGTGAGGAGGCATTCAAGTCCCACAAAGTGGACTTTGACCATAGAGAGGCAGGAGATGGAAATAAGTCGGAAGATAAACTGCTTGAACTTTTACCCTGAGATGGAGTATCCTGACATGGTATTTTCACATGCTCCGCACCCCAAGATATCCCATGTGACTGAGCAACCAGCTGGCACTCCTGAAGAACTGTGGTCAGCTTGGTAACATATGACCTGTATTTGCTTTTTCTCCTTCCAGCTTCATTTCCTTTATCTCTCACTCTGCTTGCTGGAATTGTACCTCCCAGTAAAGTATTAGCATGCTGGCTTTGCTGAGTGTTCTCTTTCTTGGGGTAAGACACTGACTCTTAGCTTCCTAGGCAGTATGTTGAGATGAATCTGAGGTAAGTCTAGACCTAATGAACAAGAAGAGTGCTGTGATCAGTAAGGTCTACCACAGGAAAGAGAAGAGGTACCCAGTAACTGTCATCCCTGAACTATCTCCTTCTATGGTTAAAATCTGCTTAATGTTGGCAGTCCCTAAACACATTTGATAGTACAGATGAGGTACAGTCCAGCTTGCCTCCAAACTGGAAAATATCATAGCTAAGAGCAAATTAGGCAATCCCTCCATGGCACTCAGCATGTACTATGGTACAGGCTGAAAACAGAACCATGGAAAAATGGATAATACTAATACTCAGTTACTGTGTGCCAGGCACTATAATAAGATCTTCATGTACTCCATCTCATTTAGTCATCATATCAGTACTGTAAGGTATACACTCATAAAACTTCATATTACAGACCCAGAAAGGTTGAGCAACAAGTCCAAGATTACACAGCTAAGAAGTGGCAGAGGCAGGCTTTGGGCCTAGGTTGTCTGGCTCCAGGGTCCATGCCTCGTACTGGAGCACTATGCTGCTTAATAGAGTCTCTTGCTAGTAGGCAGGGCTTGACTTCCAAGCAGAGACAAGCATCATTGAGATAATATCCCTATTCCCAGAGGCTAAAACCAAGGACAGAGACTAGCTCTTTCTGCAGTTTGCACCTTATGTGACTGAGGATCAGACCTCTGAGTCAGAGACAGGCAGATGCTGACAAGGAAGGGGAAACAAGCTATACAAGTTTCTGGGGACTCTTATTTTAGAACTCAAAGAAAGATTACCTAAAATATCCATTAGAAATATTCCTCTATTTCACCTCATGTATTGTGGGATATTCTGAGACATCACTTCAGCACTTTTTTATCCATTTCCAAAGTTCAATAGTTGTGATCCCCATAGACCTTTTACAGCGACCTTAGTAAAGAGGAAGAGTCTAGGATTTGATAGAGGATGGCCTTAGGCATCTCTAGGGAGTAAGACTTTAAGGGAAATATTTCTACAAATATAGGGTCAGAATTAGTAACTTCATGCTAATTAGGGTAGAGAGAAAGCTACCATATTACTACATGGACATCAGCAGTTCCATCAGAACCATAAAAATCCAGACACCAGTGTGGTGCTCTCCACAGCATGGTCAACGTGCCAGGTTGAAGACAGACAATCCCTGTGAAGGAAGGGACTTTAAATAGTTAATTTCTCCCCTCCATTATTAACATGAGAGTCTGATTAGAAATTAGATTCTCTGTGAGAGATTCAACTTATAATTTAAGAACTTTTGCTGTACAACCATTGCAAAACAATTACATAAAGATTAATTAGCAAATTCCCAAAACAGTAGTAAACAGCAAAGTAGTTTAATTAAAGCCATTATCTCCAAAATCTGAACGTTAATAACCATTATAGCCCAGGGAGGAATAAGAGACACGCCAATGGAGGGTGAGAGAAAGAGGAGAATGTCCTTTGAAACCAGTACTCAGCCTGCCCACACCTCCACATCTGCTGTCCTGCTTAATTACTCTTGAGAATTATCTGGCCACTGCATCTTGCAAGGTCCCAGCTTTCTCCTCCGGGCCTCTGTGGCTGTGGCCTTGAGATATCCTGCAGACAAACCTGTTACAATCAGCCTCCCTCCAACAAGAGGGCTTTAATCTTCAAGAAAGAGAGGCAGCGGGTGGTACAAATAACAGGACTTTCTAGAGGGGAATTCATAAAATTTGGAATTGTCAAAAAGTCATCTGTAGCAATGACTCTTGTCTTTCAGAAGACACTGATAAATTTTACCCCAACCCAGACACCTCATCACAGACTCTGAATGAAGGCTTTGGCAAAGGAACCAATTTGAATGAAATTTAATAATAGCATTATTTAGTGAGCACACAACATTGAGACCTATTCATTTCCTTTATGACCTTACATTGTCACAAGAACCTCACAAAGTCACATCACCTTTATTTTTTAAGTTTTTACTTTAATTCCAGTATAGTTAACATACAGTGTTTTTAGTTTCAGGCGTACAATATAGTCATTCAACAATTTTGCATTACCTTTATTCTTTTTTTTAAATTTTTTAATGTTTTTATTTATTTTTTTGAGAGAGGGAGACACAGCTGAGCAGCATATGGGCAGAGACAGAGGGAGACACAGAATCTGAAGGAGGCTCCAGGCTCTGAGCTGTCAGCACAGAGCTCGACGTGGGGCTCGAACTCACGAACCATGAGATCATGACCTGAGCCGAAGTCGTATGCTTAACCGACTGAGCCACCCAGGTGCCCCATTGCATTACCTTTATTCTTAAGCAGAGCAACCTGCTTAGCCTAGGACACTGGGAGCCGGCTCTTTCCCTTTCTAGACCCATTTATTTTCCTCCATACCACACAAATAAATCCCCTTTAGTGGTGCAATAAGGGTAAACATTTAACCCATTTAAGGTGAGATTTTTTTCACACTGTGAGCCTGGCATGATTACAGCATAGACTTGACCATGATCAAGTTCTCCAAAGTACTCCATCCACAGATGAACCTAATTCAGAGAAACATTGCCCTCAACTGGAACAGCCAATGTCTGTGCAACTCTACACAAGGCACCAGCTACTATAAAGGGCTGGCCTGGCCTTGGAGTCCCTAAGGATCAGGAGGCCTCTCTCTCTTCGACCCCTTCAAGTCTTTGATTTAGGTACTCTATCATGGTGACTGGCCTAGAAGTCACCTACTGGCTCACTGTACCTGTTCCATCCATGCTGCTTCACCCTCACAGGCATTTGGGGACTGATACATCTATGTGTCCTCTTCCTAATAATGCAAGGCTCTGCCCTATACCAGCAGAATCATACTTTCTGCTTCAGCCTGGCTTCGTATTCTGCTGCACTCCAAAAATTATGCAAATCACAGCTATTAGTATAACAGCTTCTGCAGATTTCAGGAGGAAAAGGAAAAAAAAAATCACTACCACAAAATCCCTGTGCTTGGCTAAAAGACCATGAATTTACCCATTTTCCTCATTCACTTTTGTCAATATGATATTTATGCATCTGAAGCCTGTTTTTTAGTCATATGAATATCAATAAAAGAGACATCAGTCAGTCAGCAGAAACCTCTGCAACTGGAACCGTGGAAGAGAATAAGGGAAAAACCCCACTTGAGCCAGGATGGAAGGAACAGGGAGATAGGCTAGATGGGGGACACTGCCCCAGGAGACCTGGGCAGAGGTCTAGCTTTAAAAGACCTGTAAAGGGGGACATGGGTGGCCCAGTCAGTTGAGCATCCAACTCTTGATTTCAGCTCAGGTTATGATCTCACAGTTTTGTGGGATTGAGCCCCACATCAGGCTCTGTACTGACAGCAAGGGGCCTGCTTGGAATTCATTCTCTAAACAAACAAACAAACAAACAAGCAAACAAATGAACTTTTTTAAATAAATAAATAAATAAATAAATAACAAAAGACCTAGATGGGAGGCAAGACTCATTCTGATATTTGACAGATTTGGCCCCAGCTCCACTCTGAGTACTCTCTGCTGTCCTTTGGGAGTACCTGGCTCTCCTTTCATTCATCTGGCTCACTAGACAGAAAGCTTTCTGAGGACAGGAGCTGTGTAAATCACCTGATCCCTGCTGTAGACTTGAGAAGAGTTCAGGCACAGAGCTGGTATCCAGGAGGTGCAGGGTGAAATCAGATACCTGTTGTGCCATCATTTTGATGAGACAAAACAATGGTGCCATTATCAGTCATAGTCCCTGAAGGAGCAGATGCCACCAACATTAGAGGGTTTAAGGATATGACATTCTACAAAGGTCTGAGTGGAGCTGTGACCACAGGCCTGATGGGACACAGGGAGCAAGTGATCCCCAGTTATCAGAAGGAAGGGTTCTGTAGATATACTTTCATTAGAAGGAGGAACCCAGTCATCCAGAGGCAACCTCACAGAGAAGAAGCAGGAGGTTGAAATGATCTGAGTCCCCTGCTCCCTCCCACTGTACTCCTTCCAAGGGGTCTCAGTGAGCAGAGGGCTAGGGAGCCAGTGATGCCATTCAGGGTGCTTCTTGAGGCACCAAGCAAGCTGAGAACCTCCAATCAGCCAGCTCTGAGCAGGACCCCTTGGAGTTCTTCTGCAATGTGAAGAAAATGGTAAATCCAAACTGAAGGACAGCTCAGAAGTATGGGCTTAACAGCTCTAGGGACAGATGTCAAACAAGACAAAATGGGAGATGGCAGACAGACACATTATCCTGCTTCCTATCTTTCAGGTGGACAATTCTGGAAGATACTCTGTTCACATGCTGGCAGAGGTGGACTTGAACCCTGTTGTCCACAGTGGCAACTATGACTCTGCCCTACCTTGTCTTCTTCTCACACCACTCTTGCTTCCTGTGTTCACCTCCCAAAGAAACAACCTGAGGCTTTGCTTTTGGGGAAACTGAACTAAGACAGATGGATGTGCCAATACAGCACTAGGGCAACACATTACCACAGAAATAAGTGTTACATTGGATTGCTACCTCATACCATACACAAAAATCAATTCCTGATGGATTAAAGACTTCAGCATAAAAGGCCAAAGCTTGAGATGTTTAGGAGCATATATTTATGACCTTAGAGTAGGGGATCATTTCTTAAATAAGACACAAAACTGCTAACAATAAAAAAGGGTAACTATTATGACATTATAATTAAGAACTTCTGTTTATCAAAAGATACCATAAAGTGAAAAAAAAGCTTAGAGAAGGGATTTGTAACATATGAAACAAGGAAATGATTTTTATTTAAAATACCTTAAGAAAAATCAATAAGAGGAAAAAAGTTTTAAAATAAAGGTCACAGAAGAGGATACATAACAGGTCATTAATATATGAACTGAATCTCAACCAATTATTAATCAGAAAAATGCAAATTGAGAACAAAGTGATTATTAAGAAGAGCAATAAAACATAGAGTTGAAAGCAAAGCCAAAATGTCTGAGATCAAATCCAGGCTTCACTGTGTGCCAGCTACACGATCTTCTTACACTACTCCACCAATCTGTGTGCTACAACTCCCTCATGTGTGAAATGGGGCTCACAGTAGTTCCTACCTCATAAGCTGCTGTATTAAATGAAAGAACACATACAAAGCTCTTAGCACAATCTTCAAAAACAGTAAATACGCAAACAGATTTTAAAAATAATCCCCAGACTACTCATAAATCAACTAATTGATGCTTAAAAGGAGGACAGCTTTGCAAGTCTTTGTTCTAAGTGACCCAAAATATTGCTCTTAAGTAACGTTTGGGTGATCTACAGAGGAAGGAACAGTTTCTGCAAGCAGTGGATGCATTTACCGCATTGCAGCCTTAAACGGAGAAAGGTGGATTATCTGAATTTAAGTCATCCTGGTCAAAGATATCTGAAAATAAACTTTGTATTTAATCCAGAGTGACTCCAGGCTTGCTGTTCTGAGATTACAGCAGGAATCTTGGGAAAAGCCTAGGATCCAAGATTTTACATTTTTCCCCCCATCACTTGCATCTGCAAAAGGAGGTTGCTGCCAGACACCAGGGCACAGACAGGAGGGACAGGCAGCCAATTCTCTGGTCAGCCAGCAGTTAAGACCTTCCCCAGTAGGTGGCCATACTAAAGACAGAACAGAGCAGCATCCTGGTGGTCTCCTAAGGGCTTCAAATGGAAAGTAAAGATGTATTCACAGCCTGAGAAAATTCTGGCAACAGTATTCATATGGACATTAAGTTCCTCAACATGAAAAGAATCCTGTGGAAGCAACACTAGACTGGGGTCTGGTCTGGATTCCAAATCTATCTTACTAGGACACTCAAGGACACTTCCCTCTTCTTTAAATTAGGGAAAGTCATCTCTAGCACTCCATGGGGTTGTATTGAACCTCCATGGAAACAACAAACACATATCAAGTATGTGCCAGATGCCAGACACTGTGCTAAAGAATTTATATACATTTTCTGATTCAATCCAAAAAACTCTATGAAGGAAGTTGCCAGGAACTGAAGAGTTTCAGGGTTAAGAAGTGGTAGGGCTGGGGGCACCTGGGTGGCTCCATCGGTTAAGCATCTGACTTTGGCTCAGGTCATGATCTCACAGTTTGTGAGTTTGAGCCCCTCATTGGGCTCTGTGCTGACAGCTTAGAGCCTGGAGCCTGCTTCAAATTCTGTGTCTCCCTCTCTCTGCTCCTCTCCCACTCATGCTCTGTCTCTCTTTCTTTCAAAAAAAAAAAATAAAATAAAAAAATTAAAAATTAAAAAAAAAAAAAGAAATGGTAGGGCTGGTACTCAGACCCATAGTCAATGAAATCATTTTTGAGAAAGAGTTGGATAAAATCAGAGGATTCTTCCAAATTAGACCCCAGTGGGGATACAAAGGCAGCCATTATTGTTGAGAGTAAAACCAAGTAGTATTCATTGAGGTTTTCAAGGCAGATCCCAAGGAAACCTGTTGTGTGAGGAAGGGAACTGGGACAGAAAGGGGGTGATGTTCACCTGCTCATCCCTCCCATTCTGCACTAGGGACAGTACAAGTTGGGAAGGCCCTGGCTTCTAAGACATCTTCACAGCCTTGGGGCAAGTAGGAGTATGTCCTTCAACTCTGCAGCCCAGAGAGTGGACCACCCACAGTGAGTAGCCCACATCAGTGGCTCTCTGGGTCTGCTAGGGCCTCATGGCTCAAGTCATGAACCTATTCCACCTGGGTTCCTACCTCTCCCTAACCCCATGACTCAGATGAAACTTACAGTCAAGGTCAAAGACAAGTTTTTACACTAACACCCACATCAAGGCATCTGTGGTTGAAAGCGGTAGCTCAGATCTGAAACTGTTCATAAAATGGAAGACTACATGTCTCTAGTGATAGTAATCATCACCACATCAATCCTTACATAGCAAACACTCCTTCTCTGGCACTGTCTGAGCACTTCACATGTATTAATTCATTACTACTCCTAACAAGCCTAGGAGGTACATGCTATTTTTATCCTGGTTTGGTTCCCAATGCAGTTCCTGTTCCTGACAAGGCACTATTTCCAAGAATGATGTTCTCTGCTTGAGGAATGGGGTGACTGCCACATTCCAGTTACACTGCTGCCAGGCCTGCACTCTGATTTTCACTGGGCATGGCCCAGAACAGACCCAAGAAACATTCCAGAGGTTAAAACAGGGAGATACAGCAATCAAAAGACATGAGGAGAGAAAAGGAGACATGGGTGGAGAGGCAGAGTGGAGGAAAAGATACAGTAGGGATGAAAAAGCATCAATTTTGAGAAGAACATCTGTGATTGCCCTACTTGTTCATAAGGTATTCAGTTAGCCAACTTTCTTTCTACTTAATACCTGCTGTATTATGAGTCATGGGGATAAAGTGGTAAAAGAATAAATAACAGCAACAACAACAACAACAAGCAAGTCCCCTGCTTGGATGTATCTAACATTCCAGAAAAGAAGACAGACAATTAAGCGGCCATTCCTTTTAGTGTGCTGCTTGTCAGAGTCTTGTCAGCCTGACCACATTCCTCATTTACTCATCTCTTGAGACATCTGGTCAAAGACTGCAACTCCCAGAGTGCAACACAAAAAGTGAAGGGACAGGCAGTGCTTAGATCTCTGAATAAACGTGTTACAAAAGGGAAAAGAATAGTACCCAGAAGGAACTCATTCTACTGAGAACAGAGCTCCTCCTCTGCTATTCAAAGAAACATTGTAATGTTATCCAACATACTTAAATACTATCTCCTGGCTTTTAAGGCATAATGATAAGTACCATTATTGAGCATATAATAGATTACAGATTAATCCCATTGTAGTCAAGCCTTCTGACTGACAGTTTTGTGAACCAGGAATCTGTCTTTTGGTGAAGACTTGTATTCAGCCAGTGCACCTCAGTACTGCCATGCTGGTCATGTGAGGCCAAATCCATTTTCATTAGGTGGAGCCTGTGCCATACAGGTTGCTAAATATTTTGATACCACTCTGATTCTATACTCCCAGATCTCCCCAGAAATAATAATCAGTGAAATATATATAGTATTTATATATAATATTTTTATATAATCCAAATGAATAAGGTTTCATTCCTCTGCTTGAACTTTAAGAAAATTCTCCTATATAGTAATATTTGGAACAAGATTAAAGAACTCATATAAGGGGGCGACTGGGTGGCTCAGTCGGTTAAGCGGCCGACTTCAGCTCAGGTCACGATCTCGCTGTCCATGAGTTTGAGACCCGCGTCGGGCTCTGGGCTGATGGCTCAGAGCCTGGAGCCTGCTTCGGATTCTATGTCTCCCTCTCTCTCTGACCCTCCCCCGTTCATGCTCTCTCTCTGTCTCAAAAATAAATAAACGTTAAAAAAAATTAAAAAAAAACTCATATAGGATTGATTCATGAACTTTTCTCCTGAGATAGCTCTGAAAATAAGAAACAAAGAATACTTGGAAGACATCACTTCTACACCATTACCAACACCAATAAACAAGGAAAGACCATGGTGGCCCATGCTTCCAGTATGCTGGCATGTCAAAGACATCTGCCCAGGATGAGAGCTGAAAGGTGAAGCAACCACACTTCACCTAAAGGGAGAATTGAGAGAAAATTGCTGGACCAATGGAAAGTTCCTAAATATACAAGGAAGAAGAGTAAAAGAAATGGCCTATCTCTGAAATACATTTGGCACAAGGAGACAGATTATCTTTTTCCTAGAAGATATTACACTGATGGAACTATAATAAGCTATCTTGAGGAAGAAACAGTCTGCACATACAGCAAAGTCCAAACATAGTGGGTGTTTACCGGAGAGCTATCTAACTGAATAAGCGACTGAACAAGTAGTCCAATTCCAGATACTCTTCTCAAAGCCAATGCTTCTTTAATACTACTGTTCCTTCCCTCTTCTTTCTTCTCCTCCCATGCCTCCATTTCCCCTCTGATGTCCTTTAATTGCAGTGTCTCCTCAGTGCTCACCTCCAGCTTCTAGCTGCCTATTATAGTGGCCTAAGAGACTCATATTTTGTGACCCCCGGCTTCTCCCCAACCTGCCTCTGTCCTGCCACACCTGCCTTCTTGCCCACTGTGAGCCCAGGGCTTTTGCACTTGCAGTTCACCCTTCCAGGAGAACCACTGCTGAAGTTAGCACAGATGACTTGCTCACTTCCTTCATATTTCTGTCCAAATGTTATTATATGGAAGAACAGCAAACCTCCTACAAAACTAGCATATGCTACCGGTCTACCCTAGCCCTCTCTATCCCTGTTGACATCTTCTTTAAAGCAGTTTTTACCACCATGTGTTTCTAGTTTTAATTGCCTGTCTCCCTCCATATGAATGTAAGCTCTGTGAGAATAGGAGCTTTATTCTGTTACACTGTAACTCAGTATTCTCAAACAGTGCTCAGTAAAGTTTATAACAGTTCTAGAAGTTGAATGAATAAGGTTGGTACTTAATTAATGTTTGCTGAACAAATAAATACATTGTAAATGGGCTGTGAGCAAACTCCTTGACATCCTATGACAAACTCACTCTGGATTTTAGGTCCAGAGAGGGAAGAACATAAATTCAGCATGTTATAGCAAGGTCTGAGAGCAAGACTATTATGTTACTTAATGTGCTTTAAGCCAAATATCTGAAGAGGAAAAGAAGAAGGGAATGCTGCTCTGACTCGAGATTGCATATTTCTGCCTCATCTGAATGATGCTATTATATGTTAGGTGTCCTTGAATTAATAAAATGAAAACAGAGAAAATGAAAAAAACCCAGGAGTTGTAATTCCCATGCAAGAATAATTTGACAGTTACAATAAAATAGATGATGTAGAAGTAGTATTGGAAATTTAAAAATAAAAAAACTTAGCTGATCTGAAGGGAGGCTCACATCCACTGATTTAGATAATTGGCTGAGCCCCAGATAAAATGGGTGAAAAAAAAAGTTCACTCCCTTAACCAGGTATGGCAAATGTGTGCCCTTTCCAAGGCCAGCTCTCCAGGAGAAGTGGTAGGAACCATCAATGTGACCTTTATGAGAAAAGAAATCTGTGGTCAGCCAAGTTTCTGTCAGGCAAACCACAGAAAAGAGGGCTGCCATCAGCTACATGTGTCATTCTGGACCAAGTGACATTTTAGAGTCTCAAGGAAAATGAAAATTCCCATAAGCATCTAGACAGGAAAATATCTACCTTGCTGTATTTGAGATGCCATAACAAAATACCAAAGACTGGGCAGCTTAAACAACAGAAATTTCTCAGTCTGGAGATTGGAAATCTGAGATCAAGGTGACAGCAAGGTGGGTTTCATTCTGAGGCTTCTTCTCATGGCTCACTGGCAGCCACCCTCTCACTGTGTGCTCACATGATCTCTTCTTTGGGCACATGGGGAGATAGTGAGCAAGCCCTCTGGTGTCTCTTCTTATAAGGACACTAATCCTATCAGATTGGGGCCCCACTCTTAAGATCTCATTTAACATTAATTACTCCCATAAAGGCTGCATTTCCAAATACAGTCACACTGGGAGTTATGGCTTCAATGTACAATTTTGTGGCACACAAATATTCAGTCCATAACAGCCCATAAGCATCTAGATAGGAAAGACAAAAAATGGTTTTAAAGGAAAGAGAATCTTTTTGACCTCAGATTTCTCTGCAACATTAAATACCTGGAGGCAATGGAGTCCTGTCTTCTGAAGAGGAAAAGAGAGAAAGAGAGAGAGAGAGAGAGAGAGAGAGAGAGAGACAAGGCAGTTACGTCTGTGAAAAATAGAAATGCAGTTGGTAGAGTGAAAAAAGTTAAGTAAGACAAGCCTGTGAAAATCAGGAGAAATAATAGAGATTAAATTAGAAACTAACAAATTTGGAAGGAGAAACATTAACATTATTTAGTATCTTTGAGAGTTGACCCTTTGAAGAACCCAATAAAAATATAAAACTTTAACAAATCTAATTAAGAGTAAATAGAAATAAAGAAAATTGGAAATAATAAAAGGGACATAACATATGCTGATAAAATTATAATTATGAGATAATGTTATGTACAGTTATATGCTAATAAATTTCATCAACATGTAAAAATGTAATATTTAGTGAAAATTATAAATAAGGAAAAATAGCTCAAGAGAAAGTAAAATCCCAGAACACACCCATACCCATGGAAAAAATGGGAAAATTTCTGTCAACACACTGCCTTGGAAAGTACTTGTGTGCTTCATGACTTTACTAGTGAATGTTTTCTGGACTTCATGGGACAACTTATACACTACAAAATCTACAGCAGAATATAGCAGAAAATAAAAGTTTATTCAACTTATTTTATGAAGAAATTATATTAACAGAATTTAACAAAAATAGCATGAAAATTGATTTTCCAGCATTTTCCAAAATATAGTGGTGGGAAGTCCTTTCTTAACATAATGGAAAAATGAGGAATCATATAAAGCCAAGTGGATAAGTGTACTTAAGTTTAAAATGCGAAATTTAGAGGAACTAAGATGGTGGAGTAGTAGGGGACTCTATGCTTGCCAAGTCCTATGAACACAGCTACATAAATATCACATCATTCTGAACACCCAAGAGATCAATCTGAAGACTGAAGGAACAAACTGAACAACTAGAGGAAGAAAAAAGCTCACAACATGGAAAGTAGGAGATGTAGAGTCATAATTTTTGAGGGGGGGGGGAAGAATAGGAGGTGCTGTGGAGGGGAGGGAGCCTGGAACATGACTAGAGGAGAGAGAGAGTAGTACAAAGAAGATCACACAAGAAAAAATCTTCCCCCAAACCATTAACTGGAAAAGTGAGAGGGGCTAATTATCCCAATATTTTTACAAGCAGCAGAGCTAAAGTCTAAAGCTTTGGAAGTCCATGCATCACCAGGATGGAGTTTGGTGGGTCCAGTGGTGCTTCTATGGAGAAGGAGGGCAGAGGCCTGGGAGCAGACAGTGTGGTCTTAGGATCCCTTGGGTCACACAGGGAGAAACAGTTCCCTTTCCTGGAGTGTATTTGGGCGAGGTGACACTGCCTCTCAGGGGACAAAAGAGCCTGTGGGGACTATTCCACTGCTGTGTTCATTAGCATAGGGCAGAGACACCTGATGAGGGCAGCTAACCTGGATGTCAGCTTTTTGCCACACTTTAAACTCCAAGCCCCCGTGCATTAGTGTGACTACCCTTCTGGGACAAACAGGCACTAGCCACAGTGAGGGAAGGCCCTCCCCCAGAGGATCAGTGTGGGTCCACACTGCACCAATTCCCTTAAATTTGGAGTTTTGAAACTCAGCTTGCATGCCTGAGATAAATCACAGAAGAACTGCGCCTCTGGGTGGGCAGATGGCCCAGACACAAACAAGACAAAAGCAGGGATCTGAGGGATGCCTTGGCAACACAAGGGGAGATTGTTCTTCTGCGACGACTTCCTGAATAGTGGTAGGCACAAACTGGCATCTCCAGGAATGAGAGAGTGAGCTGACACCATTTTTATTCTCTACCCATCAGCCCTGCTGGACCTCAGTAAGCACCCACAGTGGAGTCCCGACCTGCTTACACAAAACCCCACCTCCTTGCATTCTACAGGTGCTTCTTTACTAGGGCAAGTTGGCCTGAGAAACGGCACAGCAGGCCCCTCCCCTAGAAGACCAGCACAAAGCCCCCACTTGCACCAAGTCCACTGACCATAGAGTTCTGCAAAGCTTCAACTCTAGTGGAAATAGGATGTGGTTTCTTTTAACAGGTAGACCAAAGAATGCCTAGTTAAAACTCGCCACAAACTGGACAAGGTCCAAACACTCCTCCCCACTGTATGCAAGGAGAAACTCTGCAGAGGACTGACTTGAGAGAATGAACAGCCAAAACACAACAGCAGAGTGCACACAGCCTATGCCAGGAACACTTCTTGAAGCACCAGGCCCTGGACAGTATATGATGTCTTCTTCTTCTTTTTCTTAATTTTTAAAAATGTAAAAAAAAATTTACTTTTGAGAGAAAGAGACAAGCAGACTGTGAGTGAGGGAGGGGGAGAGAGAGATGGAGTCAGAATGTGAAGCAGGCTCCTGGCATGGGACTCGAACCCACAAACCACAAGATCATGACTTGAACCAAAGTTGGATACCTAACTGACTGAGCCACCCAGGTGCCCCAGTATATGATGTCTTCTTAATAAAGCCATTACTCTCAGAAACAGGAAACATAATTGGCTTTCCTACCACAGAGAAGACAGAACCTAGACTGGAGGAATGCATCCCAAAAGAAAGGACAAGAAAAAGTCACAGCCAGGATCTAATCAAAACAGATATAAGTAATATGCCTGATCCAGAATTTAAAACAACAATCATAAGGATATTAGCTGGGCTTGAGAAAAGCATTGAAGACATCAGGGAGTTCCTTATCACAGAGATAAAAGACATAAAAGCTAGTCAGGCCAAAATAAAAAATGCTATATCTGAGATTCAAAACTGACAGAATGTAATGATCACAAGGATGGAAGAAGCAGAGGAATGAATAAATGATATAGAAAATAAAATTATGGAAAATAATGAAGCTGAAAAGAAGAGGGAAAGAAAAATATTGGATCGCAAATGTAGACTTGAGAAACTCAGCAATTCCATAAACCATAATAACATTCTATCATAGGGGTCCTAGAAGAAGAGCAGTGAAAAAGAGCTGAAGATATATTTGAACAAATTAACAGAAAACTTCCCTAACCTGGGGAAGGAAACAGATATCCAAATCCAGGAGGCACAGAGAACTCACATCGAAATCAACAAAGGGGTGCCTGCCTGGCTCAGTCAGTTAAATGTCTGACATTTAATTTTGGCTCAGGTCATGACCTCATGGTTTGTGAGTTTGAACCCCATGTCAGACTGTGAGCCATCAGCGCACAGCCTGATGCAGGGCTCTGTGCTGACAACAAAGAGCTTAGGATTCTCTCTTCCCCTCTCTCCACCTCTCTCTCTCACTCTCTCAAAATGAATAAACTTAAAAAAATTGAAAATCAACAAAAGGAAGCCAACACCAAGACATATCATGGTAAAATTTGCAAAATACAGAGATAAGGAAAAAATCCTTAAAGCAGCAAGGGAAAAGAAATCCCTATTTTCAGGGGAAGACAAATAAGGTTAATAGCAGATCTATCCATAGAAACGTGGCAGGCCAGAAGGGAGGGGCATGATACATTCAACATGCACAATGAGAAAATAGGCAGCCAATAATATTTTATCCAGTAGGGTTGTCATTCAGAATATGAGAGAAAGAGCTTCCCAGACAAAAATTAAAAGAGTTGGTGACCACTAAACCCAATCTGCAAGGAATATTAAATGGGACTCTTTGAGTAGGAAAGAAAGACCATAAGAAACAAAGACTACAAAGGAACAGAGAAAATCTCCATAAATAACAACTTTACAGGTAATACAATGGCACTATTTAATACTATGAATAATCGGGGGCATCTGGGTGGCTCAGTCGGTTAAGTGTCGGCTCGGGTCATGATCTCATCATTCATGAGTTCGAGCCCCACCTCAGGCTCTGTGCTGACAGCTCAGAGTCCGGAGCCTGTTTCAGATTCTGTGTCTCCCTCTCTGTCTCTGTCCCTCCCCCTTCAAGCTCTGTCTCTCTCTCTTTCAGGAATAAATAAACATTAAAAAAAAATACTATCAGTAATCATTCTGAGCGTAAATGGACTAAATGCTCCAATCAAAGGACGTAGGCTATCAGAATGGATTTTTTAAAAAGGACCCATCATATGCTGCTTTACAAGAGACTAATTTTAGACCTAAAGACACCTGCAGATTGAAAGTGAAGGGATGAAAACCATTTATCCTGATAATGGAGATCAAAAGAAAGCTACAGTAGCCATACTTATACCAGACAAACTAGATTTTAAACCGAAGAATATAACAAGAGATGAAAAAAGGCACTATATCATAATTAAGGAGTATATCCATCAAGAAGATCTAACAATTGTAAATATTTATGCCCCCAACTTAGAACACCCAAATATACAAATCAATTAATAAAAAACATAACTAAACTTATTGATAATAATACAATAGTAGTAGAGGAATTTAACACCCCACTTATAACGATGGACAGATCATCTGAGCAGATAATCAACAAGGAAACAATGGCTTTGAATGACACACTGGACCAGATGGACTTAACAGATATATTCAGAACATTTCATACTAAAGCAGCAGAATGTACATTATTTTCAAATGTACATGGAACATTCTCCAGAATAGATCACACACTGGGTCACAAATCAGGACCCAATAAATACAAAAAGATTGAGATCGTACCATGCATATTTTCTGACCACAGCACTATGAAACTTGAAGTCAATTATAAGAAAAAATTTAGAAAGACCACAAATACATGGAGATTAAAGAACACCCTACAAAAGAATTAAAGGGTTAACCAGGAAATCAAGGAAGAAATTTAAAAATACATAGGAGCAAATGAAAATGAAATCATAACAGCCCAAAACCTTTGGAATGCAGCACAGCCCTATCTCAAGAAGCAAGAAAAATCTCAAATACACAACCTAACCTTACACCTAAAGGAGTTAGAAAAGGAACAGCAAATGGAGCCTAAAACCAGCAGAACAGAAATAATAAAGATTAGAGCAGAAATAAATGATATAGAAAAAAAAATCCCAGTAGATATATCAATGAACCTAGTGACTGGTTCTTTCAAAGAATTAATAAAACTCATAAACCCTTAGTAAGACTATCAAAAAGAAAAGAGAAAGAACCCAAATAAAATCACAAATGACAGAAGAGAGATCACAACCAACAACTCAAAAATACAAACAATTATAAGAGAATATTATAAAAAATTATATGCCAACAAATTGGGCAATCTGGACAAAATGGACAAATTCCTAGAAACTCACAAACTACCAAAACTGAAACAGGACAAAATAGGAAATGTGAACAGACCCCTAACCAGCAATGCAATTGAATCAGTAATAAAAAATCTCCCAGAAAACAAAAGTCCAGGGCCAGGTAGCTTCCCAAGGGAATTCCACCAACCATTTAAGGAAGACTTAATACCTATTCTCCTCAAACTATTCAAAAACAAAAAAATGAAATGGAAGGAAAACTTCCAAACTCATTCTATGAGGCCAGCATTGCCTTGATTCCAAATTCAGACAAAGACCCTACTAAAAAGGAGAGTTACAGACCAATATCTCTGATGAACATGGACACAAAATTTCTCAACAAGATACTAGCAAATTAAATCCAGCAGCACATTAAATTATTTATTCACCACAATCAAGTGGAATTTATTCCGGGGTTGCAGGAGTGTTTCAGTATTTGCAGACCTACAAACATGATATACCAAAATAATAAAAGAAAGGATAAGAACCATATGATCTTTTCAATTCCTGCAGAAAAAAAGCATTTGACAAAATATAACATCCATTCTCAATAAAAACTCTCAACAAAGTAGGGATAGAAGGAATGTATCTCAAAATCATAAAGGCTACAAACCAAACACTCATAACTAATATCATTCTCAATGGGGAAAAACTAAGAGATTTTCCTATATGGTCAGGAATAAGACAAGGATGTCCACTGTCATTGTTATTTAACATAGTACTCTAAGTGCTAGCCTCAGCCGTCAACAAAAAGAAATAAAAGGCAACCAAATTGGCAAGAAATACAACCTTCACTGTTTGCAGACAACATGATACTCTATATAGAAAACCTGAAAGACTGCACCAAAAAGTGCAGAACTGCTACATGAATTCAGTAAAGTCACAGAATACAAAATCAACATACAGAAATCTGTTGCATGTCTGTACACCAATAATGAAGCAGCGAAGAAAGAAATCAATGAATTTATCCCATTTATAATTGCACCAAAATAATAAGATAGCTAGAAATAAAGCTAACCAAAGAGGTACAAAGATCTATACTATGAAAACTATTGAACACGTATAAAAGAAATTGAAGATGACACACAAAAAATGGAAAAATATTTCATGCTTATGGATTGTAAGAACATTGTTAAAATGTCTACACTACCCAAAGCAATTTACATATTTAATGTACTCCTTTATCAAAATACCACCAGTTTTTTTCACAAGCTACAACAAATAATCCTGAAATTTGTATGGAACCACAAAAGACCCCAAATAGTTAAAGCAATCTTGAAAAAGAAAAGCAAAGCTGGAAGCATCACAATTCCAGCTATATTCAAAGCTATGTATCCCAGGGGCGCCTGGGTGGCTCAGTCGGTTAAGCGTCCGACTTCGGCTCAGGTCACGATCTCGCAGTCCGCGGTTCGAGCCCCGCGTCGGGCTCTGGGCTGATGGCTCAGAGCCTGGAGCCTGCTTCCGATTCTGTGTTTCCCTCTCTCTCTGCTCCTCCCCCGTTCATGCTGTGTCTCTCTCTGTCTGAAAAATAAATAAACGTTAAAAAAAAAAAATTGACAAAGCTATGTATCCCAGCTATATTACAAAGCTGTAGTCATCAGAACAGTGTGGTACTAGCACAAAAAGAGACTACACAGATCAATGGAACAGAATAGAAACCCAGAAATGGACTCACAATTATATGGTCAACTAATTTTTGAAAAAGCAGGAAACAATAGAAAAGACAATCTCTTCAACAAATGGTGTTGGGAAAATTAGACAGCAACATGCAGAGGAATGAAACTGGACCACTTTCTTACATCATAAAGAAGAATAACTTCAAAATGGTTGAAAGATGTAAATGTTAGACAAGAAACCATCAAAATCCTTGAGAAAAACACAGTCTTTGACATAAGCCATAGCAACTTCTTACTAGACACATCACCAGAGGCAAGGGAAGCAAAAGCAAATATGAACTATTGGGACTTCATCAAGATAAAAATCTTCTGCACAGTGAAGGAAACAATCAATGATACTAAAAGACAACCTGTAGAATGGGAGAAAATATTTGCAAAAGACACATCTGATAAAGGGTTACTATCCAAAACCTATAAAAAACTTGTCAAACTCAAAACCCCCCCCCAAAAATAATCCAGTTAAGAAAGACATAAATAGACATTTTTTTTCAAAGAAGATATCCAGATGGTTAACAGACACATGAAAAAATTCTTAACATCACTCATCATCAGAGAAGTACAAATCAAAACTATGATGAGATATCACTTCACACTTGTCAGAGTGGCTCAAATTAACAACACAGGAAACAACAGATGTTGGCAAGGATGTAGAGAAATGGGAACACTCTTATGCTATTGGTGAGAATGCGAACTGGTTGAAGCCACTCTGGAAAACAATATGGAGGTTCCTCAAAAAGTTAAACATAGAACTATCCTATAACCCAGCAATTGCACTACTAGGTATTTACCCAAAGGATACAAAAATACTAATTCAAAGTTGGACATGCATCCCAATATTTATAGCAGCATTATCAACAACAGCCAAATTATGGGAAGAGCCCAGATGCCCATCTACTGACGAATGGATAAAGAGGATGTGGCATACACACACACACACACACACACACACACACACACCACAATCGAAAAAAATGAAATCTTGCCTTTGGCAACGATGTGGATGGAGCTAAAATGTATTATGCTAAGCAAAATAAGTTAGGCAGGCAAATATCATATAATTTCATTCATATGTGGAATTTAAGAAGCAAAACAGATGAGCAAAGGGAAGGAAAGAAAGAGAGAAGAAGGCAAACTATGAGAGACTGTTAAGTATAGAGAACAAACTGAGGGTTGATGGAGGGAGGACAGTAGGCAATGGGCTAAGTGGGTGATGCATATTAAAGAGGGCACTTGTGATCTGCACTGGGTGTTATATATGAGTGATGAATCACTAAATTATACTCCTGAATCCAATATTATACTGTATGTTAACTAACTAGAATTTAAATGAAAACTTGAAACAAAAAAAAAGTGAAACATATCAGAAAACACCATAGTAAAATTAGTAGGGAAACATGGGGGGGTGGTGCCTGGGTGGCTCAGTTGGGTAAGCATCCTTTAGCTCAGGTCATGATCTCTCCATTCGTGAGTTCAAGCCCCACATCAGGCTCTATGCGAACAGCTCAAAGCCTGGAGCCTGTTTCGGATTCTGTCTCCCTCTCTCTCTCTGCTCCTCCTCTGCTTGCTCTCTCTCTCTCCCTCAAAACCAAATAAACAGGGGCGCCTGGGTGGCGCAGTCGGTTAAGCGTCCGACTTCAGCCAGGTCACGATCTCGCGGTCCGTGAGTTCGAGCCCCGCGTCAGGCTCTGGGTTGATGGCTCGGAGCCTGGAGCCTGTTTCCGATTCTGTGTCTCCCTCTCTCTCTGACCCTCCCCTGTTCATGCTCTGTCTCTCTCTGTCCCAAAAATAAATAAAAAACGTTGAAAAAAATTAATTAAAAAAACCAAATAAACATTTAATAATACAGCAAATGATAAGTTTTTTTAATATAAAAATTTCTAATTATTAAAAATATATATAACTATAATAGAAAAGTTGCATTATGAAATAACCCATACAAGAAACACAAATAATCATCAAGTATAGGATTTTTTTAAGTGGCAAGAATTGCAAGTTAAAATCAGGATGTCTTATTTTTTGCCTTTTAAATTGGCAAAGATATAATGGTTCTCTGCTGTGGACAAAGCCATGCACTGATAATAGAAATATAAACTGATGCGTCATTTTTAGAGAATGACCTGACAATTTTAGCAAGAGTTTTAAAGGTGTCCATGTCCTCTGTGATCTAGTAATTTTACTGTTAAGAATCTATCCTAAATAAATAATAAAAATAAATAGAGAATGTCTGTCCTTCTCTAGCATAGCTTTGGGTTTTCTTCCTAACTCCTGGGTATTCCCATCCTCCTTCTGATTCCTCCTCCTCTACCTGATTCTAAATGCTGGGGAACAGAGGATGCCTAGCACTACTTTTTGTTTCTTTATCCTAAGGGATCTATTACTGTCTCACAGTTTTAAAAACCATCTATACCCTGATGACTTCCAACTGTATGTATCCAGTCCCTGATTCCCCTCTGAGCTCCAGGCCTATTTATCTGACTACCTACTAATCTTCTCTACTTGAATATTTAATAAACATCTCCAACTTAACAGGTTCTGAGAATCAAACTCCTGGTCCCCTTCCCCAACCTGTCTCTCCCATGTCTTACCTTTTCAGTAAGTGGTATTGCAATTTACCCAACTGTTTAGACCAAAGGGCTACAGGTAATCACTGAGTCCACCTCTGTGCAGTCCCCTTCCAGGTAAATCATGAATACAGCGCCCCCCCACCCTACCCCAATCTTCATGGAAGAACTTCTCCAAGCTCCCACCTCGGCTTTCTGCACCTACCCAAGCTAGTGCTCCCCAACCATACACCTCTGTCTGCAGCCACAGTGAGTTACTTAAAAACACACCAGATCTCAGGACTCCTAAGTTTCCTCAACACTTAGAATGAAATCTGAATTCATTTCATTGGCCCAAAAGAACTTTATTATGCAGTCTCCACTCACTTTACCAAGCTCATCCCATACCATGTTCTCTCTCACTCACCCTCTCCAACCACACTGTCCTATCATCATATCCTTTCAATGGCCCAAATCTATTCCCACCTCCGGGCATTTGCACTGGCCTAAAATAATCCTCCTCCAGATTTAGCAAGATGAACATTCTTAGCTCCTATGTCCAAAGTGCTTCTCCCTTCTCCTCCTATTTCCATCACCTTCTAGTCCCTACCCTATTTTAGTTTTCATCATAACACTGACCACAACCTAAAATTGCTTATCTTATTCTTTATTGTCTGTCTCAGCTCCCTCAGTGTGGGATCATCTCCAACCACATTGTCCTCACTGCTGGGCTCCAGTGCCTGAAATTAATAGGAAGAAAATTCAACACTGTTGAATGAAATCAACAGTACTAAAAAATGAAACCTACATTAATGTCCCAAAATAACACATTTTTAAATACAGAAATCATCACAAAGCCATTAAAATCATGTTTCAGAAAAAGGTTGAGGAGAAGAAAATTTCACTGCTATACAGATAAAGTGAAAAACCAAAAACCAGATGCAAAATTATATATTTTGGTAATCTCAATTTTGTGAATTTCTCTGCCCAGCAAGGTATTTAAAAGTAAATAAATGCACTAAAGTGGTAACACTGGTTACGTCTGTGCAGTAGAATAACTTATTACTTTTTACATTATTATTAACACTTTTTAATTTTTCAAATTTTATTAAAAGAAACTTGCATTGACTTTTTTGTTTTTAATTACATGCTATGAAGTGAGAAAGAAAATGATTCCTTCCAGAAATGTGTTTTAAGCAAGGAGCCATCTAAATTGCAGCCTAATGCCCAGGGTACCACAGGAAATGGCCTGCTCTGGTGACTGTCTGGCTCTGACCAGAAGGAGGCAGGTGGGTGGGTGGGTAGAAAGAGCTCTAGGGATGGGGTCTGGGCGTGGTGTCTGACCAAGAGACTGACCAAGAGGAAGGGGAGCATGGGAAGCTGTCCAGATTCTCACTATGGATCACAGCTCTTAAAGACTAGATTGTATTTTCAAATCACTGAACTAGGACAAGAAATACATTATGCATACTTGACAGATGAATGTGTGAATAGATCTGTGAATGAAAGAGTTAAAGACTAATGAGTAAATTTACTCTAGCCTGTAATAAAGAACAATCCAGAAAACAAGCAGTAGCAGAAAGCAGCAAAGGCAACCCTGCACCCATTCCCAATGAGGGTTGACCTTTGTCCTGCACAACTGGCATTTACACAAATGATGCCTTATCCATTGTGAACAGAGAGGCAACAAATGACTCTGACCTTTGCTAAAAGGTTAGAACCGCATGAGCCTAGACCTGGAAACACAGAGGCCTTTTGTGTCAGGGAGGTACCTTCAGGAGCAGGGTGGGGAGGATGAGGGGAAAACGGAGGAAGGAGAAAAATGGAAGAAGAAGGGGCAGGAGAGGAAGAGCTGGGGACAGGAAGCCTAGGGGAGAGGAGGAGAGGCAGCTGGAGAAGGAGAAGGAAGGATGGGTTTAGGGTGGGGGCTGGAGTCTTGTGGTGACATGGTATCTCCCACCTCACTTTGCAGATGAGGCTATGCACGTACAGCTATGAAGAAGAAAAAGAGTCACATAGCTGCACAAGACAGAGCCAGGGTCTGAACCAACAAGCCCAAAGGTGTGAAGGAAAATGGAGATGAAGCATCTGCTTGGGACAGGAAGAGCTGATCTGACAGGGCATGGCCAGGAAAGTCATGATGTAACAGCATACGGTATGCAGTTGGGCAGCCCTACAGGCCTCAGGTATTTGTGAATGAATGGTTGAAGTTTTTGGTTTCTAGATCCTGACCATGCACTGCCACAGAAACTCACCACAGTGATACTCTGCCACATACCTAAATGTCATTATCCCAAAAACACCAAGCTAGCCAGCTAGGACTTTGGAAAGTACAGAACAACTGAGCTTGCTGTTTTGATGAAACTCTGTTTGACAGAAAAACAAGCCTCCTTCGGTAGTATGCATAGAACAGATGATAGGATTCATGAATACGCATCAAGTCCTCTTTCTAGAGACAAATGCCACAGCAGTTATTGGAGAATAGGCAGATAGGAAGGCAGCTTATCTCTTATGTCCTTCTGCCTCCCTGCAGGAAGTTTATGGAAGACTAGGATCATTTCCTGTATCTCTAAGACCTGGTCCTTAGCACTAGGGAGGTCCACAGAGATCCTCTGGTCTCTGTTATGTTCCTTAACCCATCTCACTGTGGTCAGAGTAGAAAACAGAGCCCAGAGGGGAGACGTGGCTTGCCCAAGGTTACACAGCAGTTGCTGTAGGCCCAAGCCCGCTGCTACCAGGCCAGTTGGCTCCCACATTGAAGACCCCTGGGAGGACACCAAAGTAGACCAGAATCTGAGCAGGAACAAGCCCTTAGCACAGGTGAGTAGGCATTCAGAAGCCCCTACCCCCCATCCCCCACCCCCAGAAATGGCAGCCACAGTGAAGAGCCAGGAAGAGAACTCCACAGGGAGAACTTTGATGGGGCTTCCCTTTGGCACCTGCCTCTGCCTCTTTGAAGTCCAGCTCCTTCAGGGTGTCTGCATTTTTTTTCCATGGAAAAGGTAAGGTCTGACCAATGTAAGCACACTAAGGTATGAGTGTGTGTCACTCTTTCCAGGTTAAGTTATGCCTTTTGAGCAGAGGAGGACAAAGCAGGAATAATGGGATTAGGATCAAGTGTTCCACAGACCACCCAATCTGCACCACCAGCCTATCAGGGAATGATCTTGCCCAAAGCTCTGAGAGGCCATGGTGACAAACATTCCCCCAATCTGACTCTTAATGTAACCTCCATATTTCAGTCAAAAGGAGTGAGGCAGGAGGGCCCCCAAGTCCAAGTACGCAGCTAGACATTTTCCAAAGAAGTTCAGGCAATGCTCAGACATTCAGATCCAGTGGATCTCAGCATCTATTGCCCTGTGCTCTGAAGTCTGTGGAGAGTGCTGGGCAGGGCTGGTTTGGCTACCAGGTACTCACTTTTCATGCTTCTCACACTGAAGAGGCAGGGTAGAGTGGTTCCTTTGAAAGGCTGGGCACATATGAGGTGCTAGGAGCAGCAAACCCCATTTCATTCTTCTTTTGAAGGGGTCTGAGATAGCTGACTGGCTGAAAGGCTCAATCATGCTGAGCACAAGGGCCACTCTTTTGCAGAGTGTGCTGTGAATTGGAAATCCAAGCTCACTTTGCTGGAGCAAATGGCATTCTGCAAGCCCAAGGCTGGAAGAAGCCACCTGGAGTTTAGAGGCATTTAGGAGCCAGAGTGGACATGTGACTGGCACTTATGTAAACCTGCTTGCCACCAGGGCACCCACAGACCTAGGTGCAAACCACTAGGTCTTCCCTTTGTGGATAATTTGTCAACTCTCTGAACCTCAGTTTCCTCTTCTGTGAAATGGAAGTTAAAAATATCTACATTACAAGGTCGTTGAAGGGATTAAATGTGATAATGACACAAACTGTCTTGGAGTACATTCTGTAAATGGGCAGCTCTCAGCATATAAAGATAAGAAGCACTCAAGAAACTCAGAAACTTGTGGAGAAGACACATCTCCAGATAAACATCATAAAACAAGGTGCAGACCAGAATGGTGGGATCATTAAGGAGAGGCAAAAGGAGTGGAAGGCAGCTCCCCAAAGGAGGTGGCTTTTTCACAGCCTTCAAGAATAAGTAAGATTTCCATGAGGACAAATGAAAGAGACATTTCAGACCCAGGGAGTATCATGGGCACTCAAATTGTGGCCTCTTATGTACCTGTCACATTTGTTTTTGCAGAGCTTCAATTGGGGACAAGACCAAGTAAGATAGACAAAATAATCATCCCAACACAGAGTTTAAGGAGGCCTGTGCATTCTTGAACAGATGACCCTTAAGAGAAAATGTAGGTGCCAGTCAAGTGAGGGTATAAAAATGTGGAAAGGGAAGTAGTTAAACATCAAAGTGAGTTAAAAAATACATTGAATCTTCCTACCCAAGAGCTCACTGCAGGGCTGGACAGGAAGCAGCAGCCCAGTAAGTGGGTGGTTCCTGACTTTCTCTGGACATCCACACACCATGCATTTGAAGAACTCCTTGGTTATCAGTATTGTGCCTGTAGTTCCTAAGAGCCCTGGGAGCATCCCCCAGACTACTAATTTTCCCCCAGCAGGCTAGCTTGAAAACTCACCAAGAAAACTGTCTCTGTTTTTATTTTAATTCTCCTTCATAGGATTATATCTGAGATGAAGTAGCCCTTTCCTTCTGAAATAGAGAAGAAAATGACCTCAGGACCATGTGAGTGTATGCCCCTTGGAGGTGAGGTGCAGGGGCTCCACCCTTGGGCCAAGGGCCTAGCTTAGTCATATGCGTGCTCCACACAATCTCATATGGTGCTAGAATAGTGTGGAGAACTTCCCTAGCTCTTGCAGGATGAATTAGGGACTAGTTGATGGGAGTCTGACAGAGTGCAGTACTCCAGAGAACCATAGAACATGTGTCCCAAGGTTATTACAGCAGGGCTCCCTGCTGTTGACTAACTTGAAGGACACACAAGACAGCACTTCCTAAACTTTAATATGCCTACAAATCACTCAGTATTTGCCAAATGCAGATTCTGGTTCAATAGATCTAATGTGGACCCAAGGTTCTGCTCTTCTAACAAGATCCCATGTGATGCTAGGGATGGTCAGTCACGTAGCAGTTACTGAGCCAAGTGTTAGACTTCACTCTCTGCATAGCTGGGAACAAAATGGGCAAAGACCCTTGCCTTCTAGGAGTTTCCCTTAGATTTGAGGAAGACAACAATAAACAAGTAAACAAATAAGTCAACAAGACAACATCACAGAGTGATAAGATCCTTGGAGGAAGAAACAAAACAAAACAGGGGGAGTGACTGAGAAGGACTTAGGTGAAAATGGTGGAGGTACTTTAGGCTGGTTGGTAAGGGAACGCTGCCCTGAAGAGGCAATTAAAGAAAGGAGAGGAAGCCCCCTGGGAGACCACGTCAGAGAGCATTACAGGAGAGAGGTAGCAAGTGCAAGGGCCCTGCACTGTGCATAAGCTGAGGTCACTCAAGGAGCACAAATTTAGATTCCACCCTGTCTCTTTGGTTGTGAGCTTCTGTTAGTGGGGTTCAACTATCAAAGCCCCTGACCTGCCAGGGCTTAGAACTCAACACCTTTCAAGGGTCCTTGGGAAACTATGCCTGAAAAGTTCTTTCTCAAAATATTTAATTGCACAGTTGCATTTTTCTACTGGTCTTGGAAACCCAGGATCACTTTTCCAAGGGAGTTGGGTGGAGGGAGGGCTTGGCAATGACTCAATGACAAAGAATGGCTGAAATAGTCTGATCCAATTAGGGAAATTGGATGTAAATTTTGCAAAACCCTAGAAAAATTAGTCTTGGCTCTAATTCATATTGAAAAGTGGTACCCATTGATATGGGGCCGGAAGAACATTGTCCATGGAGTGTTATGTCAATTGGTGAGAATTAGATTAAGAAGGGATGCAGATATAGATATAGATATAGATATAGATATAGATATAGATATAGGTATATATGATGGCTTAAAGCAAATGATGGTGATCAATAAGCCAAACCTGTGATACAGTTGCCCATTTCTTTACTTACTCTACTGCCTTGGGTTCCTCCTCCAGTCACCCCAATGACATTCTCCAGCCCAGAGTTTTATCACCTTTCACCAGGCATGCAGTTGGTATTGTAATCTGGAATCTGTTTGGACTTTTGCCACCTCCTGCTTCTTGCAGGTTTTCCCTGACACATCTGTGACACACCACCTATGCTTGTGGGACACTTTTTGTTTTGACCACTATACCAAAATATGACCTGAAAGCTCCCAGACTCAGTTGTACTGGGCATTTGTCTCTCAGCTTGAGAGCTTCTCTGTCACCATTGCACAGGGCTTTTGCAGGAACCTATTTGACCATTCTGCTGCACATACAATCTGGAAGTGTGAGGGAGCTAACACCTTGAGATAGCCCTTGACAAACGAGGGATGGGGCTAGTGGACAAATATGCCTCTCTTCTGCCTTTTGGGCATGAAATTATGAGCTGAATTCTACATGGCTCCTCAAAGGGTCCCAGCAGGACTGAGCCCAATTAGTGATAATCAACTCAGGAAGGCACTATATATTGACTTTCCTTCCTTTATCTACTCTTCTCAGTGCCCCACTTCTGTTCCCTGAAATCACTTCCAAAAACCAACTTCCTGCACAAAATCCCTTGTCCTAGGCTCTGCTTTCTGGAAGGAGTCAAAACTCTAAGACAGAAAGACCTGCCAACCTACAGTAACCTATCCTTGTCACATGTAATCCTACCCCACTCATGGCAAGACTGGAATTTTACTGCCCTGTCTCCTTCATGGGGGTCACAGGCAGGGGGAGGAGTTAGCTCAGGAACAGGGCCATCTGCCTCACCCTTATCTGGGAGTTAACCTGGCAGGTCCCCCTGGATGGATCTCCCAAGTGGAGAAATAGAACCTGAGCTGCAGATACATGATAGTCTCTCTGAGGTCTCGTCTCAGAACTTTGGACTTAGAGGGAAATAGCAGTCCCCTAATAGGGGAAATAGCAGTCCCTTAATGCTCAGCTACAAACCCTTGGTGGTCATGCTACAGGCCTACCAAAGACCTCTCTCATATGGTGTCAAAGACAAAGGGTGTGTGTTCTCCCAGCATCTCCCATTCCCCAAACACCCTCCAACATGCTTCTGAGAAGAAGGAATACAGAGGCCATACATGATGAACGAAATAAAAATAAGGCAATGGCCTTGGAGAACTGGTTGAGTCAGGGATGAGGCAGAGAAAATACAAGAAAGGTCTAATGTATCATGTAGGACCAGACAGCAAGGAGTGTTGAAAGCAAACAAACAAAAAATAACAACAAAAATAAGTGTGTGTGTGTGTGTGTGTGTGTGTGTGGGCGCATTTCAAAGGACACAAGCCAAATTGAAAGAGCTCCCAATGGCCAACATTAGAACAACTTGAGCAAAATAAATAACTAATGTATTAAATTATAACCCAAAGAACAATATAAATATCCATGAGACCATACTGATAAACAAATGAGTAAATCAATAAATGAGGGAGAAACAGCGCTCTTCCTTACAGAAGAATTCCAATTAATAAATAAAGAAGGAATGAGGGAAATAGAAAATCATCAATAGTGCACCAGAGTAATAATTGCCATAGCCAAGATCTGCTGATGGATATTAAAATGAACGGATGAAAATTTAAGCAGAAACAAGATATTTACACAGTCTCCAAATATCTACCCTCAAACACTTAGTAATTTCAAAGAAAAAAAATTACAGCACAGAATCCTGGTAGATACCATCTTAGTGATGTAATGAAGAAACAAGCAGTAATAGACATCATCATCACGAACCCACAGTGCAATGGACTGAGAAGGGCACGCTATTTCCATGGGATCCTCTTCAATAAACCATAACCTAAATCTACTAAGTAGAAATCATCAGACACACCCAAATTGCGGGGACTTTCTACAAAATAACTTACTTGTCTACTTCAAAACTTTCAAAGCCAAGAAAGACAAGGAAAGAATGAATAACTGCCACAGATTGAAGGAGACTGAGGGGAAAGGATGTCTAAATAAAGTGTGAGAGCCTGTATTATTGGAACAGAAAGAGATTGTCAGAAGAAAAACTGGGGAAATCTGAATAAATCATGTACTTTGGTTACCAGTAAGTACTGCACCTAGGTTACCATCTTGGTTTTGATAGTCTATGGCCATGTAAAGAGTTACCCCAAAGAGAAGCTGGGTGAAGGATCTAGAGAAACTCTATACACTCCTTTTTCAACTCTTTGGTAACTTTAAAATTATCTCAATATTTTAAAAAAGTGTATCAACTGTCAAACAATTAAGAAAATAAAGGAGCAGGGGGAAAAAAAAAAGAAAAAGAGCAGGGGAGAAATGTAACATAAACATGGACACCTATGCTTGCCATTCCACTTGGGAAGCCTTAAGGTAAGAGAGTGAATCTGCTGCCCCTCCATTGTCTTGTGTGACAACCTTATATGTGGCCATGAAACAAAAGCCAATTATTTCATTTATTGCCCCAAAGAAGGAATAGCAAACAGTTCAGTCAAAGAAGAAAATCCAATTGGATGAACTGAGAAGGTATCCAACAAGGTATCTGTCTAAGGGATTTTCAAGCCATGTTGACCAATGCCCCACATACTGAATTGAGCTCCACAGTATCTCTGGGGGTTTCCTTTCTTTCTCCAATATTTTATTCCTATTTGGGACAAGACACTGCAGACAGCAGAGTGAGATTGGAGTTCTACTTCTATGTGCCCTCAAGATCCAAGGTCAAAAGTTACTAAACCAGCAGCCTTTGTTTCTGTGGCCAAACTCCCAAATTAAAACTGAGGCTAACATGGACTTACAACACATAAGAGTTTCCTTGGTAGCATTATAGGGTACACGGCACATGTGCCAGAGCCCAGGGGAATTGGAAGCTGGCAGGGCCCAGGCAGCATCAACAGCACCAGAAACTCTGACACCTTGTGGACTGTCACCTACATGAGGGTCCCTCATCTGTTAGAAAGCAAAGCCATCATTGTGACAAATCAGCCTGCCTTCTGCCGGTGCCACTTAGCTGACCATATGGTTTAAGGAGGAAGCATGTAATCTCTCCTTCCAGCCCAGTCAGTCTTATTGCGGGTACAGGACTGGGTGACAACAGCAGCTGGTCCCTTCCATCACACAGAAGAGCCATGTGCATGCTGACTAGGAGGCCAGAGGGAGTATGCTGGAGAAGAAAGTTGACAGGTGGGCTTTTCTTAGTCCATCAGTGCCCAGCAAGCCACACTCCTTCCTGACACCCTGCAGCCAGGGCCTCTCCAGAGCATAGGTTTGTCAGTGGGAAGATTTCTCCTTGGTCATGGAATTTGTACCTGACATTTAAGTTTTCCTCTGTCCTTGGTAAGCATCAAGAGACTTTCTTATAACTCCATTACTTGAATCAAAAGGGGGAAAAATAGAGTAGTTCCTAAAAAACCATGGGTGTGAAGATTTATCTGTAAGTTGATTCACAATAAGAAAATAACTAACTAAAAAGACACTGGTATCATAATGTGCAACACACATTTGTTGTTGGCTTCCCAGGATCCATTTCCCCTGTTCAGAAAATAGGACTGGAATTCAAAGATAATTCTGGGTACAATGGTTTCCATGTGATTGATGGATTTTAGAGAGATAAAGACAGTGTGAATGGGGGAGAGGGACAGAGAGCAAGAGAGAGAGAGAGAGAGAGAGAGGATCCCAGGCAGGCTCCATGCTCAGTATGGAGCCCAACTTGGAGCCATCCAGGCATCCCTGGTTTCCATGTGATTTAAAAAAACACCCTCAATTATAGGGATCCCTAATGGTTATCACTTCTTAATTCACAGATGAGCATGTGACCCAACCTTGTCTGGTAAGAGGAAATCCAGGACTTTTCTCCAGAAATGGTGGGACGTAGTCCCTTTTTTCACTGACTTTTGCACCATGGGATTTGAGACCATCAAAATCATCCTGCAGGCATCAAAAGACCAGCTGATGTGAAGAAAAATTGACCCAATGAGAGAATCTCAGGGGATTTTGAATCTCTGAATCAAACTACACCTAAAGCCAGCTCAACTTCTGGATTTATTATATACATTAGTTTGGTTTTTTAGGCCAGTTTAGGTTGGGTTTTCTGTTTCTTGTGACTGAAAGAACTGTAAATCCATACAGTGGACTATAATGCAGTTTCCCTATGGATTATTACTGAAAGGTAAAATCATGATGTTGTTTTACAATTTCCTTTTCATGCTCTAAATTCCCTGGTTTCTCTCTAATAGGTATAGATTACATTTTAGAAAGAAAAATAAAGGTATTTCTAACTTTTAAATGATATTACTTTAAAAAATAAACAATACTACTTATCTTCTGTACTTCAAGCCCAAGAGAAGTTCCCACCTATATATTTTATTAGCTTTAATCTGTATGAATCCTGCCTGCCAGGGCCCAGCACACCTTTCTCTGGAAATTATAGCTTTATGTATTAATCATGTCTTTTCATTTTCTGCATTTCTAATGCTTTGATATCTGGGGTCTTGTGGACCTTGGAGAGACTGTCCCTTCCAAGCCTAGCTAATTCTTAGAGATAGTAAATTAGGGCGGCTTTCATATGCAAACTAACCAATCCAGAGACCCTATGCCCCTACTTCCTCCTTTATCAGGCTGTCCCACTCTGGGCCACTATCATCACCAGAGTCAGGCACCAGACAACTAGAAACAGCCTCTATGCCCCAGAGCTTCCTGAAATTATTCAAATCTACCAATCCTAAATCTGCTTATCTTGCCTTTCCTTTCCTGTGGAAACCAAAATAAAGGCTCCTGCCTGTGTTTTCCCTTCACTCACTCTACCTCCTGATCCACTCTGGTGCCTACCTGGGAGGCCTTGTGTGGTGTGGTGTACCACCACCTCTTGGGAACTATAACAAACCATCTTTTCAATGGCAATCATCTCCTGATCTGTTGACCTCATCATACCTAAATAATAATAAAACATTTTAAAATGATTTGCTCACCCATTATTTGCCACACACTCAGCAGCATACTCAGACAAATCCAATAAACTGTTAGTGGCACATGGCTACATGCTCAACCATGGATGCTTCTTTTGAAACTTCAGTTGCAGGGGAAATTATAGATCTGCTTAGGTTCTTCCTCTACTTTCTTCTAACTAGTATAATACTAAGCAAACCAATGCACACTGGTTGTTTGATGAAGCACATTGATCAGGTTATGCAAAAGCCATAATCACTATATACCTATGGCTAGGAGGGACCTTCAGGGCTTCTATATCAGAATTTAAGGAGTACTTCTCCCAGGAGACATTATGAAGGTGTATTTTATTGGGGGTTCTCAGAAGCAGACCCACTTTGTATGCAAAGTGGTTTATTAGAGTGACCAGTAAGGAAGTGAGGTGTGATAGGGAAGGAAACAAGCCAAAAAAAGGGTGTTTTAATGAGCAAGTGGGGCTCTACCCACTGAAGACCTCTGACAGACAGTATAGGGCCATGGTCATCAAACTGTAGCACATCAGAATCACCTAGATGGATTGTTTGAACAGAATTTGAGCTGAACCCTCAGAGTTCCTGATTCAGTGGGCTCCCAGGTGACACTGATGTTGCTGGTCCCAGGATCAGACTTGGAGGTTGCCCCCAACCTCCATTCCCAAGAAGCTGGGATATTCATCACCCACTTGCCTTTCATCATTGGCTGAGGGCAGCATCCAGGAGCAGTGATTGCCCAACATATGTGGCCTGACTCTGTGTAGGTGGAGAGAGGGTCATCGAGGCAGAGCATTGAACACTTGCAGTGGGACACCAAGCATACACAGGGACAGTTACTACTGAGGAGTGTGTGTGGGGCACTGACAGGGTCTGACAGCATCTTACCCCAAGATTCCTGTGGTCAAAGGAGATAAAGAACAGTCCCCTCCCCGACCCCACCTACATCCCTTCTTAGAAAGTCACAAGTGTTCACTAGCATAGTGAAGATTCTGAGAAGCCCTGAAATAAAGAAATCTGTTTATCTCAATTTCCCCAAATTTCTTTGAACTTCTTTTGAAATAAAATAGTTTTGGAATTGCTATTTTAGAGCAAGGTTTGGAAATTAAGACCCATGGGAATAATGTGGCGGGCCGCCTATTTGTGTAAGTTTCTCTGGAGCACAGACAAACCAATAACTTACTGGCTGTCTGCAGCTGTCTTTGCATTGCAACACCTAAGTTGAATAGTTGTGACAGAGCTCATACAGCTCACAAGCCCAAAGCATTTATGATCTGGCCCTTGGCAGGAAAGGTTAACAGAGCCCTGTTCCAGTCCAACCCCACCCTATCCATTCTACAGACTGTGAAACTGATGGAGAGGGAAAGTGTCTTGCCTAAGGCCAGTGATCAGATCATGATAATGCTCCTGATTCTTATGCTTTTTCTTTCCAAGAGCCCCTTGCATTTCTCACAATTCTGCATCAGAGTCTCCCTTTATCTCCTGTTCACTATTCTCTTGGCTTGCTAATGTGAGTGATGATGGATTCTCCAGATGATATCCTTGCACTTCTAATTAAAGACTCCCCTATATGCCACTGGTCCACCCACTCATCAAGGCTTTCAGGTGGGCTAGGCCCACTTTAGGCATTGAGATATCACAGGAAGCAAAAACTGGCATGGTTCTGTCTTGTTTGAAGTCTTGTCAAGCAAAGAAGATTTTTTTGTTTGTTTTTATTTTTGTTTTTTAAAGTGTGTATTGTCTATGCTGAGTGTTTTGGAGACAATGATACAAGTAAGAGAGAGGTTGGGGAGGCTGGTTGGGATTGGATGTCCATAAGAACCCTCTGCAATGAGTAACATTCTAGCTAAGATATGAATTATGAAGACAAGACACTGTGAGAAGACCTGAGGGAAAAGTGTCCCAGGTGGAAGAAGGGCAAGTTCAATGGCTTACGATGGGAGCATGCTATGGCCAGAGCCTGGTGGGAGAGGACAGAGGTAGCATTGGAGGCAGAGACCAGATTAAGATATGGCCTTGCAGGCCATGATCAGGAATTTGATCTTATTCCAAGCAAGAGGAGAAGCTTGTGACTCTGGGAACAGTTCCCAGGAAACAAGTTCTGAAATCCTGATCTAGGCTTCTCCATGGACACTTCTGTCAACAAAGGCCTAGATTATACAGGAAAAGATATGAGTTTGGGCCTGGAAGACACCCTGGTGATGGTTTAAACATGTACACATAAATACCATAGATGAAGCAACATGTGCTGTCCTTAGCATGTCACTATGTCTCAGGGTGCCTGGTCAGTCCCAGTATGCACATATTGTCCTAGCATTGATGACTAAGAGTGCCCCCTTCCACTCCTAGCAGTGTTTCCATTTGAATAATAAATTATACCATCACCCTAATTATACCACTTGCTTCTGTGTAATTTAAGCCTTGACTCATGAAGTCCATTACTCTTGGGTTGATAATTTATTCTACCTTGAAATATAAATTTCTTTCGATTAATAGGAACCATCACACATTTATGTCTTGTTTCTTCCACAGCCCTCTAACTACCCAGAGGACAGAACATGCATGTGCATCAGTCCATTTATATAAAGAGCATTTGACAGATGTAACATGAAAATAGCACAAAGACTTCAGGAAGTTACTGCTTGAAAGTTAGGTCATTTGGTCTTCACAGCAAAACTGCTGGGAGAGTCTAGAGTCATTTCCCTTTTATGGACAGAAAAAGGAAGGTGACCAGCCAAGATTTCATGGCCCATAAGTGTGATAATTAGAACCTGAACTTCATCAGGCCCAGCCCCACACCCAGGCATCCTTCTATACCACCCCCTACAGCTTAAGACTGGCTGATCTCTGTTTTAGGGCAAGTACTGACAGCCTAATAAGATAGAGAAAACACAGTAACCTTTCCTGTCTGGACTTTGCAAATATAAAGTGCTTTATAACAGCTGAATAATAACAGCCATCCATGTTGGCGGGTGATCAGGATTTGGCTAGGGCTGTTGATGGTGCAGAGATTTTTATAACTATTCTCCTAATATATGTCAGGTCAGATATAATACCCTATAATGTCAGAGCTTATCAGTCTTGCTCAAAGTAGGCATACATGGCACACACCGCCAGGCACTCTTGGCACATGTTCAAACCCAAGCAGTCAGGGCTTTCTGAACACCAGCCCCCCAGGCAAGTATACATGGAAGGTGCTAGTCTCCCCAGGGACTCATTGGTGAGCTGAGGGAGTCCCACTTGAGGCCTTCACCAGCACCATGTAGCTTCAGGGTAGTTTTTAAGATAATTTGTCACCTTGTCAGGGACAGAGCGATGGCTCCTGGGGAATCTGCCCCACTTCCTTCAGGCTGAGGCCTTCTTCCCTTCAGAGACAAGCCCAGAGTTGCTGTCAAACCTGGTTCTTGTCCCAGTTCAGACTCAAGCCATCTGGACAATGGGTAGGTCCCCAAGAGCTGGATGCAAATACTGCCAAGGATGACTTCTCAGTCCCTCTGAGGCTCTGACTCCTCCCCTGCAAGCCTTGGTGGTGGTGACACCTTGCAGGACTGCTTATATAGAAGAGATACTCAGAGGTTTGCACACAGCAGGTGTTCAGAATAGGTGGGCCACTCTCATTAGCATTGACATTTTCACCGCAACCATCCCTGCTTAGAGGCTCTAGTTCCAAAATGGCAGAAGGTAGACATGGACAAGATCACCTGCCAGCAGAGCTGTCTTTGGCATCTTTGTTCTGGGACACCCCAGGGGAAAATGGGACCCTACTCAGAGACAGCAAAGCAGGGGTACTAATTCACTTCCTATAAAATGCTCCCCTGGCCTATCACTTTTTCTATTTTTGTGCATGCTGCAATTAGTCTGTATTAAATGTAAATGACATTCCAGCCTCCTCTTCCCCTCCCCACTGCCCCACCAGCTCTGAGCAAGAGCTATTAATGTGGATGGGAGCACACATCTAAGGATAGTCTTTCAATTCTTCCTCCCTTCCTTCCCTTCTTCCTTTCTTTTCTTTCTTTCCTTTTTATTAGGGAAATATTCTCTCTCAAAAGTAGAGAAAATAACATGATAAGCCCTCATTTTCAACAATTATCAGCACTTTCCATTCTTTTTTTTCATCTGTCCCATACACACACATTTGTTAAGACAAATTGCCAACATCATATCATTTCACCCACTTCATCCTTGTTAGTGTACCAGGAAGAGTAGGGGAGTGTGGAGAAGGCTACTCAGGGTTCCTGGAATGGCACCTGAGCCCAGGGCCTCAGAAATTGCAATTTTACACACATCCCACAGCAAGAAGGAACAATTGGCAAGGGGCAGGGAGAATTAGGGATAGATCTGGAGGAAGCTACATTGGAATCTGCCTTGGAATCTAGGAATACAAGTTTCAAAGACACGGTGATTCTTCAGGTTTAAAAGCACATAAGTATTTCTGAGAACAGTTGGGGTCTTATGCCCCAACACAAATATAGAGAATGTCATGGAGCCCTGGAAATGCCCAGGTGTCTGGAGGTACATCCACAATCCACACTAGGACCCATAAACTGGGAGATAACATGACTATCCCCTGCGACTCTCAAGCAGCAGACTCTGGCATCACCAGAAAATGAGCAAGAAGCTAGAAGAAACCACTGGCTCAGCCTCCCTTCTCCCAGCTCTCATCCTGCCAAATGTAGACCCAGCTACCTCTTTCCATAGAAGCACTCTTGCAGGAAGAACAAATTAAGGGAATGCTTGGTACACTGGGAGAGAAGTAGCCAGCTTCAAAAAGCCAGCTGCAAAAAAACCTGGACAAAATAAAAAAATGTATCTTCACATCAAGAAAACAAAGTGTGCCCATTTTAAAGATGAGGAAGATAAGATTCAGAGAAGAAATTTGCTCAGGACAATAGCTAGCAAATGGTAGAGGCAGATTTAATATCTCTCTCTTTTCATCCTTTCTTCCTAGCTCAAGGTTAGCTCCCAGAATTGAGAGACGTATTTCTGGTACAAAACATTTTTGGGTGACTGATTCACTAATCAGCTTGGTTTGGGTTTCATAAAAGGCAGTGCTAAGAACACTGAGTCAGTACTTCTTTCCAGTTTCCAGCCTACTGAGAAGAAGAAAATGCAAAAAGCTCAGATATGCAAATGAACATTTGGACTGATTTCCTCTGGAGTTTTGGCCTCCAGGAGAATTCTTTATTCCCTGCAGAAATGTATTCTTGTTTCTGCTTAACTGGTGAAAAGGGAGGAAATATCTTTCCCAGATGACCAAACCTAGGAATGGAAGTCTTCAAGGAAAATGCACTTTTCCTTTTTCCAAATGTTTTCTAAACAAGGATAATGTAGGCTAAATAAATGTTCCACTCACCCAAAGAAATGGAGAAACAGAATTCCCAAGATTCCAATCATGAGAGTAAATGAGTCTCTTCTACATCCATTGCTCACATTTCTTCCACCCAGGCCCATATTTTAAGCAAGGTCTGAGATGACCTCAGGAGTATTCAAGGATATGAGTAGGAAAGTGGGCAGCAGCCTCTCCTCTAAGATAGAAAAGTCGACTGTAATACACTAAAGCATGTGTCTTAGACATGACACCCTGTGCTGGCCTCGGAGAGAAGAGGGGGAACACAAGCCCTATAACCCTTAACCATGGCCTTGGGCCCCAAGAAGGACTAAGATACATACCTAAAGGCAATGAGGTATTGCCCAGGTGTGTTCAGGGAAGACAGGCTGGGAGTTCTTCATGCTGCCTTCTAGGGAAATTCCTAATACTGTGAGTATCCCAGACCCCTATGGGACCCTTTTTTCCTAAATGAAAAGCACAGTTCACCACTTTCTTATACCATACACAAAAATAAATCCACCACAGATTAAAGACCTAAATGTGAGACCTAAAACCATAAATATCCTAGAAGAGAACACAGGCAGTAAATTCTTTGACATGGGTCAAATTTTCCCTAGATGTCTCCTGAGGCAAAGAAAACAAAAACAAAAATAAACGATTTGCACTACATTAAAATAGAAAGCTTCTGCACAGCAAAGGAAATAATCAGCAAGCTAAAAGGCAACCATATCCAATAAAGGGTTAGTATCCAAAATATATAAAGAACTTAAAAAACTCAACATCTAGAGGCACCTGGGTGGTTCAGTCAGTTAAGCATCCAACTTCACCTCAGGTCATGATCTCGCAGTTTGTGGGTTAGAGCCTCGCGTTGGGCTCTTCACTGACCGTTCAGAGCCTGCTTTGGATTCTGTGTTCCCCTTTCCCCCTTCTGTCCCTCCTCTGCTTGTTCTCTCTCTCGCAAAAATAAATAAACAAATTTAACAACAACAACAAAATCCTCAACATCTAAAAACCAAATAATCCAATTTATTTACTTAAAAATTGTTTTAATGTTTATTTTTGAGAGAGAGACAGAGTGAGAACAGGGGGAGGGCAGGGAAAGAGGGAGGCAGAGAATCCAAAGCAGGCTCCAGGCTCTGAGCTGTCAGCACAGAGCCCAATGCAGGGCTTGAACTCATGAACCATGAAATCATGACGTAAGTCGAAGTTAGACGTTTAACCAACTGAGCCACCCAGGTGTGCCCCCAAATAATCCAATTTAAAAAATAGGTAGATGAACAAATATTTCTCCAAAGGAGACATTGAGATGACCAACAGATACATGAAAAGATGTTCATCATCACTTACCATCAGGGAAATGTAAATCAAAACTACAATGAGATATCATCTCACCTGTCAAAATGGCTAAATCAACAATACAAGAAACAACAGGTATTGGCAAGGATGTGAAGAAAAGGGAACAGTTATGCACTGTTGGTAGGAATGCAAACTGGTGTAGCCACTGTGGAAAAGAGAATAGAGTTCCCTTGAAAAGTTAAAAAATAGAACTACCTTATAATCCAGCAATCACACTACTGGGCATTTACCAACAATTACAAAAATACTAATTCAAAAGGATACATGCACCCTAATGTTTATAGCAACATTATCTACAATAGCCAAGATATGGAAACAACCCAAGTATCCATAAAAAAGAATGAAATCTTGCCATATGCAACAACATGGATGGAGCTAGAGAGTGTTATGCTAAGCGAAATAAGTCAGTCAGGGAAAGACAAATACCATATGATTTCACTCACATGTGGAATTTAAGAAACAAAACAAATGAGCAAAGGGAAAAAAAGAGAGATAAACCAAGAAGCAGATTATTAATTATAGAGAATAAATTGATGGTTACCAGAGGGGAGGTCGGTGGGGGGATGGGTGAGATAGGTGATGTGGTTTAAGGACTACACCCATTGTGATGAGCACTGGGTGATGTATGGAATTGTTGAATCACTATTTTGTACACCTGAAACTAATATAACACTGTATGTTAATTAACTGGAATTAAAATTAAAACTGAAAAAAAAAAAAAAACAACGAAAGAAAAACCTATGCCCAGTGATTTTTGCTAAGCTGGCCAAATAAATAGTCCAATAAATAGTAAGTCTTGACTAGGGTGGTTCACTACAATGCCCTACTTTGCCTCCTATCTCCTGTGCCCCTCATCTCACCCAAGCCCCACAGCAGGAGCACCTCTCAGAACCCTCATATTCATGACTGGCTCATGCAGTGGCTGCTCACTTTTGATGAAGGCTCTTAGGCTCAAGTCTTCAAAGCTGCTGAGAGTCTGGCAATTAACCACCAGGCTGGAGGAATACTGTTTGAATCTTTCAACAAAGCCTGGCAAGCCTCAGCACTATCTTCTTTTGTTTTCAATCATCCTGCCACTGCAGAGGCAGCTGGAGAGTGATGTGTATGTTAATGACGCCTGCAGAGTAAGACCGGGGGGGGGGGGGGGGGGGGGGGGGTGGGGGGGGGGGGTGGGGGGGGGGCGGCGGAATACAGCTACCAATGCCTGAGGTTGAGTTTCCCAGTTACTGCTTGTAACTGGGTCACTATTTTTAGTTGGAACCTCCAGTCAAAAATGTCAAACAGGTAAAATGAATGTGAATTTGGCTGAAAGAATGAGGAGTGGTGTTTTATCCCATTTCTCTTAGAAACTCACCCTGGGTCCTGTGAAAAGCATCTCCCAACTCTGCGCCTCAGAATTTCCCACCTGAACAACAAGAGATTTGGATTTCCTTTCAATCAGACATCCAAGGAAGAAGAGGCCCAGCCTTATGAAACCAACTGCCCTACTGAAAAGTTCTTGCAGGTGTCTGTAATGCTAAGGTTTGCAAGAAGTTATCACATCCTTGCCCATGAGAAGCAGAAAACAAACAAACAAACAAAAAAACTTAGCAGGGTCACATCTGACAAAGAATTATATTCTAATATCAGCACATAAGGCAAGAATCATACACAGAATTCCCCAAAGAAGGGTGTGTCAAAGAGGAGACACACCTACCACTGTTCTATTCACTAGCCCATCCCAGTCTTTACCCCTCCCCCCTGCCCCAGCTTCAAGATTACCAATATTATTCCACTAAACACCTGAGGAAAGTGTAACCTTGCTTTTAGGGGACATATTATACAAAATAATAATAACAAATCATAATAATAATCATAACAACAAAATAACAACACTCTTATGGTATTATCAGAGCCTAACTAGACTGAGAAAGGAAAATACCCAGGTCCAGCTGGCTCCAGCCTTCCACATGGGAAGAGAAATGCTCAACTGCAGCTCTTTCTAACCATCCTGTCCTACCTAAAGGAAGACAGGCGAGAGATGGGAGGTGGGGACCTGAGAAACACCTGTGAGGTTACAGTCCAGAGGTACATGTTCACTAAAAGACTGACCTAATCATAAGACTATGGAATGTTCCTTCTCCCACCACATTTTACCACCGCATTACTAAATGACATGTGTATAGCAATTCCTTGTCCCCAGTACATCTTGTCTGTCTATCAACAAAAAAATTTACAAGACCTACCAAAAAGCATAATTCAAACAAAGTAAGCAACAGAACCAGATATTGCAGGGATGTGGGAATTACCAGACTTCGAATTTAAAACAACTATGATTGATATGCTAAGGGAATCTAATTGATAAAGCAGACAGCATGCAAAACAGCTAGGCAATGCAATAACAGAGAAGAAAATCCCAATAAATAACCAAAAAGAAATACTAGAGATTAAAGAAAAAAAAAAAACTATAACAGCAATGAATGCCTTTGATTAGCTTTTTAGTAGATTAGACATAGCTGACAAAAGAATCTCTGAACTAGAGGATGTATCAATAGACTCTTTGAAAACCACAAAGCAAAAAGAACAAAGACTGAAAAACAAAAGAAGAGAATATCCCAAGGAATGTGGGACAACTGCAAAAGGTATAACATATGCATAATGGGTATGCTAGAAGGAGAAGAAAGACAGAAAGGAACAGAGGAAATATTTGAAATAATAATGACAATTCCCCCAAATTAATGTCAAACACCAAACCACAGATTCAGGGAGTTCAGAGAACAGAAAGCAGAATAAGTGTTTGAAAAGACCCTGCACCTTGGCATATAATTTTGAAATTACAAAACAAAAATCAAAGATAAAAAAAAATCCTTAAAGAAACACCTTATCCCTCTACAAAATAACAAAGGTAAGAATGACATCTAACTACTATACAGAAACCATGCAAACAACAAGAATGTGCAGTGAAATATTTAAGGTGTTGAGAGAAAAAAATTACCAAACTAGAATTCTATGCCTTGTGAAATTATCCTTCAAAAGTGAAAATGAAGTAAATACTTTCTCAGACAAACAAAAATGGAGATTTGTTGACAGTAGATCTGCCTTGCAAAAAGTGTTAAAAGAAGTTTTTAGAGAGAAGAAAAGTAATATAGATTAGAAACTTGGATCCACATAAAGAAAGATCACTAGAAGAGATAAAGGTAAATAAAAACTTTTATTTTTCTTATCCCTATAATAGCAAAAAGTATGCTTATGCACATATCATGTGTGTGGATGCCTGCTTATGTATGGTTAAGTGAAGTGACAACGATGATATAAGGGATGAGAGGTGGAAATTAGAATCACTTTGTTATTATAAGGTACCCACACTATCCATGAAGTGGTATAGTGTTATTAAAAATTAGATTAGTTATAAATGTATTGCAAAATCTAAGGCAACCACTAAAAATGTTAAAAAAAGAAGTGTAACTGGTTTGCCAAGAAAGGAGAAAAAAAAGAATCATAAAATGCTCAGTTAAAACCATAAAAGGCAGGAAAAATGCAAACAAAGAAATAGAAAATGAATAGAAAACAGCAACAGATAGGGTAGACATTAACCCAGCTAATCAATAATCATCTAGAATATCAGTGAACTAAATACACCAATTGAGAGACCAGGATTGTCAAATCTGGATCAAAAAACATTACTAATATTGTCTAAAAGACACCCATTTTAAATATAAAGACACATTAAATTAAAAGTAAATGCATAGAGGGGCACCTGGGTGGCTCAGTCGGTTGGGCATCTAACTTTGGCTCAGGCCATGATCTCGCGGTCCGTGAGTTTGATCCCCGCATTGGGCTCTGTGCTGACAGTTCAGAACCTGGAGCCTGTTTCAGATTCTGTGTCTCCCTCTCTCTCTGACCTTCCCCCATTCATGCTCTGTCTCTCTCTGTCTCAAAAATAAATAAACGTTGGGGCGCCTGGGTGGCTCGGTTGGTTAAGCGTCCGACTTCGGCTCAGGTCATGATCTCACGGTCCATGGGTTCGAGCCCCGCGTCGGGCTCTGTGCTGACAGCTCAGAGCCTGGAGCCTGTTTCAGATTCTGTGTCTCCCTCTCTCTGTGACCCTCCCCCGTTCATGCTCTGTCTCTCTCTGTCTCAAAAATAAATAAACGTTAAAAAAAAATTTTTAAAAATAAATAAATAAATAAACGTTGAAAAAATTAAAAAAAAAAAAAAAGTAAATGCATAGAGCCACAGCAACTTCTTACTCAACACATCTCCAGAGGCAAGGGAAACAAAAGCAAAAATGAACTACTGGTACCTCATCAAAATAAAAACTTCTGCACAGCCAAGGAAACAATCAGCAAAACTAAAAGGCAACAGACAGAATGGGAAAAGATATTTGCAAATGACATATCAGATAAAGGGCTAGTATCCAAAATCTATCAAGAATTTATCAAACTCAACACCCAAAAAACAAAATACAGTAATCCAGTGAAGAAATGGGCAAAAGACATGAATAGATACTTCTCCAAAAACATCCAGATGACCAACCGACACATTAAAAAATGCTCAACATCAGTCATCATCAGGGAAATACAAATCAAAACCACAATGAGATACCACCTTACACCTGTCAGAATGGCTAACATTAACAACTCAGGCAACAACAGATGTTAGTGAGGATGTGGAGAAAGAGGATCTCTTTTGCATTGTTGGTGGGAATGCAAGCTGGTGCAGCCACTCTGGAAAACAGTATGGAGGTTCCTCAAAAAACTAAAATAAAACTACCATATGGCCCAGCAATTACACTGTTGGCATTTATCCACGGGATACAGGTGTGCTGTTTTGAAGGGATACTTGCACCCCCATGTTTATAGCAGCACTATCGACAATAGACAGAGTATGGAAAGAGCCCAAATGTCCATCGATGGATGAATGGATAAAGAAGATGTGGTATATATATACAATGGAGTATTATTCAGCAATCAAAAAGAATGAAATCTTGCCATTTGCGACTACGTGGATGGAACTGGAGGGTATTATGCTAAGTGAAATTAGTCAGTCAGAGAAAGACAAAAATCATATGACTTCACCCATATGAGGACTTTAAGAGACAAAACAGATGAACATAAGGGAAGGGAAACAAAAATAATATTATAAAAACAGGGAGGGGGACAAAACAGAAGAGACTCATAAATATGGAGAAAAAACTGTGGGTTTCTGGAGGGGTTGTGGGAGGAGGGATGGGCTAAATGGGTAAGGGGCACTAAAGAATCCACTCCTGAAATCATTTTTGCACTATATGCTAACTAATTTGGATGTAAATTTAAAAAAAAATAAATTAAAAAAATAAAATATATGCATAGAAAAAAGCACACTATGCCAACACTAAAGAAAAGAAAGCAGGAGTAGCATATATCAGATAGAGCCAACTTCAAAGGAAGGAAAAGTATTAGGGATAAAGGCATACATAATGATAAGGGGTTGATTCTCCAAGAAGAAATAACAATTCTCAATGGGTACATAGCTAGCAATAGAGTGTCAAAATATTTGAGGCAAAAACTGACAGTAGTGCAAGGAAAAATAGATGAATTCACTATCATAGTTAGAGACATCAACACCCCTCTCTCAGAAATAGACAGGTGCAGCAGTCAGAAAATTGGTAAGCACATAGATGAGCTAAATAGCATCATCAGCAAACAGGATATATTGACATTTATCGACTACTTCATACAAAAATAATACAAAAATACACATTAAACATTCACCAAGAATGACTAAATTCTGAGCCATAAATTATAACCTTAACAAATTTAGAATAGAAATTACATACTGTCTGCCCTCAGACCACAATGGAATTAAACTGGAAATTAATGACAGAAAGATCTGTAAAGTCCTAAACAATTTGAAAAGTAAACAACACATTTCTAAATAACACGTGGACCAAAGAAGAAATCTCAAGATAGATTTTTAAATATTGGGACTAAAAGAATATGAAAACATAACAAAATTTGTGGGATGCAGCAAAAGTGATACCTAGAGGGAAATTTATAGCATTGAATGCATATACTAGAAAAAAATCAAAAGATCTAAAATCAATAATATAGGCTTCTACCTTAGGAAACTAGAATAAGAGCATACTAAATCCAAAATAAGCAAGAGAAAATAAAGGATAAAAATTAGGGCAGAAATCAACAAAATTGAAAAGGGAAATAAAAAGAGAAAATCAACCAAATAAAAAAACAAGTGCATTGAAAAGATAATAAAATTTACAACCCCCCACCAGACTCACTTAAAAAAAAAAAAAAAGCAAAAACAAACAAACCCAGCAGATACAAATTACTAATATTAGAAATAAAAGGAAACATCACTATAGATACCATGGACATTAAAAGGACAATAAAATAATACCATGAACAATGCTCTGCCCACAGATTTGGTAATCTAGATAAAATGGACCAATTTTCTGAAATGTACAATTTGCTGAAACTTGCATAAAAAGAAATAATTTAAATAGGCCTGCATCGATTAGAAAAAACAAACCTTCTAAAAATGAACCTTCTAAAACAGAAAGCATTAGGCCCAGATAGATTAACTGGTGATTTCTACAAAAGATTTAAGGAAGAAATCATACCAGTTTTCTACAATCTCTTCCAGAAGAAATAAGCAGAGGGAATACTTTCTAACTCATTTTATGAAGTCAGCATTAGCATAATTCCAAAACCAGAAAAGGAAAACTATAGAGCAATATATCTTATGAACTTAGATGCAAAAATCCTCAGCAACATATTAACAAATCAAATCTAAAAAGCATAAAAAGAATTATGTACCATGACAAAGTGAGATTTATCCCACATGTGTAAGACAGGTGCAACATTTGAAAATTACTTAATATAATCAATTGCATCAATAGACAAAAACAAACAACAACAAAACCTTATAATCATATTAATAGAAGCAGAAAAAGTATCTGACAAATTCAACACCCATTCATGATAAAAACTCTCAGTAAACTAGGAATAGAGGAGGGATTTCTCAATTTAATAAAGATTATTTATGAAATCCTACAGCTGACATCATGCTTAATGGTGAGAAAAATAAAAGCTTTCCCCCTAAGATGAGGTACACAGAAAGAATATCCCCTCTCACCACTAGTCCTTGCTAATGCAATAAGCATGCAAAGAAAATAAGTTTAGAGAGGAAGCGATAAAGCTTCCTTTGTTCACAGATGATCATCTATGTAGAAAATCTGAAAGAACTCACAACAAAACTCCTGGAACTAATAAGCAACTACAGTAAGGTAGCCAGCTACAAGGCTTATATACAAAAGTCAACTGCTTTCCCATATAACAATGAACAAGCGTTAATTCAAATTAAAAACCTACCATTTATTTATATGTGTACCCCCAAAATGAAATACTTATGTATAAATATAACAAAATGTGTACAACATCTATATTAGGAAAACTACAAAACTCTGATGAAAGAAATCAAAGAAGAATTAAATTACTAGAGATGTTTCATATTCCTAAATAGGAAGACTCAATATTGTCAAGATATTAGTTCTTCTCAACTTGGTCTATATATTCAATGAAATCCTAATCAAAATCCCAATAAAACACTTTATGGATATTGACAAACTAATTCTAAAGTTTATATGGACAGGCAAAAGACTCAAGTAGCTAACTAATATTGAAGGGGACAGTTGGAGCACTGACACTACCAGATTTCAAGACTTATTTATACAACTACAGTAATCAAGATAGTGTGGTACACACACACACACACACACACACACACACACACACACGGAGACAGAGAGAGAGAGAGAGAGAGAGAGAGAGAGAGAGAAAGAAAGAAGAGAGCCCAGAAATAAATATGTCCAGAACAACCAGACACCCACAGGGGGAGAAAAAGTGAATCTAGGCAAAAGAGTGAATCTTACACTCTTTTGGAAAAATTGACTCAAAATGCAGGATAGATCTAAATGTAAAGTGCAAAACTATAAAACTCCTGGAAGATAACAATAGAAAATCTAGATGACCTTGGGTATTGTGATGCCTTTTTAGATACAACACCAAAGTCATAATCTATAAAAGAAATAACTGATAAGCAAGAGTTCATTGAAATTAAAAACTTCTGTTATGCAAAATACAGTATGAACAGAATTAGAAGACGAGGTACAGACTTGGAGAAAATATTTACAAAAGACATATCTGATAAAGGACTGACTTCCAAAATAGGCAGAGAATTCTTAAAACTCAACAATAAGGAAACAAACAGCCCAATTTAGAAATGGGCCAAAGAACTTAATAGACACTTCACCAAAGAATATATACAGATGGAAAATAAGCATATGAAAAGATGCGTAGCATCATATGTCACCAGGAAAATGCAAACCAACACAATTATGAGATACCACTACACAGCTATTAGAATGGCCAAAATCCAGAACACTGACACCAAATTCTGGCAAAAATGTGGAGCAACAGGACCTTTGTTGATGGGAATGAAAAATAGTACAGCCACTTTGAAAGATTATTTGGTGGTTTCTCACAAAACTAAACATACTCTTACCATATGATGCAGCAATTTCATTCCTTGGTATTTACCCAAAGGTGTTAAAAACTTATGTCCATACAAAACCCACACATAAGTGTTCATAGCAGCTTTATTCATAATTACAAAACTTGGAAGCAATCAACATGTCCCCCATAGGTGAATCGATGAATGAGTTATCAAGTCATGAAAAGACATGGAGGAAACTTAAGTGCTTATGACTTAGTGAAAGAAATCAGTCTGAGAAGACTAAATACTACATAATTCAAGCGAAACCATTTAGATTTTCTCTCTGAGGGATCTGAAACTGGACACAGAAATCAAAATCGTTGGTTTATAACCTCCTGGGGAGCTTCCTGGGTGTAGTCTTCACAGAAGGCAGGGAGAGACTATAGAAAGAGGGAGGACACTCCAGGTTGTGGGTGGCAGTCTTAAAAAGTTAAAAAGGGAACTTACATATAAAGTGTATCTTGGGTGGCAGCAAGATGAATAGATCCCCACACCTTCCTGCCACATCTTAAAAATTTATATAGAGGTCTTAACTAGGTTCAGTCACCAGATCTTATAATTTCATGTGCCCTTTTCTTATACAATGGTCCCTGAGCAGTCAGCAAGTGTTCTCACTGGCATAGAGGTGTCTCCTTTGGCAGCTATCTGGTTGCATTGGAGGTAGATGTCAGCAACAATACAGGCACATGAAAGAGAAAACATAAATTAAGAGAATGATTCCCAAAATCAGTGACAAATTTTTCCACTAATAGCTCCATGATCCAAACCATTGATTTAACAGGTCCCCTAAATTGGGTGTTGGATCACTCAGGACATTTACTTGTGTCCTCATATGATTTGATAAAGATAATACACTAGTAGGCTAATCAGGCATGAACACATACATTCTGTTTGGGTGTTGGCACAGGTATCGTCTTGCAAGGAGTAATAATGTCTAAGGCCATTGTCATATTTTGGAAGACAGCTTTTCTCATCAGAGACATTTCTGTATTCAGTAAGAGCAGGCTTTGTTGGCTATCTTTTGAGGCTTGCTAGATGAATTTATTAAGGTCTTCTGTGTGCTCTATAATGCCCTCCAGGTCAAGAGTGAACAAAGATCACACCCACATGATCATACTAGTGAAAAATAGTGTCGACCTGGCCTTGAGGAGAGAGAGGCTGGAAGCTTTTGGAACTTGACCTGGTTGTACCTACCATGCATGTTTGAGAGGAAGGCAACGCAGTCAAGGTGTGCGAAGATGGGACTGGGGGCAGGATGTACCATATCAGGATGCCTACCTTCTCCCCTCTCTTAAAGGTATGTGTTCCATTCTAGGTATAGTGCATTTCAACAGGTCCAGCCTGCAGCAGGATAAGGGGATCCCAGTAGAGATTGACTAGTTCTCCTTCACCTAGGAGTGTTAAGTAATTCACCCACTTCAGTAGGATGTCCCATTGTAAATTCCAGTAGATAACTCCTTTCCCAGATGTGATGGAGCTTGGTGTTCTCAACAGTGTAGCATGTTGATCCCTGGTGAGTGCAGGGACGATGGCTGTTTCCTGTGACTATACCTTTCTGTTATTGGTGCTTCAGTGAGGGTCCCCAGTCTGGTTTATGGGGTAACAGGCCTTACTGGTCAGTCCAATACTGGTCATTCCAATGTATTAAAGACTGGGAAAATAATTTAATTCTTGCAGCCAAGGTGGTTCTTTACCTGTTAACAATTTAATTTGCTGCTTTAATATTCCTTTTTTTTTTTCTACCAATGCTTCTGCTTACAAGTTATAAGGGAGATGGAACAGCCATTTAATGTCATGTCCTTCTGCCTAGTCTTGCATGTCATGACTTTTGAAAAATGTGACCCTTAATCACTATCTGCTCAACAGAGCATCTGTATATGGTACTCAGTTTCTCCAGTCTCCTAATGGTGACAACGTGGTTTACAGAGGCAGGGGAACGCTTGGGTTAAGCCAGGTGCAGTGTCCAGACAAACAAAGGCATATTTAGAACCTTCACTCAGAGGAAGGGACCAATATTATCAATTTGTCAGTCCCTTATCTGTTGAGAACTCCAAATTCTTTTGTCCCAGGTTCTTTTTGCCCCAGACTCTTTTGTCAGTTGCTTTGGGTATTGCTTAAAACACACAAGAAGACATGCTGTTACTGCATTAACCAAGTCATTGTACTTTAAAGGGAAATTTGACATCTTTGGCAATATGCCATTCTCTTTGTGCACTGCAGTAACCACTCTTTCTATGCATACAATCTGCTGTATCTATTGAAGGGTCAGTAGCTAAGGCTCATATACACAAGCTAAAGTGTCAGTTTTCTGATTGCCAGGGGTCTCAGTGTCTTATGACTTGGGACATGAAAAATAGTGAGATCTGCCTCAGGCTGTTGCAGGCAGATCCAAATGTCTTTCTACAAATCTTGACTCCATAAGGACTAATTTATAGTCATCCACCCCTTGGCTTCCTATTGTCTGAGTCACAGGGTTAATCCCTTTAGAACAGCCTGTCAGCATAAAGGGGTTAATGGCCAGGGCTCATGAGTAATCACCAGCCAGACCACTCTGAGCTCAGTCCCTTGACTGCTGCACTGGCTGCTATGTGAGATGCTCTCCCTAGAGAAGCACTGTGTACACTCCTAGGAGCTGTTGCTCTATGGAGGTATATTGGGTTTCTGCCCCCTTCCAGAGGTGGGATCAAAATCTTATAGGCACTCTATCCTTCTGTTGCTTCTGCCACAGTGCCCAACCGATACGTTCTGGAGTCACAGACACAACTAATTCAAATGGAAACCCAGCTTGGAAGATGCCCACAGCTTCATCTGCTTCACTAATTTTGCCTTCTCAAAGGTAGTTTGCTGCTCTGAACGCCAGTCTCACACATGCCTCTTCTTTAGCAAGCAGCAAAAGGGATGGAAGCATTGTGCCAGATGTGGAATAAAAGTCCTCCAAAATCCCATATTCTCTACAAAGGTTTGCATTTCTTTCACATTCTTAGAGGTTGGATAAACTTACACCTTATCAATCACAGCTAATGGGACAACATAGGTCTTCCCCAATCAGACAACTCCCAAAAACCTTACAGCATGGCTGGACTTTGAATTTGCCTGTGGGTTCACTTTTCACCCTCTACCTCACAGATGCTCCAGCAAAGCTTACTGGGTATCTTGCTGCAGAGGCAAATTTTTATATGTTAACAATATATCATCAATGTAATGGATCCATTTTACTAGTATGGGGAAAGGAGAACAGGAGCAGATCCCCAGCTACCATCCAAAGACATATTGTGGGGCTATGCAGGTAGCCTTGTGGGAACACTTGAAAGGTTCATCATTGTCCCTCTCACACGAAGGCAAATTGAACTTAGTAATTAGAAACCTGTACTTGTCAAAGTCTTTCCCATGAATGTCCTCGAAGATAGATAAAGTACTTTTGCAGAAACACTTTTTGCCAAAGCATCAGAGTAAAAAATAACTCTGCAAATGACAAAAGACTTAAAAAATGGTCATGGTAAAAAATCTGATGAGAGTTCATTATAATGCAATTGACAAGGAAACTTCTATTGCAGATTGTGTTTAAAAAGCCCCCCTTACCCCCGTCCTCTTTTTTCTTTAGTTTCCTTGGACAATGTTTTGGCTATATTCTGGTATGTTTACATTTCAAAGACATGATAGGACATACAAGTTCAAGGGTCAGAGAAAGAGTGCAAATTCTGTCCTAGGAGTTTTGAGTAATTGCTATTTAAAATTTTCCTTTGTATTAGGGGTCAGAAGACAGGGTCATTTCCTCTATTTCCTCATCAATTACCATAACATCCTCCTCTTTATTTTCATCGTTTTCTCAGAGATTCCACCTCTTGGTGTCCTAATCAGGATGTGTCATAGTGCCCAGATCTTAATCCAAAGGCATCTTTGCAAAACAGCACACTGAGATTTGCCACTTATTACCCTGCTCTCTCATGTTGTCTGTCACCGAAAGCTGGAAGACCAGTGGATGCCTGCATGTCCTTCTCTAATCTTAGCTCATCTTCTAACTTTCTGACCTGAGTGTCAGTGTGTAGTCTGTTTCTGGTGGCCAGCTGAACTGCCCACAGCAGAGGCCAGCCCATGTCAGAAACCAGTACCTCCCTTCCCTGCTTCCCCTTCCCTGCCACGGTGTCCTGTGCACATTTCCTCTAGCAAGCACGGTAGACCAACCGGCATCTGGGGAGCATTCCCATATTCACAAGGTGGTCCACAAGTATCTAACAAACAGGCCACTCCCCCCTACAAAGAGGTCAATAGCCAACTTGAGATTTCCCCCTAAGATGCCTCATTCCCAAGGCTCATTTCTTCACTCTCCTGGCTGGGTTCCTAATTGTTGGTTCCCAGCTGTGAGAAGTAAGGGAGATGATTCATTTTCAGAAATACCAAATAAAAGCTATGTTGTCTAGTTAAGGGTAGGTTTGCAACCTATTAGAAGTATGTATGAACCCCTATCCCCTCAATGGAGTCCCAACCTTTAGACACTTCATTTCCTGATTCTTCTTCCCTTCTCCCTTTCTTACAGGCTTTGCAAGGAGCAGGAGCCAAAGAACAAAGGGAGGAGGGACTGAAAGATTCTGCATCACCTCAGGGAATGTACATTTGTTCCAATCAGACTTTTTGTCTTACATGGGTGATGTCTGGGTAAGGCTGTAACCTCTGTAGTATTAAGCCAATGAGGAACCAGGGGAGGGACTTGCATGCTAGGAAATAAATGGGTCTACTGTAACAGCTCCAAGTGTGCCTGTCCTTCAGACACCTGCTCTTGCAGAACGTTGATTAAAGCCTCACTTCACTGTGCTCCCAGACTCTACGTCCCTCCTTCAATTGGGTTGGTGGGCTTATTTATCACTACAACCTTCTCAGAGGCTTGTCAAATATAATCTAAAACTGACCACCCCCCCCACCCCCCAATAAATAAGGCAGGGAGAGACTGAAATAAGAAGCAGGCCACTCCAGGTTTCTAGGTGGGAGTTTTAATAAACAAAAAGAACTTAAGGTACTGTAACTGAACTAACAGGAGTCTTCTTGATGAATTACAAATAGAGACTACCCCAGGTGGGGTTGTCACACAAGGGAAACTTTATTTGCAGCAAATAAAGAGATCACAAGGGATAACTTCCCTAAGCCATGACTCCCTGAGCAGGGGTAAGAGGGTTCCCTTTATTTATGATTTAGGATGAATATTCAGAAAGGGCAGCTGTGTCATCACATGTGAAAATGGGAATAAGGTTGCACACATATACTTAGAAAACATGTCTCTCCATGCATCCTATACTATGTTAATGATGCTTATGTTCCTTCTGGATTTTAACATTATAATGAAGCAGAGGTAACTATCTGACAAGAGAAAGGGACTTTGGGCATGCTCTGAGAGCTGGTATAAACTGGATGGGTCTTAGGCTCATTATCTCAGGTAAAGAATGCAGGGTCTTTCTTACGTTTGAACCAGCACTGGGAGTTTTACCACTGATTTACTCTCTCTGATATGGTAAGCTATTTCCTGGCCTGGTAGAGACTGTTAGTTTTTACATTATTTTTGTTCCCTTAAAATTCTTAACTCCTGAGGTTTTTACATTTCTTTGTAACTCTGACATCTCCTAGAAAGTTCTATAAGAAGTATGCTCAAGCAAGTAGAGCTGGTAGGACATAGATCATGGAAAATAGCTGGGGGCCTAACATGACTTCTCTTGTGAGAATCCAAGTCTCATCTTTCTTTTTCTGGGAACCCCTAACTATTTCTGCTTACAATACAGGCTTATCTTGGGTGTCAGCCAAGATGAAGGGACTCTTACACCTGCCCACCACATCTTAAAAGTTTATGTATCATAAACTCAACACCATATCACTATCTCAAGGCTATGTCCTTGGAGCAGCCTCTGGGAGTGGGAAAGGCAAGTGAAACCCATACTTCAAGGACAGGAGAGGGGATGAAAGGACGCTGGTCATCTGGGTCCAGTTCATGGGACAACAGGGAGTCATGTCTTCTTGATGACCTTCCCCAACAGAGACATAGGCCAGTGAGAGGCAGGACAGTGCCATGCAGATCTAAGCCAAGACTCACAGATGGGATCTCTAGGAAGTCTTCTTACATAGAGAGGAGCATGAAACAGATGTGCAGAGGCCAGGAGAGAAGAGAGAAGAGAGAGGGGGAGGACGGTAAGGAGGGGGAAATAGAGAGAGAGATTGAGAGAGAAGTGAAGCTATTGAATACCAGGACTCTTTGCCAATTCCTGGCTGTCATCTCCCAACCCTCATGAGAACCCATCTTCCCTTAGGTGTGTTTATTTAACCAATATTAATGAGATGTACCAGGTATCAGGTTCCATTCCAAGGCCAGATATACAGTAGTACTTGCCCTCAAAGTGCTTCCCGTCTGGTGGATTCTATGAAATACATCTGTTCCTTTTAATAAATTTTTCTTTACTTGATTGAGCCCAAGTGACTTTCTGCTTCCTACACTCAAGAGATCTCACACTAAGATCAGGTTGGTATGGATTTTCCCATTCTGTGGATGAAGACCCAGAGCTCTGAAGAGGTAAAACAAAAAGTGGCCCAAGTTCACTCAGACACAGTTAGACTTTGAAGGCAGCACATTGGATTTGAAGCCTAAGCATATTGCACTGCTCCCATTGCCTCCCAAGAGATTAAGCCATTTGCACTTCCAGAGGATTTCAGGGTTCCACAGCCAGAGGTAACCATGGTGTTAACAGCAAAGGTCCTGTGGGGTGCATATAGAGCAAGTCCTCTCATGGCAACACACTCTCAGAACTTTTACATACTTTTTGACATTGGATTCTCACAATAGCCCTGCTGGAACCACAGTGCAGGCTTAGCTCATTTTTGTAGTTGAAAATTAATCCTGAGCTCAGAGTCCCCAAATAATCTGCTCAAGGTCAGAGTTGGTGAAAAGCCAAGACATCACCCAAGTCTATATTATTTTCCCTATTCAACAATGTCTTTAAATCTCCAGCTATCACTGCATCTCATCATATGGCTCCCTCCTCTCTTTGGGCTATTTGCCACTTCTTCTCAGCCCAGTCTTCACCCACAAATGGTCACCCAGCTTCTCAACTGTTTCCCACCTCCCACCCATCTTCACTAAACTTGGGCTCCTTCCTGTCCTCCCCAGACTCTCTCAACATGTCCCAAGCCCAGCACTTTATTCTGCCTCATACCTAAATGACTTCATCCAGGAGCATTCCATCCCACTAAGTGCCACAATCTTCCAATACAATGACCAGGTTAAATCCCAGTGTTGGCCTCTGCTTCCATGCTGCTCTATTCCATTAGAAGCACACCAATATCACATGCACAATCTCTGTCCAATCCAGCCACTTCCATTGCTCTGACTGGTGGCTCATCCTGCCTCAACTGGATGACTGCAGTGGCCTGGACTCTGCTATCTCTGCCTCCTAAATTGTGACCCTGGGGTGTAATATGTAAACTGCAGCCAGATATCTCTTCAGACAACCTCTGGATAAAGGCCACACTAGCACCAGATGCAGCAGTAACTCTAGGCTGGTGCTCTCCAAACGCTGGTCCAGCTCAGCAGAATCACCCAATTCTTAACTAAAATGCTGGTTCTCAGGCTCTGAGTGTAACTCTCCAAGTCAGAGTTGCTAAGGAAATGCCCTAGGGATTGTCACTTAATGAGCTCCCAGATGATTTTTATGCACACTAATTGTTGGGAACTATTAAAGATTCTGACAGATCAAGAGGAAGATTCTTGGAGGGCATGGGCTGAAAGCTGCCCTGGGTCCCTATAACTGTGGAATGGAGCTAAAATCTAAGCTCCGGGATGAGGATGAGAAGTAGCTGAGGATCAGGAGCCCAGCATCAAACACCTGGTTTGGCCACTTCCTAGATATGGGGTCTCAGGCTATGGGGTCCTACTCTGGAGCCCCAAGTTATTTAGTCATAGAATGAGATAATGACACCTGCCTGGTAGAGCTTTTGTGAGGATTAATACCTCTGTAGTTTACCCAGCATTTAGCACAGATGTTAAATGTGTCACAAATGTGGGATTTTATGGTAATTAGTGACATATCTTCCTGAAAACATCAGTTATTTTCTGGTTGATTGGTTCATATAACTTAGAGGCCAAATAGGGCTCCCCTTATGGAATGTTTATCTTATTCTCAGATAGCATTATTCTCGTTACCCACTACACTCTCTCCTTTCTCTCTCTCTCTCTCTCTCTCTCTCTCTCTCTCTTCCTCTCTTTCTCCCACACACACACACACACACACACACACACCACATTTCATTAATATTCCTGGTACTATCCTTTTTCTATCTTAGTGCCCTTCACTGACTTATCCACAAGGAGTTCTTTTGCCTCCACTCTGTCTTTTGAATAATAGCTCAAACCTCAACTTGTCTTCTCTCTCCTCCATGAAGCTTTCTAACATTAGCCTGTGGTTTCTCCATCCAGGGAGTGTCAGTACATCCTCCCCAGGACTTGTTGCCAACTCTGCTCCCTCACTGGACAGGGAAGCCCTAAAAAACATATCCTTGCCTTAGCCCCTTTTAGGCTCCCACAAGCCCAGTGCCATTCTGACCCAGAAGAGGGTCTTGGCAAGTGTCTGATGGGTGAACAAAGGACTGCTTTTTCTGCTTCCATCTCTCCCACTCAATTAGAGAATAGAGAAAATCCTATCTTCTCCTTTACAGGGCTTCCTAACTGCTATAAGTCATGCAGCATAATTAAGAACTTTCTGGCTTAGTTCTATGAAACGAGTTTGCTGTAGATCAGTGCTGAGTTCAAAATAAAAAATATTTATATATTTTTAGGTGAGGAGTGGTATTTCCTTATTTTTCAATTAACTCTTTAAAGTATGATTTACAAATAATATAATGCATCCATTTGAACTGTATAATTCAATGATTTTGACAGATGAAGGCATCCTGGAAATTATTGTCACAGTCAACATGCCAAACAATTCCATTGTTTCCCCAAAGATTCTTCATGTCCTGAAGTATCTCCTATAAATGGCAGAATCCACAGAGACTCTCAGGGGTCACCAGATGAAAGAGGAGGAGCTGGGGTTTGTTTCATGGGTGATACTTTCAGAGAAGGAAAGTATGTGCTCTTGACCCAGTGCCCCATGTGCCACAGGAGCCGGCACTATTACACAACCCTGAAAATGGTGGCCCATGGGCCTCCAGAACCAGTGTAAGACCTAACACTGCCATGTACCCCACTCAGCTGCTACATTGTGCCTGCCCATTGGTAAAGGTCTTTCCCACTAAAGCCAATCTGTTAAATCTAAGAGGTGACTCCTTCTTCAAATGTGGAGACATCAATGCAAGACTACCTGAACATGAAAAATCAGAGAAATATGACACCAATAAGGAAAAAAATAAATTTCCTGCAGTTGATCCCAAAGGAATGGAGTCTTCCAAATAATCTGACACAAAATTTAAAATAATTGTTTTTAAATAGCTCGGCTCCAGAGAATGAGAAGACAAGCAAGCCAGGAGAATATATTTGCAAAAGATACATCTGATAAAGGTCTGTTATCTAAAATAACAAACAACTCTTGGGACGCCTGGGTGGCTCAGTCGGTTAAGCGTCCGACTTCAGCTCAGGTCATAATCTCGCGGTTTGAGTTCGAACCCCGCGTCAGGCTCTGTGCTGACAGCTCAGAGCCTGGAAACTGCTTCATATTCTGTGTCTCCCTCTCTCTCTCTGCCCCTCCCCTGCTCTATTATCATATGATCCAGTCCTTGTGGTCCTTGGTATTTGCCCAAATAAGTTGAAATCTTATATCTACACAAAAGCTTACACACCATGTTTATGGCAAATTTATTTATAATTGTCAAGACTTAGAAACAACCAAGACATCTTCTGACAGGTGAATGGATATATAAATGTCTATATATCCAGACAATGAAATATTATCCAGCACCAAAAAGAAGTGAGCTATTAAGCCACAGAAAAACATGGAAGACATTTAAATGCATATTACTAAGTGAATAAAGCCAAACTGAAAAGGCTATATAGTGTATAATTACAACTATATAACATCCTGGGAAAGGAAAAACTATGGAGACAATAAGAAAATCAGTGGCTGCCAGGGGCTAGAAGTGGGGAAGGGAAGGGGCGCCTGGGTGGCTCAGTCGGTTGAGTGTCCGACTTGGGCTCAGGTCATGATCTCACAGTTGTGAGTTTGAGCCCCGCATTGGGCTCTGTGCTGACAGCTCAGAGCCTGGAGCCTGCTTCAGATTCTGTGTCTCCCTCTCTCTCTGCCCCTCCCCCACTCACATTCTGTCTCTCTCTCCTTCAAAAATAAATAAACATTAAAAAAAAAGAAGTGGGGAAGGGAAGAAGGTAAATAGAGAACAGAGGAATTTTAGGGAAGTGAAAATACTCTGTATATTATAATGATGTTTGTATGCCATTATATATTTATCTAAACCCTTTGAATGAATGTAAACACTAAACATGAAACTTAAGGTAAACTATGGACACTGAGTGGTTGCAGTGTGTCAACATAGGTTCATTCTTGGTACCAAATGGACCATTTTGATGAGCGATTTTTATTTTATTAAAAAATTTTAAGTTTATTTATTTATTTAGAGTGAGAGAGAAACAGAGAGAGAGGTGAGGAGCAAAAAGAGGGAGAGAGAGAATCCCAATCCCAAGCAGGCTCTGTGCTGTCAATGCAGAGCCCAAGGTGGGATTGATCCCACAAACCATGATATTATGACCTGGGCTAAAATCAAGAGTTGGATGCTTAACCAAGTGAGCCACCCAGGCACCCCACGAGTGGTTTTTAATGGGGGGTGCTATGCATATATATGGGGGCAAGGGTTATATGGGAAATCTGTCTACATTCTTCTCAATTTTGTTGTAAAATTAAAACTATTCTAAAAAATTAAGTCTTGAAAAAAAAGAAGAAAAAGAATCCCATAAACTGAGAAAATACAGATAGGTAAGTAAATGAGATCAGGAAAATTATACATGAAAATAATGAAAAGTTCAACAAAGAGATAGAAATCATTAAAAAAAGGAACCAAAGAGGAATTCTAGAGCTGAAGAATCTAATAAATGAAATTTTTAAAATGCAATAAAGAGCTTCAAAGCAGACTTGATCAAGCAGAAGAAAGAATCAACAAAGATAGTTGAAATTTTCCAGAGGAGAACAAAGAAGGAAAAAGAGTGAAAAGGGGCTAAGATGATATACTCTTGGATGAACCAACACACATTATGAGATTTCCAGAAAAAGAAGAGAGCTAAAAAGCAGCAGAAAGCTTTTTAAAGACAGAATGACTGAAAACTTCCCAAATCTGTGGAAGGAAATATATCCAGATTCAAGAAGTCTAAAGATCCCAAATAGGGATGAGCATAAAGAGGTCTACACTGAGACACAGCATAAAATTGACAGAAGTCAAAGTCAAAGAATTTTTAAAACAGCAAGATAAAAGTGACCCACCAGATATAAGGGAATACCATAAGACTATCAGTGGATTCCTCAGGAGAAACTAGTAGGGCTGGAGAGAGTGGGAGTGTTGCATCCACACAACTCCTGAAACAATGCTACGGGCACCAGTGACAGTCACAGCAAAGTTTATTGCAATGAGAAGCAAGGCCGACTAATCGGGACCGACACTCTTGATCAGAGTGCGGCCCCGAACAGCCAGCGTATAGAGATTTTATAGCCCCAAACACATTGTCTTAGCACATGGGAACAACATAAAGGAACAAGTTCCAGGATGTGGGTGTTTATTCTAGACATTCTGTCATTAAGCCGCAACTGGTTGACCTTCTCGACCCTGCATCTGGAGCCACTTCTTCCCCTATCTCTTAATCCCTTGAGCAATGAAGCGTTACTTGCAGAAGCAGAACAAAGCGGTTAAGCTACAGTTTAACCCTAAGCTACAATTTAACCTTACATTCCCTTTGTCTTGTTAATGAATCAACCCCTTGATTCATTATTAGGGACTAAGGGGACATAATTGGATCTAATCATCATAATTTTTACTTCACCAACTCGTCTCTTGACATACTGTACTACCCAATTGATAATGCACAGGCTGATAGTTAACCCAAGAAGTAACAATAGCAGTGGCCCAGCTATGGCAGCGAGCAACGATGTGAGCCAGGGGGACCAAGAGAACAAGCTTTGGTACCAATTATTGTTGGCTTGTCTGGCCTGTTCTCTAGCTCTAAGGTTATCTCTGACCAGGCTGAGAGTGTCTCGGATTACTCCAGAATTATTGCCATAAAAACAGCATGTTTCACCGAGGGCCACGCAAAGGCCTCCCTCCTTCATGAAGAGTAAATCAAGTCCTCTTCTGTTCTGCAACACAACCTCAGCTAAAGAATTCACCTGTTGTTCTAGCCAAGAGATTGAAGTTTCTAAGTAGCCTACGTTTAGGTCTACTTGCTTGCTCAAGGTTTTGAAATTTTGGTCTCCTACGATGAGTCCAGCAGTTCCAACAGCTGTGGATCCCGCAATTCCTAGTCCCATCAGAAGTGGAATAAGGATTGGGGCTGCCCTTTTTTTTTCTGGATTGTCCTTCTAGTAGAAGTAAATGTGCTCTCCCTGCCTCTCTGCTATATAGGTATATTTGCAGGAGAATATGAACTAGGATACAAATCTCTCGGGTGCCGACTCCCAAGTATGCAGCTGCAATGCAGGGGGTAATTCCTGATGAGCAAGCAAACCAGGTTCCAGTAGGGGCTCAGCATGCTATATCTTGGGTGCTGTTGGTATCTGAACTACTTGGAATGTACACTCTGCACAAGAGTTTTTGTAAGGGGAGGTCTGCCAATCATATTCTTGGGACACTATGCACCAACCCTGCCCTTGGAGGTCTTCTAGGGTTAAAATTGGTCGCAAACCCCAAGGGCACAATGACATGCTTGGATTTTGCAATTTTACAACATGCTTTTCTATGTCTTGTCCAATGCTAGCGTTTGTAGCCACTCCCACATAATATGGGGGTTTAGGGTTTAAACACAGCCAACAATCTTGTACAATCTCGGTGTGAGATGAATTCAGCGAGGCATACATAGAATTTACCACATCTAACCAATGCGTCTCAGGGGAGAATGGGTTTTGGAGATGACTTGTAGTTGGTAATTCTGACTTTGTGGGGGCACCTGATTGCAGGGTAGGTGGGGAAGGGACAGTCAGAAGGAGCGGTGGGGGGGAGAAAATCATGTCTTGTTTGGCCCTATTGGATTGGGTGGAGTTTTTCTTTTAACCCTCTGTATAGTAAGGGAAGTGCCCTTATCAATTCCTGGTGTACATCCAGAGACCTCAAGTGTGTCCGGTGTCCCAAAAGGAGGAGAAAGTACTGGAACTAGAAACCTTTTTTAAACATACTTTTGTTGGGTTACAGGTTCCTGGGGTCTCACATTGGGGTTTCAGGGTTCTAAGGAGAGTAATTAGGGGGTCAAGGCCCTGTCCTGCTAGCCAGGGGGCTAGCGTCTCACAACCCCACTTGGCGCAGTGGTATTGACCCTCTCCTTCACATTTATCTTTTTTACCTGCTGGGCAGCCGTACATTCCTGTTATGCCTGCCAATTTTTGTTCTTCATCCCTGTGTCCACATACATAAGTAGTCATATAGGGATTTTCCGGGACTGGAGGAGCAAAACCCATTGGCTGTTTATAATTAGTAATTAAAGTTCCCCATGATTCACCCACCAGGTCACATAAGTCAAACAAAAAACAGGGCATAGTGGAGAAGGTATTAGATGCTACTACTTTTCCCGTGACCGTGTCCCTTAGTTCCCATCGGTATGGCCAAAAAGATAGGGGGTGCAATTTCGTACAGTTTCCCAAGCTTATCATTATACAAACCCAGATAATTATTATTATGCCCGCATCATTCTTATCTTTAAAGGATCCTCTGGGTGCCTTTGGACCTTCCATTGCTGTTCGTTCTCTGGTTCCGTATCAGTCTGGGGTGTTTCTGCCCTCACGCAGTTTTTCTTAACCTGAGAGTGATGAATCCAGGTTCGGACACCATCTATATTCATGGCAATGGGTGTAGTCAGGATCACGGTGTGCGGTCCTTTCCAGCACAGCTCCAGGGTTTTAAGCTCGTGTCTCTTGACCCAGACTGAATCTCCTGGTTGAAAGGGGTGGGGAAGAACAGGAGGATGGGCAAAGGCTTCTTTTAAGGCCCCAGTTACTTCCTTTTGTACATGTTGCAGGGTCATGAGTGAAGCCAGCAAGTGGTCCTGTTCCAGCTGTTCCTTTACATCATCTTCTAGCCTCGCTAGGATAGGTGGAGGTCTGCCAAATAAAATTTCATAAGGGGAAAATCCCTTGACAAATGGAGTACAATGCACTGGCAAAAGGGTAAAAGGCAGAACATCAACCCAATTTTCGCCCATCTCAAGGGACAATTTGGTTAAGGTCTCTTTTAGGGTCTGATTCATCCTTTCTACTTGACCCAAGCTCTGGGGCTATATGCGCAATGTAATTTCCAATCTATTCCCAATGCCTGGGCTAGACCCTGTGATACCTGTGCTGTGAAGTCCAGGACAATGGCCATTGTCCCTTCCTATGCTCAGAGGCAGCCCAAATCTAGGAATTATTTCATTTAATAATTTCTTAACTGTCACCTGAGCCATTTCTGATTTAGTGGGGAACGCTTCAACCCACCTGGAGAAGGTGTCTACAAAAACGAGCAGGTATTTGTATATGTATTTCCCTGGTTTAATTTTACTAAAATCTACTTCCCAAAACCTGCCTGGCTCAGTTCCTCTATCTCTTTTAGCTTCCAAAACCTTCTTATTTTCACCCTGACTTACTTGGGCACAGCTTACACATCTTTCAACTATCTCCTCTATCTCTTTTCCTAGCCCTTGCGCCCTGAACTTTTTCTGCACCAATTCCACCATCTTTGTTTTTCCCAGATGAGTCCCTTGGTGGAGCTGATGCAACATGCATCGCCAGAGTGCTGCGGGTAAGATTATCTTACATTCAGGATCCTGAAACCACTTTTGTCCCGGTATCATACTTCCCCCTTTTCTTGAACTCCAAGAAAAACCCACTCCAAATCTTCAGGAGTGTAACTGGGCTCCAGCAGAAGCAAGGGGTCTATCAAGATTGGTAGTGCCAAAGTACTTTTAGTTAGGGCAGCTTCTCGGGCTGCCATGTCAGCAAGTCAGCTTCCGACTACCTCTAAGGTCGCCTTTTTGATGTCCCAGGCAGTGAATGATCACGAGTCTTGCAGGCTCCCAGATGGCTGCTAGAAGGTCTAGATTTTCAGCTTTATTTTTGATGGCCTTGCCTTCCGCCATGAGGAGGCCGCACTCTTGATAAATGGATCCGTGCACATGCGCAGTTGCAAAGGCATAGAGGCTGTCTGTATAAATATTAACTGACTTGTTTTTTCCAAGTTTCAGGGCTTTAGTTAGCGCGATGAACTCTGCGCGCTGGGCTGAGGTTCCCCGGGGGAAGGGTCTGTTGCCATAAAACCTTGCTGTCTGTTGTAATTGCAGGGCCGGCATGCCTTTGCCCTTGAAACACAAAACTACTGCCGCCTGAAAACGTGTTGATATCAGGGTTCCAAAAGGGAATGTCAATGGGATCCAAGGGGAGGGATGAGACCATCACTAAGGTTTCTGGGCAAGAGTGCAGAGGGGGACCTAGTCCTTGGGGCAGCAAAGTAGCTGGGTTTAAGGCTGCAGGAGCACAAAAACATATCCGGGGCTGGTCGAGCAGCAATGCCCGATACTGGGTAATCCGAGCATTTGACAGCCACCATTCTGGGGGAACCCGCAGTAAAGCCTCCACTTCATGCGGCCCAGTAACAGACAATGTCTGCCCCAGGTTAGTTTATCTGCGTCTTTGACTAGTAGTGCGGTGGTAGCAATTTGTCAAACACACGTGGGCCACCCAGAAGTAACTGGGTCCAACCTTTTGGATAAATAGGCCACTGGTTAGCGCCAAGGTCCCAGGCTCTGAGTCAGAACTCCCTTGGCTATTCCCCCTTTTTCAGCTACAAACAAATGGAATGGCTTAGTGGGATCTGGCAGGGCCAAGGCTGGTGGGGTCATGAGAGCATCTCATAAGGCTTGACAGGCTTTAGTTTGAGTCTCTCCCCATGTGAAGGACTCCAGAGATCCCTTAAGAGTGGCATACAAGGGGGCTGCCACGTTCAGCAAAGCCAGGTATCCACAGTCTGCAGTAGCCTGCCACCCAAAGGAACTCGCAGACTTGTTTGTGAGTTTCAGTCTGAGAAATATCAAGTATAGCACGAATTCTTTGTTCACTGAGATAGCGCTTATGTTTTTTAATGTTGTAATATTAAATAGATGACCATAGTGCGACAGATTTGCGCTTTTTTGGCTGACACTCGGTACCCCAGTTTTTGTAGAAGATTTAAGAGTCCCTTGGTGGCGCTCAGGCATTCTGAATGAGAGGGGGCCGCCAGCAAGATATCATCAACATACTGCAACAGAGTTACCTGCGGTTTGGAGATTCAAAATGGTTCTAAATCCTGGTGCAGGGCTTCATTAAAAAAAAGTAGGAGAATTTTTGAATCCCTGGGGGAGTCGCGTCTAGGTGAGCTGTCCGGCTTTTCCCTCTTCAGGATCGGTCCATTCAAATGCAAACAGTGGCTGGCTTTGTGGAGCCAGCGGGATGGCAAAGAAGGCATCTCTTAAGTCTAGAACTGTATAATACACCTGAGAAGGGTGAAGCAAACTAAGGAGAGTATAAGGGTTGGGTACAGTGGGATGAATGTCCATTACCCTGGCGTTTACTGCTCTCAGGTCCTGAACTGGCCAGAAATTGGATGAGTTAGGCTTCTGGACAGGGAGAAGTGGAATGTTCCATGTAGACCTGCATGGGATCAAAATGACCGAGTCGCGCAAACGCTTGATGTGAAAGGCACTGCCCCGCCTAGCCTCCCGGGACATAGGATATTGTTTCAGTCACTGGAAGCGCGGACGCCTTAAGTTCCACTATTATTGGAGCTTGATGAATCTCCAGCCCAGGTGGATTGGTCTCAGCCCATACCAGGGGAAAGTGCACCTGGAGGCTTTTAAGGAGAGGATCGACTGTATGGACACTTTCATTGGGCACTGGAGTGAGCAGGCCCTCTTCCCCAAGTGGCACAGTCACCATGACTGTTGTTGGGCCATCCTGGTCAACTTTAACATGCATACCCCCTTCAGTGAATCTCAAAGAAGTTCGTTTATGCAATAGGTCCCTACGTAGTAATCCAGGGTAGGGGCATTCAGGCATGATTAAGAAAAAATGTGTAACAATCTTACAGCCCAAATCCACTTTTCATTCATTGGTCCATTTACAAGTCTGAGACCTTGTACCAAGGTTGCTCCTCACCGGGTGGGGCCAGGATCCTATTTTAGAATGGAAAAGTTTGCCCCGGTATCCACCAAGAAAGTCTTAGGCTGGCCCCCTATATTAACAGTAACCAATGGCTCAGAAGGGGCCACCAAGCCATGACCCCATCAGTCAGAATCGACTTCCATGATAGATGCCTGGGGTGACCAAGTTTTGCGCTGGGCTAAGTCGGGGCAATCTTTTTTCCAATGTCCCTCTTGCTTGCAATATGCACATTGGTTTTTTTCCTAGTGGTGCTTTAATCTTTTGTTTGTCTTTTTTCTCTTGCCCAGACTGAAATTCTTTAGTCGCTTTGGGTCCCTTTCCTTCGCAGGCATCCAGGACGGCTGCTACCACCCTAGTCATCTTTGTCTTTCTTCCTGAGAGTCTCTGTTGTTAAAGACTTTTTGGGCAATTTCAACTAGTTCAGATAAATTTTTTCCTTCAAACCCATCTAATTTTTGTAATTTCTTTTGAATGTCTGAGGCTGCCTGTGAGACAAAGGCCAGGTTTAATGCCCTTCTATTTTCAGGTGCCTCAGGGTCTACAGGGGTAAAAGTATGGTACGCCTCCATGAGCCTCTCTAAGAAGGCTGAGGGGCTCTCCTCAATTCCTTGAACTACTTCAGTTACCTTAGACATGTTTGTGGGCCAGTGGGCGGCTGCTCGGAGACCTCCCAGTAGAGTCTGGCGAAACAGGGTTAATGATCGCCTACTGTGAGGAGTGGTTGGGTCCCAATCTTCAGGGTGCGAGGAAGGAAAGACTTCCTCGAGTAAGGCGGGATCCTCGGTGGGTTACCCGTTTGGCCCCATCACCAGTTTCCAGGCCTCACGACAGGTCTTATCCCATTCCTCAGTAATGAAGAGAACCTGCAAGAGCTGCTGGCAGTCATCCCAAGTTGGCTGATGGGTCACAAATATAGTTTCAAGGAGAGAAATTAATGCTTGTGGTTTTTCTGAGAATGGGGGGTTTTGAAGCTTCCAATTATAAAGGTCGCTAGTGGAAAAGGGTACATAAGTCATAAAGGGTCGGACATCACCCTGCAGAGGTGGCCCTGGCCGAAGGGGTAGGGCAGCAGGAGAGGGATGGAAGGAGGTTCCTGACCAGGTGTGAGATGGGCTCAGGGGAGTATCCTGACTTAGGCTTGCCTCCTGGTCTGAAGCATCCTGACCCATATTCTCCGGGCAAGAACTATAGGGCGGCAGGGGGTAAGTTTCTTCTTCCTCCTCTGGTGCCAATTGTAGAGGGGGTGGCCGCTTAGTCCTGTCAAGACTCGGATTTTGAGCTTCAAGTGGATGGCCAGTGAGCAGCAAATCCTGTACCTTAGGGAGGCGAGGGGGAAGGAAAGGTTTTAGCCAATCTGGATGGTTTTGATGAGGGTTCTCCATGCCTCAATATATGGGACTTGGTCTTCGTGCCTGGAATAGACAATAGCATGAACCTTATATACCAAAGTCAGGTCAAAGGACCCCTGCAGAGGGCATTCGACCTGAAAGCTGATCCATTCTACCTCACAGAGAGTTCAAAGGACAAGCTTCTTGACGTGGAAGCCAAAAACTGAGGCAGCTCTCCTATAGTCCTAGAAATGGGTTAGTATCAGAGCCAGAGGGGTGGGGGTACTCTGATTTTGACCCATGACAAAGATAGGCAAAACTGACAAGGACGCACAATCAACAGGAAGAAAACAATTAAGACACAAAGAGAACACAAGTTCGAGATCTCGAGGCCAGTAGGCCGTGGCAGCCACCTGAAAATAGGATCCTTTTTGACAAAAAAAATCAAACCAAATGGGGTCCACCAGTGTCCCATTAGGAGCCCTGACTCTGGGTCTATAGCCGAGTCCAGCAGACCCTCTTGAGTCATTCAAATGGCGCGCCCCAAAAATTCCTTACCTCTCCCAATCCCAAGCCTCCTCCCAGGGGTCGGTGGAGCAATCCAAGGAAAGGGCCCTGTTCAGACTTTTAACTTTCCTGGCCAATGCACCAAATGTTGCATCCACACGACTCCTGAAACTGAATGCTACGGGCACCAGTGACAGTCACAGCAAAGTTTATTGCAACGAGAGGCAAGGCCGACCGATTGGGACTGACACACTTGATCAGAGTGCGGCCCCAAACAGCCAGCGTGTAGAGTTTTTACAGCCCCAACCACATTGTCTTAGCACATGGGAACAACATAAAGGAACAAGTTCCAGGATGTGGGTGTTTATTCTAGACATTCTGTCATTAAGTCGCAACCGGTTGACCTTCTCGACCCTGCATCTGGTGCCACTTCTGGAGGACATATTCAAAGTACTGAAGGGAAAAACTATCAACCATGAATACTAAACACTATTCTTTAAAAAGAATAAAGCTTTTCCAGACAAACACAAACTGAGGAAGCTCATAATCACTAGAACTTTCTTAAAAGAAACACTTAAGGAATTTCTTCAAATTGAAACAAAAATATGCTAAACAGCAACATGAAACCATAAATCTCACCTGTAAAGGTAAATATACAAACACAGAATAATGTAGCACTGTGATGATGGTATGTAAGTTACTTTTAACTCGAATAAAAAAGGTAAAAGAAAAAAAGTCATAATACACAATATAAAAAGAAGTAAACTCTGACTGGCAGGTGAGGGTGAAAGTGTAGCTTGGGAAGGCAATTGAAATTAAGTTGTTATAGGAGCACCTGGGTCACTCAGTCTGACTTCAGCTCCAGTCATGATCTTGTGGTTGGTGAATTCCAGTCCTGTGTCAGGTTCTGTGCTGCCAGCTCAGAGCATGGAACTCGCTTTGGATTCTGTGTCTCCCTCTCTCTCAGCCCCTCCCCCACTCATACTCAGTCTCTGTCTCTCAGAAATGAATAAATGTTTAAAAAATATATTATGAAATTAAGTTGTCATCAACTTAAAATAGGTGGTTATAACTACAAGATATTTTATGCAATCTTTAAGGTAAACACAAAGAAAAAGAAACTATAAGCACAAAAAGTAGAAAAGAATCAAAGTACCTCACTACAGAGGGAGACAGAATCCCTGAATGAGTTTTAAAAAGAGGAAAGATCCAGCCACATACTGTCTACTAATGAATCATTTTAGATTTAAGAGTACACATAGGATGAAAATGAAGGGATGAAAAAATATTCCATGATATATTCCATGATAACCAAAAAAGAAGAGGTTATATTTATATCAGACAAAATAGACTTTAAGTCCAAACTGTCTGTAGAGACAATGAAGGCCATTCTATAATGATAAAAAGGGTCAATTTAACAGGAGTATGTAATAATTATAAATACATACACACCGAACATCAGAGTACCTGAATATGTAAAGCAAATAATGACAAGTCAGAAAGAAGAAAATGACAGCAATGTAATAGCAGTAGGAGACTTTAATACCACAATTTCAATAACAGATAGAATATCCACAGAGAAAATCAATAAAGAAACAACTGAATAACCCTAACATATACAGAATTTCCACCCAACATAAGAATACACATTCTTCTCAAGCATACACAGAAGTTTCTCCAGGAAATAATGCATGTTAGGTCACAAAACAAATATTAGGAATTCAAGAAAATTGAAAACATTCCAAATACCTTTTCTGAGCACAATAAAAAGAAACTAGAAATCAAAAAGAGTCAAAGAGAAAAACAAAAGGGAATTTCAAATATATCTCAAGACAAATGAAAACAAAAATACAACATACCAGGACACATGGGATAGGATGCAACAAAAGCAGTAATAAGAAGGAAGTTTATAGTGATAAATGCCCATGTTAAAAAAAGAAGAAATATCTCATAAACAACCCTACGCTTCAAGGAATTAGAAAACAGGAACAAACTATGCCAAATGTTAGTGGGAGGAAGGAAATAATAAATATTAAAGCAGAAATAATAGGGGCGCCTGGGTGGCGCAGTCGGTTAAGCGTCCGACTTCAGCCAGGTCACGATCTCGCGGTCCGTGAGTTCGAGCCCCGCGTCAGGCTCTGGGCTGATGGCTCGGAGCCTGGAGCCTGTTTCCGATTCTGTGTCTCCCTCTCTCTCTGCCCCTCCCCCGTTCATGCTCTGTCTCTCTCTGTCCCAAAAATAAAAAAATAAAAAAATAATAAAAAAAAGCAGAAATAATAGAGAATAGAACAATAGAAAAATCAACAAAACTAAGAGTTGGCTTTTGGAAAAAATCACCAAAATTGGCAATTACTTTGATAGATTAAGAAAAAGGAAAGAACACTAAAATAAATAAAATCAGAAATTAAAGGGAGATATTATAACACATACTTCATATATAAAAAGTATCATAAAAATTGTCATGGACAATTATATATCAACACATTGTATAACCTAGAATGGACGGATAAATATCTAGAAATATATGCCCTCTCAAAACTGAATAAAGAAGAAATAGAGGAGCACCTGGGTGGCTCAGTAGGTTAAGTGTTCGACTTCGACTCAGGTCATGATCTCACGGTTTGTGAGTTCGAGCCCTGCATCAGGCTCTGTGCTGACAGCTCTGAGTCTGGAGCCTGCTTCGGATTCTGTGTCTTCCCCTCTCTCTGCCCCTCCCATGCTCATGCTCTGTCTCTCTCTGTCTCTCAATAATAAATAAACGTTAAAAAAATAATAAACAAGAAGAAATAGAAAACATGAACAGGCAAATAAATAGGATATAAGCAGTAATCAAAAACCTCCAAGAAAGAAAGCGCAGTAGATGGCTTCACAAGTGAATTCTATCAAATATTCAAAGATTTATTAAAACCAATCTTCCCTAAACTTTTCCAAAATATCAAAGAAGAGGGAATACTTCTGACCTCATATTATAAGGCCAGTATCACACTGAAACCAAAGCCAGACATACACACAAGATAAGAAAACTACAGGGCAGGATCTCTGAAAAACAGAGATGCAAAAATCCTCAACAAAATACTACACATCAAATTCAACAGGACATTGAAAGGATTATACACTATGACTAAGTGGGATTTAGCCTTGGGATGCAAGAATGGCTCCACATACACAAATCAATCAGTCTGATGCACTATATTAAGATAATGAAAGATTAAAATCACATGATCATCCCAATATATGCAGGAAAATCATTTGACAAAATTCAACATCCTTTTATGATAAAAACTCTCGACAAAATAGGTATAGAAGGAACTTATCTCAACATAATAAAGACCAATATAGAAAGCCTACAGCTAACTTCATAATCAGTGGTGAAAAACTGAAAGTATTTCCTCTAAGATCTGGTACAAGACAGGGATGCCCACTTTCATGTCTTCTATTCAACATAGTACCAGAAGTCCTAGCCAGAATAATTAGGTAAGAAAAAGAGGAAAGTCATTAAAATTAGAAACAAAGAAGTAAGATAATCTGTTTGCAAAGGACAGGAGTATCTATGTAGAGAACTAAAGATTTATCAGAAGAAGCCATTAGAACTAATAAATAAATTCAGTAAAGTTGCAGGATACAAAATCAGCAGACAAATCAATAGTGTTTCCATATACAAATAACAAGCAATCTGAAAAAGAGATTAAGAAAACAAATTCCATTTATAATAGCATAGGAAAAATAAAATACTTAGAAACAAACTTAACCAAAGAGGTGAAACACTTGTACACTGGAAATTATAAAATATTGATAAGAAAATTAGTGAAGACACATACAAAAAAAATCCTGTGTCCATTAACTGGAAGAATTAAGATTGCTAAAATGTCCATACTATCTAAACTGATCTGATTCAATATAATCCCTATCAAAATCCCAATGGCATTCCTTACAGAAAACAAACAATAACAAAAATCTTAAAATTTATATGGGACCACAAAAGAATCAAAATCAAAATAGCTAAAGCAATCTTAAGAACAAAACTGGAAGTATTACACTTCCTGATTTCAAAATATATTATGAAAGAATGGTAATCAAAACATAGTATATTCCAAAGTATGCTACAAGCATAAAAATAGACATATGGACCAATGGAACAGAATAGAGAGCCCCAAAATAAACCATGCATGTATGGTCAAAACTGATCTTCAACAAGGGTGCCAAGAACACACAATGGGGAACGGATAGTTTCTTCAATAAATAGATTGGGGAAAACTGTATATCCATATGCAGAGAAATGAAATTGGACACTTATCTCTCATCATAAATAAAAATAAACTCAAAATGGATTAAAGACTTACACATAAAACTTGAAATCGTAAAGCCACTAGAAGAAAACATACTGGGTAAGCTTCTTGATATTGGTGTTGGTGTTATGCCCAGAATTCGTGATCCCCAAAGACCACCAGGGAGCCGAGTCCGATGCAAAAGCAAAAGAGCCTTTATTCGAGCTAGCTCGAGCTCAATCCCCTACCTGCACCGATGCAGCGGTGAGATACCAGGGAGAGAGCTAGTTTCAAAAGGACAAAGGTTTTATTGGGGCCTAGGGGCAGTTGGTGAGGTAATGGCTGTGGCCTCAGCTGATTGCCTGGGGAAGGGTCGGAGTCCTGTTACGCAGGTCGCTGGGCATGTTTTGACCAGGAAGTTTGAACGGGTGAGTGGGAGGTTACTCAAGGGGTGGAGGCGTGGTCTAGGTGAAGGACACAGAACAAGATGGAGTCGGCCGGCGTAGGCCCACCCTTTCATTGGCAATGATTTTGTTTTTGTATTTGAAACCAAAAGCCAGGCAACAAAAACAAAAATAGGCAAGTGAGATTGCACCAAACTTAAAAAAAAAAAAGTGACAACACCAAACAAATAAAAACTTCTGTATAGTGAAGGTAACAATCAGCAGAATGAAAAAAACAAAACAAAACTACCTACAGAGTGGGACAAAATGTTTTGCAAATCATATATTTGATAGGGTGTTAATAACCAAAATATATAAAGAACTTCTACAACTTAAGAGAAAAAGATTAACCATGGGCAAAGGACCTAAATAAACATTTCTCCAAAGAGGACATAAAAATGGCCAAGAGACACATGAAGAGGCTTAATATCACTGATTATCAGGGAAATGTAAATCAAAACCCGATGAGATATCATGTCACATGTGTTAGGATGGCTAGTACCAAAAAGACAAAAAAAAAAAAAAAAAAAAAAAAAAAAAACATGTGGGAAAGGATGTGGAGAAATGGGAACATTGGTACACTGTTCTGGGAATGTAGATTGGTACAGCCACTATGGACTATATTAAGGTACCTTAAAAAAAACAAAATATGAACTACCATATGATCCAGTGATCTCACATCTGCATATATATCCAAAGAAAACAAAATCCATACCTCAAAAAGATATCTGGACTCCCATGTTCATTGTAGAATTACACAATAGTTAAGACATTTTTTTTTAATTTTTTTTTAACGTTTATTTATTTTTGAGACAGAGAGAGACAGAGCACGAACGGGGGAGGGGCAGAGAGAGAGGGAGACACAGAATCGGAAGCAGGCTCCAGGCTCTGATCCATCAGCCCAGAGCCCGACGCGGGGCTCGAACTCATGGATTCACAGACCGTGAGATCGTGACCTGAGCTGAAGTCGGCCACTTAACCGACTGAGCCACCCACGTGCCCCAATAGTTAAGACATTTAAACAACCTGACTGTCCATTGATGGATAAGTGGATAAAGAAATGTGAGACATTTGGGAATGCAAACTGGTGCAGCCAAGTCTGGAAAACAGTATGGAGGTTCCTCAAAAAACTAAAAATAGAACTACCCTATGACCCAGCAATTGCAATACTAGGCATTTATACAAGCCATACAGGTGTGCTTTTCTGAAGGGACATATGCACCCCCGTGCTTATAGAAGCACTATCAACAATAGCCAAAGTATGGAAAGAGCCCAAATGTCCATCGATGGATGAATGGATAAAGAAGATGTGGTATATATATATACAATGGAGTATTACTAGGCAATCCAAAAGAATGAAATCTTGCCATTTGCAACTACGTGGATGGAACTGGAGGGTATTATGCTAAGTGAAATTAGTCAGTCAGAGAAAGACAAAAATCATATGACTTCACTTAGATGAGGACTTTAAGAGACACACAGATGAAGGGAAAGAAAACAAAAATAATATTATAAAAACAGGAAGGGAGACAAAACAGAAGAGACTCATAAATATGGAGAACAAACTGTGGGTTTCTGGAGGGGTTGTGGGAGGGGGGATGGGCTAAATGGGTAAGGGGCATTAAGAAATCTACTCCTGAAATAATTGTTGCACTATATGGTAACTAATTTGGATGTAAATTTTTAAAAATAAAAAAATAAAACAAGTTAAAAAAATAAAAATAAAAACTTTGCATACATTATCTGAAAAAAATGTGAGACATCTATATCTAATCTATATCTATATCCATATCTATGTACACACACATACACACACATCTATATGCACATATAATTTTATACGTATATATACATACATACACATACACCCATATATACACCCATATATATAATTATATATATATATATATATATATATACACACACACACACACACACATACATACATACACGCACACACATACACATAATGTGTATGTGTCTTTAAAAAGAAGGAAATCCTGCCATTTGCAACCGCAGGAATAAACCTAGTAGACATTATATTAAGTGAAACAAGCCAGACGCAAAAAAGACAAATGCTGCATGAGTTTACTTACATGTAGAATCTAAAATAATTGAACTCATAAAGGCAGAGTAAAATGGTGGGGTGGAAGGGGCTGTGGGAGGGGAAATGGTGAGATACTGGTCAAAGAGTACAAGGTTTCAGTTCTGCAAGAAAAATCAGTTTTGGAGACCTAAGCTACATCCATGGGACTTCAGTTAACAATATTGCACATTTGAAATTTGCTGAAAGCGTAGGCGTTGAGTTCACATACACAGAAGGAAAATATAAGGTGATAGATACACCTTATATTAATTAGCTTCAATGTAGCAACTATTTTACAATGAATATGTAATCAAAACATCAAGTCACACATCTTAAATATATACAATTGTTATTTGTCAACTGTACCTCAAAAAAACTGAAGGAATTTAGACAGATAAGAAACTAACTACTTAGGTCTCTAAAGGAAATTAGAAAAATGCAGAACTGTATAACACAAGAGGTGAAAGATGAGATGATAGAACAAAAAAGAAAAAAAGAAAAAGAGAACTAGCAAAAGGCAAGAAATTAAGTGAAAGATACCCGAATTGAGAACTTAAAATGCACTGGAAGAAGTGAAGAGAGAATTAGAGAAAACAAAATCCATAATACAGAGGACAAACTTGAAAAAATCACAAAGAAATAGAGTAGAAAGTTCAATGAGAAAAAGAAAGAAAGAAAGAAAGAAAGAAAGGAAGAAAGAAAGATGATGGATGTGGAACAAAAGCCATGGAGATCCAATATATAGCTAACTAAGATGCCTGAAGAAAACAACAAATCCCTTGGGGAAAAAAAAAAAACAAAAACACAAAACCCAAAACTCAAATATGTTATCCTGACGTGAAAAACAGTGAAAATGGTTTTAAAAATTACAATAATAGGGGGTTCCGGAAGATGGCGGCATAGGAGGACGCGGGGCTCACAGCGCGTCCTGCCGATCACTTAGATTCCACCTACACCTGCCTAAAGAACCCAGAAAACCGCCAGAGGATTAGCAGAACGGAGTCTCCGGAGTCAAGCGCAGACTAGAGGCCCACGGAAGAGGGTAGGAAGGGCGGCGAGGCGGTGCACGCTCCACGGACTGGCGGGAGGGAGCCGGGGCGGAGGGGCGGCCCACCGGCCAAGCAGAGCCCCCGAGTCTGGCTGGCAAAAGCGGAGGGGCCGGACGGACTGTATTCCGACAGCAAGCGCGACTTAGCGTCTGGGAGGTCATAAGTTAACAGCTCTGCTCGGAAAGCGGGAAGGCTGGAGGACAAAGGGAGGGAGAGCTGCTGAGCCCCCGGATGGCAGAGCTCAGCTTGGCGGGGAACAAAGGCGCCAGCGCCATCTCCCCCGCCCATCCCCCAGCCAAAATCCCAAAGGGAACCAGTTCCTGCCAGGGAACTTGCTCGCTCCGCGCAAACACCCAACTCTGTGCTTCTGCGGAGCCAAACCTCCGGCAGCGGATCTGACTCCCTCCCGCTGCCACAGGGCTCCTCCTGAAGTGGATCACCTAAGGAGAAGCGAGCTAAGCCTGCCCCTCCAGCCCCCGTGCACCTTGCCTACCCACCCCAGCTAATACGCCAGATCCCCAGCAACACAAGCCTGGCAGTGTGCAAGTAGCCCAGACGGGACACGCCACCCCACAGTGAATCCCGCCCCTAGGAGAGGGGAAGAGAAGGCACACACCAGTCTGACTGTGGCCCCAGCAGGTGGGCTGGGGGCAGACATCGGGTCGGACTGCGGCCCCGCCCACTAACTCCAGTTATACACCACAGCACAGGGGAAGTGCACTGCAGGTCCTCACCACGCCAGGGACTCTCCAAAATGACCAAACGGAAGAATTCCCCTCAGAAGAATCTCCAGGAAATAACAACAGCTAATGAACTGATCAAAAAGGATTTAAATAATATAACAGAAAGTGAATTTAGAATAATAGTCATAAAATTAATCGCTGGGCTTGAAAACAGTATACAGGACAGCAGAGAATCTCTTGCCACAAAGATCGAGGGACTAAGGAACAGTCACGAGGAGTTGAAAAACGCTTTAAACGAATTGCAAAACAAAATGGAATCCACGATGGCTTGGCTTGAAGAGGCAGAGGAGAGAATAGGTGAACTAGAAGATAAAGTTATGGAGAAAGAGGAAGCTGAAAGAAAGAGAGATAAAAAAATCCAGGAGTATGAGGGGAAAATTAGAGAACTAAGTGATACACTAAAAAAAAATAATATACGCATAATTGGTATCCCAGAGGAGGAAGAGAGAGGGAAGGGTGCTGAAGGGGTACTTGAACAAATTATAGCTGAGAACTTCCCTGAACTGGGGAAGGAAAAAGGCATTGAAATCCAAGAGGCACAGAGAACTCCCTTCAGACGTAACTTGAATCGATCTTCTGCACGACATATCATAGTGAAACTGGCAAAATACAAGGATAAAGAGAAAATTCTGAAAGCAGCAAGGGATAAACGTGCCCTCACATATAAAGGGAGACCTATAAGACTCGTGACTGATCTCTCCTTTGAAACTTGGCAGGCCAGAAAGGCTTGGCACGATATCTACAGTGTGCTAAACAGAAAAAATATGCAGCCGAGAATCCTGTATCCAGCAAGTCTGTCATTTAGAATAGAAGGAGAGATAAAGGTCTTCCCAAACAAACAAAAACTGAAGGAATTTGTCACCACGAAACCAGCCCTACAAGAGATCCTAAGGGGGATCCTGTGAGACAAAGTACCAGAGACATCACTACAAGCATAAAACATACAGACATCACAATGACTCTAAACCCATATCTTTCTATAATAACACTGAATGTAAATGGATTAAATGCGCCAACTAAAAGACATAGGGTATCAGAATGGATAAAAAAACAAGACCCATCTATTTGCTGTCTACAAGAGACTCATTTTAGATCTGAGGACACCTTTAGATTGAGAGTGAGGGGATGGAGAACTATTTATCATGCTCCTGGAAGCCAAAAGAAAGCTGGAGTAGCCATACTTATATCAGACAAACTAGACTTTAAATTAAAGGCTGTAACAAGAGATGAAGAAGGGCATTATATAATAATCACAGGGTCTATCCACCAGGAAGAGCTAACTATTATAAATGTCTATGCGCCAAATACCCGAGCCCCCAGATATATAAAACAATTACTCATAAACATAAGCAACCTTATTGATAAGAATGTGGTCATTGCAGGGGACTTTAACACCCCACTTACAGAAATGGATAGATCATCTAGACACACGGTCAATAAAGAAACAAGGGCCCTGAATGATACATTGGATCAGATGGACTTGACAGATATATTTAGAACTCTGCATCCCAAAGCAACAGAATATACTTTCTTCTCGAGTGCACATGGAACATTCTCCAAGATAGATCATATACTGGGTCACAAAACAGCCCTTCATAAGTTTACAAGAATTGAAATTATACCATGCATACTTTCAGACCACAATGCTATGAAGCTTGAAATCAACCACAGGAAAAAGTCTGGAAAACCTCCAAAAGCATGGAGGTTAAAGAACACCCTACTAACGAATGAGTGGGTCAACCAGGCAATTAGAGAAGAAATTAAAACATATATGGAAACAAACGAAAATGAAAATACAACAATCCAAACGCTTTGGGATGCAGCGAAGGCAGTCCTGAGAGGAAAATACATTGCAATCCAGGCCTATCTCAAGAAACAAGAAAAATCCCAAATACAAAATCTAACAGCACACCTAAAGGAAATAGAAGCAGAACAGCAAAGGCAGCCTAAACCCAGCAGAAGAAGAGAAATAATAAAGATCAGAGCAGAAATAAACAATATAGAATCTAAAAAAACTGTAGAGCAGATCAACGAAACCAAGAGTTGGTTTTTTGAAAAAATAAACAAAATTGACAAACCTCTAGCCAGGCTTCTCAAAAAGAAAAGGGAGATGACCCAAATAGATAAAATCATGAATGAAAATGGAATGATTACAACCAATCCCTCAGAGATACAAACAATTATCAGGGAATACTATGAAAAATTATATGCCAGCAAATTGGACAACCTGGAAGAAATGGACAAATTTCTAAACACCCACACTCTTCCAAAACTCAATCAGGAGGAAATAGAAAGCTTGAACAGACCCATAACCAGCGAAGAAATTGAATCGGTTATCAAAAATCTCCCAACAAATAAGAGTCCAGGACCAGATGGCTTCCCAGGGGAGTTCTACCAGACATTTAAAGCAGAGATAATACCTATCCTTCTCAAGCTATTCCAAGAAATAGAAAGGGAAGGAAAACTTCCAGACTCATTCTATGAAGCCAGTATTACTTTGATTCCTAAACCAGACAGAGACCCAGTATAAAAAGAGAACTACAGGCCAATATCCCTGATGAATATGGATGCAAAAATTCTTAATAAGATACTAGCTAATCGAATTCAACAGCATATAAAAAGAATTATTCACCATGATCAAGTGGGATTCATTCCTGGGATGCAGGGCTGGTTCAACATTCGCAAATCGATCAACGTGATACATCACATTAACAAAAAAAAAGAGAAGAACCATATGATCCTGTCAATCGATGCAGAAAAGGCCTTTGACAAAATCCAGCACCCTTTCTTAATAAAAACCCTTGAGAAAGTCGGGATAGAAAGAACATACTTAAAGATCATAAAGGCCATTTATGAAAAGCCCACAGCTAACATCATCCTCAACGGGGAAAAACTGAGAGCTTTTTCCCTGAGATCAGGAACACGACAGGGATGCCCACTGTCACCGCTGCTGTTTAATATAGTGCTGGAAGTTCTAGCATCAGCAATCAGACAACAAAAGGAAATCAAAGGCATCAAAATTGGCAAAGATGAAGTCAAGCTTTCGCTTTTTGCAGATGACATGATATTATACATGGAAAATCCGATAGACTCCACCAAAAGTCTGCTAGAACTGATACATGAATTCAGCAAAGTTGCAGGATACAAAATCAATGTGCAGAAATCAGTTGCATTCTTATACACTAACAATGAAGCAACAGAAAGACAAATGAAGAAACTGATCCCATTCACAATTGCACCAAGTAGCATAAAATACCTAGGAATAAATCTAACCAAAGATGTAAAAGATCTGTATGCTGAAAACTATAGAAAGCTTATGCAGGTAATTGAAGAAGATATAAAGAAATGGAAAGACATTCCCTGCTCATGGATTGGAAGAATAAATATTGTCAAAATGTCAACACTACCCAAAGCTATCTACACATTCAATGCAATCCCAATCAAAATTGCACCAGCATTCTTCTCGAAACTAGAACAAGCAATCCTAAAATTCATATGGAACCACAAAAGGCCCCGAATAGCCAAAGTAATTTTGAAGAAGAAGACCAAAGCAGGAGGCATCACAATCCCAGACTTTAGCCTCTACTACAAAGCTGTCATCATCAAGACAGCATGGTATTGGCATAAAAACAGACACATAGACCAATGGAATAGAATAGAAACCCCAGAACTAGACCCACAAACGTATGGCCAACTCATCTTTGACAAAGCAGGAAAGAACATCCAATGGAAAAAAGACAGTCTCTTTAACAAATGGTGCTGGGAGAACTGGACAGCAACATGCAGAAGGTTGAAACTAGACCACTTTCTCACACCATTCACAAAAATAAACTCAAAATGGATAAAGGACCTGAATGTGAGACAGGAAACCATCAAAACCTTAGAGGAGAAAGCAGGAAAAGACCTCTCTGACCTCAGCCGTAGCAATCTCTTACTCGGCACATCCCCAAAGGCAAGGGAATTAAAAGCAAAAGTGAATTACTGGGACCTTATGAAGATAAAAAGCTTCTGCACAGCAAAGGAAACAACCAACAAAACTAAAAGGCAACCAACGGAATGGGAAAAGATATTTGCAAATGACACATCGGACAAAGGGCTAGTATCCAAAATCTATAAAGAGCTCATCAAACTCCACACCCGAAAAACAAATAACCCAGTGAAGAAATGGGCAGAAAACATGAATAGACACTTCTCTAAAGAAGACATCCGGATGGCCAACAGGCACATGAAAAGATGTTCAACGTCGCTCCTTATCAGGGAAATACAAATCAAAACCACACTCAGATACCACCTCACGCCAGTCAGAGTGGCCAAAATGAAGAAATCAGGAGACTATAGATGCTGGAGAGGATGTGGAGAAACAGGAACCCTCTTGCACTGTTGGTGGGAATGCAAATTGGTGCAGCCGCTCTGGAAAGCAGTGTGGAGGTTCCTCAGAAAATTAAAAATAGACCTACCCTATGACCCAGCAATAGCACTGCTAGGAATTTATCCAAGGGATACAGGAGTACTGATGCATAGGGGCACCTGTACCCCAATGTTTATAGCGGCACTCTCAACAATAGCCAAATTATGGAAAGAGCCTAAATGTCCATCAACTGATGAATGGATAAAGAAATTGTGGTTTATATACACAATGGAATACTACGTGGCAATGAGAAAAAATGAAATATGGCCTTTTGTAGCAACATGGATGGAACTGGAGAGTGTGATGCTAAGTGAAATAAGCCATACAGAGAAAGACAGATACCATATGGTTTCACTCTTATGTGGATCCTGAGAAACATAACAGAAACCCATGGGGGAGGGGAAGGAAAAAAAAAAAAAAAAAGAGGTTAGAGTGGGAGAGAGCCAAAGCATTAGAGACTGTTAAAAACTGAGAACAAACTGAGGGTTGATGGGGGGTGGGAGGGAGGGCAGGGTGGGAGGGAGGGCAGGGTGGGTGATGGGTATTGAGGAGGGCACCTTTTGGGATGAGCACTGGGTGTTGTATGGAAACCAATTTGACAGTAAATTTCATATATTAAAAAATAAAAAAAAAAGAAATAAAATAAATATACCTTTTTTTAAAAAAAAAAAAAAAAAAAAAGAGATTGACCTGCCTTGGTCTTGAAATAAGACAATGACAATTTTGTGATTGTTAATGTTCAAAATCTTAAAGTCGCTCTAAAGAAATAAGCTGTAATATGAGTTTCTTAACATTTGAGAGAAATCAGTAGTGTAAAAATAAAGAAAAGCACAAAGAAAAAAAAATTACAATAATAATTACATATCCTCTTGAGGAAATGGAAATTCTACAAAAGCTCCTCAGCAGGAGAATCATGTCACCTACACTCACAGGACTGATGTTCTGCCTCAGGGCCACTGCCTGAATCTCATCTCTGCCTCACTGAAACATTCCAATGGGCTTTTCAGCCTTCTGTTTCCAGGTTTAATGTCAAATTCTCAGAGGCCTTTTCTAACCTTCCTCTATAAATTATATCTTTGAAGTACTATCACCTACCGATAATTGTTTCTTGACAATTATGGTTGCTCTTTTTTTTTTTTTAGCTTTCAAAATGTCTTACTCTGTTGTTAATTATCTGTAACTTACCACTAGGATTTAAGCTTCAAGAGGAGAGAAACCATGTTAGTCTTATTCACTGTGCTCCTAGCATTTACTACATTGATGCTCACATAGTAAATAGTTAATAAATGTGTTGAATGAATAAAAACATTTTTTTTAAGCCAAGCAGGAAAAAAAATAATCACTTCCTGCTGAAGGACAATTTTTCTCTTTACCCGTGTCGGAATTTTTTAAGAGAGTGAAATCATGTGTTGTTTAAACTAAAAATAAATTAAAGTTTATTTATTTAAAACTAAAAGTAAATTAAAAAGCCAAGCAAAATAAGGGATAATTAAAACTCACATGCACACACACACACACACACACACACACACACACAATCCCATAATAGCCTCCCCATAATCACACCCTGTGCCTCTAGACCAGCATGAAGCAATCTAACTGCTGGTCCAGATGTCAGGTCCAGTCCTTGCCCCACCCCTGCTATGACATTTAACATCTCTGAATTGGTTTCCTCACAGAAAAATAAAAGCCCTTGCTTCTTAAGACTGTAGGGAAGATTAATGGAGCAAGTGTACATAAAGTACTTAATACTATTCCTGGTACGGAGTAAAAAGTAGCATGTATCAAACATTTGTTACATTCCAGTCTGCATTAAGCTTTTTATATGAATCACAACAACCCTGTGAGGAGGTAGACGCTATTATTATCCCCATTTTAAGGATTATGAAACTGAGGCACATAATCAGATGGCCCATTGCTGATAAGTAGCTATGCTGGGATTCAGATTTGGGCATCCTAATTTCAGTACTTTGTTCTCTTTTAAGTTTTTATTTTAATTCCAGTTGGTTAACATACAGTCTTATTAGTTTCGGGTGTACAATATAGTGATTCAACACCTCCATACATCACCCACCGCTCATCAAAAGTGTCAGTGCCTTGTTCTTAACCATTATGGTAGGTGCCCATATTAGTGTGCTGGGGTTGCTGTAACAACATACCACAAACTAGACAGCACGAGTTTGGGAAATTTATTTTCTCACCGTCCTGGGAGCTAGAAGTCAGAGGTGTCCACGGGACTGATTTCTTCTGAGGGCTGTGAGAGAACGATTTGTTCCAGTTGATGAGGTTTTGGGGTGATAGTGGAGTTCATGGGGTCCAGAGCCAGGAGCCAAGAATGAATTGTTGAAGATGTCTTTGGTGCAAAAAAAGTTATTTTGTTAAAACAAGGGGACAGGACAGGTGCTACCCCGGATACCAGGAGGAAAGGTTGGTTTAGATTCTATGGAGTTAAGGGAGGTAAAGTCCAGGGTAAATTTCCAATAAGATTTTCATATGCTAAAGAAGACTCCCAGGATCCTGGATGCCTAGCTACTGGCAAGCTAAGGTTGTTTTTCCCTCTAGCAAAGCATTAGCATTAAAACATAGGGAGTTCCTGGAGAAACCATTTTGCTCTGCCTGCCTCAAGTATTTGTTAAATAGGCTGCACATTATAAGGAAATTTAGTTCTATCCGCCATTTCCTTCTGCCTTTGTTTCCCATATCACCAGATCTCTCCCCTTGGCTTGTAGATGGCCATCTTCCTGTATCTTCATATTGTCTTTCTTCTGTGCATGTCTGTGTCCAGATTTCTTTCTTATAAACACACTAGTCACATTGGATTAGGGCCCATCCTGATGACCTCATTTTAACTTAGTTACCTCTGTAAGACCATATCTCCAAGTAAGGTCTCATTCTAAGGTACTGGGGCTTAGGACTCAGGACTCCAACATATAAATTGGGAGAGACACAGTTCAACCCATAACTGTACTTTGCATAGGAGGAGAGAAACACACATTAATTCCCTTTAGGGTGACAAGCCTCATGGGTGAGCCTAGCAGTGAGGTCTACATGTGACAGCTTTGAGGCAGCTACAAAGGCAGGTGCAGATAGACAGAAACTCTCTTATGTGAGGGCCAGGAAGCCACCATGTGAGGCAGAGACAGGTTGGGTGACTGCCTCAGGAAAACTTCCTAATTTAGCACAAGTCCTGTATTTTGGGGTCCTGGGTGGGCAATCATGATTTAAAATAGGATTTTTGGAAAATATGCTCAAATCTCAGAAAGGCCTCTGGGTTTGTTTTAATCACTTCTCAAAGCTATGCTAGACATTCACAGCTCAGGATCCCCAGTCTAGCCTAATAAGGAAAAGTAATTACATCATATTAAAGATAATTTGATTGTTACAGAGACTCTAATTGAGTTGAAACCCTTATTGTAATAGACACATCAGATTGGCAAGGAGGAAGCTCAGCTTAAATGCAAACAGTGTTGATAGTAGAATTAAAAGATTGTCAAAGCAGTTAATCCAATAGTAATTATATTCTGAACATAAATTCCTGAGTAGTGAGGATACAATTGTATCTACAGTCATAAGAAAATAATTACTCAACACTCCACCTGAAGCCACAGTCCATAAAAGCCCTGATAATGCTTTCCATGAGAAGCTTGACTCTTCCCCTTGTCAGAAACTCACCGCAGGCACCAGTGCTGTTCCATGAAAGGGAGGTGTATACAAAACCACCTCCAAAACCCAAAACAACAGTAAGACTGAAGAAAAAGGTCAATGAGTTCAGCTGGATGGGAAATGGTGTACTAAGGGGACAAAAGTGGCCGTAAGACAAGTAGATGTCTGCAACCTGACCTTGAGATCTGCTTCCATAGTGTGGGAGGCTGGGGAGTATGTGCTGGCAGGCCACTTAGAAGGAGAATGGTTAGGAATAGGTGTGCCTCAGGGTCATACCTCCAGAGCAGATCAAGGACATTATGCCCTGAGAGTGCACTTAAGGGTGTGGCTACAAAGAAGGAAAGAATTGTGGGGGTGGGGGTGGGGGTGGGGTCGGCTGTGCTGAAGAAGGTTTCAGGTCACCCAACAGTGCCAAGATGGCATTAGTCTGGTTCACACCAAGTTTTCTCTGAGAACCTCAGCACTCACTGGGCTATACTGCCTTAGGATGCTCTTTCCTGAGAGCCAACCCCTCTCCCCACTGACAACCACTTCCAGGCCTATAGCAAACATAACCACCCCCAGGAGTGTGCCGAGCCCCCAGAACACTTACACCTTCCATTCTCAAGACCACTATGTCCCATCCTCCCCACTCACCTTCTTGACAACCCCCCAACACATCCAGGTCACTATTTTCTCCCTCCTTGCCACTCTTGGACTGACAGCCTTCTTATACTGTCCACCTATTGTCCACTTATATTGTCCACCATGTTGACCATTCCTTGAGAAACCCTGGCCTGTGACAACCACCCAGCCAAACCCTAGCCCTGTATCAGTTAAACCCTCTGAGTTATATTAGTGAAAGTTCACACCTGGACCCCCCGAGCTGTCCAGGGAGCTAATACATCCCGGTATTAGTCAGGTTCTCCTGAGAAACAAAACCTATAGGTATTGGCTCACGTGACTAAGGAGGCTGAAAAGTCCCATGGTCTTCTGGCTGAAAAGTAGGAAAGCCAGTGATACAGTTTGAAGGCAGAAGGTCAATGTCACAGCTCAACAGTGAGGAAGAGAACAAATTCAGTCTTCCTTTTTGTTCTGGATGAGGCCCACCCACATTAGGAAGGGTCATTTGTTTTACTCTGTCTATGGATTCAAATGCTAATCTCTTTCAGAAACATGCTCACAGACACACCCAGAAATCATATTTAACCAGCTTTGTGGGAATCCCATTGTCAAGACACATGAAATTAACCATCACAATCCTCCCGTCCCTTTTCGGTTCTCCTTGGGAACTAGTTCTTCATTATTTCACCTCTCCAATCATTGACCCCACCTCCCACTCTCACTTACCCCTATTATTCAGCAGATAATCTCCATTCCCAATGCACAGGAAAAGTGGGATAAAACAGAAGACCCACATGAGAAACTCTTCAATTTCTGCCAATCTTAGAAGTCACCAGCAGACCTGTAAACATGTAAAGCTCTTCTCCTTGAGTTCTGCCTCAAATCCGCGTTTCCTCTCCCCCTCATTTAGGCTAATTCCTCCACACACACTCCAATCCTCACCCACCTTGGCTCCTTTCTACCTCCTCATAAACAGGCTTCAGGATCCCCCACCTTGACAGTCTTTCCCTCAACACCACTCTGCTCTGAGTCAAACTTTCAGAAGTGCTCCCTCCTTACTTGTGTCCCACCTTGTTGCATTCTGGCTGCTGTCCCCAGCTGTCAACAGATTGCCCATCCAAAGCCTCCTTGCTCTTTCGGGAAAGACACTATTAGCACTCATATAACTAGATCAGCATCTGCACCAGAAGCTGAAACTTTACTCTTCTCCAGGGACTCCTGACCCTAATCCCCAGCTTTGCCTACTTCCTTTCTCTGCCACTCCCTCCAGGGCCTCTGAGGTTTATTTTCCCACAATTGTTTTGTAAAACCTGGTGATCCTCAGCATTCCATCCGCAGCCTATTAGCTTCTTCTTTATTCAGTTCTTCCCAGGTGATCTAATACTTCCCCCAATGTTTTAAATATGCTGATGAACCCCCCCATCTATATCACTTAGTTGAGTCTTTATCATCCTGAGCTCAGTTTGTAGGTCTCCTCTGCCACTGTATTCTTTCCTCACTTTCTCTGCTTTGTCTGGTTTCATACTCTGTCTCTTTCTCTGCTTGTTGTCTCTCCTCTCCTTCTCTCTCTCTTTCTCTCTCTCTCTCTCTCTCTCTCTCTCTCTCTCTCTCTCACACACACACACACACACACACACACCACAAATTTTCTTCTGACATTTTCTAATCTGAGATTGTAAATTCACGTCCTTGGAGGAGTAGACACCAAAATGGGATTATGCATGGAAGAATTTTATTAAAGGCAATACTGTGACAGAAAATGGAGAAGGAGTGAAAAAAGCTGGGGAAGTCATCAGACAACGATGCAAATCTGACGCCAAGTGAAGAAGGGAAGCAAGAGTAAGTTTGGGTGGGAGCATTCTAGATAACAGTACAGTTAAGGAATGTACAGTAAAGCTACTGAGGAATCCACCAGGAAAAGCCAGCCATCAGAGAAGGCCCAGCTCCCATTTTCCCAAGAACTCCCTGCCTGGCTCTACCACTGGATGAGAGTAGCTCCTAGAAGCTTTGGTGTAAACACTGGCTGCTCACAGCACTGCAGCCTGGTCCAACTCCCTGTAGTTGGGGATCCATCAGGGGCATTCTTATGGCTACTGCAGTGACCAAACTGTACTGATACAGGAGGCTTCCTGAGGGGCCATCCTGGGACACATGTTTGCCCATAGTGCTGAAATCTGACAGATCCTTCTCCTTCTCCTCAGACAGCACAAGCCTCTCAGGACCTGGGAGAGTCAGGCTTAGACAAGCAGTGAAGAGGCATACACACTTTTAGGAAGGAGGAAGTGGAAGGAGTGGATGGGCTTTGAATGGAACTGAGAGACCACATTAAAGGTGGAGGGTGGGAATGGAAACAGGACCCTGAAGGTGTGGTCTGATCAGATGGTTGCTACCTTAAGGCAGTGTTTAATCATTGTATCGTGTACCAAATTGGTATGTGTCATACTTTACCATGCTGTGAGAGTCACCTGAAGAACTGGTTAACCATGGCTATTGGGGCCACTCCCAGAGATTCTTGGGATGAGCCTGAGAATTTACTTTTCTAACTAGCTCCCAGATGGTGCTGGTATTGCCAGCCCAGAGACCATATTACTCAATGTATAATTTTGGAATGTATAATTTTGGAAGAGAAATGTTTGACTCTCACCCTAAACTTAGGCTGCTTCCTTTCTGGGAAGGAAAGCCATATTTTGAGGTAACGACTCAAGGATGTACCTGTTTGCCTTGGGGACCTACTGGCTAGACCTGGTCCTTTATCTCAACCCATGTAGCAAATTGCTGTCTTTGCAGCTGCTTCTATTTCGAGGGAAGAAATAGGAAGAGGCACCAAGCTCATTCAGAGATGGAGGAGACCAATGCCCATCAGTGTTATTCCTGCCACCTATTTGGACTTGCTCCTACTTGGGGCTACAGGAATCCACTGAGAAAAGACATTCTCTTGTCTTTGGGGTAGTCACCAAAGGCTTCATGAAGGATGCAGGACCTAAAGGGGATTCAGATGGTTGTAAACAAAGTAGTGGGGTAATTCAGACACAGGGAGCTGCATGGGTCCCAAGGTACACTCCTGGTATGGTAAAGAAGGGGTTCACGCTGGTGCGATGCAGTCCTAGTGTGAAGAACAGAGCACCACTAATGACACAGAAAAGCACCAAGTCATGGAGACACTAGGCTAAGAATCTGCCCTCTTCTCACAATCCGTGTAGGTTGTGAGATCCAGGTGGATGGAGTGACACAAGAAAAGCCATCTAGGAAGTGCCAGAGCCAAGGTGGAGCACGAGCAGAACTGGCAAAGGAGGGAGGGCCTGTTTGAATCCTATCTCATCAGACTACACTCGAGTCAAAAATTAAGGGTTTGAAAGGGAAACAGAGAAAGAAGCAGAAATGAGGAATCTGTCAGCCTGATAGGTGATCAGAGAACACATCTCTGACTTGATAATGAAAGTCAATGAGAAAATACAAGTCAATTTGCAGCTAAGTTCTCAGGAGTAGAAATGTCTTTATTCTATTCCAAAGACAGGTCATATGTAAGGAGAGAAAAAAAAAAGTGAGGTGGTTATTTTTTTTTAAATATGAATTTATTGTCAACTTGGTTTCCATACAACACCCAGTGCTCATCCCAACAGGTGCCCTCCTCAATACTCATCACCTCCCCTCCCTTCCCTCCCATCCCCCATCAACCCTCAGTTTGTTCTCTGTTTTTAAGAGTCTCTTATGTTTTGGCTCCCTCCCTCTCTAACCTCCTTGTTTTTTTCTTCCCCTCCCCCATGGCCTTCTGTTAAGTTTCTCAGGATCCACATAAGGGTGAAAACATATGGTATCTGTCCTTCTCTGTATGACTTGTTTCACTTAGCGTAACACTCTCCAGTTCCATCCACGTTGCTACAAAAGGCCATATTTCATTCTTCCTCATTGCCACGTAGTATTCCATTGTGTATATAAACCACAATTTCTTTATCCATTCATCAGTTGATGGACATTTAGGCTCTTTCCATAATTTGGCTATTGTTGAAAGTGCTGCTATAAACATTGGGGTACAAGTGCCCCTATGCATCAGCACTCCTGTATCCCTTGGGTAAATTCCTAGCAGTCCTATTGCTGGGTCATAGGGTAGATCTATTTTTAATTTTTTGAGGAACCTCCACACTGTTTTCTAGAGTGGTTGCACCAGTTTACATTGCCACCAACAGTGTAAGAGGGTTCCCGTTTCTCCACATCCTCACCAGCATCTATAGTCTACTGTTGTGTTCATTTTAGCCACTCTGACTGACGTGAGGTGATATCTGAGTGTGGTTTTGATTTGTATTTCCCTGATAAGGAGTGACGTTGAGCATCTTTTCATGTGCCTGTTGGCCATCTGGATGTCTTCTTTAGAGAAGTGTCTATTCATGTCTTCTGCCCATTTCTTCACTGGATTATTTGGGGTTTTTTTGGTGTGGAGTTTGGTGAGTTCTTTGTAGATTTTGGATACTAGCCCTTTGTCTGATATGTCATTTGCAAATATCTTTCCCATTCTGTTGGTTGCCTTTTAGTTTTGTTGATTGTTTCCTTTGCAGTGCAGAAGCTTTTTATCTTGATGAGGTCCCAATAGTTCATTTTTGCTTTTAACTCCCTTGTGAGGTGGTTATTTTAATTAAAGAGTCACTCATTCTGGAAAATAATTCACTTGCTATCTGATCTTTGGGTTCTAAGGAGGCCTACTTTGCTGGCCTGGCCTGGCATTATCCCTTTAATTAGACCATCACTAGGGAAGCGTCTCCTCTTTGGGCCCATTCCGGCAGTGCCAGCTTATCAGGACAGGCAGGACATTCATTCTAGTGGGGCCACAGGGTCTTACTGTTACCCTTCCTCTCAGACTCCTCCTGGGGTGATATAGAAGCAAACACAGGGACCTCCACTGGGATGGAGATGGGGATGGGGTCCAACCCAGGACAGTAAAAGGAGGCCAGGTTTATGAAGTTATATAAACCATGAGCCTGACAGACCCCACACTTCAAGTTGACTTATACTTCTGGCATAAGGCAGCTGGGGCAGAGTGTCCTGAAGCCTGAACCCCCTGGCTGCTGGCCTTAAACAATCCCTCCATGTTGCAGGTGAGGCACAATGGAGGGCAGAGAGGAGATGGAGGAGCAGCCCTCAGTAGGATAGTTTCTTCAGTAATATTCTGGACACCAGTAGACACTTGTAAGAGCATTTCCTTTCCTTGTTTGCTCCAAAGGGTGTGGAATAACATCTGTACTATGCAAATATGACCCCTGTAGGAAAATGTTCTGGGTTAAATTGCATCCCCTACAATATATATGTTGAAGTTCTAACTCCCAGTATAAGCAGAAAGAGTTAGGGATCTCCAGAAAAATAAAAGATGAGACAGCTTTCATGACACAGATTTTCCATGATCTGTCTTGCCAGCTCTGCTGCCCAAATACACTTCTTGCAGAACTTCCTGGGAGGTGTTAGAATTACAGTAGGTATAGCCTAATCATATCAGAGACAGTAAATCAGTGGTAAAGCTCCCAGTGCTTGTTCATAAGTAATCGAGACCCTGCATTCCTTACCAGAGATAATGAGCCTAAGACCATTTATACCATTTATACCAGCTCTCAGAGCATGCCCATAGACCCTTCTGCTGGTCAGACCATTACCTCTGCTTCCTTATAAAGTCTTGAAGGAGTGCAAGCTTTGTTAACATAACATGGGATGCACGAAGAGGCATGTTTTTTTAAGTAGGTGTGTACAACCTTATTCCTACTTTTACATGCAACGAATAAATAAAAAGAACCTTTCTGAATAAATAAAAAGAACCCTTTCATCCCTGCTTAGGGAGTCATGGCTTTGGAAGTTATTCCTTGTAGTCTCCTTATTCTCTGTAAATAAAGTTTCCTTTGTGTGAAAACTCCACCTGGGGTAGTCTCTATCCACCCCACCAAGGAGTGGGCTCACGTTAATTTGGTTACATCAGTACCTCTGAATGTGACCTTATTTGGAAATATGCTCATTGCAGATGCAATCAGTTCAGATATAGCCATACTGGAGTAGGATGGGCCCCCATCTAAAATGACTGGTGTCCTTATGAGATAGGAAAACTGAAGGACACCATAAAAATCTGCTTTTTCCTCCTTTTCCTACTTCTATTCTTGTTAGGACCTGCACCCTCACCCCACTTTACACATGCCTTGTAAGGCAAATAGCATATGTCCTCCTTCCAAGGGACAAGGAGTTAATGATTTCTCTAGAATAGATAACATCTAAGGAAGGACCAGGTGAGAATGACCATCAGATGCACATTCCAGAACACCTGCATTAGACATCTCCATGCCAAGACCCTGTGTCTCCAAGGAATAATACCTAAGCCCTTGTCTTTGTTCTAACCAGTTCCTGGGTACCTGAGGGGACACATCTCAGAGACCACAATCCTCAGTAAAAAACCCCAGATCTTTAACAAAGATTAGACTCCTGCTCCTCTCATTTCTGAGTCTCCTAGACATTCCATCTGTGTCTGCTTTCTCTTTAATAAACTTTGCTCTCTCTTCCAGCTGGCTAACATTTGATTTCCATCCTTTGCAAAGAAAAATATCCATTTGGCTTAGACATGCTTGTATTTAATACAACCCCTTCCTGGGTTCCCAGACCCAGCCTGCAGGCATCATTTATACAAAGATGGCCTTGTGAAGACAGAGAGGCAGGGAGAAGGCCATGGGAAGCTGGAGGCAGAGATCAGAGTGATGCTGCCATAAGCCCAGGAATGTGGGGGGCCATCAGGAGCTAGGAGAGGAAAAGAAGGACCCTTTCCAGAGGCTTTGGAAGGAGCATGGCTTGGCTGACACCTTGATTATAGACTTCTGGCCTCCAGAATTAGTGGAAAATAAATTTCTGTGGTCCTAACCCACCTAGCCTGTGACACATTGTTATGGCAGCCTAAGCACACTGACACAGAAGTCGTCTGAGGAACTGTGCCTGGTTGTGGGTGGAACGGGCAGGGGCAGGTGGGTGAACTGTGTTCAGAGAGCTGGGGGCTAGCTTTCTGCCTTGGGCCTTTTTCACATGTCCCACATGTTACCCTGAGCACCTACTCAGCAGCTCAAAGAGAGGCACCAGCAGACCCCAAAGAAATTTCCATGCCTGAGCCCCAGAAACCTCTGTGCGAGCTGCATTAGAGGCCAGATCTTTGTCCACCTTACTATGGTCCACGAGCCTTGGGATCCTCATCCAGCTCAGTGTGGGGACCTGGACTTGGAATCTGCTATCCTCCTAAGGCACCTACATTCCAGCTGGGAGAACTTAAGCATGTCTAAGCAATTAGAATAAATCAAACAGATGTTCTTTCGGTGTGTTTGTGATCACTTTATGATTAACTAATGGGCTTTCTAGCAGCCACTTTTATGGGCACCTAATCGCTACATAATGAGATCACCTACACTGTGGCTTCATTGTGTCAGGGAGGGAGAACTATGGGACTTTGAAAATGTACCCTGATATCTAGCCACCACAGAGCCACAGCCACAGTCCCAGGGCCCAGCAGAGGGGCCTTGGCATCCACATGTCCCCATGTGCACCCTGCACTTAGTCCTGGAATGTGTGATGCCTCCAGCCCCTCAAGAGGAGGAACATGGTGACCACTCACAGATGGGAATGTCCACATTTCCTCATTTGTTCCTCAACAACTATACAAAAGAAGAGCCTGAAGCTCAGAAAGGTTAAAGACACAAAGTCATGAATGGCAGAGCTGGATGTTGGCCACAGCTTCTGATGCCCAAACCAGCACTCTGAAATCAGAGTTCTGGGTAGAGCAAAATGAATTGGGGATATAACCATCTCTGGGCTTTTCCTACCGGGCCCTGATCCTTGGAATCCCCTACAGACTGGAGAGAGGTGCTGCGCTGGGACAGGGTCTCATAATGAGGTAAATACAAAATGAATCAGTGCCTTGAGATAAATAATTAGGCAAGATCCTTGGAAAGTGGAATTGTTCAATAATTAGATTTTGCTAATGATTTAAAATGCTCCTTTCAAAGTTTCCCTTTTTAGTTTTCAAAAGTTGTGCATTCCCATGCAAATGGGGTGAAAGGGGACTGAGTACCACCCTCCCTCTTCAAGATGAGCCACAGAGCCACTACCTTGTGCTGGTATTGGTATCTCTTTCTTCCCTTACCTCTGTTCTCTCCCTTCCTCCCTCCTTCCCTCTCTCTCTCCCCCCACTTCCTCTCTGTCCTCTCCCTCCCTCTCTCTCAAGGGCCTCCTAGCCCCAGGTGATATGGGTATCAAATGCCAGCGCTTACTATGCAGTGTTCATAATCAGAGAGTCTAAAGTCTAATCATTTGGGTTCAAACCTTGGCTCTGCCAAGTATGAGCTGAGTCACCTCAGGGAATTTACTTCTTCTCTCTGATTTCCAAACTTGCCATCTAGAAGGTGACCATCATAAACATATCTATGTCTTAGGGCTCATTTTTAAAATACAATTAATATTTGAAAGGCTTCTCTGTGCCAGGTGCTATTGGTGGCTCTGTCTGTAAAGCAATGAATCTGAACCAGGCAAAGCTCCTGCTCTCCCCAGGGGTGAGCAGACAATAAAAAAAACAAAGGGGTGAGACAGGGTTAAGAAGTAAACACAGCAGAGCAGAGGCAGGGAGCACTAGCAGGAGCATGCCCAGGAAGGTCTTCTCTAAAGCAGCAGAGGTGCTGGGCTGCAGCTGCAGCCCCAGAACACAGCCAACAGGGACAAAAGCTAAGTGGGGGGAGGGGGGTGGAAGGAAAGGTCTGGTGTCAGACGACTTTATCTGAGTCTCTGGATTCAGCCATATCTGAAAGGACACCTACCCTCTTCAACTTTGTAGTTCTTTGAAAAAATGTGCTTGACCCCACCCCAGCCTGCTTTCTTTTTTTTCTTTTTAAAAAATTTTAAATGTTTATTGATTTTTGAGAGACAGAGAGAGAGGGAAGGAGAGACAGACCGAGCATGAGAGGGGGAAGGGCAGAGAGAGAGAGGGAGACACAGAATCTGAAGCCGGCTCCAGGCTCTGAGCTGTCAGCACAGAGCCCAACATGGGCTCAAACCCACAAACAGTGAGATCACAACCTAAGCCAAAGTTGGACACTTAACTAAGCCACCCAGGTGCCCTGTTTTTTTCTTTTTAAATCAGACACCTGATTCTGTGTCTTTTCTATCACAGACACCTGAGGAAGTCCTGACTTGTGCAAGTGGTTAAAATCTTATTTGTCTATTTTTCTCTCTATTTGGAGGTTGCAAATATTTCACTATGTGACCTCAAGCCCAGTGCTGTGTGTGATATGGGAGGAGGGTTGTTGGGCTGAGTAGTGAGTACACATCTCTATCCAGAGGAGCAGGTGTCAGGTGAGGGAGGGTGGGAGCCCTCAGACCCATCAAGAACTCAGCCCGCTCTTGGTGACAATGCTTCAGGCATCACTGTGTGTCTGTGGACTCCTTTATTAATCGCTCCCTTGAGTATAAAACCCCGTTCTTTTATTAAAATTATGAAACCATCAAGCAGCCTGACAATGAAAATAATGCCTTCATAGTGTCTGTGTTGTAACAATCCTGCACGTGTTTTCCGAGCAATATATTCATTCCTGTGACTATTGAGCAGGCAGGAACATCACAACAGCATGATTAATGGGGCCCTTCCCTGCCTTCCACAGCCAGTGATGGGGCTGGGAGAAGGAAAGCAAAGTCTTATTCTATCAGGACTAGATTATTAATAATTCCATTCCCTTCAGACCAGCCATGATCATTAATCTACTTTGAGCCTCAAGCCCTAGAAAAGCTGAAGCCTTGACTACGTGTGTGGACTGAGACCGTTCCACTCTCTTCCTCCCATGCTGCACTGGAGATGTGCCTCCATGCCACAATCTGCAAATTGAAGTAAGAAGAGAATGTTCTAAGGAAGTTAGAAACTTTGGGTGTAGACATCCATTATTTGGTGCCTAGGTCTGTGAAAGTTGGGTATAGCTCTTCCATATCCTCTTTAGGATATAAGACCTCAAAACCAAAGAGTAGGGCCTGCCTGTACTTCTACTAGGCCTCTGGGCCTCCCCTCTGCTGGGCTAGAATAAGTATAGCCTCATTAGGAGATAAGACCCAACTGTGCATGCTCAAGGCACACATTCACAATGTTAGAACATTTAGTCCATGGAAGTATGCTCGCTTCTTCACTGGGGGCAGGGATGCTCAGACATAATCCAGGCCACAGAGCAGAGGAAGAGCACCAGGACACCCATGACACATGCAGGCCAAGGCTGAAGGGGTCAGAATTGTCAAGACTGGGAGGGAGAGGTGGGTAGTTGCAGGCTTTATCCAGAGTGTTTCTAGCTTCCATGGACACTAAGGATCAGAGAAGAAAACAAGAAGTGCTCTCTAGCTCCCCCTGTGGCACCTCTTCCTCCTTTCTGGACCACACTTCCTCTGTTCCAAAGCCCCACTCTTCCTAATGAGATGCAAAAGATATTATTGGATAGAATTCCTGGGAAGGAAGACTCAGTTATTTGTGTAGGATTCCATGATCTGTTCCTGCCCACACAACACTTATGACACCAAGTGTGACAGGTTTTTTCCTCACATTAACCAACATCCAACTCTCCAAACACCAACTGTGTGCCCTGCATTTTGTTGCAAGTCTAACACTACCTACTTGGAGTTAGCATCAGATCCCACAAGTTAAGAACTCAATCCCATAAGACTGCTCCCATTTCAGATGTCAGTTGCAAGTCTTGGACCTTCTGTACTTCTGGCTGACTCACTATAAATCAAGGGGTTCTCATAACCCCTTCTCAAGTTCAGTAATTTGCTAGAACAGTTCACAGAACTGTGAACTCAGGGAAGCACCATGCTCACAATTACACATATATTATAAAGAATATTATAAAGCATAAAGAATAAAGAAGTATAGTCAGATGAAAAGGTACACAGGGTGAGATCTGGAAGAGTCCAGAGCATAGGATTTTCTATCCCCGTGGCACTGGGGTATGCCACCCTCCTGACACATGGATGCATTCACCAACATGGAAGCTCCCTGAACCTCATCATTTAGGCACTTTAATGGAGGTTTCATTCATCACATGGGACAACAGTTTATTAACTCAATCTTCAACTCCTCTCCCTTCCCCAGAGGTTGGGGGGAGTAGGGCTGGAAGTTCTGGGCTTCTCAGTCTTGGTTCCTCCATGCAAATAATCCCCATCCCAAAGCTATCTAGGGTCCCACAAAGAGTCATCTCATTACAGCACAAGAGAGTCCCGTCATCCAGAAAATTCCAAGGGATTTAGGAGCTCTGTGTCAAGAACAAAAGATGCTTCTATAATCCCCATCATGCAGGAAATTACAAGATTTTTAGAAAGTCTTTGTTATAAATAGAGAACAAAATAAAATATTCTTATTATGTCACAAAGACCTATTATAGGAAGCCCTCTTGGAATGGAAACTGAGTCCCTAGGAACACCTTAAGAAGCTAAGAACCTGGGGCGCCTGGGTGGCTCAGTCGGTTGAGCATCAGACTCTTGATATCAGCTCAAGTCATGATCCCAGAGTCATGGAATCAAACCCTGTGTTCGACTCCATGCTGAGTGTCCATCCTGCTTAGTATTCTCTCTCTCTCTCTCTCTCTCTCCCTCTCTCTTTCCTCTTTCCCCTGCTTGTGCATGCATTCTCTTCTTTCTCTTTTTTTTATGCACTCACTCATTTTAAATTTTTTTTTAATGTTTATTTATTTTTGAGACAGAGAGACAGAGCATGAACGGGGGAGGGGCAGAGAGAGAGGGAGACACAGAATCTTTGGAAGCAGGCTCCAGGCTCTGAGTCATCAACCCAGAGCCCCACACAGGGCTCGAACTCACGGACTGCGAGATCGTGACCTGAGCTGAAGTCGGACGCTTAACCGACTGAGCCACCCAGGCGCCCCTCTCTCTTTCTAAAATTAAAAAAAAATAATAAAAAAGAAAAAAAAAAGAAACTAAGAACCTGAGTCTTTGGGTTTTACTACAAATCTTGGGGATACTTAAAATTTCCCAGGACTTCTCATGATGGACATCTCATTTGACCTTTTCATGATAAGTGGAGAGGCCAGAGCAATGACCTCTGCAGTGTGAGAGCAAGATAGAAGCACTATGTTTCCCAGGTCAAAGGGCAGACCTGCACTCTCCAGCACGAGCCTGCAAATCCCTTCTGCCACATCTGGACTCTGAAAGGCAAGAGGAAAATCAAGGAGTCTTAGAGTAGAATGGCATCTAAGAGCACCTCTCCAGGTTTCTTATTTGGTGGACAAGGAAAGAAAGTCCAGAGAAGGGTGGCTTACATAGGGTTGCACAGTTAGGAAGTGAGGGACCAGGAGTCTCACAGGGGCAAGCTGGGTCTAGAGCCCATTAGGGCATTCTTGGCACACACTTGGTTTCAGGACCATTCTTTGCCCCAGCCATCCTCTGTCATGGCTACTGTGGAGGCAGGGGCCAGGTGTGAACACTGGTAGAGAGCTGAGGAAGAAGATGAGATAGAGCAAGTTCCAGGTGGTGGTGGGAAGCACTGAAGTTGCTGAAAAGGCAGAAGGGTGCTGTGACTTCCTCACCAAGTACTGTCCTGTGCTGGTTTGCATAAGAAAAGGAGGGGACTGTGGAGACACCCTGAGCTGCTAAAGTCTGATGCCAAGTGAGGGCCTGGAGGAGGCAGTGTGGATGGCGGGTTAGAGCAAGGGGAACACACAGGGATACCGAGCAGGAAATGATTAGCCTTGGGGTGCTGTGGCTCCAAAAACACCAACACCTCCCATTCTGGGAGACCCTCCCCTTTGCCAGCCCCTTCCAGACTGCAGGGCTGAGAGGCACAGGGGGCAGGAGAGGGGACAGCTGAACTCCAGCACCAGTGATTGAGCTGAGGGTAAACATGCCCCGCCTTTGTTCTTCTTAATCTAAATTGAATCTGGGTGGGGAAAGATTACAGAGGATGTCGGTGAAAACCCAGCTGCATTTCAAACTTACACTGATCAGAATAGAAATGGTCTTGGAGGCTTTGAGGAGTAGTAGGCTGGTCCCAGTTCAAGGCTTACTTCACTTTAATTCACATCCTTTTGTGGAGCAAGGGACAGGAATAACTTCACAATTCTAAAAAACCAAGGCTCTGGTCACTGGCAACTGTGGGGAGGCCAGGGAGACTCTGAGGCTGGCATCACACTCTCCCACGTGGAGGCCAGACTTCTCGGGGTCCAGAGGCTTCCCCGGGCAGCAAGAGGAGCCACATGCTCATCAGTGCACCTCCACCAAGGAGGCGCCAGTGCATGACCTCTGGGGCATGGAGATGTCCCTGCCCCCGATCTCCCAGGCCTTTGCCTTTACCACCCAGCCTTACAAGCCCCAGTTGTGGAGGCAGAGGGTGCTAGAGATGGCAGTAGCCCTGCCTGAGTCTGTCCACTGTGAAGCTTCCCACACCACTGCCCCTTATAGAAAGAGAATATTCTCCTGTGTCCATGCCTGCCTGGTCTCCAAGGCCCAGCCTGCCAGTGCCCCTTTCTGATAATTCCAGCAAGGGGTGGGGCAGAGCCTGGGATGCTGGCAGTCAGCTTCCTCTGTTTCCTTAGAGCATAGAGGAAGATGACCCCACATTCCTCCTTATCTCTCCTGAAATTAAGCAGCATTCTTTCACCCTGCAAAAAAAGCAGTCCACGGGTATTTTCATGTTAATCTAAATTAAATCTGCAAATGGAAAGAAGGCCTCCTGTGAAAATAGGCCACACCCACCAGCTGCTGGCAGGCACCTGAGGAAGAGGTCTTCCTAGTGACTAGGTGGTGCACCCGTGAGGGCCCTGCTGGACTGGGGAGGGAACATGGGCCTTGATGCCTGACCTACCTTTGCAGAGGTCCCTGGAATTCTAGATGTCATGTATTTAAACAGTCCATCCAGTGGTGTCAGAGTGAGAAAGGGAAAAGTAGAGAGGTGTGCTGAAATCTTTCTGCCTAACAAGCCAGGATTTGCAAGGCAGAAGCCAACAAGGGCCACTGCTTTTCCTCTTTTATAAATTCAAGGTCCCTAGAACCCACATGGCCAGAGCTAACTTGGCCTGAAATCTCACCATGGGCCTCACTCTGGGCTACACCGTTTTGTCTCTAGAGGACTCTTCTCAAAGTGAGATAATCTGCTGTTCCTGGTGAGGAAGATCCAGATAGTGGGACACTAGATCAGGGTAGTGAGTCATTGCAAAAATGAAGTCTTCAAGTACCTTATGCAGCTGATAGGGTTAGCAGATAAAATACAAGATGTCTACTTAAATTTGGCTTGTGTATAAACAATAGATTTGTGTTTGTATTGTTATGGAAACTGGTCTGGATCACCTGGCAGAAGAACAAGACAGCACTTGGAGATCTTGGAAGGCAGGAAGTTTATTTTACACCAGTGGGCTCAGAGGAGATCATTCTCCAGAGGTCTGAGGCCCGAGCATAAGCAGAGGGAACAATTTATAGTCTGCTACTGCCGCATTCCTCATTATAGTAATTTGGTGTAACAAACAAGGTGGGAAGAAGAACCCAGAAGGGGAGTCTTGGGTCAAGGACAGGAATTTCCCTATCAGTCCTGTCAGCCATCTAATAACAGATTTTTTTCCTCTAGTATAAGAACATATCATGCAATATCTGAGGCATATTTATATGAAAAAATAATCATTTATCTGAAATTCAAATTTAACGGGACATTTGTATTTTTCTTTGCTAAGTCTGGCAACACCAGCTGCTGAGGGCCAGTCGCATCTTGGAAATGACACCCAGGGAGATACAAATCTAGTGTTCCCCCAAACTAGTCAATCTTTCAGGGAAGGGAGCAGACAACCCAACCAGGAATTGCCTCATTACTGTACAAAAGCCACCACTTCACAAGTTTACAAATGGAACCCTGTCTTTATCAATGTCTGCTTAGTGAGGTCTTCCCTGTCTGAAGAAATAGGCACATCCCTTGCCCCAGTCACATTGGGACTGCTGTTTCATTGGAGTCCCCTGGAGTCAGGGCTTTTGGATTTTGTTCTGCTTCTTCTGGGTACAACCTCTCGAAAGCTCAGTTATCACATCTGTAAAATGGGATTAATAATCTCTTCTATATCTTTCCATTAATTATCAGGAACAAACAAGAAATTCTAGGAAAATATTTGGTGAACCATGAAGTATTTTAAATAAAATGCCACACAGGAGTTGTGTTGCTCTCAAAATATGATTATCAAATTCCACTGAGCAGAAATGTTTCATCTGGTCCTTCCTGCCTCTTCAGCCCCACGTTGCAAAGCAGGTTTTTCTCATGGTGCCATTGTCTTGCTATTTCATGGGCTCCACATGGGTGTGGGCAGGGGACTGGCTGCCTGTCAGAGTGCAGTGGCTTACCACAGACATTTACAATCAAACCTCTCATCCCTTGTTCCCACATCTGCCAACAAATATTAGCATTCCATTAGTATTCTTCAGCTTGAAGTACATTTGCTTCTTTTTAAAGAAAATAAAGCCTTCAGGGCACGAAATTAGTCAGGAGTGGGTATGATTTAAGCTATTTGATTTACCTAAAATATATAGATTGATAGATAACAAGGACATATCTGTGCATATAGGTTTTGCTGCCACACTTCCAACAACATACTCAACAAATGCTCCGGAGCCTATTCTGTGTTGGTTCTGCCCTCTGGGAAGTGTAAGCAGGGCTGCTGGAGCTTCTCAGTGTCAGGGTGCCTATTAGACCCTTCTCCTGCCCAGGCTTTACAGCACAGCACCCCAGCCTCAGATCAGGCCCTGCCTCTCTCCACATCCTCCCCACCCTGCCTCTCTGGAGTGAGCAGATGGCGCCCCACCAATGTCCCCAGATCAACGGGCTGCACTGGATTTGGCATCACCTGGCAAGGCTGGGGGCCTCGCTGCCCCAGAACTAGCACTGGCCTTCACTCTTACACACTGCAGGGAGGTTGAGGGGTCTCTTTCATGGTTAAACCTGCTGAGCCTCAGCTTTCATAGGAATCCAGCAGATTGAGTCAGAGCTTTGTGGCAGCCCAACATTGACTCAGCTCATATCCTTCCCTGCTTCCTTTCTGGTTATTGGTGGACACTACTTATCTGCCTTATCCTGCCAGAGATATCTCTATCTCCAGAGTGAGGCCAGCAGCTGCTCTCAGTACCTACTTCAGGGCTAGGCACACAGAGATATGTAGATTTGGACTCAATTAGAATTCTTAGAAATCTACACCAAAGTATTTTCCAGACTAGTTAAAAACAAATAAATCCACAAAAACTATGGAGCACATAGCAAGACAAGTAGCATACTGTAGTATTGGATCATCTTCCAAGCAGGGAAATCAGCTCTGACTGAACCAGTGCAAGCCTGTATGTAGGTTCCTCTAGGGGGAAGAGACCATTTATACACCATAAGCATGGCTGCCTGAGAATGTCATAGGAAGTCTCCTTGCAGATCACCCGTGACTGCCAGATGGGCCCAGGGTAGAGCAGGGGTAGATGGTGGCAGGGAGATGCAGAGTGACAGGAAGAAGTTGACACCCCAGGAGTGTGGGAGGACAGCAGAGCTGAGCATGCAGTGATAGCCACTTTCAGCAGTCATTTTGGAGGAATATGCTCAGAAGCCTGCCCACACCCATCTCCCACCCCCCAGCTAGGTAGGTGTTTTTCTTCAGGGCAGACAGTGTCTTCTCACTCCTTAAATCACCCAGAGATTGTGGTTCTGGGGCATGATCACCTGTGGGGATGGGGAGGGGCACAACAGGGCTTGCAGGGAAGGGAGAGAAGGCTGGCTTCTGATGAGAAGCTCCAAATCCTCCTGGCTTAGCACAAAAAAAAACTATGTCAGGTGCCAGGAGACTGAGTCCTAGCCTTGGCTCCATCTGGGTGTCATTCAGCACTGCATCACTTTTGACTCTCAGTAGTCACCTCCCTGTATAACCAGGGGGCGTTTCTTCTCTCATTCACTTAAGAGTATGCATTAGTACCTACTGTATGCCAGGCACTGGTCCAGGCACTTGGGCTACATTAATCCCTAGTATGGAGGTAAATGTGCTCAGGATATAACTCTGAATTGGGTGGTCAGGGGAGGCCTCATTGATAAGATGCCACTTTGTGATTTTCTTTTCCTTCAACCTGGAATGGCAAGGTCCATGAGTAATGAATTGTTCACATACAAATAGATGAGGCCAAGAAAACCTTAATCTTTTTGCAAGTGAAGATGAATAACTTATAAATTTGGAAACTAGGTTTGTGAATGATTATACTTACAATAATTTAATTATATCAGTCTGTTTAATAATGTCTTATTAATCCAGTAGAAGACTTCCTTTAAAAAGTAATGAAAAATGGCATTTGAATTATTTCTGAAACAAATCGTGCCCTGGCCCCAGTCTCCTTGACAAGTCATAAATGAGGCCATTTTGGTGGACATGTGACATCTGCTCTTCTAGGTACATTGCTCTTCCAGCTTCTGTCTCACACTTGTTTCTGGCTTCTGGCACCCTGTCTTATCGGCCTTTCACAAAGCTGGCTGTTTTCTCTCATGTTTCTGTCTAATGAAATGCAGAAAAAGAGATCCAGAAGAAAAACGTAGAGAGTGGGAGATGGGGTAGAAGTTGTGGAGAGAGACTTCATCTTAAGGAAGCAGATAGCAGTCTCTCCTTCCCAAGGTTTCTTCAACAGTCAGAGAGGTCCCATTAGCTGTGGGAATGGAGGGTTGCTCACACATGCCTGCGTATGGAAGAAAGAATTTCTAGAAGCTCTTTGAACAATGCTAGAACAAAGTTAGGCTACCCTATACAAACTTGGGATCCTGCTTCCTTGTTCCCAGAATCTTATTAAAATATTCTCCCACCCCACCCACATCTCCAAGCCTTAGGGGTGAGGGAGAAAGGCAAATGACTTTGTTCAGGATAATCACACCTGTGCTATGCAGTCTCTTTAGGTGGGGGAAGCTCAGAGCCTGGAACCCCAGTTTCCTCTCTCCTGCAGGTCATTCAATAGGTAAATTGCATTACTAGTAAGCTGCATCACATAGACAAGGCACAAAGATGCCAAGTGCTTGGAAGAATTCCTTGGGAGTCTCTCTACCCACAGGGTCATAGGGGAGCCCAGGAAGTTGGTCTCTTTTAGAGCATGGCCTGATCTTTCCTTTTAGCTAAGTATTCCACTTTACCAACTATTTCATTGTACTACCCAAGAAGGAGAGAGCAGGAGCCTCTAAGGCAGACCTGCTTGATAAAAGGGGAGACTGGTGCTGGCTGCCAAGTCCAGAACTGATTCATATGAACTGGAGGAGTTACATCAGTGAGGAGAAAGTTGGAGGGAGGATTTTTGGCTCCCAAACCACCTGACTTAGCAGGATAGGGCTTGGAAGAGAAGACCCTAAGCCCATTTCTACCCCATGGGTCAGTTAATGGTAGAGAATGGCCCATCAAGAGTCAAGCTATGAAGGAGAGTGATGGTAGTGGTGGGGGTAATGAAGATGATGCTGGTAGAAGCAGCCCAAGTGTCCATCCACTGATGAATGGATATAAAAAATGTGTGTGTGTGTGTGTGTGCGCGCGCACATGTGGATAAAATGGAATATTTCTCTGCCATAAAAAAGAATGAGATCTTGCCATTTGAAACACCATTGATAGATCTAGAGAGTATTATGCTAAGTGAAAGAAGTCAGGCAGAAAAAGACAAACAACATATGATTTCACTTATATGTGAAATCTAAAAAAAACTCAAACAAAAAAAAAAAGCAGAGTCAAACCTATAAATACAGACAACTGATGGTTGCCACAGGGAAGCAGGGAGGGGGATTGAACAAAATGGGGGATGTAGAGTGGGAGATACAGATTTCCCATTATGGAATAAATAAGTCATGGAAATAAAAGGTACAGCATAGGGAATAATGGTATTGTGATGGTGTTGTATGGTGACAGATGGTAGCCATGCTTGTGGTGGGCGTAGCATAACCATATGGAGGTGTTCAATCTCTATGTTGTATACCTGAAACTAATATAACATTGTGTGTCAACTATACTAAAAAAAAAAAAAAAAAAAGTGTTAGTGCTGCTGGTGGAGAATATAATGAGGACACTTCTTTTATACTCAGTTCTTTGTCACATAGGCCTACCTACATAACAATTTACTTCATCAAAGCCGTCAAGAGAGAGAGTCAATAAAGAAAATCAGCTAGTAAGATGAAAATTAGAATCTCCAAAAATTTTAATTTTGGAAGTGACACCCATCACTTTTACTATATTCTATGAGTTAGAAGCAAGTTACAGGTTGCTAGTCCAGCCCATATTCCAGGGGGAAAGATGTTCACAAAGGCGTGAACACCAGGAACTGGATATCATTGGGAGACAGTAACTAACCCACAGAATTAACCCACAGCTAAATTCAGTTGCATGAGAGATCCTAGGTGAAATCGGCAAAGGAATAGCACAAACAGCTCAAAGAATTGTGAGGAAAAAAATGTTATTGAAGCCGCTAAATGTGGGGGGTAGGGGTGGTTATACAATAAAACAACTGAAGTCATTCAATTTCATATCAGAAATGGTGTCATGCTTTAACAAAAACCTAAAACATGTGGCATGAACTTTGAGACTGAGGAACAAACAAGGGCTATAAAAGTGGCTTCTGGAAAACTGCTGGTAGAGGCTGAAAATTCCTTTAGGAAGCTGGAGGGAGAACAATGTTTCTTAAGTGGTGGTGGAGTAATTGAAAAGAATTGCCTCTGGTAAGTTGGTAGATAGAAAATAAACCTAATGAACTTATAGATAGGATTAAGGTGGTTTCCAGGCAGTATGTGGAATGTATCAACTGGCTCTTTCTTTCTAATTTGTGGAGTAAACTGAAGAAGGAACTGCTCAGTTTGCAATCAGACTTTAGAGCAAATATAAGGGAGCCAGGATTTTCTAGTATGGAAAATAAAACTTTTTTCTCATCATCAGTTCTTCAACCAGAAAAATTCCCTCTCAGTAAATTGAAACCTGAGTGGAAATTAAATACAGGGTGCAACCACCTAAATGTGGCTTCAGAGTCAACATCAAATTAAGGATATGGTAGGGAAATCCAAATGCAAACTCCTGACACTGCCCCTTTGGCCAAGATAGTAAATCAAAAGTAATACCACATTCTGAGAGACTAAGAGAAAAATTACCAGGTGTACTCACAACTGCAAAGAAAAGACCTCCCCCCCCCACACCCACTCCCGAAACCAGCCAGGGCGTGCCCAGTTGTAGTCTGACATAAAGGCAGGAACCAATCAAGTTCTGCTGAGTGGTTTGAAATAAAGGTGGGAACCAATCAAGTTCTGCTGAGCTTTCAAATTTAAATGTCAACCAACAACAGCTCTGTAACCTCTAAAAAAATCCCTAACTTGTTTGTGCCCGTCTATAAAAGAAGCTGTAAGATCCTTGCTCGGGGCCTCTTAGAGTCACCGGCAACAAGTGTGCGGAGGACCGGGTTCGAACCTGCAATAAATGACCCTTGCCGCTTGGCTTTGACTCTAGGCTCTAGTGGTTTGTTTTCGGGGGGGGGGGGGTCTCTCGAATCGGGGCGTATCAATTCCAAATAAAATAGCAGGGAGCCCTCAAGGACTGAAGGATGTAGTCAGGGTTTCCTGTCTCACATTCAGGCCCTTTATCCATTTTGAGTTTATTTTTGTGAATGGTGTAAGAAAGTGGTCCAGGTTCATTCTCCTGCATGTTGTTGCCCAGTTCTCCCAGCACCATTTGTTAAAGAGACTGTCTTTCAAAACCCTAGAGGAGAAAGCAGGGAAAAACCTCTCTGACCTTAGCCACAGCAATTTCTTACTTGACACATCTCCAAAGGCAAGGGAATTAAAAGCAAAAATGAACTATTGGGACCTCATCAAGATAAAAAACTTCTGCACTGCAAAGGAAACAATCAACAAAACTAAAAGGCAACCAACGGAATGGGAAAAGATATTTGCAAATGACATATTGGATAAAGGGCTAGTATCCAAAATCTGTAAAGAACTCACCAAACTCCACACCAAAAAAACAAATAATCCAGTGAAGAAATGGGCAGAATAGACACTTCTCTAAAGAAGACATCCAGATGGCCAACAGGAACATGAAAAGATGCTCAACGTCACTCCTCATCAGGGAAATACAAATCAAAACCACACTGAGATACCACCTCACGCTGGTCAGAGTGGCTAAAATGAACAAATCAGGAGACTATAGATGCTGGTGAGGATGTGGAGACACGGGACCCCTCTTGCACTGTTGGTGGGAATGTAAACTGGTGCAGCCGCTCTGGAAAACAGTGTGAATGTTCCTCAAAAATTAAAAATAGATCTACTCTATGACCCAGCAATAGCACTACTAGGAATTTACCCAAGGGATACAGGAGTGCTGATGCATAGGGGCACTTGTACCCTAATGTTTATAGCAGTACTTTCAACAATAGCCAAATTATGGAAACAGCCTAAATGTCCATCAACTGATGAATGGATAAAGAAGATGTGGTTTATATATACAATGGAATACTACTTGTCAATGAGAAAGAATGAAATTTGGCCATTTGTAGCAACATGGATGGAACTGGAGTGTATTATGCTAAGTGAAATAAGTCAGGCAGAGAAAGACAGATCCCGTATGTTTTCACTCATATATGGATCCTGAGAAACTTAACAGAAGACCATGGGGGAGGGGAAAGGGGAAAAATAAGTTATGGAGAGGGAAGGAGGCAAACCATAAGAGACTCTTAAATACTGAGAAGAAACTGAGGGTTGATGGGGAGTGGAGGAGAGGGGAGAGTGGGTGATGGCCATTGAGGAGGGTACCTGTTGGGATGAGCACTGGGTGTTGTATGGAAACCAACGGACAATAAATTATATTTAATATTAAAAACTATCCTTCAAGAAATTTAGACATTTTGGTGAAAGAAAAACTAAGAGTATTCAACAGAAGACTTCCCCTAAAAGAATGGGAAAAGGAAGTTCTTGAAACAGAAATGATAACAGAAGGAATCTTGGAATGTCAGAAAGGAAAAAAAAAAAAAAGACAACAACATAAAGACTAAAAATATAGGTAAATACAATAAACTCCTTTAGCTCTGTGTATTCTAAATTATGTTTGATGTTGAAGCAATAATTATAACACTGATGCACAAAAAAAAAAAAAAAAAGAAAGAAAAGAAAAAGAAAGGAGGCAGTGAAGGTGGTTTCCATCCTATCCTTGATTTTTAATTCACTTGGGATTTACTCTGATTTTTTAATAGGACCCTAGGCAAAACAAAAACAAAAACAAATTTAAAAAAACGCAAAAAACAAAAACAGTGAACAACTTCATAGTTGATTAGAAAAGACTACTATGGTAGGTGGAGAATTGATGCCCAAACTCCAGGTACTAATCTTTGGAAACTGTGAATGCTAATTTACACTACAAAGGGAGTTTTCAGATTAATTTAATCTAATTAAATTAAGGCTTTTGAGATGGTGAGATAGTTCTGAACTATGTGGGTGAGTCCTGAATGTAACTGTAAATGTCCTAATAATAATGAGGCAGAGGGAGATCAGACTATAGAAGAAGGCTAAAGCCAGATGCTATGCTTCAGGCTTGAAATTGCAAGAAGGGACCATGAGCTGAGGAATGCAGCTCCAGAAGCTGGAAAAGGGAACATGGTCCTGTTGTTACAATTTCAGCCCAGTGAAACTAATTTTAAATTTTTGACCTCTAAAACTGTAAGAAAATAAACATGTGTTTTTAGTCACCAAGTTTGTGGTAATTTGTTACAAGAGCCATAGGAAAGTAACTACCAAAAATGTAACCAAATTGTAGTTCCTATTGTCATAGCTAGAACAGAAATCGTATAAATAGAAGAGATCAACCTAATCTCTGGCATAAGTAGCAACTATTGATCTGGCGAATGTATTCTATACAGTAAAAAATAATCACAAAAGTCTATCACGAAGAGCAATGAAAAGACGATTGCATCAATTTGGAATGAACAGCAGCATACATTTGCAGTCTTAGCAGAAGTTTGAAGTCAACTCCTCTGTTGTCACAGTCCAGTCCAGTTAGTTTGTTGTTTTGACCTTGGTTGTTTTGACATTCCATGGTCACTGTATCAATGACATAATGTTAATTGAACCTAGGGAATATGAAGTGGCAAATATAATGGATATACCAGTGGGTGGGGGATAAACAATACATGGGTTGGAGGTGATCTGAGAAATGCTGGGCAGTATTAACACATGTAGCTCCTACCATTAAGAAAAGTGCACAATGGTTAATAAGCCTCTTAACTTTGGGGTAGCACATACCATACATGGGAAATACAGTAATCTATTCAATAACTCAGAAAGATGCCAGTTTTGAGTGGAACTCAGAACAAGAGACTGCTCTAGAGCATATTCAGGTTGCAATGCAATCAGTCCTGCCAGTGGGCCATATGACAGGGTGCTAGAGGTACCCACAGTAAATAAAAACAGGATGTTATATCTCAGGCAGTAAATGAGTAGATGAGTCTTGGTGCAGACTCCTAAGGTTTGGTAACAAATCTATGCTGTCTTGTATTAGTCTACCAGGGCTGCTATAACAAAATACCACAGGAAGGGCAGCTTAAATAACAGAAATGTATTTTATCACAGTTTCGGAGGCCAGAAGTCCAAGATCAGGGTGCCAGGAGGGTTGGTTTCTGGTGAGAGCTCTTTTCCTGCCTTTCAAACAGCCACCTTCTTGCTGTGTCCTCATATAGCTTCTCCTCTATGAATGTTCACATAGAGAAGGGGGAGAGGGGCAGAGGGGGAGAAGGGGGAGAGAGAGAGAGAGAGAGAGAGAGAGAGAGAAAGAAAGAAAGAAAGAAAAAGAAGAAGAAGAAGAAAAGAGATGTGGTCTCTCTTCCTCTTTTATTAAGACATCAGTTCTATTAGATTAGGACCCCACCCATAATGCCTCATTTAGCCTTAACTACCTCATTAAAGTCCCTGTTTCTAAATGCAGTGACATTAGAAGTTAGGGCTACATCACATGAATTTGGTGGGGGAGGTGGAAGAAACAGTTCTGTCCATAACACATCTGCAACAGAAAATTATTCATCACTTGAACAGCAGCTCCTTGCATACTACCAGACCCTAGTAGATACTCGATTATTGTACATCAAATTGCTTCACAACATGATCTGAGCTTTGTCTCTGAGCTGAGTATTGTCAGACCCACTAATTCATAAGTTGGGCAGACACAACAAATGTCATCATATAATGACAATGGTACATTTGGAATTAGGCAGAAGCAGATCCAGAGAATACAAATAAACTAACATTTGGTTCAAACCCTCATATCCCCCTTCTCTGTTACACAGATGAGTCTTAATTCTATACTTATGGACTTAGAACTTTTCATTTTGACCGCCTGAAAAAAAAAGGAAAAAAGAAAAATCTCCGTTTCATCAATGGATTGCCCAACATGGTAGTACAAGCCAAAAATGGACTACTTCTATTCTGTAGTACCATTTCAGAGGTGGCAAAGAGAAAAGCTTCTCAGTGGCTAGAGCTTTAGGCAGTACACCTGGTTATTTACTTGGACTGGAGCAAGAAGTGGCCTGAGATGAGAATATTCAGGACTTTAGTGGCTTAGATGGTTGTTAATGGCTTAGACGGTTATTCAGGAACTTTGGGTGGGCTGGAGGAATTGGAGGAAAGGAGACAGGTCTCAGGAGGAAGCATAGTGATGGATTTATGGGAGTGGTCTCAAAGTGTGAGGATCTTTGCATCACATGCTGATACCACTTGAAAACACAGATTACAGAAGAGGCACTGCTCAACTAGGTAGACCAGATGACTCATCTTCGGCCACTCCAGTGTTTCTATAGTGGACCTGTGGATAGAACAGCCATGGTGGCAGTGGCAGAGGTTGTGCACAGTTTCCAATAGCTTGGGCTGTTTCTCACCAGGACTGATCTAGCTACTGCCATTATTGAATGTCTGAAGATCAGCAGTTACCAAGGCAGGGCTCTAAATATGTTACATCCCTCAAGGACACTGTGTCAGGGGGGTTTCCAGAAAACAGACATCAAGAAGGAAATATAAATACAATAGAGCTATTGGGGGATAATGCCTGTGAAAGATAAAAGGAAGAAGGAGCAGAGTAGATAGGAAGAATCTGGCAACTGTGAGGCAAATCTGACACCAATGAGAGGAGAGGGAGAAGGAACACAGAGAGGGTAGGAAGAGGCTCACACTGAGGTGAACTAGAAGTCTCCACTAGCCCAAGGGGCATCTCTTGGGAAGAAAGGAAGGAAGGAAGGAAGGAAGGAAGAGAGAGAGAGAGAGAGAGAGAGAGAGAGAGAGAGAGAGAGAAAGCAAGCAAGCCGGTCTGGTGAGGAATTGAGAGTCTGAGAGACCTATGCCCTCAGCTTGAAACAAGAGGCAAAGGTCCAAAGGCACCCACAGGTGGAGGCACTTGGTCACTTACGACAGGCTATCTCTGGAAAGGGAACCTGAACAGGGCTCCTCCATAACTGCCAGATTCCCAACAAGCCAAATTGTGGCTAACTGAGTACATTAGGCACATTACACCATGGAAGGGGCAGTGCTTCATGCTTATTTATGACTATTACAGATGGCTTCGTAAGGATTTGCCTTCTCGGCCTGCAGTATCACAATGTCATTGTCAGGAGAATCTCACATAACATTGCCTCCAACCAAAGAACCAAATTTGTACTGAAGGAAGTTCAACGTGGCAGAAAACCAAGGGCTCCAATAAGTGTTCTGTTTCAGTTAGTACTGATTCGCAAGACCTAACTGTTAAGTATTCAGGTATCTTGAGAGACCATTGTTAAAAAATTAGTAGATTGAAATTGGTCATAGTGAAAGTATTTACCTGACAAAACTAAGGCAAACTCTACAAATTGAAGCTCTTTCTCACACATAAGCCAATTTACCAACACACCAGAGAATCCAGTGGTGCTCATATACTATATTTCCCAGAGCTGTTGGCAGCCTCAGAGAATGCTGGAATAACTGCTTCAAGGAACAGCTAGGACAGCAGATTGGAGATTGCCCTTTGAGTCTCAGGGGTAGTGTTTTTCATGATACAATACATTTTTGAACCATATATGGTGCTATGTCCACAATAGGGTACATTTTTCTGAGAACCAAAGAGTGAAAACAAGAGGTAACGCCCTCTCTCTAATAGGCCTGATGGTACACTTGGGGAATTTGTGCTTCTTGTCCCCAAAACTTCAGACTCTGGTGGGCTAGAAATCCTAGAGGGAAAAATTTCTACCAGGTGCACAGTATGGGTTCCATTAAATCTAAAGCTATATCTGCTACCTTGTCATTTGTGATTCCTTACACCAGTACACCTGTAGGAAAAGAAGGGCGTTATTGACCTGGTGAAGTAATTGGCCCTGCTTTTCATGAATGATAGAGTTGCTGCTCTCTCCCTCAATAGATATAGATAGATAAACAAACAGAAGCCAGGAAGAGTTTGTCTGAAACTCAGGGAATTCAGTTGGGTGGCAACTCTTGATGACTCCTTGTATGTTAATAACTGCAAATGACTAACTTCATAATCATGGCTTAAGAATGGTATGGTACCTAGATGCTCAGATCATCAAGCATGAAAGTCTAGGTAACTAGGAAAGCCACCTACACCCAGTGAAGTGCTGGTAGAGGGTGAAGGGGTTCTAGAAGTGGTGGTGGAGGAGTGAGATGATGAATAGCAAGACCCAAACTCAGGAACACATGATGAACTACAGCTTATCCCATGAACTTCCCTGTTGTTTTTTTGTTTGTTTATTATTTGTTTGTTCATTAACCATGACTGGCCATTATCCTGAAGAGCAGCTGTTTTTAGGGTAAATTTAATGTGGGTCACAAATGGACCTGAGTGATCAAGGGATAGATAGACCATGGCAGATGCTGTTGGCATCCCATCCATATCCCTCCTTCAGGTTGCATCACTTCAGTGAGGCAGATGACTTCAAATTACCAATGTCTGTCTTATTTCCAGAAGACTTTCTCCAAAGCCATGTGAAGCCACTCTACCTGCTTGCAACGCAGCCTAGAAGTCCAAAAAATTAATATCTCCTAGGAGTAACTTTCCACTGACAATATTCCCCCCATTCCAGGGGGGAATAGCACTAAGACACATGTTCCTCATCATTAACCAGAGTTCCACACAAGATTAAGCTCTAGTTGACTGCAGTTGGGTGTCTCAATAATGACCCTTCTCCCACCACCCCACTTTTTTTTTTTTTTTTTTACCATTTATTCCCTGTCTCATTTTCTCACTCCCCTATCAATGTCTTAGTCATCTCCCAGAAAATGACTTGTTTATATCAAGGTCTACTTCTGGGGTAGAGCTAAACTAAGACAAATGGATATAGCAGATATGGAGAAAAGTAGGCAGATTCTAAAACTATTTTGAAAGTTGAAACCATAACACTTGCAAAACGGCTGAATACAGGAACTGAAAGAAAGAGAAATCAAGGTTAATGCCTAGTTTTCTGACGAAAGCAACTGGGTAGAGAGTGCTGTCTTTAAGATGGGGGTAATTAGAGGGGCGCCTGGATGGCTTGGTCGGTTAGGCGTCTGACTTCGGCTCAGGTCATGATCTCACGGTCCATGAGTTCGAGCCCCGCGTCGGGCTCTGTGCTGACAGCTCGGAGCCTGGAGCCTGTTTCAGATTCTGTGTCTCCCTCTCTCTCTGCTCCTTCCCTGTTCATGCTCTGTCTCTCTCTGTCTCAAAAATAAATAAACGTTAAAAAAAAAAAAAGATGGGGGTAATTAGAGGCACAGAAAATCAAGAGTTTCTTTTCTTGACATTACATTTGAAATTTCTATAAAACAACAAAGCAGAGATTTCAATTACCACCAAAATAGAAATTTGGAGCTACAACTTTGAGAAAAATTATGACTTTGGGAAAATAGAAATGGTTGCAAGATTGGCTGTCACTGTATAACTTTCTATGACCTTGAAATGTGGTCAGAGCAGTTTGTCACTTCCCTCTGCCACAGGAACCAGCAATGTGCCAGCCAGCTGCTACCCTATTAACCTGGTTCTGGTTCCCCAAATGAGAACACAAGGAGCAGTGCCCCAATCCTCAATGGATGTGATCCATGAGTGAGAAGTGTCTTTATTGTATAAACCATGAAGAATTTAGGATATTGTTACCGCAGCAGAAACTGGATTATCCTGACTGGTACAGAAATCCTTCCTTAATTAAAACAAGGGGTAAGAAGGAGATGAGGGACAGTTTTTTAAGGTAGTTTTGGGATCCGATATTAAGAAAATGAATAATTTTACATGTAGTGGTACTTTAGAAGGAAAAATAGTATAATCACTATTTCCTTTCCCCAAAAACAACTACTAGAAAATGCTGTCTAGTACTGTTTTTCTGGCTAGCTTAACAGGGGTGTGACCTTTACTTGGATTGACATCTCAGAGTGTATGCAATCAAATGTAAAAAAAAAAATCCATTATTGTGTCAACTCTCAATTTGTTGTGTAACAAGAGAATACAGGTTACACACAAACCCCTGAACCATTGTTCTGTAATTTCCTTATATACTGGATATTTTGCTGCTGGCTTATTGTCTGATTTTGGCTTTACTTCTGCTCACGTTAAAAAGTCTTCATTCCTGCTGACAGGCGGTAGAGATAGGTAGGGAATGAGGGTCTCTATATGGATTCTCCAGGAACAGCCCCTCACAACTAATTGAGAACTGGTTGTGTTTCCCCAAGTATTTGAATGGGTGATTGCCTAGTGGGGGGTGAGTACCCATACCTACCCTCCCCTTCAGGGTATTGCTGCAGCTGCTTGCTGAAGTTTAAAATTCATTTACTGGAGACAAAACCTTTTATTCTCAGGTTAGAGAAAAGGTTTCAATTGCAAATGTCCATTGGAGGGGGTGGAGGAATGTGTGTGAAGAAAGGAGGTATATAAATCAGGTCTTACCAGAAAAACAACTCCCTTTTTGTTTTTACACAGGAGAAATTTAATGCCGCCAAGTGGTTGCAAAGTGATGTAAACCCAGAGATTAGCAAGAGCAGAAAGTCACTGCTTCCCCTAGGCTGATTGAACTAAAGGAGGAGGGAGTTTGTGAAGCTTAAGACCCAAGGTCTCCCCTGTGAGATTCAAACCATGAGGGCCATATTTGTTGGGATTGGAGCCACAGAGGCAACTAACTGCTGCCAGAGAAAATGCCCAGGGCTGAGAGGAATAAAAGTAATACCCTTCTTCTCCTGCCCTCCAATCTACACCATTGGCTAAATGAGTTGGAAGTTAAAATGGTAGTCTAGAGAAAGCATCCTACAGAAGTCAGACCTCTTGCAATACAGAACAGAACAGAGAAAAGGCAAAATATGAATCGATGCTAAAACACAGGACTGACACAGGAAGCTATGGTACACAGGACTTTGGGTTGCTGTCTAACTAAATACAATTCATTTTTTTGACAGCTGTCCCTATGCCATTCTCACATTCTTTAGGTTCCCTTGATAATACTCCCTCCTGACTTCCCTTCCCCAACATTGATCTAGCTATGGGGTCTGAAGAGGTGTAATCAATCCTATTACATGATCCTTATTCCCTGCCCATAATGATTGGGCAAAACAGGGACATCTGACCAAGCTGAGGCAATCAGAGTCTTCACCAAGGGTTTTTCCTACTGAAGCTGATGGAGAAGGGCCTGCTTTGGTTGTAGAGCCGTAAGCATATGAATCTGTACATGCCCCTTGTCTTTGACCTTTGATGTGTGAAGAAAGTGATATTAGTAGGACAGAATGTAGCCAAGTTGATGTGGAGAGGGAAACAAAGAAAGAGAGGAGGAGGGGGGAGAGAAAGAGGGAGAAACTAGAAGGGTCCTGAGACCATGGTCCTAAGAATTAGTAAGGAAAACTCTATTCTTCTCTAATATGGTTGCTTAAGCCAACAGATTTCCCTTCTGGCTTAATGTAATATACTAGATTTCTGTCCCTTATAACTAAAACACAGCGATTTTTCTGAGCAAGCAAGAAAAAGAACAAAGAGACTGACATCATGCTGAAACTTTTGCTAAGGAAAAAGAAAAGCTGAGAGGGGAAGGAAGTACAGATGGCCCCACTGAATATAGCTCAGGCACCAGCAAGCCGGTGGCTGGGATACTGGTGTGTGGACTCATGGTTTTACCAAGAATGTCCTACTTACATAAGGATACAGATAACCAAAAAGGTAAACCAACATAATGAGAGGGAAGCTTCTGGGAAATTATTTCAAAAAGAGGAGGGGCTGATTGAGGTGAGAGTCTTCTTTAGCCCTACACCCACACACCACCCAGACTCACCCACACTTTCTTCCTTCTGCCTGTCACACAGACAAGTGGCTGCCATCTTGAAGTCATTAATTTGAAGACCTTTTCCTAAAGATCAGGAGGGCAGAGAGATCAAGGAAATTAAGTCCTTAGTGACAATGTAGGGCCACCATACACCCCTGGGCTGCTTACACTTATCACTACCTGAAAGAAAAATATTGTGGGTTTTTTTTTTCTGTTTTGTTTTTGATTCTTTAATGTTATTCAAGCTACTGTTTTTCAAGTCTTAACTATTCAGAACTGTTCAGAATCCCTAATTAATAGAGAATCCATTTCTGCTTTCTTATTAGAGGCCTTTTCCCAAATGAAAATCTTGAGCTTCAACTTCTCTATAAGACCTTAGGAGGGGTGGTGGTTGGCTCAGTAGGAAGAGAATGCAGCTCCTGATCTTGGGGTTGCAAGTTCAAGCCCCATGTAGGGGTAGAGATTACTTAAATAAATAAATAAAAATTTAGGAAAAAAAGACCTTAGGAAAAGGAACCCAGTTGCCATGGCTTCTTTTTTTTTTAACTTAAAAAAATTTTTTTTAACTTTTTTTAATGTTTATTTCTATTTAAGAGAGGGAGAGACAGAGTGTTTGTGGGGGATGGGCAGAGAGAGAGGGAGACACAGAATCTAAAGCAGACTCCGGGCTCTGAGCTGTCAGCACAGAACATGGAGCGGGGATTGAACTCACAAACTGCGAGATCATGACCTGAGCCAAAGTCAGACGCTTAACCGACTGAGTCACCCAGGCACCCCTGCCATAACTTCTTCATGGCCAGAGTGAACCCAGCAAATGTGAAAATCCTGGTCAGGCTGTAGGTCACAGCTTGGGCCAGGGCCAGGAGCTGGTAAGGGATATTTGGCCAGAGAAGCTCAGGGATGGGCAGCTGCAGGACCTGAAGCTTGTGGAGGTGAGACACACAGATGGCTCTTAGGTTCTCCAAAGTCTGAAAGCACCAAGAGACACCCAACCACACTGTCAGTCATTTGCCTATAGCCCCAAAGCCTGCCTCTTCCTCACACAAAGGAGATCTCTTTGCTTCTCTAATCCTGATCTGGCCAAGGGACTTGCAAGTGTAGGGGTTTCTTTGCATCATCATTCCTATGATCAGCAATATCTTCCTGTAATGGCAATTTTACGTGTCAACTTGACTGGGCCACAGGGTGCTCAGTTATTTGGTTAAGTATTATTCTGTATATGTCTATGAGGTGTTTCTGGATGGATTTGCATTTGAATTGATAGACTGAGTAAAGCAGATTACAATTCCCAATATGGATGGACCTCATCCAATCCATTGAAGGGCTGTGTGCAATAAAAGGTTGAGTAATGATGACTCAGTTGGGCGGCCAACTATGGCTCAGGTCATGATCTCACGGTCTGTGAGTTCAAGCCCTGCATTGGGCTCTGTGCTGAAAGCTCGGAGCCTGGAGCCTCCTCCCAATTCTGTGTCTCCCTCTCTCTCTGCTCTTCCCTGCTTGCTTTCTGTCTCTCTCTCTCTCTCTCTCTCTCTCTCTCAAATATAATAAACAATAAAAAAATTTTTTTGAAAGGTTGAGTAAGAAAGAATTCTGATTTTCTACATGACTGTCTTCAAGGTGGGATGTCAGTCTTCTGCCTTCAGTCTTGGACTCTGACTAGAACTTATACCATCAGCTCCCCTGGTTTTTAGGCCTTCAAAATCAGACTATAACTATACCATTGGCTCTCCTGGGTCTCTGGCTGATCTTGGACTTCTCAGCCTCCATAATCACCTGAGAGAATTCCTTATAGTAATTTGTATATATAGAGTGTATGTGTGTGTGTATCCTATTGATATGTATGTCCTATTGATTCTGTCCCTCTGGAGAGCTCAGACTAATATACACTCCCAAGACAAAGGCTCCAGTCAGAAACAGAAAGGCAGCTGTACCCCCAAGGCCAGAAGCAGATGGCAGGGTGCTAGTTGTCACCAAGGCCAGCCTTTGATGAATCAGGTTTCAACTCTGAATGAGGGCTGCAGGTCCCAGAACTATAGGTACATATCTTTCCAGCCTCATAAGGGATCAGACCTTTTATGTTTGGGGAATTGGTAAGATAAAAATCCTTAGAAAACTATAGTCAGTTAGCATTCATTTCCAGTGCAATGCCCCTTGATGGCTTTGCTAGACACAAAACAGAGGGAGAGGATGCTACAGGAGGAAGTGGGGGACTTAAGACTGTCATTTAAAGACCAAGACCAGCTGGGAGCAGTTTTAATGTTTCTGTTTATAATAAAGGAGTGAAGTTCTGGAAAGTTGCTTCTCTGTGCAAAAAGATGAGTGGCTGTGAGCTTGGGGGGGTGACAGAGGGGAGTGCAGAATGGCTTATTGGTGTCACATAAAAATAACGAAGACCCTTGGTGGCCCTTATCTTGATTTTGCAAATCATGCAGCATGAATAGAGAATTTTTCCTGGGCTTTTATCACTTTTTCTTTTCCTTTTGGGGCAGAGTTGGGGGAGCAATGGACAGACAGAAGGAGGTTTAATTCTCTGTGATCAACAGTAGAGAGGCCAGAGATTATCCACTAGAAAAAGCTTCACTCCTGGGGTCCTTCAGAAGTCTCCCTCCCCAGGCGCTCAATGTGGAATTTTCTCCTTGCCCACCTCAAGGAGCTAGACATTCATCTGGAAGAGTCATCTCATGGAAGAGGGCAAAGATCTGCTCACTAGGGCTTTACATGAAGCAGACTGACCTCTCTTCCACTACCATTTTCCCTGGACATTCATGGTGTTGAACATCACAGTACAAAGCTGTGTTCTGCCACAAGATCACACACCTGCATCTCTGCCAGCAGGAACTGGGCAGCCAACCATTCTGGCAGCACCTTGCCTGATTAGTCTTTCTGAGAGCTTCCTGGAAGGGACCAGACAAAAAGCAAGCCTTGGGGACAAGGCCTATTGTCTAGCAGCAGCCCCTGTCCCTGCCCCTGAGCTCAGAGGTGTTGGTAGTGATAATGGGCTGATATGAGCATGGATTTGACTTCATGGAACTAAGACCTACTGTAAACCCAGAGGAATCCCATCACAGACTGGATTCCTCAGGATGCAGACCCTGAGATGGAGAGGAACAGGCAGGATGTTATTAGGAGAAACTGTAGGGATCAATATCTGCTGGGAGGGGGGAGGCAGAGGGAAACACTGGGCTGGGATGCAGGACCGACAGAGGCCTCAGCCAGCCTTGCAGGGAGCTCTGCAGCTGTGGACCTGCAGAGATCCTCCTGGTAGGATGATGCTGGGACTACGTATGCTCCACTGATCAGTCACTGGATGTGAGATGCTCTGGGAAGGTATGTGGTCTTGGGAACCCAAGAGGGAAGCAAGGCTGCTTCCCTCAAGATAACCCCACTTGAGGGACAGCTGGGACAACCCTACAGTTGCTTTCCCACCCTTCATTGCTGGTTTGCACATTGCAGGGTCTGCCCACTTCCCCTGGGCCTAGCTCCTAGGATTCCCTGAATGTTCTCTAGGTCTGCAACAGTATGTCCAGGAGTGCTCTGTAACAATGACCACGCTCTAGGCTTGGGCCGAAACATATATGATAAACTTTATTTTATAGAAGGGTAGAATTTTGAGGAAAGAAGGGATAGAAGAGCTCACTAGCTGAGGAAGTCATGATGGGCGTTCTGAGATTAAGCACCTGCACTGGTGCCTGTAAAGTTTTTTGTTGTTTGTTTTAATTTTCTTTAATTTTAATAAACTTTTAATATCTGAGTGGCACAAATAAATTCTCCAATCTTCTAGTCAGTCTGGGTGAGACTTATTTCTCTGGACATTTCACTTTCTTTCTGGCAGAAAAGCTTTGTTGGGCACATTGTCAGTCCTGAGCAGAGTTAATTCTCTCAACCTTTGCCCTTGGCCACCACCAGCCCTGCTGGGTTTGTGAAGACACCAGCCTCACAGGCATGTGAGCTGGGTCACCCAATCCCTCTGGTACAATCTGCACAGGCTGGTAAGGGCTGAGTCTGCTGGCAGTGGGACCTGCAACAGAACACTTGTGCCTTAGGACCCAGTGTTACCTCCACTTTGGGCCAGGAAGTAAGCAGAGGAATCCCTGTCACCGAGACAGGAGAATAAAGGTCAAGTTGAAAGAAGAGAGCCCAGCCGAGGAGGAAGGAAAGGCACAGCTGCTGTCCAGGCCACTTCTCAGACACAGGCCTGCAGAGCTGAGCAAACCACTCCAGGAGACTTGCCATTACCTGAGATAGCAGGGTGGTCATCAGCCTCTTCTCACCATGGGAGCCTTGTTCCTTAGGCCAGCAGGGCCTGAGGAAATCATCCCCACATTGATTCTCTGCCAGTAAACCCACCTCATGCTCAGAAAGCCAGAAAGCTCACTGTTATCTTCACACTCAGCACCACAGTTACTGAATTACAACTCTTATTCACCAGGGATGGGGGCAAGTGCAGGGAGGGGATAGGCAGGAAGGCCATCTGCCCTGTAGCCCTCACCAGCATTCCTCCCCTGGTTTATTGTGTTCAGGCTCCAGCCTAGCTGGAGAGCAACTTCCCCCTCCCTGGCACCACTCTTTACAGAAGAGCCAAGGCCTGTGGGAATGGCTGTGCCACCACCCCTCGTGCCCAGTCACTGGGACAAAACCTTGGTGCCTTCTAGTCTTAGGTGCCTCTCTTCTGGGTGTGGGGAGTCATATCAATGAGAAGCCTTTACTGTGAAGATTAGAGAAAAAGGGTCAAATCCTCAGAAGTGGGGAGTGCTGTAAAACAAGGTCCCCAGGTGGGAATCAACAGATAGGCAGGCCTGACTGAGCACCTCTGTGCAGACTAACATAACCCCCACAGCATTTCAGCCAGGCAGAGTATGTCTGCATGGGAGCCTAGGGGAAGGCTGTGAGGAGGATGAAGAAATGGGGAGGGTGGGGATAAAGGGGGATGGGAAGGATGGTGAGTATGGTGGGGATGGAGAGGATGAGGGAATAGGGATAATGGGGAGATGGGGAGGAGGGGGGACGGAGAAGCTGGGGAGGATGGATAGGATGGGGAAGATGGAGAGGATGAAGAGGATGGATAGGATGGAGAATAGGGAGGATGGGGAGGATGAAGAGGATGGAGAGGATGGGGAGATGGGGGAATGGGGAGGATGGGGAGAATTGGGGGAATGGGGAGGATGGAAAGGATGGGGCAGTGGGGTTGATGTAGAGGATGGGGGAATAGGAAGGATGGAGAGGATGGAGGGATGGGGAGGATATAGAGGATGGGAGATAGGTACGATGTGGAGTATGGGAAAATAGGGGAAACAGGGAGGATGGAGAGGATGGGGGTATCAAGAAGATGGAGAGGGTGTAGAGGATGGGGGGATGGGAGGATGGAGAGGATAGGGGCAAAAGGGAGGATGGAGGGGATGGGGGAAAAAAGGATGGAGGGGATGGGGGATGGAGAGAATAGGAGGATGGGGACCATGGGATGGATGGATAGGATGGGAGGATGGGAGGATGGGGGGATGAGGATTATGGGGAAGATGGTATGGTCATGGGGCAGATGGGAAGTATGGGGGAACCAGGGATGGTGAGGATGGGGAGGATGGGGAGATGGAGAGGATGGGAGGATGGGGAAGATGGGAAATGGGGAACATGGGGTCAATGGGAAGGATGGGGGGTGGAGGGATGGGGGAGATGATATGAACCCGTTTTGTAGCTCAGGTCTTTGGACATATGGATAGCTCCAGGGAGAGGGGATACTGGAAGTCGATGGAGGTTCCATTTTCCAGGCCCTCTGTGTGGACAAGTGATCCAGGCAGCACAATTCCAAGGCTGTATTAATTTTCTATTGTAACAAACAACCACAAACTTAGTGTATTAAAACAGTATAGATTTATTATCATTTGAGAGGCTAGAAGTTCAAAATGGATCTTACTAGGCTAAAATCAACATGTTGACAGAGCTTTGTTCCTTCTGGAGGTTCTAGGGGAGAATCTGTTACTTGCCCTTTTCCAGATTCTAAAGGCTGCCTGCATTTTCAGCTTCTGGAGGCTTATGGTCAGTCACATAAGTCCAACCTCTGCTTCCATAGCCATATCTCTCCTGACTCTGTGCCTCTTGCCTCCCACTTACAAGGACTCTTGTGGTTACATTGGACACAACAGGACAATATCTCCATCTTAAGGATCTTAATTTAAACACACCTGCAAAATCCCTTTTGCCATGTGAGACAACATAGTCACATGTTCTGGGGTTTAGGATGTGGGCATTTTTGGGGGTCTTCATTCAGATTACTGCAGAGGTCTCATGACCTCAGAGTGTGAGCAAGAAGCTTCTCCCACGTTCTGCTTGGTGAACAGCAGGTCTAGCACAGGTGGGTCCACAGAAAGCACAGCCCAGCCTGCTCCAGGGAGGCAACTCCAAGGGTGAGCATGGCAACCACACCCAACAATCTGTATCCTAGGCAACAACCATCTCTCCATGTTGTTTGTTTGAACATCCCACCTTCCACGAGAGAGGCTATCAACCACAGAAATTCTTTTTATAAGTTTTCCTTGCAACAAGGGCAAGAGCATGTTACCACATTCTGGCCAAGGGGACTTGAAGATTTCTGGGGGCTTTGGATCATCTTTTCTTCTCTGAATAAAAGAGATAGAGATGACTGGGGAGCCCCTATTCCTTCATGCTTGCAGGTGCTGTGTGAGAACATGATACATAGATTTTGGCAGACATTTTGCCACCATGGGGGGAAGATCAGGAAAACCAGGAGAAGCCAACCCAGAGCTTCTGAGCTGCTGAAAATCCATTTGAATGTCCTGCCTTTGTATTTATTGCTATGATAAGAAAGTAAATTCTTATTGTTTGAGCCACTGTTATCCTGAGAAACTTTACTTGCAACCAAATTCTGTCTGAGGGACCAGAGGGTCGGGCTGCTGCAAAGGATGGCAGAGACAGTGGCATCTTGGGCGTGTCTGTGGATGGAGCATGTCAATATGTGTCTCATGCATAAGAATATTGCATTAGTTTACTAGGGCTGTCATGACAAATTACCACAAACTGAGTGGCTTATAACAACACAAATTTCTTATCTCACAGTACTGGAAGCCAGAAGTCCAAAATCCATAGGTGTCATGAGGGACGTGCCCCTTCAGAAACTCTAGGGAAGAATATCCTCTGCTTCTCCATCCAGGTGACCCCGGATGTCTCTTGGCTTGTGGCAGCACCACTGCAATCTCTGTCCTGTCATCACATATGCTTTTTGGTGTGTGTTGCTCTGTGTGTCTGTTCTCTTATGAGAATACCAGTCATTGGATTTAGGGCCCACTCTAATTCAGTGGCATATCATCTTAATTATATCTGCAAAGACCAAATTTCCAAGTAAGGTCACATTCTGAGGTTTGGGTGAACATGAGTTTGGGTGAACACTAACTTTATCAATAAGGATAACAACTTTCAGGTCACTATGAGGCATACTCCAAGTATTTTCCAAACCACTCAGAGAAGTTTTCCGAGAGTTAAGGTCCTTCATAGAGCCACTGAAGTCTGAATTACTATTGTTTTGCAACCCCACTCTAACCTCTAAGCCATGAGACTTGGAGAAACTCAGTCTCCTATTGCATTGAATCACAAGGCAGGCATGTTTTCAGGACTAATGAAGACCTGGAAATGCCAGTGAGATCACAGAGTCATAATTTCTACTTAGTCACACAGAAGCAAACCAAATAGCAAAGGAGCAGGGCCTCCAGGCATTAGCACAGAGTTAATGGTACAAGGAGATCTGGAAGGATTGCTGTTGAATATCATTCTCAATGAGCCGTCGTGAATCTACATGTACTGGGCACTGTGTGAAACAGGACTGGGCTCAACTCCTGACCTCCCCAGCCCTGACAGTGACCAGGGAGAGGGGCTTATGGGAAACAGAGCTGCCTCAGGCCCACTGACAGAAAAGAACAGAGAGTTTGTATCTCAGCAGAAATAAAGCCACGATGCCTCAAGAATGTGAATGCAAAGCATTTTGCCCTCACCTGCACAATCTAGCAGTGGGTTGGGGGAACTTCCAAAGGCTCAGAGCTTCCTGAATTACTGTGGAAATGGCCAGGGTCAGAAGATACTGGATAATGAGCATTGATTTGGGGGTTTCTGAGGATGTGAACCAAACATGAGCAGGTTTATTTTATAACAGGAAAACCCAAGGCTGGGAGAAAGTAGGCAATCGGCCAAAGTCACCAAGTTGGTCATCTGCAGAACCAAGGCTTGGTCCACATCCTCTGTGGAGCTGGGATCACTGGGGCTGCTGCTTCCTCTCTGAGAGAAAGTGCAACCTGCCCCCACTCTGTGAAGAACAGAGGCTGGGTGACAGTCCTCAGAGCCCTCTATCTGTCCTTCAGAACTAACCCCCAAATATTCTCATGAGCTTCCTGGAGGTACCAGCCAAGTATCTATCTTGTGGATAACTGGGAGATTGAGGACCAGAGACTACAGGCACTTTTGCAGGGACCCACTGTTACTGTCACTTTCCCATGGCATTCACAGCCAAAATGCAAGCTCAGCCAAAGCCAAGAAAATAGTAACAAAGTCCTCATCAGTAAAGTTCTTGAATAAATGACCAGCTCACAGAGAGGTAGGAGGCTTAGCTGTATCCAGACACCTGGGCAAGGATGGGTCTCAAGGGGGCAGTGCCTGTTAGGTGGGAGAGATTCACCAGCTTTCCCATCTCAAATGAGCAATTCTAACCTCAAGAGGAATCTGAAATTCAAGACAAAGCTTCCAAGAGCAATGAACTGCCTTTATTCTCACTATTTACTCTTTTTTAAAAATGTGTATTTATTTATTTTGAGAGAAAATGCAGGGGAGGGACAGAGAGCGAGGAGAGAGAGAGAGAGAGAGAGAGAGAGAGAGAGAGAGAGAGAGAGAGAATCCCAAGCAGGCTCCACACTGTCAGTGCAGTCATATGCAGGGCTTGACCCCACATGCTGTGAAATCATGACCTGAGCTGAAATCAAGAGTTGGACACTCAACTGACTGAGGCAGCCAGGCTCCCTTCTTCACTATTTACTCTTCATGTGTTTTACTGCCCTGAATGTTAGAGACAAAGACAGAGCAATGAGGCAGAGTGCTGTGGTTTCCCTTACTCTCAGGCAAATGTGTCTGGACCCTATCTGGACTCCTTCCCCTCCCCACCACTTCCAGCTCCCACCCAGAACCCTAAATATACCCAAGGGACAGTGGGGATAACTGGGACACAGGGTTGAGTTAGATATTTTATATATATTTTCTCATTTACTGTTGACTTTCCAGGGATACTGGAAAAATAAGTTCTCCCTTTTTTTTAAAGATGTTTTTAAGTTTATTATTATTTTCTTTTTATTTTTGAGAGTGAGAAAGAATGAGCAGAGAAGGGGCAGAGAGAAAGGGGGACAGAAGATCTGAAGCAGGCTCTGTGCTGACAGCAGAGAGCCCAATGTGGGGCTCAAACTCATGAACCATGAGATCATGACCTGAGCTGAAGTCAGATGCTTAATTGACTGAGCCACTCAGGCACCCCTCTCTCTCTTTTTTTAAAAGTTTATTTATTTTGAGAGAGAGAAATAGAAAGTGAGCAGGGAAGGGGTGTAGTTCTCCTGATCTTAAAGTAAGGAAACTCTGAAGTCTCTCTTGTTCATCATTAATTCAATATATATGAATTAAGGAGGCAGACACTGAGCTATGAGGTAGCCCTTGCCTTCACAGAGCCTTCAGTTATGGTAGAGATGATATAATCATAATAGCAAATGAAAAATAGTGGTTGTGGTGCTGGTCATGAGAGAGGAATATCAGCAGCCTTTTCTATAGGAACTCATGGGAGCCTGCAGCAGAGGATTTGGCCCAGTCAAGGTAGTTGAAGTGACCCTCAATTTGAGACCAGAATGAAGAGTAAGAGATGACCTGGCAAACAAGGGAGAGAAGGACATTGTTTTATGCAAAGGAACAGCAGATGCAACACCCAGGGAAGATAAAGAAAAATGGTAGATACAAAGGTCATGAAGGGTAGTGCAACTGGGGGATAGGAGTGGAGGAGGTGGGCCTTGTTCAAGGTAGGGAGCTCTGCCTATAAGGCAGCAATAGAAAACCCAAGGAAAGCTTATTAAGTGGTGACAACAATCAGCCTCACGTTTCAAATTATTCATCCTGGCTATAAAATGAAGAAACATGGGGCAGCATGGGCACAGAGGAGTTGTGAAGAGGCCATGTCAATAGTCCAGGTGACAGGGGATTTGAGCAGGGGTATCACATAGGTAGCAAATAGCAAAGCCTGGTTTCAAACCCAAGCCTGAGTTAGATGCACTGCACTGAGCTTCATGGATACCATGTCTTAAACACTCCATGAGCTGCCATGTCTATTCCTTGCAGCTTGTTAAGAAAGGGTCTCTGGGACTATGTCAACCAAGGCACAAAGAATGTCCAAAGAATGCCAAGTTTGTTCCTTTCTAGTGCAGTTCTTAAAGAAAGATCTCTGCCACCATCCTAGGAAGACTATGCTCAAGTGGGCCTCAGTGAGCCTCTGTTCCCTCAGTCCCTGGAGGAGAAGACATGCTTTTCACATAAAACATTGTCTGACCATAGAGCTAACTTACTTGAGTTTTAGCCAAAGTTGGAAATCAACACCTACCCTAGGTTTCTGGAGTTAAATGGGTTCAGAGATGTAGGTGACTGCGCTGTAGTAAGAATTTTATGCTGTAAAACACTGCACACATTTTAGAAGTGTTAATTGGTTAGAGTGTCATAATTTTTACACACATGTAAATAAGGTTAATGAATTTTATTCCACACAGATGATTTAAATTGTAAAACAATGAAATTACTTTTCAGGTAATACTTTGGGCCCAAATCAAATAAAATTTCAAGTCATTATAAGTTTAGAAAAAGAAACTAATTTGAATATGTGATTTAGATCCATTAAGAGTCTTCTCAACTTTAAATAGTGATAATAGAAATCAGAAAAACTCGAGAGTGGTTAAGATTAATTAAGAGTGAATGCATTTGGGAAAAGGAAATTATGGTGCTGTAATTTTAGAATGCAAATGAGGTCAAAAAGTTTAAACTAATGTGCATCTATATAAACACTGCCTCAATAAAGGAAAAATACTTCATTACAAGGATTTATAAGTACTGTATTCTGTACTCCTTGTTACATAAGTAGCAACACATTGACAAACAGCAACCTGTTGTCAGCTCATTAGAATACCCTTATGGCTGCTGATAGTTACACTGGTACCAATTTAGAATTCTTGTTCCTCAACATTCTCTGCAGCCTGATTTCTTTGCCCTAGAAGGTAAACAGTGTTGGTAACCCGCTCAGTCCCTTTGAACCTCTTTTTACTGGCTTAATGTGCCCATATCCTATTTTGTGGACTTTTCTAGTAAAGGCTCCCACCTGTAAATGATCTTGAGGCACTTTGATTGAGGGGTCTGGGGACACCCTAACCACCCAGCTAGTCAGGAGTACTTGGAAGGTTTGCTCACCAGCCCTCACCCCTGGGATCTGTGGCCAGTGGCTGGTGTGAGGGTCCTTTGCCCTGAGGTGGGACAAAATCTGGGGTGTCATTTATGTCACACAGGTCCCCAAAGGATGGGCAAGGATGAGGCCTCAACAGACATCACAGCTGAGCTTGAAGAGTCTGTCAGGGGGAAGCAGGGAGGAGTAGCGGAAGAAGAGGGCAAAGATGTGGGTTCAGCTCAAGTCTGCCTCTACCTGATCATACAGGGTCCTACCTTGAGGCAAGGCAACTGGACTTTTATATCCCTACATCAGTTAGTGCCTGCCTGTGAGCCAGCCACTAGGGGGTGGATAATAGGCTAACCCAGGGCAATCCTCCAGAGACCCAGGGGTCATTAGTAGCCCACACTCACAGCAGCTGAGGGATAAGTTTCCCAGCTCATTAAAGGGAAGCTGAGCAGGGCATTGCAGCTTTTATTCCTCTTCCTATCCTGCCTCCTACCTCTCCTTCTCTTTCCCTATCTTGCCTCCCTGGAGCACTGTCTGAGTGGGAACCCTCATTACAGACACTTCTTCTAAAAAACTCAACCTAGGACACCCTACAGTGCTAATGCTCAAGAGTTTTATTTGCTTTGATGACCACAGATTTGCCCTCATCCTGCAAGCCTCTTGATTCCACGCTAGGGACAGCATCTGCAGCAATGGGTTCCTGCAGTTCCCACCAGCAGGGAATCCATGTTCCCTTCTACTAGTAATGGTACTTCAATTTTCCTCTAAGGAATCAAATTTCCTCTTCTCTTAATCAGTAAGATTTGGGTATAGTGCATGTGCACACACGCACACTCTCTCATACATGCACATGTACCACACACACTCATATACATACACACTCACACAGGCACTAGAGGGAGCCATCTCACCTAGGCCTGGGTAATCAGAGTCAAGGGATGACATATGATCTGGGTTGATCCAGTGAGCCTGAGCCCTGGGAGTTTGGAACCCTTGGGAAATGATACCGTGCTCTCTCTCCACTGAGATGGTTAATCTGCAAGAAATAAACCTGAGGCTGCTGAGGGTCATCTTTCTTCACATAGCTAAATTCTGCCCTAGATGGAGGCAATCACAGAAGCATGAATGATATCTGGCAACAGCATGTGAGTCTTGAGCCATTCTCTGGACTTTTCAGTTGTGTCAGCCAATTCAGTCCCTTCATCTAGTAAGCACTGTGTAAGCCATGGGGAGATGAGTTTCAGTCACTTACAAGCAAATGAGCCTCCTCTGACTAATATTGCTTATAAGAGTCTGGTGAAAAACAGCTGTAGATGGCATAAAAAGTGTGTTCTCACTGTCTGGAGTCCTGGCAGCTATGTGACCTTGATTAAGGTGTATCCCCTCTCTGTGCCTGTTTCCCTATTTGTACTATGTATCTCCTAGATGTGGAGGCAAAGCTCTCCCTCTGGGACTCTGGATAATTCCTCTGAGAGTGTTCCCTGGATGCCACACTCTCCCATCTAATCTCCACTCCCAAGACTTTGAGCTCTGATGCCACAATTTCCTCACAAGGGCCAGATCCTCCCCCTGCCCCTAACTCCACCTTCAGGGACCAGTCCAGGAAGATCAATGGGGCCCAACATCAGTTTACACATCTGGGAGCTGAGACCCTGCCCAGGAGTCCTCTGTCTACTGGAGTAACCCTTGTGATCTTTGTGAGGACATGACTTTTGCTTATCATTTCACTCTCCATTCAAAGTCAACCTCTGTGGACCGCCCCTCTCCTGGACCCCACGTAGCTGCACACATGCAGAGAGTCAGGAGTTAGACGCTAACTGCATGTTCCAGCTACTCTATCACCATCTGTGTCATCTTGTTACTTTACATTTAAAAGCCTCGGATTCCCATATATATAATGGGAATCATAAGCATCAGATGTGAGTGTCTTTGGACTGAGTTGAATTTTCTCAGGGTTAAATAACACATTGTAGCGGATAGTGTCAGGCTCTGTCCATATTCCCTGGGATCACTTCATCATTGTCCCATCCCCTCACTGGCCCTAGACCAGAACCTTCATCTGTTTCTGGAAAGGCTCCCTTCAGGCTTCTGGAAACCACTTCATCTTCAGTCAAGGAAGAAGAGCCAAAAAATACCTGGTTAATGTACACCTCCTTCATCTCCACTCCTTAACCAATGCCTGACAGCACAGGGGTACAAATAGGCATAAATGTGCTAGATCTGGGCAGCTCCAAGACTGGATGCCTCCAAGGTCCTCTTCTGTGGGGCTTTGCTTGGCACCATATCCTTCCCTTCCCAGACCCATATCCCCCTTCCCTTCCATGTTTTCCTGGGGACAGCTCCTACTAAATCACTGTCTAATGCTTAATGGAGTATCTTACACATAACAGGTGGCCCAGCAGTGATGGCTGCCTTGCTGTTATAGAGTACCTGCCAGCACTAGCTGCATAAACACAAACAGCACATAAATCCCAGGAGGTGGACACACGTGTGCCTGCCAACATGTACACCAACACACACACACATACACATGCACACATGCACACATGCATGTTTGTTCCTGGGAAAGACAGCAAACATCCCTACATGGTATAGATGATGCTCCTCTTAGTCATGTCTGTTGAAAATGTTACTGTGAAGCCAATGCAAGAGTGTAATACTCTTGTTTTGAGACCTGTCCCCAAGAATTAAGCCAAGCCATCTGGGGCTACTCTACATGGGCATCATATAGCCGGCAGTTTCCCAATGTGTCCAAGAGCTAGCTAACAGCAGAGTCACCTGTCATATTTATGTTTTCTGTGATTTACCAGGACCCTGTAAAAGGGTTGGCAGGACAGAGAGAGGCCTAAGGAGAACCACAGGGAAACTTGGAGGATACTCAGGAAAGGAGGAGCCCTCTATGGTTGGGGAGTGTAAGGGGGCTCTCAGTCAGAGGCCCATCCATGTGCTGGTTGCTGTGAACACCTCAAGCCCCATGCTGGGTCCTGACGGGTGTCAGAGGGATGGTGGGACACTTCATATGAAAGTGCATGGGGATGTCATGCTGACTCTGAAACTAGTCAGATGAAAGCCTGGATCTTCTGAGAGCCACAGTATCAAGAAAACCTGCTTGAGAGACACCACTCCAAAAGGAAACAAAGCTGTGAATTAGCAGCAACATGAAGAGAGGATTTATAACATCTGTTGACCATCTCAATTCCGTCATTTCTGAAACCTGGAAACTCTCTGTGGCTGAGCCAGTTCATTCCCTTGTTAGCTTCAGCCAGTTTAAGAAAGGCCCTGCCACTTTAAACAGTGACTATGGAAAGATGAGATAGTAACTACAGGCAGAGAGCATTGTGGGCACCAGTGGAAACCAAGCTCACAGCTGGTTCTTTGTGCCTTTAGCTCATAACTGGCACCCATAATGTGAAACTTACCTGAAGATATATGGAATCTTCCTAAACCTACCCCTACTCCTTCATCTGCCCATATCTAACCATTCAGGTAGAGGACCCCTCACTGAAGAATACCTCCTGAAAGCAAACATTCTAACCTAGGCCCCTAAGCCTTCACATCACTTTGCAGTTTGGAGGGGAACTGAGGTCTGGAGAGCCAGCTCTGTCAGACCTGGCCAGGCCCAGGGAGCTGTTGGTGTAATGCTGACTGCTGAGGAGACACACTGTCTATTCAGTTACCTTGAAAGAAAGAACAGGACTCCAAGTCTGTTCCTTGGGAGTGAAGAGGAAAGCAGGCAGAGTTACAATAGCAGACGTTAGCACACGCCTAAACAAAGCCACCTTTCATCTGAGAGGCTCACAGAAGCCAGCAGGAACCAGAGGAAGTTCAGGAAGCAGCTCTGCAGCATCATTAATACAGTGCAAATAGTCACCAGGTGAGATCTGGCCTCTGCTGCCATGCTGACTTCACAGGGGAAAAAGGCATTTGCATTTTCTCTCACCACAGAGGGGTGCCAATTCCCTCCAGGATTAGAAAAAAGTTGCAATTCTTAGTAGCTCTTCACTGATGGGCTTGAATCCTCTGCCAGGCCTCCCCTCCCCAAACTTTCCCCTTTGTGCCTCTAAATCCTATGGGAAAAAAATAAAATCTGGAAGCCAGTTTATCTAGGGGCTCAGAAGCAGTAGAAATTTTGCCTCATTTGTTCAACCTTTCCTCAGGCTAGACACAGGGCTGGACCAAAAATTCAGCCAATACAGTCTGGCACATAGCCTCTCAGGCAGGGCTTTGCAATTAAAATTTAAATAAAATAAATATAACAAATGTGATTTTGCTCCTTGACATGCCGTGCAAGAAATAAAAGCACTACATGTAAGTTTTATCCTAAATAAATGAATCCCGCTCATTTATTGCCCTCCTACCTACTCCTTCACCAACCATTGATGGTGGGCTATAGTACCTCCCACCTCCATAGTGTAGGAACCCCCACACCCTCATATGTCTTCAGTCTCTGGGGTTATCACTTTCGAGGTTCCCTGCCTCCTCATGGTGGATGAGATTGACTCCAAGGCTGTACTTTCAATCTTTCCACACCAAGCCTGGCCCAGGCCCTTTCAGATTCAACGTACCCAATATCTGTGATGCTTCTCTAGGAATTCCAAGGAACTGCCCTCTCCCCAGCATCCTAGGGTATGTACAAGACAGCGCAGGTGTCCTTCCACCATCCTGATCTCCCCAAACCCTCTCTCCCCTAATATCTTAACTGGCTCACTGCCCCCTACTTTTATTAGGTCTTTCTTCTGTTTAAGTTCCCTTCAATGGGGGAATGAATATTGGCGGGAGAAGGAAACTTTGGGTACTGAAAAGTTCCCCATCTCCATCTGGGTGACAGGTACACAGACACAGGTGTGTACAGATGAGAGATTCAAGGAGCTGCACACTCAATATCAGTGCACTCAATACACATTACTGCTCAGTTGAAAACATGTGCCCCCCTCCCCAACCCAAGAAAAATTTGTTAGCTTAGACTGAAGGTGGCAAATGGCCAATGTATGGCCTCACAAAATGGCTCATAGCTTCCCCCTAATGGTTTTGGCCAGGTCTGCACAGTGTGTGCTTTTAACAAAACTGTTTTCATCCTTTAAGACAGAAAATTTTACATAAAATTCTGGATTTCTGGTTCCAGTCAGAAGCCTCAGGGGGACTTGACCTCCAGTTGTAGGTATTTGATTTCTAACCACCTATTCAGGCATTAAAACACATAATACAAAGGCTCCTTGAAGAGGTATTAGGACTAGTTTCCAGAAAGGCATGGAGATGAGGAGCAGGGGGGCAGTGTTATAATGTGGGGATTCGTCTCATTCCTTTGTGAAATAATCACCACAGAAGAAAACCATTTTCTACTTTTTCTATCAGGTTTCTCTGAGATATCAAATAAACAAAACTGTCGAAGTAAAAAATGCATATACATACATCTATACATATCTAGCCAGCTAGCTATTCAAACATACACACTTTTTCTTTCTTCTATTTCACTTAAATTTTCACTCACTTGTTCCTATTCTATTTTTTTCTCTCTTTCATAGGTTGCTATTAATTTCTTACAGCAATTTACAAATGCCCCACTACTCTAAGAATCATTGAAATCACAGTTGGGAACCTCAATAATTTCACCAAGGCAGAAGCTATTAAATACAAACATTGGCAAAAGTTTTTAATGCTGCAGAAAATCATGAAAAATGCCAAGGTAAGCTCATTGCTGCCGCGGATTTAATTCATCCTCTTCTTAAAAGCTAGAAATCCCCTCTCTGCCCAGCAGGACCTGAACAAGCCTTAAATGAAGGCCATGTGAGGCCACATCAGGTTGCTTCCTCCTCTCCCCAAAACCCAGCATGGTAGAGGAACAGACAGCCCTGAGGGAGCAGGAGATGGAAAGCCCTCCTAATTTTTCTTATCCCATTTCAAGCTCAGGACTGAAATGGATGGAACAATAGGTAACCCCGCAGCCTGCAGACTCCACTACTGATGATAACCATGAAAACAAAGCTACCTTTTATACTTGTTCTGCTTTGCACTTTTCAAAATCATTTCCTTATAGGTACTTATTGAAACCTCAAGAGGTGGAGAAGCTGCCCTTGAAATTTGCATGGTGAGGGCCTAGGAAAGGAAGAGCTCAAGGTTGCTCTGCAATTTGCCATCAAACCAGAACAAGAACCAGGGTCTCTAGACCTCCACTACTTCTTTCTAGACCCAGGACACGTCCCAGTTCTGCTGAAGCCAACACCTCATCTCACTACTGGCTGGATGAGAGAATGTGACACTCTGTACCCTGTCTTTGGTCTTGTCTGTTTACCCAAACCAGCCCCTAGGGACAGAGTTGTTCAACCATAATTAGATTTAGCTAATGAATTCTGAACATTTTGCTTATCATAACAGTTAGGAATCTATCACTCAGATTGGGCAAGTGATCAGACTTCAGTACAGTGGTTGTTTACAGAGATGAGAGACTCTGATAGAGTTAAGGGAGCTAACAAGTGATTGTTGCCCCCTTGGTGGAGGCACCCAGTACCTGGTGATCACAGGAAAATATTAGTTACCACAGACTGAAGGATGAGGGGAGAAAAGAGTGTCACTGGGATCCAGCATGAGTTGGATATATATATATATATATATATATATATATATATATATATATGCAGTAAAGAAAATTAACTATTGGGGCACATGGGTTGCTTAGTCGGTTGAGCATCAGACTCTTGATTTCAGTTCACATCATGACCCCAGGGTCATGGGATTGAGCCCCATGTTGGACTGCATGCTGAGAGTGGAGTCTTCTTAAGATTTTTTCTCTCTCTCCCTCTGCTCCACTCACTCTTTCTCTCTAATCAATCAATCAATCAATCAATCACCATTGAAAAAACTCAACAACCATTCAAGATAAAAATTCTTAGCTAACCCCAAATGGAAGAAAACTTCCTGAACCTGGGAAAATGGCAAGGATTTTTGTGTTTAATACTTTTAGCCAATATTACCTGGAAATTCTAGCCAATGGAATAAGACAGGAAGAAAAATAAGCATCTGGTCTGCAAGGGAAGAAATAAAACTATCATTATTGGAAGATGAGAGGATGTCCTCTAAATAGAAAATTATGAGAAATTGAAACATAAAAAAATTGCTAGAACTAATAAGTAAGTTTTTCAAGGTCAAAGGATATAAAGTCTTTTTATTTTTAAAATTGTATTTATTTATGCTAGAAGCTTATAAGAAATCTAAACACAAAAAAATTTATTAGAACTAAATGAGTTTTTCAAGGTCAAACAATATAAAGTCTATATATTTTAAAAATTGTATTTATTTGTGCTAGAAGCAATTCTTGGAAATTATAGCTTGAAAAGGAACAGGACCTCACATTTATTGTAAATTGATTTTTGACAAAGGTGTCAAGACAATTTAATGGTGAAAGAATAGCCTCTTAAATGGTGCTGAAAAAACTGGTTATCTAGATGTAAAACAAAGAATTTGAACCCCTACATCATCCCACATACAAACATTAACTCAAAATTAGTCAAAGACCTAACTGGAAGAGCTAAAGCTTTCACACATTTAGAAGAAAATACAGGCATAAAATGTCATGACCTTGAAGTAGGAAATGACTTCTTAGCTATGGAACCAAAGACACAAGAAACAAAAGAAAAAAAACAATAAATCAGACTTTACTAAAATTAAAAACTGCTGTGCCTCAAAAGACACCAACAAGAAAGTGAAAAGATACTTACAACATGGGAGAAAGTACTTGCAAATCACATATGTGATAAGTGATTTATATCTAGAATATATAAATAACTCTTAAAAATCAATAATAAAAAGACAGACAACCTAATTTAAAAATGAGTAAAGGATCTGAATACACATTTCCCTAAATAAGATATATAAATAGCCAATAAGCACATGAAAATTTGCTCAATGTCACTAATCATCAGGAAAATGCAAATCAATAAGTAAGGAATGCAACATGATGAGATATCACTTCACATCCAGTAGAATGGCTATAATTAAAAAGTCAGATAAGGACAAGTGTTGATGAGGATACAAAAACAATGGAAAACTTCATATTCTGCTGATGTGAATGTAAATGGTGCAAGAAGTTGGAAAACAATCTGGTAGTTTCTTAAAAAGTTAAACATATACATTTTGGAATCACATTACCATATGACCCAGGAATTTCACTCCTAGGTGTATAACAAAGAGAAATAAAAACAAATGTTCTCATAAAAACATATACACAAATGCTCATAATAGCATTATTCAGGGATACAATCCAAATGTCCATCAACTGTTGAGTGCATAGATAAAAGTAATATATACCCACACAACAGACTTGTCATTCAGCAGTAAAGGGATTGAAGTACTTACACATGCCCAGAGCATGGATGAATCTTGATTAACAGTGTGGTATGTGAAAGAAAACACTTATAAAAGACCACATGTTATATAATTCCATTTATATGAAATTCCTAGAATAGACATGTAGTTGCCTAGGGCTAAGGGGCAAGGGAGTGGGGAAAATGGGGACTGACTGCTAACAGATACAGGTTTGGGGGGGTGGGGAAGGTGATGTAAATGTTCTAAAATTGATTGTGGTGATGGTTTTACAACAGTGTGAATATATTAAGAATTACTGAATTATACACTTTAAATAGGTAAATTTTACAGTATCTCAATAAAGCTGTTTTAAAAAGACATACACAGAAAAAAAGCATGTAAAAGCATTTTCAATAGCATTCAAAACCAAAAATATTTGGGGTTAAATGTCTTAAAATATGTGCAAGATTTATTTAAAAAACTATAAAATATTATTAAGAAAAACTAAAGAATACTTAAATAAGTAGAGGGCTATACTGATATACCATTTTCATAGAAAAGTCAATATTGTTAGGATGCCAGTTCTTTTTTTTTTAATTTTTTTAACGTTTTATTTATTTTTGAGACAGAGACAGAGCATGAACGGGGGAGGGTCAGAGAGAGAGGGAGACACAGAATCTGAAATAGGCTCCAGGCTCTGAGCTGTCAGCACAGAGCCCGACGCGGGGCTTGAACTCACGGACCGCGAGATCATGACCTGAGCTGAAGTCGGACGCTTAACCGACTGAGCCACCCAGGCGCCCCTAGGATGCCAGTTCTTATCCAAAAGATAGATGCAACATAATCTTAATAAAAATCTTGTTAGGATTTTTTAAAATAGAAATTAAGGAGCTCATTCTAAAACCTGTGTAGAAATGCAAAAGACTCAGAATGGGAAAAGCTATTTTGAAAAACAAAAACAAAAACAAAAAAGTTGGAAGACTTTTGCTACCTTATTTCAAACCTTTTATAAATCAAGAAAATGACTGTGTTGGCCAGAGGGTTGACTTCATAAAAGACCAAGGGAACTTTTTAGAGTGAACACAACGTTCTCTTCTTGATTACAGTCGTGGTTACTCAAGGCATATACATCTTACAGAGCTCATAAAGTTAGACACTTAAAATTGATGCATTTGGTTGTATATAAATTACAGAACAATAGTGTTGGCTTAAGAGTTAAATAAATTTACTCAATTGACTCGAAAGTATATTAGACACAGCAGAAGACAGGATTGTTAAAACTAAAGTAGATCAACAGAAAAAATCTAAACAGTGGCACAGAGGGAAAAATAATTGAACAGGAAAAAAAAACTAAGTAGAGCATCTGAACCCAGTATAAAAATATCAAATTGTATAAAATACATGCAAGTGGAATTCCAGAAGGAAATGAGAGACAGAATGGGGAAGAAAAAGTATTTGAAAAAAAATAATGGCCATTTCCCCCGAATTTGATGAAATACCTCAAACTACAGACACAAGAAACTCAATAAACCCAAGAAAGGTGAAAGCAAAGAGAATCATATCAGACTCATTATTTTCAAACTCTGGAAAATAAACTATTCAGTAAAAATAGTTATATTACTTAGAAAGGATAAGAATTATGGTTCAGCAAAAATAATGAAAGTAGAAGACATCTTTAAATTCTGAAGGAAAAAACACCAAATTTTCAACCAAGAATTCTATGTTCAGAGAAAAAAATGCCTTCAAAAGTAAGAATTGACAGAATAGACATTACAGATATACAAAAGCTAAAAGAATGAATCAATTGTCAGTAAACCTGAACTACAAGAGGGAAAGAAAGAAAAAGAAAGAAAGAAAGAAAGAAAGAAAGAAAGAAAGAAAAGGAAAAGAAAAGAAAAAAGAAAAGAAAAGGGGGAAGGAAGAAAGGAAGGAAGGAAGGAAGGAAAGGAAGAAAGAAAAGAAGGAAGGAAGGAAGGACGAAAATTCTTCAGTCTCAAAGGAAATGATACCAAATGGAAACTGATCTATAGGAAAGAATGTAATGCCAGATAAAGTAAATGAGTACAGGTTTGATTTGAGGAGAAATATGTGGGGTGTTCTGTGTGTAAGTTGTGGCTTAGGCAGGCAATGCAACCAGTGGCCTCTTTGTGGCAGACCTTAAAACTCTAAAGGGACTGTGGACTGGCTCAGAGCTGTGCTTTGGGCTCCTCCTGGAGAAGCTCTTCAAAATTGTATTGGCAGAATTCCTCAAAAACAAAGTCTAGGTTTTGACATCTATAGATTTCCTTGGTAGATGTCAGCATGAGCAGAAAAAGTTGCCACAGTTATCTGGTTTGAAAAACTTTACACTTAGTTAGTTAGTTATAATTGAGAGAGAGAGAGAGAGCACACATGAGTGGTGGAGAGGGGCAGAGGGAGAGAGAGAGAATCCCAAGCTTGATCATGGGGCTTGATCCCACAACCTTGGGATCATGACCTGACCTAAAATCGAGAGTCAGACACTCAACCGACTGAGCCAACGAGATGCCCCTACACTATGTTTAAAAACAAACAAACAAACAAACAAACAAACAAACATACAAACTAAAAGCTATATAGAAGGATAAACTTTGCTTTCCAACTCATTAAACTAATGAAAGACGTATGATAGCCTAGAGTAATTATCAAAAAATGCCAGTCTTGAGCCATGATAAACAGAAAGTATAAACAATCAGTGAGAAAACTGTGGAAACTAGATGGGTTGCTGATATTCAAGAAGCAAACACTGCCAGAACATATATCATAATCTATCAAATAATCAGTGGCTTTTCCAAATAGATTATGTGGCAGAGAGTCTTTCCCACATGCCTTTCACCAAAGGATACCATTTATCTCCAAGGAGATATTTTCACCCCCAGAATTTGTTTTTCCAACTTCTCCAATTCAAGATTTCTTTTGCTGAGGAATCACAAGACAACAGTGTCTGTATTTTCTAGGGCTTGCTTCCAGGAAGTATAAATAGACACTCCCTTACCTCTACCCCAATAATACCTTTTACGAAGGGATTTTTCCTGGCCTGCCACATCCTTCACTGACAATAAGAATAGCATCATCCAAGAGATGCTGTTTTTTACTACCATGTGCTAGATTTCACCCCACCACTACCATCCTGAAAAATAATACTGAGTTACCCTCAGTGTTGAATTTCAGTCTTCAGATAATCCGCCAGTGAACATCTAAAACAACTTAAACCTGGAAATAAGTTTAAAATGTATTGTCCTTTTTCAAATTTTGAAATTTGAATTAGTTAAATTTTGGATTATCTCTCATTTTAATTCAGGAAACTATTATTACTTAAGTGATCATACTTTTGTCCAGATGGAAGATTTATAAAATTATAATTCCTAGGGTAAAGTTTTATAAATAAAACTGTTTAAAAGATTTTTTTTAACACATTTTGTGTTTTTAACTCATATTGTGTTTTTTTGGTTTTGGTACAACATGAAAAGAGGTTAGAAATCATCACTCCATCCAAATAAGTAAAAAGCTGAACAAACTGAAAAAATTAAAAATTCTTAGATCCATCAGAAAAGTGAGGTAACAGGACAAAACACTGGCTCCAAATTAGAGAGGCAAGAAAATACAGATAATCACAACTGATTGGAGAAAATATCCACTAGCAGAAACTTCCAAGAGAAGCAGTGCCAGGAAAGGAAAACCTAAATTGTAGTTCACAAATTTCTGGAGGTGCAATGTAGACAAATTTGAGAGCTGAAAATTCCAGGGAGGTCCAGTCATGGGGAGGCCCACACTTGTGAGTTTTTTTTTTTTAATTTAACTTTATTTTTTAAAACTTACATTCAAATTAGTATATAGAGAAGCAATAATTTCAGGAGTATATTCCTTAATGCCCCTTACCCATTTAGCCCATCCCCCCTCCCACAACCCCTCCAGCAACCCTCAGTTTGTTCTCCATATTTATGAGTCTTTTGTTTTGTCCCCCTCCCTGTTTTTATATTATTTTTGTTTCCCTTCCCTTATGTTCATCTGTTTCATCTCTTAAAGTCCTCATATGAGTGAAGTCATATGATTTTTGTCTTTCTCTGACTAATTTCACTTAGCATAATACCCTCCAGTTCCATCCACGTAGTTACAAAAGGCAAGATTTCATTCTTTTTGATTGCCGAGAAATACTTCAATATATATATATATATATATATATATATATATATACACACTATATATATATATACACTATATATATATATACTATACATATATATATAGTGTGTGTATATATATATATATATATATATATATATACTACATCTTCTTTATCCATTCATCCATCGATGGACATTTGGGCTCTTTCCATACTTTGGCTATTGTTGATAGTGCTGCTATAAACATGGGGGTGAGTGTGTCCCTTTGAAACAGCACACCTGTATCTCATGGATAAATGCCTAGTAGTGCAATTCCTGGGTCGTGGGTAGTTCTATTTTTAATTTTTTGAGGAACTCCATACTGTTTTCCAGAGTGGCTGCACCAGTTTGCATTCCCACCAGCAATGCAAAAGAGATCTTTCTCCACATCCTTACCAACACCTACTGTTGCTTGAGTTGTTAATGTTAGCCATTCTGACAGGTGTAAGGTGGTATCTCATTTTGGTTTTGATTTGTATTTCCCTGATGAAGAGTGATGTTGAGGATTTTTTCATGTGTCAGTTGGCCATCTGGATGTCTTCTTTGGAGAATTGTCTATTCATGTCCTTTGCCCATTTCTTCACGGGATTATTTGTTTTTTGGGTGTTAAGTTTGATAAGTTCTTTGTAGATTTTGGATACTAACCCTTTATCTGATATGTCATTTGCAAATATCTTCTCCCATTCTGTCGGTTGCCTTTTAGTTTTGCTGATTGTTTCCTTGGCTGTGCAGAAGCTTTTTATTTTGATGAGATCCCAGTAGTTCATTTTTGCTTTTGTTTCCCTTGCCTTCAGAGACGTGTTGAGTAAGAAATTGCTGTGGGCAAGATCAAAGAGGTTTTTGCCTGCTTTCTCCTCGAGGATTTTGATGGCTTCCTGTCTTACATTGAGGTCTTTCATCCACTTTGAGTTTATTTTTGTGTATGGTGTAAGAAAGTGGTCCAGGTTCATTCTTCTGCATGTCGCTGTCCAGTTTTCCCAGCACCACTTGCTGAAGAGACTGTCTTTATTCCATTGGATATTCTTTCCTGCTTTGTCAAAGATTAATTAGCCATATATTTGTGGGTCCATTTCTGGGTTCTCTATTCTATTCCATTGATCTGAGTGTCTGTTCTTGTGCCAGTACCATACTGTCTTGATGATTACAGCTTTGTAGTACAGCTTGAAGTCTGGGATTGTGATGTCTCCTGCTTTAGTTTTCTTTTTCAAGATTGCTTTGGCTATTCAGGGTCCTTTCTGGTTCCATACAAATTTTAGGATTATTTAGAATACAGAGAATTTTTAGGGCAGTGAATCCACTCGGTATGATATTATGTTGGTGGATACACGTCATTGCACAATTGCCAAGCCCATATTCTTGGTACAACGCCAAGAATATCCATGATGTGATAGTATATGCAAAATGGGGGAGGGAACGAGTGGGAAGGTACATAAAGGCACATTTGGAGGTGATGTTCATGTGTGAAAACTAATAAGACAACACACTTGACATACCTGTAAAAGATACTTCAACTTCAATAGGACATGTTCTCTGGAAATTACTGTTTCCCACTAAGACAAATTGGCTTATGAGACTAGCCACTTGGTCCCTTTGGGCATAAAAAATGAGAAAGGGAAGTTCAGTGTTTGGATGCTGGACAGAGGCTCTAGGGCATCCTTCTTAAGATTACGGAGCTACCGACACAGCTCAAAACAGAAGCAAAGAGAGCGGGGGCCTATGTTCTGCCTCAATGTCCACCTCTCTTCTTGGTGAACTTCAGCTTGCCCAGGACCCACCAGGGTGGCAGAAAAGGCCACAAAGCAAAGCCTAGGTATAACAGGGAGGCAGCTGCATGAAGATGAGCTGAAGGTAGAGTTTTTCCACAACAATTTGCCATTGTAGACATTGAAGCATGCTTCTCTAGTCTCTCTCTGAGACTCCAAGTTGTTCAGAATGATTGAAAGTTCTGCTTTCAAACTCAATGGGAAAAGTGTCATCTTTGATGACATAAGACAATGATGTACAGGGAATATGGGGTCATCTATCTTCTCCTTGCTGTGTAGGGGGAAGCTGTGTACACCATAGAAATGGCACGAAACCTCAGTAATAGCTCCTTACCTGCTAAAACTCACCCAGGCAACACGCTGCTTGCCAGCTTACTGAGTGTTCAAGCCAGAAGTGGCAGTCTGGAGCGGCTCTGCTGATATGAATTGTTTGGTCCACTGAGTTGACAACACTGAAAAACAGGGTTTCACATAAAATTCTGGATTCCCAGCTTCTGTAGAAAAATCAGAGCAATAGTGAAATATGGAAATAGTATAAACATGGATAATTCTGCCTGAATTCCTTCACAGCCTGACCCATTGGCATCAGTTTGGGGGTCGTTTACTGGGAAGGGTATGCTACCTCCACTTGCCCATGACCCCCATTTGGCCCATTTTTCCCTTTTGTGAGTTGTTGAACTCTAGTTTAAGGTTTCTTTAAATTGCAGCTATTTGACCTTCTTCACTTCCAAGAGCACAGGAGAAATTTTCCCATTGGCAATAAAGCAACTTTTCGTATAGAATTGCAAGAATTAAATCACAGAGCCAATTACTGCTGAGCTCCTCACACAGTGTTTCTGGGTTTATGGGCTGGGTTGTGACCTTGAGGAATCTCCTGCCCCCCTCCTGCGTCTCAGTTTTCTGACCTGTAGGATAAAGAAATGATCCATCCTTATCGGATCTTTCCTTAGGATAATATATCTAACCCTAACTGGCTTGGCAGAAATGACCTTGTCGCAGCTGGGAAGCTGATTTCATCCAATTCGTTCAGAAAAGTGCATGTTTATAAATCCTTCCTTTGTGGCCACGCTGGCATGTGAATGATCACTCAGAGCAGCCAGCACTTAGGAATATTGAGCTCCCAACACTGCTCAAAACCAAGAGCAAAGGGAGGGGGCCTGTGTTCTGCCTGAGTATGTGCACCTCCTCCTGGTGCACCTTAGCCTGCCTGGCCCCACCAGGGCAGCAACAGTGACCCCTAACACCTAGGGCAGATTTAAACAGTGAACTGTTGAACCCCAACATGACATTCCCCCAGATTTGCTCATTACACATTCAGGTTGCCAGTGAAGTAGAAGGAAAAGTCTGGTAAACATGCACAACCTCTTGATGAAAATGGGGGAATATTTGTGGATGAGCAGAGGTAGTCTCAGAAGGCTGATTCTTCCCTCAAATGTTACAACATAGAGTTAGGCCACCAAGCAATCTGTACAGTTAAGATGGTAGCATTAGGTGCTAAATTTAGTTTCCATCAACATAAGAGCAAATATATGACCTTATAACAGTGTCTACTCACATATGAAATAAATATTTAACAACTAAAGTTTAATTAACAGACTCAGTGTGCTAACCACTTTACAAATGCACATTATCTTCTTTAATCCATATAAGGCCCCACTTTACACATGAAGAAAACTGAGGCTTAGAAAGGTAAAGTCATCTGTCTGAGATTACAGAGCCAGGCCAGATGAAATCTGGTAGCACTGGCTTTTTAACTCTGATGGCTCAGCTCCAAAGCCTATGCTTTGTAGGGCTTTGTGGTACTATAGCCTCCTTCCTCTCACATTGCACGGGAATGAAGAGAGCTCCTGGCTTTATTAAATCAAAGATAACTTCTGCCCACACACAGAGGATGGCAGCATTCACACACTTCCCTTATTTGACTCGAGGCATTCATATGCATCTGTGTCTTTGATAAGAGTCAAAAACAATTAGAGGGAAACTAAGAAAGTGTGTTCAGAACACTGTAATCTCTCCACCACGTGCCTTCAGGGCTCATGTGTCATGGGTTCCATGAACTCCCTGGACACTTAAGGACTTACATGCACAGAACACTTTTTTCTCGGTCTTTTGGAGAGCTGTTGATAAAATAATAATGATGATAATAGAGACAAGTGTTGAATACCTACTGTGCATGGAGCACTGTGCAACATCAATTTTCCCAGGATCTTCTTAGGTCAGAACTTGCCCCAGCTTGACCTTGGTTACAAATGAAAAATTCATAGCCAGAAGCCCATGTGTTTAATGGAGAACCCTGGTCCTGGGGTAGGACATCAGAGGTCTGATTTAAGTTTCTCTACTCTCTAGAAGAAAGCCAACATACCATACAGGACATTTGAAACCAGAGCTGTGACCTCTGAAAACAGCAGTATATTTGTACCCTCAGAGGCCCCCTCTGTCTATAATGCCCTCCTCCCCCACAGCCCACCTCTTCTCTGCCTGTGAACTTCTTAGTCTACAGGTACCAGCTCCAACTCCGTCTTCTCAGTGGTGCACTGTCCCCTCCTCCAATTTATAGAGGGTCCCCTCTTTGCATCCTCACTGCTCCTCAGATGTGTGTCCTATTCAGCAGGAACCACAGGCTGTCCAGCATCTTCAACAGTTTTATCTCCCCTAGAGACTGGAGCTCTTTCTGTGTGAGCTCATACATGCACCCAGGATCAGCAAGGCACACTAAGGGGTCTGTCAGCCTCTCTCTCAGCAGCAGCCAGCCTGGAACTTCCTCTGACTTTTCTCCCACCAACCCAACTATCTTGCTTCAGAGGCTCTAGGGTGGTCTGTTTTGTGCCTGTCTCCACCTGATCTTCTCACATGAGCTTGCAACATCCTACACTCCAGCCTACTCTCTCATGTCTGCCCTCTCTTCTTCTCCCCTAGTTCAGGCCCTACTTTCTCCCACTAAGCTATGGAAATGGCTTTTTTGACCAGTCTTCCTTTCCTGCACCCTCTTCCAGACAGCCTGGTCTCCTCAGTGCTCAGGACTGGTCACATGGACTGTCTGCTAAGGAGCTGTCAGTGACTCTTCAGTGGTACCAACAAAGTGCAACCTGGTGATGTGGGCATCTGAGGACCAAGCAGGAACTGAGCTCTGAGGCCTTAGCAGCCTATCTCCTACTGGTCTTGGAGAATGTTCTCCAAATAGAGGGGTTTCTTACTATGCCTACAGTTCCCACTCCCCAGCTCCTGTTCATGCAGATACTCTGCCTACCTACTATTTTCTCCAGAACAAGTCTCCCTTAAGTAACCCAGTCCCTTCCCCACCCATGCATGTCTTTCTTTGCAGTTGAGGCAGCCCTATATGGAGCAGGGTCCTCACCACTGCAGACCGCAGGCAGCATCCACCCCTCTGAAGGCCATGCCAGCCTCTGCTTTGCACTGACAGGAGTGGGGAACAAAGGACATTATTGCATTCCATTTGAGGAGGGTGAGAGTTGGGAGGAGAGAAGTCACAGGAGGTGAGAGCTATGTGAGATCAGTAATTCAGCCAGAACCCGGAACCCAAACAGAGAAAAATGCAGGCCAACTTTCTCCAAGACTCCATAGGACCTACTATTCATGGGATAGGTGTTTAAATCAAATTTTACTTAAATAATGTTTATTTTTTTCCAGAAATGAAGGTATATTCCACATTCAGTTTCTACTTAGTATCTCAGAAAGCTTTCCATATCTATCTACATTGACTCAGAGCTATTTTCAAGCATTATAGATAGTTGAGCTGCATGGAGTGCAGGGTTCTCCTTCAAGTTTTTCTCTCCCCAGTCTCCCCAACAACACACACGTGCGTGTGCACACACACATACACACACACATATAAATACACACAGGGCAGGGCCTTACTCATAGAACTTGTGGAAGGATGCTGACTCTGATGGCCTCAGAAATGTCACCCCTTGTCAGAGTATATAGACTCATGTTTCTCTGGAGTGGAGTTGTGAATAAAAGGCAAGTCCTGTGTCTTTCCTGGAGAAATAGGTGTAAGAAATCATCAATAAAGTAACATGCACAGCTGCTCTTCTGGGACACCCAAACCAATGCCTCAGTCTGATGCAGACCAAAACCAGGTGACCTCATACCTGCCTCCACACACTGGCCCATGCATGCCACGTACTGCCTCCTAACATGCTGATGCATGCAGATGATGCCTAATCAATGCTCAGAATCTTCAAAAAGATAAGCACACAAGTCACAGGTACACACACCATATGTTTTCAAGGCAGCTGTGTTTATATGTGCACTTGCACATCTGCACACTCTCAATGACCTACTAAGCAAACAGTAAAGAGCACTTAGCTGTGTGCAGCCTGCCAGAAACAGGTTTAGTGAACATAAAGAAAGGTGGTTTTTTTGCACATGAGCTGATAGGATTGGGCCCTATCGGAAACTTAGTAGAGTATGAAGGTAAAATGAACATATATTGATGTTAGAGAGACCATAAATCAAATCCCAATCCACTGACCAGATGACCAACCTCTATGAGTCTCAGTTTCTTCATTCTTTATGGACGAAGCTAACAAAAGCTGTTTCATAACTTATTGTGAAGATTAAATGATACCATCAGCATAAAACATTTAGCTTTTTCATAGTGTTTCTTAAATACTATTAATGAAGTAATGAAAAGCCATAACTGAACTAGGAGATCTGATGAGCTAGGAGTCCGTATGTATGAAAACAGACAAGCAGAGCATATCACATCTTTGTTGGGCTTCATCTTGATACATGCCCCACGAGCATTGCAAGGTGGGAAAAGCAATGGTGCAACTCCCTTAGGGTCTTATAAAGTTTCTTTCTGGAAGTGAGAAAGAAATTTTCACTCATTCTCCCCTGGCAAGTCACATTCTACATCTGCCCATCCCATTCTCCAAGACTCAAATGATTCAAAGGTCCAAATGAGCCCATCCAAGGCTCAGAGTTAGGAAGGGTAATAAGCCTCTTGGAATTAAATTATGTGGAAGAAAGGGACATGATGAGGGGGCTGATTTCAGTACATCACATGGCTGATGTTGAAAGCTCTCCAGATTCCATCCTTCAACCAGTGGGTATGTTTAAGGAACCACTGAGCTGTTAATAACATATGATAGTAAAATAGATCATCTTTGGTTTCATGTTTTATTTTCTAAGCACTATTTTAAAAAGATTTTCTAAATATTGTTATAAAAGATGACTGTCATAGAAAACTTCATTCAGTTTTTCCAGGGGCCTCTCTTCATTCTTTGATTTTCAAATTAGTCCTCTTTTAAGTGCCTTTTCTGTTGTCTTCATGCTAGCTTTCTCTTCCACAGTTAGTGCACCTCAACCAGAGCCTCAACTAGCCAAGAGTTTGCATGGGATGTGAACAACATTCCCACATCACTTTCATTGGCATCATGAAATTTTGCTCCATTCCCCAAAATCCATTTGCTGTAATTTTACTTTGAACTGTTTGCACTTTGTAGTCAGAGGTTACAGAAGCCAATGAGGATCAGGAAGCTTAGTGGAGAAAATGTTGATATTGGAACATGTAGAGTTTTAAGTTAATGGTTTTCCCAAACACTGTATTTATATTTGTCCCTGAAGTGGATGAAACTGGTCATATCAGTGTCATTTATGAAGTACTCACAAAGTGCTTGGCACATTTTAAAGTTTCAAACTTGCCATCATCTTCATGTATCACTTGTCTGAATTCAGGAATGCAAAGTTGGTCTGAAGGGAGCCTGGTAAGATAGTGTGACTGTTACAGTAACCCAGCCCCAGCCCATAAATTAACCCTGCCAGGATCAAAGTCTCTGCCTTGTTTCCAGCTGGATCCTGTGCTCAACCAAGGGTCCCAGGAGGCCTCTGGCTTAAAAGCTTGCCATCTCATTTGTTTCTGTAATGTATGCCCCATCGGACACATGTGTCAGTTCTGCAGCATAAAGATGTGCCTGCACTTCATGCATCCTGTCTGTTCTTTAGTTAGTAATTAAGTATGCGCAGCTACAGATGTGTTGTGGGAAGATATCATCCAAGCCCTGACAAAGAACCAAAATTATTCATATAATTTATCATCCCAGCCATCCTGAATGCTAACGAGAGCACTCCTTGATTAGAATTGTCAGGAACCATTTGCACTCATGTCCTGTCAGGGAGCATTTCCTCTGCCAGACGCCGCTGTTCATACCAACCACAAAAACTCTCAGACTTTCTTTACAATCTCCCTGGCCCTCCAGAAATGAAATGCAATAAAACAAGCGTTTACCCCCTCCCCCCTTTCTCTGATGAGTTTCCAGAGGCTTTGAAGTTTTCTGTGGTTTTGTATTTTTTGTGTTTTGTTTGGGTTTTTTGTTTGTTTTGGAGCAGGGTAGTTGTTGTTAGCTCGTATGTTAAAGCTTTTAGAGATCTGCTGGTCCTTCCTCCCCACACCAGAGTCCAGGGTTAGGTTCTTGGATTCAAGGTTCTTTCTGCCCAGAAAGAAACACCAAAGGAGTGTGGAAACCACTCCATTTGGGTCAGGCTCACTTGATAATGTTCCTGCTTTAGAGAAGTGGCTGTCTTGGAATTTAGCTCAGACGTTGAGACACATTCTCAAATCTTATTTTTGGTGGGGCAGAGGGGGTGGATTTAGGAGACCAGAGGGTCTATGTTCTGTCATTAGAATAGAAGAGAATAGGCAGTGAGATAGAACACACTGGAAGGAAGAGATATACTTCACCCCCTAAGAAAAGATTTTGATTTTCCAGCCTTTCTTCCATCCTTATGGACACTATCAATCTATAAGGTAAAATGAAAGAGGAAAACTCTCTATTGTCTTGTGGTTTCCCCAAGCCATCTGTAAATCTACCCCCAACACTAACTTTTAATCTATAAAGATATGTAAGGTTTTAATGCAGTGTTTTGTTACCATATTCAATTTTCATAATTTAGTCCTCAGGTTGTTGCATTGATTGGAAAACGCATTAAGCACAAATCCATCTAATTATCCCTGGTGCAGAGGCTTGGTCAGATTCCTCCAAGAGGGTTGTGGTCAAAGAGACCTGATCCTACAATCTGCTGCAGACAGCTCTGGTGGGCTCCAGCCCACAGCACCAGATATGAGCAGGACATGGGTGGCCTGGGCAAGCTCAAAAAAAGCCACCTTGGGAAGTATTCCAGAACCTCTGGAAGAGACTAGAGCTGACTGCTAACATGGGATGCAGTTGTGTCCCTGTAAGTCTGTATCATTATAATTGGTTAACTTTCTTCATATTTTAAACCATCAGGGGCACTTCACATTTGAAACCATCAGGGGCACCTTAACTCAGTCAGTTAAGTGTCCAACTCTTGATTTCAGCTCAAGTCATAATATCATGGCTGTGAGATCAAGCCCCACAATGGGCTCTGTGCTGATCATGGAGCCTGCTTGAGATTCTCTCTCTCCTTCTCTCTCTGCCCCTCTCCTGATTGCCTGCTCTCTCTCTCTCTCTCTCAAAAAAAAAAAAAAATTAAACCATCAGAAGGTAAAGCTTAGGGAAAAATGAGCTTGATCTGCCTTTACACCAAACTTATTAGACGTTGGCTTTCCGAGACTCCCTACTCATACCAATTCATTGATATGTCCAGCTCTCTCCGAAGGTAACTTCACTGTAGAGATGGGGAGCCCAATATGAAAATCTGTCTCAATTTGTTATCTTTTCCATTTACACATCTGGAGACAGTGGCATTATACCCTTAAAGGCATAGCCTTCTTCAAAACTTACATCAGACTGACTGGCTGATTCTGTGAGTTCAGTTAATTCTGGAATCCTCAAAAAGACCCCTGCTTTCCTGCAGGATGTCTGGGGACATAGGCAACTCTGCGCTTAAGCACTTGTGGTCCACGTTCACCAAAGGCCACCTGTTAAATCAACACTCAAGACAATAGAGTGAGCAGAACTCTGCCATATCAACAGCTATTTAAAGGATATCACGGAAATCTGCCTCAGAGCTAAAAAGTGCAAAGTGCATATGTGTGGGAGTGGTGGATGAGGAGAGAAGTGATATGTTTTAGTAAGACAGAAAAAGTATGGATAAATAGTGAGCTCATTGAGCAGACTGGATGATCCTTTCCCAAGGGAAAGTTATAAGACTAGATAATTCCATGTATCTTTAGGTATAAAATTCAAATTACAAACGTCTCATCAAAAGACATCATAAAACAGGTAAAAATACAAAGTCACCAACTAGGAGAATATATTTGCATACATATAATTGACAGATTAGTATCAATAAAAATAAAGGACCTTTAAAAATAAACAAGAAAACATAGGCAAATGACATGACCAGTCAATTTCATAGAATAAAAACACTAATGATCCATAAACATATAAAAGTGTTTAATTATGTGAGAAGCTGAGAAAATACAATTAAAGACAATTTGACTCCTACCAGACAGGCAAAAATGTAGAAGTTTGACAATTCCCAGTGCAAGTAAGAAAGCAGAACAAAGAAATCCTCATGCATGGGTAATGGAACAGTACATGGAGTTAACCTTGGAAAGCCATTTGTTATTATCTAATCAGTTAAATGTGCACTTACCCTCAAACCTAGCACTTTCACTCTTAAATACCCCAAAAAAGTGGTTCCCAACAGGCTCATTACCACACCCTAGGAGGATGTCACTAAGAGTGAGGGGCACATTGACATTTAGTAGGTGGGACAATGAACAATAGGTGTCCTACAGTTTCTGGAGAAGTCCCACACAAAGGTGAATTAGCCTTCATCCCACGTGACTAGATAATTTATACAGGTGAGCATCTGTTCATACTTATCTGATCCTGAAATCCTACTCTACCTTTGTTTTACATATAACACACATGTTGTGTTAATGAGTTTTAACATACTGAATTTTCTAGTACTGCAACTACCTTCCAACGTGAAGGAAGACTGTGCTTTCCATTGGTGTTTGGAACTTTGCCCAGAATTGGCCAATATTTCAGAAAATCATATCTCTATTGAGAACCTTGCATATGGTTCTCATATTGAATTGGGTCACCAATTCAAAACACCTATGTCTGCTTGCATTTGTAGCTAGAAAAATCATGGTAAGTCTACACACAGGTGAAAACATCGGACATCATTATTCTGGCTCCTGGTGTAATTGTTATCCCAAATTTACATATTGGTACAAACCATCTGTTGTTGTAATTTGCTATGTTTTATTTCTCTATTATATTACTATTAGAGCAACAGATTGATTTCTTGAAATTCCATAAATATGGTATGGTATATGATAAAAAAAATTCATTTCAGAATAGTAAAAACATCACAAAATATTTGTCACAGAGGGGGGCACTGGTGTTGAGAACTACTGCCCTAACGAGCATTTGCATATGTACCCCAGAAACCGTGTATAGAAGAGCTCATTGCAGCATGATATAAAAAAAGCAAAAAACTGAAAACAATCCAAATCTCCCTTAAAAAGCAAATTGGATAAATGCATGCATAAATGCATTTTGTGGAATACTATATCATGGTGCAAATGAATGAGCTATAGCCATATTCATGAATGTGGGCAATTTTTTTTAAAAAATGTGGAACAAAAACAACAAATCACACAACGTATATATATACAGTAGAAACACTTAAACTTCAAAAGTGGGCATAACTAAAATTTTATTTAGGAATGCATGTAATGTGATAAAGCTATAAAGAAAAGTAAGGAATGGTAAACACGAACTTCAGGGTACTGGTTATATCTGGAGGTGGATGAGGTTGGGGAGGAGCACAGAGGATTATGTTCTATTTCTTAAATTGGATCGTTGGTACATGGCTTCTCCTTTTATTATTTAAACTGTAAATATATACATTTCAAAATAGAATGTATATTACAATTTAAAAACTTTAAAAAATCAGAAACTCCTATCTAATCAGCCCAAGCCTTTAGTTGATTGGACCTATTTTAAAGCTCATCTTCACTTGCACTGAAGATTGCCAGATCTCTGGGTTCAGGACACACTCCCTGTAGTCACTAAGTCTGACACCTGTCTTGGGACATCTGGCCAACAGACAATGATGTTGATGCTGGCATGAGGCGATCTTGCAGCCTCCCAAAGGGCTTGTGTCATGCCAGGAGTCCAAAAGCAACCAGAAAAGAGGGATTCTCGGCAGCCAGAGAGAGAAATGTTTGCCGTTAGCCAGGAGAATGCAGACACCCCTCAGGGGAGGTCTGGCAGAGCTTCTTGGCACTGCCTCTGGCAGGTCACCTATCTACCTCCATTGTAGTCTTCATTAGAGAGCCCAGGGCAACTGCTCAGGTGCCCAGGCTTCCAGAAGATTTTTACAACAGGGCCTGAAAACTCCACCAACTCCTAAGGCTGCAGGACTGAAGCAAGGTGTGACAAAGCAGGTGCCATTTTATCTAAGGAATTTAGACTAAATGGAAAAGAGAGAGCTACACACCCAGAATGAAAACAGCAGCACCTTCAATCGGCCAGCACCTTGCTGGGTTCTAGAACACCACAGCAATGACAAGATAATTCTTGCCTTAAGAACTCTTACTCTACCTGTGCTCAGATACCTCAGTGTTCTACCAGGTCTTCGAGGGCAGGCATACATTTCTGTGACCTTGGTCCCTGGTGTCATGCGTGGCAAATTGAAGCCTGGTAATATTGAAGAAATTTAATTGAAGAAAAGCCAGTGAAAGAGAAATGTAGGAGGTAGATTTAATAAATGACAAATTGGCAGTTTAGCTACTGATGGTAGAGCCAAGATCTCACATTGGGATAGACAGGCTTCCAAAGTTTTCTTGGTAGAAGTGTGACTTGAAAGATGAACAGGTATTAGATGGATGCAGATGGAAGGGTACAGGATATAAGTACATCTCAGGGTGTGGGAATGGTAAAACTAACACTCTGAGATGGCCAAACATGAAGAGCTATCACATGCCACAGGAGCAGTCTACTTTAATGACAGTAGGGCTAACAGTAGTAGATAAAGGTTAATTGGTCAACCAAAGCCAAGTCCTGGGGGACTTGAATGCCACACTAAGGGTGTTGGGTGTCATTTTGCAGTCAACCAGGAATTGTACCAAGTATTGTCCCTACCTGAGCTCAGATTTCAGCTGCATTTGTGGGGAGCAGCTCTCCTGCACATGCCAGAACCATCCCCCCAGCACCTGCTGAATTTCCACACTTTTCTACTCCCCCCCACCCCTTGGCCACTCCCCATATTCCCTCAGCTCCTCCCAGGGAAGCCCAAGTCCCCATCCTTCACAGAGATGGGGCATGTCTTAGGCACATAGCTGATGAGTTTTTAGAGGAGCCTCCATGGGATCTAGCCTCCCCACAGTAATAACCTGCCCACAGTAATAACCAGCTCCAGAACTTTGGATTAGATTTTTTTCTCTTCCTTGTCTCACTTGCTCACTCCCTCATTCCTGCTTCCCAGCTCCACCTCCAAGAGCCTTGTGTATATCCATGATACAAGAGTCTGCAATAAATATGAAGAAAAGAGGCTCTGATTTGAGCCAATAACAATGAATCTGGCTGCCTGTGAGGGCCAGGATCTCCAAAGTGGTGTGAGGTGAACAGAATGAGAATGTGGCCAGAGGTCAGAGAGAAAGACAGACAGAGAGACAGAGGCAGACAGGACACAGACAAATAGAAAGACAGAGACAGAAAGAAAAACAGTCAGAGACAGAGAGAGACATAGACAGAGAACAGAGGCAGAGACAGAGGCAGCTAGCCATCAGTGCAAGTTGGAGTTTAGGATTTTTCTGGAGGATTGGGCAGGACTGTGGCCCTGGAGGAGAAGCCCAGCCTCCCAGGAGAAGAGGGATGGGATTTGGGGCATTTTACTGCACGGTGGAGATACTGGTTCTGCCTATATGTGGCTCAAGACCTCAGAAACTCCCCCATGCTGTCTTCTGCTCATCTCTCTATCTCTGTTTCATCTTTGTCCCTTGACAGCAAGTGGCAGGGAGGCAAAGGCAGCCCTTTCTCAATTCAGTGGGTTGGGGCACAGTAGCACAGGACAAGAGGGATGAACAACTCTTTGTCCCTAACATCTGGGATGACAACTTCACAGCCACATAAATTATTCATATCTCATCCAACACAAGCACATTTACATAAGACAAAATATTATATAATATTAATGTTTAATATAGAAAGGGCTGCCTAGAACACAATACCATGTTCAAATGGCTTAGCACACGTCCTGGCATAGAGCAGGCCCATTAGGAGCTTCCATGGACAGGAAATCTAAAAGGAATCACCAAGAGCAATCCCTGTGGTCCATTCCCTCTCTCTCTGCCCATGATTTCATACCCTGGCTCCACCTTGGCCAGGCACTGAGCCTCAGTTTCCTCTTCTTCTATGTTGGGGATGGCCCAGAAAATTACTGTAGGCATCTAATGAGATGGCACATGTAGCACCTCCTGCCCAAGTCCTCCACAGGTGTGCTCCACAGATGTTGACTATCTTGGTAGCCCAGGTGGCAGTCACGCCCTCACCTGCATTCTCTGTTTGCTCAGCTATGGACTACACTGCACCCTTTCCTTAGCTCAATCTCTGCCTGTCTGAAACATTTTTTGCTCCAAATAGGACTAACCCTTCCTCCTCTGAGCCCCTCTATGACACCTTTTGCGTGGGATTGCAATTTTGTAAAGGTCACTTAGCCCCACAAGCCTTCTCTGACCCACTCAGGAAAATTTGCTATCCTGCCCTGAGGTATTTTTTTGAGTCTCTGTCACAACTTGCAGTGATTGTTCCCACCCCTGGCACTAGACTATGACAGGAGCCAGCCACGGAGTTCTCTATCCCAGTTCTGGATCCCAGAAAGAAGAACTGAGAGAAGAGCTTGGAAGCAGTTAGTCTGTGTGAGAGGTGATGTTCAGAAACAAGAGAGGGAGTGCGGGAGCCAGGTAGGGAAGGATGAGCAGGTTACCTCTATGGCCCGGAGCTCAACATGCTCAGAGGCTTGTGGAACATGCTTTGGAGTTGTCCCACTCAGGGGGAGACAAAATTGGGGTTTATCCAGCTCTACCTCCAAAGTCTGTGTCTGTGGGCATCTGTCCCTCCATTGGAGGTGACATCTCCTGACTCCCTTCCCTGTCCACTCCCTGAGATCTTCCCACTTCTCTTGAGGTGCGTGATGCTATTATGTCATTGATGTCCCTGACATCAACCTCTGGCCACCCTCTAGTCACTCACACAGCTGTGGAGTGGTTCCTGAGGGTAAGTCTAGCATATGGGGTTAAGGAGGCAGATATCACACTCAGAGATGTTTCCCTAAGAAGGACACCATCTTGTACCATGGACAGGCTCCAAGGAAAGAAACAAACTACAATGTGACAAGTGCTAGAAGAAGGCAAGATGAATGTTCTATGGATCACTAGGATCTGGGGTTGGATGAGGCAGAGAAGCCCCTCAGAAGAAGGGGCACTTGGCCTGGGTCTGAGATCATACAGAGAGGGAGAAAGAGGGGGAGAAGGAAGAGGAGGAGTGGTAGGAGGAGCGGGAGACTGGGGCGGGGGAGAAGGGGAGGAGAAAAGCACAGTGAGGGCTCAGGCAAGAGGAAGCAGAGCCAGCTCAAGCACAGCAAGAGATCTGGCAGCTATTAGAGGTGGGGCCAGGAGGGAGGCAGCCAGGTATGTGGGGGCTCTGCCCGTAACTGGGAACTAGAGTCCACCCTGTAGTTGCCTACAAGCTGCTGAAGGACTTTAGCCAGCAGGCAATGGATGTAATCAGATGCGTGTTTTAGGGAGTTGATCTCTTTGGCAGCCTTGTGGAGGGAAAGTAAGAGAATGTGTCAAGTGTGGGAGAACAAGGCCCCAGCCAGGAGAAGCTGAGTGGTCCAGGTGACAGGGGACAGATCCCAACTGTAGCAGCTTTGGGGAAGGGTGGAGAGATGTGGCAGATGTGGACATTGCAGGCACAGTTCTGGATATTCGTGGGCACCCACTCAACATGGGAAGAGATCAGATGAGGAAGGGTGGCTCCAAGCAGGGGGAACAGCCAAGCAAGGACAGAGTGGGACAGTCCAGATGTCAGGGAAACCTCTGGTTTGCTCCTGCCTTAGTGTGATCATGATGAAATGCTTTGAAACCTCAGCAGCAATCTGATGGAGTAACAGAGTATGACTGTTCAATTTTTTAATAATAAAAACCCGGGGCTTGTATTTCATATGATTTTTTTTAATTTCATTTTTGTCATAACTCACGTTTTATGGAATGTTGCAAAAGTATCAGTCTGTGACTGATGGGGAATAAATAAAACCTGGTCTTTCACTGCTGCTGAGCTGGGAAATCTTTTTGTAGGACCCCCCCCAACCCTGCCGCCCCATCAGCTTCTGTTGCTAAAACCAAACTATTCCTCATCCCAGAGTTTCATTTTCATTTATTTTCTCTTCATGCCAGAAAAGTTTATTACCCCACCTGAGACAAGCAAGGAAAGTACAATGCCCTCACCAAATCTGATCCCCAGAATTTCTCTAGCCCCACATTACCTCAGACATTCTGTGAGAGACCTCCCTCCCTAGCTCTGGCTGAACGTGGGTGCTGCACAGTCTCTGTGATGGCAGTGATATGGATGGCTATACACAATCCTGCAGCCAAACTAACATGGAGGGACAGTCCTGTGATGCCATCTGGCAGCTGCCAAGGTCCACTGTTGGCAGCCAAGCTTTCTAAAGGTCATTAATGTGGATTAGCCACTAATGGATTTTCTGTTGTCCCCAGCACTATTTTTAACTTATTCTGAGCTTTGAATTATCAAAATGCATTAAAAAATTGTTTTTAATGTTTATTTATTTTTGAGAGAGAGAGAGTGAGAGCAGGGGAAGGCCAAGAGAGAGAAAGACACAGAATCTGAAGCAGGCTCTAGGCTCTGAGCTGTCAGCACAAAGCCCAACATGGGGCTCAAACTCAGGAACCATGGGATCATGGCCTGATCCAAAGTCAGACACTTAACCAACTGAGCCACCCAGGTGCCCCTATCCAATTGCATTTTTATTTGTGAGTATGGACATAAACTCTTTACTGCTGTTTCTGTGCAGCTTCTCAGATATTCACAAACCTACTCTTCATTTGCTTTGCTCAAAGAACAGTTCCATAACTTACTAAGACAGGGCTGAGGACCACCAACCTACACCTCACTACCAAGGGGGCACCCCCACATGGGTTCATTCCAAATGGCAGCAACAAAACAGTGGCCCTTTTCCTGGCAGAGCTTCAGAATGTGTATTCCCCATCCCCACTCAAAGAGCACGTGAACCCAGCAGCTGAGTACATAATGTGTGTGGGCACTTTGGGAGCACACATTATGGCAGGCACTGTGGTCCTGTTACAAAGATCCCAGAGTAAAGTACAGTCATTGTGTGAACATATGGTATAACCAAGAATCACACACCTATGGCCCACATGCCAGATCAAACCCGCAGATGTGTTTTACCTGTACACATTTTTTAAAATAGGGAAACTGTACATAAAAATCCAAATTTCCAAATTTCCTAGAAAAATTGAAACACTGGGAAGTACCAGTGTGACAACTGTATGACAACATTGTCTGGGGCAGAGAAATTGAGGCATCTTGCTGTGGGTGTTTTGTGTATGTGGCGGGTGTGTGTGGGGGAAATGGTGGCAGGGGGGCTTGGTATTTAAGGGATTTAAGAAAAGGGAACCTCCTGAACTCTGATTCTAAGCTGGAAAGCAAAGCCTGAAAACACTGACATTATGACAGGGAAACTCAAGTGAGTGGTTTAGAAAGGATTAGAAGTCAGGGTTAGGGTAACAGAGCCAGGTTTCCTGGAGGAGACAGGTTTTGCAGAAGCATCTAAATAAACAGCACACCCATAGTGAGGCCAGCCTGATCTGTCTTCAGCACCAGTATCTCTGGCTCTTGCAGAGTTGGATGTACATGCAAGCAGGGGCCATGGCTCTGCCCTGATCTCAGGTCCCCACATATTTATCCATCCACTATGTAGTCAGTACCTGGGAGTCAGTAGGCACTACCCTAGGGACAATTATAGAAAGCAAAAGGGACACAGGCCTTACTCTCAAAAAGCTCATGAACTAAGCAGGAGAATGGGCAGGTTATAATTTTGGGAACTAGGAGACTCCTTGGTGGAGCATTAATCTCCAGGGGGCAGAGCTGCTCAGCTGGAGCCCGTGAGAACATGGCCAGCTGCCTACTTTGTGGCAGGCAGCCTCTGAGATGGCCAACAGTGGTACCCACTTCCTGGTGTTCCCACCTCTGTGTAATCCCCTTTCCATGGGGCTGGGCAGGACCTGTGGCCTGCTTCTCACCCAAAGATACAGCAAAGGCAAAGATGGTGAGATGTCATTTCAGTGATTTGGTGACAAAAAATTGACTTCTTGCTAGTAGACTTTTTCTATTCCCTTCTTGGCTTTCATGCTTTGGTGAAATGAGCTGGCATGCTGGAGGTGCCCATTCCAGAAGGAAATGAGGATGACTTTTGGTCAACAGCCAGGTAGGAACCAAAGCCTTCAGTGCAATAGCTCTCAAATAACTGAATTCTGCCAACAGCCTCCCCAGTCAAGCCTTCAAATGAGACTCCAGCTGACACCTTGATTTCAGCTTCATTGGAGACCATACAGCAGAGGATTCAGATAAAGCTTGTTTCGATTCCCAGCCCACAGAAACTGGGAGATAATAAATGTATGTTGGTTTAAGCTGTCAAGTTTGTGGCAATTTGTTATGTAGCAGGAGATGACTAATACCTGGATTTATGTCCCCTGGTTTGGGGACAGCAAGTCATTTATAAACACATTCACCAAGCAGCATATGGCCTAAATATACATGTTGAGTCCCTGGCTATTGACTCAACAGTGCTCTGAAGGTAATAAAGGCAGAGAAATGGCAGGTGGTAGTGCTGGCAGCAGATGCTTGAAGCCACAGCTATCTCTTTGACAGTGGCCGGGGCTTCCTTATATGAGCAGTTGCCTACATTACTCAAGTCTGGAGGCCAAGGATTCTGATCCTGCTTCTCACTTTGAACAGGTCCCCAGCACAGCATGGGCCTAAGTGCTTTCTCAGTTCCTTCAAATACCTGCTAAGCACTCAGTTCATCTAGGACTTGAGCCAGGCCTGGAGATATATGTCTGGGAGGCTCTCAGCTGGCAGAGGAGAAGCTCATGGGTGGTGGGCATCAGGCACAAGGCTATGGCCTGGTCTTGCTATTCCCAAGGATCCTACCTAGGTCACTCAGACCTGGACAGGGAAAATAAGGGATGTAAAGGAAGCAGTGATTCAATAACAGGAAACCAAGAGACTCCTTATTTCAAAACTCTCTACAGACCAAATGTCAAGATTAACCCAATAGTTCACAATTCCTCAGGTAAAGCATGGCCTCAATTCTCTTTTAAGATAAAATCCCCAGGAGAGAGAGAACTTTATGTCCCATTCACATTGGTTTGAATGTGTTTATCAGGCTGATTTATCTCTGACAAAAGTCCTCAGGGTTTAGGAATCTCCTGAAGAAATTCACTGACACAAACAAGCTAGTGGGTTGCTCTCAGGTGGTATCAGACAAAATGAAAGTTTGTGGACAGATTCAAGACCCTCAGGGGAAAGAATTCCCAGGACTTGGTGATTTATTGGATGTGGGGGGCACACTAAGATGATTGCTGTGTTTCTGTCCTGACCACCTGGAAAATGGTAAGTTCACACTCTGCGAAGACAAGTTATCCAGGACAGGGGTTGGAAAAGAGACTGAGCTCCATTTCCAGCATGTCCACTCTACAGTGGCTGAGACTATTGGCTCTAGGGGCTGAAGCCACAGGTCACTTGGATGTTGTTGACAGATTGAGGACATTTGAGGCTGTGTACGTGGAGTAGACAGTGTGGAGGAAGTGGGCCAAACCGTGACCAGTGTTAATGGAGCTGCATGCCTTTTGTCCTAGCAAACCCACTTCTAGATATTTATTCTAAAGAAATCATCAGAAATATGCAGAGAGGTATAATTAAGGATAATCATAGCAGAGCTATCTATGCTTCTGAAAAGGAAATGAAATGTTCAAGAAAGGTAAAGTCCAATTTTGTTCCAAAGCATGGAATATTCTACAGCCATAACCCCATAAATATAGTAATGAGAGGGGATGTTTGATGTTTGTTGTAAACAGATGTTCATGCTAATTTCTGAGAGGTGTGAGCCAGCTGAAGAAACATACAGGAAAATGTCCACACACAATCCCACATACTGGAAGGTTCCACTCTGAAACATATGACAAGGACTCTGCTTGACCAAACTCTTGACAAGCTCCTCCGAACACTCTTCCCTGCTAGGCCTCAACCTTGGCCTGTGAAGATATGATCAAACACCAGCATAGTTTTGATAGCTCAAGGCCGCATCCCTAGGGTGACCCTAGTCCCCCTTAAAGTGCCTGCCTGAGAAAACTCAAGGCTGCCAAGATAATTTACTGTTTTTTCCAGCCAACCTGAAAATAGGGCCCTGTTCCCCAGTGTCTATGGTGGGGAAGGATTCTGATTTCCATAAACGCCTATTAGCAAACCCAAATGGGCTAATCGCACTGGCCAACCCCCCTTCCTGCTTGTAATTTTTCACTTCCCTGATTCTTGCTTGGCCCCACTCACCCCCCTCCTATACCCTCATTCTCCCTTTAAGACTCCCTGTTACCTCTACAAATCAAACTTCAGTTCACGCTGGAGTTTCACCCCATTACAATAGTGTATTACTGATTAGAATCTATTTTTACCAGCTTGACTGGTGTCTGGATTTGTTTATCTTTGACGGCCAGTGGTGATGATCTTTGGGTGGTGAATTTAAAGATGGTTTGGAGTTTTTTCCCCCCATTTTGTTCTTTCCTATAATTTTTTCTACACTGGCTCTGAGCTGCTTTTGTAACTGGAAAAAAATTTTTTGTTTAAAGCCTTCCTTTTGGTTCACTGGAGACATTACAAGATCAGAGCAGGGAATGGTTGTTTTAATATCTCTCTCCCTGTCTTTATCTCCACAGAAATTCTCCTTGCCTATACACAACATTGCCAATTTTGCCCTCAGCATTCTGCATAAACACTATTCTGCAGCATTAGGTTGTAGCCATTAGCAGGGCAAATATGTGCTGGCTTCTTCTCTCAGTTTACAACCCTTATAATTTGCAACTCTGCTTTAAGAACTCAAAATTATGGCTTGCTCATAGCCTGCATAAACACTTAAGAAAGCCTTACCATTCGGAGATGTAAAATGTGCCTGACAGGGTGACAAAGGCTTGCACACAGCTTCCTGAAGTGCATGCATTCCTGAAGATAATGGGCGGCCCTTACCTCCCAGGGGGCTCAAGAACGTCAGGAAGCAGAAGCACCTGGGCAGCTCAGTCTGTTAAGTGTCTGACTCTTGATGTTGGCCTCAGGCCATGATCTCATGATTTGTAAGTTTGAGCCTTGCATCCCCGCTCTGCACTGACAGCGTGGATCCTGCTTGGGATTTTGTCTCTCTCCCTCTGTGCCCCTCCCTCTCTCACTTTCTCTCTTTCTCAAAATAAATAAATTAATTAAAAAAAAGAATTTCAGGAAGCAAAGCCTTCTAGGCACAACACTCAGAAGCATCAGGCAGTCAGGATGGTTTTCTTGTGAAAGAAAACTCCGAAAACATCGAGTTACAGATCAGAAACTTACCTTACCACATTGCCACTTGCCAACATTTCCACTGCTAAAATGTGTTTGGCATTGGCATGAATGGTGTTTAGCATAAAGACAATGAAATTCTTATTTACCTTCAAAGCATCTTACCAAATCTCATCCATCTTGGACCCACACCACAGATCCCATTCTACTGGCAAAGAAGATAGTGCAAAGAACAACTGTAAGCCTGATGAGCCTGCCTGGATCATAGGAATGCATAGCTTGTGACTCTAATCCAGCCTGCAATGGTACCAGAGTGTGGTTAAAAGTTGAGGACTTTTTTTCCTCTTGAAATTTGAGTTTCTACCAACATTTTAAGCACTTAGAGATTTCACAGAAAAATTAAGATACCAGTTCTCTTGAAAAATATTAAGAGGATTTGACATTGGGCTCTTTAGTACCTGTTGTCTCTTTTAATCAAAGTGTGTGTGCTCCCAGTTTACCTCTGCCTGCTGGGGCTGCTCTAGTCCTCAGTGATGTCTGTCTGGCTTTGGGAAGCATCATAATCATTCTTCACCTTCCTCCCACACAAACCCAAATGGGGACACAGGAAAGAAAAGATGCTTTTTATTCCCTCTGCTCTTCTCCTCTGGAGTCTCAGCATTGGCGGAAGTCTCAAAGTACAAGCTTCTAGAAGCATAGCACACACACTCCCATAACTGAGCAATGCGGTTAGGAAGGAGTACACTGATAACCCAACCTGCTATCACCATGAAAATTTCATTCCCTGCCTTTGGCCTCAGACGGCTCAGCCCTGGGGTGTAAGTAAAAAACAGAGCCCTGTCTGTGTCTAATGACTATTTCTTCCTCAGATCATAGAGAATTTAAGTGTGAATGCAAACATTATTCAAATGAAATGACTCCTAAAGCGATTTACATAGATCAACTATTAGATCAGAATCCCTTGTTTAAAACAGCCTGCCCAGAATAATTGGGAATATTTGGATCTTTTGAGCATGGATGATGAAACAACATTGATGCCTCTGGCCATATTTTGGGGGTACAAGCCAGCTCTGAGATACCAAACAAGATCATTTGGCAGGGTTCTGCTTACAGGAGAGAAATATCTCTTGCCCCATGAGACAGAATATCCCCAGGCTCACCTGAGGTGACAGAAATGACGGTCCCTTAATTGATCACTAGCCCTGACAGGCCATCCTAAGCTGGGAACATGCTGTGTGAAGAACAGCTCTGCAACAAAACAGTGAAGTCCCCACGTATTCATGTGCGTCCTAGCTTCGTGGGGCCCGGTTCTCATCAGCCTGCTACCTAATCAGAGCTAACACGGGATGATACACAGAAAGAAAAAAGCAAACCAGAATTTTAGAGAAGTCAGGAATCCAGACTTTTAAGTGCAATGCCAATCTGTAATTGTGGGCTACCAATGCATAGAGGAAAGACAGGGCAGTTCTCCCTTAACAAGCCTGTGTCAAGCCATACTCTCAAATATTTCTAAGAAAATCTAGTGAACAAAATGTTCCCTCCTCATTTCCTGGAAGGGTCCTTGCCTCCAAATAAACTCTGTCTCCAACTGTTCAAGGTCTTAAAATTCCAGCAGTGGGTCCAGCGTACCGTCGTGAGATGGACACTCTCCACTGCACAATAGACCTCATGGTCCTTCTGTGTTATATATGACCCGCTTCACTCTGTATATGACCACTTGCACTTGGCTTGTGTCGATATTTGAATTTGCAATCTCTGAACTAGGCCATTTGCATGGTGTGCCTTGGATAAGTGCATGGTTTTATCCACAAGTGGCCTGAAGCCAGGCCTGAAGGATATTCTGCAGAACCATAGCTACACATTGGATAGACCTGTTTCCCAGGAAGTTCTCCAGTGCAGAGACATCACACCTCCCTGTTTTATCCCATCTTGGATACTGTTTCTGCTTATTCTTCAATAGCAGACCTTTGGCCATTTGAAGCCAGCTCTCTGGCTACTCCACTAAGCATTCATCTCTCCCCTTTGGAAATTTCTTGACTCCCATAAACAACTGATTCAGAAGAAAGACAAATGCTTATGGTCAGTCAGTTCTCCTTCTGACCTTTTATCATTAGTGGAAATGGTTTTCAAGCCACTTTCACCTTAAGAGTGGGAACTTGAGGGTCGGCTGGGTGGCTCAGTCTGTTGAGCGTCCAACTTCAGCTCAGGTCATGATCTCATGGCTTGTGAGTTCAAGCCCTGAGTCGGGCTCTGTGCTGACAGCTCAGAGCCTGGAGCCTGCTTCAGATTTTGTGTTTCCCTCTCTCTCTGCCCCTCCCCCACTCATGCTCTGTCTCTCTCTGTCTCAAAAATAAACATTAAAAAAAAAAAGAGTGGGAACTTGAGACATGCTGTAATTCTCCCAAACGAGACTGTGCAGGGTGAGTTAGAGGCTCGCCAAAGAGGGCTTCATCTGGGATCACAAATACGGCTTTAAAGAGTTATTTGGCCTGGGCTGCTTATGCCTCTGACTACCCCAGTGTATAAGACAGGGATAATAATATCTACTTTAGAGTGTCATAGTGAGCTTCAGATGCAGTAACATATGTAAAGCTAGTGCTCAATAAACAACACCTGCATCTGTTGTGGTTGTTTTTGTTATCTTTATATCAGTCAAGTTTCTTTAATTGCAAGCAATAGAAATCAACTCTGGTTGTTAACTTAAGCAAAAGTAAAATTTAATGGGAAGATCTTAGAGAGCTCACCAAATCAAAGGCCCATCCAGACAAACAGGCACAAAAGAAACAGGAACAATGGCTGCTCCAGGGACACAGGCAGTTGAAACTAAGTGGTGGCTTATCAGCCCTAACCACCCCATTCATCTTACTTTATGCCACTCAAGAGTCAAAGTCCCAAGAGAGAAACCAATCAGGTTAGTCCCTTATCTAATGGGGTGAGGGTGGCAGGGTATTTTGATTGACAATCCCAATGAGCTTTAACACAGTAGAACAGAAGTGATTTCCCAAATAGCAAGAAAAATATTTTTATTAAGAAAAGAAGGCATGGGGGCGCCTGGGTGGCGCAGTTGGTTAAGCGTCCGACTTCAGCCAGGTCACGATATCGCGGTCTGTGAGTTCGAGCCCCGCGTCAGGCTCTGGGCTGATGGCTAGGAGCCTGGAGCCTGTTTCCGATTCTGTGTCTCCCTCTCTCTCTGCCCCTCCCCTGTTCATGCTCTGTCTCTCTCTGTCCCAAAAATAAATAAAAAATGTTGAAAAAAAAATTTAAAAAAAAAAAAGAAAGAAAAGAAGGCATGGATAAGATACAGAAGTCAACAAATGTCTGATACAAATGATCCTTGACTTTTGCAGAAGTTCCTTGCCTTCTGCTCTTGGTATAACCAGATGATTCAGGCAGAGAGGCAAGACTTTGATCATCAACTTCCATTTCTTGAGGTGTGATCCTTTTTGCCTTCTCTTCTGTGGTCCTCATCACCTTAGCCCCAGAACCTACCTAGCTGGATTTAGCAAGTTCAGATCACCCAGCTCTCTGTGGCAGGAATGTCACAATCATTCAGAAGCATCCACATTTGGTCCCAGATGATAGTACAAATTCTGCAGTAATTTAACACCTGCTTTGCTTTCATGCTGTTATTAAGGAGTTTTATCTTAAATATTTGAGGTGTGATTCTGCTCCCTCATGCATATGCTGATGAAGAATTTCACACCTGTTGGAACCCTGGCTCATTTGTTGGTGGGATCTGAAATGGCACCTTTATGGAAAATGGTAAAATTCTTATTACAGCCTAATGAATAAAGTGCATATGATCCAGCTGTAGCAGCTCCCCTTGCCTTCCCAGGGAGACTTATCCTGCTGGCAATTTAGGGATTGTGAATGCTGCTTCATGGCTTCATTTTAAGATGTTTTGAAAGAAGATACCTGAAGCAACAAAATGCTCAAACACATCTGAGATGTGTTTTGTCTCTCGTCCTAATCATACTAATAAATAAATAGTATCAGTTTCCTTGCACTGTAAAATTAAATCTTTCTGAATACCCCACTCCTGCTTTGATGAGGAGGGACAGCACTCCTGATGAGAACAAAGAAGAGCATTAACCATCCAAACACAATAATGTGAAAATCACTTTCTAATTTCCAAATGTGATTTCTGGGTGGACAGCCTCCTTCTTGTTGCCCACCCCAATCCCCTTTGTCTGAGGAAACTGCCCCTCACATATGTGCCATTTAGGGGCTCCATATATTTTAGTCCTCGGGGAATCACTTTTGACTGGGGCGGCGGGGGGGGGGGGGGGTGTTAGCCTCACAAACAATGCCAAGTCCTGGCACCCAGGAACCCAATAACTCTATAATTTCTAGAAAAATTGTAAGAACAGGATGTTTCCATCATATCTCCCACTATATTTTCAGTGCCCAAAGTAGTTTCCTGCACAAAGCAGGTGCCCAAATATGTTCATATTAATCTTGAGAGGCACTGATCTCACATATTGATGGTCGAGTACAGTTCTGCCCTTAACTTACCAGCTGGTTTGGAGCAAATCTTATTCCCCATCCATGCAGTGGGGTAGTCTCAAAAGAAGGTGGCTCTGAGTTGAATTATTTTCATTAAATTTTTTGTCTTGACCTCAGTTTCTCCATCCCCAAAAAAGAGATGTAAGACAAGATAGCCTTGAAAGCCCATCCACCTGAGTCAATGTAATACTAAATAAAAGGTTCTTTGTACACAAACAGAAAATCCTCAGCTGAAAAGACTACCAAGGTCAACAGACTCATCCCCCTCCCTCTACACTGCTGTCTGGCTTCAGAGCTTCCCCTATGTCCAGCTGGCAGCCAACAGTGTGCCCTGTGCATATGCCACCATCAGATCTGCCCCATCGTTCTTCTGTGCCCATGTCCACATCACAACCGATAGCAAAATCCAGCTCCAAAGTGCCACATTTGAGGAACTTATTTCTCACTAACAACATTTGGCCCACAAGCAAGGCAATTAAGGGTGTTCATCCATTCACCACCCCCTTGGTGCCCTGGTAGCAGGAAGATGGCAAAGCTGCCATGCTCAGAAGCAGCCTCCCTATTTCCACTTCAGAAGCTCATTTGGCACTACTTGAAATGCCCTGGCATTCGTTATTAAAGATTATTGTAAAGCAGTTTGACACAATACGTAGCTCTGTTGGGCATGGTGCACTGCTTACAACAGAATGGGAATGCATGTTGTTGACCGCAGAAGGGGAGTTCTCCATCCAGCTTCACACTGAGCATGACAAGGAGCTCCCCTTGCCTTTATGATGCCACTTGGGTGCACTGCTTCTCTCTCATCCTTCTGAGCTGGGGCCAATGGCCCTTGGTAAGCGTTATCTAATGCCTCACATGGAAGAACATGCCCAGCCCCCAAGAAAAGAGATCAAAAGGGGCCACAGCTTCAGGCAGAGAGCTGGGCTCAGCAAATACTGAGAAAAAATGCACTGCAGAGCCTATCAAGTCTGGAATTTGGGGTGGCATCACCATGTGTTCCTCCTCCTTCCCAGCAGGTTTATTTCTAGACCTAGTGACTCCCAGAGACAAGGAAGTTATGGTCCTGGCTAACTCAGAATTATCACATGGAGAAGGAATTTCTATTACATTCATATCCACTCTGATGCTTTGCCAAATCCTACCTTTTTGTTTGAGTTGGATGCACCTGACCTCAGGAGCTGTCTCAGATATGACAGTCACAAAAGTCACCTTTTGTGCTACTTGAGCTACCAAGTCACCTAGGTGCTACTTGAGCTGCCACTTCTCTCTCTCTCTCTCTCTCTCTCTCTCTCTCTCTCTCTCTCCTTTCAGAGGAAAAGAGGAATAAATGTTAAGAGAATCACCACTATTCTCTCTCACTACTTGCTGCCCACATGGACATGTCTGCAATCAGGAAAGGTAACTTCTTCCCTCCTTATTTGACACCTCATCTTCAGAATCCTGGAGAAGACTCAGTCATCTTCCTAAGTTTTTAGTGATAAAACTGAAGATGAAGACTTAAGAGAAATACCAGGCATTGACCCTCAGTCAAATACCACATCACCTCTTACCTTCTTCCTCAAAGGCCATGTTCCCTCAACTTCTCTCCACATGAATTCCCCACCTTTATCCTCCCCCAGGCCTTGTGCCAGACCTGAGTTTCTTTCTGTATGGTATGATCATGGCCCCAGGTGTGGCTTATTTCCCCTGCCATTTTCCACTGCTGGACAGAGAAGGGATAGAATGATCTTCCAGACTGGGCTGCATTCTGCTTTATTTTAGTTTGTTCCTCTTTGTTTCTTTCTAAATATCTAAAATAAATGAGTCACATCTTATATTGCAAAGACAATCTGCAAAAGCCTTCAGTGGGATTTTTATGCTCATTGGATCTCCATGTTTGTGCACATCTTGCAAGCAGAGATACTGACTGCCTTTGTCTTCAATGATCTTAAAAATAATGACTGTAGGGTCAACAGCCTCAGAAGATAGAATATCTCTCTCTGAATCAAAGACTAGGTCTGCTTCCTGCCCATTATAAAAAAAATTCAAGTTCTCTAAGTTCAAGATTCTTCTCCCATAACATATCCACCAAGTATGCAGATATCACGTGCCTCCTTTATATCCCCCTGTGGGACTGGGGCTCAGGAGCATGCAGCAAAAAAAAAAAAAAAAAAAAAATTGATACTTTTGCTACTGTTATTGCTGTGAGTAATAAGTTATTTGTCTCTGATCCAGGAACCCTGTGTCTTCTTCCAATATCCATGACACTGTGGTGGGCAAACTTGTTAGCTTGCAAGTAGGTTGCAATCTCAGACCCTTCACAGTTGTTGTCATTCTCCCTACAAACACAATCTTGGTTGTATTTTGCTAACAGTACATTTGTCCTCTTACCAACCGTTGGTTTTTTAATATATTGCAGATGACAACTTACCCAACCATCTCAACCCACCAGGTCCTGCCTGGATCCAGGCTGATGAGAAATGAGAGGTCCCTACACACAAGTCTTATAAAACTCCATGTTAAAGTGAATCTTTGTTCAGTTCTTCCAAAAGATTCATAAACCAGGGCTCACTGAGACCAAGCAGAATGTGTTCTATGTACATTTTCATTTGCTTTGTCCATGAAAAAAATAAAATAAAATAAAATAAAATAAAATAAAATAAAATAAAGCACCCTTTCCAGAGCTCTGGAGACTAAGTAGTAGGAAGAGCAGGTCATGATATAGGGCTCCAAATGGACTCTGATTAATGGCATTGTAACCCATCCCCTCCTGGACCCTTACAAATAACCAGCAGGACTGTGACCTCTCCCTTGCAGTGACCATTACTCACTTCCCTTTGAGTCTGTTTATAAGACCCCACAACCATTACCAGGCTTTGACTATGGAGGATATGCTCAAGGTTTCTGCCTTTAAGCTATTTCCCAAAGGTCCTTATCCCCTTTGTCTTAATCTGTTTCAGCTGCTATTTAAACAAAATACAATAGACTGGAGTAGGGGATAGCTTATAAACAACAGAAACTTATTTCTCAGAGTTGTGGAGTCTGGTAAGTCCAAGATCAAGACACCAGCACTAGTGTCTGGTGAGGATTCACTTTCTTGCTCAGAGGGGTGCCTTCTCTCTGTGTCTTCACAAGATGGAAGGGGCAAGGGAGCTCTGTGGGGTTTTCTTGATAAGGGCCCTAATCCCATTCCTGAATGCTCCACCCTCATGACCTAATCACTCCCAAAGACCCTAACTCTTAATGCCATTATACTGAGCATGAAGATCTAATATATGAGGGTCACGTGGGTGGCTATGTCATTTGAGCATCCGACTTTGGCTCAGGTCATGATCTCACAACTCATGAGTTTGAGCCCAGTGTCAGGCTCTGTGAGACTGTTCAGAGCCTGGAGCCTGCTTCAGGTTCTGTGTCTCCCTCTGTCTGTGTCCCTCCCCCCACTCATGCTCTGTCTGTCTCTCTCTCTCTCCTTCAAAAATAAAAATAAACATTAAAATTTTTTAAGAAGATCTAACATATGAATTCTGGGGGAGACACAAACATTCAGTCTATAGACCCTTCCACTACCAGGCATGGTTGTCTCCCCATGCTATTAGCTCTTTGGCCGGGTCCCCTCCTCTGAGAGCTTTCTGACACAGCAGTTCAGCAGTTCTGCAGTCCAACTATAAGAGCAGAACATGGAAGGTGAGGTTTCAGCTGAAGGAAAGTTCTTGAGGAAAAGCAGTGTTTCACTTAGAGAAAGCAGGCCTGGCTATAGCACCTAGGAAAGCTGAGATAAAGAAGACGAAATGGGAGAACTCTAAATTTCGTCAGGTTCAAAAATGTCCGCATCCCTGTTGTGTCCTGCTTCCTATCCTGAAGATGTACAGGAGCAATACTTCCTTGAGGCACTCACACTTTTCATCCCCAAGCAGAGAATGAGCTCTCCCAGGCCCTCTCACAGACACCTCCAGCACTTGACTCCCAAACCCATTCTGAGCACCTGATCTGGGCTGGAGAGGCTGGGCTGAATCAGAGAGGTAGAAAGGGATGCTAAAGCCAAGAACAATACCCAGGTACACAGCACAGAGCAGGAAGTGCCCAATGAGATAGAGCAAGAGGCTGTTGGAGCAGGGAATAATTCTTAGGAAGGCTGTATGGAGAATGCAGCATTTGAGCTGATCCTGAAGTACAAGAAAGAACACCTGCTGTGTGGAGTTTGCCCATCCTTAGGAAGTGTGGGAGCCAAACTTCTACCTGAAGAAGTCATGTCCTACCTCTCCCAAGGGACTCACCACCCTGAGCCCAGACACTCCTCTTGGCAGCTACACACATTTGCATTCAACGGCTATCTGTCCAGCATCTACCAAGTATCAGGCACTAAACCAGGCATTGGGGGTTTTATATATTATCAAGTGCATAAGGTCTCTGCTGTTGTGGAGAGCACAGACAAACAAGAAGAAAATAAATTGGAATTTGGGGCTGCAAAAGAGTGTGCAGGAGATAATAAAATACAGTGGTGTACCTGAGAGTTTGTGGTCAGGAATACCTTGCTGAGGAGGAGGCAGCACATGAATGTAGTCCTGATCCATGAGAAGAAACTAGTTATGTGAGTGTCTGGGGAAGGATGAGTCTGGCCAGGGCAGAGCAGCAAGTGCAACCAACAGCTCCAAGTTTAGCATGTCTAGAAAACAGTAAAAGAGCACAGACACACACACACACAGACACACACAGACACACACATCCCCTTGTAGGGCTGGAGCAGATGGGGAGTGGTCCAAGATGATGTCAGAGGTGTGGAGAGTACCATGAGACCATGCAGAGAGATAGGATGGGTTCTGCCAGGAGCAGACTTCCCAGAAAACAGACTGTGTGATGGGCTGGTCTTGTGCTCACATGAAGACTCTTCCCTTCTGGGAAGCCCACCCTGGAGCTAGAATGACTAGCCTGGAGCTTTCAAGCATAGAATCAGGGGCTTAGCTCTCAAGGGAAGGGTGGGAGCCAAAAGGAGCTTTGGCTCCTTGTAAGGAAGCATTTGACAGACTTTTCTATCCTCTTGTGGCCAAGATATTCCCCCCAACTTGGTCCCGAGCTGCAGCCCTCCCACCCTAGCCCTCCAGGGCATTGATGGTGAAGGTGAGCTCTCCACCCAGGCTTCAGTGATCTTCAAATTTTGCTAAGTGGTCCCAAAGGGGGCCTGACCCACGGAAATGAAAGCCAAAGTGTCCCTTGAAACAGCTTTATTATGCCTCCAGGCAGGGTTCTTAGTGCCTCTCTATATGCAGGTATCTCTGGGACTGAATCTGTCCTCAGCAATTCCAGTCACATCCCCTTCCTCTGTAAATGGGGCCAGTGGGATATGTAGAAAATTTATCTGGTTTAACTAGGATTACCCTGAATAAACTATTTTTCTTGTCTTGATTTACCATTGAGAGGTTGGGCCCTGATGAAGCTGTGTGAATTATGATGGACACTCCTGCTCCACCTGAAATGTAATTAATTAATGGGGCTGAACACTGATGGTGACCCTCACTTTGGGCCCAGTGGGCAGAGGGGCAGCAGGGCATAAGTGCAGCTAATTGAGGCTTCCAGGCACTGCTACACTGGGCTCAAAACCAGATGTCACAGCCTCATTAAGGAAGCAGGGAATGGAGCCCAATTGAGACGAGATTCCAAGTCCCTGGTTCAGTGGCTCTACTAATGCACAGAGTATAGGGATTTCCCAAGATTCTTTCCTTTCCCGCTCTTCCCACTGCAGAAAGGATTCCTAAATAGCAGAATTAATCACTGGGGCAATAGAGTGACAGAGCCCACAGGGAGATTGGGAGCCCACTGCAGAGTCTGCCACAGAACCACAGAACCCACACCTCCCTGCCCTGCCATCCTGTGGCCACCCTCCACTTCCCAGCCTTTCCTGGACATCCTTACTTCTGGCTTTGGAGCTGCCTAAGCCTCTTAGAAAGGGACTCTGGGAACATTGGAAGGACCTGGGGGTTGGGGAAGTGAAGTCATGGACCCTAAGAGTCTAAGTGAAAAGTTGGTCATCCGCCTTGTATCTTTATGCAGACTGCAATATTTTAAAATTTGGTCAACATAAAACAAAAATCAGAGAAGTTCACATAAAAATCAAGACTTCTGGCTTCATTTGGAAAATCATAAAAATTGGCCGCACTGAGCCCACATGCTTTCATGATGACAAGAGATTCATACAACCACCTGTGGACCTGCTTCCCTTATTTACCTCACCAGCCTGGCCCCATGAACACCTGAGTCTGTGAATCCCACCTTCTAGACAGTGAAGCTGTGCCAAAGAGGCACTGGACTGATAGCATCCAAGAATCCAGGACAGAGCATGTGACCTGGTCAGAGAGCCAACAAGGAGTTACCCCAGTGGGGAAGAGTCACTTCCAAACAGCTAGGGGAGTGGCATTTGTGCTGGAATCCTCAGATGGGCTAAGGGGTTGGAGGAGGCATAGCAGGGGGACAGCAGGGCCAAGGCATCAGGATGGGGAAGTCCAGGGACTTTCATAAGAACTGACTACAGGGATGTTAAATCCTAGGGAAATAGAAAGAGGTTTCCAAACCTCTTTCCTTGGCACATTTCAACACACCACAGACATCCCCTATCTGATACGGTTCAAGCAGCCTCTGCTCTGAAGTAGGGTCACTATCACATCACCACACAAGGATGCCTTCATCTGCTCTGAGAGCCTTGGCTTCTGTCAGGGAGGTCAACTCCTCAAGAAGGAAGGAATCCCCATCAGCCCTTGATAATGCTGGGGCATCATAAGGGATGTGGGAAGAAGGCGTGGTTGACACTTTGGAAAGACCAGTTTTAATGCAGACATCATGGAGGAAATAAAAACAGGCAGGTCTGTGCCTCCATAGCCAAAGTGAAATCAGAAGCCAGTTGAGATCCAGACTGGCTCTCTCTTGCTCCTTCCTAGCTCTCATACCCACAGTTAGAACACTCTACTTCTGCCAAGAGGTCCAAGCCAGTGGTAGAGCAGCAGGCCTGTGACATGCGTGTATGTGCGCGTGCACGCGCGCACGCGCGCACACACACACACACACACACACACACACACATTCCTGCAATCCTCAGAAGCCTCATGCAGTACATTATCTAGTGTAGTCCCTGCAGCCATGCCCTGGGCCTGTATGGTCTCCAGAGGGTTTCCAAAGCAACATAGTTTGGAGCTGAATTAGAAGATAAGAAGAGTTGTGGAAATTGGTGCTTTAAAACAACGCTGCTGAGATAAAATTTAATGGTGGAAGAAATACGGTATTTTGAAAACACAAAAATAAACATTCCACAGAGCTTGTATATGAAGTCGTGCAGTACAGCTTGTGAAAGCTACTCTGTCGTGGGAGAAGTCTAATAATTTTTAATAGTCCTGTAAATCTCCCTTATTAGATGCAGCTACTGTAAACACTTCTCCATATTTTGTTCAAGTATTTATGTAGTGCTGTTAGAAGTTATTAAACGGGAATGATTTTCATTGATAACTCTCATTCTGAAGGAGCTTCCAGCTGACTCAAACTAAAGATGGTAAGAGGGAAAAATTCCCCTGCAGGGTCAGATGCATGAAGCTGCTCCAGGAACCTTCTTTCTGAACTGAAGGCATTCTGGGCCATCCTGACCTCACCCAGTGATCACTGGAAAATTCCCTGACTCCTTAGGCCTCTATCTCCCCCGTTATAAGAGAAGAGGCAATCATTCTTGCATATCATTTATTTTTTTATCATGTGTTGCACCTACTGCATGATTCCAGGCACTGTACAAGGCCCTAGGAATGCAATGGCAAGGAAAAAGAGCCACCATCCCTTCCTTCACAGAGCTTATGGTCCAAAACCAGTCAGAGGCATCAAAGAACACACAGCAAATGTAAAACTGTAAATGTGCAACTGCCATAAGTGAAAGATATGCAGTTCACTGCGGGTTGTTCAGAGAGAGAGAGAGAGAGAGAGAGATCTGCCTTGGATCAGTCCACAAGGGCAGAAAAAGGTTCTCCTAGGAAAAACCCTTCAGCTGACATCTGTAAGATTTATAGAGCTAGAAGGATTCAAATAGGCTGAGAGGGGAAGGAAGAGCAGAGGCAAGGTCCAGGTGTAGGAGAAAGAGCAAAGCGTATGAGACCTGAGAGAAGACTAGGTGACTAGAAGACAAAAAACTGATGGGGGGCATGGTAGGAGGGGGGCTGGAGGGGAAGGCAAGAGCCCTACCAGGGAAGGCCAGCATGGCAGATGTATCTTTATTCAGGGAGAGCCATTGGAGGGCTTATAGCAGAGTGGGAAGGGCTACTATACACAAATGTGCTCTGGAAGCCATCACTCCAGCTGCAATATGGTGTAGCGACTGGAGGGGGTGCTGAGCACAAGCAGATGGGCCAGCAAGGAGGCTAGTATGAGGCTGGGAGGAAGATATCCCAGGCAGCATTTAAAAAAATAGCTCTAGTAGTTCCCTAGACAATTAGAATGTGTGGATGGGGTGTGAAGTACCAGGCCATGACAAAGTATGGAATGAGAGACTAGGAAGGGTCCTCTGTGCTTCTTACTTATAGTTATGCCCAGATAACAAGTAATGCATGCATGACTAGAGAAACAGGGTTAGTTGTTTTAATTAACATTTTCTGTTCAACATAGTAAGAATCTAAAAATACATCTTTTCCACGTGCCTTGCTAAATTTGTTTTTATTTTGAATGTAAAAAATGGAGGCTACTATTTTTTTTCTAAAGTTGACCTTTCACACACACACACACACAAAGTCCTTCTGCTTATGAGCTGTACAATTGGATGGAAGGTGTGCCATTCACCAAAATGGAAACAAGTGGAAAGTACCAAGTTTAAGGGGTGAAGGTCATGAATTTGGTTTTGGATCATTAAATGTGTGGTGTCTGTGAGAAAGATATTAAGCCAGATCCATACTCAGGCACAGATCACACAGGAAAGATCTAGGATGGAGGTATAAATTTACAAGCCATCCATATGTAGAGGGCAACTGAAGCTGTGAGCATGCATGTAATTTCTTGAGAGATGATACAATGATAAGAAAACAGAAATGGATCAATCCGTATGAAGTCCACCACTTAACAAAGTTGTTCTCCACCTTGGCTGTTCATTAGAGTCATGCAGAGGGCTTTAAAAATGCTGACACATGGGTCCCCCCTACAGAGATTATAATTTTATGACTGAATTGGTCTTGGGTGTGACCTGAGCATTCCAATTTTTTAAAGCTCCCCAAGTGATTCTAATGTGCAGCCAAGGTTGGAAACTACTGACTTAACAGCTGGGAAGAGCTGCTAAGGAAACAGAAAGTATCATCTAAATAAATAGGAGGAACATCATGCAGGAAAGAGATCTCGTCAACAGTGCCAAGTGCTGCTGAGGGTCAGTAGGATCAGAACCTGAAGTGTTCACTGGATTTAGCAACATGAAAGTCACTGGTGACATTGCTGAGAGGTGTTCACCACCTTCTTCACTTGGCCTCTCAGGAACTGCGATGATGTGGCTGTCACACTGTTCAGGCTTAAAAAAAATTTTTTTTAGTGTTTATTTAGTTTTGAGACAGAGACAGAGCATGAGCAGGGGAGGGGCAGAGATAGAGATGGAGACACAGAATCCAAAGCAGGCTCCAGGCTCTGAGCTGTCAGCACAGAGCTTAACGCGGGGCTTGAACCCACGAACTGTGAGATCATGACCTCAGCCGAAGTTGGACGCTTAACCGACTGAGCCACCCAGGCTTTTTGAAGTTTTTTTTTTTTTTTTAATTTTTTCACACTGTTCAGGCTTTATAAGGATGATGTAGGTGGCGTATAGTAGCAGGATTTGCAATCAGTCGAGTGAAGAGGGATGGGGACTAATTGATGCCCCGGGTATGTATTGCACAACCTCTATGGAGGGCAGTTTACCTCTGTCAAAATTATAAATGCATGTACAAGGAATCCCATTTCTAGGAATAATAGCTCAATGTCAAATGCCCAGGGCTATTCATTGAAACAGTGCTTATGATACCAACATATTGGAAATCCTGCAAATTCCCATCAACACGGATACTATAACCATGGTGGGAATACAGATGCCCAAGTGTACTGCCAGGCTCTAAGATGCAGGGTGAAGACAAGCCCAAGAACAGTGTGTATGGCAGTGCACTAAGACCTGTCACACAAAAGGGGGTAATAGATGCTTATTTGCATGTATCTGTTTTCTCTGCAAAGACACTTGAGACAGACACATGGGTTACATTCTGGAACATAAACTGGGTCCTGGGTGACTTGACAATGGATAAGAGAGAGTTTCACTATATTCATTACTTTTTAAGCTTTTGAATTTCAAACTATTGAAACCTACTGAAAATAAAACTGTGATGGGAATGGTATTTCCCTGAGAAGAGCAGGGAGGATGAGGCTGCATCCCAGGTATAATCAGAGTAGACTTTTGGGGACCACACCTATTTCCTTGTGCTCTGCAAATGCATCTAAGGGAGTAAAGGAATTTCTGTTGTTATTTGTTCCATCCTTTGTTGTTTTAAGTCCACAAGATTTGAAGAACTGGGGTATATTCTTTAGAGTTTAGGCTAGGAGATTGTTCATCAATGTCAAAGATATACTTTAGAACTAATATCTCTTTCCTGAAATCTTTTTTTTTTTTAAATTATTTTTTTTTAAACGTTTTTTATTTATTTTTGGGACAGAGAGAGACAGAGCATGAACGGGGGAGGGGCAGAGAGAGAGGGAGACACAGAATCGGAAACAGGCTCCAGGCCCCGAGCCATCAGCCCAGAGCCTGACGCGGGGCTCGAACTCACAGACCGTGAGATCGTGACCTGGCTGAAGTCGGACGCTTAACCGACTGCGCCACCCAGGCGCCCCTCCTGAAATCTTTTAATTCCCAGGAACTGAAGTCAATCTCTGAGGTTGGCATAGAATTCACAGGTGTAGGAGCCAGGGGTCTGGGGTTGCGTCCTAGTTTTTTTTTTTTTGTTTTTTTTTTTTTTTTTTTTCAGTAATTTACAGAGTGGGTTTAGGCAAGTTACTTCACCTGTGTTCACCTCCATTCTTCATCTGTGAAGGGAGGTTGATTGGTAATCCCTGCTTAGCTGCCTCTCCTAAACTGGAAGCAGCAAATGAGCCCTGGCTGTGCTGTCATTGGTGAGTTACAAAGATGCTTACAAATGTGGCAGGTTTGCTATTTTTATCCCATTGCTGCTTGAAATTTGAAGATCTTTTAGAATAAACAAACAAACACCTCCAAGGAAACTAAACATCCAGATTTCATTACAGGTCAGGAACTCAGTAATTTTCCAACCCTTAACCCTGTCACATGCCCAGGAGAGAGAGAAGACTCTCAGACTTTCAAAAATGCTTCTGTCTGCAAGATAAGTACAGTACAAAAAGAAGGCCTGGGTTGGCCATGTGCACAGAAAGGCAGGTTGACTAACTTCCTAAGGGGCCCATTAAGAAAGGGGTTTGAGGGGTAGCCACTGACCTACCAGCCAAGAGGATCAATCCACAGCCTCCCTCTGCAGGGCTAGCAAGACAGCAGAGCAGCCGCCAGACCGTCCCGGAGATCCTCAGAGCTTTTAGCAAGTGATCGGGTCTGTAAAGTGTGACCTTCCGAGAATGGTAAGAATAAGCTTTGTTCATTCATTTCATCTTCTCTAAAGGTATCTTAATGATATATTGATTTTTCCTTTTAGAGGAAATCATAAAATTTCTTTGTAAGACAGAGATATGAGCCTGTACTCCTAACCCTCACCAGCTCCCACTTCCCTGCAGGCATACAGATGTAAGGAAAGACCATCAGTGCTGGAGACCCAGCAGGAGGAAGAACCCCACTGTGAAAGCACCGAGTTCCACTGGCACTCAGGAATTACCTGATGCTGGAGACCATGGGTGCCTGGAGGTTAGTGGGGGAGAACTCAGTGGCTCCTGCAGGGCCTGGAACTAGAGGGGAACAGAGCCAAGAATCACACCAGTATTCTCTTATTTGAAGTGGTCCCAAACTGCAACCACGGTCCAGGGTGGATCCGATGGCAGCTCTTCCATTCTGATACCCATCAAGGTCCCAGGCAGCATTCTGAGAGGATGATAAAGAGGAGAGGAGAAGGGGGAGGAGGGGAGTTGGGAGAGGAGGTGTGATGGAGGAAAAAGCCTGGGGAGAGGTTGGAGGTTTCTGCCCCATTATGCAGTACTTTGTGCCTCCAGTGGAACAGAAGGGGAACTAGGTCTCCAACACCCCCCACCCCAAGTCCTGCCTCTCCCTCCACCAGTGAGATGGAGGAGTCATTTGGCAGGAAAAACAATGAATTAACATGAGAAAGACCTGTCAGTCTTGCAGCTGCTTCAGTCTGATGAAGGGAAGATGAGGGAGGCCAAAACTGGGAGGAGGAGGAGGTAAAGCAAGACAGGGAGGTATGTTTGGGGCATGGTGGGAGGGGAGACTGGCACAGACTGACTGGAGGCTTGAAGGCTCTCTGGCTTCCATGTGCACTCCTGCTCCCTCATGAGCAGGGTGGGATCCTCCATGGTGAGGGACAGAGCCTGCATCCCTCCCTGGTCATTCATGGGATACATACATAATTCTGGATATAAGCCCTCTAAAATTCTGGTCAATTCTAAGACCATTCATTATTTGTTTTTTACATGGTACTTTCATTTTTCACCTACAAAAGTGTTTCACTGTGATTTTTATGTCAGCAGAAAAGGAGTAATAAGAATTAAAACAAAACCCTGAATACTTCTCATCTCCTGTAGTTCAACATCCAGGGTCATTCTCTGGACATGCAGGAGCCCACTGGTCTGGGGGGGGGGGGGCGTCAGCCTCCTCCCACACCACTTCCCCACTGCCACACCCACGCCCCCTCTGTCAAGCTCTCACTGCCTCATGCCCCTGTGTCCATCCTGCCCACAAATCCCAGATCAGATGCTGTATCCCTGCAGGCAGTTGCTCATGACCTCCCCAGCTGGCACGGTGCTCTCCATTTGGAATTCTCCTCAGCATGGGGACACAGCCCTGTTAGACTGTGTGGTCCAGAACCAGCCCCAAGTTTGTGGATAGTGGCTGTGGATGAAAAGGTCTCCAGGTTGAGTCCTCAGACAGGCAATACAGGCTGCTGCAATACAGCAGCCAGGGAAAGGATGTGCTATGAACAGGTTAAGTGCCTCACATGTGCCAACTCATTCAATCCTGGGAATAACTCTGAAAGTTAAGGTCTTGGTCATCTCCAGCTTACCCGGGTATAGCAGGCACATGGCATCATAGGATATGGGCCGGGAGACAGTGGAGCTGGGGTGAACACCTCTGTGGCCTGTCTCCAGAGCTATGTGTTCAGCCAGCATTAGACATGTCATCTATATTTTTCTCTGTTTGGAGAAATGGTACACCATGTCACAGCTTCTTCAAGAGATAACAGAAAAGCCTTCTGTGCCATCTGCTATAAGACTGAGATTGGGAAGACAGGCATAAAACCTTCTTTCCAGACCCTAAAAGAGGAGGCAAGGTCATGAGCACAGAGTTCTCTCAGGGGTGGATTTCCTTCCAACTAGTGTTTCCCACCCCAGAAGTGCACTATTTGTGACCACCTTCACCCTAAGAAGATGTGAGTTGAAGACTAGCATGTAGACAGTCCTTTTATCACTCAAAGATTTCTATGGTTCCCAAATGAATACGTTTGTGCCACTCTGACCAAGTTTCCAAAGAAAAGTTTACAAAGGAAAAGGAATAATGGTTTGCTTTATCAAAGGTCCTAGGTTTGAAGGAGGATCATCTCCACGATTCCTTTGAATACAGGGTTTGAATGCTTTTAAAATGGGATTCTTTTCACATGGGGTTTGTGGGACTCCTCTCTCTCTCTCTCTCTCTCTCTCTCTCTCTCTCGGCCATTCTACCTTAACTTCATTCTACTATCTGGACTAGGGGTCCATGTCAGGGTCTCAGGATGATTCATAACTGTCTCCCAACTCTAGAGTGGTGGTCTCAGCTTGGGGTTGATTGTTGGGGTTGCAACAATTTCTTTCTGCCTTAATGAAGAAGAGAAAGAAGGTGGAAGGGAAGTCAGATTCCCACAAATCCATTGAAAAGGGGAGGTAAGAGGGACTTAAGATGTAGGATGGGTAGATTGCCCAGGACAGTGCTGGGAGGGGAAGGGCAGGGGCTGGGGGTGTTGGGATTCACAGTGTGGAGTGGTGAGGGTTCATAGGATAAGGCTGTGGGGGGATGATGATGGAGAGTTTGGGGTAGGGCTGCTGAGTAGAGTGAGGGGTGGTGTGCCCCAAAGGCAGCTCTAGGGGAGCAGAGGAAGGAAGGAGGAAGCCAGTGTGCAGGATGGCTCACCTGGGGCTGGTGAGCTGCTGCAGCAGCCACCCTGCTCTCCTGGGTCCTCAAAGTCCTGTGTTCACAGAGCAGCAAGATGAGCACCACAGTCTCATGATGACCCATAACCAGTGTCATGTCCAGAAAAACACCCAGGCATTTCTGTTCTGCCTAAGGAAGATAAAGAACCCCAGATCAAGGACCAGAAGCTGTTCTGGCAATCACTCCAGGAGAGAACATCAGGGTGGGATGCCCTCACGGACCACAAGGAGAGGGGGGCAGTCCAGGCTCCAAGGCCACAGGACAAACTCACTGCCTACTGTGGCCCCAAGGTGGGATACTGGCACAGCCAACCCCATCTTCTCACCTGTGCCCAGCCCCTAAGTTAACCTGCAGGGACATACCAGAGGCTGTCTACCTCCCTGCATGAAGGGGACATCGTGGGTTAAAGTGAGGCTCGAGGCCAGCCTGGGGGCCCATGTTTACAAGCCTATCCTTGAAGAATGGGCCCCTGGCCTTCCATGTCACCCCTTCCCCGGAGCCCTCTGGGGATGGGATCTAGTCAGCAGCAGCCTACTCCTGCCTGTCTCTTGCCAAATTCTGGGGAACAGAGGAGGGTGGACAGTGGACATGTGTAAAGTGTTTGTGGTTGATCCAGGGACTGTTGGGGTGGGAAGAGAGCCATCACTGGCATCAGAGTTGGCAGTGTCCAGGGATGCTAAGTACCCAACCACCTGGAATGGTCCCACACAGAAAGGATTTCCCACTTCATATTCCCATGGGGACAGTAATGAGAGCAGCGGGCAGCACTTAGCAGCTTTGCTTCAATCTCCCTTCAGTTCAGTGACAGAATTCCAAGGGCCTCTGGGCCCCACTTCCCCCTCCCCAGATCATCCACACAGCATCTCCATGCTGTTCCTTCTGCTTTGCCAGGTGACCCATTAAAGAAGGACATTGGAGCTCCATGTCGGGGACTTGCTCACCCAGATCTCCCCTGGCTGCATGACAGTGGAATCTCAGTCCCTCAGACCAGAAGAGGACCTGAGGCATAGACCTGTCCCCACTTGCCAGGGGCTTTTGCACCAGGAGCAGGTGAGGACCTGAGCTGGTTCCTTCCTGTTACAGTGCACTGGATCCCTCCCTGAACCAGGGAAGATTCTTGCCCACTTCAGATTCCACCTTCTTGACCCAGACCCCTCACCTGCTCCCCATCCCTCCTTCTATGGAGCCCAGTGTATCTTGTCCCCAGGTGTGCATACACCTTCTCTCCTAGAATGGGCTCTGAGAAATACTTGGGAGGGTGGACAGCAGCACCTCACCTCTTCAGATGTGGCCTTGCTGGCTTCTGAGCACAGGTGACCCAATTCCTCTGCAGGACCTGGAGGTCCTCTGAATGGAACTGTGGGCATCCTCCTGCAAAGCTGGTTGGTAGAGGGAGGGGGGATAGGTGTAGAGGGTCCCCACAGGGGAAGGAGCAGCGAGAGATGGAGTTCACAAGCCCTGAGTGCCTCAAAGTCCATGTCAGACTTTGGTGACCTTGTCCTCCTGGCGCTTCATGTGATCTCCGTGAGTGGACTCTGAGATGGAGACTGGGCACCACAAACAATTCCCCGGCCCAGCTCTCCTGAACACTGGTGGCCTCTGAGCCTGGACGCGAAAAGTTAGCATCCAGGACCACAGCCCCTGCTGCATGCAGGCTCACTCCATCCCAGGGCCCAGAAAGGCAGGACACAAAACACCCTATTTAAATAATATAATATAGTAAGTTCTTAGGTAGCACTACTGTTCCAGGAACTACCAGAAGTGTCTTACATGTATTGACACACTCAGACCTCTCAGAAGTTCTGCAAAGTAAGTTCTGCCATCGCAAAGGCAAGGATGCTGACACAGAGAGGTTAAGTCACTCACACAGCTGGTGAGCAGTACAGTCTGGTTTTGAATTGAGACAAATTGGCATTGCAAAGCAGCATCACTCAAATGTGGTGTAATCCCCAGGCTCTTACGATGTTCTGTGGGGACGAGAACAGGCTATAGAGAGGGGGTGACATTGAGCCCAGTGTCAGAGGTGCCTGCAGACAAGGGGAAGGAAGGGTGCTCTGAAAAGGAACAGCATGAAGAAACACAGGCCAGAAAGTGCCAGACATGTTGAGGGGAATGAGATTTCTATATTGCTCAGGTATAAAAATCTCTTTCTGTCATCAAAAATGTTGCAGTCATTTTACTTCCAAAATCTATAGATTTCATTTAGTTTGTTCAGTGACATTTACATGTGTGTGTTTTGTCACACGGCATTTCCTACGATAGTCAAGAGCAGGATGCTATCTCAATCTATAGACTATGCCAATGCAAACTAGGATGGCCCATGGCCCCATGAGCCTGGTGCCCCAGGGAGGCTCTGAGAGCCCTGGATGCTGAGCACATGGGGAACTGGAGAGGCATGGGGGCACCAGGACATGGGCTGGATTTTGTCCTGACAGTAGCTGGAGCCAGTGGAGGGTCTTGAGCAGTGCAGAGACAGGGCCTCTGGAATAGCAAGGATGATGTCAGGAAGGAGGATAGGGACATGAGGTGAGAGGCGCTTCCTGGGGAGGCTGATGTAATCATTCAGACAAAGGAAGGGGAGCCTAGGCAAGGGCAGGGGCAGTGGGGACAGAAAACAAAGGGTATGTGACAGTGCCAGCTAATAGCTGCAGCACTCACACCTGTCAGCCACTGAACTGAGGCCTCTACAGACTCTCACTGAGCCTCACAACCACTAGGATTACCCCATTTTCTAGGTGAGCCAACTGAGGCACAGGGAGGCTAAGAAAACTACCTAAGTACACACAGCAGGTGGCTGTCTGGCTGGGATGTGAAGCCAGGTGCCACGGCTCCACTGCCTATACTAGCAGCCTGTGGCCTTCTGCCTCTACTGATAGGATGGTGAGATGAGCAGGGTGTAGGGCTGTTGGGCCCTGGGGACTGGTTCAGATCACCAGGGAGGAGTAAGGAGGATGGAGCGGTGGAAGAAGGTGGAGGGGGCAGGGCCGGGGTTGGGCTGCTTCCAGGAGTGCTGAGTCTGGGAGACAGCCTTACTTCTCACCTGCTCTCCCATAAACCTCTGTCCCTCCCCCACAGAAATAAAACCAGAAGGGAGCAGACACTGACTTTCCAACAAATGATTCGAGATTTTGTACTGACACGATATAAGGACCAGTGTGCAGAGATATATGAGGAACCTGATTGAAGGCAAGGTGGTGGCACATGCAAGGCCTGCAAGAAGTCCCTGATGGACACACAACCCACACTCACCTCAGGAAGGTGGCATAGCCTCTTGCCCCCAGGCTTGTTGTCTCGAGATTAGGACTTACCTTCTGGTCCTGTCATCTTTTCTCCACTTATTCTTTGAACACTGAGGACAGGCAAGGCCCCTGCCCAGTCCCTGCTCCTAAGGATCACCTCTGTCCACTGCAAGAGCAAGTCAGTGCATGCCCATATGAGAGTCCTGTGAGTGGCTAGCTCAGGAAGGAGCACTCCGCAGGGCCTGTCTGATCCTTGCTCCATCCTCCCTGCACAGAGTGCACTGTGGAGTCAGAGCCATGCTGCCTCTGCAGCCAGCCCTTAGGAGGCAGTCAGTAGCACTGGGGACAGAAACATGGCCTATCACTCATGATGCCTGAAGACATAAGTTTAGGGAAGCCCTATCTCTTCATCCCTGTTCAGTTGTTTTCCAGCCCTTGGGTTCTCAGAAGCCCTTGTCCATGTGTATGCTTTACTTGTTTAGTGTCTGTCTGTCTTTCTTACCCTACTGTAAGCTGCAGGAGGATAGACTTTGTAGTTCTTACCTGCAGTTATTTCCCCAAAGCCTGTCAGAGTTTTCTAGTAACTGAGGTTTGTCGACTGACTGAGTGATGGGAAGCAGGATGGCCAGAGGATCCAGGGGATTCCATCTCCTGCCTGCCAGTGTTAACAGAGAGTATGTGACTTGACTTCAGAAAAAACACCCCCCCAGGGTCCATGCTGCTGTCAGTCCATAACCCACCCTGACCTGTGCCTGTCATTTGTCCTCTCAGGGTCTGAGCAGCATGTGCAGCTTCCCTGAGGCCCCATTTGACCACCATCATGGTGACAGCCCAACTCCATCCACCTAGGCAGGGAAGGGGACCCAGGCTCAGAAGGCATGGAAGGCATAAGTCTGGGCAACTCCCTTCTCTAATTAACAAAGCAGATGCCTATGGCCGTCAGATGGCTCCTCCTGACCATGACACTGTACCAGAGCAGATTCCATGCTGAGAAGGTCAGCCCACCATCCAGAACCTGCACCCCAGCATGTGCTAAGTGCAGACTGCCAGCCACACCAGCTGACGTTTTCAGTCCTCAGTGGGTCACAAAACCCTACACTTGTCTCCAAGCTCTTATTAGGAAGTAAACTACCCAGACCTGTCCTAATAATGAAAATCTGTTCTGCTTCAGCCCGCAGAATGTAGACACCTTCCCAGCCCTGGCTTCTTGTCTCAGGTGTTTGGCCCACTGTGACTTTTCTTCTCTGGCTAACCCATCAGCAACCAGGTACAGATTCTTGGTCTCTGTCCCACCAGTTTCTCAAACCTCACCAGCTCCTGGCCCTGCCCAGGGCTCCACTACAGCCCTGTCATTCAAAAGACCAGTGCCTTGCTTTGAGAGGGCCTGAGTGGCTCCCCAGCCCAGGCCAGCAGAGAGGCAATTAGAGGAGTATGCTAGCTGTGTGGTTCACATCCTTCTTCTCCTCCAAGAGGAAACAAATATTTTGAAGACACGAATTCATAGGGAAGGCACATTACTCAGCAGGTCTGCTTCTCAGCACTCCCTGAGGGGAAGGCACAGAGCAGGGCAAAGGCCGTCATCATTGTGTTAATAATGGATGCCATGCTGCCTAAAGGCCCACTGTCGTCCGTGCATGTGCTTCGCAGAAGTCCAATTAGGGCTGAATTATAGTAATCAATAGAGCAGCAGGATTTAGTTCCAAACAAAGAAAACACGGCCCCATTCCACTGAGGGGGATTTATGAGAGAGAGGCATGCTGGCATAATTGGAGGATGCACTTGCAGCCTGCAAGCTCTCCTGGGTCTGGCATGTCTTTGAGGGAAAATCCAACTGGCCCTGTTGTGTAAGTGCTTGGGCCTTCCCTCCAGGGATACCAGAGGAAGGCAGTGTCCTGACCAGAGCAGGTGGGTGAAGTAGGAGGAGTGTGCCCTCAGTATCAGACACTCGAGGCTCAAGTGTCTGGTGGGGTGACCTACCTTCTGCAAAGGGTTTACCTCTTTGAGCTTCTCTGAATATGTCCTCACATGCAAAGTATTATAGTTAATATGGATTGTATACTTGAAATTTGCTGAGAGTCAATCTTAAGTATTCTAACCACACACACATGAAAATTGTAACTATGTTAATGTCTTAATTAGCTTGATTGTGGTCATCATTCAACAATGTATACATTAAATGTTCAACGAGTACATTAAAATGTATACAATGTAAACATACATTAAACAATGTATCAGGACACCTTAACAATGTATCATTGTACACCTTAAATATATACACTTTTCATTTGTCAGTCATACCTCAATAAAGCTGGAAAAAACCCTACCTGCTCCATAGAACTGTCTATAAACATGTCTACAAGTGCCCTGAACCTGTCCCCATGCATGGCACATGGGGCCACTGGGATGTGCTTCTCCTTCTCCTTCTTTCCCCACACTAACACCTCATACACTCCACCTCCATGTCCCGATGCTGCTCCCCCTTCTCGAGTGTCCTTCTCCCCAATGCTTCCCTCCTACATTACCCCAGCCAAGCACGGATAGGATCCTCCAGGGTCCCTGTGTTCACACATAGCACTCCCACATCCTCCCTTTGAAATAGAACCCTTTTCTTGTGCTTGACCCTGGTCTCTACTGATGGAGCACAGGCCACCATAGATGGACAGCCCAGCCTAGATGATGGCCAGAGGGAAGGAGAAGGCTTCCTCAGGCTCCCGTTGAGAGCAAAGTGCTGATGGATCCCACTTCCGGCTCACCTTGAGTGGTCAGCCATTCCCCTCTACCTTACAACGAATCCTATGCCTGGCCAGCTCACACAGAAGCCACCCATGACTGCACAGTATCAAAGTGGTTGCCCCTTCCCCGCCCCACCACTGAAAACTACACGTCACCTTTGCCAGGGACTGACAGGGTCTTAGCTCTGCTTATGTGTGTATGGTCCAATTCATGATACATCTGAAGTGCCAGGGAAGACAAAACAGAAAAAAATGGCATTAGGGAGAAAAGCGGGCAAAATAGGAGGAGACTGACCATTGGCTATTTTTAATTTTTTTTTCATGTTTATTTATTTTGTGAGGAAGAGAGAAAGAAAGAGAGAGAGAAGAGAGAGAGAACAAACAGGGGAGGAGCAGGGAGAGAGGAAGACAGAAAATCCCAAGCAGACTCTGTGCTATCAGAGCCTGATGTGGGGCTCAAACCCACAAACCATGAGATCATGACCTAAGCTGAAATCAAGAGTCATATGCTTAACTGACTGAGCCATCCAGGCACTCCAACTATTGGCTATTTAATAGGTAAGAGTAGCAAATATATTGGAAAATGAGCATGACACAGCAGGAATCTTGGTCCAAAGGGAACAAAAATGGTTTCATGGAAGGCTGAGGTTTTTATGTTCCTCTGTAGGGATAAAGTAAAACCACGAGTGGGATTCTACCCAGCACACTGGAGCCCAGACCTTGGTGGGAAAAGCAAGGCAAAACAGCTGGAGCTCCCGGAACAGAAGAGGATCCTGGAGCTGTGGTCTGCATGCTTACCAGGTACCAGTTTCCTAAGCATGTTGCCTCAGTTACTTCTCAGAACTGTCCCATAAAAGAGGACTCATGGAACTGCCCCACTTCCCAGATGAGAAAGTGGAGGCTCAGGGCCATACAGACACTCTATAGGTCCCTTCTCAGCACACTCCCAGTGGCAGTAACACCTGAGCCATCAGTTTCAAAGAGTACTTGCACCAGGGCCCTGCCTCCTGATCTCAGCTTCTGCTGCTTTGCCTTAGAGGCTGGTCGTATGAGCATCACTTTAAGGAGCCAAATCACAAAATTCCCTTTGGTTCAAGTCAGCAAGTATTTACTGAGCACCTACTATGAGCCTTGAAACCACTTAGACAGTAATTGGCCACTGTCTCCAGTCTGTCATTGCTGGGGACTTGCAGGAGACTGATTCTCCTGCAAACAATGCCAGAGTCTGTGCTCAGACCCATTGGGATGTCTGTTACTTTTCTGTCAGCATGAAACCAACTCCTTTTATATCAGAGCTAGAATGCCAATTGACCCTGGTTCTGACCACAGAGTTAGCATTATCCATCAGAAGAGGACCCTCATTCCATTAGTGTAATCACCCCAGGAGAGCACATGGCTTCACCCTTGAAAGCAGGAACTACTTGCTGCCTGAGAGCAGAATTTCCAGAAATAACTGATGCCTCCTTTCACCTGGAGCCAAGACAGCCCTCAAAGTGTCACACAGTACACATTCAGGGTAGGCCTTTACCCCTAATGGGCTGGGAAACAGCCAAGAGCCAAGAGAGAGCCTTACCCTCCCCTAAAGCTGATGTCCCTAAGCCAGAGGGAACATTGTCTGCATCTTACTCCCACCTAAGCCACAAGGGTAAGACCCAGACAGCTTAGTTTGGCTTACTGGCCCCACATACTAGTATCCTATCTCTCCACATTTATCTCCATTGCAATGTTCTCCATGGCTTGCTGGCAGAATGTTTGCACTAACTTACTGAATGGAAAGAAGAAAGGAAGGAAGGGAGGGAGGGAGGGAGGAAGGAAGAGGAAATAGACTGAACTTGTGGTCCAGTCTTTACATAGATACACAGTCTAGGTTAAAAATAACTACTACTGATGGGCACCTGGGTGTCTCAGTCAGTTAAGCATCTGACTCTGGATTTCAGCTCAGGTTGTGATCCTCCTGGATTTGTGAGATGGAACCCCAAGTTGGGCTCTGGGCTGACAGTGCAGAGCCTGCTTGGGGTTATCTCTCTCTCTCTCTCTCTCTCTCTCTCAAAATAAATAAACATTTAAAAAAGCTACTACTGATAATAACTTAAAGTCTTTAATTTCCTTCCCCCAAAATCATTTAAAAGGAATTTTAACCTAAAACGCACACACACACAACACACACACACAATCACACCCTGACATAACCCATCTCTTCCCACATGTCCCTCAACCCCTGATACAACCTCTAAAGAAAACCCCACCCTCCCCTGCCTCAGCACTCTCCCTCCTCACTCCTGCTATCTGCTCCCTGGTCTTCCCCTGTAAGCCCCACCACTGTGAGCTTATCTTCTCCGTCAAGGTCCAGGTCCTGTTGAGAGGAAGGGAAGAAAGAGGTCCTGTATAGAGCAGAGAAGCTCAAGAACTCAAGTGGCAAGCTGTCCCATCTGTGTGGGAAGAGGATAGGTGCTAAAGCAAGCACAATGTTTACCAGTTCTGTAACTCGGCAGTTAAGAGCTTAGATCTGTGCAATCCAGATCCACACATCACCACACAAGCCATGCAGCCTCCAACAAGGGGACAGCAAAACCTGCCCTTTGGGGCTGTTAAATAATCATAGAAGAAGTGTTTATAGAACAATACCTGACACAGAGTAAATGTTGACTTTCATCATTTAAGATTGTTAATTTTTCTCATCTGATAGCTAGGTGGTTCAAAGTCTTAGATTGAGCAGGAAGAAAAACTAGAGATCATTTAGTTAAACTTCCCTTCCAAAGCCAACTTTAATCTCTAAGCCATATCATTACCAGGTAGGCACCAAATTCTTACACTTTCAGGAACAGGGAACTCACCAGTGACTCCTGCAGAAAGAGAAAAGAGCCAGAGGGTGACTAACAGAGTCTGGGGTACATACCCCAGATGAGATGAGGAGTAATTGTGCTTTTATTTCTCCAAAGGGGGTATATTCATCACAGCTCTGTGGTTGAAAACTACCAAAAATTGACTGAACAGGCTTAAGCTAAAAAGGACGTATGTTATTCCTCTTAATCAAAACATCCAGGAGCAGGGCTTTCAGGCAAGGGTGGATCCAGGGGCTCAACGAGGTCATCATGACTCAATCTTATTTTTACTATTTCTTGATTCTATTTTCCTATGTGTTGACTCATTTCCAAACATAATTTCCTCTTGTAATGACTGCCAACAGCTCTGAGTTTATACCCTATGAGTTTAGTAGTCCCAATAAAGGCAAGTCACCTTTCCCAGTGGTCCTGCACATGTACCAGGATTACCTCTGGTCAGACTGCTTTCAGTCACATTCTACCTCTGAAGCAATCACTATGGCTAGGAGTATTCAATGCATTGAATGGCCAGGTCTGCATTCCACACCCACCTGAGAGTCCTGAAGGATAAGCAGTTTTTCTCACTCACAAAGTGAGAGAAAAAATGGTGTCTTATTTCCAAATTAGGGTGGGGGGCATGGATGCTGAGCAGGCAAATGCCTTGGGGATCCACTTGGAAAGAAATTTTGAGGGTGAAAGTTATTTGAACATCATGGAAACCACCCCCCCTTCTCCCTCCCAGGAACCCCGTCCTGCAACACTCTCTTAAAATGAAGATCACCCGTGGGAGAGCAACATCCACAACTGTGCCCTCCCCATAGACCGGCAGGGAGTCAGCAGTGAGGAAGTCAGGATTGGGGGAAAGGGCCTGTGAAACCCCCTTCTTTGGCACTGTGGTGGGATTACTCCTCTGCTCCCAACCCAGGCTAACAGGATGACTGTCTTCCTAGGTTCTAGGTCATTTACTGTCCACCCTGCCTGACAGTCTCACCTCACTGTTCTGGGCCCTTTGTGGTCTGGTCAAAAGCTTGTAGTCTGTTTGGCTGGGCTGTTTTCTTACAGGTGGGGGGCCCCATGTGGCCTGACCTCATGGGCAAGAGCTGGGTAAGTACTGCCTGAGAGATTGAATGTACAAAGAGATAATAGCCACACCAAACATAAAAATAGAACTCTGACTCACAATCTGCAGCAACTAGCCCAGGAAACCAATCCATGGTCCATAGTAACCAGTCCAGCAAGCCAACTTACTGTCTGCAAGTTAGGCTTAGAGGAAGTCAGCCCACTGTCTCTAGCAACTGGTCCAGTAAGCCAAACAATAACCCCTGTAACTATGGGCCTAAACTGGCCAGGACGTGGTTTGTAACTGACAAAACTCCAATTTTTGTCTTTGCTTCCAACTTAACACCAACCAGAGAGCCAAATATGCACCCCTAAGCAATCACATAGGATTCCCTGCCTCTGGTTAGCCTGCTTATAGCTTCCCCGTGCCAACAGAGCACTCCTTCCCTTTTTCTACCATAAAACTTTCCATTCCTGCACCTGTCTTTGAGTTGCTGCCAAAACATAAGTGACAATAGCTGACTCCCTTGCTATTGTGAGTTCTGAATAAATAACCTTTGCTTGTTGTCATTTGGGTGGCTTTTGTTTATTGCCAGAGAGCTGCTCAGACGTTGCCCTGCTCCCCACCTAAGTGAGCCCTGGAAGAATACTTGTTCTCCTCTCCCTCTCAGGTGATTCTTGCCTAACTCAGCAGCTACAGCCAGACACCCCACTGGTGCCAGGTTTTGTGGATGAGCCAGGTGGAACTGGGTGTGTTGCCTTCTCTGAACACGTCACAGGGTGCTCCCTGACCTTTAATCCGTGGCAGAGTCTGCCTGGCAAGTACCAGGAGGGAGTGCAGAGTGTAGGAGAAGAAGGAGGATGGTGTGTGTCGGGGGCAGGGAGGGGGAGGTCAATGAGTCCAGGATAGAGTTTGAGTTTGATAGCCCATCAGTGACACAGGGCTGGCATCTGACATGGGCTTTGAAGGATGAATTCAAAAGATAGCAAAGAAAGGTCTGGGGCAAATGGAAGCCAAGCAGAAAAGCATGGAGGCAGGAGAACTTTGAAGGAAACATGGTCATTTGTGGCTCAGAGACATTACTGCTTCCCTTTGGGGCCCTGAATGCCTGTAGTTCAAAAACACTTTTCAATAAACACATACAAAAACACTTTTCAATAAACACAGATTAAAAAGGCTTAAATCTCTGTTTCCCTGTTCTCCATATGCATAAAACGATAAACACCCCTGGGATGGCTGGGATTTATATAGGCAGATTTTTGCAAGTTGTCTTATGTATCTGAACTATGGTTTATAAATCAAATTTGGTTCTCTTTGCTGGAGAGTAAATTATTTATCCAAGGCAGAGCACAGGCGATAGAAGGAAAGGCACAGAGAAGTTGCTGTTTCTCAGATATCATTTATATTACCAGAGATGAGACAATATTGGGGGTGGAAGTTTCTGCCTTGCCAATTTTAGCATTCCTTCTTCATTTCATGTGCTCTCTGCTGGTAGCCAAGGATTTCTGAAATTGGCTTTCTGTTGAGCCTTCACTCATGGAATTCAAATCAGAGTCCCAAGTTTGGGTCCAGCACTCTACTCAGTTGGAGATGCCCTGAGTGTGGGAGATAACATTTCCAGCTGTAAGTTGGGGACCAGCAGGCCACCCTGAACCAACTCTCATCTCACTCTCCACATGACTTTAGGTACTCTACCTAACCCTGCTGGACCTCTGTTTCCTCACAGCCAGAATGGAGTAGTAACGTCCTTCCCAAAGGGTCTTGTGGGATTGAATGTGATTGCATCTGCCATACTGCTAGATGGAATAATAAGTGGGATCAGTCCCCATGTGCTAAGAGCCCAATGTGAGTTGGTTTTTCTAACAGCCAGAACCCCTTAGGGGGGGTCTGTGAGGAGGTGGGGCATAGCTAACTTTCAGTCATAGTTCTCAAGGGCACACTGGTTTTATTTTCTCATTCTTTGGCTCTGATCTGCAGGAATGGGGAGTGGTGCTCACATGTCTGGGGCCACAATGCTATGTTGGGCTAAACTCCATAAGCCCCTCCATTTATTATCCCCATGCACTTCAGGAAGCACAGAAATGAGCCTCCATCAAGTAGACTCTAAAGAATTGTGGACTGGTTATATTTTCCTAAAAATCCAGCAAAGAACTGTAAGATTTGTGATCTCAAATAGAACCATCTGCTGTCCATATTTACTATCAAATGTTTCCTAGGACCTACCTATGACTGTGTCTGTATAGGCCCAGTTGTTCAAGGTCTCATGGCCTTCAGGTCACCAGAATTATTTTTCTCCATAGTTGGCTTTGAGGAGAAAGTACCAGCTGACATAAAACAAAGCTGGTAATGTAGTCCTGGAACATCACTCCTGGGGTCTGCTCCCTCCCCACAGATACCTCCCAGTCACCTGCCCCTTCTACATCTGCTGCCTGCATGTGAGAGCTATGCTCACACTGTAACCCTCAGGTGCTGCTAGTGTCCAAAGTCCAAGGAAGGTTAAATTGTATTTATTAAACTAGATTTCTTGAGGCAGAAAAGAAGACATGTATCTTTCAGAAAGAATGCCAATAAGTGTTGAAATGAAAATGAAAATAGTTATTTGTCTGAGCCCAAGTTGATTCCAAAAATAATGTAAAATAATCCATTTCCTGAGCATTTTAGCTTACTGAGGTTTTACAGCATCCTTCTGACCATCATGCAAGAAGTATTTTCAGAGTGCCTCTGTGCCTGTCACCACTGTGGGCTCAGCTGTGTCATCCTGGGGCCCACCCTCAAGCCTCAGAGACACCATGGCCCCAGGCAGGCAGGGGTACAGCCTGTGGATAAGCATTCCCAAAGTGCTATATGTAGAAGAGGTGAGAATTGAAGACACATCTGAGTCTCACAGTCAGAAATGAGGGAATGATGTTCTTACCCTGGGACAAGGAAGTAGCAGAAACAAATGTCAGCTCCAAAAGAGCAAGAGGAAAGGCAGGGATGAACTATGTTGCCCATAAATATGTGTTGAGGTAGTAACCTCTAGTGACTCAGAAAGTGACCTTATCTGGAAATAGAAGTAATCAAGGAAAAATGAGGTCATTAGTGTGGGCCCTAATCCAATGGAATTGGTTTCCTTATAAAAAGGGGAAATTTGGATGGAGACACATCCACAGAGAGACAACATGAAGACATAGGGAGAAGATGCTATATGACTGGAGTCATGTATCTACAAGCCAAGGAACACCAAAGAGTGGCAGCAAACACCAGAAAACTAAAAGAGGAAAGAAAGGATTTTCCTCAAGAGCTGTCAGAAAGTGTGACCCTGCCAACATCTTGATTTCAGACTTTTCAGTCTCCAGAACTTGAGAAAATAAATTTCTGATGTTTTAAGTCACCCAGTGTCTGGAACTTGTCACAGCAGCCCTAGGAAAGTAGTACAGGGAGCATTGTAGTTTGGGTTCCTTCAGAAGTCCACTATGGGGCAAAGACACAGAACAAGTAGACTTGGAGAGTGGGAGTCTGGGAACACTGGTGGAGGAGAAGGGAAGTGAGGCAGGGATAGGAAGACAGCCAACAATGTGTTATCAATCCAGGGACCTCTGAGGGCACTGGGGTTGGATGCCTCTGGGGAATGTTGAAAGCCATGCAGAACCTCCAGCTGCAAGGCAAGGGAGCTGGGTATTTATGTACCAACTCCCGTGAGTTCAGGGCCACTATCATGATAGGGGGCAGGGGTGGTGGAATAGGGAGGTGTTAATTTTCTGGAACTCTGTGTGGTGGGCATCATGGGCTCCAGAGACCAGAGAAAGCCCTTGGGCAGGGAAGCCCAGGACCGATGGTGTGTGCTGATGAGACAAGGGCATGCATAGGGCACCAGAGACCAAAAAGTCTGGACTTTGCCACATAGCCAGTAGGGATGTAATGAAGTTTCCTAAGCACAGGATTGACCAGAACTTGACTTTTGGGACATGAACATGCTAAGTTGCACTAGAGAAGGGAAAACAAAAAAGAGACAGCTTAGGGGTAGCACTGCTAGGTGAGGGGCACAACACCCAATTGACGTGGAGATAGTAGGAATGCCAGATCTCATCCCCTAAGCTACATGATCATGACTTAGGGAGCCTTGAGAAAGCGAGGAGTCAGGAAGTGGAGAAGGATGGCTTCCTGACATCTGGGATGAGTAGGTTTAGGAAAAGGACTGTTCACCATGCCCCTCACTCCCCCCACTCAAGTCCAAATTTCAGACCAAATGAGAAGCATAAACCTGCTTCTGGGAGTTGAGCAGATGGCTTTTCCAAAGCTTTCCCAGTTCTCATTCCATCCAAAGCAAACACAGATTAGAAGCCACAGGGTTTGCAAATGCCACCGTGCTATTTGGAACTAGGATTTCATTTGCCAATTTGTAGCCTGTACTTCCAACTTTGCTTCAAAAGAGAGGGTTATCAACACTGACTTTTAAATAAATGAAGAAACTGAATAATGCATCCAATCTAAATATGGCTTTAATTTCCTTGACAATAATAATCATATAAAAATCATTGACATAAATTGCTTAACATATAGAAGACCCCCAATAGGAAGCACAAGAAAGAACATGACCCTCGTTAACTCACATAAATCACAGAGACATTGGTTTTCCTCACTTCTGACCAGAGGTGCCCTCCAAGCTGGCCTGCTCAGGGAACTGGCTGCTCTCTCCTCCTCCTTGAAGGGAAGGTAATATCCTTCTCTCTCCACAGGCCTGAGAACAACCAGCCTCAGTTCAGCACTGGATCTGTCAGTTCCTGTGTTACCACTAAGTCTGGTGCTTGTGGAGGGGAGGGTGGTACATCCTCAGAAGCATTTCTGGGAGACTCAAATGTGGATTTAGCTGGCTGAGACAGAAAAAAAGATTAACCATGCTCAGGCCCAACTGTGATGTGCCTACAGCTGACATCAGGTGGGAGACAGTTACCAGAACCTGGAGGAACTTGGGAGCAACTCCCAAGACAGGATCACAGTCTGTTCTTCACACTACTGTGTGAAAGAAGACTCAGGTGTCTGTGCCTCTTTCCCCAGGAAGGTCTGGGCACACACCACAGAGGCTGAAGACAGATTAACATTCATACATGCATTTATTATACCTTCCTATATTCCCTCAACAAACATTTACTGAGAAGGCACAGATGAAGGAAGCCTCATGGGGGTTGGGTACATAGGTGGGCCCCAAAGCACACTGCCAGGGGATAGAGTAAGAACTGGGACTGAAACAATACAGTGTCACAGCCAAAAGGGTGGACTCTACTCCCAAAACACAAGATCAGAATTCAGCCCTCATAACCTGCAGACTGCCTGTATTGGGCAAATTATTTAACTTCCCCAGGGCTTAGTTTCCTTATTTATAAAATAGGGGTGATAAAAGCACCTGCTCTAGGGTGTCGTGGAGGACTAAAGGAGATATAAAGGCTGTCTAGCAAAATCCCTGGCATGTGGTGAGTCTAATAAAGGTTATAGTCATCATCACTGAGAGGAGAACATAGTGTCACTGGAGGACTGCACAGCTAAATAATGTGAGTGGAACACACAGCCAACAAAATGGAAGAGGCAAGCTTTGAACCCAGATAGCTGAATCCAGAGGCTACATCCTTGATTCCTACATCCTGCTGACTTCCAGGAAGAAGAGGGCAAGGAACCTGAGAGTAACTGACTCCCAAGCGTCAAACACACACTCTCGTTTAATCTTGTCAATGAGCCTGTGATGAGTCCTATTATCCCTGTTGCAGGTGAGGATCCAGGTCATAGATGTTAGGTAGCTTGGTGGGATCTCCTCTGGACTCCCAAGAACACCCTAATCCTACAGTTGTAACCTATGTCTCCATCTGATAGTGCTTACAATACCTTCTCAGAACAGCTGTAACATTCCTGGCCACAAATTGTGTTGGGTTGAACTGTTTTGTTTTGTTTTTAGTGCTTACCTGAAGAAATCAAGTTTATCTAGAGTGTCTTGCCCTCAAAGAAGCCAGAGGGCTAATGACCACCTTCTCAGTGAGATGGTAAAGGCCCACCTGTTCTTAGTAATAGCAATCTTCCTGGTTGGAAATGAAGTTGACATTGAGGGCCCATTGCAAATGGACTAAAACACTGTGTTTTTTAAATAAATCCTATGGTAGAGTCTTTGATGAAGTGAGGACTCACCTGTGAAGCAAACGGTCCTCCTTTTATTTATTAGTCTGTGTCTTCAGACAGGAAAGAGAGTGTGTTTGTATGTAAGTTATGGTAACAGTGCCTAACTGAGAACTTACAAAGTCCTAGGACTTCCCCTAATAATGTTACAACGTTATCTCCTTTAGTTAGGACACCACCACCATGAGCTAAGTTCTGATATTATCCCCAGTTTACAAATAATATATCAATCAAGAAGGACCAGAGCAGTGATTCTCAAAAGGTGTCAAGGATCAGCAGCATCAACATCACCTGGAAACATGTTAGAAATGTATATCCGTGGGCCCCCATACGGGCATATCTACCAGAACCTTTGGGCAGGGCCAGCAATCTGTGTTCTAACATGCCCCCAGGTGATTCTGATATATGTTCAAGTATGAGATCCAGCAGCCTAGGGAAAATGAAGGACCCCCTAATCACAATGTCTTATAGCAGGGGTTGGTAAACTATGGTCAAGCATCAAAGCCAGCCCACTCTCTGTTTGTAAATAGTCTCCTTGGAATACAGCCATGCCTGTTTGTTTAAATGTTGTTTATGACCAATGTCCTGATAAAGAAGCAGAACTGAGTAGTTGTGACAGAGGCCACATGGCCCACAAACCCTAAAATATTTCCTTCCTGGCCCTTTACAGAAATGGTGCTGACCCCAGCTTAGAGCAACTACAGTTTATGTCTTGCTCCCACTGCCCATCGCTGGAGGCAGCCATGGATCCTGCAACCCTCCTTCTCTGCCTTGGTTATAGTGGCATGTCCTATCTGGAGCTTTGCCAATTATGCTGGCAAAGGGAGAACAGACATGGCTTCTGCTCTGAAATAACAGGAGTTATCCACTCACAGTTCACTGGCCAAAGCCTAACATCCATGGAAAGGGAAGAATAATCCTCATTTTCCCCTTCCCATTCCCTCCACCCCAGGAGGGGAAGCAAATAATCATGAACAACAAGCTAATCCTCTCATCTAAGCCTTTCCCCTAGTAACAGATGTGAAGTTTGCTTTCCTCCCATGTGGGGAACACACACCCCTTGCCCAAGGGAGATGGCCTACCCCCTCAAGGCATCACTGGGAGGCCATCTCCTGGGGCTGTCTCTGTGGGCAGGAGCAGCCTCTCTTACCCCACATACAGCTGTGGAACAGGGATGGACCCATTGCACACTCCAGCTGCCCTACTGGGTGCACACCAATCCTGCTCCTCAAGAGGGCCCCTAGGGCCTTGCTTTCTGCAGCCTTTTGTTTCAGGTCCTTTCTGTTCTGCTGTTCTTGTCCATCTCTAAAAAAGGCAACAGAGAATATACTCTACTTGGGGGAAGTGTTTAGTTTTCTCAGCCTGCTTCCTGGCCAGAGGAGGCTTAAGGGTTAAGTTGCAAACAGCCTTGGCCTCTATTTGTTCTGGTCAGTGATTCTTTTGGTAGCAGAACTCTCTGGAAGATCTATTTATTTCTTATCTATTTGATTCCAGGCAGATCCAGGTAGCAATAGCCACACCCACAGTCCATTTTCCTGGCTTAAATGTGGGTACCCTGATCCCAAGAGACTCCTATGGGAGAGTTGTACCCCTAGCCTTTCATCCTTGAACCATATGGGGAGACTGAAGCACAGAGATGAAAAGTAAGTTTTCTCTGGCCTCATTCCTGAATTTGAACCCCGCTCTCTACGTCTCCATAAACTGTCCACACTACCTATATTTACCACCTAAAATCTCAAGGCTTATCATTTTGTTCTATTTTAAATAATTCCAGTGTCTTACTAAGCCATTTTCACAGGCTCAAGGAAGCTGAGTGAGATGCCCCCTTTTAACCCAAAGCTTTTTTTCATAGCAATTCCCCTTCACTTTCCTCTGAAGGCTCAGAAGTCCTCCCCAAACTTTAATGACATTAATGTCACCTGGGGGTGAGAGTGTGCTTGTTAAAACACAAGTTCCCAAGCCCCATTCTCTCAGGATCTGATTTTGTGGGAGTGGAGTAGAGCTGGGAACCTGCATTTCAAGGAGGAAGTCCCTCCCCCACTCAATCCCTTGTCTCCCCCAGGGGATCCTGATGCAGATGGTAGGCTTGCCAAGCTTCCAGAAACATTGCCCTATTAGTTCTCTAATTCCCACCTGGTAGGGGATGAATAACATTCTGTGAGAAAGTAGCAACTTCTTCTGAAGTTGCTTGAGAGCATGTGAGAAGCACTTCATTAATTTTCATCCCAGTCCTTGGAGGTGGCATCATGATGGTTATAATTATCCCTCGATTACTGGGAGGGCTGAAGTGTTCTTAGAGAATGAACTTAGACACAGAAGCCAAATGACTGCCAAACTCACACAGCAGGCCAGCGAGGGGGTGAGGTTCTAAAGGAGCAGACCAAGGACAGAGGAGCAGGGCTCCACAGGGCTATAACTCAACCACTAAGTGTGAGAGACAAAGGAAAGGTCACACAGTGCTGCACCGAGTTTTATAAAATATTGGGTTAGTTGCTAATATTTTCGATTTAGGTACCTGCATACAGAGGTTCAAAATTAAAGAGATGCCTGGGTGGCTCAGTTTGTTAAGCATCTGACTCTTGATTTCAGCTCAGGTCATGATCTCGCAGTTCCTGAGATGGAGCCCCACATTGGTCTCTGCACTGACAGTGTGGAGCCTAATTGGGACTCTCAATCTCTCTGTCCCTTCCTCCCCCCACCTCCCCCACCTCAAAAAAAAAAAAAAAGAGTTCAAAATTGGCATCTCAGGAAGACCCAACCGCTCTGGGAATGCACAGAGCTAACTGCAACCGTTTGCTCTGCAGGGTATGTAGTCTCCTGCTGCCAAAGGGCCACTTCACTCATCAGCTTTTCATGTGCTGGTCCTATAGGCAGTTGGATGGCTGCCCCGAACAGGTCAGTCACAGTTCCTGTCACAGGTCAGCCTCTGGGAGGAGGACTAGCAATCCTCCTTCCCATTTCAGTGGTCACAGACCTGACTTGCAAAGTCTGAGGAAATGTGAGCCATAAGAAAGCAGATGCCTCTCAGGAACAGGGAAAGTGCTAGTCACTTTCAAGGAGCCTGGTTTCATGCAACCTCATCACACCTGCAGCCAAGGAGGCAATGGTTCCAACATCATTCTGTCACAACCTTGGACTTTCCTAAAACCTGCCCCAACAACATCAGCCATCCTGAGGCCAAGGAAACACAGAAGAATGCATGGAAGCAAATGAGTCTGCCTAGAGGAAAGTCTTGCTTATGTTTTTCTGGTGGCAAGAACATTTGAACAAAGACTTAAGAGAAAATTGACAGCGTTAGAATGAGTTTATCACTAACAAAGCTACCACAGGCTTTTTGGTGGTATTTGAAAATTAAGTTAACATTAATTTAACATTAAAACAAGGGATTTAATGGAGGCTGAGGAATAAATTAAGCCTTTGAATGAGGTATCCATTTTAATATGCAAAACAATGTAAAATAATTCCATTTAAGCAATTAGTTAAAAAACATTTTGCTTTTTCTGTCCCTTTCTGGTGTTCAAGATGTCAAAGTGAGGACATGGTGTGTGGTCCAGTGGGAAATTCCAAATTTCTCTGGGTCTTCTGGCAGGAGGCAATATCAACTATGCTGATAACACAGGAGACAAAAATCTGTGTGTCGTCTCTGTGAAGGGGGATCAAGGCGACTGAACAGACTTCTTGCTGCTGCTGTGGGGGACATGGTGATGGCCACAGTGAACAAAGGCAAACCAGAGTTGAGAAAGAAGTTACATCCAGCAGTGGTAATTCGACAACGAGATTCATACCGAAGAAAAGAAGGCATGTTTCTCTATTTGAGGATATCACAGGGATCATAGTAAACAACAAAGGTGAAATGAAAGCTTCTGCTATCACAGGACCAGCTACAAAGAAGTGTGCAGACTTGTGGGTCAGGATTGCTTCCAGTGCTGGCAGCATTGCACGATTCTTTGGTGTATTTGCTTTAAAAAAAAATTAAAAATTATTTGCTCCCCCCAAAATAATAAAAATAAAAATAAAAAAGCATTTTATCATAATCATACATTCACAAAAAAGTTATGAAGGAAGATCTAGGGACCACTATAGCAAGCACTCTCAATATGAGGAAACTAAAGAAGTAGTGGTCTTTAATTCAAAGTACACTGATAGGATGTATAGATAACTATCAGATTACTGAGCAATCTGATCTGTGACATCTATACCCCAGACAGCCTCTAGGAGTTACAAGAAAACAAAACCACACCCTACAAACCAGCTTAAGTCACAACCACCTCCCTCTTGTTGGCTGTAATTAACCATTCTTATACATTCATGTCATTTCTTAAGAAACCAGCCAGAATCCCAGAACGTCTACTATCCTGTCACAGCCTTCCTACTCATAACGGATTTTTATCTTTGATAGTATTAGCCCCAGAAGATAATCCAGAAACTCATTTTCAAAATGGTTTTTAAAAATTTCACTAACTGAAAGAATATTTTCCTTCAAGTATATTGAATTTATAGACACAGGACATACAATTACAGATTTCATTTGATAAACTACAGTCCCTGCTTTACCTGTTGGGGTGAGCACTGGGTGTTGTATGGAAACCAATTTGACAATAAATTTCATATTTAAAAAATAAAAATAAAAGAAAACATAAACAATTTGAACCAGGACATTTCTCCTTATCCATGCATCCATCCATCATCCATGCATCTCAGTATTTATTTATTAAGCACCTCCTACCTGGATCACTATGAGTGCAACTGGAGATGCAAAGATGAATCCAACAGGCTTCTATGGAAGTTGGAAGTGCCATGAACATAAGAAACTGATGGCAAAATTACTAAGTACTGTCTCAGGACTCTTTGGTTATATGTGACATAACCTCCTTCAACTCAATCAAAAAAGGGAATTTATTGGCTCTTATAACTGAATAGCTTGGGATGGGTTTAAGGATAGATGGATCCAGGAGATTAAACATTATTGTCAGAAATCAGTCTGTATCTCTCTACTCTCCTTTCCTATGTTGGCTTTATTCTCAGATAGACTGTCTCTACATGATAGATTCCTATAGGTCAAGTTTACATTAGTCTTACTACAATCTCAAAAAAAAGTTTCTCTTATGCTTCTAGCAAATATCTCAGAATTTGCTTGTTCTAACTGGATCAACTTGAATTATGAAGCCATCCCTAATCTAATAGCCATTCAGGGAGATGGAATATTTCCTTGCCCAGGACTGGTCCATGACTCACTCCAAGAGCCTGGGGAAAGAAGATCATGGCTCCATCCAAAAGTCATGGACTGAACTCTGAGGATGGGTAATGCCCTCAGAGAAAAGCAAGGTGCTATTATCACAGTGAGGAGAAAATAGGCAAAAAACAGTTGGTTCCTACAAATGTTCTAACAGAAATACAAGTCAGCATCCAAAGGGGGAGAGAATAGAAGTGTTGTAACAAGAATGCTGCTGAAGCTGAAGAGGAATCTGTGAGCCTCCTTGGTTTGAGTTTAGTTTCTTTGGATCCTCTGTTTTCCCATAAACCATTATATGTTCATCAAGAGTCATCTCTTTCAGTACCTACCACCATGCACCTCAGAATCTAGTTGCTTTATATCAACCTAAATATAATGCATTAGTAGTCATTCAATAAATGTTTATTGAGGATGGAGTTAAGGTGGCACAGAAGTAGGGGAACCAGGATTTCCTCATCCCTCAAACACAGCTGTATTGAGGGGATATCATTTGGAACTCCCAGGAAATCAATCTGTGTAGTGGCAGAAGGATCTCCACAGTTGGAGGGAGACAGCTTGGCAAGATTGAGATGTGTGTATGTGAATTTGGGGAAATAAAACAGCATAGGCACAGAGGAGAGGGAACCCTTTCTGTGGAGACACCAGGGAGAGAAAGAGAGAAGGGTTGTGAAAATGCAGCATTGATTAGAACAAGAGGAAAACCTTTCTGGACCACAGACAGGGGAATGAGAAGTATGGAGAGTGCCAGTTTCTTTTTTTTCAAACAGCCTTAGGAGCTGAAACTCCAAGGTTTCAAAGTGCATGACTTCCTCTGGAACAGAACTGGAAGCCATGGCACACACTCCTGAGGAGGAGAGAGCCAGCCCCGGTATGTATAGCCCAGTGTAGTGATCTCAGAGGCACACAGAGAGACAAAAGTCCCCTTCCTGGAGTACTTTGGGAAAAGGGTTTATTGCCTCCCCAAGGACAATAGACCTTGCAGGTACCAGCCAAAAGCCTTTTATCAGCAGAGTGGAGTGGCTCTACTCTGGAACAGGGGAGAGGAGCTACACGGAGCTGGGTCCTTTAAGATTTCTTGCTTTGAATCCCAGCTGATCACCTAGAAAGTGCAGGAGAACTGTAGAGCAGGACAAGTTGACCATCCTCTATTCTCTGAGGGCCACCTGAACAGTGTGGGTGGAGATGCCTGGTCCAAGGAGGAGAGATTGGAGCGTCACCATTTTCCCTTCCAACACCAACATGGTGGGACTTCAGAGAGCAGCACAGAGGCCCCCATGGAGGCAGGACCTGCTTACATCAAACTCCTCCCCTCCTTGCCTGCCAACTGCTTGCTTACTTGAGTGGGTCTGACTGACTCAACACAGCCAGTCTCTCTTCCAGACCAGCACAGCCACCAACAGACAACTGTTTCCTTTTTTGTTGTGGTTTTTGTTTTTTTTTTTTTCTTTTTCTTTCCTCCCTCTTCTTTTTTTTCTTTTGGAATCAGGCTCAGAGTTTCTGATTTGTTTTTGGTCAATTCTTATTATATATATATATATATATATATATATATATATATATATATATTAAAATTATATACAATGTATATATAAAAGTTTAAGAACCATAGGATCCCATCAATAGATGCAGAAAAAGCATTTGACAAAATACAGCATCTTTTTTTGATAAAAACCCCCAAGAAATTCAGGATAGAAGAACATAACTTAACATCATAAAAGCCATATATAAAAGGCCCACAGATAATATCATCTTCAATGGGGAAATACTGAGAGCTTTCCCCCTAGTATCAGGAACACGACAGGGTTGTCCACTCTCATGATGTTATTCAACATAGTATTGGAAGTCCTAGTCTCAGCAATCAGACAACAAAACAAAATAAAAGGCATCCAAATTGGCAAAGAAGAAGTCAAACTTTCACTCTTCACAGATGACATGATACTCTATGTAGAAAACCCAAAAGACTCCAGCAAAAGCCTTCTAGATCTGACACATGAATTCAGCAGTTTCAGGATATAAAATCAATGTACAGAAATTGATTGCATTTCTATACACCAATAATGAAGCTACAGAAAGAGATATTAAGGAATTGATCCCATTTACAATTGCTCCAAAACCTATAAGATACCTAGGAATAAACCTAACCAGACAGGTAAAAGATATGTACACTAAAACCATAGAAAACTTATGAAAGAAATTGAAGATGACACAAAGAAATGGGAAAAATTGGATATTTGTTAAATATTGTTAAAATGTTAATACTACCCAAAGCAATTTGTTAAATATTGTTAAAATGTTAATACTACCCAAAGCAATTTACACATTCAATGTAATTCCTAGCAAAATAATACCAGCATTCTTCACAGAACTAGAACAAACAGTCCTAAAATGTGTATGGAACCACAAAAGACTCCACATAGCTAAAGTAATGTTGAAAAAGAAAACCAAAGCTGGAAGTACCACAGTTTCAGACTTTAACCTGTATTACAAAGCTGTAATCATCAAGACAGCATGGTATTGGCACAAAAACAGACACATAGATCAATAGAATAGAATAGAGAACCCAGAAATGGATCCACAATTATATAGCCAACTGATCTTCAACAAAGCAGGAAAAAGTATCCAATGGAAAAAAGACAGTCTCTTTAGCAAATGGTGCTGGAAAAACTGGACAACAACATGCAGAAAAATGAAACTGGACCACTTTCTTACCCCACACACAAAAATAAATTTAAAATGAATGAAAGACCTAAATGTGAGACAGGAAACGATCAAAATCCTACAGAAGAAAACAGGCAGCAACCTCTTTGACATAGGCCACAGCAACTTCTTATTCAACATGTCTCTGGAGGCAAGGGAAACAAAAGCAAAAATGAACTACTGGGAGCTCATCAAAATAAAAAGCTTCTGCACAATGAAGGAAACAATCAGCAAAGGTAAAAGGCAACTGACAGAATGTGAGGAGATATTTGTAAATGACATATCAGAGGTAAAGGGTTAGTATCCATATCTATAAAGAATTTATTAAACTCAACACCCAAAAAGCAAATAATACAGTGAAGAAATGAGCAGAATACATGAATAGACACTTTTCCAAAGAAGGTATCCAGATGGAAAACAGATGTTCAACATCACTCATCATCAGGAAAATATAAATCAACCTCACACCTGTCAGAATGACTAAAATTAACAATTCAGGAAACAGCAGATATTGGTGAGGATGTGGAGATAGGGGAAACCTTTTGCACTGTTGGTGAAAATGAAAACTGGTGGGTGCAACCACTCTGGAAAACAGTGTGGAATTTCCTCAAAAAATTAAAAATAGAGCTACCCTACATCCTAGCAATTGCACTACCAGGAATTTATCCAAAGGATACAGGAGTGCTCATCCATAGGGGCACATGTACCCCAGTATTCATAGCAATGCTATTGACAATAGTCAAGGTATGGAAAATATGTCCATCAACTGATGAATGGATTAAGAATATGTAATTGATATATACCCCAGAATCACCCCTGCTCCTATCTACTGATCTTAGGGGCAGAAGCATGACAAAAGCCAAAGGTTTCCCTCACTTTCTTAAGGTAGAATGTGGGCCTCTTGCTCCCAGGGAGCCAAGAGACAGCCTGTAGAGTACTCCTTAGCCAAAACCCACACAAGGTTCTTCTGATTCCTGATGCAGCCACCTTGCTAATACATTCTGCTAGTCAGTCCATTCTCAACACTATCCAATTCTCACCCATAATGAAGAACTCTGGCCTTGCATGTATCCATTTTCACCACATTGCTTTATTATCAATCTAGGTTTTTTCTTGAGGTGCATATAAATTCAGTTTTCCAGAGTAATATCTTCTGCTTGCAAATGTCAAATCTGGTCCAGCCCTTTTGACTGTGAGATAGGTTGAGACACAGTGTCCCTGGAATTTTGGTTTCAGGACTACATGGACATCCAGAGCCCTAAGGCATTGGAAGAGATCTGGTTGAGAACTGTTTGTGTGGAGGCTGAGCCAGAGGTATTAGGAGGGAGGTAGACCATTTTCTGGGCAGAGGAGAAATGAAGTTAAACATCTTTCTACATTGATCACATTCCCATTGGATGGAAATGGCAAACCAACTTTGGTCCCCTGTGTGGCCATTCCCTTCCCCTTACTGCACTTGTAGCTATATCTTTCTTCACCCTTTGGAGCCAAGAAGCTGGCACTCACTCAGCCAGCACAAAGGGATGGGCGGATGATTCCCACTCTGTTCTGCACTCAGTTACAGCTATCACCATCTGATATCCCAAAGGAGAAGCCCTCGGATCCCTAAGCTTGGTGGTAGGCTTTCTCTGGAATGTGGGTGGGGTGGGTAGGAGCCAGCTTGACTCAATAGCCTGTATAAATTCAGTGACTTCATCCTGCAAAGCAGACAGTTCACACAGGAGCAGTAGGCTCAGGAACTGATCATCAAGGAAAGAGCCCTTTAGAGGAAGATGGCACCAATGCCCATTCTCACACTTTGGATCAACAGCTGGGCTCAACTCACAGTGCAGCACAGTCACTGTTCACTCCACTCCCTGATGGGAAAAGCAAGAAAGCAGACAAAGCTCCAGGGCTCTCCAGTCCTTCTGAAAGAAGAAGACAGGCCTGTTGCTGATAGGGCTCCCACATAGAGACTGTTAGAGGGATTTTTTCCCTAAGCCCTCAGATGTTTCTTCTTTTTCACACAGCCAGGTTGTTAGGAGATTGTGCTGGGCACTGCCTTCTCCACATAATTCCCTTCCAATGTCTGAAGGACTCTTTCTTTCCATATACACCTTTACACTTCTTTGCACCTTTTTTTTTTTTTTTTTTAGAAATAAGTCCTTCCCTGAATCCATTCAGAGAGTGTCTCAGAGACACATCCTCTGCCTTCAACCTGGGAGTCGTGTCCAGACCTTGTGACTGTGGGAGAGGTTTTGCCACAGGGCCCACTATTAACTAATTAATTTGGTTTTAGAACTATGTGGATATCCAGAGGCTCAGGGCATTTGAACTTTCCCAGCAGAAGAAGTTGTGTGTAGGCTGGTCCAGGTCTTTGGGGAGAGAGTTGGCCTCCTCTCTGGGCTGAGGGTTAGACAATGGGATACTATTCAATACAATGAAATTATACAATGGGATACTCCTTGACAATGAAAAATAATGAAATCTTACCATTTGCAACAATGTGAATAAAACTGGAGGGTATTATGCTAAGCGAAATAAGTCAGTCAGAGAAAGACAGATATCATAAGATTTCACTCATATGTGGAATTTGAGAAACCCAACAGATGAACATGGGGGAGAGTAGGGAAAAATAAAAACAGAGAGGGAGGCAAATCATAAGAGACTCTTAAATATAGAGAACAAATTGGGGGTTCTTGGAGTGGGAGGTTATGGGGGGTGAGTTAAGTGGGTGATGGGCCTTAAGGAGGGCACTTTTCAGGATAAGTACTGAGTACATATGTAAGAGATGAATCACTGGGTTTTATTCCTGAAGGAAAGACTATACTGTATGTTAACTAACTTCAATATAAATAAAAATAGATGATAGATAGGTAAATAGATCGATAGATAGATAGATAGATATTGAGTCAATTTCTTGTACTGGGTACTCATCTATATTCCAGGATTAGAATCCTTTCCCTTATGGAATTTAGAGTCTACTCAGTTAATGTGGACAATAAATAGAAAAGTGTAGTACAATATGTAGGATGTAAGATGATGATAAGTGCTTGGGGAAAAACAGGGTAGGGGAGGAGGGAAAGACATGACTAAAATAGAGTGGACAGGAATAGCATCACAATCATATGGTAGGGATTTTTAAGAAAGTTGTGAAGAAGGTGATGAAGCAAAGGAAGTTAAAGGAAGAATATTCCAGGCATAGTGAACAGCCAGTGCAAAGGCCCTGAGGCAGCAGTGTGCCTAGACTCTTTAAGAAGACCTGTGTGGCATAACAAGAGAGGAGAGAATAGTACATGAGATGAGAATGGTAGGGAAGAACATGTAGACATTGTATGGACTTCAGCTTTTTTTTTTCAACTTTTTTTTTTTTTATTTATTTATTTTTTTTATTTATTTTTGGGACAGAGAGAGACAGAGCATGAACGGGGGAGGGGCAGAGAGAGAGGGAGACACAGAATCGGAAGCAGGCTCCAGGCTCCGAGCCATCAGCCCAGAGCCTGACGCGGGGCTCGAACTCACGGACCGCGAGATCGTGACCTGGCTGAAGTCGGACGCTTAACCGACTGCGCCACCCAGGCACCCCTGGACTTCAGCTTTTACTCTGAATGGATGGGAAGCAAGTGGGTACCTTAAATAATGATCATTTTGCAGGAGTTTTTTTTTTTTTTATGAAGTCCCAATAGTTTATTTTTGCTTTTGTTTCCCTTCCCTCAGAAGCTATATCTAGAAAAAAACTTGCCATGGCCAATGTCAAAGAGGTTACTGCCTGTGTTCTCTTCTAGGATATTTATAGTTTAGGTCTCCCATTTAGGTCTTTAATCCATTTTGAATTATTTTTGTGTATGGTGTGAGAAAATGGTCCCATTTCTTTCTTTTGCATGTTGCTGTCCTGTGTTCTCAACACAATTTATTGAAGAAACTGTCTTTTTTCATCATATATTCTTTCCTGCTTTGTCAAAGATTAATTGACCATATAGTTGTGAGTTCATTTCTGTGCTTTCTGTTCTGTTCCATTAATCTATGTGTCTATTACTGTGCCAGAACCATACTGTTTTGATTACTACAGCTTTGTGATGTAGTTTGAAATCTGGAATTAAAATAAAAACTAAAAAAAAAAAAAAAATACAAAACAAAACAACACACACACACACGCACACACACACACACACACACACACACACACAAAACCCTTCATGTTGCATGCTTTACAACCTAATATGGTTGTAATATGTACAATACAGATATTTTTAATACTCCAAAACAAAGTCTGGGAAACATAGTATTTTCTATACTTGAGTCAAATTGGGGGATTGTCCAGTTTAATAAAGACAAAGAAGTAAAAATAAATAAAAATAATCACTCTGGAGTAGACTACAGAGGTAAAGGGCCAAACAAGGAGGCCAGTTAGGAAACTTCTGCAGTAACCTAGGTTAGAAATGATGGGGTGACTAGGAAATTTTGGTTAGATTTTGAAGGTAAACTAACAAGATTTGCTGAAAGACTGCATTTTGGGTACTTTCCAAGAGGGTAGTCAAGGGTGACTCTGAGAATTTTGGCCTAAGGAAATGAAAGATTGGAGTTGCTACCAACCGATATGGAGAAGATTGTAGAATAGCCAGGTTGTGAGGGGGTGGAGGAAGATAGTTCTACTTTGGACATGTTGAGTTTGAGATGCCTAATTAGATATCAGAATGAATAAGGAGAGTAGGTAGCTGGATATACAATTCTACAGTTCAGAGGAGATTTCTGAGATGGAAATGAGAGGACTGTTGGGAATTTGTCATTGTATAGATGATATTTAAAGTCATGATACAGTTACCAAGGGACAAAAGGTCAATAGAAAAGAAATTGTGTATAAAGACTTTACCTGGGGGCATTCTAATTTTAGCAATTAGGGAAACAGAGAAAATGGCAAAGGGATCTGGGAAGTAATGTAGAAGAAAAACTAGAAAAGTCTGGTTTTCCTGGAAGCCAAGCAAAAAAAGTGTTTTTGGAGAAAAACATCTTAAATATTGCAAATATTTGAAAAATATTCAAATATTACAAAGAGTCAAATTAAATAAAGACTGATCATTGGCAATTTTGGTTATCAATGTGTAGGTCACTTGCAGTTTTAGTGTAGCTATGCAAATAAAGAAAAGAAGAATTGGAAACAGAAAATATCAACCACTCTTAGAGTTTTGCTGTTACATTAGGTACTTAGGTGATCTGCTGGCTCACCAACTCGCCTTCCAAAAAAAAACCCTTTAATTTATTGTCTAATATTAAGGAATATTGACATAGCAAAACTTTGTGTTTGAGTCAGCCTCTACAACACATTTTTAAGAAAAGATAAAAATCCCAAAGTATAGTTAAAATAATTGAGACCAAAGTATTTCCAATCAACCACAAATATGTTTTGTACAATGTTTACATGCAATTAATTAGAAGTTCCCTATGTTGCTTTTGATATTAATACAAAACTTACACATTCATTTATTTATTCTTTTTTTAAATTCTTTTCAATATTAAGATTTCCAGTTCCAGGAATGGTAGAATTTTCCCAGAAAACAATTATAAACTCTGGGGGAAAAATATAAAGCATAGTTACTTCAGGGAGCTGGGAAGAACCCAAAAGTTGACAGAACATGGGGCAATTTTTTCCTTGGAAATAAAAGTGCTGGAGAGAGTGAGAACCATAGTTATACAAGCTGGCCACTAAGGTACAAGCTGAAAGCTATGGTCATATTGACTTGAGAGGGAGTTTGAAACAGCCAAAATGGCTGGTAATTCAAGATGCAAATCCTTTAACCAGAGAAGCTATAGAGAAGAGGGAGTCCCATATCTGTCTAGAAACTTCCCTCCAGCTCTTGGTCCATCCCTAAACTGTCTATGAACAGTGGGAACTCCAAGAAACACAGTAAAAAGACTGATGCCCTATGTCAGCTCCTCTTCAGTGCATGGGAGACTAAATTTGAAGTATGTATCCTAGCCAGTTAGAAGGACTTGGTAAACATCTTAGGCATTCCATTGAAATACTATAATTATTCCTTAGAAGTTAAGATTCTTCCCAAAACTAAGTAGTGCTCCCTAGGTCCAGGGGTAAAGCAACACACCAGCTCTAATAAAACATAAAGCCTAGCTTCCAATAACTCTGGTTGTCCTGCCAGCAATTTAGCTGCCTGATATTGAAAAAGACTCAACACTCTTCAGAGGAACATAATAGAATTCAGAGTCTCTACAACATAAATTCACAATGAATGACCATAAGGACCTCAACTAGGGAAACTGGACTCTCTGCCCTAATCTTCCTCTTCTCTTTATGGAGGGCAGTACATGGAGCCCCTGGGAAATGTGATCTTCTTAGTAAAAGTAAATCTCTTGGGAAAATTTTCCACTACAAAGGAAGAGACACAGGACCAAGCTACAGACCCAATCTGTGGGCTCTAAGAATACTTCAGGAGGAAGTAATATCCAAGCTATAACTGGGATATTCAGCAGGCCTGAGCCAGGAGAAGGGAGAAACAGATCAAATGCTTGAAGTCAAGAAAGAACATGGGTGTAGCTGGAGCAAGGTGCCAGAGAAAGGAGAAGTATTAGTAAGAAACAAGAGGACCAACAGGCAGATTATGAAGGGACTTGTCCATTGTGTTAAGCAGGTTGGATTTTATTTGAGAGTAACGGGGTATGAACAAAAGTTTCAAGAAGAAGAACAATATCATCAAATTTTTAGTGTCAAAATATCCTTCTGGCTAATGCAATAAATCTATCTGGAGAAAATTTTGTTTGAAGTGTTCAGAGAACATCCACATTCCATAAGAAATTGCGTTTATTGGTCCAGAGCTCACCAGAAATGTTTAGGTTGGTATGGATTCTCCAGCCTACAAGAATCACTAGAACTTTAGAAGTAAATGAGATACACAGGGATCAATCAAGGAAATAAGAAGATCAAGGCAAAAACCTGAGAATCACCAGCATTCAGGCCTCATTGGTTAATGCATTAACTGATAGCACTGGCAAATAACATATTTATAGTACAGATGGGTCCTCCCTGCAATCTCTCTAAATTAATGAATCCTCCAACATCAAGTTCACCTAACTGATTTGTGTTTGTCTCTCAGTTTCAGACAATCTTCTGTAACAGCAGTTCTCGATCAGGGGACATTTAGCAATGTATGGAGACATTTTGGTTGTCACAATTTGGGGGGGATGCTACCTAAATCTAGTAGGTAGTGGCCACAGATATGTTAATCATCCTACAATGCACAAGACAGACTCACACAAAAAGATTTATCCAGCCCCAAATGTCATTAGTGTCAAGATTGAGAAACCCCGTTCTAGAAGCATACTGACCACCATTAGACCCACTGGTCTATGGACACTGGTCACTTCTGTATTTTCTTCCCAAGAATTTCTGTCAGGGGATATCAGTCTATAAGATGAATATCAAAGAACCCATGAGTTGACTGTTATCATCATATAACTGAATGAAACTAAAATCTGAGACTACTGACTTGTACAGATTTGAGGTGATACAGGAACTATAGCTTTTACCTGTTACTTGAATGTGGGAACACTATTCAAACAGTCTCAGAGGCAGTGGTGCATGATTTCCATAATGCCATAAATATAAAGCAATTAAAGTTATGTAAGAAGTGAACAAGTACTGTCAGACTAAGAGGTGCTTAATATTTCATGAATATAATGGTCTTCCAGGTCTTGGAGAAAATGGTCAATCAGTGCTATTGATTGCTGATTTTGTTTCTGTTAATGGGATAAGTGGGGATCATGTGATCAAAGGCTTAAAGAGGTGCTGAGGGTCTCATTTTCTGACTACATTGATGCAGTGCTGTGCTGTACAAAGGAGAGAGGTAAGATGTGAGATTTGCCTGGTGATGAGCGAGCCCCTGCTCTGACCAGAAACCAGGGCTGGGCACTGGGACCCAGATGGAGCAAAGGACCTTGTTTGATCCAAAGTTTCATTTAGCCTGGTGTTATGATCAGGATGGGCACATGTAGCAAAATGGTGAGACAATGGACTCCATATTTATGAGTCTCTTCTGCTTTGTCCCCCTCCCTGTTTTTACATTATTTTTGTTTCACTATATGCTACCTAATTTGGATGTAAATTTTAAAAAATAAAAAATAAAATTAAAAAAATGGTGAGACAATGTAGCAAAACTCTATTTGGACAGAGAAAAAAAGAGCCTCCCAAGAGAGGAGAAAGAAATAGTGAGAGATTGGAATGATATTTCCAGGTAAAATCTGAGAACCATTAATTTTGCCCTTGGTTGTGTACAGGGATGATGTACTCAGGTAAAGGTGACTACTACCAGACAGCCTTCCCACCAGCCCATTCAGGCTCATACCTAAAAGCTGTGGCACCTCCAGAAGAGCTATTTCACTAAAAGTTCTGCTAACTGGCTGAGGAAAGGAGAGACAGGGCTTTGGTACACTGGGAGCACGTGACACACATTTGGCCCACTTTGCCAAGAACACCATGGCACCTCTCAGTTGATACCAAGCCCCTTTCAGGCTCCTCAAACATCTGTCCTCTCTCTCTGAGTTGACTCAAGGTATCAAATGGGAACACCTTCAACTCTCCTGTACCAAACTCAGAAATTCACCTGGTTTCCTTCTACACACCTCTTATCAAGAAAGAAGGACTCCTCTTCTATATGAGGCAGATTCCTGAAGCATTGTTCTAGAATCCAGGCATCTGATCCCCCCTTAGAGATCACACTGTACCAATTGCCCTTTCTGCTAGCTCCACCCTGGCAGCCTTTGAGCATGCTGAATTCTCAGTCAGATTTACTTTGAAAAGAAGGAAGAGGACTCTTTCAAGCCACTATATTCTCCAATTAATACCCTTTAAACTTTCCTTTCTGGCCATGTTGACTTTAACATAATTTATTACAATATTTCAAATATACATAAATATCTGTGTACCTACTACCCAGATTGAACAAATCTTAAACTTGTACATATTTGTTTCAGATATATTTTTATTTCCAAAACAGAACATGTATTTACAACTGAAATTCCCTGTTTCTTTCTCTGATCACTGCCAGTAGGAAACCACAACCTTAAGTTGGTGTGTATGCTACTCGTGAATGCTACATACTTGTACTATATGGGTATGCAGCCATATGTGATGTAGACTCTTACTTTGCAAGCTCTCAAACTTTAATTAAAAAGTATAATATCACATGGATTATTTTGTAACTTGCTTTTACATAAACATTGTTTTTAAGATGTTATCATGTTGACTGCAAGCGCTCTCACTTTTATTTTGTTACTGGTGTGTATGACATCTTGTTTTTAAAACCTCATGCCATATCTTTTTATTGTTTTATGTCATCAGAATTTGTGAAATTCGCCTGCATATTTATCCCATCTTCTGCTTATGATTTTTCCCTTCACATCATATTTTTTCATTTGTGATTGCAGTTCTTCTGAAGTGAACTCTTTAGAATCTTCTTTAATTAGAGTGAGCTGTGGGGAAATGTGCTCAGTTTTCATTTGAAATTATCTATATTTTACTCTAATTATAGAAAGATAATTGTTCTGGATATATAATTCCAGGTCCACAAGTTTTTCTGTCAACACAGTGAAGATACTATTCCATAGTATTTTGGATTCTATATTTTAGTGTAGAAATCTGCTATCAGTTTCATTGCCATTCCTTTGGAAATTATCTCTTTTTTCTAACCTGGCTCTGTTTAAAATCTTATCTTTGCCTTTGGTGTTTCTTTATGATGTGCAGGGTGTGTTGTTGTCATTGTTGTTGTTGTTGTTTTCTTTAATTCTGCTTTTGTGGGAATTCGCAAAGCTGTACAATGGCTTCTTTTATCTCTTCTGGAAAATTCTCAATCATTGCCTATTCAAATATTGCTTCTGCCCCATTCTCTCTCTCTTCTCTGCAATTTCTTCCCTTAACTGTCAGATTTTTCTTTTCTTTGATTCTGTGTTTTATTCTGGATAGTTTTTTCAGATCTATCTGAAGTTCACTAATTCTCTTTTAATTGTGCCTAATCTACTGTTAAACTCATTCATTATACTTTTCTATGCCAATCATCATATTTCAATATCTAAATGCTTTTGTTAATATAATCCATCCTGTTTTATAGTGTTTTACTCTTTGTTTGCATTTCTGTTACTTGAAAACCATTAAACATTCTTATTTTATCGTGACTGTTCTATAATTCCACTATCTGAAATATTTTCAGGTCAAATACTTATATTTCTGCTGATTTTTATTCATTATGCCTCATTTCCTTGTATGTGTGTACAGGTATGTGTTATTTTTTATTTCCAGAACTTTATCTGTTGAAATTATTTGAGACTGGTAGGAAAGCTAGATCCCCAGGGAAGATTTGAATTTGATTCTGCCACATGCCTGGGGGAATCTACCAGCCAGAATCAATTTAAACTAAATTCTTAGGTAAATGGATAGTTTGATTTTGGAATGCAAACCTACATAAGGGTTGGTGTGTTATAAGTTTTAAGAAGAGATTTTTTTTTTCTTTATTCCCTTTACCTACTCAGCTCCAAAGTTTGAAAAGGGCAATTTTCCTTGCAGTTCCTTGGTGAGGTAATTGGTGATGAGATGGGTGGTTTATTTCTAGTTTACACTTTCATGGACAGTGTGGCCATTTGAGATATCATCTTTAAGTGGGGACACAGGAAGGGTGAGGGAAAGCATTCCTACTAGACTCCCCATTTTGGATAAGCCCTGTACTATGTACTCTGTAGATTCACAAAATCCAAGATTCAAGGCCCCTCAATTTGGCAAACACACTTAAGGTGGAAGCTGGCTTACATGCCCTGTTTACTCCTGGTTACTTGATTTTATTTAGTTTTTGACCTCTGACTATTCCCAACCAACGTGCCAATTCAAAGATGCTTTCTCCAATGTTACATATCCAGTGTTCCAGCAGGAGGATTTGACAGAGTCCCTAGCCTGTCATTCTGCAGGAATTGCAGCTCTCACCCATTCTTTACACAAGAATGGTACATCTAAGGTTCACGTTCACTCAAATCCCCCTCCTGCTTATTTTTATTTTTTATAACCCAGATGCATGCTTTATTTATAATATATTATTTAATTTAATTTAAATTTTTAATTTTTTAATTAAAAAATTAAAAAAAAATTTACATCCAAATTGGTTATCATCTAGTGCAACAATGATTTCAAGAGTAGATTCCTTAATGCCCCTTACCCATTTGGCCCATCCCCCCTCCCACAACCCCTCCAGCAACCCTCTGTTTGTTCTCCATGTTTAAGAGATTCTTATGTTTTGTCCCCCTCCCTGTTTTCATATTATTTTTGCTTCCCTTCCTTTATGTTCATCTGTTTTGTCTCTTAAAGTTCTCATATGAGTGAAGTCATATGATATTTGTCTTTCTCTGACTGACTAATTTCACTTAGCATAATACCCTACAGCTCCATCCACGTAGTTGCAAATGGCAAGATTTCATTCTTTTTGATTGCCAAGTGATACTCCATTGTATATATGTACCACATCTTCTTTATCCATTCATCCATCAATGGACATTTGGGCTCTTTCCATACTTTGGCTATTGTTGATAGTGCTGCTATAAACATTGGAGTGCATGTGTCCCTTCAAGACAGCATACCTATATTCCTTGAATAAATGCCTAGTAGTGCAATTTCTGGGTCGTAGGGTAGTTCTATTTTTAGTTTTTTGAGGAACCTACATACTGTTTTTCCAGAGTGGCTGCACCAGTTTGCATTCCCACCAACAATGCAACTTTCTTCGCATCCTCACCAACATCTGTTTTTGCCTGAGTTGTTAACGTTAACCATTCTGACAGGTGTAAGGCGGTATCTCAGTGTGGTTTTTATTTGTATTTCCCTGATGATGATTGAGGTTGAGCATTTTTTCATGTGTCCGTTGGCCATCTGGATGTCTTCTTTGGAGAAATGTCTATTCATGTCTTTTGCCCATTTCTTCACTGGATTATTCGGTTTTTTGGGTGTTGAGTTTGATAAGTTCTTTATGGATTTTGGATACTAACCCTGATAATGTCATTTGCAAATATGTTCTCCCACTCCGTTGATTGCCTTTTAGTTTTTCTAACTGTTTCCTTAGCTGTTCAGAAGGTTTTTATTGTGATGAGGTCCCAATAGTTCATGTTTGCTTTTGCTTCCCTTGCCTCTGGAGATCTGTTGAGTAAGTTGCTGCGGCCAAGGTCAAAGAGGTTTTGCCTGCTTTCTCCTCGAGGATTTTGATGGCTTCCTGTCTTACATTGAGGTCTTTCATCCATTTTGAATTTATTTCTGTGTATGGTGTAAGAAAGTGGTCCAGGTTTATTCTTCTGCATGTTGCTGTCCAGTTTTCCCAGCACCACTTGATGAAGAGACTGTCTTTATTCCATTGGATATTCTTTCCTGCTTTGTCAAAGATTAGTTGGCCATATGTTTGTGGGTCCATTTCTGGGTTCTCTGTTCTGTTCCATTGATCTGAGTGTCTGTTTTTGTGCCAGCCTTCCTGTTTAAAGCCTGTCATGGGCTCCATATCACTCTAAGTCTAAACTCACAGCCTTAAGGTGGTTTTTAAGCTCCTCCTCCTGCCTCTGCAACATCTCCAGTCTCCTTTTTTTTTTCTTTTTATCAGCAATCACCCAAGCACCCTCTTTTTACTGGAACTGAATTATACTACTTGCAGTCATTAGAAAAACCCATGCCTTTTCCCTCTCTCTGTTTTTAAATGCATTGCAATTCATTCTTCTTTCCTTTTTGCCTTCTTTCTTCTAGTTCCACCTTTTCTTACCTAATTCCTATGTGCCTTCAGATTTTAGTCTAAATGTTACTTTTCCTAGAGAGGAGTCTGGATGCAGGGTCCTGCCTCTTTGTTCCTACTTTACCTATCATGATGTAGTTGCATGTTTGCGGGTCTCTGTTTCCTGAGGTACAAGATTTGTGCATTGCATCCCCCATTCTGGAACCCTCCAGTGCAGTGTCTACCACACATTTGGAATGCTGATTCTTTAAAATGAGCTGTTGTTAGAAGACTGCTCTGGAGCTCTGGTTATCCCCATCTTGGTTCCTGTCAGGAGACAGTGGGAGACAAAGCAAAAATAGCTGTGGACCCACCCTGCTATAGAAGTGGTGTCAGAAACAGAGTCTGGGTACCAGGTGGGCACAATCATCCAGGGGCTTCAGTGGCCAAGCTCAATAAACACAGCATCCCGGTTCGTATGGTGGATCAACCAAGGGAGCCTGGAGTAGAAGTGGAAGCAAATGGCAGGTAGCTCCAGACAGCTGAACACTCTCAATTTGTGAGCAAGCATGAGCCACCTCCTCAAACCTTCCAGAATTGCTGAATGACGTTTTGTAGCATACTATAGTGCTGAGATAGCAGCAGAGCCAAATGTGTGTAATGAAGCATGTTGCTCCATTGTATCTTCAGGCAAGTGAGGCCTGGGGAAACCCACTTTACACCCAGATGGATTGCCCCTCAATGAGCTTACTAACTAGTGACAAGAGCAAGTTGACAATGTATTAATATCACAAGATGAGAATTCTGTAAAACTAAACTACCTGAATTAACAGAGAGAAGGGGAAATCCTCTTACTAAGGATAAAAGGCCTAACATAATTGCTACTTCCCCTGCTGTCTCTGACCACAAAGAACCCAAAGTGTGACAGAAAGTCAGCATGGCATAGGTAGAGCGTATGGCTTCCCATACTTTTGCCCTCAGGATATATGCATGCTTTAGCATTCAGATTATTTTGTTTTCTAATATTCAACTGGGCCATGTTTCTTCTCAGCTAGAGAAATATATGGCTGGAGCTTTGGGGATGAGGAGGGGAGTGGTGAGAGTAGAGTCTAGGAATCAGGAGGCCAAATCAAAGTGCCTCACGCATCAAGCAGGTTTCTAGACTCTTTCCGAGGGCAAAGAAAAATCCTCGTATAATTAAGTTCCCTAGAGTTTTAAGTTCTAGAGTTAGTGGTCTCTGATAGAGCCCCCAGACTCCATATTTGAAGTGCAAGAAGATAGTTATTAAACCAAGACAAGGATAGGGAGATGACCTGTGTCTTGTCTAAAGCAGGTAGAGCTTCCTACTCTATGGGGTTCGGAGACTAGTTTTATCATATTTCTGGTTTTCTAAGAAAGACTGCCCCCAAAAGTCTAGATTTTTAAACATTGACTCAAAACCTTTTTTAACTCTTTGAGGATGGATTGCTCTGCATTCATCAGATTGTGACCTCTAGTCAATATACCAAGATTTGAATACCCTGGGCCAACTGAGCTGGGACCCCTACTCTAGTGTTCTTTGAAGAAGAATTCTTCCATTGTTAAATCCCTTCTTTCCTTTACCAGTCCCCTGGTCATTTTGTAAAGTCAATAAGTGTTAACTGTGTCTACTGAATTGTCCCCAAGGGGGCCCAGTGTATCACAGTGCACCTCTTGCAATAGAGTCTCTTAGGAGAGGCACAGAGAAGAGAGACAGAATACAACAAAATGAATAAAGGAGACAGCTGTTTCCAAGAACAGAACCACCATATCCCAATGGGCCTGTAGAAATTCCAGAGAAAGTACAATGTAGAGACAAGATAAAGCCATGTGCGTAATCACAGTGCTGTTTTCATCCTAACCAGGTACATGCCCTTGAACTGCAGGTGCTGAGCATGGCATCTGTTTACGAATTAAGCAATTGGAGATGGCTAAAAGTATTCATCTCTTTTACTACTTCCTTCAGTGTGTATAATATTAGCAAAATGTCTCAATGGCTGGTAAATCATCTTTAATTCCTTTGGAACTCATCGTAGTAATATTAACCATGATGGATTCTTGTGGTATTTAAAGAACTAGATTGTCAATTAGCTTTTATGAGATACATCACAGTCATCAGCGTTGTATCAGATCTCCTTTTCAAAGAAGCCAGTTATTAAAATGTACAATAATTTGCTTTTATTATAATCTATCTAAAAGCCAAAGCTGGTCTCCAAAATAATTTAAAGTTTTAAGTTGCAATGTAAGAGACCTTTTCTTCAAAATGACTGCATAATGTAGTGTCACAGTTCTTGGTTAATTATTTTGCAGACTGAATTTTAGTTAATCGTTTCTTTCAAGGACCAAATAACATAGGTGCTTCCTAACAGCCTCTCTGGGAATAACTACTGTCCTTTCAGAAGCTAATTAATCAAGCCATGCTCATAAAAACTTAAGTAACTACCCACCAGGGTGGGAGTCCCGCTCCTGGAAATCGCTTGCCCATAGTGTTGACCTTGGCAGAGAGAAAGGGCACTGAGTCAACTCTGACTTGGCACAGCGCCCACCAGGGACCTTCCATGCCATCCAGGATGGTCATCTGCTCAGGATAACCTGGAATTTTAAAGCCTTATCCTCACTGCAAGTGCCTTTCAGAACTTAGTGCTACTTACAGCTTGAAGAGGCAGAGATAGATGGGGTCTGATGGAAACATGGGACGATGAAGAACATCCAAGTTCTCTGCTTTGAATTCAATGGCTATACGTTTATTTAATCATCATTTACCAAAATCTTAGAATCAAATCGAAGAAATACGGCCCCTGCCCATCAGGAACCTATGGGCCCATAGTACACATAGCTACACCCAAGCCAACAGCAAGATGAGGCAGAGTTTCCAACTCTGCCTTGGGCAGCACCATGAAGGTTCCCATCTCCACCATTAAATTTACCTCATTTAACTGCAATTCTTAGAATCTCGTTTTTCTCCCTTACTAGCCTGTAAATTCCTTCAAGACAGGGACTGTTCATCTCTGTATCTGTGGCACCTTACACAATGCCCGATTCATATTTGTTTAATGAACAAATAAATATAACAACAACAAGTAACATCTAATGAGCATATATTACAAACAGGTCCTATGTTGGATGCTTTAGAAATGTCCCATATAGGGGCGCCTGGGTGGCTCAGTCCGTTAAGTGTCCAACTTTGGCTCAGGTCGTGATCTCAGGGTTGATGAGTTCGAGCCCTGTGTCTGGCTCTGTGCTGACAGCTCAGAGCCTAGAGCCTGCTTCAGATTCTGTGTCTCCCTCTCTCTCTGTGTCACTTCCTATCGTGCTCTCTCTCTCTCTCAAAAATAAATAAATATTTTTTAAAAATTAAAAAACAATCCCGTATAATTCCTCCAAAAATCCTTCAAGGGAAGCTCATTATACTTCTTGTAAGAAAAGTATTATAATTCCTGTTTTACTCATAAAAAAATTGAGATTTGGAGAAACCAGAGTAATTTTACCCAAGTCCACAGCTGTTAAGTGGCAGAGTTGGCATGAGATCCTCAATCTCCTAGGTTTACCTTTTTGACTGCTATGCATTACTATTTCAATAAAAACTCCAGCATGTTTTGAAAAGTCACACACACACACACACACACACACACACACACACACACAACAGTGATCCATTTCAAACTAAGACAGGAAGGGGATTGGAAGCTTTCCGGGGGGGGGGGGGGGTCCCTGAGCTGGTCCTTCAAGTATGAGAGGGCTTTAATCAGTATTCCCATCTGAAGTAGGGTCATGCAGAAGGCAAGGAAGAAGCTCAGTATTGGTGTGAGGGTGTGACCATGAGAAGTGATAAACTGGGTCCACCTCAGAGACAATTCCTAGAATCACCGTGGTTGGTGTGATAGCTCAAAGAAGCAGCCCTACTGCCACCAATATGACTCATTCACCAGCCCACTGACATTAACTCAAAAGTAGCACTAACTGAATCAGTGCACAAAGTGATCCTTTTCCTCAGTGCTCCTCTGTGTGCATGTAGACACACAAACACAACCCACGATAGCTGTAGGGAGGGAAAAACTCAGTAGTCAACAGCCTCTGGCCAGGGGAGATAACATTTCAGGCCTGATTTAAACTGCCCATGTGTCAACCATTTTTGTTGATGGGCATCTCACAATGAATGTCCTAGGCTTAGCTTTATTAAGCTTCCTCCAGCCACAGCTCAGAATTATGGGTCAACCCTGAAAGGAGGATGAATAGGCATGGAAGGAATTATCAGGAAAGGTGTGTAAATGGGACAGGTCCAGTGGCCAGAACATCTCACATTATTTATCAGTCAGTTTGTTTACATAGCCACAATCCATTCTCTTGGATGCCCTAGAAAAAAAAAATCTGCCAGAGGATTGAGTGTGAAGTACATTACATGAGATAAACACATATAAGTAACTCAGTTATAGGGGGCAATCCCCTCTGACCCATGATTTTGCCAAATTGAACTCCTCATGGCTGAGTGGCACTTCCCACTTTTCCTCAGATTAGTTTGAGCTCACTCCAGAATATTTATTGAGGAGACCTTTCATTATAAAGCAGCCAAGTACCAGTTACCTGAAATATACGCAAGTTTTTAAAGTCTACATTCAAGGTTTAGAACCTTTTTGCTTATGAAAAATGTCCTACCTGGCCTCTCCCTGTCTCATTTGGGAGATTAAACAGTAGCTATATAGTTGAACTGAAAAATTCACTTGGCTCTGAAGAAGCCATTATCATTGAAATTCAAGACCCTTGATCTAAGGTGTCTTGGAGAACTATTGTATGCTATATACTATACATTAGAGTGGAGAGTACAATGCAAAATTAGTTTTTGAAAAGAGTTACAGGAGAAAGACTTGCATGAAAATAAATATGGTTGTCATAACAACTGATCTGCATGGGTTGTATGTCATCCAGGGAATCTGAGGTGTGGGTCACTCCAATCACAGGAACAGCTGGAGGTCGTCAAGACTGTAGCAGGTAGGATATTTTCTTCTGCTATGAAGGTTATTTTTCCTCTTGAGTGAATAATGCAGGAATGTAACTAAAGCAGAGGTAGACTCAGTCTGGGAATCCTTTACAAGGAGAGTAAAAGCCAAAGAAATACTCCAGCAGGGAAAAGATCAAGATTGGAAATGTCTAAGAGAGACAGGATTTTGCAAAAGCAGAGAGGAGAATTTGCAAGGTCATTTCACATCAAACAGTGGCAGGAAAAGTTCTAAGCAGCACAGTAGGAGAAAAAAAAGAGAAAAAAGAAAGAAAAGAAAAGAGAAAGAAAGAAAACAGAGCAGAGACTTCATCCAAGGTGTTTGCCACATAAAATTATGCCATTCTGATTTTAAGAGATGTTAAAAGGTTCTTACTAAGGTTCTGGTATTTTTTGTATTCTTATGATGCTATTGAGACACATTCATTAAGGAATATACTACTCTCTCAATACTAAGTGTGTGCCTAAAACTATGCCAGTCACCATAAGGTGTAATTCAACAGACCATTGCACTAGAGTAAACAAAACCTTGTTAAAAATAGAGTCCTGAACCCTTCTGCAGACTTATTCAAAATCCCTAGGGGTGGATCTGGGACTATAAGCTTTTAAAAAAGCATCCCAAGTGATTCTCAGGTACACTGATCTTTGAGAAGCACTACCACATTGGAAAACATAGCAAATGTAAGGTGTGGTCCCTGCAATCTAGAACCATGTAATCTGAGGAATTTAGATAATGCTTAATAGTCTTGCGAATGCTATAGGACCTTAAAGACAATTACAACCCAAAAAGTCATTCAGGCAACCTCCCATGATCTTACCTTCCTATTCCAGCCAAGAGTATTTTTCATTTTATTTTTAACTTTCAGATGACATTGGTTATTTTCTACTTAACAATTTATTTGTGTGCCTCCTCTCCTATAACTTAAGTTCCTTGAGAACAGGAGCCATGCCTGATCTATCTTTCTAATTAATGAGTGCTTGAATGGATAATGCAAGAATGAAAGGAGGGAGGATGGGAAGAACTACAAGAACACAATAATTAAAAATGTCTTCCTGGAGGAGAAAATTCTTTTTTTTTTCAATATATGAAATTTATTGTGAAATTGGTTTCCATACAACACCCAGTGCTCATCCCAAAAGGTGCCCTCCTCAATACCCATCACCCACCCTCCCCTCCCTCCCACCCCCCATCAACCCTCAGTTTGTTCTCACTTTTTAAGAGTCTCTTATGCTTTGGCTCTCTTCCACTCTCACCTCTTTTTTTTTTATTCCCCTCCCCCATGGGTTTCTGTTAAGTTTCTCAGGATCCACATAAGAGTGAAAACATGGTATCTGTCTTTCTCTGTATGGCTTATTTCACTTAGCATCACACTCTCCAGTTCCATCCACGTTACTACAAAGGGCCATATTTCATTCTTTCTCATTGCCCTGTAGTACTCCATTGTGTATATAAACCACAATTTCTTTATCCATTCATCAGTTGGTGGACATTTAGGCTCTTTCCATAATTTGGCTATTGTTGAGAGTGTTGCTATAAACAATGGGGTACAAGTGCCCCTATGCATCAGTACTCCTGTATCCCTTGGGTAAATTCCTAGCAGTGCTATTGCTGGGTCATAGGGTAGGTCTATTTTTAATTTTCTGAGGAACCTCCACACTGTTTTCCAGAGTGGCTGCACCAATTTGCATTCCCACCAACAGTGCAAGAGGGTTCCGTTTCTCCACATTCTCGCCAGCATCTATAGTCTCCTGATTTGTTCATTTTGGCCACTCTGACTGGCGTGAGGTGATATCTGAGTGTGGTTTTGATTTGTATTTCCCTGATAAGGAGCGATGTTGAGCATCTTTTCATGTGCCTGTTGGCCATCCGGATGTCTTCTTTAGAGAAGTGTCTATTCATGTTTTCTGCCCATTTCTTCACTGGGTTATTTATTTTTTGGGTGTGGAGTTTGGAGAGCTCTTTATAGATTTTGGATACTAGCCCTTTGTCCAATATGTCATTTGCAAATATCTTTCCCATTCCATTGGTTGCCTTTTAGTTTTGTTGGTTGTTTCCTTTGCTGTGCAGAAGATTTTTATCTTCATAAGGTCCCAGTAATTCATTTTTGCTTTTAATTCCCTTGCCTTTAGGGATGTGTCGAGTAAGAGATTGCTACGGCTGAGGTCAGAGAGGTCTTTTCCTGCTTTCTCCTCTAGGGTTTTGATGGTTTCCTGTCTTACATTCAGGTCCTTTATCCATTTTGAGTTTATTTTTGTGAATGGTGTGAGGAAGTGGTCTAGTTTCAACCTTCTGCATGTTGCTGTCCAGTTCTCCCAGCACCATTTGTTAAAGAGACTGTCTTTTTTCCATTGGATGTTCTTTCCTGCTTTGTCAAAGATTAGTTGGCCATACGTTTGTGGGTCTAGTTCTGGGGTTTTTATTCTATTACATTGGTCTATGTGTCTGTTTTTGTGCCAATACCATGTTGTCTTGATGATTAGAGCTTTGTAGTAGAGGCTAAAGTCTGGGATTGTGATGCCTCCTGCTTTGGTCTTCTTCTTCAAAATTACTTTGGCTATTCAGGGCCTTTTGTGGTTCCATATGAATTTTAGGATTGCTTGTTCTAGTTTCGAGAAGAATGCTGGTGCAATTTTGATTGGGATTGCACTGAATGTGTAGATAGCTTTGGGTAGTGTTGACATTTTGACAATATTTATTCTTCCAATCCATGAGCAGGGAATGTCTTTCCATTTCTTTATATCTTCTTCAATTACCTGCATAAGCTTTCTATAGTTTTCAGCATACAGATCTTGTACATCTTTGGTTAGATTTATTCCTAGGTATTTTATGTTTCTTGCTGCAATTGTGAATGGGATAAGTTTCTTTATTTGTCTTTCTGTTGCTTCATTATTAGTGTATAAGAATGCAACTGATTTCTGTACATTGATTTTGTATCCTGAAACTTTGCTAAATTCATGTATCAGTTCTAGCAGACTTTTGGTGGAGTCTATCAGATTTTCCATGTATAGTATCATGTCATCTGCAAAAAGTGAAAGCTTGACTTCATCTTTGCCAATTTTGATGCCTTTGATTTCCTTTTGTTGTCTGCTGATGCTAGAACTTCCAACACTACGTTAAACAACAGTGGTGAGAGTGGGCATCCTGTCATGTTCCTGATCTCAGGGAAATAGCTCTCGGTTTTTCCCCATTGAGGATGATGTTAGCTGTGGGCTTTTCATAAATGGCTTTTATGATGTTTAAGTATGTTCCTTCTATCCCGAGTTTCTCAAGCGTTTTTATCAAGAAAGGGTGCTGAATTTTGTCAAAGGCCTTTTCTGCATTGATTGACAGGATCATATGGTTCTTACCTTTTCTTTTATTAATGTGGTGTATCACGTTGATTGATTTGCGAATGTTGAACCAGCCCTGCATCCCAGGAATGAATCCCACTTGATCATGGTGAATAATTCTTTTTATATGCTGTTGAATTTGATTTGCTAGTATTTTATTGAGAATTTTTGCATCCATATTCATTAGGGATATTGGCCTGTAGGTCTCTTTTTTTACTGGGTCTCTGTCTGGTTTGGGAATCAAAGTAATACTGGCTTCATAGAATGAGTCTGGAAGTTTTCCTTCCCTTTCTATTTCTTGGAATAGCTTGAGAAGGATAGGTATTATCTCTGCTTTAAACATCTGGTAGAACTCCCCTGGGAAGCCATCTGGTCCTGGACTCTTATTTGTTGGGAGATTTTTGATAACCGATTCAATTTCTTTGCTGGTTATGGGTCTGTTCAAGCTTTCTATTTCCTCCTGATTGAGTTTTGGAAGAGTGTGGGTGTTTAGGAATTTGTCCATTTCTTCCAGGTTGTCCAATTTGTTGGCATATAATTTTTCATAGTATTCCCTGATAATTGTTTGTATCTCTGAGGGATTGGTTGTAATAATTCCATTTTCATTCATGATTTTATCTATTTGCGTCATCTCCCTTTTCATTTTGAGAAGCCTGGCTAGAGGTTTGTCAATTTTGTTTATTTTTTCAAAAAACCAACTCTTGGTTTCATTGATCTGCTCTACAGTTTTTTTAGATTCTATAGTGTTTATTTCTGCTCTGATCTTTATTATTTCTCTTCTTCTGCTGGGTTTAGGCTGCCTTTGCTGTTCTTCTATTTCCTTTAGGTGTGCTGTTAGATTTTGAATTTGGGATTTTTCTTGTTTCTTGAGATAGGCCTGGATTGCAATGTATTTTCCTCTCAGGACTGCCTTCGCTGCATCCCAAAGCGTTTGGATTGTTGTATTTTCATTTTCCTTTGTTTCCATATATTTTTTTTATTTCTTCTCTAATTGCCTGGTTGACCCACTCATTCTTTAGTAGGGTGTTCTTTAACCTCCATGCTTTTGGAGGTTTTCCAGACTTTTTCCTGTGGTTGATTTCAAGCTTCATAGCATTGTGGTCTGAAAGTATGCATGGTATGATTTCAATTCTTGTATACTTATGAAGGGCTGTTTTGTGACCCAGTATATGATCTATCTTGGAGAATGTTCCATGTGCACTTGAGAAGAAAGTATATTCTGTTGCTTTGGGATGCAGAGTTCTAAATATATCTGTCAAGTCCATCTGATCCAATGTATCATTCAGGGCCCTTGTTTCTTTATTGACCGTGTGTCTAGATGATCTATCCATTTCTGTAAGTGGAGTGTTAAAGTCCCCTGCAATTACCACATTGTTATCAATAAGGTTGCTTATGTTTATGAGTAATTGTTTTATATATTTGGGGGTTCCTGTATTCGGCACATAGACATTTATAACTGTTAGCTCTTCCCGATGGATAGACCCTGTAATTATTATATAATGCCCTTCTCGATCTCTTGTTACAGCCTTTAATTTAAAGTCTAGTTTTTCTGATATAAGTATGGCTACTCCAGCTTTCTTTTGGCTTCCAGTAGCATGATAAATAGTTCTCCATCCCCTCACTCTCAATCTAAAGGTGTCCTCAGGTTTAAAATGAGTCTCTTGTAGACAGCAAATAGATGGGTCTTGTTTTTTTATCCATTCTGATACCCTATGTCTTTTGGTTGGCACATTTAGTCCATTTACATTCAGTGTTATTATAGAAAGATACAGGTTTAGAGTCATTGTGATGTCTGTATGTTTTATGCTTGTAGTGATGTCTCTGGTACTTTGTCTCACAAGATTCCCCTTAGGATCTCTTGTAGGGCTGGTTTAGTGGTGACAAATTCCTTCGGTTTTTGTTTGTTTCGGAAGACCTTTATCTCTCCTTCTATTCTAAATGACAGACTTGCTGGATAAAGGATTCTCGGTTGCATATTTTTCTGTTCATCACATTGAAGATCTCCTGCCATGCCTTTCTGGCCTGCCACGTTTCAGAAGAGAGATCACTCATGAGTCTTATAGGTCTCCCTTTATATGTTAGGGCACGTTTATCCCTTGCTGCTTTCAGAATTTTCTCTTTATCCTTGTATTTTGCCAGTTTCACTATGATATGTCGTGCAGAAGATCGATTCAAGTTACGTCTGAAGGGAGTTCTCTGTGCCTCTTGGATTTCAATGCCTTTTTCCTTCCCCAGTTCAGAGAAGGTCTCAGCTATTATTTCTTCAAGTACCCCTTCAGCACCTTTCCCTCTCTCTTCCTCCTCTGGGATCCCAATTATGCGTATATTATTTCTTTTTAGTGTATCACTTAGTTCTCTAATTTTCCCCTCATACTCCTGGATTTTTTTATCTCTCTTTTTCTCAGCTTCCTCTTTTTCCATAGTTTTATCTTCTAGTTCACCTATTCTCTCCTCTGCCTCTTCAGTCCGAGCCATGGTCGTTTCCATTTTATTTTGCATCTCGTTTAGAGCATTATTCAGCTCCTCCTGACTGTTCCTTAGTCCCTTGATCTCTGTAGCAAGAGATTCTCTGCTGTCCTCTATACTGTTTTCAAGCCCAGCGATTAATTTTATGACTATTATTCTAAATTCACTTTCTGTTATATTATTTAAATCCTTTTTGATCAGTTCATTAGCTGTTGTTATTTCCTGGAGATTCTTTTGAAGGAAATTCTTCCGTTTGGTCATTTTGGATAGTCCCTGGAGTGGTATGGACCTGCAGGGCACTTCCCCTGTGCTATGGTGTATAACTGGAGTTGGTGGGCAGGGCCACAGTCAGCCTTGATGTCTGCCCCCAGCCCACCTGCTGGGGCCACAGTCAGACTGGTGTGTGCCTTCTCTTCCCCTCTCCTAGGGGCGGGATTCACTGTTGGGTGGTGTGGCCCATCTGGGCTACTTGCACACTGCCAGGCTTGTGGTGCTGGGGGTCTGGCATATTAGCTGGGGTGGGTAGGCAAGGTGCACAGGGGCAGAAGGGGCAGGCTTAGCTCGCTTCTCCTTAGGTGATCCACTTCAGCAGGGGCCCCTCTTCCGTGGGCCTCTCATCTGAGCTTGGCTCCAGAGACTCCATTCTGCTAATCCTCTGGTGGTTTCCTGGGTTATTTAGGCAGGTGTAGGTGGAATCTAAATGTTCAGCAGGATGAGCGGTGAGCCCAGCATCCTCCTATGCTGCCATCTTCTCAAAGAGCGAGAAAATTCTTGATGTAAAAACAGGATTTTATTTAACACAAGGAAGAAGAAAGGTCATTGGCAAGTATGGGAAATTACATAAAGTGACAAGAGGCAAAGAAAGAGTATTTGCATACACTTAAATCCAAATTTATTAAATGCTCAGGGAAATATTATAGTTTCAAAGACATCACAATTCAAAATTTCCATTTAAAAACTACTATTTAAAATTGCATTTCAAAATATAGAACACTTAATAATAAATTTAACAAGTATGTGCAAGACTTCTATACTGAAAACTATAAAAGGGTGTTAAGAGAAATTAACAAAGTCCCAAATAAATGGAGAGATATACCATTTTCATGAACTGGAAAATTCATTATTGTTAAGGTTTCAGTTCTCTCTAAATTGATCTATATATTCATAAACTTGCAACAGGGATTTTTGAAGGCTGAGCTAATTTTAAATTTTATTTGGAACTGGAAAGGACCAAGAATGATAAAAGAATCTGAAAAAGTAGAATAAAGTTAGATGACCTCCTCAACCTTTAAGTCTTATTATAAAGCTATGATATCTACATAGAAAACCTGAAAGACTCCACCAAAAAACTGCTAGAACTGATCGATGAATTCATTAAAGTTGCAGGACACAAAATCAATGTACAGAAATCTGTTGCATTTCTACACACCAATAATTAAGCAGCAGAAACAGAAATTTAGAAATCAATCCCATTTACAATTGCACCAAAAACAATAAGTTACCTAGGAATAAACCTAACCAAAGAGGTAAAAGACCTATATTCTGAAAACCTGTATTCTATAAAACACTTATGAAAGATCTTCAAGATGACAAAAAGAAATGGAAAGATATTCCATACTCATGGGTTGGAAGAACAAATATTGTTAAAATGTCTATATCACCCTAAGTAATCTACATATTTAATTCAATCCTTAGCAAAATACCACCAGCATTCATCACACACAAAAAAAATCCTGAAATTATATGAAACCACACAAGTCCCCCAATAGCCAAAGCAACCTTGAAAAACGAAAACAAAGCTGAAGACATCATAATTCTGGACTTCAAGTTATACATATTACAAAGCTGTAGTGATCAAAACAGTATGGTCCTGGCACAAAAATAGAAACATTGATCAATGGAACAGAATAGAGAACCCAGAAATGAGCCCACAACTCTATGGTCAATTAATCTTCAACAAAACAGGAAAGAATATCCAGTGGGAAAAAGTCTCTTCAACAAATGGTGTTGGGAAAACTGGACAGAGACAAGCAGAAGAATGTAACTGGATCACTTTTTTTCACCATATAGAAAAATAAATTCAAAATGGATGAAAGTCCCAAATGTGAGACAAGAAACCATCAAAATCCAAAAGGAGAATACAGGCAGTAACCTCTTTCACATCAGCCATAGTGGATTCTTTCTAGATATGTCTGCTGAGGCAAAGCAAACAAAAGCAAACCTAAACTTGTTGGGACCACATCAAAATAAAAAGTTTTTTGCACAGCAAATGAAACAATCAATGAAACTAAAAAGCAATCTACAGGGTGATGGGGAAAGCAACTGACAGAATGAGAGAAAATATTTGCAAATGATATATCTGATAAAGGGTTAGTATCCACATATATATATTTAGAACTTATAAAACTCAACACCCAAAAAATGAATAATCCAATTAAAAAATGGGCAGATGATATGAATAGATATTTTTCCAAAGAAGACATACAGATGGACAACAGACATATGAAAAGATGCTCCACATCCGTCATCATCAGGGAAATACAAATAAAAACTACTGAGACATCACCTCTTACATGTCAGAATGGCTAAATTCAACAACACAAGAAACAGCAGGTGTTGCTGAGGATGTGGAGAAAGGGAAACCCTCTTGCACTTTTGGTGGGAATGCAAACTGGTACAGGCACTCTGGATAACAGTATGGAGTTTCCTCAAAAAGCTAAAAAAAAAAAAACAAAACAAAAAAAAAAACAACAACAAAAACTCCCTACAATCCAGCAATTGCAGTACCAGGTATTTACCCAAAGAATACAAAATACTAATTCAAAGGGATACCTGCATCTCAATGTTTATAGCAGCATTATCTACAGTAACCAAATTATAAAGACAGACCAAATGTCCATCAACTGAGGCATGGATAAAGATGTGGTGAGATACACACACACACACACACACACACACACACACACACACACACTCACACACATTGGAATATCATTCAGCCATAAAAAAGAATGAAATCTTGCCATTTGCAACGACATGGATGGAATTAAAGAGTATTACGCTAAGTGAAATAAGTCAGTCAGAAAAGACAAATACCTTATGATTTCACTCACATGTGGAATCTAAGGAATAACACAAACAAATATGGGGGTGACCAAAAAGAGAGGCAAACCAAGAAACAGACTCTTAACTATAGAGAACAAACAGATGGTTACAGGGGCTAGGGTAGCGGGATGGGTTAAATAGATGAAGGGGAGTAAGGAGTGCATTTGTGATGAGCAACCAGGTGTTGTATGTAAGTGATGAATCACTATGTTCTACATATGATACTAATATTACTCTGTATGTTAACTCACTGGAATTTAAATTAAAACTAAAAGAAAATAAAATGTGTTTTTGGTGACATAATAGACAGATCAATGGAATGTAATTGAAAGTCCAAAATATGTCCATATGTATAAAAGTAAATGATTTTTGACAAGGATGCCAAAACAACCCATTGGGAAAAAGAAAATTTCTTCAACAAGTTTTTTAGAATAACTATATATCCACAGGAATAAAAAAGAAAAAAGAGTCATGAGTGTTATCCTATACTACACACAAATATTAATTCAAAATAAATCTTAGACTCAAGACAAAAACTATAATGCTTCTTCTAAGGCGGAGGATATCTCCATAACTTTAGAGACAGTATAGATTCTTAGCATACAAAAAGTACTAACCATAAAAGAAAAACATTGATAACTGGATTTTATTAAAATAAAAAATTATCCTCTCATCAAAAAAATACCATTAAGAAAATAAAGACAAGCTATAGCCTGGGAGAAAATATTCACAATATATCAATCAGAATATATTTATTATATATATACACATATATATGTATATCTTCTACAACTCATTTACAAAAGAACACATAACCCAGTTCTTTTTAAACAAGCAAAAAATATAAGCAGATGTATCACAAATTAAAATATACAAATTGCTAATAACCACATGAAAAAAATGCTCAATACTATTAGTCATCAGAGTGATGAAAATTAAAACTATTTTAATTTAAAGAAACAAGATACCATTACACACCCCAGGAATGGCTACAGTGAAAAAGAGTAACAACTCTGCAAGTTGGAGAGGATGTAGAGACAACTAGAACTCTCACATGTTGCAGGTATACATAGTATAAATATTTTGGAAATGGTTTTGAGAGTTTAACCTTTTAAGAAAGTTAAACATACATCTTATGACCCAAAAATCCCACACCAAGGTGTTTATCCAAGAAAAATGAAAATATATGTCTACAATAAGCCTTGTAAACAAGTTTTCATAGGAACTTTATTCACAATTACCCCACACTGGAATTACAAGAAGAATGAATAAGCTATGGCAAATCATATAATAGACCATTACTCAGCAAGAGAAGAAAAAATAAAAAGCCCTACTAGTGCATGCTATCAATATGGATAAATCTCAAAAATATTACAATGAGTGAAAGAAATCAGACACACACAAAATTTATACGGTATACGATTCTATTTATGTGAAGTTCTAGAAATGACAAAACTAGAGTAAAAAGAAAGCAAATCAATGATTTCTCTGGAGGAAAGAGATTTAGTGGAAAGGGGCAAACAAAAAAAATAACTGTCTGGGGTGACGGTAATGTCTGTGCCTGAAAACGGGTATTGGCTATATGAGTACAGGTATTTGTACATGAGTACAGGTATTTGTAAAAACAGTTCAAACTGTACACTTAAAGATCTATATTTTGCTGTTTATAAATTACATCTTAACTTTTAAAATGTTTATTTATTTTGAGAGAGATAGAGAGAGAGAGGAGCGCAAGTAGGGGAGGGGCAGAGAGAGAGGAAAGAGAGAATCACAGGCAGGCTTCCCACTGTCAGTGTAGAGGCCAATGCGGGGCTGAAACTCATGAAACCATGAGATCATGACCTGAGCAGAGATCAAGAGTTGGACACTTCACCAAATTAGCCACCCAGGTGCTCCTATCTCAACTTTTTAAATTCAAAATTTCTACATCATTCAGGACACATTAGGCTATATTGTGGCAACATACAACACCTAACTCTTTTTTTTTCTTCAACGTTTTTTTTTTTTTTTTTTTTTTTGTATTTATTTTTGGGACAGAGAGAGACAGAGCATGAACGGGGGAGGGGCAGAGAGAGAGGGAGACACAGAATCGGAAACAGGCTCCAGGCTCCGAGCCATCAGCCCAGAGCCTGACGCGGGGCTCGAACTCACGGACCGCGAGATCGTGACCTGGCTGAAGTCGGACGCTTAACCGACTGCGCCACCCAGGCGCCCCACCTAACTCTTAATGGCTTAACACAACCAATGTTTATTTCTTGTTCAGAGTACACTGCAGGCCTGGGCAGCTCTCTTTCAATATTGTGTCTCTGCATCTTACCATGAAGCCTCCTATAGCATATTTGACAGGAGAGAGAATACTGAATCATACAGAGCATTTAAACTACCTCAGCCCAGATAGGACATAAGTTACTTCCCCTCATATCCTATTGGCCAGGATCTAAATGGCACTGACTAAATGCAAAGGATGGGGGAGCGTAGGCTCCCAAGTGTTCATGAAAGAAAGGATTACCAAATATTGGTGAACACTAGAAATGTCTGTCTTAGCCCTGTCCCCAAGGGTCTTCCATTTTGGCAACTTTCCATATACTGATTACTACAATTTTATCCCTGTGCCCAGATCTGGTCTCAGTAAATGGGATACCCTTCTTTTCACAAAGGAAGATTCAATAAGTGATTCATTTATTTCCCTTCTTCTAACATAGCTGAGCTAATACTTCCTGGTAGACAGAAGTAAAGAACTCTGTAAATGTACCTGGGAAAATGCAACAACAACAACAAAATGAATTTGTGAAATTAACTGAAGGAATCAGAGCAGATACTCATCCAGGACACACCTGGTCCATAGCACTGCAGTAGTAACTCTATGGGACACAGAATGACACATGACTGACAATCTAATCTGGTCCAAAATAAATTATGAATTGGGAATAATGGTCATGCTGTGCTTATGCTGCTGTGGAAAAATCAGGCATTACAAACGAAAAAGGATGTTTTTCTGGTCCAAACTGACAGTTTGCTGCTTGTCAAAAATCATCTTCATATTCCTAAGACTCTCTGATTTTGTGGGTGCCCAGGAAAAAGCCTCACTGTAGCACACACACAGAGAAAAAGAGAAAGACAATGACTATTTTGTAATTCTCTTTTATGTTTGAAATTTGCACAAAAGGTCTTGAACATTATAACAATTAGAAGAGGAAAAAATATTTGACAGATCAAGTAGTTGAGGTGTCAGAGACTCTATTTTTTAAATGTCTGGGAGACACTGCAGATTAATTTTGGCTGAAACCTTAAAAAAAATAGAAGCAGGCACATTTTTCTAAACCAACATGTGGAATTTTCTGATCAGGTAAGCACCTTTAAAGTTCAGTTTTGCCAAGAACAGTCAGAAATTGGATTGTATAACTGTTCCCACAAATTGCTCAAAGGTTACCTCTCATCCAGTAGACAGGGACTGAGGTTGCATAATAGCTGAAGCCCTGCTCAGAGAGGGAATACATAGAATGCTAATATATGAAGAATTTCCATCCACTTGGGAAGAGAGATGTAGCCTGATTGCAGGATGGGTTAAGAATGTGTAGCATATAAACATATCATCAGTGTTGTTGATCTAGTGCCTGCATCCACTTATTCTGGAAAATTGCAGGAGAATGATTGCAGGGTGCCAAAGAAAGGCCATCAGCTGTGAATCTGGTGATTGACATGCCTTGTTTAAATGTGTTCACTCAAAAACAAGTTGGAATGGCCAGGCCTACCTTTCCATCGTTGGGTGCCATAATTGGCACTCCGCATTTAGGCCTTTGGCTGATAGGTCAGGACTATTTCTGTTCTAAGTGAAAGATAACCCAACTCAAACTGTCTTAAGGGAAAAAAAGAGAATTTCTCTAATTCACATACTTGAAAAGTATAGGCTTAGAGTGCACAACTGTATCCAAGCCCTCAAATGATTTGCACTCATTCTCTTCAAATTTTGTCTCTGCTGTCTTCTATACTGTTCTAATTTCAGTTTCCTCTAATGTGAATATAATGCCAATAGTCCCCCATCTACATCTTTATGTTTTCAAGTTTGATAAATACCCAGGAGTTTATTTTCCAGTAGCTTCTTCACATATTCACTCTTGGGCCATTATCTGCATCTTGATATAATGAAATAATTACTTTAGCCAAGAGATGTAATTATGTTGATTGACTGGGTTTGATTTACATGGCAGCCCCTAAACCAATCAGTTATGACTACTAAGATTTGGTAGTAGTCTGATTGGCTCAACCAGAGTCTCATGTTCTTCTTCTGAACGGGATATAACCCTACCTGAACCACATAGCCTATGAGAGTGGGGAGAGAAATAGTTCCCTCTTCTAGGTACTTATTAGAGGAAGCAAAAATGGATTCTGAGTGAATGGGCTAACAAAGAAGTTGAAGAAGAAATTTAAAAGTTCATGGAAGCCAATGAAAATGATAACACCACAACCCAAAACCTCTGGGATGCAGGAAAGGTGGTCATAAGAGGACCTAAGCAATCCAGGTCGTCCTAAAGCAGGAAGAAAGATCTCATATACACAACCTAACCTTACACCTTATAGATCTGGAAAAAGAACAGCAAATAAAACTAAAACCAGCAGAAGACAGGAAATAATAAAGATTAAAGCAGAGATTAATACTATCGAAACCCAAAAAAAGTAGAACAGATCAATGAAACCAGATGCTGGTTCTTTGAAAGAATTAATAAAATTGATAAACCACTAGCCAGTTTGATCAAAAAGAAAAAGCAAATGACCCAAATAAACAAAATCAAGAATGAAAGAGGAGAGATCACAAACAACACAGCAGAAATAAAAATAATATGATATGAGAATATTATGAGCAATTATATGCCAATAAAATGGGCAATCTGGAAGAAATGCATAAATTCCTAGAAACATATACACTACCAAAACTGAAACAGGAAGAAGTAGAAAATTTGAGCAGACCCATAACTAGTAAAGAAATCGAATTAGTAATCAAAAATCTCCCAAAAACAGGAGTCCAGGGCCACATGGCTTTCCAGGGGAATTCTAACAAACATTTAAGGAAGAGTTAACACCTATTCTCTTGAAGCTGTTCCAAAAAAATAGAAATGGAAGGAAAACTTCCAAACTCTTTCTATGAAGCCAGCATTACCTTGATTCCAAAACCAGACAGAGACCCCACTAACAAGGGCAATTATAGGCCAATTTCCCTGATGAACATGGATGCAAAATTCCCCAACAAGATATTAGCCAACTAGATCCAACAATACATTAAAAAAATTATTCAACACAACCAAGTGGGATTTATACCTGAGATGCAGGGCTGATTCAATATCTTTAAAACAATCAATGTGATTCATCACATCAATAAAAGAAAGGACAAGAACCTTATGATCTTCTCAAAAGATGCAGAGAAAGTATTTGACAAGATACAGCATCATTTCTTGATAAAAACCCTCAAGAAAGTAGGGACAGAAGGATCATACCTCGAGATCATAAAAGCCATATATGAGCGACCCAACGCTAATATCATCCTCAATGGGGAAAAACTGAGAGCTTTCCCCCTAAGGTCAGGAACAAGACAGGGATGTCCACTCTCATCACTGTTATTCAACATAGTATTGGAAGTCTTACCCTCTGCAATCAGACAACACAAAGAAATAAAAGACATCCAAATTGGCCAGGAAGAGGTCAAACTTTCACTCTTCGCAGATGACATGATACTCTATACGGAAAACCCAAAGGAATACACTAAAAAACTGCTAGAACTGATTCATGAATTCAGCAAATAGCAGGATATAAAATCAACGCACAGAAATTGGTTGCATTCCTATACACCAACAATGAAGCAACAGAAAGAGAAAACAAGGAATCAATCCCATTTACAATTGCACCAAAACCCATAAAATACCTAGGAAAAAAATCTAACCAAAGAGGTGAAAAATCTATACACTGAAAACTATAGAAAGCTTATGAAAGAAATTGAAGAATACACAAAAAATAGAAAAATATTCTATGCACCTGGATAGGAGAACAAATATTGTTAAAATGTCAATACTACCCAAAGCAATCTATATATTCAATTCAATCCCTATCAAAATAAACCAGCATTCTTCACAGAGCTAGAAATAATCCTAAATTTGTATGGAACCAGAAATAATAATAATTATTCACAAATAATCCTAAAATTTGTATGGAACCAGAAAAGACCCTGAATAGCCAAAGCAATCTTGAAAAAGAAAACTAAAGCAGGAGACATCACAATCCCAGACTTCAAGCTATACTACAAAGCTGTAATCATCAAGACAGTATGGCACTGGCACAAGAACAGACACTCAGATCAATGGAATAGAATAGAGAACCCAGAAATGGACCCACAAACACATGGCTAACTAATCTTTGACAAAGCAGGAAAGAATATCCAATGGAATAAAGACAGTCTCTTCAGCAAGTAGTGCTGGGAAAACTGGACAGCGACATGCAGAAGAATGAACCTGGACCACTTTCTTACACCATACACAAAAATAAACTCAAAGTGGATGAAAGACCTCAATGTAAGACAGGAAGCCATCAAAATCCTCGAGGAGAAAGCAGGCAAAAGCCTCTTTGATCTTGCCCACAGCAATTTCTTACTCAACACGTCTCTGGAGGCGAGGGAAACAAAAGCAAAAATGAACTACTGGGATCTCATCAAAATAAAAAGCTTCTGCACAGCCAAGGAAACAATCAGCAAAACTAAAAGGCAACTGACAGAATGGGAGAAGATATTTGCAAATGACATATCAGATAAAGGGTTAGTATCCAAAATCTACAAAGAACTTATCAAACTTAACACCCAAAAGACCAAATAATCCAGTGAAGAAATGGGCAAAAGACATGAATAGACAATTCTCCAAAGAAGACATCCAGATGGCCAACTGACACATGAAAAAATGCTCAACATCGCTCATCATCAGGGAAATACAAATCAAAACCAAAATGAGATACCACCTTACACCTGTCAGAATGGCTAACATTAACAACTCAGACAATGACAGATGTTGGCAAGGATGTGGAGAAAGATCTCTTTTGCATTGCTGGTGGGAATGCAAGCTGGTGCAGCCACTCTGGAAAACAGTATGGAGGTTCCTCAAAAAACTAAAAATAGAAGTACCCTACCACCCAGCAATTGTACTACTAGGCATTTATCCATGGGATACAGGTGTGCTGTTTTGAAGGGACACATGAACCCCCATGTTTATAGCAGAACTATCAACAATAGCCAAAGTATGGAAAGAGCCCAAATGTCCACTGATGGTTGAATGGATAAAGAAGATGTGGTACATATATACAATGGAGTATTACTTGGCAATCAAAAAGAATGAAATCTTGCCATTTGCAACTATGTGGATGGAGCTGGAGGGTATTATGCTAAGCGAAATTAGAGAAAGACAAAAATCATATGACTTCACTCATATGAGGACTTTAAGAGACAAAACAGATGAACATAAGGGAAGGGAAGCAAAAATAATATAAAAACAGGTAGGGGGACAAAACAAAAGACACCCATAAATATGGAGAACAAACAGCGTTGCTGAAGGGGTTGTGGGAGGGGGGATGGGCTAAATGGGTAAGGGGCATTAAGGAATCTACTCCTCAAATCATTGTTGCACTAGATAGTAACTAATTTGTATGTAAATTTAAAAAATAAAATTTAAAGAAAAGAAAAAACAAATGGATTCTGGGGAGATAAAAAATTTTAAATGACATCCACTATAACTGAAACAATAAGTATAATTTAATATTATATAATGGAGACACTTTTAGGTAGGTCCCATACCTAATTCAAAATATTGTGGATTTTGAGGTTTGGGAGGAACATCAGAGGTCATAAAACCAATTCCAAATTCTGACAAGTTGCTGCTAAATTTTAACTTGGTAAGTGTAGTTGAAAGGGTATATGGAGGAGCGCCTGTGTGGCTCAGTAGGTAGAGTGTGGGACTCTTGATTTTGGGATTGTGGGTTCAAGCCCCACCTTAGATATAGAGATTACTTAAACATAAAATCTTTTTAAAGAGAAGTATACAGCATCCTTGGCAGATCCTTATACAGTCTAGAGTTCAGAATATATTTCTTGGGCAAATTAAAGAAGGAATAAAAATATTTACAGAGCTCCTTAGATGATCACGGGAGAACATCTTTTTCTGTCTTAAGGATTTTAAAATATAAAAGGCTCTGTAAAACAAGAATATGCTTGGACAAGTCAGTTCTAACTCTAGTAATGGTACAATGATCAGATTACTAACCTTCCTGCCAATAACAATCATAAACTTTGGACAAAATGCAAGAAAAACAACTGTTTTAAGGCACTAGGGAGCAACAAAAAGCAGTAATAAACTGGAAGAGATATGGCCCTCAAAAAGAAGAAGGCAAACTAGGTGAAATTTACATTACCTCCTCTTCTCAAGAGTGCTAACAAGTTTTCAGAGCACAAGGTACAGCACTCAGGTAAAAAGTGGCTGTCGTACTGGGCTGGAGGGTCAGAGGTTGCAGTTGTGAGCTGCCAGACACAAATGAAAATTGAGGCGGGATGGATTCTCAGAATGAGGTGGATCCCTCGTATCTGTGTACAGTGCCTTCAAAATCATGGATGACTTCTAAACTTCATATGTGTGTGGGAGTGTTCTTAGGAACTAAGCATATAGCAAGTTTGGCAGCTCCTGGTGCTGGGGAGACTAGTTTGAATTTCAAATCCCACCAAGTTAGAGGAGCTTGTTCAGTACCTGGAGTTATCCACTGAAATACCAAGACCACACCTTTTTAAGAATAAAAACTATATATTAGGACTAAAGACTATATTCTGGGAATAAAGAAAAATCTGAAATGCTCTAACAAAGAGCTCAAATGCTTAAAACTAAGTCTGTACAAGAACAAAATTATTCCCCAGTAACTTAACTTCCCATTACAACCTAACAGTTTTCAGAATAGGATAACAGAATCAAAAGCCTATATAATTTATCATCTAAAAAGTTAAATATACAATAAAAAATTACTAGACATGCAAAAAAGCAGGGAAATGTGACCCATTTTTTTTCCCAAAAGAAAAGAATAATTAACGGGGGCAGATCTGTAGATGAATTAGATGTTGAATTTAGCAAATATCTTTAAATAGCTACTATAAATATATTTAAATTTACAGGAAAATGTTGATATTAAAAGTGAAGGGGCTGGGTGGCTCAGTTGGTTAAGCATCCAATTCTTGATTTCCAGTCAGGTCATGATCTCACAGTTAGTGAGATTGAATCCCATGTTGAGCTCTGTGCTGACGCATGGAGTCTGCTTGGGATTCTCTCTCTCTCTCTCTCTCTCTCTCTCTCTCTCTCTCTCTGCCCCTCCTCCACCAATGCACACGCACACATGCGCTTTCTCTCAAAATAAATATTTTTTTAATTAAAGAAAATTTAATGTTTATTTTTGAAAGAGAGAGACAGAGTGTGAGTGGGGGGGGGGGGTGGGGAGGAGGGCAGGCAGAGAGAGGGAGACACAGAATCCAAAGCAGACTCCAGGCTCTGAGTTGCCAGCACAGAGCCTGATGCGGGGCTCGAACCCATGGACTGCAAGATCATGACCTGAGCCAAAGTCGGATGATTAACCAACTGAGGCATCCAGGCACCCCAAAATAAATATTTTTTAAAAAGTATAGAAGTGGTATATTTTAGGAGAGATATGAAAATACTAAATATTGGCAGTATTAGAAGTGAAAAAACACAATATGCAAAATGAAAAGTGTATTGTATGGGCTTAATATCCAGTTGAACAATTGAGAAGAAAAAAATCAACAAACTTGAAGACAAACCAGTAGAAATTATCCAAACTGAAACCAGACAGAAAGATTTCCTTGAAAAATAGAGTCTCAGTAAGCTGTGGACAATTTGTCTACTATATTTAGGCACATTATAACCTAACTATCAAAAACAAAGGTAAAGAGAAAATCTTTAAATCCAGAAAGAGGCAAGAAAATATTATGTGCAAGGAAACAATATTAGAGTAACAGCTAACTTCTCACCAGGAATAACAGAGATCAGAGGACGTCTGGAACAATAGGTTTATAGTAGTGAAAGACAAAAAAAAAAAAGTGTCAACATTGAATTCTGTATCTAGTGAAATATCCTTCCAAAATGAAGGTAAAATAAAGCTATTTACAGCTAACAGAAAGCAGGGGAAATGTATTGCCATAGACAAGAAATGCTTAAGAGTAATGATACCAGATGGAAATTCAAATCTATAGAAAAGAATTTAAAGCATTGGAAATGTTAAACATGTGGATAACTATAAAATTATATTTTCTTCCTTAATTTATTAAAAAAAGAACCCATACAGATGATATAATCTGTCTGTGTCTTTCAAGGTATTCACCTACCCATGAATCAAGCTTTCTACTGTCACTCTAAGTCTTGAAAATTGCCATCTGCCTAGTGTTTCCTAGTCCATGTCTTCAACTAATAAGGATACAAAAATGTGCTTGTATGTCTCTCTTCCTGAGAGAATAAAAGTTAAAACTATTTGAAAATGCCCAGGTGCTATGAGATACCACAACTCTTCAAGGACATTATGACATGGACAAGAGCCAAAAAAAAAAAATAGCACACAGGGTGAGGATCTCACTTGGACAGTGTCTGTAGCACACCCTTGTCTCAGAGGTGACTCAATCGGGCTAAACGACTAGAAATAGGAAAAATCACAGAGAATGAGAAAAACTAAATTTCTCAAAAATTTCTAGTAATAACTGTTCAGGGATATTCATTGAACATTCATCATTTACTGAGTACTCACTATGTGGCAAGCATTGTGATTAGCACTCTACAGGTCAAAGTCCTGAAATAGTCACAATGTTGTCCTCACAGTCTTATAGAGGAAATATGACCACAGATAAATCTAATATGAGGCATAATTACATTAGTAAAAATAAAATTATAATAATGATAGCTAACATGAAATGAGCACTTACTATGTGAAATGCTTAATATGCATTAACTCATTTAACACATACAACAACCTCCAGAGAGAGGAGTGACTATTATTCTCATTTCTGCAAATGAGGAAACTGAGGCTCTGGATGTCTCCTAGGTAGTATATGTTGGAACTGGAATGTGGACACCAATGCTTGACTCTGAGTCCCAGTTGCTGATAACCGCCTCATCAGAGGTGCCAGTAGAGAATGATAGGATTTGAGGATGGAGAATGTTCCTCCCAGAAGCCATGGAAGCCTCCATGGATAAGGGGCATGTGAATGGTCCTTGATGGTAAAATATGGACTCATACAGTCTGGCATCTGTGAAGAAAAAATAAGATTTCAGAAATGTTGGGGTAGGAAGAGCAGGAGTGTCAGGTCAATAAGTGTTTCTGGGCACTGAGGGTGTGCCAAGCTCTCAGCTGGATGTCTCAGAGCCCCAGAACTGCATCAGTTGTGAAAGAAAATCCCAGCCCTATAGTTCACACAAGAGCAGGTAGGTCCCAACTAAATTATGATGAATAAGAATAGAAACCCAATTAATCTTTTGCTTTGATTGTAGCCATTTGTGAATAAAAACATGAAGGCATTTTCCTCCATGCTGTGAAACAAGATTTGTGGAATCTGAATAAACTTGTGAAATGCAAACAGTTTGGTGGAGACTTTATTCCCCAAAAGAAATTACTGAAACAAGCATGAAGGAAGAGAAGACTGCAAAGCAAAAGGTAGAAATCTATCACTCTCACTTGTTACAAACACCAGCCAATTGAGTCGATTGTCCTAATACAAAATCACGATAACTTCTAACTCTTATGTTTTCATATAGACAAACCCAGAAGCCCATGGCAGAAATCAGAAGCTACCTGCAACTCTCTTGACATTTCCCACATCACCACAAGCACCAAGTCCTAGCGATATTGATAAATTTAAAATAAAATATTTCTTTCCATGTATGTACAGACTCCTTCATCTCTCTCCATCCCCTCTGCTACTGTTCAGCGCCTATATATCTGAACACCAGAGCCTCGTAAATGATTTTCTTGTTTCTTGTTCACTTCCTCCTTACTCCATCCTCTGCTTCTGCTAAGTTGGCCTTCCACAGTTGTAAAGTGATTTCAACTTTCTCTCTAAAGCCCTTCAGCAGCTTCTCATTGCACTCAAGGTAGATTTCATGCCATGACTTATGAGGCCCTCCATGACCTTTTCCTACCTGCTCCTCATGCTACTCTCCACCCACTGCCCTAAGACACCCTCAGAACCCCTTAGCTCCCTTTGTATGGACAGTTGTTTCATACCATCATAATGTGCACACACTATAACTTTTCCCAAGAAAGCCTTTCCCCCCATGTCTATCTGAAGAACTGAGCTCTAGCATCATCCCCTCTGGTTAGGCTGCCACAGGTATCAGCAGTACTAGAGAAACTTCACTGCAACCTTCCTCTTGTGTTGTCTGTTATACCATCATACTACACACCATGCTCTAACATAGCAGATGGGATGATGCTTCCTAAATAAATGAGTGCATTTCATCCTTTTCTTCTTCCACCTGACCCTGCTATATCATTCACCCCACCTATGGCAGCTCCAGTATCCCTTTGTGATCATGAGTTGCCTCCCATCTGAGGCACTCAGATGACATCCTCTGAGAAACACTTCTATCTCCTCTCTCCAGCCAAGCATGAATTTCCCAAAAGGAACACATGTCTTCCCTCTCATTGCTGCTCACCTTCATTTGGTGTCACTTCCCACAAGTGATAGTAAAGGAAGCATTATCAGGGGTCATGAGTGAGATTTATTGGTGTCAGTCAGTAGAGAACATAGCTTTAAAAAGCAAGCCTGCTGAAAACCAGACTGGAGAATCATGGGGAGACTTCTTACAAATTCTTGGAGGTGCACTGCTCACCTTGTCAGCTCAAACCAATTCAATTAAACATATTTTTTTTGTGCACTTGTGAGGTGTCAGGGATAGGATAAAAAGTCCTTGCTCTCCCTGAACTTCGACACTGAGATGAAAATGGAATGTAATAAAGTAGTGTTGCCAAGGGAACTTCAAGCAAACATAAATAGGTGGGATGTCAGTAACTACTAATGAAAGAGGGCTCTGTATTTAAATTTTAGAAAAATTTTTAGAAAATTTGAGCTAAAATTGAATAGATTTATTTATTCTTGGACTTACTGAAGGATTTTTAATAACAGTGGTAGAGGGAAATCAGCAATATGGTGGAATAATAGTTTTCTGCATTTATCCCCCAAAGAAAAATTGATTTTGACAACTCATGAGCAAAAGTGCCTCTGTGGGAGCCTGGAAGTCCAGTAGAGAGGTCCCAGCATCATGCTGAAGCAAAAAAATCCAAGAATGGATGCATTGAAGAGGACAAGAAGAACCATTTCACTTTCTCATGTTACCCTTCCTTCCATTGAGCATTGAGCTCAATGCCAAAAGTGATCCCCTAAGCCCACAATTTCTCTCACAAGGGAAGGTGAGAGCATAGTGAGTGCCTAGCTTACCCAACTGCATAGGATCCCTAAGATTTTAAATCAGAAACTGTCACATGAGATAAAAAAGGTCACATTGATAAAGCTGTCAATTCATTGACCAGACATAACACTTATAAATATATATTCATCCAATATTGGAGCACCTAAATATATAAAGAAAATATTAACAGAACTAAAGGGAGAAATAGACAGCAATAACATTATAGTAGGGGACTTCAATACTCCACTTTCAACAATAAATAGATCATCCAGACAGAAAATCAATAAGAGAAGAGAGTAGTTGAATATCACTATAGGCCAGATGGGCCAAAAAGAACTAAAAGACATACAGAACATTCCGTCCAACAGAAGCAGAGTACACATTTTTCTCAAGTGCTCATGCAATATTATCCAGCAGCAATCATATTTTAAAATACAAAACAAGTCTTCACAAATTTGGGAAAACTGAAATGATATCAGGCATCTCTTCTGATCACAATGGTATGAAACAGAAATCAATAACAAGATGAATATTGGAAAAAATTCACAAATATGTGAAGCTTAAACACTACCTTGAACAACCAATGGGTCAAAGAATAAATCAAAAGAGAAATAGAAAATAGCTTGAGACAAATAAAAACGGAAACAAAACATACCCGAGTCTATGGGATGCAGCAAAAGCCGTTCTAACAGGGAACTTTGAAGTGATAGATGCCTACTTTAAGAAAAAAAAAATCAAATTAATAACCTAACTTTATATCTCAACAAACTAGAATAAGAACAAAGCCCAGAGCTGTCAGAAGGAAGAAAATAATAAAGATGGCAGAAATAAATTAAATACATACTAAAAGATAATAAAAATTAATTAAACTAAGACTAGTTTTTTTTAAAAAGATAAACAAAATTGGGGTGCATGGGTGGCTCAGTCAGTTAAGCATCCGACTTCAGCTCAGGTCATGATCTCATGGTTTGTGAGTTCAAGCCCTGCATAGGGCTCTGTGCTTATAGCTCAGAGCCTGGAGCCTGCTTCAGATTCTGTGTCTCCCTCTCTCTCTGCCCCTACGCCGCTCATTCTCTCTCTCTCTCTCTCTCTCTCTCTCTCTCTCTCTCTCTGTCTCTCTGTCTCTCTCTCTCAAAACGGAATAAATGGTAAAAAAAAAAATTCAAGAAATGATAAACAAAATTGACAAATCTTTAGACTAACCAAGATAAGAGAGAGAAGAGTGAAATAAATAAAATTATGTATGAAAAGAGGAAATAGTTCAACTGATATCACAGAAATACAAAAGATAAAATAAAAAGTTAGAGAGGGAGGGAGCCAAACCATAAGAGATTCTTAAAAACTGAGAATAAACTAAGGGTTGATAGGGGGGTGGGAGGGAGGGGGAAGTGGGTGATGGGCATTGAGGAGGGCACCTGTTGGGATGAGCACTGGGTTTGTATGGAAACCAATTTGAAAATAAATTTTATATTTAAAAAAAGGATAATAAGAGACTAATAGGAATAATTATATACAAATTGGATAAGCTAGAAGAAATGTACAACCTACCAAGACTGAATCAAGAAGAAAGAGAAAATGTTAACAGACTAATAAAGAGTAATCAAAACCCTACCCATAAAAAAAAAAGTCCAGGACCAGATAGTTTTACTGGAAAATTTAGCCAAATATTTAAAGAAGAATATCAATCCTTTTCAAACTCTTTCAAAAATTTGAAGAGGAGGAAACACTCCCAAACTAATTCTACAAGATTAGCATTACCCTGATACTAAAACCAAATAGCAACACTATAATTACAGGATTTTCTAACATTCCTGATGAAAAAAGATGAAAAAATTCTCAAAAAAATGTTAGCAAACTAAATTCAGTAACACATTAAAGGATCATACACTATAATCAAGTGGGATTTATCTCTGGGATGCAAGGATGCAATAAGTCACATTGATATACCACATTAACAGAATAAAGGATAAATATCATATAATCATCTTAACAGTTGCAGAAAAAGTATCTGACATAATTTAACACCTTCACGATAAAAACTCTCAACATGTTAAGTGCAGATGGAATGTACATAAACATAATAAATACCATTTATGATTAACCTGCAGGAAACATCATACTCAATGGTAAAAAACTGAAAGTTTTTCCTCTAAGATCAAGAAAAAGACAAGTATGTCCACTCTCACAATTTCTATTCAACACGGTATTGGAAATTCCACCCAAAGCAATAAGGAGAGAAAAAGAAAACAAACGACATCCAAACTGGAAATGAAAAAGTAAAAATGCCTCTGTTTGCAGATGATATGATCTTATCCTATAGACCTCCAAAGAATTGTTAGAACTAATTAATGAATTCTTTTTTTTATTTAATTTTATTTTTTTATTTTTTAAAATTTACAACCAAATTAGTATATAGTGAAGCGATGATTTCAGTAGATTCCTTAATGCCCCTTACCCATTTAGCCCATCCCCCCTCCCACAACCCCTCCAGCAAACCTCAGTTTGTTCTTCATATTTATGAGTGTCTTTTGTTTTGTCCCCCTCCCTGTTTTTATATTATTTTTGCTTCCCTTCCCTTATGTTCATCTGTTTTGCCTCTTAAAGTCCTCATATGAGTGAAGTCATATGATTTTTGTCTTTCTCTGACTGGCTGATTTCACTTAGCATAATACCCTCCAGTTCCATCCGTAGTTGCAAATGGCAAGATTTCATTCTTTTTAATTTCTAAGTAATACTCCATTGTATACATATATACCACATTTTCTTTATCCATTCACCCATTGATGGACGTTTGGGCTCTTTCCATACTTTGGTTATTGTTGATAGTGCTGCTATAAACATGGGGGTGCCTGTGTCCCTTCGAAACAGCACACCTGTATCCCTTGGATAAATGCCTAGTAGTGCAATTGCTGGGTTGTAGGGTAGTTCTATTTTTAGTTTTTTGAGGAACCTCCATTCTGTTTTCCAGAGTGGCTGCACCAGCTTGCATTCCCACCAACAATGCAAAAGAGATTCTCTTTCAAGAAATAACCACTGAATTCTGTAAAGTTGCAGGATATAAAATCAATATACAAAAATAAGTTGCACTTCTATATATTAAAAATGAATAATCTGGAAAAGAAAAAAACAATCCCATTTATAACACCAGTATCAAAAACAATAAAATACTAAGGAACAAATTTAACCAAGGAAGTGAAAGATCTGTACACTGAAAACTGTAACACAATCATAAAATAAATTGAAGCAAACAAAAATAAACAGAAAGATATTCCATATTCATGGATTGGAAGAATTGTTAAAATGCCCATACTACCAAAGCCATATATAGATTCAGTGCAGCCTCTATCAAATTTCCAATGACATTTCTCACAAAAAAAAATTCTAAAATCCATATGGAACTACAAAATGTAATATTGAGCAAGAAGAGCAAAGAAAGAGACATCACACTTTCTGATTTAAAATATATTACAGGTCTACCATAATCGAAAGAATATGTTGCTGGCATAAAAACAGATGTACAGACTATTGAAACAGAATAGAGAGCCCAGACATAAAGCTATCCATGTTGGGTTGACTGATCTTGTGTACCAAGAACACACAATTGGGAAAGGATAGTCTCTTCAATAAATGGTGCTGGGGAGAATTTATATCCACATGAGAAGAGTTAAGCTGGACTCTTAACTCACACCACATATGGAAATGAATTCAAAATGGATTATAGATGTAAACATAAGAGCTGAGGCCATAAAACTACTAGGAGAAAACTTAGGGGGCAAGTCACCGACATTTGTCTGGGTGATGATTTTTTGATATAATCCCAAGAGCACAGGCAAAAAAAGCAAAACTAAACAAGTGAAAGTACAAACTACTATGATTCTGCACAGCAAAGAAAACAATTAATAGAGTGAAGAGACAGCCTACAGAATGGGAGAAAACATTTGCAAATCATACATTTAGTAAGGTGTTAATATCTGAAATGTATAATGCACCCAATAGCAAAAAAAATTCAACAACCCAATTAAAAAATGGGCAAAGGCTATGAATAGATATTTCTCAAAAAAAGACACACAAATGGCCAACAAGTAGATGAAAAGGTGCTTAAATCACTAATCATCATGGAAATGCAAATCAAAAAGACATTGAGATATTATCTCACACATAGCCATTATAAAAACTCAAAAGATAAGTGTTGGCAAGAATGTGGAGAAAAGGGAAGCCTTGTGCACTGTTTGTGGGAATGTAAATTGGTTCAGCCATTATGGAAAATGTTAAATTAAAAAATTAAAAATGAAACTCTCATATGATCCAGCAATCCTGCTTTTTGATATATATCCAAAAGAAATAAATCACAGTCTCAAAGAGATATCTGTATACCCCTGTTAAGAACTGCAGCATTATTCAAATAGTCAAATATGGAAACTACAATAAAGGATATCCTACAGTGGATGTCCTGGAGCATATTATGCTGAGTGAAATAAGCCTGACAGAGAAAAACAAATATTGCATGATCTCATTTAAATGTGGAATCTGCAAAAATTGAACTTATAAAAGCAGAGAGTAGAATGGTGGTTGATAAGGATTGGGGAGTGGGGGAAATGAGGAGATGTTGGTCCAAAGGTGCACAGTTTCAGTCATGCAGGATGAATGTACTCTGGAGATCTAATGTACAGCATGGTGACTGTAGCTAATAATATTATACTGTATACTTGAAATTTGCCAATTTTGTCAATTTTGTGTGTTCTCACCACAAAAAAAAAAAAGGCAACTAAGTAAAGTGATAGATATATTAATTAGCTTGAGTGTGGTAATCACTTCAGGGTATATACATATACCAAACATCACATTGTAATTCTCAATATATGTATAATTTGTAATCGTTAATTATACCTCAATAAAACTGAGGGAAAAAGCTAATGGGCACTGTGAATCTCTATGAGAGATGTCCAATTTGCAGTATTTTCCTGACTTATTAACACAGAATGTCGTTTGGGGACCATCTCTTTGGATGGCACTTCACCAAACACACTATAAGGAACAGAATTATAGATCATTACAATTGAGGATCCCTGTGCATCAGTTACAGAAGAGGATCAGAGGGGGAAAGCTGACCATAGAGTGACTTTGGAGAACAGTTCTTACTAATGGGTATACAAATGGGGAGTGGAAAAACATCATCTGAGTTGAAGCAAGAAGTGAAAAGAATTCAGACATATGTAACCACTTGCACAAAAGCTTGGAAGTGTGAACCACTGTTGTGGAGCTAGAGTGTCGGTCATTTTATATTACTGAAGTATAAAGTCTTAAGGGTACAGTATGGGAGATGAAACTAAACAGGCCAGCAGGGGACAGACCAGAAAGGGCCTTACATCAAAGGGGTTTGAGTTTAATTGCTGCTTTGTTGCATTGACTTCCTTAATAGTTAATCACATTCATTCATCTATTCTCTTATCCATTTACTCAACCTACATCTAGTGAGCATTTGCAAGGTGCCCAGCTTTAGAAAAGGGAGGAGTTGGGGGAGAATTGGGGAAAGGCTAGAGATTGGTCACTAGCTGGAAGCTCCCAGTCTAACAAGGCTGCCAAGCCATCTGTAAGCTCTACAGAGCCACACAGCTTCCTTGAAGCCTAGCCAGATCTACCAACATCTCTGCCATGTCATTTTTGTTCCTCATGTCCTTGGGTGGGAGGGAAATGGCCCAGCATCTTCAATCATCCTTGAGGCTGGGATAGCCAGATGAAGGCACCATAGTCTGTCACATCAGCTAGAACAAAATTAATGAAATGGATCATAGTCACTGAGGGGATGACCTATTGAGATAATTGAAAGGAGACTTGCCTGAGAGAGAAGAGGCCTGGAAAGGCAGAAGAGAAAACAAAGCTTGAAGATAAATAGTACTGGCAGCAACAACCTTTAATGACCTCAGCCCAGCAATGTGGAGATGACAAGGAATTCACAGCAAAAAAAGGCTAGTGATTTATGGAGCACACAGGAGGAGGGTTCAGGTTGATGGCAGAAATGCTAATCATAAGCCAAAGCAGATTATCTGCCAAGGCAGGTTGCTATCTTTAAAAAACAAATGTTGGCAAAGAGTGATTGGCAGCAAGCAAAAGGGCTCCTTCCAGTCTATGGAGGTGAGTGCCAACAGACTCTATCTGACCATGAATCATAGCATCTCCATTAGATCCCTGGTCACCTTGGTGTCAGACAACTAGGTATGGGATGACCAGACAAGGTAAGAGGAGAAGCCCCTATAATGTTAGCCAGCACACAGAGCCAGAGTGGTGAGTCTGTGATACCAGGCAGCCACCAGGCTTGTTTCTGTCAATGCTGCAATCTCCAGAGGGAGGAAGCACAGTGAATTCTGGTTTTTCTCTGCCTTCATGTCTGTGTTTGTGAAATGAGAGGCTAGGCACTCACCTCACTTCACTCACCACTCATCTAACTCACCTCCATCTCTCCCACCCCAGTAGAGCACATACTCACTACAAGAAGAAGAAAATTTTAGAAAATTCAGCTCTCTGGGCCTTACTAGAGGTTCACAGTCAGGGTTTGCCTATCTATTTTGATGGTCAGAACTAAACCTTGCAGTCCAAAGGGTGATAGGCTTCTTATACTACTATTTCTATTTATATGATATCTCAGACTAGAATTAACTATCTCAGCCAATTTGTGTAAAGGCTTTTCCAGCCACCTGCATTTGATCTATGATCCTGCATGGACATGAATAAAGGTCTGATATTAAACAAGAGCACCTCCATTCCACCTGTCACCAAAAGATGGCCTTGGAAATCACTTGGGAAATGTCTTTTTGGACGTGGGAGCAGGGACCTCCAATAGCATTTTGGAATCTCACCTATCAATAACTACAGGAAATTCTGTATTTTTTCCCACCATGAGAAAAGTATCATTGCCTTTGGAATAGTATAGTAGGGTTAAAATTATAGTTTGGCCACAACTGTCTGAGTGTCCCTGGGAAGTTAATCTCCAAGGCCCACTTTTCTTATCTGCACAATAAGGCTGGAGCTGGAGTTTACCAATTCCTGTTCTAGTACTTTGTGGTCAACAAAACTCATATATTTCCTTCTCTATCCTGCTTTTCTCTGTTTAACATTTTTATTCTGATGTCCAATTAATAACTGGCCACCACATATAGATTCCAAAGAGATAATATTTTTAGAAGATAGATATTTATCCAGCAAAACTTTACAACAATTCCCACCTAGGCTGAAGGTCTTGCCCCCTCCCCAGGTCACTGGAAGAAAATGTGGTTACTCACACATAATATAATACACTGGGCTGTGGGTGTGGCAAATATAGTGCACCATGATCTAGGCACTCCCTTTGATAGTTGGCTAAACCACTTTAGGTTTGGGTAGTTTTCCTTTGCAGGACAGCTGGGGTACCCCATGGATTCCAAATCTTCCCACAGATTTCATCCTAAAACATTTGCTTTACAAGCAGGGCCTTAACATTCAAGATGACTGCCCCCAGTTCAAACTTGGCTCTAAGCCTGTATTTTGTGTTCTCTCACTGTAGGTTTTTTGAAATCCATAGCAATTATTCTCAAAAAACCTGCAGTTGTTCATTCTTCTTTGAGCTGAAGTCTTATGGTTATAAAAAGGATTTGAGAATTGGCAGCACAGTGATACACCAACTCCTGACAGCCAAACTAAGTCACCTGTTAGGTTTGACCAGAGAAATACTGCCGCCCTATCCCCAGGCCCCTGAGAATCTAGAAGGCTCTGCACAGCCTTCATGAATCCTCCTCCTATTGTACTCCTCTTTCCCTCTTAGAAACCTCCCCTCAATAACCCAGGCCTAAGCCAATCAGTATGTCCTATTTCTGGCCACAGATATTGGTTCAGCAGTGAGCAATGAGCATACCACCCAACTGGAATCAAACTGGAATCAATGTGGTGTGATGCAGGTAAATACAATGATATTTTGTTTAATAAAGGGCAGCAGCTGCTCCTCCCTACCTTTAGTTACCCTTTAGAATATCTTCTTTTTTTATTTTTTTAAATGTTTTATTTATTTTTGAGACAGAGAGAGACAGAGCATGAGCAGGGGAGGGGCAGAGAGAGAGGGAGACACAGAACCTGAAGCAGGCTCTGGGCTCTGAGCTGTCAGCACAGAGCCCGCTGCGGGGCTCGAACCCACAAACTGTGAGTTCATGACCTGAGCTGAAGTCGGACACTTAACCGACTGAGCCACCCAGGCACCCCGGCCTTTAGAGTATCTTCTTAAAAACATAATAGGTAGGCCAGATCTTGTAATCATAAGGTAAATAAACCTAGTGTCTAGACTTTATAGTACAAAGTCACAGGCCTTCTGACTCTATGAAGTATAAACACATACCCCCAAAATTGACTCAAGAGTCTCTCATACAATGTACAGAAGGCTATCACAAAGTACATCCATTTGTCTCTCAAGAAGATAAAAGAAGCATTCTTTTTTCTTTTTTCTACTTTACTGTATAAACTGTGAAATTCTGCACAGATGTGTAGTCTTTTTTTTTTTTAAATTTTTTTTTTTTTCAACGTTTTTTATTTATTTTTGGGACAGAGAGAGACAGAGCATGAACGGGGGAGGGGCAGAGAGAGAGGGAGACACAGAGTCGGAAACAGGCTCCAGGCTCCGAGCCATCAGCCCAGAGCCTGACGCGGGGCTCGAACTCACGGACCGCGAGATCGTGACCTGGCTGAAGTCGGACGCTTAACCGACTGCGCCACCCAGGCGCCCCTTTTTTTTTTTTTTTTTTTTAAATTTTTTTTTTTTTTCAACGACAGATGTGTAGTCTTGCATGGACTATCTAAATGCATGTAAGTTCACACCTACTCAAGAAAATATCAGGTTTAATCAAAACAGTATGGTACTGACACAAAAACAGAAATATATATCAGTGGAACAGAATAGAAAGCCAGGAATAAACATACACTTATATATGGTCAGTTAATTTATGACAAAGGAGGCAAGGATGTACAATGAGGAAAAGACCATCACTTCAACAAATGGTGTTGGGGAAACTGGACAGCCACATGCAAAAGAATGAAACTGGACCACCTTCTTACACCATCCACAAAAATAAATTCAAAATGGATTAAAGACCTAAATGTAAGACCTCAAACCATAAAACTCCTAAAATAAAACGTAGGCTGTAAGTTCTTTGACATCAGTCATAGTAATAGTTTTCTAGATATGTCTCCTGAGGCAAGGGAACAAAAGCAAAAATTGAACCATTGGGACTACACCAAAGTAAAAATCTTTGCACAGTGAATGAAACTATCAACAAAACAAAAATGCCACCTACTAAATGGGAGAATATATTTGTAAAATATATATTTGATGAGGACTTAATATCTAAGATATATAATGAACTTATACAACTCAACACACACAAAAAATGAATAATCTAATTAAAAAATAGGCAGAGGACCTGAATAGACATTTTTCCAAAGAAAATATACAGATGGTTAAGAGACACATGAAAAGATGCTCAACATCACTCATTATCAGGGAAATGCAAATCAAAACTACATTGATATATCTATCACCTTACACCTGTCAGAATGACTAAAATCAAAACACAAGAAACAACAAGTTTTGGTGAGGATGTGGGGAAAAAAAGAATCCTTGTGCACTATTGCTGGGAATTTCAAACTGGTGTAGCCACTGCAGAAAACAGTATGAAGTTTCCTGAAAATTTTTAAAGTAGTATTACAATGTGCCCAGTAATTCCATTACTATTTATCCAAAGAAAGCAAAGAAAGCAAAAACACGTATTTGAAAAGATATATTCACTTCTATGTTTATTGTAGCATTATTTACAATACCCAAGAAATGGAAGCAACCTAAGTGTCCATCAATAGATGAATGGACAAGGAAGATGTGGCACACACACACACACACACACACACACACACACTGGAATATTGCTCAGCTATAAAAAAGAATGAAATCTTGCCACTTGCGACAGCATGAATGAATACCTGGAGGATATAATGCTAAGTGAAATAAGTCAGTCAGAGAAAGACAAATACTGTATGATTTCATTCATATGTGGAATTTAAGAAACAAAACAAATGAACAAATAAAAAAAGAGAGAAACAAAAAAAAAGCAGACTCTTAAATACAGAGAACAAATTGGTGGTTGCCAGAGGGGAGGTTGTTGGGGGAATAGAAACTGATAAAAGGGGATTAAAAGTACACTTATCTTGATGATCACTGAATAACGTATAAAATGTTTAAACCATTATACTGTACACCTTAAAATAATATAACACTATGTTGATTATATTGTAATTTAAAAAAAGAAAAAGAAAAAATGATGCTTGTTCCCTCTTCCCTATCGGCATGGAGTAGGGATGGGGGTTCTTATTGTTAGAAGGATTTTTAATTTCCCCAGTAGCTCTTTTGTTGGAAATGCTGGCACCTCCATATTTGAATTTGGAAGGATGAGGTTCAGCCATTTCCACACCCTAAAGGGACAAGCTGCCTAAAAATGAGCCAGTACCAAGGAACTGGAGCCAAAAACCTGGGCAGAAGAAGCAGGGTCATGATGAGTTCACCTGAATCCCTGGGTCCAGCCATGTCTAACTATCCCTGAACTTTGATATCTCATAGACCAAAATGTTCCCTTTTTCCTTAAGTCAATTTGGTACAGTTTTCTATCTCTTGGTAGAGAAAACATCCTAGCTCATATAATGCCCAATTATAAGCATTTAAGTGTTTTTTTCCAAATCTTGAAATATAGCTGTGTTCTAATGAACACCTGAGTCCATGAATCAGGACAGCTCTTAAGGCAAAACCACTCTTTCTCGAATCCCTTATATGATGCTCACATCCAATGTGGCGGTCTTGCTGCCTATAAGCAGCCAACTCTGTACCCCTGTAGCCTTACCATCCCATGAGCCCCTTCTCATGTCTCCTCTGCCTTCTCCCAAGAAAACCGTTGGACACAGATAACACATGCACACCTCTTTTCCTCAAGGGCCCTCTAAATCAAAGTCAGGTCTCATGTTTCTCTAAATCAATATGCTCTTCTCCAGGCTAAATCTCATTATTTATGCACCTGGCATACAATCATTCTTCATTTAAACCAAATCAACAAATGGGTAGTGCCTCCTTTAATGAAGGCTAATGAATAGAGAAATCTAGTTTTGCCTTATGGTGCTGATGGTCTCAGCGTCCTACAAGTGGCATCCTACAGATGCATCAAACTCACAGTTTGTGGTAGGCAATTACCTGGAACACCAAGTTCAAGAATGGAGCAGAAGATTTTGGAAGAATACGCTTTGTTTTGTTTTTTGTTGGGTTGTTGTTGTTGTTGTTAACATATAGTGTAATAATGATTTCAGGAACAGAATTTAGTGATTCACCACTTACATATAACACCCAGTGCTTATCCCAAGTGTCTTCCTTAATGCCCATTGCCTATTTAGCCCACCCAACACCCCCCCTGCCCCCAGCAACCCTCAGTTTCTTCTCTTTAAGAGTCTCTTATGGTTTGTCTCTCTGTTTTTATATTATTTTTGCTTCCCTTCCTTTATGTTCATCTGTTTTGTATCTTAAATTCCATATATGAGTGAAATCATATGATATTTGTCTTTCTCTGATTTATTTCACTTAGCATAATACACTCTAGTTCCATCCATGTTGTTGCAAATGGCAAGATGTCGCTCTTTTTGATCACTGAGTAGTATCCTGTGTGTGTGTGTGTGTGTGTGTGTGTGTGTGTGTACCATATCTTCTTTATCCATTCATCAGTTGATGGATATTGGGCTCTTTCCATACTTTGGCTATTGTTGGTAATGGTGCTATAAACATTGGAGTACATGTGCCCCTTCGAATCAGCATTCCTATATCCTTTGGATAAATACCAAGCAGTGCAATTGCTGGGTCATAGGGTAGTTTTATTTTTAATTTTTTGAGGATCCTCCATACTGTTTTCCAGAGTGGCTACACCAGTTTGCATTCCCACCAGCAGTGCAAAAGTGTTCCTCTTTCTCTGCATCCTCCCAACACCTGCTGTTGCCTGAATTGTTAATTCTAGCCATTTCTGACAGGTGTGAGGTGGTATCTAAGTGTGGTTTTGATTTGTCTTTTCCTGATGATGAGTGAGCATCTTTTCATATGTCTTTTAGCCATCTGAATGTCTTCTTTGGAAAAGTGTCTATTCATGTCTTTTGCCCATTATTTGTTTTTTGGGTGTTGAGTTTGATAAGTTCTTTATAGATTTTGAATTCAAACCCTTTATCCGATATGTCATTTGCAAATGTCTTCTCCCATTTTGTTGGTTGCCTTTAAGCTTTGTGATTGTTCCCTTCACTGTGCATAGCTTTTTATCTTAATGAGGTCCCAGTAGTTCATTTTTGCTTTTCTTTCCCTTGCCTCTGGAGACATGTCTAGTAAGAAGTAGCTGCGCTCAAGGTCAAAGATGTCATTGCCTCTTTTCTCCTCGAGGATTTTGATGGCTTCCTGTCTTACATTTAGGTCTTTCATCCATTTTGAGTTTATTTTTGTGTATGGTGTAAGAAAGTGGTCCAGGTTCATTCTTCTGCATGTCACTGTCCAGTTTTCCCAACACCATTTGCTGAAGAGACTGTCTTTTTGCATTGAATATTCTTTCCTGCTTTGTCAAAGATTAGTTGGCCATATGTTTGTCCATTTCTGGGTTCTCTATTCTGTTCCATTGATCTAAGTGTCTGTTTCTGTGCTAGTACCATACTATCTTGATGATTACAGCTTTGTAATACATCTTGAAGTCCAGATTGTGATGCCTCCAGCTTTGGTTTTCTTTTTGAAGATTGCTTTGGTTATGGGGGGTCTTTTCTGGTTCCATAAAAATTTTAGGATTGTTTGTTCTAGCCTTGTGAAGAATGCTGATGTTATTTTGATAGGGATTGCTGGAAGAATATGCTTTGTTTAGTCGCTGATCTCTATCATATCCCAAGGCCTATAGAAGCTCCTGCAGGCCTGTTAATGAACCAAAGATGCACCAGGGACTGTGAAGAAGTGGAGCAGCTTGAGCCCAGCTGCTCTGTGCTTCTTCCCATTAAGGAAAAAGAAAAATAATAAAAAGATTTTAATTAATTAAGAACATATACTAAGGTCAGGTTGTTTTGCCGTTTGAGCTTGAGCAAGAACTTAACCTCTCTATATCCCCTTCCTCACTGGGGGAAGTTGCCACCTGCCTCAGGTGTATGGATATTTAAGCTCTTAGAATCTTTTCTGGCAACACAATGTTGGAAAAATGCTAGTATTATTTGTTATAATAATATAATTATTACTCTGATTACTTCTGGCTTCTTGTGGCTTCTGGCCCAGTTAGTGCCTCTCTCAGGACATGAGTTTAATGGCTCACCCCATTAAGAATAGTAAGAAAATACTGCCAACAATTCCAAATGACATGACTGACAAGGCTCTTGAGGTTGTGTTTTACTTCTTGTTCCTCCAAAGTTGTGCACCAATTTTATTATACAAAAAGTTATTACAAAGGAAGGCAGAAGTGCAGCCATTCACAAAACAAGGGCAAATAAGCAGCCAGCCAGCCCCCAAATTTTCATTCATTGGCTTGAATGTTCTCATAGAAACTTCAGGTACATTGGGGTGTACCTGTGTAGGTTCTCAGTAAATGCTCTACCTGGGATGGTAGAAACTTTTAATGAGTAGCTAGGAGGTGAGGCATTTGGAACATGGGAGAAACTCTGGCTCTTCCTGCCTAGTGGTCCACAAATCTTGAGCTAATTCTAGAGTGGGGTCAAGAACAATAACATCAAGCCTTTCTTATTATGGGCAGTTCAAAGGAAATCAGGAAGACCTCGAAATGAGGTCAGAACTCAGGGCATCATCTAGGTCAGAGGAAGACAGAGGCCTTGAGAAAATTGTTGAATGCTGTACCCCTGTGACTTGTTAAGGGCACTAAGTGACAGTATTCCTATAAGAGTCCTCCATCAAATATAGTGTCTTCTTGGTTGTCCCAAGATGGGAGGAGCAGTGGAAAGAACAGAGTCCCATTCCACCTGCTAATTAACTGTGAGATCCTGGACAAGTCACCACACAGCTTCCAGGCCTTAGTCCTGTTGATTGAGAAATGTTCGTATTTTGTGGCACCCAGTTTGCAATCATTGCCAAGAAAGACTCCGTGAAACTGCAGCACTTGTCTACTGGAGAAGAAGACTCTGAAGTCACCTCCAGCAGAGTTAACCCAAATTTGGTTTTTCTGTTGGGTTCTCAGAACATTCCACCACAGCAACTTAGACAGGTCTATGAATGGACAGGTGAAAACTAGTATCTGACGAAGACTATGTCATCTGGTTGGTTCCTTTGCTTTGAGGTGGTCAGAAATAGCATAGAAAACTTTAGCAGAAGTATTTGTAATTCTGAGAAGTGTCACCAAAATTGAGAGTTCTAGGACTGAAAAAGAACTTTTCAATGCCAATTGATAGACTGTTGGGTAATTTCATAATTACTTTTGCTAGACTAGTCATTAAAATAACATAATTATGCTAAGTAGTTTGTAAAAAGAGAGAGAGAGAGAGAGAGAGAGAGAGAGAGCAATGGAACACACTTGTGACATGAACTGGTGGGTAATTGTGCAGAGATAATTTATGCCAATAACTCCTTGTAAGCCTCCATCAAGTTGAATTACTGTCTGCTGAGGGTCTTTTCCATAAGCTATATGACAGCTCTCTAAAAAAGAAGTAATAGGAAAGAAGAGTGTCTGGACTAAATATAAGGGGGTGAGGGAACAAAGTGCAAAATGGCAGTTAGCCGTATTATATCTCTATTTCACATGAGGCCTGGCTAAAGGCAAATTTTGGAGTCTTTAGAATCAGAATCTTCCCTGTGGTTTTCTGAAACCAGACGGGTATTTTCTGCTGGTCACCTCAAGTTAAATCCTTCGAAATTATATGCCTTAAAGGTACCACAAGGGTGATCAGCTGAGTTTTTCCTGTGATAGATTGTGCAGACTGTTTTGTACACAGCTTTAGTATATCAAGAATATTCTTCTGGTAAATTACTTTGTACAGGGGATATGATTTGTATTAAAAAAAGCACATAGATTCATCTGTATGAAAAATGCTTAGAGAAAATAGTATTTGCATAAAATGTTGTTTTTAACTTTTCAGGTAATATATAAGAATGTTTTACACTTTATGTTAGAACTACCTTCTTCCCATAAAAAGTGTAATTGTCAACCAAAGAACATATTAGATCTTAAAAGATCTTCCCCTGTTCCCCCCTCAAGTCAATCAAAGATTAATCTCTCAGTTCCTTCTCCTTTGGTTCAAAAAATGAAAGGAAACTGCTCAGAGGTACAGTACCCACAATATGTATCTACAGCATTTATTGTTGGGATTTTTCATTTTCTTATTAATCAGCCCTCTTATTGCTTCCCCTTCCTCCCCTAGAAAGCATCAACTCCTGGGTCAGAGCTGTTCAGCTCCCTCATCTCAGCGTGCTGGGAAAGCCACATTCTATTTCTTACTGATGTTGCAACCTATTCACTCACTCAACTCAGCAGTGAGCTATCTTTTCTAGGAACAACCATTTCATTCAGATGAAGTAAATGTTGAGGGCAAATGACAAATACACCCTTTCCTTAAATAATATGATTTATACTGGCCTTCGCATCGAGTATCAACCACTCCTGGAACGCAATGCAGTGGCTGGAAAAATGGCAGTTGCCTTTGGTCCTCTGCCCCCTCATTCCCTTACACTATAATCGTTCCTGCATCCATCAAACAAACTGAAATCCTTTTCTTTCTCATAATCCAAAATGACTTCTGTGCTTCAAAAGGCCGGATCCTAAAATTCTTATGCAAGAGAGAGTCCCTAGTGACAAATGGATGGAATTGTGTATCCAAGTGTTTTGGATTGGATATACTGGCACTGACTAGAAGCAAAAGGTGTCCTAGAGATTGTTCTATTTTGTGTTTGTGCACCTATTCCTCAATTATATAGCCACTATAGACAGAATCCAGCACATTAAAGTCAGAAATAAAGCTCTAAATTCATTTGAGGTTCTTGAGCTAATTCTTTCCTCTAAACATAGGCCCTTAGGCCAGAGATTCACAAATTTAACCTCACATTAGAATTGGTTGGGAGCTTTAAAATATCCCAATCCCAAATTGCTTCTTTATCATTTATTGTTTTTTAATGAATCAAAACAAAGTGTTTTTAGCACTTTATATATAAACATATATATAGTCAATATTTTGAAAATGATTAAAAATTTCTGTGTCTGTTTTACATGAACTGCATTTTTTTCCTTTTTACCTTTTTGACTTTCCGATCTCTTCACGCATTTCCCCCATCCCCCCACCCCCACCTCTGGCACCACCAATCTCTTCTCTATATCTATGAGCTCCTTCTATTGTTATTTTTGTTTTTGTTTTAGATTCTAAATATAAGAGAAATCATACAGCGTTTGTCTTTCTCTGTCAGACTTATTTCACATAGCACAATGCCCTTGAGGTCCATCCATCTTGTCACATGGCAGGATTTCATTCTTGTGTATGGTTGTGTACAATTTCTGTATCCATTTATGATGGAAGCTTCTGTCATAACTTAGATATTGTAAATAATGCTGCAACAAACATAAGGGTGCATAAATCTTCTCAGTTAGTATTTTCATTTTCTTCAAATAACCCAGTAGTGGAATTTCTGGATCTTACGGCAGTTCTATTTTTAAGTTTTTGAGGAAATTCCATGTTTTCCAATGTTGTTGCATCAGTTACGTTCCCACAACAATGCACAAGGGTTCCACATCCTTGCCAACACTTGTTATTTCTTGTGGTTTTGGTAATAGCCATTCTAACAGCAATGAGACGGTATCTCATTGTGGTTTTGATTTGCATTTCTCTTATGATTAATGATGTTGAGCCTCTTTCATGTATCTGTTGGCCACCTGTATGTCTTCTTTGGGAAAATGTCTATTTAGAACTTCTGCCCATTTTTAATTGGATTATTTGTTTGGCTATTGAGCTGTATGAGTTCTTTATATATTTTAGGTATTAGCCCCTTATCAGATATATGATTTGTAAATATTTTCTTCCATTCAGTAGGTTGCCTTTTCATTTTGTTGATGGTCTTCTTTGCTGTGCAGAAGTATTTTAGTGTCCTACTTACTCATTTTTGCTTTCTTTGCTTTTACTTTGGTTTCAGATTCAAAAAATCATCTCCAAGACTAATATCTAGTTGCTTACTGCCTATGTTTTCTTTTAGGAATTTTATGGTTCAGGTCTTATGCTCAAGTCTTTAATACATTTTGAGTTCATTTCTGTGTGTGATGTAAGATAGTGGTCAAGTTTCATTTTTTAACATGTGGCTGGCTATCCTGTTTTCCCAACATGATTTATTAAAGAGACTGTCCTTTCCTCATTGTATATTCTTGGCTCCTTTGTCATAAATTAATTGACTGTATATGTATGGGTTCATTTCTGTAATCTCTATTTGGTTCCATTGATCTATGTGTCTATTTTTATGCCAGTACCATAGTATTTTAATTTCTATAGCTTTGTAATATAATTTGAAATCAGGGAGGGTGATACCTCCAACTTTGCTCTTTCTCAAGATTGATTTGATATGGGAGGTCTTTTGTGGTTCCATACATATTTTAGAATTATTTGTTCTAGTTCTGTATAAAATGCCATTGGAAATCTGATAAGGATTTAATTGAATCTGTAGATTGCTTTGGGTACTATGGACATTTTAACAATATTGATTCTTCTAATCCATGAGCATGGAATATCTTTCCATTTATTGGTGTCTTTTTAATTTCTGTCATTAATGTCTCATAGTTTTAAATATATAGGTTTTTCACCTCCCTGGTTATATTTATTTCTGGGTATTTTCTTCTTTTTGGTGCATTGTAAATGGAATTTTTTAAATTTCTCTTTCTGATAGTTTGTTATTATAGAAACACAACAGACTTTCATGTATTAATTTTGTGTCCTGCAACTTTACTGAATTTATTAGTTCTAAGAATCTTTAGGATTTTCTCTAAATAATACCATGTCATCTGCAAATAGTGACAGTTTTACTTCTTTATTTCCAATTTGGATGCCTCTTATTTATTTTTCTTTACCAGTTGCTCTAGCTAGGACTTCCAAATACTTTCAATGTTGAATAGAGACGGCAAGAGTGGACATCCTTGTTGTGTGCTAAATCTTTGAGGAAAGGCTTTCAGCTTTTAACTGTTGAGTGTGATGTTAGCTGTGGGCTTGTCACATATGGTCTTTATTATGTCAAGGCACATTTCCTCTATGCCCATTTTGTTGACAGTTTTTACCATAAGTGGATATTGAATTTTGTCAAATGTTTTTTCTGCATCTATTGAGATAATCATTATTTTTATCTTTCATTTTGTTAATGTGGTATATCACATTGACTGATTTGTGGATGTTGAAACATCTTTGCATCCCTGAAATAAATCCCACTTGATAATGGTGTATGATCCTTTCAATGTATTCTTGAATTTGGTTTGCAATATTTTGTTGACAATTTTTGCATCTAGGTTTATCGGGGATATTTTCTTTTCTTGTGGCATCCTTGTCTGGTTTTGGTATCAGAGTAATGCTGGCCTCATAAAATGAGTTTGGAAGAGTCCCTTCCTATTTTTTTTTTTTTTTAAGAGTTTGACAAGGATTGATACTAATTTTTTTGAATGTTTGGTAGAATTCACTAGTGAAGCCATCTGGTGATGGACTTTTGCTTGTTCGGAGGTTTTTAACGACTAATTCAATCTCCTTACTAGTATTTTTTTTTTTCTGTTCAGATTTTATATTTCATTATAAGTCAGACTTGGTAGGTCTTATGTTTCTAGGAATTTATCCACTTCTTCTAGGTTGTCAAATTTGTTGGCATATAATAGTAAAGTTCATAGTAGTCTCTTATGATCCTTTGTATTTCTGTGGTATCAGTTGGAATGTTTCCTCTTTCATTTCTGGTTGTATTTATTTGACTTTCCTCTGTTTTTCTTGGTGGCTTCCATACCATTTAAATCAGTTTTAAAACAACTAATGCCTAGGGGTGAGTCCAGGCAGTTTTAAAGCTGAGTAGGTGATTCTAGTGGCTACCAAGTTTGAAAAATTGGTCTGGGGCTATTGCTTTCAATCATGACTGCATATTGCAATCACCTAGAGATCATTTAAAAATTCTGACTAATCAAGTCACAATCTCTGGAAGTGGACTGGGAATCAGTGGTTTTTGAAGCTCCCAGATGATTCTAATGAGCAAACAAATTTGAGAACCACTTCTCTAGGCAAGTCCCTTTATGAAAAATATAGAGAAACCTCATTATGATGACCCTCAATTGTTGACTAGGAAAATGGACTCTTTCCCTTGGACCCCCCTACCTATTGGCAAATGTCCTTTCTCATACAAATCCACCAAACTTAATTCTTCCTTAATAATTCTTTTTTAAATAATTTTATTGAGGAGTAATTGAAAAATGTAATTGTATATATTTAAAGCACACAACATGATGATTTGATATACATATACATTGCCAAATTATTACCAAAATCAAGATAATTAACACATCCGTCACCTCACATAGTTAACATAGTTCTTTTGTGTGGTGAGAATGATTAAGCTCTGTTCCCAGTAACTTTTAAGTATACAAAATCTATTATTAACTATAGTCACTGGGCTGTGCATTAGATTCTCAGAAATTGTTCTTCTTATAACTGAAAAAATTTATACCCTTTGGCCTACATAACCCCATTTCCTCCTTACTCCAGTATCAGACAACTACCATTCTGCTCTGTTTCTCTATGAAATTGGCTTTTAATTTTTTTAATATTCCACTTATAAGCAATGCCATACAGTATTTGTTGTCTTTTTCTGTCCGGTTTATTTCACTTCACATAATGCCTTCCAGGTTCATCCACGTTGTCACAGATGGCAGGATATCACTTTTTCTGGCTGAATAATATTCCATTTTATACACACACACATACACATTCACACACACATGCATATATATATATATATATATATATATATATGCATACACATTTTATTTATTCATTCACCTGTTGATGAGCACTTAGTTTGTTTCCATATCTTAGCTATTGTGAATAATGCTGCAATAAACATGGAAGTGCAGATATCTCTTTAAGACACTGATTTCAGTTCCTTCAGATACATAACAAGGAGTGGGATTGATGGATCATATGGTAGTTCAGTTATTAGTTCTTTGAGGAACAGCCATACTATTTTCCATAACAGCTGTACCAATTTACATTTCTATCAACAGGTATGAAGATTTCCTATTTTCCACAACCTTGCCAGCACCTGTTATCTCTTGTCTTTTTGATAATAGACAACATAACAGGTGTGAAATGATAGCTCATTATGGTTTTGATCCCCCTCTCTCTGGTAATTAGTGATGTCGAGTAGCTTTTCATATACCTATTGGCCATTTGTATGTCTTCTTTGCAGAAATATCTGTGTAGGTCCTTTGACCATTTTAAAATTGAATCTTTTTTTTTTTTTTTTTTTTTTTTTTTTTTTGCTGTAGAATTGTATGATTCTTATTTTACATCATCTACTCTCACTTTCTGAGGTAGGTAACTCTCATCCAAGTTGCTTAAACTTCTGTCTATGGCTCTGAAATCTCTCTAATCTTTCTTGGATTGTTTATGGCAAACATGTAGAGACACATAAACAGATAAACATATAGCCTAGACAGAATGTTATACAGTGATAAAGGCACTTGTTTCTTGTCCACCTTTGAAAGTATGAGGTAAATATCTGAGACCAATGGACAGGAAGGACACATGTCTATATATAGATTTTCAGATACCTATATATCTGTATATATATAGATATGTATATGTATATATGTATATATATGTATATGTATATATATATGGTGTGGAATGTTGTGTAGGATGGAGGGAAAGGGCTTCAATTAGATATGTAATATTTTATTTAAAAAATCTGAAGCAAAATTTAATGAAATGTTAGCATTTGTTAAATACAATGGTGGGTTTATGAGTGTTTATCATTTTGTCATATTTCTGTGTTTGAAATAGTTTATTAAAATGTAAATATCATCGTAACAATGTTTTTAAAAAGCTGTTATAGCATTATACACAGAGAACACTATCCTACACATTAGTTATTAGACAAAAGAAGCAAATTTGCTATTCCAGTCAACAGCTTTGGGATATGTTTGTTTGGTTTTAGTGAGGAAAGTGGTTCCAGATCTGCATTGTACACATGTGGCCATTTACTAAATTAAAATTAAGTGAAATTTGAAATTCAATTCTTCAGATTCACTCACTAGTCACATTTCACGTGCTCAATAACCACATGTGGCTAGTGGTTACAATATTAGACAATACAGATTATAGAACATTTCTTTCATTGCAGAAAATTATATTTTTAATTTTTTTAATGTTTATTTATTTGTGTGAGAGAGAGAGCATGGGAGGGACAGAGAGAAATGGAGGCACAGAATCCAAAGTGGGCTCCAGGTTCTGAGCTGTCAGCACAAAGCCCGATGCAGGACTCGAACTCATGAACCGTGAAATCATAACCCAAGCCAAAGTCAGAGTCTTAACTGAGTCACCCAGGTGCCCCTCAATGCAGAAAATTCTATTAGACAGCTCTGGTATAGATATTAATATATAATTATATGTCAAGATGCAAACGAATTTTCTGCAATTAACCTCCATCCTTTTTCCCTTCATGTTTGAATCAACCAAAGCAAACTGTGATTTAGGATTTATAAGTGATGCAAGTAAATAAGTGGTAATCTATTGTTTTTAATCTTCCTACAAAACAATTACTAAATTAAAAAATTACTCTACCCATATATACACAACTGTACTTTCATAGGACTTTTATGTATAAGTGTATATCTAATGGCTGATATGCAAAAAATTGACCACTGACAAACACTAGTCAATGTCTAATATTAATTAATAGGAGGGACCAACTGATGTTCCCAGTCAGGAAAATGGACAATTTCAAGTTTTTCAAATTATAAAGCAAAACAGGTTTGTTTTAGCAGGTAAAATAATACTAAAAACTGTGTAAAGAAAAAACCTGGGGCACCTGGGTGGCTTAGTCAGTTAAGCGTCTGACCTCACTCAGGTCATGATCTCATCCTTCATGAGATTGAGCCCCATGTCAGGCTCTGTGCTGACAGCTCAGAGACTGGAGCCTGCTTCAGATTCTGCGTCTCCCTCACTTTCTGCCCCTCCCCCACTCACACTGTGGCTCTCTTTCTCTTTCTCGCTAAAAAATAAATAAACATTAAAAAATTTTTCAAAGAAAAAGCCTAATCATCACCCTCCCCTCAACTCTACACTTGTGACCCCTTCTAACAGGATAGAAGGGGTCCTGTTAGAGGACCATGCCTTCCTCTTTGCTCATGCAAACATATCAAAGCAACAATATAGAGGATGGTTTTTCTTTTGCCAAAGAGAATCATATTATACATTTTACTTTGTAATTTTCTTTTTTTTTCCACTTAGCAATATGTCATGAACATCTCTATACGTCTATAGATATTTGTATAACTCATTTTCCCCAATCTGTTTCTGCATATACACAGGTAGATGCATATACGCATATATTCATACATGTATGTATATATGTATGTATGTGTACGTGTGTACATATATAATTGTGCAAAATGGGCTATCATTCATGCTAGGCAGGGCTAGTCACATTTTCTTGCTTTTTTCTTATTAACTTGTTTCTATGAACCCCTATCCTCCCCCTGAATCCTCCTTCCCCACACCTACCTCAATCCCAGATAATCCATGTTAACAGCACTTGGTATTCTTCCACATTTTTCTTACACTCATAAAACATTAAAAATGTTTATATATTTTGTGTCATTGTCATTCTGTTTCTAGCTTGGGCCCACTATATATTCACTGATACAAATATTCTTATATCTTCATTTTTCTGTAGTTTTTATTTCTATGGGGAGTGTCTCAGAAGATTAATGGCTGCACTAATGGGTATGTGTATTTTTGGCTTGGGAAAACAATCTGGAGAAATATATTAAAACTGTTTCCTATTTCTGCCAGCAATATGTGAGTACCCCTTTCTCACACTTATTTGACAGGAAAATATTATTTCTCCTTAAAGTTTTGCCCACCTGATGGATGTAAAGTGATATCTCGTTACCATTGTGCTTACTCTAACAACTAAGATATTTAATACCTTCTCATTTATTAGTCTCTCAGATTTACTTTTTCTGTATTCACTTGTACATTTCTTTTTCCTACTTTTTTCCTGGAGTTTTGTCAATTTATAAAATCTCTATGTTATAGATATTGACTAATTCTTTTATTTTCATTATTTATTGTTAGTTTCTTACAAATCTATTGTGATTTGATTTGGCTAATATCTTTTTTGCTCAAGATTTCATTTTTGTGGGGGCGCCTGGGTGGCTCTGTCGGTTAAGCGTCCGACTTCGCTCAGGTCATGATCTTGCAGTCCGTGAGTTCGAGCCCCGCGTCGGGCCCTGTGCTGACAGCTCGGAGCCCGGAGCCTGTTTCAGATTCTGTGTCTCCCTCTCTCTGCCCCTCCCCTGTTCATGCTCTGTCTCTCTCTGTCTCAAAAATCAATAAACGTTAAAAAAAATTTTAAAAGATTTCATTTTTGTGTACAAACAGCCCTATATTTTCTGATATAGATTTTAAGTGCCTTGTCATGATTAAGAAGGTGTTTTCCATCTTCATATTACATGCAGTTTCTGAGATTTTTCTTAAAATATTTTGTCTTACATGCATCTTTAATCTCCCTAGAATTTGTCTTTATGCATAACGAGAGCTGGGGTCCACTCTTCTTCCAGAGGGATAGTAAGTTTTATCAGCACCATTTCTTAAACAATTCATTCTTTTTACAACTGAATTGAATCCTGCTTTTCTAATATTAAATTCTCATATGCCCTGAGATCTAGTTCTTTTTACAGTCTATTTTGTTCCACTAACATGTCTATTCCCATGCCAATATCATATGAGTTTAACTACAATGATGTTATAACAGGTTCTTGTATCTCAAGCAAATCTTCATTCTTTTTCATACTTTTCCTGGCTCTTTTTGGATATTTTTTATTCTGTATAAATTGTATTCCCATTTTATCCTAAATAAAACAAAATAAGCATACAAACAAAAACCACTACGGAGATCCTAAATGCATGTTAATTTGGAGAATTTACTTTTTAATGAAACTAAGCTATCTCACTCAAGAGCATGTTCAATTTGCTTAAATATTGATTTAGACTTTTTTTCCCCATAAAGTCTTGTAATTTACTTATTTTTCATAAAGTCCTGTTGCTATAGTCAAATTAATTGTCATAACAGGAAAAGCCGTCATTGTCAGCCCTAACATCAAAGGTAGAAGAAGGGGTGTCACTGTTAAAGTCGCAGAAGGCAACCTGGTCTTCAGCCTAGCCCAGGATGCCCTTAGGGGTCCCTCCGATGCCTGCTTCACCACTTTCTTGATGTCACATTTGACGGCTTTTTCTAGATAGTAGGTCAGACCCACATCCAATACATTGGAGGTGGGGACATAAAGGCCATGCCAGTAAGCTTCCCATTCAGCTCAGGGATGACCTTGTCCACAGCCTTGGCAACACCAGGAGAAATAGTAATGATATTCCGGGTAGCCACTCAGCCATCATGCCACAGCTTCCAGAAGTGCCATCTGCAGTCTTCTGGGTGGCAGTGATGGCATGGACTGTGCTCATGAGTCCCTCCACAATGCTGAAGATGTCATGAATGACCTTGGTCGGGGGGCAAGCAGTTGGTGGTTCAGGAGGTACTGCTGACAATCTTGAGTTGTCATAATTATGGTTCAGCTCAACACAATACTTGGGGGCATCAACAGACGGGGCAGAAATGATTACTTTTTGGCTCTTCTCTTCTTGTGAGCCCCAGCCTTCTCAAGATAATGAAGGCACCAGGAGACTCTACAACATATTCAGCACTGGATCTTATACCTGGAAGATGAACATGGGCTTTTCCTTGATAATAAACTTTCCATTCTCAGTCTTGACTGTGCTATTGAGCTAGTCATGGGTGGAATTATACTGGATGAAGTTGAGATTAACAAAGGGGTCATTATTGGCAACAGTATACATTTTGCCAGATTTGAAAACAGCCTTGGTAACCAGGCATACAATATAGCCAAATCCATTCACTCCAACCTTCACCATCCTATCTCGGGGATTGTGCAGCAATCTCTGTCCAACAGGGAGAAACAGAGAGGCTAGATTTCTTTTACTGGCATTTTATTTAAAATGTTTTATTTATGGGGCGCCTGGGTGGTTTAGTCAGTTAAGCATCCGACTTTGGCTCAGGTCACGATTTGTGGGTTTGAGCCCATGTCGGGCTCTGTGCTAACAGCTCAGAGCCTGGAGCCTGCTTCAGATTCTCTGTCTCCCTCTGTCTCTGCCCTCCCCCCCACTCCTGCTTTGTCTCTCTCTCTCAAAAATAAAACATTAAAAAATTTTTAAAATGTGTTTACTCAGTAAATGAGATTGATGTATTTTTTGTATAATGTCTAGTTTTAATATTAATTTTATGTTGAATTCATAAAATGAATTGTAGAGCTTCCATATCCCACCTTACCCCACAACACCATGGTATAGAATTTTGCTAACCCAAAGTATGCTTCATGGACTAGCAGCATGGATATCAACTGGATGTCAAGCTCACTTCCTAGAATTTGTTAGAAATGCAAAATCTCAGGCCCTACCCCATATCCTAATTAGGATATGCATCACAAACAAGATCCCCAGGTGACTTGTATGCATGGTAAGATTAGAGAAGCTCGGATCCAGAATGGTTGAAACAGTGATGAAACTATCTTTTCTTTAAAATGTCATACAGAACTCAGATATGAAGCCAACCAGTTATGGTAACTTAATACTTAACTTGATCTATGGTAATTATGGTATACTCAAGGTTTCTACTTCTTGGGTGAATTTTGGTATTTTATATTTTGTTAATAAATCATCTGTATCCCCTGAGCTTTACAACTTTTGTTGCATAGAGTTGCATTCCGTTTAAAAAACATTTTTTTAATGTTTATTTATTTTTGAGAGACTGGGATAGAGCACAAGCAGGGGGGACAGAGAGAAGGAGACACAGAATCCAAAGCAGGCTGAAGGCTCCCGAGCTGTCAGCAGAGCCCAATGCGGGGCTCAAACCCACGAACCGTGAGATCGTGACCTGAGCCGAAGTCAGACACTTAACCTACTGACCACCCAGGTGCCCCTAGAGTTGCATTCTTGTTACTTCATTACTATTAATATCTTCCATCACTTGATGACGTCTACTTCTCTATGTATTTTTGCTTTTGTTTTCTTTTTATCAAGCTTACAAAAGCTGTGTCTATTTTCTTGTTCTTTTCAGAGAACTAGCTTTTGGATTCAATTAATAATCCCTTAGTTAAAACCTGGCAGGGGAGGAGGCCCTACAACATGAGCCATTACTGTGGATGAGTTCAGCTTTGCTATTAACATTGAAACCATGTGTACATGTGAACCTGAACTTCCAGGGACCAAAGCATCATAAGAATGCAGGATTAATACCTATTTTCAGTTGATAAATCACAGTCTGAATAGGGACATACCTCCACCAAAATTGCCTTTCTGCATACCTAATCATATTCTAAATGTCATGTATGATCTCCCTGGTATAGTTCACTAAATAACATTTTGAGCATTTGTATTTTGCTTTAAGGTCTATAATGCCTTTCATACCCTTAATCTCATTTGAGATTTGTGTTTAAAAGGGTCTAGTAGATAATCTTCACTAAGGGGGAATACAGTCCTAACCTGATTTTCACATACTGAGATCAGCTGGGGCCCTCAGAATGCTGTTTCTCCAGTGGGCTGAACAGGTCCCACAGAAGAGTGTGTATTTTAGGCAAAGCTAAGAAAGCAAGTATTCCCTCAGATAAGGAAGAGGCATGAGTTGAAATTTTAGCCATGAACAGATAAAAGAAAACAGCAAATTTCAGATACTTATCTTAAAGCAGACAATTATGTGAAATGCATTAGCTTTTTTTCCCTTTCAATTAAGGAGTCAAGGTTTTGTTTGCCCTCTTAAAAACTGGATGAAAAACCTATTACTTATGCACTTTCATTTCTTACCTTTGCAAATATTCTAATCAGATAAGGATTTCAAAAGCTAGATGACTGTAAGCTTTTGCACTCAAATTGACCCAAGTTTAGGATAATAGCTGCAAAAGTATAAAGTGTAGTTTATTGAATTTGGGATTTTTGGTTCACTGATAGACCAGTCTTATGTTGATCATTATGGAGGAGTTATTACAAAGATACTGCTGAAGTCCTTCACAAAATTAATTTTAATCTTGTACCGCTGACCAGAGATTTCTGATCTATAATAATCTTTTTATAAGCAAACACTTGGCTAGTCTTTCTTTTGTGGTGTATTTAGGTTTCCTTTAAGCATCTGGAGTAGAAACCATCTTAACCTCACATTCCTGTCAGTACTATGTGTAGGACCTTTTTAACTTCTGATAAGTAGTGCTGAGTACTGAAAAAGAGAAAATAATCCTCCACCCTTCCTACCTCAGAGAACTGGTCAATTCACCTACTTGATAGTATTTTCCCTGCTAAGCAAAATGTTCCCATCCTAAATTCCAGGTCAGAAAGTGAGTAAAAGAGAGAGAAAATGGTAGCAGTAATGACATGATGTCCATAGCATTTTAGTGTTGGAAATAAAATACTAGAGGACAAACCTTTTGACATTGAAATCTTATTTGGGGAGAATGCTCATTATGAAGCAAATGGAAAAAGTAAAATAATCCATTTTTTTTAAGACTGTGAATTATTTATTTTTTCCATTTTTTTCTTCTGGGAGGAGTGTAAACTTAAATCCAAAACATCCTGTAATATAGTTCATTTCTCCTCTGACCTAAAGTCCTAGAAAGATACAGATATTACATGATTGTTCTATTTTTTAAAAATGTTAATACAAAGTATTCCCTGGAAACCTTTTCTTTCAGACAATACCACTCAGAAGTTCACCTCCCCACCCCACCCCCACCCCCCATTCAGCATTCAACTCCATGGCTGAGTACTTGCCATGGTCCCCAGCCCTCTGTTTAGTGGTGGGTTGGGAGACAGACCGAGAGTGAACTTTAACATAGAGAAAAACATGGATATCTCAATGGGTATGCCCTGGTTATTTTGGGGAAACTTGCTGCAAAAGTGAATATAATTCAGGTACAGGATACCACACCTAAACAATCTCAAAGGGCAGGCAGAGGACAAACCAGACAAGACAAAGGAAAGGGGAACGAGGCAGAAGAGACAGCATGGGAAGAGACTAGGACAAAACAAGCCCAGAAAACTGTCAGTGCAAAGGTTTTACTGATGGGATGCAGATAAGGAGGATCTTGTAGAGGTTCCATGCAAAGTCCATACTCTTAACCTCTATACCACTTGGTGACTATATGGAAGATGGGCTTTAAAGTGAGAAGACTGGAGGAAAGATGACCTGTTTGGTAGATACAAGGCCTCAGTTAAAGCATATGAGCATGCGTACACACACACACACACACACACACACACACACACACACATCCTATATATATAGGATATATAGGTATATATATAGGATAGTGATCAGGACTATAGACTGCACTAAGACTCCCTGGGTGAAACTAAAATTTCAGTTCCACTAACTTATTGGCAGTATGACGATGTGCCTCAGTTTCAGTACCAGTAAAACTAGGAATAGCAACATTACGCAGCCAACAGGATTTTTTGAGGATTAAATGAAATCCTACACAGAAGTACACTTCACCTAGTGGCTAGGAGTGCCCAAAGTTTGCCCCTATTAGAATGTTACAAGTTGCAGAGACAGGAATGGACCTATTTTACTAAGTAGGTACAATTAGCAGGGTTTGGGGATTCAGGCTGGGGGCAGGGGGGAATGGAAAGGGAGGCAGAGGGGACTAGAGGTTTTTACTGCCAGCTAGATTACTGGCTAGCTAGGAAGGCCACCAACAATAAAGGAGGTATCTTAGGGAAAACAGAGAGGACTTCCTTTCCTTTTGGACATTTTAATCTTAAGGTATTAATGGAATATCTATGCACAAATAACCCGGTTTAAATGGTTGAACATGAGTATGAGGCTCAGGGAAGTGATGTAGGGGAGTCATTAGCAAACAGATGACAAGGTAAGTGTTAGAACACTGGGCCAAGAATATCATTCTGAAAAATATGCACATTTACTTTGTGTTAATATATAAAATGTACTTAAATGACATGAAAATATAGAAAATGTCAGTTTTAGCAGTGTGGGAATGAAGAATGACTTATGACAAATATAGTATATTCACATTATTCAGAAAAATTAGAGTACTAATAGCACATTCTGATCCCAAACCATATATATCAAATAAGGACAGATGCCTCTACACACTCAGTTTTGAGTCAGCTAGATTTTACAAAGTTATTCTCAGAAAGACCAAAGTAAATTGACATTAACAAACAATGTTAAGTTCTTTGAAAGGTTATTTTCTATAACCACTTTGTTTAAAGCATAATAAAAAGGCATTTAATCTCAACACTGTCCCAGTCTTCATTCCCAGTAAAAATAAGTACATGTTAATGATCTGATGTCAGGATGCCAACTGGTCAAATTTCTTCTTTTTTTAAGTCATTTCCCCCTAATATCCAGAATTTTGTTTCACTGGAACAATCAAAAAGCTAACATTAAGTCTGCTCTACCCACTTAGCAAAATAGTGAAGTAATTTTACTTGTCCTATCACTTGTGGAACCAAGCCTTCTTTAAAAAATAAATGGAAGAGTGGAATTTAAGTTTATTGTTATTAGTCAAAATATCACAAAAGCCATAAGGAGCCACCAAATCCAGCAATTCCAGCACAGAACACCTGCAAAACATTTAGGAACCTGCAAACTTTCTATTTTGTCCTCCACAGGCTGGGAGCCACTAGTGCAGTTATTCTGGCATTTCAAATATGGAAAAATGAAATATTTTGAGGTGTCACTTCAGGGTGGGAGGGGGTAATAATAGGGTATGAGCATTTTTCTTCAGTGAAGTGTTGTTGATATTTTTGGCAGCACAGTATTCTTTTAGCTTGTGGACCTGCGTTTCCCTCACAAGTGAACATTTCGTGTTCCCACTCCCGCATCCCTCCACCCCAATACCAGCAGCATGCTCCATCACTGTGACAATCACATAATGGCCACAAACACCCCCTAGAATAGTAGTGCTGTCCCAGGTTGACCAACCATTATTGTAAAAGGTTGGCTCAGCTGATTAAAATGCTGCTTTTAGCAGCTTGGGTGTCTTTGTTGCAATACCAAATACTGAGAACACAACAAATGCTTATTTAAGAAAACCCATTCCCATTACTAGGGCAGAGGGTAGAGGGGAGTCAGAGTATCCTAAAAGGTCAGAGAACTCTTAGAAATCTAGTTCAACCATTCCAAATTTACAGATGGGGGAAAAAAATGTCCAAAAGAAGTTAAGTGACAGGCCCATAGTTCCATGGCTAGGAAATGGCTAAGCCAGAATTAAAACCCTAAATTCTAGTCCACTACTTCTTCTACTACACTATGCCCCCAACTCACACAACCCACACATGGATATATTAAAAGCTCAGCAGCTTCAGTTATGTCCAAAGGAACAAAATTCCTTTAACTTTCACACATGAAGACAAACACCACCCCCCAAAAGTCACTCAGATTCACTGGGGTCTAAGGATTCATTTAATAATGCTTTGAGGTTTCCATTCCAGGCTTAATAATTCACCTTCAAATTAAAACCTGGCATTTTTACTTATCATCCAAGTAAGAATTTTACAAATGTAAAATATATACCAGTTCCTACATTAGCATATCTTGAGGAAGTGACGAACAGCTCCTGCTGCCATTTTAAACATGAAGTAGGAACTTAACAATTCAACTTCAAATTTTGTCAGCTTATAATAAATATATGGGTGTAGCTTTAAACAGTAAGTTGTGGACAACTGGCACCATGAAAAAGCAGCATGTGTAAGATGGTCTTCCCTATATATATTAGGAAAAAAAGGAATCTTCACTACAATGATAAGCAAAATATCCAACAAATACATACTAATTTCTCATGGCCTCATGGTTGGGAGTGGGGGGAGGGGCACGGACTTCATGCAAGATGCTCCAAATATTAACATCAAATACTACACACCCATATTGTTTATACTTAATGATATAATTTCACTACTTTTAGTAAATTAGCAATATTTGGCACTTTTTGTCTCACATTTACACCTAGATACCAGAACATAAAATACTATTATTTATTAGCCCCATTTATCACCCATGCTAATTTTCTTTCTAGAATGGTAAAGGTATGGTAAAGAAATGAACCAAATATCTGCTCATAAACAAAAAGTTTTCTTTTTAATACACTTAGCTACTGTTTTAAAGACTGAAGTCCTGGATGACCATTTCCCTTTGGAAGATCTAACCACTGAATCTAGTTTGCTTTCTTACAAATGCACGTGTGATCAAAGATGGACCCAGTGGTATATTACTGACTTACCGCCAAATGGCAAACTTATCAAAGTAGCTGTGATTCTCAACAAGGGTCAAAGCCTACTCCTAGTTCCCAGGGAGAATATCAGATCTCAGTCTTATTTCAGCTGTGTAATTGAAGGCAGAAGGCAGAAAGAAGAGGGTGTCAATTCTGATGTCTTCCTGTGCCCACCACCTTCATATCGGTGGTGGGGACGGTGAAAAGTGGGGACTGCGTATCCAACTGAAGGAAACACCTCAACATGTTATCATTGCAGAAACAAAACCAGCAGGATCCTTTACAGTAGTCTCAGATACACTACTCCCCTTTTGTCTGTAGATAGGGTGGATGCAGAAGCAATGGGAACACAAATATCCTCACCAGACGAAGGAGTTAACAGTGGCACTCCCATTTTAGAAAGCTTTTCTCAGATACTATCCCACCACTGCCTCTTAAAACTAAAGAATTCTAATTACTAACTTATTCCCGTAAGTGAAAAATAAAATTTCCTAGCAGGAAAACAGCTAGCTAGAGCTGGGGCTAAACCCTCAGAGCTGCTAACACCCCATTTAGGATTCTCCCAGAGATTACATTCAACATCATCATACAGACCGGGGGCTGGGGGGCACGTGCGGCAGGACACACACAGCCAGGACTCATGTGTAAAAGAACAAAAGGGAAACCTGGATATTACTGTTTCTGCCAATGCCATAAACATCTCCCAGGACTTGGAAATGACCAGCTACTTTTACCTCAGTCTAACCATTAGCTCTGCAGAATCTGTTGACCCTAACATAAAGAAGGAAGATGAAGGAGAACGTCAATTATAGATTTCACAAATATCTGGTACATAAGTCTGTAATTTTTAATTAGAATTAACTATCAAAGACACTGCACCTTTTAAGTCTTTGAACTTAATAATGTTTAACAGTGGCTTTATTAGGTGAATGCTTGAAAGCATTCAACATTAAATTCAATTTACTTCACATAAATGTTTGCAAATACATTATCAGCAATTCTTAAATATTTCAAATCAACCCACTTAAGTATAGAAGGCTTGCTCATAGGTCTTCTGAGGTGACAAGACGACTGAAAGGAACCTTGGACTTGACTCCAGATCTCTAACCAACAATCACCATGTCATCACCGGTGAACTCATATGAGGGAACTTCAAGATTGAGAGGTGCAGGCCCCTTCCTGATCCTGCCAGAAGCATCATAGTGTGACCCATGGCAAGGGCAGTAATAACCACCAAAATCTCCTGCATTTGCAATGGGTACACAACCAAGATGAGTGCAAACACCTATCAGGATAACCCATTCAGGTTTCTTTACTCGATCTAAATCATGCTGCGGGTCCCTCAACTGGGACACTTCAACTGCAGCTTCCTGCTCAATTTCCTTCTTGGTTCTATGACGCACAAACAGCGGTTTTCCTCTCCATTTGAAAGCCATGTTCTTGCCTTCTGGAATATCGGATAGCTTGATTTCGATTTTCGACATGGCCAACACATCAGCAGAAGCACTCATGCTGGAAACAAACTGGGAGACGACATTCTTGGCAGCATATGCAACACCTATACTAGTTGTTGCAGTTATCAAATAGGAGAAACCTTTTCTAGCCTCACTGCTCTCTTTTGAAGACTTTGTACCATCTAACACTTCGGTGCGTCGATAGTCAGAGAAGTCAGGCACTCTGATGTCTGTGTGGGAATAACGAACAGAAGCAGGGACTGCAAGATAAACAGAAAGTTAAAAAAACAATTAGATGAGTACTCTGAAAGAAGTATACATCAGGAAATAACCTTTGTGAATTCATAAGCAAAAATCAAGTTATAAAAATGTGAAATATAGCACTAATGCCAGAAATGGTCAGGTTGGCAGTGCGTGCATAGAAAATATTGAAAAAGAAATGAAGTCAATCACTACCTATCATACTGGTATGAAATCACAGGATAATATGCGTAAACTGAGTTCTTCCTGATTGAACACAGTTGATTCAGAATTTCTAACGATTTAGTGCATCAAATCTAAAAAGTTAAATAGTACTGTAAACAGCAATATTTTAAAATCCCCAAAATTCAACATGCCAAGACATACAACTATGTTAACTACTTCCCATATTCTCTGGATTACAAGGGACCGTAAAACTCATCAAGTCCACCCAATAAGTTGATTTGTGGGGCTCCTGGGTAGCTCGGTCAGCTAAGCGTCTGACTCCTGATTTCAGGAGCCTGCTTGAGATTTTCACTCTCCCTCTCTCTCTGCCCCTCCCCCACCCACGTTCTCTCTCCCTCTCTCTCTTGCTCTCTCTCTCTCTCTCTCTCTCGTGCACAAAATAAACATTAAAAAAAAAAGGTGATTTGTGATCATCTTATTAAACCAAATGTCTAATTTCACATTACTATCTACTTACTCTCTGAAAGTTCAGTAGAACTGCTAAAAATTCATAAATACTTATTACCATAAACATTCTGTGAACTGTTAGTATAACTTTAGTTGCAGAAAATGAAGAGATTTTCTATTTTAGACTCTGGAGTATAAATCAGTATTACTTTAACTTCAAGTAAAGCCACCAATGGGCAGAAAAGGACATCCTTGTCAAAATACACAACTATCAAATGAAATCTCCAAAAGAGCCAATTATTTCAACTTAGTACAGGATAAAAGAGCAAATTTTCATATATCCCCCTCTTCAGTGAAGGGTAGTAACTTCTTTAAGAGTAAGGGCACTATCTTTCTTTTTCAGTGCTGTGGATTTCTCAACTGAGACACTACTACTGCAGGCTGGCCAGATCTTTGTGTCAAATGAATGTTAACTAATTACTATTTATGTAGTACTTTGGATGTAAGTAGTTTTTAAACTAAACAGATTATGACCTTTTGTCCATACTATTTTAAAATATCTGACAAAAAATTAACTTACTGGCATCACTTTTAAGTATGTTTCAGGAAGCAAATCTCTTTGCAAGTTGTATACGCATTTTAGGAAATTTGTCACAAGGTTTCTTTTTTTATAAAAGGGACATTAAAAATTCCTCACTTAAAAACTGTTGTTTCAAAAAGAAAAATGTACTTATAAAATGCAATTTCATGTAAGTTGCAGCCTACTAGGCTGTCTCATCCTAATATACTTCCTTGAGTATTACAATAAAGAACATGACCACACTTTTCACATGGTTCTCAAAGTCAGTAACAATGGAAGCTGTAAGTCAGCCTTGAACGTGGAGATTAGGGGCACTGATCCCACATGCAATGGGATTAACACATAATTTGTATGTTATACATCTCATATATATAATTCTTATAATAAAGTAAGCTAGGGAAAAGAAAATATTAAGAAAACCATAAAAAATACATTTGCAGCAGTGTACCATATTTATAAAAAAAAAAAAAAAAATCCACATATAAGTGGACCTGCACAGTTCAAATCCATGTTGTTCAAGGGCCAGCTGTATTCCCAAACAATGGTGAAACCTATCAAAATCACTCTATGTACTTTTCTGGGACCAGGACAAGGGTAGTGACTACCTAATATTTACAACTATGGCAAAGTGACATTACATCATATACTACCCTACTTCTACCTAATGCTAACCTAACAGTGTAGACTGGGGTTTGGGATCAAATATGAATTACCCTCCTTTGGTATTCTCTGGAATTACAAAGGAAAATGTGTATCATATCTAAAAGATGAAGGAACCAAAGTCCATACTTCTACATTAAAAACAGTGCCTACAATCTTTAACCATATAACAGTATACAAGCAAATGTACAGGAACAATAAACAGAATGGTTTTGACATTCTCATCCAGAGATTTGGTGGTGAAAGAAATCCAGCTGTCTACTGCCACTCTACCTAGCAGGTTACACTTTAGTACAATAGTACAATACTGTACTATTGTATATTGTACCACCATGAATATTTTGGGAAATTTAACTGCCATATTGCAAAAGTCATTTCTAAATAATTTACATTAACTGTATTAGGTGTGACTTTAGCAACAAAGATGCTAGCTAGATTTAGTTCTAAACTCAAGCAAAACCAGATACTTCTGGAAATAGAGAAAATTTAAGAGACTATAACAAAAAACAGGTTTTTCTTTCTTAAGATGAACTCTGATGTGCCTTGGAAATCTTCCTCTCACCTCATGGATCTTCTGATCCAACCCTCCCATTTCACACCGTCAGAACTATCTTTCTACAAACCATCTAGACAGATTATAACGTGAACTGAAACTACAAGCTGAAGGCATTATTATAGAAAAAGTTTGCCTTACGGTTCTGTATTATTTACCTGTTCTTGGGAAAGTCAGGTAAGCCTCTAATTTTTAGAAGAAACCCTTTAGTCACTAGACAAATTCCAAAGATGCTTTTTGCATTTGCTGTTGAAATTTTGTCCTCCTTTATTGTTTCTTACCTCCAGATCCAAAGAATAGGCTTGGGATGGGCTGGTGTACTCTGCTCACACCCTGAACAGTGTCTCCAAAACCCACTGGTGCCCCCAAACAACAACAACAAAAATCGCCATTTTATTCATTCACCAATATCCTGCACTGCCTGTATGCAAAATCTGAGGTTGTAGGAAACAGAAAAATAAAGATTCTTCTCTATGCCTCAAGCTCAAGGTCAGAGGAATCACCAGGAAATGCAATAGTAGGAAGTGTTATGTACCATAAAAATAAAGGAATCAGCAAATATAAAATTTTATTGACCTGACCCTGAACTGAGATTGATTTGGTAAGACAGAAATGTGGAAAACTGAGTGGGAGGATTATTTTAAAGTAAAGAGAACAGGGTGAATGAAGGAAAACTAAAGAGAGTGGGGGTAATAACTTAGCTTGCAGGGCAAGTGTCACTGTCAGTGGGGCCAGGCAGGCAGATAACGCAATGGAGGAGGTCTGGTGAGAACTGTGATGACCTGGAAGAGTGACTGCTCCAACTACGAGGGCAGCCAGTGCACAGCACTTTTCTCATGGTGAAACAAGTTCAGTGTTGCCAGATTCCAACGTTTTAAAACATGCAAGAAATCTTCCTTTTTTAAGACTGTGCAGGTTGGGAACACTACAGGTACAATGGCACACAGGTTGCCATTTGAGGATTTCCAATACAGAGCATGGAAAAAAAAAAAAAAAAAGACATGGCACAAAAGATAGTGCAGGATCTGGTTCATGGCTAAATCAATCTTTCAAATCCATGTTCTATCACATACACAAAGTTCATCCTTGTGTAAGTCACTTCACTTCTTGTAGTTTGTTTTCTACCTGCAAAATGGGAATATCACCAACCTCTGCTTGTGGCTCTTCTTGAGCATCAAACTGATTACAGTGTAAAAACCCTCTGGCCCAGCAAAACATTGCCGATACTCCACATCATTAATGACCTTGGGGCTTGTGTTATTGTTTTGCTGCTGTTGCTGTTGGGAGGGATGCGTGAAAGACAAGGGCATTAGACGGTTTAGGTGGCGGTGAGCAGGACAACGTCCCAAATATTAATAGTTCTTATTTTTTCAACATGTATAATAAAATGCCCCCAAATGTGCTAATGGCTTTAAGTAGAATTTTTCCATCTAAACCTCATGACATTACCTACGTAATTGGTATAATCATTCATCCATTTCACTGGTGAGGTAAAACATTCAGAAATTTGCCCAAACGACCTGTAAGCAGCAAAATCTGTCAGACTTTGCTGGAAACAGTCGGCATTCAGAGTTCTTGAACTTAACCTATGACGTACAAGATTAGCCTGTGGTTTAGGCAGACTGGTCGCCAACGGAAACAGAGGCCCGCAAAGCGAGAGCTGGAGGTCACTCGAGATCGCCCAACCTAGCCGCGTCCGCGCACAGGTGAGGGCAGACACCCAGGAGGTGTAGAAGCTTGCCCAAGGTCGACCCAGCAAGGCAACTTAATCCCCCAAAGGGGCTCCGCTCCATTTCCCCGCCCTCCTGAGCTGCGCCGTGGGTCGAGGGCCGGAGGGAGCGAGAACGGGGGTACCCCTCAGCCCGGCTCACCATTGAGGCCCACGGAGGCGACCAAAGGCCGGCTCGCGGCCTGGCCACTCAGCGACTCCCGGCACAGGAAGGGCCGCTTCACGTCCAGCACTGGCGGCTCCGAGGTGGCGGGCACTGAAGCCTGCACCAGAGGCCGCAACGCGCCCGCCACCCCGCGGGACGTGGCCGATAGGACGGGCGCGAACGGGCCCGAACGGGCGGCCACCGACAACATGGCGACAGCTGCTCCAAACGCCGAGCCGGTCACAGGGACGACCTTTCGCCGCGGCGCAGGCGCGAGGAAGAACAGGAGGCGCGCGATCCGTGACGTCAGCGCGCCGGCTTCAACGGTGGCTCCCCTGAGAGGTGGGGGTACAGAGCCAGGAAAGGCGCTGCGTCAGAGGCGGGGCTACGAGCGTACGCTAAGAGCGGAAGGGGGCGGGGCGGAGCCGGGCGGGAAGGTGTGGGTGCCGCCCAATCTGTCCTCCCCAACATCTTTTGGTGTGTAATCTGGTGTCTGCGCAAAGGAGGCCCGCAGGAGTCGTCCCGCGAGTCGACTTTGGGTCCCTCAGAGTACAAACTTAATCTGTAGGAACCTAGGAATAAGAATAAGTTGTCATCATAGTTTAGGGAAATTAGTAATTCTTAACATATGTGCATATATAATGTAATACATATGTATAAGGATATATGTTAGGGTGTATACATATATATTGTATATAATAGGTTTTATGTACTTATAAAACCTAGAGCCAGGCAAATAGTGGCCACCATGTGTGTACTATAATGATGATTATTAGCACCATCGAAGTAAAAAATAAATTTTAAAAAGGCCGGGGATTTTTGGTTAAAGCTTAACAATCATAGTGATAATGGTAATGACTTATCTGTATTAAGCATTTACTATGTATTAGATTTTGTGCTTTACCTTCATTTTTTCATTTATAGTCAATATCCCTATGAGGTAACAGCTATTTTCCAATGAGGAAACCAATGTTTAGAGGGATTATGTGCCCAGGACTAGATAGCCAACAAAGGGTGAAAGGGGGTAGTCTGGCTTTTAAGCGCTCTAAACCACTACCAGTTTTCCTAAGTGAGATTTTAGGGGATTCAGGGATGGGTCCCCAAATCACTTTCTATCACATGGTGAGAAAATTATTTCCTTTTTAATTTTCTTTCAATCCTTCTGATTACACCAATGAGAAAGTCCCAGTTTGGTGCTAATATATTGTTAATTCCTCTCTAACACTTGCTAACCTTCCTTTTAAGAGAATAGGCCTTGACTTCAAAGCCCTTGGTTACTTGAATCATCAGGTGGAAGATTTAATAATATAATTTTCTTGTCATGGTATTTATTTTGTCTCCTTAGTGATTCTCCAATGACTCTAGGGAAAAAAAAACTTTTACTTAGGTCAAAATGAGTTAATTTAAATATTAAGTAAATGAAGTTTTTCTGTGCTGTGCATGGGCCCTGGGACCTTGGCGAGTTTCCTGACTCCTCTATGCTTTAGTTTCCTCACCTGTAAAATGGAGGTGGTAATGATGCCACCTAGAAGGAGTAAATGTACTAATATGTGTAACAGTACCTACAAGGGGCCCCACATGCTAAACACCAGGCTTGTTAGTATTGTTTTATCTGATATATTCCTTCAATTCGTGCTGACTCATTTGTGTTCCTCTCTCTAGGTCCACAGCATACTGAACACTTCCTCCTGGACCCTTCTCAGGGTCTAAGTCTTGGCCATCCATATTGCCCTAGGGACTCTGTGGTACTCTCAGCACTGGAACTGGCCTCCTCAGGGGTTACTCTGACTTGGCTAGCCATAGGTCTGGCACTGGGCTCACCCCAGCAACAACCCTCATGGTAAGAGTGGATGCTTCCAGAGCAGCTACTACACCCCGTGTGTTTGAGTTCTTTACATGGAATAATGCACTTAATATCACAACAGCCCTTTGAATTGGTTAAGAGTAGGTGAGGATGGAAAAAAAAAGAGGGAAGGAGCCTTTACAAGACTCTGGGTTTAATCCTAGTTCTAATACTCACAAGCTGTAAGCCCTAAAATGAGTTATATATAGCCTCTGTGTATGCCTCAGTTTTCATTCTATAAAATGAAGATAATAATAGTGTTTATCCCCAAAGGGTTATTTTAAGGATGAATTGGACTAATATGTGTAAAGTGCAGAGAACCATGCCTGGCATACAGTAAGTGCTATGAAATGTCCATGATAACAATAAAAATAACTCCTTCCATTTTACGCCAGAAGAAACTGAGATTCAAAGATGACAAATGAGGGGCACCTGGGTGGCTCAGTCGGTTAAGTGTCCGACTTCAGCTCAGGTCATGATCTCAGGGTTTGTGAGTCCGAGCCCCATGTCAGGCTCTGTGCTGACAGCTCAGAACCTGGAGCCTGCTTCGGATTCTGTGACTCCCTCTCTCTCTGCACCTCCTGCACTCATTTTCTGTCTCTCAAAAAATAAATAAACGTTAAAATTTTTTTTTAAAACGGTGAAAAATAAAAGATGACCTACCCAAAGTCACATCATTTTCTTCCGCCTTATTGAGATATAATTGACATATAACATGTAAATTTAAGGTGTACAGTGTATTAACTTGATATACTTATATATTGCAACTTGATTACCACCATAGTGTTAGCTAACACCCCAATCACACCATAGAATTATTTATTTTTTTGTGGTGGGAACACAATCTAGTTTCTTGCCAACTTTCAGATGTATAATACATTGTTAACTACAATCACCATGCTGTGTGCTAGATCCCCAGAACTTATTCATCTTAGAACTGGAAGTTCAGAGCCTTTGACTGACATCTCCCTGTCTCCCACAACCCCAGCCCTTGGTAACCACCACTCTACTCTGTGTTTCTATGAATTCCAAGTCTTTACATTCAATATATAAGTGAGATCATATAGCATTTGACTTTCTCTATCTGAATTATTTCACTGATCATAATGCCTTCTGGATTGTTGTTGTTGTTGTTGTTCCAAATGGCAGGATTTCCTTCTTTCTCATGGCTGAATAATATTCAATTCAATGTATGTACCGTATCTTCTTTATCCATTTATCCACTAACAGACATTTAGGTTGTTTCCATATCTTGACTATAGTGAATGTTCCTATAATGAACATGAGAGGGCCCATATCTCTTTAAATCCTGTTTTCATTTCCTTTTGATATATACCCAGAAGTTGCATTGTTGGATCATATGGTAGTTCTATTTTTAAATTATTGAGACACCTCCATACTGTTTTCCATAGTGACTATATCAAGTTACATTCCCACCAACAGTGCACAAGGATTCCCTTTTCTCTACGTCCTCACCAGCATTTGTTATATACCTTATCTTTTTGATAATAACCATTCTAACAGGTGTGACATGATACCTCATTGTGGTTTTGATTTGCATTTTCCTGATTATTAGTGATGTTGAGCACATTTTCATGTGCCTGTTGACATTTGTGTGTCTTCTTTGGAAAAATATTCAGATCCTCTGCCCATTTTTTTTTAAATGTTTATTTATTTATTTTGAGAGAGAGAGAGAGAGAATGAAAGCAAGTGGGAGAGGGGAGAGAAAGAATCCCAAGCAGGCTCTGTGCTGTCAGGGCAGAGCTCGATGTGGGGCTCTGCCTCACTAACCATGAGATCATGACCTGAGCCTAAATGAAGAATCACTTAACTGACTGAGCCACCCAGGCACCCCCCCCACCCATTTTTTTAATCAGATTGTTTATTTTGTTGCTACTGAGTTGTATGAACTCTTTATATATTTTGAGTTGTATGAACTCTTTATATATTTTGACAATCTCTAATCAGATATCTGATTTGCAAAGATCTTCCCCTATTCTTTTTTTTTTTAATTTTTTGTTTATTTATTATTGAGAGACAGAGAGAGACAGAGCATGAACATGAGAGGGGCAGAGAGAGGGGAGACACAGAATCTGAAGCAGGCTCCAGGCTCTGAGCTGTCTTCACAGAGCCTGGCACAGGGCTTGAACTCACAAACCGCGAGATCATAACCTGAGCTGAAGTCAAACGCTTAACCGACTGAGCCACCCAGATGCCCCTATTATTTTTTTTCTTTAGTATTTATTTATTTTTGAGAGAGAGAAAGACAAAATGTGAGTGGGGGAGGGGCAGAAAAAGAGGGAGACACAGAATCCAAAGCAGGCTCCAGGTTCTGAGCTGTCAGCACAAAGCCCGATGTGGGGCTTGAACTCACAGATCATGAGATCATGACCTGAGCTAACAATGGATGCTTAACTGACTGAGCCACCCAGGTACCCCAATCCTCTCCCATTCTAATGGTTGCTTTTTCATTTGTTAATGGTTTTCTTCGCTGTGCAGAGGATTTTTAATCTGACATATTCTCACTTATTAAGTTTTCTTTTTTGCTTGTGCTTTTGGTGTCACATCCAAAAAATTATTGCTAAGACCAAAGTCAAGGAGCTTTTTCCCCTATGCATTCTTCTAGGAGTTTTATAGTTTCTCTTCCTATGCTTAAGCCTTTTACCCATTTTGAGTTAATTTTTGTGAGTGGTGTAAGTAGGAGTCGAATTTTGTTCTTCTCCATGTGGTCATCCTCTTTTCCCAACACCATATATTGAAGATAGAATCTTTTCTCCCTTTTAGTATTCATGACTCCCTTGCTAAATATGAGTTGGCCATATATGTTAGGGTTTATTTCTGGCCTCTTGTGTTTCAGTCTTATTAAATTTACTAAAACTTGCTTTGTGACTTTTCATATGATCTAAGCTGGAGAATGTTCCATGTGCAATGATGCATGCATTATTTTTCTTAATGGCGTTCCATAGTCCTGTGGCTTTCTTTGTTCCTTTAGTCTCTCAAAGTTTTTCTCCTCTGATTGAATAATATCAATTCATCTGTCTTCTAGCTCATTGATTCCTTCTTCTGCTTGGTCAAGCCTGTTATTGAAGCGTTCTATTCAGTTTTTCTCTTCAGTCATTGTATTCTTCAGCTTCAAAATTTCTGTTTGGTTCTTTTTCATGTTTTCTATCTGTTTTTTTCTTCTCACTTTGTTCTTTTATTGTTTTCTTGTATCATTAACTTGTATGTCTATGTTCTGTGGCAGCTCTCTGGACACCTATAGAATAATTATTTTGAATTATTCATTGCACAATTCCTGGATCTCCATGCCCTTGGAGCCAGTTACTGGAGGTTTACTATATTCCTTTGGTGGAGTCATGTTTCCCTGATTTTGGTTATCCGTGTTGCCTTGCATCGGTGTCTGTACATTTGAAGAAGCAGTCACCTCTTCCAGATTTTGTGGACTGACTTCAGGAAAGGAAGACTTTTATCTGTGGGTGGGGGCACATGTTGTGACCCTAGGTCAAATGATGCAGGAAAGCAAGTTTGGAGGCATGTGGTGGCACTAGGTTTGGGGGGTGTATGATGTGTCTTTGGCTCAGGGGTCCAAAAGCATCAACAACTTTGTGGTCTTTGGTGCACCCTGTGGAGGATCACAGTCACTGCAAGGGCTGTTGGGATCCTTGGTGGCACCTCCAAGTTCAGTGGCCAGGCACCATGGCAGGCAGTAGTGGTGCCAGAGTCAGAGGTGTGCACACACTGGTATGTGGTGGCCAGCTGCAGGTGCCGATATAGTGGCAGGGGCCAGTTTCAGACACATGCATAGTGGTGAGAGTCAAGACAGGCAGCAAGGGCCAGGGCCAACTCTGAGCTCCCTGGCAGCTGGTGGGGTCCTGGCTGTTGGCATACTCTCCTGTGGCTGTTGGTCTTCCCCAAGCATGAGCACTATAGAGAGGCTGATGATGGGCCTCAGGTCAATCACGTGAATGTACAGCTGGAGGGGATGGCCCCAAGCACACATATGGTGGTAGGCGGTCAGCCACGAGGGTCTAAGCTGGCATCTTGCCCTTGCACAGCCTCAGAGGCCTGAGCTGGCTGGCCCCGATGCAGTTCCTGAGCTCCAGTCGGGGTGAGGGGAGTGGGGTGGGAGGGACTACTCAGGTAGCCAGTGAATACTTGCGGGGCAAAGTCTGGTGAAGTCTGCAGGGTCTCCACAGCAGCTATGCTGGCCATTTATTTCTTCAGTGGAGAAATCTGCTGTGGTTGTCTGCAAAACAGGTCTCTGTGAAGCACAGGTGCTCCTGCTACGTGGCTGACACTGGTAGCCCCTGTTTTTTCTTCCCTGTTCCTAGCTGTCTCTGTTCATCTCCACTTTGCCAGTCAGAAGCGGGACCTCAATGAAGTGCCCCTGAAAGTCTGGGGAAGCCAGTAGTTTACCCTGCTCTCCTTTTCCTGGCATGGAGAACTCTTTCTAGTTGGGACATTTTCTCTTGTCACTGAGCAATGCTAGCTTGGGGGATGGGTTAATTTAAGTAAAATGAATCTTACTTTCTTCTCTTTTTATGCAGTACTTCTCAGGCTTTTTGTTTACTACATTGTCAAAATTTCTTAAGTGGACCCCAGAGCTCTTCTAGAGCTGTATTTGTTTGAGATCACTGTCTAATTGTTGATCTTGTGGGGGAGACAGATACTGAAGTCTCCTGTGTTGTCATTTTGATAACATCACTCCCTCAAAGACACCTCATTGATAAGTAAAGGAGCCCATTTGTTCTGGGGTTACGGAACCAGGCTGGGACGCTGGTGGAAAAACCAAGTGGCACTCAGAGATCTTGGTGCATTGGAGATTTATTTAACATTGGCAGGCTCAGAGGAGACTGATTCTCCAAAGGTCTGAGCACTGAATGCAAGTGGGGAGGGTAATTTATAGTCATCAGCTTCCATATCTGTGGGGGTTTTCCCATGCACAGCAAACAAAGGATGAAGAACCCGGAGGAGGGGTCTCTAAGCTAGAGACCAGAGTCTGTTTTAGCCCTGTTGGCCATTTTTGGGGTACTTTATTCACTTCTCCAACATTACCCCTTTGATGCCTTAAAAAAAAACTTTTAGTAGGCATCACCTTTCAGTTTTACGAGTTGGTACTCTCAGAAGACTAAGATACGTGCAGTAGTTTGGTGAGCAACAGTGTTTTCAATAAAATGTACCATGGCATTCAGTATACAGGGGCCAATGGATACAAGTAAAATTATGGAGAGGAGGGGCCCTGCCAGGGCAGGAAGGCAGGATGCCCAATCCGTGAGATCCCATCCTTTCCATTGATTCTTTCCTGTCATCTATGTTGAATTCTTTCCTTGACTTCCTTAACCTTAGTTGTAACTGTTCCTGACTGGTTTACGAAGTAGCAACATTCCTCCCCCAGAAAGATGCAAGTCCCTCCTTTTTCTGAAGTGAGGAGGTCGAGGGCTCACCTATTTTGGAGGGTCACTGTCGCCAGAGAGTTTATTTGACTTTGTAAGGTTTCCAGAGAATCTGTCACTCGTTCCATGCCTTCATTTAGCTCTTGAGATAGTCTATAGTATGGTCCTACAGACGAACTTAAGCCCCCTATTCCAGTTCCTATTCCTGTCACAATTCCTGCTCCTATCAGAACAGGTAGCAGGATTGCCTGTTTAGTCCGGGACTTGGGGCTAAAAGCTGTTAGAAGCTGATCTTCAGTGTATACGGATATCTCTGGGGTTAGGAAGATGGAATAACATATCTGAGTCCACTTGGCCTCTAAGCATCGGTAGGCCGAATTAGAACACAGATAGAACCCCCCAGGGGTTGAACATAGGGTCGTATTCCTCTCTAAGGTTATATTTCTTCTGCATAGAGAGGTACTGTTCATACCTTCAGGGACTGTACAGATTAGATTGTTGGCATTTGTGAGACAGATCCCAGTGGGTCCAATTAAGACAGAGGTATTGGTTTTGAGATTTTCAGGAGCTTTCCAGGTCAAAGGGATGGGAGTGGCTAAGTAAGCACTCCAGCTGAGGGGCAAGCACATCCAGCAGATTTGGGTGTGATTATTTATTTTATGGAGGACTTGTGGAGTAGTATTGGCCCAATGCTGGAGTGGGAAATTGGTAAGCATCTGATTGAGGGCTGAAAGGTTCAAACCTTGGTAGGCTGCTGGGGGAGTGGTCGCCTTTATGGCTTGTATTACCCTATCCTGGATATCCTTTATAACTTTTTGAAGGGCCCTGTCTTGCACCCTTCCCCCGTCCAAGATCCCCCATTGAGGAAGGTAAGTGTAGCAAGCTTGCTTCCCTCTCTGGAGGCCCTTGTTGTGACATGGGCTCCTGACATTTTGGGTTATCTCGGCAGTCCAATACTTAGTCCTTGGGGCACTGGGTGACTGACAGAGAGTGGGTGTTTTTCCTTTGTAGCAATCTTTGTGGAGGGAGGTGAAGGCACTGAATGCCCTTGACCCCCTTATTGTCATATAACAATCCTGGGGGCAAGGTGGGTAAGCGGCAGTTGTGAGGGTGAGAGAGGTTATCATAATATACAGGCAATACTTAATAATCCTCCCATCCAGAGGAGGTATGTGAGACCCAGCATGCATCTTTTGTCTCATGTCCAGCTTGTTGGTGCAGTCTCTATCAGCCCAACAGTAAGAAATAAGATCAGGGCTATGACACCAGTAAGGGGCAAGGGCTGGCAGAGTTGCATCCAAACCCCTGGGCTAGGTTCATGCGTTGATTCCTCGAGCTTCTGCTGTGTGCAGGCCAGCCAGTTTCTGGGGTGTGTCTGGAGCAGGGCTGGAGGTCTCAGGGGCCAGTTTCCCTTTTGAGGGTCAGTTTAAGCAGGTTGACTGGATCTGGATGACTTCGCCAGGTTGTGGGTTCTTCTGAGTTGGCCTTCTTAACTCTGGAGTGATGGACCCATGGGGTGATACCTGAAACTTTAAGGGCTGTAGGAATTGTTATAATAACAGTCCACCTGGTCTAAGAGGTTCCCTCTTCCAATCTTTGACCCACACAGAGTCTCCTGGATGAAAGGGGTGAATGTGGGTCCCTAAGGAAATTGGGGCCCTCTCTATGGTGTATCTCTGTAACTTATTTAGGACTGCTCCCAAGGTCTGGAGCTGTTCTCTTATTCCTTTGTCTCCAATCTGGTTTTTAGGTCTCCTGGGAGTTTTCCTAAACATGGGGGGGTGGGCGCGAGGAGTCATCCATATAATAACTCAAAAGGGGAGAATGCCAGTGCCCCAGGCGTGCGTCGGGCATGCAGGAGGGCCAGCAGTAGTAAATCTGCCCATGGGAGATTAGTCTCTTGGTGGAACTTAGCCAGGGTTTCCTTGAGGGTGTGATTCATCCACTCTACATTCCCTGAGCTCTGGGGTCACTAAACAGTGTGCAGTTTCCAGGTAATGTTGAGGGACTTTGTCAGGGTTTATATAATGTCTGCCACAAATGCAGGTCTGTTATCACTGTGTCTGGTTAAGGGTAGACCAAACCGAGGCACAGTCTCCCGTAGAAGGGCTTTGACCACCTAGCGACTTCGTTCCATTCTGGTCAGGAATGCTTTGACCCATCCCAAATATGTGCAGATTATTACAAGAAGGTACCTGAACCCTTTATTTGGTTGTATGTTGGTGAAGTCCACCTCTAAGTCTTTGAAAGTGGTGACCCCCAGGCGGGAGCCATGGAGCAGACCAAGCATTGTTTTTGGCACATGTTACACGTTGTTCACTGACAGCTCTGCATAATGCCAGCAGGTGGCTGATATAATAGTTCTTTTTGAGGAGGGCCTCTAGTACAGTTTTCCCTAGGTGTGTGAGTTGGTGATACTCCTTTACTAGGTGTTTTCCCATAGACGACAGGAGAAAGATGTGTCCATTTAGCGTGACCCACCATCCCTCTTTGCTTAGTATGCCCCCTTCTGTTGAGGCCCAACTTATTTCTTTCTTTGTGTACTGGGGCGGGGAGGCTTCCCTCTGGGGCTCAAGACTCATAGTGTAGGTAGGAGCTTCACCTGGGTCACCACAGGCGGCCGGTCTGGCTGTTTTGTTGGCCAGGTAATTTCCTTGAGTTATGGGGTTGTCTCCTTTCTGATGTTCCTTACAGTGTAGGATAGCTACCTTGTCTGGCAGCCATACGGCCTCAAGAAGCTTTAGTATTTCTTCCTTGTTTTTGATAGTTTTCCCTGCAGCAGTAAGGAGGCCTCTTTCTTTATGGATGGCCCCGTGTACATGCACAGTAGTGAAGGCATGCCAGGAATCAGTGTAGATGTTAACTCATTTACCTTTGCTAAGGATGAGGGCTCAGGTTAAGGCATACAGTTCAGCTCATTGTGCCAGCCATCCTTCCGGCAAGGCCTTGGCTTCCAGAACTTTGGTGGTTGTGGTTACCGCATATCCTGCTCTTCGGCTGCCCTCTTGTAAATAGCTGCTCCCATCGCTGAACAGGGTGATCTCTGGGCTTGTTATAGCCTGGTCTTGGAGGTCCAGGTGGCTGGTGTAGACTTCATCCACTACTTTGAAACAGTCATGGTTGGGTTCTCCCTCCTCCCTGGGAAGGAAGGTGGCTGGGTTTAGTGTTCTTACTGTTTCAAGAGTGACCCTTGGGTTTTCATAGAGAAGGCCTTGGTATTGTGTCAGCCGAGAATTGGAGAGGAAATGATATCCTTGGGTGCTCATGAGGGACATGACCATGTGTGGGAACTTAACATTAAGTCTTTGTCCCAGTGTGAGTTTGTCTGCCTCCTTGATGAGGAGGACTGTGGCTGCCAGCACTCTGAGGCACGGTGGCCATCCTGCAGCCACAGGATCAAGCTCTTTTGACAGGTAGGCCACTGGCCATTGCCAAGGCCTCATGCTCTGAGTGAGCACTCCAAGGGCTATTTTGTCCTTTTCATGTACGAAGAAGTTAAAGGGCCTTTCTATGTCAGGCAAACCCAGGGCTGGGGCTCATCCCAGAGCCAACTTTATTTTTGTGAAAGTGGCCCTTGCCTCCTCAGTCTATGCACGGGGCTCCCAGTCTAGTCCTCCCAACAGGTCATAGAGGGGCCTCGCTATGGCTGAGAATCTGGGAATCCAAATGCAACAGAACCCTGCGGTCCCTAAAAATTCACACAAGCCTCATTTTGTTTGGGGCTGTGGCAGTGTGGTGATAACTTTCTTCCTTTCTGGTCCTAGTTCTCTTTTTCCTTTTGTGAGGAGGAAGCCTAAGTATCAGACCTTCTGCTGACAAATCTGTGCCTTTTTCCAAGAGGCCCAGTACCCCAAGTAGGATAGGAGCTGCAGGAGGGCCTTTGTACCTTTCATACAGTCTTCTTGGGTGTTGCTGGCAAGGAGGAGGTTGTCTACATATTGGAGGAGGACACATCCTGTGGTTTCCCTCAGAAAGTCGGCGAGGTCTGCAGCTAGTTATTCCCCAAAAAGAGTGGGTGAGTTCTTGAAACCTTGGGGAAGTCGTGTCCAGGTCAGCTGCATCTGGCGCCCTGTAACGGGCTCAGCCCATTCAAAGGCAAACAGTGGTTGACTTAGAGGAGCCAGGCAGAGGCAGAAAGAAGCATCCTTTAGGTTGAGGCATATAAACCATCTGGCTGACCCCAGTATTTGGCTGAGGAAAGTATAAGGGTTTGGAACCGCTGGGTGTCAGGGAACAGTCACTTTTTTAATGGCCCTCAAATTCTGTACTGGTCAGTATCCTTCTCCTGGCTTCTTGACTGACAAGAGTGGGGTATTCCAAGCTGATTGGCACTCAATTAGAATACCTGCTTCTCTGAACTTGGTCAGGTGCTCTTGTATACCCATTCTAGCCTCTAGTGGAAGGGGGTACTGTCTTTGTCTCAGATTGGGCTCCAGGGATCAGGTCAACAATGATGGGGGCCTGACTCCAAGCTAGTCCAGGTGGGTTATCTTCAGTCCATACAGAGGGGAATGTAACCTGAATTCTGAGGGGCTTCAGGGTAAGGCCTGGGTACAGAATAGTCTCCATTCTTCTTCCCTTGGCAGGGTAATCACCAAGACCAGGGTTTCCTTCTGCCTTGGGTTTAATTAGAGACTAGTGTGTCCAGTGGGTTCAAAAGTTATCTGGGCCCCAAGTTTGGAGAGCAGAACCTGGCCCAGGAGAGGAATTGGGCAGTCAGGTAAGTAGAGGAACTCATGCCGGACCTTGTGACCCCCAAGTTCACATTGTTGAGCTTGACAGAAGGGCTGCTGCATTGCCCGTGTCCCAGTAGCCCCAAGTATGGTTGCCATCTTTTGGCTGAAGGGCACCACCAGGGAAGTAACAACAGAGTTTTCAGCCCCAGTGTCAACCATGAAAGTTATTGTTCAGCCCCCTACTTCATTTCGACCATGTGCTTATGGGGCCAAGAGAGAAAGAGCCCGGTCCCCCTCAGTCCGATTCTACCCCGGCCAGACCAACGAGATTCTCGCCTCAAGGTTCCTCCCAATATCGTCTGGGTTTTGAGGGCCCCTTCTGATTCAGACATTCATTCTTCCAGTGTCTCTTCTCTTTGCAGTATGCACATTGGTCCCTTGCTAAGGGGGCTCTGGGCTTCCCCCTTTTGGTGATTGGGGTCTTCTCATCTTTGCAGCTTCTGTTTCTTTTAGTGCTGCTGCGAGAAGGGTGGCCTTTTTTAGTCTTCTCTCCACTTCTCTTTCGGGTAGGAAAGATGTTACCATCTGTTGACTTTCTGGTGCCTGGGGGTCAAATGGCGTGTATACACGGTATGCTTCACATAATCTTTCATAGTAATCTCCGGGAGACTCCCCAGGGTGCTGTGTGACTGATGATATTTTAGTCATGTTCATGGGCTTTTTGGCTCCAGCTCAGACTCCCCGGAGGAGGGCTTCCTGGGATCGTCAGATGTGGGCCTGTCCTTCTTCTGTGGTGAAATCCCATGTTGGGTGTTCTTCAGGCGTGGCAGCTTGAGCCCAGACAGCAGGATCATTAATCCCCAGAGGTCCGTGATCTTCTAGGTACTGTCATGTTTCTCTCATTCTTCTTCTTTCTTTTGTATTAAACAGAGTATGGAGTAACTGTTGACAATCTTCCCAAGTCAGTTGGTGGGTCTGGAAGAGGGACTCCATCAAGTGGACCATTGCTTGTGGCTTCTCAGAGTATGATGGAGTGTTGTGTTTCTACTTGAGGAGGTTGGTTGTAAAGAAAAGTTGATAATACATCATGGAATGGGTGGGCTGGACTGTTCTGTCCTCATTCTGTCTTTCAGGCTCTCTCATCTCCCTTACAGTCATTTGGAGGCATTAGGTCTGGGTCTGGGGTTCAGTCTGGCTGCTGGCCCCTGTGGGGGAGGGTTCTCCAGGTCCAAGAGGGACGGGGAGATGGGCGCCTACTACAGTGGCAACTGCCAACGCGCGACTGTGGCTGCAGTGGCAGCGGCAACTATGGCAGCACAACTGGGGCGGGGTGCAATGGAGACACAGATGGGGGAGGAGTTTCAAGCTCAGGGGGAGTGGGGAGGGAGCTTGGTGAGTCATAAGGAGGTGGAAAGACAATATCTTCCTCCGTGTCTCCTTTAAGTATTAGAGGAGTGGTGGGTCGCTTCTTTGGCTCCCTGGGTGAGCCTCTGGATAGAGTGGTTAAAACCTTTGCCTGGCTCTGTTTGCTAACGATGAATTGCACCCAAGGCAGGAGATTTCCGGCAATTTCAAGCCAGGAGTCAATGTATGGAAATTGATCAGGGTGGCCTGGGTTCCCAGTGACCATTAGCCAAACCCACTGCACTATTTGAGCATCTAATGTCCCTTCTGGGGGCCATCCTACATTAAATATGGGCCATCCTAGTTCACAAAAGGTCCTTAACTTCCTGGGTATTATTTTCACCCCGTAATCACCTGAAAATCCCTATTTAAAATTTTTGAGCATGACTTCTAAAATCGTAGGCTTACTCTGTGTTGATCCCATTATTACTTTCTTTGTCCTATTCGGTGTCGCAAAGACAGACAAAGGAAGGGTATCCCCTCGGATGAGATGACCAATCAGATACTCCTCTGGTCGCATTCCTGAGGGAAACTTTAGGTGAGGTTTGGCTGTAGTGGACTCAGCTTTGTGACTTGCGATCAGAATCTGATCCAATACCACCTTAGACCTTATACTCTCACCACGACACAGGAGAGCCCATTCAGACTCTGTAGACTTTTGGGGACCTTAAGAGTGCCTGTCCGTGGAGCCACAAACTTGAACTCGACTGGCAAGCCTTGCTGAGCCACACATTCACACACATGCATGCACGCACCAGAATCTATTACATTACCTCCTGCAAAATTTTCTACCTGGGAGACCTATTAAGGCCTCTGAGGATTGATCAGGTCCCCCTTCCACCCTTCTGGCTGGGCCTGACTTCTTTGGGGCCCCAGCCTCACCGGTTCCAATGTGGGGTCCAGGTCCTCACCTACTAGGTCTCTTTGAGTCCAGCAGGGTACAACAGAGTGGGGCCCGCCCACGACAACTGAGAAGGAGACTGCCAAAATTCAGGCAGGACACGCCTTCTCCCTTGCGATCTCTCGCCCCATGACCGCCTGGCCATTCTCTGAAACCCATGGCAACAATGGGCTAGCGCGGTTGGGTTTCCCTGTCAGGGAACCAAGTATGTTATGGAACCAGGCTGGAACGCTGGTGGAAAAACCAAGCGGCACTCAGAGATCTTGGTGCATTGGAGATTTATTTAACACTGGTGGGCTCAGAGGAGACTGTTTCTCCAAAGGTCTGAGCGCCAAATGCAAGTGGGGAGGATAATTTATAGTTGTCAGCTTCCATATCTGTGGGGGTTTTCCCACGCACAGCAAACAAAGGAAGAAGAACCCGGAAGAGGGGTCTCTAAGCTAGAGACCAGACTCTGTTTTAGCCCTGTTGCCCATCTTTGGCGCACTTTATTCACTTCTCCAACACTGGGTTCCAGTCCAGAGTTGTAGCAGGGAAGGGGGTAACTCTGGGGCTGAATATTGATCCTCTCACATAAGATGGAAGGTAGAATCCAGGAATGGCGGGTATATCGGAAGTTGGACTTATATAGTTCATCCACTTGCTAGTTTTTTGTTTTGTTTTGTTTTTAACCGAAGGGGCTGTTAGCTTTCATGCTTCAGCTTCTCTTTCCTTGAATCTACATCTTGAAGGACTCTAGAGGCAAACAACCTGGTTTGCATACCAGCTCTGAACCTTGTAGTTGTGTGACTTCGGGCAATGCTGAGCTTCAGATTGCTCATCTGTAAAATGGGGATAAAAATGAAATTGCTGTGAGGAATAAAAGAAATAAAGCAAATAAAGTACTTAGTCTTTGGTACACATCAAGAGCCTAGTAAGTGTTATTTTTTATAAATCAGGGTGTGGGAGCGAATTTGGGGTAGGGGGGAAATAGCCAGGGACCTAGAAGTGTAAATGTTTGGTAACCTTCTGGCCCCCAGGCACTCTGAAGAGCAAAGTACAAGAAAGAAGCTGGAAGGAGGAGAGGAGACCCAAAGCCCTCCTTTTAACAAATGAATGGCTTGTTCAAAGCAGAGGTCAGAGGTCAAAGACTGGAGACCCACACTCTCCTCCCCTCCTCAGTCCTTCCCAGATGAAGGAACCAACATGAGTTCCCTCTTTGTGAGTCAGAAACTGCACTAGGTGGAGTTGCCCCACAAAGAAAACTTTTATTTGCAGGAAATAAGGAGATTGTGGGGAATAGCTTCCAAAGTCATGACTCCCTCAGAGAGAGTAGATTGATTCCTTTTCTTTAGGGTTAGGATAAATATTTAGATAGGGAAGCCTTGTTATCCTATGTAGAGATGGGAGTAAGGTCACACATGCGCAGGGAGGAAACATGCCTACACATACAATGTATGCTATGTAAATGAGGCTGAGCCTCCTTCATGGGCAGAGATTTTACTATTATAATAAGGCAAAGGTAATTGTAGGTCATTCCAGGGGTCACTTCACCCATCTGTACAGACAGGTTTAACTGAAAGGGTCCGAGTGGTCTGAGCCTGAGGGAGGTCCTATCAGGGCAATCGCCTTCATCTGGGGAGTTTTAAGTTTCATTTGCCTGAGTTTCATTTTAGGTTTCATTTGTCTGAGTCAAGAGGAAAGCCAAAAAGAAGAGCCTAGGGGAAAATGTAAGACGAAGGTTAGTGCAGGTGGGCAGTAAAGGCCAGGTCTTGGGGTCCAGCTGGTGACAATATGGCATACTCAGTAATATAAACCCCAAAATTATTTGCTAGCATTTACAAGTTCTGAGTATTTCTACCTACCCAGTGTAATAGAATAGTGCCCCCCAGTAAAGATGCATGTGTCCTAATCCCTGGGATCTGGGAATATGTTACCTTGCCTGGCAAAAGGATGTTGCAGATATGATTAAGGATCTCAAGATGGGGAGATTATCCTGGATTGTTTGGGTGGGCCCAGTGTAATCACAGCGTCCTTATCAGACAGAGAAGATGTTATGCTACTGACTGAAGATGGAGGAATGGTGCCTGGCACCAGGGAGTTGGGGCAGCCTCTGGAAGCTAGCACAGGTTGTTCCCTAGAGCCTCCAGAAGTAACAGCACTGTGGACCCATTTTAAACTTCTGACCCCCAGAATTGTAAAATAATAAATTTGTGTTGCTTTAAACTACTAAACTTTTGGTAATTTGTTACAGTGGCAATAAGAAACTAACACACACACATGTACACACACAAACTGAAGATCTAACCACCACATTAGTCCCAGATCCTCACATAGAAAAACAGTGAGGTAAGGACTTGCTTGCTGATCAGGGTTCTTCCTTACCCTATCTGCTTCACTGAATTATATCGCCTCCTATCCTCCTATCTGCTGAGGTCTCTGAGTGTGTTTATATGAATGATACTCCAAGAGCCCCTAATTACAATAATATTAACTCAGGTTTATATAATTCCATGAACAAACCTGATCTGTTGCCAAGAGTAGTAGGATGTCAAAACACAAGGGACTCTCTCCATCCCTAGTCTTTTGAGATGTCTTGTTCCTATAGTCTGGATGTTTCCATCTGGGAAATGGGTGTGTATGTGTGGAGCCTGGGAGGGGAGTGTGTTCTAAGAAGACTGTGCTTGGGTGCTCCAAAGATCGTCCTCAGAACACAGGTATAACCCAGCCATTCTGCCTATGATCCTGGATAATGTGCAGAGCCAGTGAGCCGCCTGTGGCCTGCCTCAGGAGACATGCCTCCTCAGCCACTTTCATCTCACCTTGTGCCTAAATGGAAAGGCAATCAGCCTCCTGCTGAAGGGCCCCCACGTCTGTCTCCTGTTTCCACGCCATTACCCCGGGAGATGCCTGGCTTCCCATTTCCAGTTGCAGTTGCTGTGACAGTTTCAGCCTCTCCCCTCAGCCCACGTCCCTCACTTGAGCAGCGAGATGTGAAGACTGACAGCCACTTGAGAACTGCACAGACTGTCCCCAATTTAAGCCATTTAAAATACATTTCTGTTCCATAAAATCTGTTTCCGTAATCCTGTGTCCCTACCTCTTTGAAAGATGGTAACCCTAGGGAGGAGAAGAAATTAGCCAGGGAGGAGAAGTTCAGACGTGCTAATATTTTAATCGCTCGTTCCTTTAACACATTAGTCACATTCATTAAGTATGATTAATTTGCAGGCTTTGTTGAAAACCATATCAGTTTCCTATCAGCCACACATCCATCTTTTGCCAAGCAAGCTGCTGCAGTAATACCAAAAACTACTCCCTTCTTTTTTATACCTTCATTGTATTATGTACCCCCTGAAAAATTTATTGAGTTAATTAAACTCATGTATATAGAATGCTTGCTAAGAACCCAGGCTCCTGAGTGAGGCTGACAAGGCTTGATCCCAACTCCACTTCCTGCCTGAGTCACTTGGGGAAGTAGCTGAATCTGTCTGAGTCTACTTCCTCATCTGAGAGTGGATGAGGATAGTTATCTCAGAGTTTTGTTGTCAAGATACAATAAAGTTTGGGAATTGCTCAATAAGTTAATATTATTGTAATTAGGGGCTCTTGGAGTATCATTCATTTAAAAGATTTTTACCCAGTGACTTCTATGTGCCAGGCAATGATGTGTGACCACTGCTAGCAATACAGCAGTGAACAAAATAAATAAAAGTGGCCTTTAGGACCTTACATTCTAGGTGTGGGGAGATTAGACAACAAATGTATATACCAGATGGCGATGTGTTCTATGGAGAAGAAGGAGCAGGATGAGGGGAAGAGAGGACTGAGATGATGGGAGATGGCTGAAGGGATCTGAAATCACCTAGTTCAACCTATGTACCTCAGAAAAAATATGATTAACGTATCCATCCACTGAATGAATGTTGAGAAGCTATTAGATACTAAGACTGTAGCTAAAGCTGGGGACTCAGGCACTGACCTGGAAAGGCTCATGGTTTCAGGGGGAAACAGCCATGCTGTGTGCCCAGTTGCATCACACACAATGAGAAAACACCACCAGATGTAGGGAGTAAGGCCAAGGAACAAAGCCTCCACGGCAGAGCATGATGAAACAGGAGGGCCCAAAGGATGCTGCCTGGGAAGGGGAGATGTGACTGGAGCCATGAAGATGCAGGAGGAGGAGGTAGGTAGAAAATCAAGTATAGCAGGTGTTGCAAGGTCCTGTCTGTATCCCTTCCCTGGACCTCCAGATGCCAGCCTCTGAATCTCTCTGCCTGAAAACTCTCCCTTGCCCAGCCCATCCCATCCCCAGGAGCCCTCCAACACTGGCTGGCAGCTTCTTCACTGGCTTCCTTTGAATGGGTAACTCTGACTGTGTTCTACACTGTCCCCCAGGGGTTCCATGTAGGATTCGGCCCCAGTTGCCCATGGTGGTAACTGGCTTGATAATGCTACTGGCTGTCTTCCCTTCCTTGTCTCACTTCCTCCCTTCTTTAATGGTGTTCTCTCCACCTCCCAGATAAACATCATGCTTTCAAATTGTCTCAGGGTCAGCTTCCGGGAGAAGGGGAGCAGGCAGAGGGAACCTCACATCCCCAGAGGCCTGAAGGCAGCGGTAGAGGGGAATAGTTTCCAGTGGGCAGAAGCTATGTGGGAGAGAAGAGGCTCCTGGAGGTCTCCACCTCTGGGTCCTTTATCTGTTTTCTATTGTGTAGCAAATATCACAAACATAGCCATTCAAAATAATGTCCATTTGTTATCTCAGTTTCTGTGGGTCAGTAGTCCAGCATGGCTCATTTGGGTCCTCTTCTCAGTCTCTCCTGGCTGTATTCAAGGGGTCAGCCAGGGCTGTGTGATCTCACCTGAGGCTCAGAGTCCTTTTCCAAGCTCACTTGTACTGTCAGAACCTAGTTCCTTGTGGTTGGACTGAGGCTGTCAGCACCTACCTAGAAGCCACAACAGTTCCCTGCCTCATAGCCCTCTCCACAACATGGCGACTGTCCTTCAAGACTAGCAGGAGAATCTCTGTCTTTGGATCTCTCTGACCTCTTCCATTCCCAACCTCTAGACCCTCTTTGACAAGGGCTCACCTGATTAGGTCAGGCCCGCCCACCATCAAGGTAAACAGAGCATATAGGGGGTGTGAATCTTGGGGTCATCTTAGAGTTCTGCCTACTACAGCATCCCATCATGAAGAGCCATGCACACAGCATGCAGCAGCATGGGATGATGCTGTCTCATTTCTCACCAGCTCGCCTTGAGCTCCACAATGACTCCACAATGACTCCACAAGAACTCAATATGAAAGTTTTCACATGAACTCCCATGTGAAAATGTGTTCTCACATGGGAGCATTTGGCACATGGTCCACTGTGTCTTCCACGTGTCGTGTGTCATGTGTCACATTAAGGCTTTCTTCCCACTCCCTGCAGAGTGGGAAGAACCTTGGGAGAGATGGTTTTAGGATAAACTCTTTTCAGGGAGAATTAACACATTTTCTGGAGGGAAGAGTAGTGGGGCATAAGTGAACAGATAAGCTGAAAAACCTTGGGCAGCCTGTAGAGGACAAAGAAGGTATTAATGTAGAGTGTCTCCCTCCTCCATAGTGTCTCCTCCCTCTGCCCCAGGGTATCAGAGTTCTGTACCTTCTATCATCTTGTTTCCAAGCATGAAGTTCTGGACCCACTCAGCTTGGACTCAACTCAAAACCTCTGTGGAAACTTTGCCCATTACTCATGAGAAGCTGAGATTTAGACTACTGCCTGGGTCCTATGTTTGCAGAAGAAGGCCCAGGAGAAGCCCCTTCATCTTGGGCCCTGAGACTCCAAGACATTCCTGAGACCTTGAATGTGAAGCAGGAAGGAGGCTCAGGCCCACCCAGAGCTCCTGCAGGATCTGCACGACACAATTACAAGGTCATTATTTCCCTTTTACAATGATGCTCAGAAAACATTGAGGAAGTTAAATCAAACCACCAGTTATCCAGAATTGCCACTGGAATAATAAATTCACATGTTAAATAAGAAATTTTACTTGCACTTATTTCAGAATTGATGGACATGGGAAGTGTGAAGTGCTTGGTATTTAATTTTTATTTCAAGGTAATCATGAAGGCAGTACCCATTTGTATGTCCAAAAGCCCTTTCATCCCTAAATCTTGAGACCAGTTTCCCAAGCATACCAGGAATAAATTAAGTTGTAAAACCTACATGAAAAAGATTAAAGTTAAAACATAATTTTGAAGAACGACTTGAGTTTGTCCATTTACCTGTATTGTAAGTACCCTTGCCTATTTTTCTTATAACTCTTTTTCACAAAATAAGGGATTTTGTGTGACACACACAGCAAAATGAAATGGTAAACCTCCAACGTCTTAAGAAAAGCCCAAGTAGAATTAAACCCACCTTCTGTGTCTAGGTGATGGTAATTAAACCGGATCTCCCATAACTAGGTGTGCTGATTAATAAATTATTTGATTACCAAGTATACCTACAATCAATACAATTGCCTACAAGCTCTGAATTAGAAATTGTGCAATAAAATGTAACTGAAAGTTATTAAGAATTGGTAGTTTTAATTACATGGAATGATTAATTGACCATTTGGATGGTATTGATCTACAACTTATTTAATTCTTTGCAATTTGATTTGTCAAATTTGAATCCAAATAACTGATGATTTGTCCTGTTAATGTAGAGCTGGAAGGGATGGGGAAAATGAAAGATGAAAGGCTAGAACCATGGACCTGGTGGCTCTGCACAAAGGCCTGAGTTACTCCAATCCCCTGGCTTGGCCTTTGTGGGTGCTCACGTGCAGCACCAGTGTCCTCTCACACATCCCCTCTGGGTCTAGGTCCAGTGCAAGCTCTATGTCTGGGGAAGCCCTGGAAGGCTTAGGCAGACCTGGGTCAATGCCCAGCCTCCACTTCTCATTCCATATCTCCTTGTCCCAGCTTTCTCATGGTAAAATGGAGATTATAAGAGAGTGTATATCACAGGAAGGGAGGACAAGGGCTCACTAGGCAGTCAGCAGTGCAGATTGTATGCTGATTAGTATTTTAGCACTATGATTCTCACCAATCTCCCTCTTCTGAACTGCTGTAGGATGTATTGTTGATACTCTCATTAGGTTCCAAGGCACCACCCTATATTCTGTCTCCACTAAATAAACTCCTTAGGGTGGGGATTGAGTCTTGTACTAGAGTTTCCCCCACTGAAGTATTTCTCTGTCCACAGCTGCAGCAGAATGACTGAATTCCTTCTATTCAACCTATAATGGCATGTTATACACACAGATGGAGCCCAAGAAATATGTGCTGGTTGAAGCAAAGTTAGCAAATGCTTATGTGGGCTCTTGTGCTCCAGAGATAGAGAAGTACAGGCAGTGATTACCCTGACTGGAGACAGAGCCTGATACTTGGGGGAGGAAGGAACCCTGAGGTTCTTGGGGTAGGTGGGGCAGGGAAGGAAAGGAAGACAAGAAAGATCAGGTGGGTGCATGAGAGAAGGCAAGCCTGAGGACAATGCCGCTAATCAGGATGGAACAAACATGGGTGGCAGCCAAGCACTGGGCAGATGCCTCTGTGGAAGGAGTCACTGGTTCCCCCATCAGCTCCTGCAGTGAGAGGTGTCCCCCTGGCTTGGCCTGGAAGAGATGGGAACACTTGGTAGACCTCTTCCCAGGAACAGGATGTGAACATCTGAAAGTTCTGAAGGTCAAGTCTCACCTTCCCTCTGTCTACCCCGTCCCCAGCTGAGGCTCACCACCTCCTTTCCCTGTAACTTTGTCTCATGGTGAGGCCAAATACCCTGCCAGACACTAGTGACTTCCCAGCATTTCTGTGGAAAGAAAATCTAGATCATAAAAGAACCCGGCCTGTCTTGCTGGTGACAACTAAAGACAGTGGCCACACGAGCTCTGACCTTTGGTCAAGATAGATGGAGCTGGAGACAGCAGATATGGCCTGGGGCTCTGCCCACCAGGGGAGTGAGGAAAGCTCTCTTGCTCTTCTGGGAGGCCTGACCAAGTACCCTCACATCTTCTAGGAACAGGGCTCTGCAATTGCATGCACAACCCAAAGACTGACCCATCCACACCAGTTATAGGTATGTGTCCAAAATAAACCATGAGACAAGTGCTTGAAGATGAATGTGCACAGATGTTCACTGCAGAATTGGGTAAATCAGGGCATGCTCATAAAATGGCTTTGCCTCACTTCAAGTTACATTGTAGGTCTATGTTAATGATGGTAAATGACATTCAATGTGTTAAGTGAAAAAAGCAGCTTATAAATCAGATGTATGTGATCATGTTTTTGTTAAATGTATTTGTGTGTGTCTGTAAATACCTATTTTGCAAACAATAAAGTTCTAGTGAGATGAACTTCAAATAGTATCATCTTTTCTATATTATCTGACTTTTTTACATTGAATTTATATTACTATTTTTTACAATTAAAATATAAATTAAGAAAACTATCTTCATTTGAAAAGTGGTAAAAAGCAAATCTATTTCAACTGAATGAAGAAGACCAGACAGGAAGGAATCCTATGGATAAGGGCCTAGGCTTCCAAGGGAGGGGACCTAAAATTCTAGTCAGCCTCCTTCACTTGCCCTTCGAGGCCCTGCCCCTTTGAGACCACTGCCTCACCTGCTCTGAGTGTTCCAGTTTTCCTGGGCACCTTGCTGTCATCTGACATGCCAAACTCACTTCAGCTACAGGGCCTTTCCACCAGCTGTCCCTCTGCCTAGACATGCCACTCCCCTGGTCTTCAAACAGCTTGAGCCCTTTTGCCATATTCTCAAGTTAAATGCCACTTCCCCATGAAGCCTGCAATTAATACCCAGTTTAAACTGGTCTCACCCACAACACCTGTCACTCTCAATCAGGCATCTTTTTCATTTCTTTGTTGTACTCAACACCACCTGAAATGATGAGGCTTATTTCTTTGCCTAATCATTTATAGTCTGTTTTATTTACTACTGTAGATAGCTAAGGGTATCTCCTGCCGCCAGATTAGGACCTCTGAGGAACCAAAACATGGACTCCACCATGAAATCTAACATAAAACAATATTACATTTTTAAAAATGTATTTATTTAAATTAGTTAACATATAACGAGTATTGGTTTCAGAAGTAGAACCCAGTGATTCATCACTTATATACGACACCCAGTGCTCATCCCAGCGAGTGCCCTCCTTAATGCCCATCACCCATTTAGCCCATCCCTCCACCTGTCTCCCCTCTAGCAACCCTCAGTTTGTTCTCTGTATTTGAGTCTCTTATGGTTTGCCCCCATCTCTGTTTTTATCTTATTTTTCCTTTCTTTCCCTTATGTTCAGCTGTTGTGTTTCTTAAATTCCACATATGAGTGAAATCATATGATATTTGTCTTTCTCTGACTGACTAATTTCACTTAGCATAATACACTCTAACTGCATCCACATTGCTGCAAATGGCAAGATTTCATTCTTTTTGATCACTGAGTAGTATTCCATTGTAATATGTATACATTATATACACACACACACACACACACACGCACACACACACACACACATACACACACCATGTCTTCTTTATCCCTTCATCAGTTAATTGATGAACATTTGGACTCTCTCTGTACTTTGGCTATTGTTGATAGTGCTGCTATAAACATTGGGGTGCATGTGCCCCTTCAAATCAGCATTTTTGTATACTTTGGATAAATACCTAGCAGTGCAATTTCTGGGTCATAGGGTAGTTCTATTTTTAAATTTTTAAGGAATCTCCATGCTGTTTTCCAGACAGGCTGCACCAGTTTGCATTCCCACCAACAGTGCAAGAGTTCCCTTTTTCTGCATCCTCACCAACATCTGTTGTTTCCTGAGTTGTTCATTTTAGCCATTCTGATAGATGTGAGGTGGTATCTCATTGTGGTTTTTATCTGTATTTCCCTGATGATGAGTAATGTTGAGCATCTCTTCATATGTCTCTTGGCCATCTGAATGTCTTCTTTGGAAAAGTGTCTATTCATGCCTTCTGCCCATTTCATCACTAGATTGTTTTGGGGGTGTTAAGTTTGATAGTTTCTTTATAGATTTTAGATACTAACCCTTTATTTGATATGTAATTTGCAAATATCTTCTCTCATTCTGTTGGCTGCCTTTTAGTTTTGTTGATTGTTTCCTTCACTGTGCAGAAGCTTTTTATCTTGATGAGGTCCCAATAGTTCATGTTTGCTTTTATTTCCCTTGCCTCTGGAGATATGTCTAGTAAGAAATTGCTGTGGCCTAGGTGAAAGAAGTTGTTGCCTGTTTTCTTCTGTAAGATTTTGATGGTTTCCTATCTCATATTTAGGTCTTTCATCCATTTTGAATTTATTTTTGTGTATTGTGCAATAAAGTGGTCCAGTTTCAGTCTTCTGCACGTCACTGTCTAGTTTTCCCAGCATCATTTGCTGAAAAGACTATTTTGTTTTCCATTGGATACTGTTTCCTGCTTTGTCAAAGATCAGTTGGCCATACATTTGCGGGTCCAATTCTGGCTTCTCTATTCTATTCCTATGTGTCTGTTTTTGTGCCAATACTATACTGTCTTGATGATTAGAGCTTCGTAATACAGCTTAACCATTCTATGTTGATGGATTGGAAGAACAAATATTGTTAAAATGTCTATACTACGCAGACTAATCTACACTTTCAATGCAATCCCTATCAAAATAACACAGCATTCTTCACATAACTAGAACAAACAAGCCTAAAATGGTATGAAACCAGAAAAGACCTCAAATAGCCAAAGTGATGTTGAAAAAGAAAACCAAAGCTGGAGCATCACAATTCTGGACTCTAAGCTGTTAAACAATACTACATTTTAATGTAAGGAACTCCAGTGGTTTCTTAATTTTCCCATATCTTCTCTGCTCACCACTGTGACCCACAACACCTGGCTGGTCACACTGTATATGTTCAGTGAATGCACTTTGGTGAATGAATAGGCAAATGAATACATATCTACCAAGGCTTAGGGAAGGAAAGGGAAGGCAGAAGAGGGTACCTCCGAGAGGAAAGGGTCTCTGGACAGGTAGAAACAATAGCAGGTGTGTGGTTGGTGAGAAGAAACACCCAGCCCTGAGCCAGACTGAGAGTCACCTCCAGGTGGACTCCTAGAGCAGTCAGGTCAGATAGCTACCATCCCTGGCAATGGCCTGGTTCACCCAGGCACTAAAGCCATTTTCTATATGTGGGGAAATCTTAAGTTGTTAACTTAAGTTGTTAACTTAAGCTGTTAAAATAGTAAAGCTATTTTTAAAAATGGAGAAGAAAAAGTAATCTTTTCCCAGCTGATACCATAACACTAACTTAGAACACAGTGAATTTATTTTTATGACCAAGTTATAAATTGTGGAAAATAAGAGTTTCAAATGGAAATGTTGACATCATGATCTTATCTATAGCAGCATGAATAACCAACCATAACCATTATTAGTTTGTCTTCTATTAATCTTTGCTTTTTTGAAATTTCAACTTGTTCAACATGTTCATCTGTAAACGTGAGTTAAGAGGTAATTTGCATGAACACAAATAATGTAGTATCAATTCAGTGGCATTATGAATTAATTAGCTGCATCCCACCACAATGAAACTCAACTGTGCTTTCCATCTCTTTTATTTATAGCTCATTCTTGCTATGTTACACCTTTTCAGATATTAAGTGTTGAACATGTTTGCTCTTAAAAAGGTTAATTATCCAAGACAGGTTTATGGTACCTTATCTAAAGGTCACATATTCTACTTCTTTGGCACCTGGGATTTATATGTTTATAAACAGTAGAAAGTTAATCAGTCCAATTTCCCTCCCTTCTACATCCCAGCAGTTACTCTTCTCCTCTTGAGTTCTGCCAGTATCAGGTGGGTCTCTGTTAGCAGGTCTTTGTTTCTGACTATGGCAAATTACTGTTCAGAGCTTGAAATACCAACTCTCATTGCCTTGATTGTGAGTTAGTGTAGAATGATCCAGGTAAGCAAGGCAGGACAAATCCAGCCCAAAGCTGACACATCTGGAGCGGAGCATGGGTTCTGGGTTTCTTTGGTCCAGAAGATGTTGAAAAATGGAACTGTTGGCCAATATTTAAAAATTTGGAGGTTTCACACACACACACACACACACACACACACACACATACACACACACACACACACACACACCCCAGATATCTGGTTTATCTTGAGAAATCATAAAGTCAAACAGCATAGCCACATTCCAGGCTGGCAATAACAAGAAGTTATGTGGAGGCCCTCCCTGCTTGCACAGGGCCTGCATGCTAGGGCTTTTCTATAATCCTTACCAGTTCCTGCTGTCCTCTAGAAACAGAGGTTGAATGCATAGATCACCTTATACCAGATCTATTTGAAACTCCATGGCACATGCAACTGGGATATTTTATGAGAAAGCAGAGCCTCATCTGTACCTCCATGGAGCCAGAAAGTGAATCTAAGCACAGTGAAGTCCAGGGAGGCAGACCTCCAATGAGTAATCCAATCACCCAGACGATGCACAAGTAAACAATAAGGAAAAGGGGCACTTTAGAGCATAGTAGGTGCTACTGGAAATTAAACAGGGAAATGAGATGTGGAAGGCCTGGTGGTGGGAGTGAGGTCTGCTTTCACTGAATGATCAGTGAGGGTTTCTCTGTGATGGCATGTGAGCTGAGACCAGATGAGGTGGCACAGGAAGAGCTGGGGTAGATATTCAAGATATATTCAAAGGCCTTGAAATGGTCATAAAGTTAGCTCTGTTAGAAAGCCAGGGTGATGGGCTTTCAGGAACTAGCACAAGAAAAGAACAGAATAGTGAGCAGGGGACTGAATAGTCAGGCAGGGCATTGTCAACCTAAATTTCCCCAAGAGCAGAGTCTAAACAGAGGTTCATGTGCAGGTACTTGATTTGGGAATATGATCCCAAAGGAGCTGGAAATAGGGAGAAGGAAGTGAAACATGGAAGGAAAAAAAGTCAGTACAAGGATACATTATTGAGTTGGTCTATTGTGGGGATAAGAAACATTTTCAAGTGTGCCTCAGAACTGTCAATGAAGAAGATAAAAGAGCAAAACAGTTACTCATTGGCTTCCATCCCCCATAGGCCAGGTGTGGTCCTACAAGCATTAACTTCTCAGAGCTTCTGGGCTTAATATGCGTAATTGTCAAGCATATTCCGGGGTGTCTATCATCTCAGAGCTAGAGAGATCCTGGGCAGAAAAAAGAGATATAGCTAGGTGACATGCTGTCAGAATGCATCCACGCAATGCTGGCCAGAGCCAATATGAAACTTCTGTATCAGAGCTGCAACAAAAGGTGGGCTGCAAGGATGTGAAACAGTGACAAAAGAGACCCAATATGGTAACACACAATGGAGACCCCTTCATCTCCCCAACACCAAATCCAAAAACCTCCTTTATCTGTACTTATACTCTGCCTTCTCTCCTGTTAATAAAGTTGATGTATCCCTGTGCCTTCAAAGGGTCCTATTCCCTTTTACCTCCACTTTCCTACATCATCAGATTCTCCCTCTACCTTTGGCCATAATACCCCTATACAAACATGCTCTAACTGCCATCTTTTAAAAAACTCCCTTAAGGATAACCTATGGAAAATGGACAAATTCTTAGAAACATACAACTTACTAAGTCTGAATCATGAAGAAATAGAAAATCTGAACTGACCAACAATGAGTAAAGAGATTGAATCAGTAATCAAAAACTTCCCAACACAGAAAGCCCAGGACAAGATTTAACTGGAGAATTGTACCAAACATTTAAAGAATAACTAATGTCTATCCTTCTCAAACTCTTCAAAAAACATTGAAGAGAAAGAAACACTCTCAAATTCATTTTATAAGGCCAACATTACCCTATACCAAAGCCAGGTAAGAACGCGACAAGAAAAGAAAACTACAGATCAATACCCCTGATAATTATAGATAAAAAATTTTTCAAGAAATACCAGCAAACTGAATTCAACAGCACATTAAAAGTATCATACACCATGGAATCTATCCCTGAGATGCAAGGATAGTTGAACATGTGGAAACCAATAAATGTAATATACCTTATTAATATACTAAAAGATAAAAATTCATATGATCATCCCAATAAATGAACAAAAAGCATTTGACAAAATCCAAGATCCTTTCATGATAAAAACTCTCAAAAATTATTATTAGAACATATATAAAAGCAGGGCGCCTGGGTGGCTCAGTCAGTTAAGCATCCGACTTCGGCTCAGGTCATGATCTCATGGTTCGTGAGTTCAAGCCCCGCGTCAGGCTCTGTGCTGATGGCTCAGAGCCTGGAGCCTGTTTCGGATTCTGTGTCTCCCTCTCCCTCTGACCCTCCCTCATTCATGCTCTGTCTCTCTCTGTCTCAAAAATAAATAAACATTAAAAAAAAGAAGGTATATAAAAGGAATATACCACAACATAATAAAGGCCATATATGACAAGTACATATGTAACATCCTCCCTAATTGTGGAAACACTTTTCCAAGATCAGGAATGAGACAAGGAAGCCCCACTCATTACTCCAGTTCAGCACAGTCCTGGAAGTCCTAGCCAGAGCAATTATGCAAGAAAAGAAATTAAAAATCATCCAAACTGTAAAGAAACGAGTAAAATTGCATGTTTGTAGTTAAGATCTTATATAAAGATTTCACCAAAAAATTGTTAGAACTAATCAACAAATTGGGTAAAGTTGTAGGATACCAAATCAACATACAAAAATCAGTCCTGTTTCTATGCACTAGCAATGAACTATCTGAAAAAATAATAAAATAAAGACAATAATTTAATTAACAATAGCATAAAAAAAGAAAATACTCAGGTATAAATCTAACCAAGGAAGTGAAAGTTCTTTACACTGAAAAATACATGACTTTGATGAAAGAAATTGAAGACACAAATAAATGCAAAGATATCTAGTGTTCATGGATCAGAAATATTAACAATATTAATATTTCTGTATTACCCAAAGTAATCTATAGATTCAATGTAATCTCTATCAAAATTCCAATGGCATTTTTCACAGATATAGAATATTCTATATGGAAGCACAGAAGATACTTAATAGCCAAAGAAATCCTCAGTAAAAAGCAAACCTGAAAGCATTATACTTCCTGATTTCAAACTATATTACAAAGCTATAGTATGATACTGGCATAAAAATTGACATATAAACTAATGGAATAGAATCCAGTGCCCAAAAATAAACCCACACATACAGCCAACTAACATCTGACAAAAAAGGCCACGAATACTCAATAGGGAAAGGATAGTCTCTTCAAGAAATGGTTTCGAGAAAACTGTATATTCACATACACAAGAATAAAATTAGACCCTTATCTTACACCACTCACAAAATTTAACACAAAATGGATTGAGGATTTAAACACAATATCTGAAACCATTAAACTCCTAGAAGAAAACATAGGAAAAAGCTCCTTAACAGGGATCTTGACAACAGTTTCTTGGATATGACATACAGAGCAAAGACAAAAAAAGCAAAAGCAAAAATAGATAAGTAAGATTATATCAAACTAAAAGCCTTCTGCACACAAAAGAAACAATCAACAAAATGAAAAGGTAACTGACTGAATGGGAGAAGATATTTGCAAACCATAAGAACTAGTAAGCTATCCCAAAATATATATGGGATTCACATAGCTCAATAGCAAACAACAAACAAATAATCCAATTAAAAAATGGGCAGAGGATCTAAATAGATATTTTTTTGAGGAAGATATCCAAATGGCCAACAGGTCCATGAAAAAGTGCTCAACATCTAATCACCAGAGAAATACAAATCAAAACCACAATGAAATATCACCTCATATCCATTAGGATATCTATTATCAAAGAGATAAGAGATAACAAATGTCAGCAAGTATGTGCAGAGAAAAGAACTTTTGTACATTATTGGTGGGAAAATAAATTGGTACAGCCATTATAAAATACAGCTTGGAGGTTCCCCAAATTATAAAAATAGAACTACCATATGACCCAGCAATCTCACTTCTGGGAACATATCTGAAGGAAGCAAAATCAGTAAACTTAGAGATATCTGAACTCCTATGTTTATTGTCAAGATACAGAAACAATCTAGGTATCTGTCAATGGATGAGTGAACAAAGAAAATGGGAGCTTCCCAGGGAGTTCCCTCTCCCTTCCCCTTATACTCTCAAGAGTGAGCTTGGCTATCCATGCCCACAGGCAATGACCTCCATGAATGGGCACAACTTGTCAGAGTCAATACCTGAAATCAGTAACTGGGTTCCTTGTAGTTTATGTCAGCTCTTCCTCCTTCATCTTTGAATAACTTCATATTTAATATAAATGGGAAATTCACAGTCTTTACAATTTGAAAAGCCATAGATGACACCAAACTTCAATTTGTTCATGATATCCCTAGCCTGGGCTAGGCAGCCAAATCTGTATCTGATCCCCCAGTGTGTGGAAGGTGTTGAGAAAGGGCCTTTGGCAGATGGTCAGTGAAAATGGAATGAGATCAAGTAACAAGGTTGAGATGAAGGGCTAGAATAAGACATTAACCTAATAACACACCAGAGATAATGTGGTCTAAGGACACTCAGTAAGGGAGAAGGCAACAAGATCAGCAGTGCTTAGAGTACCCTACTCACCATATCACAGATGTCCAACTGTGTGTAGCTCCTTGTTGTTGTCTGCCCCCCACCAGAAGGTAAGCTCTCCAAACATAGATTCCATTTGTCTTGTTCTCTGTTGAACCTTAAGCCTGGCATGTAACAGGTAGATGCTTGTCTAATGAACGAGTGGAGGTGAAAACAACAAATGAGGGAAGTCACTTAAGGGATACTGTAGCTCTCTGTGCACTGTGGGCACTGAAACTGCCTGTATGCCTGTCAGTCCCTCATCACATCCTCAGAATGTGAGGTCCTCAGGCCCAGAACAGTCTGACACTTCTCTGACTCCCTAAGCTCAATGCTGGGCCTGACCTAAAGTTGGAATATGAGTGAATGAATGATCAGTGGGAAGAAGCTTCAGAGGTAGAGATTCTGGCTTACTATTATTTATTATTTTAACATCATCTCTGAGCCCCTGTTTTTTCCACATTGTGACCCAGATCCTGGGCCCACAGCAATGAATACCCTCTTTGTCTAGGAAGCCCAGAGTCCAACAGGAGAGGGCGTACAACAGTGACACTGATTTCTAGTGCATGCTTCATTTTCATACCTTCATTTTCATACCTTTCATACCTTCATTCCTACCTTGGCCTCACAGCTCTGGCCAAGCCAGCTCCCTGTGCTGGTCCTCCAGGTCCTGTTGCTCTGCTCTGGCCAGCAGTCTTTGTGACTTTTTGCCCTCTGACCTCATTCTTGGCTGCTACACCACAACCCACAAGAGACCTGTGGACTTAACTTTGTTTTGTGTCTGGCCTTCTGGGTTTCAGCTTTGCACCCTTATGTTATGTGGTTACTGCTGCCTTCATTGAGATGTGTCACTGGTCAGTCACTCATGCCTTCGCTCTGGAGGTTGAGTAGAGCAGCTGAGATCAAAGCTAGGAGAACAGAGGTAAACAGAAATGGAAGAAGAGGGAGAGGAGGGGGCAAGAGTGGGCCAACAAGCATACCAACTACTAAGGCAGTGTTTTTCAAACTTTAAATGAGGATCCACTATTAGGTCATAAGGTCGGTTCTGTGTTTTTTAATCAGCATTTAAAAAAATAAAACAATAGAATAGTAAAGAAAATATGAATAGATCACCATTATAAGGATATCATTTCATGAACCTTTGTTTTAGTGTTACGTATGTGTGCACACATAAGTGCTGAGTCTCTGAGTAAAAAGTATTTTGAGATCAATAACTTTTGGGGACCCCTGCCAAAGGGTCCCCCAGCTGCCCACCTGAGGAAAGAAGACTAAATGAAGCTGATGTGATGCCTGAAAAGTAAGGCAGAGCAGAAGGGAGACCCCATGTGAACAACACCAGAGACAAGGACACAACTGCCATAATGGCAAAAGCCGTTCATGCTTAACCAGAGAAAACGTAACCAAATCAGGTCTCTTTGAGTAAGTGCCAGCAGAGTCTGTCCAGTGTGATGGAAAAGAGCTTCCATGTATGGGGTACCTACTGGGTGCCAGGCACTGTGCACCCCTACCCTTGGTGAGTTGCATTCCAAGGGAAAAGTTCATACCTGTGTTGCTTGCTCATCATAGATGCATCAGGGCTAATCATCTACATGAGTTGAGTGTTTCTGGTCCTCATGACAACATTACAAGGCAGATATTGTCATCTTTGCTTCAGAGGTGAAAAATCAGGTCAAAGAGTAGTGGAATGATTGGCTGAAGGCTACATGACTGGTCAGTGGTAAAGCCAGGATTTGAACCTAGGTGAGCCTGACGCTAGGCCTGGGCCTTCTCTGCCATTACACAGCTCTCATAACACCAGAAGTGGGGGAAAGCACAGGCTCTCATACTATTTATAGGAAGTAATATTTATAGAATCAATGTAAGGCAAAGGATACTGTGGACACAGCTTTGGGTTGGTTGGGAAAAGAGCAGATCAAAAGCCTCCTCCTCCCAAACATTGACTACATGAGAACAGGAGTATCTGTCTTGTCTACCACTGAATCCCTGGCTTCTAAGACAGTGCCTGGTATTCAACAAGTATCTATTGAATGGATGAATGTAGAAGTAGATGAATGCACGCATGGATATATGCATGCTTGCAGAGAGGCTTATGTTGTAGACCTGGATCTACCAATAGCTTGCCAACAGGCCACATCCCAACCACTAGCTTCATTTCCACACCCATGATATTAAGGCTCAAGTCAGACTGTGTATTCTATGAGCCAACACTCTCAAATAGGTATGGCAGCTTCCCTAGGAGCCATCAGGAAACGCCAGGGCAATCCTACTGGATTGGCTCATTTCTTCCCTTCATTCCCACAAAGTGGCCAGGGTAGCCCAATCAGTTTCCCTAGGAATGCATGTAAATTCATGTGACTAACTCCACACTGGGTAGTAGTTGCAGTTTTTACTCAACACTAAAAAATAAAATAAGACACAAAATCTGAGTTGAACTTGGAAAGTCTATTCAGGGTTCTTCCAGTGCAGGCAGAAAGTGTAGGGGTTAGATGTACAGGCCCAGTAGCCAAACTCCCTGGGTTTACCTCTTGACTTGCAGTGAGACTGAGCCCTTGAAACTCTGTTCTTCCACTTATATTCTCTAACACAGAAACAACACCTACCTCTCCAGGTTGCTGTGAGATGCTCTTCCTGAAGGGAGTGTCATCACTGGAGTTCAGTAATCTAACTGGGAGCAAGGACTCACCATGTCACTGGGCAGAGGTCAGTGAAACTGTCCCAATGGCAGGGGTCCTCAAGTATAAACTCAGAACCACCCTACCAATGGTAGGCAGGGGACATCCTCCTATTGTTTGTAATAAGTGTGCTCTTTAATCTTCATCCTCTATTTCCCTCATCCTCCCACACACTTCCCCTCTGGCAACCATGCTTGTTCTCTATAGTTAAGAGTCTGTTTCTTGGTTAGTCTCTCTCTCTTTTTTCCTTTGTTCATTTGTTTTGTTTCTTAAATTCCACATAAGAGCATAATCATACAGTATTTATCTTTCCTTGACTGATTTTTTCACTTAACAGTAGTGTACTCTCTAGCTCTGTTCATGTTTTGGCAGATGGCAAGATTTCATTTTTTATAGCTGAATAATATTCCATTGTATGTATACCACTTCTTCTTTATCCATTCATCTATTGATGGACATGTGGGCTGCTTCCATAGTTTGGCTATAATAAAAATACTGCTATTATAGGGGTGCATGTATCCCTTTGAATTAGTGTTTTCATATTTGGGGGGCAAATACCGAGTGGTGCAATTCCTGGATGATAGGATAGTACTGTTTTTAACTTTTTGAGGAACCTCTATACTGTTTTCCAGAGTGGCTGTACCAGTTTGCATTCCCACCAACAGTGCACAAGGATTCCCCTTTTTCCATATCCTTGCCAACACTTATTTCCTGTGTTTTTGAGTTTAGCCATTCTGACAGGTATGAAGTGATATCTCATTGTGGCTTTGATTTGCATTTCCCTGATGATGAGTGATGCCGAACATCTTTTCATGTGTCCATTGGCCATCTAGTTGCTACTTTGGAAAAAATATCTATTCATGGCTTCTTCCCATTTTTAATTGGATCATATGTGGGTTTTTTGTGTGTGTTGAGTTGTGTAAGTTCTTTATTTTGGATACTAACCCCTTTATTGGATATGTCATCTGCAAATATCTCCTGCCACTAAAAGGTTGCCTTTTAGTTTTATTGATTGTTTACTTTGCTGAGCAGAAACCTTTTTATTTTGACATAGTCCCAATAGTTTTTTTTTTCTTTGATTTCCCTTGCCTCAGGGGACATATTTAGAAAAATGTTGCTACAGCTGATGTCAGAGATATTACTGCCTGTGTTCTCTTCTAGGATTTGTATGGCTTCAGGTCTCACATTTAGGTCTTTAATCCATTTTGAATTTATTTTTGTGTATGATGTAAGAAAGTGGTCCAGTTTTCTTCTTTTGTACGTAGCTGTCCAGTTTCCCCAACACCATTTGTTGCAGAGACTTTTTTTCCCATTGTATATTTATTCCCCCTTTGTTGAAGATTAATTGACCATATAGTTGTGGATTAATTTCTGGGTTTTCGTTTCTGTTCCATTTATCTATGTGTTTATGTTTATACCAATACCATACTGTTTTAATTACTGCTACTTTGTAATATAACTTGAAATCTGGAATTGTGATACTTCCAGTTTTGTTTTTCCTTTTCAAGATTGCTTTGGCTATTCGGGGTCTTTTGTGGTTCCTTACAAATTTTAGGATTATTTTTTCTAATTGTGTGAAAAATGCTCCTGTTATTTTGATAGGGATTACATTAAATCTGTAGATTGCTTTGAGTAGTATAGATATTTTAACAATATTGGTTCTTCCAAACCATGAACAAGGACTGTCTTTCCATTTCTTTGTGTCATCTTGAATTTCTTTCATCAATATTTTATAGTTTTCAGAGTACAGATCTTTAACCTTTTTGGTTAAGTTTATTCCTAGATATTTTGTTGTTTGTGGTGTAATCAAAGGTAGTCTTGTGAAGAAGAATCAGGACCAAGGATATGTCCATTCTTCATCAGTTTCTGAGGGACAGCAATGTCTTGGTCCTCTCACTTGGGACTAGAATGACCCTCTGCATCTGACTGGGCTGCCAGTATCTCAAGGCTAACTTTCTCTGGCTCTAGAAGATTCTTTCAAGCTCTTGGCCCTAGATATCTGGCTTAGGATCAGATATAGCTGACTTTTACAACTGAGAGAAACACTAAAAATCTTTTTCCCAATGCTGTCAACATTATTTTATTCAAACCCCACTGTTACAGAATTTTGAACTCATGCTCAGTCTTTTTTATAGGGCCCAGAATGTGGAAATTTTTAAGCCTAATTATATAGCATGTGGAGCAAGAATAGAGTAAGAATAAGGCCAATGTTTCAGTAAGGCAAAGTGGTCTATTTGTCTGTTGTCCTCAAACCTGGGTAGATGTCAGAATAACCTCAGGAGGTTTAAAAAGAAGTCCAGGAGCTACTTTAAATAATGATAAAGGATTGATATAATTACATGAATTCTCCCAAGATAACAATAATACAAACTTGATAAAATAATTTAAACAAAACAATTATTTAATAGTATGGGAAATCATCTAAAAAAGACAGAACTTGAGAAACATTTACTCTCAAAAAGTTGTATCTGTAAGAGGTAAGAATTTTGAATTGGTGGCTTTGTGATCTAAAGTGAAGTTGTTTGTCAATCTGGCAACCATGGCTACAATAAAAATGGCAATAGAAAAATGAAACCTTGTCAGATACAGGTGCTAGAGGTCAGAGTTCAGGCTTAGAAAATTTAAAGAGGCAAAATCTTGGAAGCAAACCCTTGATGACAGCGAAATTACATATACATGATGGAGACTTGGATAGCCTGGCAAAAACAGCAGGCAGAGATAAAAAGAAATGTGCTTATGGAAGAAAGAGCTACCCAGGGAGTGTTATAATAACATCAGTCAAAATACACTTCAAAACAAAGGGTATTACTAGAGGCAAAAAGGGGCTTTCCATTACTATAAAAAGTTCAGTACAGTCAAAGAGATATGACACTTACATACCTATGTGCCTAATAACAGATCTTCAAAATATATGCATGAAAAATGACAAAATTAAAAGCAGAAATATACAAGGTCACAATCATAGTACGAGATTCTTGCACACCTCTTTCAGGAACTAATAAAACAATTAGACCAAACAAAAAAGCCAGTAAGGAAATAGAATATCTGAAGAATATTATCAACCACTTAAACCTACTTGACATTTATAGAACACTACACCAAACAACTGCAGAATACACATTCTTTTCAAGTGCAAATAGATGTTCACCGAGTAGAGTATATACTGTGTCATAAAATGAATTTCAATAAGTTTCAAAAGAACACAATCTTACAGTGTATGTTCTCTGGCCATAAAGGAAGTAAATTCAAAATTTTAACTGAATTCAGTCAGTAGCAGAAATCTTACACTGTCTAGCATCCCTAGAAACTTTGGGGTAATGGTCTCATCCTCTCCAACTTTCCAGTAAGCACTGAACCAAGGCACTTAAAAATAATTTTATCTTCAACTGTCCTATTTCTACTCTGATAAGCACATGGACATTCATTTCCCAACTTTGAGCTACTGTCAGAAAATGACTCCAACTGGAGTTAGCAAAAAATGAATGCAACTCTTCATGTAACAGAAAAGCACTGTATGAGGATGTGGTCTCTGGCCCTCAGCTTCCAAGTTCTGTTTTTCTCTAGGTGGGCTCCCTCCCAGGCGACGTGTTTCGGTGCCCAGATGGCTACCTCCAGCTTCACAGCTGGCAGAAACACCTTCTATTTCCCAAGATGCACCACAAGCATCCTTTCAGTATCATTGACTCTGATTGGCTAAGCGTAGGCCACGTGACTCCCTGGATTCAGTCACAAGTCAATGATGCCACTCACCGCTGCGTTTAATGGTGAGTCTGTGCTTTCCCAGAGGAAAATTGGAGTTAAGAAGAGGGAATGAATTGGGGTGCCTGGGTGGCTCAGTCAGTTAAGCATCGGACTTTGGCTCAGGTCATGATCTCACAGTTCCTGAGTTTGAGCCGTGTCTGGCTCTGTGCTGACAGCTCAGAGCCTGGAGCCTGCTTTGGATTCTATATCTCCCTATCTGTCTGCCCCTCCCCCACTCACCCTCTGTCTCTGTCTCTGTCTCTGTCTCTCTCTCAAAAATAAATAAACATTAAAAAAAAGAAGAAGAGGGAATGAATTTGGACAGGCAGTAATGACTCCCTGCACTGTCTGCATCAGTGAGGCTTAAAGATGGCAGTGCAGGAGGTGGGAGGGGAGTGGAAGGTCCTGAAAGTAGATGAGGCCCCAGCAGGGTAGGGCGTGCCTCACAGCATAACTCTTGTCCTTCCAGACACTGTCCTTCCAGATACTGGTCACCTCCAGTGACCAGAGGATGATGAATGAAAATGTATACACCTGTACACATAGGCGCGTTTGCACACACAGACACTGCTTTGTGTTTACTTTTTTCCCCCACAATGAATACAGATTACATCTGTATAAATATTTCCTTTAAAAGTACAAATATTTAAGACAAAAACATTTAGACAAAAGCATTTAGGAATTAGACTTTGAGAAATACAGTAATATAGTGGAAATATGTTTATCTTTAAGGTCAGATGTTTATCTTTATAGTTTAGAGGTGTTCCTGCCAGTTAGCAAATCACTATTTCTTTTAGCTTTAAAAATGGAAATAGCCCATGATTTAATAATTTTATATGACGCAGGGGAATACCTTACCAAAATGTGGAGCATCAGAAATAGGGCATGTAAACAGGTATTCTGTAGCATAGAATGTTTTACAAATGGAAGAGAATGTCCTTTGTATTTCAACCCTAGAAGCCACAGGAAAGTCACTTGTACTTTGTACCACCTATTCAGGATGGATAGGTTCTCACCCTTTTGAGTCTTCCCCTTGCTTTGCCAAAAGCAGAAGACTTTACCTGTTATATCTGCAGGCTTTAACTACTAAACAAATAGAAAAAACAAGCGTAGCTTGGAATCAAACTGAGGGACAGAGGCAATTAAAAATAAATCAGACATCTTGGAAAAAGTCATTTGCAGAAACAGTTGTGTCCACAGCATGAAATATGAAGGAAATGCATTAAAGCAAAAATTAATTTAATAAAGATTCATCCTTATTCTTTTTAAAAGAAAGAATACTATAAAATACTTCATTAGGCAAAGTCTCATCAGGGAGACACGGACTTTCTTTAAAAAAAGAATTTTTTAAATTAGAGAGATGAAAGAAAAAAGAGAAGGGGGGAGAGAGAACATGACCCTTGTCTGTGCAGCTTCAAGAACTGGGCAGGACAGCTCAGATATGTGGAAAGGAAGATAAGGGTTCTTAGGAGTCCCCCAATCCCTATTCATTCATACTCCATTGAGTCCATCATGTTAGAACCACACAAAGCCAGTCAGACAATGGCAGTCTCTGTCTGCCCAGAGAATCCAGACACATAAACCCAAATGTGATTCAAAACCCAGAAATGGCCTAAAGTGTGCCATTCCCCACCTTATGCTTCAACATTTGCTTTCAGCAGGTGAACAAAGATCCCACTGAAGAAGGTAATTATCTGGTCTCTTTTCAAAATATTCCAGAACCTACCATTGTTCTGGGAAATCAGCTGACCCTGCAAGATGCCTGCTGATTGATGTGGTGGGCATTTGGTGTATGCCATCCTAAAATTTTTTTCTCCTGTCCACTTCCTAACAAAACCAAGCTTTCTCTTCAAGTATCCATCTCAGCTCATGGCCCTACTCACAATTCCAAATTGGGACCTTGAGTGGCTTAAGTAAATTCAGATATCTCACTTACCAGTGCTGGTCATTATTAGAGAGGTGACATATAAACTAGGTTTACTTGATCAGAACAAATCTCAGGACTCTTATGAAATGTTGAGACAGAAACACTCTCACCATCAAGACTGTGTGGTGTGCAGAATCATGGCAGCCACTGTGGCTGAAAGAAAGGAAGCTTTCCCAGTGACAAAGCCAGAGAAGACCCCAGAGAGAACTGCAGGAAAATGAAGTACTCTGATCATGCCATTCTTAAAGCTGTACTTCCTTTGAATTCCAGTAATTTACTTCAGTAGGAATAAATTCTGTTTGTTTTGTAGGCTGGGTGGAATTTTGCTATTGCTTAATGTTTGCACATTAAGAGTTCTGACACTGAGGCACCTGGGTGGCTCAGTCAATTAAGCGTTTGACTCTTGGTTTCAGCTCAGGTCATGATCTCATGATTCATGGGATAGAGCCCTGCATCGGGCTCCACCCAGACAGCGTGGAGCCTGCCTGGGATTCTCTCTTTCCCTCTCTCTCTGGCCCTTCCCTGCTCGCACTCTATCTCTCTCAAAATAAATAAGTAAACTTAAAAAAAAAGAGTTGTGACATTGAGGAAGTCAGAGAATGGGAAAATCTAAGGAGAGAAAAGAGAAAAGGAAGGGAGAAGGAAGAAAGAAGAGATGAGAGGGAGAAGGAGAAGAAGAGAAGGGGAGGAGGAGGCGGAGGAGGAGAAGGAGGACGGAGGAAGGAGAAGAGAACCCTGGAGCAGTTTGGGGCTGTGCCGGCCTGTGTACCATGTCTCACATTTCACAGATGACAATACTGAGACCCTGAGATTTGGAGTAACTCTTGCAGGGCCACCCTACCAGCAGATACCAGCATGGGAACTCAAGGTTCCTGGAGTCCAGGCACTCTCTTCTTTTCCCCAAGTCATGAATAAAGAAGAGCAGCTTTTATAAGTTAAAGAGTTTTTTCTCATTACAGATCTGTATATAAGTAGAAAGAAAAAAAAAGTCATAATTTCACCAGCCTCTACAACTACATCTCACCAGTTTTTCTGTCAGTATTTTTCTGTTTAAGGATAATTTTTAGAACTGTAAACACTCTGTTTACATAGTTGTATTCCCTGAGTTTTTTTTTTCTCTTACCGTTATTTCATGAGTATTCTTCCATGTTATTGTGTATTCTTCAGAAACATCATTTTTATGACACTATAATATTCAGTCATGGAGATCTTTCCTAATTACCTTAGCCATTTTCCTCCCTTTGAACATATGGTTTGTTTCTAATTTTTCAACATATTTTCAAAATTGCATAAAGCTTTTCTTATCAAAGATTATTTACTTCGAATAGATTCCCAGAAGTGAAATCTTAGGGTCATAGGGTAGAAATTCGGGTTGCAAAATTTAACAGGGTGTTCTGTTAAATCTTAATTTCAAAATTAAAAATGCAGGGTGTTCTGTTAAATCTTAATTTCAAATTATTTGTTATCTGAAATTCAAATTTTACTGGGAGTCCAACCCTAGTAGCAAAGTTTTAAAGATTTCCATACATATTTCACATGCTCTGTCTACTCTAAAACATTTCCTCAGGTTAGAAAGGAAGGAGAACGAGAGAATAACATCTAACATTTTATTTTGTGCCACGCACTGTTTGAACACTTCACACATTAGTACGTTTAAGCCTTGTGTCGACCTCAAAGGTGAGGAATTATCTTTAGTCCTGCTTTGCAGATGAGAAAGATGAGGTAGGTGAGGGTAAGTCAAATGCGCAGAAGTACCCAACTAGAATGTGGGGGCACTGCAGGGCCCCCAAGGAGCTGAATGAGGGGAGACAGCATTGGGAACAGAGAGCAGCAGGCTTCTGTGTGGTGTCTTGCTTGGGCCCACTTCAGTCAGTGTCAACTGTTCAAACAGCCTTCCCCACCTCCACAGACCCCAAGTCTTCACCAGACAGGAGCAGGACATTTTGTGGGAAGACAGACAGAGAATTTACATTACACATAATGGAAATGATTTCATAAAATGAAGTTTGAAACTAGTCCTTTCTTTCTCAAGTCCCTCTCTACCTGCCAGCCTGAGTCTCCATTTCACACACCCATCTTTGCATCCTCTGGGCCTCTTCTCTCTCCACTTTGAATCTCCTTTCCCCCCTAAAACCCCCAGCAAGCCCCCGCATTCCCCTATCTTGTGTGAGGAAAATCTGGGGCTCCTTCATCTTCTTCATTTGCAGCGACATACCTAGTACTGCACTCAACAAATAACACCATCCCTCACCTAGACCTAACCTCCCTGGAAAGGAGAGGTTATGCTTAATAAATATTTCCCTGCCTAAATATCTCTGATTTTAAAATATCAGGAGATAACAGACCATATTCCTTCTTTCTTGCTTCTCTCCCCTGCCCCCATGCTCCCTGTCTCCCCTGCTTCCTTCCCAATGTGATACTCAACAAGCAAAGGGTAGGAGTGGACCCCAGGTCAGTCTTTGTGCCAAATACAATTGCCTTCCTTGGCCTAGAGTTGTGAGGGCCCAGAGGAGAAACAGCACTCCACCTTGGTATCCTGGAAGGCTTTATGGCCAAGGTGCCACTTATCTGGGCATTGAAGGATGGTAGACTTTGCCCACGTAGATATCAGATGGAAGGCCTAGCCCCATTGAGGACATTTTGATGACACAGTTCAGGAAAAGAGAAAGGCTTAAGTCTGAAACATCTTAAGTTCTCTGCAGCCACCTTTCTACATTCATCAGGAACTTCCTTTTGGTTGAGGTCAAAAGGCTCATGGGTGAAGCTGGAACTGATCTTTCGTGTCTCCATTTGGGCAGCATCCCTGAACAGCTGGTGCCCACATCATTTCTGGGACTGTTCGTAAATGGTTCACAAAATGCATCTAACATTTTAAAACTGCTCATGAAAATGGATCAATCAGCACCAGGCTGAAATAGTTAGTTTCCTTTGCTAAGAAAAAGTAGTGCTTCTTAATTATTGTGCTGGTTCTGTGAGACATGTTTTTGAAGACAACAAACAGCCCTCTGAAGGCTCTGTCCTTCTACCTGCCTATAGGGGAAAGAATCTAATTAAAAAAGAAAAAATATTAATATTTAATGGTGTGATTTTCCCCAAATCCTTTTTGCTTCTCAGCTTAACCCAGTGACAGCTCCAAAAATTCCCCCAAAAAAGAGCACACAAGATCCCATAAGTGTAATGCTGTCAGAGCACAGTTTTAATGAACAGGTCTGTGCAGCAAGCTCTGGGAGCTTCAGAGCTGACACGAGAGCTCCTCCCTCAAACCAGTGTGTCCCCTGCTTTCAGCTGTCCTCCAAGACTGCCCTGGTCTCCTGCCTCAAACACCTCAGGTCTCAGAGCTGTGTGTTCCTGCAGTCAGTTCAATTCTCTCCCTTTGCTGTGGAGAACCTTGGAGGAGTGTGTGAAGCACAATCCCAGTACCTGCTGCTCTTCAGGAAGATCCAAAGAGGTGACATGAATGAACAAACAGAGTGCCTGGCACATAGTGAGCCCTCAACAAGGATGAGTTACTAGCCTCAGACTAGGAGACCAAGGTCCAGCAGTGAGGGAGGGTGATATTTTGGAAGTCACACACAAATTGGTGGCAGAGCCAGGGTGTGAACACCCTGCTCATTATTCCTCCTGGTAGTCTGACTGGCATCCAAGTATCGGCCTCCAGTGCTGGCCATATTCTTCACCATTGGTTGAAGTTCTGTCAGTACTTCTGTGTTTATTATTTGTGCCTAGACGAGTGTCTGTAGCCCCAACTGGGCCCACCTTCTTGCTATTCTTGAATGGATATGTGTCCTTCTATACCTGCCAAATTCCTTGTGGTTCTAAGAAACAGTTCAAACTAAGGAACTTAAACCAAAAAAATAAAGGATTTTTGTCATTGAAATGTTCAGAGGTACGACTTCAGGCATAGGTGGATCCAGGGGCTAGAACAATGTCATCAAAATTTGGCTTTTTCCTCTAGGGTCGTCTGTCATGCAGACATAATTCTCAGATAAACTGTCCTCTAGGAATTGCAAGATTGTTACTAATGTTCTCGACTCCCATCAGAGTCCATTCAAAGTGAATTTCCCCTGTAGGGATCCTAGAAAAAGTTTCATTACATGCCATTGGTTCTGGTAGAATGGGTCACATTCTTGAACCATCCACTGGGTCCAGGGTGTTGTAAAGAAAGATTGACAGGGTCGCTTTCTCTGAGTTCCTGTGAGAGCCTTCCGTGCCTCTACTCACAGGTCACCCAGGAGGAAAGGGTATGTTGTTCGGTAGGGTTTTTTTTTTTTTGTTTTTTTTTTTTGTTTTTTTAGCTGGAATGAATTACACTGATTAAGCTATATTTCTGTCCTGGAGACCAGTGAAATGTGGCTTCAGGCAGTGATCACACAGTGGAGACCCACAGACCAAATTCAGTCTGCAGATGGATTATGTCTGGTCCATAAAGGATCTTTGAATTTGAATTCATTGTCAACATTAAATATCTGCAGACTTACCATAAACATTCAAGTTCTCAGCTTCTTTGGTAAAATGAGTTTCTGGCCAGATGGGGCCTGCTGTGCCTCTGCTCTGGCCTGTCTTCCCAGTCAGCCGTAGAACCTGGCACCTCACTTCTCTTATTTACAGCCAGGACACTGCAGCCAGAGTTTGCAAGCCCCAGTACAAGTCAGCTCAGGGTTAATGCCCATCCCTGCATTTAAAGCATTGCCTTGGAGCTGAGCTGCCACACCAAGAATATAGCCTCCTCAGTCTCAGATGAGTTGCAGCAGGCCTGGCAGGCTGATGGGCAGGAATTGTTGGCACATTTTACAGAGAAGGAAGGTGAAGTTTGATGAAGTTCAGGGATAGTGTAGTAGAAACAAGCATTAACCTGAGTACCCAGGAAAGTAGTGGTCAGGGAATTGGGGGTGGTTCTCAATCCTGTCCCTGAGCCTGGAATTGATGAAACTAGGCTATATGACCCTCTGGTGTCAAAAGGAAGGGTGCTACAGAAGAGCCTGAGCAAAGCAGGTTCTTTCCCTCTGTGCCCTCCTCATCTCTCTGACTGGGGGGTGGATGGGGGTGCCTAAGCAGGATCAGGACTGCAGACAGGCCACCTTTATTCCATCATCCGCCTCCTTCCCCCACCCCTCCATTGGGCTCCTCTGCAAATTAAGTTCTCAGAGTGGGGGTGTCTGCCCCACCTCTTACAGAGAGCAGTGCTGGGTGGGCCTCTGGTAGGGTCATCTGTAAAAGCAGGCCTGGATCAGGGCAAAGCAACTGACTCTTTCAAAACATCAACCCATTTCTCTCTTGTGGGAGAGAGGTAGGAAAGGAGTGGGGAAGAGAAGGGGAAGGGAGACTGAGCCTCCTTTCCTGTGGTATTAGGCTGCTGTGTACACCCCAAAGCTGGCCATTTCGCTCTGCTGTTGGTCCACACCTAGCCCCGTTATCCTCACCATCAGCTGCCTTCTCTCTGCTGGTGTCCCAGCAGCCCTCTTGCCCTGCCACATCCTGCTTAAAATTCCTAGTAGCTTCTTATTTAATGGGGATGAAATCCAAACTCTTGGCCAAGACCCAAAAAGCCTTTAGGGATGTCTTTTTCCTCCCCATTGGACCTCATCTTAGCCACTCTCCCTCTGCAGCAGATTCTGTGGCTGTCTCCGAGAATCATGCCACCTTAGCCTTGACCAGGGACTATGCCCACTCAACCCTTGACCCACGGCCTGGCACTGTGCCTGCCACAGGGTGGGTGCCCACTGAGCGAATGCATGAAAGAATGCATGAGTGAACGTGGTTGAACAACAATCTGAGCAGTCTGAATTCTGTTTATCAGTAGTTAAAGACAACTATTTGCAAATCCCTATCAACTTCATTTAAAAATTTAACTGGGATACAAGAATGGCAAAGGAACACGCAGAAAGTTGGCATTATTTTACAGTTTATTTAATTCACCCCTCCTGCTGGCACTAATTTAATTCACCTCCATGGCTACAGGAAGGCCAGAGCTGAAATAACTAACTGCGAAGGCAGGGTGGGAACAGATTATGGAGCAGTGCCTGCAAGCACAGGGTGGAAAGAGAAAAGAGCTGTGACTTCCAGGGAAAAATTAAAGGGGGTGTGTGGGGGGTAATAGAAGTCTTTTTCCTAATGGTTCATTTTCTTTCTCTTTAGTCCAAAGTGATAAAAGCAAATAAATTTGTGTTTAGAATCACAGACATAGTACAAGGCCATTACATAAAGATATTATCTTCCTGGTGAAACTTCGTCAGAAGCTCTTAATGTCGAAAGCATGCAAAGTGGATTAAAATATCACAGGCAAGCAGTGGAGATTGTCAAAATGACAGAATATTATTAAACCTGTATACTTATCCCTTAATTTTCATCTCCACACGAGACCCCAGCGTGGTGCTGTTTCCGCACAAAGCCGTTGTCTGTGCGGCCAGCTGAATGGTGGGAGGGAAATCCGCTTGGGCAGAGCCCAAAATGCCTTCCCAGCTCCCCAGCCAGCCTCTTGCTTGAAGAGAGTCCAACCGCAGAGTCTAAATAAATAGAGAAAGGTGGCCCTTCTGCCTGGATGACATTTAATTGGCATTCCCTCCCTGGGAGCCACAAAGATCCCGAGGGAACTGGTAGGTGGTGATGACAGAAAACTCCCCAGAGAAGCCAGGGTGCAGGACCAGCTTCAGGATTTATACAAGGGTGGGGGGCTGCTTCTGCCTTTGGGGTCAGTGGGGAGAGGAGAGCAGGAGAGCTCTTCTTGGCCTGCTTCCATTCTGGCTGTGTATACTACCAACTACAAGCTATGGGGTGTTCTCTGTGCCTGGTGCTGTACCTAAGCTATAGGCACAGTCTCTCAGCTAATCTTTATAGTAGCCCATGAGAATGGGGCAATTGTCCTCTCTGTTTTACAGATGAGGAAACAGAGGCTCAGAGGTCAAGCAACCAGGTCCTTCAGGTGGCCCATGGTGGCAACTGGTTGGAGCCCAGCTCTGCTCTATACCAAAGCAAACCATCCTCTATGGTGTCTGTGCTCAGGCAGCTCTAAGGGCAAAAAGAAAAGAGCCAAGGTTGACACACCAAGATGGAGTTCTCTTCAAGGCAAATGCCAAGGGGGATAAGAGGGCACAGAGAAGTGATTCCAGATGTGTAAGGGAGCTCAGATGTGCCTACATTTGCATATGGCATTCAAGAATGCTGCACAGGTGGGGACAGGTGGGAAAAGCAGCTGTTATTGGGGTGGGAACTGGAGACAGAGACAGAAAGAGGAAGGAGACCTACATTTCCCTGTTGACTTCTTTGTGCTATTTCAATAATTGAGTGGATTTTAAAACTATAAGTTAAACCCATGTGAAAAGTGGCTTAGCCAGAAGGAAAGAAAAGCAAGTTGTATTCATTCTTAAAAGTCCCCGAGTGTCACCACCTCTCCCAGACCACTCCCTAGCACACACACACACCTTCTTTCCTGGTCCTCCGGGCCCACTGCCTCATTCCTTAGCTGGGACCTTCTCAGGACCCCTTTCCCTCTCCACGCAGTGTCTGTTGCCTCTCTCTTCCAGTGTAACTTTTGCTCTCCTTCAGCCTCAGCCCCTACTCTGTCTTTTTCAGGTAGCTTTTTCTGAGGACTTTAAGCCCTCCATGAGGGTCTGCAGTGAAGAGAGCTTCCTTTCCATAGCCCAGACCTAGAGCCTTGCCATTAACCATTATCAGGTCAGCTCCTAAGGGCGAGCCATGTTCCATACACCTTTCCTCCCCTCTTTAGTTCGGTGGGCAGCAGAGGGAGGCAAGATAAGGAGAAACATCTCTATTAAGGCAAACTGGACACTTGCCACCTACAGAAACAAATATGCTAAGCTCAGTGTGAAGCCAGGACTGTGGGACACAGGTGCTGTCAGGCAGGCAGAGAAAGGGGCTTCCATTCAAAGCTTGCTCTCCATTCACTGAGGGTAAACAAAGTAGATCTGGAGAGGGGATCCAGTTTTGTGAGGCACAAACCTTATACAATTTGGGGATCCGCTTTAAATAAAAGTGTACAAGATCACAAATATGAATTTTTTATGAAAATTAATATCTAATTAGAATGAGAAAATAAATCACAACAAATACTAGAGGCCAAGCAATTCAGGTTCCTTTCCAGATTTCTTCAGGCATTTTGCCAGCAATGCTTACACAGACGCATTTTCAGAGTGCACCCTGGCCCCTCCCACCCAGAGTAGTCCTCAAGCCCCACAGATTCCCAGCAGGTGGGAGAGCCTGATGCTTCCTGGGCTTTGCAATCAATTCACCTCTTTGGAGAAGACCCAGTGTCCAGCCATCCGTGTAACGATGAACATGACAAATCAACAAAAACCACCTGCCAACCAGTGAACACAGCTCCTATGGCCTAGCCCGGTACCCCCTGGCCCTGAGAGGAGCAGAGCAGCAAGCCCTCCCCAGACTAGGCTGCTGGGCACCCAGGCCAGGCCTTGTTCACAGGAGAGACACTCAGCAAAAGGCATGCGAATGGCTGGATCAAAGAAAGAGAAGAGGCTGGAGGAAGAACTCATTGGCAGGGATTCATGGCAGAGGTGAGGTCAGACCCAGACAGCTCTCCTTGTGCATTCTATCAAATATTTAAAGAAGAAATAATGCCAATGATCCACCTCTACATTCACTCTTCTAGAAAACAGAAGAGGAGGGCTCGGTTTTATGAAAATGGCAATACCCAATACCAAAGCCAGACAAAGTTATTTCTGGGGGGAAAAGAAAACCGCAAGATTACTCATGAAGTAACCACTGCAAACATACCAGAATGGCTAAAATTTAAAATGCCAAATGTTGGCAAGAATGTGGAGCAGCTGGAAGTCCCACACTGCTGTGGGAGTGTAAAATGGCACAACCACTTGGGAAAACAGTTGAACAGTTTCTAAAAATGTTAAACGTACACTCACCATGCAACCCAATAATTCCACTCGAATATTTATCCAATAGAAATAAAAACACATGTTCACACACATACTTCCATGTGGATGTTCATAGCAGCTTTATTCATAAGAGCCCCAAGTGGAAACAAGGCAAGCATCCATCAACAAGTAAACAAATTGCAATTAATCCACATAATGGGATGCTATTTGACAATAAAAATGGAAACACCAGCAACAACCTAGGAGAATCCCAAAACCAACATGATGAGTGAAAAAGCCAGACAGAGAGAGTATGGGCTAATTCGTACCATTTACCTGAAGCTCTAGCACAGGCAAAATGAATCTGTAGTGACCAAAGCTTCCCAGTGGTTGCTTGGGGCCAGGAGCAGAGGGTAGGATCAGTGCAGAAGGCCTCAAGCAACCCCTGAGAAGTTTTCTGTTACTACAGATTAGTTTTGCCTGTGCTAGAACTTCAGGTAAATGGTACCAATTAGTCCATTAATACAAAAGGCATCAAGGAACTTTCTGGGGTGATAAAAATATATTACATATCAACTCTGGGAGGTGTATGTATTTTTTGTGTGTTTGTATGAATTTGTCAAACTTGTCAAAATGTACAAGTTGATTTAAAAAAATAAAATTAATAAAAATAGTGTATTTTAGGCTCTACTCACAAATATTTTGATTTAATATCTAATGCCTGGGTGGGGGGCTCCGGCACTGGTATTTTTAATAACACTCCCCCTGCTGCTTCCTAGGTAGGACTCAGCTTGGGGAAAGGATGGATAACTTTTGAAAAGCTTAATCAGGTTCTGGCACTGCCCCGGCAAGCCCTGTGTGAACCTGTCCCTATCTACCTTCCTGGCTGGTCTCAGATCTCTGTGCCTCTCGCACTGTGCTGCTGCCAGGCAATGTTGCATGGGTCCCCTCATGCCCTCAGCACCCCAGCTGTCCCCAGCCTGCGATGCTCTGCCCTTCCTGCACAGGGCAGTTGACTTTTGATAGTAAGGGCAGAGCACTCATGTCCTTCCTCAGAAGGCCTCCCCTGACCTGTGAGGTCACCCTCCACTGCGAGACCCCCTATCTCCCATCACTGTGGTCATTTTCCTACAGTACCTGTCACTTGGTGAAAGAATCTCTGCTTCCACTGCTTCATTACTCATTGATGATCCCTCTCCTTGGTTTATAAGTGCCAGGAGAACAGGATCTTTGTCTGCCTTGTTCACTTCAGTACACTACCATCCAAATGACCCCTAGTACATAGTAAGTGCTCAATAAAATTTGACTGAAGAAACAGCTTTACAATAGAAACTCTGTTAGGTGAAACTAAAGGGTTGGAGCTGAAGATTCGCCATCAACCACTGAAGAAAAAAATCACAGAAAAGGTGAATAATTTCTAAAATGATACCACAGGCAGGCCAAGGAAACTAAATGCATTTTCTTCATTTTTCTTTTTCCTGGCATTTTCATAAACCTTGGCAACCAGCAAAAATTGTCATGAGCTGCTTTGGCTACATCTGTCTAGCTAATGAGTCCCCACCCCTTCTCCCTGGGAATTGTCCTGTGGATCCACAGGCATAAGACCCAGGCAACCTTTTTCTATTCCTTGGCCCTGTCTCCCTGAGCACAGCTGATTGGAGCAGCAGCAGACACCTGACACTAACTGGACCAATCAGATTCTCTGCAGGTGGCTAGCGAGCTAGGCGGGAAGCCAGCCTCTTCTAGTGGAGGAAGGAGGGCTGACCAAGCTAGGCGTGTGGTGCCAAGGGGAAAAAGAGTAAAGCCAATGCCAGAATGAGGAGAGTTAGTCCACAGGACTCTTCTGTTCCAGAAATTTCGTAGGCTCAGTCCCATTCCCCCTGCTAGAATTCCACAAGACACTCTGGACTTTTTCTTAGAAACCATTTATTCTGTTTTATTTTGCTTGTTTTCTTTTCTGCTTGGGCTAGCTTGAATGTTTCTGTTATTTGGTACAAAAAAGTTCATAACTAATCATGCATGTATTAAATTACTGTAATAATAAGACGAAATGGTGCTATAAGAATTTAATTTATGTACATTTTCAATATGAGCACATATTTATGACTAGAATGTAAAGAGAGGTCCACTTGTGGTTTCCATTAAGCCATTCTGGACTTTCAGGATCTTTTTGTTTTTGCCCCACTGCCCCTCCATCCCCACCCTACCCCTATCTCTGTACTGGGCTTCCAGATACAGGAGGCCCTCAGGAATTTCTGATTTCCTAACCAAAACTGGAGTTAGCAGTGGAGATTCTGATGGAGACATGGGTGACTGTGTGTCCCAGGCTATCTGGGCCATGCATCTGGGACACCAGTGCCCTGTGTCTGCTCAGCACTAATTTGAGCTACGACACCATTTTCCAGGCTGTTGCCAACTTGGGTCACAAGGGAACCTCTCTGGGGGATCAGGGATGGTTGGTATTCAATTTCCCTCCTCCACTTCTCAAGAGCCAAGCTCCCAAGTTCAAAGACATCTATCATGGGGAGTGATGGATTGTATTTCAGAGCAGGTTGGCAGCAGGAGGGAATTGGATTCAGAAACAACCATCTGGCTCTTGCAACTGTGTGCCCTTTGCCCTGCTCAGTGTCAAGTCGGCTGTCACACAATCTGAGTGGCCACAGCAGCAGAACCAACTCTTGTGTCCAGCTCAGACAGGCTTCCTCTGTTCCGGAGGAGCAGAGGTGGTCAGAAAGCCAGTGAGGACCCCTCCAACTGATCATGGAGGGAGCTATGGCTGAGCACAGTGACCTTTTTGAGAGCCTACTAAGTACTGCACACTTGGGAGACAGACTATAACAGTCAAAATACCTGTCCACCAGGAACATGCATTCATTCATTCACTCATTCATTAAAAAATACCTATTTTTTTTGATACCTCCTAGGCACAGGAACTGAAGCTTGCTTTCTGTTGTGGGAAGCTCTTAGCCTTTGTAAGCACTCTGTCTAGGGTCAGATCCCAGCTTCAACAACTGCTAGCTGTGTGATGTGGGCAAGTCTTACCAGCATGTGCTCCTATATCAACACCTTCCCTCTCTAAGGCTCTGTTTCCTCATCTTTAAATTGGGGATGATAACAACTCATAGAGCTGTGTTGATGGAAATAATGTCTACAAAGTGCTTATGAGTAGTAAGTGCTCACTAATGTTAGCTGTATCTTTTTTCTTTTACTATTTTTATTATATCCACCCACTCCTTTATTCAGACACAATTTTCTGGCCATTTCTTTTAATTGAACATATGGTGTGCTATTCTATACCATCCATCTCAAACAGCCATAACAATCATTGATTTTGATACAACAGCTGACACTAATAAGGATTGGTCCTATTTGCATGTGATTTTCCCTGGAGCCCCTGAATTGGGGCTCCCGGGTCATCCCCGAGCCTCACACACACAGCATCCCAGCACCATCTGCATGGCCAGGAGCTTGACTCTCAGGCTGCATTTTCCATTTTATGAGCAGATTGGGAGGCAGCAAGTGCAAGCACCAGTTTTTAGGATACCTGGGGAGAGATTGTGTCTTTTTACTGCTTAGCACAGAGATGAAGAGGCAACCAATCAATGAGCACCAGGCAATGACAGCACTTGCTGCTGACAAGCAATGTCACTCTCTATTGTGTTTTCAAAAACTCTTTGGGGTGGCAAGCCTCAGAAAGACACTGAGTTATATCTAACAGGAAAAGCTTAGAGAAGCAAGGAATTTTTAGAGGGTATGTTTCAGCCATTCCTCATGATGAATCCTAAAGAAGAAAGACCAAGCAAAAACTTGGAGAGGTTCCTTACCCTCAAGGGCCTCTCATGTAGGTGGTCAAAACATAAATAAATAAAATAATCAAGGAAAAATGCAAAATAATTTTTTAACTCTGGATATACTTGTGTACACACATGTGCATGTACCTGAAAGAAACAGACAATGAGAAAAGAGCAAATGGTAAACCCATGCTAAATGCACAACACATTAGCTCACATTTATGGAGTGGTCTATTGTGCCAGACACTTCCATGTACATTCCTTCATCTAATCGCCACAACATAATAATGTATGTAAACACTTAACAATGCCTGGCACCTGGAATTGTTGTTTCTATCATCATCCCTGTCTCCAGATGAGGAAACTGAGGCTCAGAGATGTAAAATGACCTTGAACTTACTTTTTAATGACAAAACCAGGTCTCAAACCTGGTGTGTGTGTGCTTTCTAATCTAAGGATAAAAGCAACAGAAAACACCCATTTCTCCAGCACCCCTCAGTGCCACATACTATAGCAGGCACTATGGCATGTTCACTCACTAAATCCTATTTCCCTCTCTTAGTTTACAGATTAGAACACAGGGACATGGGGACTCAAATAGCTTCTCCCAGGGTCAAACAGTGAGGAAGGCATGGAGCTGAATCTCTAGATGGGTGGGTGTATTTCAAAGCCTTCCTTCCTGGGACAGTTCATTCTCTGACTCAGGGTGTAGGGTGGTAACAGCATGATTTCTGTGCCCTCAGAGCCACTGACTATATACATGTACTTTGTCAGGAACAAATGTCAAAAGGCCTACTCAGGAGTGGCTGCTTTGGACAGCTGGACAGTCATAAGACCCCAACCCACTATCCTGTGCCTTGAAGGACATCAAAGTTCCACAACTGCTGAAGAAAAATGGCTTTTGTTCCAGAACCAGAGAGAAAAGGGAGGCCTCCTAGGTAAAGATAAGAAAGGCTTCATTTTCTGCCCTGGGTCTTCCCTCCCCCACACCATGTGTGATTTTGTCTCCAGGTACCTCCCTGGCTGCTAGATATTCTCATGCCAACTGGGATGTGGTCCAGTCAGGTAGGGCTACAACTGGCCATTTGGGACCATTTGGGACCTGCTTTTTACCATCAAGGTTGCAACTGCCTCCAAGAATGACTTTCCCTTCCCTTTGACAATGTGTGGGGCCCGGCCAACTCCACACTTCACTGCTTGCCAGTGACAATAGTAGCAACCACAGTATAGCCCCCAAACCCCCAGGGTGAAAGAAGAGGCAGCCATCACCTTGAATTTCAACCCCATAGTACCCTGTGAGCTAGAGAATCAGACTTGAGAAAATGTCCTTTGAAGACCCCTGGTTGGGAAGGAAGGACCAGACATTGTCTTGTCTACTGAAAGGGAAATGCCAGACTATTGTTTATCTGCATCTTGGCAGGACTCACCAATCCTTATGGCCTCTCATTATTCCCACTTTCCAGATGACAAAACAGAGGTAACTAATTTTCCCAGGGCCACTGCTAGTCAGTGACTGAGCCCAGGCAGGCCCCACTCCAAATCCCCCATTCTTTTCTCAGTACTGCTGAACTATCTAGATGTTCCACAATTCAGCCTGTCAACTTTCCTCTGCCATGCCTTTTATTTCAGTAAATACTCTATTTGTATTCCCCTGGGAATTGCACTCTGAAGGGAGAGTTGTTTGATGGAGGCATGCTGCATACCCACGACACCACTTTCCTTCTGTAAGGAGGGTGATGTAATCGTGCACTATCTCACAGATACGTGCAGAAGGTCAGCCCCTCCTGGCACTCCACAAAGGAATTCCTGGTGGGGAGAATGGCTGCAGCTACACATCTACACTTCTGAGCCAGGAATTTCTGCCTTTGTGTCTGTGGGTGTATTAATTAATCATTCCTTTAACACCAGCTGTGTCTACACGCATTACTAGAACGGTCAATTCCATTCTTAAAAATAAGCCAATTTAAACCAATGATTTGATGGATTTTTAAAAACTAAATTAGTTAAATCTTGTTTTAAAATAGAATCAATCTTAAGAACAGAGAACTGGTGAATTTTTGAAAGCAAAATATCATTCATTTGTTCATGTATTCATTAATTTAACAAGTGATTGACAGGGGCTGGGCTGGTACCGTGGGGCGTGGATCCCAGACAACTTGTCCCAAAGCCTCTAGGTCTAATGTGGGGAAGAAGGAGAGAAACCCATCACACAGGCAAAGAAATGCTCCTTGTTCTCACCTTAATCTCTAGATGGCAGAAAAATAAATAAGCACCCATCCTACAGTGCATAAAAGAGAATTCTGTTCAATCAGCAAACCCAGGGAATCTTGGCAGTAGAGGCTGGGGGCACCTTTGGGTTTGCCATCGGTTGGTTGCCCAGGTCATTAGAACAGCAGCCTGCTCTAGGGAGTGGAGAGAGAGGACCCAGGTCAGCATCACCAGGGAAATGCAATGGGTGGTTGCTTTCTTGCACGGAATAGGCAGCTCTTAATTGCAATCCTACATCCAGAGCATGTGGTGGCACGGACAAGGTTCACTGTGTGTAAAGAAAGAGGTTTGTAAGAGTTCTCACCTGTCTAGCCTATGTGACAGATTTAACTAGTGAAGAGAATGGACTGTTTTCAGGGACTAATTACATGATGAAGCTGTTGATGTTACAAATCACTCTCAGCTGTTATCAGAGCTGCCTCCTGCTGTCCCCCACAAGGCCCAGCCCTGTTCACAGCCCCAGGGACCCTGTGCACAGACCCAGCAGCCAGACCCCTCGGCTCACACCTGGGCTTCGCCCCTTACAGACTGTGAGATTGTGGTCACAGTTACCTAACACTACCTAACACAGACTCTGTGTTCTCTTCTGTAAGGTGGGGCTAGAGCCCATCTCCTAAGACTGAGGCCAATCAAGCATTCTGGGACATGGTAAGTGCTTAGCAAATGCTACTGTCACCATCATTTAACAATCAGTCACACAAGCCTAGGATGGATGTGAATTGTCTGTGCAGCAGTCAAGTGCAGTGACTGGAGCCCTGCTGGACGAGGCACAAAGAGGGAGGGAAGAGAGGGTCTCGGGCCTCTGGGGGACCACATCACATCTTGTGGTCCATATTCCTGAACATGCCCATACTTAAGGAGTGGGGTCTCTAGAGGAAGGAAGATTCCAGGTCTGTCTGTCTTCATGTCCCTCTTTACCCCTCTCCTCATTCTGGTGGAAACATGGTCTTCTCACCTGGAAAGTCCCATATCAGAGGGGAACCCCCTTATCCCTGAGCCTAGAAGGATGTGCTGGACAAAGTTGCTGCTTTTGAGCAAGTCCTGCATTGTAGCTCCCATTTAGGCCTATGTGTAAAAGTGACCATCCCTCTTGGGTGCACACTTGGTGTTGCACCTCCTTGATGTGCTCTGGGATTCTCAGGCCAGCTCTCTCTGGATTCCTATGAGGCTCCATCCCTGGCAGCTTACACTGCAAGGCGGCTTGTCAAGGCAGCCTGACTTAGCACCACTGTCCCAAAGGTGTACTCTCTGGAGCAAGGCCTTCTGTGTCTCCCCTCTCTGCACCCTTGGCAGCTGTAGTTCAAGGCAGGGCCTACATTCAGTGCCCAAAGCGTGGAACCAAGCACACACAACAGTCTAAGACTCTTCAGTCTCCAACCTCAGAAATGTCCCATCCTCTCCAAAATGGGGCTCCCCAAAGTCAAACACTGCATCACCACAGGGTCCAATTCCATTTCATTGCTCCCTCAGCACAGCTGCAATTAATAAACATCCCACTGGCTGCGTGATTCCAGGCTGGGAGCACACAGCATCCTGGAAATGACCCCTGGTGGGGAATCTGTCACTGTCAGCCTGGCTTCTCTTCCTTCAGCCCTGTGCCCCAGCTGACTTGGGAAGCATGGCCTGCCCTGTCTGCAGAGCTTCTTCTATCACCTCCACCAATACCCAGAAGCTGGCCTCCTCCCATAGCCACCTTTGGAAAACCTGGCCCCATGGAGTAAGCTCCCAGGGAAAAACTGGAGCTTGGATTTCAGTGTAACTATGCCCCCAATTCCTGGTCAGGGCAGCATTCTGTCCCTACCTAGGGTGGCACATCACAGATATGAGGTCCACAGAGAAAAGCCAGTGGTTCTGGAATCTAGACCTGTCTCTGACCTGTGTCCTATGTGGCCCTGAGCAAAACTCAGGTGCTTTCTGAGCCTCGGGGCTGTGTTCCTTTATTCATATTGGGAAGTCACATGGCCTATGGGTTCATATTTCATGTCAATCACTTTTCTTGGTTAGGGCACATAAGGAGTCAGCAGACAAACACCAAGGCAGCCAAACAATGAACCAGAACATTTTGGATGGTGACAAAGCCCATGAAGAACACAGAACAGCTAGGGTAGTCAGGGGAGCCATCCTGAAGAGGTGATGCCAAATCTTTGCCAGAATGATAGAGAAAGTCAGCCAAGAAAAGGTCTGAACCATTGTTTTCTAAGCAGAAAGAACAGCAAGTGCAAAGGCCCTGAGGCAGGAATGAGGTCAGCATGGTCTGGAGACTAAGAGAAACTGAGTGGCCAGAGCCTTGTGGACAAGGAGAAGAGGGTGGAAGAAGCCAGAACACATAAAGCCTGTATAGCCACAAAAGGAGTTTCAGCTTTAGGCTGAGTATGTATAACAGAGGGACATGGTCTGATACAGGATGTAAAATATCTCTCAGCTACAGTATGGGTATTGGTAGTGGAGGTAGCAAGTATAGAAACAGATAGCTGATTCAAGAAACTGTTGCAAGAAAGGGTGGGGGCTTGGGTTGTAGGTGGTGGCTGTGGGGATGGAGGGAGGTGGACAGCTCCAGAGTGGGGCCTGTGGGAGAGGGGAATGGGCATGTGGAATGAGGTGAGGAGAAATCTAGGGCACCACAGGGGTCCAGCATGAGCAACTGGCAAGCAGGCCAGCCCTTTCTCATCTGGGATCAGCTTGCAAGGAGGTGACCTCCACCACTTGTCACAGTGTCCAGGCCCCAGTGCGAAATTTCCCAGGTGGAGTGAGCACTGATGAGAAATCATGCTTATTCAAGTTCCATGGCTGCCAGTTTTTCTGTCTTTTCAGAAAATAGTCATTGCCTTCCCTCCTTTTCTTTTATTGCCAGGAGGGTTGCATCCCTATGAGAGCCCAAATGCATGGGGTTGTAACATGCTCCTGCTTTCTATGCATTGCTAGAATGCTGAATAGTCTCTATGAACATGAATTAATGGTCTTGTCAGCAGCGACGATATTTACAGAGTATACTGTTACATTATAAGAAGAAATGGAAAGCAAGGATGTGTCAGCTCTGAGCAAGCAGAGGGACACCCTGAGGACCTGGAGGCTGGTGGAAACCACTTTCCCTCTGCTGAGCCCTGTGCAGCACCCACCATCAGGCAGGCTGAATAGCCTGCTGGATGCTGTCCTCTGTGGAGAATGGGGAGGAAAGACACCGCGATACCATGCTGATACAGCAGACATTTTCTTAAACCACAAGAGAGGAAACCAAAGGCCCAGGGAGCCCCACACCTGGGCAGCAGATGGGCCCTCCATGGAGCATACTCAGCAGCCTCTTTGCCCTTTAGGGCATTTCCTGTGAATGGAGGCTGCTTTGGCTCAGATGCTTTCTCCTTGAGGCTGCTCTGGGCTTGCTCTGAAGGCCCCAGATTGGATTTAGCACACATGAGAGCTGGAAAAGAGCTGCTTTGCAAAGTGGCGAGCACCCCATCACTGGAAGCTGGATGCAACAAGGAAGCTTCTGGGCTGTACCTGGAGTTGCTGCCTTCCTTGGACAGCCACACATTGGGCATTCCCTTGTGCCATCCTGGGCTAAGAGCTGGGGATGCAGGGGGTAACAGGAGTCTCTACCCTCAGTCATGGGAGAGAAAGAAAATAAACAAGGTAAAAATAAATAAACAAGATAAGTACCCTAAAAAAACAAAAGAGGGGCGCCTGGGTGGCTCAGTTGGTTAAGCGTCCGACTTCAGCTCAGGTCATGATCTCATGGTTCGTGAGTTCAGACCCCGCATCGGGCTCTGTGCTGACAGCTCAGAGCCTGGAGCCTGCTTCAGACTCTGTCTCCCTCTCTCTGCCCCTTCCCTGCTTATGCTCTGTCTCTGTCTCTCAAAAATAAATAAACATTGAAAAATAATTAAAAAAAAAAGAGCCTGCTGTCACAGAGGCTGTGGGGCAGGGGTGGGCATTCAATAACTGGGTGGACAGGGAGCAGAGGCCTGCTTGCTGCAAATGAGTGGCTCCAGGAAGACCTGGACAAATGCCCTCCTCCCAGAGAGTCAGCTGCTGCTTGAGATGGCACATTTGACCATGATTTCCAAAGTCTCATGTTCAGTAATGACAATGTCAGTGTCCTCACCTGGGGACCCAAGGCCTGGCAGGAAGCTCAGAAGGTGGGCTCTCAGCCTGTAGCTGGCTGGGGTGTGGGATGTGGGAGTGAAGCTTCAGCCTCCCCCAGCCAAAAAGCATGGGAGGGGCCTTATACTCTCAGGGAATTAGATGCTGCCCCCAGCATCTCCCACTCACCTCCCTTACCCCCTTCCCACTGTCACTGCCAGTTCTCACACTGGCAGCATACTGGATTCTTATTTTAGATACTGTGACAATTCTTAAAATAGCCACCAGAGAGAGAAAAGGTGAGTTTTCCCCCATGGGCACTGGTGGGAAGGCCATAGCAGGGCCATTGTGTCCCCCCTAGTTCCTGTAATACAAGTGGACTTTTCAGATGGAAAGTCTAAGAACTGCTCCAGGACCTCATGAAGCCCCTGCATGTGACCATGCTGGCAGAAAGTGCCAAAGAAAAACAACAAAGTGGAATATTTTTAAATGCCTTAAAATGACAGAGAATGGATGGAGTTTAACAATTTTGTCAGGAGGAAGGCTCTTAGTTCAGAAGCTGACACAGATAATGTTTGGAATCACAGGAGTCAAATTGATCCCTTCAAGTTCACATTCATGATAAGCACACCCAGAAATGGAGGCCAAAGTACATGCCCAGGGACTTTAAAACTTTTAAAACATAGGTTGGGTTTGAGCCAACAGAAATGGCTTTCTCTCACTGGGGACAAGCAGCCCTCTCTCCAGGAAAGAGGGACATTAGCATTCCTCAGCCACATGACCATTGTCAGGACTCTGGTCAGGAATCCACTGGCTCTGGGAACCCATCTACCTGTGGACACATTGTGAGGCCACTAGCCAATACATACTTACAAGACTCGTTTCTCCTGACTGAGGATCAGGGCAGAAACCAGGCATTAAACCAAGCTAGTGCTACCCCTCAGCTGCTGAGCTGAAAGATGGCAGTGGAGACACCACTTCCTCAGAGCCCAAGGGCACTGTATTAGTTTTCTATTGCTTGTAACAAAATGCCACAAACCCAGCAGCTCAAAATAATACATTTATCATCTCACATTTTCCGTGGGTCAGGAATCTGGGCACTTCTTAGCTGAGTGCTCTGCTCAGGGTCTCACAGGCTGTAATTAAGGTGCTGGTTGGGCTGTGATCTCCTCTGGAACTTGTGTTCTTCAAGCTCATTCAATTTGCTGCCAGAATTCAGTTCTCTGAGGTTGTAGGACCGAGGTCCCCATTTTCTTGCTAGTCATTATCTAGCTGGGACCACTGTCAACAACCAGGGATGCTCTCAGCTCCCTGCCCTATGGACCCTATAGTCAGCTCACAATATTGATATCTGCCTTCTTTCAGCCCAGCAGGGATCTCTCCAAACTCTCTATCACTGACCTCTAGACCCAGACTTAAAGGACTCATGTGATTAGGTCAAGACCACTAAGATACTCTCCTATTTGTTAAGCCAACCGATTAATAACCTTAATCACATCTGCAATACCTCTTAGTCATGCACCCTAACAACAACAGGAATGATAATCCATCATATTATAGCATCTGCCACACTCAAGGGGAGGCAATCATACAAGGCGTGTACACAAGGGGGTGAGAATCTTGGTGGCCACCCTGGATTTCTGCCACCACAAGCACACAAGACCACAGCCATGGCAGTCCAGCTACACTCTGGCCACTGCATGACCCTTGGCAGCCTCACACCAGCCTATTTATAGACTACCAGGGCCACAGGGCCACAGGGAACTTGCTCTAGTCATCTCATCAGTGACAGAAATCTGGAAAAAAGGTAATTTCCCTACCCCAACATGGTGTTTGAGGACCTCTCAGCTAACTGGATTTTCTTCAAGGATCCGAAAGCCAAAATTCTCCTAACCCCAAAACTCTTTTCATCACTAGGGTAAGAGTACATGATCCAAAGTCAGCTGGGTTGCCTACCAGCTGTTGGGCTTGGGCAGATTGCTTAGCTTCTCTGAGCCTTTGTTTTCTTATAAAACAGGGACAAGATTTGCCTTACTTCATAGAACTATTGTGTTAATCCATTTCAGACACTTAGTGTGATGACTGACACGGAACAAGCAGCTGACACATGTGATATGGTGTTCTCCATCAAGTTTCTAGAGAGGTTTGTGTGTGTGTGTGTGTGTGTATGCACATGTGTGTGCACACGTGTGTGCATTAATGTGTATGCACATTCATGTATGTGAGTATGCATATAGTTGGGAAAGTATAAGGTCCGGACTAAAGAGGCCTAACATCAGACTCAGTCAGTTAAGAAGGTGCCTGGTAAATATTTTCTCCTATTCCCTTGGTGGCAACCACCATTCTACTGTCTGCTTGTATAAGTTTGACTATTTTAGATTCCACGTATTAGATCATGCAGTATTTGCGGGAAGGGGACGTGGGGAAATGTTGGTCAAAGGGTACATAGTTTCAGTTATGCAAGATAATAAGTACTGTGGGTGGAATGTATACCAATGTGACTACAGTTAACGGTACTGTATTATATACTTGAAATCGTTAACAGTATTTTCTTATATACTTAAAACTTGTTAAGAGGGGAGATTTTAAGTGTTCTCAACACACATACACACACATACAAAGAAGGCATCTGGATAACTGGCATGGGCAAGGTCCTTCCACTCTCAGGACTTCAGTTTCCCCATCTGAAAAATGTAGATTGTCTCTAAGAGCACTAGCATTTCTGAACGTACACCATCCCATGTGGAGAACTTCCAGAACTTTCTTTGGCTCTTTTTGGATTTGATTGTTTACATACTTTGTACACATATATTGTATTAGGGTTTTTCAGAGAAACAGAACCAATAGGATGGTTCTCTCCCTCTTTCTATCTAAGGAATATACACATATATATACATATATACATATATATATACACGTGTACACACATATGCATTATAAGGAATACATATTTGTATACAATATAAATAAGGAATACATACATTATGTACAATACACAATAGAATATATATATATATATATATATATATATATATATATATATATATATATATATGGAATTGGCTCACAGTTATGGAGACTGAGAAATCCAGATCCAGTAGAGCCAATGGTTAAATTCCAGTCCAAGTCTGAAGGCTAAGGATACCAATGTTCCAGCTGGAAGACAGTCAGGCCAAGAGCAAGAATTCTTTCTCACTCAGCCTTGTGTTCTGTTGAGCCATTCAGTGACTGGGTGAGGCCCACCCACCCTGGGGAAAGCCACCTGCTTACTGTGCCAATTCAAATGTTAACCTCACCCAGAAGCACCCTCAGAGACACACCCAGAATAATGTTTGACCAAATATCTGGGTGCCCTATGGCCAAGTTAAGTTGACAAATAAAATTAGCCATTACACATAATTTATGCATATTTGGATAAATAAAAAGCACAACTGTTTAAAGATTAAAAATAGGAGAGTGCACTCAGTCACATTCAAGGACACTGCACTTGACAGGAAGGTGATCCTTAATGTGAAAGGCCACTCTTCACCCTTTCTACCTCTCTCCTCAAGATCTTTATTCTCTTGAGTTGTAAGGTTCTTGAGTCTTCCGATCCAATCCTCCTCAGTGAAGAGACCAGACGTGATCCCAGATTGTAACACATTGTAGCTTTTAACTGTTCAGCCAGAGTTTCTGATTCAGCACATTTTAATCCATTTTATTTGCTAAAATCAGGAAGATGTCATCTGTAATAATCCCAGCTGACCTCCCAAAGTCAGGCTGATAAAAATATTAATGTCAGCTTCTTGCAGCCTGGCAGAGGGCAGCACCCAACTTGACAAGCAAACAATGGCTCAGAGCTGTCTGTGGGAGGCTGATGAACCTGTAGTAATGAAGAGCTTCATCAGTGAAAGCCACCCTCCAGGCGGAGACACTGCGGGCTGGAGTCTCGCCAGAAGCTCAGCCACTTTCCTGGTGAGACCCTCTTGTCTATCTGTGAGGCTGAGGCATGCCAATTAGAAGGTCTGCGGGATGATTCACCCCCCTTAGTGGTGTGCTTCAGGTTTGGTGCTAAGATCACCCAAGCTTGCTCCTAACTTCTCCCTGCCAATGTGTCCTCCTCCTACCGTCGTCCATCAGGTATTTCCAGCTGTGACACCAGAGGCATTGACCCCTCAGAGCACAACAAGCAATTCCAAATAGGAATGAAAGGTTGTTTCTAAGGGTCATAGCCTCATGATCTCTGGCCTCACTCAGCCCAGGAGTGTGTTTATTTGGTCACATTTCTTGGCACTTACAGCTTCTTAAAAGACAATTGCCAGGTGGGGCTTGTGCAGCTCACAATTCAAGCAGTTTGGCACTGCTACGTAACTCATATCCCTCTATGAATATTTATGCTTTTCATCTGGCCACTACAAGCTCTGAGTTTGTTGCTCCTGATTTAACTTGAACCATGCTAGAGAGAGGCAGGTGTTAACATGCTAACATCACTGATGCTTGTCACTTGCCTAGGCCTGTGCTGCACAGCTGGGCTCTGGACTCCTGCTCCAGTGCTCACTGCTTTACCCCTCCCAATTCGATCTCTTGCCCTTAGTCATAAGAGATGACCCCAGCCTGACTCCTTCTGTTGGGAATGAGGAAGATCCCTGCTAGTCCCATACAGGGAGCAGCAAACCCAACCAGAGTCTCTTCACACTCCAAAGACAGGAAAACCCTTCACCTTGCTCAAAAGAGAAATGTGGTCTGAAAAGAGAGGATTCATTTGGAAAAGTTAGCAGCTCATGCAATGGCTCTGACGGCGGTGGGTGCAGTGACCTAATGAGCACGCGACATATGATAGATCTTCCTCCCTGCAAGGATGAGGCACTCCAGACAGAGTCACTGCATCCTCAGACCCCCCCGCAGCCAAACTGCACCACCAAGGCAGTGTGCTTTGCTCATGCAGCCCCTAGGCACAGCCCATCCGTGCAGTCTGAGCACTAATTGGAGACTTCAGAACTGCAGACATGGCCAAGGGCTGCTTCTTGCTAAACGCCAAAATGTAAAGTTCAAGGAGGTGGACACCCACATTGGCAGGTTTTTTTTTAAACAAAATTAGCGAGCAGAATAAAACACTCATCAAGGAGGTCGTGCAGCAGAGTAGAGCAAGCTGTCAGGGACTTTCCTGTCGCTGTGAGCGATGGAGGAGATGGGATGGTCTGAGGTGGGAGGTTCTCAGATCCAGGGTTGAGGGTCGAAGGAAAGGCACAGACAGAGAGAAATGGCACTTTTCACATGGCCTGGAGCTTTGTAGACAACAGGGGAAAAGGAGGGGGAGGAAAAGAAATAATGAGGTCAGAAGAAGAGGCAAAAAGGAGACAGGAAAGGGACAGGATGTGGGAAGCATCCAAGGAGCCATGCACCTGCCCCGCCTGAGGTCCAAAAAGACATTCTTCCACCCTGTCAGCAGCAGACCTGCCAGTTTGGCACCCCGGGGGTTGGGGGACTCTGTGGGAGGCAGAGGGGGGTGTCAGGATCTCATTCAGATCTGGGGCAAGTCACTGATCTCTGCCTTCACTTCCTCTCTTTATCTGAAGGCTGACAGCAATAGCATATGCGTCCTGGAAGATTCAATGAGGTGGCAGTTGCCACATGCTTAGCATGGGACTGGCTCCTAGTTACATACACAGTAACTGCTAGCTTTTGATAACGTCTTGTGTCAGATGTGGCATAAAGCCTTGTGTCCCTGGAGGCCTCCACTCTTGCTGGGATGCAGCTCCCTCAGGCATCAGGTATTCCCAGTGCTGGTGCACAGTGCTCGTGAGCAGCGGCCACACAAGCTCAGGCTGCTTTCCCACCTCTGTTGGCAAACCACACCCTTCCCCCAACACATAAGTTAGAAGAGCTGGGGTGGAAAGGGAGAGAGCCGCCACTCCTGGAGCACAAGCCAACCATGCCCTGGTCCCTGCATGACCTGTCATGCTGGCATGAGACCAGAGACATGTGAATCCTTACCCAAGCCAGCCTGGTTTGCACCTGCACTGGCTGCTAGTGGGATGATTAATGCTTCCTGCTTGGCAGCATAAATCCTTGATTTGATTTTTCCTTGAAACTGGAAGGGGCGCTTGGATAAACATCGAAGGCCCTGCTGCCTGGAAGTGCTCTGGGAGGAAGACTGGCTTCCTGTCCTAAATGGTGACACAGAGTCACAGGGTGTCCAGGCATGAAGGGACCTCACAGGGGGAAAGGCAGTGTGTCTCAGAGGCAACCACTGTGAATTCTGGAGCCTTAATGCCATGTAAGACCCAAGGACATTTTCATAACTCTGCAGAGTGAGTGATAACAAGAAATACCGGATTCATGTGTGAGCTTGACTTTCCCATCAGCAAGATGGTAGAGGCAGGGGTTTAAGTTGATTTAAAGAAAATTAAGAATTGTTACATTTATTGTGTTCTTGTGATTGAGAGCTATGGTTCATACCTGCTGCACATCCAACCTCTCTTCTCTCCCTCTGCAGCCCCTTCAGTCCAGTGTGGAAGAAGCCAAGGTCACCTCGCTGGTCTACACACATTCTCTCCCTCTCCTCCAGCTCATTCTCCACGTGACAGCCACAGTGGGAATTTAAAATGCACATGTGATCATGGGTCTCCCTTGATAGAACCACAGAGGTCCCCTGCTGCTCTCCTGGCATATAGACCCGCCACTGACGGCCCTGCCAGACCCTCTGCTACTCCCTACCTCCTCTGCTCATGCTCTGGAAGTCACCATCACCATCATCGTTGTCCTTGTCATCGCCATCATTGTCATCATCATCATTATTGTCATCATTGTCACCACCGTCATGATCCTTGTCACATCATCACCATCATGATCCTTGTCATTGTCATCCTCATTGTCATCGTCAACATCATCATCATTGTCATTGTCACCATCATCATCACCATCATCGTCACCGTCATCATTGTCATTGTCACCATTGTTAACATCATCATCGTCACCATCATCGTTGTTGCTGTCAGCAGCAACAGCAGCAACATGTACTGAGCTCTCACCATGTGCCAGACAAACTTCTACATATTTTATCAACTTGTTCAGTCCCCACCCCTATGAGTAGTTTCCATGTCCGTCCTCATTATGCTGATGAGGACAATGAAGCACAGAGAAGTTAGGTGACTTGCCAGGCATCACCCATCTAGGAGCCCCAAACCTGGTCCCACCTCATCTTTTCCACCTCAGTGAGTGGCACCACCAGACACTCAGCCCTCAAAGCCAGAAATGCAGGAAACCCATCCTTGATCCCTTTCTTTATGTCACTCCCCACCTATACTCCAACAATAAGGCCTTGTAGGTATTACCTTCAAAATGCCTCAGATCCACACCCACCTCCCATGCATTGCCCACAGCATTGGCCCAAGTACCAATCACCTCTCACTGGAATGACTCCAGAAGTTTCCTTGCTGACTTGTCGGCTCTGACGCACCTCCTGCATGCAGCTTGTCTCCCTCTTTCTTTGCTTTCTCCCTTCCTCCCTCCTTGTTGCCCACCTTCCTCCCTTCCTTCCTTCTTTCTCCAACCCCTACTTTTCCTTTGTTTCTGTCTTTTTTACAATGTATATTTTATTGCTAGGAGGTAGTTTGTCATTCATAGTTCCCAAGCGGAGGAGGCACATTACACCGCACAGAGCCATCCAGGGAAGCACCAGGGTCAGTAAGGAGACAGAGGCAGTAGGGGGATTCCGTGGCAAGGAACAGGTGAGGCAGGGTAAGCAGGTTAGGATTGGCAGGTTTGGATAACTATGGTGGCCTCTGGGGCACAGGGCTGTATCAGATGCCTGGCACCTGGCCCTGGGGTGATGAGGACAGGGGGACAGCAGCAGGAAAAGAGCCTGAGAGAGGAGGTGGCTGGGCACTGAAGGGGTTTGTATAGGAAAGGTGAACTCACAGGTGAGAAGTTTACTATCTCTAGGAATGGGCATTCCCTCCAGGTCAGCAAGGCCCCCAAATGTCAAAGTGTTAGGAATCTAGAAAATAAAAAAGGCATGCTTAATACTTCTTCCTCCCTTCCTTCACTCTTTACTTCTGAACATTTTTTAAAGGAAATGACATGGCCTGGGTAAAGCTAAAGCCCAAGTTGTCCCATTCTCTGAAGAACTGTTTTCATTCTCCATCACAATGTTTGCATCTCCTTAAATTTGTATAAATGGCATCGTAAATATGTGATGTGTGTGTGCATTTGTGTGTGTGTGTGTGTGTGTGTGTGTGTGTGTAGAACGTTCAAAATACACTTAAAGAGAGTGCCAAAAGATGAAAATAGACAGGAAATGAGTAAAACAAAGTTCAACTGAAAAATGTTCTCCAAAATTAAAGAAAGACTTGAGTCTACAAACTGGAAGGAAAAGGTAGCATGAGACAGAATAAATCCACACCTGGGCACCTTGTGGTGAAACTATATAGCACCATGAATAAGGAGAAAGATTTTAAAGGCTATCCAAGGGAAAAGAATAACCACAAAGTAGGGACACCTGGGTGGCTCAGTCGGTTGAGGATCCAACTCTTGATTCCTGGTCAGGTCATGATCTCATGGTCCCAGGGATTGAGCCCCGAGTTGGGTTCTGCGTTGACAGCACGAAGCCTGCTTGGGATTTTCTCTCGCCCTCTCTTTCTCTGCCCCTCATCCCTGCTCACAGACACACACACACACACACACACACACACACACACACACACAAAATAAATAAACATTAAAAAAAAGAATATCCACAAAATAGTGACTGCTGATTTGTCTTGAAATATTTGCCCTAAATAGTATGATAATATCTGCAGAGACCCAAAGGAAAATTAAAGTCAAGTTAGAATTCCCTGCCCATATAAACCTTTTAAATGTAAAAAGTTTACTACCGACCTACACTTGCTTAAAAAAACAAAAAAAAAAAAACCAAAAACACTACTAACAGATATGCTTCCACCCAAAGAAACATGAATCCAGAGGGAAGAAGGGGAAAGGGAGAATAACAGTGAACACAAAAATTGATAGAATATGTGTGATGGTTAACTGCAGGTGTCCACTTTACTGGATCCCAGGATGCCCAGATATTTGGTTAAACATTAATTCTAGATATATCTGCAAGAGTGTTTCTGGATGAGATTAGTGTTTGAATTGGTAGATTGAGTAAAGCAGATTGCCATCCGCAATGCAGGTGGGCCTCATCCAGGCAATCGAGGTCCAGAATAGAACAAAAATACAGAGAAATATAAAATGTGCCCTCCCTGAGTGATTATTTGAGGTAGGAGATCAGTGCCATCTTGTTCTTGGAATGAAAGTTACCCTACCAGCTCTCCTAAGTCTCCAGTTTGCAGATGGCAGATTATGGGACTTCTCAGCCTCCATAATTGTGTGAGCCAATTCCTTATAATATATATCTATATGTACTTTGAGATGTGGCTGTAGCAATAGATAGATATCCTATTGGTTCTGTTCCCTGGACAATGCTGACTAATACAATATGTGTAATTTATCACTTATTTTAAAATCTATTTTTCCTAAAAGAAGATAGAACAAAGACTAGGAAGAGGGGATGGGATTTCCCATGAAGAGTTAAAGCATGTTACAGTCTTAACATGTAAGAAAAGGAACACACAATTTTCTTCAGAAAATTTACATATATATTTTTTCATATATATGTATATAGGACACAAATTTAGGAACACACACACACACACACACACACACACTTTGTTGTTTTTACCAAAAAAATGGGATCATTATAAAGCTTCAACTTTTTTCCCATGACACATGTTGGTGTATCTCTGTTTCTACTGCATTCTCCCGATATGGATACTCTGGAGCTTACACAGCAGTTGCTTGTTGAAGAATAGGTGAGACCTTTCCAATTTTATAAGTCATGCTTTAAAGGCACCTAGGTGGCTCAGTCTGTTAAACACCTGATTCTTGATTTCAGCTAAGGTCACGATCTCATGGTTCCTGAGTTAGAGCATAGAGTAAGGCTCAGTGATGACAGTGCGGAGCCTGTTTGGGATTCTCTCTCTGCCCTTTCCCTGCCCTTTCAAAATAAATCAATAAACTTTAAAAAAAAAAGTCCTTGCGCATGTGTTTTCCACATTTTGAAGACACAGATTCATATTACATTCACAGTGAGATTTGCTTGTGGAGCAACACGTGGTAAGTGAGCATAACTGGTCATCAGCAACTGAACATCCTCAAAGATTTGGCATTTTCTGCTCTCAGGAAAATACACATCCCCTAGGGGAAATTGCATGCCTTATTGGCACTCCTAAATTTGGATTCTCCTGAATGCACAGGCTTTCCATGGCAATGGTCAGAAACTGCAGCCAGGCAGCTGCAAATGTTGTACAGAGAAATTCTGTTTAACTCATTCAGTTTAACCTTTTTAGAAACTGTTTACCCACACATAGAAATCCAGACTGCCATCTTCCCTTGGAAGACTGTGCTTCTCAGCAGCACCACAGCCCTGGAATTTTTTGTGAGCCACTGGCCACAGGGCAGAGCTGACATTGGCTGCTCCTAGAGAAAAACCTTGCTTGCTTGCTTACTAGCCAGGCCAGTAGGCATCTGAGTATGCCAATGCCTTGGGGTTTTTTGTATTCATAACTGTTTTTATTTGAGTATTTACAAGCCTAGTCTCTGGAAATAGCTACCATAAAACAGTGGATGAGGTCTTCCAGATCTCTTCTTTGGGAAGAAGCTCACCAACTGCATGGTCTTTGTAGGTGTTTCCCATTCCAGAATAGAATAGCTGATTGCTTCTCCCTGGCCCAGTTACTATGTTTTATGGTGATTGAGGGTCTCATATTTTCCCCACACTAGAAGAGACGCTTCACTTTTCCAAAAAACACAGGCTCCCTTTGTTCAATCTTTGGGGGTGGGATTAGTATTAATTACCATTAAATAATTATTTGAATAGATAATACATCATCTGATTGGAAAATAAAAAATTATAATCGGTGTTTCTTTTTCTCATTCTTTCTATCATCTACCCAAGTTCTATTCCCTCTGGCAATAAATGAACAGTTACTGGGGCTCCTGGGCTGCTCAGTTGGTTAAGCATCCAACTTCAGCTCAAGTCATGATCTTACAGTCCGTGATTTCTAGCCCTGCATTGGGCTCTGTGCCAACAGCTCAGAGTTAGAGCCTGTCTTGCATTCTGTGTCTCTCTCTCCCTCTTCCCCTCTCCCACTTGCACTCTGGCTCTCTCTCTCAAAAATAAAATAAAAACACTAAAAATTTTTTAAAAAATAAATTAACAGTTACTAGTTTTTTTGTGTGTATCCTCATAGGTATGTTTTTAATGCATACACATGCAATGGCAATATGTACTCTTTCCCCCATATTTAACTCAAGTGGTAGCATGTTTCACTAATTTTCACATTTACTTAAAACATACACATTGGAACATTTTCCATGTTCCATGGAGAAGACTCCCTCATCCTTTTTCATACTGTCAATGAACATTCCATTGCATGGCTGTTCATCATTTATTCAAACTGACCCCAACTGATGAACTTTGAGTTTGTTTCCAGTTGTTTGTTATTACAAACATTGCTGCAACAAATAACCTTGAATATACTAATCTAGACATCTCATCAACTATCAACTCTCCCATAGAATCTAAACAAGCACAAATTCCCCAACCTTGTACAATAAATAAACCTCATCTCTTCTATTGATCATCTGCTTCTCCCCATTCACAGAAATACCACTACAGAATATCTAGACACTTGAAGCCTAAAAATTGTGGAAACCTATTGTCTTTTATGCTCTCCAATGAGTCTCACAGATTAAAGAAAGAAAAATGATTTAATCCATATCTCTCCCCATGGCAGTATTATAAAATGTGGGTCTAAGAGAGCATGGCAAATTAGATGATTTTTTATGTTAGTTGTCCTTTGAATTATTAGCAGTATTAATATAGTACAATATGCACATAATTAGCAAGCCTTCCAAATTTATTATATATACTTATTCTTGTTCTTTTTAATTACCCAGCTCTCTAGTTGGAGGTAGCATGGTGACTCAAATGATGCCTAATGTGTCAGATGATGACAAAATGCACTAACCTGCCAGAATGGGGAGAATAAAAGTCTAGAAAAAGATTTTTTTTATCCTATTAAATGCATAAAAGTTTCTCAATGTATTATTCATATTATAACCATGGCACAAACAAAGCATGATTTATTGAGTATTTTAATACAGCCTGTTAATGCTATGCAATAAAGTGTATTTTAATATTTAATATGATCTGTGAAGTTTAAACTTTTTTCAAGAAATATCTTGTGGTTTTAAACTAAATTAAATACAGTAGGTGACAAATGAATCCCTCTAAGCATCCCTGGAGGCAGATTGGGCCTGTTTGGGACTGACCAGAATTCAGAAGCTTGTTTTGGTTTTGATGCTCAGACTCCTGTGAAGTAGAGGGTCACATGGCTGTTATTTTGAGACATGAGCTAATTATGGCAGTTAATCCACTCAAACAGACTAGTTTGGGTCATGTGCTCCTCCAGGTCTCCCCCTCTCCTCTGGAGGTGAGCACATGACCCAAACTAGGTCCTCCCACCTGAGAAGACCCAGTATCAGTCTGGCTAAGTTTGATATTGTTATAGTAACAAGCAGCTCCAAATTCTCAGTGAATTAAAGTAATAAAGTTTATTTCTTTCTTATATCACATATCCATCCCAGATCAAAAGTGAGGCTTTGCTAACTGTGGTCCCTCAGTTCAGGTTGATGCAGGTTGCGTTTAAATGCCTGCTCCCATGATGACAAAGACAATAAAAAGAAAACCTCTTCAGAGTCTTGTCTCAGTATAAATGCTCCAGGCTGGCACGTCATTCCCACCCTAAATTCATTGGCCAGAACAACACATATAGCTCTACCCAAGCACCAGAGGTCAAGAAGTATAATGCCATCACAGTCAGCCAAGGGAGTAGAAGAGGAGTATTGATCGATAACACTGATGACTTCCTCTCTGCATTCTCTATTGTGAGCAGCAGGATGAAAAGAACACTTCTCTTTGGAATCCATTTATCCCATAGAGATGTGGGCTCCAGAGCAGCCCCTGCTATTGAAACTCCCTGTTGCTGTCCTTCCAAACCCTCATATTTCTCCATGTCCTTCCAGTGGATCCCCTCATACATGAATAAGCCCAAGTCAACTTCTGTCTCTGACAACCAAAGAACCTCAATATATCTAGCTGTAAGTGTACTGTGACACAAGCCAGCCACTTGGTTAACATGTCTGGGTGTGGCCCCCCAAGGCTGGTGCCATGCCACAGTCCTGTGACAACAGTAGCCAAGGCACTAAACTGAGGAGGACAATACTGGGGACAGCGGGATTTGCATGCAGGACAGGCTTTAGAATCCATCCAAATCACCATGATCTGCCTCCCACAATTGCTGAGGAAATATCTTGTAGATACAGGAAGTTCTTTGCACAGATTTGCTATGGAGATTGAAGAAAATTCGAGTCAAAAGGGACCTCAGACATGATCTTGCCTGGTGAGTAAAGAAGAAAGACACTTGCCCAAGGTCACATGATTATTTAGTAGCAGAATCCTTAACTCACAACCTCGATGGGTATACCTAAGAGGAAAGCAGGAAACCAATGAAGTCGCACATCTGAGCTTACTTGGGCTATCTAGTACCCAGGCAGGAGACCACCATGTCTCTTTTGCCCCACTGTGGCTTGAGCTGGTTCTCCTTTGTTTCTTGCTTTCCCTAGAGAAGACACTATGTGCAGCCAAGAAGCTCGGCACATCTCCCAGGGACTGGTTTCTTTCTGTCAGAATGTATGAGAATAGTTAAGAAAATCACAAACTATTATTTGTCAGCTTTAGAAACAAGAGATTAAACACATGACGGTTAAAGTTCCCTTTAACTCAAATTTTACAAATTAGCCCCAAGGTGCAAAAAGAACCTTCTCCTCCAAGTTCTGAAGTTTGCATATAAAGCAAAAACATAACTCAAGTTGCAGGATGGAAAACTAATGCACATACACATATGCACAAATTTCTACACACGTGTTATCCTGAATGTAAACTAACAATGAAAAATACAGATTTTTCCCTGCCTCTTCTCAGACTGGAGCACCAAGAACCTTCAATAAAAATTATTATCATATTAAAACTCATGACTGCTTTTAATAACATAAACCCCTTCCTCAGGAGGGCATGGCCCATGGAGATCATAACATCTTTTGGGTTTCTTCACAAACTGACACAATTTTGGGGTGCCTGGGTGGCTTAGTCAGTTAAGTGTCTGACTTCGGCTCAGGTCATGATCTCATGGTCCATGAGTTCGAGCCCCGCATTGGGCTCTATGCTGCCAGCTGGGAGCCTGGAGCCTGCTTCAGATTCTGTGTCTCTCTCTCTCTCTTCTGTCCCTCCACCACTCATAGTCTGTCTCTCTCTTTCCTTCAAAAATAAATAAACATTAAAAAAACTGACACAATTTCATATCCTTTATTTTCTATTATTTGAATTAAAGAGCCTCTTGGTATTGTCTAAATTTGAAAAAAAATTATGATATTAAGTATTCTTTTTAAAACTTTACTCTTTGAAGATCTCTGTACCACTTAATTCAGAAAGATATTTCTTAACTTCAGAAAGATATTCCCAAATGCGCTTGGGAATATGCCGACTTCCAAACAGTGAAGTGACATAGCCTGAAATTAAAGGAATTAAGGATGGAAAGATTTTAAGTTTAAAAAAATTACTTTAAGGACACCATCCATAGAGTGAAAAGACAACCCATGGAAAAGGGAAGAAATATTTGCAAATCATATATCTGATAAGAAACTTGTATCCAAAATATGTAAAGAACTCGTACAACTTCATAACAAAAGGACAAACAGATGGATTTAAAAGATGTGAATAGAGGGATGCCTGGGTGGTTCAAGTGGTTAAATGTCCAACTTGGGCTCAGGTCAGGATCTTGTGGTTCCTGAATTGAAGCCCTGCATTGGGATCTCTGCCCACCCCCTCCCCCCACTTGTGCTCCTTTCTCTCTCTCAAAAGTGAATAGACATTACAAAAAAAAAGATACGAATAGATATTTCTCCAAAAAAGATGTATAAATGGCACATGAAAAGATGCTCAACATCATTAGTCATTAGGAAAATGCAAATCAAAACCACAATGAGACTTTACCTCACACCCAGTAGGATGGCTGAAATAAAAAAAACAGACAGTAACAGAGGTTGGCAGGAGTGTGAAGAAGTTAGAGCCATCATACATTGCTGGGAGAATTTGAAATGGTACAGCTACTTTGGGAAGCAGACCCTCAAAACGTTAAAGTTAAAAATATCCTCAAAAATTAAAACTGTTTAGCAGACCCTTAAAGTAAACATATGGTTTCTCAGAAAGGGGGTCTGTATGACTCAGCAATTCCACCCTTTGCTGTGTACCAAAGATTAACAACATGAATCTACATGAAAGCCTGTACATGGAGATTCATGAGAACACTATTGGTAATAGCCAAAAGCTGTGAACAATTCAAATGACCATTAACTAATGAATGGATAACAAAATATGGTATATCTACACAACAGATTCAGCCATAAAAAGGAATAAAGCATGAATGAACCTTGAAAACATTATCCTAAGTTAGAGAAGGCAGACACAAAAGGCTATATATTAAATTATTCCATTTATATGAATGCCAGAATAGGCAAATCTAGAGACAGAAAGTAGGTTAGTGGTTGCTAGAGAGGAGGGAGTGGAGATGATTACTACTCATGGGGGTTTCTTTGGGAGGTGATTAAATGTTCTGAAATTAGTGCTGGTGATGGCAGTAAAAACCACTAAACCTACACTTCAGTAGAGTGAATTTGTAGCGAATTTGCAAATTATAGCTCAATAAATATGTTATTTAAAAAACATTTACTTTAAAAAGGAGAGAGAGAAGGGAAAGGAGAAAATAAGGAGGAGGAATGGGGAAGGAAGGAAGGAAGGAAGGAAGGGAGGGAAAAAAGGGAAAGGGATACAAAAGCAACATTCCTGCTTGAATTTCAGATGGAAATGTTGACTCTAGCATATTCCAATCATTCTTGCAAAGTTGGAGCCTAATATTTCTGCCCATACCCTACAATGTAGGTTTTGTATGTGAAAGGATGGTCTAAAGATACCTACTGGGTCTCCACAGGTTTGAGAAGTTCTCCTCCACCTGTCTGCCCTCTCCGGGCAGGACTTCTCTGCTTCTGGAGGAGAAATGCAGGGCAGTGCAGCCAACCTTCCAGCCCCTCTCTGCACACTGCTCCCATCAGCCTCTTCTGGAGGACTTTGCACATCTCCTGTCCTTCCTTTTACTTATCCAAATTGTCTCCTCCAGGAAGCCTTATTGTGCTTACCTAACTGGCACTCACTTTAAAATCTAGTGTTTTCCAAAGTACAACCCTTGAAGTATTCCTCAAAAAAGGGATCCTGTGTAGGATTGTCAGATAAAATATAGGATTCCCAATGAAATCTGAGTCCAGATAAACAATGATTAACTTTTTAGTGTAGTATGTGTATTTTCTACAGGACTTCTCAGAGGCATTAGTGGGCATTGCAAATTCCTGAGAGGGGGTATGGTCTGCAACAATTCCTTAATGTATAGGACCACAGGCCTAAGGTTGCCAGCTCAAGCAAATAAATGTACAAATTTGAATTTCAGATAAATTACTTTTTGGTATAAGTATGTCCCAAATAGTGCATGAGGCATACTTACACTAAAATTTTTGTTATTTATCTGAAATTCAAATTTCACTGGCTGTCTTGAATTTTATCTGGCAACCCTACTTAGAGGGCTTATTGATTATACAGACCCCTGGTGTTTTGATAGGTCTGGGTTAGAGGCTGGGAAACTACATTTATAAGAAAGGCTCCAGGTGGGTGAGCTTGATAAGTCTAAGAGAAATGAAATGGAAGAGGAGAGTGTGTGTGTGTGTGTGTGTGTGTGTGTGTGTGTGTGTGCATATATATGAAGTGGGGGGTGGTGTTTGGGGTGGGGGATGGTCCAGAAATCCAAAGCTCTGATCTATATCTTCTATTTCAAAATTATCAAAACCTCAGGCTCTTTTTCCCAATAATTTATTCCATGCAGACTGGGCACAATGCATCTTTTAGGAGGTTGTTTGACAGTGCTTAACCGCTACCCACACTGTACATGCTCATAACAAAAAGGCAAGTCCCCATATACCATTCTGTAGCTTAGAAATGCATAAGTTATACAACATCTGGAATCTACCCAAGGAAAAAAAATGCCAGCCTACAAATCTAGCCTGCTGGAGGCAGAAACCATGTGCTCAGAATCATTAAAATTACATTTCACTTTGCCACAATGCGGCTCCATCCCCCTGCCAACGGCCAGATAAGCTGGCTGGGAGAGATTCACTTTCCTGGTGCTGCAAGAAGGGGCCACACACCTTTTGGTTAGTACCCATCTAGGTTTAATACCTAATTACTATCCTCAGATTGCCTCTCAACACTCATTACCAGAACTCAGAGTTTCCAGCCAAGGTGATGGGACTTAAGATTAGGACAAAAGAGTAGTCACTTTTGTTTTCAAGTGCTGGTCTCCCTGGAACATTATCGTTCAGCAGGATTTGGAAGGAAGCATTTTGACTTTCTGCTGAAGGCTCCTGTAAGAATCAGACAAGGCAGTAAGCATTTATAAATATATTAAACTCCCTATTTGAACAAGAGGGCCTCCGTATGTCTGGTCTTATGCCTATGATGAATTTTCCTGTTCATCTCCAGGACCTAGGCCCAAAAATCATGCTGACAAATATACTCTAAACTACAGTAATCTCAGAAGGGACAAGATCATCAGGGTGCCAGGCTGTCTGTTCAGCACCCTAGGGCTGTCTGGGGTTCCTGGGATAGACTGTCACATAGACATCCATGAACCAGTAAAAAATTTTTCTTAGTCATGACAATGGCCATTGTGAGTAAACCAGGTGGGACTGTTTCCTTGTCTTGTCTACCGAGTTGCCTGCATCCTGGGCAAGCAGGAAGGAAAAGATAGAGGGAAGAGCAGAGTACAAGTGAAAGGAAGGGGAAGGGAAAAGAGAGGAGGGGTTGTAAGAAAGAAGGAGAGAAAGATCACAGGGTGAGGAAGAGAGTAGTAAAGAAGGAGGGCATTGGTCTAGAGATAACAGATAAGTGAAATTTAGAGTTATTATCAACTTGCTGTGAATTCCAGATTGAGTTTCTGGAAGCCGCAACCATATTTCTTGTTAGGAATTCATTCATGTAACAAATGTTCTGTGGAACACCTACTATGGGTCAGGCACTGTTCTAGAGGCAACAGCTTGAATTCCAATAAGGAGAGGCAAACAATAGACAAAGAAAAAAACAAGCAATACCATTTTATTTATTTTTTTTTTGTCCTTAAAAAGGCTACTACCATTTTATTTATTTTATTTTTTTTAATATATGAAATTTACTGTCCAATTGGTTTCCATACAACACCCAGTGCTCATCCCAAAAGGTGCCCTCCTCAATACCCATCACCCACCCTGCCCTCCCTCCCACCCCCCATCAACCCTCAGTTTGTTCTCAGTTTTTTAACAGTCTCTTATGCTTTGGCTCTCTCCCACTCTAACCTTTTTTTTTTTTTTTTTTTTTTCCTTCCCCTCCCCCATGGGTTTCTGTTATGTTTCTCAGGATCCACATAAGAGTGAAACCATATGGTATCTGTCTTTCTCTGTATGGCTTATTTCACTTAGCATCACACTCTCCAGTTCCATCCATGTAAGCAATACCATTTTAGATAGCAACCGTACTGGAAGGAAATAGCTTGGTCATGTGATAGAGAATCGGGTTTTAGACAGGGAAGGCCACTTGGAGGAGGTGCTGTTGAGGGGAGGCCAGCATGCTGGGAAGGAGCCAGCCATGCAAAGCAGGAAAGGAAGAGCATTTGTTAAGGCCCCCATCCCTCTCCTCCCCTCCCCACCTCTCACACACACAGGAACTGACTGGCTTGGCAGGAAGATCAACAGAACAGAGGCCAACATGGTTGGAGGGTGATGTGCAAGAGGACAAGTGCAGGGCATCAGTCTGATCCTGTGTAGGGTTATAGGTACTGACAAAAAGTTTGGATTGCATTCACCCAAATTTATTTGGGACAATCTGCAAAATGCACTTGTGATTAGACAAATGATTGACCCCTCTTGATGGGAAAACATTGGTTGTACACTGTGTCCTCTAATCCAGGATTTTCTCCTGAATGGCTCTCATGGAGCAGAGAGGCTCTGTGTGACCCCGACATGTGTCTCTCCTCTGAGTTCTAACATCAGGAAAATAGCTTATTTCCTCGTGGAAGAGGGAAGGCATGTATTACAGGAGATGAAATCCGCACCTTTTGTTGCCTACGTTCCTGCTTCCAAGGGGACACCAAGGGACTAAATACAGTAAGACTTCACAAGACAAAAGGAGTCCATCCCTGTTGGGGTCACCATGATTGGACCAAATTTGGGTTCTCATCTCAGGGGTCCTCATGTTGGGAAATCCATCAGCAATAAAGCACCAAGCCCCAAATGTTTGGGTCTCCCAGGATCAACACAAAGGAGAATGACTGAGATCAGAATACTGTTGTCTAGAGTCCAGAACAACCCAAACTACTCTAAGGATAGCTGGGAAACCATGCGGGGATGGGAAGGCTGCCAGATGCCCAGAGCCAGCCAATGGACTTGCAGTCTCACACGCTCCAGTCAGTTCCAAATGCAGGAGAACCTGCTCCCCACTGGAGATCATCTCTTTGGTAGATATAGCATCTCCCCACCCCAAGCAGTGCTTAACACACACCTACAAATCTATGTCATCCAACCTGCCTCAAGTACCATCTCCTCCTGGAAAATATATTCTAATGGGGAAAACACTGAATGTGGAGTCAAAAGGCTTGGGACTGCCTTTGAACTTTACCACATACTGGCTATGTGGTCTCAGCTAAACCACTCACCCTCTCTGAGCCTCATTTTCCTCAACTATAGATTAAGTCTAGCAATACCCCCTCACAGGCCTCGGTATAAGGATTGGATTTAACATATGCACAGCACAAATACAGTGTTTGATTCACAAAGAGTATTCTTTCAGTAACTGCAATGTCCTGCTTCAGTTCGGTGCCCAGATTGGAGAGCCCTGAGACCACCGAGCTGTCGCTGCTCTGGAGTGCTGGGGAGGAAACTAAGAGAAAATAGAGGAAGTCTCTCAGATGTGAGGGCTCCAGCAAGGAACCCAATTGCCATGGGAATTTCTGGAGACTGGGCAAAGAGAAATTTCACTGTTTTAAAGGATCAAGATGAGCAAACACAGAGCTGCTTCTCTGGTAGAATTTATAAGTCCAGCAGGCCCCTGGCTGAGACAGGCAACTCATTCTGGGGGAAATTAAGTGTCAGATGTAGTGTTGTGGAATTCTTTGGGCACCCATTGGCAGAGTTTTACAGTCATTCCAGCTCTCGGCCTTAGTTTCCTTGTCAAAACATTGACTTTCCTCTGCAGCTCCTAACAAGGCAAGAACTGGGCAATACCAATGAGTAATGCAGCTCTTAACACCTCTGCTCAAAAAGATGAGACACCTCAGACTCGTTTCTACTGGAGTTTGGGGGCAGTAATACGACACTGAAATCATTTGCTCCATGACACACCAGGAGAACTTTATGGCTTTTCAGACTGGCAAAAGACTTGCCCCAGATGAATCAAGTTTCCAGAGTTGAGATGTCTAACACCACACTCTAGATGAGAGAAGAGATATATGGGAGATCCATCACACTAGCCTCTCGTCCCTGCAGAAACAGGAGCAGGAAAGTCGAGGATTTGTTAGCAAGGCTCTGCAGAATGGCTCTGAACCAACAGGCAGCGAGGAGATTCGAGGAGATTCTAGTTCAGCACCACAAGTAATTACTGAAGGAACTGAATACACAGACAGAGTATCTGTCCTTGTTTGGGTCTCTCTGAAAGCAGACCCCAGACAAAGGCATGGTTGCCAGTAGCTGATTTGGGAAGTGATCCCAGACAATAGGAATGAGGGGGCAGGAGGAGAGCCTGCAAAAGGGGACACTACTGAGCTGATCACCACTGTGGGCAATGAAGGCCCAGTCCTACTGAGACCTTTTGCAGAACTGGTGAGAACAGATTGCTCCTCTGAAGGATGAGAGGTGGGGCATTTATTCTCTACCCATATCCCTGGTGGTAGAGGCTTGCTCCTTGTCCCTGAGTGTTAACCCTCCTGTACTTGCAGGCTGTGCCTGTGCATGGACTGGTCACTCCCATAGCTTCAGAGAGAGCTCCAAGTCAGAAAAGCAGAGACTCCACAGGCCTGCTGGCCTGGGGGTAGGACCTTGGTGGTGGGACTCCAGAGATATGCCTGGCACTGCCCACCACAAGTGCACTGATGTCAGTGGGGACCAGGAACGTGGCACAGGGCACAAGAGTCCTCTGCAGTGGTACATGCACCCATCACCAAGCTAAACATGACAGGAGGGCAGGAGACAGAGGAAACCAGGCACAGCTTCACCAACTTCTACGAGAATTTGGAACAGAAGGTGACCCACAGGAACCCAGTTCAGCAGCTCAAGTTATAATTGAGTAATAAGAAGAGAATGCTGGTATTGAAAACAAAAATTGACTGCAGTGGCTATAGCATTCTAAGAAAGAGGCCAAGCTCTTCCTAGGGGTAGATTGCCTTTTAGTTTAGAAAAATGCTTCAGAGCATCTTTTTATGTGTGTGAAAATATAGGCCCCAGGGCACAGTGGGAAGCAGAATGAGAGACAACTAAGCTCTGTTATAACTGGAAACTTTGTCTTATATGTTTGGAGAGGCCTTGGGACCACAGGAAGAGAAGATATAGGGCTGGGGAGATAAAGGAGGGCAGAAAAATGGTGGGGGGGGCGGGCCCAGGAAGGAAGACAGCCAGGGAGATATGTCCTGCAGCTGAGCTGTCAGGGAACCGCAAGGCAGTGACAACTAATGATGTAGCCACTTCAAGATAGTGCCTGTTCTGTGAGTGCTGACATTCCTTTCTGGTGACCCAAAACCTTCAGGGTGAAACATCTCACCCTCTTGTTACCAGTGCTTTGGGGAAAAAAGACAAGTCATGTGGGGTGATACAAGATAGAGAGAGGACAATGGCCATGGGAAAGAGATGGAATAGGAAGCAAAACTCACAGGGATGAGTACCCAGGGAGTGTCCCCTATGACTTCTTGGAGAAACTGGGAAGGCACCTGACATCTCACAGAATGTGAATGTTTGAAACTAAAGAGAGTCGTGACTCCATAAACCTGGGAACATGGGACTCTCTGCGTTATGAATTGAATCAGTCTGGCATTCAGTCACCATTGCCAGACCCCCTCCTGTGCCAAGACCCCAAGCTGGACAGTGTCCTGGGTGTCCCAGTCGTCAGCACCCAACCTGGCCAAGCAATGCCCTGGGAAGGAGGAAGGAGGAAGGAGGAAGGAGGAAGGAGGAAGGAGGAAGGAGGAAGGAGGAAAGCTCAGTAAACTCTGACAATCATGGAGGATCCCCAGGCACAGAGGGGGCATTAGGATCCTGACTTGAATAAAGAGGAAAAGCAAAGATTAAAGGAAGCATATGAGCAAAAGAAAGAAAATGCCTCCTCTGGGGTGCAAACTCCTTTATGGGGGCTCCCTAGGGTTACCAATGATACCAAGGTGTCTCCCCAGGTGGCTTCTTCTGAATCAGCCAGGAACCTGGTCCTGAAGGAGGGACTAATGAAGGGACCCCTCATGAGGTGGGGAGGGGTGTGTTAAAGGCAACCACGAGGCACGTGGGATCATATACAAGGCCAGAAACCATGAGCATTGCTACTTGCACCACTATGGAAGAGGCCTCAGGAAGGAGCTGTGGTTTTCCTTAGTGGAGCTCAGCCTGGCAGCGAGGAAGCAAAGGGAGAAAACACTTCACTTCCCCTGTCCCCTCCAGTGCTGCCCTTGACCCAAGCTGCCTGGGAGCCAGAGGATAAGAAAACTTGGTTGGTGCTGTTCTACAGACCTAGACTGTAGTTGGAGAGTGGACTGGAGGCCTTGCTAACAACTGGGTATTTGTCCTCTCCAAGTTGTCCAAAGTGGGCCGGCCTTATGCACGGAGGTGATCAGTGGACTTGTAGATTCAGGAGAGGTTGTGTTGGATGCCTCATGCTGAAAATCCCCTTGCCTGACTCCTGAAGAAGTCCAGATTACTCAGAAGAGCTCAAAGAGGAATCTGTAGATTGTGCCCACAGACAGAAAGCTGGGATTATGATGAGGAAGTAAGTCTGTGACATGTACAGATCCCATGTGGCCTAGCATTTTAGAAGTCAGTAGCAGTATTTTTTAATCAATTAGACATTCTACTAGAAGCCAGCACAGCAGCTCTCCAGCTGGGAGGCTGAACCCAAGGACCTGAGTTTGTGAGCAACCTGAGAGCTGTCAGGTTCTCCCAGAAGCAGACTCTGAGGTGGTGATTTGTGGCAGCTGATTTTACAAGGAAGGAGAAACCAGGGAGGGTGAGGAAAAGGAGGGTAGGGAAGGAGGAGGAGGCCAAGCATGGGTGTGATTCCAGGTGAGGTCCCAGCTGCTGCCTGAACTGCTGGGGAGCTCTGGAGTATAAACAGCACCGCACACAGTTTTTGGGTCTTCCTTTGGGGCAAGGGAGCAGGGTTCACACCCCTGCAGCTGTCAGTGGATGGCTCCAGGCCTGGGAGGGAAGGCAGAGAAACTGCCTGGTGTTTCCAGCTCTCCTGTACTTGCAGCTCAAGTGCCTTCAGTAGCTCAAGGGAAATCTTTAGATGTGGGCTGTGGGTGCTGGCCATTTGAACAAAGTACCCAGTGACTGGAGGAGGATGCATACAACTTTAAGTGTGACCCAAGGGACCTGCAGGGAGGAGGCCGTGATCACAGGGTCTACTACAAAGCCCATCACCCTGAGTGACTCTGTAGTTGGGTTTGTTTGGCTTTGCCTATCTGTGCAAGGATGAGGAAGGTGCCAAGTGGCCCCAGTTCCGGAACCCCCATGTCACTTACCAGGTCTGAGACTTGGGCAAGGACTTAACAACTCAGGGCCTTAATTTTCTCCTCCATCAAACAGGGCCCTACAATCTCTGTCTGACCTAACTCATGGAATGATTGTAGATATCGATGTAAAAGTGCCTTGGAAGGATGGAGGGTACAGGTATGTGACTTGCCAGGCTGCAACATCAGAAGGTCATGTTGAGGCAGGGTTCCCTGACCTCTCTGGCTGCAAGAGAATCTACAAGAGAGTCAGGAGCATGTCCTGGAAAGCTACCTACCCCCACTCCACCCCACCCCACTCTGGAGCGTTTACCAGAAGTATTTTGTTACAACACAATCTTATTCAAGTATTCATTAGAAAATGCAAGTAGCTGAATTACAAAAAAAAAAAAAAAAAAAAAAAAAAAAGACTTGGCAGGGCATTCCTGAAAATAAAATAAAGCCACTTCTTGAATATATAAATACCAATCACGTCCACAAAGGCCAAAATCTGTGAGAATTCTACCAAAACCAAGCTGTAGTTTGCTTCTGCACTTTGCATTAAAAAAGGATTTGCTAAGAAAAACTATAGTTTAACAAAGACAGCAGGATGACAGTTAACCCACTTACAAGGCAAACTCAGACCCTGGTCCTGCAGTGCTGATTTCATTCAGCACCTCCTACCCAGGACAGGGCCAGCCAGGGCCAGCAGGTCAGTGACCTTGGGGAGCCCTGCAGAAAGACAGAGTTCTCCCAGAATGGCTGGGGCACAAAGGCACTTTGACGGAAGTGGAGCATTCAAAACTAAATGAGGGAGATTTACTAGTCCAACAGCAGGAACCAGAGATATTTAGGCTCTGGCTGCCAACAGCCCACTCATGACAGTGATCAGAAGGGCAGACATCCACTGTTGTACTGACGGGACCTGCTCAGGGTTTTACTGATACCAGGATATGGTGCTGCCTCAAGGGGGCAGTACAGCTAACTGAACAAGAGGTCTCCGCTGCAATGCTTCTGCATGTTGGCAGTGGAGCACAAAGGGAATAGGTGCATCTCTGTTTAGCTGGTCAGATTAGAGACATGGCTATACTAAACTGCAGATTTACTATAGTCAGTCATTGGACATTGCCTACTACTTAAAATGAATTGTTACCAAAACGTTCAGAGAAAACCATAGATTAAGCATATTGACTATGTTTCTTCTTTAAGTAATATTTAAGGGCAATCACAATGATGGAGCAGCCATGTAGATATTTTCCCACTGGTTATTAATAATGGCCCCTCAGCAGACTGATGGATGGCCATCCCCGTGATGGAGAGCCGGCAGCACTCACCCTGCAGCGGATCTGTTACTGGGAGGGCTTGCAAGATATTTGATTTGAGAGGTGTCTGGCTGCTGATCGATGAGGAGGGCCTGAAAGAAACACAGCAGTGTGCACACCAGGACCATAAAAGAGAAGAGGGCAATTATCTTGTACTTCCCCTTCCTCTTTCTCTGGGACAGCCATCGAGAGGCAAGCAGGGAAGAACCGTGGGGGTCATTCCAACTGTGTGCAGGTTCCTGCCCCTTCTAGTCACTAAGGCCACAGACATGAAGGCAGAAAACATGGCTGCGGTAAAGCAGGATCCATGTATCTGTCAGTTGTGGGAAAGGAGGCTCTGCTCCATGCAGTCACTCAGTATCCAGGCTGATGGAGCTTTCACCATCTTGTCATGCTCTGTCCAGCATGAGCAGCCTCCAGGGGAGCCCAAGTGGAAAGGGCAAGCAGGGGTTTTTCAGTGCCCCGACCCTTAAGTGACGTGTGGTATTTGCTCACCTTTTCTTAGCCAGAAGCAGTCCCAAGGCCTTGTCTAACTGTAGCTCCAGTTTGGGCTGGTCCCCACTCATGGCACCACACCCTCCTTATTCCCAAAGCCATGGTGACTGGCATGTTACCCAACCCCTGAGCAGTGTTAGTCCCACACAGTGACCTCCTTGACCAAGCCTTCTCTCACTTCCCGGGTGCTTCATTGTATTCTCCTGTCCCCTCCCTTCTCCTGCTGCTCTGTGAGTTCCTCCTTACCAGATACCCCCTAATTGTTGGTGTTTTCTCAGGCAGGGCAGGTCCCATTGTTTTCTCTCTGTTCACTCTCTCCCTAAATGATCATATCAGTCCTATAGCTTTAAATGCATCACTTATATGCTCATACGGCTTGGACATGGACCCTGGCACAGATGTCTTTCTTGAGACCTGTCTACACTTTTCTATTCAACTGCTTACTTGCTACCACATAGTGACATTGCATAAGGGACCCAGATATCTCACATCTGAGTCAAGGGTGTCTCATGGTTCAAATCAGAAATTTAGGAGTGACACATCCTTGATAGCTCCCTTTTTCTCAGCCTCAAATATCCATATGTCTTGTCAATTAAACCTCTAAAAGAGATCAAAATAGATCCTGAATCCATAGACATTGTCCTTGTCTCTACTGCTTCTCTCTCAGGGCCACCACCCCAACCTGGCCTGCACAAATGGCCTCTCTGTGGCCTGTCTGCATCTATACTTTCCCCTTGCCAAGTTATGTTCCCAGGAACTCCAAGATTTCTCTTTAAAATGCAAACCAAAGCCCATCACTCCCTGCTTAAATCGCTGTACCAGCTTCTCACTGCTTATCACTTTGCAAGTCAAGCCTGAGCCCCTCACTACAGCCTACATGATCTGTGTGACTTGGCCCTTCTGTTCCCCCCAACAAACACAGCGTCCTGACTTGTCTTTGGACACACCAGTCCCTTTTCCATGTGGGGCCCTCAACACAGTGCTCTATCTTTGGACATGGCTGACTCCTTTCTGTCATATGAATCTCAGACAGGATGTCACCTCCTCAATGACGCACAAAGACATCGAAGAGAATTGCGGTGTCTTCCCACAGGCTGCAGAATGCTCTATACCAGCTGCACTCACACCCTGCCCCTAGACAGGGCATCTTGTCACGTGCTGGACTCACGGGCACCCACCTCTACTCCCAAGCAGCATTGTATGCCAGCAGCCCCTGGGGGCCTCTCTGACATGAAAAGAGACTCTGTGACTGCCCTCCTATAATCCACCTGCCAACCCACATAAAATCCTTGTGCCCTGATTCCTCCTGGGACCCAGCTGCCCTATGTTTGAACCTGAACACTTGCCCTTTGTGCTAAGAATTGTTTCTGTCTCAGGACTGCAAGACATGGCTGCCCACTGCCTGGAAAGACCTGGATTTGGAAATCGACGTAAAAAATCAGTTTCACCTTTTACTCAGCATTCATTGTGGTGACCAGAGGAGAAACACTGTGTTGGGAAAAACCCCTTGTTTGTGATAGTGCGGCAACCTTTGACATTTAGGGCATCTTGAGGATATAAATCAAGTGTTCACCCAAAAAGACGCCCATATCTACTCCTGGGATGTCCCAGGTGCCTTCCCACACCTGCAGATGGGAGGCAGCTGCCACATGGTCACAAGAACACTATCTGCCTGTGGCCAGCCCCGCCCACACACTCCACACCTGTGCCCAGTGTCAGAAGACTTCCCAGCCATAGAAAAGGAGATGGAGCCGTTTGCAACAACATGGATGCACCTAGAGAGTGTAATGCTAAGCGCAGTAAGTCAGAGAAAACCAAATACCATATGATTTCACTCGTGTGATATTTAAAAAAACGAAGCAAAGGAACAAACAAAGAAAAAGAGACACAAACAAACAAACCATACTCTTAAATACAGAGAACAAACTCCCCAGAGGGGAGATGGGGGGGGGATGGGTGGAATAGGTGGTGGGAATTAAGAGCACACATATGATGATGAGCACTGAGAAATGTACAGAACTGTTGGATCATTACATTGTACACCTAGAACTAATACACCACTGCATGTATATAACTCAATTTTAAAAAGAAGAAAAAGCTGGTGACTTCCCAGGAGCTCAGACTTGCTCCCTGGGATGGGTCAGTGGGGGCTACAACCCCGACCCCAGACAACCTCAGGCCAATAAGCATTTCTAGGACTCAACCCCCCAGGGACAGTGCATCTCCACAGGCCAACAGGGGGCACCATCAGCAGGACAAGCATTCTCAGAGCTGATTCTGGACCACCCCTCTCTTCCTTCCCACACAGAGGCAAACAGAGAATGCAAGCAGATGTCCAGCCTGAGTCTGGGATGCAGGGCACAGGGGGCCGAGCATCTGGGGGTCTAGCCCTGGACAGTATTAGTGCCTGCCAGCTTCCCACGTTCCTGCCCTCTGGAAGCAGCACTGGTTTTACTTTGGAAACCTCCCCTCCCCACCCTTCCTGCCCTCTGGAAGCAGCACTGGTTTTACTTTGGAAACCTCCCCTCCCCACCCTTGGGTCCTGTAGTTTGGGTGCCTTGCCCCATCACCCTATCCCCAGTCCCTCCCATGGAATGGGCACATGTCCCAAGACAGGCCATCAAGGCTATTCATCCTTTTGCCACCAATGCTCAGAGGATAGGTACATGTGCTCAGGCAGAACAGATATTTTCTCTGATTTGAAGTCCCTGGAAGTGTCCATTAAGCTGGAACTGCCAGCATTCACCACATGGAAAGACCTCACCTGCACAGGAAGCCAACAGAGAGGAGAGGAGAGCCAAGATGGAGAGAACCAAGTCCCAAGATGGAAAGACCCCATGATTCGAGTCCCTGGAGCCAGCCATTCCTGGCAGTATCTTGATGTGTACCAATGCATTCCTCTCTTCTGCTGGGCTTCCAGATTCCTCCCCGGGAGTGTTGCCCCTTATGGAAGGTGAAGCCAGCCTCACACAGAGACAGATAGGGTACTGTGAACCAGGCAGATGGGAAATCCAGCTGTGAGGCATTGGATCTGGCACCAAGAAAGACCCAAGAGAGTGAGGTGTAGGCAGGATGAGCAGGAGCTTGAGGCAGGAGCGACTGAGTGAATCCCTGTCCGGGGCCACAGGTGTGTTTCCAGAGCTTTGCCAGCCTTGCTGAGGCTGGGACAGCCTCATTTTGAATGGCATTAAGGTTGCTCAGGCCACCCACCCATCCTCTGGCCTCTGAGTGCAAGAATGGGCTGGGGCAGAAAGTCTTCAGGTTCCTGAGCATCCCCAGGAAGTGACACAGGCAGAACTGTCCTCAGTCCTCCAAGACAATCTCCCATATCCTTCCTGAGCCCCAGATTCACATTGCCCCCTTTATGCCTCTGCTCACACTGGACTCCTGCCCTGAAATGCCTTACATTATCTTTCCACTCATACACAGGGCCACCATCCTTTAAGGCAAAGCTGGATGGCCCCTCCTCCAGGAAGCCTCCCCTGACTAGACAGCCCATAGAGAGTGCTTGTGATCTCAGTCATTAGGTCACTGAAATGGTCATGTGAAAATATACAGTCCACATTGGATTAGATTCTGTCCTAAGCTGGTTGAGGCTAGCTGCCCTCTCCCCAGAGCAAGTGACCGTGGCTAGCCAGTCATGAACAAAGAGAATTTAGTGTATAAAGAGGAGTAGTTCTGACTGTTCTGGGAGAAGTCTTTAGGTGGCCTAGAATCATTCCTGGATCCTTTTGTACTATATATCATGTCCTGGAGGAAAGTTGCACTGAATGAGGAGGGCAGAGAGGAAAGAACGCACTGGAGTCAGGTAGGTCTGAGTTTGAATCCTGGCTCTGCCACTAGTTACCTGTGTGACCTGGGCAGGTTACCTGACATCTCTGAGTCCAGTTTCTCATCTGTGAAATAATGATAATAGTGACTTTATCATAGGCTGAAATGAGATAGCAGGGCTTGACCGTGATAGATGCTGAACAAATGCTGGGAGACAGTATAGCATAGTTGTTAAAAGAACAATAACAGCACCCAGCCATCACTGAGGATGTTTATGTGCCTGGTACCGTGCTAAATGCTTTAAGTTGTAACTTCACATAACCCTCACTGCAACCTTATAAAGTAATCAATCTCTTATTCTCCCCAGTATACCAATGAGGGACCTGGGCCCGAGGGTCATGCCAAGATCCAAACTTCTAACGACGGCAGAGCTGGTTCCAACCCTGAGCCAGCACCCTGCCTCTACCTGTGGCCAAGTGTAACCACAGGGCCAGCCTTGCAGTGGTGGATGGTTAAGAGCCTCGGGCCAGACTTCTAGGTCCACATCTCAGCTCTGACACTAGTAAGTTCCTTAATCTCTCGCACCTCAGATGTTTTCATTGTCCATCTATAAACTGGAGATAATATTCCTATATTTTATTGAATTTAAGCTACCATTGATTGTAAGATGCAACATGGTTTATATACCACTAACAAAGAGAAAATGTCCAACATGGGGTATCTAATGGGAGTCCCCCACATAAAACCAAGACATCACAGGCCAACCCTCTATACAGAGAGATTAATTGGTTTGCTTGTTTATTGAATTGGCTGACATGGTTATGGAGGCTGAGAAGTCCCACTATCTGCCAACTGCAAGCTGGAGACCCAGGAAAGTTGGTGATTTAATTCAGTTTGAGTCTGAAGGCTAAAGAATGGGTGGCCAGTGGTATAAGTCCCAGTAGGAGCCTGAATGCCTGAGAACTGGGAGCACCAATGTCCAAGGGTGGGAGATGGATGTCCCAGCTTCAGCAGAAACAGTGAATTTGCCCCTCTTCTGCCTTTCTGTTCTATGTAAGCCACCAATGGACTGGATCATGTTGGTTAGGGTCATCTTCTTAGTCTGCTGATTCAAATGCTAATCTTTTCCTGAGACATCCTCACTGACACCCAGAAACAATGTTCCACCTGCTATCTGGGCACCTCTTAACTCAGTCCAGTTGACACAAAATTAACCATAATACTCTCCATGTGTAAGGAATAAATCAACCCCGTTAGAAAAAAGTAGCAAGGAAACTTGGCTTGTCTCAATGTTGGCACCAGATACAAGAAGGAAAAATTCTCTCCTGAGAGCTGGGGCCACAAACTTGTATTCAGACAGATTTGAAATTTGAACTCACTACCCCAGAAGATATGAAGTGGAGAGCTTCCTTTAGAGAGAACTCAGGTTTGGGAGCAGCTCCTGCAATGGAAGAAGAAACGAAAATTCATTCTCTTGGAATTAGACATCAGTCCAGGCCATCAGCACGCATAAGATGCCAGGAACTGTTAAGGACCAACCCAATACTTTCAGAAATGTTCAAAGCTGAAAAGAACATATGCTGTGTACTCATTGAAATGGTAGGAACTAGCCATTAAATAACACTAACTGTTGTAACAAAGTGCCCCCAAGTCTCAGTGGATTAACACAACAGACACTTAACTCTTGCTCAGGTAAAGCCCAAGACAAGAGTTCTGAAAGATGGGCACGCACCTTCAGTGCTGACTCAGGGAGACGGGTTGCGTCCACCTTGTAGCCCCACCTGGCTTTCATGGTCTCCAAGAAGGGGGAGAGATGGAAGAAAATGCCCAGGTGACACCTGTCACTTTCATCCACTATGCACTGAGCAGAATTCAGTCATATGGTCACACCTAACTGCAAGGGAGGCTGAGAAATGTGAGCTAGCCCTGTGCTTGGGAGGAGACAGAGAGTTTTAGTGAGCAGGCAGCCAACCCCTGCCGTCCTGCCTCATGGGACCCTTGAATACTCCTAGAAAAGAATTGTTAGCAGCAATAGATCAGAATGTTGCCTGACACCACGTAGGGACTTGGTCAACGACTGCTTTGGATTTGATTAATAATAAAAACTTTGATTTATCAAAGCAATGCATTTTTGAAGACAGTGCTCACTTAACAAAAGAAGTCCCCCCCTGGTGTTCCCTAGTGACTTTCCACAGTGGATTTCAAATAGGGATTTGAATTTCAAAAACAAGGGATCTGTTTGTAGGAGTTCACATATGGTAGGAGGCTAGTATTTGTATTCATAAATATTGCCTCCCTTAAAACCAGTCATCCTGCAATTCTGTTTCCACAGAAAAACATGGTGCTTACAAGCGTGCATTTTAGAATTAGTGTCAGCCTGGTTTTGAATCCCAGCTCTGCCATTTACCACCTTTGGGACACTGAGCTACCCCTTGGACCTCTCACTAAGCTTTGGTTTCTATAACCATAACCTAGTAAAGGTACAGCTATGCTGGAGGTTGTTGTGAGATTTACCAAAGATGGTGAAAGTAGCAGGCACAGAACAGCGCAGGGCACACAGAGGCTCTTAGCAAGTGTAGCTGTTCTTTCCCTTGTTGTCATTGTCACTGATGCCCTGGATGCCATTTCTTAAAGCCATGGGGTTGGGTCCAGCAGAGGCCTGTGCACTCCTCCAAAGCAGTGTCAGGGTTTCAGAAAGCCCTGAATATATGCTGAATAACTAAGCAAATGCTTCAGATGTTAGATGCATATGATGCTGTTATTAGGGCATCCTCACCAACTGGTGGTCTGAACACTTAAATTTCCATTTTTAACAACTCCATTAATAGTTTTATCTTGAGAGATAACTTAAAGAATTATAGGAGTCTTCATGTAAAGCCTCACCTCACTTCCAATTCCCGCCTTCAGCTGAGGCCAGGCAGCGGCCACATCCGTCCACTTTCTATTTCTTACTGTCCAGCAGAGGCCCACAGACATGAGCAGATTTATAACCAAATGTAAGATGTAGCTCCATCCTTTATGGATGCAAAACCCACAGCTTAATAGTTGGACAACCACACTTTCCAACAACATCAAGAATGACTTCTGAGAACTGAAAATTCAATGTTTAGTTATGGCTCCTTGAAACGTTTCAGCCACAGATCCGGGGACAGGAGCCAAGAATGCAGCCCTGCAGAGCCTGGAAGGGAAGGCTCACTGACAGCTGGTAGCTGCCTGCCCCAGGGAGTTGCACTGTCAGGACAAGGGCTCCCCAGTTTTCCCTCATCCCAGCCCTTAGCTCCAGACACTCTGAAGGAGACAAGTCAGTATCAGCAACGCAGAGCACAGCATGCCTTGCTCCTCCATTCCAGCTGAATGTCAACTCGCATTCCCTGCCTGGATCCCTTGTTTTTACCTCTCAATCCCCATTCACCTAAAGTTTTCTCAGAGAACTGCTCCTCCACTCTCAGGGAAAGGTTTGGTGAGGAGCTTATGTTATCCCTAGTTCCAGACCTAGGCTGAAGCTGCTTGTACACACCCCACCTTGATGATTGGTCAGGGATAGGCACAGGATCAATCAGAGCCAACCAGTGCTAGTCCTGGGAGCTGGCTGGAACATCCAGGAGGGAGAGAAAGTGTATGACTGGAGGGGGCTGGAGGAATCTGTGGCAGCCATCTCTCCTCCCTGTCCAGGACAGTGACTAAGAATGGCTGCCAGAGAGGGAAGCAGGGAGGAAGGAGGATGAGAGAGACAGAGAGACAGACAGACCTGGTCCACATAACATTAATTGGGTCCCTTATCCAGATGAGCCTGGGACTGCATGGATTTTCCAGTTATGTGACCTGCTTTTCCCTTGGAGGCACCAATTGAGTTTTCTGCTTCTTGGATGGGAAGGAGACCTGTCTGATCTGACCTATGGATGGTTTGCTGATTACCTTGGCTCTTGCACCTTCAGCTCTTGTTTTCAACCTATCCATATCCCAGCTCTTCTCTCTACTCATGCCACCCAAACCAAGTATGGAGAGCACATTGTGAGCTTGGTGTTATATGAGATCTGCGTAATGCAGAGTTCTTAGTGCCCCTGCTCTGAAGGGCTCCAACACACTTGCTAAAAGACAAATACAAGCAGCACACTCAAAGCCCTTGTAATCCAGACTGGGGGTCAGGAAGGCTTCCTGGAAGAGGTGACACTAACCTACATTTAAGGATATATGGGAGTTGTGTAGGAGGGACAGGGGACAGCACAGGGCAGAGGCACACAAGTGAGCACGCTCCCACAGAGGGTCCCTCTCCTGGCTGAGCCCCTGGGCCAGACACCTCTCTCCTGGCTCTCCCGCCCTATTCCTTCTGAGTTTCCTGAAGTCCACCTTGTCTCCCCTGATATTTTCTCCACACTTCCTGAAGCTAGGTGCAGTGTGATATATTTGAGAGATACACAGGCAGCCACATGCACAGGAGATGCCCAGGCTGGGGTGTCTCCTGCACGTCACAGACACCAGGTCCACAGGCTGCATGTCTCTCCCACCTGTTTCCAGCCACTCAACTCTCTTCTTTTCTTTCAATTTCAGAAATCCAAAATACACCAGGATAATGGAATAAACAACTGTATGCCTGCCATGTGTGATTAACAAAAGAAAACATGCTGTCGAGTTTGCTAACATTATTTCTTTGTGAAAGAAATAGAATTTTACAGTTTTCATTAAAATGCCTCCCCCTTGCAACCATTCTTACATTTTTATAACTATTTCAACTTTATCCTGGTGGAGAGAGTGAGAGCTACCTAGTCCTAATTTTAAAGGGATGGATGGATGGATGGATACATAGAGAAAGAGATGGCTAAATAGATATAGATACACAACAAACACATTGTTTTATGAATCTTTTAATTTACATAAATGCCATTACAACTTATTTCTGCACTTGCTTCTCTGTCAGCATTAATTTTTCAAGATAGACTCATGCTGCCATAACTGCTCTATAGTAGTCCAGTACTTGAATATACCATAATTTGTGAGTCCATTCTCCCATTCAGGGCTCTTAAGTGCCTTCTTATTTTTTGCCATCCCAACCAATGCTGAGGGAAATACTCTTGTGCAGGTGTTTGGGACACCCCCTGGGACACAGAATGGACAGCAAACAACTGTGTCCTGGTGGATGTACGTTTTCAGCTTCATCAGGCGCAGTCCAGCGCGGCTGAAAGTGGCCACGCCCACCTTCCTTTCTCTATCTGTGTGAGAGTTTTCCTGCATCTCCACTTCTCTACACCTGGATGAATCAGACTTTCTGAGCTCTGCCAATTGGATGCTTGTGAAACAGTATGTAACCTTTTCATTTTACTTTGTATTCCTCTGAAAAAGAAATGTGGCTAAATAGTTTTCATTTATTTTTGGCCATTTGTGGTTTCACTTTGCCAACACTCCTGTTCTTGATCTTCTTCCACTTTTCCGTTGGGTTCTTTGTGCTTTTCCAGGAAAAGTCCACATGCAGGACTTCTTGACATGTGTTGGGCACCACTCTTTTATCAGCATAGCAATTGTCTTCTGCTCTGGCCACAAGCTTGGTTTATGGTATCTCTTGCCAAAGAGATTGTGTGTGTGTGTGTGTGTGTGTGTGTGTGTATAAGTGTGTATGTGAGTATGTGTGTGCATGTGTGTGTATAGAAGTTATAGTAGTAGTTGTCACATAACAATCCTTTCCTTTATGAGCTGTGCTTTTTGTGTCTCGCCTAAAAAGTCTTTCTCAATCCTGATGTGATGAAGAATTGATCCTCTATTACCTTCCCAAAGTTATAAAGTTCTGGTTTTAACCTTTGGATCTCTTTCTGGAATTTGTTTATGGAATGAGGTAAGAATCTAAATTAATTTCCTCCTTGGAGGAGCCTGGCTTGTTTAGCTGGTAGCGCATGTAACTCTTGATCTTGGGATTGTAAGTTTGAGCCCCATGTTGACTGCAGAGATCATTAATAAATAAATAAACAAGTAACTAAACAAATAAGTATATAGGTAAATAAGTAAATTTCCTTCTTTTAGGAAAACTAATGTCTGAGCACCGTCGATTGCAAAGTCCTTCCTTTCTCCTGATCTGTCATGTCATCTCCATCGTACACCAAGTTTCTGTAAGTGGTCTGTTTCTAGACCAAGGATTGGCAAAACTCTTCTATAAAGAGTCAAATAGTAAATATTTTAGGCTTTGCTGGTCATATGGTCTCAGTCACAAAGACTCAGCTCTGTCATCACAAAGCAACAGCAGCCTTGAGCAATACAGAAGTGAATGAGTGTGGTTGCTCATCTGTTCTACTGATAGAATTATCCTTGAAGCAATACCACACTTGGAACACTTTTGATAACGTCATAGTATGTCTTGATATCTGACTGAAAAAGTACCACCCTTTTCTCTTTGTTTTTAGAATTATCACGGTTATTCTTGGGCTTTAAATCTTTCAAGTAAAAGTGGTTTTGACAAATTTCATTAAATCCTGTACTGGAGTTTTTATTGGAATTGCATCTTTACAATATGTGTTCATGCATCCAAGAAACATTTTTGGGTGCATACTGGGGACACAGAGCATACTCCCACCTGGCATGTTCAATTCCCATGGTGTCACCACCTTCCTGACCAAAAAGCTCACAGTTTTGTCCTCCACCTTTCCCTCTCTCTCCACCTAACCAGTCAACTACAAGATCACCCTTTCTCTTCTCTCCAGCATCCTCTCTGCTTTGCTTTTAGAAAAGTGCCATCACTTCTGACTTCAGTGGACCCCCCTCCAGACTGTCCTTTTCATCCCCACTGTGTATCACAGAACTCTGTCTTGTCACCCACATGCCCTTTGCCAGGACAACGTTCACCACCCTCAGCACAGCTCATGGCTCCTTCTTCATCTGCCTCCTATTTAACTTCCAGGCCTCACCACCACTTCCCCACAATACCCTATGCTTCAGCCATGCAAACACTGGCAACCCCACAAACACCCCACTTTTTCTCACTCCTCAGGGTTGTGCTCACCTGGAACCCCTCCATTTTTACCCAGCCAATTTCTATTCAAGAGCCAGGTCAGGCATCATCTTTATGACCCTGTCCTCAACCTCATACCATCGCTATGCTCCCACTGTGTGCGAGGCTGATCTCCGTTACAACCACATTGCACCAGGAGAGAGTAGGCTTCTTGAGGGCAGGCGTCCTGTCTGATTTGTTCACAACAGAGCCCGGAACATGTACCCTGGGATCTGGGTAAGCACTAATTAATGGTAGGCATTAATTAGGATTGGCTGCGCAAATGAATGAAAGATGTAGTCAGAACACAGCCAGACTCAGAGGCAGGTGTCCTTGTCTCAGGGGCAAAAGTGCCAGCCCATTTTCCCAAGGAGGAAGCTGAGGGAGGGGGTGGCTGCACTGTCTTTGTGACCTGCCGCCCCTTTGGTAGGGCGAAAGCAGAGGAGCAGACAGGGGGGAGAGAGAAGATCTGCCTTTGCAAGGAGAAGGCAGGCATAAAAATGCAAATGCAGGGCTGCCTCCCTCCCTTTTCACCTTCACTGTACTCATCTACCCCTCTCTGACAGATAAAAAGGAAAATGTAGTGGTGAGGACAGAGCCCCTCTGGGTAAGAAAGCAATAGCAAAGTGACAAATGTCATATGGGTTTAAGCAAAGTCCCCCACGGTTACAAACCCTCAGGGAAATAAGCCTGACAAATGCACGCCCCGCTCCCTGCACCCTTTTCCTTTGAAATAACTTTGGCCCTGAAAAGGGAGAAAGAAGGAAATAACTCAAAGATTTTAAAAGCAAAGTTTCTGTCTGCAAACCAAATGGGCTGAATTTTTATAGGCTCATTTGGAAGAGCATGAAAAATCCAGTTGTCGGAGGAGCCTTTGTCCCAGGGAGCCACCGAGGGGCGGAAGGTACTGAAGGAAGTCTGCGCTCCTCTGCTTGACCCTCTGCCATCCAAGGCAGGAGCCTGCTCCACCTGCCCTTCCCTAGTACTGACAGCTGCTGAGCCCTGGAGAGAGGGCTCCTGTTATAGGGCCGAGGCCTCTGTGAGGCCACTCTGTGCCCAGGCCTGTGGAGGCCACTGGGGAAGACCGGGGGTGGGGGGCTCCTGCCCACCAGATGTGCTGATCAGGGCAGCCCCCTCCACTGAGCCATCACGTATTTCCTCAATCTTCACAGGAACTCTAGGAAGGAGGCCTTATCATGCCCCATTTTACAGATGAGGAAACCCAAGCAGTGAAGCTAAGGTGTTTTTAAACAAGACAAAAGGTCCAAAGTGGAGTGGATTTTGCTAAGCCCCATGTCACCAAATCAAGACTTAACTTCAGTGTCAGCTCTCCTAGAAACAGAACCTTAAACCAGAGTATCAGGAATAGCCTGATCAGCACTAGTTAGGTCATCTGCCAGGTAGACCCCCATCCCCTACAGGAAACTAACCTTGCAATAACCACCTCTCTTTTTTGCCTTGTTCCCACCCACTTCTGCCTAGAAAGGGTTTTCACTTTGTATACCTCCTTGGAGCTCCTTTCTATCTGCTAAATTGGATACAGCCTGATTCAAATCAGTTTGACTCAAACTCTAAAAATTTTTTAACATGCCTCAGTTTATCTTTTAACAGGTAGCACGACTTGGAAGTGGAGGATTCAGATGCAGGCAGTCTGGCTCCAGAGCCTTCCACAGGAGCTGCTGTGGGTGCCCCCAGGTCCTTTTCACCAGACCTTGCACTGGTCCCCTGCTGCTGGCTGCTGGTAGCTCACAACTACCCCTGTCCAGGGGATAGCACCATGCCCAGAGATGCCTGGGAGGTCATGGGCCACCCTGCTGGGTGGCTTGAAGTCAGAGAGGGGACAATGAAAGCCCATCTCCCTTGCCTCGAGGGGCAGAGACCTCTGTGGTGCCATTCACACTTCTGAGCTCCCCATGAGAACAGGCTGACTTAAGTCTTCAGCTGAACCCACATCTCAGTGTGGTTTCCCCCCCACCCTATCCTGCTTCCCTCACTCTCCCAACAGGTTTCTTCCAAGAGCAGTCCCTCCTTAAACCCCTACACAAGAATCTCCATCTGGGACTCTACTTCTAGAGAACCTGATGTGCTCCACATAAATGATCTCTTGCCCTTACAGCAAAGCGATGAGCACTGTACCTGGCACACAGTGACTGCTCAACAGAATTCATGCCAGTGGTGAGAACCACTTTTTTCTTCCCACTGTGCCACAGATCAGGATTCTGGGGTCCCATTCAGCCCCTCTCAAATCATCTGGACACATGGACACAAGAGCTATAGGCATATCGGGGGCATTCTTTTTAGTGCCTCTAGTAACTGACATAGAAATTGGGAATGAGAGGTAGGAAGGAAAACTAGAGATTGAGGATATTACTTTTTTCCTAGAAATTATTCATAATTAATAGATAGGTATGTGCTTCTGAGCCACAAGCCTATAATTGTTCCCTCCTCATCCCCCCAGATGAATGACCCCTCCCCAGTGGGGACCTTTCCTTTATTACCAGCCCAGACTGCAGGTGAGGGCTTGCAACAGGCAGGGAACAGAGTGGCTGAACAGTGAGGTGTCACGCTGACTGGGGCTTCAAAACAGAATGCCTGAGACCCTGCTGTTCTTTCCTTTTTGATCAAGTCCATGCACAGAAATTGGAGAGAAGAAAGACTCGAACCCACCCCTCCTCGTTGCCTTGAAGTACACCCTAATGAATCTCATTTACTGGCAAAGACAGTAAAATTTGCCACACGGCACCTGCAAGTCTAATAGTGAATATCCTCCCCCAACTGCTGGGAATGCGGCATCCAAGAATAGGGCTCTGTAATTTGGCCAGTGTTTGAGTGACCATTTCCAGTGGGGTATATTGTAAGATGCTTGTCCCAGGGATGTTGTAAGTGGGTGGGAAAAGCTGTTTTCAAGGGAAATGAGTAGTCTTTAGCAGAGTAATATGAAGGGTGTACCTCTCAGACCAAAGGGCCCTGGCCACACCTCCGCCCAAGGCTAGTGCCATAGCTGCACTGTCCCTATGACCTCCTGGACACAGAATTGTTCTCCTAGATGAGCACATGGCCAAGGGGTATAAGACAGCTGGGGTCTCCTTCCACCATCCACAGAGACCTGCAATTCCAACATCAGTGAATCATCTCTTTGTAAAAGAAGCTTTGGAGAGGCTTAGTCTGGGCAACCCAGTCTGGGAGTCAGAAGACCTGGCAGGGGGAGCAGTGGCTGAGTTTAGCCCTTATGTATGGGGTGGCCTTAGGTGATCTCTCCCTCATCCTGGGTTCTTCAGGGTGTGACACCTACAAAGACAACTAGCACCAGGACAGTTTCTGTTGGATCTGAAACAAACCCACCTTACACAGAAGAAAAAGGGTGAGGAAAACCTATCAGCAAACAAAACTGAAAAATCCAGGATTCTGGCACAGCAGAGATCTAGGGTTTCAGTCTGCCCCCATCTCTCTGAACTTTCCTTCCCCTGTGGATTTCTTCCACAGTAGAGTCTTCTCTACTGTGGGAGAGTTGTGTAGGCTCATGTCTTACCAAGAGACCATCCCCTTCCAGACACTTCAGCTCAAGGCTTACAATTGGCCCCATATGAACTACATAACCATCCTCAACTCACTCACTGCCTCCAGGGGAATATAGCTAAACTGGGGTCAAGGTAAGGAGAGGAGTATTAAAGAAAAAATTATTCATAACACTTATCAAAGAACTTACTTTGTTCAGGACCATAGCAATATGTATAAGGACCACTGCAATGGGGTTTTGCAGTCAAGGAGAGAGATTGGGCTCAACTCCAAACAACAAGGAAAAGTGGGAATCTATAGCCAGGAAGCAGGCAAGGGTCAGTGAATGGAAAATTGCTAAGGGTCTGGGGTGGAGGAACCTAATCCAGCAGGATTCTTCCTGAAGGCAGGCCAAAGTGATCAGACATCACCTGGGGGAAGCTGGAGGACAAGGGACTTGATTAGATATCAAGGATGGAAGATTCTGGTTGAGCCAACTAAGGAGGATTCTTGCTAAAATTGGACAATACAAAGATTATCATGAAAACCCAAAAGTCAGGGCCAATCAAGGGTTGAGTTCAGAGGACCCCAAGTAGAGTCTGATCAAGGACAGGGGTCAGCCCCTCCCAACCACCTGCTCTGAGAGTTGGTGAGAACCAAGTTGGGGGGAGGGGAGAAAGGGTGCTGAACAGGCAGGAAGGTGAGATGCCTCCTGGGTACACAGTGGAAGCTGCCTCAAAGGACACATGAGTCTGAGAGCATCTCAGACCAGCTCCAACAGCTTCCATTTGGCCACAGGATGGCCTTGTTACAAAGTCATGCTGATTTTTCCAAAATCACCTCAACTGCCAAGGCACATGCAGTTGATGGTAGGACTGACTGGTTGAACATCTTTATTTCAGTTGACATGTGAGGAAGGAAATCTTACTCTTAATTCAGCTGGATTTCTCTTAATTCAGCAACTATGTCTGTTGTGCCACTATATCCAGGCATTGGGCAAGGACACAAGGGTGGCTTTTAAGAGATGGAGCCACAAAGACCTAAGGCTGAGTGTTGGCCTCAGAGGACCCAGAACCCAGAATGAGAATGGAAGCCAGAAGAAAATGGTCATGGCCACAGGAGGCATGAGCATTCCAGTGGGTTGGGACACAGGCAGGAAGGGCACAGTTGGTTAGGCTCTTTGGAAAGGTCTGGATGCCCAGCTGGGGAGCCTAGACTTGGTCCTATAGACACAGGGAGGCTTGAAGGTTGTAGAGTGAGAGGAGGAGGATGGGAACTCAGTGTTAGGAATATGAATTTGACACTGACTTGTAGAATGGAGTCGTGTGTGTGGCAGGGGGGAGGGGCTGTTTTGTGGGATGGGAGGAACACTAGGAGGAAGAATTGGGAGGCAAAAAGAGCTGTCTGGAAGCTGTCCCAATGTCCAAGAAAAATAAGGTCTATTTTACAGTATTTGGGTGGAAGGAGGGAAGGGGAAGTGAGCATGCTTTAGTCAGGCCTCAGCTTTCCAGAAATGCTTTCATGTCTATTCCTATCCCGAGTGATGCAAAAGCCCTGAGAAAGAAGCAGAATTAATGGTAGAAATTCCATTTTACAGACAAAAAATTGAGACCAAGAGGGAAAGAGCAAGGGACAAAACTGAGACATACTAGTGTCATCTTGCCAGCACCCAAACCCTGATGGATCTCTGTTGCCCCCACCTCAGGAAGTGTAAGGAGCCCATCTCAACCCTCTGAAGAGCTATGGAATAAAGCCATCTGTGCTGCTAATACTAATATAAAGTATTGATTATCTCACTGCAGGAGTTCTGAGACAACCGTCCCTGGGCTGCTGAGGCTGGCGGCAGCAGCTACTAAATTGTGTTTATGGGAAGCTTTTTACCTGAAGGGGTCATAATTTACTCTTGATCAATAACCAATCAATCCACCTGCTTTGCACATTGCAAATCCTCCAGATCCGTCCACAGAAAGGAAAGAGAGAGGAAGATAATCTGTTTATTGGAAAAAGACGACAGAATAACAGGCTAATGCAACCACTTAGGCTGGTGATTACGTAAGTTTTGATTTTTTTTTAACTTTAGTGAAATATTTTGAGTGATATGCTGAGTGCATCAAAATGAAAAAAAAACTGATAGTGTTAGTTTGACAGGATCAGGTAAGAAGAAGATTTGGTATTCACTGAGTACCTACTGTGTGCTTTGCACTATACAGAGCTCCCTCATTTGCCCTCACGGCCCTGCAAAGGAGGAACCATCATTTCCACATTCAGGGAGAAGCCTGCAGCCCAGCAAGGTTAGATAGTTACCTCAAGGTTAGTGGTAGAGCTGAAAACCAGAAGCACTATTTCCCAGTAAGAAATAAGTGGAGGCCAAGGGCTCATTCGGAGTGGGGGTGAGGCTGGTTACGGCAGGAGCTACAGTGGCCTGCAGGGCACTCCTAGGAGGCTGGCCTGGGCCCCCACTGCCAGAGGTTGTCTTCCCCACTGTTTGCTGATGGAGCTTCAGTCCTCCTTTTGGAGTCTGACCCCCCAGAATGAACTAGTCAGCCATCCGGAGCCACCACCTCCAGTTCACCAGCCCCGGGGGCCTCCCAAGGGCCCAAGCATGATGTCATTGAGTACCCCCAGCTGCCTTGCCAATCTCCAGCAACTCGCCTGCATGGAATCGTGGGTATCAGCCTGACTGAATCTCTCTTCAGAAAACCCTGCCTGGCCTGGAAGCCTGAGACCTCCCTGCATGCTCTCCCTTATACTCTGCCGATGACCAATCTCCCCATCTCCAAGGCAACCTTCAGAGTGACTGTCTTGGGGAGTGTCTCCTGAGCACTTCACCCCAAATCTTGGGGTGTCCTTCTCTGTGCCCCAGCTCTTGGGGCTCTTCCTGGCAGAGTGGCATGGAGGAGGCTACATCCTCTTGGTTGAGGGGCCAGCCTCTCTCGAAGCCTCATGGTAGACCTAAAGAGGCCTCTCTCTCTGAAGTGATGGATCCTCTCATGGATCACGTCCATGTGCTGCACTTCCCAGAGGTGGCTTCAGCCCCATCCTCACTCAGTCACAAGCAGAACGTCAGTCCTCAGAGACAGGATGATCAGATAAAGGATGGAGTCTGGATCTTTTAGAAGCTGGAAGTGCCACTCACTGTGACGAAGCCTTGATCTCAGCCAATAAGCCTCCTGGAAGACCTTGTTCTAACAGTGGCCTTGGAAGGCCCCTGTGATTAGAGCATGCCAGGCTCTGGACCTTTCCATTTTTGGAATTAGATGAAAGAGAACAGTTTTCCATTAACAACTCATTCCCCTGCTTTTTACTGATTTGGCAAAAATTAGTTTCTCCCTATCATTATGTAAGCAACTGCCTTGATTCTGGAGACAGTGGCTGGAACTGACCATCGGCCTTCCCAGAAAATGTCCCTAGTTGGATCTGTCTCTAAATGAACAATTGCATGCGGCATTGATCATCAAGAAGTCACACAGCATTGCTCAATTAGCAAGCAGTTAAAGGTGACATATTGTATTTAAATAGTCTCCCTAGGAGTGACAGATGTCTACAGTAAACATAGGGAAATTACTCCAAGGGAGGCAGATCAGAGGCCAGTGGGCCTCCAGCTCCACCCACTGCCTGGTGAGGGCTGAGGGCTGAGGGCTGCCGACTAGGGTCTCCAGAAGTCAGTGCCTAGGAAAACACTGCCCCAAATAGTCTCTGCATTAGAGAGACCTCTTCCCGCAGAAGGCTGGGGCTGGGGTGTGGACACAGATGCTAGCCTAGTGGCCTTTGTCTCTGGTCTGTGCCCACTTTCCTGTGACAGCAGCAGAAGAGCTATGAGGTGACACCACGCACATTTTTCTGCTTAATTAACTAAATACGCACCGTCTGTAGCCTCAGAGCAAGTAGATCTCAGGATGAAAAGTGCTAATTTTCCTGAAGTCATGTGTCCAAACTACTTTCCTTAGCAGCTCTTACTCTGTCTGCCTCATCCTCTAAGCAGAGTAAATGTGTGGGTCTGCTGAAAGGCGCAGAATGACAGGGACATGGAACCACTAATTTAGATAAATGACGGAGTTCCTAGCTCCTGCAGGCACGCGGCTCAGCGCCTCACCAGGGCCTAACAAACTCCAGGGAGGCCGAGAGAGAGGGGCGCCGGCTGTTTCCTGTGCAGCACGCATTAAGTGTATTTATCACTGGCACGCTCCCCGGAGTCTGTTTAACTCTTGCATGTTGAGAGGATATGTCTTGCAAGAGGAACCTGAGGGACCTGATGGATCCGCCGTGGGAAACACGGTAGTCATCTTGTTCATGCCTTCCTCTCACATCTGGTCCCCTATCTCCATGAGGCTGATCTCACTGGCTGGCCTGGCTGCCCCACAAGCCTGAAGGCTGAAGGTCCCAGGAGTGGCCAAGAACACAAGACCATGTTCACCAAAGCCAGCTGTCAGGGCAGAGCTGGATTGTGTCATAGAAGCAAAAGGAGCACTGACTGGGGCATCAGCCCTAAACCTTCATGATGCAGAGGGGGAGACCCAGGTCCTGGGAAGTGGGAGGAGTCCCCAGATGGGTTGGAAGGAAGATTCTGGATCAAGACTAAGATCACTGCACTGAAAAAGGAAGACTGTGTCCACCTCTCTACCTTTACCTGTAGCATCTCTTTTCCAAAGAGGCACCACCCACCTCCTGCAGAGTCAGAAGCGGCTTTGAAAGTTTTCTCTTTCTTGTTTGCTTAAATAAAAGTAATAATCTTTATTACTTCATCAAGGAGTTATTTTCTTTTTTTAAAAAAAGAAAATTTAATGTTTATTTTTTATTTTTGAAGGGGGGAAGGGGCAGAGACAGAGACACAGGATCCGAAGCAAGCTCCAGGCCTGGTGCAGGGCTTGAACTCACAAACCACAAGATCATGACCAGGGCCAAAGTCTGACACTTAACTGACTGAGCCACCCAGGCGCCCCAGGAGTTCTTTTCTTCTCAGCTTTATTGAAATGTAATTAACACACAACCATGTACACGTTTAAGGTGTACAATGGGTTGATTGGATACATTTAAACATTGCAAAATGATGACTACCTTAGCATTAGCTAACACCTCCACCACATCACCTAACTACCATTTTTTATGGTGGTGAGAACATTTAAGGTCTATTCTCTTAGCAACTTTCAAGTACATAATACAGTATTGTTGGTTAATCGCCATGCTGTACATTAAATCTCCAGAACTTACTTATCTTACACCTGGAAGTTTATACACTTTGACTGACATCTCCCCATCTCCCACAACTGCCAGTCCCTGTTCTACTCTCTGTTTTTACGAGTTTGGCTTTTTTTAGATTTTCTACATATAAGTGATAACATACAATATTTGTGTTTGCCATCAAGGTCCATCCACATTGTCACAAACAGCAGGATTTCCTTCTTTGTCACAGCTGGACATGTATATGCACCACATGTTCTTTATCTGCTCACCTGCTGACAGACCCTGGGGTTGTTTCCATACCTTGGCAGCTGTGAGTAATGCTGTCATGTGGCTGTCCTCTCAGTTTCTCTCCCCATCAACTGTGATTTTCTTCATACCTCGGGCAAGGGAGGCCCAAGCCCAGTATCTCATGGGCAGCAGATGTTGAAAAATGCCAACTGCAAGAGGGCAGGTGCCTTCCCAGGGTTAGGAATTACACATAAAGGGGGCCTTTGCCCAGTTCTGAAGAAACAGAAAGTGTCAGGGGGAAAGGCAGGAAGACATTTTTAAAATAAAATTTAAATGTATTTATCTGCTACACATTCCCCAGAGCCTGGTCTAGATGCTTAGAAGATCGGTTAGGATTACTCAACTCCCTTTTTAGCTTTGCTGTTAATCTAAAAACATAAACAAGACCCTCCAAGTTGTCATATAATAGGTCCTTGTAAGAATCATCCCTAGTGGGGTCATTCTAAACCCTGGTGGGAACACAGATGCTAAGAGTTGTTTCCAGCCTGCTGTGATGGGGAAGAAAGCCATAGGTCCAGCCATGGGTATCCAGGAGGATCCTGGGCCAGGGGACTGTTTTGTTTATGTGGAGGGTCTCCCGTGTGTGGCTGCTAGCTCAGGAGAGAGCGTGACACAGCAGTCTGCATTTCATGTACATACAGGAAACAGCTAAGGAGGGCATGTGAGGCCTGATTTAGCAGCCTGCACAGAGGGCCTCATGCAGGCTAGAGAATGAAGTCTCTGGAAGGTAAATGTAGGAAGCACAGTGACTTCCAAGGACGGGTTAAGAAACACCTCGGCCTTCTCTGGGATGCTGGTGAGATGGCAGGAAGTGCTTGGCTCTGCCAAGGGGAAACCACTCCTGCACCAAGGATCTGGACAGAGATATCCCCAAAGGCCAACTGTGAGTTCCCAGGGCCAGGTTAAAATCCTAGCTCTGCTGTAAACCTGCTATGTGACCCTGCTAAGAACCTCAGTCTATTCGCCCATGAGGGCAGCATAACAGCACCCGACTTTCTTTCCAGGGAGATACATGGGACTCTTCCCTTCTCTTAAACTCCATCTGTGCCCTGATATCCCAAAACCCAAGGGTTCTGTCATGGGACTGTTTCAACCTTGAAACAGAGCATCTGGCTTCCAGTCCACAGGGCATGTGTCTGCCTGGAGAGCTCAATGGGGGACCCTGGGAAGATTTCCCCAGCGCCGCAGCTGTGCCCAGCTTGACCTAAGCTCCAGGCTGGGATGGGTGTGGGCATTTCCATGGAATAGTTACAATCAGATCAGAGATCCTTCACTGAGGACTTCCAGGAAGCAGACACTGTTCTAAGTGCTCTTCACTACTAAGGTCACAGCCCTCCGAGTGTCTCTGGTGGTGTGAGAAAGCTGAGCACAGAGACCAGGGAATCTGCCTGGGAGCACACAATTCCCACAGAGCCCCTTCCAGCTCTGCGGCTCGTGATCTGACAAGGGCCTGTGAGGTAGGGGTTTTCGCTCCCATTGCATAGATGAGGAAGCTGGAAAGAGCAGGTCACTTGCCTGGGGGTTGGGGGGCACATCCCCCAGAGCTGGAGGCAGAGGCACACTCAACCTCCACCTGAGGCATCGCAGGTACTATCCCAGCAACTCGCCAATGTGGTCCTGGAGGTTAGAGCCCGGAGCATACAGCAGGTCACTCGTTCCTCAAATCCCATGGGTCACGCCAAGCTGCTACTTAGTTCACATCCTGTACCTGACCTACCCGACTGTAGCCAAGTGTCTCACTGTTGATTCTGTTCTAATTCCCTGGGTAGTTACCTCTTTTCTGCTGTTTCTTGAGGGTGTGTGGACTAAGATAGAGTGGTCTCTCACTGTTGGACCAAGACCAAACTTTTGGGTTTTGGTGGAGCTCCTTCTGCTTCTGACCAATGCCTCCTTGACCATCACAAAGGGAGTGTCTCCTCTCCAGTTATCCATCATTCCAGAATACACAACAGACACAGCCAAACAGCACCCCCTCATCAGCATCTCCAGAAAGAATCTTTCTTCTATCTCTGACCTTGGGGCAGACTCAGAACAACCTAATAACATGATCCCTAATATCCATTAGGTACTTGCTAAGTGATCAGTACTGTCCCCTGCTTTAGTGCATGTCACCTCCTCTTATCTTTACAGACCCTGGAAGGAAGGCATGATGGATAAGTAAACTGAAGAATAGAGAAGCTCAGTCATGTGCCCTGAGATCTGCAAAGCAAGAGTTACACCCAGCACCAGCAGGCTTCAAACAACACATCTAATAAGTTGCCAGGCATTTTTTAAACACTGATTACATGCAGATGAGGGATGGACAAATGTCAGAGAAATCTTCTGCCTCTAAGGTTCAACAGCCTAGGGGAGGAGACAACACATACATAAAACCATAATACAAGGCAGGTGATTCTAAGAGGCCTCACCGAGAGTCTTTAATTTCCCCTACGGATGATCCAAAGAAGTCCCTACTGTGATTGGCAGGCCACGGTGCACACCACCAGCAAACCGGCCCCTGTCCCTTCAGTCCAGACTAACATCTTGAGCTCTATTCCCAACACTTGTACACAGGAGAGAAAGCTAGAATCCCACATGACATGAGTCATATGCCCAAAGAAAGCTGCGGTCCAGTTAAGCAGTCTGTGTAGAGACAACACACTATCCATGGCACTTTACATGTGGCCTGAACTTGCTTCAACACATAAAGAAAGTGACCCCTCTTTCACTCAGTGAAAGTCCATTTGCCTCTGATGCATTTCAAGATTCAGCCCTATGAAAAAGTGCTTGGTTTGGTGTGCAGGGGGCGTGAACAGGCAGCTCTCATCTGAATTCACTCACAAGACCAGAAACACAGCACTTTGATTCTGGCTCTTTGAAATCATATCCACACACAATAAGACAGTGAAACAAAACAAAGAATGGAATGTGGTTTGACCACCCACAACCTTCTGTTGCAGACTGAACATTTGTGTCCTACCCCCGCCCCCAAACCTATGTGTTGAGATCCTAATCCCTAAGGTGATGGTATTAAGAGATGGGGCCTTTGGCAGGCCCTGCCTTCATGAATGGGATTAGTGCCCTTATGAAAGAGATCCCAGAGAGCTCCCTTGCCCCTTCTGATATGTGAGGATATATAGAGAGGACAGTCATCTATCGATCAGGAAGAGGTCTTCATGAGCATCTTCCCCTCCTGGACCTGATCTTGAACTTCCAGCCTCCAGATTTGAGAAGTAAATTTCTGTTGTTCACAAGACACTTTTTTACAACAACCTGAATAGATTAAGACACCTTCTCTTGGAAACTTTCAAGTAATGAAAGCCCAACATTTGTGGTGAGGACTTTTTTCCCACTAGAGTCAAAATACAACTACTCTGCCTCCCCTCCTAGCCCAATCACATTATTAGATACCATGGGGCATTTTCAGGTTCCAAGGATGGGACATCGCATCACCTACCCCAGATTACGAGCGTTTCACCTCCACATGAGTCACTGCTGTATTACCTGAATGGTTGCATTGAAAATTGAGCAGTCATTTTGGAGCTTTCTTAAAAGCAGTCACAACCATGCCTCAATGCTGCAAGAAATGGAGAGATAGGAAATCATGACAATGTCTATGTGAGATCTTCAGCAACTCAATATGCACTCCCTAACACATCCATACACATATACAACTGTATACTTGCTGTGCTTTTTTTTTTTTTTTATTGTAAAGATGATTTCCCTGAAGTATTTTTAAGCTGGAGAGATTTCCTACAAGCTGGTGAAAAATTGCTCACTACAGGAGATCCAATTTATTGGCAGAAATCCAGCAACCCAACGTATTGGTTACTAGCTCGGTAATGAGTGTCTTCCATGTAAATGGGCTCATTATTATCAATTTTTGTCAGCTCTTGAGTGAGTCTTGATCTGCTTCCCCACTCGGGCTCTGGGGCTGGTGCAAGGTGAACAGGAGCATCCAGCACCCCCTCCTTCCCACCCTAGGTGCTAGAGACCTCATGCCTCATGGAGGGGGGTTGGGGTTGACAGACTGTGTCGTTAGAGCTTTGAATTTAACATTCAGAACAGAGATGTTAAGGAGACTTGCAATGAGGTGTTGTAAAAACAGAGTTTGATTGAAAGAGCTGGCACATAATGCAAATGAACACTTTGTCCCATGATTCATTGCTATCAGGAGAACTAAATTTGTACAGCCCAGAGGAGAGATGACTAATGGGAGGCATAATAATTGTCGATTTATACCTGCAAAGAATTAATCAGGAGGCCCGGAGGAGACAGTGCTCTGTGGCCACTACAGGTGTGAGTGCTGGTGAAGTGCAGGGAGGAGCCTGGAAATTAGGCTAAATAGCAGGAATGGTGGTAATAACACCAAGGCCCATTAGGCAGAGACATCACCTCCACCACAGGATGCCGTGGAATTATCATCCCCAGAAACCTGCACAACCAACTCGGGTAATGGATGACAATTTTGGCAAAGATTAGTGGATTTGATGGTGCATCTGGGGCTCAATTTCCCTACTCTGGGGCTCCTTCTCAGGCAGCCTTGAGAAGCCTCCTTTGCTTTATTTAGACAAAACTTCCTCCACTAACCCAGTATAACCTATCTTAGAGCACTGACTTCAGAAAAATCCCTATGTCCAGCAAAATGTTGGTGAAGAAAGAGAATGCCATTCTTATATTAACCAAGCATTTATTGATCACCTACTATGTGCCAGTTGGTGAATAGGGCAATGTCTCTGATGTCATGAGCTTGCATTCTAAGCTAGTGGACAGTAGGGTGACACCAGGGCAGGCCGGACCATGCAAGAGATGCTGTCATGGCCAGGTTTTACACGATGCCCAAGGAGAAACAAAAAGCAGTGACCAGCTCTAATGCAAGCTTTACAGCCTGAGCCCTGAATAAATCAATCCTCTTTCCTGTAAGAGACCACAATTGCCCAGAGGTCATTTGAGAATTCTGATTCCCTGAGTGAAGGCTAAAGAGACCAATCAACTCCTTTCTGTGTACTACACACTGGTGACCCACAAGCCAATGGTTTGACTCACTCAGTAATGTTTTCAATTAATTGCCTATGTTTAAAAATTGGAGATGTCACATGAATTCAGATTCCCAACGTCTTTCAAAAAGTCTGACTCTACACTGAACCTGCATCTCTATATGATAGTGGTCAGCTGGGGCTGAGTATAGGGAATATCCCTTTAAGGTCTTACTTTGCCACAGTCCCCACTTCTCCCTTCTGTATTACAGACATCCTGTTTCAATCTGTCATTTTCCTAACCCAGCTTCTCTGGCAATTTAATTTTTCTGCTCCTAGGCCAAATGACCAGGCAGCTGGCCTGTATTAGCTTAGGTTCTAGCAGAAATGCTTCTAACCAGTTATAATTGTTTTAATTTGATTAATGTCTTTGCAATAATCAGTTACCTAAAATATGTTTCCCTCTTCTGCATAGCAGCAATGCATATTTATGCAATTGTCTGGTATCCCTTCCTTTGGGCCTCAGCCTCTGAATGCTCCCCCCTGCTCACTGGGAGCCCAAAGTCAGTAATCTAGATAAGCTTGTTTTCTCCTTCCTGTTTCTAGGAGAAGCATGTCACTTACTCCATTTCTCCCTTTGTCTTAGCCATTAGGAGGATGAGACTTAGCACAGGAGTGCTAGGTAGTAGTTAATAATTCAGTTCAAGGCTTTGTTGCATCTCTATGCTCCTCCCCCTAATTGATTTTTGACCTGTATTTCTAACAGGTGAGTTTTACTACAGCAGCAGTGGAATGCAGGAACATGCCAGAATAAGAGAAGTTGGTGGTAGTCCTTGCCCTGGAGCTGGAAGCAGAGGAAAACACAAGGCAAAAAGTAAGCAACTGGCAAATGTGCGGAGAGGCAGCAGGGGAGCAAAGCACAATAGACAGCAGGAAAAAAAACACACATGATATTATTCATCCAGTGCAGACATCTTGAAGCCATGGGGCATGCACTGTGGTGGGTGCCAGAAGACACAGGGAGCAATCAGGCCAGCTTTCCATCTCCAGGAGTCCAGTAGAGGAAACATAGGTTTGACAAAGAAAGCCTGTCACTGCTGCCAGGATGGACCATGCATTTCCTTGGCCATCAGTTTTCAGCACACTCGTGGTGGATGATGCTCTGTGCTTGCTAGTGTCCAGACCAAGTGTGGACAGCAGCTTCTGAAAGCCATGAAGTGTTACTCAGCTGCACTTGGTCTCCTAGGAGGTGGGGAGCCTGCCTCCCTGAGGGCAGCCTTAGTTCTTGAGGGGGGAGCAGAGCCTCACCACCAACCCCCACCCCCAGTCTTCCCATGGGACAATTCTGAGGCACATTCTGCATGGCTTCTCAGATGGGTGCCCCATAGTGGCAACCTGCTCCTTAACACATGTTTCACTGACTCTTCTCCCTTTCCTCAGCTCTCTCTCCCCACTTCTTCATTTCCTTCACTTCCATTACGTCCAAAACAAACTCTTGCACTCAAGTCCTTATTCCAGGATCTGCTTTACAGGGAGCCCAACCAAACTCAGACAGTGTCTTGGAATGTACCTGAGACAGTTCTCAGCTAAGAGGTCAAGAGAGGCTTCAGTGGCCCAGAGACATTTGAACGGGACCATGCTTTGGTGTACAGAGGATGGCACAGGAGAGACACGTTTGGAGAAGAGAGTATAGCATGAGCTGTAGAGAGAAGGTACACAGCTGCTGAAGGAAACAGTATGCAATGAATTTGCAGGCTACATGATGAATAATGGAAAATGGCATTGGAAAACTTGAGTGGACCTGGATCACCAGCGGGTTTGCACATCTCATTGTAGGGTGCAAACTTCATTTTGTAAATTGTTGATGTCACGTGGTTTGGGCAAGCAGGTGTGGAGACAAGAAGGGAGTCAGATGAGAGTGAGGACAGAGGTTATCTGGGGAAGCTGGACTGAGCTGGGCTGCCGCCAGTGAAATATGCCTTCTCCCCATGTGATCAGATGATGGTGTGGAGGTCTTTGTCCTGTGTGCAGTGACTTCCAGGAGAGGTCTCCATGGGAGGCAGGCATGGCCCAGCTCTTGCAAGCTCATGGCTGAAGAACGGGACCGGAGGTGAATAAACAGTTGCTGTCCCCAAGCAGAGCAGGGGAGCTAACTGAAAATCCCCAGGTGGGTGGGTGGCAGTTGAATAGGCCCCAAAGTGCATGTCCTGCTACCCTCCATTCAAATGGGTAGCTGATGGCACCTTAGTGGTGCCCCACATGGTTGTGGTGGGGGCAGAGCTACCCTCCTTATCAGAGTAGTTGAAGGTCTAGGTGGTCAGACTATACCACCCAATAAATGGTTTAAGAGTAAAACAAATAGCAGAACTATAGATGTAAATCAAGCCTTTGCTCCTCACTTGTCCGCATGACATCAAATAACGTTTGACTCCTTTCTCTCCAGGTACAGTGATCACATTCTGTATCAGCCTGAGCAAGTGTGTGGCCATAATGGGGAACAAGGATGGAAATGTAGCCTTGGATCTGAGGTCAGCTTTTTCGACTCTGCCCAGCGTCCCCAACCCCTACCCCACTTCCAGGGAAGTCCTGGTATGCACAGGCTGGATGTTTCTGGAGGAACTGGAGATTAACTTTAGGAACTTCAGATTCCATCTTCCCATCAGCCTGTGTCTGAGCTGCTTTCTCTGCAATAACATATTTCTTACTCATGGTGGCCTTTTGTAAAGTATCTTTTAGAAGACACAGATTTCACAGGTTGTTCATTTATGGTCTTTCAAAATAATGTTTCCAATTCAGACAACTTTGGGAAATGATGTGTTGAGGAAAATTAGATAGATTTCTTTACTAGAGGTCATCAGAGACTTCAGTGTGCTCAGAATTAGCTACATAATTTGTGGGTCCCAGTGTAAAATAAAAACACAGGGTGCCTGGTTCAAAAATTCTTAAGAATTGCAAGACAAGCATCACACCAAACACAGGACCTTTCTGAACATGAGCCCCGTGCAGCCTCCCTGTGTCATGCATTCACATCAGCATGGCTCTCCAAGAGTGGGAAGGAGGCCCAGACAAAGTCACTCACAATGTGTCCTAAGGAATTCAACCAAGAATTATAGTCCCATGGAGCACACTCACAGAGCCCTGCGTCAGGTTAAATTCTCATCTTCCTGTTGTCTCTAAACTCCGATACAGGGGGACACTGGTAGTTTATGAGGAGCCCCATGGACAACAGTACACAGGAAGAGAAGACTGTTTTATATCTGTTAGGTTTTTTCAAGCTATCAGATCAGTCTAGATTTTGTATTTTGGGTTTTTTAAGGGGGGTCCACTGGTACTTTCTCCTTATTCTTTATTTTGTCCCCTCCTTTTAAATAAAGCCCAGCATCCCTGAACTACCAAAACAAATTTCCAGCAATAATAGCAGGCAATTTGCAATGAAAGATGAATATAACAAAACTAGTGCATCTCGACTGGGGATGGTGCATAATTTTGCTCTTAGAATGCCGGCTCTGTTAAAGCACTGTCAGCCCCCTGCTTCATTCTGTTTCCCCAGGTGGCCCCATGACACTGCTTGGGGCCTGGCTTCTCTAATCTCCTCTCTTGGGTTATTTATGACTGAGGAGGATGGGGGTAGGAAGTCAGGAGCCCGACGTTCAGCTTTCTGAATCACTTAAAAGTGGGCTAAGAAGGGAGGAGAGTGATTGTCCTGTTACCCTCCATGTCCCTCTAAGGCCAGCTGTCTCTGCTGCTCTGACTCACCATCATCTCTGGGCTCCCACTCTTGTGAACTTCTAGGCTCAGAGGTAGTTTGTTCACCATGCCCCTCTACCCATTCCCCCTCCTCACCTGCTTTGTGTGGACGTACTGGCTGAAGGCAGCTGCCTCCTCCTGCAGGGAGTCATCAGCCAGCTCTGAGTAAGATGACTGTGGCTCTCCGCTATCCAGCCCCTGTATCTGAGCCCACATCTCCCTGTATCCTGGACACACACTGTCACTAAAAGAACGTATATAGTTATGCTTTCATTGAGGGCCACTTGCATGCCAGGGTTTCTTGAACAATTTTCACACAAGGTTCACAGCTCTGGTCCTTGAGAAACTCAACTTGGGTGAGAGAGAGAGAGAGAGAGAGAGAGAGAGAGAGAGACTGGTTCCCATAGAGCCAGACAACAAAGTGACTGACATGCAAATCTGCCCACATCACATCCTTGCTGAAGCCCCCCAATGGACCCCATCCATCCATTGTTCAAATCATCAGCCCCTCAAAGGATCTCTTCTAGGTCCTTCAGGACCTGGCCTGTCCTATAGGCTTGCTGTTTTCTTAATTCCAGTCTCACACACTCTGCTGCACCCTGTCCATACTCAGTAGCTATTCTACATGCCCAGGCATTTGCTCAGGCTGTCCCACCTCCCAGATGCTCTTCCCCTTACCGCCCACCTGGAGGACACCCTCTCATCCCTCAAGGCTCACCTCAAGCATGAACTACTCTAGGAAGCTTTCTGCAATCCTCACCTCCCAGCCAGGTGAGACCAGCTACCTCCTGCCACCTTTGTACCTCCCCTGGCCCAGCAGAAGTTTCCAACACAGACTTAGCCAGCATCTCCTTGTCTGGAGTCTCTCTCTCACAAGGCTGCAGGCAGCCTGAGGGCAGGGCCTGGCACACAGAAGCTACTCAGTAAATAACTGTTCAGTGAATCTCTGAATCAGTAGTGCAGACCCAAGCAGCTGAAGAGCTCTAAGGTGCTGGAGCCAGTTCCCCAGGATGGGAGCCATGGCTGTGGCCCTCTTCCTCCTCACGGCCCTGCCCTCTCAGCAGTATCCCTTTCCTCTCCCTTCCCTGCTTTTCTTTCACAATGGGAATCTCAGAGTCAATATCGGTGTGTGAGAAGGCAGAGAAAAGAAAAAGGAAATTGTAATCTTAAGGGTGACAGCCCTGAAATGTTGAGTTTGAAAACTGCCTGGGGATTCAACTTCACATCTTTGGCAAAGTAAGTGCAAATACATATTCAAATTCAATGTAAATTCACTGGTGAATTTCCTCCCTCATTACTGGTACCTAGTGAGACTGGCAGTCCTGGGGGCTGGGCCTTTCCTGCTCTTCTCAGCTCCCTCCATGGTGTTCATCCCAGAGCTGAGTTCCAGACAGTGAGAGGTCCACAAGAACAGCTCCCTGAGGAGGAGATGTCCCACGGGAAATCTTTCTGGAGACATTGCTTGGTGTGAAATCTTCTGGGGATGATCCCCATGAGAGCCAAGTTTCCTACAGGAAGAAGATGGGCCCAGTGTGAGCTCCAGCAGAAAGCAGGGATCTGGGAAAGCAGAGAGGGGGAACCCTCATCACAGTGAGGGCTTAGTGTTCATTGCAGGGAGAAGACCCTGTGGGGCTCCTCTTTTCAGAGGCAAAACTCAAAAGGATGAGTTGGAGGGGAGGGAATGGAGGCAGAGAAAGTTCAGGTTTACTTAGGGTTCCTGCTGAGATCTCTGGGACCTCTCAGGGACCTGGACACCTCTGAGACTGGAAGAAGTAAACCTTCACCTTGGTCATAATCACAGGAATAGATAACATTACTCCAGGTGGTCTTTCCTGTCCTGGAGGCCACATGTCCCAGAACCATAGGCCTTGTGTTTGGGCAGAGAGCCCAAGCTACAAGGGAGCCATCACTGCCAGCAGCCTGGCAGACATACTGTTCTTTTGTTGTTGTTGACTCAGCATAGCAAGGCCACTTAACTCAAAACAGAGTCCAGCTACTAGCAAAATGGCTCAGTCGGAAGGCGAACACATGGCTCATTTCTGTGGCCTCCACTCCAGTGGGCTGCTCAAAGCTAGCTTGTGTCAGCACCTGAGACAGCTTCTTCCTTGGGTTGGAGGAAGAGAGTGCATGAGAAGGAAGCTAATTCCAACAAGCCCTGGGACACCAGAGCCAGAGCATGAAAGCTGGACCACAGAGACCTTCCCAGATTAAGAGTGCAGGCAAGGAGGAAAGAAGAACCTTAAGCTCTAATAGAGTTTCTTCTTAGTGAAAGCACCACTCAGTTGGAATATCCCTCCACCCAACATTCTTACCAGTGTAGGATAACACATGGTTGCCACTTACTAGGCACCAACTAGACACCAGACATTCTGCATACATTACATTAACCATTGTCACAGTTTTACAAATTAAGCATCATGGTTATCCTCATTTCATAAATGAGGAAACCAAAGCTCAGAGTGGTTAAGGGTCCTGTCTCTGGTCACACAGCAAGGAAAGAGGCACCACAGACCTGCCCAAAGATTGTTCTTGAAGGAATGTGGGGAACCTCCCTGTCCTCCTCTCTCAGAGGTAGACAGACCTGCCCCAAGTGTGGTTTTAATGTCCTGTTTAGAAAGCCATAGGAAATGAAGGTTTCCCATGTCAGTGGTGGAAGAAGGTTTCACTGCAGCTGGGCACGGTGGCTATGTCCTTAGGAGGCAATTGTGAGGACTCATTAAAGGTCAACATTCCTGGTAGTTTACGCTTAGAGACATGGCCCTTTTCATGTTTATGGAGAGAAGGAAAAGGAAGAATGGCAATTAACAAATTTGATGCCTTGTCAGAATATATTATCAAGTTTGTCTTGGCCTTCAAGTCCCTCCACAAAATACACCTACCTCCAAGTACCTGCCTACTTTCAGTTTACCCTTCTCTTCCATGCATGGGTCCTCCCTTCACATCCCCTTCCTTGAGACTATGAAGTGATGCTCATGGTCTACAGTAGCCCAGCAAATCCAGCCCTTCTTCTGGTAACAGATACTCCAGTGATGAATCACCCTCCCTATGCTCATCCCCATGGCTTGAGGAGTCTGACTCCAGTGTGGACTCCACAGCAAGCACATGGCCAAGCCTGCTTAGTCCAGGCACTGCCTTTCCTGCCCCAGGTCACTTGTTCAGGATGGACAGATAGTCAGAGTGGGCCATCAGAGCTAATAGGCTTCAGTTCACAGACTTCTGGAACCGTTAGAAAAGAAAGTACATTTCCTCTGGGTGGTACAGAGGGATGCCACAAGGGCACACCTGCCTGGAAGTGAAGATGGCCTGAAGGAAAGCAGAACAGAAGAGAGTCCTACTGATACTCTCTGAGTGTCTGGATCTAGATGTTCCCAAGCCACATATTCTGGGCTTTCCAGTTAATGTGAACCAGTAAAATCTCCTTGCTTGAGCCAGCTCAAGCTCTCAAGGTCAGTTCCTGACCAATTCAGTCTGATGCCCTCTCCAGGTTTTTGCTTCTGCTGTTTGTTCACTCTAAATTCAACTTTCTAGGCTATGTAAGTCCTGATATTCTATGGCGTATCTTCTAACCTCTCTCTTCTCTGACTTACTGCAGCTCTGGATATGAAAAGTTTGGGAATCCTGTTCCATAGCCTGAGAGCCAGAACATACCTTCCCCACACTGACCATAGCACCCAGCCCAATGCTAGTCACAGCCGGGGTGTAAAAGTGGCTTGGCAATGTGTTCTCCCAACCTCTAACAATCTCTCTCTCTCTCTATCTCTCTCTCTCTCTCTGCCTGTCAGCTAAAGTAGCATACGAAGGTCAGGAAATATGCCCTCAGCTTTAAGGAAATGACACTCCCTCCTAACTTACTTGATCTTGCCTTCACAGTACATGGGTCCTCAAAAGAGGTGCTGGCAACCAGCCATGTTACATAGGGCACCTAGCTTCATCCTCTTTGCTAACAGAATGAGATAACAGTGTCTGAAAGCCCATAGAGGAAGTCTCCATTCAAAGACCCAAAGCATATGTGCTGAAATAGCTTATCTTCATCTGTAATGAACCATAATTCCCCTGGGCCTTTGCCAGCTACTAGCATTGCCATTCTCTCTCTGTAGGAAGTACAAAAATAGTTGGGGAGGGGAAGAGGAAGGGAGGGAGAATGGGAGAAAATTAGAAAATGTGTATGCCTGAATATCCATCCACATTATATTCAGATTTGCCAATCCATGGCAAATTATACCAGTTTCCATTACAAAAGAATAGAATTGTATTCCATTACAATAATATACAGATGTATTCCTTTTTGCATGTATTCAAGTTAAAGAAAAAAATTTAGGTAAATAACAGTACAGGTGGTGGGCTGGTCATGACAAAGAGAGGAGCCGGAACCTTAAGAATACACAAATAATTGTTATTACCTTACTGGGTGACCTGTGGTGAGTACCCTAACCTCTCTGAACCTCAGTTGCTTCATCTGTAAAGCAAGAGCAGTAAAGTGCATCTGCCCCACTTACCTCTGAACTAATACAATGACCTAGGCCTTGAGCAGATAGAGGTGTCAGGAGATGATTTCTGAGCCTTGGCCTTGGGTCAATACCAGAAAAAAATAAGTCTCTCACTGCATGAAACTCTTAGTAATAAGTCTTGGTGCCCTATTTTGGGTCTGTCCCAAAGGGCTGAAATTAATTAACTTCAGTATCTATTGCTTTTAAAACACCTTTAATCTATACCACTGTTTATGACAAGAGTACAAAGGTTCAAATGCCTACAGGGCTAGATGGTACCACAAATGAGTGAAAATGCCAGAGTAAACAATAGGGAGAAGTGAAGACTGTGGCAAATTGCAGAGTTCATGTCCATGCCCCATCAGAGGGAGAAGTGGACACTGAGCCCTAGCAGCATGTGCCATGTGGGATTAAGTCTCAATATTGATAGAAATTCCATTTTTTTAGTAGAAACCAGGAGTGTTGATTTTTTATGTGACATCTCCTATATTTTTAAAGCTGAAAACCAATTTTTAAAACTTGTGAAACACTTTGTGAGAACCAAAATAATGTATCTGCAAACTGGATTTCACCCATAACCCACCAAATTCTGTGTGGTAATACTGCCTTCTTCCTGCTTTGATTCCTTTTTACTTATTTTTTATTTTTTTAAAAAAAATTTTGTTTATTTATTTATTTTGAGAGAGAGACAGCTCATGAGCACGAGCCAGGAGAGGCAGAGAGAGACAGAGAGAGATAGGAAGAGAGAGAGATAATCCTAAGCAGGCTCCATGCTATCAGCGCACAAAGCCAGATGCAGGGCCCAAACTCACGAACCATGGGATCATGACCTGAGATGAAACCAAGAGTCAGATGTTTAACTGACTGAGCCACTCAGGCGCCCCTTTGATTCCTTTTTAAAAGTGGATACATAGGTCATGACAATTTTAAGCCCAAAATAGAAACAACCCAACCAGTGTCCCTGATTTGAGCAGGGAAGGATGCTTTCCAGTCCCCCTGCACTGGCACTGCAGCTAACCCACATGCGGATAGGCAGTGGCATTCACCACTTTCCAGTCCAGCAACCAAGGCTGGCTGTGAGGCTCCTACCGACGTTCCTCCTCCGCCAGCTCTACTGAATCATCCAGCCCTTCCAGAAAAGGTCGTTAGAAATGAAGAGGAATACTGGAATATAACTTACATGTTGTCCTGAGGTAAAATTGGATGTTTCTGTCAATTCTTGTTTTCCTGAATCTTACAAGTTCTGCAAATTAAGTGTAGCATACACCGTTGGTGCTGCCTGCCTTGTTCTGTGGCAAGAAAGCCAGAACTGATGGGCCTCAATATGTCCCTGGGGACAAAAACTATTTCTATCCAGGTAGTCTCAAAGCCCCACATCCACACACACACATTCAATGCACCTAGACACACTTCTGCCACCATCATCAAAAACTCCTTTGTGTTTGTACTGTCTACTTAAAATTTTGCTAAGAAGATCGATCTTAACCGTTTTTATCACATAATAGTAAATAAGAAGTCAGGAGGAAAGTTTGGGAGGTGATGGATATGTTTATGGCATAGATTGTGATGATGGCTTCACAGATGTATACCTATCTCCAAACCCATTCAATTGTATACATTAAATATGCATAGTTGTTTGTATGTCAGTCATACTTCAAAGCGGCTTTAAAAATCCTTTCCTGTGAATGGGTCCCTTTAGTTTCAAAGGTATTGAAACTAAACCTTTCTCTTTTTTCTAGGACCTAAATGGACATGTGGCCACAAGAACTACCTGCGGAGGGGAGGCAGACCCCTTTAGAACCTCTCGGGGTAAGTGTTCAGAGCAGGGTATGTTTGTTACCCTGATAACAAGAGGGTTACATGTTAAATCTGGATCTCTGCTCTTTCTAAGTGTCAGCAAGAACAAGTCATCTTGTGGAACAAAAGGAAAAACACACCCTTGACACAAATGCAGATCCCTGGGCACAGAGCTACAGAAGCTGATGGCTCTCTGGGCTGTTCAGGGCACTGGAGGTCGGGTTTTGGAGGCAACATCGCACATCTGTCTCCGTAGCACCTATGCCCTTGGCACCTGGCAGAGCCCAGCACCCCTAGTGGGCAGAGACCCACCCAACATCAGAAACATGACTGGTTCATGGAGTGATTGCTGAGAGCGCCTTGTCCAGTTTACATGTCTCTGTACAGATAATGATTTTAAGGTTGTGTTTATTTTTTTAAGTAAGGTTTTTTAAACAAAAGAAGAAATACATAAAAGACGCTTCTATGAAGTTAAATTTCATAAGAAGAGTTATCAGCTGTTAAATGAGGCAAAATCAGGGAGTTTGCTGAGACACTGTGCTGGGGAGGGTGTGGCACCCAGGTGTCCTCACTTGCTGTGGGGACCGGGTAAAGTGAGGTGGTCTCTGCAGAGCTCCTAGTGTGGCTGGCTGTTCTTCCAGACACATGACGGGACTGCACTGATCCACCCTGTGTGACTTGCTTTGACCAATAAAATATGAAGGTGTTACTTTAAAGCAAAAACTTTAAAACCAGCATGTGATTCAGCACATGTCCTATAAAAAGGCCCCTCTGCTGTGGTGAACACAGTTGATCCAGATTGTGGCTGTGCTGTCTCCCTGTGCCTCACCAAAAGGACAATGCAGAACAGAGTCCCCAGGGTCCGTGATGGACATGAAGTGGCAATGAGAAATGAACCTTTGTGATTTTAAACCATGGAGATTTGAGCTGTTTATTGCCACAGTATGATCTAACTTATCTGGACTCATAAGAAGATCTATTTGGCAACATCTATCAGAATTTAAAATATAAATGCCTTTGACTCTTCAATTTCACTTTTATGACTTTTATTCAATTTCTTTTACACAGCTTCACTTTTACACATGTGCAAAATGATATATGTACAAGGATAGTTATGGCTTTTCAAACATTTATTTATGTTTATATAGCATACACTGGAAGCAACCTAAGAATGTGTCAATAGGATTCTTAACATGCTTTAATGTTTAATAAATCATGGAATATCCAGATTGAAGAAGCGTTGACAGCCCAAAAAGGGAATAAGCCAGATTTTTATAAACTGATAAGAAACACTTCCCAAGATATATTGCAAAGTAGAAAAAGGGAAGCTGCAAAACAGTGTGTATAGTCTGCTGCTATTTGTGGAAAGGATGTACAAATGTCACAAACACCATACGATTTCACTTATATGTGAAATCTAAAAAATGAGCAAACAAACAAAAAAAAGCAGAAACAGGCTCATAAATAACAAGAACAAACTTATGATTGCCAGAGAAGAGGGAGGTGGGGGATGGGTAAAAAGGGTGAAGGGAGGTGGGAGATACAGGCTTCCAGTTATGAAATGCGTAAGTTACAAGGATAAAAGGTACAGCATAGGGAGTATAGTCGATGGTATTGTGATAGTGTTATGTAGTGACAGATGGTGCTTGTGGTGAGCATAGCATAAGGTATAAAATTGTTGAATCACTATGTTGTATACCTGAAACTAATATAACACTGTGTGTCAACTACACTTCAATAAAAAAGTTTACAAATGTGTTCACAAGTATATCTATGCCTATATGCTTGTTTATGCATGGAATATCTCTGGAAGCAGAAGGCTCAGGTGGTGGGGTCTCTCTGGGAAGGGGTAATGCAGTAGTGGGCATGGGAGGAAAATCTCTACCCACAACACAGCAATATCTCATGGCTGGATTTTGTGTTATGCTTAGGTATTACTTCCTCTTTAATTATATAAAACACTGGACACATGCTTCAAAAACTAATACAAGTGATAGTGATTACCTATAGAGACTGAGGCTCAGAGGAGGTGAGTAGAGACAAGAGTAGAAGCAGGACTTCTTTATGTGTACCTTTGACAGAGTTTCACATTATGGACCATAAGAATATATTATCTTTAAAATTTTTTAACTAAAAAAAATTGTAAAGAAACCCACCCTTCTATGTGAAAGTGGATTCATGTAGAAATCCTTGAGAGCCCAGAGCCACTCGTGGGGGCAGTAGACAGCCCTTCTGGAAATTCTCAGGGGCATTTCTCCATCTTTTAGCCAATGTTGAGGTACACCTCTTCCATGAAGCCTGCTTCGTTTTCTCCACACTATGAAAGGCTTCAGTGTGTGAGGCTTCCTGGCTGCTAGGCCTTGTGCTGTGGGCCCTTTTCAACTAATCTCCAATCCTCATACTTATGCTGGTTGGTGAGGGGGCATTGATATAGAAGGTATTTTAGCAGAGAAAGGGGAATGCAGCAGGTAGACTGAGTCCAAGGAAAAAGATCTTCAGCCCCCAGAGAGTGGTGCCTGTAGGAAGGGCCTGGGGCATGTCCAGCATATCAAGGAGACCTCACAGGGCCAAAAATAATTCTGGTCAAAGGGGCAGAAGAAGAGGACTATGTGGAGATGAAGGAAGAGAGCCTTTAAAGTAGGAAAGGCTTATCTCCAGGAGATAAGCAGGAGAGAAGGAATTTTTTCGAGATCTCAATGGAAATGTAATTGGAGCCTTTGAATATTTTGGAAATATAGGAACAAAGGTTTCAGTTCCTCTTTGAGCTGTGCTTCTTTCAAATGAGATCCTGTCTCAGGCCCGAGCTATCTGGGTCCTCGCATTATACTGGAACTTACAGACCATCTTATGGATGAGGAATTGGAGGCTCAGAATGGTTAAGAAACTTGCCCAAGGTTACAAGCTCCTATGTAAAAGAAACATAACTGTGTCCATGCTCTGTGTGACTCCAAGCACATACACTTTTCCTCCCCATACTAAGTGTGTCTCAGTCTCTAGGTGACATTCTCAACCAGACTTCACAGCCAACCAGCACAGAATGGAGCTCCTTTTTCATTGTTGATGTATCCAACTTCTATCTTACTATGTTTCATGACTGAATGGAGAGATGGCTGAATGGAAGGAAGGAGGGATGGACAGATGGATAAATGGATTCATGAGTAGATGAAGTGACTTAAGTCTCATTGTGATTTAAAAACAATGAGTGAAAAGGGCTTCAGATTATATTCTTCATCAGATATTCACTGGGCAGTAACTGTAAACGGGAGTAAATGGAGATAGACTAAATGTAGTCCATTTCAGAGAGCCAGGTTTAATAGTGCAGAAAAAGCAAGAATTGGAGGAACCATAATCCAAGTTGTTTAATAAATTTCCAGACACTTTCATGTGGAGGTTTAGACACATTAGAGGTTGCTTCTACCTGAGCAGGGAAGGAAGGCAGGCAGGGATGGATTCTGGATGCAGGCAGTGATTTTTATTTGAATCTTAAAGAAACGATAGGACTGTGATCTAAGGAAAGGTCAGGGGATTGGAAGAAGGGGTGAGAATTAATTTCAGACAGAACAGCATGAGCAAACACATGGAGGTAGGGATGTTTAAGAGATATTTGGCCTTGCTGAGGTGAAGTAAGCTTTATGGGTAGGAATATTAGAAGGTAAGACTGGAAGGGACCAGTAATTAGGGGCCTGGAATTTGAGATTCAGGATTTAAGATCTTGATTACTGGGAAGGTGTCAAAGATTTCAAAGTAGAGGAATTGAGCTGGCACGCACATGCAAAACAGTCTGAGACCGAAGCAGTGGGTGCAATGGTGAACATTTGGGCTCTGGAGTCCGACACTTAGGCTGGAACAGGCTCCCACCCATTCCAGATGTGTGACCATTAGCAAGGTATTTTGAGCTTTTTGAGCTTCCATCTCTTCATCTCTAATGTGGGAATAATAATAATGTCCATCTCATAGGGTCATGAGGATTCAATGAAATGAAGTATATAAAATGTTTAGCTCACCCCAGGCATATAGTAAATATTAAATAAATGTAATCAATTCATTATTATCATCACCAGCACCACCAGCACCATCAGCAACAGCACCACTGCTGACACAATCACTTCCACCACCAGCACCACCACCACCTCCATCATTAGCATTATCACCACCAGCAGCAACAGCAACATCACTGCCACCGCTATCTTACAAAAATCATCATCAACATCACCACACCATTTCCATTGTCACTGTTATCATCAACACTGTCACTTCACTCTAAGCATAAAGGTTTGCATGGGACACTGACCTGCTTAGGAACACAGCCATTTATTCCAAACACATTTGCTGAGCATTACTATGCTGAATGTCTTCCATTCACTTCTCAGGCTCACTCTCCACCTTTTTCTTCTTGCTCTGGCAAAGCCAACCTACTGGGACAACAGTAACAGGTTGCCTTGCCTCCTGTCCTCTGGCTGGGTTCCATTGAATGTGCAGTCCCTGAAGGAGTGTAGAAGGAGAAAGGAAGGCCAGCTATTGTTCTTTAGCTCTCTCCCTGATTGTAATTGTAGCCTGATTGCATCTTTGGATGTGTCTAAGCTCCTTCCAGGTGACCCTCCACACCATCCTCCCTGCCTTATTTCCGGATATGGTGAGCTTCCCATACGCACGCTCCTGCGCTATTCCTTGTGGCTTCTAAATCTATACCCTGTAGACAGTTTTGTAAACAGTCCTTATCACAATCTCTTCAGGTTGCTCTGATTTGAGTGTTCCATCTGTGTTCTGTAGGGCCCTGATTGATAGAACATTTGTGTTTTAATCCCAGTGGTGGACTCAAGGCTACAAAGATAAGAAAGAAACAGATCCCACCTCATCCTCTTCAAGCTTTCCATATCTCGTGGGGGAAACAGAAATGCAACAAAAAACTACAACACAAGTTCCCAAATACCAAACTAGAAATAGGTACTCAGAGTTTCAGCAACACAGAAAGAACAGTGGGGGTGAGTTTGAGTGAGAGTCATGAGGACAGGTTTCTCAGAGGAAATGACATTTCAGAGTCTTGGAGAGTGAATACAAATTCTTTGGGAGGAAAAAGTGGGAAACCACATCATTTTTACGTGCATGAGAGTACCAAAGTTTGCACAGAAAAGGTAAGTTGCTCAGAGCCTGGGATCCACATTGAAGATAAGAGTTGCAGGGAATAGGACTAAAGCAATTTAGGGATTTACCAGTATCAAGTTGCTCACTTATTTTCTTTTGCTAATCCAAGACATTTTTTTAAGTTGCCATCTACTATCACTCACCACCAGAATATAATCTTGGAATAAAGGAAAGTCCTTTGCATCAGATAAATTTGACTTTATATGTGTAAACACTACCTGTCCTTATTTTTCTTATTTTGCAGTGGTCAACAAACCGATCCTTGGGCTGACATTTGGAAACTACTGATCTAATCTGATCCTCTTATTCTACCCATCAAGAAGCCATGCCCTTTAAAAAATAAATAAAATTTTAAAATATGATCAATTCTCTTAAGTGTTTATTTCCAGTCATGTAACTGCTCCCCGCAACCAGACCCCTGACCAGCCCCAGATCCTGTCAGGTACTTGGGCGGTGCCAATACTTGATCCTAACAGTATGGGAAAAAAGTACAAAAGTTCCCAGATTATTTTCTCTGTAAATCATTTGATAATATTTTCTGCTTCTAATGATTGTTATGACAAGCAGCAAATTGCTAATTGCAGCCATCTAAGAATAGACATATTTGCAGGATTAATGACCAAAAAGAGTCAGATTTAAGTAATAATATCAGTTGGCAACCATTCATGAATTTATATTTAATTTGCATTTGTCTTTAGGAAAGGGAGAAGAGGCAAAGGACTGTTGAGGTGGAGAAGGTCTGAGTAAATCAGTCTCTCTCTCTCTGTCTCTCTCTCTCTCTGTCTCTCTCTCTCTCTCATTTGTTATGTTAGATGTGATGTGAGTCCTTTCTTGGTCTACCTAAATAATACAAGAGGGTACAGGGACCAAGGCTGAATCAAGTCACCACTGTGGAGTTATATATTTCATGGCAGGTAGGTGCTAAAGTCATCACAGAGGTGAAAATTGCTCTAAAAATGAATTTTTGGAAACTTCCAACAGATGTTGTAATAGATTCTGTTCTTTGGTAAAGCAACAGAATTGTTGGTTTGTGTTTAAGTCACTTTATGTAGAAAACACAAAGATTCAAATGCAATGGTCACTCTGCTCAGTGAGGAACTCATGCTGTGAGAAGTGCATACAGAACCACATTGATGGAGAGGATAGAGAGTTTGGTTCTATCCATGCTTGCCCTGGGGCCTGCCCATGCCAAGGGGTGGTGGGGGTGGGGAGTGTTGCAGGCAGAATTGCTTACCCTGTTTATGCTTCTGTCCTTCTCCATCTCTCCCCCTTTTCCAAGTGTGAGTTAAGTGCACATCTGCAGCAACACCATTTGTCTATCCAATGCCAAAGAAAAGGGGATTTTCTCTCCTCTTCCCTGACAGCATCTCCTCCAGAGAGAGTTGCTTTGACAAGGAAGCAAAGTAATTTGGGGCCAGAAAAAAACCCCATCTTCTTGCTCTCCCAAGACCAGGCCTCAACCAAGAGTGGACCAGGTCAGGAGAAGTCCAGCTTTTGGGCCTGCAGGACAGTACACTGCCATACCGGATGAAGCCCAGACATTGAACTCAAGACATAAACTTTAAATCAGCTATTTTAAATATTTGCAAGTAAAAAAAATTATGTCTAAACAATTAAAGGAAAACATGAGAATGATGGCTCACCAAATATTGAATATCAGTAAAGAGATATAAATCATAAAATAATGAGCCAAATACAAATTTTAAAAGTAACTGAAATGTAAAACAGCAAAGTTGGGCAGAGAGAAGAAATAACTAGCAAACTTGAAAATAGATCAATTAAGATTATCCAGTGTGAGGAATGGAGAATAAAACATATAGAATAATGAAAATAGCTTCAGAGACCTGTGGAGCACCATCAAGAGTGCCAATAAATGCATAATGGAGTCCCAGAAGAAAAAGAGAAAACACTGGACAAAGTAAATATTTGAAGACATCATGATCAAAAACTTCCCAAATTTAATGAAGAACATTAATCCCAGAAGCTCACAAAATTCAAGTATGATACATTCAAATAGATCCACACAATGTAATAAAACTGTTGAAAGACAAAGGCAAAGAGAAAATCTCCACAGCAGAAATAGACACACAAAGGATTCTCATGACACACAAAGGATTCTTAATAAGATTAACAGCTGATTTCTCATATGAAACCATGGAGGTCACAAGGCAGAGGGATGACATATTCAGAGTTCTAAAAGAAAGACAGCCAACCAAGAATTCTATATTTAGAAAACCTATTCTTCAATATGAAGGAGAAATTAAGGCATTCCCCAAAAAACTGTATGCCAACAAATCAGATAGCCTAGATGAAATGGAAAAATTTCTAGTAAGGCACAAGCTACTAAAACTGACTTGAAAAGAAATAAAAAACTTAAGTAGACATCTGAGAAGCAAAGAAATTAAATTAACACCAATTTAATTAACACCACTTCTTTAAAAACTCTTCTAAAAACAAAAGAGGAGGAAACACTTTCTAATATATTCTCTGAGGCCAGTAACACTCTGATACCAAAACCAGACAAATATATCACAAGAAAACTACAGAAAAAATATTCCTCACAAATAGAGATACAAAATTCTCTATAAAATACCAGTGAACAAAATCCAATAGCACATAGATTGTGAGGTAAATTGTGGAGTAGAGATTTCTACCACTCATGTCTCTCCCCCATAAACATCAATTTGAGCAACTATATGTGCACAAACATACCTTCACAAGAGCCAAAGATTGTGGGTGAGGGATTCTAGGACTTGAGAAAAGCACATAAATAAGAAAAGGCACATTATGGAGTGTAGGAAGGATAGATTTTCAGATAGACATATACAGAACATTCAACCGAATGGCAGCAGAATACCCATTCTTCTCAAATGTACAAGGAATATTACTCAGGACAGATCATATGTTAAGTCCAAAAATAAGTCCTGAAAATGTAAGAACATTGAAATTGTACCAAGTACCTTTTCAACCAAAATGGTAAGAAACTAGAATCAATAACATAAGGAAAACCTGAAAATTCATAAACGTGTGGAAATTAAATAACACACTTCTTAATAATTAATAGGTCAAAGAGGAAAGCAAAAGGGAAATCAAAAATATCTTGAAATAAATGAAAATGAAAACACAAAATACCGAAATCTATGGGATGCAGAAAAAGCAGTTCTAGGAGGAAAGCTTATAGCAATAAATGCCTACATTAAGAAAGAAGAAAGATCACAAATAAATACCCTAAGTTTATACCTCAATGAACTAGAACAAAAAGAATAAACTAGGCCCAAAGTTTTTAGAAGGAGGAAAATAGCAAAGATCAGAACAGAAATAAATGATATAGAGACAAGAAAAACAATAGAAAATATCAATGAAATAAGAGCTGACTTTTTGAAAAGATAAACAAAATTGAAACCTTAAACTACACTAAGAAAAAAAAGGCAAGAAGCAAATAAAATCAGAAATGTAAAAAGAAACATTACAACTGACACAACAAAAATACAAAAGATCATCAGAGACTACTATGCAAACAAATTGAATAACCTAGAAGAAATAGATAAATTATTAGAAACATACAACCTTCCAAGACTGAATCATAAGTAGAATATCTGAACAGATCAATAATAAGGAGATTGGAATTAGTAATCAAAACCTCCCAACACAAAAAAGATCAGGATAAGATAATTTCACTGGTGAATTCTACCAAACATCTAAAGAAAAATTAACAACAATCCTTCTCAAACTCTTCCAAATATTGAAGAAAGGAGAACACTCCCAATTCATTTTAGGAGGCCTGCGTTACCCTGATACAAAAATAATATAAGGACATTTCAAGAAAAAAATTTACAGGCTAATATATTTAATGAATAATTGCATCCTAGATTCAAAAATTCTCAACAGAATTATAGCATAGTAAATTGAATAGCATTTTAAAAGAATCACATGCCATGATCAAGTGGGATTTATCACTGGATATAAGGATGGGTCAACATATACAAACCAATACATGTGATACACCACATTAACAAAATGAATAATAAAAATCATATGATCATCTCAATACATGCATGAAAAGCATTTGACAAAATTCCACATCCTGTCATAATAAAAATTCTTTAAAAATTAGGTATATAAGGAAAGTACCTGAGCATAATAAAGGCCATATATGAAAAATCCACAGCTAATGTCCTACTCAGTGGTAAAAGGATGAAAGCTTCCCACTAAGATCAGGAATAAGACAGAGTGTCCACTCTCGCCACTCCTATTCAATATAGAGTTGGAAATCCTAGTCAGAGAAAATAGGGAAATATATATATATATATATATATATATATATATATATATAGTGTCCAAATCAGAAAGAAGTACAGTTGTTTTTATTTGCAGATGACAAGATCTTGTATACAGAAAACCTTAAAGATTCCATTAAAAAAAAACAAAAAACCTGTTAGAGCTAATCAACAAATTCAGTAAAGTTGTAGGATACAAAATCAACATGAAAAATTAAGTTACATTTCTATAAACTAACAATGAATCATCTGAAAAGGAAAAAAAGAAATAAAACTCATTTACAACAACAACAAAAATAATACAATACTTAGGAATAAATTTAACCAAGGTGAAAGAGATGTACAGTGAAAATTGCAAGACATTGATAAAAGAAATTGAAGAAGACATAAATAAATGGAAAGATATCCTGTGTTCTGGAACTGGAAGAATTTACAGTTAAAATGTCCATACTACCCAAAGCCATCTATAGATTCAGTGCAATCCCTATCAAAATTCCAATGGCATTATTTCACAGAAAAAGAATAAACAATCCTAAAATTTGTATGCAACCACAAAAGAGCCCAAATAGCTAAGGCAATCATGAGAAAGAAGAAAAAAAAAAATGGGAGGCATCACAATTCCTGATTTCAAACTATATTTCAGAGCTATGGGAGTCAAGACAGTATAGTAGTGTCACAAAAACAGACACATAGACCAATGGACCAGAATTGTGAGCCCCAAAATAAACCCTTGCATTACAGTCAACTAATATTTGACAAAGGAACCAAGAATATTCAATGGGGAAAAGATAGTCTCTTCAAAAAAATGTTATCAGGAAAAGTGGATATTCACATAAAAAAGAATAAAATTGGAATAAAATTTTAATTCATACACAAAAATTAAGTTGCAATGAATTAAAGATTTAAATATAAGGCCTTAAACCATAAAACCCTTGGGAAAAAACAGGAAAAATATCTTTGACCTTGGTAATGCTGTTTTTGGACATGCCACCAAAAACACTAGAAACAAATAAAAACATTAACAAGGTGGAGCACATCAAACTAAAAAGCTTTCTGCACACGGAAGAAACAATCAACGAAATGTAAAGGCAAGCTATGAAATGGGAAAAGATAATTGCAAACCATATATCTTATCAAGTGTTAATATGCCAAATATATGTAGAGCTCATACAACTCAAGAGGATAAAACAAATAATCAAATTCAAATAGGTGGAGAGGCTGAACAATTTTTTTTTTCCAAAGAAGATATCTAAATGGCCATCAGGTACACAAAAAGATGCTTACTATCACTAATAATCAAGGAACAGCCAATGAAAACCACGAGGAGAAAACCTCACACATCAGACTATTATTATTATTATTATTAACCTTACACTATGACTATTATTACAAAGGCAAGAGATAACATGTGTTGGTGAATATGGGGAGAAAAGGAAATCCCTGGGCACTGTTGTTAGGACTGTAAATTGGTGCAGCCCTTACAGAAAATACAATGAAGTTCCCTTAAAAAATTAAAATAGAACTAACATATTATTCAGTAATACCCCTTCTGGGTATATATGTAAAAACCAAAATCACTATCTCAAAGAAAGATCTATACTTCATGTTCACTGCAGCATTATTCACAATAGCCCAGGTGTCCACTGATTGATGAATAAAGAATTGTGAGCTATATATACAATGAAATATTATTCAACCATAAAATAGAAAAAAAAATCTTGCCACTTGCAACAACATGGCTCGTCCTTGAGGTCATTATCCAAGTGAAATAAGTCAGACAAAGACAAATAGTGTATGATCTCACTTATATGTGGAATCTAAAAAAGCTGAACTCAAAGAAACAGAGTAGAATGGTGGTTGCCAGGTACTGGAGGGAGGTGAAGGAAATGGGGAGATGTTGGTCAAAGGGTACAAATTTCAAGTTTTAAAATGAATATTTTCTGAGGATCTAAAGTACAGCATGGTGACTCTAGTTAACAGTACTGTATTATATACTTAAAAATTGCTAAGAGCCCTTGCCTCTCTCTCTCTCTCTCTCAACACACACACATACATACACACACACACACACACACACACACACACACACACAAAGGTAATTATGTGAGGTGATGGATATGTTAACTAACCTTATTGTGGTAATCATTTCACAGTATATATGTGTATCAAAGCATCATAGCATATACTTTAAACTTATATATGTTATATGTCAATAATATCTCAATATTATTGAGGAATCCATTAGCACACAAAAAGGATTACATACCACAAACAAGTGGGATTTTTCTCAGGATTTTAAGTTTGGTTCAATATAGGAAATTTATCAATGTAATATAACATATTAATAGAATAAAGGGGAAAACTGCATGATCATCTCAACAGAGACAGAAAAAGCACTTGACAAAACTCAATACCTTTCATGTCAAGAAATACTCAACAAATACTTACAGAAGGAAACTTCTTAAGCCTGACAAAGGGCATCAGTGAAAACCTTTTCAACATTGTGCTGGAGGCTCTAGTCAGGGCAAGTAGGCAAGAAAATTAGTTGAAAGATATTAGATGGAAGGGAGGAATTAAGACCATATTTATAGGTGACATAACCTTATATATAAAATCCTAAGGAATACACCTCCCCACACACATTAGAATTAATAAGTGAATTCAGCAATGTTGCAGTATACAAGATGAATATACAAAAATCAGTTGTATGTCTATACTCTTACAATAAACAATCCAAAATGAAATTAGGAAAATAATTTGATTTATAAGAGCATAAGAAAGAATCAAATGCTTAGAAAAAAATTAATGAAAAAAAAAGAAGACTTGTAGGCTGAAAATTATAAAACATTGGTGAGAGAAATTAAATAAGTTCTAAGTAAATGGAGAGACATCCTGTATTCAGGAATCAGAATACTTACTGTTAAAACTGAAAAACTCCCTCAAATTAATCTACAGAGTCAGTGCAATCTCTATTAAAATTCTAGTTTCATTTTTCCCCTTTTCTCCCCAGAAATTGGCAAGTTGTCCTAAAATTCATATGGTAAGACAGGGTACCCAGAATAGTGAAAAAATCTTGAAAAAGAACAAAATTGGAGTACAGTAGCCCTCCCATGTATGCAGTTTTCTTTTTTGTGATTTTAGTTACCACGGTCAACCACCGTCCAGAAGCAGATGATCCCTCTTCTGATATATCCTGCCAGAAGGTCAATAATAGCCTGATACTACATCACAGTGCCCACATCATTCCCCTCACTTCTTCTCATCACATAGGCATTTTATCATCTCACATCATCATAAAGAGTGAATACAGTACAATAAGATATCCTGAGAGAGAGAGACCACATTCACATAACTTTTATAACTGTATTTTGTTATAATTGTTCCATTGTTCTATTATTAGTTATTGTTGTTAGCGTTTTATTATGCTTAATTTATAAGTTAAAGCTTATCATAGATATGTATGTATAGGAAAAAACATAGCATATATAGGGTCCATGATTTTAGGCATCTACTGAGGGTCTTGAATTGTATCATCTATAGATAAGGAGGGATTCTGTACTCACACTTCCCAATTTCAAACTTTACTACAAATCTACATTAATCAGGATAATGTGGTACTGGGATAAAAATAAAAACAAAAACAGATAAAAAGAATTGAGAGTCTAGGAATAAACCCACACATCTCCATTAATTGATTTCCAACAAGGGTACCAAAACAATTCAAAGAATTATCAAAAAAATAGTCTTTTCAAAAACAATGCTTAAACAGACATCAAAATGTAGAAGAATGAATTTTAACCCTAACTCATACCACACACAATAATTAATTCAAAGCTATTAGTAACAGCTAAAACTATGAAGTTCTTAGAGGAAACTTCTTAGAGGAAACAAAAAGTTCCAAACCTTTACTACCTTGGATCTGGCAGTAGTTCCTTATATATGATACATAAGACACAAGGAAGCAAAGAAAAAGTGGATAAATCAGACTTCATCGAATTTAAGAACTTTTTGCATCAAAGGAGGATGCTGTGTAGAAAGTAAAAAGACAATACAGGACGGGAGAAAATGTTTGCAAATCATGTATCTGATCCGGATTTATCCAGAATATATAAAGAACTCTTACAGCTCAACAATAAAAAGACAAATAACCCAATTTAAAAATGTTCAAAGGACTTAAATAGGCATTTCACCAAAGATATGTAGATGATCAATAAATACGTGAAAAGATGTTCAGCATCATTAGTCACCAGGAAGACACAAATCAAAACCAAAATGAGATACCACTTTACATCTACTAATATGGCAATACATCAATAAATAAATGCATAAACATGGGCAATAGTGACTGTCAGAAAGGATGTGGAGAAATTGGAATCCTCATATATTACTAATGGCAACATAAATGGTATAATCACTTAGGAAAACTTTGGCAATTCTTCCAAATGTTAAACATTGAATCGTCATGAGTCAGCAATTCCACTCATGCTATTTACCCAACTATTGTTCACACAAAAACTTGTACATGAATGTTCACATAAGTTATTATTCAAAAAGTGGAACTACCCAAATGTGCATCAACTAATGAATGGATAAATACAATGTGGTATATCCTTACAATGGAATACTATTCAACCATATAAAACAATGAAGTATTGATACTCTACAACATGGAGAAACTTTGAAAACATTATGCTAAGTAAAAGAAGGAAGACACAAAAATATAAATATTGTATGGTTCCACTTATCCAGAATAGACAAATCCATAGAGACAGAAAGTCTATTAGTGGTTGCCAAGGACTGGGGGTAGAAGGGAATGAGAATTGTTTGCTAATGGGTAAGATATTTCTTTGGGGTGTGATGAAAATGTTCTAGAATTAAGTAGTGGTGATGGTTACACAACCTTGCACTAATTTAGATGTTGAATGAATATATGAATGGAAGGAATGAAAGAAGGGTGGGAGGGAGGGAGAAAGGGAAGGATAGAGGGGAAAAGGAAGGAAGGAAGGAGGGGGAGAAGGAAGGAAGAAAGGAAGGGAGGGAGGAAGCAGAGGAAGGAGGTAAGGAAGGTATAAAGGAAGGAGGGAGGGAAAAAGGCAGCAGGAAGGGAGAGAGGAAGAAAGGGAGGAAGGAAGGGAGGGAGGGAGGGAGGAAGGAAGGAAGGAAGGAAGGAAGGAAGAGAGGAAGGAAGAAAGGGAGAGAGGGAAGAAGGGAAGAAGGAAGAAAGGAAGGGAGGAAGCAGAGGTAGGAGGGAAAGAAGGTATGAAGGAATGGGAGGGAGAAAGGCAGGCAGGAAGGGAGGAAGGAAGGGAGGAGGAAGGGTTGGTGGGTGAGAGGCTGTCTTCTCCTGGGTGAGAGGAGGACAAAGACATCTTGTGCTTAGGCATTAAATTGGATTTAAAGTCAGCCAGCACACTAGCACACAGGGGGAACTCATTGCATGTCTGTTGAAGGAATGACTTAATGAGCAAGTTTCTCTAACTTGTGTCTTTCACTTTCCTTGATTAATGCCACCTTCCCCTTCCCCGCAACCTGAGAGGACCTATAATGGAAAGCTGAGTATTCACAGGGGCTCATAGGACAAGCTCTGTAGGGAGAATTCTACTTTCCCCTGGTAAGAAGGTGGAGCAAAGCCCTTAAGCCTTCTGAGTCCTTGTGCAGATGTACTGAGTCAGGGTAACAAACATTTCAGGCTAGTGTGTGTAGAGACCAGTGACTAGGAAACAATAGCTCTGGTTCTTGAAATGTACACTAACAGCTCAAATAGCTAAATTGGGTACTCTGTGGAAACAAACTCTTTCCATTGATTCTGGCTTTATTTTACCTTGCCCTATAAGAGCAAGAAATGTGTTTATTTTGTTCACAGAAGCTTGTCCACTGTCTTTGACCCTTATAAAACCAAAATGTTGATGCTGATGAGGAACATTTTGATTTATAGGCTTGCTTATACCAGGGAGTCACACACTCAAATAGCCACAGGGCCCAGTTCTGGGGTGATTAATAGGGTGTGCTGGAGACTGTGGTAAACCAGACACCTCATGTGACCTGATTCCACTATGATGGTCATATAAGAATCCAGGCCTAACGCACACACACACACACACACTTCTCTCTCTCTCTTTCCCCTTCCTTTCTCTATCTCTCTTTCCACTCTCCCCCTTTCTCTGTCATTAAGATAAGCTGAATGTCTGAATTTTCTATGCAAAATATACTAATTTTTAAACACTGGTAAATGATCCAATTTGCTTTTTAAGCATCATTATTGAGATACAACTTAAATTCCATATCACTCATATATTTAAAATGTACAAGACAGAGCTGTGAAACCATGACAATCTAATCACTATCCCAAAAGGAAATCTGGCAGCCATTAGCAGTCCCCTTGATTCCTGTTCCTCCTCATACCAGTCCTAGACCATCACTAATCCATTTTCTGTCTCTGTAGATCTGTCTACTCTGGACATTTCACACAAGTGGGATCATGCAATTCACAGGTTTTGGTGACTGGCTTCTAGAACTCAGCACAGTATTTTCAAGGTACATTTATGTTGAAGCACATGGCTATGCTTCACTCCTTCTTTGCTTTTGTTCTTGTTGACTCATCCTCCCTTGTGTGGCTATAGCACACTTCATTTACCCATTAGCTGTTGGACATTGAACAACACATGCCATGAGCTGGGCTCAGCCTGTGGCCATTTATCACCTCTGCCCTGGACTGTTACAGCAGCCTCCTGACTGTTCTCTGCCTCCTGTTTAGTCCTCCTACCCATTGCTGACAGGTGACATGGATGCTACCAGCCAGGCAGTCCAAGTTCAAAACTTTGAGACAATTTTTCTAAAACAAGTCTCTTAGCATGCATGTTGCTCCTCAATCCCACCAATGCTGAAACTGCCCTTCTCCCTTGGCTTCAGAATGGAGTCCCAGCCCATGAGTCCAGCACACAATCTCCTTCAAGACTTGGTCCCATCACTCCCTACAGCATCCTCTGGTCACAAACCCTGCACTCCAATCCACCACATCACCTTCCCCTTTTCAACTGCTGAGCATCCCATCCTTCCATTCCTGACCACACTGTGCCATGTGGTGAAGCAATTCCTCCCATTGCCTCCTATTGGATCATTCTCTTCTACTGAACAGTGAACTCCTTCTGCCCAAGGGTTGTTCCTTCTTCATTAGTGTCTCCATCCTCAGGGGTTGAGACACAGTAATAAATGTCTTATCATGTAATAGGCTCAGGCTGCTCCTCCCTCTGACAGGCCCTTTCCTGCTTGTGTGGGGACTAACTTTAGAATCCCCCTCTATTTACTGCTTTGAAATGAAGCTTTTTTAAAAGAATGTATCTGAGCCATGCATCCAAATGTCAGATTTCAAAACACGTTGTGAGCTAAAGAGTCCAAGTCATAAACTTCAAAGCTAGAGCTTATAATGGGAATTCTGACTGACAGCCCCTTAATTGCAGCCTTTAAATATACACAGTCACTCATGGAGCCCAGCTTTTAAAGAAGGACTCCTGCTTAACAGCTTGAAAACGTTAACAGTGGGGTAGAATTCCTTAAGCTGCATGGAGCCACAGATCAGAGAGAATGCAAGAGGAACTCTAAAGACCCCTCTAGCATGAATTTTACCCTTTGCAGAGGCTATCAAAACCAAAATAGGTGGGACAGCTTGGACAAATACAAACAAATATTGTTTGTACTCCAAACTGACACATACAGTTTATTTGTTGGTATTTGGAGTGGTTTCAAAGGAAGAGTAGCAGAGAAATTATAGGTTTATACCCAAGGGCAGTGTACATAGGCTGGTGAGTGGGTGGTGACTCAAACTAGAACAGCCAGAAACAGAGAAGGCCATGGATCCCAGACTCCAGTGACCCATGGGAGGCACCATTGCCTCACATGTGTCAATCCCATGTCAAAGTTGGCCATTCTTCTTTCTGCCTCGAGCATCAGGATGCACCGTCTTAGCTGGTGGCATGAATACAGGCTGTTCTCCTTCACCAAACCCTCAGACAACAGTACTGTAACTGGTTTGGCAGCTGCTACGCCACATTGAGATCTGAGACCTTGTCACTTTGTTCCCAGGCTGTGCTCAGCCAAAAAGCATGTCAGGTTGGTGCTTTTGACACCACAGCCCCAGTTTGGATGGAAAGAGTCATCCTGAGTGGTAGTTTGGTGATGAATTGAGCGGGGAATTGAGGATAAAACCACCAAAATGACCATATCAGAGTGGATTCAAGTCCTGATGTTGCCAGTTAATAACTATGTGGTTTTAACCTTGGGCTAGAGTTACCAAGTAAAACACAGGACACCTGGATAAATTTGAGTTTCAGATACACAATAAGTAAGTTTATAGGACATGCTTATACTAAAATGTTATCTAAATTATGTATTATTTTGTTTATCTAAAATTCAAATTTATCTGAGTGTCCCATATTTTGTCTCATCTGGCAAATGGCTCCTTGTCACTGAGTCTTGTTTTCCCATTTGCCTCCACGTGGTAGCAATGCGTGTCTCAAATGGTGATTAAGATTATAGCATAAAGTGAGATTATGTCAGGCCGGTACAGGATTCTTATTCCATTGACTGTCAGGGATTATGATCATGACAAATTGATGTCCTAATGACTTTTCTCTTTCCTCACCACCTTTATCTGCATTTCAGTTATTTCTAAATGTTAAACTTTTCATAAAGGCCAATGTAAGTTTTCCTCATGATGAAACACTTCCTTTCCCACCATAGGAAGCACAAGAACCTCAAGTGACGTGTCAAAAAGGAAGGTAGGTTTTAAAGGTGGCTGAGTGCCTCCTCAGTGTAAAGATAATGTGATAATGCTGGTCTCACCCACATTTCAGTCCTTTGTGTGGCTGCCAAAAGTGCCTTTTATTTCTCTTTCTGGGCCAAAAGGTGTGACTACAGCATGCCTTGTGTGGCTCAGATCAAAATGCCCTGCTTTTGTAACGGATGGGGAGGGAAATATTGCCAATTTAAGAGATCCACTCAGAAGTAGAAATATGGGGGTGCCTTGGTGGCTTGGTCTATTAAACATCCAACTCTTGAGTTTGGCTCAGATCCTGATCTCAAGTTTTGGGGGATCAAGCCTTGAATCAAGCTGTGTGCTGACAGAGCAGAACCTACTTAGGATTCTCTCTCTGCCCCTCCCCACTCATTCTCTCTCTCTCTCTCTCTCTCTCTCTCTCTCTCAAAATAAATAAATTAATTTTAAAAAAGAAGTAGAAATATGCACCCAGGTCCTTCCAGTCACCTGCACACTTTGACCGGAGGGTTCCACTCACCACACTAGGAAATAAACATTCCAGAACTGCTCCGGCTGCATTTGTATGCCATTCTGCTGTATCCACCATAACGTCTAACTGCATATGTGCATCCATAATCTTTTATTATGTCATAATGCATTTTAGTATGTGGATGGTTACTATCTTTTAGAGGCTCCCATTTAGATTTATGAAGCAAAAGAGAAAAGTTTTTTTTAATGTAATCTAATTAATCTGAGTGCATTTGTATGCCTATTAAAATTCACCTGTCCGGGATTTTTCATTTATCATTATTACGATGGAACAGCCATATTGAGAAAGGGGCTGCCTCCTCATTGAATACGAAATGATGATTTATTATCCAGAGTGCTTTTAGTTATGGGCTAGACCTAATGGACAGTTCTGTATGGTGAATCCTCCATGCATACTGTAAAATTAGACATGTCCTTTCATGTAAGCTATATCTCAGTGAGGCAGTGGGGGCGTCCTCTAGATAATGGCAGGTGGGTAGCTTCCTCTCTGATTACAGTGTCCCTGGACAGCAGCCTAGTCCCTCCATGGAGTTTGGCATGGGGAAGGTGCTGCCTTGGAGCCTCCAATGCCCCTTGGTTGGTGGCCCTGCTCTGGGAGGGAGATGTTGTGAGCACAAGCAGCGAGGACTTGCCCTGGGACCCTCCCCATATGAAGACTAGTGGAACAACTTTTTGATTCAACCCAGACCTAAGGACAGCACTGACCATCTGTGAGTCCACATTCCCCCAACCTGGACACTCTACACTGGGAGGCGGGACCCTGATACTAGATTGAGCAAACCTAGCAAGACAAGCCCAGGATGGGAGTCACTGGGGACATGGGGAGACTCAGAGATAAGACCACCTGCAAAGCACCCCAGAGTGCCAACCCTTCCCCCAACCTGCAAGCAGAGCAGGTTCGAGGTGTCCCACTGAATTGGCCCAGAGCTTGTCACCTGCTTAACAACTCTGGTGTGATAGGGACTGTTCTTGGGTATGTGGGCCCTCACCACCTTTCTGACTATCTATTCTGCCCTGAGTAGTTGCAGGCTCCATCCTCATAAACCACAACCCTGAGCCATTTGAATGATATTCCCCATACTCCACCCACTGAATCTTGTGGCTTGGCTTTTGTGCTATTTGGGCCCTCCTCCTACCCCCAGATTAGATCACCAGGAGGCCAGGAAAGGAGGGGTGCCCTAGCTTTAATTATGAGCCCCAAGCCCATTTACCAAATCAAGCTGAGCTCATCACTGCTTCTACCCCTGGTCCCACCACTTTGTCAGCAGGCAGGTTTCCTGAGGGGGTTGTGGGGGTGCTGACAATCCTTATTGGTGTCTTCGATAAAATGAGGTTTGAATGGAGATGAGTTTAAGCGATAAAAGGACTGTAACTAACACTGGACAATCACAGGGAGAAGGAGAACATTGCTCCCTTTTCAAAGCTTCCTCAGCCCTTGTATTTGCATTAAGAAGAAAGTTTCAGGTGCTAATGTGTCTTTGGCAGCTTTCTAGCACTTGGGAAAAGGGTGGACAGGTGGGGGAGAGGGGAGAGAGAGAGGAGAGGAAGAGAGGGTAGAGAGAGAGAGAGAGAGGAGAGAGATAAGGGAGATGGGGGAGGAGGGAGGGAGAGAGGTAGGGGAGAAGAGGAGGGAGGGAGAGGAGAGGAGACGAGCGAGGGGAGAGAGAGAAAGGAGAGAGACAGAAACAGAGGAGAGGGGAGAGAAAGAAGGGAGAGGGGGGAGGGAGAGGAAGAGAGGAAAGAGACGGAGGGAGAGAGAGAACAAAGGGAGAGAGAGAGGAGAGAGGCAGAGAAAGAGGAGAGGGGAGAGAAAAAAGGGAGAGGAGGGAGGTGAGAGGAGGGAGAGAAAATACCAATTCTACTTAAAGAAACATATTAAGTAAATAATTGTGTCAATAGTACACAGACATGACAGATCCTAAAAGTGCCCAATGACTGGAGTTTGGGAGACCTCAGTCGGGGGTGGGTGGGTGGTGGAGGGCAGATAATTTGTTCTGACCCTGGACCCTTCCTCAGGAAATCTGACCCAAGTCAAGACACACTGGTGAAGGTGTGAAGGAGAAAGAAGGAAATGGGCATAAAGAGAGCTATTTCCAAGGAGGGAGAAATTGGGCGGGGTGTGTGTGTGTGTGGGGGGGTACTCTTTTTTTTTTTAACCCATTTTCAAATAATCTCAGACACCGATACAGAATTTGCACTAGCCATCATTTCCTGCACTATGATGGCATGGCCATGCTTAGTTAGGACAGATGTGATTTTCCTTTCTGGGAAGATGATGAGAGAAGCCGAGTAGACTTCCTTGTGCCCCTGCAACAGGGTCCACGTGCTCCCACAGGGCCCAGGAACGGGGCCTGCAGGAGTCCAGTCAACCCAGAAACAGGCCGTAGTTCGAGTGGAGGGAGGATCTAGAAATCTCCCACGTAAAAGCACCTCAGATATGAAGTAGACAGGAAAACCTGAGTGTGCTGGTTGGGGAAGACCCAGGAGAAAGAAGAGGGTGACTAGCACATAGATGAAAAGGTGGTGCTGTTCATGAAAAAGGGTGCTGAACAGGGCGCCTCTCCCAGCCCTGGCTCCTTCCTGAACCCTCTCCTGTCAGGGACAAGCTCACACAATACCTTCTGTGCAATGCGTGTGATGCCTCTTGGGGCTGTCAGGCTGTGATGAGAAACCAAACTTTGACCCTCCAGAGCTGGGAAATGTGGCTTCATTTTAGCACCCAGCCCACAGATGCTCTGCAAGCAGACAGTTCTTTCTTCTTTTCCACTGACACCCACATGGAGCTTGCTCTCAGACTCATCCCAGACCTACTTCTTTCCCGCCCTGATCTCCTGGCCTCACTGGACCCTCTGGACTTCTAAACGGGTGGTCTTTGGTCCCAAATGGCAGTCAGGCCCCAGGTCTGGGGTCTGTGGGTGGCAGCTGAGTCATATATAACTAATTCCAGCCCAGAACAGAAGGGATAAAGCCCCTACTTTGGGAACACACGCTGCATGCCATGAACAGGTAAAGGGAGAAGCAATGGGATCTCTCGAGTGTGCGGGAGGGCTTCTGGGAGGAGTCACCATCAGAAATGAGCCCTTTAGTGCTGGCAGTCATGACACACTGTGCACCTCCCACGCAGTCTGTTTAATGAGGGTCCTTGGCAGAAATCGGTGTGTGATGAGCTCACGGGATAAATGACTAAGGCTGGGTTTGGAGGAGGCAGAGCCTGAAACAGATTCTGAGCAAGCAAGACATTCATTAGGGATGTGTCCCCAGCAACCTCAGGTAACGGAGTGAGAGTGTCAGGTAAGAGAAGGAAGCCAGTATATGGTGCATCAGAGGTCAGGTTACTGCAGCAGTTAACTGGAGCTCAGCCCTGCTGGGGACCTCTGGGAGACTGCAAAACCCACCTCAGAATAGTCCCATGGCCCACGCAGGGGCAAAGAAGTGAGGGCACTGGCTGAAGGTGGCTCCTGGAAGTGTTGACTCCCAGCCGCCTCCAGCCTGCCTTGCTTGCAGGCAGTAAAGCAAGCTCCTGCAGCCAGCTGGAGAAACAGCTCAGTCAGAGAGCCTCCGTGTTTGCAGTGGTAGCTATGGTGTGCATGTGAATGCTCTAGGGGCATGTGAATGCCAAAGGGGCCAGAGCAGGGGCAGTGCCAGTATGTGCTACCACAGGGAGAGAAGTTTGGGCTCGGACACTCAGGGAAGCCTTTCTGAATGAAGAAGTGCAGGCAGAACTTAGCCCATTGAGCTGCACTGAAGGGCAAACAGTACATTGCTTGTGCCTGGTGAGAGGCACTCCTGGGTAGAGCTACAGGAGGTGCTAGGCATCCCCAAAGTCTTCACTAGGCAGAGGGATGGTAACATAATGGGGCAATGGCAAACCCCATGGGAAGTTGACCAGTGATCTGTGGGTGGTCCTCAGTGGAAAGTGTGGGGCAGTGGAGAGGGAAGGGTGTCTTGTCTTCTAATAGCATCAGGATAACCTTGTCTATTCCTCTCTGGCCTCTCCAAATTCTAGGATCCTGGAGCAGAAAGGGAAGGTGGCTGGGGAAGCAGAACATGTATGCAGAAAGCATTTCAGAGTAACATGTAAACATAAGCAGATAGGGGGCATTAGGAACAACAGAAGAAGTGAAGTTGGGAGGTAGCCATGGAAATAATCCCCTTCCCTTCTACCAGGTGGGTTATTCATTAAAGTTTGGATCTGGTTCATCTTAGAATTCACTGAGTCACTGAAACATTTAACATAGTACCTAGCATATAGTATGCACTTAATAGATATTGATAAAACCTTTACTTTTAAGAAAATGTTTAACATTTTTTCCAAACTGGCTCATTGACCTTTGAAGAACTAATAAGGTAATGATTTCACTAAATTCAATCCTTTATTTATTTGTTTGTTGGTTGGTTGGTTTTCAGGTCTATTTTCCCAAAGTCAATGTTTTGGCAAAGGATATACATGAAGGTGAGGAGAAAGAGTTCATGAACTTAAGGAATCAGCTTCTTTATACATGTGACAATAGAGGTTCATCACTCATCAACTAGTATTAGATTCTGTATCTGCATCTTAAAGGGTTGACTGATCCTGGATCCCTGGCATAAATTCCAAACATGCCTGAGGAAATTCAGTACATTTGCAATTGCTGATAGGCATGAAAACCTGAGTCAAGGCAGTGTTTCTCACTACTATTCAAAGAATTATACCTGACCATTGAGTTTAAAGCAATTATTTTTCCTGCTCTTCTGCATGGAGCATGGGACCCAGCAGAAAACATTTGTGGCCTTCAACTGAGCAGAGACACAGATTTAGTGCAACTCTCTTTCTCTCTCTCTGTCTTTGGGTTTGTTGCTTTATTTTATTATTATTTTTTAAAATAAAACTTATTGTCAAACTGGCTTCCATACAACACCCAGTTAGTGCAACTCTCTAAATGCTTTGCTAATCCTCACCAAGGAGTGAAGAACACCACTCTGTCAAAGCTCAGAGCCTGCAGGGGCCCGGGCTCCCACTGAGCCACTTTCTTGTGGGCCTGAGTTGGCAAGAGAACTTCAGCCTTCCCCATCCTACCTCCAAACTCAGAGATGCCAGTGGGAGGGATGTAAACTTTGCCAAGGGAAGGTCTTGGGAAAGTCAAATGCCATCATTATTAATTCCCTGCTGTTTGCCTGGGATGGAAGCCACTGGTGCACCGATGGAGGAGGCCTGACTCAAATAAATAAACACACGTCCTTTGGGCAGATGTCAGGCCAGTTCTGGCTGCTAAGTGATGGCCCCTCGCTGTGGTGGCAGGCACAGCACAGGGGGATGAGGTGACGCTGGCAGCCCAGAGTCTTCCGCTTCATCACAACAAACAGTCTGGAACCTTGGCCATGTTTTAAAATCTATCCCTTTGAACCGACACAGACAGCTTAATGAAGCAATATTTATGGAACTGATACCACTGGGGAGACGGCTGCTCCTTTTCTCCATCTTCTATTTTTAATATTTGATCTGGCAAACGTATTATTAAAGGAATATTTCAAATCTGATTACTCTTCTGTTTGCGTGTGTTATTCATGCACACCGAGTGCTGGGGGAAATTATACCGACCAGTTTGGGAGCTTTATTATGTCATTCTTTCAAACAGCTCTCTGCTCAGAGTACAAGTCCCATTCAAGTGCAAGGCTCCAGGTCTCCAGTTCATCTGGGCCATGTTGCCTTAATTACAGCAATCCCCACTTTCCACCTAGTCTCACTTCAGGACAATTTTGACTCTTCCTGGACTTCAGAAACTCTCGTTGTGAGAAATGGTCTCTCTGGATATCTGCCAAGTTGTTTTGTTGTGGTGATTTTGTTCAACTGCTGAGTTGTTTACTGAACTTCAGTTCTCCTCTTAACACACAGGCAGAAGAGAGCACAGACATGTTGAGTGTGCCCTAGTATGGCCACTCCTGCGATGTGAGACTTTGGCCCAGCCATTGGCATCATGGTCATTTCCCCTGAGCCTTCAGTTCTCTTGTCTCTCTACCATTCCCTAATTTTCCCTCTGTTAGCTCTGCCTTGAATGTCTTCAACCACCTGATAAATCTACCCTTGCCCCACCCTGGGCAGCTGGCCCTATTTCCAACTTGGGGAACTAGAGGGAGCCTTTGAGCCCTGAGCAGGGGACAGCATTCACACAGTGGGGCAGAGTATGACCTTACCATGCCACCAGCATCAAAGGCAAAGGGCTTTGTCTCCAAAGGCAGATGAGCACAGAGATAATTGTGGCTGGCTCTAAGACTTTCTGGGCCTCACAAATCCCAGTGCTTTTTGCCAATTATTTACTTTTCCTGTAAGGACCATGTAGTGAATATTTTAGTATTTGACCATACAGTCACCTTTACAAACTCTGTCATTGTAGCACCAAAGTAGCATGGCTGTGTTTCAATAAAACATTATATACAAAAATAAGCAGTGGGCCAGATTTGGTCTGCAGGGCATAGTGTTCAGGCTCCTGCTTTAGAGCTTTCCTTGAATTAGACATATTTAAAGAAAACAAAAAGTGAAGATACTTTAGCTTCATCTTAAGCAGTGCTCATAAAATTAGAGGCTTACTTTGTGATATATATCCTAATACATGAAAAATATTTAACTGTCACAATTTTTAAAATTCTTTCATGTTCTACCTGAAATCCCTCTGGGAAATGCCAGATCAGAAGACTGCCAGGTGAGCATGAAAACTCTCAGTGGCCCAAAGCAAACCACCCCTGCCGCGTTTTGTCAGACAGAAAAAGTGAGGCCTGAGAAGCAAACCACACTTTTGCTCAGCCCTGGGCCTCTCCAGTTCCAGCTCCCTGCCCCCTCCCTGGCCCCATGCACTCTGACTCTGCAGGGATCCTTGCTCTTATCTCTAGGGGTCCGGACCAGACCCCATCCCCCACATTCCTGCAATGACAGCCTCATCCACTCACCCTCCTTGGGTGGAGGCCCATTCGGAGGCAGGCCCCAGCTGCCTCCACAGAGCCCACATTCTAACAGGAACAGTGTACGATAAACAAGTGAGCAAATAAATACAGATGTAATTTTAGATAGTGATTAAAGCAATCAGGGAAAAGTAGGCAGGGAAAGGGGAGCAAAGCATGGAGCTCATTTTGACAAGGCAGTCAGGGAAGGCCTCCTGAGGAGGTGATGCTGAGGGGAGACGGAGAAGATGGGAAAGAGCTGGCCATCCAGACCAAGGAAAGAGCAGGTGGAAAGGGAGCAGGTGGGACAGGGCATGGAGTGGGGGGCAGTGAGTGAGGAGGAGGATGGCTGGAGCGGGATCAGCAGCCCTCAAGGCCTTGCAGGTGAGGTTGGGAGGTCCGGCCTGCCTGCCAGTGCTCTCACCAAGCCTCCATCCACCCGGCGTCCTGCCCCAGCTGCTATCAGGACAGCCACCTTGGCCCCCAAAACTGTGGATGCACAGCTTCCAACCCACCCCTTCTTACCCATTTGCTTTCTAGTCCTCAGAATAAAAGTAAAGTTCTGTGAAATTTCAGAGCATCAAACACAAGGGCACATGTGGACAGCCAGATAAATTCCCCAGCTGACAGCAACAGACAGGCACCCACCTAATGAAATCTTCAGTAAGGATTAGGCTGATGATTCTTTCTGCAAAAAAAGTCTGACTCAGGTGGCCTAGCCACCACCCAAGTGCAATTTCCACAGACTTGCAGCATCACAGATACTTTTGATTTCCCAACAGTTGCCATTATACAAAAATTAAATGCAAAGCGGACAGTTCACCAAAACAGATGTTTTTGGAAATCCGATTAATTCCAGAGAGTCTGGAAAGGCTTGGAAGCTGGCTTCTTCAGCACATTTGCAAGCTTTAAGTTCCCTTGATGTGTTTGGACGAAGCTTTACTGCATTTTATATCCTTCACTCCACTCTAATACCACAAACCAGATGCTACAGAAATGAACATCAACACAGTACATCCTTAAAAGTGCCATAGGCTACTTCAGTCAGGCCACAGTCTCCTGAAAACAGGTATTTATACTCAGCAGTAGCACGGACAATTAAACACAGAACAGGGCATCTAGATCCAGACTCCCAGGTTAGAGCCCGCAAAAAGCGTGTGGGGAGAGGGAGACTGTGATGGAAATCAGGGAAAGCTTGTGTTTTTCTAGGTGTGTGGATTTTTTTTTAATTTTTTAAATATTTATTTATTTGGAGAGAGAGAGAGAGAGGGAGAAAGAGACAGAGCGTAAGTGGGGAAGGGGCAGAGAGAGAGGGAGACACAGAATCTGAAGCAGGCTCCAGGCTCTGAGCTGTCAGCACAGAGCCTAACATGGGGCTCGAACTCACGGATCACAAGATCATGACCTGAGCCAAAGTCGGATGCTTAACCAACTGAGCCACCTGGGTGCCCCATTAGGTATGTGGATTTGAACCTCCTGAAGTTCCTTCCTTCTCTGCTCACTTGTTTCCCTCACGGAAACTGGGAGTGTCAGCAGGGCTGTTTGAAAAGCCAGTGTGATGATGGAGGTCCCACGGGCTCTGGAGACCATCCAGGCAAAGACGAGTGCCTTGATCTCTACCATGGTCCATGCCCCATTCCCACTCACCTGTCCCCTTGCTCTGACTCTCCCCAAGGCCCAGGAAGCTCAGGCCCCTGCTGACCCATGTGTTGGGTCTTGCTTACAGTGACAGCAAGAAAAGGGCCCAAGCAATGATGCCTTGTGCCCAGGGAGGAAGTCACATGCATCCAGGAGAGTGCAGTGTTGGGAGGGAAAGGAGAGCAGACACCTGCCTAAAGCTTGGTCCCTTTGCAGGGGCCTGTCCACAACACAGGGACAATCTGAGGTGGGACTGTCTGCCCTTTGGCCCTTTCACTCTGGCCCAAATCTGCATATCCTGTTATTGTTCCTAAACCTATTCATCTCCAGGTACAGATGGCCCTGAGAGCCCCTCCATCTTCTGCCTTTTTCTCTGGCCACATGCCATTTTCTCTCCCTCCTCTCTGCCTCCTTCATTCTCTGCACGACTTGTGTCTAGGCCAGCAGTAGCAGGCACAGTCTGTCACGCTGAAGGTGGTACTCAAAGCAGACAGCATCCCCCAGGCTCCAGTGTTCACACCAGGGTCTGCTGGCTCTGCCCCCTCTGTGAGGGAGGATGGCTCTCACACAGAGACATACTGAGTACCCACTGCTTTCTAAAAGAGACAAATAAGTCAGAGGAGGTGGCCCAAAGCCATCCCACCCAGGCACCCAGCTCAGATAGGAATGAGCGGGTGATGATTCAGTCCTGTAAGCACTCCACAGGCAAAGGAAAAACCTGCATGTGTTTATGTGCAGAAATTAATGTTTATCAACATGGCTAATGCATTTATGGTAGAGAGTTAAGGAGATTTTTGTCTCTAAATAATCCATGTGTCATACTCACTTGTCCAGTGCTTCTTTTTTTTTTCAATATATGAAATTTATTGTCAAATTGGTTTCCATACAACACCCAGTGCTCATGCCAAAAGGTGCCCTCCTCAATACCCATCACCTACCCTCCCCTCCCTCTCACCCCCGATCAACCCTCAGTTTGTTCTCAGTTTTTAAGAGTCTCTTATGCTTTGGCTCTCTCCCACTCTAACCTCTTTTTTTTTCCTTCCCCCATGGGGGACATGGGTTTCTGTTAAGTTTCTTAGGATCCACATAAGAGTGAAAACATATGGTGTCTGTCTTTCTCTGTATGGCTTATTTCACTTAGCATACTTGTCCAGGCCTTCTGAGGACAGCTATGCTAGAAGGCCACCTGCAACTGGGGGCTGCAACAGAGTGTTTGGGGATTTGGTTCAGGACATTGAGAGGACCAGCCAGGCAGAGCTGGGGAGCCACAGGGGCCTCGGGACCCTCAGTCTTTCTTTGTGCTCTCTCCTGCTCCTGCTCACTGCTCCCCAGGGAAGGCCTGATTCTTTTTTTTTTTTAATTTTTTTTTAAGGTTTATTTATTTCTGAGACAGAAAAAGACAGAACATGAGTGGAGGAGGGGCAGAGAGAAAGGGAGACACAGAATCGGAAGCAGGCTCCAGGCTCTGAGCTGTCAGCACAGAGCCCGACACGGGGCTCAAACCCACAAACTGTGAGATCATGACCTGAGCCGAAGTTGGTCGCTCAACCAACTGAGCCACCCAGGCACCCCAGGGAAGGCCTGATTCTTAAGAGCACCAGTGTTCCCTACTCAGAATAGCCCTGGGCTGTAGCAGTGGGACTGATATGTTTCCTGCAGAAATGCCATCTGGGCTCTCCTAGCCTGCCTCCCCCAGCCCACGCAGCTAGTGCTGTCGGTCCCCCGGACTCTCTTCTCCCACGGTCTGGGACCCAAGCTCACAAGGTGTCACTCCTTCCGCACTTACAGTCCCACATCTGCACTAATGGGGGTGGAAAGATGGCTTAGCTGGAAGGTGCCTGGGTTCAGAACCATCATCGCCATACTGGACATGCGTTGTTACTTACCCACTCTGGCCCTGCAGCAAGGATTAGCTAAATCAGCATGTAAGATGTTTGGCAGATCAGCCAAGATCCTCACAGGTAGGTGTGTTTATATCTGTGTCACCCCTGGTTTGTGAACTCTTTGAGGGCCACAGACCTGACCTCTGTTCACAGCACTGAACAATGTCCCCTCACACCTGGCACAGGGCCTGCACACAATGGGCCCTCACCCATGGTCTGTTGTAGTGAATTGATGCAACGTGATTCACGTGGCCAACATTCACCTCACCCCACTGCCTGAGATGCCTGTCTCCTTGTCTGGCTCCTTCTCATCCTGCTAGTAACTCAGCATCTTCTCCTCAGAGAGGCCTCCCTAGGCCATCCATCTAAAGCAGCTTTTCCCACCCTCTCTCTGTCCCTTCTTCCAGTTTTATTGTCCTAATAACAGCACTTTCTAGTAATGGCCACTTGTGTGTTTTCTTGTTTTCCACTGGCATGAAACTCTACTTGGCCCCTGACCCTCGGAGCTGCCGAAAGTCACCCCTATGACTCGTGCATGAGGCTCCGGTCCCTGGAACCACTGTCTGAGTAGCCATGGGGTTACTCATAGGAAGGCTAGTTAGCATGCTGAATCTCACTATGTGAGATGGGCCGAACTGAGGACCTCAGCAGGGGCCGTAAGGATCCCTGGCAGCTACTCCAGGAAGCTGAGAACAGAGGAGTCCCATCTTGGCTGCAGCCGATTCTCCACATGCATGAGTCTCACCCCAATCCAGGTCCCACGGGAACCTCTCCAGCCACGGCTCCAACTGTGTCATCGGTCAGGGTAGGCTGGGACAGGCGGCAGTAACAAACGCCCCCGGCATCTTCAGGGCTTAGCACAACTAAGGTTATTTCTCTTTCACTGCGTGCTCCCTGTGGGCCCCCCAGGAGGACTCCCGTCCTGATTGCACTCAGGAGCTCAGGCTGATGGAAACTCCGTCTCAACACGTGATTCCATAAAGGTGGAGGCAGGATGTGGTAAAGCCTGCAGTGACTGTAGAGCTCGGCCCAGAGGTGACGCATATCACTTCCTCCATGGCGTGCTGTCAGTCCCGTGGCGCCACCCTCCTACAGAGGCTGGCAGTGCAATCACCTGGTGCTCAGGGCAGAAAGCTGGGCATATTTGGTGCCAGCCAAGTAACCAGCACCTGGTCTGTGCACTATCCACACAGGGAAACTGGAAAGGAGGACGGCAACAGGAACAGTCTTAGGACAGCTACATTGTGCCTCAGTGTCCTGACTGCTCTGTACACATTAACTAGATCATTATTATCCTGTGGGATGGGAGAGGAAACCCACCCAGAGAGGACAAACCTCAGCCAGGATACTGAATGAGAGAGGCAGAACCTCAACACTGGTGGTCTGACTTCAGGCCCTTTGTTCTTGGCCACAGGATACAAGCCTGTGGGTGCTGCATGGCAGAGGCACTGTCTCCAGCCATCGAGGGGCTCTGGGTGTACGGCTGGCCTTCTCTGAGGGTTACATCGTCCTTCATTTGTGAGTCTGGGCCTTAATTCCTGCCTTACTCTCTACCTCAGTCATCACTGGGTGTTGGGAGCTTGCACGCACAAAACGAGGCCCATTCATATGGGTGGTCTCCGGGAAAACTTTGGTCCTCTGGGCCGGGAGGCACCCTGTGTCCCCTTGAACAGGTGACAGAAGGAAGCCTGCCGACAGCCTGCAGGAGGTTCCCAGGAAGGTCCAGGCGGAACTGTGTCCCACCAGCAATGGTGCACAGAGTCAGGCTGCAAGAGGCTGGTGGTGGACCCACGGGTGAAAGCTTTTTATCATGACAAGCAAACAACTCTTCATAATCATTATCATTTCGCCACAGAAAGGGCTACGCAAGACCAGAGAGTGAAAAAGGTGTCATCCTCAGAACAAAAGAAAATCATCTAAATTGAATAAGTATAGCTTTATGGAAAATTCACTTGTGTCTGTTTTCCTCATTTTACTGCACATCAGGGCAAACGTTGGTACAGACCAGCCCCTGCTGATGAGGACCCAGGAGCAGTGGAACACGGTAGACTTACAGAGGCAGGAGGCCTGCTACAGTGGACCAAGGGCCCCTCTCCAGAAAGGAGGGAGCTGGTGCCCAGCAATAAAGGATGGCTGGGATACCAGAGTCACACTTCCCAGACTCCAGTACCACAGCACGTCACTGTCCCAGCTACTCTGAGCTGGGTGTTCTTCCTCCCCCCTGTTCCTTCACACTGTCCCTCTCTACCCCTGAGCGCCCAGGCCCCTGCCCCCAGCCTCCTGGAATCTCTGAACTGGAGGCATCCACAGCTCCCTGGATGAACAGCACTTAGAGTTTTCTTTGAAGAATTTCCATGAGCTTCTTCTCTTTGTTTATCTGGTCTTGATTAAAAGGTCATAAAGAATTGATTTGCCAAAGACTTAATAACCAGGCACAGTGGACACATGTGTAATTTAATGACATCTCCAGACCCATCTTTCATAGCAACAGTGGTCCCAGGGCTGCTGCATCAATGACAGAGTGGAGACATATGAGCCCTTTTAGCACGGTGCTAATTGCTCCCAAGTCCAGCCTTGTGGGGTCTTTGAGCTAGTCCTGCAGGGGAAGTAGCCATGATTCTATAGTCAGAGAGGGGAAGCAGGAGAGTTCAGATCCAGTTGCCAGGAATTGCAGGGGGAGACAGGGTTGGTCTCTTCTGGATCTGGCTGAGTTTCCAAACAATGACAGCACTTACTGGAGATCCCTGAATTGGCCAAGATATTTTGGTGGTAAATGACAGAAGCCCAACTCAGTTGGCTCAAACAAAAATGGTAATATATTGGCTTATGAAAATAAGAAGAGGTTAATCTCAGCTTTGGCTAAGCTAGATCCGGGCGCCTGATGATATTGTCAGGAAACAACTTTTCCACTTGTAACTTCATTCTCAGGAAGGCTTGCCCTGGAGTTAGCAGTCCCCCACGGACAGGCTCCAGGTGAGCATCTCTGGCTATATGAAGAGCTTCCCCTTTCTACTACTGGCTCCTGAAAAAGTTGGCTTGGCTTGGCTGGGGTGCCCATCCTTGGTGTATTTAACACTCAGTAGGCTCTGAGGACATGCATGTGATTAAGACACACCACCTTCCCTCTAGGAGCTCACAGCCTTGCAGGAAAGACTTAGTAGCTAACAGTCATTATGGGTAACCCATGTACAATGCTGTCCCCTGTGGAGGCTGAGGAACTAATTATGACATGAAGACTCTACAACAAAATTAAAATTTTCTTTCAAGTACAGCCATCGTTCAAGGTTCTAGCCCAAATCTCTTAATCTGGAAAAGAGATTAAAAATTCAGGGTCCTGCAGTTTGTCAGCTCTGTATTTGAATCCCTGCCACTTATGAGCTATGAGAACTCAGGAAGTGAATTTACCTCTCTGATCTCTGTACAATGGAGATAAAAATATCTCCCTAATAAGGTTGTTTTGAGGATTAAATGAGATGAGGCAGTTAATTCAGTGCTGACACATAATAAGAGCTGAAAATGGCATTTGTGACTGCTCCTATTCCCTGGCAGCAGTGGGACTGGAGTTGTGGGGATTTGAGTCCCCTCTCCATGGCAGGAGGGCTCTGGAGCATCTAACACAGGAATAGAAATATGAAAAAGGGAGCAGAGGTGAGAGAGAGGGAAAGATGGAAGCAGTGGCTGCTTTGCTGGGTCTCACCTAGTGAGGCTGGCTGGCTGCCCAGCCCCACAGAATCCCAGAGCTGCCCCTGCATCCTTCACATCCCGCAGATTCCCAGGCCCTTCAAGGTCCTCAGCGGGTTCCTGGGAATACCCATCAAGGCAGGAATGAAGCTTCTGCCACTGTAAACAAGTTTGAAAGCCTTTCCACTTGGCTTATCTGCTGCTTCCCCAAAGACCCCAAGTTTGGCGCCACTTGGGCTGGGCACAGTGCAAGGTCTGGGGAACGAGACCCACCCCCAACCAGCACGGAGCATAGGACACTCAGGAAATGTTCCTGTGATCACAGCGCGGTGCATGTCGCTGGCTCCTTGATTAACAGCAGACTTAGCTAGCAGCATATTTCACTGCCATTTGCACAGCACATCTGTGTGTGTTCTAGTCCAATAAACAGGCATGGTTTGTTTCTAAGGCCAGTATTTCTTTTGTATTTACTACTTTGGTTTTGGTTTAAAAAATCAGCTCACCTGTTTGTTTTATATCAATGGACTTTCACTGCCCCATCCCCATCTCTTCCCCTTTATGAGTGCTCATCATATATCCTCTAACTGGAAGGAGAAAGCCATCCTGACATCCAAGCCCACTGTGGTTTCCCTTCCCTGTCTCCAGCCTGGATCCCCACCTGCTCTATTGATAACAGCCTTTTCTTTTCGTTTGTCTTTGCCAGGAGTGGCTCCTGGCAGGCAGCTCGTTAGAAAGGCAGCACTGTGGGGTGGGAGTTCTCTGGTATGTATCCCCTGTAACTCACCATGTGACCTTGAGCATGCCTTCTTTCCCTGGGCCTAGTGCCCTGGTTTGGAGAATGATGGTGCTGGTCCAAGAGCACCTCCAAGTTCCCAAAAGTCTGGCCCGTCATGTGGCTGTCTCCTTGACCTCCCATGGCTCTGTGACAATGGGCTTAGCCAGCGCAGGTACTCCTCCCACCAACCCACCTCCAGCCCACCACAGACACACCCCCATCTCAGCCCAGGCGCAGCCTTTCCAATACCTGTAAACACTCTTTTCAGTGTCTTGTCGCTGTCCCACCTTATGTGGTCCATGCGGGTGGGCTGTCCTCTGCTGCCCAAATCTCCCACTGGACTTCAGGCCCTCTTTGTTCCAGACTGGAGATAGAAAATAAGAAGATATAACAGGTGAGGATGGGTGAGTGCAGACTTAAAAGGCTATTTTTTTCCTTTTTTTTTTTCATATGTATGGTGGTTTTTAACCCATCTACAAAACTTTGACCTCCTCCCTTCAAAAAATAAAATGTAACCTCCCATCCATACTCAGTGACTCACTTCTAATGAATAGAATGTGGTAGAAGTATTGCTGTAGTTTCCAAGGCCTGGTCATAAGAAGGATAGCTTCTGCCTAGACTGATCTCTTTTTCTCTCTTTCTATCTGTCTCTCTGTTTCTCTTTCTCTCAGATCACTTGCTCTGAGTGAAGTCAGCCATCAGGTTAGGAGGACAGTGAAGCAAGACTGTGGGGCTGGAACTATGTGGGAGGAACTGAGGCCTTCCACCAACCCCTAACACCAACCATTCCTGTGAGGGAGCCACCTTGGAAGTCTTCCAATGATGGCAACCTCATGAAAGACCCTGAGCCAGAGCTACCTGGCCAAGCCACACTGAACTCTTGACACATAGAAACTCTGAGGATGATAAATGTTTGGTGTTGTTTCTGTATTTTTATTTTTTATTGAAGTATAATTAGCATACAGTGTTATATTAGTTTCACGTGTACAATATAGTGATTCAACACTTCTGTACATTTCTCAGTGCTCATCATAAGGGCACTCTTATTCCCCTTCACCTATTTCCCCCACACCCCCTGCCCACATGCCTTCTGGTAACCATCAGCTCTCTGTATTTAAGCGTCTGTTTTTTTTTAATAAATAAATTAAATAAAAAGAGTCTTGTTTTTGTTTGTTTCTTTTTTTCTTTGTTCATTTGTTTTGTTTCTTAAACTTCACACATGAATGAAATCATATGGTATTTGGCTTTCTCTAACTGACTTATGGCAGTTAACATTCTACCCTCTAGATGCATCCACGTTGTTGCAAATGGTAAGATTTCATTCTTTTTATGGCTGAGTAATATTCCATTTTATGTATATGCCACATCTTCTTTTCAATATTTATTTTTGAGAGAGAGACAGAGACAGAGCATGAGTGGGGGAGGGGCAGAGAGAGAGGGAAGCACAGAATCCAAAGCAGGCTCCAGGCTCTGAGGTATCAGCACAGAGCCCCACGCAGTGCTCAAACTCATGAACCGTGAGATTATGACCTGAGCCGAAGCCGAACGCTCAACTGACTGAGCCACCCAGGTGCCCCAACACTACATCTTCTTTATCCATTTATTTGTGGATGGACACTTGGGTTGCTTCCATATGTTGGCTATTGTAAATAATGCTGCAATAAACATAGGGATGCATGTATCTTTTCAAATCAGTATTTTTTGTTCTCTTTGGGTAAATATCCAGTAGTATAATTACTGAATCACATAGTAATTCTATTTTTAAATTTTTGAGGAACCCCCACAGTGGCTGCACCAGTTCACATTCCCACCAACAGTGCACGAGGGCTCCTTTGTCTCCATACCCTCACCAAAACTTGTTATTTCTTATGTTTTTTATTTTAGCTATTCCGACAGATGTAAAGTGATATCTCATTGTGGTTTTAACTTGTATTTCCCTGATGATTAGTTATGTTGAGCATCTTTTCATGTGTCTGTTGGTCATCTGTTTGTCTTCTTTGGAAAAAATGTCTACTCAAGGTCCTCTGCCCATTTTTAATCTGATTATTTATGGGATCTTTTGGTGTTGAGTTGTAGAAGTTCTTTATATATTTTGGATACTAACCCCTTATCAGATACATCATTTGCAAATGTCTCCTTCCATTCCATAAGTTGTCTTTTTGTTTTATTGATGGTTTTCTTAGCTGTGCAAAAGCTTTTCATTTTGGTGAGTCCCAAATTTTGATTTAGCTTTTTGTTTCCCTGAGAATTTATTTGACATTGGCTGTTTCTACAATCTATGTCAGAGAAATTACTGCTTATGTTTTCTTCTAGGAGTTCTATGATTTGGGTCTCACATTTAGGTTTTTAATTCATTTAGAGTTTATTTTGCGTATGGTATAAGAAAGTGGCCCAGTTTCATTCTTTTGCATGTTGTTGTCCAGTTTTCCCAGCACCATTTGTTGAAGACTGTCTTTTCCCCATTGAATATTTTTGCCTCCTCTGTCGTAGGTTAATTGACCCTGTAAGTATGGATTTACTTCTGGGCTCACTATTCTGTAGCACTGATTTATATGTCTACCCTCCTGCCAGCACCATATTGTTTTTATTACTACAACTCTATAGTATATCTTGTAGTATATCTTGAAACCTCCAGCTTTGTTCCTCTTTTTCAAGATTGCTTTGGCTATTTGGGATATTTTGTGGTTTTATGTAAATTTTAGGACTGTTTGTTCTACGTCTGTGAAAAATGTTGTTATTTTGTAGGGATTGCATTACATCCAAGGATTGCTTTGGGTATCCCGGGCATTTTAACAATATTGGTTCTTCCAATCCATGAGCATGGAATATCTGTCCATTTGTTTGTGTCCTCTTCAATTTTTTTAAATCAATGTTTTATAGTTTTCAGAGCACAGGCCTTTCTCCTACTTGGTTAAATTTATTGCTAGATGTTTTATTATTTTGGTGCAATTGTAAATGGGATTGTTCTCTTAATTTCTCTTTCTGCTACTTCATTTTTAGTATATAGAAATCAACAAGATTTGTGTGTATTGATTTTGTATCCTGTGACTTTCTTGAATTCATTTATCAGTTCTAGTACTTTTCTGGTGGAGTCTTTAGGGTTTTCTATATAGACCATCATGTCACCTATAAACAGTGGAAGTTTTACTCCTTCCTTACCTGTTTGTTACTGTGTATAGGTATGAACTTTGTGATAACTTGTTACACAGCAATAGATAACTAACACAACCTGAATCCTTCATGAACTTTGGGGTAACTTGTTACACAGCAATGGATAACTAGCACAACCTGAATTTCCCACTGCAGTTATGTTTGTAACACTCACCTCTTTCTCTGCAGAGATAAAACAGGAGTGCCCTTCTATTTATGGCAGAATTGACTTTAGTAGAACTCTGAGCAGAATGAAGCTTAACTGTGTTGCTGCCCTATGACATCATGTTTTCCCAGCACAGTGACCCAGATTTGGTCCACATGACCCAGATACATTCATGTATCAATAGCTTTTATCTGAGCAAGGCCTGGTGTGCAGGCCTGTTCAAGACTCAAGGTTACTACCCACATTGTGAGGAGCACAACTGAGCCCAGGGATGTCCTGTCACCAGGCCCACAAATACCAACACTGAGGCATCCCCAAGCATCTTGATGCAAATGAATTTCCCTCCAGTGCAGGGCCAGGGCCCAAGCTGCAGCCTGTGCTCTGAGAACCACAGCAGGATTACGTTGGCAGCTGGGAGCTATTGCTAATGCTGCCTGCTGGCTTCCCCAAGGCATGTCTGGGCCAAGGTGTGTGAGGCTGCACCATTCCCTCCTGACACGGGCTCTGGATGCCAAGATATCAGTGAGAGTGAGAGGGATCACATTTGTGCTGAACTTAGGCTTCTAGCCAAGAGTGCTGGAGGCAGCCCAGCCTTTCATCCCTATAGACAATGACAGATCCGTCATCTAAGCACTCATCATGGGGCCCAGCACTGCCAGGAATGCCTGCCAGCACTCGATGCGCCCTTATGGGCCTTCCATTACAAGGAACAGACATTCAGGTCAATCCAGTTTAGCAAACATTGTCTGACCATCTAATGCGTGTGGAGCACAGAAGTGGCTAGAGGAAAGAGAAGCTAATGTGACATCTGCCTTCCAAAGCCCCACTATCCAGTGAGCAGAGAAATACAGGATAACCAGGGAAAATAGAGATAGGAATTGAACCCAGGGGTCAACAGCCTCTGCCTCTTCAGAGCACCCAACAACTAGGAATATTAGAAGAGTTTCCCTGAAAGGATCTAGCCTGGGCCTGGTCTCTGAAGGGATCATGAAGAAAGGCTTTAAATGAAGGCCAATGGCAGATTTTGCCATGGAGAATGGGACAGCAAGGTGTGCCCCGGGTGTGTGGACATCAGTCTATCGTGGCAGTAAGCTTATGGATCAGGTCGTGACCCAACAATGCTGTATAACAAAGAATGACAAAAGAGCAGCAGCCAACAACAAGCATTTGTTTACTGCTCACAGGTTTGCACGTTGACTGAGGCATCTCCGCTGTAGCCTGTGGGCAAAGTTCTGCTCATGTCTTTCACTCCAGGACACAGGCTAAGGAAGGAAAAACTACTTGGGGCACACTCTTCTCAAGGTGCAAAGCAGGAGTACAAAAGACGAAGCCAACCTACACAAGCGCATTTTAAAGCCTCTGGTGAGATGTGACACATTCTTATGTTGACTCATATTCCACTGGTTATAGCAAGTCACATGACTGAGACCAAAGTCAGTGGGATTCTGCCCTGGATGAGCCACAGTGAGGATGGGGCAGGAAGGAAAACTTGTGAACAAATAATGCAATCTTGTTAACAGGTGGTGGCCAAGAAGTCATAGGAGGTGAGACTGGAAACAGACTAAAGCTTCCTATGGGATAGACTAGCCGGTTGTTCACCAAACCATTTCTCTTTCCTTCCTGGGCACAAAAGTAGACTACACTTCCCAGGTTCCTTTGTAGCTAGCATCTGAATGCTTGCCAGTGGAGCATGGTAGAAGTGATGGGCTCTGCTTCTAGGTCCAGCCGGCTCAAGTCTCCACCATAACCCTCTACTCTTTCCTTGTCTACTAGGTAGGTACATAGATCCCAGCCAAAGAACAGGAGGCCCGAGGTGATGGCAGAACCACAATGTGGAAGGAGCCTGGGTCCCTGAGGCACCACTTAGAGGACGGTACCCAGGAGAGCCACCTGATGAGGAACTCCCATGTTAGTTCGTTTCAATAGTTCTGAGTAAACTGTTATAATGTTAAGTCACGGAAATTTGTTACAGCAATTAATCTACTATTATCCCCTATCACAGAGGTCTTTCCTGTATGACTAAGTGGAACACAGTTAGAACTGGAGTCAGAGAGGCCTGGATTGAAATACCAGTGCCAGCACATTATAGTGGGATGACCTTGAGCAAATTGCTTTACCTCTCTAGGCCTTAATTTCTCATCTTTAACTGGGGATTCATAGTTCCCACCACAAAAGATATACCAGTGACAAACTGTTACTGAACCAGGTGGGGTGTCTTACTGATCTCAGCAGGATTGCCCCGTCAGCCCAGAAATTTACAAGGGGCTTTTAGGAAGTTATAAGTCAACTCCATGACATGTTGAAGGTTAACGCTTACTGGGGGCTGTCTTCACTGGGGACAGGTCTACAGGGGCAGATGTGCTCTTTGGGGCTGGGGCCTGGGAAGATCCACACTGGAGGGAAGGTAGAATCTTCTGCTTTGCTAAAGGTTCCCCCTTACACAGTTACCACAGAGCTGTGGGAATAGGGGTGGTGATTCTGTTCTCTCAGCCCACTGCCTGTCCTTGACTGCCCTGTGCCCCCAAACCTTCAAAGGCCACTTTGAACCCTAGATGCTAAGGCTTAAGGCCAGCGTGGTGGACAGAGATTCCCAGAGCGAGACACATAGAGGCGGCTGGGAGGGCCCAGAAGTACCCAGAGACAAACACCAGTGCAAAGAAGGGCCAGCAGCCTTGAGTCTGGATGGCCAGGCATTATTGTGATTTTATTATTATGTTTTTTTTTCCTGAAAGATACAGAGAAAGAGCACAACCATTGGAGATTCTCAAACCCTAGCTCTGCTACTTCCTTGCTATATAATGTTCAGTGAGTCACTTAACTTTCTGTGCCTCAGTTTCCTCAACCATAAAACAGTCAGTGGTAGTACTCTCCTCACTGGGCCTTGTGTGACATGAGCTGATACTTGCAAGTGCACAGATTCCCCGGACCCAGAAAGGGCTGTGTGGGGCTGCTGACTGGATGGCACAAAAAGAAGAGAGTGAGGTGGGGGAGAAGACTGGAAATGGGAGAGAAGTGGGGGGATTCAAACAGAGAAAGAGCTAGATGGATGCAGACAGGCAAGTCATCCGGAGGACAGATGGGCACATGGACAGGAACAGACGAGCAGGAAGAGAGGAGCAGGTGTCTGCAAAACTGGAGGAAGAGTCCCAGTGAGAGAGCAGAGACCAAACCCACAAAAACCCCTGGAGAATGGAACACAGACAGTGTTCCCAATCTAATTACAAAATGCCCATTCTCTAAGTGGCTTTTTGGGTTACAGTTAGGTGTCCTGCTGGGAGGGCCTGCCACTTGCCATGCCCCTGAGCAGAGCCGCTGTGAAGCCCCAGGTGCCGAGGGCAGCCTGTGCGGCCTGCGTGCACAGAAAAATGAGCAGGTCCCAACGGCTTCTCCTACACCCACAGGGCAGCCTGGCTCCACCCAAGGCCCAGCCCCTGATCCCATCAAAAAGCCCAGGAAAGTTTTGGGACAAACCAGAAATTTTAGTCAAATCTCGATTTCCAAATGCAGCCAAGCTGACAACCTCTCTCTCTCAAGTTCCAGCCTGATGTGATTTCAAATGGCGGTGTCACACGCGCTCCAAAAACAGTTTATAATCAAGGCGCCAGCAGCTCCTTAACCGTAGGGGCACTCCTGGGCTCAGCAGCAACAGCATTAGCGTGTTTTGAGCTGTCAGGGGTAATATCACTAATCCGTGTCTACGAGGGAAGCGGCAGTGATGAATGAATGTTATCTCCTGCCCTAACTGCCTTCCCCGGCCCAGGAGCCGTCGGCTGAGTGGACCTCTAGGCCTGTCCCTGGGGTCGGGGTCTGCCTGGCGGGCGCACACAAGCACTGGACCTGGGTGGAGAAGGAGCGCGCAGAGGCCCGGTGGCGACGTGGAGAACGCCTCAGCTCAGAAATACAGCAGAGCTCAGTGAGGAATCAAGACAGTGACTTGCTTGCATTTGTGGGATGTGAATGCCGCACGGCTGAGACTAAACACCAAAACTTCAGACTGCCAAGCACATCACACACTCACTCTCGATTTTATCTCACAAATGATGTAATCAAGTGCGCATACGGACAGAGAGCTCTGTTTTCTCATTTATAAGATGAGGGCGTTACACGGACAATAGGAAATAATGGATTACTGTGACACACGGTGCTCAATGACTGACACGTCGCCTGCACTCAGCGGATGTTTGCTGTTGTTGTAGCTGTTATAATTAATAATTGCTATGATTCTGTACTATTAATAACTATCATAATTAAAATGGAATTGTGTGACATGCTCTTCCATGCAGACCGAATCCCCTAGAACCCAGGTCTGCTCCCACTTTTATGTCTGACCCCAGATGCAACTAGAAAACGCATTCTTGATTTTTTCTCCCTGGCACCTCCACTGGAACAAATTTGAGACATTCAGTGTGCAGCCACTGAAGGGACCAAAACAAACATTTCCAGAGGCGTTGCTCTGTGCCTGACATGGTGCTGGGGTTTAACGTTTGTCATCTTAAATCCAATTGCAGGGTCATCAGAGCCCCATTGTACAGAGGAGAACACAAAGGCTCAGAAGGGTATGCAGGGGGAGGGGCTGGAGGCTGACCTGGGTCTGGAAACCCAGGACCAGGAGCTCACTTCCACTCCCACATCTGGCCGTTCAGACCATTAGTTTCCACAGCTAATAAGCCTTGTTTCTGCAGTGTCAGGCCTCCCTTGTTGGGGAAAGAAAACCCCCCACAGGGCATGCATTCCTGCACAAGTTAGGGACAGAGTTGGATGGGGGCAAAAGGTAAATTAGTGAGGGTGACAGGAGAAAGGCAACCAGCCATGGGGAGCTGAGGGCAGCTGTACTCAGCCTCTTGGGAGCATGCATACATGGACTCCCTCGGAAACACACACAGGCAGGAGCATGGACATGGGCACACAAGCATGTGCACACACAGACACAGCCGTGGGCGCACTCAGATGTGAGTGCACACGCGTACACACACAGACATAGGTACACACAAGGACACACAGATGCGTGAGCACAGATGCATGGACAGTCCAGTAGGAGCAAACAAGACACACAGAGACATTGGCACATACAGGGATACACACAATGTCACACACGTGTAACATGTATGACACACAAAAACCGGCATACACACACGTGATCATGTACACACACACCCGTGCACAAGTAATTCTGAACCCCAGGATAAAAACTTCGGGACCCTGCAGGTGTCCTCCCTGGAGGAGCAGCTGTAGAGCTTACCCAAAGAGAACTGGCATATCTCTTGCCTCCCTCCCCAGCACCCGGACTTGGACGGGGTGCTCCCTGCATGCCTCTGAGCCTCCTTGGTTCCAGCAACTGCAGCCTTGGGTGTTCTTGTGAATCTACCTCAGGTGCTCAGCTAGCACAGCTCCTGGACCAGGCCTCAGGGACTTCAGGAACATTCTGTGAATGGGTGTTCCCTTTGATCTACAGGACCCTGTCTCCTTGGCTTCTCTCCCTGCCTGTCTTTTGGAATTTCTGCAGGACTTCACAGACAAACTCACTGACCTCCAGCCACTTAGATTCAGGAAATAGGTGAGTGCCAACAGGAGCTGTACTTCAGAGCGTTGCACATGGAAGGCACCAAGCTAGGGATGTGCTACCTGCACTTAAAGAAGGTGAGGTAGAGAAGGAAATGCCCTTTCTGCAGCCAGAGATAGGGAGGAGGTCTCCTCTGGCTGAGAGGCCCAGGGAGCCTCGGTAGGGTTGGGGTGGACCAGAAAGGCTCAGGGTCCCTAAGCCTGGGCCTTCCTCCTCTCTCCTCCACAAGGAGTGGGGAGCAGGCCTACAGTGGCCCATTGATGAGCAGATGGGGAAGCAAGGGCATAAAATGTACCCCTTTGACCTTTTGACTTCTGTCTTCCTGTACCCCAAGTTCTGACCACTGAAATAGCAATCACGAATTTCATGAGAGCTGGGCTCTCACTCTTAACTATGGGCATATCAGCATATCACCCTAAGGCTCCTGAAAAGCTCCTACCCTGGCTGTGTCTGCCCACCCACCTGCCCACACCAGTGTGGGCCCTGCCTTGGGGAGACCTGGTATTCCTTTGGGCCAGCTGAGGAAGGGATGGAAATGATATCAAACCACCGGAAAGTTGCAGAGGACACTGCATGCAGAGGCATTTGTCTTTCCTCCCCTCCAGAGGGGCCAGGGCTTTGTGAAGGCAGGGAGTTGGCTGTCAGCAAGCTCCTCCTTCCTCAAGCCCAGGAACCCAGAGCCCCACCTATCCTGAATGTACCAATCATGCATGCATTCAGCAAGTCTCCTAGAGCAGCCAGGCCCTGGGCAACCTGGTGCCAAAATGAGAAGCCAGTATTTGGCCAGGGAGGTGCACTCTCCAGAGGGAGAGATAAGTCACCACCCCACTCCACATACACACTGAGAGACACGTACTCTAAGAGAAACTTGAGCAAGAGTACAATTAACTGCAGGGACTGAATCTCAAATGGTAGAACAGGAAGCATCATGAGGAAGATATTCCTGAGTCTAACCATTAATTTAAGCACATCTCTCCACCCATGTGCCACCCATAGTGCTGCTTGCTCCTTTAACCAGGAGGAGAAGGGAGGTCCTGCCATACTCCAGCCCCCAGCTGTCTACCTCTGGCTCTGCACTGTAGCCTGGGGGCAGAACCCCGCCCCCCACCTCAGGACAGCAGGGGCCCCTATGTGCATGGTCCAAAGTAGTCTGGTCAGCCTCATGCTTCCTGCAAAGCTGGGAATAATGGACTCTAGGCCCAGCACATCTGCAGTGGCCTTAGCCATTCTCCCCATCCCACACCCTCCACCCCATCTGGAGGCCATGGGCAGCCCTGAAAGGCTATGGGCTTGGGACCCAGCTAGGCCTGGTTCAAAACCTGCCTCAGCCACATTCCCCTGTAAGCAGGAATCCTTACCTGCAGTGAAGGAGTAAAGAACACCCAGCCCTGCAGGACCCTGGGAGGTGGGCGTTGGGATGCGGGTATACAGAACATGTGTAGGCACCAGCTTCCTCAGCACCTGTCTAATGCCTCCTCCTATCTGGAGAGTATCCAGGGAAGGGCATGCTGCCCAAGGTGGCCAAGCAGGGAACACTAGAGAAGGCCAGGCCAGGTCTGTAGCTCCCTTCAGACAGGATCCTCTTGCCTGGAACTGCTGCCTCTTGCCAAGCCCCAGCAATTACTCAAGTTCAACAGACACCTGTGCTGATGAAGTTGGACAAGTATGAGTCCATTTAATGATATTTAATTATGCACCTCTTTCTCTGACAGGCGTAGGAAGATCTACACCTGGCTGCTGACCCCTGACAGACTGCAGCCATGTGTATGTTCCAGACAGACCCTAGGGCTGTTCGTTGGAGATTGTACTTCTTCCCAGGGAAAAATGACTCTTCTAGAAAAGGAGATGGAGGCCCTACTGGAACCTGGGAAGTGTCCAGCGGCCTGGTCTCTTAATTAACAGTATTTGCTGAGCACCTACTACAGGCTCAACACTGTGTGAGGCTCTGGGAATAAAACCATGAACAAGACAGATATATTCTAAAACTTCTGGCCATGAGGCTGCTGGCATTGTCCAAGTGCAGGGAACATAGACATGGGGGAAGGGAGTGGAGAATGAATGGGCAGGCTCCAGAGGCCCATGCACCCAATCCCTGGGCACTGTCTACCCACACTCACACTCCAGTGCTGCTGGTTCCAGCTTCTGGGCACTGGACAGCAGACAACTGAACTCCTTCTCCAAGATGGTTTCTTGAGGTTTGCATCCAGGAACTTCTAGATGTATAATCTCCCTAGATGTCAGGACCACCACAGTGTGTTGATCTGTGCACAAGCAGGCAAGCTGTTGGTGAGGTACAGCACTGACAAGCCCACAGGACTCCAACCCCCCTGCCAAGACAGAATCCCATTGTGCGACACCAGAATTCAGACCCTCTCAAGACATGTTGCTGTGGTCCTTTTTCCCTTGTTCTTTAGAAGAAAGGAAGAAAGAAAGGTGGGTAGGAAAGAGGAAGGAATGGAATAGAGAATGAAAGAAGAGTGAGGCAAGAGATGGAGAGAGCCACTGTCGGGGTACATACATCGGTCTGCCCTCCTTTGAGGACGACAATGATTTCCTCAGTATATAGGAAACTATGGGATTTTCCCTCCCCTCCATTCCTCTGGGCTTGTGGCTGTTTCCCAAGCTGGTCCCAAGGGGCTGAGGCCAGGCCGTGAGCTCCATGGAAGAGCTCTTGCTGGAAGATGCCTGGACACACAACTCCTGTCCCCACAGGCAGAGGTATTGACATCTACTTAGTCAATCTAATTGAAAATGCATCTGCAATTACTGTTCTGTTCTGTTTTGTTTTTAAGAATTGCTTTTTCTCATCTATTGATCTCCAGACCTGAGGTACTGCTTCTTTAATCACATCAGACCCCATCAGTCAGAGCAATGAAATGCCCTGCATGTAGTCGGCCAAGAGTGATATGACTTACATCTTGGAATTTTCCTTGGTCCTGGCATTGCAAGGTCTACTATAACACATGACCTCTTGGGGGAGACTGTGTTTAGAAACAAAGTGCTTGCACTGCCCACAAAAGACACCAGGTTTCTAGAATACTTGCAAAGTGTGAACAACACAGACGGGCTAGTTGAAGCCAAATGCTGGGGTTGCTGGGGATGGCCCAGAAGACTCCCATGCATTTGTGCATAGCTGTCAGCAAGTGCCCAGTTGGAGGAAGGCCTCCCAGGGCCCCAGAGCACCAACCCATCAAGACAAGGGCCTCCACTGTCTGCCCCGGGGGGGGGGGGGCTTCTTCATCATACCCATCCACTGAGTTGTGCATCCCTCCCCAACAATTCCATGAAGTTCCCCAGATAAGACTCTGAGATTAAGGATTTGGACACACAACAGGTTATGTAGAAGGTGATCCCAGAAAGCCCTTACATGGGAGTGTGACAGTGGATAGGGAAGGGGCAGTGGCCAGAGCACAGTCTGATAATAAGCATGCAGCCACTGAGGGTATCAGAGAGATGTTCAGAACAAGCTTTAAAGCTGGGCTCTGAACGTGAGCAGGCTGGAGGGTGCATGGACCCGCTTTGGCCCATCCTTGTCTCCTGGAGCACTGACTTACCAGCACTCCTGGGCTGCTGCATTGCGTGAGTCAAGTCTTCTCGTCCTCAGGCAGGCTCTCAGGAGACAGGACCAGTGGTGGGCATGGGAACAGTGGGCGCTGAGTAGATGTGGGCATGAGGTTAGGGTCTGCTGGTCTCCTGTATGCAGCGTGTTTGGCCTGGGGTTAGGATGAATAAGATACAGTCTCCACCTTCAAAGCGCTCCCAGCTGCCACAGGGAGTGGGGCTCTGTCCTCTCAGGACCCTCCACGGCCTCACCACAGCAGCAGCATCACTCATACAACCAGTCCTTGGAGGATGCCTGGCCTCTGGACACAGGGGCAAACAGAAATCCATGCCTACTGGCTGGGCTCCTGTCACCAGCAGGAGATAATCCCAGTAAAACACACCACAAACTGAGTCCACGTGCCTCTTCCTCCCACGCAGCAAACCTGGGCTCCGGAGATGATGGAGGGTGGGAGGAAGAACCTGTTTCTCATACTGGGAGACAGAAACAGGAGGCAGGGTACTGCTCTTTCTGAGGCCCATGGGTGATTCTTCTCCCTCACACACATGGAGCCCTGGAGCCGGGAAAAGGAGCAGTCACCTCTCCTAAAACTGGAGCCTCTCTCCTGGCCCTGCACAGATTCCGCAATCTCTCTGGGCTCCAGAGTCTCCACGGGGAGGCCCCATGCCCACAGGGCTGCCAGATGGCCCAGAGCGGAAGCAGCAGAGCAGGGTGGAGTCTGGGGTGCAGCTGGACTTATGCCCTGCCCGTTGGGGGCAGAGGCCAGCCACTCCTCTCTGTGATTGGGGGCCATCCTCAGGGCCTTCCTGCCATGTCACGATGTGTGCAGAGCACCAAACTCAGAGGAGGGGCCCTCCAAGCCTGCCACCAGGCACAGCGTTAACAGACTCTCTTTCCATTATCCCTCCCTCCATTCCTGCAAGATAAAATAGATTAAATCAAAAATGCTAAGATGGAGTGTCTAAGGGCTGTGTGGCATGAATACAGATCCTGCTGGCTGCCTGCCTATTCTCACAAAGTGACTCAGCTCTTCTGGATTTCCAAAGACCAGCCAGCTTGTCAACCCTGTCTTCCTCCCCCTCTCCACCCCGTGCCTGGGAGACACCTCTGGAAGCCTCACTTCACCCATGAGCCCAGGCCAGGTGGCACAGCTTGGGCCAGGTGGGAACCTGCCGTCCTCCAGTGCCCTCCTGCCCCGGGTGAAGGAGAAGAGGTGTAAGAATTGCCTGACCCAGAACATGAGCTTCTCTCACTCCCCCATCAGGGAGGACCCTCAGTAGGGGTGCCTGGACTTGGGGGGCACCTCAGTCACAGCTCCAGGGGGAGCCTCCTCAGAGCCCCATCTCACTCCATCAGGAAGCCCTTTGCATCTGTAACCCATATCCATCAAGCTGGAAGGCAGCCTTCTTCCTCTCCCCCTGCTGACATCCAGATAAACTGAAGCAGGTCACCAGCATCTGAATGGGAGCTGCTCTCTACCCAGTCAGTCTCTTGGTTCCCAGAGGGACCCTGCTGTGAGAGTGGTAATAGCAGGAATAGTGGCCAGTTAGTGAGGGCTTCCTGTGTGCTAGGGAAGGATCACGTGATCACAGGTCAGTTATGCATCTTGGCCAAGGCCTGGCTGTGGATGAGCACAGAGCCAGAACACAGAGCAGACCCCAACTGGCCACCTCGGGCCCTGACCACTGTGCTGCTCCCCCCTGCTCCCCCTGTTCCCAGATACCTGCCCCCTCCATAGGGCCCTCAGAGCCGGGTCTCAGAAGGGACAGACTTAGTGGCCCCCAGAGCCCGTCAGTCCCTTCTCTCTTGTCCTTCTGCCCACGTACTAGGCCCTCTTGGAGCAGTCACCAAGCCCCCATCCTTCCAATCCACTCTCCCAGCTTGTCAGCTTGCCCACTCCAGGCCTCAACCCCTCTGTGGTGTGTAGGGGCCAGCAGCCCCATTCGGGGCCAGAGGGTAAATGGCAATATCGCCTTCCCATCCACCCCCAAAGTCCCCAGGAACAGATGAGCAGCTAAACACCCCCATTGCACTGCAGGTCCCACAGGGCACCAGGCAGATGCAGACACCTGTGGCCTCCAGAAGACGTCAGCTGCCTAAGGGGGACAGCGTTGGCCCCGGGGCACTCCAGCTGCCTCTCCACCACAGGCCACAGGCTCTGCTGGGCAGCAAGACTCCTGAAGCCCCAGGCAGCTTTCTGGAGTCTGCTTCTCTTCATGGAGTGGCCAGGCCCACCGCTAGTAAGACTCAGCAAGATCTTAGTGAGGCTTGGCCCACCAACGATAGTGTGCATCCAGCCTCAGTACCCTGCATCTCTGAACAGCCATGTAAATAAAACAGCCCTGCCTGCCCCCATGTTATGTGATGACCAGATGGATCTTAGCAGATGGGAGAATGTACCTGCAGAGCTCTCACTCAAGGGGCCCAGGCATTCTGTGGGCTTACAGGGCCAACCCTGAGGCCCTCAAAGGCACCTCAGAGAGAGGCAGGGGCCTCCTCTGCAGAGGCTAAAGCTGAAGAGTGCCACACACCGTTCCTGCAGGGACCCCCCAGGCAGGATGTGCCTACCACAACCTGGTGTGCCAGCTACAGGGTGTGCCTACCACAACCTGGGCAGCTAGCTCTGTGCTGTGGGCCTCAGTGGCAGGGACAGGAACATATTGCACTTATGGGGTGTCATTCTCTGAGCACAAGAAGAAGCGAGGCTCACTCTTGGCTTGTGCCCCTTTCAGCCAGAGGAAGGGTATCGGGCCCAGCAATTCCAAGAGCCCTTTGCCTCTAGGACTGGGCACATTGACTACTTGCTTCATGGGGCCCTCGGCAGTCTGCATGTGCAAGGGTAGCAGGCATTATCTTAACCACACCACCAGGTCACTCCTTGTGGGGAAACTGTGCGGGAAATTATTTGGCTACACTGCCCTTCTCTGTGTACAGAAATAAGGTAGGTGTAACTGGGCAGGTGCTGCAGGCTCACTCTGAGCCATGCTAGCATTGTCTCTGCTGGAAGAGGCCAGGAAGCAAGACGTGGGCCACAGGAATATGGATTTGGACAGGCAGTAGGGGGAAAAGTTCTAGGTGGAGGTGCAGGGTGAGTTGTGAGCAAAGACCTGAAACAGAAATGGACTTGGTGGTTGGAGGCTTGCCTGGAGTGAAGCACAAGGAGCCCCTGGGAGCAGGATGGGAACAGGAGGGAGGGAACATGGGGGAGGGCTTTGATGTCAGGCTGGACAGTAGAAGAAGGCTTTAGAGAGAAGATGGAACTTATGGGCTGAAACTCCCTCTGGAGAAGAGCAGAAAGACAGACAGACAGGGTGAGGGGGTGGCAGGAAGAGGTAGAAAGAAGGAGGCAGAAGAGAGAAACTAAGAAGAGAGACAGGAGTAAGCAGAGAAGGAAATGGTCCCCTGGGAATCCTCCAGACCCCTGCCCCAGACCATAGCGCTCACCTTCCCCTGAGCTCAGGACAAAGATGCTCTTCTTCAAGCCTTATCTGTCTGAGGATAGCAAGCCAAACACTCTTTCTCCTGGTCCGGGAAGTACTGGGGCTCCTGCCTGGGCCAGGATGCCGCTCTATGCAGGGCAGAGGTCAATGAGCAGCATTCTGCTGGGGTCCCAGATGCCCTATATTATACCATGGCACAGGCCCTTCCAGACTGAGCTCCCAGAGGCCTTGTGTCTTCCAGCCCTGGGTCCAGGCCAGCTGCAAGGGGCCGAGTGCTCTGCACAGTGAGGCCTCTGGTGTGAGCCCTCCCAGGGTTTAAGCACTTACTCCAGAGGTGGGAGGGAAAGGTCAGCTTTGACAATGGGACCATCTGCCTTATCACTTTCCAACTATGTGGATACTCCTCTGTAAACCATCTTCAATAACATTCCTGGATTACATGCCAAAAAGAGACAAAACTTTGGACTCACAACCATGGGCATAAATGCCTAATTAAGCTCATTCTTTGAACCAAACCGTATTTGTGTGCATCTGTCGGCTCTCCTTCATCTGAGACACTGCAGGGTGCTGGGATAGCATTAACAGGAGGGCCGGAGGGTGGGAGGGAGACAGCTCCCCCTGGCAGACAGCCACCACCCCTCCCCTAGCCCTGTTCCTGAGCTGCCCTGGCTTAACTGCTGGATCTTAACAGCCACCAAATTCATCCATAGCCCTCTGTCCTGGACTTGCAGCCTCCACCTACCCCAGCCCCCAAAGGGCCTGGCAGGCACCTGCCTCTTGCTCTGCCTCCTCTGTTGCAGTGCCCACCAACAGTGGGTCCTGCCTTGTCTGGGAAGGTTCCTGATGCTGAGGCCTGTGCCCACTTCCTTTATGCAGGACCAGAGAAGGAAGACTTCCCCTTTCCCAGAACCTTCTTCAAAGCTACTCACACCAGAGGCTGTGTTCTAAGGGGAGGGGACACAGTGAGCTAGGAGAGGATGTGTGTGGGCTCTGATCCCACCTCTGCTGTCATCTCACTAGATGACAGCAATAATCTCTCTCTGCTTTAGTTTCCCTATCCATACCCAGAGGGCTAAACCCAAGGCTCCCTGTGTCACCTGCAGGTCTATCTTCAGGGACCAGGTCACTCCCAGGATCACCTGCCAACCTCTTCCAGGGACTGGCCTCAAATTATAAAACAGGAGAATTGGGGGGTGTGGCCTGGCGGAAGGCAGCCAGCTGGTGACCGTCTCTGGGCCTCAGCTGACCTGACAATTCATCGGAGGAGGGCACAAAGCCCTAAACAAAACAGAGGCAATCCCATCATCTCCCTGCCCCACACTTGTTACCCAGGCCACAGGTGACCAGATCTCTAAAAGCCAGCCTCCCCAGCCCCACCTTACAACTCTCCCCAGAGTTCCCAGCTCCTGATGCAATAGCCCCATAGACTGTTACAAGCCCCATGGGCCATGCTGCTTCTGGCCTGGCCTTCTCACATGTACCCCTCCCTTCTGGAAACACTGGTGCCTGGCTCATCACTGTTCAGGCCTGCGCTGTGGTGTCAGCCCCTCTGGACCCTCCCCTGCCCCCACGCATCCCCTCTCATCCCAGCACCTGTCACACAGAGCTGAAATTCCCCTGTGTCTTGCTTGTCTCTTCAGCTAGCCCATGGGCTCCTCTATAGCTGGGGCCTTAGCCACCCTCCTGACCACTGTGTCCCCAGCATCCAGTTCTGCGCTAACTTGGGCTGAGTGCTCTAGCATGAATGCGTGTGAATGAATGAACATTGGAACCATAGGACCCACAAATCTCGACCTTTCATATAACTAGATCCCAGAGAAAGCACACCCTCCCTGCTCTGGACCTCCTGCTCTCCCAGGCAGCACCCATAGCCCCCCGGAGTCTCCCAGGAGGCACCTCCCTAGGGAAGCATCAGCATCAGCTCCCCACTGTTTCTTTCACTTTGCTTCCTTCTTGCAAACGTGTTCAAATGTTTAAATTCTGTTTGGGGAACAATTGGCCCAACATATGGTCGAATCACATTTTGTCTTCTGATGAAAAAATACACAGAAAACTTGGAAACTGATGACTGACGAGGCTTTATCGTGTTTCTTTTTTTTTCTTTTGTTTAATAGTGCTTTTTATGAACATAAGCATGTCACAGATGAAAGGCTCTTAGCAACTGTCTGTCCCAACTCCTCATCATACTCAGGGGGAAACTGAAGTCCAAAGAGGGGACGAGACTGACCCGAGTTTTCTCAACATGAAATCCAGATCCCATGGCAATTGCTGCTTTCTTCTCAACAACGTCGAGGGGGCTGGACGTGACTCTTCTGGGGCCATTTTAGGGTTCCTGTACAGTTCCGATGTCTTCAGATTCTGTGGTTACAAGTGTTCCCATGTTGGGGGGCAGGAGACGATGGCAGGGTGGAGGGCAGGTGTGGGACCATATCTCTGTCTGGCAATAATGTAGCAGGCCAGGCTCCCACTTTACTGTCCTGTGATATCCAGAAGCCATGACCATCTACCCGCTAGTCCTGAAAAGTCCCAGATGGCACCCACCAGGGAAACACTAAAAACCCATTGGGAAGCCGGAGAACCTGCCGCTGCGACACTGTGTGAGACCCCATTCCCTGCCGCCCCCTCCTCTGTGACCCTGCTTCCCTGGGTTGCCTCTCAAGCAGTGCTGTTCTGGCCCCCTAAGGCCCCATGTGGGAATAGCCTGAGTGCACTAAAGGTATCTGGGGTTGTTTGTTGAATGTCAGTCGCCTCCCTGGTACAGTATCAAATGTCTCGAGTAGGAATAGTTCTTGCTTCGCTGGCCTTACAGCCTGTGCCCCGGACACAGTGGCGGCACGTCCTCGGTCTCTGCATGATGGGTGCCTACTGATGGCTCACAGCCAGCACAGCGCTGCACAGCTTGTCAGGCTCTCTGCGTCGTGCAGGATACTGTTTCCCTCGCATTACCCCAGGTGAGTGTGGTCAGTGTTGCTGCTGCCCCCACTGTATGAATGAGAGGGCGGAGTCTCTGAGAAGGAAGGAGACACATCCAAGGTCACTGGGCCATAAGAGGGCAGGGCCAGGACCCGCAAAGCCCCACTCTCTGCAGCATAAGCCCAGAAGCTTGGATGTGCTCCCCTCCGAGGAGGGCAGGTTCCTGTAGACATGCTTGGAGGACATCCCTGGCCTTGAGGTGAAGGAACGTGGTTCTGTCCCTTTGTCCTGGGGGTGTTGGGGTCCCTGGTTGCTGTGCCCACTGCCACACTTCAGTAGGGTGGGTGTGGGGCCAAAAGTGGGCCCTCCAAGCACCATCCCCTGCCAGGAGGCCACGTTGAGATACCTGAGCCCACATTTTGAAGGTCTGGCTGTGAAACCAAAGGGAGGGCTCCACGTGGGGACCAGCCCAAGGCAGGAGGCAAGACCAGAGGGAAAGGAAATGGGCAGGGAGAGAACGAGGGCCTGTCCCACCCTGAGGCCTGGACCTGCTCTTTCTCATGCTGCAAAGGCCCCACCACATGGCTTGGCTGTGGGCCTGGCAGATGTGCCTTCTGTGGGCACCGAAGCCTGGAAACCCGTCACCCCAGAAAGCCGTGCTGCAGACAGCACAGGCTGGGCCTGCAGATGACAGGACACAGCCCCAACAACACTGACCAGCTGGGGGACCATGGTTCATTAGTTTCTAATTAAGAGGAAATACATGTCTGACCTTCTTTCCTGAGTCGCTCCCCCCTGCAGGGCCTGACCAGTGGTAGGTTCATGCATCCAGAGGCTCACAGGCCCACTGTCGGAGGACAAGGCCTCCTGGCTGGAGGCGGGTCGGTATCTGTGCAGGGGCCTTTCCAGGGTACCTTTCCAGGGGCCAGGACCTTGTGAATGAACATTACTGCGTGTAAGGGGGTGCGAGTTAGGGGGGGTTCCTGCTGCTATGAGAGGATGATTGTTTGCTGTAACCAACCCTGTGGCCACCAGAAAGCCAGGACACTGCCTCCAACTGTGGGAGCACACGGGGAAGAGAAGCGCAGTCCAGGCATGGGGCCTGGGAACATGTAGGATGGAAAGCTTCCCAGGAGAAGGACGCCTAACATCTGGGTCATAAAGGATGAGTAGGAGTTTGCCTCCAAGGGCAGGCAGGCTGAGAAGTATTCCAGACAGAAAAAAAACAAAAACAAAAACCAGCCTTGTACAGAGTCACAAAGCTCAGAACCTTTCAAACCCAGGTCTTTCTGATTTTAAAGCCGGTGCTCTTACACTCTGTTCTTTGCTACTCTGTGTGAGGAGCCTTGAATGTCATGCCAAGGCTCGCAGAAGGGCCAAGGAAGGGAGGCACATGTTCAGATGTGTTTGTGGGGAAGCTCTGCCAAGAGAATATTGAATGAAAGGGGAGATTTGATAAATATTTCCGAGAGAGAATCCACAAAATTCAGTCCAATCTGAGCAATTGGACATTGGGCAAGTCACCTCACCTTTCTAAACCTGAGTTTTGTCATTCATGTAAAATGCATCACAGGGATATCTGATGTCCCCCTCCCCTGCCCACCTACAGGGTCTCAAGAGGAGACAAAGGACCTCTGGGGCTAACTGCCTGACTTGGGGCTTCTGCGCGCCCTGTACTAGCCATGTGCCCATGGGCAAGTTACCTGTCACGTGTCTCCCTAAGCCAGAGGTCTGCCATCCAGAAGATAAGCCTCCTGAGCTGTCATGAGATCAGGGTGACACGGTCCATGTGAATTGGTCAGCACGGGGTCTGGCAGAGCGTGAACCCTCAGTGAGGGCCCCCGCTTGCAGAGTAGTACACACACCACATAAACATCCACAGCATCCATGAGAAGATAGAAAGAAGCATCCAAATAGCAATGAGTGGTGTTAGGAATGAGGATTTAGAGGGCGGAGTAAAACACACTTTTTGTGTTACTAAGATATCAAATCATATTTATAATATTTAATAATTTAAAACTACTGTTTATGAAGTTATGTGCTATAAGTAATGATGGTCATAGAAAAGCTTGGGGGCGCCTGGGTGGTGCAGTCGGTTAAGCGTCCGACTTCAGCCAGGTCACGGTCTCGCGGTCCGTGAGTTCGAGCCCCGCGTCAGGCTCTGGGCTGATGGCTCGGAGCCTGGAGCCTGTTTCCGATTCTGTGTCTCCCTCTCTCTCTGCCCCTCCCCCGTTCATGCTCTGTCTCTCTCTGTCCCAAAAATAAATAAAAAAACGTTGAAAAAGATTAAAAAAAAAAAAAAAGAAAGAAAAGCTTGGATCCTGAACAGCTGGGGTTTATAGCTTTCAGACACCAGGAAACACCTGGGAACATCAAGGTGTCCCCTCCCCTTCATAAGGACAGTTCTTGGTGCTCTCTGGAGCTGACACCTTCAGAAGGTTGCAATGTTGTAAAGCCTCTACCTGGCTTTCTTTGGATCCTGTCCCCAGTCCAGAAAACAGCACAAAAAAGAAATGGCTGCTGTGGGCTCACCATGCGCCAGACCCCACGGTGAGCTCTCTATGTGGACTGTGCCATCTGATCTTCCTGCACCCCCAGATGAAGAGATCACATGGCCCCACCTCAGTGCTCAGGGTCTGGACACTGTGGCACCTTCCTGGTGCGTAATTCCCCAACCTGTCAAGAGAGGCCAGCTCACCATGCCATAAGTGCAGTGGACTCTATCCCAATGCTCCCTCAGAAACCCAGGAGCATCAGCCTCACACTCTCCCTCTCCCCACCAGGCTGTGCCACACAAGAGAAAACACCCAGACCTGGCTCTCAGAAAGAATGCCAGTCTTGGCTCTTAGGAACAGAGGAGAGTAGACAGGGGTGGCCCCAGCCCAAGGGTAAGCAGGGTTTGAGAAGATAGGGGGGCCACAGCAAAGGTTTGGGGCATGCAGAGGCATCAGGAGGACCTGGAAGTCCACACTCAGGGACCAGAGAGGACCAACCTTGAATGCCACACTGATGATGGACATTATCCATGGAAGGTTGGAAACAGAACATGACAAGAAAAGAACTAAAAATTGAGGAAAATTAATGTGGCCATGGTTTAGTCAGATAAGTATTGGGTAGGCCAGGAAGACTAGGGAAAGAGATTTCTAAATTCAATCCTTGGAGTCTAAAATAAAAATTATCTTCTGGGGCCACTGGGTTAAAAAAAAAAAAAAAAAAACTAAGGCTCCACTCCTGGCCACTCAGAACTCCAGGAAAATTCTGGAAAGTGCAAAGCCTATGGTGGAGTCACCCCTTTTTCCATCCTTCAAGCCAAGACCCAGGTTGGGTGACTGTGGCCACGGTGGCTGTCTAGGTGAGAAGCAATGAGAAGAGCTTTCAAAGGCACGACACATGGGCATTCAGGGATGCACCAACTCACACACTCACACAAGCACACACACTCGCACAGGAGCCTAGGGGTGGTGTGCAGTGTCTGAGACAACAAAGAGACAACAAAGAGACGTTGTGAAATGCAGCCAGCAGATGGGAGCCCACTGAAATGTTAGCCAGAAGAAATAGCCCACGTCAGAAAAACAAAATTCCAGTTTAGCAAAATTCTTGCCTCCTTCCTCCCTCCTCAGAGAGAAAAAAAAAGCCTGTGGAGGGCCCTGGAACTTTGGCAATCCAAAATGAGTTATTTATTCAGGACCACCACACCATCGTGCATGTTAAGTACAAAAAGGAAAAATGCTTTCAGATTTGGAAATGGGGTTGCAGTCACAGATGGTGCCTGAACATGCATAAATTCGGTTGCTGCGTGAACAGATGGAAACTTGAAGGAAAAAAATAAAAAAAACTTTAGCATTCATCTGCCAGACCACTGCCAGGCTGGAGAAAGGGGAGTTTATCACTTGACTGGAAGGGCCTCGGTCTTCCGATCTGTGGGATGGGGGTAAAAAATTGTGTCAAGTTCAATGGTCAGGCTAAGTGGAATCTGACTCTTGGCTCTGCCATATACTAGCTGGGGGAATGTGGGATTGTTGCTTAAGCTCTCTGAGCCCTAGCTCCTCATCTAACAAGGGGATAGTGAGGATGACCTCCCAGGTCTGCTGTGAGAATCATCCGCTATGAGACATCTCCCTTCCAGAAGACTTCCAGGGTCTGCAAAGACTGTGCCATGTGTGGGAAGAAGGGCAGTTCAAATGGAAGGTTCTGTCTCCACTGCCCGAAGATCCTCATTCAGGAAGCAAGTCCATCCTAAGTTCTGCCCCGAAGCAGGCGTCCACCTATGGGGGGTCGATTGCAAAAGTGGCCACATTCCCTCACCCCTCCCTGTGTGCAGGGCCCTTGCCATGTGACCCACCAAGAGGTGAAGTTTCCTAGTCCAGCTCACCCTTAAGACTTTGGCCAGCCGCACGCCATGGAAGTGGCAGTGTTCCCACCAAGGCCAGATTCCCACTCTCTTCTGCTCCTCTGCTTTCTCCAGGAGAACAGCCTTGGGCTACCCAGCTGGAGGACACCTGAGGAGCAGAGCCAAGTTGGCCCTGTGGTCCTAGCTGAGGGCCTGGATGTGGAAGAAGATCAAAGCTGAAGATCAATAAAAGCACCTCGAGAACCTGCAAGTGACCACAGGCCATTGAGTGAGCCCTGCCAAGCCCAGCTCAGGTCAGCAGGACCACCTGGCCTGCCTACTAGGCAAGGACAAGCATACATGCTCAGAACTGCATGTCAGAGCTGCCAGGTGGGTGCTAGTTAGGCAGCGGGTTTGCAGCAATAGTCATTGACCTGTCCCTTTCAGCTGCGTCACTCCAAACCAACCTCCTTGCTCTGCAGACAGTGGGGAGGGGGAGGGTCTCGGTACAAATCCAGAACTGTGATTCAAAACTCACAAACTGTCAATCCAGAGGCAAGGAGCTCCCTGTCCCACAGGCCATGCTGCCAGCCCCACAGCAAAAGGCCAAGTCACCAGTCACTTGAAAGCCCCTTTGCTGGCCCAGCTGGCTTCCCCAGTGAATGGCAGAGATGCTGACCAGCCTCAGCACAAGGAAAGAGCAACAAGTGGAGACTTCCTGGCCCTCAGCTGTTAGCCCAGCACCACAAAGAGGGCAGCCCCAGCCCTATAGGCACCCACAGATGGTGGGAAGCCTGAGGGTCTGGCCCCAGTCATGGCTAGAGAGACGCCAGAGCTGGGCAGGAAGGCTGGCACCAGCAGCGTCCCCCACAGCTTGCTGATACTCTCCAGGGAAACTCTCTCACTAACCACCCCCACATGGCCTTCCTGGTAGACACACTCTGGATAATTGTAGTTCTGGGGACCTAGCAGGCTCATAGCTGATGTGGAAGAAACAAAATACTCAATGACACTTGTTAAAGATGGTAGGACAGACTTTATTCAGGGCCATAGAGACAGGTGTAGGGACCACCGCAGTGGGGTCTTGCAGTGAGGGAGAGAGATCACGCTCCAGTTCTGAATACAGCACAGGCAAATGGGAATTTATAGCCAAAGAGCAGGTCAGTGGATGAACAGTCACTAAGAGGAAACATCGGGGGTGGGAGATTCTGGCTAAATGTACCTAACAAGATTCTTGCTGCAGACAGGCCAGTGTGATGAGACATCATCTGGGGGGTGGGCGGTGGGTGGACAGAGGAGGACCTGATCAGTATCAAGGGTAAGGGGTTCTTGCCAAAACTGGACTTTACAAGGAAATGCACAGGTGGGGCTAGGAGAAGCTTCAGGAGTCTGAAATAACTCTGCGATAACTCATAACTCTGTAATTTATGTAGAGTCTCCTTCTTTAGAACCACTCATGTAGGGCAGTTTTTCAGGTGCAGTTACCTCTGTCTGGGATGACTTCCCCTAGTTTTCCATCCCACAAACTCCTACTCATCCTTCAAGACCTGACTCATATGACACCTCTTCCATGAAGGCTCCCATGGTTTCTCTGGGAAGAGCTAATGACACTATATTCCGGGATTTCTGAAATTTGGGCTGTGTATCTCCACAGTTGCTGACCACAGGTCAGAAAACTATGGCTCACAGGCCAAAACCAACTTGTCCCTCGTTCTGGAAAATACAGTTTTATTAGAACACACCATGCCCATTTGTTTACATACTGTCTGTAGCTGCTCTCCTGCTACCCCAGTGACAGAGACTATATGGCCCACGGAGACAAAATATTTACTATCTGGTCCTTTACAGAAAATGTTTGCTGACCCTTGATTCAGACTACGAGCATCTTAAGAGCTAGGACAGGGACAGGGGCTGTTTGCTTCCAACCTGAAGCACTGACCTAAAGCCTGGCCTACAGAAGTTTGAATAAATGAATGAATGAATGAGCAAATGGAGATGTGACGCGTGTATCACAAACAAAGCCTATGTTTGCAATGTCATGCATGTTCCCAGGTTCCCAGAGGGCCCAGTGGAACTTTCCACTGACCCCACAGGTCAATGTGTGCTACTAAGAAGAGAGTTCCGGGTTTCGAGAAGTGCAGGCAACCGTGACATGTTGGATATGGCCCTTCCCCCTCCCTCAGCCAGTGTGGGAGCAGCCAGCCGCAGACGGGAATGGCTGCCAGCACCTGACTCCAAGCCCTCTGCATCTCTTGCTCTCTGTTCTGGGGCCTTCTGCTCCTGTGCCCTGCAGCGCCTGGGAAAACTCACAGCCACACTGATGCATGCTCCCGCTAGGATGTGCAGGGGAGCTAACACCCCTGGCAACACCTGACCAATGAAAGAAGAGAGCCAGCACTTAAATTCTTCCCTCCTCTTGCACACGTGTTCTGCACATGGCTTCAGAGGGCCCCTAGGAGACGAGAGTGCCAGTTGTCCACACTCCTGCTCTGCAGGATCACGTCCCCAGAATAAACCACCTGCACACAAGCCATCAGTGTTAACCATGAGGTTAAATGGCCCTGCCCTTGCTGTGGTGGGACCGATAATCATGACCTTCAGTGCATGTAATGCCTCATAAGTCCCCATAGGGGACATAGGGTGCATCCATTTCCTTAGATTGTGCAGGTATAAAACACCACTTGCTTGGTGGCTTTAAACTACAGAAATTTATTCTCTTGCAGTTTTGAAGGCCAGAGGTCCAAAATCAAGGTGTCTGCAGGGCAGCCCTCCCTCTGAAGGCTGTCCTTGCATCTTCCAGCTTCTGAGGGCTGGCCCGGTGTTGCCTGGCTCATGGCAGCATGACCCCAGTCTGCCTGTCTTCACATGGCCTTGCCTGTCCTCTTAAGACACCGTCGCTAGATTTCGGGAGTGTTGGCTCTAAAGAGAGAGAGACTCTTAACTCTCCAACTAACCCACTGGGGGACTTTCAGGGCCATCTTCCCCTGGCCAGATGCTGGTACCCTGTCACTTGGCTTCGGTGTCTTCTTGGAGTTTAATTTGTCAGCAGGTAATGAAATTGCTCATGAACTTTTTAAAATCTCTTCTGCTGGACAGGGAGACCCCAGGCCATAGGCACTGGGCCTTTCACAGCTCTAAAACCTCCATGTCAGGGGCCAGGAACTTTGAGCAAACCACTTCTGAAGGAGCAAGTGACCAAACCTGCACACGAGCCCTCCTCCACATCTGGCCTTCCCCAACCCTGAACTTCCTTTGCAGGCTTTCCCGATTTTTCTGGTCTCCAAAGAGGGGATCCTCACCCCAACAGATGGAGAAGGCAAAGTTGGGAGCCCCAAGACTCCCCACAGGGTTTCCTTGGGGAAAGGGGGAGGTGTCTGGTCCTCCCCTGATCTTCCTCCAACTACTGTGATCAGTACAGGGTCTCATATACAGTAGGAGCTTAGTATGGACTTGCTGAATCATCAAAATGTGGCCTGCTGCTAGATTTTCTAAGCTCTGCCTCAGGAAGCAGCCAAAACTGGGGCTGCTGGCCACCCTCACGGAAGAGACTCTGAGTCAGAGAAAATGAGGCATTTTTGTTTGATTGGATTTCTACTCCTGGCTCAGCCTACAAACGGTAAACATTTAACTTCTTGTTCCACAATTACATTAAAAGGTAGATAAACCCCTGTAAGGCTTCATTTGGCCTTTTGGTTCTAATGGCCCTTTATCCTCTCTCTGTCTCTCTCACGTGTTCTGGGGCAGGCAGGGGAAGGCCAGGTGGGGCCCTGGCCACCTGCTCTCTCTGGCAGAGCACCCAGCTCTGGGCCAGAGAACACCCCGCATGAGGCAGGGCAGCAGGGCTGCTCCCTTGGCCTCCTGGGCTCAAGCTCTGGCTGGACCCTGACTTGCAGGACATCTCAGGACCTTGGGCACATTCAGCGCTCTGCAGTTACAAAGGGGACACATGGTGAGCAGCTTCTCCTAGACTTCTTTGTAAAAGGCCCAGCCCACACTAGCCAATAAAGGAGGAGACAGGAAGCAAGGTTCCATCTGCCCCTGCAAGGACCAGTGAGTGGCATCCTGCTGTGACATTTTTGTCCCTCCCTGGTGAGCAGCAGAGGGGGCTGTGGAACACAGCCTGGAATCCTCTCACTGGGGACAGGACTGTCTCTGAGGTCAGCCAGACTTGGGGGAAGCTTGAGCCACCACAGAGGAGAGAGACATGGGCTGTAAAGTCAGAACATCCACTTTCTGAGTCCCACTTGGGTCATCACTGGCTGTGTGACCTCAGCCCAGCTTTCACCCTCTCTGGGCCTCACCCCCTAGCCAAGAGAGAAGCACAGCAAGATCAGATCTGTGGCCACACTGAGTCACTTCCCTGCTACCAGTGGCTGATTCCTGGGAAACAATCATAGTTTTTAAGCACATCCCTTGCCCGGGAGAGGCTGTGGAACTGGAGGCCATTGTAGCCTGCTAGGCTGCTGGGCCAGCTCAGAGCCTTCCACTCCCCACCCATTCCTCACCACTCCAGGCCTTGTTTCTCTCTCCGCAAAGGAATGTCTAGTGTCCCCACCCCGTGGACCCTCTCTTCCCAGCACCTCCCACAGCCTCTCCCTCCTCCCATCATGTATCCGGCCTTTCCTGGCTAGTGCAAAGCCAGAGACAGCCAGACTCCCCCTGCCAGGGTGTGGTGGTCAGGGGTGTGCAGCCATGGCCATGTGTGCCCAAGACTACACATGGCTCTGTGTGCCTGCGCACTCCTAAGGTACGCACACATCTGGGGAGGCAAATATCATCTCATTGGCCCTGCACGGCTCCCTTGGTCTGGAAGTTACCTGCCACTCCAAACAAGGGGTTCACTTTGGGTCTTTTCGCCAGCATGCCTGGAAGCCCTGTGACCTGAGCCAAACCAATCAGGCTCCCACCCTAAGACTTTTGCACTGGAATTAGAGAAGACAGGTCACTCCTTTGAGCTTGTGACCAGGAGTTCTCAAGAGCGCTGTGCACTAAGACAGCTGAGCCAGCAGGCCTGAAGGAGGAGGGGAAGGGGAGCAGCCCCCAGATCTTGCACCTAAGCTTGTTTACATCGGGCTCTGCCACCGTTAGGGTACCCAGGTTGCCCCCTGACACCTTCTGCCCAATAGCACAGGGGGGAGGGGCCTGGGGCCAGGGAGCTAGGGGCTGATCTCACAGGAAACTTCAGACAACATTTTCCATCTCAGGCACAGTTTAGTACAGCACCTGGCGCGTGCTGACAGCTTGGCCTGGGAAGCTATTATTATCCTAGTTCCTCAACTCCCATTTACTCTGACTCTAAAGTCCCCATCAGGAGCTGGCAGTTCCCATGGGCCAGTGCTTCCTCTTCCCCAAATAAAGAGCCAAGACTCTGAGCTAGTGCCTTTTCCTTTTAACTGAAATATCCATGGGAATACTACAAATCTATCCCTACTCTGATAGCTCCACCAATATGCATGCACATGCACTGTCCCACACGCTCATATGCACACATGCCCACATGCTCACACACATATACATGTATGCTCTAATGCATGCACATACGCTCACACGCGCGCACTCTGACACACGTGCCCATGTGCACGTTTGCACACGCTTACAGACTCATATGCATATGTGCTTGCATGTACAGGTTCATATACACATGCTGACATGTGTGCATACACAATGCATGCTCTCACACATGCACACATGCTTTCTCTACACACTCACACACACATGCTCACACCAGCACACACACATGCTTTCACACATGGACACACACTCTCACATGTGTGCGCAGACATACGTGCACTCATACTCACATGCACACACGCATACACTCAAATACACACACCTCACCCCCCCCCCCTTACTCTCTTCTCCACTCAGAACATATGAGCTGTCTTTTCAGTCCACTAAATCCACTTTACTTCCCCAGATGGAGGGGGTGGACATGATCACAGTGAGACCTTATATGCCAAGTCTCAGCCCTGGAGCCAGTTTTTATGACTGAGTTATAAACCTCTGTAGCGGAGGTTGGTGCTAGACATGCAGTCAAGCTCAGAGAAAGAGAGGCCAGTGGGGCCATGACAGAGGAGGCTGTGTGCCGGAGAGCTAGGGCTTGGGGCACTGGCCAGCCCATAACTCAGGACCCCCAGTGCTGGGCAATTATGAATATCAGCCGTATGCTTTTCTATCCCTCATATAAAAACCACCACTTAGTCTTCCAACATCTGGGCTCTTTCCTCTCAAACGGATAGAATTTCCATCCTATAATGTGCAGATTTTGTTCTCTGCTTGCATGCTCCGAAAGCACAAAACAACCCACAGACACTGGCTTTCGCCATCACAGGGGCTACTGCTCCCCTTCACCCTGCCTTTATTTTTTTTAACCAGTTTTTTTTTTTTTTTTTTATCAAATCATGGCATTTCTGGTTCTTCCTACTCCCTCCAGAAGTGCTGGATTTGCCCAGAAGATGGAAGCAGGAAGCCTTTCTCCCGCTCGTGAAGGGAGGTAGGGGCACCCTGGCCCCCTCAAACTCTGACTTTGTGGCCAGGAATGAGACATCAGAGCAAGGAAAGGTGCAGGGTGTGGCTGGCATACCTGTCCTCAGATCTGGGTTCTGGGGAGGGCAGAGCTCTCCTGGTGGCCTCCCTCTGAGGTGGACAGGGAAAGAGGCAGAGTTCTGGCTGACCCAGCAGCTAGCACATCCAAGGACAGGTGGGAGATGCAATATGTAGCTGAAGGCCTGGCAAAGCACTGCTAGAGAGCTACTCTCTAGAGCAGTTCCTTTTTGACTCTACTTTTTAAAGTTTCCGGGGAAGGCAGAGATGTGACATCCTGGCACTTTGCTGGGGCTGATCAGAGCAGCAACTGAAATCAGTGTGGATGGGAGGACCCCTGAGCAGTGCAAGAACAGGACTGGGAAATGAGGGGTCACCTGTTCAGACAGCAGTGGCCACTCATAGAGGTCTCCTTGAGGCCCTGGCCACAGCTTAGCCTCCTGGACCAGGGCGTGTCAACCCCAGTCCCTTGATGGAGAGATGAGGGAACCGATCCTTGCAGGGCCAGCCAGACAGGGCCCAAGCTGATCCCCACAGGAGAGGTCCTACTGCCTTAGGCCTTTCCAGCAACCTGTCTCCAGGGGCACACACCATCCCCATAGCTGCAGGGCCAGGAAGGCGCTTCCACAGGAAGACTTTCAGACTGGTCCATGGGCCCTGCTGCCACCCTGCCCACAATTAGCCCTATATTCTTCTAGGCCAGGGGTCACAGACCAGCAGTGCTGATCCAGATCTAGCCCAAGGAGGGGTTTTGTCCTGTGTATTGTAATTTAACTTTATTTATTTATCCTGAGAGAGAGAGTGCAAGCAGGGGAGGGGCAGAAGGGGGGGGTGGGAAGAGAGAGAGAATCCTAAGCAGGCTCCTCACCACCAGCACAGAGCCCAGTGGGGGGATTGAACTCATGAACCGCGAGATCATGACCTAAGCTGAAATCAACAGTCAGACACTTAACCGACTGAGCCACCCAGGTGCCCCCTGCGTATTATATTCTTAAATATTGGAATTAGTTTCCAAATTTTTAGGATTGGGTTTTCACACACACACACACACACACACACACACACACACACACACACTTACTGCCCCTGTGATGTGACTTTTTATGGTGTGGAGGAGACTATCGTGGTCTCATGCATGATTCTGAGCTCCAGAAGCAAACGCCTCATGGACCTCAGGCACACTGCCCCAACAGGTCTGCCACAGGGCTCCCCAGTGCTTACAGGGACCCCAGCCTCATGACCCCATGGCTTGAGAAGGGGACAGCTGGTCTGGGGCTGGCACCACTGCCAGTCTGCTCTGGAAGTGACACACACCTGAAGAAGCTCACACACACACTGCATGCTGTCTGCACCCCAGCCACCTGCCTGGAGCACCGTTCCATCACATCCTACACCTGCTCTCCTGCAGCCTGTCTCCCAGGAAGCCTGCAAGGCCTCCCACTCCCTCCTCCTCTGCTAACACGAGGAGGCCTTGCTAGGTGCTTACTTTTACCCTTGTTTTCTAAGTTAATCTTTCAACACCGCAGGAGCAGACACTTTCATGACCCCCATTTAACAGGGCCTCCAAGAGACGCACACCTGAGCCAGGCTCACACAGCTGGCAGGTGACAGGGCCAACATTTGAACTCAGCCCCAAGAGCAAGCTCCCCTCCCTGCACCACACAACCTCCTCCTGGCCAGTGTGCCTGTCCTTCCCTTTCCTTGTGTCCCCGCACATGGGCCCACTCTCCCCCACCTGATGGGACGTGGCCACGATCATCGCCAGCAGCACCCTCCCAGCCCCTCTGCAGCCAAGATCCTGCCCAGGTGCGTGTCCTGTGTGACCAACCTCGGGCCTCACCTATTCTGAGGACTGAGCCATCGTCATCCCACTTTGCCCAGCTGTGGGGAGTGGGCATGGCCCTAGCGTCTGATAAGCCCCTGCCCCACACCTCTCTTCAGTGCTAAGCCTCTCTGCCTCCCTCTCCTCCAAGGTGGTGGGCCTTGGGAACATGGTCACCCTGGTTACCTACAGTGAGGGTAGGGCACCGACGTCCACGCAGGACGCACATCTCAGCTTTTGGACAAACCTGCACTGCGACTGCTTCAGACACTGCAGGACGGAACAGAGTCACAGGAAGCCAATATAGCCACAAGAAGCCAGGACGACCTGCCCCTGAGAAGCGCACCGGGAAAAGTCAGCCAGAAGGTCGCCCTGCAAATCAGAAGCGTTTCTGTGCCTGGAACCCCACTCCCTCCTTCCAGGCCTGGACCTCTGGCTCTTCACAGAGACTTCCTGCCACCTGAAAAATGCTTTTGAGAGGAGTGACACCATATATATATGGCATCATATGTGCACATATATTTTAAGAAGAAGAAGGTTAATTGTTGCAAAGTGTATATTCAGAATAAGATTCAAAATATATTACCCCAATCAAAAATCCTGTGAAAAGATATTACTCTTTCCTTTGAATGGAAGAACTTCTAGGCTTAGAAAGATCTCAAGACTCCAGTGCCCTCCCAGAGGTTGGTCAAGCTCTGTAAATGATGGCTGCAGGGTGCTATCATGTTGACAGTCGGGAGCAGTGAGGTCTGCATACTTGACAAAAGTCTGCAATGACAGTCGTGTTAGCAGTGCCCCTAGAGGAGGGCCGTAGGCTATTTATGGTGACATCGCTAGAGAAATAGGCATATATCACAGGCTCTTAATTTCCAGAAATGTGGCTACTGTGGCACATACTCCTCAAAGAATGGTCACAGAAAGATGGTGTCTTAGAGACGAGAGGAGGCATTGGCACCTGGGCCTCACACACACCTGCGGAACCACCCAGACACAGAAGAGATGCGCCATCCCTGCGCCACCTGGCTGTGACCCCTGAGGCAGGCTTGATGGCCCAGGGACCTTGGCTAGACCCTCAAGTCAAGAGACTCTGTGGCCAGTCCCCACCCCAGCCCCCACCCCAGGCCAAGCAGTAGATCCTGGGGCTGGCACTTTGACTGGGCTGGAAGAGGGCTGTGCCATGCCAGGCCTGAGGAGTGAGGTGTCAGGCACAGCCATGTGTTGCGGGGGGGGGGGGGGGAGGGGGCTCCTAACTGGTCTTACTGGAGGCTTGTTGGGAATCAGGCTCGTTTGTCAGGGAGCTGGCAGATGGCAGCCATGATTCGGAGCTGGGAGCTAGAGCAAGGGCAGGGAGAGGTCTCCACTCTAGCTTCTCTAGTGGGTAAGCACACCTGGGAAGCCCAGACCCAGAGGAGCGCACAGGCCCTTCCCTCTCCTGCCTGGCCAGTGCCTCCTTCTGGTCTCCCTGTCCCCCAGCCACCTTCCATGTGGCCCGTGCCTGTCTCACAGGGAATAACAGGTGCTCACTGCTCTGCCTAGAATCCTCCACTCTACGTGTGCCTCAACCCTGGGGGTCATGGCCCTCTGCCGCCTGATGCAGCCTGGCTGTCTGAGGGACCACCCAGGGCCCTCCACCCACTCTTTGCAGAGTCTGGGTCACTGTCTCCCCACTGCTGAGCCCCCTCACCTAATCACCCCCACCATGCTCCCCAAAGAAATGCTTTGAAGCTCATGGTCACTCTCCTCTCTGCATCAAGAAGAGCCACAGGGCCTGACCTGCTATCAGAGGTTGCTGGTCAGGACCTCAGGGGAATCGGGCCCAAACAAAGACAAACCCCTGCCTTCACTGTGCCTCCCTTGCTCCCTGAGCTCCAGTCACTCTGATCTCTTTGGAGCTCTTCTCCAGAAAGGCCAGAATCCACAGAGTCTAGGCACACCCTGAACCCCACCTCTGTACACACACCCCCATCCCCACCCCCAGCCTTCCTGCCCCCCTACCTCTGCATACACCACCCCTACACCCAGGCTTTCTGCCCCCCACCTCCACCCCTTCCTGTCCCCCCACCTCTGCACACACCATCCCCACCCCCAGGTTTTCTGCCCCCACCTCTGCACACATCACCCCCACCCCCAGCCTTCCTGTCCCCCCACCTCTGCACACACCACCACCTCTAGATTCCTGTTCCTCGTATTCTCAGCAGTTCTTTGGCAAGGGCAATTCTGCCCCCAGGGGACACTTGGTAATGTGTAGAGACATTCTTGGTTGACAGAACTGGGGGTGCTACTGGCATCTAGTGGGTAGAGACCAGGCACTGGTGAACATCCCGCCATGCACAGGACACTGAGAGCAAAGACTGATCCAGCCCCAAATGCCACGAGTGCTGAAGTCAAGAAACCCTGCCCTTGGCCACATTCTCCAGTATTGCCTGGCATACCCGGGCAGGCTGCCTGTCTGCCATTGTGTGGCCTGGCCATCCACTGGCTCCCTGGAACAGCAGGGCGGCAGACACTGAGGACTGGAGTCACAGGGAAGGATTCACAGAGGGCAGGGTCTGGAACTGCCTCTGAAGGATGAAAAGGCCTGCTCCAGTGATGTGACAGTGTAGGGGGCAGGCCTGGGAGCCAGCGAGCAGAAGTCTGAAGGCAGGACCAGGCACATCTGAACATTTAGAGAGAGTCCTGCTGAGGGAGTGAGGCTTTCAGGAACCTGTCATCAAAGACTCTGCCACCTGTGCCCCCTCCCCATCCCCCTGGGAGTAGGAGGAACCCTGTGAGAGTGGCACTAGCCATTTTCCCCTCTCAGGGTGTAACTCCCTCTGGGCAGACCAGCAGAGCTGCAAGCACCAGACCCTTCCATCCCCAGTCCGTGGCTTGCCTTCTCAGCACTGTCAGAAAGCCCCTAGTGCATCCCCCAGACTCCCTGTCCCCCCACCTCTGCACACACCACACCACCCCCCAGACTTCCTCTGGGAAGAGTCTGGGCATGAAAGAAGACCCTCATCTTACAGACCCAGCTCCCTGGAGAACAAGGCCCATCAGTGCCTTTGACCATGTGGAAGAGGGTGGAGGCCAGGGGACCCCTGCCTTGTCCTGCCTGGTCCTCACACACCCCAGCTGCATCCCACCCACCCTGGCAGAGGCCTGGCCTGAGCCTCTCACTCTCTCAGGCACCCAGGAGGGGCTGGGAGGAGGCAACTTCAGCCCGCAGTGTGAAATGGGCAGGGCCCTGAGGCTTGACCAGCTGTGGGTGCACACTGGGCCAGCCACCCCAGCCTGGGTGGTGAGCATCAGGGCTCAGATGGGCTGGGGCTTTGGTGGCACAGACCCACGGGGGGCTCACCAGCTCGGTCAATGGGTTCCCAGGGCACTTCATCCTGCTTTTGTTAGTTAGTTCATTAATGAAAGCAACATCTACCACACGCTGCAGCCAGACAGAGGACACACTTCCAAAGTTACTGCTTGTTCTAGGGGAGCAGAGAGAGAACAAGTGAGCAAGTGAATACACAGTAGTCAGTGGAAAGGGCTTGGGTGGGGGGGAGGGACTCTGCTTTGGTCACAGTGGTCATGAAGAGCCTCTTGGAGACATGATACATGAGGAGGTATGTAAAAGTTGAGGAGGAGCCAGTCTCAGGAAGTTCTGGGGATGGACTATTCCAGGGACAGAAACAGCAGGTGCAAAGGCCCTGAGGCATGAACAACATAGAACACTGAGGAGAGACTCTGCTGGCATTTTGAGTGCCCTTGCCCTGGTCAGCCCACATACATTGTGCACTCGACACTCAGTGACCATGTGTCCTCCCTGCTTTTTCACAGTGGCCTTCATTCCCTGGCACAGAGAGGAAGGACGGAACAAAGGGCAGGTGGCCCCAGGGCCTCGGAAGGAAACACTCTGCCAATCAGGAATGGCTAATAGGGTGGAGGAGCAGCCCAGAGAAGGAGCTGAACATTGGCACAGCCTCCTCGCAGCCCTGGGCCTGGGGCACCTGCCCACCTGCTGTCTGAGTCGGCTCCACGAAAGGCTCAGCTACCCAGAGAGCCTTGCTGGCATGAGGGGATATGTGCTGGAAGGGAAGGGAGAGGAAGGAAGGAGAGAAGGATCAGCATCTCTGACCCACATTCTCCCTAACTTCCTTTCATTTTTCAGTGGGTATTGAGCATGTACTATGGGCAAGGCTCTTTGCTAGATCTTTTGGAGGGAGGGTGGATGCAGTGATGACCATGCTAGAAGAGGAGAAACTAAGTCTTTAATGGGTCAAAGACATTTTCCAAAATGTATTATTGTTAACAGTGTCAGACACTGTTCTAAGCACATTCTGTATGTTAACTCTTTCAGGCCAACAACCCTAGGAGGTAGGTACTATTATCATCATTTTATGGATAAGAAAACGAGAAAAAAAAGAGAAGGTAAGGGACTTGTCCAAGGTCACGCAGCCAGTGAGTGGTGGAATCTGGATTTGGACGCAGGCATTCAGGCTGGGAGCCTGTTCTACCTTCCATGCCCTGCTGCCTCTTGGAAGATGGTATTTGAGCTTGTAGGATTTTGACAGGTGGAGGCAGTTTGCCAGAGAGAAAGACAGCCCAGAGAGTGGAGTCAGCACAGAGAAGGGGTCTGAGATGGGAAAGTCCACACATGGTGGCACCTGAGGTGGAGGCAGAGGCCAGCCTCTCTTGCATGGGCTGTGAGCTAGGAGGCTCCCTGGGGTCAGGGCCTGCTAACATCCCCCCCACAGGCCCCTACTTCTTCTCTCACTGCTTTTCCAGAGACTCCTGCCTTCAGGGCCAGACACAGCAGTGACACATGCTGAGTGCTCTGCTGAGTCCCTCCCTGACCCTCCCCGCTTGGCCCTCCAACAGCTCTGCCAGGTGGGTACTGTTATGGTGCCTGCTTTATAGATGAGGCAACGGAGGCTCAGGCAGACGGAGAGACCTGCCCCATCACAAGAGGTGCAGAGCCTGGAACTCACAAGGACTTCTAGAGCCTTCCTCTGAGAACTGTCTCTGTCCTGCCTCCTGCTCCTTCCCCTCCCTGCCCAGAACTCCTTTGCCAGCACACACAGCCTGGCGAAGGCTCACAGAGCCACTCACAGCCTTAATAGCTGAAGCCTGCAGAAATGGAGCAAACTGATGGCCATGTGCATCATTTCTATGACGTTTATAAGAGAGTCATAATTAATTTCCCAAATGCAACAAGACTCAGGGGATAGGCTGGGTGCTATTCACAGATTGCACGATGCTGTGACGGTTTTAAGCAAATGAGGAGAGAGTATTATTTGCTTTTCTAACTATTGCCTGGTGCATTTTGGTCTTGATGGTGGCATTTCCAAAGCAGTTTCAGGAATAAATTATAGAAGTAGCTTTTTTAATCTTTAGCAAAAACCCAAGATGTAAGGAAAATTGTAATGTCTGCGTTTTTTGGTTTTTGTTTTTTTCTTTTTTTAGCGCTATGTTTTCTAGAGTTAGGGCAAAATGTAGCACAAAACAAAGCAACAATGGCACTTACTATGTAAACAGCTACATTATCTCCAATTAGTCCTACTTAGACTATGTGCCCCCCCCCCCACCTCAACCTCAAGAGAGCAAGAAAGAAAGTCCACTTATCTCCACATTCAAGGGGGCAAAATCATCAGTGCATCCACCATCCACCAGGAGGATTTGGGGCACTGGGAGAAGCCCGTACCCATCCCCACTGTCTGGGATTCCACCATTAAGGATGCATTTCTCAAGTGATACAACTACTCCCAGGGACAGTGGTCACTTTAGTGCGTCACAGACTGGAACTTAACTGGGTCTTTGTCCCAGGTTGGTGGCACACAGCTCCTAAAACTTTGGGGATCTTCTGAGTGGTAAGAGTGTCTTTTATATGCTAATGAGGCCTTGGGGGTCCTTAGATGACTTCAGGATGGGGGGCTGGCCAAGAAAGACCAAGGGATGATTAGACAGCTAGAAATTTCAGCTTTCCCCCCCCTCCCCGTACACTTCCCAGAAGGGGAGGAAACTATAAATTAAGTTTGTCACCAATGGCCAGTGATTTGCTCAATCATGCCTATACAGTGGAACCTCCATTAAAAAACAGAAAACAGGGGTACCTGGGGGGACTCAGTTGGTTAAGTGTCCGACTTCGGCTCAGGTCATGATCTCATGGTTCGCGAGTTCGAGCCCCGCATCAGGCTCTGTGCTGACAGCTCAAAGCCTGGAGCCTGCTTCGGATTCTGTGTCTCCTCCTCTCTCTGCTCCTTCCCTGCTTGCTCTCTGTGTCTCTTTCTCAAAAAATGTATAAACATTAAAAAAAATTTAAAAAGAAAACAGAAAATAAAAAGACAAATAAAAAAAAAGAAAACAAAAAACCTAAATGGAGTGGTTAAAGAACTTCCCAATTGGTGAAAGCATCCACGCACTTGCAGGGTTGACATGCTGGAGTGGATGGATGCTCCCTGCCCCTCCCCCACACCTCATCCTCCGTATCTCTTCCACTTAGCTGTTCCCGAGTTGCATCTTTTATAACAAACCATTGGCAGTAAGTAAAGCACTTCCTTGAGTTCTGTGAGTCAGTCAAGCAAATTTTCAAACCCCGGAAGGAGGTTTTGGGAACTCACAATTCATAGCCTACTGGTCAGACATCCACGTGGCCCAGGACTTGTGACTGGGATCTGAAGTGAGCGCAGTCTCACGGGAGCGAGCTCTTATCCTGTTGGGTCTGCGCTGACTCCAGGTAGTTAGTATGAGACTGGAATGGAGTTGTAGGGCCCCTAATTGGCATCCGGAGAAATGGGGGATTGGTTGGTGTGTGAGGGAGAACAACCCACACACTTGGTGTCAGAAGGGCTGGTTGTAAAACACAGTTCCTAGAGGGATAAAGAAATCCAGAACACACCCTGAAAAGACAAAAAGGGGACATGGTGGCAGCCTCACAAGAAGGAAGGCCGGGCAAGGTGGCTTAGGTTCCGTAGGTGTTGGGGAAACAGGCATGGTGCTAAGGTGCCTACTCACTCCCACCCGTCATTCACCATTTAGCCCATGCCAACCTCTGCAGCTGCACCCACAGGCAGTGTCTGCTCACAGGAGCATGCTAGGCCAGTGCCCAGAGCAGAGCAGAGCAGAGCAGAAGGGTCCTGGATCAAATGAGCCCAGGAGCAGCCTTCATGAAATGTGCCCAGGAGCTGGTGGATGAATAGCTGGTTCCCCACCCTTCCATCAGTGCCACTCTGAGGCATGTTCCACAGCATCTCCCAGAGCTTCCCAGAGCCACCGAGCCCAGTTACCCACAGCAGAAACCTGCTTACTATCTTCTTTCCCTTCACTCACTTCTCATCCCCACCTGTACTTCCTGGATCAACTCCAAAGCCAATTCCGTGCACTCAGATTCTCATCTCCAGGTCTGCTGCTGGGGAAACCCAGCAGGACACAGCCTCTTTTGGTGGCCCAACTCAGGTCAGGTGCACACCTGACTGTGGCCGGGGAGGTACTGCACTGATTTTCCAGGCCTGGGCCACATGGTCATCCCAGACTCAGATGGAGAGCCGGGGTCACACCCACCTGAAACACATGGGCTGAGAGTAGGAGAGGGCAGCTCCCAGAGGAAAATCAGGGTGTGTTACCAGAAGAGAGAATTCACTGGTGAGCAGGCAAAGCAGATGTCCATGGTGGCCTACAATGAGAGGGTAGGGTATGTATGGGTCACGAAGCACTCCAGGGGCATTCTGGAGGCTAAACACAGTCAGATGGTGCAGGGCACAGGAAGGAGTTAGCATAGAGTGAATGCCACCCTCAGAACACCACGCTCAGCCCTAGGACTGGGGGTACGGGACCATAGGAACACTACCCCACTAGGCCACAAAGCAGCTGTGCCCCAGCCAAGCCTCTGCCTTGGCACAGAGGTCACGTGAGAGGTTGCCCACCCCATCCTCTGACTCACGTGTTTGTGCATCCCAGGCTAGAATGAAGGAGCCAGTGGAGAATGAGGTCCCTGAGAGCTGAGGCACAGGACCCACACACTGCAAGCTCTCAGGAATGCTGCTGTTTAGTAACTGGGCCCAGCCTGATACCAGGAGCCCTAGGGAGGCCTTTCCCAAAGTTTGTGCCTCAGAGCTCCTACTTCTACAGAATGTTCTGGCACATGCTACCCAGGGTGGGTGGAAGGGCGCGATGTGATTCCGCCATCAAGAAAATGTGGGAAAGGGTGGATTAAAAGAAATTGAACAAGTATCTACCACGGGACTTCTCAGGGCCTTCATTGTGTGGTATACATACAACTCTGCAGGGAGAGCCATCAAGTGCAGTGTTTCCCAAACTAGATGACCGCAGAACACTTCTCAGAGCATGTGTCAGGACCAGGGGTCAAGGAAAGCCACTTTGGAAAATGGTGACCCAGCAAGGCCACCTTTCCTTCCCTAGAAGCAGCCTTGCCCGAGAATGCATTCCAGATACTCTGCCAAACAACCCTGCCCTGGCTGCTGCCCCACAGTCACCCATTACCTCCTCTTCCAAATCTGATATTAAAGACAAAGCAGGCTAAGCCTGCAGAGCCAAATGCAGTTGCTAAAGCCACTCCAATTGCCTAGACACAATGGAGTCTGTGGCTGTGGATGTGTTGCAAGAATCCTCAGGCTTTCCAAATTGCTGTGTGTCAATAATTAAAAGACTTCTGTGCCTGAGAGCGGGGTCCATATAACCCTGGATGCACATTAATGTCAACAATTGTCAGCAGTAAACATCTTGTGTCGTTAACTGGAGGAGACATCTTATTATAAAAATTGCAGCAGAATCTTAATTGCTTCCCTTCTATCCCCGCTATTACAAGAGTTGTTTTAAGGCATTTTTTTTTTCTTTCTTTTTGCTTTTTGGCATGCAGCATCATCGTTGAATGCCTCATCACATCTCTGATAAGACACTATCCTCATGTGATAATTCTTCCAGGAGTGTACTGGGTTTATAGCCTCCACAGTAGGTACTTTTCTGGAAAATTAAGTGCCCGTGATGTATGCCTACTTGTCTAGTGGCGCCACCATAAACAGCCTGTAACTGTCACCCCGACACCCCTCGAAACACTGCTGAAAACTGACTGTATATCCTCACGGTATTTTGTCTTGATGACACTTCTTGTGTCCTCATGAGAACAGAACTATACAGAGATTTCCCCTCGATGCAGTGCTCTCTGCACAAATCCACTTGGCAATTTTTGAAATATCCCACTTGGGCTCCCAAATTTGCAGTTAAGGACTAAAGGCCGCTTTGACTCCTGGGAGTCAGACAAAAAAGCCTGCATTTGGTCCCTTCAGAAGCCAAGTGCAGGCAATCACCCAGCCTCGCAAATAAGAAGAGAATTAGCCAGCCCACAGCCATGTTTACAAGCCTGCCCCCATCACTCACACTTACAAGGTGCTGTACCCTTTGCAAAATTCTTCTGCATCTAGTACTTAATTTTATCTTCCTCACAGGTCTGGGTGGTGGACAAGGCAAGCTCTTTATTTACCTAGTGTAGGGGAGAAAACCTCAGCTCTGGGATGGAGGGCTGCTTGCTTAAGGACATCAAAGTGTTAGCAGCAGGATGACAGCAGGTTCATCATGGGACTCCTGGTCAGTGCTCTCTCCCTTCCTCAAATATCTTTGTTAAAAAATCAAGCCAGGCTCTGGGATGGAGCGGGACTGCAGTCAGGCCTGGAGGAATTCTGCTTCTTGCAACAGTGCAGGGCCCAGGGGTCTGGAGGAAGCCACATCCTGCTCCAGAGCCACACAGGGCTCTCTCAGCCTTCTGCTTTCTGGTTCCTTGCCGACAGTACAAGTGTGTATCCTGTCTCTCTCTCTCTCTCTCTCTCTCTCTCTCTCTCTCAACTAAAATGTCTTTTAATATTACCCCAAGTTTCCCATCTGATTGTCTCTCTTGTCCTCTCCCAGCCTCTGCCTGGGACCTGAGTGGTGTTTCCAGTAGGAGGGTGGCAGTAAGCCCAGGCCCAGCCCAGCCTAGCCTAGCCAGAGGGTGCCCGTATGGTTGGCATCAACTAGCTGAAACCCAGTCACTAGGGAGGAACCTATCTGCCCAGCCAAAAGCCCTTTCCTGGCCAACTCAATGCCACTTCCAAAAAGTTCCAGCGATATCCCTATAGGAGCAGCAGACATCTCCTGCCACAGCCCTCTTTGCCTTCATGCCTCCAACCTGCCCATTGCCCCCCTATCCTGGGAGTTCCGTGGGGTCACGCTATGTGTCCCTAGCTTCTCACAGGCTGGGAACAGGTGGTGAGCACCTTCCCTGGGTGAGAAGTCAAGCTGGATGCACTAGGACCTAGTCTCACCACCCTCACCCTTGGGTACTGTGTTGAGGGCCAAGGGCACAGGGGAAGACAGCCCTTACAACCAGGCTGGACCTCCCCAGCCCCTGATGACAAATCTCTTCCAGGGGGTGATGCCCTTCCTGTCAGCCCAGGCTATGGTGGGAGCAGTGGGTGGCTCTGAGTCTTCAGGCTGTGACAGGCGACTATGGTGTTCTGCAAATCACTCAGTGGGTTTGCCTCACCCTCACCCCCATCACTCTCCCTGGAGAAGAAAGATGTCCCGTGGGGGCAGTCAGAGACCTCCTGATGAGGAGCCTAGAAAGGAGAAGCCGGATCAAATGTCTGAAAGCACAGCCTTCAAGAATCCTGGGTTGGGCCAGGGACATGCCCCTCCCCTTTGCTCTGGGTCTACAGAGTGTCCAGTGGGGGAGGGTGGCTGAGCGTTTGCACAGGGGCAGCAAGACTCCACTGATTTGCAGAGTAGCTGACGACCGCTTCACACCAGCAGGACCTCTAAGTACATAGCCACTGACCTTGACCAGCCAAGTCCTACCATCTTGTTTTAATCCCCCCAGAGCACAACTGAGTTCCCGGTGAGGCCCAGTGTCTTAATCCTTCAGACTGAGTGTGCGTGAGCACAGAAAAAAGAATGTGAAATACCTCATTGATAAATTTTTTTGTGCTGATTATATGGTGAAATGATAACATTTCGACTCTATTAGGTTAGGGAAAGTATATTATGAAAATTAACATCTCCCGTTACTTTCTACTTTTTTTAAACATAGCTACTAGAAAAATTTAAATCCCACATTGGCAACGCATTTCTATCGGTCAACACTGTGCTTACAGGCCCAGCTTAAATCTGGAGAGAAATGGATCTAGCACCCTTGGCAAAGCCGGAAGACATGTCCTCTGTGGGTCACACTGAGGAGTTTGGTCTTTATCCAGCCATAAGACACAGCAGGGTATCTGGGGTGCAGACTCCTGCAGGTCCTGAGGGTACACAGTCAAGAAAGATGGCATGGTCCCCCCCCGGTGTGACTTATGCTCTAGTAGAAAAGACAGACCACAAACTGCTAAACAAGTAAATGAGCAAGATAATGTCAGATGAAGAATAAACCTCAGTGATAGGCAGCAGAGTAACTGGGGAGCCCTTTAGGAAGAGTGGTCAAGGAGGGCTTCTTGAAGGAGGTGGCATTTAAGCTGGGACTAAATGAAGACATGGGGCCAATGGAGCGGATAGCTGGGCAGAAGGAGCAATGAACCTTAGTGTCTGGCAGGAGTGGGGTCAGCAGTGGACACGTGCAGATGTATTTGACAGTAGAGCCAACTGACCAGGTGGAAACAAGAATAAGATCCCCTCAGCCTCAGGCAGGGGTCTCATGTCTCAAAAAGAGTGGCCATCCAGGGACAGTGGATGATAATTTCTGTTACTCAGAAATCAGGGTACCTGGGCTGCTGTCCTCCTTCATCCACTTACTGGTGGTTAATTGAGCCAAACCTTTCTTCCTGCTGAGTTCTCATACCTGAAATGAAGTAAGAATCTTGCAAGGCTGCCTCATGGGGGCTTATTCCGACCAAATAGAACAGTGGCTGTGGATGCTGCCCTAACTCTACACCACTGAAGGGGCTCCCACTAGGGTCTGGAAGTGAGCACTAAATTGAAATGTGGATTTGTGGCTAAGAGTGTGAAAAGTGTTACAACAGCAACACACACAACCTGGGGAAGACCAAAGTTTGGACAGAACCATGGGGTGGGGAGGGCATCTTGGAGGAAGTGGCTTTTGATCTGGGCCTAGACGTCTGGCTCACAGTCAAGCAGAATGGAAGGAGATACTACTGCCAAAGGAGAGGACAGGTGCGGGCAAGGGTGTGGAGGTGGGGAATGACAAACACAATTGTAAGACAGAGTACATGGCAGAGACTAGCCTCAGTAAAACCCCAAGGGAGGAAACGCTACTTACCCAAATGCTGTGATTGCCAGGAAACCACCAACGCCTCCAGGGCAGACCTTCCCCCATTACCCAAGATGGCCCCAGACCAGCCCCAACACCCTCCAAGACAGTGCCAAAGCTTGTTGGTAAGAGCAGACAGCACCAAACATGTAGATAAGAAATGTATAATGAATAAACATTATTTAAAGGGACTGCGTAATGCCATGAATTTTTCAGTGGCAAAAACAGCCGAGAACTTATTAAAAAATGCATGAATTTCATATTTGATTATAAGTCAAGAGCAGCCAAAAAGAGAGAAGGAGAGAGTTCAGGGTTGGCGGGGGGCGGGGAGGGGGGGCGGCGATGGCAAAAGACACCAGCAGCCTTGCAGACTGGAATTAATGAGGTTGTTCCTAACAGAGAAGGAGTGACATGGTGATTAGTTAATTACTATTCAGCCGCCTGTAATTAATGCACAACTGAAATTGGTGTACAATGAATTAAACCACCACATAAAGCTGCTACCCAAATTGAGCCGAGGACCTTGATTACTGATTGAGGAGGCTATTACCACAGCTTCAGCATTGTGATTTCAACAGTGTCTCCCTCCGACAACATGTTGTGCAACTAGCGGGAGAGTCGAGCTGAAGAAATCCACTGCCTGGGGCTGGGTGTGATGGTGATGCTCATGCACAGGGTGGGGCTCCTGGAGCTGGAGCTGAGCTCTGGCTGCGCCCAGCATCCAGCCCAGGGCTGGCCCACTGTGCAGGAAGAGGTGCAGGGAAGAAGGAAAGAAAGATGAGATCGATGGTGATGCAGCTCAAAAGGAAGACAAGAATTTGTTCTCCCCTCTCCAAAGGTATCCTTGTCATCCTGGGCTCCAAGGATGTCGCCCCTTTCCAAGACCACTGCACCCAGGATGGGGGCTACTTGCTCCCTCTAGTGCATTCTCCACACAGAAACCAGGATGATCTTTCATAAAGTCAGGTCAAACTATGTTTCTCCCCTGCTTAATGCCCTCCTGTGGATTTCTACCATAACGTGGACTGAATGTATTCTCCCTATTATGATTTACAAGGCCTGGTATGACCCATTTCCCACTTGTTCCCCACTTCATCACTCCCCCTCCTCCTCATTCACATGGCCCAGCTGTGTTGGTCTTTCTATGCCACAAAATCTTCAAACTTAATTTCACCTCAGGACCTTTGCATGTACTAATCTATCTTCTTGGAACTCTCTTCCCAAGCTTTTCTCATCAATGAAGTCTCAGCTGAAATGTCCGCAGAAAGGCTTGTCCTAACTTCTTTGTGTAAAGTAGCCTTCCCACCACCACCATTGTTTTCTGTCACGTGAACCCTGATTGTTTCCTTCATGGTATATCCTAGGATCTGAATTATTTTCTTTAGCCATGCTGTCCCTTGTTCATGCTCTGTTTCCCCATTGGATCATAGCCTCTACAAAGGCAGAAGGTATCTGTTCTCTCCTATGTATACCCAGGGCCCCATGACTAGGGTCCAGTGAGGAAAAGCCATGGGGAGACCCATCATAAAGGCTACAAAAAGGCTCCCTACAAATAATGGGCTTCATCGCTCAGAGACAGTGAAGGTGGCTGCTAGGGAAGAGGAGACTCAGAAACTCCTAGCAGAAGTCCTGGGACTGCCCACTGTCCCATTGTTATGTGCTATCCCCACACTCAGTGGCTCTGAAGAAGTAGCCTGAGAGCACAGTAAGAAGGACCCCACATAGAGACGTGACTATGGGAGTCAGAGACTGGCTGAAGCAGCCTATCCACACAGAAGGCTGTACCAAGTCTCTTCTGGAGCCCACCCCCCCATGCCCAGAGCTCCATGAGGACTTCCTCCTCACAGACAGGGTCCTGGGAGAGTAGAGCCTGTCCACTCACTGCATCTTAGGTGATGCTGTCATTTCCTAAGCCAAACGCGCTGGAGACTGTGAGGTCCCTGGGAACAGGAACCACATCTTCCTCCTCTCTGTGCCTCACTCAGAATGGCCCACCACTGACACCCCACACACACTATTGTGCCAGTCAGGAACCTGTGGTTATAAGTAACAAGACCTAACTCAAATTGACTTAATCAAAATGGGGGGAGTTGTCCCACTGATGGAAAAGTCCAGGGATGGCTTCAGGCATTGCTGGATCCAAGGCTCGGTGATCAGGACACTATCCCTCCTCGTCTGTCAGCCTTGCTTTCCCCTAGGAGACTTATCTCTCAACTAGGATCTCCCTAGGCCGGAGAGGCCTTGCAGCTGTCACTTCTTTGGGCCTCAGTTTCTTTACCTAAAAGTGAGTATACTTATTCTCATCCTGGCCGCTCCTCATGGGGAGCTCAGTAAGCTGAGGTCAGACAACGGGCAAAGTGGGTACCAGGTCAGGATGAGTCCTGGCTCCAGAGGGTGCAGACTGTTTGCAGATGCCCTGCCACCTGGAAGTGAATGACAAGGGACCTGGAAGTCCAGAGACCTGGCCAAGTGCTCTCACCACTGCCTGCTGCCACACTGGAGGGAATGGAAGGCAACCCCCAGAGGGCCATAGTAGACTCACATGGTCTGAAGGGGAGGAGGAATAAATGCCAGGGCATAAGTTCCCCACTCTGAATAGCATGGCAAGGAGCCTGAAGCCTGGCAGATTGTGGCCAGCATCACTAGCTGGAGAGAGGCCTCCATGCAGGACAGTGGTTTGGGGCAGAGTTTTCTTGTCCCTCCAGGACCTGGTACCATAGGCCACACTGCCAGACCAATAGCCAAAACTGAGGATGTGAGGGGTCCCCAGGAGTTCTCCCTGGAGAATGGGGAGGGGGCTATCTGGAAGGCCTTTGGGATCTCGGAGAAGAGCTCCAGGGGGCTTGGAGTGGGGTTGGAGACATCCACAGGGGTACAGGGTGACCCCTACTCATTGTGTGAGAGGCCACAAGGCCATGTCTTCAACTAGAATTTTGGTTTATCATTTTTTAAAGTATAACACATATCCAGTAAGGTTTCTCAAGTGTCCAGCTCAATGAATTTTAACTTGCATATACACTGTGTAACCACCACCCAGGTCAAGATCTAGAGCATTTCCATCACTCAGAATTTCCATCCTGTCTTCTGTCACTGACCCCTCTGCCAAGGTAACCATGATTCTAACTTCTATCACCATCAGTTTTTGGACTTCATTTAAATGGTTTTGTTTGTGTGTTCAGTGTAATGTTTTTGAGACTCACCTGTGCAGATATACATATCAGTAGCTGTTTTCTATTTTATTTCTGAGCAATATTTCATTGTGTGGTTGTACTCAACTGGTTTATCCATTCTCCTGTTGGTAAGCATCTGGGTGATTTTCCAGTTTGGGGCTGTTACGGGTAAAGCTTCCATGAACATTCTTGTTTCTATCTTTTGGTGCACACAAGTCACTCATATTTCTTGATATATACCCATGAGTGCAAGCGATGGGTCAGAAGGCATGCATATATTCAGCTTTAGGAGAAAATGCTAACAGTTTTCCAAATGATCATATCATTTTACATTCCACTCATAATGCATGAGAGGTCCAGGTGCTCCACATCTTCACTCGTAGTTGGTAATGTCGTCGGTCTTGTTACCTTTGGCCATTCAGGTGGGTGTGAAAGATAGCTCATTGTAGTGTTACTTTGCATTTCTCTGGTGACTGATGATGCTGAGCATTTTTTATGTACTTATTGTCCATTTGTATATCTTCTTTGGTGAAGCACCTGTCCAGATCTTTTGCTTATCTTCTTATTGAATCATATTTCCTGTCCTTGATTTGTAGGCATTCTTGATATATTCTGAATGGCAAGTCCTTTGTCAAATATAGGCATTGTGAGGAGTTTGTTGAAATGTCTGATTCCTTGGCTGCACCCCTGAAGGTTCTGGTTAAGAGGGTTTTTAACCAAGGCCCCCTGGGGATCTCTGCCTTGTTCATATCTTGCTTTGAGAACCCTGTGAGGCGCAGGGTGAAAACGCAAGGCACAGGGTGAATCCTCATCTGAACAAGTCTGAAAACTTGTGGAATATTGGTAGGGGGGTTCTTGACAGTCCCTGACCACATAGTTTCTAAAGCACATGATTTGAACATTCCAGTATTCTAGAGTTTTGTATTGATTCCACCCCATCCCTACCACACTGAGCTGGAGGAGGGAGGAAGAAAATAGTCTCATCCAGGCAGCAGAATGTTCCAGGTTCTGCACACAGTTTGCAAAGTCAACAGATGGCTCTGCCACTCCTGAACCTCCTTATGTCTCAATGTCCTCTTCTGTGAAATGGGGATAGGAACTGTGTGTACTTCATAGGATCACTGAAAAAATTAAATGAGGCAATGCATGTCAAGTGCTTAGCCTAGCATACAGACAATACTCAATAAATGGTAGCCCATTTTATTTATTAAATGACATGTGGCCTTTCAGCTTTAAATGGCCACCAGCTATCTCCATACAGGCTCAGCTTTTCCTTCCAGGAGGCCTCAACAAGTACACTGGCATCTGCCCTGAAGCTCCATGAAGAAATTTAGGAAGGTCTGGGAAGTACTGAGCATCAAGCCCCAGCAGGCCTGTACAAACCTGTGCCCCAGGGCTTATCATTAAAGTACACTAAGAACAGATGTGGCTCTGGCCCCTCCCTGGAGCTCCCAGCTGCCAGGCCACCCTTCTCCCAGACAAAAATTTCTGTCCCATCCCTTCCCAGACAGTGCCTTTGTCCTCATTTTGTGCTGGTTCTATTTTGCTGATGGCTCCAGCTACCTGCTGGCAACAATTTCAGCCAAAGAGTTTACCCAATATAATAAAACAGCCATCACCCCAAGAAAGTAGCAATAGAGCAAATGCCTATGTGCCCTTTAGATCTCAGGAGTTACTCAATTACTTTGCCAACCCCAGAGAGGCAGCTGCCCGAGGACTGGGAACATGTCAGAAAATCTTGCCTTGTCCTACCCGCAGCACGGGGCTCTGGGATCCTCTGGCCGGGGGGCTTGTATACCATTAGTACTGTTCAGTCCACTTGTGGAATGAATAAATTAACTAGTCTCAGATTCATTCATTCATTCATTCATTCAGTTTCAATTAAACAAGCATTATGGAGTAACTCCCATTTTCACTAAATGCGTGTGACCAGAGCTGAAGAGTTCTTTTTGCAAAACACAAAGTCACACCTCTACGATGGGATGGGATGGTATGGGGATATGATTTGGCAAAGCTGTTCAGCAGCCCAACGGGCTCCTCTTCTCAGGACCCCATGGGCTTAGAATCCACAGCCATGATGAGAAGTTTTCCTATTTGCCTGATCTCTACCTACCCTGCTTTGGCTTAACTGAACTCATTTCTTGAATCTGTACTCTGAACATAACAGCCTGGTATATCCCTCAACCCCAGATTCCACCTCTGTCAACAGCATCTTCTCCATCAGGCTCAAGGAATGGACCTGTCTCAGGAGCAGCTAATCTGGGAAATAAGGAGCCACAAGGACCCAGGCTTGGCCCAGGAAGGAAGATGGACAGACCCCCCATGCACACTCAGCCTCCCACTGTGCAGAGGGACCCAGAGGTAGGCAGGTAGGCCTTCTCAGTAACCTCCTCAGTGGTTGCCTGGTTCTCACTCAAATTCTATCCTCTCTCTATGGCTCTCTCTCTCTCTCTCTCTCTCTCTCTTTCTCTCTCTCTCTCTCTCGCTCCCTAGCTTAGCCTCCCAGCCTCAAGCTTGGGTGAATTAGGTGGCTGAGTGTTATATATTTGGTGCTGCTGATGCACCCTGGCTTCCATGCTCTGGGCTAGGGGTTTCATCTCCAAGGTGGTGTTTCAGAACCCCCAGTGACCAAAGACAGGAATAGCCAGGTTCTGTCCTAGGGATCAGGAACAATACCTGTATTGATCATCTTCTGAGACACTACAGGAATTCTTTCAGTGGAACACCCAACTAAAGACAGCCCGAAACCAACTTTATGTACAAATCCTGATGGAAACTGGGCTTCCCCTGTGGACACTGGGCTGTAGTTGGACTCAAGTCTCCAAGGATCTGGTCACCCCTGGGCATCTAAGGACAGATTTTACAGAGCTCCCTGGTTGGGCTGGACAGTTTCTTCAGCAGGCACAGCTGGCCAGTTCCTCTCCAACCCTCTCAATACCCCAGGCCTTCCAAACAAAACTTGCTAGTGTGGTGGCAGTGGCCAGATGGGACAACATGGAGACATCCATCATCTCTTGATCCAGAGGTACAATATGTCTTATGACAAAAGCCCTGCAGTTCTATACACTCTCTGACACAGCAAACATGGCTGAAGTACACAAGCGGCTCATGACCCAATCCTGGAAATGTGATCATTACCAAGACCCAAGTCAGCTTCTTGATGGAGTCTTCACACAGGAAACCACATCTGACCTAGCACCTTCCACTTGGCCAAAAGATGGCCCATTATCTTAGTATCAAGCATCCATGCTGAAATGTGTCATCTGTTGGTGTCAGAGTGAAGCCCCAGATGAGCTGGCTCATTAGACACAGTCAGAACTCCCTGCCACAGAGTATTGACCAGAGGTTGGCCATTTCCTCTGACACCCTGCCTCTCCAACTTCAGAAGCCTTTTGTTTGTGGCTTGCCCACAGATGACCCCTGAGCAAATCTGCCTGACCCAAGAACTTTTAGTCCCCACCATGTCTATTCCCTGTGTGATCTTTCAAATGACTTGGTCATCGTTACACACAGTCATGGACACAAAGCATTATAGGGCAAGAGCACACAGCCACTAGTTAATGATTTGCCAACACTTCTCAGCATATGCCTCCTTTAAGCATTGTATAATGTCAACTAATAAGAAAAAATGGCATCCACAAATAATACAAGCAGTCAGCATGCCGGAGGGGTAAGTGCTTATTCAGAGAGCTTTGTTCCCTGACAGTGGGAAGGAAATTGGCCAAACCAATGGAGACTCCCCAAGGTGCAGTTTTAAGAGCCATTTTCTCCCCAGAAGTCCTCAGCAAAAAGATGGCAGGTTCCATAGAGAGACAATGCCCCCTCCCGGGCAAACAAGAGGAAAGATGTGATAGTCATTCCATGATACAAAAACCTCACAGGAGCCAACAAGTGAATGCAATAACACCAACCACTGGTATTTATTGGGAACTTCCTCTGTGCTGGACATGAGGCTCAGAATTTCACATTTATCTTCTCAGTTAACCCTTGAATTATATCATGAGACAATCAATATTATTGCTTCCATTTTACTGTGAGGAGATTGGGAGTCTGAGAGGTTAAGGAACTTGCCCAAAATCACAGAACTAGTAAGTGGCAGAAGTAGGTTTATGCCCAGGCCTGTCTGATTTTAAAATTCATTCAGCCTACTGTCTGTCTATGCCATGCCTCTGTAGCATGCCTGCTATATTAGGACTGGCCCCAACGTTGTTGGGACCTGGTGCAGATCTTCCCATATAGGGCTGAGCCAGGACATCCATCAGCAGAACCATCTTTGGACCATCCTTCAAGGCTTCCACCTGGACCTTGAATGGAGCTGGGAGCCCTGGGTTCCCAGGGTTACCCTGACTTCCTGAGGCACGAGTACCTGGTCATCAGCTTTGTATCATCAGAACCATCTTTGCAACCTGACCAAAGGAAAAGTTTCCGTTTAGTTGAGGAATCTTCTTCCCTCTCTTTAATTGATAACAATGATCACACTTCAGTTAACCTCAAAACTTGCCTTGGCCCACCCTCTATTCCAGAAACCAAAGATGGAATTGCATCTCTAGTACTCCCCTGAAGCCAACCAGCCTGCACACAGGTCCTGACAGCCCTCCTACCCAACTCACTCCCAACAGAGTTCTGGGGATTCTGGAGTCTAGTTGCAGCCCAATATTGCCCACCCCAGATCCCTGGCCTCTCCCTGAAGCCAGACTGGCCCCCAGGCTGAGAATCCCCTCACGTCCAAACTGCTCAGGAGAGTCAGAAATTCCACTGACCACTGATCAGTGACAAGGAGACATAGATTGGCCGGGCAGCACTGAACTCCATGAGCAGTTTTTGGGTACAGCTCACCTCATTGCTGAGCCTTGGTTTCCTTCTGTGTAAAGTGGGGGTGCTTCCAGCCTGTCTCCCACCCCCAGGTAATGAGGTAAAGTGCTTGGTGAACACTCACTTGCCAGACAATGGCAGGGAAAGATCTCCCTTCCATGGGAGACAAGTTCTACCACTGTGCCAGGCGTTCCATCAGCAACAACTTCAGATAAACCGTCATGAGTCTCACTTGAGAAATTGTGTATACAAATCCCATTATTAGTGATATAGCCCCCTTTAATTTCACTCTGAGAGCTCTCTGTGGGACCTTAGTCAATATTTGCTGAAAATCAAATACAGACCTTGTTATGATTCAGTGCAAACACTGTAGTAAACTCCACCAAAGCATGACCCAGGCTCAAGACAGGGAACATTAAATTAATTTGCACAAGAGTCCATGGGTTGAAAGGCATCTCCTGACCCCTCTTCCAATTTAGGGGACCCAGGCTCTGCCCAGACATCCTTACTAACTCAAGGACTACACCAGCCCCATGGCAAATCAGCACGAACACTCCTGAAAATACAAGGCACAGAGCTTAGAACACTCTTGGTATTCAGTGAGCAAACGAGTGAATGAAAGGGAAGACTGTGGGGTGGAAGGAACACCAGACCTGTAGTCACCGAGTCTGTGGCTGACCTTGCCCTTCCACCCCCTGTCTGTTATTCTCTGGTTTACCTTATGAGTCTCTACTTTCTCATCTGGAAGATAAAGTGAAGATTATATGTGGGAATGATTAAATGACATAATCTTGGTAAAGGGCATAGCACAATGCCTGACACATAGTAGACTCCCAAAAACTATTATAATAAATCAACCACCGCATAATAATAACAAAGCCACATACCAAAAAAGCACAGTTCAGATGTATGCACTTAGAGACATCAACTATTTAAAAATGTAGACATAGGAGGGGCACCTGGGTGGCTCAGTAGGTTGAGCCTCCAACTCTTGATTTCAGCTCAGGTCATGATCCCAGGGTTAGAATTCTCTCTCTCTCTTTGCCCCTCTCCCCACCCCCCCCCCAAAATAAAAATAAAACAATTTAAAAATAAAGAAAATTGTAGACATAGGAAAAGACTGGCTGGGACTCCAGTCAAGATTGGGTTGTGAATTCCTGTTTAGAGCCTGCCCTGCTTCAAACTCATGCCACTATAATAGGTAGAATATAATTCAAAAAATTGTAAAACACAAGCTGTCTTCAAAAACAAGATAAACATCACAAAGATGAGTGATGAATATTAGATACACAAAGTGGCAATCATCTGCCACATACAAACACAAAATTCCCTGGAGTGCACCGTGGAGGGGTAATGGGAACTGAGACTTCCCCCACAGTGAGGTGGGGGCATGTGGGAAGCCATTGCATGAGACTGCAGCCTAGTCCTAATTTATGAAGAGTGTGACCACCACTGTCAGTTGAGAAAGGGTATGCTAGATGATTGACAGATCTAGAATTGGAGATAATTGAATGAAGTCTCAATGATAAGATCTGTAGAATTGGTTGGGTGCTGCTAAATGCTACTGATGCACCGCAGGGTCAGACAGACTCATGTCAGCCCATAAATGACCAACTTAAGGTATGGTATGACAGACAGAAGGCCTCCATGATAGTGTTTGAAGAGATCACCCCTCCTACAGTCAGAAAACAGACCAGGCTTAAAAGGCATCCTAGGATCAGACTACAAGAGCAACAAATCTTCAAAAGACTATGCCCAAGTTAAGGCCTTGATAGAAAAAAAATGGGCTCCCTGAGACTCGTGATAGCAGCATCTGAGTGCATGCTTGAGAACATTGAATCCCCAGACTCCCCAGACACTCTCTACCTTCAGAAGTTGTCCCCTATCCCTTTCTAGAAGACAGCAGATCTCCTTGCCTGAAATGTATTCAGAGCCCCCATGGTGGCAAATCCCTTGCAAGACATTTTCTCCCCTCCTCAAGATCTGTCCCTACCTCCCCTACTGGCTACTAGAATGATGATCAGGGTCAAATCTCACAGGCCCCACCTGGGGAAATGCTGGCCCTGTTAAAGAAAGAGAAGGATTATTCACCAAGGCAGTGGAAAGATCTGACCAATATGAACCCACGGGAACCCAAAAAGCTTGCATGGAAGTGGATCTTAGGGGTGTCAAACCAAGGGTAAGTGGGAAATGGGTACATAATATAAGGCTGTAAAGAGATTTACACTTTGTCAGGTTCTGGGAGCCAGTCCTAATAACTTCTGGAATGGCTCCTAGAATCTTAGAAAAAATGTCTCACCTAAAATAATATATGAAAATATGAGATCAGCCTCACTAGAGTGTTAAATAAAGGATTCAGATCTTTAGATCACAGAGTAATTGGCAGGGTAGAATAGATCTATTATATAAGACCCAAGTTCTTACTATATGACCATGTTGCTAGAGGGAATCCATAGGAAGTGTCCTTAACTAAAGAGCAAGGAAGGAGATAGGGGGTGGGTCAGTGGGGGAAGCATGGGCATCACTGAGAAGCTCAGGGGTCACTATCTACTGTAAAATGTGCTGACTATAGATCTTATTGTAGAGCTGGCTCCCCAGTGTCACTAAGGACAGAAAGGTTCTGAAACAGCAGAGGCCATGTGGTAGCGCTCAATCATCAGAGGCAAGGTAGTAAGCAAGTTCAGGATGGCAACCCGGACTTTGATCTACAGGGATATGTGGTGATTCTCCATAGACCATGGCATATATAGAGGCAAGATAAATGGGTGGCTGGCAAAGGTTTTGATCAAGAATGAATGAAAATGAGCAGAAACTGGAGATAAACCTCACCAATGGGCAGTCACAGGGCTATGTCACTTCTCAGACCCAGAGCCCATCAATTGAAGAAAGACCCTGCAGTGCTAGTAGGTGCATAAGCATCAGCAATTACTCTAGTCTTGAGTAACAGTGCATTGAAGCAAGGGGAAATTCCCCGTCTCTAGTATTGGACAGAGCATCTGAGCTGACATTGATACTAGGGGACTCAAAGCACAATCATCCTCCACCTCTCATTATAGTAAAGGTGCATAGGTGCAAAGAATGAATGGAATCTTTCCCACAATGGGTCCAGTAGGTCCACAGACCCACCAATCGGTCATTTGCTCTGCTCCTGAATACATAATCAGGATGGGAATACTTAGCAACTAGCATGGTAGGAAAGGCCAAATGCCAGGCTCTGAAATTGCTTGCCCCTGACCAATCGAAATCAATATTAACATCCTAGGGTAAAGGCAGAAATTAGCGCTATTTTCAAAGACTTAGAGAATGTAGTAGCAGAGGCGCTATTATGCCCCCCATTTAATTCACTCACAAGTCTGAAATTTGCAAAATCCACAGTGAATCATAGTGGATGATGGTGAACCTCCTCAGACTTTGCAGAATTATGCCCCAATCATAGCTCGTGTGCCAGATATGGTGCCTAGAACATGTCAAGAGCCCCTGCTACCTGCAATGCAGCTAGTGATCTAGTGATTTTTTTTAAAATTCTCATCAGGAAAAATAACCAAAGGCAGTTTTCATTCACATGGGATGGACAATAGTACATATTTCTGGTCTTTCCCTACTAGAGATGTGTTAACTCTCCTGTTCTGTGTCACAGTGCAGCCCAAGGTGACCTTGAACATCAGGACATTTCACAGAACATCACACTAGTCCACAATTGTCCTATAGAAGTTTGAGGATACACTGCAAAGATCCCAGGGCTGTCACATTGACCCAGTCAGGCTCAGGCACATTTGTGCACCTCCAACCACCGAGCAAAAGCATGGTGCTTGAGTTCTGAAGAAGTATGCCCTATACTTGAAATATTTCTCTGACTCACGTAACAAACACTTTCGAGAAGGGCCCAGAGTAAGAGAAAGTTCTGCATTCTGTCCATAATGCAGTGCAAGCATATCTGACACTTGGGTCATATGATCCAGCAGATCGTGTGGTGCTGGCAATATTTGTGGTTGATAAAGGTGCAGTGTAGAGCCACTCCAGTAGGAGAGTTGCAGCACTGAGTTCTAAGATTTTGGAGCAGGCCATGGTGTCTGCTGTAGGCAAATATACCTTACTCAAAAATCAGCTCTTGGAATGTGAATGCCATGTAGAGACTGGGCTTCAGACCAGGGCACATCAAGTGACCACGACCTTAGCTATCACTACAAGCTGTCAATACAAGCAGTGCATCATTCTGTGGGAGTTACGCATCCAGCATCAGGCACAAGCAGGCTCAGAAACACAAGGAGCTATACAAACCAGGGACCTAGGCCCTCATATCACTAATCTATGTTGTGCCAACTCACACCAACAGCTTTATTGGGAGTGGAGAATGATCCCTATAACCAGCCAACAAAGGAGAGGAAACCTGAATCTGGTTCATGGTTTGGGTCCACTCAGCGCGGTGATGCAGATGAATGTCAACTTCCATGTACAACTGCTCTTAGGGGTGGCCCTGTGAGCCCAAGCAGTGCATCTGGTCATCCACTTTGCTTAGAGGAATGGTCTGAGGTAAGGATATACATAGATTCCAAGGCAGTGTGAATTGTTTGGCTGATTGGTCAGGGTTAAGAAAGAGAAAGAGTCAAAGATTGGGAACAAAAAGATCTTGTATCCCATGTCAATGCCCACAGGGAGCACCCATTGCAAGGGAGTCACTTAAGAGCCAGGTGGACAGGTGCTCTTACACAGGAGGTGTCAACTAGCATCATCAGCCACCAAAATACCTTCCCAGGACATGTTCAGCCACTCAGCAGAAACCTTCTACACAGTGTCATCCTCAAGGATACCAGCAAAACACCAGTAGCAAGTTAATTATATCCAACTTCTTCCTTATCCTGTAAAAGATTAATACATATTTCTGGTATGGGTTTGCCTTTTGTGCCCATAGCATCACTATCCAAAGCAAAAGTGCGTGATTTATTGTCACTGAATCCCACAGAACATCACTTTGCATCAAGAGACCCACTTTATGAGAAAGGAGGTCAGAAATATACAAGACTCATTGAGCCTGCCACATACGGTGTCACCCCAAAGCTGCCAGCCTGAGGCACTAGCTTGAAGATGATACTCTACAAGGTTGGCATATAGTCCTCAAGATGCAGAATATACCTTTTCTTCTAAGAACCAAGAGAAGAGTGCATGGCTCTGCTATCCATCACTCCCAATGACCTCCTCTTTTCCTCCTAGACCCCTGAAGTAGAAGTTTCACCAGGAAACACAGTAGAGTCCCACTAACCATAAAAGTAAAGTAAAGCTACCACCTGGTCATTTGGGGCTCCTCATACCAGTAGGTCAACAGGAAAAGAAAGAAATTGTCACACTTTAATTACCAGAGAAGAGAGAGTTAATGATACATGACAGAAAAAGGAAAAGTATGTTTGGGACACAGAGGACCTGATGGGGCATCTCTTGGCACTAAGGTATGGTCGTTATAAATGGTAATTATAGCAATCATAGCCTGAAAGGATATAGTTCAGACCCCTCAGAGAATGAAGGTCAGGCCCACCCACTACATACGCCACCTAGACCAGCAGAGAATAGTCTTAATTGGGTGGTTGAGGAGGGATCCACTGAGTATTAGTTATGGCCTCAGAACCAACTGGAGCCATGAAGGTCATAGCTTATCCTACTTCCCCTCTTTGTCTGTTACATTTCGCCAGAAATCAAACCCATCACTCACCCAAGGAAGTTATCACTGGATGCAGTGAAACTGAGACATGAGAGGCAGTACTCCACCCAAATCCAAGTCCTTTTGGCTATCTTTGGGCACACCTCACTTATCTTCTGGACCCAAGTCTGGGTAACTCTGAAGCATAACTTCCACTACAGAGTTCCCTGTGTGATCCATAGGATGGGAAAATGTCCAAAAGCCCTAAGTTATCTCCCACAGGAATAGCAATACTCCTGTCCAGGTGCAGTAAGCCACAGAACATTTAACAACACCTCCAAAGAAGTTGAAGAGTCCAGTTATTCCTACAAAGCCTGCATACCATCCCAACATGCTCTCAATTCCCATGCCCCATACCATCACTTCAGACAGTGGAGAGAAGGCAGGTATGCAGCCACCACCCACAGCTAAGAGAAAACCCATGGGAAAAACCCATGGGGCTCAGGTACAGTGATCAGAGCAGAGAAGATGCCCAGGAAGATACTGTGCATGAACAAGACAAAATGCCTCAGTATGGAAGCCACACAAGCACAAAACAGAAAGAAGAGAGGTGGGAACACAGCACAATGAAGACAAAATCACCAGACAACTAGACAAGCTAGACAAATGCATCACTCCAGAGCCAGAAGAAAAAGATTCACCACTGTTTGAAATTAGAGAAAATTTAATAGAAACATGAATTTAATAAAATTAAAATTCAAAGATGAGATGATAGAACTACAGAAATGAGATAAAAAAGAGATTGAGAACCTTGGAAAACAAAATTAGAGCCCAAAAGGCATCATTATAGAATGGACACTGTTGACCATCTAAGTAGTGCCATAGAGGAAAGACTTAGGATGATAAAAATGAATGCTAAAGAAGGAAAGGAAGGAAGGAAGGAAGGAAGGGAGGGAGGAAGAAAGAGAGGGGAAAAAAACCAACAAAATCAAAAACATTACAGACACAGACAATGACTATGAAAAAGGACAGATTATCTTAGGAATAGTTGGTGTTCCTGAAGAAAAAGACCCAATAAATTATATATATGAGTATATACATATATATATATATTATAAGAAATTTTCCCTGTATTGAAAAAAATAACTCAACCTGCCCAAAACAAAACAAAACAAATAAAATAAAAGAGCACAATGTTTTTTTAGGAAAATTTTGATACAGAAATCTCTAAACAAAAACACATCCCATAGTAATTAAGTTAGCAAGTAAACTTCAAAGTTGAGAGAAAAACTTCACATATCTGAACAGAAAGAGCAAAATTATACACTGTAGGAAAATCAGGCCAGAATCTGAGTTCTCTGCAATAACATTTAGCCAGAAGAAAAGGTATTCATATCTCAAGAGTTCCAAAAGAAAGAAAAAGTGAGCCAAAAATATGACACCCATCCAAAGTCAATCTTGTATAAAGGCAAGAAGCAGCCATTTCAAAACATCAAATTCTTCGAGAAATATAGAACACATGGACCCTTATTTTGGAAAAAAGATAAAAAAAGAACTATTCACAATAAAACCCAACCAATTAAAAGATCAATAATGATAATAGTAACAATAAAATAAACTCAGGAATTTTGACACAAGGTAAAAGAGCTGGAGATGATCAGAGAATTTATCTAAATATACAACAAATCTTGAACAACTAAGGGAATGAGGATTACAGAACACAGTACATTAACCTGAGTATGGTAAAAGTCAGACCCTAACTAACTGAAAACACTCAACAGATGGGAGGGAAGCTAATCAAAGTCTCCTCTTTTAAAGAAGAGAGTCCATTGAGTAAACTTAAAACTTTGAAATAAACTCGAAACTTGGAACGTACTTTATTTTATTTTATTTTATTTTATTTTATTTTATTTTATTTTATTTTACATCCAAGTTAGTTAGCATATAGTGCAACAATGATTTCAGGAGTAGATTCCATAATGCCCCTTACCCATTTAATGCATTCCCCCCCCTCCCACAACCCTTCCATTAGCAGCACTATCAACAATAGCCAAAGTATGGAAACATACTTTTAAAAAATAATGACTATAAACTCCTGATGCTTCTCAAAATCTCTTTTTATTTTTAAAGGACCTTCTAGAAATTAATTTTGTTTACATTTAAAAATATATTTAATGTTAATAATTCCCTTAATTTCTCTTCAGTTACTTTTTTTCTAAGTTTTAAGAAAATTAAATATAATACTTTATACTCTGAAAGAACATATAGAGATGGTTATATTTTTATAAAACTAAAAGTCAAAGTCGCTGTATCCATGTTGCCTTCTATCATATGCATGCATAGATAAGTGTCTAGAATTATGTTTTCCCAGAGTAATGGAACTTTTTGTTTTTAACTAGCATGAATTTTTTAAACTTTTTTTCATTGTACATTTCTGTCTTGTTTAAAGTCTTTATAATAAGCATATTTCATTTTTATAAAAGTAATAGGACGATTTCCTGGAAGCAAATATGCCAAGATAAGTGATTAATTTCTAGTAGTGGTAATACTGATGGTTGATTTGTTGTGTGCTTTGTAACTTTAACCAACTTAAACTTCAAAAATATGTTTAAGAAAAAATAAGGATAGGGGCGCCTGGGTGGCTCAGTCGGTTAAGCGGCCCACTCCGGCTCAGGTCATGATCTCGAGGTCCGTGAGTTCAAGCCCCGCGTCGGGCTCTGTGCTGACAGCTCGGAGCCTGGAGCCTGTTTCAGATTCTGTGTCTCCCTCTCTCTGACCCTCCCCCGCTCATGCTCTGTCTCTCTCTGTCTCAAAAATAAATAAACGTTAAAAAAAATTAAAAAAAAAGAAAAAGAAAAAATAAGGATAATCATTTAAAAATAGAAATAAAATCTATAATTTCCAAAATGACAGAGAAAATAATAAAACCTTTAGTAATCAAATGTAAAGTAAAAAGGGGGTTGGAGAGAAACAAAGAATAGACATGGCAAAGAAAACATACAAAATAGATGGTAAAAAAATAAGTCCAAATATATCATTTAAATATTCATAATGAATTCATAAACAGATTTAAGTTACTCATTAGAAGACAATCTAACAGACTAAATTTTTTTTTAATCTAGTGATATGGTGCTTCCTACAAAAGATACACTAATACAAATAATCCAGAACAAACAAAAATAGAGGAATGGAAAAGAATATTCCTGGCAAAACAATAAAACAGGAATAGCAATATTAGTAGCAGATAAAATCAAACTTAAGACAAAAGCCCTTTATAGAGATAAAAAGCAATATGTAATTGTAAAAGTAAAAGACTCACCAAGCAGATATAGCAATCATCAATACTCATACCTTACAGCTCATAGCCCCAAAAATACATAAAGCAAAACTGAAAGAATTACGAAAAGAAGCTAACAAATCTATAATCAGAGTGGGAGACTCTAACTCACTGTATCAGAACCTGATCCTGCAGACAAAAATTACTTTGGATATAGAAAATTTGTACAACACTGCAAGTTTGATCTAATAGATATATAAAGAACCATGCAGTCAACAAATAGAAAGTATGCATTATCTTACAGAAAATCAGGAATGTTTACAAGTAACTACCCTTGCAGTAGAACAAAGCAGAAGTCTGAACCAATTTCAGAGAATCAAATATCAACAAGTATCATTCTCATACTCTAATGCAATTAAATTAGAAATTGCCAATTAAAAGAACTTTAAGGCAAAACTATAGAATATTTTTAATGATATTCCTGAACTACTTAAGTGTTAAAAATGCAAATCCCAACCCCAAATTAAAATATTTAGGGCTAATGAAACAGTTCTACATACCACAAGTTGTGGGATAAATTCAATATAGTGCTTGATAAATTCATTTACATAAAAAGTAAAGGGGAGTGAAAATAAAATAAATGAGTTAGTCATACAATTCAAAAAAGAGTAAACTCAAAAAAGTAGGTGGAAGATATGTAAGATAAGGATTGGAATATGAGTAGTTATTAAAGAAGTACTCCCAGAAGAAACCAGTAAGGAAGGAAGGAAGTGGGAAAGTGTAATCGGGAAGAAAAGATTTATTCATTCTCCCCCTCACCACCCCCAGCAAATGAGTTGAGCCAGTCGTTGGCTAAAAGTTGCATGAGTTTGGGAGGGATGTAAACTGCAAGGACTTCTAGTTCTCCATGCCAGCAGGTGGCTCCAGTGCCCAACAGCACTCCTTTGAAGATTTCAAGTACAAATCTTTAACAGCAAAGTACACAGAAGATGGGAGATGGGCATGCTGAGCTGCAAAGGCATTTGGTAAGGGCACCAACAGAGCCTTCTACAGAATTTCACCTAAGAGAATAGCAAACAGCTCTTCTAAGAGAGATGCTTAATACAATAACACAAAACCCAGTTATTGTAAAAGAACAACAGAGCAAAAACAATGTCGAGAATAACAGATGAAGAAAAATAACAAAACTGTACTTTTGAAAAGGCAACATTTGGGTAGCCAAGATTGACTAAACCCACTATAACCTACCTTTCCCATCAATCACAACTAAAATTTTGGACAAAGTAGGGAAAACGACTACCTGAAGATGTTAAGAAGTTAAAAATTGCAGAGACACTACTAAAAACAAAAGAACCAATAGATTAATAAAAATGAAGTGTAACCAAAAATCCAAATAACATAAAAGCATACAGGAAAGAAAGAAGAACAAAGAATAGACAAGACACACAGAAAGCAAACAATAAAATGCTAGACCTAAATCCAAACACATCAATAATTGTATTAAATATAAATGATTTAAACATACTAAATAAAAGACAGAGATTGAATTTAAAAGGAAAAACATCCAACTAAATGATGTGCAAACACTTAAGGGAGAAATAATAACAACTCTACCCAATTTATTCCAGAACATAGAAAATGAATTAATATTTCCCAATTCATTTTATGAGTCCCACAGTACCTTATTCCAGATAATATCTTATCTGACAAAAGATATTATAAGAGAAACAAACAAACAAACTACAAGTATGCAAAATATATAAAGAACTCATACAACTCCACACCAAAAAAATCCAATTAAAAACGTGAGGAGATATGAACAGACATTTCTCTACAGAAGACATGCACATGGGCAACAGATACATGAAAAGATGTTCAACATCATTAATCAGGGAAATGCAAATCAAAACCACAATGAGATACTACTTCATACCTGTTAGAATGGCTAAAATGAAAATCACAAGAAATAACAAGTGTTGGCAAGGATATGGAGAGAAAGGAAACCTGTGTACTGTTGGTGACAATGCAAACTGGTGCAGCCACCATGGAAAACAGTATGGAGGTCCCTCAAAATATTAAAAATAGAATTACCATATGATCCAGTAATTCCACTGCTGGCTATTTACCCAAATAAAATGAAAACACTAATTTGAAAAGATATATTCCTCCCCTAAATTTATAGCAGCATTGTCTACGATAGCCAAAGTATGGAAGCAGCCCAAGTGTACATCAACTGATAAATGGATAAAGAAGATGTGGTATCTCTATACAATGGTGTATTATTCAGCCATAAAAAAAAAAGGATGAAATCTTGTCATTTGCAACAACACGAACAGACCTAGAGGGTATAATGCTAAGTGAAATAAGTCAGTCAGAGAAAGACAAATACCATATGATTTCACTCATATGTGTAATTTAAGAAACAAAACAAATGAACAAAGAAAAAAAGAGACAAAAAAAGACTCTTAAAGAACAAACTAATGGTTACCATAGGGAGGTAGGTGAGGGGATGGGTGTAATAGGTGAGGGGTTTAAGAGTACAATGAGTACTGTATAGAACTGTTGAATCACTATATCATACACCTGAAACTAATATAACACTGTATGTTAGTATACTGGAATATAAATAAATAAATGCATACATACATACATACATGCATAAACTACAGACTAATATCTTTCATGAGTGTAAGTGCAAAAATTCTCAAGGAAAAGTCAGCAAATAAATTCCAATAATATTTTGAAAGAATAATAAATCATGATCGTGTGAGGTTCATCCTGAGAACACAAGGTTATTTCAACTTTGTAATAAATATAAAGCACCACATTAACAGAATGAAAAATAAATAGCTTGTGATCATTTTCATAGGTGCAAAAGAAGCATTTGATGAAGTTCAACCATTTGTAATCTTTTTAAGTTCTCAGCAAGCCTGGAATTTCAGGAAACTTTCTTAATCTGATGAAAGGCATCCACAAAAAAACAAAAACTACAACTACAACTAATATCAAATATCAAAGATGGAATGCTTTCTCCCTAATGTCAGAAACAAATGTCTATGCTCATTACTATCATTCAACATTATACTAGAAGTCCCAACTAATACAATGAGGCATTAAAAGGAAAAAAAAGGTATACATATTGAAAAGGAAGAAAATAAATATCCCTTTTTTCACAGGCCACATAAGGGCCTAAGCAGAAAACCCAAAGGAATCAATAAAAAATAACTCCTATATGTAATAAATGAGTTTAGCCAGGTCATGGGATACAAGACAAATATACAAAAATCAGTTGTATTTCTATATACTAGCAATGAACAAAGGGAATTCAAAAAATTTAAAACAGTACCATTTTGTATTTATACCACTTACCAAAAAATGAAACACTTAGGTACAAATTTAGCAAAACACGTGTAGGACTTGTACACTGAAAATTATAAAATGCTGATAAAAGAAAACAAGACCTAAACAAATGGAGTGATAAATTTGTATTCAAGGCTTGTTGTCTCAGTATTGAAATAATCTGTAGATTCAATGCAATTCCAATCAAAATCCCAGGAAGGAATTTTATAGATATTGACAAACTATCTCCAAAATTTATTTGGAAAGGCAAAGAAAATAGCCACAAAATTTGTGAAATGTTAACAACAAAGGTGGAAGTCTTCCACTACCTGATTTTAATACTTGTCATAAAGCTTCAGTAAGCAAGACACTGTGATTGTATAAAGATAATGTGAAAGTATAAAAAATAAACATATAGATCTATGGAACAGAATAGAGTCCAGAAATGGGCCCAGAGAAATGTAGTCAATGGATTTTTTATGGAAGGGTGAATGTAATTAAAGGGAGAAAAAAAAAAACAGTTTCAACAAATGATCAAATGACAATTAAACAATTGGGTAGATATAAGCAAAAAAAAAAAAAAAAAGAGAGAGAAAAAAAGAAAGAAAGAAAGAAAGAGAGAAAGAAATGAAAAAGAAAAAACCCACCTCAACTCATATCTCACACCTTATACAAATATTAACTCAAAATGTATTGTAGACACAAATGTAAAACTATAGATAGAATTTCTAGAAAAAGAAAGGATAAAATCTTTATGATCTTGGGTTAGGAAAAGAGTTCTTAGATACATCCTCATACATGACCTACACTCAGAAACAAAAGCAAATTGAACTTCTTCGAAATAAAAAACTTTGTGAAAGACAATAGAATGACAAGCTATGGAGTGGGAGAAAATATTTACAAATCACATATCAGACAAAAAAAAAAAAAAAAAAAAAAAAAAGCCCGGGGGCGCCTGGGTGGCTCGTCAGTTAAGCCTCAGACTTCGGCTCAGGTCATGATCTCACGGTTCATGGGTTCAAGCCCCACATCGGGCTCTGTGCTGACAGCTCAAAGCCTGGAGCCTGCTTCAGATTCTGTGTCTCCCTCTCTCTCTGCCCCTCCCCCACTCACACTCTGTCTCTCACTCTCAAAAAATAAATAAAACATTTTAAAAAAGGCTTTATCCAGAATAAGCAAAGAATTTCAAAACTCAACAACTGGAAAACAATACAAAGCGGGTAAAAACTTTGAAAAGACATTTTGACAAAGAAAATATACAGATAGCAGGTAAACACATTTAATTCTTTTATTTTTTTTAGAGTTAGACAAGTTGTTTTTATTTTTTTTCAATATATTAAATTTATTGTCAAATTGGTTTCCATACAACACCCAGTGCTCATCCCAAAAGGTGCCCTCCTCAATACCCATCACCCACCCTTCCCTCCCTCCTACCCCCCATCAACCCTCAGTTTGTTCTCAGTTTTTAAGAGTCTCTTATGCTTTGGCTCTCTCCCACTCTAACCTCTTTTTTTTCTTTTTTTTCCTTCCCCTCCCCCATGGGTTTTTGTTAAGTTTCTCAGAATTCATATAAGAGTGAAAACATATGGTATCTGTCTTTCTCTGTATGGCTTATTTCACTTAGTATCACACTCTCCAGTTCCATCCACGTTGCTACAAAGGGCCATATTTCTTTCTTTCTCATTGCCACGTAGTACTCCATTGTGTATAATTACTCCATTGCGTATATAATGAATGAACCACAATTTCTTTATCCATTCATCAGTTGATGGACATTTAGGCTCTTTCCATAATTTGGCTATTGTTGAGAGTGCTGCTATAAACATTGGGGTACAAGTGCCCCTATGCATCAGTACTCCTGTATCCCTTGGGTAAATTCCTAGCAGTGCTATTGCTGGGTCATAGGGTAGATCTATTTTTATTTTTTTGAGGAACCTCCACACTGTTTTCCAGAGTGGCTGCACCAATTTGCATTCCCACCAACAGTGCAAGAGGGTTCCCGTTTCTCCACATCCTCTCCAGCATCTATAGTCCCCTGATTTGTTCATTTTGGCCACTCTGACTGGCGTGAGGTGATATCTGAGTGTGGTTTTGATTTGTATTTCCCTGATGAGGAGCGACGTTGAGCATCTTTTCATGTGCCTAGGTAAACACATTTAAAGGTTCTCAACATCATGAGTCATTTTAGGGAAATGCAGATTAAAACTACAGTAAGACAGTATTACCTACTTATTAAAATGTCTAATTTTTAAAAAATGTCAATACCAAGTGCTGTCTAGGATACAAAGTAACAGGAACTTTCAAATATAGCTGATAGGAATGTAAATTGATGTAGCCACAATGGAAAACTGTCAGTTTCTTCTAAAATTAAACATGCACTTACCATTTCATACAGCAATCCCAGGTTTGGGTATTTCACCAAAAATAATGAAAACTTATGTTCACATAAAATCATGTACATAAATGTTTATAGTGACTCTATTCATAATCATCCAAAAAAGTGGAAAAAATGTGAATGTCTTCAACTGGTGAATGAATAAACAAACTGGTATGGACAGACAATGGAATGCTCTTTTTTATTGAGCTTAGCAATCCAATCTTAAAATTCAAACTGGGGGGTAGAACAAGGGTAGGCAACACAGTTTGAAAAAGAAAATGTATGGGGTGCCTGGGTGGCTCAGTCAGTTAAGCGGCCGACTTCGGCTCAGGTCATGATCTCGCGGTCCGTGGGTTCAAGCCCCGCATCGGGCTCTGTGCTGACAGCTCAGAGCCTGGAGCCTGTTTCAGATTCTGTGTCTCCCTCTTTCTCTGACCCTCCCCTGTTCATGCTCTCTCTCTCTCTGTCTCAAAAATAAATAAATGTTTAAAAAAAAATAAAAAAAAAAAAGAAAATGTAAAGAGGGAAAATGTGCCAAGTACTAGATTTGTTATAGAGCTAACGTTACTGAGTCAATGTGGTATTGACGGAAATAAACAAATAGACTCAGGCTAATATGGAAACACAAGTGGACATACCATTTAGTGGGGAAAGGTCAATGGTTCAGCAAATAGTGCTGGGACAATGCTATATCTATCTACACGTATATACATACCTATGTAAGTTTATATGAATACACATACATACATACCTATGTAAGTCCATATGAATATCCATATATCATAAAGAGGGAGCTATAGAATTATGTATATGGATCTTTTGTGTGTATATATGTATATAAGAATATTTACATATATACTGACATATAAATATATATTCCTACATTTTACTATTTATAAAACTGCAATCTGGGACTTGTAAAATTATAAATGTGAAATTGTAAAAGGTTTAGAGATGAATCTCTTAAACACAATACCAAGAGCATACACCACCAAAAAAAATACAATAATATGTGTGATTGCATTAAAATTTAAAATGTCTGTGTGTCAAAGACACCATTAACAAATTTGAAAAAGTAAGTTATAATTGAAGACTATATACCCAACACATATAATCAACATAATGGTATCAAGAATATATAAAGTACTCCTACAAGGCAATTAGAAACAAATAGTTTAATGGTCAAATTCATAAGAGATGAAACCCTAATGGCCCATAAGCATATGAAGTGCTGCTTAATTTCACTAATATTCAGAAAAAAATTCAAATCAAAACAATGAGATACAATATCCCACATCAGAGCATGTCACCAGATTGGCTGAAATGTTAGGATCCAGCAATATCACGTGTGCTTGAGACTGAGGGGAAATAAAAACATTCACAAGTTGTTATTGGGAATTAAAATTGTTATAACTACTTTCAGAAACAATTTGGCAAAATGGAATCAAGTTGAAAGTGCACATGTACCCAATGGCTCAGGAATTCCACTGTGGGGTGTGTGCTGAAAAGAAAGTTGGCCCAGGTGCTCAAGAAGATGCACTATCAGGGATGTCTGTTGATGCAACATCAAGCCCACCAGCAGGAGAATGGATACATCACTGTGGTACATTCATACCATATATATAACCTTTCCATTAAAATGAATGAACTGAATGTGTACATGTCAGCACAGATAAATCTCAAAAGCATAATGTGGAGTCAGAAAAAAAATAAAGTGGCAGATGTATACAAATTGCATGACACCATTCCCGAAAAATGTGGGATCACATACAGTGATCATTCATGGATGCCTGTATATGAGGCAAGAGTGGAAAACCTGATAAGGGAGGATGCACCCCACTTCAGTGACTGGTCCTGGGGAGATGTATAAAAACAGTCTTCAGCTCTATCTGCAAGGATTTTCCTGAAGAAAGAAGGAGGGGAGACAGGAGAGAAAAGAAAAAGAGAGAGGGATGAATGGATGACACATTTATATATGGATGGGCTGTTGTCTATTTTCACCTGTATTTTGTTTCTTTCTGTTTGAATTATTCTATAACAAAAATAAAAAGGAGGGAGAGATGAGGGGGAAAGGAAGGAAAAGCCTAAATAGAAATTCACCCAAGTGCTTAGAGCAACCATCTCTTTAGAGCATTAGGGGGATTGCATTCTCTTCTTTACACTTTGTCATGTTTTCTAAAGTATCCCCAGTAAGTATGTATGATGATTTTCATAATCTGAACAAAAACAATACATGCTGTTTTAAAAGCACCTTGCTAAGCTGTTTTGATTTGAAAGTCTGGATTGTGGGAGAAACGCTAGTACTTTGGACTTCCAAGCCGGCTCCCAGAGCAACTTGTCCAAATCAGCTTTCTGGGGGAACTGATAAAGCCACAACTGAATTTAAATTTCACTATCAGTGCCACTCCCTGGGTCTCACGGGGTGAGGGCTCCAGGAGTCTCGATCCCTCTGCCAGCCTCCCTGGGGGGGCAGGGGCTGCAACAAGAGATAAAAGCCAGCTTTGTTGTTCTCTCCAAAAATCTGAAAATCATTCTTAAAAATCAAGGTCACTGTCCCACGGCCACATTATCATTAGGCAGGTCCACTTGATGTCCTTGAAACATAGCTATGATACCCTAAATCTCCCAGCATGGGCATGATCCTGTGTGCATCATGTGGGCATTATGCTCAACAACTTAGAGTTTATCCTCAGTGACTTTTACATTTATTTGTCAAAACAACTCTGGGAAAGCTTTGTCTTGTTTCCATTCCACAGTGGAAAAACTGGGACTCTGAGATGTTAATTAACTTGGAAAGGGCCACCCAGCTAAGAAGCAAAATAAAGTCAACACCCCAGGAGGCCACCCAGTACCTTAATGGTAGAATACAAAGCACTAGGAATAAGCTAAGGAGTTAAGTGGTTTTGGATGGGGGTTGAACATGCCCCCAAATACTAAACCCACATCAAGAGAGCAGCCCCAAATGCAGGGGCAAGGTGGGGCTTATTTGGAGATCAGATTCTGAGCATTCCCATCCCAACACCAGGCCTGCCACTCACAGGGGTCCTGGTAAGTAAGAGCCCACCCCCTCCTCCCTCCTCTCTTTACCCATGCTAAATTATCAGGCACTTAATGCTAATACATAAGATGCTTAAGTACCTTGGACAGAGATAAGTGAATGGGAATGAGGAAATTCCCATTGTTTTCTCCCATCAGTCTTTCTGATTGCTCTTAACTCTGTTTTCTGGACAGGATCTGTTGCAGCCAAGCTCCAAACTAATCATTTTAAACATCCATCAGGAAAAACACACAGTACTTAGAGGCCAGCAGGGGCCCTAGAGAGATTCAGGCAGGAGGCAACTCACAGGGTGGCTATTCCCCAAAATTGAAACTGGCTGTGGGAAGTCCTGCAGGTTTCTGCACACCAGCCTAACCACGGAGCTCCCAAGAGGGAGAGGAGGAGGACTGGAGCCTCCTCTTCAGGACCCTGGACCTGCCAAAACCAAGCCTTAGCCTAGCACCCATAGTGAGTGACTTCATCCCCTCTCCCCATGGAGTAAGATCCCCCTGTATGCCAGGCTATCCTGGGGCTGAGAATGTGCCCATGAAACAGGTCTCACCCACCAGACAGATCATCTATAAGCAACAGGAACAATTATTCATCTGCCTGGGACTGGGAACCACTGGGGCAGGATGCATGCTGAAGGGGTCTGAGATTGCTCTCCTTATGCCTTCGGGCCACTAGCTGGACATGTTTCCAATTCTCAGCAGAGGCTGATACCCCTGGGGCTGTCACATCATCTTGACCCATATCCAAGCACATCTTCTCACTCCGGTCCTCACTCAGTCCTGCAGGGGCCAGGAGGTAACATAAGTGTGTGACTCCAACTGGGAGTCCCAGGGAAATGGGCAGCCTTGAGAGCACTTGATCCTCTAAAAGAGGAGCTCCTACTCCTGGTATAAGTGGGGTAGAGACAACCCCCCAAACAGCTACCTGTTACCAGCAACAGGAATCCAGGCACCAGCAACAGGCCAAGGAGAGAAGCAACCTGGGGAAGGGTTACTGACATTGGACACAGGAATATGAGGGCCCCATCATACCAGAGCTTTCAATTTTTTCAAGAAAACCCAGAATTCCCAATTTTTATATAAAAGTGCTCAAGTTTTTAACAGTGGTAACTAATTTTAAAAGGCTGTATGTCTCCCTGGACCAAATTAAACAAGTATACAGGTTGGATACGGTCTCCAGGCTACTATTTGGTCTATGGGCTGGCTAGTGGCAGGTCCAAGTAATATAATAATGCCATCACCACAACAAGGATAATAGAAGGCAGCTCTCTTTTATCGTGCACTTACTACCATGGACAGAAGCTTACACTAAATAAACCCAACAAGGTAGGGGCACAGGAGTTTTTCATGCCTTTGCACCTTGGCCCATCTGGAATGTCAGGGACACTGTGGTGGGTGGGTCCACACAAGTGGACATCCTTCTACATCTACTCTGCTCTCTGCCACAAAGCTTCCTTCCAAGGTTAGAGGGTGAAGTCTTCCAGCATGGGAGCTGGGCCAAGGCTGGGGGTCAATGGCCCAGGAGTGGGGACTCCTGGAGGCAACCCTATCCAGCGGGGCATAGGGGTCAGTGGACAAATACCTCCATCTGCAGTCTTTGGAAGGACAATTCTGCAGGGTGTTCTGTGAGCTACTTCAGAGGTCCCCCAGCAGGAGTGAGCCACCATTGCACACAGCAGTAGCCAACTCACTCCCTTGCCTTCCTCCTCCCTCTTATTCCCTTTCCACCTTCTCACCCCTGCTTCCTGGCATCAACTCCCAAATAAATCATCTGCACCCAAGTTCTTCAGTCAGCCTCTGCTTTCAGGGGAACCTAAATTAAGACAGACGACTTAAGGACACTGAAGCTCTGAGAGGTTAGATAACTTGCCCAGGACACTCAGCTCATAAAGGACAGAAGTGGGATTAAATAAGGACTGGCTGACTCTCAAGTCCTGCTCTTAACCACTGCCTACCATCTCCTTGAAGAAAATGAGCCTTTGGCCTCTCAACCACTAAGGTCATGGTCGGTTTTCACCCTCTGAATTGAGCCCTTCCGTACACCCAGGGGAAAATACCAAGAATGTAGCATACCCACCAAAAAAGTAGGAGTGTGTACTCTAGGACTGGGCAAAACTGGTGCAACGAACACCCCAGAGGGGCCCAGGAAGAGTGGGCTCAGGACACTGCTCCAGACACTGGGGAAGCTTACCTACCCTGCTCCTCCTCAGAAAGAGCAGAGCTAGAGGGACCTTGAGCACCCCCTAGGGGACAGTTGTGCCTGAACTGTCAAAGCTGAGAGGGGCACGGAGGGCACCGAAGCTGCAGGTAGGAAGGCTGGGTCCAGAGAGGGGCCACTTTCCCAAGACCCCACTGGGGTTTGTGATAGAGGGCAAATAAAGAAAAGGAATGAGTTTCAAGGACTTTGTCCTCCACTTTGAGGAAAGATGGGCCTCCAGCCTCCCAGGACCTACCACTCTCTCAAGTGAGACAAAGGACGCCAGGGCCAGCCACAGCCTGATCGCCCCAGGGACCAGTCAGGGAAGCCAGGCAAAGTTGGAGAGAAAGGGTCTCAGGCATGAAGGATTTGAGTGTGTGAGGCTTATCTCCCTGGCAGGCAGTCAGTGCTGGGGGTCAGGGCCTCCTTGTCACCCCTCCCTACAAAATGGACCCAGGCTAGGACTCCAGCCCTGGCTGCAGGGTCAGCTCTGTCATTCTCTGTGGGACCCTGGGCCTGTGGGCTCGTTTCCCGCATCTGTTTCCTATTTACAAAACAACTACCACAATACAGATTAAGCTCTCCCTCATACTCAACTTTTGCTGAATCACAGCAGCCCAGTGGCTCAGGACCTGACTGGCAATCCCTGTTTTGGAGCTGAGGAAACTCAGGGGTGGAGAGGTGAGTAACTTACCCAAAGTCATACATCCTCTCTACAACCCTATGGGCCTTTTAGTTTCAAAGGCCGTGTGGACCCACTAGAGTGGCACTTCCTCTACTTCCTTTATTTTTAGAAAAAATCATTTTAGAAGGAGCCTCAAACCCAACATTTCCAGGATCATTACTCTGCCGGATGTGGGAGAAACAAAGCCCCAGAAGATCTGTCTAAGGGTCTGTACACATAAAACAGCCACCTCTGAGTAGAATGAGCAGAGCCAGACCAAAGAGCAAGTGTGCGGACAGAGCAGTGAGGAGCAGCTCTGGCCCGGGTCCCAGGACACACTGGTCTGGGAACTGGGGGACATCGGAGCTGGAACCTGTGTGCATAAGCCCTGGGTTTGCCTGCACACCCCTCATCAAAGTGTTCCCTGACCAGGAAAACCCCACCTATGGACCTGAGCCAGTGCTGTAAAGACTCAGGGACCACGTGGGAGCAGGAGAGAAGCCAACTCTGCCTCAACAGGGGATGGGAGGCGCCCAGAGTCCAGGAAGAGGGAGGGAGCAGGGGGGAAACTGTCTGCTCACGGAAACATCCACATCCATTCCAGTGAGACCTGGCAGTGACCAGGGCAGCTGTGCTGTTCCCATGTTCTTGGTGAGGAACCTGAGGCTCAGACAGAACAGTCGGCAAAGTTGGGCCTGGAGCCTGGGCTCTTGACAACCACACCCTTCATCTCTCTGTCCTGTGTGCTCCAGGTAAGCACTTTGCTCTTTACACGTGCATTCCACAAAGGCTTGCAGAGTACCAAGTTCAAACCCTGTTGGGCACCGTGGCCCAGTGTGGGTTCTAGCTGGAGCCTTAGGCCAACTGCTTCCACTTCCCGGATGCCCCTCTTGGTGCCCAGGAATGCAGGCATGGTGGCCTCTAGACTGGAACTCTCTTCCATCAGGTCAGCAAGAAGGCTGGACTATAGACCTAGGAGGCATCTATAAAAGCACTTGTCAGGGCTCCCGAGTGGCTGAGTTGGTTAAGTGTCTAACACTCTTGATTTCAGCTCGGGTGATATCTCTTGGGATTGAGCCTTGCACTGGGCGTGGAGCCTGCTTTGGATTCTCTCCCTCCTTCTCCCTCTCTCTCTGCCCCTGCTCTTCCACCCAAAATAAATAAACTTTAAAAAAATAAAAAAGCACTTGTCAGACACGAGTGATAAAATGACATGGAACCAAACATGCGCATTGTCATTGCCACATTGTGAATTTCCTGCGTTTGATATTGTGCTGTTGTTTTTTTTTTTTTAACGTTTATTTATTTTTGAGACAGAGACAGAGCATGAACGGGAGAGGGTCAGAGAGAGAGGGAGACACAGAATCCGAAACAGGCTCCAGGCTCTGAGCTGTCAGCACGGAGCCCGATGTGGGGCACGAACTCAGACTGTGAGATCATGACCTGAGCCAGTCAGACGCTCAACCGACTAAGCCACCCAGGTGCCCATATGCTATTGTTACATAAATGTAACTACGGGGGAAACTGAATAAAAGCTACACCAGATCCCCACCACTACTGCAACTTCCTGTCGATCTGTAATTGTTTTAAAATGAAAAGTGTTTTCAAAAGTTCTTGTAGGGAGCTGAGTGTGACAGTGTGTCCCTGCCTCACCATCATGTCCTCCTGTGACATTGAGGGGCCAGGAAGCAGGTGCAGACTAGCAATGAAGCGTTGGTTCTTTCTGCCCTCAGGCCTGGTCTCCCCAAACAGCTCCAGGTCAGAACCAGCTCTGGGAGTTCTCTCTTCTGCCTCCAGTTTGCAGAGATGAGCCAAAGGAGAACATCAGCTCTTCAATATAAACTGGAGAAACTCTGATTTATTCCCTGGGCCAGAAAGATCTTGGAGGCACTGCAGGGATTTTCAGGAGGAGAGCAGGGGGAATGATTTCATGTCAGGGTGTTTCATTGACTGGGGCTACAGAACTCAGATTTACTGTTCCAGGAAGGACTGGAACAAGGACAGTGATAAACTGAGGGCCAGAGGTGACCAGGAGAGGTGTATGGAGAGAACTCGGTATCAGGAGAGATTTGTGGAAATGGATTGAAAACGAGAAAAAAAATGGTTATTAAAAATATACTAAAATAATTCCCACCAGCCTATTCCTTTCTCACTGTGTTCCCCAGGAACACACCTTCATGGCTTCACAAAACCTGGAGAGAGCAAGTCCCGAGGGCTGCCTGCCATCCCAGGGGCCCTCAGTGCAGTGTGTGGGCTAGCCGCTGCCTGGGGAAATGCTAAGGATGATTTCCTAGCAAAGCCTTTCTGCTGAGCACTCCCCACTCACTTGTCCTCTAAAGGAGACCTGTGACCTGTGACTCCCATTTCCCAGGTAAGGAAACTAAAGCTGAGAAGCTAAGAAACTTACTGGAGGTCACAGAGCCAGGTCCATCTGACCCCAAACTGATTCTCTGAAGTGCTGTGCCAGCCTACCCCCAGCAGAGGCTGAGATGACGCAGGATGAGGGCACTTTCCTCTGAGACCACTCGGGAGTGGCCGAGGGCCAGAATGGATGCTGAAGTGAGGGATGCAAGCAGCTGGCAAACACCCTCTCTGCCCCGCAGCGCCTCTCAGTGTTGTGCCTGACCCTTCCCAAAGTCTATTCTCAGCCGCCAGTGCACTGATCCTGAGGAAGGAGAAAGGGTCTGCCCAGCCCCACTTTGCAGATGATGTAGTGGAGGCCTAGGGAGTGGACCAGCTGGCCAGGGCTTCCTAGCAGGACTGACACCACCCAAGGCCTCTGGTTCCAGGCCACAGAGAAGAAGGTAGAGGGACTCATGTGAGGCCTGTCCTGGGAGTAAGTGGGCAGGGGCCCCAGACCAAAGGAAGCAGAGATGGGGGAGCCTAGTGTGAGCCTAGCAGATGCAGCCTGTAAGGGCTCCTCGCCTCTCTCCTGGCCTCATCTCTGCAGGCTATGATGTGTACATTTTGTCAGCTGTGCTCCTGACCTTACTAGGGACTGACGACTAACTCTGATCTACGTGGTGCAGCCAGCTCCAACCCTCAAATGCCCCAGAGAAATTGGGGCAGTGGAGGAAGCCTCTCCTGGACCCGGCATCCACTGAGCAGTTCACCCTGGCCCTCCCTGGGGTCTGGATGTTCAAGGAGGGCAGTGATGTTGGGAGAAGCAGGACATATGACCCGAGCCCATGGGCCTGGGGACTGAGGACCTGAGTTCCTGTCCCAGACTACTAGCCAGCTGCATCCCCTGCCCACATCTACATGCTCCCCAGCAGCAGAGGCTGCCAAATCAGAAGTCCTGCCTGGCTCACACCTGCGGCATGGGGCAGGAGCAGACCATAGGTCTCTCCCCAGTCAGGCTGGCCTGAACACTTCCCATAAGTCAGAGACCAAGGGAAAGCCTCCTGCCTGGTGGGATTTGAGAGGCACTCCTGGAAAAGCGCCCCGCCCCCTGCCAACCACTCAAATATGCCTCAAGCACATCTATGCATCATTTCTTTGAGGTATGCATCAGCCACCCAGGCCCTCTTGGGCAGGATGCCTGCATCATTTCACCTGCACTGGTCTCTTATCCAGCAGGACAGAGGGGCGCCCTCAGAGAGGCATAGGGGAAGGGCCAGGCGGACACTCTCCTCACCCTCCTCTCACCTGATCCTCCCTGAAGCCTTTCCTAGTTTATGCTTCCATTCCCACTCCACAAATGGCCACACTGGTGACGAGCAGTTGAAGCCAGAACTCAAATCCAGGTCACCCAATGCCTGAGCTCTTTTTCCACAAAGAAGAAAGGATGAATAGGCTCATACTCCCAGTCAGTCCAGCACCCCCAGGACCCACAGCCTGCCCCTCAGCCCACCTGATCTGCCTTGGACAGAATGTTAACAAAAAGCAAAATGAACAAAAATGCTGAAAACCTGACTACAAATTAATAAATTTCATTTCCTATAGAAGATACAGATGATTTTCCAGCACCCATGGTAGGTTTATAAAAAATAAATATATTTTTCTAAAATAATGTAAAATTGTATAGGCTATAATCTTTTCATCACAACACAATAAGACTAGAAGTGAATGATAAATGTATAGTTTTTAAAACCTAATCCTCTGGAGCTTTCAAAACATTTTAAATTTAAAACTCTCCCACAAAACCCTTGGATTTGCATGCTATTTAGAAATAGAATTTGCATGTTATTTAGAAAAGGACAACAAGGCATTCAGACTGCCATATCAAAGCTTAGGGGACTCATCCAAAAGTAGGCTCAGAGGAAAATTAATAGCCTTGGTTTATTTCATTACTGAACAAGAATAAAAGAAATAAACTGAGCACCCAATACATTAGGAAAAGGTAGATAAAACGTATCAAAAAAAAAGTAGGAGAAAGGGGACATCTGGGTGGCTCAGTCATTAAGCATCTGACTTTGGCTCAGGCCCTGATCTCACAGTTGGTGAGTTCAAATTCCACATGCGGTGAGCTCAAGCCCCACTTCTGGTGAGCATGAGCCCCACTTGGGATGAGCACGAGTCCTGCTTCAGTGAGCCCATGCCCCTGCTTTGGGTGAGCACCCCTTTCTCTCTCTCTCTCTCTCTCTCCCCCCGCTTCTGCCCCTCCTGAGATTCTCTCTCTCTGCCCCTCACTCACTTGCACCCTCTTTCTCTAGAAAAGAAAGAAAGAAAGAAAGAAAGAAAGAAAGAAAGAAAGAAAAGGAAGACAGAAAGAAGCAAAGGAAAAAAAAGAAAGTAGGAGAAAGGAACAGGCTTCAGTAAGCAGCCCCTGTCATAACCTAAGAAGGAGGGGCATCTAGGTTCCCACTTCATTTACACAGGACTGTTCGCATACAATAATGCAATATGAATGTTTGTTGTAGACCATTTTAATAATAGACTCTGTTGAAATAAATATTGTGGGAAACTTCCCGAGATAAAACTGTTTTCTATGTTAAACATGAAATGGGCACAACACTTCAGTGTGAAGGCCAGACCAGAACTTGTGAATGGACATCACAGACCTCCATTGAGAAAGAGCCAGCAAGTAAATCCAACCTGTGAGGCTCACAAAAACCTGATCCAGCACTTGCTCATCCCCTGCCCCTGCATTTTAACTCCAGCTATCAGATTCAAACATTGAAATGCCATACGTATATGACTGTTTATAACCAACACACATTAATTGAAAAGGTGGATTCATGATGATGATGATAACATTAAGGTGACTTCATACTAGTAATCAATAATGTTTGAAGATTAAAGTTCTGTTTTTTCCAAGAATGCCTATGAATGGAGAAGGCCATTATGCAGGCAGAAATTCTGAATCAGACTGTACAGAAAGTACAAAATGAGTGACTTTGGGAGAACACAACGTAAGGCACACACTAAGTACTAAGGCATGCCTAAAGTAAGTGCATGTCAAAGAACAAACTCTATGAAACTTTTGGCACAACTGGGAAAATTCCACCTTTATCAATGAACAATTACTTCAAAAACTAAGAAGTAGAGGGCGGAGGGGAGAAGGGGTGGGAGGACGCAAGGGAAGAAACAACTTTGCTTATTATAGACAAACGGCTACCAGCGTTCACTTCGGACACCTCTGCTAATCAAATCTTAGAATCATTCAGTCTCCATCTCTAGACCTTCCCAGGTGATAATCTCACGTAATCTGCCCTGGACCCACAGCAATGATTACCTGTATGATACATACGTTTCTGCATTTGATTATAATTAACTTAGTAACTACTTTATTTTGTAACAACTTTATTGAGTGTAATTTACATATCATAAAATTCCCCCGAAACTACTTTTAAAGAATGCATAATGAGCAATTAGGAGCTGAGCAAAGTTATTGGGAGAACAGGAACTTCTCAGAGTCGTTTGGGGATCTACAATTTAGACGTACACTGCATTGGACCATTCATGAGGAACAGCTTCTGTGGACTGGACCCTTTTCTCCCCTTCCTAAGAGAGTGCAAGGGTGTGTAGACTCCAGGAGGTGGATGTGACTGTGTATGCCCAGGTACCTCGGACATTCTTGCAGCTTGAAGAGCCCCATTTCATTGCAAAAATTATTTCTCTGAAAGCTGCTGAAAGGGATTGTGGGCTATAATTAGAATAATGCCCTACAGGATTACATTTACAAATGTAATTACATAATCGTTTAGAGCTAAATGGCACTGTGAAAGGATGCAGTTTCCTGAGAATTGCGGTGAGGGGAGGTGTGGGTGCCTCTTGGGGAACAGAGGGTTCTGAAACCACTTCCTGATGACAGCTGAGCCCAGAAACAGTGGAAGATGAATGTAAAGATCCCTAATTTCTCAGTAGGCTTGTCTTGGGCATCAGATCAGCACAGGCTTCATGGATGATGGGGATACATCCAAATATGACCCAAGCTGGAATTCTCGTCTGGCTCTCATTAAACACAGGAGAAAAGAGACAGTGGGTTTGGGATCCATCAGCTGCTTTTTATTTGGTTCACAGAAACCCTGTCTGTAGCACATATGTGGATGCAGGTGTAGGGCACCCAGCCATACTAGAAAATGCATAGAATCTATTGTCTTACTTTCCTGAAGCTGGGGGAGGACTCAACCTTTTGAGTTTCTCAAGCATCACTCAGCTGAAGATACTGGATTATCCTCTTTCATAACTGAGATCAACATGGCAACCACACCCTGGGCTTCCAGAGAAGACCTGATCTTGTATCATTTCCTTCTATCAGACTACGGTGATTTATTCAATGTGCTGTGCCTCCCATAACTTTGTGAGACATTTAATGTGGTTAAATGCACAACTGAGAAAAGTATCTTTTGTTGGTCCAAGTGTCCTAAATTTTGGTCCATGAAAAAAAAAAAGGTAGCTGTATATGTAGACCACAGCTTTTGAAAGCCATGACACTAAATCGCATTAATTTGGCACCATTAATCTGGAGTATGTGCTAATCCCATAGGCCTAGGAGGAAGCTTAGCTTTGAAGAAAGAGTTTGCTTTCTAAGCAAAGAAGGATGCAAACAAGCCACAGTGAGTGTAACCTACTTAGACGCAGATGTTGTTCTTAAAGAAAAAGGTGCATATTAAGCTATGTCTGCTGGTGAGCCCTAATCTCTCAGCTCCCCCCTTCACTTTAGCCATCAACCAGCCCACCTGCTGCATGGTACAAACTCCAGGACCTCCTGCCTCTCGCTTGTCTCCGGCAAGCACGATGCTTCACACTGGTCTCACAACCTCCTTGGGGAAAGTGAGGCATAGAGAGGGGAAGGAGCCAGCCCAAAGTCCCACATCCAGCAATTTCACCCAATGGTTAGAGCCTCCAGTCTTACCTCACACAGATCAGGGTTGTAATCTCAGCTCTGTCTCTTATGGTGAGACTTTGGACAAGGTAACTTGGCCCTGTGGAGTCTCCATCTGTGTAATACAGATGAAGGCTGGAGCCTCCCCTTTCTCTGAGGTCTAGATAAGACTGATCCAAACTCCCCACTCATGAAGAAACCTCCCCAAGATCTCTGCAGATCCCTGTGGTCGCCTCTGCCCCAGGGTTCTGCTCCCCTGCACAGTCTCTGCTCCTATTGTATTGACTAAGGTGGACAGCCAGCCATCCTCAACTTGCACATCCTCCCGAAAATGTGGTAGGTTTAGGTTAGGTTCCCCAGCAGCACAGGGAGGGAGCGATGTTTTGTGTATCTGGTGTACTCAGCCAGCTGGTGGCTGTGGGGATCAGGGGATGTAATCAGCTCGGGTCAGTTCTCCAGCAAGGGGGGCAGAAGCCCCATAACCAGCTCTGGCTGGGACCCCCACAGCACCCACCACAGGGAAGAGATGGAAACAGTGTTCTGAGACTTCCATCATGAAAACACAGCTTTGCATCAGCATCAGACATCCTGTTCCTAAAATGTCCCTAGCCCACACCTCAGAGTGCCCCTCACCCACACAATACCACCTTAGCACCCTCCTGCCTCTTCCCCCTCGTTCCCTGCCCCTCTTTCTCTTATCTCCCCTCCCTCTCTGGAATGAAAAAAAAAAGTTTCATTTTCTTCTACAGAACAGCTTAATGATTCTTTTATTCTTCTGTTGCCCAAGCTGCTACCCACACCTTCCATATATGGGGACCATCATCCCAAGCTTTGCCAGTTTTAGCATTAAAAGTCCCACATCCCAGGAATCCCTGCATCCCGGGCAAACTGGAATTCAGTGGTGACCCTTCGAATTGCTCTTACAGCCACCATGACTTACCAAGGCTCCCTCTCAAATGGACAGTAAGTATGATGTTTTCTAAGATGGCTAATCATCTTTTCTTTTTCATCAGGAATGGGTATTGCATTGCATCAAATGCTGCTTCAGCCTCTATTAAGAGACTCACATGATTTAATCTGTCAGAGGAGTAATTACATTAGTATATTTCCCAATGTTGAATCGTCCTTTGTTGCTGCAATAAGCCATATTTGAGCACACTGTGTATCTCTTATGATCTCATGCTTCATTTGATGTACTGATATTTTATAGGTAACTTTTGTTTCTAAACAAGGTTCTTCCACAGTCTTCTTTGGCTTCCTTTGTCTCATGTTGATGCCTGGCATAGACTCACCTTGCAAAATAAGCTTAGAAACTTTTCTATATTTTTACCCACTTGCTGAATAGCTTGAGTATAAGGGCAAAAAATGAAAGAAGGAAGATATTCCGGGATGCCTGAGTGACTCAGTTGAGCATCTGACTTAGGCTTGGGTCATGATCTCATGTTCGTGAGTTTGAGCCCCATATTGGGCTCTGTGCTGACAGCTCAGAGCCTGGAGCCTGCTTCAGATTCAGTGTCTCCCTCTCTGCCCCTCCCCCACTCACACTCTGTTTCTTCCTCTCTCTCAAAAATAAATAAACATAAAAAATAAATAAAAATTTAAATAATAAAAATCTAATTGGTAGTTAAATCCAGGCAAAGTATATCAAAAGGTAAAGAAAATTAGCAAAATGATAGTGTTTAGGGAAAAAAATGGAGAGGTATGGAATCCTCAAACCTAGAAGTCTCTAAAGCAAAGCCTGGTGAAAAGCTGTTTTTTAAAGGCAAAACTATGTACATCTCAGCTGTCCTTGAAATCTAAAAATCAGGAGACAAGCATTCTCTAGTATGAAGAAATCAGACAACACAGAACCATGATTGTTGAAAAATAGCTATTCCACAATAAAACAGAACATCAAAATAGAAAAAAAAACTTTGAAATGGAAAAGTCATGAAAAAATGACAACCACTGAATACAATAAAATACAGAAAAAAGAAACCCTGTAGAAGAGAACCCAAGCATTATAAACTTAGACAAGGTAAAATAATAATCTGATGAACAAAAATAGACAAAGAATCATCAAAAAAAAAAAAAAAAAGAAGGAAGCCCTGCTAGTTTCTTCATCTTTCAGAGTACGGAGCCAGGTGAAATGGTCTGGAATTGAAACATCCTTAAAATGACTCTCAATTCACATTGTTTCTCACAATCTTTTTTCTTAATCTTAGGGACTCTTTAAGGATGACATTTTTTCTGGAGCACCTGGGTGGCTCAGTTGGTTGAGTGTCTGACTCTTGAGACTCAACTCACATCATGATCCCAGAGTCATGGGATAGAGTTTTGCATCAGGCTGAGCTTGGAGCCTGCCTAAGATTCTCTGTCTCTGTCTCTGTCTCTGTCTCTGTCTCTCTCTCCCTTTGCCCTTCCCCAAGTCTCACGCATGCTTGTGTGTGCGTGCCATTTCTCTCTCCCTTTAAAAAGAAGAAGAAGGAGAAGAAGAAGGTTTTTCCAAGGTGAAGACACATTGCTCTGTTACTGTTAAATTCAAGCAAAACTTGACAACTTTATTTTTGAAGAGGTGTGTGAAATAATCCCATTTTATCAAACTGATTCTATTTATGTATCTGTATATATTCTTAAAGAGATATATGGAATGACCACCACCTAATTTTTTTATTTTTGCTTGAAGTGTTTATGATAACACATTTTTAATAAATTCAATAAATTCATCATTCCTAAAGGGAAGAAAGACAAAGAAAGAGAGTGAGGGAGGGAAGAGGGGAGGAAAGAAATATTCAGATACAAAAACATGACTCAGATTGGTTGATGGCACTCACTCCTAAGACTTTTGCTAGAACCACTGGGGATGGTGAGGGCTCTCTTTTTGCCTGGGCTGCTAACCTGTTCAGATGACAACCTATAGACAGCAAGGGCATCCACGTGGGAGAGACTGTGAGGGGATTAATCTCAAAGAAAAGCAAACACATGGAAATAGAGAGAGGTTGAAGCCCTGGATCAAGCTATGCCTGAAGCCTGAGTCTTTTAGTACTGAGTCAATAAACTGCCTTCTTTGCCTAATCCAGGTATATAATTGTCTTCTATCACCTGCAACTACAAACATTCCAACAAAGCACCCTCCAAAGGCCCTTCTAGGTGCAATTTGGGATTTCCTTTGTCCTATAAATGTTTACCTGCTAAGCTCCTGCTAATACTCCTGATTAAGTCTCAGTTGCACATCCTATTCCCAAGGCTAATTGTCAAGTAAAGCGGTTGGCAAGTGGCAGAGCCCACTGAGCCAACCCAGAGGCAGAACCGCATGCTGCACACAACAGTTCCCATGTGACCAAGACACATGTCCATCCATTCACCAGCCTTGTGCTTCAGAGAATCTGCCCCAGCTGCTCTCCTCACCCAGGTCTACATCTGCTTCCAAAGACCTACACAGGAGGGCTGCAGCTCTCCCGCTAATTTCCAGGAAGGAAAATTCTGGAGTAGAGAACAGAAGTTTAGATCAAGCATCAGCTTAAAGGGAACTTTGATTAAAAATAGAACTACCCTACGATCCAGCATTGCACTACAGGTATTTGCCCAAAAGACACAAAAATACGGATTCAAAGGGGCACATGCACCCCAATGTTTGCAGCAACATTATTAAGAGTAGCTGAATTATGAAAACAGTCCAAATTTCCGTCGACTGATGAATGGATAAAGAAGATATTAGATATAATAAAATATTACTCAGCCATCAAAACGAATGAAATCTTGTCATTTGCAATGACATGGATGGAGCTAGAGTGTATTTTGCTAAGTGAAATAAGTCAGTCAGAGAAAGACAAATACCATATGATTTCACTCATATGTGGAATTTAACAAACAAAACATATGAACATATGGGAAGGGGGAAAAGCAGAGAGAGAGGGAAACAAACCATAAGAGGCTTTTAAGGATAGAGAACAAACTGAGGGTTGATGGAGGGAGGCAGGTGGGGGATGGGCTAAACGGGTGATTTCAAGGTATTTGTTATGATGAGCACTGGGTGTTATATGTAAGTGATGAATCACTGAATTCTACTCCTAAACTAATATTGCACTGTATGTTAACTAACCAGAATTTAAATAAGAATTTAAAAGGACAAAAATACATATAAGAACTTTGATAAAAATCCAAGCTGACTTCCTCAAGGAAAGTGGTCCTGTGGGAGAGCTGTGTATGGTCAGCCCCAAAGGCTGCCATTGATGAGGACAGTGACTTAGGAGCTCGAGGTTTCCAAGGGCCCCAGAAAACAAGGTGGGGTGCAGGTGAGAGGCACCAGCCAGCACATCCCCAACCGTGAGCCTGACAGGGCCCACACTGGAATTCCTGGCTCATTCCCAGCTTCCCTTGGCTTGTCATAGGGGCCTACCTCTCCCCAGCCAACCTGAATGTGGCCCATTTCTGAAAGGCCCAGATTCCAGCCTGGCCCAGTGTTCAGAACTGAATGAACAAATGAGTGAGTGACTGAAAGAAGTATATTCTGTGTGCCTGGCATTATTCTTGGCTCTGGGGGCCCTAGGAACTTAAGGCAGGCAGGCTCCCTGCTCTGTGGTGCTCACATTCTTTCAGATCATGCTAAACCAGAGAAAGAAGAGGCCATCTGGGCAGGAGCTGGGCATTCGGGACATCAGACCACCTTGTGCAATCTCTGTCAGTTAGAATTGCCTGACCTTGTAACTGGCGCTAAATGTCTCCTGTCCAAGCCAATTTCTTCAAGTGTCTGCACCAGGCATGGCATTTTCAGGTTCCCCTGAGCAGAAGAACTAACATAAGGTAGCACAGAGAAGAGTCTTGGGGACAGGAATCCAAGAGAGGAAGCTCCCTCTCCTCTCTTGAGTTCCTGAAGTGACTGAATTCAAGCTGGTCCCTAACTGTCCACTTCTGAAATGGGCTTTCCCATAGAGTCCTCATGTGGAGATGAATGTCACAATCCATTTTACTGGAATCTAGAACTCATTGCTATAGCCAAGACCTGGGTGTGACCCTCCAGGGGACTAGGGACTGGGGGTCTAAGCAAATAAGCCCCATCTTCCCCAGCAACCAGCCCTGGAGCTCTGCGAGGACAAAACAGGAGGTCTTGGGGGTCCCCTTCTGCAGGGCCATGGGACCTCCCTCATTCTCTGTTTGCATGATAAAGAGTGCCACTCAGATGCTCAAGGTCAAATAAGTCCAGAGACTTTCTATGTCCAACAGAGAAACAGAGAGCAAGCAAGTACGCCAACTCTCCCTTTAAAAATCAGTAAGTGAATATATCTAGGCATCTGGGATGTAGAAAGGAAAAGGAGCATGCTCCCGATGTCAGCAATGGAGAAACTGAGGTCCAAAGAGGGGAAGCGACTTACCGGAAGTCACAGAGAGCCCCCACTGTGGACCCCTGGCCCAGAGTTCCTCCCTGTGCCGGTACACAGAAGCTGGTCAATCCTTGCCTCCTATGCTGAAGTTACTGAAACACAGCCCAATTGTCAAAATATCAGGTGCAAGAAGAGGCAAGAAGATTATATGCGAAAAAGAGCAATAATTTGGGTATTCTCCAAAATTCTCCAATTGCTTGAAAAATAGTGCCTTCTCTGAAACTTGCCCCATGTCTAATGTGTTACCAATATTTTATAAAGTCACAGATCAAGTTGTTTCTGATGTTTCCAGGAGCTCCATGTCAAAAGCTGATGTTAATATTTTGTGAGAGACAGGCATGGTGGAACAAATGCAAAAATCAATGCCATCTGTCTCCAGGAAACTACTCGAGATTCCAGACATCAGAGAGGCCTGACACAAGCAGAGTTAGGAGCCAGAGCCCCCACCCAAGACAGAAAAAGATGGGAAGTAAAAAGATTCCTTTTTGGTCCAGAGAAATACTTTGGCTGTTAAAAGATAAAGTTAATGAGATTGGGCCATTTCTGAATGATTCTTCCTTCTTTAAAACCCTCAACCCCAAAACAAGTTATAACACAATCATCACACTTTGCAGCAGAATAGTATGTGGTCGGATAGCAAGAGGGACTTCCTTCACAAGCGATGTGAAGCTCGGAAACAAGTCAACCAGTGAGGCTGATCATTGAGAAGCCTTCAGCAGGCACACAATCGGAAGCCCTCTCTGGGAAGTCAGGCAGAGGGCGTGGTTGGGAAGAAGGCTTCAGAGACTCACCAGGCAGACTCCCAAACAATGTGGGCTTGAGGAAGGGGCCAAGGTGGCTCCAGAAGTCCAAGCTGTAGGACACACTGTGACACTGAGTCAGCCATCAGCTGGCCATGTAGCTGAGCCCTACATGGTCCTTGCATATAGGCATTTGCGATTCCTTGCGAATGTGGCCACGCCAGCCCTGGAGTCCCTGAAGACTTGAAAGCCTTTAGAGTAGCTTCCCTTCCCACCTGGCATCACGGCGACTTGTGTACATCTTGCCTCCATGGTGGCCCCGTGCCCATGATGCAAGGTCTGATGACCAGATGTGTGAGGATGGGGAGAAACGGGCAGGCTTGAAATCTGAAGTCCAGCCCAAGGCTTGTCCTTATCACTGCCTGTCACTGCCATGGATCATCGTAGCGGGCCACACCGCATGCAGCTCTGTGCACCCCAGCTGCCCTAGGCATCATTAATGTTTGCTGGCCCAGCAAACAGGGCACTCACCCCACCATCCCACCTCCTCCCTCTGCTCAGGTCAGGATCTCCTCTCCTGGATGATGCTGTACAGGTGCCGGGGAGAGTTAGCCGAGGTCTCCCCATGACCCCATTTCCTCTAACCCTGTGTCCCAAAGTGACTGAAGGGGCCACATCTAATGTCCTGTTCATTCCCTCTGCAGCCTGGCTTCCTGAGGACCACCTCAGCCTCTTGCTTGGTTGGCTTGGGGACTGCCACAGTCAGAGAAACTCAGTGGTAAGTGACTTTCACTGGATGGTGGAATCAGAGCAGATCTTCCAGAGGACGACGCACATGGCCACTGCAGTCAGTTATTAAGTTCATAACGAGCGAGGGGCCCCTGTGGCTGGACAAACATGACTTGCTGTGGGTATGACAGAACGCTTGGTGACAAGAGGCAGAAACAACCCAAGATGGATCAGGAAGGGCCTGGGGGAGTTAATGGGCTCAGGAGCCAAACCCCAGGAAGGGTGGAGTCCAGGGGATCAGCAGACAACTGGGGTTGTCATGACTCTCTCTCCTTCTCTCATCTCCAGTGAGCAGCATCCCATCAGACACACTTCCTTATAATAGCTGGATGCTGGCAGCCACAGCACCAGGGCTCACAAGTTCCTGGCTTCCTGGGGAAGGAAGTGGGCATGGGAAGTAGGGCCACTCCATTGGCTCCACTGATTTGGTGGCCTGGATCACACACCCTGCCCTGGCAGCAGCCTCACCCTCCCTCAGAGTCACATGGTTGAGCAAGGGACAACATGCCCCAAAGAGGAAGGATACTGAGGTTCCAGAAGAGGCAAAGGTAGCATTTCAGCAAAGCGAAGGATGCCCGGGCCAGGAACACTTAGAAACCCTCTTCACCTAGGGCTCCTATACTGGCAAGACCTAAGCCTGTATGAGGACTATATACCTTCTATTACCTATATAGAGCCCTTTCCTGGCTTCATCCCAAACCACAGGGAAGCTGGCAAGCAGTGGAGAGGGGGTGGTGGTGCAGAGGCTCCCCTCTCCAGAGAGATGTGCTCTGATCATGGCCCTCAAAGCTTCGGCCTCAGAGAAATACACAGTCGCCTCAGTGAGTGTGTGTACTTGTCCCCTAAGGCTGCCATAACAAAATACCAGAGATTCGGTGACTTAGACACCAGACATTTATTTTTCGACAGTTCTGGAAGCCAGATGTCCAAGATCAAGGTGCCAGCAAGGTAGGTTCCAGGCTGAGGCCTCTTTTCTGGGCTTGCAGGTGGCCACCTTCTCTCTGTGTGCTCACATGGCCTTTATTCTGTGCATGGGGATGGGGGCAGGGAAGATTGGTCTTCCTCTTCTTATAAGGACACCAGTCCCATCAGATTAGGACTCCACTCTTAAGACCTCAGTTAACCTTATTACCTCTTAAGGACCCCATATCCTGAAGGTAAGGCTTCAGCTTATGAAACTGGCGGCTAGAGCAGTGCGCCGTGATGAGTGGGGGCAGCAGAAGAAGCCTGCAGGTCATCGGTGCATCGGTCAGCGGGCACTGCCCAGTCTTGGCGCACAGTCAAGCAGAAGCAGGGTGTGCTGCAACCAGGCCCTAGTCAGGCCCCCTGACCTTGCCCTTTGAGCCATCCTGCATCCTCTCTGCTACTCTGACCACCCCAGGGAGCAGACCCTGAGATAGACTTTAAGCTCCAGGAGTTCTATTAGGGGACTGGGATGTGGCAGTAAGCAGGTTACTGCTAGGAGCGACCTGCGGGCACCCCTGGGGCACTGCAGACCTCAGAGTTGCCCCACCCAAAAGGTGGAAAGGCGTGGACATCACTGCTGAAAGCTGCTCCTGGGGTGTCAGCTCCCAGATGTGTAGCAGCACATGTTCCATGGCCAGAGGGACACACAGGCAGAGTTGCAGTTACAAACAGTAAGATGCTGCTGGTGTGGGGCCACAGTGAGTGACCTGGGGACATGGGCACACCAATGGCAGTTGCTACACTCTCCAAGCAGGTATTTCCATGGGGCGGTGAGCAGCCCCAAGTGACCAGAGAAGGAGGACCCCCAGCAGGGCTTGGTCCCAATGGACAAGCCCAAGCCTCATTCAGAAATGACCAGAAGCCACCAAGGGGTGCTGGGTGTCTCTCGCCAGACACTCTCCTGCCCCCCTGTGAGCGCATGAAGCTTCGTGCCCAAGAAGTAGCACCGCCCCAGAGTACAATCCCCCTCCCGGGTCTGTGTCTGCCGCAGAACCGGGACACAGACTCAATCTGCCGTGTTAAATCAAGTCAGATAATTCTACTGTCTGCATCATAATTAACTTTACTTTCTTCACAGGAATACATTACAGCAAAATATATTAAGGAATTTTTTTTTAAAAAGAAAAACCATTTTCCCCACTAGTATTATTTTCAATGAGCTAAGTGATGTTAGTTTTGAAATTGCAATCGGCAGAGAAAGCACGCGCACACAGAGTAATGGACAATTTTAATTTTCAACAATTGTGATTGTGTGAATAATGCTACTAATAGCTGCCACGGTGGTTTATATTCATTTGCCTAAAGCCAAACTCCAGACTTCTTTATTGAAGAATAAAAAGGTGAGTCGGGCCAACCGGTACACGTTTTGTGCCTCCCGCCCCTTCCTCTGGAAAACCATTCTGTGCTGTACCCATTTATCAGAACCATGCGGTGTTCTGGGCCCTTACTGGGGAGCAGAACAGTTTGGGGAAGAACTTAAATTTAGACCCTCTGGTTCATGACCTGAATCGAGTATCAGGGGGTGGGAGGAAAGCTCTGTCATTCCCCGCAAATGACTCTCCACTGCCACAATTATGAATCACTCCAACACAAAACATTCAAATGGACAGCAGCAACCGGCACGCTGTGGGCTCCTTTAAAAATAAGCCCCATTGTTCCCCAACCGCCTATTAATAGCTAGAAAAGACATCTGTTCCTAATTTGGTCTTCTCAAATCAAGAAATCTTCCCTTCACTTCCCTCCGGGACCAGGATGAAATCAATCAAGTGACAAAATTTATCAAGCACCAGGCACATTCCAGCCCAGAGCTCAGAGAGAAGTCTGCAGTCTGACCCAAGCCACCCGAAGGCCAGTGGCTGGAGGAAGTGTGCACCGTCTCTCCAATATCGACGTCCTCCCACACTCAGCACTACAGAGACCTCTAAGGAAGACCCCTGTATGGGCTAGTCGCAGCCCTTTGGTACTCAAGACCCCAGGTCCACCACCAAGGGCTGGCTGTTCCACCAGATTCCAACTCCAAGCAGAGCTCCCCTGGGACTCCACCAGTGACAGGCTGCTCACGACCCCTCAGGGTGACTCTTCTAACCCCTGAATATCTGTGACTGCTAAACACACCTAAAACCCATCTCCCACAGGAGGATGGATTCCACTCTCAGAGGCCATATAGTTCATGTCAATTCTTCTTCCTATGTCAGTCCCTCGACTACCTGAGTAGAGATATCTACCTACTGTCGGGACTCATCTCCCGCTTGGATACCTGGATAGCAAGGGGCTTGTGATGGACCCAACTCCCAGAAAGGACAATAGAGTCTAGTGACATGAGCCACATGGTGACTCTCCCTCATTCCTGGGAGTGTTCATGTGCCACCTTCCACGCCCGTTCTTGCAGCTCCAGACCCACAGCACGCCCGCCATTGCTCTGACACTCCACACCCTCCCCAACCCCAGGGCCTTTGCCAGCTCTTCTCTCTGCACAGCATGATTTTTCTCTGGCTTCTACATGGCTTGTCCCCATCTGTCCTCCAAATCCCTGGTCCTTGGAGCAGCCTTCACTGACTGCCCTGCTGAAGAGCACACCCTGTCATGCCGAGGCATGCCCCTCTTTTTAAATTCTTTGCAGAGCAGTGAGCACTGCCTGCTCTATTTCTCTTCTTTCTTAGTCACGTGTTTGTTATCTGACTCGCCTTCTAGAATGTAAGACCATGAACAAGTGCAGAGTAAGAACTCAATAAATGGTTGTCATCTGAAGAAAGAACAGTTTTCCAAGCAAAAGAAACAGCAGCCAGAGTCAAAGCACTAGAGAAGCCATGGAGCCTGTTGGTTCTGAGCACAGGCTTTGGATGGAGAAAGATCTAGGTTGGCCAGCTGTGTGGCCTTGGGCAAGCTCCCTGACCATCCTGACTCTTGGTTTCTGCACCTGCAAAAGGAGGACCATATAGCACATGCTTCCCCTTGATGTGAGTGAGGTGGTGCTTGCAGAGCACTTGGTATAAGAGCAAGGTGCGTCCTGAGACAAACCCTCCATCCATGAGGCTATGGTTAGTAGTGGGGAAGCTGTGGTTGGAGCTGGGGCCGCCCAAGGAGCCCCACATTGCAGAGGGAGATGAGGCAGGCAGGGTGGCGGGAAATATGAAAGCTTCTGTCCTTGACTACTGCACAGTGTGAGGGGCTGCCCAGCCCCTTGGAGCTGAGGGTGGAGTGGGCAGAAATAAATGCCACCCCTGAGGGCCAGGCTGGGAACCTGCCCCTGACTCAGCTGTTTCTCACTGTTCTCCTTTCTGCCCTGCGGAGGAGCTCCCAGCCCACCGGGGGCCTTGAGCTCAGAGGAGGGGACAGAAAGGGGAGCAAATCCATAGCTGCTTTCATCGGCTGCTTACATCCCCTGAGAGCAAGGAGGCCAGTGAGAAAGGAACAGGACTTCAGCATCCCTTTCAGGAGGCCCAGAGCCTCCCCATCTGCCCATGCGGGTCCCCTAGGTGGGGCTGTGGGAGAAGGCAGATGCCCTGGAGATCCAGGCTCCCCCGGGCCTGCCTCCATGCTCTCCCGGGCCCGCCTCCAGCCTCATAGACCCAGTGCTCCCTGCGGCTCCTGGGACAGGGCCAAGCTGCTTCCGTTGGCCCCTGGTTCCCCAGTACACAGCAGGGATTGTGTGGCCCGCGGCAGGCGCTGAGCCACAGCTGAGGGGACAAGGCCCAGCTGTTCCTGGAGACAAGCGGGCAGCTTTCTTCCCACATGAAAAGGGAACCTGTGTCCCCTGGGGGAGGGGAAGGAGGAGGAGGAGGAAAGGGGCCAGGGGATGCCTGGGCAGGGCTGTAAACACCCCTCCTCAGGGTCCCCACTGTGCCCCAGAGTGGGCCAGGTGGGGCCAGGAAGGGGAACTCAGCATCAGGTCCTAAATCAGCTTCCTAGGTTTGGCCATGGCTGAAGCCCGAGGCCTGGCCTGTGGTCCTGACCCCCATGTGCCCCTGGGCCTGCCCCTTCCCACTCTGGCCCCAGCTTCTTCACTGTAAAGAGGGAATTGGAGTGTTTCTCCCATGATCCTTGCAAAAGAGCAGATTCAAGGAAGGGGGAGGACTATTTCCTACGAAGGCTGGTCTCTCTGCTTGGAGAGGAAGCAGGACACAGGACACATGAAGGGTCTGAATGGCTCTGCTGTAGGACCCTGCATCTGCTTGGCAGGTAGACCAGCATGGTCCAGGGAATGTTGTGGGCAATCACTCACACGTGCAAAACCCAAGACCCCAGGAAGGCACCCAAGAGGTGCTGATAGCAAGGTTAAGACAGACCGTGCCCCCAGAGCCCAAATGCTCCATCACAGAACATGAGGGCCTTCAGAGCCCTCGTTGTGAAAATTCACTAAAAATATCCAAAGTCAGGTCTCTTTTTATGTTTCCTCTTCCCTGGGTTTTATCAAACACTTCATTCTTTAGGAATAAGGAATATTTCTACACCAGTCTCCACACACACACACACACACACACACACACACACTCCCCAGGGCAGCCCAGGGAGGGGCCTGTTCCCCTGGATTTCACTGCAGGTTCCAGGTCTGGATGTAGACAGTCTGGATGACCTTCATGAGTTCCAGGTCCTCCAAGGCTCAGTGGCAGAGCACTGGGACCTACCCTCCCAGGAGGTCACAGTCCGTGTCACAGAAGAGGGACACACAATGTGCCAACAGGGTTGGAAGAAGAAACCATGAGCACTTCAGGGAGAGCTTCTAGAAGGGGGCTGAGCCTTATAAAAACCAGCTATGGACCACTATTCAGAGAGTGATTTTTAGTCAGGGATAAAGACCGGGACAGATACTCCCAGCACTCTTCCAGTCTTAATGGACAGACACTGGGGTCCTGGATATGAAAACAAAATGGGAAGGTACTGGCTAGGGAAGTGAGGACTATGGGGGTGCACCTCTCTCCAGGCATGGCTGAACCAGGGACATCAATAACATCATAAGATGATCTTTCTATGGGTCAGCTCTGGCTTCTCCCCCAAGGATGCAAAGGTGGCTCTGGCCATCCTCACAGCCCAGCACTGTGGTGACCAGGGAGTGCTGCCTTCCTGATGGCTGTGGCCAGACTCCTCATTATGACATAGACATGACGTCCAGCCAGGGCCCTGTGGATCTCTGAGTCTATTACCATGGACAGGGCTCAGAGTGCTCTGACTGGCAAGATCTGGGTCACATTTACATCTCTGAAGCAGGGAATGGTCGCCCCACTCACTCCAGAAGAATAGGGTGTGGGGGGAGGAGTTATCTCCATTTGGAAAGAGCTGTAGGCTTTTCCCTTAAAGATCAGCTATTCATGGCCCTGTTGGCTCAGAAGGTAGAGTTTGAGCCCTGCATCTGGTTCTGAACACTAACAGTGGGGAGCCTGCTTTGGATTCTCTCACTCCCTTTCTATCTTCCCCTCCACCACTTGCTCTCTCTCTCTCTCTCTCTCTCTCTCTCAAAATAAGTAAATAAACTTTTAGAAAAAATTAACTATTAACTATAAATGTGAACAGCAAGCCAGTATCACCTTCCTCCACAATGTGGGGACTGGGGGGTGGAAACTTAAAGAGTAGAGAGAATGAGGCTAACATGCAGAGAAAGAGCCTAGGGAGAGAAACAGAACAAGAGTTCCTGGATGAAGCTCTGCCTGAAATCTATTCCATTTCTGTGAATCAACAGACCTCTTTTTTGTTTGTTTCAGGTAGTGTGAATTGTTTTTCTGTCACTTGCAACCAAAATGAAGACATGTTTAAATTCCTGTCTTCCCAGATAAATGGTGAGCTCCAAAAGATCAGAAATCATATCTTCTCCAACTCTGTACACCCCATACCAAGCACAGGATCTGGCATGGGTAGAATGCTTAATGGGTGCTTGTTGAATGAATGAAAAAGTATTGATAGTGATGACAATGATGAGGTCTTCTTTCCTCGCTGCCCTCTGCACATTCTTAGCATTTGTAGAGCACATTCCTGCACTCCACTGTGCCTGCACACAGCATTGTCCCCACCCCTCACAATAGCCTCAGATTTGGGGTGCAGCAGGGGGGGCTGGCTCCCCATTCTACAAGAAAAATGAGGGCTGAGGAAATTGTCACCCAGCCATCTTTCCTCAGGGGTTGTCATTTGTTGCATGTAGATTAAAATGTTTTTGAGAGGCCCGTTTATGATACTAGGGAGCCACCTTTTGGACAGGTGGTGTCCCTGCCTCCTCAGAGGGTGTCCCCTCTCCAGAGTCTCCCTAAAGCTGTCGATATACCCAGGCACCTACTGATAGAGGGCTTGTGCAAAGCAAGGCGACAAAGCCTTGGACATGTTTTAAGAGTGAGATGGAAATCGTTAGCTCCCATTTTAATTTAACAAGCCCAATTTTATAAATAAGAGTGAATTTTCCCAGGCTATTATATCTAATTATGCATTTACATCAATTCACATTATGCGGTTCTTGAAATGTTAATACCAAAGGCAATTTTCTGCTGACGGGTGGCATGGAGAAGAGCTTGCTTCACATTACAAGTCAATATTTTTGGAAATAATTACCCAGTTGCTCACTAGAGTCTGCACTGACTAACCCAGTAGCTGTGTCTACACAGCTCCCAATTTGAGATGCTACAAGGGGAGATCCCCCGACAGGGAAGGAAGGTGGGAGGGACTGAGCACCCCCCACCCCCAACCGAGTGACGAGTCCTGGCGGCCTCTGCTGGCTGGTGGAACCCTGGCTCCACCTAGAACCAGGACTGTGTCCTCTGACTGTATCACTAAACTACTCCAGAGCTCAGACTTTCATCTGCAAGATGGGAATGACACTAGTAACTCTCTCCTGGGGCGTAAACACATTTATGCCTTCACTCATTTGTTTGTTCAAGAAATGCTTACTGCAGGTTACTCTCTGCTGGGCGCTGGGTAGATACACAATGCAGGGCAATGAAGATTATGCAGAGAGTAAAGCCCACTGGACGTCACTCTTGTTCTTGAGTGATGACACATCTGACGGAGGTCAGCAACCACAGACCCCCAGGGGAACACCAGAAGGACTGCCCTCCAGCACACAGCCCCAGTAACTTTTCACAGGGCTTCTCCCAAGTGGGAGGCAAGTGCTAGGTGCTGGGGCCATGGGACAACTCGGCATCATCCAGGAAGAGGTGGCAGGGGCCAGGTCGGGATGGTGGTTCATGAGATGAAGAGAAATGGATAAATCTGAGAGATATCCCAAAGGTCAAATCACAAGCTGCTCCCACCCTGGGAGCAGCGGAGAGAAAGGTATTGAAACCCCTCCTGCCAGGCTATAGGGAGGGTCAGGCTAGTTACTAAGCCAGAGATAACTACCAGGTTCATAGAGGACCAGGCTTTGGAGAGAGTCAGGCTGGTCAGGTTCCCTTGTGACATGTATGCGGAAGTGCACACAGACAGAGGACCACCTCCATCTGTGGAGGCAGAGAAGAGGGCCTGGGCCCAAGCTGCCAGGCCTCCAATGCCCGGTGGCTCGGCAAAGACAGCCAGCCCCCGATAAGACAGGTAACACAGCCAGTAGACAGGTAAGACAGCCAGTGCAGGAAGAGGGAAACCAAGAGCTGCGGTCACAAAAGCCAAGGCTAGAGCTTCAGGAAGAAGAGAATGTGTAGAAGGTCAAGATATGGGCTAAAAAGTGTCCCTTACACTTGAGAACATTGAGGCACTGAGGTATCTCACTGGGAGCCATTGCAGTAAAGGCATGGAGTGCTGGTCCAGCCTGAGGAGGACTGGACAGCGAGGACACAGACACAGACCTGCCCCAGAGGAAGGGGAGAGAAAGGTAGGTGGTGGTCTCTGTCAGCCTCTGCAAGAAGGCCTGGAATGACACAAGCCCTCATTCTCCCCAGCCTGGGGCTCTTAAGCCCAGAAGGGAGGGACAAAGCAGGCAAGGCAGGACCTATGGCCCAGCACCTTCTTCCTGTGTGTGAGCCCAGCCTCCTCACCTGTAAAAGGGAGAGGAACTCTAGACACAAGGAGGCTGTGAGGGTGACAGGGTGTGGATCCTGGCTGGCACCAGCACCAGGCCCCAGCCCTCCAAAGCCAGTGCAGGTGAGAGATCTAGGACTGGGGTGGGGGTGGGGGTGGGGGTGGAGGAGCCAGATTCAGGAACAGCATCCTCACCCAAACTTGAAATGGATGGAAAACTCAGGTGAGTCTGAAAACTCCACAGGGCCATATCTCACAGGAAGCTCTAGTCTCACAAGTATCCCTAAAGGGTGCACAAGGGAGCTGCCCAATCCTCTGTCCATGTCTCCACGGGCTTCAGATAAGGCTTGGCTGGGAGAGGGAGAGGGCTCCACCAGACTCCTGCCAGGACAGCTGCAGCTGGGCTGGGGCTGGTAAGAGGTGAGGCCCGGAGGCCCCAGCATGCTAAACCCACGAGGCAAACAGGACCCCTGGGCCAGAGTGTAGGCTGCAGATCCCGGAGGTTTATTTTTGTGGTAGAACCAACATTTAAAAATTAGATTCTGCATAGAAACCTGGATTTCCACCTTCACTAGAAACACTGGAGCATCGGGCCACCTCTAAGTGGGGCATGAGAGCACCAGTTGCCCCAGTCCTCCCCCCTCCCCAGTGATCCCCACCAGTCCCTTTGCCCTTTGCAGTTCTGCCTGGGCCCCGGATAGCCTCAGACCTCGCACCTTGAAGAGAGGTATTGGACTGCAGCCTGCCCAGAGTCCCCATCCACTCGCCCACCGAGAGCAGCCAGGCAGGAGAAGGGAAGGGTGGGGGAGAGGGAGGAGGAGGGACGAGGAGTAGAAGGAGGGATGGGGAGAGGGAGGAGGACGGAGGGATGGGGGAGAGGAAGGAGGAAGGGGGAGGGAGGAGGACGAAGGAGGATGGAGGAGGAGGGGGAGAGGAAAGGGGAGAAGGAGACATTGAAGAGGGTGGGAAAATCTGGGTCTCCTGCTTCCCATTTCATGCCCACAGGAGGCAAGCAGGAGGCCCAGACAGCCACCTGGCTGCAACTTGCCACCCAGCCTTCGTGTGTGACACACCAGCCTGCACACACACACACTCCACATGCATACACACCATTTGTGCACACACTGGGCATATGCACACCATTTACACACATCTATGCTGTCTGCCACACCAGTTGTCCCTGCAAGCAAATGCTGTCTCCGCGCACACACACACACACACACACACACACACAAACACACACACGGAGGGCATGCTGTCTGGGCACAGGCATGCCATCTGCACGCATATGAGAGCTACACCATCTGTAGTAGGTACACTTGTGCATGTGTGGACACACACACACACACACACACACACACACATCCTCCCTGCAAATGTGTTGTCAGTGCACATAAACACTGCAGGTGCCCACCTCCTTTGCCCTGAGGTCACACCCCTGGGACCCCAGGTCCTGGAAAAAGGGATTCGGTAGAAGGCTGGGCTCATTTGGAGAGTGTGCCTACACCAGATAGTCTTTGAGGGGACAGGCTGCTTGCTGCAGGACGTGTGTGCAAACCACACAGTGACAGAGGATGGCAATGCCTGACGGCAGGCCCCAAGGGTGCCACCCTCCCAGCCCCTCCCCTGTCCAGAGATGGGGATGCAGGAGTGTGGAGAGCCATGCCCCTTTGGTTTACTCCACGTGCACTCTGCCACTCTCACCATGAAGCACCCCAGCTGTCACCCTAAGCTCTGTCACCTTGCACAAATGTACCGCCCACTGCCCCTCCTTCCCCTCAACTTGGCCACCATGGTCTCCTCCCACCTGTCCCCAGCTGGGGGTTCCAGGAGCTATGCCTGGGCACAGCCCACAGTGCTGCCATCCTGTGGGGCAGTGCTCTCAAGGACCCCCACCGGGAGCTCCACAAGCACGGAGCCCACCAGAGTCTCCTCTTCCTTGTCCAGGCTTGCCCTTCCTGACCCACCTGCAGAGCCCACTGTGAGCCACACACCCACCAGGCACTCTCAAAAGGCTTGCCAGGCTGGGTTGAAACTCTGAATGCCACTTCTCTAAAGTGCCACAGAGCAAGATCAGAACTTGACAAAAATTCACACCCGTTCTGCACCCTTGCCAGCTCCCTGACCTGAAATGAGCAGGACTGGTGTCCTGTTCTCTGGGGACAGCAGGGAGCTTAGCAGAGAGAGGAGGAACAGGGCACAGGCCAGTGTGGCTGGGGGCCTGGTCTCTCCCCAGCCTCACACCTCTTCCCAAACAGAGAAACTTATTCAACAGCATTTTTCCGCCCTTGGAAAGGGAAAAATGACATTTCGAAACATTACTGTGAAAAATTAATTTAGGTCTGAAGCATCAAAGACGTTTTGTAAACAAAACGAAGGCATTTTGTGGCTGGCTACTGCCCGAGTTTAAATCCCCAGGTGCCTGGGTCCAGTCAACAGGCCCTGGGGGGAGCAGGAACCATACCCACCTGAAACAGCTCTCCTGGAGGAAAGCCGTGGCCTGACTCCAGAGCCCAGAGGACGAGAGAGCAATCACATGCATGCAAAGCCAAGGCAGCCCCTGGCTCCCCAGGCAGAGTGACCTTTTGTCAACTTCGGACGGGAACACAAATCTGCCGTCACTCTGGATCGGCCTTGATTGGATCAAAATCCCATTGGAAAACAGGGGGGAAAGGCAATAAAATCTCCAGAATTGATATTAAACCACTGACATTTCACAAACCGAGCAGCTCTGGCAGCTGCCAGTCTATGGGCGGGAGGGACTCTAAAGGGGCAAGTCAGGCGTGAAGGTCACGGCGGTGCAGAGGAGACTCTCCCAGACCCAGGCATCAGCACCGAGGGACCAGGAGCCTAGAAGGCCAGGGTCCAGTATGCTCAGGCCAGGGTGGGGGCCCCTGCCTGGTGGTCCCATCTCTTCTGGACCCACACATTTGCCCAGGTGCACCCCAGCAAGGGACGGCTGACCTCCAGGGCCATCCAGACCAGATGCTCTGTGGCTCTGAAGCCAAAGATGATGTTAAACTCGGAGCTTGAGCCTGTTCCCCTGACCCTGGTCCTGTACCTACTGGAGCCTAACAGTGAGGAGGGGCTGCTGTCCAGGATGAAACCAGGAAAGACAGACATTCCTTTGAGAAATCTGCCAGGAGCTGTGCCTCATCCCCCTGCCATCCAGCGCACATTGAGCACCTGCCACATGCCGGGCAAAGTCCAGGAAGATACAGGCCAGTGTTCTTTTCCTGCAGGTAACCCAACTGGGGCAGGAGCAGGGAGGCAGGCTGAAACAAGGTGCTACCAGAAGCAGGCACCTGTGTCTGCCACTCTGTGTGGACAAGGAGGGGGGGACCCGAGGGCCCTCATGTTTGCTCCCAAACTCTGCCAACTCTAAGCACAGACCTATGTGTGCTGGCCTCACAGGGAAAGCAGGAGGGACAAGGAGGCCCTGTCCAGAGCTCAGGGAGCCCAGGAAGCCCCTCCAGAGGTGGCAAATCCTGCCATCTCCTCCTCCCTCACCCATGGCAATGGCAGATGTCACTTATCCATGACAGCAAGCTTTCCTGATGAGCCCAGATGCGGCCTCAGAGTACTTCTCAACACAGAGCCCCAGTAGCCTCCAGTACCTCACAGGAGTTGGCCTGTGAGGTGACAGCAGGGCTGAGCCTTCCTGAAGTGAGAGCTTAACCCGGTCATAAGGGGTGCTCTGAGCGCAGGCAGGTGAAGGACATCACGAGGAAGGCTTCCTGGAGGAAAAGTCTGGCAGCTGGAATCAGTCAGAAGAGCAGGTGGACAGGCAGGTGGGCAGACCCTGGGCTGGAGCAGGGCTGGTGTACCAAGACCACAGGGCTCCAAAGTGGGATTGCAGGAAGCAGCCTCAGTCCAGCCCTGGGGCTCCCAGAAGGGGCGGGAGGTGAGCCTTCCCCAGACCTGTAGGTCCCACTGTGGCTCAGGATGGTGGTAGGGACAGAGAGCCCATTCTGCTTCCTCACCCTTCAGAGCCATCCACATGTCAGGCACCACCTGGGCATGGGGGTAGCTGCCTGAGGACTGCAGTACCTCCTGATGACCCCAAGTCCCCCACGGGGATGCTTTGCTCAGAAGTTTCTAGGTGGTAGCCTGGAAAGATGCCAAAACCTTAGGGCCCTGGAAATAGAGCCATTGGTCAGCCTGACAGGAATTTCCTGAGCTGCTCCTGGGGCCCAGAAATGCAAAGGACACAGGACCACAATCATCAGCATGAGTGATGCCCATGACAACTCACAAAGCTACTTGGTGGGCATCAGCTCTTTTGAACCCCACAAGAGCCCTGGGAGGTAAGGATCGCGGTGCCCTCTGATGGGGAGGTGAGACTCAGCTCAGCGTGGCAGGGAGACTCAACTACGACACACCAGGCTTCAACCACTCCATCGCTGCCCCAACAGCACCACCCCAGGGCCTTCATTCCCTGACCATGAGGCCAACTCCTCAGAAGGCTGGTCAATCACAGACACAGGGGGGCTGCCATAGGCTCCCCTGGCCCCCCAAAACATCTCCACTGGAACCATCAAACAACATCTCGCCACAGGGGAGACCTTACTGTGGGTCTGGAGAAAGCATCGGAGCCGAAGCCCTGACCCTCTGTCCGACCCCTGGCCATTATTAGCCAGCTCTGTGTTTTCTAATCAACATCCTCACCATTAAGGTGAAGAAAGCACATAGGGAACTAACAGGGTTTTATCTCAAACAGATCGATCTGCTCAGATCCGTCTGGCCCCGGCCTCTTAATTCTCCATAATGTCAAAGCAATTTTTGGTTAAGTATACAGTCTGTCCTCTACTAAATTAAACTAATAGATCTAGTGGGAAATAAAACCCCAAGTGCATTGGGAATATTAAAAATTAAAAAAAATAAACTCTTCATGGGTCTGTAAGATTTACTTTGGCAAATGATTAAATAAATAACACAGAGACAGGCTGTAATAAGATCCATTAGTGGACACTCAGCTCCACTGGTCACCTCCCCCCGCCCCGTCTGTACCACCCTGCCCAAGCACCCGGGCTCAAGGATGGCCAGGCAGTTCCCTGAAGTCCCCCGCCCTACATTCCTCACAACACAAAAGCCAGCAAGACGTGCACTTTAGCGTGTGGATCTCTGCTGGTGGTGGTGCTACACCTCAGGTGCTAAACCGGCTGCTGCAAACACTTTATCTCAAAAATCAATGCTCCTGCTTCCCCACCCCCCCCTGCTGTCAGCATGGCTGGGATACCCTCTTTACAGATATGAAAAGTGAGGTTCCAAGAGGCCAAGGCAAGACCAGGATCTGAACCGAAGCCCATCTGATTCCATAACCCTGGACCCCACCTTGCTCTGCTTTGTTCTAATCTGCTTTTGACTTAATTTTTCATTGAGCCATCAATAACCTAGGCCAGGAGGCAGGATCTTGCTCATCAGAGACGGTGTCTGAAGCCCCCAGAGCCTGCCCAGCTGCTGTTCCTGCCAAGCCTGGCCCAGCACCTTTGGGCATGTTCATGGGCGGTGCAGAAGAGAAAGGAGGTAGGGTGGGAATTAAAATCACATTTTGCAGTTGGGGAAACGGAGGTTTGGGGGCTTTCCCAACCAAACCCCAGTGTCCAAGGCACCTCAGACAGGCCAGGGAGGGTGGGACAAGGCATTTTTCCCCCGGGACTCAAACACTGTGGGGCTCACCCTAAAACTTTCACACCTTCCTCATGCCAAGTGTGCTGTTTGTCAGAGCCAGCTCTCAAGTGCAAAGAAAGTGGGGAGATGACAAAAGAGAGGGAGGTGAGGTCTCATCACAAGGCCACTGCTTGGAGCTACATCCAAATAAGGAGAGGTCTGTGACAACGCCTAGCTCCTGCCCCCACCCCCCACCCCCCACCCAGACGCCCCATCCTATCCTTTCCCCAGATTGCCAGCTTCTCTGCTCCCACCACTACCTCACGCTGCCCTCAGTCAGACCTCCTCCTTGCTACCTTCAATGCTAGTCAATGGTCTCGTCACACAGGACTCTTCTCATTGCCGCACCAACTCCCCAGATCTCCCGCCTCCACACCCCTGCAGAGGCTGCTACTCATCTGGGATGCTGACACACCCTACCCACAGCCCCACTGAAGCCAGTCAAACTCCTCTCTGCGCACATTCCTGAACAAAAAGGCCACACATCCATGAAGTCTTGCCAGAGGGGACCCAGCTCCCACTATTTGCTTCCCTGTTAGGCTCTAAGCCCATGACCAGAGCCATGTCCTGTTAATCTCTGAGCCCCATTGTTCTAGGCACAGAAATCCTTCCTGTGCCTGGAAGGCCACATGTGCCCTCACCTGCCTCCCTGTCCCAACTGTGCACCCTTCACTTATGAGGCTCTGCCACCTTCTATTCTCCAACTCCCCACTTTGCCCTGCTCTTGGCCTTCACCCTTGCCACGTCATTCTGCCTGAAGCACTCTGCCTCTCCCAGGTCTCTGCCTGTCTGTCCACTTCAGGTCTTCCTGTGTCCACCAAGACTCCCACTAGGTATGTCCGTGTGTGCGCGAGTGGGCTGCAGGTTACGTGTTACACTCCACTGAGATGATCAGGCTTCGGTTTTGTTTCTTCTTCGCAGGTGTGCCTCTACCCCCTTCTGGGCTGAAATGCAGGTTCCTTGCAGGCAGAATGCCGCGGGGTCCCCAGCACCCTGCAAACTGTAAAGTCCATACCCACAGGTATGTGCTGGATAAATGAATACTGGGCTCTCAGGACATGATGGCTGGGTAAGTCTGAGGTGAAGCAGGCAGGCTCTGCCTGGAGTTTCTCCTCTCATTCCATCTCTCCAGGCAATCCACAAGCCCAATCAATCCTGTTTCTGACAAGCAAACAAACAGCCCCAGGCACAGGGGACCCTGAGCAGTGACACCGACACAGCAATGACAGCCCAGACCTGGGACTGCAAGCCAGGCCTGCTTCTCAGAGCGCGCACGGGCAGGGACAGGGCAAGGGCGGACCCACCTCACTGATGGCCCCAAGGCCCGGTGTGAGCAGAGGATGCTCTCTTATCTCCATGTGGGGGTAGAAGATGACAACAGAAACCCAGACTGTGAGCTTTTCCGCTTGCCTTCCCCGTGTCTTAGGGGCACTCAGTCATCAGTTCCTCCCCATCATCCAGGCAGAGAGGGCCATCCTCCACCATCTGGAGCAGCTGACCTGACATTTGCCCTTGGATGGCAGCATTCCTGGGGCTGGACTTCAGGCCCTTATCCCTTGACAGTGAGGCCAGTGAATGACTAAACTGGCCAAAAATAAAAGCCCCCATAAATCTGGTATTTTCCTTTAAGCTGTCGGGTACACAGAGTGTGCCGGGATTATTGATAGAAAAGTTTATGGATGGGTTGCATCTTAAAATCAAAATACATTACCCAAAATCAATGTTGCTGTACGAGGCACGGGGAGGACAGGAAAGGTCAACCGAGACAAGAATATCGAAACCAAAACTCCAAGAGGACCTGAGCATTAAAATAAATAAATTTTGAAAGTGAGTTGCAGGAAACACATTCACTTAAGGGCTGTAATTTAAGGGTACTTTCACGAAAGGCTGGGCAGTCTTTTTAAATAACACTTTTTGAAGTGCCTTTGAGAGTCTAGTGAATCCATCCACAAAATGGTATTGACAAGCACAGCATACCCCAACTGGCAGCCGGATCACAGCAGCACAAAATGACAATGGGCAGGACAGAGCGAGGCAGACACGGGCAAGCGCCCATGCACAGCCCCATCGGTGGAGCAGGTACACTGAGGGCCTACTGGTCACGTTACAGGAGGGTTCACCTCCAGGCCCCTCTACACAATGATCCTGCAGGCATTTTGGAGCCTGTGGAGGGAGAAAGGGAAAGAAAAACCTTGTAGTCTAAAGGGTGCCTGTCACTACCTACTGATGAGCTGTTGATGAGTAGACAACAACAGCTTCAGAGACACAACAGTTCTGAAAAGTCTCTCAAAAGTCCATCAGTGGGAAACCAGCCTCATTTCATATGACCAACATTTCCTCCAAACAGGGCATCTTTGTGGGAGCCCAAAGGACTGGCAGTTGGCAGGGGTGAGTGGGGTGAGTGACTGTGTCTCCAGAGAGAAGTTTCCTTTTGAGAAGGGAGCAAGAGGAGCAACACACATGCCCCGTCACAGATGCCTTCTTTAGAGCCTCCGACTGAGACCACATCCCACAGGTCACTGCAGATGTGGCGAGAAGGAGCCGACTCCCCTGCAGAAGGGGGGAAAGATGCAAACAACAACCTTCCCACCACAACCAACAGCACTCTTAGTTGCAACACTTACTGAGCCTAAGCAAGGGCTGGCCCCACTGGGAGTTAGAGACCCAGAAAAGAAGGGCACAGCTGCTGCCCTCGCAGTCCGCCAGCGGCGACGGGAGAGCAAACAGTCTCTCCGGACACGGGACTGCTGTGCACCTTGTAACAAGCAGGGAAGAAGCTGTGAGACAAGTTCAGGCTGCCATTAATCAAGGGCAGAGGGTCCCCGCTCTCCGTACCAACTTCAGGTACTGAGAGACCAGAGTCTTACCTGGAATAGGGGAAATTTCAGTGTTTTGATTAAGAATTAGGACCCCAGACTAAGATAGATCTGAGCTGAAGCTTTACTCTGCCACTTACTAACTGTGTGACCTGGAGCTAGTTCCTTAAGCTCTCTGAGTTTCAGCTACAGTATCTCTAAAATGCGGCTAAATCACAGTGCCTACCTCATAGGGTTGTTACAGGGATTAAATGAGCTCATTCACTCACTCCACAGTTTTTTACTGAGTTTCTATTCTATGCCTGACCCTGTCTAGATGCCACAGATGCATCAGTGAACAAAGCAGTCAAAGAGCCCCCATCCGAGTAGAGGCTACAGGCCACAACCAAGAAATACAGTAAATAAGGATGCTGTACCATATGCTGGAAGGCAGTTAGTACTAAGGAAAGGAGAAAAAAAGGAGAGCAGGGTAAGCAGAGTGCTGGGGAAAGGGGTGTGCAGATTGCACTCGAAATATGGTGGTCCCAGGGAGCCTCATTGAGAAGGCGGCTTCTTAACAAAAACCAGAACATGACACAGTGTGTGAGCCAGGTGTCCGGGGAAGGAGCATCCCAGTCAAATGATATAGCTAGTGCAAAGGCCCCGGGGTAGAAGCACTGTTGCACTGTAGAAGTATGTTGTGCTGTAGGAAGGAAGCCAGTGTGGCTAGGGAGCATCATCAGGGAAAGGACAGAAAACATAAGATGAGGACATCGTGGCAGGGCAGAAGGGGAAGGCAGCTGGTTTGACCTTGCCAGCCATTACAATGCCGCTGGTGTTTATCCTGAATGAAAAAGGAGCCACTGTAGGGTTTTGAGCAGAGAAAGAGTGATCTGATTTCTGTTTGAGGAGGATGGCTTGACTGTCAGGTTGAGAACTAATGTGTGGAAAGTATATACCCAGTGCCCGATACATGAAAAGCGTATGAAGGAGTATAGCTATTATTCTTGTTAATAATAACACCAACTCATACAATAGGCAAGATACACGTTACCCCACGTGGTGGTACAGGTTCAGAAGACTCGCAAATCTTACTGATAACATAGGTGTGACTCCCTCTAGCTGCAGAAATTCTCCCCTGTATATCCCTGATACTGGCCATCCATCTCTGCTTGCACCTGGTATCAGGCCAGGAGATTGCCCCTCCAGGCAAGCCACTGCACAGTGGGCCATCAGTTCTCTTGACATCAGAACTCTGCTTGGTATCAGTCCCCAAAAGAATCTGCTTTCCTAGAATCCCATCAAGGTCCTGAATCTGTATAGCACAGTGCAAGTCTGCCCCCTCCCTTCAGATGCTGAGGACAGCAGTGGGGTCTGCAGGGTCTCACATTCAGCAACCCGAAGCAGTGTGTAAAGGAAGGTGAGGTTGCTAAGGAAAAGTTCCTGGTCCTACGGGGGAAAAAAATGGAGACAGCACCTGGCAACTGCCTCTTTGGGTTGAGTTCCCCAGAAAGAAACTATAGAAAGAAGAGGAAGGCCCTAGACATTCTTCCCTTCCCAGCCACAGACCTTGGCAAACAAGGGCTCCATAGCTGAGCAGCAGTAGCCTGAGGATGTGGAAATGACTCCTTGGTCACAGATGAGGATACTGACACACAGGCCCAGGAAGGGCAAAGGGACGCTCTCCAGGGCATCGTACAGGTAAGAGCAAAGCTCAGGAAGGGCCTAAAGCTACTTCTCTACTGAGGGCGTGCCCCTGGGCAGCATGGACCAGCTCTGATGCTGTGATGTGTCTGCTCTCTGGGTTTCCTTCTCCCTGGCTCTGGGAGAACCCTCTGGTGGTGCCTCCAGGAAGCCAGTGAGCAGGGAAAGCAGACGCCTGAACGTCAGGGGCGCGGGGGTGCTCTCTCACCCCAACAGCAGGACAGAGCTGAGAGGTTAGGGCCAGGAGGGTAGGGAGATACACTGAAATCGACCATTTGGGTTTCCCATGAGAAAGGAAGCAAGAGAGACCTGAGCCGAGCTGCGGAACTTGCCCCTACAACTGTGTGCCCATCAGAGCCACAAGCCCGCCCCACGTTTCCCTTTAGGGGCCAGACTGCACTCCCGCAGAGAGCTGGGGAGGGGCAGGCTCCTGGTGAGGGCCCGGAGAAGTACTGGGATGCCAGGGACGCAGGGGCGGGGGATGGGTTCCGGAAAGCAGCGATGGACCCGACCTTTGCCTCTAGCTGCCTGGGGATCCCCCCCTCCTTGCACCCGGTAAAGCGAGAGCTGCGACCGGCGAGGAACGAGTGGGGACGCAGGGGCCAACGACTGAGGTGCAGGAACCCCACCCCCGCTTGGAAACCTCCGGGGCCCTGAGTCGTGCTGGGCGCTCCCCACCCCACCCCACCCCCGCCGCCTCTGCCGTCACTCACGGCCGCTGCTCGCTGGCTTGCTCGTGCGCTCTCCGCGCCACAGGCACCTGCTCGCCGGGCGCTCTGCGCTCACTTCTCGCTCGCACACTGCAGACTCCTGGCGTCGCCTCCGTCACCCGGCCTCGTCCCCAGCCCAGCACAGCGCTCCGCCCTTCTCCCCGGCCCCTGGCGCCCACTCACCAGCCATGGCCTGGGCCTGGGACAAAGAGCGGTGCAGCTCTTTGCCCAAACTGGGGTAAGCAGTTGAGGGCGGGGGTCTGCGGAGAGGGCCGCGGGGCACGCAGGATAAGCGGCCGTCTCGGGAGAGGGAGATTGGGAAGAAGCCAGGGAGAGTTTGGGTGGGAGGACCCCCAGCCAAAGCGGGTGCTGGGCGGGGCTGCGCTCCAACCACAGAGACTGTGGGCCCTCCAAGCGACCCCCTGGAGGGGGGGGCGCGCTCTGGTCCGGGGGCGTGCCGGCTGTGGAAGGGGAGAGAAGGGCGGGGGTGATGCAGCGGTGGAGGCGGCTCCGCGCCCAGCCACTGACCGCCTCCTCCCTTTCCCCTTCCCTTCCCCCTCTCCCCGCCTCTCTTCGGCTCTGGGTCCGCCACGCCGGACCCGCTCTCCCCGCGCTGCACTGGGTCGGACGCCAGGTCTGCGCGCCGCGGCTGAGCGCCCACTCGCCTTGCGGAAAGAGCCGCGGAGGGACCAGCGGGGGCGGCGGCGGGAGAGCTCGGCGGGAGCCAGAGGAGGTGGCAGTCGGGAGCCAAACCATAAGGAGACTGGGAAGCAGAAGCTCGCAGCTCTGAGGCGCGCACTCCCTTGGCAAGGGATGGGTCCCGGGGCGGCCCAGCCTCTGTCCGGCCCGCCGGGCAGAGACTGAATTGCGGTTCCCCATCGTCCTGTGGACAGCGGGGTAGAAGGAGGCACGGACAGATCACCAGTAGCCTCCCGGCGGGACCTCGCGTCCTGAGCCCCCCGCGCAGCGCCCCCCGCCGGAGCCGCGCCGGGCAAGCCGGCGAGGGAGCTGGGCTGATTGGCGGCCGCCGGCGGCCGGGGGAGGGGGCGCCGCGCGGGGCCATGGCAGGCTCGGAGGCGTCCTAGCCCGAGCTGGAGCCGGATCCGAGCCCACGCTGCCACCACCGCCGCCTCTCCGCGCCCGGGCCCCCGCCGCCGCCGCGCCCCCCGCGGGAGATGGAACAGCGGAACCGGCTCGGCGCCCTCGGATACCTGCCGCCGCTGCTGCTGCACGCCCTGCTGCTCTTCGTGGCCGACGGTGAGCGCGGGAACTTTGCTGCCGCGGGGGGCTCAGGGGATCCTTGCTGGGGCCGCCAGAGCCAGCCTGTCCCGGTCGCCAAGGAGCAGGAGGAAGAAGAGAAGGGGACGGCTTCACGGTCTCCAACAATCCCGGTGTTCAGCCCGGGCCCAGAGGGGCAGGGGGAGGAGAGCGGCGAAGGGTCGCCGCAGCTGCGGCGCTCGAGCCAGGGTCATTCGGAGCCGGACCCGTGCTCGGGCTGCGGAGAGGCGGCTCGCGGGGAGCGGGAGTCGGCGCGCCCCAGCCTGGCTCCGGCAGTGCGGCTGGGCGCCGGGTAGAAGCGTAAGCCGCCCCTGCTGCCCCGCCCGATCCTGAGGGAAGCAGCCTGCAGCGGTAGCTGGTCTCTGCTAGGGCCCGGCAGCTGCTCGACCGAACTTTGCTAGAGCCTGGGCCACGCTTGTGGCTTGGGGGTGGCAAGCACAAGGCCGGCGAGCCGGGGACGCACCGTCTCGCTTAGGGTTGCCCCAGGCCCCCGCCCCACAGCTGGTCACGCCTCTCTCTTCCCCCGCCCCCAGCTACATTTACCGAAGTCCCCAAAGATGTGACAGTACGGGAGGGAGACGACATCGAAATGCCCTGCGCGTTCCGGGCTAGCGGAGCCACCTCGTATTCGCTGGAGATTCAGTGGTGGTACCTCAAGGAGCCGCCCCGGGAGCTGCTGCACGAGCTGGCGCTCAGCGTGCCCGGCGCCCGGAGCAAGGTAACCCGCCGCCCACGCGGCGCCGGCACTCTCTCGGCTCAGGCCGGGGCGGCTGGGGTAATCCTGGCAGAAAAGGCAGGGCGCGCACTGGTGGAGCAGCCCATCTCCCACCTTCCCCATCCCCACAGTATCTTCAACAGCAGCAATCGTTACCCACAAATCCTGGTAATCCTTCTCCTTTCCCTTAAAACCTCCCGAACTGCAGCCTGCCGCTAAAAAGCAACACCTCATCCAGTTCGACTGCTCTTGCTTGCTGGCTGCGGGCACCGGAGTCAGATGGGTGCTGGGTCCTGAAGGAAGACCACTTGGTAGGGCCAGGCTTTCCCGGCCCTCTGCTACTCCGAGGTCCCCGGGGCACAGGGCCAAGGAGTTAAGCTCCTCTTGGCTGGGTTCCAGAGGCCCGCAGTGCACCTCAGGATCGGAGGGAAGGCTCCCACTGTCAGTAGGCCTCTTAAACCAGTCTCTTACGTACACTCGAACACACACACACATACACACAGCTGCCCTCTACCCAAGGTCCCACCCAGAGTTACTGCTCACGTCTCCCTCTGCGTCCCGTCCAGATACACCGGCCCCTCCATCCAGCTTTCCACGGGGTTTAGGGAAACACTGCAGGGAATGAGGATGCTCCAGGGAGGGTGATGAGCCTTTCTTCCCACCCTGCTGGCAATCCAGCCTTTCCTCTTTGGCCAGCAGGTGTGCTAGGGCAGCCCCTCCTGGGTCAGGCACCATGCTTCCTTCAGGGTAAAACTCCAGGAGATCCTGATGTCCTTCGTGCCCTCAGCCCCGGCCACTTCCCGAGCGGTTTCGAATCCTAGCCCGCCCGCAGAGAGTCCCCTTGCCGGAGGCGTATCTGAGTTCCCCGGAGCCTGAAGGCCGAGAGCCTAATGTGTCTCTCTCCCTCTTTGCATTTTAGGTAACAAATAAGGATGCAACTAAAATCAGCGTAAGTGTGGAGCCCAGCGCGGGCCGCGGGAGACCCCTTCTGGCCGCTTCGCGCCCCACATCTTCCTCCCTTTTAGAAAGGCTCAGCGGCCGCCGTGGTGTAGGGCCTTACTCGCAGCCCTGCACAGTCGGCTGCTTGGCAGGTCGGGGGGCCATCTGTCGCCGCTAGCGGAATCGGGTTCGCTTTTGTGTAAATCAAGGGTCCCAGGCCTGAATCTCCTTTCTCCGTTCGGCGCTCACCTGTAAAACTCTCCTTCGGCCGGCCGGCGCGTTCAGGCCCCTGCGCATCCGCTTGCCTCTGTTCTGCTGGCATGTCTCCCAGCAACTGGAGCGCGCTGCTCCTTGCGCTAGCAGCGACCTGTGCTCCGACTGTGGGCCCACCCCGCCTCCACACACATACACACACCCGGCGCCCAGGTGGCGCCTTCCGCCGCAGCCCTCTCCTCTGCCTGGGGTCCGGGTCCCGTGCCCGGCGCAGTGGGCTCCTTGTGGAAGAAGGTGTGGGGCGGGGGTTGGCGAAGTTGAGAGGCGCTGGGGTCGTGGGGCTTGGGAGGAGACGCGTCTACGCTTCCCCAGCTGGAGCATGGAAGTATCGGGGCCTGGAGACCACCAGGGCCTCATAGAGCTCTAGGTTCCGAGGTGAGGGCCCCAGAGCGGTTGCTTGCCCATGTCTCCTCCAGGACGCTGGGGAGGAGAGCTTGGTCGGGAGCTTCAGGCTGCCGCGCCGAAAAGCAGACTGCGAAGTAGCAAAGCTCTGGGGGCCCAACAGCAACCTCAGCGTCGCCTCCTTGGGAGGGTGGAGGGTTAGCTGTAAAGGGCTGGGGGGGGGGGGGGCAAGTTTTTATGTGTACTGAGAGCAGAGTGGCTGTCCTTCCGGCACTACCCAGGCCCTCCGAAATCCAGAGTAAAGGAACATTGGTGTGAGTAGATGTGGAGGGCTGGGCTTAAGGCCGTGCAGCAAAGAGGGTGGTTAGCCACAGGAGGCCGAGCCTGACACTTCTCCAAGATGCAGGAGGGAGGAAGGACGGGTAGGTTCTGCAGCTCTGAAGGTCAGAAGCATAGTTTGGCAGGAGGATGCAACGTGATGAATTCGGTTAAGATGATGGGGACACGATGCAATGGGTAGGACCATCCAAGATCCAATCAGGATTGGGAGCCCCAGGCCACTGGGGAGCCACGGAATGAAAGGAAAACCGGGTCGCGACAGGCAAACCTGCGTCCAGAGGTGTTGGGGTGCTGTGGCATGGGGGCGCAATGGCAGAGCTGGGCGCAGGTGCACTTCGCCGGCAGGGAGAGCGCGTCGCGGACCTGTCCATCCCGGCCTTCTGACCCCAGCCCCTGCTGTCTTGCAGACCGTGCGCGTCCAGGGCAATGACATCTCGCACAGGCTGCGGTTGTCAGCTGTGCGGCGGCAGGACGAGGGCGTGTACGAATGCCGCGTGTCCGACTACAGCGACGACGACACGCAGGAGCACAAGGCCCAGGCGCTGCTGCGCGTGCTCTCGCGCTTCGCGCCGCCCAACATGCAGGCCGCCGAGGCCGTGTCCCACATTCAGAGCAGCGGTCCGCGTCGCCACGGCCCCGCCAGCGCTGCCAACGCCAACAACTTGGGTGCCACCGGCGCCGCAGGCCGAGCCACCTCCGACCCCGGCCACGGCAACAAAAGCCCGCCTCCGGGGAGTCCTCCTGCCGCCCCAGGTCCCGGAGTCCCAGAGGCGGCCGCTGCCTCCGCGGCCCACGCAGCCGCCACAACTGTCGCAGCTGCGGCCGCTGCTTCGTCAGCGTCACCGCCACTGGGCCAGGCGGTCCTTCTGCGCCAGAGGCACGGCTCAGGTAAGAGCGTGTGCAGAGAGGGGGGCGCGCTCGAACGGGGGCTGCGGGGACAGGGTCCTGAGTGGCTCTGGCCAGAGAGGCAGCCCTGCTCTGGCACTTGGTGTTTGCCTAGTGGTGGTAGTTCACGTGGGTGCGTGCGCCTGGGGCAAGTTTTCTGCAGCCTCGCTTGGGTTCTCTTCTTGTTGTTTCCTGTTTATTGCTGGTTGCTTCGAAGCTTTCAAGACTTGTATTTAGGAAGGGGGGAGGGGCGGCCTTGCCCCAAATTCTGGGTAAGAGTAGGCAAGCGGCTCCAGTGTGAGGACCCCTCTCATGATGAGTTTGGAGAACTGGACCTTTTTCTCCTGGGGTCCTTAGAGTCTAGAGGGTGGGGCACTAGCATCCAGAGTGGAAGGAGGTGGTTACCACTCAGGCATGGTGAGTCTGGATGCTGATTGACTGATGGAACAGACAGAATTTGTCCAAGGCTGTGTGGTTGGGCCTGGCTGAGTAGCCTCTGCTCTCTTTGGTTAAGTCCAGAATGGTCCTAGGCACAGGACCTGTGCTATAAATAGTCCCCTTTGGGCCCTCTTGGGGGATGGGGAAGTAAGGATAGAGCTTTGTCATTGCTAGGAGAGCACCCACATGTTAAGGCCTGCTTTCCTCGGGAGCCAAAAGGGCTGGGGGAGATGGAAGGTGGGCAGGCAGAGGGGAGTCAGAGAGCAGGAAAACATACTGACTGCCAGGGCAGGCAGCTCTGGGGCAGAGTGTGTATCATTCTTGGAAGATTGAGAAAATAGCCACTGAAATCACTTTGGTAGGGGTTAATTCTCTCAGAGAAAATCTGCTGTAGAGACTGGCAAGGCAGGTTTTTAAGGCCCAGGACTAGAAGTGGTATATATTACCTTCACCCTCACCTTTTGGCCAGAACTAAGCCACTTGGTGCCCCATAGATGCAAGGTTAGCTTAGGAGCTGTTTTTGACCTCCTCTCTTCTGGGTAGAAGGAGAGCATAAGTCCTGGGGGGACTTAGCCATCTCTCTTTAGCACACAGTAGGTGTGCTGGAAAAGTAGTTACTGACTTACAATTGGCTTAATTGCATGATTAAAAAAAAAAAAAAAAAAAAAGCACCTCTGCTTCACTCTTATGGGATGTTCTACAGACCATGAGTGGAGTAGCAAAGCAAAGGATTTGGAAAGCAGAAGCCCAGATGTGAGTTGTGCTTCCACGGCTTACTAGCTGTATGACTTAAGCAAGTGGCTTAACATGTCTGAACATATTTCTTCATCTGTAAAATAGAATGGTATTCCCTGATCTCAGAGGGAGCTCAGTATGGAGATTTCTATGTAAATGTTTGTTGTCATCACCTTGGTCATTACCTGCTCTGGCCAGAGAGGAGGGGATGGGGGAGATAAGGCTGAGTGGTGGGCAGTTGGAGGCCAAGCTGCTGAGGGCCTTGAATGCCCAGCAGATCCAACAGAGACTTTGGTCAAGGCTTTGGTCAAGGAAGTATTATATGAAAGAGATCTTTGAGAATAAACTTGGTAGTGCTCACAAAAGGTGTTAATGAGACCAAGGCTATGGGCTCATTCCTGCTTGAATCTCCCTGTCCGCCTGGCCAGAACCTTGACACCTTGAGCAGAACCAAGGCTGATCGGACTATGCCCCGCATTGCTAGTCAGATATTCAGTCTCTGGGCTGGCCACAAGGGGGCTCTAGGGCAACTCATCCCAACAGGGAACCTGTCTGTGGAGAGTGGCACAGATAGTAAGTACCCTTCTTTCTGGGAGATCTGGGGGTCCTCACATCAGTTCAGTTCTGATGGCACAGTGTCCAGGACCTCCCAGCAGGTGGGGCCTTGGGCATCTGCCAGTCACAGGGCAGTATTTTAATGCCCACACAGATCAGGGCAGCAGCCCAGGCTGGGGTTCCTCTGCCCTCCCATGGAGTGGCTTGTAGTGTGCATTTCCCTCCAAAAAGCACAGCCAGCTGGGCTCCCATCAAGGCAGGGAAGGCTCCCATCAGGCCCTGGCAGGGAAGTGCCACCAGGTTGGGGGTATGGTGGCCCCTAATGTCTCTGTCACCCCAAAACTGTTGCCAGCTCCTGAATAGGCCAGGAACCATGTAGACACATCTCAGAAAGAACCCCAGGTTTCTTTCCAACTCCCATTCAGAAAGCCAGAAGGTGGGCCTTCTGCCAAAAGACCAGAAAGCCTACATCTTCCTGTCTCCAGGTGAAGGTCTTGGGAGAGTCGCGGTGCAGTGGGCACCTCTGGAGATATGCACATGGAGAAATGGGTTAGCTGACTTCTAACCCACAAACATACCTGAATTACCTTGATCCCAAGGAGGGACCCATGCTGTCTTAAATGTCCCATCATGCCCACCACCCGAAGCCACCCAGGCTGGGGCTGTCCATGGGGCAAAGTCTGAAGACTACCTTTTGGTGGCAGGCATTAATAACCTTTCTGCAAGGCTGTGTTGTTGAGCCATGTGTAGTCCTGCTGAGCCTCCCTGGGGTGCAGCAGGCCAGCCAATCACCCAGAGCTGCCAGCAGCATGAGCCGGAGAGGGAGCTTGAGACAGCAACCTCAGGCTTGGCCTTCCCTGCTCAGTTCTTAGCAGCCTAGAGGGCAGGGGACCAGGCAGGACCGCTGCCACCTGGTTCACAAGCAAGGTGATAGACTCTGTTGACAGAGTCTATCAGTCAGGGTGCTTGGCTAAGCAAATGGCACATTCAAACAGGGTCACGGGGGAGAGGCGATGAGAGTAGTGTTTGAAGGTGTGGACAGGGTTAGGGCAGCCAGAGAAGGGTGAGTGCCAGTCCCCAGGGCTAGTGGCAGTGGGAGCCATTAGCACCTCTAATGGCAAAGCGGGAGTGATTAGTATAACCCAGAGGGGCGCGCCAGATGGAGTGACCTGCCTGACAGGAGCTGTGGCCTTGGTACGATGGCCCAGCAAGGACCTCAACTTCCTCCTGCCCTCCAGTTCCCGTCAGGGCCTCCTACTGGCCAAACCCCCCTAAAGCAGAGGCAAGGGTGCTGGCTGATGCAGCCTATACGGACCAGTGCCCAGAGGCTCAGAGCAGAGTGGAGAAAGGTGGATTTGGGTGGGGGGGGGGGGGGAGGAACAGAGGGAATAACCTGACTCTCAGAGAGCGGAAGATAGGTTCCACCCTAGCTCCAAGACAAACCCAAAGGTCATCCCAGGCCGGGTCAAGTGCTCACTCTGGCTGTTTCAGAATGGCAGCCTCAGTGGTGGTCCCAATCCACCTCCCCAGACGGTCACCAGTAAAGTGATTACTCATGGAAGAAAGTCAGAAGAAGTCCCAGACAGTACTGTGGTACTCTGTTATTCAAGCAAGCTACTTTGGTGATGACAGAGAAGGGGTGGGGTCGGCGGGGTGGGTACTGACCTGAATCCCTCACCCTTCAGCTTCTGCACAGCCAGGCCAAGAAACCCTTCCTGTGCCCCACTTGCACCCAACACAGCCAAATACATATTTGTACTAAAAGTTTATGTGCAAAAACTCATTCATTTCACGTCTCATTTGTCAAGAGACGTTTTGATATTTGTGCTTAAAAATAACATGGGCTGGATTAGCACAGCAGAGCTGGCACAGGAGACCAGGCCCCTTCCTAGCCACGTTCTCATAAATCTGGCTCCTGATTAATCTGAACACTGACCTATTTTATATGAACACTTTGTTGCTGATTGCCATTTCTAGAAAAAAAGAGAGGGAGAGAGAAAGAGAGAAAACAAAACAGAGTACCTTCCAGACAAACCCTTCTAATCCGGAAAGGCACCACAGTGAAGCTAAGTGTGGCCTCAGAAGAATACAGTTAGCAACTGAATGGCTTGCATGTTGGCAAGAGGATCCCCTCTGCAAGGACCTGGGGCTCAGATCTTGTGGTATGTGAACCTCTAATTAGCCTCAAGGCTCCAGCTCCAAGGAGAGGTGCCCTGGCCCCTACAGAGAACCGGCTGATGTGGCAAACTCCTGCCTGGTGCCCACACGGAGAACTGGCTCTCAATATTTCATTTCCTAATGAGAGAAAGACAGCCAAGGCCATGGGTGTGCTGGCTTTAAAGAGGCTCTTACTGCTGGGAGCCATCAAGGGGAGCATCCTTGGGTGTCTCCATGGCAACCGTAAACCATGACTGAAGGGGGCTGTGGACAAGGTGAAGGCATTCACTCTCAACCCATGCCCCCGTGGCTGACAAAGCTGGCAGAAATGGTGCCGGCATGACCTGGGACAATCTCCACAGAGCTGGGAAAGTCTCCAACTAGGCCAGCAGGGCCAGGCGGCAGTCACCCAGTGTTCCCATCTCCCTGGACCCACGAGGACCCAAAAACAATTGGCTTAAATAAACAATCCACTCTTCCCTCAAGCTCCGATGTGACACGAGGATCATAATTAAAGAGAAAATAAATCTGGCACAATTTGTCCCAGAGAAGAGAGGGAGAGGCTCCCTGGGTATCCTGAAAGAGAAAATTAAAGGATTTCACAAAGAAAATGGCTGAGCCTCACAGCTGGCGAGAGATGCCTGCATCATCCCTGACAGCAGCAAATGTGTGTGATTATTGGCTGCATGGCGTCCTCTCCCTCATCAGCCTGTCATGTGATTGCCATGAGTGGGAACTGGCAAGGCCAGCCATGGGCCCAGCTCAAGATTGGCAAGGGCGCCCATGCATGTCCAGGATAAAGCTGTCTGTGTCAGTGGGAGTCCCAGGAGGGGCTAGCCCTACTCCAGCTAAGGCAATCAGAGGAGGCTTCCTGTAGACAGTGTGCGATTTCTGACTCGAAGGGGCACCTGGGGCTTTGTCCTCCTGCTTAGGTCAGCCCTGCGGAAGCTTCTGGAGGCCTCACCTCCCTCCCTGTCCTGTACCACACAAATAGAGAAAGTCACACCAAATGGAATGTCATTTGTCCAGTCGTTAGCCAGCTCACTGCGTGGCTATTCTCTCCTTAGAAGAGAGACCCCAAGTTGAGGGTAAAATGGCTACACTGTGGATTTAATGGTGATAAATAATACTTACCTTTTACTGAGCACTGATTATGTGCCACACGCACATATCACAGATTTCCCTCCTTTTTGCCATTCTCCATAACTCCACCTGCCTCACTTCATCTCACAGTCTGTCCCCAGGGCCCAGACCCTTTCCCCAGCTGGAGTGGCAGCCCCCATGAGAAAAGCCGAGAGCCGGCCTTTCTAAATGTCACTGGGAGCCAAACCCACCACGGAGCTTCTCATTAAATACGCCAGGCGCACATTTTTAGAGCTCTGAATATTAAGGATTCCCCAAGCATCTGTGGGGATAAATGAGGTCAAGTGCTTTTGTAATACGATATTGATTGGTTCTGCCCCATGTGGACCAAGGCAAGGGCTTGGCTGTGGTCTAAACCCCTGAGCTTTATGGGAGAAGGCAGCTTGGTTTTAGCACATCTTTGCAGCACAGGAGAAAAAAAAGTATTATCTTTTCTATTCCCCCATGCTTTGCTGACTATCACCAGGCATCTCTCAGAAACTCATACCCGAAGCGTGAGAAGCTTCCCTTTGTCTTATGTAAGGGCTGCAGAAAAGTTTAAGATGACCAGCAAACAGGCCCAGCGCCTGTAACTGCTGATCCCTACCTGTTCTTAAAGGGTGACAAACTCCTTCCCTGGGGTGGGGCTTCTGGGGAAATTAACCTGCTTGTCAGTGGCTTTGGCGCTCTTGGGGAAGGTGTACTATAAATACTAAGATAACTTATCCAATTTGTCCTGCTCTGGGCTCAGGCTAGCTGCTATTGTGCAGTGAGTCATGGAAGCGGCCGCTGGAGGGGCTCAGCAGCAGCCCCTCAGTAGCCGGTGAGACCTGTACCCTCCATGAGATGGCCCTTGAGATGCAGGTCTTGTGAAGTCCTGTGTTGGCAATCCCAGGGGAGGCCGTTTCTAGAAATTATTGGTTGTTCTGTTCTGCATTACCACCCCCCTGGGCTGAAACATCAAAGCTACTTTGAACTGGCTTCTGGTGTTTATGGTTCAAGTGGAATGTTGAGGGGAGGGGGGAGCTCTGTCTATACAAAATAGAGCCAAAGTGGACATTACAAAAGCTTTCTCCCCACTTATAATCCACCCACACTTAGCTACCCCTGGGGACTCTGTTCTGTCCGGCTCAGAAGTGACCACCTTGCCAGAAGGGCTGCCATGGGGAACAGACCACTGGTGTCTGTGGAGGCCACCTGTACACAGGGCACCTCCTGAGTGCACCTGCTGGACACCCAGTGCCCATTAAGGGATGAGCCCAAGGGGAGGGGCCTGGGTGAGGTCAGTTCTCTCAGGAGCAACCTGAGAGACAGGTTATGGTAGAAGAGACAAAGTATAAACCAGAAAGAGGTTGAGAACAATTCAGGAGGAAGTTATCCTCACCACCTTTTCCAGACATTTCTTTCTTCCTCCTGACATTTCAAATGCTCCTCACTGTTCAGCTACCTGGTTCATAATTAAGCCAGGGTTGGGTGACATAACATTCTCCCTACTTCTGGGCCCTATAGAGCTCTGACCGCCCAGATATCAAAGTATGTGCCTTATCCTTCTTAACCTTTGTAAGTCCTGTGCTTCCCATTCTCTGCATGAGTCCAACCACTTGCATTCAAATCCTGATCCACGCACCCCACATGTGATTTCTGTATCTGTTCTCATCTGGATGGCACCCATACCCATGCCAGAGAACAAGTGACAGCATCAGAGGAGATAATCCACAGAAAGAGTTGAGCTTCAGGAGACCTAGCACCTAGAAAATGCTCAATAGATGTTGCTTCTTGTTCTCTGCATTATTTGCAAGAATGGAATTGACTGTCCAGGATCATTTCATGGTGCTCCTGAGACCTCACTCCGAGACATTTCTCCCTCTGCACATTCTGTGAGCATCATGGAGCTAAAGGTGATGGAAGGAAGCTGATGAACTAGCTTCAGAACAGAGAGTGCCTTCAGATTGCAAATGGCTCAGCAGGTTGCTATTTTTGTCCTTCTCTCTCTGTGCCACTTTGAGGGGGGAGGGTAGGAAATGGGGAGGATGCCACGTCCTCGTCCTTGCCTGGCTGTGGCTATTTTCCATGAGTTCGGAGATCCTTGGTGAGCAAGGACAGGTTCATCATGGCTTCTCACGTCCAGCCCCGAAGTTACACCACCACATTTGCACACCTGCCTGTAGGCCTCATTGTGCACCTGTGTTATGCCTGGTCTTGCTTCATTGTTCTATAGGTTGTTGGCAGCAGGGAGGCCATTGTGATGGGAAGAGGGGGGCCCTTTAGTGGCTAGAAAGCCAAGTTCTGAGGAGAGGCTGGTGTTTGCAGCACAGGACGAGAGCCTCTCCACAGGAGAAGGGAACAGAAGGAACAACCCCCTCAGTGGCAGTCAGCTAGCCAAAGAGCCTCCAAAGCAGGCCTGGGCTGGAGAGGAGGTGCCCCATGTCCTCCTCACTGGGACTCTTACCAGTAGAGGTAGAGGAGGTTTTGTGGGCAAGCCCAGTGCCTCACAGGGATGGGCCTATGAAGTGATGGGGATTGGGGCCACTGTCATAGGCTTGGGCATGCCTGGGCTCTTCCATGCAAGGGCTTGCATTTGTTTTTCCTATTCACGCCCTACCCAAATGCCCTCCCTGTGGCTCACAGTGCCTGCTGCCTGCCAACAAAGGGGTACTCAAGGATCAGTGAGGAGAAGGTAGGACAAAGACCACCAGAAGGAGGTGCTGGGAGCATAGCAGGCTGCTTGCAGGGCCAGAAGACCAGGACCGCTCCTGGCCTGCCCCACGTGAGCCTACCTCCCACCAGCACAGGGAGCCTACACAGGTTCACCAGAAAGGAGGCCCACTCACTCTTACTGGCTGTCGCCAGAGACAGAGAGCCCCTTACTCTGCTGATCCCTGGCCCCCTGCCATCAGCTCTCCTCAGGAGGATGTCAGTTTTCCTTAAGCCAGGAAAGCCCAGCTGCAACATTAGTCCCCTTATAGCAACTTTTATTACAATTGATTCTCATACAAATGCCACTTGGCCCAGATGAAGGATCTTTTATAAACCCGGGGGAGGGAGAGCTGATATCATGTCATGGCTCATTCTGAGCTAGGGTGGGGGTTCTTGGCCAACTATATCTGGTATGGCCAGAGCCAAGGGGCAGAGGTCTTCCCAGAGCATTAGGTAGACTCAGCCCCCACCTCAGGAAGAAGCTCACAGTCTCACCATGGCAGTCAGAATAAGCAAGAAGTGCTCTGAGAATGAATTCAGGGCTTAGCTGGGGCATAAGAAGGACTCAGAAAAGGTGGCACCAGTGGAGATCACTTCACAGAAGGGAGGAAGGCTTTGCTGACCCTGCAGCCAAAGGGGTCTCATCCATCTTGAGTACCCAGAAGGGCTCCACTGCTGTCTCAGGGCCCCCAATATTTCCTTCCCTGTCATGGAGTCAGTGCCTAGCTGATTACCCCATCCAGACTGATGCCCCGGGGAGACAGGCCCAGTTCCTTCTCATATCTGTATCCTCCCTACTCCATGTTCATTGGGCCTGGCACTAGTTCATTCATTCATTCATTCATTCATTCAACAAATGTCAAATTGGGCATCTTTTATGTGCAGGAACTAGGCATGGATGACACAATGTGAATAAGACCTACAAGGTCCTCAGAGTCTGATAGAAGGAGAAACAGACATTGATCAAATAGTCACATGGCAAGTGGAAATTTATACCCATGGCTGGTTACTCTAAAGGAGAGACCCATGGGTCTCTAAGGAGCTAAGAATAGGGGGACTTGACCCAGGGAAGGGTCCTTGAGGGAGTGACACTTGAGCCATAATCTGAAAGATGGTTAAGAGTAAAGAGAGAGTGTAAAGGGAGTGGGTAGAGCCTTCCAGGAAGAGGGGGTGGCATGTGCAAAGATCCTGTGGCAGGAGGGAGCAGGGGAGTACAAAGGCCTGACAAAAAGTTAGTATGGTTGGGGCAGCAAAGCAAGAAAAGGAACAGAGGGAAATTTATTTTTTTAATGCCTTAAGCAAGATTTTATTTTTATATGAAATTTATTGTCAAATTGGTTTCCATACAACACCCAGTACTCATCCCAACAGGTGCTCTTCTCAATGCCCATCACCCACTTTCCCCTCCCCCCACCCCCCATTGACCCTCAGTTCAATCTCAGCATTTAAGAGTCTCTTGTGGTTTGCCTCCTTCCCTCTCTGTAACTTTTTTTTTCTCCCTTCCCCTCCCCCCTGGTCTTCTGTTGGGTTTCTCAGGATCCACATATGAGTGAAAACATATGGTATCTGTCTTTCTCTGCCTGACTTATTTCACTTAGCATAACACTCTCCAGTTCCATCCACGTTGCTACAAAAGGCCATATTTCATTCTTTCTCATTGCCAAGTAGTATTCCATTGTATATATAAACCACATCTTTATCCATTCATCAGTTGATGGACATTTAGGTTCTTTCCATAATTTGGCTATTGTTGGAAGTGCTGCTATAAACATTGGGGTAAAACTGCCCCTATGCATCAGCATTTCTGTATTCCTTGGGTAAATTCTTAGCAGTGCTATTGCTGGGTCATAGGGTAGATCTATTTTTAATTTTTTTGAGAAACCTCCACACTGTTTTCCAGAGCGGCTGCACCAGTTTGCATTCCCACCAACAGTGCAAGAGGGTTGGGAAATTTAAGTAAAGAGTAGTTCAGAGCTCAAACTCCATAAGGCCTTATGATAGAGATGGGAGCTTTGGCTTTGTCCTAAGGCAACAGCATGGGGAACAAGTGGGTGGCAGGGCATGATGTTTTTGGAACTGATATTCTGGCTGCAGTGTGAAGATTAGAGAAGTGGGGACAGAGTGGATGTGAAGAAACCACTGTAGAGGCAGTGATCCTGCTAAGAGATGACAGGTTTTGGACTACCTGTTTGGATAGATAGGCGGATAGGTAGATAAACAAGTAGCTGGTGTCTGAGTTAAGGGAAAGATGTGAATGGATGGATGAGAGTGTAGGGGATGAGTGGAAGGAAGGATGAGTGAACGTGTGGATGGGTGGATGGAGGGAAGGACACGTGGACATGTGGATGAATGGATAGAAGGATTTATGGATGTGAGAATGGATAGAAGAATGAGTAGATGGGATGGATAGAAGGATGAGTGGATATATGGATGGATGGAAGGATGAGTGGAGGTTTGGGTGGGTGGATGGAAGGATGACCGGATGTAAGATTGGATGTAAGGATGAGTGAAGGTGTGGGTGGATGGAGGGATCAGTGGATGGATGAATGGATAGGTGGGTGGGTGGATGGATGGATGGATGGAAGGAAGGATGAGTGGATGGGTGGGTCGATGGAAGGATGGAAGGATGGGTGGATGAGTGGAGGTGTGGATGGAGGGATCAGTGGGTGGATGGATGGGTAGGTGGATGAGTGGGTGGATGGGTAGATGGAAGGGTAAATGAGGTGTGGATGGGTGGAAGGAAGAATGTGAATGGGTGAGTGAATGGGTGAGTGGGGGGATGGAAGGAAGAGTGGATACGTGGTTGAAACAGGAATGGGAAGATGGGTCCATGTGGGAGACAAGTTGGGTATTGCAGGATGAATGGGCTTGGGGCTGCAGACATGCCCAGTGTTGGCATTCCCCACATGTTACACTGCATACTCAGTCCATATCTTCTAGGATAGAGGCCACGGGGAGAAAGGTCCCAGGTGGTGGCATGGCACAAACTGACTAGGCCCAGAATTCCATGCCAGCCCTTGCTTCTCTCTGCAGTCCCCAGACCATAGTAAGATGGGTGGGGTGAGTAGACACAGCTAGTCCCCAGCCTGCTCCAGCTCCCCCAACACCTCAGCCTTTACAAGGCACCAGCATCACTCCCAGTGAAGGACATGAGCAGGGGCCTTTCCATATGCTGAACTCTGGTTTCTCTGGTGAATGCAGCCTGACCAAGACTTGCTGAATATTGTCCATGTAAAAGTTACCGTGGATACATTTTTTCAAGCATCTAAAAAATCAAATCTCCAGGTGGGCAGATGAATAACTGTATTCGCATTAAAGACTAATGTAACAAAAAATACACAAGGCAATAATTCATAATGCATGCTAGTCTACAGAGTCATATTTTAATGCGTGACATATCCTGGGCAGCTCCTCTGTGCTAATTTTATTTAATGAGCACATGTTCTAGAATTTTCAGAGCACTATCCCTGGGCAATTAAAATGTGTTAACCTTTTCAGTTAAATCGTGTTCTAAAGAAAAGTCCTCAGCATGAAACAGAAAGAAATATCTAGGCACCATGGAGGCAGAGCCTAGAGGAAAGGATTGCTATTGTGTCCCAGCCGTGCCAGACTCAGGGGCCTCCAGGCCTTCCTCCCTGGCCCTCAGGGCTCCTGTCTGTCACTCCTCCTCATCTTGGCCAGGCCCACCTCCATGGAGCAGGGCGAGAAGGCTGAGGCAAGGACCCACACACTGAACAGCCTTCACTGAACCAGCATTGAGTGAGTGCCCAACATTTGCGTGAGCCAGGGGATGTGAGGCAGACTCTGTGTCAAGGGACATGAAGGCTATGGAGGGGACATGAGGGATTTAAAAAGGCCAGGATGCCCCCAAAGAGGGGCAGGTCCACTCATTTGAAGCCCATTCCCTATCTGTGTAATGGGCACACTAGTACCCCAGCATCCACAGGTCTGTGAGTTTCAGACCTGAGCCTCTGGTGAATGGTTCCCAAACGGTGTTCCTTGGAACCCTGAGCCCCAGCCCTACCCCCAGCTTCAAACAGAGCTGTTCTGTTTTTCTAATGATTTGAAATATCAGGCTTCCATGCAGCAATTAGCTTAAAATGGAGGTTCCACTGCTTTAGAAGATTTGAAAGCAACTGATATAGTCCAAATATATATATATATATATACATATATATATATATACGTAAGTATATAAATTATATAGAGTATACAAATATGTTTATGTGTGTGTGTGTGTGTGTGTGTGTGTGTGTATGCCACCTTCTAAGAAAAGAATTTGAAGTGGCTTTCAAAGCTGCATGTGACCTAATAGAACAGAAATTTTTTAATGAAGAAATCGGAATACAGGGAAAATGAATGTGAAATGGTGAAACTAGTTTGAGGAAAAGTTGGACAAAGAGATGTGTGCACACAGTCTCGGGCAGTTGAAAGGTCAGATCAGGGTGATAGCGATGGGCCTCCAGCACCACCTTGTATTTGAAGATGAAAAATGAGATTCCAAGCATGAAGCATCTGGTGGATGTCTGGTGCATCGTGGCTGCTTAGACTAGCTGGGGACACCTAAGAAGGACTCCCATTCATTCATTTGATGAATATTTTATGTGTGGGACGCGCACAGGGTGGTGGGAGAGAGGAGTCAAAAGGTAGACCTTCCATGGCCACCAAACACAGCTGGGAAGGATCAGAACTTGCTGTAAAGCCCATAGGATGCAGGGAGCCTCCAGCTGGAGTCTGGGGGATGCAGTGTCTGAGGGAGGCCTGGGGGTGCAGAGGAGGCAGACAGGTGACACGGGGTGAGCAGCACGGATGATGGTGGGGCTGTAAGGGAGGGGTGAAGTTGCAAGGTGGTCTGGGGTGGGGCCAGGAGTTAGGTCTTCAACCTGGGATGGAGCCCCTGGGGGATTGGGGGGCATCGTGTGTTTGCACATGATGTGTTTTTGTGTTTGCAAAGGGCACTGTGGCCTCTTTCTGGGTAGGGACCTGTCTGCTTAGAGCTAGTGGATGTGGGTCAAGAACGTGGCCCTGTCATGAGAGAGCTGATGTGAAGGGAGGGTAAAAGGACCGGCAAAGGTGGGCCAGGGCGGAGAAGTGCACAGAGTGAGAACTGTTTTGGAAGCCACCTTGTAAGTGGCTCTGGGCTGGGCTGGCATGGAAGGGTGGGTTGGCTGTGGGCAGCCAGAGGAGACAGGATAGGGCTGACTAGTGAAGTGGACAGCATGAGTGGCTTCCATGCAGCATCCCAGTGTACTGGGGCTGAGGGCATCTGAAGCATCGTGGAAGCAGGGGAGGCAGAAATGACCCTGGGTTGGGGTCAGGAAGAGCCTCGAGCAGGCTAAGGAATCTAGGTTCGATTCACAGGTACCAGGGAGTCACTGCAGATTAACTTCTGTATCTGTACTGCCTACTAGCTGTGCAACTTTAGGGAAGCCACTTAACTTCTCTGGGTCTCGCCTGTGAGAGGGGAGTGGCTTCTACCTCCTAAGTCCACTGAGAGGGTGAAGGGAGAGAATTTTCTTGGCACTGAGAACCCAGAATCATGTGCCTGTTAGCATCCTGCAGTCTCAGAGCTCAGAGAATCTGGATGGGCAGTGGGAGATGCCCCTGAGACCTGGACCCAGCACTGAGAGAGGCCCCCCACCACCCCCGCATGGGGAGAACCCTGATGCTTACTGTGGTCTGGGCTACCCCTAGCCCTACCAATGCCAGCCTCCTGACCACACAGAAAGACCTGTTTACCATTTTCATTAAGCAACACCATTAAAGGATAATTTGAGGCAAGATCTAATTTCAAAAGAAATAGAAGCTGGAAAGGCATTCACAACAAAGTTGGCTGCATTAAAAAGCTATTACGAAGGTTAAAATACAGAAAAACATCTCATCCCCCATGAGGTCTCCCTTGGAAGCAGCCTAGGGCTGGGGTCAAGCCAAGGCATCGGGGAAAGGGTCTGGCTCTTTGGTCCCGAGAGGTGGCGTATGTGGTGGGTAGGTGTGTGGACGGCAGACACACTGTCTGAGTTCAAGTCCGGGCTCTGCCATTTCTCTTAGTGTGGCCTTGGTAGGGCCAGGTTTAGCAAATAAAAATATAGGACCCCCAGTTCAATTTGCATTTCAGATAAACAAGAGGTAGCATTTTAGGTTAAGTAGGACCCGTGCAGTATTTGAGATATACATGTACTTAAAATTATCCATGGTTTACCTGAAATTCAAATTGAACTGGTGTCCTGTATTTTCTCTGGCAACCCTAGGCCTTGAGTATTTTGCTTCACATCTCTGGACCTCAGTTTCCTCACCTGTAGAGTAGGAATAAAAGAGTGACTCCTACAGTTATGAGGATTGTATTTGATGTAATATACCTGTGACAGTGCCTGTGTGAACAAGAGCTAGCCAGCTTCGCTGTAGTCATCCTGAAGCTGATCACCTCTATCTGCTTGAGCCTGGCTGGGTCTGCCCCCTGCCATGCACTCCCCACTGCTGGTCATCTGCTCCAGCATCAGATCCATTCCCTGCTGGGGGTGGGGCTGCTTGCTGGGGGCAGAGGAGAGGAGGAGGTCTGAGGCCAGCCCTCTGGTGCTTGGGCTTCCAGAAAGGTGGAGGGGTAGGACATGTTGTAAGAAAGGCATTTATGGGAGTGGGGGGAGAAGGGGAGAAGACAAAGGGCCACATGAATAGCACAGACATTTGTCCCAAGCCCTCTGTGCCTAGGTGCTCAGGGAGGGCTTCCTGGAGGAGGTAGTGCTTGTTCCAGGCTTGAGGCAGAGGTCAGAACTAGACAAAGGACAAGGAGGTTCTGCAGGTGAGCCCAGAGTCTGCTGTAGGCACTCACCAGGAACAGTGGACTGGAGTGCAGGTCAGCTGGCCGGGCACAGCAAAGGCGAGGTTGTTTGGGAGTGTCACAGAGAAGTCCTAGCTGTGGCACTGAGCCGGAGGCTCTTTCTCCTGTGGGTAGAGGGGCCGCATCGAGGTTATGCACCTCAGGGAGAGTTCTCGGGTGTGTCTGAAGGAGGGGGGTGAGCAGTGGGTGTTGTGGAGACAAGAAGATGCTTTAGGAGGTCACTCGGGCCATGGCAAGGAAGAGAAGGCACAGCAAGCAAGGCTAAAATGAGTGTCCCACACCTGCCCCTGCCCCCCTTCACCCCAGGGAGTGCCTAGGCTCCCCCCACTGCCTAGACACTGAGGCTACCGGAGGACAGCTTGTGTTCGAACCCAGGACCTGGGCAGGCTAGGACAGCAGGGTGGATCAACACGGGACCAACGGACCCACGTCCCATCTGCTCTCCTACATCTCTTCATCCACACTCAGCTCTCCTTCCAAACGTCTCTGTTTCCTTTAAAGCCCAACGGCACTGGTTGCGCCTAGTTTTTGCCCTAGTTACCAGCACACATTAATTTTATGGCAGAAATTAATTCTGTCCAATTCTGTTAGTGCCCGGTTATTCCTTGCTGACTCCCTTTGAATAAATATCCATGAAGAGGCTTTAATTAAAACGTCAACAAGGGAAGCAGCCTCCTTGCAAGGCAGCATCTTCCCGTTCAGCTGTGGCCGGGCTGCCTGGCCTGCTCGCCACGGCATCCAGGGGAGGTAGAGAGCCATGGGGAGGTGGGCGCAGCGGCCATGGGGAAGCCAGGAGCGTCAGAGCAGGGAGAGCCAGCTTCACACAGTGCTGTACGAACCAAGACGGGACCCTGGCCAGGCCTCCTGGATGCTACAGCAGAGGCTCAGAGGCTGCAAACTCAGGCCCCACCGAGCGCCAGGCAGGGTGGTGGAGAGGAATGAGACTGGCTGGACAAAGGAAGCCCCAACTGTTTGAGGGCCAAGAAGGGAACTAGCAGCCACCCTGGGCCCATTTGGGGGTCAGAAGCAAGCAAGGAGCAGCAGATTCCTGCCAGAAGAGGAGCCCGCTACTGGTCATGTATCTTGGAGGAAACCGTGCCCAGGGTTACCTGAATCTGTGCTTTCAGGTAAAAGTCTCTGAGTTTTACATGTTGGATTATAATTTATAATTTTTTAAGTTTTTGTTTATTTATTTTGAGAGAGAGAGAAAGAGGCTAGGGGCAGAAAGATAGGGAGAGAGAGAATCCCAAGCAGGCTCCACACTGTCAGCGCAGAGCCTGATGCGGGGATCAAACTCACAAACCGTGAGATCATGACCTGAGCTGAAATCAAGAGTCGGACACTTAACCCACTGAGCCACCCAGGTGCCCCTATAATTCATAATTTTTATTTTAAAAAAATTTTAATGTTTATTATTTTTGAAAGAGAGAGAGACAGAGCGTGAGCAGGGGAGGGGCAGAGAGAGATGGAGACAGAATCCAAAGCAGGCTCCAGGCTCCGAGCTGTCAGCACAGAACCCAATGCAGGGCTTGAGCCCATGAAGGGAGATCTGAGCCCATGAGATCATGATCTGAGCCGAAGTCCGACGCTTAACCGATTGAGCCACCCAAGCGCCCCAATTTGTAATGTTTGAAACTGTGTGTACCAAGTCAGACCCCTCTGCAGACAAGACTGAGCCTCCAGTGGCCATTTTCCTTTCCTCCCCTTTTCCTTGCTGTTGCCCCTGGGCTCTGCAGGAGATGGTGATTTGTAGCCAGTGAGGCAGGGCTGGAGAAGGGGGTAGGGTGAAGAAGAGGGAGAGGCCAGCCCCCAGAAGTGCCCCCGACCCTGCCCTCAGCTCTGGCCTGGTGCTTCCAGATCACGGGCATCTCCACCATGGCCAGGGTGACTCCTACATGCCCTCTCTGCTTGACTCCACAAACCCCTCTAAACCCAGAGAGAAGCCTCTTGCACCCTGGCACTGGGTTGCTCTAAGAGGGTGTCCTCTCCTTCGACTGGGGGCTGGCCCTCTGCTGTGGGTCCAGGATGGGCAGGGCACTGATGGGAATGGGAGCGAGGACCAGTCCAGACAGGCCTCCATCCCATGTCTAAGCGCATGTCCGAGGCCAGCCCATGAAGGTTGCTGCCTCTTGGGGGCCAGCCGTCTTCTCTCACTTTGAGGCAGAGCAAAAGGGCAAAGGCCCAGCACTGAGCATTGGCCTTGACAGGGGTCTTGTCCAGGGCACTCACTTGACTTCCTACCTTTTCTAGCCTAGAAGCCTATATTTAAGAGATGTGTTGTGACAGCATGAAATGCAGAATATTCATGTGGCCTTGCTCTGTGTGACATGGAGGGGACTGTCCCCAAGATCCCCATCACAGTCTTTATGTCAGGATACCCATGCTTACTGGTGGGATGGCTCTGTCCACAGAGACTGGACTAGTTCTCTGGCTGCTGTAGTCAGCTTCTGAATGTTCTAGTGCAATTCTGGACGGGGAAAGGCCAGGCATCACGCTGTGGCCAGAGTGAACCTCCAACTTAGCCCAGGATCTGTTTCTGTAGGTAGAGCTAGGCCTCCAATGTATCTGAATTTTATTTACTCTTTACAAACTTGAACCAAATTTTAGTTTTCAAGCTATAGCATAAACAAACACAAAAACAGCCCCTGAACAACCCTGGACTCCGAGGGGCACTGTTTGCAAAGCTCTGACCCAGGCAACCCCTCCAGTACAGCAAGCAGATCGTCAGCAGGCCCCTAGCTCCCTCCTGCCCGCGGCCAGCATGACAGGGGCTACAGACCACAGCAGGGCAGACGTCACCCCCGAAGCCAGGGAACCATCTGTGACCCTGGGAAGGACAAGCAGGGCACATGGAGGGAAGACAGTGGCTTCCCTGGCTAGTGTCCCCACTGGTCAGCTGGGGAGCAGCTCACCATGCTCCTGATGCCCACGGAGCAGGGGCGGTCCCCTCAGTGCACCCACGCCTGTGGGAGTCTGAGACAGAGTGGGAGTGGGCAGCTGCTTCCCCTGCAGGCACTGCCCCACCAGGAACCTGACTCATGGGCTTAGCCTCCAGCCAGTGCAGGCAAGGGTCCCAGAGGATGACCCAAGCAAAACCTCCTCCTTCACTTTTATCACCAGGCCTCAAAGCTTCTGTGTTGTTCTCTGACAGGGCTTTTGGCATTCTGCCATTGCCGTGTAAATGGAAAAGTGGGATTTCCCAGTCAGAAGCAGCTTGGCTGGTGCCTTTGCGGTGCCCATGGGGGCTGAGTGCCCCCACTGTTTTCTTTGGGAGCCTCTTAAATGGCTCCAGCAGGTGTCTTATCCTGTTCACCATTTCAGTGATAAAAGCTAATATTCGCAGAGCCAAAGCAGCTTTGATTTCTTTAAGAATGATTAGCAAAATGATGATCCTTGTTAAATCAAAGAATGAATCAGCCACTATTCCATCAGAGGGCTTCCCTCACCTCTGATTTTCCAGCCTGATTTCAAGCAGCCTGATTTTCCAGCTTAATCATGACAAATAAACTTCTGCGTGTTCCAGTGCTATTCCTGGTGCTCTTAGGAAGGGAGGAAATAGATACAGAGACTGTTAGCATCCAGACACAGCAGCCTCATAGGAACAGAGCCATCCCCACACTGCAGAGGCCAAGATAGGAGCTCCTACCTCAGCTGAGCCAAAGGCATCCTCCTGGCCCTGGAGGGTCCAGGTGAGCCCCAGACAATAGCGGGAAGTCCTGCCTCACTCCACTCCAGGAAAGCAAAGACAGGGACTGAGGCAGCAGACGCTGGGGGCGGTGAAGGGAGACCGGCAGCCATGTCCTAAACAGTTGTCGATCTTGGAAAACTTTCCTCTTGAGGGAAGGACAACCCCCCATATTATATTTTCTCCAACGCTTTTCAGAGAGGTAGTTATGTTACCCTTCTCAATTGTATCTATTTTCAGAGCAGCTGACTCTGTTTACGTAATTGTGTAACAGAAGACGCTCAAATTCGGTGGCTTTGGTATGACACGAGAACAATTTATTTAGCTCATGATCCTGTGGATCAGTCGGGAAACTCCTCTGCCAGTCTCTTGTGGACTCATTCCTGCTCACGTGGACAGCTGCCCTTTCAGCTGAGGACTGATTGGGCTAGAGGGAGTCCAGCTGGGACGTGTCATGGCTTTTATCCTGCAGCAGGCTGGCCCAGTCTTGTTCATAGGCAGTGGGTTACAAGAGGCACAGAGGAAGGGCAAGCCTCAGTGGACAAGCACTTAAAAAAAATTTTTTTTTAACGTTTATTCATTTCTGAGAGACAGAGACAGAGCATAAGCGGGGAAGGGGCAGAGAGAGGGAGACACAGAATCCGAAGGGGGCTCCAGGCTCCGAGCTGTCAGCACAGAGCCCATCGCAGGGCTTGAACTCACCAACTGTGAGATCATGACCTGAGCAAAGTCAGACGCTCACCGACTAAGCCACCCAGGCACCCCCAGACAAGCACTTTTTTAAGGCTTTGCTTACTTCACATTTGATAATATTCACTGGCCAAAGCAAGCCATGTGACCAAGCCCAGCATCTCGGAGGGGTGGGGGGGATGCACTATCACAGGGTGTGGATGCTGGGATCTAAGAGGTGAGGGGGGAAGGAGATTGTGGCCATTTTTGCAATCTACCACTGTGATCTTGCTTGATCTGGACCCCAACCTGGAAAGACATGCCAAGCACATGTTAATTTTACAGAGCCATGCATATGCGCATCCCCATTCTATAGAGTGGGTGGCACAATGCCCAGAGAGGTAAAGGGTGTTGCCCCAGGTCACACAGCTGGCTTGCTTGAAAGCCTCTCTCCCAGGTGCCAGCCTGCTGCCCCTGACCACCTCCCTTGGCCCCCTTTGTGGTGACGCTGGGCCAGGGAGTAGATGAGGTGCCACCCAGGAGCCAAACCCTGGCTGAGCCCCCACAGACATCCACCAGCAGAGACACCACAGACTCTGGTGTCTGCCCTCCACAGGCTCTGGTCTCCAGGAGCCACCACTTCAGCCGCTGGCCCCTGCTGCTCCCACTCTGGCCCAAAACAGAGTGGCAGGCTGCTTGTTTTAACCCGGGGTCTTTGGAAAGTCTTGTGCAATTTTAAAACTTTTCAGTGTGAGTAGGTGATATTGTGACAGCGGGAAAGGCCAGTCAGCAGTCTCTGGAGGCAAATTAAAATGTCTCCTCACATCTCCTCTGTCCCCAGTTCCACAGGCAACACTTCCCTTGCCCAGCTCGAGAGCCCAATTGCCGTTCGTCCTGCCCCCGTGTGTCTTGAGGCTCCGTGTTTTACTGCACACGGACATCTGCTTTCCAGGGCCTCGTGTGGCTGTTTCTATCCTGCCTGCACCTGTCTGCGTGTTGGGTTTGCAGGAGCGTGAAGTTCTGAGCCAGGAGATCTGAAGGCCAATGGGCCCAGTCTGGGCACACAAGCCCTGTGTGGCCAGGAGGCAGCGTTCTGCCAGCAGCACCGCTGGTTTCCGCGTACCTGAGCCCAGGCACCTGGCCATCCATCAACACACCCGTCACCACGTCCACCCTCATTCTTCCCAGTGATGTGTGGCAGTGAAAGCAGCAGAGGAGGAGGACCCGAGTCTTGGGAGTGATGACCACACCCTGGTCCTTTCCACGGATGGATGGCAAGGGGCAGAATGTCAGTTCCTGCCAGGCTGCAAGCAGGGCCAGGAGGGACAACTGTGTAAAAAATTAGTGTCTGAAGAGGAAGGTTAGCACACCTGGATTTGTCCTGTCCTTGTGCTTCTCCACGGGGTCTCAGACCATGCATGGAAACAAGTAATGGTGGGCGAGATGTGCACTGCAGACAGCTTCCACCCCCTTTTCATTCAGATGTTTGAACCCAGCCTGTGTTTCCCAAAATGGGCACATAGAATCTCGGAGTCTCCAGCAGGAATGGCCCCTGGATCATTATCCTACCCTGTCCTTTCACAAAGGGACACTAAGGCCCAGGACACAGTTATTGCCAGAACAAGATGGATTTGGGATTGGGGGAAACACCTTAGATAGAAGATTAATGGCTCTTCCAACTGGAGAGAGGGGGAGGTCATGGGTTCAGGCCCAGCCTGGTCAGGAAAGCCAGAAACCCGGCCTGCCTGGCTGCAGCGCCCGTGGGCAGATAAGCAGAGGTGGCCACGGCCTCTGTACCATCTGCTTGGCACAGGGAAGGGCCTCCTGCCTCTCTCCATCCAGGCACAGAGCTCCAGCCCAGCTAGCTGGCTGAAGTGAAGGGAGGAGAGAGGCCTCCAGATGGTACAAGTGAGCAGGGTAGGGCTAGAAACTGTTTACATTAATGCAGTCTGACCCTAAGCAGGGTGGCAGTGGCAGTGACGTCATCCCCACGGTTTGGGTAGCACTTCTTCCCTGGCTCCTCTCAGGACCCCTGGAGCATCCCACCTTCCAGGGAAAAGCCTGTGATTCACGGGTAGGCTTTCCTCCAGTTGCACCGAAGGTCTTCCACTAGACGCAGACCCCAATGACAGATGGGCAAGAAACCAGGCAGGCAGCCCAGGGGAGGCAGGATGAAGGCACACGTTACAGTTCCAGTGGTGGGCCAGGGGCCCAAGTTAAGCAAATGGAAGTGACCTCACTAGAACAGTGCAAGGGTCACTCCTCCAGGAACCTAGGAACCAGGAACCCCTCACCTCCATCAACCAATGATTTCTGAGTTCCCCACTTTGACCCTAAGGTAGGATAGACCAACAGGGCATGAAAACAAGACTCACAGAAATATCAGGATGCCTAAGACGGCATCTGTGAATACTAAGCTGTGTAGTTCAGGCAGGGGTTGGAAGGTTTGGAGTTGTGTGCAATCACGGAGTATCCTTGGAGGAGAGGGGAAGCTGGGCCTTTGATGCGGAAGGCACTTTCCAGTATAGTTCTGGGGAGAGTAGGGGGGTGGTGATTGGCATATTGCCTTCTTATTCAGCTCAAATAACAACTGGGACTTTAGAATTGCAATTGTGATCTAGCACACACGGCTTTAGGCTAGGGGTACCTGGTGTCTGACCACAGTAGGCTCCTAAAACGTGTGGTCTGTAAATAACAAACAGCAAAATGCTTCATCGTTGTGCAGGAGTGCCACTAGGCACCAGCTGAGTACTGAGGTCAAGATGTCCAAGTTGGAGGAAGTCTCATTCTCCCGGGTTTGCCCATGGCCACTAGGTTCTCGTGAATCCGGCATTGACCGTGCCCATTTTCTCACCCCCTGCAGGCACTGGCCGTAGCTCCGCCACAGACCCACTCTTGTCCCTGCTCCTGCTGGCTCTGCATAAGCTCCTTCGCCTGCTGGTGGGGCACTGACACGCACAGCCATCCCCCTGCACCTCAGCCCGCCCACACGGCCTGCCCAGACCCGGCGTGAGGCTCGCGTCACCAGATGGACACAGAGAGACTGAGAAGCATGACCAAGTCCATGTGGAAAATAAATAAATCCTATTTTTGGGGAAGTTACACAAATGTAGAACACCTAAAATAATGCATCTAGTTTCCAAATAAGATGGAATTTGGACCATGCGGTATGCATGGGATCAGTGATTTCGCTACTTCAATGTATTTTTCTTTTCTAAACTTTTCCTCCAAGTGTTCATTTTGCACGAACTGTTGAGCAGTTATCTTTAGGATACTATGTAAAAATGTTGGGTCAAAGCCTTTCTGACAAAGCAAAATATTTTTAGTAGATTATTGTGTTTAGGGATTTTTTTATTTACTTTTTTCTTTAGGGGCTTTCCTTTTTTTTATTAAAGTAAATTATTTCTTTTGAGACATTTTGATTAAAAAAAGATACATCTTATCATAATTAAAATTCACTGTCAATAATATTTATTTTTAAATAAAGATTGGAAACAAGGTCAGACACTTGTTTATAAACTGTATTGTATATTGCTGAATAACAGTTGAATAAAAAACAACTTTGAAATAACCTCTCTGCAGGCATGTATGAATGTTAAGCCTGGATGCCATGACCTCCTGTTCTTTGACGCCAGCTGCACCCTTGGCTGGATACAGCCCAGGCTGGAGGACAGCCCCGGGCACCTGGCCAAGGCCGCACAGAGCAGACGGGAATGCTTTCCCAGCCTCCACTAGGGACAGGGGACCTCATGAAGCCAGAAGTCAGAGGAACCTCCAGCCTGGGTTTGGAAGGAAAGAAGGTCGCTGGGAAGGGGTGTGATATAAATCAAGAACCACTTTTTCCCTCTTGGTTTAAAGTAATTGTGCAATGCATTTGCCCACGTGGAGATGACAATGACACAGCCAGGTATACTCACAGTTACTGGATTCACTGCTAGTTTGAGGAGGAAATTTGGGGAGGTGAAACAGCTCACACCCTCTCTTCATGCATGAAGAGATGGCTTTGAACCTCTGAAATACATGTGTATGGGCAGGCGACACAGATCTTAAAGAAATAGACGTGACTCGGGGGCTGTTATTCCTTCCATGATAGGATCGCATTAAACTGCCAGGACCCATTGGATTTGTTCATCCAGCCAGTTTTTACACAAGTGTGTTTGTCCTTGATGTTGCTTATCTTCCCACATTCTGTGGCAGGTGGAGCCGTGTACCCAGCTCTGGCCAGTGAGTGATGAGCAGAAGGGATGTGCCTGACTTCCAGACCCAGGCATCTGACTGCTAGTGCAAGACCCTTCAAAGCCCTCTCTCCCTCTGATAGGACCATGTGCAATTTTCAAGACGAAAATACCAGCCTAGGTCCTGAGCTTCTGTAGTAGACAGAGCTCCCTCTGCTGGCCAGCACTGGAAATGCAGCACGAAGGCGAACCAACCTGTGCTGTTTCAAGCCCCTGAGCTTTGGCTCATTAGTGCAGCATCATCCAGCCTACCTCGACTGATTCGGCAAAGTACTGCCTGCTTACTTGAGGGGTGAGAGAAAGCAAAAGTGCTTTGGATGACCACTCGAGTGCAGAGACACTCCCCCACCCCCCACCCCCCAGTGTGGAGCACAATGCACGTGAGGAGACCACCTCAGGCCTGCTGTTTCTGGTGGATACATTAAGTTGTTCACATTTCATTTATATTGATCGGCACCAATTGAGCTGTAAATGTAATCATTTTGTCTGGTGGATAGTGATTCTGTCCAGAGGATCATCTCTTTTATAGTTAACTCAATACTGCAGCAGGCTAATGTCATGTTAAATACAGGCCCCGTGTGCTTGCAAAGAAACAGGCACCTGCCGGACGCCAGGTTGAATGGAAACGGTGTGTCAGTGACCGGCTAACATTGTGCCAGATCACTCCGGGGACCAGCAGCTGGGAGCCATCTCCCATCCCCAGAACCAGACCCTCTGCAAGCACAGATGCCAGCAGCCAGGTTTCTGCCCGGAAGCAACTGGCCCTGGTGTGAGACATATGGGAAAGAGGAACAGAGGTGCTTTGGGGAACTGGGCCACCCTGACCCTGCACAGAGAGGCAGCAGCTCACACTCAGAGAAACAAGCCCTTATGTCTCCTCCTCAGGACCGACGATTTCCAGGAAGGAAGTCACAGGTGAGGCTGGGCTTAACACCCCCCAACAGAGGCGTGGAAGTCACACCAAAGCCAAGGAGGAACTGGGGTCCATGAGGGGCGAAAGCAAATCACTCTGACAGTGGACTCCCTTGGACCATATCCCAGCTGGCTCGGTGCCCTGGACTCAAAGCAAGGAGAAGTGGAGTGTGCACCTGTGCACCCACAAAGCAGATAGATGGGGGACACTTGCACATGCCCTCTGAGGTCCTTCATGTCATGTCCCAACAGGGGACAAAGAATGGGCAGGCTGCACTGAGTTTTAGGGGATATCTACAAGCCAGGAGGAACAGCTCCCACAAAAAACGGACACTGAGACAGTGGACTCACCACCCAAACCACCTTTTCCTCAGGATTTCAGTCCCAGTCCACGGCAGACAGGGGCTCGGGTATGAAGACAAAGACGAATATTTTAACTTGAGAAGAAGAGACTGTGGGGGATTCAGGAACTCTGGCCCCAGGCTGTGAAGACCAGCCCCTTGGCTAGAAGGGGTTGCAGAAGTGTGGATCATCAGTGCAAATAACACCAAAATAAGGGTGAGGAGGCAAGAAGGGAGAGGAAGGAAGTGACAGCAAGGCAAAGCTCCACCCCAGGGGGAGACTGAGTGAGGGGGTGGAGGGGCCGTGAGGGGGCAAGGGGAACAGGCCTGTTGGAGAGACTGGGCCACCCACCCCCCAGACCCAGGGGAGTGGCCTGCACTCTGCAGTGGTGATAAGGGCTGCCCCTCGCTGGTAGCGCCTCGTGGTGCTGTCCCACATTTCTCCTCCAGGCAGCAGGCAGCTCTTCCAGGTGAGGCCTTGGGGGAAGGACAGGAATCCTCAGAGAACTGACAGGAGGTGATGTGACCAGAGGCCATGGCATTCTGAGTTCAGTTCCCGGTCAACCCCACATGCCTAGCTACGCCTCTCACCAAGAAAAAAAAGAGCTCTGACTGATCAAGACGGGGCCGTGGTTGGAATATAACAAAGTGAGCCATGTGTGAGCTGAGCTCGTAGCTAAGGGGCTTATGACGCGGGCAGGCAGGGGTATAACCCCCGCACATCTCTGCACCGCTTCCCCCATGCAAGCTCACCCCCCAGTTGGATGACACCAAGCATCCATGTTGCCAGTGGCTGGGAGGGTGCACCCCCTGCTGTTACTGGATAACAAGTGGCAAGAGGCCTGGTGCATCTCTCCCCTGTGTGCACAAGTGTGTTTAGCAGCCAACTGCTTCAGAAGGGCTTTGCTTTCTTTCTAGTGAGTGGTGAGGCAGGGGGAGTGGCCCAGCACTTGGGGGAACTCCAGCCACCCTGGGCGCTCATTGGTGCTGCCCCTTAGAGATCTCTGCCTTCATCAGTCAAGAAGAACCCTTACCAGGAGCCCTCAAACACATGGAAAACCCATGACTTATGAAGGACCCATCCCTTTTTGTGTCTGCAGACACAACATGAGGCAAAGTCTGAAAACAACACCATCAGTGACCCCTTTTAAACGACAGGGAGCCATGGATCTTTAAATATATATATCAAGTCAGAAAACATGACTTCACTCCAAGCCTAAATTGCTACCAACTAACAGACACCCAACAAAAATCAGATTTGTTCCCTGAACTTGATTTTTTAGAGGGCAAGTGATAAGTAATACTGTTGTCAATAAGTGGTAGTCTTAGAATATATGGATAATATCTTTTAGATTTTGAGGTTGAGTATTTCTTAAATAAGCCCCATAAAGGGGTAACTATAAGAGATCAGATGGATGATTTTGACCAAGGATAATGAAAAGTACTTGTTTATCAAAAGCCACCATAGGGGCACCTGGGTGGCTCAGTCAGTTAAGTGTCTGACTTCAGCTCAGGTCATGATCTCAGAGGTCTGTGAGTTCAAGCCCCGTGTCAGGCTCTGTGCTGACAGCTCAGATCCTGGAGTCTGCTTTGGATTCTGTGCCCCCCTCTCTCTGCCTGTTCACACCTCTCTCTCTCTCTCTCTCTCTCTCTAAAGTAAATAAACATTAAAAAAAAAATTTAAGCCACCGTAAATAAAGTTAAAAGTGGGGCACCTGGGTGGCTCAGTCAGTTGAGCATCCATCCTTTGGGTCAGGTCATGATCCCAGGGTTATGGGATCAGGCCTAGTGTCGGGCTCCACACTGAGCGTGGAGTCTGCTTAAGATTCTCCTTCTCTCTCTCTCTCTCTCCCTCTGCCCCTCTCCCCTGCTTGCACTCTCTATCTCTCAAAAAAAAAAAAAGTGAAAAGAGACTTAACAAAATTTAACCAAAAAAAGATTAATATCAAGCATGTATGAAGAACTCCCAGAATCAGTAAGAAAAGCACAAATGATACAATGGGAAAATGGACAGAAGACATGAACCACAAAAAAATATGGCCAGTAAGTATATAAAAGGTGCTCAGCCTCAATAGTGGTAACGGAAATGGAAATCAAGTCCACAATAAATATGTCCACTCAATTAACAACAATTTGAAAGTCTGACAATACCAAGTGTTAGGATGTGGGTCACATGACTTCTCATGCACTGACTGTGGGAGCGTCTTCATTGGAAACACTTTGCCACTGACTCCCAAGATTGAACGTGCATATACCCTGTGGCCCAGCAACTCCACTCCTACATGGCAAAAGCCTTGCTTATGTGCCCCAGGGAACATGTTAACAAAAGTTAATGGCACCTCCATTCACATAACCTGGAAGCAAGTTCATATAGATAGGAGAATGGGTGAATATACTGTAGAATATTCTCGGGATGGAATACTACACAAGTCAAAACAAATGAACTACATCTTAGCATCAATTAGTTGAAATAATTAAGTCCCAAAAGATTGTGTACAGTATAATATTCTTTATAAAGCTAAAACCCAACTAAAACCAATAGATAGAGGATGGATGGATGGACAGACTCTTTTAAAAAGCCTATAGATGAGATAAAACTATCTAAAAAGGAAAGCAAAAGAGTGATGAATATGGATACAGAACCATGGTGACTTTGGTCAGAGGCAGAGAGAGATGGAGTAAAGGAGGAGCTGGCAGGTGGATGTAGGGGATTATCAAGAGCTTAGTTTTCAAACGGAGTGGTGAGTTCAGGTACTTACCGCACTATTTTGAATGAATGAATGAATGATGCTATACTCGAATCAATGATGAGTGCTTACCATAAACAAGGACAATGATTAATCAATTCAGTGCAGGTGAGGTTTAAACCAAAAGAAGAAAAGACTGAGTCCCATCAGGGATTTATATCAAAGTCAGAAAAGGAAAATTCAACTTTCCCTTTCTCCAGCCTTCAAGACAAATTCACATCTAACTCAATCTCCCACCCAGAGGTTGCAGACTGAAGGCTCATGAGCTAATCTGGCTCACAGACATATTTTGTTTGGCCTGCACAAAGATTTTTATTATTACTTTACAATATCAGGGACTCTCATGTAAAAATCCGAATTTCTGGCTTCTCTTGAAAAAAAAAATCATAATATGGGGCTCACGTTCCTGTGTGGTGACAATTGATGATTGTCAAGCAGCTGTCGCCTGAGAAAGAGCACAGGCTCCTCACTTCCCAACAATCCCTACCACTCTCTGTCACCTCACCCAGCCTGCCTCATGCAGGTGCCCGGTCTGTGAGCATGGTGGACAAATGAGGTGCCCTCAGGAGGCCCTGTTCCTGTCTCCATCCTTCCTCTGCCCTCAGCAGCCTCTGACAGATGTGCTCACTCTCCTAGCCTTGCAGCGCCAGAAGGGACTGCAGCCATTCAGAATGATCCCCAAAGGGGGCTGAAGCAAAAGAAGTTTTAGGGTTAACCAGAATTCCATTCCCAAAGCAGGTTGATGTTTTTGTGTAACATGTATCCAGTTTTCGATTTAAGAACACAGTGAAGTTAAATTGGATTGCAGAAAACCTGAGTTTTCTTTCCCTTGCAAATGTTGATTTTTTTCTGTGCTTTTTTTTGTAGTAAATTATTATATACAAAATTTTCCATTTTGCTTTGGAGGTCTGCAGTATGTCTATAGCACAATCTACTAACGTACTCTTATCTACATAACTGACTAATGCCCTGTTTGCAGCTGAACATATTCCTGCTCCCTAAATACCTAAGAGCTTGTTATTGTTCAAGCTCCTCTCCAATGACCCAGCTCTAAGCCCCTCAATGCTAAAAATTTGATCCCACCAACCACCACCTCCCACAGCTTCTCCAAACAGTGTCCTAATGAACCGGTGCTTTTAACTAAAGCAGACCACAGTCACTTTTCAGAACGTTAATTCCCATAAAATGGAATGTCAGTTTTACAGGGAGGGCTCTCCTTTATCAGCAAAAACTGATTCCATTTGACTGATTAATTGTCCTTAGAACTGTCAAAGGCTTCCAGACTAGCGGTGACAGCTGAGGAGGAGGTAGCCATGCAGTGTTGTGATGTGGTGCACTCCTGGGCTGGGGAAACCAGATTACAAATGCACAAATAATTAATTCAAATCAATACAGCAAGGGGTTCAGGCTGAGAGACATTCAATTATGTTGTTCAAAGAGAAGATGCTGATCTTCAACTAGTCCACTCCACGCTGCAAATAATAGAGTATTTTTAATTTGTGCAGCAAGGATGTTAATCTTTCCTGGTGTAATCCAGTCTTTGGGGAACGCCATAAATATGTGGCACTGAGTATGTGAGGCTCCCTGTGGAGGGCACTCAATCAACCCAGCCCTGGCTTCCCTGCCTGTCTCTTTATGTCAATCTCTCAACACTCAATTAAAAAATATATGATAGGCTAATAGATGATGGATGGACGGATGGATGGATGGATGGATATGGAGGCAAAGACAGAAATAGAAATTTCCAAAGATTGTCAGACATACACACCCCCAACCATAAACAGTTTATGACCTCTAGGCTTTACCTGAGCCAGTAGCACCAATAAATCCCAGAGGAATTATTCATTTCCCAAAAGGAATTACTTTAGAATTCCTTCAAAAGCAAGCTCCTACAGCATGTTTAAAATAAGGTTTGAATCCTAATTTTATTACACAGAAAACAGAAGTGCACGCACACACACACACACACACACACACACACACACACAGATTTGGAAGGTTACACACCATGGTGTTAAAAGTTTATGTCTCCCTGGCAGGTGGGACTGTGTGTACTTTAATGACTGACTATAAGGTTCAACTTTTCTGTGATGAACATTGCTTCTGTAATAAAATAAAAGCAATAAAATATTTTTAATTAAAGACAATTCTCACACACAATAAGGAAGATTCAGTGTATAAAAATGTAACTTCCCAATGGTTTTCAGAAGAACATTTACTCTATGAAGAGGCTCCCCGGGAACATGGTGCTTTGCACATCTGGCTCCCTCGTGGCCGAACGTGTAACAGGTCACGTGGGTGAGAGTTTGAGATTCGTCTGAGGTGGGTGATCTACCACACTCCACCACCCCACAAGAGAAATCTGCTTGGTCCAAGCACAGGAGACGTGGCAATCAGGGCTCAGAGGAAGGGGAAGCTAGGGATATGGGGTGTCCTGGGGGCCAGGGACCCATGAGGTCTGCAGAGCCTGGACATCAGCTACTATTATTCATTCAAACACACATTGGTTGTTTATTCCATCCACAGCTCTGCATAGGAGAAAGAGCTGAGTAAGGGAGGGTTCCCCCACTTCATTACAGGAGCTGGTGGTCCAGCAGGAGGGGGAAACCCATCCATGGTTAACTGGAATTCCAGTTGGACCAAGATAAGCACAGTAATGGGGTAGAAAGGGACCCAGGGGGAGAAATAATTAATTGTGACAGGGTGTGGGGGAGGGAAGCAGGGGCTCATCAAACATTCATGGAATTGAATTGAAGCGGCATTTAAGCTGGGCCTTAAGAGCCCTCCCTCCCTCGCCCTGATGCTCAGAGACTCCTATTAGACACAGACACAGCAGAATTTCCCCTATGACCGAAGCTGCTGTCATTTGAGCAAAACTCAGTGCTTCTTTGCAGCGGCTGTCACCAGAACTGGAGGCCTCACTGCACCTCTTTCTGAGATGTGTTGAGATGTGGAAACAAGAACTAGTGGGTCTCGGGGCGGCTGAGCCAAAGGCAACCCACGAGGGAGTCCCAGAGCCCACTCACAACATGGATAGATCTCTGGACAGGGCCGTGACACTCAGCACATGCCAAGAGTTGAGTCAAACGCAGGCAGTGGTGTGTTCTGAGCCATTCCAGGCTGGCACAGCTGGGGAGACAGTGCTGTGCTGCATGCATCAGAGGACACCTGTCACAACGGAGACAGATGTGGGGGGAAGCCAGGCAGACCACAAATCAAAAATAACAAGGAAAACCCCAGTCAAATAAAACTAAAGAAATGCCAGCTCTTCCACTCCTACCTTCACCTGAGCCTGGCCTTCCGTGAGCACAGACTACCCGGGACAGCAGAAAATGGGCCCGGTGGAGATTTTGCAAATGAATAGGCAGGCCCAGGTCAAAAAGATGTGTTTGTTGACCATGTAGAAAACTGAAATCAGTCAAATAAATGAGAAATTTGCCATCTCCCCCTAAATTTTATGAGGCAGGGGCTAAGAAAATGATCTATCAAGCAGGAAATATTTCAGCAATTGGTTTTTATTTATTAAAGAGATGTATGACATTTGGCATGCTACCATGTACATTTTATGTAAAATAGAAGTCGTAGAAACAAGTCCGTAAAACCAGAGAAAAAGATCAGAGATTTTGTCCTTGCCTATAAAGTTCCCAACTTCCCAGTTCATGCCATTGGTCAAGGTTGAAAGGGAAACTTCCACCAGATCATTGACAAATGCCTTTTTGAGGTAATTATTCCATCATTCTAATTTTGGAGTATCTAGTATGTCCCCACATCTTAAACATGACCTGTCAGTGTGTTGTGACTGGAGCAGATGCTTTTTATGCCAGGCAGGACCTTCCCTCACCCTTCTCTGACTTTAGCCAGCTGTGATGGATGCTTCCAGATGCTGGCCGAGGATCCCTCTGAGGCCTCTGCTTTTCCACCCAGGGCTTCCACTAAGCCACTGTTCAGTCTGGAGCAGGCACAGTAGAAGCACAGTGGGGTTGGGTGGTGCCCAAAGGATCCCATGGGTGAATACCCTCCTCTCCATTCTCTGGTGGATGGTTCTCAAAGGCATTCTGCCTGCTTCTTAGTAGTGTACAGCCTAGCCCCCATTGACCATGGAAGTGACCTTTATTCCATCCTTTATTGTCTTTTCCTTCTTCCAGGCTCATTTTCTGATCCCTCCATTTCTCTTTCTGGACTCACTCCCAAATAAATTGCCTCCACTCAAGTCCTTGTCCCAGGCTTTGATTATGACTCAGAGATTTGCAGTGTGGGGCTGTCCAGCAACCATTCTTCCTTTATAAGGGCATAAACTGGGTGTTTCCTTGGGGAATTACCATGCTCTGGGTGTGTGCAGATCTGTGGGAGGTGGATCCATGAGAGACCCATGAGAGAGCCAAAGCAGCCAAATCTGCCCCTTTCCCACCCCCATGGCAGCCTGAGGGCCACTGAGCCCCCTGGAGGGAGACACATAGGGTGAGAACAGCTTGAGGCCATTCCCTGGTGACAGTTGCTTATGTTTACTGGACTGTCTTTGCTGCATAGCCTTGACTGTGTCTTCTGCTACCCACCCACCCAGTTCCTTTGTTACCACCAGCCTCCAATGAGCTCCTGACAGCCTTCAACAACCAAGAGATTCTCTCCAATGGAAAATAGCCAGAGTCATGGTTCCATTGCTGCCACCATAAATCCCAGCTGACATGGTTAGCCAACTCAAGCCAGGCTAGGCTGACCAGGGGAATTTATCAGGATGTAGCCTCATGGAACCCAAGGGTGGAATTTGAGCTTGTGCTTCAGAATGAGGCTGAAACAAGACTATAAAAGCCATCGCTATCCATTGCCTAACACATCCCCTTGCTCAGGGCCCTGCAGCTGGTAAAAGATGACCCACTCTCAAGTATATAGTTATACACATGGCTGCCCAGGGAGACCGTGTGTATCTCTCTGTCTCAATGTCTCTCTGTCTCTCTGTCTCTCTCTCTCTCTCTCTCTCACACACACACACACACACACACACACACACACACACAAACTAGTCCTAATCCAAATTCCCAGGGAAAGGCTGTGATTGGCCCAGCTTGGGTCAGATGATTAGCCCTAATCCAATCAAATGTGACAAGGAGCTGGGGTTATGTTATCCAATATAGCTTCCAGCACCACCTCCTCCTGCTGGTGAGGGAAGAGGGTGCCACTGTGATCTGGGAAGATACTATAATGGATGTCCATGATATCAGTGCTGCTCACACTTCTCTGTGCATACAAATCCCTGGAGGATCTTGTTAAAGTGCATATCCGGGGTAAAGCCCGATAGTCTGTATTTCTAACAAGGCGGTGTTGACATTGCTGTGCACACTCCATACTTTGAGGAGCAGATACTACAGTATCAACAAAGGAGGACCCTCTTCAGTCTCACTAAGTAAGTGCCCATCCCTCCCCACAACCAACAAGAGAAACCACTTTGCTACACAGCAAAGATTACAAGGAAGCTTTCTTGCTGGTTGGGATATGATAAGGAGTGAGTTGTCAATGACATTTTGATGGGCTTTTTTTTACACAGGGACATTTAGCACAGCCTACAAACCAAGCCATTAAACTTTCAGCCAAGTAATTACTTTCACCAAGTAATGATCAAATCAGATCAAATCAGACCCCAGCCCTGAGCCTCACCCTCCCATCATCTGTCAGTGATTGTGATGGGGACATCACTGATTAATTAAAAACAGTGATTGTACATTTCATCACAGCAATTTTGACACAGAGGCATCAACTGGCTAAGTCAAAGTGGTCTGCTTCTTCTGCCCCTTTTACTCAGTCCCTGGAGTGTTCCTGGGTGCCCTTCCTCTTGTAAATTTCATTTCCCTACAGCTACAGTGTCTTCTTCCCTCACTTGGAAGGGCTCCCAGCCCACAGAGTACCACACTTGTGCCTTATGCTCCCACTCCCAACCTCTAGTCTCCATCTGTGTCTGTTCTACCCTTTCCTGTCCATGGACTTAGCAGCCACCAGTAGCAGACACTTCTATTTCAACCGCTTTTCATGGTTGTGGCCATGTTGTCCTTCATAGCCCCAACTTCTTACTAGCCAGTCAGGAGATCACCACGGTCTCAGGCAGAAACACCATGAGGTGTGGGGCCATGTCCACCTGGGGCAGCAACTAAACCTCAGTGGAGACCCTACCAACTGGATGCTGTGAGGCTTCAAAATGACCAGGGAGAGTCACATGGCACTGTGATTCAGGGATGGCACCGCAGGGGCAGCACAGCCTTAACACCTGTTACTCAGTATCTCATATCACTGTGATCCCCTGCCTTTCTGTCCAAACCCTGCACACCTCTCTTCTGGAAAGGGCCACTCGGGGCAGTTTCCCAATACAGCCAAACCCAGAATTGGGACCCACAATGATCTTGCAGACCTGATGGAATTTACCCTTACTCGTGCGCCTGACCCTGGAACCAGGAGTTCTCTTGTCAATTCCCACACTTGAGAAAAGCCCACAGTCCCCATTTGGAAAGCAATTTCTGGGAAGGAAACTGTGTACACCTCCAAAGAAACCTCCTCCCCAGTTCAGCAGTGTGGTCACAACTGTAACAAGTAATAGGAAAAATAGCTCATGTGATGAAAAGTGCAAGCATGGCTGGATCAAGTGTGCAAACATCATTACCAGGTATCAACTCCCTCCATCTCCCAAATCTGCTTTCCTTCTGGCTGATGTGGGTCCTGGACAGGCCCCTCTCTCCGTGGTGACTCCCATGGCTCTTGGTTTACGTCCTCTAGTTCAGCAACCAGTGGAAGGAGACTACCTCTCTCCATAAAGGTCCTGGGGTTGCCTATCGGTGGTCTGTCTTAGGTTATGTGCCAACCTGAGACCCAGTCACGGTGGCCAGGTGTGGCACTCTCATTGGCTGGGTATGAGTCATAACCTCTCCCTAGAGCTAAAAACTGAGGATGGGACAACCTTGCTTTCCAAGGGGAAGTTGAGGGTTGCTAAGAGAAGAAGCAAATTTCAATTTGTCTAAAACAACTAAATCTCTGGGGACCATGTGTAAGGTCTTATAATTTCAATTATTATATATAATATCACACCAACCACTTATTCAATATGCCCAAGGAATAGCATGTTCTGGATAAGCCTATATTTCAGGTTAACATGATGAGATCACTCAAAGATCATACCCAGATCACTGAATGTCATGGATTGCCCCAGATGCAGATCCTGAGATGAAGATTTGAGCAAAAGTAGTTTGTTTGGGAGGTCATGAGATATCTATAGGGGAAGGGGAAAGTGAGATAGCTCATAAAGTGTATGTTGTCAGGCTCATTACCACCATAAGTAATTGAAAACCATCCCATCAGGGAACTCTGGGAGATGGCAAGTCACACCTGAGCCATCCCAACCAGGGGTGAGGAAGTTGGGACATTTATACACCAACTCTGCCTGATGGTTCCCAGGAGCTTTTGGCTTGCTGTAACCAGCGGCAAAGGAGTCCTGAGGCAGAGAGATGCAGGTACTGGCTGCTGGAAGTGGAGCTGGCATACACTAAGGTAAGAAGGGTGACCAGATATAGGTAGAGAGCCAACAACATCCACAATTTCCAAAGAGTGACTAGGACTGAACCACATGGTCTTGGAGGTCCCAGGGTCATTTGAGAATCTTGTGATTCCTCTAGGTCCACAATAGGAATATCATTTACTACTGTATCAAGTCCTTTACAAGAATATGGTTAGTAGAGATTTTTGTAGGTAGAATATTAAATAAAATCACTTTAAGAGATTTAAAAGTTAGAAATGTCTTCTTGAAGAATGATACTTTTTTCCTTTTTGATATTATTCTTACTCAGAATTTCAAAACATTTGATAATATAACATGATCTCTAAGCCACAATGAGAAAAGAAAACTGAGTTTCAAGGTTTTTTTTCTTAAAGTCATTTTCTTTTTTTTAAAAGATCCAAACTGGTTGCATAACCTCCTGGAGACAAAGTAACTGACAGACTGATTTTTGCACTTTTAACCCAATTGTTCTGTTGATGAGGTGCCACTATGGCACATACAGCATTTAGTATCTCACAAATTACCTTTTCCAGTCTCCAGAGCTGGTCCCTAGAAGGAACAGTTTGTTCCCAGAAAGCCCAAGCCAAAAGTTTGATCATTATACTTAAGAATCATCCCAACTGCAGGCCATTAACCTGACACATGCAGGGCACTTTACCCCTTTAAGAGGGAATTTAATACCCATAATTCCACATGACTCTGGAGACCAGGAGGACATTGACTATAAGATCCACTCTGCAGATGGGCTGAACTTCATCTAGGTGAGATCAAGTACCAAGGTTGCTGGAAAAGGTAGAAACCAACCTCAACTCTAGACTCTAGCATGAAGGTCTTTCCACCATACCACTGGGTCCCAGATGGTTGGTTCCTTGTGCATTAGTAAAATTATTAGATTAAGCCATCTGAAATGGCCATTTTTATTGGTTAAAATGATCAAATTACAGAAAATGTGCCATTTTTATAGGTCAAAGAGATCAAAACTGAATATTCTCAATTTCATGTGGTTCAACCTAATGCAATAATTTGGGAACCTAATTCTAGTGAGCAAGAATATCAGGAAAACCATTATTATTACCATCTCAAATAGGAAAGACTCTTTTAATCAAAAAAGTGGGAAGGTCACCATCTCACCATGTGAGACATTGTGCTTTGTGAAGCATTTACTGTGCTGTCTGTATTATGATCACTGCACCTGCTTTGGGAGCCAGGAAGCCAGGTCACTCTGGAGTTTCCAAGGGCTGACGGTCCCCATATTGCAAAGAAATGTCAGGGAAGCCCATCCTGGGACCACTGCCATGGAAATCCTGTGCTCCAAGGATAGAGCTCTGCTTTGGTGGCCTGCTTCCATTGCACTCCACACTGCACACTGACCCAGGAGAGGGAAGAGTGGAAGGTAAGAGGTGACTGTCATCTCATCAGGTCCCCAGGAAACAACATGGCAAAGCATCAGAGGGGCGCACAAGTTGCAAGGACGTGATCTGTCTGCGGAGCCACCCCCACTGCATGGCAGAGATGAGCAAAGTGGATACCACAAGGGAGAGACCCCTCTGATGAATCTCAAGGCAGAAAGCTACAGGCTGAACAGACATGATGACTAATAAAATCCACAATTGTTTTGAGACCAATTCCTTTTTATGTAAAAAAGAAGAAAAAGAAGAGAAGAAATATGTCTGTTTATTCTTTCTCTGCAATGAGCTCAATATTTAAATGAAGCATTTTTATGAACGAGCCCCACAGATCATCATCTTTGCTGCATTAGTTCTAATTGCATTATTGCTTAATTTCAGAGCAATAGAGTGTGTAATTTGGGAGCTGTAATGCCTGGGGGGTAGGGGGGCAGGGATGATTTAAACTTTTGTGCAAAGCCCGGAGTTCAGAAAACTGGACTGAGAATAGCAGCCAGGGTCCAACTTCCCTCTCTAGCTACCTTCTTGGATATCTCAACTCTTCACATCAGGGAGACAGCAGAGAAAAAAGACCCTTGGATGATACCTCATGCTACCCTTGCAGCTGAAGCTCATGAAGCATGAAGTTCAGGAAGAGTACATCATCCAGCAGTTGCTGTATGCCTGCCATCAGGCTGCATGAGCACCGGGGATGCACAGATGAACATGGCTTAGCTTCTGACCACAGGAGAGCCAGTCTAGTGAAGGGAAGCAGACATGTCAACAAAGCCACTCATTGGTGGAGACAAAAGGGGGAGCTTTCTTCATAGAAGAAAGCCTAGACCCAAGTGTCTAAAAGAGAAAGTTGGGCCAATAAGGACCTGTGAAACTAGCTAGATGCTCACCAGCACTTGCTTCTCTTGGGTGCTATTGATTTGTTGAAAAAGTGCTGCTGAAGAAGCTAGTAAGGGAGTAGTGGGGAAGCAAGACAGAGAAGGGAAAAGGCAATCAGGAGTGTGATTCTCAGTGAAGTTCCAGATTCAACCTGATCCCTTGGGAAGCTCTGAAACATAAATTACACCTCAGAGTCTGACCTGCCTCAAAGCAAGGATTCTGGGCATTTCTTCCCTAACAGCAGACAGCCATGTTTACGGGCTGCTCAGAGGAGGCTCTGGTGCTCAAGAACATCCCTCAGAAGGCTGCAAGTATGGTTTATTAGTCGAAAGCCCACAGATGCTTGGGGAGAGGTGCATGTGATGAATGAAAGCGACCCAAGAGGATCAGGGTGGGCCAACATCCAGTCTGTAACACAAAGTGACTCAACCTTGGCAATGAGATGTGAGTGTAAGATTTGCCAAATCAGGCCTGGCCATAAAACCCCAATACAATTGGCCACCTACCTGCTCCCTGTCCAGTTAATGCAAGTCTTCCAACTTTGTTCTTTTTTTTTTTTTTTTTTCAAAATTATTTTAGCTAACCTAGGACCATTGCACTTATATATAAATTTTTTAATGTTTATTTATTTTGAGAGAAAGAGGGAGCATGCACATGAGTTGGGGAGAAGCAGAGAGAGAAGGAGAGAGAGATTCCCAATGTGCTATCACTGCAGAGTCCAATGTGGAGCTCGATCCCATGAATCATGAGATCATGACCTGAGCTGAAATCAAGAGTCAGATTCTTAACTAACTGAGCCACCCAGGTGTCCCTACATATAAATTTTTTAATTAGCATGTCAGTCTCTACAAAAAACTTCTGGGATTTTGACTGGGATTATGTTAAATTTATAAATAAAGTTGAAGAGCATTGACATCTTAACAATATTGAGTCTTGTGATCCATGAAAATGGTATATGTCTCCTCATTTATGTGAGTCTCTAATTTCTCTCAGCAGTGACTTATCGATTCCAATCTACAGGACTTGCACATATTTTGCCAAATTTATCTGTATATATTTCAAACTCTTAATGCTATCATAAATTGCATTATTTTAAATTTAAATTTCTCATTATTGCTAGTATGAAGAAATGCAATGTGCTTATTCATATTGATCTTTTTATTGCAACCTTACTAAACTCACTTATAATTTCTGTAGCTGTTTTTTGTAAATTCCTTATAATTTTCTACATAGGTAGATGCTATCAGCAAGTTAATATGGTTTAGCTTCTGGGGCGCCTGGGTGGCTCAGTAGGTTGGGCATCTGACTTCAGCTTGGGTCATGATCTCACGGTCTGTGGGTTAGAGCCCCGCATTGGGCTCTGTGCTGACAGCTCAGAGCCTGGAGCCTGCTTCAGATTCTGTGTCTCCCTCTCTCTCTGCACTTACCCCACTCATGCTCTGCCTCTTTCTCCTTCAAAAATAAATAAACCTCAAAAAAAACACTTTAAAACAACATGGTTTAGCTTCTTCCTTTACTAATTGTATGCTGTTTTGCTTTGTTTTTCTTTTCATGCCTTATTGCACTAACTACCATCTCCAGCATACAAGTGAATGGAAGAGCTAAGAATGGACATGTCTTGTTATTGATCTTATGGAAAAGTACTTTGTCTTGCACCATTAGCAGATTTTCCACAGAAACCCTTTATCAGGTTGACAAAATTGTGTTCTATTCCTGTTCACCATGTATTTTTACCAGTTTTATGATTTTTTAACAATTTTTACCATGCTTGAATGTTGGATTTTGTCAAATCATTTTCTATGTCCATTGAGATGATCATATGATATTACATTTTAGTCTGTTAAAAATGAACTACACTGATTTATTTTCAAATGTTAAACTACTCTTGCATTCCTAGGATAAACTCTACTTGGTTGTGATTTATTCTTTATGTTTGGTTGAAACCAATCTGCTAAAATTTTGTTAAGAATATTCACATCTATGTTCATGAGAAATCTTAATTTTCAGTCCTCTTTTCTTGTAATGTCTTTTTCTGGTTTTGAAATTGAAGATAATGCTGGCCTCATAGAATGAATTAGGAAGTGTTCCCTCATCTTCAATTTTCTAGAAGGGTTTGGATTGAATTGGTATTATTTCTTCTCTAAATGAGTGGTGAAATTCTACACTAAAGCCACCAGGGGAGTTTACTTTAAGGAAAGTTTTTTGCTGGTTTGTTTTTTGTTGTTGTTTTTGTTTTAGTATGCTCCCCACCCAATGTGGGGCTTGAACTCATGACCCCAAGATCAGAGTCACATGCTCTATTGATGAACCAACCTAGTGCCCCTTTGTGAAGGTATTTATTTTTATTTATTTTTATTTTTGAGAAAGAGAGAGAGAGACAGAACATGAGCAGGGAAGAGGCAATGAGAGAAAGAGACACAGAATCCAAAGCAGACTCCAGGTTCAGAGCTGTCAGCACAGAGCCCAACACGGGCCTTGAACCCATGAACCGGGAGGTCAAGATTTGAGCTGAAGTCAGACACTTAACAGACTGAGTCACCCAGGTGCCCCAGGAAGGTATTAATTTCTTTAATAGATATTGGGCTATTTGGATTATCTACTTTTTTCTTGAGTAAGCTTTAGTAATTTGTGTCTTTCAAGAAATTTGTCCATTTCATGTAAACTGTGGAGTACAGAGTATATTTCCTGGGGCCCTGGGTATTACAAAATTTTTCCACTTTTGCTATTGAGAACAAGATTTATCCCAGCCGTGTGTGAGTTCCAGGGATTGTTCTACCTACGTCTTTCCCGTGGTCCCTTTCAATTGCCCCAAGTGGTTTCCTTACAGGCATGCACTGATTGGTACTCAGCTGAAGACTTGAGTGGAACCTGAAGAACTCCAAAGTCCTCTCTCCTCTCCTCTCCTCTCCTCTCCTCTCCTCTCCTCTCTTCTCCTCTCCTCTCTTCTCCTCTCTTCTCCTCTCCTCTCCATTTCCCTCTCTCTCCCTCCCTTCCTATCCTTTTCTCTTCACCCTCTGCCCTGGTATCTGCCTGCAAATTTTAGCTACTTTGGCCTCCCCGGATCCTCCACACAGAGTCCTTATCTTAAGGAAACCACTGGGTTCTGTATGGACTTCCCTCTCCCTGGAAACTCACTCGACTCATGGGAGAGGTTAGGACCAGAGGTAAATATTTAGGCACAGTACATAGAGCTAGTAACTAAAACCATAAGTGCAACTGGAGGAAACTTGTAATGGAGTAAGGACAGTATCCTAAATATAAAACCCATGGGGTGGGGTACGTACAAAAGAGACCATGATAGAGGAGTAGAAGAAAGACATAAATGGAAGAAAGCTCATCAGAGAATTAAGTTGTAAAACCCAGGGCTTGTAGAGTTTCAAGAAACTGCAGGACTCTAAGCGTCCTTGTCCCAGAGGCCCTGGGCATCAATGTCAGAAGGGCATATGCAGGCACAATGCCACCCCTGCTATGAGTACATCCTGTGCAGTGGCTTTGCATGTGCTTGTTTCACTGGTTTTGCCAATATAGACAACTGGTCCCCTTTACCAGAGAAAATTGAATTGGGAGTAAGTGAATGAGATGGGCAGAAGTGGTACAGGCCATACTTTCAAGAAGCTTGGCTGAGAAGGGAAGGAGATTAGTAGCTAGGAAAGGCAAGACCAAGGTGTTGAGTGTGGAGGGAACACTTTCTGCTCAGTGTCCAAGTTTTCAATCTGCGCATAGTCTAAGGAAGAAAAGGCAGTTGACAGGTAAAGGCTGAGATGTGGAAGGAGAATAATTGATGGAGCAAGATCCTAGGAGATGAGCAGAGGGAAGGATGTAGGGGTGCCTGGGTGGCTCAGTCAGTTAAGCATCCAACTTCAGCTCAGGTCATGATTTCATGGTTCATAAGTTCAAGCCCCACATAGGCTCTGTGCTGACAGCTCAGGGCCTGGAGCCTGCTCCAGATTCTGTGGCTCTCTCTCTCTCTCTCTGCCCCTCCTTTGCTCACTCTCTGTCTCTGTCTCTCTCTCAAAAATAAATAAAAATTAAAATTTTTTTTAAAAAGGAGTGGGAAGAGTTTAGCCCCACAAGGAGGGAAGAATGGGTGCCAAAGCATGAAGACTGCAGATTAGAAAGAAAGTCTGCAATCCATGTACTGCTCTCCAGAGATTGACAACACATGGGCAAGTCACATGCCAACCTATGACAGCTGGAAAGCAAGCCTCAGATTTGTTTCTACCAGCCCAAGCCTGCAACTCTGAGACTTATCTCCCAGAGTGATGGCAGAAAGTCTCATAAATGCGATGAGGTAGTGGGCATCTGTACATAGTGCTCACAAACGCAGTTTAGGACTCTTTCGGGTCACCCAAATTGTGTGACATATACAAGACACTAAGGAAATCCACTCTCCATAGTATCTGTACTGAAGTATTAAATTCCACATAGGAGAGGTACAACTACCTGATTTCCACAAAGCAGAAGTATATCATATTGACAGAACATGGTAATCCAAACTGGTTGAAGCCAAAACAGAATTTATGGAGCTGGATTTGGATGCAGCTCATTCCAGAACACTCCCAGGTTTCCTGACACATTCCAGAACACTCCCAGTTTTCCTATCATATGGGTAGCTACATATGGTTGTTAGCTAATGGCAGCACCATTTTGTTACCAGCACTACAAAAGTTCCAGAGTTGAGTACTGGTTCTGACCCACCTGGCCTGGATCATATGCTCATTTGGAACCAATCTCCAGGGCCAAGGGAACTCAATGTGCTGACTGTTTGAGCCCAGGATGGCCTCACCTTCACTGAATGCACATGGGCTAAAAATGAAGAAGAAGTCAAATTATTCGGGAATGGGAGGGCAGGGGGTGGGACTCGTGCCAGTAGACACAAACAGCTAGTGTTCCCTACAGGAAATCTGAAGGGGCTCATTCCAAGACATCAGCTCTGGGGGCCCTGCTCCAGGAATGGAAACAGGACACAAAGAGCCATGGCCTATGTGTGCATTTGTGATAGAATTTAGTCCTACATAACGTATGTATGAGAAGGAGAAAGACAGTAAGCCACAAGCCTGGAAAATGAAAATGTCATTCTGGAAACTGCATCTTTCAGATGGTGTGTCACAATATGCTTAGAAAACAGTGTTCATTAGCTTCTCCTCGACCTTTGAGTTTGCTGCCCCTTCAATTTTGCTTCAAATGAACCCATAATTTCATCTCAAGAACTCAACTGGAACTAATTCCTTTATTAAATAAACCTCATTTGGGGGCTGACTGCCTGGGTCCTGGGAGAAAATGCATCTTACTCTTGCTGAGACCAGTCTAGGTCAGCAGTGCAAAAGCTTCTTTTTGAGATAGGTAAACCACCATCCCTTGGATGAAGGACTGAGAAAGCTTCTGTACTGAAGGTGCAAAGTGGAGAAAAAAGAGCAATCGCATGGGGGCCAGTTCAGAGGGCAGAGACAGTGCACAGCCACCTGCTCCTTCCCCACTGCCCTGCCAGGAAAATTCTCTGAAACAAAGGCATCCATGATCACAAGCAGTCACTAGCAACATCCCCAGGGCAGACTCAGAGCTACCACTGCTGCCTGGGGCCTGAGGCAGAGGTTCCAAAAGTAGTCCCCACAGAGGCTATCAGTTTGTTCAGGAGTAAGAACAGACACAGAGACATTTGGGCACTTTGCTCTCTACGCCTGGGTCCCTTTGCTAGCAGGAGACAACCCTGGTAGCCAGACTCCAAAATGGTCCCCTGTCTCCTGGTATTGTCTCTCCCACATTGAGGGGGACTGTCCTGTGCAACTAATTGCATATTGCAGACATGGTGATGTCTTTGGAGGGTAGATCATAAAAGATACTGCAGCTTCTCACTTGCTTTGTCATTGACTCTGGGGAAGCCAGCTGCCATTTTGTGAAGATAGTCAAACAACCCAATGGAAAGACACCCAAGGTCCCCTGCCCACATCCATGTGGATGAGCCATTCTTGGGAGCAGACACTCCAGCCCAAGTCAGGCCTTCAGATGACTGAATCTGTGGCTGGTATCCGGGCTGCAAGATGAGGAACCCCAAGAAATAACTCAGCGAACCCACTCCCAAATTCCTGACCCACAGACACTGAAGTAATAAATATTCTTTTAAGACAATCAGTTTTGGGGTCATGTGTTATACAATAAAATAAATAATATTGATCTACTTCTAGATGTAGGCAAATAAGCCTTGTCTCCTGGTTATTTGTCTAAAATTTGCAAGACTTGCTCTCATTCAATGCCTTGATCTCATCCTGCTGGATAGAAACTTCCAGAGAGTATGGACCAGATTGTCATGAACACCCTCTTCCTATGTTCCTAATTTCCCCACAAACTGTAAACGCTCAATAAATATTTGCATTAACTTGCAAATCAAGATTAACTTGATTCTGTCTTCTGTAGGGGAGAAATCTCATGAACACAGAGATGTTTCCTTCCCCAAGAAATTCTCTACCATAGTTCAAAATGAGAAAGTGCAGCTTTTAATTAACAGAAAACATCTGAACCCAGATCTCAACAAATCTGGTATGATTTAGGGCTGCTTCTTGCAAAGACTATAGCTACTTGCAAAAGTGTGTGCAGGTCAATACAACTTCAGAGAATTGTGTCCAGCAGGCAACCTCAGTATCCCAAAAAGGACCTCACTGCAGCACAGATCAGCAGCACATGTGTTTGGCCAGTACTGCACCTGCTGAGCCCACTTATCAGTGAGGACTTAACATGTACCAAAAACCTGCCTGCTACTCTGCCAAGGTGTCCAACAAAGAGCTCTGTCTTCAGGGGACTTGCAGATAACTAGGGTAGGAAAGATTCACATGCAAGGATGAGCCACACTCACATCTGAATTTTCTCAGGATCCATTAGAGTGGCAATGACTGTAGATGGTCTTAGGAAACCAAGGAAGGGCTCTTCACTCTGGAAGAGCATGCCACACCCTATACTCTTTGTCAAGGAATTAATGGTCTCGTATGCAAAGCTTGCCAGGGTGGGCCTTCTAACTGAGCCTAGGGACAGTGCATTCATGCCTTAAAGGACTAGCAAGAAGCATCTGGGGAGGAAGAAAGCATTGCAAACAAGCATCCCATGAGGCAAGGAGATAAGCGGTTTGTCATGACTGGACATGCATTGTGAGGCAGGGGTGAGGACAGACATGGGTCATGGAGATGTTGGGGGACAGTTCCTCATGGATGTCTCACATTTCTGCATACCTTGTGAAGAGAGGCACCAGTGGCCTTTGTTCTGAACTACTTTTCAAGGATGTTTATATAGTGAATAGCCTTAAAAGACAGAGATAGATTTGCTCTCCCTCTGTAGTGAAGGGCAGGAATGCTGACTTCCCAATACAAAAATTCAGAGACCCTAAAGATTCCCCTCCTGTAACACAACCCACTGAGTTGAACCAGCACAGGAAAATGCTGATTATGGGCTACCATGACTGCTTGTGAGAATGGAGCCCTTGGCATCTGACCCAGCATCTATGACACTGGCAGGCCAACTTGTGAACTGACAAATGGGGTACAGCTCCTGATGGGAGGCCCTTGAATTCCAGGTTTTGTCCTGCTTGTTTTTGCACAGTAAAATTACGTATGTCTTTAGACATAGAAGAATGTTCCTGGGAGGATAGGAGGGTGTTTTGATAAAGGGTCATTTATTGGGTTGTTTTGTGGGGATTTTTTTCAAGTTACACAGAAATCTCTTAAGGAAAAAGTTAAACTCCTCTGATCTTTTTTTTTTTCTTAGCAGGAGTTAAGTAAGAGTCTACAGAGTAGAAGGGGGAAGAAACTGGGAGCATCGCACCAAAATTAGAGAAGAGCCTATGACTGCCAGTCCACTGAAGTCTTCAGGACCACTGCCCAGAGGGGGCAGACAAACTTCCCACCACCTGTAACAAAGAGCCTACTAATGCATATCATCAGGCCCCTCTCCAGACACAGCAGTCTGAACCACCTTGGTCAGTGTTTTAGTCTGCTCTAGCTGCCATAATAAATTACCACAGACTTGGCAGCTTATACAAACAAAATTCATCCTCTCACAGTCTGGAGGCTGGAAGTCCAAGATCAGGGGGCCAGAATTGTGGATTCTGTTGAGGACCTTCTTCCTGACTTGACCATGTCTGCCTTTTCACTGTGTCATCACATGGTGAAAAGAAAGGGAGCAAGCTCTCTTGTGTCTCTTCTTATAAGGTGCTAATCCCATCATGAGAGCCTCACACTTATGATCTCACCCAAACCTGATGACTATAGTGCCATTTCTATATATTATTACATTGAGGATTATAGCTTCAACATATGAATCGGGGCAGGGGGAGGGCACATAATTTAGCCCATAGCAGGATCTCTGGGGCCCTGCCCCCCCAAAGCTCCCAAGGCATATATGCACCTACTAATTTATCATACAACACTCATGGACTCCTCAAGTCCTCAAGCCAAGAGAACCTTGAACACCAACTAGTTCATCCTCTTGACACTGGGTGAGGAATAGCAACATTATCTAGATAGAGTAGGTGGCTGGTTATTCCATTTTTAAAATCTTACAGAAGCAGATACCCTCCTTACTCCTCTCAACAACACAATGTACTCTGATGGTCAAATCAGTCAACTCATCTGACTATATTCTCTTTGCATTTCATTAAAGATTTTTAAAAATATTTATTTATTTTTGAGAGAGAGAGAAGGGGAGAGGGGCAGAGAGAGATTTGGAAGACAGATTCCAAAGCAGGCTCCAGGCTCTGAGCTGTGAGCACAGAGCCCAATGCAGGGCTTGAACTCACGAACTGTGAGATCATGACCTGAGCTGAACTTGGATGCTTAACTCACTGAGCCACCCAGGCACCTCTCCTTGTATTTCATTTAAACCTAATTTCTTGACCTTTTGGTCCCACTAAAAATGGCACTTGGTTATTTTAACAATAATTTGTGCTGAAAACCACCTGAATTGTTTTAAAGTCAAATGGGCAGTTGGAAAAAGGAAACGTTCAGGTGCCCCATGCCCAGGAGTCATAAGACACTCTGCCATTACAATTCAACATCAGGCAAGTGCTGTAAAGAAGCCACAGGTAAGGAGATGCTGTAGGTAAGGAACCTCTCCTGCTTAGTGCATAAGAATCCAGACTAGACTAGAGTCTGTGACTCAACTGGGCCTTCCTCTGTGGCAGCTCCTCCTCTGCATTGCCTCCTCCATCACAGGCCAATGCAGGCATCTGCAGCAGGGGCTCTGACACTCCAGATTCCCAGAACCCTGGAGCCAATGCTTCTCTGACCCACTTCCTCACCAGCTGTCCAAAACCTCTGCACCTTCTCTCACACCATCCACATTTCCCATGAAGGTGACAATTAATCAGGCCCACCTTCAGAAGACCAAAACACACAAAAAAAACCATGTCATTTTAAAAAGGCAATTTACAAAAAGGCAATATGTTATACTCTGACCCTAGAAGCCTTTGCTGGTAGATGATTTCTGGCTTTCTATACATTTGACACAATTGTTAATTGTCATCTCTCAAAAGAAAGTTTTCCCACAAGGGTGACAAGACATGGGCTTGGGGGTGGGGGGGATGTATGCTGGAGGGGAAGGAGGAAGAGGCTCAGATCTGCAGTACAAGGAACAGGGACTGCTACCAGCTCTGTCATTTTTCCTTCTCAGAAAGGATGCCCAGGGAGCATCAAATAGTATTCATGTTATAAAATTGGAACAGCTTGAAACCTCCATCTGCCAGGTGCAATTTCCCCATTTTATTATAGGTTGGTAAAATCAAATTTCCTGGACCCCCTTTGAGGGTGTGGCTGTCCTGGGTCACACCCAGTGACACATCACACAGCTTTATCCCTTCCAATTAGTGCCTGGTGTGGAAATTGATGTACTGAAAATTAACTTCATTGATCTTTATACGAGAATATGGTCAACAAGGCATAATTTTTTTCTGATCGATGCTAGTGATCAGTTACCTAATGAAAGAAAAATAAAGGAAGGTCCACCTTGGCATCCGAATGAATATATATGCCTCCAATGCAGCACGCATATACCTCAGGACTGGTTCTCTGTTTGGGATTCTGCATTAATAACAGATAACCTTTCAAGCACAATGAGAAATTTGTGCTCTGTGCTTTCAAGGAAAGCATGTGTATGTAGCTCCAGGAGGGAGGGGCAATTGCCTGGTAAAGCCATCAGCCTCAGGGCAAGCAGAATTTACTGCCTGCCATAGCTGGGTGAAGCAAAGTGGCCCACTTTACACAAGAGGCAGACACAGGAGTGCTCCCCACACCTGCCCCTCTAGTGGTCTTTGCATACAGTTTTATCAACATCCTCAGTGGAAGGAAGGCTAGAAAATAATAAAGAAGGAAAACATTTCACTTCTCCCCAGTTACACCCAACCAAGATAAGTCAAGCTCTCAGGACTCTGTCCCTGTCAAATGAAATTCTACGTCCCGGTTTTCATTGCAGAGGCAAAAGGGTTGAATGAGCCAAGTCGCTTTTTATCACCTCCTCTTGTCCCCATCCCCCACCCCTGTCTTGACTCAGTTGTGGCTCAGCAGGCCTGGTGAGGGGCTTACTTTTCACATGGCAGAGTTTATTTATCACCCTCAATTAGTATTTGTATTTCAAAATAAAACTCCGGAGACAGCAACACTCCCCATGAAAGAATGATTCTCCATTGGAATTGCAAGCACCGTGGTTCCCTGAGCAGGAGCATGCCTGTTACTATACCTTTGGGGGTGGAGGACAGGGTTATTTTATGGTGCCCCTGGACTCGCACTGTTCAGGAAGCCACCTCTTCTGCTGCTGAGGCAGCCCCTCTCTGTGCCTTTCAGTCAATTGCAGACACTCAGTCACTCGGGCATCCCTTCACAGATGCTCTCTACACAAGTGCCCCCCCCCCGCGCAGTGGGTGCGAGCGATTCCCACATGCAGCCTGTAATAAGGAGTAGTGCCTGGTTCCACTGCCCTCTCCGCCTCCCTCCTCTCTCCATAAGCACTTGCTGTCCCTTGATAAGGAGGAGGGAAAACTACCATCAAGAGCTTCCTCACCCAGATGTCACAAATAAATGTCACCAGAGAGAGTCCAATGTCAAAAAATAAATAAAGCTTAATTGGTAGCAATTTTGCTAAGTAGCCTCAGCTCCCTTTGTCTTGATTTCTACCTCCATAAACACAGAAAAGGACACTTGTTACATGAAATTCATAGCTCATGTCTATCCATCACTGCCCAATGTTGTATTATTTACTCTGTGACTATGAGTGTCTCTCCCTGGTAATAACAAAGTCACTGGACAGAAAATCATTTCATAGCAAAAGGGAAAAAGGGCACCTCCAAAAACAAACCCCACCGCAGTGGAAATTCCCTCACCTTCCTCCAAGCAGCCCCATCCGGAACCGGCTGCAATCTAGCCACAATCCAGCCGGCAGCTCTGCTCCTCGCCTCCTCTCCCTCCACCTCATTGATGCGCCATCAATTTCTGAATGTCAGCCACGATCACGCCTCCTTCCCCAGGGTCTCATCATTTCTCTCTCCTTTTAACCTCTATCTTGTTGAAACCACTTAACTCGGTAACCATCCGTTCTGGCAGGGAAAGTGTTGATCAAGTTACATTGTTTAGAGAGAAATAACCCCATCTCCTGGATGGTCGTGGTTTTTAGTACCCAGGGCTGCAATTCTTTGAAGTAGATGGTAAACCAGGTTTTTGACAGGCTGCGAGGAAAAATAACTCCAAGACGTGGGAGGAGGCTGCCAGCCATGGATTCAATCCTTGTGTTAGGCTGCCATCTTGTGACACCCTGGGATATCCAGCTGAGGGCCGAAGACAGCTTTTATGTCTAACATCCTAAAACCTTCCCCCCCACACACCTCCAATATAAACCAATAAATAATAAATGTCAATATAACCTGACATAGCCCAAATGGCTGAATTAATATTAAAGCCAGTTCATCTTCAGGCATCAAGGAACCTCATTATATAGGAAAACAGATTTCACAGCTGACTCAACCTTTGTCAAAAATCTGAAGTATGCCCTGTCATTGGCCCGTCAGACCACCTACACCTCCTGTCTCCCACCGCCCAACTCTGTGGCAGATGGGCTCCTCCCTCCTCTTGGCCTCTGAGCCAGATGTGGGGGCTTCCCTCACAGCCATCAGTGCTCCAAAAGCAAAGACAGATAGGCCTCCAGGACTGTGTTAGAGATGGATCTGCCATTGATACCCTCATAGCTCCCGGGTGTCCCCATCGATTCCAGAGATCCGTGACACATAGGGGCCCCTCCAAGCTCACAAAGAAGGCTACTGTCCCCACCCAGGCCAGCGCTGGGGATAAGATGGAGCCCGTTCTCCCTGTTTCTTCACTGACAAGCAGGAATGGAGCCTCATTACTGAGGTCTGACTTTGGCTTCCGGGAAGATGGACAATGACTCAGAGTCCGGCCTCGACCTGGAGCCATTCTCCAGCTGGCAAGCTCCACGTCCTAGCTCTCCAGATGTCTGAGGCTCTGGGATGTGGCCCTCAGAGCCCAGAGTACACAGAGAACCCTTCCCTAGACCTGGCTCCTCTCCAGCAGGGCAGCAGGGGCTTTTTGGGAGGGGGGGGGCGGGTAAGAGTCCCCATGGTAACTTTCATTTAAAAAGCAAAATGCAGGGGCCCAGAGAGCCCTCAGGAGATAAATATTTGTTTATAGATGATTAAAAAGGAAGTGTGGTCTGGGGATATATTCTCGGTAGTTATATATATTCTCGGTAGCTAGGTTAAGTTTGCACAGGCAGGCCATTGCCATAACAAGGAAGCACTGAAAGCAGTTTCTGCTATAGAATTTCTCTGCTGAAATTCCTCCTCTTTTCACCCATTTTGGCCCTTTTCTCCTGTACGTTATTCGATGTATTTATAATAGTATTTTTTTATTGAAGTATAGTTGACATACAATATGATATTAATTTTGGGTGTACAACATGGTGATTCAGCAATTCTATATGTTACAAAATATTCACCATGATAAGTGCAGTCACTATCTGTAACCATACAAAGTTATTACATTATTAGCTGTATTTCCTACTCTCTACTTTCCATCCTCGTGATTTATTTTATAACTGGAAGTTTGTACCTTTTAATTCCTTCACTATTTTGCCCATCCTCCCAACCTACCCTCTCTGGCAACTATCAGTTTGTTCTCTGTATTAATGAGTCTGTTTCTGGTTTTTTTTTTTCTTTGTTTTCTTTGCTTTTTAGATTCCACATATAAGTGAAATCATATGGTATTTGTCTTTTTCTGTTTGACTATTTCACTTACCCTAATAACCTCTAGGTCCATCCATGTTGTTGAGGATGATAAGATTTAATTATTAGCTGATTACTATTCCATTGTATACATAGTTAACCTTGAATAATAAGATTTGAGCTGTGTGGGTTCATTTATACATGGATTTTTTTCAATAAATACAATAGAGTACTGTAAATGTATTTTCTATTCCTTACACTTTTAAATGACATTTTCTTTTCTCTAGCTTAATTTATGATAAGAATACAGTTACAAACTGAGGGTTGATGGGGGGGTGAGAGGGAGGGGAGGGTAGATGAGGGGTATTGAGGAGGGCACCTGTTGGGATGAGCACTGGGTGTTGTATGGAAACCAATTTGACAATAAAGTTCATGTTTAAAAAAAAAAGGGGGGGGGGAAAGACTGATTGGTCATTCTGAATTCTAAGTAGCCAGAAAAGGAGGCGGATGGACGAAGTTCCAGGAGGTGAGAGATATGTGACTGCTTAGTCAGTTTTTGTCAATTGGTTGATAAGTGACCCTCAGGACTAGGAAGTGAGATCCCAGTCTGAGTCAGTTGAGAGGCTTAGAAAAAGGAGACTCTCCTTGTGAGCTCTTCAGTTTCTAGACCAGTGTTTTTCATCCTCTGGATTAAGATATATTAGTGGGTTATGAGATCAATTTAGTGGGCTGCAACCAGCATTTTTAAAAATTGGAATAAAACAGACAATAAAATTTAAAAAAAAGAATACAGTATATAATGCATGTAACATAAAATATGTGTTAATTGACAGTTTGTGTTATCAATAAGGCTTGAGTATTCAGGTTTTGGGGTTGGGAAGAGTTATGTACAGATTTTTTTTTTTTTTTTTTTTTTTTTTTTTTACTGTGGAGGGGGTCAGCATCTCTAACCCCTGCATTGTTCAAAGGTCAACTTGAACATCTTTATCCATTCATCTACTGATGGATACTTAGGTTGCTTCCATATCTTAGCTATTGTAAATAATGCTGCAATAAGCAGAGGGATGTGTATATCTTTTTTGGAATTAGTGTTTTTATTTTCTTTAGGTAAACACTCAGAAGTAGAATTACTGTGTCATATAGTGTCTCTATTTTTAATTTTTTGAGGAAACCCCATAGTGGTTTTCCATAATGGGTGCAAAAATTTTCATTCCCACCAGCAATGCATGAAGGTTCTGTTTTCTCCACTTGTCATTTCTTGTCCTTTTGATTCTAGCCATTCTGACTAGTGTGAGGTGACATTGCATTGTGGTTTTGATTTGCATTTGTCTGATGATTAATGATGTTGAGAATCTTCTCATCTTTTTGCTACCTTATGTATTCTTTGGAAAAATGCCTAGTAAGGTCCTCTTCCCATTTTTAATTGGATTATTTGTTTTTTGGATGTTGAGTTGTATGAGTTCTTTATGTATTTTGGGTATTAATCCCTTATCAGATATGTCATTTGCAAACATCTTCTCCCATTCAGTAAGTTGTCTTTCCATTTTGTTAGTGGTTTCCTTTGCTATGCAAAAGCTTTTTAGTTTGATGTAGTCCCAATAGTTTATTTTTGTTTTTGTTTCCCTTGCCTGAAAGAGATAGATCCAGAAAAATATTGCAATGGCTGATATCCAAAAGATTACAGCCTATGTTTTCTTTCAGGACCTTTAAGGTTTCAGGTCTTACATTTAGATCTTGAATCCATTTGGAGTTTATTTTTGTTTATGGTATAAGAAAATGGTCTGGTTTCATTCTTTTGCATGTAGCTATCCACTTTTTCCAGCACTGTTTATTGAAAAGAACTATCTTTCCTCCATTGTATATTCTTGTTTCCTTTGTTGTACATTAATTGACTATATAACTGTGGATTTATTTCTGGGCTCTCTATTCTGTTCCATTGATTTGTAGGTCTATTTTTGTACCAGTATCATATTGTTTCCATTACTGCAGATTTGTAATATAGGTTGAAATCTGGGATTGTGACATCTTCAGCTCTGTTCTTCTTTCTCAAGATTACAGTCTCAAGACTGTATTTACAGTCTTTTGTGGTTCCATACAAACTTTAAGATTATTTGTTTTGGTTCTGTGAAAAATATTACTGGTACTTTCATAAGTATCACATCGAATTTCTAGGTTGCTTTGGGTAGTATGGACATTTGAACAATAGTAATTCTTCCAATCCATGAGTGTGGTATATCTTTCCATTTGTTTGTGTCATCTTCAATTTCTTTTTTCAAAGTCTTATAGTTTTCAGAGAAAAGGACTTTCACCTCCTTAGTTAAATTTATTCCTAGGTATATTTGATTCTTTTTTATACAATTATAAATAGGCTTTTTTAATTTTCTCTTTTTGCTGGTTTATTGGTGTATAGAAATGCCACGGATTTCTGTATATTAATTTTATATCCTGCAACTTTACTGAAATCATTTATTATATCTAATAGTTTTTTGGTGGAGTCTTTAGAGTTTCCTATATATAGTATCATGTCATCTGCAAATAGTGATAATTTTACTTCTTCCTTATCAAATTGGATTCCTTTTCTTTTTGTTGTCTGATTGTTATGGCTAAGTCTTCCAGTACTATATTGGATAAAAGTGGAAAGACTGGACATTCTTGTCTTGTTCCTGATCTTAGATGATCTTTCAGCTTTTCACCATTGAGTATGTTAGCTGTTAGTTTGTCATATGTGGCCTTTATTATGTTGAGGTATGTTCCCCCTAAATTCACTTTGTTGAAAGTTTTTATTACTAATAAGTGTTGAATTTTGTCAAATGCTTTCTCTGCATCTATTGAGATGTTCATATGATTTTTATCCTTCATTTTGTTAATGTGGTGTATCACACACAGTGATTGAGTTGTGGATGTTGAACCATTTTTGCATCCCTGGAATAAATCCCACTTATTTGTGATGGATGATCTTCTTAATGTATTGTTGAATTCAGTTTGCTAATATTTTGTTGAGGATTTTTGCATCTATGTTCATCAGGGATATTGACCTATAGTGTGTGTGTGTGTGTGTGTGTGTGTGTGTGTGTGTGTGTGTGTGGTGTCTTTATCTGGGTTTGATATCAGGGTAATTCTGGCCTCCTAGAATCAATTTTGGTAGTTTTATTTCCTCTTCTACTTTTTGGAATAGTTTGAGAAAAATAGCTATTAACTCTTTAAATATTTGGTAGAATTCACCTATGAAGTCATCTGGTCCTGGACTCTTGTTTGCTGGAAGATTTTTTTTATTATCAATTCAGTCTTGGTACTGGTGATGGATCTGTTCAGAATTTCTATTTCTTCTTGATTCAGTCTTGAAAGAGTATATGTTTTTAGTTACCCATTACTTCTAGGTTGTCCAATTTGTTGACATATAATTTTTCAAAGCAGTGTCATAAGTCTTTGTATTTCTGTGGTGTCAATTGTAACTTTTCCTCTTTCATTTATGATTTTATTTATTTGAGTCCTCTCTATTTTTTCTTTCTTGAGTCTGGCTAAAGGTTTATCAATTTTGTTTATCTATTTAAAGAATTGGCTCTTAGTTTTATTGATCTTTTCAGTTATTTTTTCATTTATTTCCATTCTGATCTTTATTCTTGCCTTCCTTCTGCTGACTTTTGCCTTTATTTGTTCTTCTTTTTCTAGTTCCTTTAGGTGTAAGGTTAGATTGTTTGAGATTTTTCTTGTTTCTTGAGGTAGGCCTATATTGCTATAAACTTCCCTCTTAGAATTGCTTTTGCTGTATACCAAAGATTTTTGAACTATTGTGTTTCCATTTTCATTTGTCTCAGGTATTTTTTTTTTTTAATTTTCTCTTTGATTTCTTCACTGACCCGTTGGTTGCTTAGTAGCATGCTGTTGAGCCTCCCCGTGATTGTGTTCTTCTGGGTTTTTTTTTCCCCCTTATAATAGATCTCTAGTTTTATGCCATTGTGGTCAGAAAAGATAGTTAACATGATTTTAATCTATTTAAATTTATTGAGACTTATTTTGTGGGCTAACATGTGATCTATCCTACAGAACATTCCATGTGCACTTGAAAAGAATGTGTATGCTGCTGCTTTGGGATGAAATATTCTATATGTATCTGTTAAGTTCATCTGACCTAATGTGTTGTCCAAGCCACTGTTTCCTTCCTTATTGATTTTCAGTCTGGATAGTCTATCCATTGATGTAAGTGGGGTGGTGTTGAAGTCCTTTACTAGTATTGTATAACTGTCAATTTTTCTCTTTATTTCTATTAATATTTGCTTTATGTACTTAGGTATTTCCCTGTTGGGTGCATAGATATTTACAATTGTTATATCCTTTTGTTAGATTGAACCCTTTATCATTATGTAATACCCTTTTGTCTTTTGTTGCAATGTTTTTATTAAAGTCTATTTAGTCTGATATAAGTATTGCTACCCCCATCTTTTTTTCATTTCCATTTTCATGGAATGTATTTTTCCATCCCTTCACTTTCAATCTGTATCTTTAGTTCTGAAGTGAGTCTCTTGTAGGCAGCATACAGATAGATCTTGGTTTTCTTTCTTTCTTTCTTTCTTTCTTTTTCTTTCTTTTCTTTCTCTTTCTTTCTTTTTTTCTTTCTTTCTCTCTCCATTCAATCACCCTATGTCTTTTGATTGGAGCATCTAGTCCATTTAATTATTGATTGGCATGTACTTATTACCATTTTGCTAATTGTTTTGTAGTTGTTTTTATAGTTCTTCTTAGTTCCTTTCTTTTCTTGCTCTTTTCTCTTGTGGTTTGATGACTTTAGTGTTATGTTTGGATTTGTTCCCTCTTCCTTTTTTGCATATCTATTATAGGTTTTTGGTTACCGTGGGTTCATATATAACATCATAAGTATATAGCAGCCTGTAATAAGCTGACACTCACTTAAGTTCAAATGTATTCTAAAAGCACTACAGTTTTACTCCCCCCTCCACTATTTAGGTTATGATATCATACTTTACATCATTTTATTTTGTGAATTTCTTAGTTAGTTTTTTAATATATAATTGATTTTACTACCTTTGTCTTTTAACCTTCATACTAGCTTTATAAGTGATTGATCTACTACCTTTACTATGTGTTTGCTTTTACCAGTGAAGTTTTTTCTTTCATAATTTTCTTATTTCTACATATGATCTTTTCTTTTTTTTTAATTTTTTAATGTTTCTTTATTCTTGAGAAAGAGGCAGAGAGGGGCAGAGAGAGAGGGAGACACAGAATCCAAACCAGGCTCCAGGCTCTGAGATGTCAGCACAGAGCCCAACATGGGGCTCAAACTCATGAATCATGAGATCATGATCTGAGCTGAAGTCAGACACTTAACTGACTGAACCACCCAGGCACTCCTGGCCTTTTCTTTTTTGCATAAAGAAGTCTCTTTAACATTCTGCAAGACTAGTTTAGTGGTGATAAACTCTTTTAACTTCTGTTTAGGAAACTCTGTATCTCTCCTTTAATTCTGAATGATAACTTTACTGGGTAGAATATTCTTGGTTGCAGGGTTTTTGAATCAGCGCTTTGAATATATCATGCCACTCCCTTCTGGCCTGCAAGTTTCTGCTGAAAAGTCAGCTGATAGCCTTATGGGGCTTCTCTTATACATAACTATTTGCTTTCCTCTTGCTGCTTTTAAGATTCTCTATTGTTCCTTCTTGCCATTTTAATTATTATGTGTCATGGTGAAACCCTCCTTAGGTTCATTCTGTTTGAAGCTATGATTCCTGGACCTAGTTATCTGTTTCATTCCCCAGGTTAGAGAAGTTTTCAACTATTAAATCTTCAAATAAGTATTCTGTCCCTTTCTCTCTCTCTCTCTTTTCTCCTTCTGGTACCCTTGTAATGTGAATGTTAGGATGCTTGATGTTGTCCCAGAAGTCCCTTAACCTATCTTCATTTTTAAAATTATTTTTTCTTTCTGGTGTTTGGGTACTCTATCCTGTCTTCCAGATCACTGATCCATTCTTTATATCCCTTAATTTACTATTGATTTCCTCTAGTGTGTTTTTCATTTCAATTATTGTATTCTTCAACTCTGATTCTTTTTGATATTGTCTATCTCTTTGTTGAAGTCGTCACTAAATTCATGCACTCTTCTCCAGTCTGGTAAGCATCATTATGACCATCACTTTAAACTCTTTATCAGGTATATTGCTTATCTCCATGCCATTTAGTTCTTTTTCTAAAGTTTTGTCTTTTTCTTTCATTTGGAGCATATTCCTCTGTCTTCTCATTTTGTTTGATTTTTTGTGTTTGCTTCTGTGAATTAAGAAAAACAACTACCTCTCCTAGTTTTGAAGGAGTAACCTTGAGTAGGAATGTCCCCTGTATAGGTTGCATGTGCCTGGCAACTTTGACTGGCTGGCTGGCTGGCTGGGGCTGGAGCAGGCAGAGGCTAGAAGGTCCCACAGCACTTTGTGCCAGGGTCATCCTGGTGAGATGGCTGGAGCTGTGGTGAGCATGGGCCTAAAGATCCCAGAGTGCTCTGAACCAGAGTCCCCCTGGCAGCTGGAGACAGCTGGAGATGGGAGTGGACATAGGTCGGGTAGTCCTGTGATGCTGCATGGGGCCATCCTGGCAGAAAATCTGGAGCTAGTATGTGGGCTGGGGAGTTTCAAGGTGGTCCATACTGGGACTACCTTGGCAGAACTGAAACTGAAGCAAGCATGGCCCAGGTGGTCCTGGGGTGCTCCAGGTTGGGACCACCCTGGTGGCATGGCTGGAGCTGAGATGGGTACAGGCTGAGGCCCTCCATGCAGATGGTCCCCTGATGGGACAGCTGCAGCTGAGGCAGGCATGTGTCAGCAAGCCTCAGGGTGCTTCAGGCCAGAGCCAGCCTGGTGTGATAGCTAGAGCTGGGGAGAGCACAGGCAGGAGGCCTTTTGGGTGGAATGGCTGCAGCTAGTGTGGACTAGGGGTCAGGGTTCACTGAGGTGGCAGGCCAGCCAGAATGCCTGGGCTCTGCTCCCATTCATGCTATCAAGATGGAGAGGAAACATAAACAATGGTGCTTGCCTGTGCCTCCAACCCCAGAGAGAGTTCCAGTAGTTCTCCCCACCATTGGTGGCCCCTCTAGTGTTAGTAAATGGGTTTCCTTACTTACAGTCTAGTTGCCCTTTAACATTTTTTTTTTCTTTTTTTGCTATGCCCCAGATCAGGCAAATCTGCACATGGGTCCCTCCATGCTATCTCTCACTATCATAGTTCATAGCCTCAGGGGTGGGTTTCCCATCATTACTGTGTCTCCATTTGCTGTGTCATCCTTTGTTGTGCAGCAGCTGTTCAATCAGCCCTCAGTACTTCTTCAGGAAGAACTCTTCTCTGTGTAGGTACAGATACAGTGTGCCCATGGAAAAGGTGAGTTCAGGGTCGTCCTATGCTACCACATCAGACTCTTCCTCCTATAATAGCATTTAAAGGTTTTAAAGTATTATAAAAGTATTTTAAAGAGTTGTCTTCCAATTCAAACATCTGGGTCATCTATGGCTCTGTTCTGGTGACTGTTCTCTTGATTACGGGTGACAGTTCCTACTTCTTTGCATGGCAGATATATTGCTTTCCAAATTTTAAGCTGTACATTGCATATTAAAGAACAGACTGAAAAAAACTAAGAGGTGTTTCCATCTCTCTCTGACCTTTTCCTGTCAGGCAGCTGTGCTGAGGGCCTGACCTCTTCACTAAGTCAGATTTTTAAACAGTTTCAGGTCCCCCTCTGGCTTCAAATATTTTGAAAGGAGAAGTCCGTCCCCTAAATCCAGCAGGGCTTTGGGATTGAAATACCACAAAAACCAGGTCTCTTTGCTTTCTAACCCTACCCCAATTCCAGTTTGAGGTGATTTTGCATCAGCTCCTTTCTCCCATCCACTTTCCCTTATTTTATACCAGAATGGACTCATACACATGTAAACACATAGCCCTTAGGCCTGGAGCTGCTTCCCCAACACCGAGCACAGGTGAGAACACAGGAGGGGAAGCGTGGGCTGCATGCACACATGCTCCATGCAGCTTGCAGTGATTTCCCCGCAAATCTTTCAAATGCCTCAGGAATTGCCCCTTAAATACAGTGAAGGAGATCTCTTGGGACCTCCAAAGACCCTCCTCTTCACTCAGACACTCCATCTTGAGAACCCAAACCAAGCTTTCCTCAGTCGTTCAGCTGAGAATGCAACTTCTTCAGGGAACTGGGAGAATCTATAATGTTACATTTCAGAGATCTAGGATCAAGGTAGCCTTGAAGAATAACTTTCGGATTTTGAAAAAGTTGAGAAACCTGGATTTCAGAAACTGTTATTTGGCCACACATACTAAGTGTCATAGTCCCTGCTGCTCAGATTTCTAAATGGTTGGCCTTAAATTGACTGGGAGCACAGTGCTATCTCTTGACCAGAGGGACAAGAGATATATCATCCTCCTGTAAGCATTAGCTCTTTGATTCTTGTAGCCAGAGCACCCAATAGCCAGCAGAAAAGGGCTTGCCTAGCAGGAATGTCCAGTGTTAGCAATGGAACCTTACTGCCTAGTCTCCTGCAGCACTATTAAGCCTGAGGAATGATTGCTGGTGCCACTGTGTCCAGGTCCCCCACCACCAACACTCCCAGCTCCCCTTATCAATCAATATGCCACATTTGGGCTAGCATACAGATCAAAGGCAAAGCAGGGTCAGAGAAGTTCTTAATCTTGAGCCTCAGGGACTGTGCCTGCAGCTGATGCAGGTTTATGAGAATGCAGATCATGACGGCTGTCATCTCAAACTGTGTGGTCTGTGCCAGGAGCTGCTTTAACAGGCATCACCTCACTCTATGCCTTATTGGTGTTTGTTTATAAGGCAGGTCCTAATTTTCATAGATATGCACTTATTTAATGGTAGTTGAGGCTTAATCTTTTGAGCTTAAATATGAAACTTTTCTTGAATGCTCAGCCTAACAGTTTGAATGTCTTAAAGCAGCAATCAAAAGAAACCTGCATAAATAGAGCAAAATACTAACTGTAGAACTTAAAAGCACACGGATGTTCATTGTAGACTTCTTTTCATTTTTCTGCATATTTGAAGTCTTTCACAAGTTGTTTGGGGGGGTGGGGCGTGGAAGATCACTTGCAATGATGCTCTCATTGACTTCCTATGGAACCTTCACAAAGCCACCAGTGGGAAAACACAGGTGTAGCCATGCTTGAGAGTTTATCATTTATAGCTATAAAAAGAAAAAATTGTCTTATTTTCTTTGAATAAAATTTAGAAAATAGACAAGAATCTCTCATAAACTCACTTTCACTTATACAGCCATGAAAAACTTCCTGTATAGGGGCACCTGGGTGGCTCAGTCGGTTAAGCGTCTGACTCTTCATTTCAGCTCAGGTCATGATCTCACAGTTCTTGGGTGCAAGCCCCGTGTCAGGGTCTGCACTAAAAGCAGGGAGCCTGCTTGGGATTCTCTCTCTCTCTCTCTCTCTCTCTCTCTCTCTCTCTTTCCCTGACTCTCCCCCTGCTCACGCTCTCTCCTCTAAATAAATGTTTAAAAACAAACAAAAACCTTCCTGTATAGCAGTATGTCTTTCCAATCCTTTTTGTGTACACATTTAGTTTTGTGTTAATATTTTGTAACCTTTTTAAAATTGGAATCTGTTTAATGGCTGTGTGGTATTCTAATTATTAAGTTCTATAAACGTACCATACTGTAGTTCCCAAACCTAATTACTCAACAAAATCACCTGGGAATATTTTTTTAATACAGATTCTTGGGACCCATCTACTAAATAAGAATCTCTAGAGGTACTAAGGAATCTGAATTTTTGAAGCTTACCCTGTGATTATAAAGCATTTAATTAACCTACTTAATTAGCACATGCTTCATTTATTTAATCCACTACTGTTGAATATTGAGTTGTTTCTGAGGTTTTGCTATTATAAACAACAATCATAATAATATAAATATCTGTACAGACAGGTGTCACTGTACATACATAAACAATTATTTCCTGAGGATAATAAAGTGGGTTTAAAAAAAAAAATTGTTAACGTTTATTTATTTTTGAGAGACAGAGCACAAGCAGGGGAGGGGCAGAGAGAGAGAGAGGGAGACACAGAATCTGAAGCAGGCTCCAGGCTCTGAGCTGTCAGCACAGAGCCCGACGTGGGGCTTGAACCCACAAACAAACCTCATGACCTGAAGCAAAGTCAGACACTTAACCGACTGAGCCACCCAGGCAACCCTGTTTGTTTTTGTTTGTTTGTTTGTTTTAAAAAAGATTTAGTGATCAGGGAATTATGAAGTAACTGCAGTTCTGAGAGTGCTCATCCCAACACAAGTACAGAATTCCGTGGAAGACTGGCAGTCATCCAAGGATGACTGGACTACTTGAGAATGGGTCAGCTGGGAGCTAAATAATCCTAACACCCCTAAAAAAGAAGCTCTCAAAGACAGAAGTCTGCCTTCTCCCTTATCTCCATAATCACAAAGGTCCTGCTCAAAAGGGCCCCCTTGAGTCTACAGCACAGAAATTGGCTCTTACTATCTTTGAGTGTCTCATGATACTATTTTAAAATTCACATTTAGTAGTTCATATGGTATGGATCCCCAAGAACAGTTTCTTAAACTTAGTCCCATAAACCCCTAACTATTCTCAGGCATCTTCAAGTGCAATACGTTTAAATGCTGTGTTTCCATTTTGATGGTAATATACATATATAAGGTTCAGGCTCACCAGGACAAGCCACTGAATTTCAGGGCCTGCAGTTTTAAGTTTAAGATCAAAATGGCACAAGGTAACCATCCAAAAACAAATCAGTTTCTCAAACTAGGATCTGTGTACATAAATTCTCCGGGTTCCCTGAGAATTTCTTTTCCTTTAAAAGGACTTTATACCTCACCCGAAGTTGAAATTCACTGACTTAAAGTACAGGGACCATATTGCTCAGGCCCAGCACTCAGCAGAAATTCAGCCTGCACACCAGGTCACTTCTGAGAGGTCTGCATCAGGCCTTCCAAGACACAATTCTTGGACCCTTCTCCAGAGCAGTAAGAATCCTTCCTTGCCTTTTAACTTCCTGACAGACACTAGCGTCTCAAGAAAACGTTCAGACTATCAAGCCCAGCCCACTCACAAGTGTTGGGGAAAAGGAAGCCTGGAAATGGGAAGTGACTTAAAGCGAGATCACACAGCAGGACAAAACTATAACCTAAGCCTTCTATCCCAACTTCAGCGCCTCGGTTAATCTGTAGAGAACGCTGGTTAAAGACTCCAACGGACCTCATTCCCACCATTGCCGTCCTCCCCTGGTCCCCAACGTCCCCGCGGTCCTCTTCAAGTTGGCTCGCCTCGCTCTACTCCAGCTCTTCACAAGCAGTCCACAAGTCCTAACCGCAACCCCACGGCTTCTGACCTTCCTCCGTCTATAGGACACGCAAGCTGAAAAACCTCCATACAGGAGATACACCCTCAGGACCAGCAGCACCTCTCGCCGCAGCGGGGCCCGCTTCCAGGCGCATGCGCTAGCTTAGGTCAACGCGCGTCCGTGACGTCACGGGCGGCGCCATCTGACAGCAGCCCTGCGCGCCTGCGATCCCAGCAGAGTTGGAGCTTGTCCGTCTGGCGATTTAGCGTGCCTTGCGAGCTTGGGCCCAAGAAGTCTCTTCACTACAAACTTTGGCGAGAGAAGTTCTGATGGCCGAGGGCTGCTGAAGAAAGTGAAGAAGAGTGAGCGACGCCCGCAGGAAACGTCATCAGAGCGCACCGGAAGCGGCCCGAGGATGAAGAGTAAGCGGGGTGCAGGGCCTCGAAACTGGGGTGGGGTGGGATGTAAGTAAGTGGTCGGGGAGTTGGTGCTAGTGGGTGAACAGGGTCACTGCGAAGTCCAAACGGAACTGGTGTGGGAATTGTCCTGCCTTACATAAGTGAAACTGAGGCCCAGAGTCCCGGTTGGCCTGGCTCGGTGTCTGAGCCAAGTATTGATGTCAGAGCTGGCGGCAGGTCCCCCACAGGGGCCTGCTCAATGGTGTGTGGTGTTAAAGGAGGGCCCAAGACCTTACCGCCGACTGGGCCACCGCCTCTCTTTCCACTGCCTCCCACTTGGTGACGGTGGTTAAGGCCCAGATACTCTTTACGACCTGGTTTCCCCTTCTGTAAGGTGCTGGTAGTGGTATCTGCCCAGCCTTCCTGCTGTTCTGTGAACGACCCTTGTCAGGTGGAAAGCGTAGGGAGCATGCTGGGGAATGGTATCGCTAACCCAGGACTCGGGAGTTGAGCAGAGGATAGCAATGCCAAGGAGGGGAGCAAGCACCCAGGGGAGTGTAGACACCGTTAAAGCTGGTCTTTGGATCAGTATTTTCATTTCGATCTGTGCCACTCCCTATCTCTGTTACCAAGTTACGTGTCTCAGCTTATATGAGCGGCAATTTTCTCATGTGCATAATAGGAATAATAACCACTTTAAAGGATTGTTGGGAAAATATATGTAACTTTTAACCAGGTACATGGCAAGTAATGAATGCTGGATAGTCGTTACGTATATTGCTTCAGAAAAGACTTTCATGTCGAAACAACTGTGACAGTTGAAGCAAAGTCGTTCCTGGGGTGCTCTTTAGAAATAAGTTTTACTCCCATTCTTCCATCTGAGGGAGAGCCAGACTCATATAATATAATATAATATAATATAATATAATATAATATAATATAATACATTAGTTTGCTTTTTCATATGTACTCAAGGAAGCATAAGGGACCTGGAGTGAGATTGATAGAGCATTGTGTAAACCATATTTTCTAGTCTTTTGACCCTTAAACCAGGCCTTTGTCTTATTCTTATTCCATTCACACCCGTACTCTGTGCCTACAGCCATCTTTTTATTCTTCAGGCAAATTAAGAAATGTGGAAGTTTTTAGAGGTCAAAACCACATTGATCAATATATATATTTTGAATTTGAATAAAGACCTACTGTATTTTATCAGTTTAAGACACCATCTATTGTGTGATACATCCCAATTTCATAGATGTTAAAATGTGAAAAATCTTTTTTTTAAACATCTTACAGTCAACAAAGTGTAATATTTCCTACCATCTGCATCCTGGGACTCTCTAGTGTATAACTTTTTTTTTTTTTTAAGTTTATTTATTTATTTTGAGAGAGAGAGCAGGGGAGGAGCAGAGGGAGAGAGAGAGAATCCCAAGCAAGCTCTGCGCTGCCATTACAGAACCCAATGTGGGGCTCAAATTCAAGAACCATGAGGCCATGAGCTGAGCTGAAACCAAGACCAAGAGTCAGATGCTTAATCAGTGAGCCACACAGACACCCCTGTATCATATAACTTTTAAATGAGTTGCTTAATTAGACTTCTAGAGCAACTGTTCAAGCTCCTAACCAAGCTCCTAGTGTGGTCTGCTGAACTGCAGTAGCATCTGAAACTTGTTACAAATGCAGAATCTGGGATTGGGGCCCAAGTGTCTACATTTTAATGAGATCCTAGAGATGCTTACGTAAATTAACAGTTGAGAAGCACTGTTCTAAAGCACACCTTCGGAACTTCTCAGATGGGTGGTCGGGGGTGGGGGGGAATAAGAGGCATCCAAGAAAGCTTTGAAGCTGTGCTCTTTATAGCACCCAATCTTCTTCTATCTCTAAGTAAGCAGAGTTATTTTCATAGTTAGAAAAGTCTTTGCTTTATAGCCATACCCAATAGGAATTATCATTTCTTATTTGTTTGTTTGCTTTAATCCCCCAGGTGTGATCTACCACGCCTTTTCTCAGAAAGAGGCAAAAGAGTTCGATGTTCAGGTACTGTGCATGGCAGGAAGTCTGGGAACAACAGAGGTGATGACAGAATGGCTCAGTACTCCAGTCTTGCTTTAGATGTCCTTTCCCACATCTTACTCCTCGTCTTTCTAGTAGATGTGTTAGGCTCAGCCAAGATCTGTTGTTCTGATGGCCTGTTTCCATATGCTCGCCTCTTCTTATCTTGTTTGGTAAACTAAGACTTCTTAATCTTGTGTCATCTTTCACTGTGCTGAGGTCACTGGGCTATGCCCACCTGAAACTTGGCGCGGTGAGCACTATCATTTGACTTTGTCACTGTGCCCCCTTTTCTCTTGAAGAGGGCAGGCAAATCACATTTCATAAGTGGAATATATGGATTATATTTGGATGCTGCACACATGCTTTGTCAGTTTGGCAGAAGCTCCCCTGGTGACTCCTCTTGAGGGAGTTAACATGAAACCAAGATTTTAAAAGATTGATATTCCTTTATCTGGCTTCTCCATGAAGAGGGACTACTTAGGTATTTAAAAGAAGCAAATAATTGTCCTCTCGCAGTAATAATGATGATGATCATGAGTCTTTAGTTAGTATCTAAAGGTGCAAAGCTGAAGCCAACTGCCATTTTTACTGTGAGCTACCTTGAAGACGAGGTGAATCACATCTTGATGCCCCCCATTGTCCCTTCTTCTCCTCCATAAGGGAGAGCTTATTATTGACACGTGAGCTTCAAGGTGTTCGCAGCCCGGTTAGTGCAGCAGGGTTCAGGAGATGGCCCAGCGAAGAGGCAGGGCCTCAGTACACAGTGCTCGCTGGGGCTGTGGCAGACCTAGGACAGAGCCACCTGAATGAGGAGTAGATTGGTGGAGCTCCCAGCTTGAGAGGCAGAGATGTTTGGAGTTCCTTCAAGAATTACGATAGTTATGACAGTTATTTTGCCCAGAGGTCCTAAGAGCCTCTGCTAAGTACAGTGAATTGATGTTCTGCTCTGTGTGGGAGAAGTTGAGCACAGGAGGCTGAGATGCATTGGCACTTCCTTTCCCCAAGTGGTGCGGGAGCAGACTTAGTGAGTAGCCATGACATGTCCACGGGGCCAAACCCAAGGAAAGAGGATTGCATCGTGGGCACAGTGTCAAAATTCCTACCCCCCAAGGCATGGCCCACCCTGGAGCAGCAGGTGGTGCCAGCTTCCCAAGCATCAGATCATTTCCTTTGAGGCCATAGCTTGGTTCTCTGAACTCGCCTTCCTCTGGTCATGACTGATTAAGTGTTGTCATACGTTTCCCAAGCTTTCCTCCCTGCCAAGGGTCAGAGAAGTCTTTTCTTCCACATATAAAGGGGTTTTGGTTTTTTTATCCTCAAAATAACCTCTAAGAAGTAGGGCAGAAAGTCGAATTTTGACGTGGCTGTTTTGTGTGGCAGTCACAAATTGGCATTTGAGTGTGACTTTCGCATCTGAACAGCTGTGGGAGCTAACATCCAGCACATGAGTGGCTGTGTGAGGCTCAGTGGGCAGATAGATGGGTCCGTGATGGCGTCCCATCTGCGGTTGCAGTGCTGTGTAAGAGGGCGTGGGTTCCAGGGCTGTCCCAACCAGAGCAGTGGGCACCGTGCCACCTTGTCCCCGTGCAGCTTCCGGGAGCCCAGCAGGCCGAGGCCTTCGTGAGGGCCTTCCTGAAGCGCAGCTTGCCCCACATGAGCCAGCAAGCCCGCGAGGACCACCTGCAACGCAAGGCTGTCGTTCTGGAGTACTCCACTCACCGGAAGCGAAAAGAGAAGAAAAAAAAATCCAAAGGCCTCTCTGCCAGGCAGAGGAGGGAGCTGAGGCTCTTTGACATTAAGCCAGAGCAGCAGAGGTACGCCAAGTCTTTCCTGCCTTTCTACGTAGGGCAGCTTAATCTTCCCTGTCTCGGCTGGACTTGGGAAGCCCAGCGCCAGTTGGCAGCCCCTTTCCTCTTAAGTTATCGGAGCTTCTCCCACTTCTGCCACAAGGGGGCAGCGTTCCTTTACCAATTCAGACCGTGTTTGGGCTTGGCTTTTAAAGTGAGACGCGGTGAGGCTCTTGCTGTTTTAGTGTTTGGCTTCCGTCCTAGCCTTAACTAATGAGACTCGTACCATAAGTGAGTCTGTTACCCATGGCAACAGGCTGTTTGTCTTTCAGCTTTCCTAGAAAAAGAGGAACTGATATTTCTTAATATATACTCTTTATAGCTTTTAATAGTACTAGACAGAATCATCCACTGGGGTTTTATTGCCAAAGAATGTGCTGCCCACATGTTGTAGAAGTTTCTGAAAGGGACGCATCACTCCGTGGGAGGATGTGTTCCTCCCTCCAGCCGACACTGCATCTCTCCTTGGCTACGGTTCTGCATATGTGCGTCTTAGGACTGGTTTTAGACTCTCATGCCAACACCGGTAGCCAGATAGCCTCCCACATCCCACAAAACAAAGTCATTCACTTTGTCCATGGCCCCTGTTGCAAAAAGAGCTGGCCTTTGGGTGGAGGAAGGGGCCACTGCCTGCCCAGTTTTCCTCACTGGCTTCTGCACCCATAGAGCCCACTTCAAGTGTGAGCCTGAGGTTCTCACTTTTCTAACCAATAGTGTCATGTAAACAGACTCCCCATGAGGTAACAGGACCAGTACTGATGACCCCAGAGGACAGCCTTTGAGGTCTTCTTACCGTTCCCTCCCTTTGGTCCCACCACCTGCTCAGTCACCTTCCAGACACCTGTTACCTTCCATGGGGGTGTACATGACAGCCAGCAACTCCTGTTTACTCCTGGGTTACCGGGTTCAGCTCTTGTAACAGAAGACCTCAAGTAGCAGTGGCTTAAGCAAGATCGAAGTTTGTTTCTCTCATGAAAAGAAGTCTGTGTGAGCACCACCCTGGGCTGGTGTGGCAGAAACCCAGGCAGTGCCTCCCCGGGTGCATCGTGGCTGCTCTGTCATCTGTGGATGTTGCCTCATGGTCTAAGGTGTCTGAGCCCCAGCTGTCAAGGCTGTATCTAGCCAGCAAGAAGGGTGGAGGGGCAAAGGAGGGCAACACCTTCTTCTTACTTAGCCTCAAGAGGGTTCTAGCAGTGAGGAAACTGAGGTTCAAAAGGTGAAGGTACTTGATTTTAGTCAGGTTATCTGCTGTAGAACTAGGATCTGCACCCAGTCCCCAGTGACCCACGTCAGGATCCTTGGCATCAGGCCATGCTCTGTGCTCTCTCGATGTTATATTGCCCGGCTCATGTCACCTAACTTTTTACTTCTTTCTGACTTTGGTTCCACAGTTACAATCTTTTTCTCCCTCTACATGAACTCTGGAAACAGTACATCCGGGATCTGTGCGGTGGTCTCAAGCCAGACACGTGAGTTGCATTTCTGAAGCCTTGCCCTTTGGGGCAAAACCCAAGTCTTATGATCACTATAAATGCAACCTTAGGCACCAGTTGGCCACAGATGTTTGTAGACCTGTTTGATCCTTTCAGAACTCTTGATCATGGTGTATGTTAAGTAAGGGCTTCTGTTTACCTCCTAGGCAGCCACAGATGATTCAGGCCAAGCTGTTAAAGGCAGATCTTCATGGGGCTCTTGTTTCAGGTAACTTGCCTAAGATCATATGGTCACCCGAATGCCCAAGGCATCACTCAGTGGCACCATAGCTCTGTGCTACAGGGTTAGACACACTCCTTGCCATGTGGATATTTCCAGACCACCAACACTGAGAGTGGGAGACAACTAGCTACCTAAGCTAGTTATGGACACTTTTTGGACACACTCTAAATGGTCTTTGTGTACCTTTCCACCCAAGGACCCCACCTACTATCCCAGAGGGCACAGCAGCTGCTGGCACTTGCCCACAGCCTTGAACAGAAAGTCCCTTTCATCCACTTCCCCATGGTTTTAAATGTCAGCTATGGACTTACAGCTCCCAGGTTGTCCTCTCCAATGCAGACCTTCCCCTGAACATCTTTGTTCATCCTGCTGTCCTGTCCACTGGATGTAGCCACCCACATGTACATGGGTGTCATAAGCTGCACATATCCAAAACAGCTCCAGGCCTCTCCATAAATCAGCCCTTTCCCTGGGGTTCCCCATCTCTGTTCATGGTACCAGTGTTTACCCTGGCTGTTCAGGCCAAAAGCCTGGGAAAGATCACATTTCTTCTTTCTTAATCCCTCACCTCCATCCATCAGCATGTCCTAGTCCCCAAATCTAAGCCTCCACCATCTCCCCTGGATTCCTGTAGAAGCTGCTGACACACTTCTCCCCCAACCAGGCAGCCAGAGGGAAGGTTTTATACCAGAAATCAGACCATGTTTCTCTTCTACTTCCTTACTGTGGTCTGAAAGGCCCCTGTGACTTTATTGAACACCAGGTCTAACCACAGTGGCCTGATTTCTGCTTCTCCCACACCAAGCTTGGCCATGCCTCAGGGCCTTTGCATTTGTCCCTTCTCCCTGCCCAGAATTCTGTGTGTTCACAGACTGACTGCTTCTCATTATTCAGGCCCCTGCTCACATGTCACTTCCCCCGAGGGTCTACCAACACTAAAACCCTCCTCCCCATTACCTTGTTCTTTTTTTGTTCATAGCAATTACCGCTGTCAAAACACAGTTTTGTGGTTTGGTACACATTCCCCTCCTACCATTGGAACATCAGCTCCCTGAGAACAGAACCTAGGACAGTCTTATTCACTGCTGTGCCTAGCAGCTACCTCAAACAGTGCCAGGCACATAGCAAGCGCTCAGTCCGCTGGCTATACTGGGGCATGGGTCAGGAGAGGTGAGGGGCTGGCTCCCTGTGGTGGCAGTTCACCCTACTCGTTGCTCGATGGCCGGTAGCAAGATTCCATTCTGACCAGAGTTTGGGAGGTCATGGGAAGACCATGATGGACAGGTGTCCCTTCAGATTCCATCAGTGACACTTGGCCCCTTCCCAGCAGCCTGTGGGTCTTGGTGGTGCCAGACATACACGTGACCTCTTGGCTCCAGAGTCCTTCCCATGACCCCATGGCTGCAGGCCCTCCAAAGGACACCTTGGCAAAGCAACCCAGAGGCTACAAAGCCACAGGCAAGGGATTGGGACTTTGACTTCTCATCCAGCTTGGTCCCTGTCGAGCTGAGGAACTTCCCCCTGCCTAGCTGGTTGTGGCTCCCCTAGCACCACAGAGGCCAAGGCTTCAAACGCCCTTTTCTTTTGCAGTCACAAAATCCAAATGCCCCTCCTACGTGGGTGTTACAGGAATCCTTCTACAGGAAACAAAGCACGTTTTCAAAATTATCACCAAAGAAGACCGCCTAAAAGGTACGTAACTGTGTCTCAGGGCGTTGTGGTTTGTGGCCTCCCCAGCTTCATCAGCCCTTTACTAGTGGCTTCAGTGGGTCAGTTTGGTCTCTCACGTCAGCACAGATTACAGATACCTGCTGACCATGCAGTCCACACCTTCAGAGGGCATCCTTGCCCCTGTGGCTCTCCCTGAGGCATCCCTGCACCCAGTCAGCAGCCTCGACCTGATACGATGGAAGGAAGGGCTGTAGGGTCTGCCCCCAGACACCTGAGTCTACTTCTATGACGGAGACCCCCCCCACCCTGCCCAAAGGCTACTGCCTTTCAGAGGAAGGGGGCTAAGCAGACAATGGGGGGAGCTAAGGTGGTGCCTGTCCCTGGAGTGTTCCAAGATCTTTCCCTTTCTGGTGACCCTTTGGGTCATCCACTTGATGTGCTAGAGCTCACTGTTGTAGCAGAGATGGGTGTGCACCACTGGTCTGTCGAGATTTCCATACTCCTTGCCTGCAAATCTGAGATTTCAGAACCACAGTGGGAGGTTTTGGTTCCTTAAATTTTGGAGCTTGGTTTTTCTTGTTGCTGCCTTCCATTTCCTTGTATTCTCATTCTAAACCTCAGAAAATGGTACACAGGTGTCCCCAGTGAGCACAGGCCATGAGTCCATCTTAAGGTGATGTGGGAAGACCTATTTATAGCACTTTTTCTGGGAATTTGGCTTGAGCCTTTGACCCTGAAAATTGGGTGTTGAGTTATATCTACGGTCTGAGTAAACTGGCCACATGACCGAATAATGCCCTGTGATCCTGGTACTGCTAACCTTTGTGGGTTTCCCATTTCTTATTAGCTTACTTTTTTTTTTTATTTTTTTAATGTTTATTCATTATTTTTGAGAGAGAGAGACAGATTGCGATCAGGGGAGGAGCAGAGAGAGAGAGGGAGACACAGAATCCGAAGCAGGCTCCAGGCTCCAAACTGTCAGCACAGAGCCCGACACGGGGCTCGAACTCACAGACCGCGAGATCATGACCTGAGCTGAAGTCAGACCTCAACCGACTAAGCCACCCAGGCACCCCTTAGCTTACTTTCCAATACAGACATTTTAGGAATAGTTTCTGCATAAACGTGAACTTACTGTCAGGATTTTTTTTTTTCTCATCCTTTTTCCTCCTTTGTTTTCCAGTTATCCCCAAGCTAAACTGTGTGTTCACAGTGGAAATTGATGGCTTCATTTCCTATATTTATGGAAGCAAATTCCAGCTTCGGTCAAGTGAGCGATCTGCAAAGAAATTCAAAGCAAAGGGAACATTTGACCTGTGAGCTCTTTGCTATGGAGGCAATTGTTTGTGACCCCAAGGACTGGAAACACCTGAGTGCCCGCCTTTCGGTGAAAAGATGGCCAGGCCGGTTCTAGTTATAGACCACCTCTACCCCATTAACACTGGAGTTAAGAACAATTCATCATCCGGGAAAAACACACCACAATGAACGAAGAAGTCAGGGAACGTAGGGATGTCCATGTCTAGGTGATTTTGAACTTGTATTGCTCCCATGAGAGAAAAGACTGGCAGAAAACACCAGGATTACCACGGTTGACTTGACTAGTGGCATTATTAGATTTTTATTTCTTCTTCATACTTTTCTGTGTTTCCTGAATGGTCTGCGATGAATCCGTTGTTTATGTAATAATAAAATATTAGTAGGCACTAACAGGCTCTTGTTGGGAAGAAACAGTCCCTCCGACGCAGCTGGTTTGGAAGGGAAGTGAGCCGGAGGCTGTGCCTGGGTGGCGGCTTCACTTTCACCCCGTAGACAGCTGCCATCAGGCACCCGATTCCCAGGGTCAGTCAGTGTATCTGACATGTTGTTTTACATCACACCCACTGTCGAACTCCTTGACCTAACTGGAGTTCCCCTTGCTTTTCCAAGGAAGCAGAAGAGTGAGGGGTGACGTCGCAGAGGGGCTTTGGACTCATTCACTCTAGGGATTAGAATTGGGATGGGACACGGAGGCAGCATGCCGCGTCAGGGTGTGCTTTAATGGCTCTTCGGTACTGGGAGCTCGGACCTGTATACAGAACGTTGTATTCCTGTGACTCTTGGGCTCCAGGGAAGGTAGGCTGAGGGGAAATAAGACTGCAGCTCTGATCTACCAGGCAAGCCTGAGTCCCCAGCTGTGCCACCTCAGCTGAGCCCCTGGTTCCATTCTGCTATCTGAAGCCTTGGCTGTTCTGTCTGACCAGCCCTGTGTGGTGGTGTGTGCCTCTAGGCCGCTAGCTGACGTCCTTCTAGGCAGGCATGAGCAAGGACAGGGCGTGGACCAGCGTCCAGTGTTCTGTATTAGGAACGTCACAGAGCTCAGAAGGACCCACGGCCCCTTTCCTTTTGAGAAGTGGGCTTTTGCCGACCAACCAGAAACATGCCTAGTGACAAACTGGCAGCAAATCCATGAGCTTTCTCTTCCTTTACTCCAGGAGAAGCAGCTTTGTCGTATGTCCCACTTGGCCTCCACACTGGAGGAGAGACACCCCAGGGAGAGGTAAACACCAACTTTATGACAGGAGAGCAGGAAGACCTTGCTCGGTGCCACTACACGCCCCCCCCCCCCCCAAAGGCTCAGAGGGTGCCTGCTTCCGTCTGTGTGGTGTCCTTGCTCATCAGGATGGTCCTGAGGTGGTGTGGATGCTCTCCCCTTGCGGCCATCGCTGCCTGTGGGGCAGGTTTCAGGCCCCAGCACCACTTCCGATGGGCGGCCTGGCCCGGCGACTGAGCCCCGTGTGCTAACAGCCTTGTTTTGCCACAAAAGACTCAGACTCCGCGCTCGCCTGCCCAGGGCCTTACCATCTGAGAGAGCAGAGCTGGTGTGAACCCCGTGGTCTGGCTGCACAGCCATGCTTTTGACGAAAAGACGCTGCTCTGAGCGTGTACGTGGTCCCTTTATTGCCCGGGCTCCCACTGAAGGAATGGCTGCTTCCCATATGAAGTGGCTGGTCCTTCTGACCATCTGAAAGTGCCACTCTGGTCACAGCATAGGTGCTATAACCCCCTAAAGCACATTGCTCTTGCCTTCCCCTCTGTAACGTAAAAGGCAGCCAATGTGTAAATACACAGTTGCTTTCCGGAAAAGTTGTTGGTGCCACTTGCCACATGAAATCTGTTTTTCATTTGGCGCAGACTCAAGTTCTCATGTGAGTGGCTGTGTAATTGGTAGACTTCTCTCCCCCTCTCCCCAAGGACACTTGACAAGAACACTCACCTGCCATGAAGCCGCTGCTGTGCATGCCTGTTTCTAGGATGCCCTGTGGTCCCCACAGCCCACCTGGGGTCCATTGGGTCCTGTGCCCTAAGGCCCATTACGTCCTCCTAGGCAGAGAAGGGCCCAGGCCCAGCAGGACACTGGCTCTGAGTGAGCATCCTGATGAGGCTGCACTAACTGCTCCCCAGAACAAGGCCTGAAGCCCAGGGAAGTGGACCAGGGCTGGCCATGCTCCCACAGCTGTGGCACAAGGTTTGTCACAGAGGCCAGTGTGGTACTTTGTGGTCAAGCCTCCCATCTCCCCTGTGCAGGGAGCAGGATCCTGGTGGAGCTGAGGCCTTGAATGTGTAGGCCAGTGTGAGACACAGCTAAACCCACCTCATGCATAAACCTTCATGTGCTGGAGAGACTTGTGCTTCCCTGGGTCTCAGGGGGCTGCAGGGCCAGGAGACATCAGCCCAGGGACCCACTATTCTCCAAAAAGTGAGCAGAGCCTAGGGCCCTTTACATTCCCCAGGGCCGACTCTGTGGAGGACAGGCCATAGCACAGGCCTACAGAGGACAGGCCAAAGCCTCTCCAGGGGAAGAAAGGGACAAAACACCTGGAGGGGAAAGTGAGGGGTGGCCTGGGTCATGGCCACTGTGTTAGCTTGGGCCGTCCTAACAAAATACTGCAGGTGGACAGTTTCAACAACAAAAAATTCTTGGGGCTGAAAGTCCAAGATAAGTTGCAGTCCAAGTTGATGTCTGGTGACAGCTTTCTCCTTGGCCACCGTCTTGTGTCCTCACATGGCCTTCCTCTGTGCATACCTGCGGGAAAAGAGAGAGAGCAATCTGGTATCTTTCTCTTCTTAGACACCAGTCCTATGGGTTAGGGCTCCACCTTTATGACCTCATTTCACCTTAGTTAAGGCTCTATTTCCAAGTACAGTCACATTGGGGGTTAGGGCTTTGACAGGAATTTGTGGGGATGTACTTCAGTACATAATAGCCACGGAGCTGTCCCAACCAGAACAGGAGGCCCCAGCTGGAGTCCCTCAGGCTCCAACCCCCACACTGGCCCGGCCTGCCACACCCCTGTTCAGGGTACTTGCACCACTAGCTCATCCAGCCAGCCCATCACCACTGGGTCCCGTGACTGGCTCGTACAGGAACTTAGGTCCAGCTGCCTCTCCGTTGCCAGATTCCCTCACCCTGCCACCAGGGCCAGGCACAGTCTGGTGGGGGAGGACATATGTGCACAGGTGGCAGGGTGGACAGGGAGGACCCCTGGAGGGGGAGGCTTGATCCAGGCAGCTGTGGGATGTGGAGAGTGGGAACATAGGACTGCAGACAGTCATGGAGGACCGAGGAAATCACCTCCCCGCGAGGCTCCGGGCCAGCAGGAAGAAAGGCGGGAAGGGGTCGCGGGGCTATGGCTACCAGCCCCAAACCCTAGGAGGTGCCTCAGGTTCTGTCCAATTCAGTGGAGGAGAGAGATACTAGGGAAGTTCTAATCCACAGGGCAAGGTGTGGAATCCCACTGACCCATGCGCCCAGTCCAGAAGTCTCTGGGGGCCTCCCTGTCAGCCCCTGGCAAATGGGGCCATGAGACTGGACCAGCATTTCCTGAGGTGGGGTCCTAGAACTTCTGCGTGAGGGTCAGCAGGACACCTGTTAAAGCAGCCAGCCCCTGGGCTGCAGACTCCAGCTTCGTGTTTCTCCCACACCGCAGCCGGCTCCTCTAGTCATTGAAGTTTGAGGATCGTGGACTCCAGATGGTGTCTAAAGTCTCTTCCAGTTGTGGCGTCTGGACTGTGATTTAAGATTTGGGACTCTCAGGATGGTGTTTCCTGGATGCTGGAAAAGATTGTCAAATGACTGATCTCTCAGGTTCTGAAGAGTAAACATGAACATTCCCCAAAAAAGCCATAAATTATGGTAAAAAGCTTTCTTTCTGGACAATGGCTTTCGTTTTAATTTAGTTTGCATTTCTTAGCTATAATGCCTAATTAAGACATCTGTTAAATGCCTATAATATTAATTTAATAGGGGGGGTTCTAATAGAACTGTATTGGAATTGTCCATTTAATTAACCTCATGGGCCTTTAATGGATGTCTTAAATAGACATCATTAACAAGAGTGCTAGACAAATTAAAATTAGAGTCAATAACATTCTTGGTAATTTTTCCTGAGCTGTGAAGGACGAGCATTGCTAAGTAGACAGACACAGAGACGGGCGGCACAGAGGAGTGGCAAAGCTGGCGTCCCCAGCAGGGACCCAGAACCTGCAAGGCCCCAGGTGGGAATCAATCGTTCTGTGTCCTGGCCTGCCCTTCATGCACCTTCCACAGGCAAAGCTTGCTGGCCTGGTCCTTTAGAGTGAGTCCTGGTTGGGATTGGGGGGCGCGAGGCGGGGAGGAAGATGGACCTAAATGCCAGGTAACTGCATGGATCACATGAGAGGGGACAGACAGCCGAGGGCAGGGTACAACAGGCTGTGCTGGGTGGGTAGAGTGGGGTGAGACAGGATGAAACGGGGAGCGTGCCCATTGTGCCCCCACTTCTCCACTGAGCAGTCTCACTCAGGTGAACTACATTGTTCAGAGTGCGGTCCCCCTCTCCACATCTCACGTGGCCTCTCAGGGCACCTGACTGGGTTAACCAATCCCTCCCTCCTGAAGCCCTTCTGTGTCCCCACACTCCCTGGTCCCCTGCCTCCTGGCCACTCCCTCTCTGCCCTTTCATGGATCCTCCTCCTCTTCCAAGCTTCTAAATGTTGGAACGCCCTGAACTCCATCCTTGGACTCCCTCCCACCTTTCCCCATAGCCGGTCTCACCCACATCTCCCAACACACTCGGCTTAGAAGATCCTATCAGCAGCCTAGCTTCCCCCAACCCTCGACCGGAATCCAGAACTTTATTGTCTGCCTCCCCTAATTTGAGTGTGAGCTCCTTTGAACTCACAATGACTGTTTTGATGGCTGGTGTATCCCCAGTGATCTAGGAGCACTTGCTGACCTGGAATGGGTACTCAGTGAACAGTTGTTGAGGGAACGGAAGCCACCACTCATTGACCTGGATATGCAATGGCATCCTGACCTGACGTGGCTGCACAAGAATCATCGACTTTCTCCAAGGGCACTCCCCCTTCAGTCCCACCTCGGCGAATGGGCTCTGTCTCCAGTTACTTAAGCCAGAAACCCAGGAGCAATCCTTGACCCCTCCCTTGTGTTCACACCTGCCCCCTCTCTGATCTGTCTTGATGTCCTGATGGCTCTCCCTCCACCTGCTCCTGCTCTCAGCCACCCACCCACCACTTCACAGCCACAGCCCCTCGCAGCCTCCCTGCCTCCACGTGTGGCCCCACCACAGTCCAGGCGCCCTTTGTGAAGTGGGGCTGCCTCTTCTGCTCAGAGCCCACAGGTGACTTCCCAGTACACTTAGCGTTAAAGCCAGCTTCTGACCAGGGTCGTCGAGGGGCCCCCCAAGAGCTAAGCCAGCCTGCCTCTCTCACCTCCACAGTGTCCCGCCCCTGTGCCTTTTCTACCTACCTCTGTCCCACTCAGAACGTTGGTACCTCCTGCCTGGGACTCCTCCCCTGGGCCCGCAACCACAAGGCAGCTCCCTCCTCCACATTCAGCTCTCCACAGCCGGCTGGCCTCCCTCTCAGAGGCCCCCACACCCGTCGCTTAGCAGTGTGACCTCATCTCCCACTGCATGCAGCACCTCCCAGTAACCTTTCCTGCTTGTTTATTGTCGTTTTCTTCCACTAGAATGTAAGCTCCATGAGCACCAGGACTTGGCCTGTCTTGTACACCATTATATCCATTGTAACCTGTGTGCAATCTAGAATGCTGCCTTCCTCATAATTAGTGTTCAGTTAAATACTTGTCTGGCCAAACACACACAGTGAACCAAGGGTGGGGCCCTAATGGTGGGTAAGGGCTGGTGCACACAGCAGCCCTTCTGTGTCAGAAGGCCTCCCCACACCTCCATCTGGCCCAGACGGATGCCTCCTCCTCTGTGGCTTTCCACAGCAGAGCGGCATTGCGTCCTGAGACCCAGAGGCCACCCCACCAGTTTGTGCCAGCAGGCACCCAGACAGCGGCCGTGCCCAGGTGCCACAGAGCCCTGCCCTTCCCAGCTGCCCAGCCAGATGGGCTTTCGCTCCCTGAACAGCCGTGACATGCGTTGTGTGGGGCAGGCACTTTCTCTGTCATTTCCAGCTGTGCCCATCAGACCTAGGGTGTAGGTAGAGGCAGGTGTGGCTGGTGCTGGGCAACCCGGCCTGGAGAGCCTGGTGTACAGTCAGAAAACCCAAGTTCAAGATCCAACTTACCCTTGACCTTAATTTACAAACACAAATGACATGAATAAGGGAGTGTGGTGCTTGTGGTAGATTCATTTAATCTATGTGAATTAAGCTGTACCCCCTGCCAGAAGCCGGGGGAGCGGCGGGGATAGAGCTACCAGTGCCCTGCCCCTCCATTCGGTGGACATTTGCCTTGCAGTGGCTGAGGTGGAAAAGCGTCCTTAGTCGCTCTTCGTCTCCCCAAAACGTGTGTGACCGCGATGGTGTTCCTAATAACACAGGACCTAAACCAGTGGTGTGCTGGAGGGGCTCAAGAGAGCCAGTGTGTGTATCTCTGCCTTCCTCCCCGCTCATGCTGGCAGCTCGAAACAGGCCGTTGTGGGAGTATTCACACCATGCTACGCATCAGGGCTCGTTCAACAGTTACTAGCACACCACCACCCTGAACTCAAACCAGCTCCCCCTGTTCAGGAGAGGCAATGAGCACCATCGAGCCCAGTGAGCGGGGCCTCCAGAGAGGGCAGGGTCTGTCCTCGCAGCTCCCTTCCCATGGGAGACCAAACATGCCACCTGGGCCCAACGCCCTTGGTGCCCATGGGCTGAGGGCTGCCTCACAAGTGCGGGGGTTGGGGTGGGGGAGGGACACAGGGTCCATGCCAGGGACACCTGAGAGGTCTGGAGATGGAACAGGCTTCTCTTGGGACCTGACCTTAAGACGAGGCCAGAGAGCTGAGCTGGCTTTAGGCAGGAAGGGACCTCCGGCAGAGGAACTGGAGGTGGGAAGTAGGGCTGGGAGGGGAGAGTAAGGATGAGCAGCTAGCACCTGAGGCACTGGGCAGGGCAATGGGAAGCCAGCCCAGGGAAGGGCCAGAGTGAGGGCTAGAGACCAGCAAGGAGGCCGTGGCCCATGAGGAACATCTGTGGCCTGGACCAGGGTGTCGGCCTCAGGAATACACGGGAACAGGTTTGAGGGGTGCACATGCCACCCCATCAACAAGATCTTGGGTTCACAAGCCGACCCCCAGGTCTCCGCCAGAGCTTACACTTACAGCCAAGTGACCCATAAGGTTGCAGCCCAGCTGGATGAGCGGAGCTTGGCCCACCTCTTAAAGGGCGGGGCTGGGGGAAAGGCTGACAGGGCCAAGGTGGTGGGCACAACAGCTGAGGTCTTCTCAGAGAAAAGCAGAGGGGGCATGTGGGCAAACAGGCAGGTGGGGGAGGAAGAAGGAAGCCTGGGGTAGTCAGAAATGAGGAGGAAGATGGCAAAGCTAGGCCAGGGATGGAGAGTGGTGTGGGCACATCTCTGATGTCCTTACCTGGCTTGGCTCTGTGACCTTAGGCAAGCCACCTCGCAGTGCCTCAGTGTCCTCATCTGTAAATAACCGTCCTGAACAAAGCACAATGGACAAGGTTTACTGTGTGCTATCACCAGAAAACTCAGAGTTCCAGTGGTGTATGGTCTCATCTTCCAAACACATGGGACCTGTCACTTGTCAAAGCTATCCCCTCCATGGCCACAGTCTTGGTAGAATCTTGGACTATCCCCAAGAAGTCAGCCCTAGTTTGCTGGCCGAGGACACTGAGATCAACTCACCACGGCTCACACAGCTGGGGCTGGATCTTGTGGCTGGGCCCCTCTCCCCAAATCAGGATTGAGGGAGGTTCCCTTTCCCCCTGAATTTCAAGCCCCATTGTCTGCCAGGGTGAGGACAGGTCTCTCTTTTGCAAGGCAGGAACCCCTGCCAGCTCCTGGCTCCTAGCGGTGTTTGCTGCAGAATTTAAACACTGCAATAACTATTGAACACCCTATTATCTGGCTGCCTAATTAATGTAAATGATAGTTACCGTCCGCTCACCGAGGCTGATGCTTCTCGGAGGAGGCCCTGCCAGCCGCCCGGGCCCCATTCCAGGGGTGTTTATGGTGGCAGCCCCATTCTGGCTTGGTTGAGTAACAGGTAAGTCATGGCCCTAAATAATGAAGACAGAGTGCTAATGGGCCCCCAGAAGTCAGGCAGCTCAGACTCCAGTCCCCGAATCAGAGGCATTCTCTTGAAGCTTCTTTTCTCAGACCCAAAGGCTCAACTGCTCCCTGAAACTCAAGTGGGTGACATATCCTAGGCCTTCCCTCAGGGAGACCAAGGAATGTTTCTCCCAGCCTCCTGCACATTATAAAATCCTATGAGGCCTGCAGAGCCCTCCCTCCAGCCCATCTCCAAGCTCCCTCCTGTCCTAGAGCTCCAGGTGGGGTTTCCCTGGGGCCGCCAGGTTTTAGCACAGTCCCAGGTAAACCAGGGAAGTCTTTCTTGTCTAATACCCAGCTCTTTTAGCTCCTGCAGAGGTGAGGAGCAAACCAAACACCACCTTCTCAGAGAGGCCTTCCCAGACCACCCTATCTCAGTTGGTCCCCCTTCTTGCTGCTCAATCCTGGTTGCATAGTAGAACCACATAGTGCGCTTTCCAAATAGTACCAAAGCCCAGACTTCACCTCCTAAAATTACACCAGAATCCCTGGGGATGGGACCCAGGTATCTGTATATGTTTAATCAGTGGTAGGAAAATCTGGGTTCAAATCCCAGCTCAGACACTTCCAAGCTGCATGGCCCTGGGCAAGTCGGTTGGCCTCTGGGAGTCTGAGCTTCCTTTCTGTAAAACAGGACTATCTATGCCATGTTGTAAGAAATGTAGAGGGCCAGGCACACAGTAAGTCTCATTTAAGATGTGCTCTGTCCTGACTCTTTCTGTTACTGAATGGATAGTTCATTAGCTCCAAACCAGTCTGAGAGCTTGGGCTTTGCCAACACAGTGCCCTGCCATCCCAAACACGTGGCCCCTGTCTCTAAGGCTGGGCCAGGTGCCCCTCAGCCAAGCCCAGATACTGGGTGCCAAGGTTTGTCACACCCCTTCTATACGGTGTTATAAACACACACCTGTCTCCTTGACCATGATCTCAGAGAAATCCCCCTGAGTCCCAGGCTCAGCACAAAGGCCAGCTCAATGTAGGTGTCTAGAGAATGAGTAAGTGAATCAGTGAATGTGCCCATGGCTGGTATGGTCATTTCGGGGCCACCTCTGTGGACTGTGCTTCTAAGAGGTTTCTCTTGACATCCCTAACTGGTCACCCATCCGCAGCCTGGAGCATGTCTCAGCGTGCCTTGCCAAAGGTGCATGGGACTATTTTCAAAAAGTCATTTGCAAACAACTTTAATGAGTCTTGCAGTCAATATAGCAGGTGGTGATCATCATTTTTTTTTTTAAAGTGATGTCAAAAAACCAATAAAATAAAATACCAAAGCAAATCACACATATGTCAGATCATTTTATTTCCTTGTGGGTTTTTTTTTTTTTTTCAGCTAGCTGTAAAAATGGGGCTGTGTAGATGCATGGAGCATGAGATTGGGTCTATTCTAGGGAGCTCTGTATGAACACCTGACATAAGACATGATGACAAGGGTATAAGTAAGGAAATGATGCTCAGAAGAGTGAGGGGGCATGCCCCAGGTGCTACAGAGTGTCAGGCTTGGAGCTGGACTCCAGCCTAGTTTCTTGCTCCATTACCCTGCTTCATCCACCCCTCTGCAGAAGCCCATGATCTTCTCTGGCTCAGGAGCACTGTGGTGGGTATTTCTTCTCCATTGTGGTCCCATGTAGACAAGGCTCTGAGCTGTCACTCCAAGAGACACTGAGTTTGCTTATGGCTATTAAGTATATCTGTTGAGACTATTTTTGTTATAAATAATAGAAAACCCAAAGCAAACTGGTTAAAGCAGGGGTGGATTTATTGGCCCTCACAATTGAAGAGTCAGAGTAGAACTGCCTTCAGGAATGGCTTGATCCAGAGGATGAAACAATGTCTTCAGGACCCCTTTTCTCTTGTTATATCTTTGCTCTGTGTTGCCTCCTTCCTCAGACAGGCTTCCCTGTTACAGCAAGAAGGTGGTTGCACAAGCCTCACACTCTCTCAGTATAGCTGAAGTCTTTCTGGAAAGAAAGAAATGTTTCTTTCTGCACCTAGAATTCCTTCACCCTCAATTGTCCACTTGATCAGACTGTGGCTAAAGCATCCAAGGGGCTGATTGGCCAAGCCTGGGTCAAATCCTCCTGCCCTAGCAACACGTGGATGGACTGTGGGAAAGAGATTGTTCCTCCAAAGACACCAAGGTGTTACTTTTAAAAGAAGGAGGATGGATGGGGGCGCCCGGGTGGCTTAGTCAGTTAAGCACTTGACTCTTGATTTCAGGTCATGTCATGATCTCTCGGTTTGTGAAATGGAGCCCAGCATGGAGCCTACTTGGGATTCTTTCTCTCTCTCCCTTTGTCTCTCTCTCTCTTTCTTTCCCTCTCTCCCTCCCTCAAAAATAAATAAAAAATAAAAATAAAAGAAGGGAGGATGAATGTTAGTGGCAATAATAATGATAATAATAATAATAATAATAAATGTCCACTTCATTGAGCTCTTGAAGGAGGGAAGAGTTGCAAGGCAGCAAAGGGTTCTTAGGATGGATTGGTGTCATGGCAACTTGCATGAGCTGGAACTACACTTCACAGCATTCCCTTCCATGCACAGTTCCCAGTTAGCAAGGGTGGGCCCCACGGACACTGCCTGAGATTTGGGAGGTGGAAGTGCAGTGGCGGCTGGCTCCTTCTCGGGGCTCTGGAGGTCAGGCAGGGTTTAGGGTGTGGTTGCTGCTCACATTGAGCAGACCTCCTGGCTCATCTGACTGGTGTGGGCAGCAGCCAAGCGGCCAGGCCCACAGCACCTCCAGCCCCTGCTGGGTCCTCCTTCAACTTTTCTGGCTCTGGACCATGACGAAGGGTGTCGGTCCCTCCTCATGGGTGAAATCAGAGGCTGGGAGACAGGGAGAGGCTCACACAGAGCCAGGTTGTCCTCGTGTCCTCCCCATCACATCCATTCCTTCCTAATCACCTGCCCCTCAGGCTGTGGGTCCCAGGACCAGACACAGAAGTAATAGTTTCATGTAGACTGTTTAACTGGCTCCCACGATGGGATAAGGTCAAATCCCTGTAACAAATCCTTTAGGACATATAATCTCCTAGTGGCTCTGCTCCCCTGATGGATCCCTGACAGAAGCGACCCCTGAGCTGCCTGCTCTGGAACATCCTGGTGAGCTCAGGCATGACACTTAGGACCTGTGTCAGGAACAGCCTTGTACCCCCTGCTGGTGGGGACTCCCACAGTCACCCCAGGCACCATCAGCGGGAAACTGAAGCCAGGCACCCGAGTGCATTTTGGAAGTAGCTTTAGCCCTTGTAGAAAGCCTGGACTAGACTCAGCCCCATCAGGACACAGATCATGTGGGCTACAGCCATCTTCCCTACAGCCCCTTCCCCCATCTAATGCCAATGAAAATGCGCTCACGATGTGTATCTCACTAGTTACAGCAGCAGTCACAGGTTGTAGAGGCCTTTGTGTTGACTGGCCAGCATCCATGACCCACCTAAACAACTGGTTTAAGCCAACCATGGTCATCCTGCTCTGCTGGCCAGGCGTTGGTGTAGAAATGGACATGTGAGGGGCGCCTGGGTGGCTCAGTCGGTTAAGCGGCCGACTTCGGCCCAGGTCATGATCTTGTGGTCCGTGAGTTCGAGCCCCGTGTCGGGCTCTGTGCTAACAGCTCAGAGCCTGGAGCCTGTTTCAGATTCTGTGTCTCCCTCTCTCTGACCCTCCCCCGTTCATGCTTTGTCTCTCTCTGTCTCAAAAATAAATAAACGTTAAAAAAAAAATTTAAAAAAAAAAAAAAAAAAAAAAGAAATGGACATGTGGTCTCACCCTAGCCCATGAGAGCATTTGTTGTGATTATTAGAGCCGTCTGCCCAGTATTTCCAGTTCTCCCCACTTTGGGCAGGGAAATATTTATTTCCTGGTCTCCTTGTGGTCAAGTGAGGCCATAAAACCAACCCTAGCCGATGAGTTATAAGCGGAAGTCATGTGTGTCACTTCTAAGCTAGAGTGTTTACCTGCGGGTATGAGACCCTCCAGACCTCCTTCCCTTTGGCACAATCACCTACAACATCCAAGATGACAGCTGATGCCTCAGCCTAGGTTCCTGAGTGAGTTTAGCAAGAGCCCCTTTACTGACCTGCTAAGGCGTGTAGCATACATGAAAAATAAACTTTTGTCCTTTAAAGTCACTGAGATATAAAGGGGCGCCTGGGTGGCTCAGTTGGTTAAGCATCTGACTTTGGCTTAGGTCATGATCTCATCGTCTGTGGGTTCAAACCCCACATCAGGCTCTGTGCTGACAGCCCAGAGCCTGAAGCCTGCTTTGGATTCTGTGTCTCCCTCTCTCTCTCTCTGTGCCCTCCCCTGCTCATGCTCTGTCTCTCTCTAAAAAATAAATAAACATTTTTTTAAAAAGTCACTGAGAGACATTGAGACCTTCTTCTTACAGTGGTGTGATCTAATTTATCCTGTTACCCAATTTTACTGGTGGTAAGGGAGCAGTTTCTTTGTTTCTAGGCAAGAATAGAAAGACAGCCCATAAATCCCTTTTCTTTCTCTAGATGGTGTTATTCGGAGATGGGAAGCCTGGAACTCAGCTGCCATCTTGAGACCAGAAGCCAGTCTGAGGGAAAGATCCCACCCTGAAGAACCCATGGCAGAGGAATGGAGATAACCAGGATCCTTGAGGGTATGGCCACATTCTTGAGTGAAGAACCCTGCTAATTTTTTTACTTCTTGACTTCCTGCTATATGAGATAAAATTCCTTCTTGGTAAGTCAATTTAGGTTTGAGTTTCTGCTGCTTAGGGATGAAAACATCTTAACTGATAAATGTTGTGGACACACTTCTTCTTCAGGCAACCCTTGGATGGTTTTAAACCAACTTTGCCCATGAAGAACCTACATCCCACAGATATAGATACACAGTCTCAATCAAGGTGTCACATTCTCTCCTCCCAATCAGAAAGCTAAGCAGGATTGAATTCTGTACGATTGACCCTTGACCAACATGGGTTTGACTGGTATGGATCCATTTACATTTGGATTTTTTTTCCCATAAACATGGCATTGTGCTATAAATGTATTTTCTCTTCCTCATGTTTCCTTAATAATGTGTACTTTTCCCTAGCTTACTTTATTGTCAGAATACAGTGTATCATACATATACCATGCAAAATAGGTGTCAATCAACTATGTTATCTATAAGACTTTCAGTCAACAGGCTATTGGTAGTTAAGTTTTGGAGAAATCAAAAGCTACATACAGATTTTCAACTGCATGTGGTCAGTGCCCCTAATTTCTGCATTGCTCAAGCGTCAACTGTATTAATCAGTTGGAAGTGCAGAAACCAAACTCAAAATTGGCCTAATAAAAAATGGTGTGTGGGGGTGGGGGCATGTATTGGTTTGTGCCCAATACCCTGGAATATGACTGGAAAGGATGGAGGCAATTGTAACTTCAGACATGGCTGGTTTCAAGGATCCAAAAGGCATTGTCAGAAATCTGACCTTTCTCCTCCTCAGTTATATTCTCTTCTGTGTCAGCCTTGCTGTCACTCAGCCTCCTGCCAACTGATGGGTGGGAAGTATTTGGTTCACGTGTGACCAGCCTGAGCTTCCCAGTGCATGGATATCTCTTTCCCATTAGCAAAGCAAAGGACATGAGTTGGGTTCTCATTGGCCTAGCCTGGATCGTGCGTACATCCCCAAACCACTATGACTAGAGAACATTGTGCTCTGACCGGCCAGACTCACATCTCATGTCTATCTTGGGAGCCAAGACTGGGCTCAGTCCCCCCTGAATCAAAGGGATGGAAAGAGAGAAGGGTATAGTTCCCCAAGAAAACAGGTATTTCTGCCAGAAGGGAAAAAGATTTCCAGGCAGGCAAAAATCATAGGTAAAGCTGTGTAAACATAGGCAGTCTTGGCTATACTTGGTGTATACAAGGTGTACTTGGTGTATACAAGGTATACTTGGTGTATACAAGTATACAAGGTGTACTTGGCTTCAGTGAGAAGGCTGGGCTTGGGGTGATGACATTACTGCTATGTCAAGTTTTTGCCAGTCCAGCAGCTAGGAGGAGAGGGGTAAGGCCAGGGGGAGGAACTGTCTGCATTTAGGTTCATCCAAGTAAAGGCCAGAAACAATGCAAGTAGTTTATTTGGGAGGTGAAGATAAACACTGGCAATGGGGCAGGATGGGGGGAAGGGGGCGAAATGGGGTGAGACAAAAGGGAAGGGAGCCAACAAAGGGTGTGCTGCCAGGCAAGCTGCAGCTGCAGGGCACTGAGCTGGATCTCTCACCAGAGGAAGAGAGGGGAGCCCATCTCGGAGTAGCCCTCTGAAGGGAAAGGAAGTAGGGGCATTTATCCACCAAGGCCGGCTGGTGAGGGCCCATCCCAGCAAGTTGATTCTCTGGCATGGCTGGACTGCTCTTTGGTGGACACAGGTGAGTTCTGGAGCTTTGGAGAAAGCCCCCAGGTAAACAGATGCAGAGACTGGCTGTTGGGCTTTGACCTGCCTGATGTGGGCAGCGTATCAATGGCGTCTGCTGCGGAACTCACATGATTAGGCCTCTACCGTGTGCTCTACGAGTAACCTCGAATCCTAGCAAAACCCCCTTGAGGCAACGCTCAACCTCCAAATTCACCAAGGAGCCCTGAGAAGAGGCCTACAGCTGGCAAGATGAAAGGGCAGGGATTTGGACCCCAGAAGACTGGCTCTGGGGCCACTGCTTTCCCCACAAACCCCCACAAATCCATCAGGGTATTCTGGGCCACTGCCAAGCCCCGCAGCTTCTCAGAGAAGGAAAGCAAGAGGCCACTTTGGAGAGCCTCCAGCGGCCCGCCTTTGGTGATGGTCACTCTCTGGGGCCCCCATTGTGGGCCCCTTGGGTGCCCACTGTGGTCAACAGGCACGCCTTCCCTTCTGAGGCAACAGCTTCTTGCAGACTGTCTTCTCAGGAATGTTTTTCTGCAGATGCTAATGGATGACCCTTACATTTCCCAGGAAAGCCTCCCTCATTTGAAGTGGCTCAAGATCTCCACTCCTAATTGCAATCTTCCCAGAGCTCATTTTGGCCACTTGGCTCTTATTTCTGAGGTGTTGATGGATGTGGGAGGAGAGGAAAGTGAGAAGAAGCGCATTTGAGGCTCAGCTCCCCTGTAGAAGCTGTGACTTCAGAGGCAGTGTTTAGGTGATCAGAATTGTAATAGGCAAAAGAACTCTGTTTTCTTTTCAGTTCTAAGCCCAATTTACCCCCGGTTTGTACCCTAATATAAGCCACACCCATTCCCGCAGAAATCATGACTTGTCATGTAAAGATTGGCCACTGTTTCTTGGTGATCTGGGTTTATCATAGGCACAAAATTATTTCTAGAAGGCTCACCCCTAATTTTTGAAGTTAAAGTCTATGGGAAAACGTGAACTGAGTTGAAGAAGTTTATATGTATGAAATTTTTAAGAAGTCACGTGTACGTGCTCACAGGTGTACGAATGCTTAGGAAGCCTTTGCCAGGCACTATTTTGAGCGCTTTGCACATATTAAGTAATTTCATCCTCACAACAACCTGATTAGATCAATGCTATCATTCCATGCTGCAGATAAGAAAATTGAGGCCAAGAGAGGTTAAGCCACTTGCCCGAGTGAAGCTGGGATTTGAACCGCAGCTTGGCCCGAGGGTATGTGACAAATACGCTGGCACAGGAGACCCTTGGGCCTCTGCAGACACACACTGATGCCGTCCCCCGCCCCCCCCCCCCCCACACACCTGCCAACTGCACTCTCGCACGCACGAGCACACACATTCCTTTTTGCTGGCTCTCCCCGAGGCTCTGCCCCCGCTGTGAATCCTGATACAAAGGGGCAGAGGATGCCTCCCTTCTTGCAGCCTCTCCTGGGAAGCTGGGACTCTTGTCTCCTGGTCTGAAGCTGAAAGTGCACCAATACCACGTTCCCATCCCCTGCAAGCGAGAGGGAACTGTCAGCTTCTCTGACGCCACTATCCGCTCTGATCCCCTCATCACCTTGTGATGCAGGAGAGATCTGTCCCTCAAGTTCAGGTGAGGAAACCAAGACCACACTCCTCTTGGGAATAGTGGGAATCCTAGGGTGCAGATTGTACGTTTCTTCACAGGGTCCAAAGCAGGGGCCAGGTTGCACTACTTGGCCTCTCCAATAGCCCTAGACAGGTAGATTAAGGCCCCAATTAGGTGGTGGCCTTTTGGAGGGTCTGGCACAGCCCAGAGAAGCTGTACCAACACCCCAGGTCGGGGGTTGAGGGTTGACATCACTTAAAAACCCCAGGTGTCCTGCCCGTGGGCCTGTGTGCTGTACCCTCTCACTCTCTAAGAACCCGCCAGCGTCCAGCCACACAAGATGGTTTCTCACTTAATGTGAACCCCGAGCAAGTGGCAAGGTGGCCAGCACAGCAGCCAAGCCATAAATCTCAGCTTCCTCTCCCAACTCCTGGGCTTCTCCCTCACCCTTTGTGTGGCTGGCAGTTTTATGGGAAGACAAAAAATAAAAAAATAATAAAAAACAAAAAAATAAATTACTCAGGAATTTGTTTTTAATTAAGCAATAAGGCTCGATGGGGCCTGGCTGCTGCCTCATAAAGCCGCTCCCGGGGTGTGGGGAGGCATTTGGTCCAGATGAGTGCCTCAAATCAGCCTGGAATGTGATTAGATGATTACTCCCCGGAGTTAATACAAGATGATCTTCCCCAGAGTTGTCTTATTGCCATTATAAAAAGTCTGCAGGCAGGAGGGGAGCTTTGCTGCTTGGAGAAGATGAAAACGCCGATTCTAGCTGTCAGGACAGCCATCGGGGCTGAGCGCCCGTCCCCCACACACACCTGCTCCAACGGTAGAGGCCTTGGCTGGCCCACCAGGCTGGGCGGACGCTAGCATCTTTCAAAATAAATGGGTCCCTGTGCACAGGGAAGGGAATGTTTCAACGGAGAAGCCAGGGGGCAAGATGCAAGGAAATGTGGCTTTGAGATACTTTCTCTTCTCCTGCCAGAAGCTACATGCCATCGTCCTCACCCCCAGGGCAGCTCACTGCATCTCATGCACGCTACAGAGACTAAACACATTTTCGGCCTCCTAAATCTCTCTCTCTTTCTCCCCTTTCTCTCTCTCTGTAGCTTCCCAGGGGAAAGGATTCTCGCTTTCTGAGTCATACGCTGACCTACGACTGGATGTGCTGGACCTGGACAATAGACAAAGGAAAACAGAAAACTAAAGACACCAGAGAAGTGAAGCTGGTCCACATAATAAAAAGCTGAGATGGGAAAAGATGAGGAAGAAAAGGAACAGACAGCTGCCTGGCTGCGTGTCAGGGAGAATTGGGAGGGCCGGGAGACCAGAGTGGGGAAGGAAAGGAATCTTGGAGAGCTGCCACTGTCTACTAGGAGGTGGAAATGAGCGGTGATGGAGAGGAGTTTTGAACATTTGCTGAACCGTAAGAATGTGTTTTCTCTTGCGACATGTCCTCAAGAGTCTGACCCCAGATTTAGAAGTTCTCTTAAGTACTTTGTGGATGTGGTTCCATCTTTCTTTGACTGCCACACACACACACACACACACACACACACACACACACACACACAGACTGAGCCACGTGGGACCCCAGTTACATCTGGGTTACACTAACAAGGTTGAAGGCAAATTGGAAGACCTAGGGATTAGAGAGTCAAACACAGGAATCCCTAGGACCAGCTTCTGTACAAAGGGACATGAATGCTAATACAGGATGCAGCCAGAAGGAAACAGAGGCAGACCCAGGTAAGGCAAGGGCTCATTCATACACATATACACATAAATAGCCAAGAGCAAGAGCTTTGGAGCTAGACAGCCCTGGATTAGAGTGTCAGTTCTGCCACTTTCCAGGAGGGTGGCTTGGGAAAGTCCTTTGAACTCTCTGAGCCTCACTTATCTCACGTGCAAAATGAGACTGAATATGAGGTTGATAGTGGAACTAACTTTCTTGGGATATTTCCAGGCTCGAGTGAACTATGGACAAGAGCGCTGAGCACACTGCTGAGCATGTAGAAAATGCCCAGCAAGTGTTCACAGGCATTACTATTGTTAACTGAAAGCTGCCCATGCCTTACAATGATCCCACTGAAATAGCATTTTTAAGGAGCCCCAAACTCAGAAGTGCAAGTCAGAGGTCACTTATGTGACCTCTAAGGCCACAAGATCTGTTCAGGACTCCCCTGAAGATGGATGGATTTAGGAAGAGTCTTTTCTCCTTGATACTGTGCGCTGTGGTACCAGGGCAGAGACTGGGGACAGAGAAGGTGGATTTTAGATGAGAAATTCACCGTATCTTTTCATGCTAGGAAAAAAAATTAAATTAAAGCAATGGAAAAAGATTGTTTTGGCAATATTTGTGTGCCTAAAGATTGTGTAGCAAATACTAATGATATGAGGGGTGGATGTAATGATATTATCATTAAAAAACAGAATTCAAGGGGCTCCTGAGTGACTCAGTAGATTAAACATCTGAATCTTGATTTCAGTTCAGTCATGATCCCATGGTTTGTGAGTTTGAGCCCCGAATCAGGCTCTGCGCTGCCAGTACTGAGCCTCCTTGGGATTCTCTCTCTCCCTCTCTCTCTCTTCCCCTCACTGTTCTCTCTCTCTCTTCCTCAAAATAAATAAATAAACTTAAAAAATAAAATTCAAGGCAAAATTCTTTTTTAAAAAATGTCTTGAGGCACCTGGTGGCTCAGTAGGTTAAGCACCTGACCTTTGATCTCAGCTCAGGTTATGATCTTACAGTTCATGAGTTAGAGCCTCACATCAGGCTCTGTGCTGACAGCTCAGAACCTGCTTGGGATTCTCTCTCCCTCTCTCTGCCCTCCAATGCTGGTGATCTCTCTTTCTCAAAATAAGTAAACAAGCATTTAAAAAATTTTTTTTTAACTTCTCATTTTGATAAAATGAACAATTCGTCAAGAAAAAACGTAATAGATAACATTTGGAGAACATCAGTTAGGCTAATAACAGGTGCTTCAAAAGAGAATGATTTGAATTTCGATGGGTTAAGAAAATTGATAAAATAATTAAATGTTTTCACAGAACTGATTCTTATGACCAAGAAGGAAGAGTCAAACATTAAGTGAAGGATATCTTACTGAGTGATCAGACATTGTGTCTGAAAGCATATACTTCTCCAAACCAACATGATTCAAGCTTTGTTCACTCTGAGAATGTTCAGGCAGTTGCAAGGGTATCCTATGTTTTGTTAAATGGAAGATAAACACTCTCACAACTTTATTTCATTTTTGAAGGTCAAGTCACTTTTTTTTCCTTTTTTATTTTCTGATTGAGTTGATTTGCTTTCAGGGATTTTTGAGAGTCGTTGTCCTCAGTTAACAAGGACCCCCTGCACGTGTAATGAACTGAGGTATGGATGTTAGGTTTCTTTCTCCATCAGAAAACCTAAAGGGAAACTGGTCATAAACAGCAGACACACACAAGCCCTTACAAATGCAACTGTGATGCCAGAGTCCAAAGAGACCCCTCTTACAGAGAACAGCTTCTGCATGTAGCAAGTGTGGCTGAAATCGGAGGCAGTTGGCCTCAGAACCTAACTCTAGCTGTGCTTCTAAGGGGAAACTTAAATCAACAAAGCAAGTATTGAGCAACCACTGTGCGTGTGCACATGGGCACTGAGCCCAAGGCCCTTGTCCTCAGGCCCTTAGTCTCTAGGGAGGCAGAGTCACAGAAGGACTCAGGATGCTGAGCGACAGAACAGGAACAGGGCCCAGCAGGGGGCGCTGTGGGGTATAAACGAAGAGTAGCCGTTCCTCCGCCTCTATCTGGGGGCCAGGGGCGCCTTGCAGTTGGGGGGACACTCAGCCTGAGGCCTGAAGACTGGATTTCCCAGGTGACAGTCACAGGGAAGAGTGTTCCAGGAAACAGCAAAAATGCAGACACGAAAGACAGACCACCTGTAGGCAGGAAGCCGGAAGCCTGCGCATTGAGAAAGAACGGATGCTGACGCTAATGGCAAAGAACCACTCCCCAATCCAGAATCCGACCTTTGAGCTTCAAAGCCTCTGAGGGCTCAGGGAGGAGCAGCTTTGGGGGCCACAAGTATGTGTAGAAACCACAGCTTTCCCTGACTGCCCAAACCTGGATACAGGGGGAGGAGCCCAGCAGGGCGGAGGCCCCTGAACCCTGCAGCCCCTGCCCCGGGGCTCCCGTTCCCTGGAGGGCCTCACTGACCCCTGCGGGGATGGAAGTAAGGAAGGGCCAGACTCATCCGCTGTACTCTAACCTGAGAAAGGACGCAGGCCAAGGCCCCGACAGTGAGGTGAGGCCTTCCCAAGAGCTGGGCAGGAACAAACAAGAAACATAGACGCAGTCATCATGATGGTTGCCAGGTTGCCATCGTGTCTGGGGCTGGCAATGAGCCAGGCACTCGACAGAACTGCAACGGGACAATCTGCTTGAGTTGGTGGTTTTGCTATGTTCATTTCGGATAGAGTTTCTCAACAGTGGCACTGTTGACGTTTGGGCTGTAGGATTTTTTGTTATGGGGGCTGTCCTGTGCATTGTAGGCCATTTAGCAGCATCCCTGGTCACCACCCACTAGAAGCCAGGAGTACCCCAAGTTGTGGAACCAAAAATGTCTCCAGACATTGTGCAATCTCCCTGGGGAGCAAAATTGCCCACAATTGAGAACCATGGATTTTAAGCATGAATCTCATGGAGAACATCTCCCAGTTCTCCAAGAGACCCAGGAGACTGACCTTCCCAAAGAAGCATCAAGGGTTGGTTTATGTGATGAGAGATCCTATAATAATTCAACGGGGGTGTATTGTCGTTAGTGGATCGAAAAAGAATCTCCATCATCTCCAAGTTCCCTTTCTAGACTGACAACTTAAAGAAGGGCCCCCTCTGGACTGGGCACAGCTTGGCAAGTGGAGTGAAGGTTAGATTTTGGCTCTCTTTCATCTCTGCTGACCACTTTGTGCAGTGAACAACCTGCTCAACTGTATGCAATGACCTTGTGAGGAAAACTGCCTTCTGGGCTCAGAACTGGGAAATATTCCAAACCAAAGGCAAATAAATACATTCCGGGTTTTAGTTAGATGCAGTACTGCCCATTGGGAAAGTCTGCTCTATGCTTTACATGATGAATTCAGGAAAAAATGTAAATTGAGCAAGAAAGTTTGGACTCCAGACAAACACTCTGGCCAGGTGAAACCCTGTCCCTAATTGACACTGACGGTAGCCAGAGGCCCATGTGACCAGTGCTCCTTTTAGGGAGGGGTGGGGGAAGGGTACAGGGGGTTCAGGGCAGTCTTAATACCAGAGAATGAAAACCAGAAGGGACCCACTTTCTTAAACAGGAAATAGATACTCCAAAACCACTCCCTGGTCACAGCGCAGAGAGCTGCTATGTGCTTGCCTTGGAACGCCTCTGATGCACTAATCCACATGCTCTGAGCTGGTTGTTCTCTCCCACGGAGAAGCTGCAGATTCAGTCTTTGACCTCACACACACAGTACCTGGGCTCATGGTGCTGAGGAACCCCCAGCCCCCCGACTGAGACTAACTATAACGCTTTGAAAAGCCTGCATGGTGGAGACAAATCAGCCAAAAGAGATCAAAGTGGCTGGCTGGAGGAGGATAGGAGGAGGGAAGGATTCAAGGTAAGCCTTTGAGTGCTGTTTTGTTTGCTTTTTTAAACCTTGAGACTTAATTTGATGAAGCATTTGGGAGTTTTTGTTGCAATTTGGAGGGGGGAGGAGATGTTGTTCATTTTACAGTAAGTATTTTAAAGTTTTGTTAACACACACGTACACTCACATGCACTCTTTAAAGGGCCCTTACGTGCTGGCTGTTTCAAGTTCTCTGTACTTTCTTCTATTAATACCAGACTTTCAGGACAGCCCTGTGAGCTGACAGCCTGGCGAGAGGGGGTTTAGGGGAGGGGTCAGTAGACATTTGGTTGCCCCATAGTTCCTGCAGGCACCTGGCCATAGGCTCCAGACAAACCCCCTGGGTACCAAATAGACAATGCCTACTCTGGATCACAAAGCAGTTGGGATGATGAGATACCCCCCCCCATCAATACACGGGCAGGAGAAGGGCACGTGGGTCCCAGGTACAGCTTAGTAGTGACTTTGATGGGAAATAGGAACGGTTTTTTGCCTCTGGCGTCTAGAGTTGTTTTTTTCATCGCAATCAAAGGAATTCAAAGAACAGTTCGACTCTAGGTGAGAAGACATTCCTACATTTTGTCAAACCCAGAAGAAGCCATCCATTTCCTGAATCCCTTTGGAATTTGTGGTTCGACAAATTAGAGAAATGGTGACATGATTGTTCTGTCTCCTGTGTCTAGCTGTGCTCCCCAGCCAGCAAAAATCAAAACAAAGGCCAGGTGGTTTGACCTGCCTCCATAAGACCCTGGAGACCATGGGGACATGGAAACCACTAATAATTTCCACGTCTCTTCCCAAGGCCACTCCTGACCTCCATCTATTTGTCTCTGATTGGAAGGTGTTACTGAGCTGTCCCCATAGGATTCTGTCCTCAGCTCCCCTTTCTGCCCCCTGCAGCGTCAGGGGTGGAGTTAGGGGTCAGGGCAACAGTAAGAACTAGGCTCATTTCAGAAATATTGTTTCTCTTAACTCCAGTTGCCCCTTTAGAAAGATTTTTGGCATGATATTTTCCCCAGGGCCTTTGTAAGGCTGTTTTGATGCCTAGATTGGTTTTGTTTTGTTTGTTTCTTTCTAGCTGTATTTTATTTCATTTGGTGTGAGAGGTTTTGCGTTTTGTTGTTGTTATTGTTGTTATGTCTTTGATTTTGCTGATTTATTTTATTTATTCAGAGCTCTGCTTATTAAGGTGTGGGTGAGGGAAACTGGGACTCTTGGGAAATTCCCTCTTGTTGGCTTTGGAAAGGGGAGGGGAAGTTCTGACCTTGGCCTCCCAGTCAGGAAATAGCTAAAGAATTCCTAGCAGAATGCAAGAAAGACCTTTACCTAATGCATTTAGGGAAAGAGTTCCTGACAATGGAAAATTGAGCGTGCTTTCTTATTTTTTTTTTTTTTACTGCTCTCTAACAATAGGTAACTTGCAAGTTTTCCAGCATGATTTTCTTCTTTTTTTTTTTTTAGTTTAAAGTAATTATTTTTTATTTTATTTTTTAAATCTACATCCAAGTTAGTCAGCATACAGTGCAATAATGATTTCAGAATAGAAAGCAGTGATTCATCTCCACATATAACACCCAGGGCTCATCCGAACAAGTGTCTTCCTTAATGCCTCTTGCTCATTTAGCTCATCTGTCGACCCACAACCCCTCCAGAACCCCTCAGTTTGTTCTCTATATTTAAGAGCTTCTTCTGTTTTGTCCCCCTCCCTGTTTTTATATTATTTTTGCTTCCCTTCCCTTATGTTCATCTGCTTTGTATCTTAAATTCTACGTATGACTGAAGTCATATATTTGTCTTTCTCTAATTTCACTTAGCCTAATACTCTCTAGTTCCATCCACGTAGTTGCAAATGGCAAGATCTCATTCTTTTTTATTGCTGAGTAATACTCCATTGTATATATATACGCCACATCTTCTTTATCCATTCATCCATCGGTGGACATTGGGGTTCTTTCCATACTTTGGTTAGTGTTGATAGTGCTGCTATAAACATTGGGGTGCATGTGCCCCTTTGAAACAGCACACCTGTATCCCTTGGATAAATACCTAGTAGTACAGTTGCTGGGTCATAGGGTAGTTGTATTTTTAAGTTTTTGAGGAACCTCCATACTGTTTTCCAGAGTGGCTGCACCAGTTTGCATTCCCACCAGCAGCGCAAAAGGGTTCCTCTTTCTCCACATCCTTACCAGTATCTGTTGTTGCCTGAGTTGTTAATGTTAGCCATTCTGACAGGCGTGAGGTGGTATCTCATTGTGGTTTTGATATTTATGTCCCTGATGATGCATGATGTGGAGCATTTTTTCACGTGTCTGTTAGCCATCTGGATGTCTTCTTTGGACAAGTGTCTATTCCAGCATGATTTTCTTTCCTACCTAGATAGCCACCAAACCCCAACTCCCAGACTTTGCCATTTTTCTTAAATCTAATACATTAAGCTTTTGAAACACACACAAATTCCAGTGTAATTGACAACCATGTGAAGAACAAATGTAGGAAATACTCTAAGTGCTAGGAGATTCTAAATTACAGACTATGTAACTATGTATCTGTTTTCACTTGTAAAATCCACATTCTTTTAGTGTACAGTTCCACGTGTTTTGGCGAATGTGTGCTGTGGAACCATTAGCACGAGCAGAATACACCAGCATTTCCATCACCCCAAAATTACCCTCATTTTGCTCCTGTGTAGTAACCCCACACTTGACCTGAAACGATGCTGGTATGTTTTCCATCTTACAGTTTCACCTTTTCAGAATGCCATTTAAATTGGAACATTCAGTATGGAACTTCTGAGTCTGGGATTCTTCTAACTTAACGCATTTGAGCTCCATCCTTGTTACTGGGTCTGTAGTGGTTTGTTCCTTATTAGGACTGAGTTCCTTTTCATTTCACTGTATGAATATACCGCACTTTGTTCATCCATTCAGCGCTTGAAGGACATTTGGACCGTTTCCAATTTTTGGTTTTTATGAATAAAGCTGTTATATGCATTTGTGAACAGGTTTGGTGTGAACAAAAGTCTTTATTTCCCCTGAGTAAGTACAAGTGAGGTTTCTGGGCCATATGGTGAGAGTATGTTCAGCTTCTTCAGACATTGTCCAACCATTTCTCAAATGGTTGTACCATTTTGCAGTGTGTGAGAGTCTCAGTTGATCTACATCCTCACCAGCACCTGGTATTATCACTTTTTGTTTTGGTTTGGTTTCTATAGCCATTCAAATAGGTGTGCAGTGGTATCTCATTATAATTTTAATTTGCATTTCCCTAATGTCTAATGATATTGATTGTTTCCTACGTGCTTACTTGCCATCCATATATCTTCTTTGGTAGATCACCTACTGGAATATTTTGACCATTTTTAAATTGAACAGTTTATTTCCTTTTTGTTCAGTTTTGGGAATTCTTTACATATTCTGAATATATATCTGTTTGTCGGGTATGTGATTTGCAAATATATGCCCCTAGCCTGTGGCTTTTTTCTTCTAAAAGTGTATCTCACAGAACAAAAGCTTAATTTTGATAAAGTCCAATTTTTCCTTTTTTTTTTTCCTTTCTGGATCATGCTTTTGGTGTCTATCTAAGGACTCTTTGCTTGACCCAAGCCCAAAGGTTTTTCCCAATGTTTTCTTCTAAAACTATTATACTTGGACGTCTTACATTTAGGTCACCAATCCATCGTTAGTACATTTTTGTATAAAACATGAGATCTACCTGGAGGTTCATTTTTTTACATATGGACATCTAGTTATTCCAGCACCATTTGTTAAAAACACTGTCCTTCCTCATCCTCTTTATGGAGTCTAAGCAGGGAGGTTTGATGAAGCATTTTTTGAAGATGCTGCTGGAGTTTGTCTCAAGAAACAGGAGTAGAATGCATCATGGAAGAGATGATGAGTTTTCTGTTTCAAGAAAACTTCCATTGGCCAACGCAATCTCGAGAAAGAAGAACAAAGCCTGGGCATCACACTCCCGCATCTCAAACTATACAATACTATAGTCATCAAAGGAGTATGGTATTGGCATAAAAACAGACACATAGGTAAGTGGAACAGAATTGAGAGTGCAGCAATAAACCCACACATATATGACCAATTAATTTACAACAAAGGAGCTGCGAACACGCAATGAGGAAAAGACAGTCTCTTTAATAAATGACGTAGGCAAACCAGACAGCCACATGCAAAAGAATGAAGCTGGACCACTACCTTACACTATGTATAAAAATTAACTCAAAATGCCTTAAGGACTTGAACATGAGACCTAAAACCACCAAAGTTCCAGAAGGACACAGGTGCTAAGTTCCTTGACATCAGTCTTACTGATGATTTTTTGTTTCTGACACGAAAAGCAAAGGCAACAAAAGCAAAAATAAACAAGCAGGACTTATTGTGGTGATCACAATATATACAAATATGGGATCACTCTATTGTATACCTGAAATTAAACTAATGTTCAATGTCAACAATATCTCAATTAAAAATAATATTAAAACTAAAAAGTAAATAAATAAAGAGGCACCTGGGTGGCTCAGTTGGTTGAGTGTCCAACTTCAGCTCAGGTCATGATCTCATGGCTCATGGGCTCAAGCCCTGCATTGGGCTCTGGGCTGACAGCTCAGAGCCTGGAGCCTGATTCAGATTCTGTGTCTCCCTCTCTTTCTGCCTCTCTCTCTCTCTCAAAAATAAACATTAAGAAATAAATTAATTAAAAACTAAAAAAAAATTTTTTTCTTAGTTTTTAATTAAAACAAGAAATAGAAAACTTCCCTAAGATGTGAAGAGTGGATGAATCAAAGCTCTTCAGTCACCTCAGCAGGAAAGGAGGAGAGAGCTGAGGGTTTGGGAAACAGGGGGTAAAGGGAGGGCAGAGCAGAGGCAGGACCTCTGGAGGCTGGGGTCTCAGGTGCTGGGAGTACCACCCGTACATCCTTCCAGGAAGCAGACAGGGGGGCAAGAGCAGACATGCAAGCACATGAACTGGAGAGAAGACCGGTGAAGGATAAAGAAGAGGTTTCCAGAAAAGGTGGGGAGAGCCTGTGGGCTACTCTGCCCTGGGACACCTGGAAAGAGAGGGAGTGGGAAGAGCTGGGTAGAGAGTGTCAAACCGCAGAGCAGTTCCAGGAGAGCGTGGGCCAGGCCAGTGGGGAATCTCTGAGCCAAGGCCGCCTGTGGGGAACTGAGTGTGTCCCCTCTAAAATTCCTATGTGGCAACCTAATCCCAGTGGGATGGGATTTGGCCCTCCGGGAGGTACACAGGCCACAAGGGCGGGGCCCTTGGGAATGGGCTTCCGGCCCTTATGAGAAGAGGCCAGAAAGCGAGCGAGCTTTCTCTCTCTCTCTCGTGTGAGGACACAAGGAAAAGACCGTCTACAACTTAGAAGCCTCACCAGAGGCTAACTGTGCTGGTGCCCAATCTCAGACTTCCAGCCTCCAGGAGGGTCAGAAATCAATTTTTACTGTTTAAGCTCCCCTGTCTATAACCCGTTAGGTCAGCCCCAACTAAGACATTGCCCAGGGTCCCACATCTCACAGGCACGGACCAGTACGAGCACCCTGCACACACAGACATTGGCTGGGAAGAGCCCACAGGAAGTAGGGCCTTGGCACGGAAGGAGTGAGTTGAGAAAAGCAGTCCACCATGACCCTTCAGCATCAGATCCCACAGTGTGAGAGCTCAGTCCCACAAGACCACCCCTCCCACTGCAGACATCAGGCACAAGTACAGGCTGTCCCCTGTGCTCCTGGCTGATTGGTTAGAGATCAGAGGTTTCAATGAACCCCTCCTTGGCTTCGTTTAATTTGCTATTATAAATAACATTTTTTCTAACATTCTTACACATTTACTTTGGTGGACACATGCCCTCATTTCTCTTGGATATACACTTAGGAGCAGCATTTCTAGGCCATGGGACGGCCTATGTTGAGCTCAGTAGACTCTGCCAGATGGTTTTCCAAAGTGGTTATATCAATTTATACTCCCTCCAGAACACACTTGCTCTATATCTTTGCCGACACTTGACATTGTCACCATCTATAATTTTAGCAATTCTGGTAGGTATCAAGTTCAGATTTTAACATTCAGTGTGCTGACCAAACGGAAAGGGCCTGTGAACCTGCAGGCAGCTAGTATGAAACCTTTGCACCTAAGGGCTGTTTGTGCCCTGCACAGGTACCACCCTCCCCCACCGCACACACACACGTGGAAGTCAGGCTCCTCATCTTCTTCTTTGACCACTCATGGGGAGCACTACTTAGTCCAGGGATCATTGCCCTGCACTGCTTTCCGCCGCTTCACCCCATATCCACCAGTGGTAACGTTCCTGAATTATTGCACGCACAGTCCATGGTGTGTACTAGGTTATGATTATGATTATTATCATCAATCACCACTATTTGGAAATGCACAAATGCAAAAGGTACAAAGTCTAGAAGAAATAAAAAGATGTATAAGTGATCTGTTGCTGCATAACAAATTATCTCAAAATTGGGTGGCTTGAAATAATAAACGTTTAGTATCTCATGTAGTTTCTGCGGGTCAGGAGTTGGGGAGGGGCTTCCCTGGATGGTTATGCCCCAAGGTCATTCAGAAGGTTGCAGTTAAAGTGTCATTCTAGGCTGCAGCCACCTCAGGGCTTCCCAGGGACTGGACAATCCCTCACGTGGCTGGCAAGCTGGTGCTGGTGTTGGCAGGAAGGCCTCAGTCTCTCACGGCACGGCTTCTCCACATGACTGCTTGGCCATCCTCATGACTAGGGACAGCGAGTGATCCAAGAGAGCAAGTCACACACTGTCATTTCCACAATATCTGCTGGTTACACAGGTGCATCTTTCCAATGTGGGAGGGAACCAAACAAGGGTATAAAATGTGAGTCCCCCTCCCATGGGTCCATGCCACCCATTTGCCCTTCCAGAGGCAACCACTCTGACCAGTTTCTCGTGAATTCTGCCAGCAATAATTTTCACACACACGCAGGAGGTCTCACACACACACACACACACACACACACACACACACACACACACACTTTTTTGCACCTTACTTTTTTTTGCTCAACAGATCTTGGAAATTCTTCCACATCAGGACATACGGACCTGCCTTCTTCCCTTTGCCTGTGGTAAGCCCTGCCATTGTATGGATGTGCCATAATTTACTTAACTAGCCCCCTGTTGATGGATATTTGGGCCGGCCCATTATTTCCCTACCATAAGCAAAGCTGCAATGAATAAATATGAGCATATATCCTTCTGCAAACACACAATAATGTGTAAGAATAAATTTCTGGGAGTGGATCAGCTGGACAAAAGGATCTGTGCCTTTCTCAGTGTGATAGATGTCGCCACATTGCCCACCATACAAGTTGGATATAACGATTTGCATTCCCGGCAGCAAAGTTATGGATTTCATGAAGCTTCAAAGGGGAATGGCCAAAAATGTGGGGCATCTCAGACAGCTCAGCAAGTAATTCAAGTTCAATATCAGCCATCCCCATCCTTTGAAGCCTTTCCTGGTTGCCCCAGCCCCACTTCTCAGCTGGAAAGCCTCCCCTGGCCCTCCCCCACACCACATGCTGGGCCCTTGTCTCTCTCTAGCTTGCAAGTTCCTTCCCTAAAATTCCCATTCTTGCCTTAAATGCAGCAGATGAAGAGTTCTTTGCCAGTAAGGCCCCAAAGGCTGACTTTTTGGTGCCAAAACTGTGCTCCAAGCTGTGTTATCCAACTATGACAGTTCTCACCTGAGATGACCTCTGTCCTCTGCCCTGGGTGAGTGTTCTCGCTCCTCATGGATAGATGTTTTCACAAGTCTGCCCCCTGCTCAGCTCTGAGTCTCCCAAGGGCAAAGGCAGTGCTGCGTCCATCTCTGGCTCCACTGCTTGGCAATGGCACAGTGTCCAATGGCTGTTTGCTGAATGAATAAATGACCCAGAGGTAACTTTGTCAAACTAGTGCTGTCAGAGGCCTCTTGCTTTACCCTATTCTAGGAACTAGGTGTGTCTAGATCATTCTGAATGTTGTCTTTAGATGCAGCGTTTATTTTATCCACCTGAAGCATTTTTCAAGGGATTATGTTTCTCTTCTCATTTTTCTCGTTTTCCCCTTTGGCCTGGTCAGAGCCTCATGGGAACACACAGGATGGGAAGCAGGCACAATAATGCTCGCAAACATAAGGACGTGCAGACTTGTCAAACCTGGGCAAACACACACACAGAAAGGGATAAATATTGACGCTGCAGAGGCAGGGGTGTGGCGGACGGGAAGCCACCGCTCTTTTGTGGTTTCAAATCCAATACTTCAGCAATCCTAAATCCAGCAATCTGGAGAGATTTTCTTGTGAAATCAGTCTCCAAACCTCTCAAGATCACCTCCTTTAAAATCAATCTCCATAACCATTCAAATAGAAATCTTTCCCAAATGTCCCACATTTCCACGGCTTTGAGACTCTGCCTTGGGTGCATTATGTGTATTACTGATAAAGAAAGCAGCATGCAGAATCATGGGAATCAAACCAATTTGAAGTCGAGTTCATGACCTGCCCATTGTAAGTAGGACAACCACTGTTTCCTTTTTTTTCTTGTTTTCTCAACTTATGGTTTTGAATATTTTCTTTTTTTTTAATGTTTCTTTCTTTGTTTTTGAGACAGAGGGAGAGCACAAGTTGGGGGGGGGGCAGAGATTGAGAGAGAGAGAGAGAGAGAGGGAGAGTGAGAGGGAGACACAGAACCCAAAGCAGTCTCCAGGTTCCCAGCTATCAGCCCAGAGCCTGATGTGAGGCTCAAACCCACGAACTGTGAGATTATGACCTGAGCTGAACAGACTGAGCCACCCAGGTGCCCCACTGGTTTGAATATTTTCAAACCATAAGAAGAAAGGTATGATGAACATCTGTAAGTCAGGGGTCAGCAAACTCCAGTCTGTGGCCTGTTTTTGCATGACCTGTGAGCTTTTATATTTTTAAGTAGCTAAAAAGAAAATCAAAAAGAGAAGGGCACCTGCATGGCTCAGTAGCTTGAGCATCCACCTCAGCTCGGGTCATGATCTCCGGTTCTTGAGTTCGAGCCCCACATGGGCTCTCTACTCTCAGCACAGCGCCCGCTTCAGATCCTCTGTCTCCCTCTCTCTCTCTGCCCCTCTCCAGCTTGTGCTTGCTAGCACTCTCTCTCTCAAAAATAAACATTAAAAAAGTTTTTTTAAAGAAAATCAAAAGGAGAATAATGTTTCATAACCTGATAGGACAGCAAACGTTAGGGTCCCTAGGTCAAGTTTGCCCACGGGCCTGAGCACCGTCCAGGGCTGCTCTCACTGTGCAACAGCAGAGCTGAACGGCAGCCAGGGATCCTGGCTCACAGAGACTAAAATATTTACTATTTGACTGTACAGAAAAAGCCTGCCGACCTCTGACTTAGAGACCCCACCTGTTAATACTTAGCCCCATTTGCTTCCCTCTCTTGCTGCAGCATTTCTGTTGGTCTTGATACTTTGCCCTAAATGCTTTGTGTCTGCCTCACTTTCTTAGGCTCAAAGTGGGGAATGACAGGTCCAGCCTAAGGACAGATAAGAGAATATGAAGTATGAAGTATTTAGCACACAGTGCTTGGCACTTAGACAAACTTGAGAAGAAGATCCAAGATAAATGCCTGGTGTTTTCCACTGAGGTGATTGCCGGAACTGCTAGCTTGAAAATCATAAGCCTTGGCAGTTTCCTGAAGGCCTGGTTCCTGAAGTCTGGAAGCCAGCTTTCCCTCAGAAAGGGCTTCTTACCCGAGGAGCAAAAAAAGCCTCAGGGAGACCTCATTTTTTCCACAGCTTGTGGCTTGGCTGAGTCAACTTCTGCCTTTCCCTGAGTCACGAGTTTTTCCTCGTATTTGGAGGAGCACAGCCCTCCACCCAGGTCCTCTCCACCCACAGCTGGTCCCAGTTGGGAAGGGGTGGACGACTAGCTGGTCAGAGTCTGTGCCGCCTCCAGGGGATTTCCCAGAGCTCCACCCAAATCCACACAATGTCAATGCTGGAAGGAAGGACAGACCAGGAGACTGAGGCCCCAGTGGGCCCTGGACCAGCACTGTGACAAGGCTAGCTGGGGTCTCCCAGCCGCAGGACCTACGGGGTATGCCTCCTCCCTCCGGTTTTGTAGAACCAGGGAAAGGCATCCCTTCCTGGACACGTGCTCCATGCCAGGCATAGTGCTGGGTGCCAGGGCGCTGTCTCAAGCCAGAAAGCCCTGCCTTCAAAGGCTATCCAGCTCCCTTCCCATGGCTACCTCACGCCAGGCAGGGCCTATCTTCCCCAAGAGGCCCCTCTTGCTAGGATGTGGGGGACCTGGTGCTGAAGCACCCATGGAACCTGGCCTTGAAGGTTCTGCTCGAAGTCCCCCTCCAGCACCACTACCCCCTGGCAACCAGCAGTGCATACATTTGGGATGGCATTTTCCAGTGTCTCAAAGTCCCAACCGACCTCTCTGGTTATAAGTCAGCCTCTGGTGGGTGGGCCTTGTCTCCTCCTCTGTACTGTATGGAGGCCTGGCTATACCACCAGAACTCATCAGTTCAAGTGCTTATTCAACCGGAGGCACATAAATGGGTAAAGTAGGGCAAGAGGGGAACCACAGAGAGAGGTGGGGACTGTAGTGAATGGGGTCATGTGCGCAATCTAAAGGGGACAGTTCCACAGTGAGATGGGGGACCAGTGTTTTCAAATCCTCTGATTTAGAAGGTCAAAATCCTGATTTTTATATGAAATCTCTCAATATGAAATGTTGGCAATGCATTTTATAATGTTTGAGTACGTTTATGAGGCCATAGCTTCTGTCAGATGCTCAGTAAACACTGTCTTTGCTGAGGAGGTAATAGCAGAGAAGGTGATAGAGGTGGGGATGTGGGCTCTCCAAGGCCACAATCGGTGGCCCCCTCACTTGCCTACCACCTCCACCCTCTTCTTTCTCCAGGCCTCTCCGTCCCTTCTCCTCCCCTGCCTCATCCCCTTCCTTTCTTAGTCCAAGTCCTGGCCTCACTCCTCTTGGGCTTGGAGAGGCACATTCTCACCTCACAGGCTCCGCCCACACCACCCAGGAGAGCAGGTCACCAGGTCACAGCCACTCAGCTCCTGCCTCCGAGCTCCAGCCTCCAGGCAGAGAGCCACTCTGGCTCCTGCTGCTGTCTCTTGCCTCGGTCCTGGCCCGCAGATCCTGCATGGGCCTGAGCCAGCTCCTCTCCCAAGTGCCCAGGGTCTGCCCTATTTGGCAAGACAAACTGCATCTGACCCACAGACATTTACTGTTTCTACTAAGTGCTGAATTCTGATCTCAGCTCTGGAGACAAAGGAATGAATGAGAGGAGTATAGTCCAGCCCATGAGGCTCAGCCTAGGTGAGGGAGACCAGCCATGAACACGTAAACAAGTGATCTAATAAGATGCCTTCGGGCTGGAGAAATACTTTACAAAGTAATAAAACTGGGTGAGGTAGTTGAGGGTGATGGAGTGGAGGCAGGAAGCTGCTCTGGGCCGCCAGGGAAGCCTCTGAGGACATGGCAGTTTGAGCTGAGACTTGAATGCCAAAAATGCAGCCATGGGAATATCTGGAGGCAAGGGAAGCGCAAAGGCCCAGAAGTGGTCTAACAGCCTTGGCGGTGGGAACAGTCTTGGGGTTTTGAGGAACAGGAAGAAGCCAGTGTGAGATGGAAGTGCAGGGAGGGTACCAGAGGAAGTCTGAGACGGACCTCCTGGAGTGGTGAGGCTGGGAATTTCAGTCCAGGGTCCTAGAAGGCACGCGATGGCCTGGGTGGGGAGGTCCCTGCTGGAAATGGAGCGGGTGGTGAGTACCTGGATCCCATTAAACTGGACTCAATCAATGTATGTTTGCAAGTTTCCACTATAAAAAAAGTTTAAAATTTAAAACAGATTAAATGCTGCTGATTTTTAATATTATGATTATTAATTTCCGGTGGCTGAGAGCAGATGACTGTGTCAGCTAGCAGCAGGGAAGCCAGCCAGAGGCAGCACACGGCACAATAATTCCACCGCCTCCCTTCCTCCCCCCACTGTTCGGGGGCCCGCAGCGAAGACGCGTCCACAGCGGGATGCGAGCAGCTAGGGTGCGGAGCTGCGGTGTTGCGTTCGGCAGGGGAAACTGGTGGCAGGCGACTGGGGGATTTAGACTGGAGAACCAGCCCTGAGAGATTCCGAAAAGTAATTTCATGCAGGTCCGGCCGATTCTAACTTGGGACGCCCCGCCCGCGCACACTTCCTCCGCACTTGGGCTCTGAGTGTGGGGCGTCCAGGCTCCGCCCCCGCCCGCGCGCCCGGGCTCCGATTGGCGGAGCCGCGGTGGGGGGCGTGTCTGACTGGAGTGGGCCGGCCGTAGCGCAGGCCGCGGGAGGGGGCAGGGGCACCCAGACCCGGAGCGGAAAGCAGCGCCGGGGAGCGGGCTCGCAGACGGGCGCTGGGTAGGGTGCAGGCGCGCAGGGACCAGACGGAGGAGGTAAGTGCCCCCGGGTTGGCCGGGGCGCGCGGAGCAGGCGAGCAGTGTGCCCGCCGCCTCCAGTCTCCCCGGGCCACCCTGTCCAGGTGGCTCCGGGGCTCTGGCCGGGCGGGAGCGCAGCCAGGGCCATCTCGGACACTGAGCCGAGCAGAGGAGCGGAGAAGGGCGCTTACTGCTGGTTGGGGGTGCTGGACGCGGGGTGGAGGCTCCAGGGGCTCCAGGGAGAGACGGGTGAGCGCAGGTAAGAGAGCTGTGCAATCAAAGCAAGATCCCCGGGAATGCACGACGGGCGACGGAGGCGCCCCCGGATCTGCCCCCTGGGTGACAGGGATCTCTGCACGCCAGTTTTCCCGTGATGGTTCTGAGAGACCTGGCCTGACGCCATCGTCGTGGTCTCACTTCTTGGTCCCGGTTTTCGGGGTCTGCACAAGTGGACCAAGACAACTGCCCCAGTGGACTGGGGAGGTGGGGGTGGGGGAGGTGGCAGTGTTTTCCAAGTGGCCTAGGTCCTTTCTGGCCTCTCTCACTGAGGAACAATCTGAACCCCGAAGCGTTGGAATTTGTGACTTTTGGCAGGAGTTGTCAAAGGAAATGGCGGGGCTTAATCTCCCATTTCACAGAGGAAGTCACCGAGGCAGGCCCATAGAGATAGTCCCAACCTGGAATGAACTGGAATCTCTTTCCCTCTCTCTCTCTCCCTGAACACGGAAGAGTTAGGCAGGGGAGTGGTGTCATCAGCCCTCTTTGCAGGTGGGAAAATGAAGGTTCTAAAGGTTCCAAGGTTCAGAGTCACGTTGAAACTTTATCTCCACAGTCCAAGGAAAATATCATTTGCAATTTGAGCAAAGCTGTTATCTCACCCCAGAGGGTCAAAAGCCAACAAGGAGGGGACTATCCTTGCTGGGGTCATTCTTGGCACACAGTTTCCACTTAGTACTGGGGTGTTCCTGGGCACATAATTTCCACTGGGGTCTGTGCTGGCCAAGAGATGACTCTAACTTCAGCCTGTGTCCCTGCACCCGTCAGCCCCAAGACAGGAGGTGAGGCAGTCCAGCTGAGCTTAAGGGACCTGCCTACACCACCCCCAAGGGATCCCTGGGTTGGAGCCGGAGTGTACGCAGGGGATCAGGCATTTGGAGAGGAGCCCTGCGCTCTGGACTTCAGGATTTCTGGTTCTGTCTTCGGTCAACAACAACAGCCTTCCGCAGCTCATGGTTATTTTTGGAGCTGAGCCGTTGAGCAGTAATTTTGATGATGGAGGTGATACTTTCCCCAGTGGGGCTTTTGTGAGGATTAAGTGAGATAATACTTATAATGTGCTTACTTTTGTACGTGGTGAGCTGTAAGCTCTTAGTTAATGGTGCCTCTGGTTTATTTTCCTTATTACTATTTTTTTCATGGAGAAGGGCCTCGGGGAAGCACAGGGCTGGACAAGGCTGAGGGGTGGCCCCCTCTGGAAGGAGAGGACATTTGGATCATGGCACTCTCCTCAGTGTACTTGGAGAAAAATTCAGACCCTCATTTTGGCCTCTGGACCTTCAGGACTGGCTTCTGCTCGTCCCTTTGACCTTATGTCTTACCTCTCTCTCCGTCCTCTACGGCCTCCATGGGTCAGATTCTCGAGCTATTCCCAAGGCCCAGAACATTCTTTCCTTAAACTTTGCATGACTGACTCTTTCACAGTATTAAGGTTGGTGCCAGGTTACTTCCTCACCAGACCTTGCCTCACCCCCACCCCCACCCCTGCTGTGCCAGGCAGATCCTCTGTCTTTTTCTTCATGGCACTTAGCACTCACAGTCAGAAATTACCTGTTGATTTACTTACTAGTCTGGCTGCCCCACCAGGAAGTCTGTTACTGGAGGACTTGTCCCTAGTTCCTTGCTGAAACCTGGTGCAAAACACAGTAGGACTGTGTCTGGCACATGGTCAGACTTACAGTAAATATTTGGAAGGTGAAATCAAGCAGGTGTGGAAGCCCAATGGGCCTGGTTGGGGCTGGAGGGAAGAGGAGCTGGTGATGAATCAGCCTGGCCCCAGTCAGAAGCCAAAGGATAGTCCAAGGGGCTAGTATCCTTATTCCCCCTCTCTGTGATCTTGGCCAGGTTCCTCCCTCTCTTATAAGCAGTGTCCCCAACTGTAACTCTAACAGAAGGGTGGAGCTGGTGTCCCTCCTAGGTCCTGTTTTCCAGGGTTCCCAGGATGGGGCCCCAGACATCTCTCTCAAAACACAAAGGCTGTTTCTGAGTGGAAGAGAGGAGAGAACAAGTTCCCTCAGGACACAGCCCCGTGTCAGGTGCATCCCTGGAGGAGTGGTATTATGCATTTGATAGTATGGGGTAGTATAGATCAGGGGTCTGCAAACTTTTTCTATAAAGGGCCAAATGTAAATATTTTAGGCTTTGCAACCAGCCTCTGTTGTCATGTTCCAATGACTTTTATTTAGAAAAGCCGGCAATGGGTCAGACTTGAGGTAGGTTTGACAGACACCTCGTCCGTCATGCACAGAACCCTGGCCATCCAGCAACACTTGGAGCATGGTTCCCCAGACCCCGGTGCTCACTGAGCACCTTCAGCCCAGCTCAGGTGGTGGGATCACTTGTGTTCAAGAGGGCCAGCCCAGGAGCCTGGCACCCTCCCAAACCTTCCAAAAACAAACAAACAAACAAGCAAACAACAACAACAAAACCAGGTCTATTAATTTCCCTGCTGTCAGATACTGACCAACCCTCCAGGAATGTCCCCCCTCTGTCAGCACCCTGGGTGCTGGGTACCACAGCGGAGGCCGCACAGGCACTATCCCAATGCCAGAGGCTGTCCGGAGGCAGGCTAGTCCCAAGAGGAATGGGGTCAGCTCTCCCCTCCCCTGTCCTAAAGGAGAGAGATTCACTTCTTTGGTGAGAACGGTAAAAAGAAGGATTCCCCATCTGCTTGGGTGAAGAGCTGCCATATTTACCAAGAAAAATGTCCAGGCCATGTCAAACCAAGGTGTGATATTACAGTTGTGGGAAGGGAGGGCAGATATGGAGAGAACCCCAGGAGAATGTTGTCTGCCCAGCCCCTCACCCAACCTGGGACCCACTATAGGCTCATGGAGGAGAAGGGCATGTGAGCCTTCTGGATGCCCCAGTCAGTGTGTGGGATCAGCTCAGGGCCCAAATCCCTTTCACAAACACCCCCACACTTCCTGGGCCACATTTTGCTGCCAGCAGCTGAACAGGGGCCACGAGGGCCTGGAGAGGGTCTATAGATCATCGGCTGGGGACAAGCAGTATGGGAGTCTTGCATGGGGCATCCTGGTGCCCCTACAAGGGACAAGGAGACAGAGTTGTAGGCCCTCCCCTGCCTGAACCTCTCCCCTCCCTGGGTGCTGCCCTTCACTTCCTCCATGCCTCCCACCTGGGTAGCGCCAGGTCAGAGTGGGGACCTGGGCAGGCTGGCCCCTTAGAGCTCACCAAACCCCACAGAGCCAGGTGGGGGCCATCTGCTGTCTTCTGTCCCGGCACAAAGTCTGTCTGCTTCAGCTGCCAAACGTGTTAAGCCTCAGTCTGTGGTGGTAAGATTGGGTTTTCATCCAGTTCTGCCAGGCAGCCTGACACACAGGTGTGCTTGGAGGAAACAGGTAGCACTCTTTGCTCAGGGCTCCTGGCATCCCTGTGTCCCTGGACGCTGACGCTGTGTGGTCAGGGGAGGCCCCACCTGGTGACCCACTGCATGCACTGCAGGCCAGAGCTCCCAGCCAGTAAGCTCAGAGCTCCTGAAGCAGACACTGTCCTGACCTCTTTTCTTTTTGAGGACCTTACATTTAGAGAAAGAAAAAGAAGCTCATCTTCCCACTTCTCAGAACTGGCTGGTATTGTGATTTTATCACATTGCTGCTGCTTTTTCTAAATAAAAGAAAGAAAATATCATAGATTAAGGTGCAGTCCGACTTGATCCCCCCCATTCCTGGTCACATCCAGGTCACCCTTCCCCAGGCCACTTTCTGCTGACTTTGGTTTGGGTTTATCATTTTTTTTTTTAAACCTCGACATTTTTAAGTGTACAGTTCAGTGGAATTAAGTGCATTTCCATTGTTGTGAAACATCTCCAGGATTCTTTTCATCTTGCAAAACAAACTCTACACCCATTAAATAACAACTCTGGGCAACCACTTTTCTACTTTGCGTCTCTATGAATTTTACTACTTGGAAGTGCCTCGTGTAAGTGGAGCCATGCTGTATATTTGTGACTGGCTTATTTCACTGAGCATAAATGTCTCCAAGGTTCATCCATGTTATAGCAGGATTTCCTTCCTTTCTGTGGCAGAACAGTCTTCTGTTGCACATTTTGTCCACCCATCGATGGACACTTCTACCTCTTGACTATTGTGAATACCACTTGGAGACCCTGCTTTCAGTTGTTCTGCTATACACCCAGGAATGGGATTCCTGGATCATATGGTATTTCTATTTTTAATTTCTCAAAGAACCTCCATCCTCTTTTCCTTAGTGCTCCACCAACTTATATTTCCAGCAACAGTGTGCCAGGGTTTCAACTTCTCTGCATCCTTGCCAACACTTGTTATTGCCTGGGGTTTCGGGGCTTTTTTTTTTTTTTAAATAGAAGCCACCCTCATGAGTGTGAAGTTCCATCCTGTCCATCTTTATTCAGAGATCTAGATCTTGAACACTTTTGAAATGCTGTGTGATGTCTGCCTATATAGTGTCACACACCAGTCAGCAGGTTGCTTTTTCCACTCACCGTTTGATGTTGACCCACATAGATTGGCTGGGTCATAGTTACAGCCGACAGTATTCCCTTGTACGAGCGGACCTGGCTATTGGACCCGTTCCCCTGCTGCTGTTCCCCTGCTGCTAGACATCTCTCTTGTCTCCACCACAGGCACTACATTCACTGCATTTGGTGGTCTCTTTCTACTGAGCTCTGAGCTCTTCCGGTGCAGCCATCATCCAGCCCATCCCAGGGTCCCAGCATGCAGCCCAAGGGCTGGAGGGTGGCCTCTGGAATTTTGCCAGGCTATCCACAGCAGGGACCCAGTAATCAGTCCTGGCAGGAGAGCCCCAGGCTGTCACCAATAATCAGCTAGGTTTGCAACACACAGCCAAGATTAGCAACCTAAAAATAGTTGTTCTTTCGTAAGGTGGTGTGGGCAGAGCTTCTCAGGATGCCTTGTGGTCTGAAGGGGGCACGTGGTATGTGACTCAGGGGGCCGAGCACCCCTCTTGTGCAGTGTGTCCGACCCCCATACGGGGCCCTGCTCTAGCTTCCCACGAGCGGTCTGACATATAGAACTACACTGTGGTGACCCAGAAATACCACATGTGTGATCAGCTTGGCCAGGGTCATGCTGTGTGTGCCTGTACACATGGTGCTGGCAGTGACATCAGCTGTTACCTGCTTCCTCTTCAGAAGTAAGAGCTAACTCATGCACGGTGGGTGTCTGGGAGCTTCGGAAAGGTCCCTTCGTTCACTAGCGACTTACAAAACACTTAGCACTGTTCCAAGCACTGGGGATACTGTAGCAAACAAGAAAAGGCTCCTACTCTCATGCAGCTTACAACTGAGTGAGGAAAATAGAAAACACATAAGCAAGTGATAGATAGACAGGAAAATATAAAGTCCTAATAAATCCTGTAAAACAAAACAAAACAAAACAAAACAAAACAAAACAGGGTAACATCTTCGAGAAAGGGTCAGCAAACTTTTTCTGTAAAGGGCCAGAGAGTAAATATTTTAGGCCTTACGGCCTATAGTCTCTGTCACCACTAGTCATGCCTGCCTTTGCAGCATGACAGCAGCCACAGACAATTGTAAATGAATGAGAGTGACCATGTTCCAATAAAACTTTATGTACAAAAACAGGCCATGGGCCAGACTTGGCCCTTAGGCCATAGTTTGCCAACCTTGTCCTGGGTCTGGGGAGAAGCTACCTGAGCTGGGGTTGTCAGAGACCCTTTCTGAAGGGAAATAAGAGCTGAGAGGTCACAGGAGGGAGCCAGCATGGGAGAGCCTATCTCAGGCAGGCATGATAGCGCCTTGCTGCAGATTCAACGGGGTAGCTGTGTGGTGAGAAGCAGGCAGCCTCTGGCTCAGTGTGAGAGAGAAAAATGGCGGAGCTTGCTTATGGGCTGAATGTTGGAGGTACAGGAAAGAGGAAATTCAAGGATGAGTCCTAGATTTGGGTGAATGGTTCTGTTTATGCAAAAGAAGAAAAGCTGGAGGAAAAAGCTGGGTTTGTGTTGGGCATGTTGAATTCGAGGACCTTTTCTCAGATGAGCGGGTGAGAAATCACGTGAGCAGGTGGACACCCACAGCTCAGAGAGAAACCAGGACCGGAGGCTTGACCTGGGGAGTCAGTAGTGTTTGGGTGGTCTTCAAAGCCATGAGTCTGCAGGCTCAGGGGAATATGTGTAGACAGAGCACAGGGGGCCTGCATGAGACCTGGGCCACTGACATTTTGTGCTTGGCAGGGGAGGACAGAGTGGGCCTCACCCTCCACGGAGGAAGGCACTGTCTCCCGGGGTACAAGCTCTGGGCCCCCTACTTACTCACAGAGCCTCACTTTCCCTCCTGTCAATGCGGGATTCTACCTCCTAGGATTGGTGTGAGGATTAAATAAGATATTCACGCTTGACGTGCAGAAAGCACTCAGCACATGGTACCTGCGATGATGGCAGTGGTGACCACTGAGCTCACAGGCTGAGTGAGTGGGTTGCAGGTCTGTGATGGTTTGGCTTGATGGATGGGGGAGTCAGTGGTGGGTTAGGTATGCAGACCCCCGTGGCCTGGCACTTGGTGTCCTGGTACATGCACCTGTGCCCTTCCACCTGGGGCAGGCCCAACGTGCCAGGTCCTCGGTGCCCCTGGAAGCCCCTGATGGGAGTTGGGGCTCAACTGGGGTGGTCAGCGCTGAGACGCGTTCTACCCTGTATCCCAAGGCTCCCCAGGGAATCGAGCCCCTACTGCCCACAGTGGTAGCCTGGCGCAGCCACACGTCCCATCCCCAGCCGACTTCCTCATGCCCCTCACGGGGGAATCCCCCTTCATCTCTCCATAGCTAAGAGTTGGCTTCTGGGACACCGGCTTTGTTTGGTTGGGTGGCTGTCTAGGCCCTCTGGGTCTCAGTAGGGTAATGAGTGGCTTGTCTGGCTGGGTAGGTTCAGTGAGTTGGTGGGGTGGGCAGTGTGGTCCCACCACCACTCCCCCCTCCCCCCACCTCCCGCTCCCTGCCTACCCCCAGCTGTGCCAGGCAAGCTGATGCCTCCCTCACCTGCTGCTCCTCCCACAGCCAGGCTGCCAGAGAAGATGGTGGATTACCTGGCCAACACGGAGATCAACAGCCAGCGCATCGCCGCGGTCGAGAGCTGCTTCGGGGCATCCGGGCAGCCCCTGGCCCTGCCAGGCCGGGTGCTGCTGGGCGAGGGCGTGCTGACCAAGGAGTGCCGCAAGAAGGCCAAACCGCGCATCTTCTTCCTCTTCAATGACATCCTGGTGTACGGCAGCATCGTGCTCAACAAGCGCAAGTACCGCAGCCAGCACATCATTCCGCTGGAGGAGGTGACGCTGGAGCCGCTGCCCGAGACCCTGCAGGCCAAGAACCGCTGGATGATCAAGACGGCCAAGAAGTCCTTCGTGGTGTCAGCCGCCTCCACCACGGAGCGCCAGGAGTGGATCAGCCACATCGAGGAGTGCGTGCGGCGGCAGCTGCTGGCCACGGGCCGCCAGCCCAGCACGGAGCACGCGGCGCCCTGGATCCCCGACAAGGCCACGGACATCTGCATGCGCTGCACGCAGACGCGCTTCTCGGCCCTCACGCGGCGCCACCACTGCCGCAAGTGCGGCTTCGTGGTCTGTGCCGAGTGCTCCCGAGAGCGCTTCCTCCTGCCGCGCCTGTCGCCCAAGCCCCTGCGCGTCTGCAGCCTCTGCTACCGCGAGCTGGCCGCCCAGAAGCGGAAGGAGGAGGAGGAGGAGGAGGAGCAGAGCGTGGGGTCCCCCCGGCAGCCGGCCTACCTGGCCGGGGCCATCTGCGGAGCATCCAGCGGGGACGATGATGACTCTGACGAGGACAAGGAGGGCAGTGGGGACGGCGACTGGCCCAGCCGCGTGGAGTTCTACGCCTCCGGCGTCTCCTGGTCGTCCTTCCACAGCTGACCCGAATCTGCAGCTGTGCGGGAGGGCCTCCCGGGTCCCTTCTGCACCCAGTCAGACTCCATTGCCCGTGCTCCTGAGAGAACAGAGTTCCCAGACTGCCCAGCAGCCCCCAGGACCCTGCCCCGTGGGTGGCAGGCGCAGTGGGAATGGCTCTTTCTCTCTCGGCCCCCAGTGCCTTTGGGCTGGACGTTGGCAGCCTTCTGCTCCACTTCAGGTAATTCTCTTTCCAGTTAGCAAACCCAAACACTTCGGCCTCTTGGGAACAAATTTATTTCTCAGCCCTATGAGCTGTAGCCCCAGATGACCCCTTGAACTAGACAACCCCGGGTACCTGTCAGGACCAGAGGGAAGGTAGGACTGGCGCGAGGTCCCCTGTTCTCTGAGGACGTGCACCACAGCACCTGGCCCTGGGACAAGCACACCCCCAGGGAAGACCGGGAGCCCTAGAAACCACCGTCTGCCCGTGCATCTTGCTGAGGCCCACTGGCCTGGGTGGCTGGGCCTTGTCAGGCCAGGCATGTGGGCTCACCTTGAGCCAGGCAAGAGAGCCACGCTCTGAGTACCCACCAGGCTTGGTGCAGCCTGACTCCTGGGGGTCCAGGGCAGTCTGCCCAGGCCTTTGGCCCCATCTCACCTCTGTCCAGCTGTCCAAGAGTCTGATGCCTCTCAGTCCAGCCCTCCTCTCTCCCTGTGGCTGGGGAAGGCAGCGTTTTCTGTTAGGACTCTTCACTGCAAGTGACAGAAACCCTACCTAGACTGATTTAACAATAAAAAGAACATTTATGGACTTGCGTGGTCAAAAAGTTCAGGAGGATTTTGCTTCAGACATGGCTCGTGAGGGGCTGAAACCATGCTGGGTGGCAAATGTCAACAATTGTATACCACGCTGGGTGTTCCTGGGAACACTGGCAGCATAGTGGGGTCAGACATTCACACCACGTGGATGTGTTCTTGGCTGGTTCCCAAGGAAACCTCGCCATCCATCTGGGTACTCTAACCATGGCCCAGCACCTGTAGCCCTGCTCACTTGGTGTGAGTCATCTAAGTGGATGGACAGCGAGTAAACACGGAGCCACTTGTCCAGCTCTGCCTGGGCCTTCCAGGCTCAAAGCTTTCCCATGCGGCCTCCTGCCTGGCCTGCTCCTGGGGGTCGTGTCACTGAGTGGGAGAGCCCCAAGTGCAGCGACTGGCCTTACTCAGAGCGAGTGTGTTGGGACTGGAGCTTGAAGGCCAGCCTCCTGATGCCTGGCCTGCAGCTGGCCATAGGGTCATGGGTCCTTTGATGGTCTCCTGCATTTGCTTCTGCCCTGTGGCAGAAGAGGGGAAGATCACTGTCAGCTAGAAGTAGTGACTCTGGGGGAAGGAAAGCATCCCCTACCCTCATGGCACAGTGGGCTCTGGCCAGGATCGGAGGTCTCAACCCCATTATCTGGGCTCCAGGCCCTAGGTGAAGAATTGCCCTCTGCCAGTTCTCAAATCCTCACATGCAAATAGAATCCTGAGGGTCTGGTTAGAATGCCACCTCTGATTTGGCAGGTCGCTGGATCCCAGGGACGGCAAGCCTCCAGCCCAGTGAGGGAGGATAGAAGAGGTAAAGTGTGAGGCACCGGGGCCTGCCTATGGCCTTTCTGTGCAGGCAGAGGGAGCAGGTGGGAGAGGGTCAGAGGTACTTCCGAGAACGTGTTGGTTTTCAAGCCCTTGGTCTCCCTGAGCCACACAAACTGGTCCAGGTTGGTTCTGCCTGGGCGGAGGGCTCAGGGCAGGACACATCACAGGATGAGAGACAACTTCCTGAAGACAGATCAGATACCCTCTCACAGCCAGGCCAGGCAGCCCCATCCCTTCACCCCAGAGCTGGTGCTGGGGGGGGTGGGGAGTGCCCAGCTCCAGCCACTGGCCTCTCGATCACAGCCGCACTCTCCTGGAGCCTCCCTTGCCTGGTAGAGGGGAGTAGAAGCAGCAGGGGCAGCATTCACTTGGACAGGAAGGATGCCTGCAATGGATCCTGGGCACTGCCAGCCTTCTCTACAGATGCCTGACATGGGGGCACAGAGCACAAGACCCAGGCATGCAGGGCAGGTAACCAAGGTCCATGACTTCCTCACCAGGGCTGGGCAAGTGGTGCCTTGTCCCTCAACCTGGGACCCTTAGACCTGCTCTCCTTGTACCTCCCCCCACCCAGGACTGGGAGAGGGTGGCTGCTTCCTTGAGCCCCAAGGTGTTAGGTACAGCCTGTAAGGACCCAAAGGCTCGAGTGGCCAGCAACCTTTGGAGGGCTTTCATTCATGCAGATTCATTGCTCTGTGCCATGCCAGGTGCTGAGGACACAGCTGTGAGTAACACAAGGTCCCCACTCTTAAGGTTTCTCCTCCAGCGGAGGAGACAGGCACAGAAGCTGGTGCTGTAGGTCCTAGTATGTGCTGTGATGGGACAGGGACTGAGGTATGACATAGTGGGCAGGTGGAGGGCAGCACGCCACAGAGGCAAGCTCCCTGTGATTGGTGAGAGAGTCAGCAATGCCATCTGGGGAGATGGTGTTCCAGTCAGAGGGAATGACAAGTGCAAAGGCCCTGAGGAGGAGAGGAGTCCATGTGTTCTGGATCAGCATGGCTGGATTGAGGCCAGAGAGGTGGCGGGACCAGCTCAGATGTGCCGAGAGCCACTGGGACCTTCAGCAGGGCAGCACGTCTGCTCTTGACTTTCAAGAGCTTGCCCTGATAGCTGTGTGCAGATGGCTGAGGCAGAGAGAGGGGCTGTATAGCCCCCCAGGCCCCTAGGATCCCTGAGACAAGGAACTAGGCTCCACTGAGGCCTCATCTGCCTGTGGTGGTGGGTGGCAGACGGCTGGCCTTGGCTGTCTCCATCTCTTCCTAAAGAGCTGGCCCCTCCCCTGTTCTACAGGATGTTCTAGATGACTGCAGATGGTGCACCAGGAAGCTAAATAAATGCCATGGGCTGAACTTTGCCCTGGGCCAGTGTGTGAGGTCGAGTGATGACCAGTGCCCCTGGCCACTAAAGCACAAAGGGGAATGTGTTGGGAGGAAGCAGGGCCTCTCAGAAAAGAAGATCTGGGCCCAAGAAGAGAAGGGGATGCCTCAAGAGACCCCATCTCTCACTCTTTTACGTCTGCTCCCCTCCAGAGACAACCTTGTCAGCCTGGCTTGGGTCAAGGGTCAGGCCAGGCCCTGCCTCCAGCCACCCCCGCCCCAGGCTGTTCTGAAAAGGGGCTCGCTGTCCACCAGGCTGCTGGGTTCTGCGTTCTCTCACCTGCCTCCCCAACAGGTGTGGTCCTGAAAAGCTCTGGAGTTGCCCCAAGCCAAGGCCGCACAACTGACCCTCGCCCTTGGCTACCACTCCACCCCCACACATGCAGGAGGTCAGGAGTCCTCAGGCTGAATCGATGCCTCTGCTCTTCACAATGTTCCCTTTCCCCAGAATGAAGCTTGAGGTCTGGCTGCAGGACTGGGTCTGCTGGGCCTATATCCTAGCCTTCACTGTCTCCTGGGCTTCGCTTACAAGGCCTGGCAAGGGCACGGGAACCGGCTGTCCTGCCAGCCAAGTGCTCCCGTCTACCGCCTGGGAATCCTTCCTCCCAGCTGCGCGTGGACTCCTGCCTGCCAGAGGCTGATCCTTCAGCCCGGGGAGGGGCCTCTCTTGCCCCTCCTCCTGGGAGATGGAGATGGGCCAGGGGAGGTTCTGAGGACCAGGCCCACGCCTATGAAGGGCACTGGAGCCCCCCACCACCTCAGCATTGCCCGAAGCGCCCTTGTGGCATCAGCCCCGACAGAAGTCGCTCCAGGTGGAAAGTGGAGTCTCAGCAGTGACCTCATGGCATTTGGGGACTGACTGACAGGCAGGCCCTTTAGAGTTTGACCTGCCCCTGGGCAGGGATGCGGCGCTCCCGAAGGACTCTGAGGATACTGAGGGCGGCCTCTGCGGGCAGTAAGCCAGTGACCCCTCCCTGGAAGTTTTGACTATTGGGATTTTTAGGTGCTGAGTCTTCTTAAATAGGGCCCACCTGTATGGGTGCTGGGCGCAATTGCCAGAAGCAGGGAGTCAGGCAGGGGGTTGACAGGACCGGAGGAATCTTATCCCTCCTTGATGATGGTGGAGGCAGTGGTACTGGTGCTGGTGGTGACAGCACGTGCCACTTTCTGAGAGCCCTCTCTCAGTAAGCCATCTATCAGCATCAGTCTCAGGAAGGCAGAGCCAGGTTACATAAGGCCATCCTGAGTCTGAAGGGGATGTGGCCTGAGTCCTGAGAGAAGGATAGACAAAGCCAGGAGCCAGAGCTCCCAGAACAGCTGTGTGATCAGGGAGGGCTTCCTGGAGAAGGTGGTGTTTGGTTGAGCCTCAAGGAAGTCATGACTTTATCAGAAAGGATGGTAATCTCCATTAGGACTGGAACTCTGGGTCGTTTTATTAACTGCCCTCCTGTCCCTGGCACTGAACATTTGTTGGTTAAATAAATGAATCAAGTAAGAGATGGGGTTGAAGGCAGGGCAGAAGGGATGATAATGAAATGCTCATTGAGCCTCACCTCTGGAGCCTCCAGTCAAGGTGCTGGATGAGAATTGTTGGCCCTGGCCTCTTTCTGGAGGGTTAGGGACCAGCACTTCGCCCCAAACACTGACCTTTGCCCTGTCAGCAGGGGCAGGAAGTTCCTTTCCACCCCCTTCCAGGCAGAGCTTTCTGCAGACGTGATGTTAAGACCAGTTTGCAGGGGGACATCATTCAGGCTGATATCAGAGGATTTCAGCTGGCTGAGCCTCTCCCCTGCCTCAGCCTGTTCTTGAGGACTCAGCTAGAAAGAGGATGCAGGGGACATCAGGGCCACTGCTGGACTCGGCTACCGGGCAGACTAGGAGTGACTGCAAGGCTGACCCAGTTCTCAGCCAGGATCCTGGAGCTCGTATGCCATTCTTGCAAACTGAGGCAGCCACTTCTGCTGGCCTGCCTCTGACCCGGCCTTGCAGGAAGTAACCCTCCTGAGGGCTGTGGGCAGGGGAGAGGCCGCCTCTGAGTCGGGCTTTTCACACCTGGCACCAGGAGGCTCTGGGCTGTCTTCCTGCCTGTTTCTGCACCCAGGCTCCCATGTCTGAGGGGAGGGAGCCCACGAAGGGGCCCACCCCCTCGACGCATATGCTCTGCCTTAGCCCTGAGCAGGTTCAGAGACCTGTGCCAGGATTTCAGATGTTGGGGCTGGGTCCACGAGCCACAGGAGGAATTCTGCGTCACCAAACCCAACAGAGCCAGACCCCAGGCTTCTCTTCTCTGACTTTGCCGACTCTGAACCCAGCATCTGCCTTTGTCCATGAATTTGGGCCTCCCTGTGGACCCCAGTGCTGCTGCCACCTCTGCTCTGCAGCCTTCCTGGTTGTCCCAGGGCAGCATTGACTGTCCCATCCGTGCTCCCAGAACACCTGCAGCCTCTGCTGTGGCTCCCACCCTCCACCTGTCACGAGGTGTCTGAGTAGACCTGTGCCCACCAAAGCTGGCCTTGGAGTCCAGGCTGCTTGAGGGCAGGGGGACCACTCATTCACCATTCACCATTCACCTACAGCCCTCACATTCTCGGCAGAGTTCTGCAGATGCCTTTCTTTGAAGGTGGCCTTGAGACTTCCCCTAGCTCATGGAGGATGATGGCAAGATGCTGGGGTCACTGGGGCCTCAGAGCCCCTGTGTCTGAAACTGACTCCACCGGCTTCCCCTAACCAGCTAATCCTGTCTCCACTGGTGCCCGCACCCAGGCCTTTGAGACAGACACTGGGGGGTCTCCTGACCCTTCCCTTTCCTGTCCCCCCACTCTTGTACCTTTCCAGGCAAGCCGGGCCCAAACTGAGGGAGCCTGTGGTGCACAGCGGGCACAGAAGGAGCTCCCTTAGGGCCCTGGGGGGAGTAGTTCAGGCAAGACCACAGAGGGGCATGGGCCAGACCCCACAAGATAGTCTTTATCCCAGCAGAGAGGGAGCCCTGTGCACACACGTGCACACACACACACCTTCCGCTCCTCTCAGCCTCCCTCCTAGTTTCCCAGACTCCCCATGTCAAAGCCTCAGACTAGCTTTTGGAGCAGTGTGCAAGGGAGGAATAGGGAGTAAGGACGGTTGCGGGGAGGGTGTCACACAAGGAGAGTGAAAACCCAGGGAGGCTCTCAGGAGCAGCTCATGTTTCCTTCACTGTTGGGGCAGGGAATCTGAGGCCCCAGGGGCAGGTGCACCCCTGACACGAGTCAGAGTCAGTGCCAGATAAGAGGCTGTGGCCAGAGCATTATCCCATGTCCCTCCCAGAGTCCTGTCTCCTGCCAGCTCCCTTCACCACCACAGAGCCCAGCTCTGACTGAAATGTTCCAATGCAGAAAACAGAAAGGCAGGCGGGCAGGCAGGGAGGAAGAGAAGAGGGGTGGGCAAAGACCAAGCCAGATATTTCTGGGCAAAAACAAGGGGAAATTTCAATCCCTGGAGTGTCACTTCAGGGGGTCCAGCCAAATATTTTGACCCCAAATAACAGACTTTCCGGAGAACGGTTTCTGCCCACTGTGGCTCCAAGTTGGGAGGGAGAGGAGTCGGGTGCCTGAAGCCAGTGCTGGTGCTGCCCATTCTTTCTCTGCACAGCTGGGCTTAACAGGACCCCTGGGTGCCCACAGCAACACCCAGGGCTGTAGAAACCCAGGGTTCCAGGATTCTGGAACCACACACACACACACCCCACAAGTCTTCCTTTGTGTGTACAAAAGGAAACTTTATGCGGTTTGCAAATTGCCAACATTCTTAAAATGCCAAAATGCCTTCCTTTGTATTCCAACCAAGCCTCCTGGGGTCCCCACCCCCACCCAGGAAGTAGATGAACCCTCTCAGCCTTGGCCCAAGCCAGCCACTTGCTAATCTCTTTCCCCAGGCTTGGGCTGGAGCTGGTCTAAAAGAGTGGAGTCAAGGCAAAGGAGCTCAGTGAGAGGGAGTCTGGGCAGGGGCTGGGATGCAGTCATCACCCCCAAGACAGGCCCAGGCTCCCCACATCTTCTGTTCTGCACTTGTGTCCTCACCTTGAAACACTGGCCTGTTGGGGCGCCTGGGTGGCGCAGTCGGTTAAGCGTCCGACTTCAGCCAGGTCACGATCTCACGGTCCGTGAGTTCGAGCCCCGCGTCAGGCTCTGGGCTGATGGCTCAGAGCCTGGAGCCTGTTTCCGATTCTGTGTCTCCCTCTCTCTCTGTCCCTCCCCCGTTCATGCTCTGTCTCTCTCTGTCCCAAAAATAAATAAACGTTGAAAAAAAAAAAAAAAAAAAAAAAAAAAAAAAAGAAACACTGGCCTGCTCACAGCTCCTTGCCCCCTGCTGCTGCAGTGGGTTCATGGGGTGGTGGGCGCCCATGGCTCATCTGTGCACACATTTCTCCTTCGGGTGCTCACACACTGGTGTTTCCTGGAGTGAAGTAATACACTTGTATATATTGGTCTCTACTCCCAATTCCTGGCACAGAGCTCCTGAATACCTTGGAATTTCCCAGGTGACAGGAGTGCCTTATGTCCTAATGCAGTACTTAGTGGACAAGACCAAGCCATGATTAGAAGCTTGGAACTTTCGGTCCCACTCCTCATTCTCCAGGAAGGGGAGAAGGACCAGAAACTGAGTTAATGATCAGTCACGATGATGGTTCCATAAAACACCCGGAAGTATGGGTTCAGAGAGACTCTGGGCTGTTGAACACGTAGAACTGCTGGACGGGAGGTGCGCTGGGGAAGGGGGAAGGTCCACACCCCTTCCCACGTATTGCCCTACACATCTCTTCACCTGGCTGGTCATCTGTGTCCTTTATCATATCCTTTATAGTAAACCAGTAAATGTTTTTCACCGAGTCCTGTGAGCTATTTTGGCAAATTATCAAACCCAAGGAGGGGGGTCATGGGAACCCTGACCCAGGTGACACCCTGGGACTTGCGATCGACGTCGGAAGTGGGGGCAGTCTTGTCCGTGGCATTTGCACTAACTCCAGGGGGACAAGGTCAGAACTGAATTGAATTGTAGGACACCCAGCTGGTTGTGGGGAATCGCTCGGTGTGGGGGAGAATCCCCACATGTGCTGTCAGAAGTGTTGTGAGTGTGATAGGGCCATGAGAATAAAGGCGGTCACAGGCGTGTTTCTCACACACCCCTGGGGAAGCCCTCTTCCTTACTTTTGGCCACGGGCTTTAGTACAGCTGAGCCATCCACATCCTGGCTCTAGGAGTGGGCACAGGACCCGGGTCTGGACAACCAGCACAATTGGGAGGCCTGAGGGGACATACTGAGGGGTGTGAGGGTCCATATCCACGTCTCCCACCTGCACAGAGAGGAGTGGCCCTGAGTCACGTGGCAGGGAGTGGCAGCCTGGCTCTCAGGAGGGCCCAGGGAAAGGGAATGGGGCCCATATTCATCCCACAATGAGGCTGTGGCAAAGACAGTGTGCAGATTTCAATTCAATTAGGGAGAAACCCACCCAATGATGAACAGCTCCGAGATATGAAAACAGAGCATTCAAAAGCACAATGGACACAGTGATTGTTTCCTTTATTCAAGTCACAGACAAAGCGACATCTCACTCAGGCAGCCTCAATGTCTCACAAGCTGATTATCACATGAGTCAAAACTCTGAGGAACAAACATAATTCTGATGCAAACCTGATTTGAGGAAACAAAGCCCGTCCAGTCCCCATCAAGTTAGGACAACAATGACGCAGAGACACTGAGCTCAGCAAGGATGTACTTTCTGAGAGTACCATGTCCTCCACTGTTCAGTCCAGGGTATGTTGAACATCGATCTCCTCTCCAAAGGTCAAGGAGTAAGCAGTTAGGAAAATCGATATGTCTTCAGAGCAGTACAAGGAGGAAATTAGCATGGGGCGGGACATGAAGTTCAGAAGTGGGGGCAGTTGGCCACCTTGGGTACCCACTGGGACCTTTGGGTTTTTTATCGAAGTCTAAGCTACATCCAGTAAAGTGCGCAGATCTTAAGTGTTCAGCTCAGACTCCACACATACACACACACACACACACACAGGTGGCCCACAGGAGCAGCACCAAGGTCAAGATACAGAGCATCTCCAGCACCCAGAAGCCTCCCTCAGATTCTTCCAAGGGTCCCTGCCTCCGAGGGACTGGTGTTCACGTAAGTTTTCCTCTGTTTTTTTTTTTTTTTAACTTCATATAGATAGAATCATAGTCTAAGATTTTGTTGTTGTTCAGACTTCTTTGCTCAAATTCTGTCTGTAGGACTCTCCGTGTTGTTGTAAGCATCTGTGTGTACTTGGTGTTTTGCATTGTGGTGGAATATTCTATTTGGTGGGCCCTCCACAACCATATGTCCTCTCTACTGTGGATGGGCATTTGGGTTGTTTGCAGTTCCAGGTCGTCACGAAAAAAGGGGCCATGACCATTCCGTAGACGTCTTTGGTGGACGAAGCTCTCATTTCTGTCAAGGGTATGATTGGGGTGGCAGTGCTGGGCCACGGGACATACATATGTGCAGCTTTAGCACATGCTGCCCGGCTGTCCCCTGCAGTGGTTGAGCCGGTTTGCACCCCCCAGCAGATGTGGGCTGCAGACGCTCCACACCTCACCAGCCTCACCAGCACTGCGTTCCGTAGGGCTCTCTCACTGCAGCGACTCTGGGGAGTCACCTGGAACGCAGCCTGACTCCGGAGCTCACCTCGGCGGGCTCGTGGGATGTGGCCTTTCCTTGTGCTCAAGAGAAGCCGGTGTGGGAGACTGAGGTGGTGCTGGTGTTGGGCCTGCACGTGAGATGGAAAATGAAACCCCAAGGAAGCCCATCGGTGTTATTTTTATTCATTCATTCAACAAGAGCCCCTTGAGTACCTATAGCACTGGGGATACAGCTGTGGAGCTGTATCCTTCCGCTTGCAGAGCTCACACTCGTAAAAGTGTGAGAGACAGAGACAGACCACAGTGTGAGAGAGAGAGACAGACCACAAGCACAACTGGAAAATATACTCTTTCATACCTCTGGGGTCTTTTCCAGCACTAGGAATATTCCCAACCAAGAGGGGTGCGCTATGGAGGCACTCGGCCTGCCCCTTGTTAGTTCAGCTCTGTTGACGAGCCTTTTTTCATTTGGTTTCTGAAGAGATAATCTCAACACCCTTCTCCTTGATGTAGATCCTGTAATAATGGAGTATCTGAGAAGGATTGAGTGTACAGATAACAACAACACAGAGAGGGGGACGGTGAGAGCTGGGTGGCTACAATTTCAGATCGAGTGGCCAGACAAGGCATCACTGAAAAGGTGTACTTGGGTCAAGACCTGAAGGAAGTGAGGCAGATATTTGGGGGAAGAACATCCCGGGCAGAGGAAGCAACAAGTGCAAACACCCTGGGGTGGAGATGTCCCCAGGCTGGTGGAGGAGCACGGAGGAAGCCGGTGTGGCTGGCAGAGTGAGAGAAGGGGAGAGCTGCTGGAGATGTCCAAGGCTGGGGAGACGGAGCAGGGCCCTGGAGGCATCATAAGGACTTTGGCTTTGCGTGGAGCGAGGTAACAGGAGTCATGGGAGGTGTTTCAGCAGAGAAGCACGCCTGACTCACCTTTTAGCAGGACCACTGGCTGCCATGGACTGGACTCACGGGGGCCGGGAGGGCAACCTGGGAGCCGCTAAGGAGGTGGGAGGTGATGATGGCTGGCACCAGGCTCCGTGCAGAGGTGCTAAGACATTAAACGCCGATATATTTGCAGGTGGGACCAACAGAATCTGCCAGTGCATTGGATACAGGGTGTGAGAGAAAGAGGTCAGTGCAGCTGCAAGCGTGAAGCTCCTGGTTTGTGAGACAGAGAAGGCTGGGGGCCAGCCACCAACCAGTGGTGGTTGTCTGTCATGGTTTCTGAGCGGAGAGTGTGGGTATCAGGAGCTCAGTTTCGGCATGTAAAGTTGGAGACTGAATGCAAAGTTGTACGGGAAGGACTAGAGCGCAGGCGAGAGTCCAGGCTGACAAACGCTGTTGCACACGTGGACAACCCCACAGGACAGACCGGAGGCCAGAGCCGCGGAGGTGGAGGTGGAGATTGGGGAGCAGCCGGCCAGGCCGGAGGAGGGCCTGGAGAGCGCGGCAGCCGGCAGGGGGCCCAGCCGTGCCAGACGCTGCCCACGGGGGTCATCGGGTGGCATGAGGACCAAGAGCCAGCCTGTGTTCAGTAACGTGGATGTCACGTGAAGTGGTCGCCTACAATGTGGCTGCTGTGACAGGAGAACATTTAGTGGGGTGGTAGGAGCAGAGGCCCGCTGGAAAGCACCCGGAGAACAGACCCAAACTGGTGAAGTCATCTGAAGAATTCCATTGCAAAGGGGAAGAGAAACGCAGCAGTGGCTAGAGATGGAAGAGGTGCTTTATGTATGTGTGTGTATATATATATATATATGTTCATGTTTATTCATTTTTGAGAGCTAGAGCGCAAGTGGGGGAGGGGCAGAGAGAGAGGGGGGGAGACACAGAATCCGAAGCAGGCTCCAGGCTCCGAGCTGTCGGCACAGGGCCCGACGCGGGGCTCGAACCCACAAACCGTGAGATCATGACCTGAGCCGAATTTGGTTGCTTAACCGACTGAGCCACCCAGCCGCTCCCAGAGGTGCTTTTTAAACAGCTTTATTGGGATATAATTCACATCCCATAAAATCTATCTGCCCTTTAAAGTTTGCCGTTCAGTGATTGCTAGTACATTCACAAGATTGTGCACCCGTTCCCACTATCTAATTCCAGGAGATTTTCACCATGCCAGAGTGGAACCCCACACCCATGAGTGCTCACTGCCCGTTCTCCCCTCCCCCGGCCCCTAACAACCACCCATTTGCCTTCAGTCTCTATTCTGGACATTCCACACAAGTGGAATCGTACAATATGTTGTCTTTTGCAACTGGCTTCTCCCACTTAGCATCTTCCCACGTTCATCCCTGTTGTAGCATGTATCGGTATATAATTCCTTTTTATTGCTGAATAACATCCCATCGCATGTTTCAGACAATGTACATACCGCATTTTGTGTATCCATTCATCAGCTGACAGACACCTAGGTTGTTAACCCTTTTTGATTCTTATGAAAAATGCTGCTAATGGACATTCACATACAGGTTTTTGTGTGGACATGTTTTCAGTTCTCTGGGGTATATACCTAGGAGTAGAATTGCTGGGTCATATGGTAACTCTATGTTTAATATTTTGGGGAACTGCCAAACTGTTGTCCAAAGTGGCTGCACCATTTTATGTTCCCACTAGCAATATATAAATGTTCCAATTTCTTCCCGACCTCATCAACACTTGTTATTGCCTTTTTTATTTTAGCCATCAGAGTAGGGGAGAAGTGGCATCTCATTGTTGTTTCGATGACTAATGATGTTGAGCACCCTCTCATGTGCTTATTGGCCATCTGGATATCTTTTTTGGAGAAATGTCTATTCAAATCCTTTGCACATTTTTTAATTGGGTTGTTTGTCTCTTTATTTTCAAGTTCCAAGAGCTCTTTATATATTCTAGATACTAGTCCCTTATCAGATACATGATTTGTAATTATTTTCTCCCATCCTGTGTTATTTTTTTTCACTTTCTTGATGGTGTCCTTTGAAATACAAAAGTTTTTAATCTTGATGAAGTCCCATTTATCAATTTCTTTTTGTCATTTGTGTTTTTGTGTCATGTCTAAGAAACCATTGACTCATACAAGATCATAAAGAGTTATTCCCATGTTTTTATTTAAGAAATGATCTATTTTGAGTTAATTTTTTATATGGTATCAGATGGGGGGTTGCCCGCCTTCATTTTTTATACAGTTGTCCCAGAACCATCTGTTGAAAAGACAGTTATTCCGCATGGAATTGTCCTGGTACCCTTGTTGAAATTTTTGTTGTTTTTTAGTATGGAAGAAATGCATGTGTACATGCTTATGGGCGAAACCCTGCACAGAGTGGGAAATGGTGATGAAGGGGAAGGAGAAGAAAGACTGGAGCAGCAGCCTCCAGAGGGAGAGGGGTGCCCAGAGGAGGGGCTGGCACAAGTCAAGGGCAAGGAGATGTGTGGGCAATGAACGTTCTCTCCCAAACACTTCCCTTTCTATAGTGAAACAGGCACCATGCCACACTGCAGAGAAGGCAGAGGGGGAGGGGTGGGAGCTGGGAGAAGAGGTTAGCAGGAGCGGAAGTGGTCTGGGAGAATACAGGATACTTGCCTGCAACACTGCCACCTCCCTGAGCTTAGCGATGATGAACCAAAAGTAAGACCAGTCTGTGTTCAGGTGTTCTTTAGGCAGGTGCGGGGGCAGGGGTTGGGAGGGGTGTGGGAAGAGTGGAGGGATCGAAGGCCTCTGTGGGCTGCCTGTACCAGGGTGGAAGGACAAGTCTGGTTCTTTTTTTTTTTTTTTTTTAAGTTTTATTTATTTATTTTGAGAGTGAGCAGACGGCAGAGGGCAAGAGAGAGAATCCAAAGAGAATCCGAAGCAGTGCAGAACCTAATGTGGGGCTTGATCCCACACCCATGAGATCATGATCTGAGCCAACATTGAGAATTGCACACTTAAGTGACTGAGCCACCCAGGTGCCCCTGGACAAGGCTGGTTGTTAGTGGCTGCAGCAAGCAGCCCTCTTGCTGAGGATGGTCAGGTTCATCCAGGGAGAAGGTCTTTAGCCACACACCAGACCAGCTTGTTATCCCAAGATACAGAGAGAAAATGCCCTTGCCCCTAAATCTAGTTAGAGAGGGTGAGGAGGGAGTTACCAGCAAGTCCTCAACCTTCCAGTGCCCCATCTGTCTCAGTGGCCTTGGGCTGCCACAACAAAGTAGCAAAGACTGGGTACTCATCAACAATGGGCTTGTACTTAATGTAAACAATGGACATTTATTGCTCACTGTCCAGAAGCTGGAAGCCCAAGATGACAGTGCCAGTGTGGCTGCATTCTGGTGAGAACTCTTGGTTTGCAGTCTTTCCACTGTGTCTTCACAGAGAGATAGTGAGTGAGGTCTCTGATGTCTCTTCTCATAAGGGCACTAATCCCATCATGGGTGTCCCGGCCATGGTCTCATCTAACCCTGATTACCTCCCAAAGGCCCCACCTCTAAATGCTATCACATTGGGGGTTAGGGCTCCAGCCTATGAATTTGGGGAGCACACAATTGAGCCCACAACACCATCCAACCTGCTCTTGACCTCTAACAAGGACCTCAAACAAGCCCAGATCCTGAACTTCAGAACAAAGAAGGGACAGAAAGAGGTCCCTTCAGAACAAAGAAGGGACAGAAAGTGGAAAAGAAAAATCTTTCATCTTTACATTTTCTATTATGTATTTTAGAGAGTTGTGACGCCTGATACAGTAGCCACTGGCCACATGTGGCTTGACATGTGGCTAGTAAGAAAGGAAATGTGCTATAAGTATAAAAACTATACACCAGGTTTAAAGACTTAATATTTTAAAGGAAGGAAAAGATCTCAATAATCATTTATATCAATTACAAGTTGATAATATTTGGTCTATTTGGTTAAGTTACATTATTAAGTGAATGTCATCTGTTTCTTCTTGCTTTTTAGAAATGTGGCTCACATTTGTGGCTTGTGTTAGATTCTGTTGGTGAGACACTAGAGAGAAGATCCCACATCCAAAATGGTTCCCGGCATGGCTGACCTTCCTGCCAGAGTCCGTGGGTACAAGTGCCACGTGCCTGGGGTGGAGCTCAAGGAGTTCATGTTACAGTGGGGCCATGCCTCTGAGGAGGTAGGGCCCCCGGAGCACGCTCGTGAAGACTCAGCCTCGAGTCCAGCCCAGGAGGCAGCCCCAGGGAGCTGGGGACCAGGCTGGTCCTTGTGTGGTTTAGGGACAGGTAAAGCACTCACACTTCGTAACACTAGAACGCCTCGGGGCACAAGATGCCCACAACGCAGGGCCTCTTGTCTGCTGCACACTGCTTCTTCTGAACCATGCCTTCACCGCTTTGGAAGCCTGGAGGGTCACCAGCACCTGTTAGAATTTGTCTTTTTCTTTATTCCCCCCAAGCATGGAAGGGTGAAACGGCTGTAAGGTAAACAATGTGTATGGAGAAGTTCTACCGAATTTCATATACCCATCCCCATTTACTACTTATTAAAATTGGCTATTAGTATTCCATTATATTGCCCACATATGCAGTTTGACTATGTCCCTGTTGCTCAGCACTGGGGCTGGTTCCCTTTTCTCCTGCTGCCATAAACAGCAGTGCTATGAATATCTTTATCCTTTTTCCATTTGAATTATTTTATTGTAATGTTTTCCCTGAAGTGAAATTTGTTGGCTGGAAAGTGTATACAATTTTATGGTTCCTGTGACTTTTTTTCTTCAAATCACTCTCCCAAAAGACTGTATCACCAAGTATTTTCTCCAGCACTCTGTGTGTGTGTGTGTGTGTGTGTGTGTGTGTGTGTGTCTTCCTGCAGCCCTGCCAGTTCTGGGTTTGATCATTTGTATTTATTGTTACCAATTAATTGTTATGAAACAGAAGCTATTATCCTGGCATTTGCTTTGCAAATGAGAATGAGTGAAGTCCTTCCCTTAAAACTCATACAAATTAAGTAAGTAGCCATCACCTCTGGCTCCTTCTGTGTGCCAGCACTTGGGATACCCACAGCTGCCCTGAGGCTACAATCCAGCTGGCCGGCTCGAGCTTCACCTCCTGACCCACCGTTATCAAATAGTCCAAGAAGCCTCCTCTGGTTAATAAAGCCATTTACCTCCTCCCAACAAACTGAAAACGCATCAGTCAGCCCCCTTTCCCTGTGTGGTTTAGATGAATCCTGGCATTTCTTAATTGCCATATGTTGATTGTTCAGGATTGAGACACATTCTGGTTTCTATGCAAAAAGATTGCAGGAGATATGGCTGATGTTCTGTTCATGGCTTATTAAAACCTCAGGAAGACCCTAGCCGCCCTCCCAAGGGGAACTCAATAACAGGCATCCTGGTGGAGCCACGTCCTGGCCGGTCAGGTAACCCAAGAAGGCTGGGAGGGAAACTGACAGAGGATGTGCATACTTGACCACTAGATGGCACCTCTCAATAACTAATGGGGAGAGAATTGCTTCCTTCCAAACCTCCAGCCCCATTCCTGACAGCCTCCCCACCATGCGTTGCAACACACCCCAGTCGTGTTTACTTCCAAGCCAGACATCTCAAAAAAATAAATAAATAAAATAAAAAAACAGAAAAATAAAAAAGTTCATTCTAGCTAAAAATACACCATCTGCCTGTGAAAAATCTTGCCCGGCGCTGTCATGTCAACACCCAAAGCAGGTTAATAACCGGCCCAGAACAGATGGTTTCTTTTTATAATTACTGGGTCCCCCCCACCACCAGCAAGGCTTCTTCCTCAGCTGCCTCCTTACCCTGCTGGCAGCCCCCTAGTGTTTCCTGGCCACCCCGCTGCCACCGCCCAGCCAGCTACTGCCCTGCCAGCCGCAGGGGGCCAGCCCATTGCCAGCCCTCTGCTCAGGCCGTAGGACCCGGGGGCTTTCAACACCACCTGGGAAGACGGCCACCAGGAGGTCACCCCAGCCTTGTCAACCCCACTATCAAAGAAAAACTAATCAAGCCAAGATGTCAGTAATCACTCAACAAATAAAGTTTAAGACACTTACCATCCTATTTCTGGGTGAGGATACAGTGAGATGTGCACCCCCAAACCCTGTTGTGGGGAAAGCAGATTATTAACACTATCTAGAAAGAATTTTGACAGGATATAACAGCTTTAAAAAATATTGCATACTGGGGTGCCTGGGTGGTTCAGTCTGTTGAGTGTCTGACTTTGGCTCAGGTCATGATATCACGGTCCACGAGTTTGAGCCCCGCGTCAGGCTGTGTGCTGGCAGCTCAGGGCCTGGAGCCTGCTTCGGATTCTGTGTCTCCCTCTCTCTCTGCCCCTCCCCTGCTAGTACTCTGTCTCTGTCTCTCTGTCTCAAAAATAAATAAAATTTAAAATGTAAAAAAATATATTGCATACTTAAAATTGTTTTTTTGGAGAGAGAGACAGAGAGAGAGTGTGGATGAACAAGCAGGGGAGGGGCAGAGAGAGAGAGAGAGAGAGAGAGAGAGAGAATCCCAAGCAGGCTCCATGCTCCGCGCAGAGCCAGATGCAGAGCTCAGTCCCACAACCCTAGGATCACAACCTGAGCCAAAATCAAGAGTTGGACACTCAACTGCCAGAGCCACTTAGGCACCCCTATTGCATACTTCTTAATACACTAATTTCACTTTGAGGAATATATCTGAAAGACTATCGTAATGTAAAATATGAAACGAATGTTAACACAAAAATGTTCACTGCAGCAATGGAAACCATACCAGGGATATGGTTAAGTGTGATGGAATGTTATACAGCCATTACATATTTACAAGGAATTTTAAATTATATCACAAATGTTACTTAATGTTAATTGGTAAAAGTGTTCAAAGAGGCCTAAACAGTAAGAACGCAAATATGGTGGAAATATGCACAGATAGCATTAAAAGGTTTGCATGAAACACACCAAATTTGTTAAGGGTGATATTCTGAGGGGTGCCTGGGTGGCTCAGTCAGTTGAGTGTCTGAATTTTTTTTTAATGTTTATTTATTTTTGCAGGAGAGAGAGTCAGAGCGTGAGCAGGGGAGGGTCAGATAGAGAGCGAGACACAGAATCTGAAGAAGCTCCAGGCTCTGAGCCATCAGCACAGAGCCCAACACGAGGCTCAAACTCACAGGCTGTGAGATCATGACCTGAGCTGAAGTTGAACGCTTAACTAACTGGCCACCCAGGCGCCCCATGAGCATCTGACTCTTAATTTTAGCTCAGGTCATGATCTCATGGGTTCCTGCGATTGAGCCCGGTATCAGGCTCTGTGCTGACACCTCAGAGCCTGCTTGGGATTCTCTCTCTCTCTCTCTCTCTCTCTCTCTCTCTCTCTCAAAATAAACAAACATTAAAAAACAAAGAGTGATAATCTAGGCGGTAAAACATCATCCTTTTCTGGATTTTTCTAAGCTTTCATCAGCAAACACTAACAAATAAAAGGAAATGAATGGTTTTAAAAGACTGTTTAAACAGAGTTAAGGAATACTCTGGGGAGAGGACTGGAACAGGGGTCCCTGCAAGAGGAAGGCTTGCTTTTACATTTGTACTGTCTGACATCTTCTAAGTTTTGTACCAGGCTGGTGTTACCTATTGAAAAATAAATAAATGAAGATTTTTTCATAGAAGACACAGAAATAAGAATACTAAAACCATAGGAGCCGAAAGGAAATTCTGAAGGGAAAGTGCTTTTACTTCCTATGGAAGACAGGACTCAAGGTCTGGTCTGCCCTCTTGGGCCCAAAGTCCAGTATGGGTCACTCCAGGACCCGGCTAGTCAAGGGTGAATTCATTCAGCAAGGCCTGCTCCATCTGACCCATAATTGGTCACCCAACACTTGGGCCAGTGTTTTTCCAAGGAATCAAGGCAGGCAGGCCAGAGGGGCACTTCAGTGGGCTTCACTAGGGCTTCTTACCTAGGACCCCTGTGTCCCCTGGGCCTGGGAGAGTCAGGCCCACCCAACACAGAAGTAATGCATGGGTGAGGCTTCCCCAAACTTCCCAATCACCCTCTATGAGTTAGAAGAGCCATCCAAATGGCCCCCTACCTGCACCCCATTAACTCAAACAGCACATCAATGACCAGTGGCTTAATCAGTTCCAGGGGTGTGGCCTGTGCCAGGGCACCTAACTTGTGTTAGCTGAGGCCAGCTAAAGAGCACCTTTTCTGTGAGATAAAGGCTCAATCCTTCCTTAATCAGCATGGGTTCTAATTCACCCTGAAGTTTCCTTTACACCAATGGAAGAGCTGGAACACTGGTTCTCCTTAGGAGGGCCTCCTCCGTACCCCCAGGGAGGCCCGTGCCGTTTCCCATCAGAGAGAGCCCCAAGTTGCTGTCCTGCCCAGGGCCTGGAGACCTAAGAGGCATTCTGCAGGTGCCAGGGGAGTAGGGGAGGCTCAGGGCAGGGTGCACACATGGCAGCACAGGGAGGCTGAAGCAGGAAACCTGGAAAACTGGGTCTCAAGCACTGGACTTGGGAGGCTTCTGTCATCCTTTAGAGCCACAAATCCAGCATTCCCTTGCACTCCAGGTGTTAGAAATGCTTTACACAAAATATGTGAGAAGAGGCCTGTTCAGAAAACATTTATTGCAATTTGATAACACCTAGTCAAGTTACGGTTCCGAAAACAAAGTGAATATAGTATTAAGGGAGAATTTAGGGTGGACGCATTTCCTAGATTCTATCAATTCAGAAAGAGCAACACTTTTTACTGAAAGTACTTAATTTGAAAAGCAAACCTCAAGAACTACCATGACTTTTCAGATGGGGAGAGTAAGCCCCTGGGACGGTGAGAGCCCAGGTATGCCACGTGGGAGAAGGGCTGGGGGCCTTGATGTTGTGGCTTCACTCAACATGCCGACCGCCCCTCCGTGGAAGGGACACTTGGAAGTCACTGGCCAGGGAAGGGGCACATGAGGGAAATGTGATTCCCTCATGGGCCAGCTCCCAGGTCCTGAGACCCAGGGCCCCAGGGGAGGAACAGGTCCCGTAACAGGTGCTTAGGACAGGCGTCCTCTAACAGGTGCTTAGGACAGGACTCCTTCACAGGTGGGGAGGTGGAACACAAGGGCCTTCCGCCACACTGCCTTGTGAGTAACAGTGGACCCGGAAAGCTGTCACTGATGTCGCTCTTCACCAGCCTTCCAGCCACAGGGTGGTCAGTGCATATTAGTGCGCGCGACCCCAAAACACGACATCTTCATAAATAATCTCCAGAGCATGATACCGCGCCGCAGTAACCTCTCCAGCAGCTTTCATTCCACGCAAGGTAACACACTGATGATGTGGGGCTTTCCCAAACCCCCTGTCCCCTTCTGTGGGTCTGAATCACGTACACGAGACCCCTGCGTCCCAGGAGGAACGACCTAGTCATCGTACTGAACTTCGGCCTGGAGCTCCTTGGTGACATAGTTCACCAGCATCGCCAGCAGCTGCTGCTGCAGGGCCTCACTGCCCATGACCAGCGTGGTCAGCTGCACGGCGTCCATCCACTCCAGGTGCCTGACGATGGCGGTGGCTTGATTAAAGAGCTTTTGCTGCTCAGCGGGTGGCAGCTCCATTAGGATCTGAGGAATTGGCTTAAACTGTCCGCTTGTCATCCATGCACCTAATAGACCCCCGACGGCCCCCCCTAGAAAACAAGGGAAGGCTTAATTAGTTGGGCCGTAATCGTAAATGACGGTCTCAGGTTCTTGCAGAGAGCACGTCCACCACCATGACGAGTAGGCACATTCAGGGAGGGCCAGAACGGGCTCGGCTCTGTGCCCGCTCTACCCCACAGTGCGGGGGGCAGAGGTTTATGTGGTCTTTAGTCCATTTGGGTCCGTATAATTGACACCCAAGCATGCCCTTCCTTAAGCTCTGCACGAAGCGTCTCCCACCTCATAGCTGTGCTAACTACAATCTTTTCCAGGGGCCAAAGGCTCCCATGCTTCCCACAAAAATCTCCCTCATCTGAAAGGAGAGAGCTGGGATCAAGTGCATTTTCAAGGAGAATTATCTCAGTGGTGAGGCAGAGTTTTCTCCATTGAGTGTCTAATATGCTCTTTGCCCCTGCACTTTGGAAATTTCTAGTGAAATCATGTGCTTAAAGGACCCTGGGGACAGATAAGGAGACCTTTACTCTTGAAACAACTATTTTTAATGCAACCCCTCCAGAGCTGTATGATGATAAATATCAGATTTAACTTACTCAACTATTTCTTTTTCAGCAGCCCCAAAAGGGCATAATCAGTGTTTTTAAATGTAAATTTATGATCAAATTTAAGGCGCACGATTTGGGGACTTGATGCCCTTATGTCAACGGAAAGTCCTGTCTAATCAAGTGGGATGCAGGCTTGTTACAGAAAGGCACCCTGGGGCAGAGGTCTCAAACCCTAGTGCCTTCAGGGGCCAGGCAGGGGGCTGAGAGGAATGAGGAAGGCTGGGTGAGCCTGTGGGTGACAGGGAGCTGTTTCCCTGTCTAAATGGGCCGTGGCCACCCCTTGCCAACCCATTGGTACTGCACAGAATGCTAGATTTGTATCTTCAAAAGGTCCCATGATTTTCAAATATCAATGATCAGGTATTTAAAATATGCAGCCCAGCTAGCTGGACATGACAACTCTCTTCCAACGAGTAGAGCAGAGCATGGAAATGGGAAACGGTAACTTCACAGTGGAGAAACCTGGCAAATACCACCTTAACCAGGTGAGCAAGGTGGGTGTCACCAGGGAGGCCCTGTGGGTGTCACGTGTCCCTGAAATGGCACTATGAAATAGGCACACCACCTCCTTCCATGGTCCATAACCCCAGGCTAATCACGAGAAACTCATCAGGCAGACCCAAACGGAGAGGCATTCTACAAATACCTGACCAATATTCCTCAAAGCTACCCAGGCTGTGAAAGACAAGCAAAGTCTGATAAACCGTCACAGACCAGGGGAGGCTAAGGAGACATGAGGATTAAATGCAGTGTGATATCTTGAGCTGGATTTGGGGACAGGAAAAGTTCATTAATGCAAAAACTGCCAAAATCCAAATAAAGTCTGGAGAATAGCTAATAGTCAGGTATCAGTGTTGGCTTCTTAGTTTTGACAAACGTACCATTGTAATACAAGACGTTAATGTTAGGGGAACACAAACCGGGTGAGGGATATACAGGAATTCTCTGCATGGTCCTGCCAACTTCTCTGTACATCTACTACGGCTCCCAAATAAGAGGTTTATCTGAAAGAATACAGCCCCGGGCCAGGGAGGACCCGTATGTAGGCTGGACCCTACACACACGCCGTAAACCTGCACCCTCTCAAGAAGCACACCCTCCCCTGAGACAGAGACCAGGCCAACATAGAGTCCTGGAGCCTCAGCACTGCCCCTGGACAGGCTCCCCTTCTGCTCCTAAGGCAGGGAGGATTCTGGGGAGGGAAAATCAGTAATTTACAAGTTTTACTGAACTTTTCCCCATGACACCCGTGAAGTGCTTAGAGTCGACAAGAGTTGCACACATCTGCACTAAACCTTTATGAGAACATCAATATTTGATTTAGAGCAGCACTTAATGCAAAAAGTCGCCAGGAATATCGACCAGCAAATTACTAACTCTTTGGAGAAGAGAAAATTCCTTTGTTTTCTGGGTAAAATGATACTCCCGCCCACGAGCAGGGGCTGCAAGTAGCGAATCCCCCGGGTTCTCTTTGCAGACATCCTGTTCTCCACCAGCTTTTACATAATCCGAATAAAATATATGCTCCCACAATGGCATCTGAGAACAGCTATATGATAAACGATCCTATCAAGACCGCCCCTGAGTGCACTAGATGGGGTGGGACAAAGATACAGAATGTCGCTGAGGAAAGAGGCAATGGCCTGGTCTCCGCCCTCACTGGCTGCTTGTTGGATGGTGAGAAGCTGAAGTCAGGACTCACTAATTCACAGTTTGGAAAGGGAAATGTACATGTGGAAGGTCTGGGGCCACCCACATGCTGATTTACTCCCCAGTGTGATCTCAGCTTCATGAAATGTCCTCGGATATGCCCATCCTGCTATAGAAAGGCAGAACAGAGCAGGAAGCCATGCTGGGGAGCTGGGAAACAGAAGCCAACCTGGCAGACACACAGTCACCTCTCCAGCCTATACTCGTGTACAGACAGGATTTCCACCAGACTCTGAGCTCTCCGATGTCCCCAGCACAGCCTCCCCAGCACAAGGCAGGCATTCAGTTAAGGATTCACTGAGCCCAATGCAGCAGACCATGTCTTTAGCCAATGCTCCTATGTTTCAGGGTCCATCTGAGGCACCTCAAGGGAGGCATAATCCAGCCCCTCCTCAAGTCAGGCCCACACAGCAGCCAGCTCACTAATGCCACCCTAGCCCACAGTTCAGGCCACACAGGAATTCTTCCTTCCTATTCCTAAGCCAAAGGAAGCAACCTCATCCTATCTCCAAGGAATGATGGGAAAATCAGCCAAACCTCCATTCATTGCCAGAAACTGGCTCTCAAATAGAAGCAGGTGGCAAAAGAAAGGGGCAGGGATGGCCACTCTAGCATAGTTTATTGCTGTTTCTGCATTAGATTGTTTGCTTTCAGAATGGGGCAGTCTCTCTGAATGGGCTTATGTAAAATGGCCAGACAGCATGTGCTCCTAGCAGGTGCTCAGCAAATCCCAGCCTCCTCCCTGGTTCCCTTCTGCAGTGATATGCAATGGTGACGGGGTTAGGAGACTATCCAAGGGACCCAGGACACTCCGATATCTTTGGACTCTAGGACACACCCCTGCGGGGAGAGGCATCCCCCAGGTCTGCATGACACATGCCATTTCCAAGAACGCCCTGCACTTCTGAGACATTCACACTCAGAAGCTGCGTTTTCAATAGGATACATTATGTACACAGAGATCATTTCACAGAAGCAACTTGACTGAACATCTCACACGGGACAGAGACCTTTATGAGGTCTCCGTGGTCTCAAAGGCCTTTTTCACAACACCCACCAGGCTGGCCGCCCCTGCAAGGGATTCACGCTTACCAACAGCTAGTCCGGGTGGGCCTCCAACCAGGCCCCCGACGAAGGCCACGGCCCCTGTGACCAGGGCGCCCCTCCCAGAGTGCTTGACGGCCGCCTTCATTTTCCTCTCCTCGGAAATGGAGCAGAGCAGCTTCATGATGTCTCCTACCACGACGGGCATCTCGGCAAGCCTCAAAGGAAGCATTTCAGAGGGAGACTTTCAATGGGTGTCAGTGTATTTCCACCCAAATGTTACTCTCCCTAGAGTTTTGAGGAAGAGTCCTCATTTTTCAGTAGAGAACAGTAGCTCCACCATACGCACGACCGACAGCACTCCGTCACGTGAAAAGTTGTCACAGACAAAGCAGGGTAGCATTTAGTTAACAAGCAAACAGAATCAGCAGAATGGGTGAAAGGTCTTCTTTTCTCTCTGCTTAACTTCTGACTTAGGACAGATTAAGGAGCAACCCCAACTGCAGGCTCTACCGGTTCACCACAAGTGAGGCAAGACTGACCTCTCTTGCATCAGCGACCGTCCTGCTGGCTCAGGCATCCCCAGTGTGCAAAGCCTGGCAGGGTGCAGAAAGTCCTGGCCTCGAGTCCTCTTTTGTGTGACAGTGCAACTGAGCTCACGCCAAGCCAGTAAAGGGGAAAGTGTTGGGCTGTGAGACCACACGGACTTGTGCCCGCACTTGCCCGCTGCATGACCCTGAGCAGACCGTCACATTCCTCACCTGTAATATGGAGACAAACCACCTACAAGCTGGATTCTTGAAAGGTATAAGTAGAATGGATGCAAAGTGGCCAGTGTGAGTCTGGAATACTGCAGGCCCTGAGACATGATGGCTCTAAATGGACATTCTGGGGGCGCCTGGGTGGCTCAGTTGGTTAAGCGTCTGACTTGGGCTCAGGTTATGATCTCACGGTTTGTGAGTTCGAGCCCCGCATCAGGCTCTGTGCTGACAGCTCAGAGCCTGGAGCCTGCTTCCCATTCTGTGTCTCCCTCTCTCTCTGCCCCTCCCCCACTTGTGCTGTGCCTCTCTCTCTCTTTCTCTCTTATAAATAAATATAATGTAAAAAATAAATAAATGGACATTCTGTTACTGACACACACCACTCCTAAACCCAAACCAGTTCTGCATGTGGGGTATCAAAGACAGAGACAGGATGACATGGTAATATGAAACAATCGGAGAATAAAATAAACCAAAGAATTCCAGGGGGTTGCATATGTTTGGACAGAGACAGATGGGCCTTTGGAACAATGACCTTAGAAAACTTCTCTGAGGTCAGGAAATCGTTTGCCATACTGGGGGAAACTGGCAGGCAGGCAGGGCAAGGGCAGGGTGGGCTCTGACCCAGGGTGGGCGTGAATGGAGAGCCACTACACTGATGGGCCACCTGCCTGGGCTGGGGGCTAAAATCAAAGCGGCCCGAGCTGGTGCTTCTCCTTCCTGCTTCAGCTGAACGCAAGACTCAGTGGGCACTTCCTTTCCATCGCTCCCGTTTTCACTCAGGGCTGACACATTTGCTAAAGGAATGTTGCTAAAGGAACTTGCAAAGTTTGGGGCAGACCCTGTTGCTCAATATCTTTTGGTTACATCTTCTTTTTGACCCAAGGATAATCCAGAACCAGCCTCTAATGTAAAATTACCCTCCCAATCCTGGGAGAGCAATTTGAGCCCTTAGAACGAAGTGTGTGGGCCTGCTGGATCACCACAGTCAGGTTTCAGAACTTCTGTGCAGTCCCCAGAGAGGTAAGAAGTCTCCTGTGCTCTGGTCCCTGCAATATTCTTGAGATCAGTGATTCTCCACAGTGCACAGGAACCACTGACGACCTTGCTAAGTACAGCCAGTAGGAGTGGGCTGAGATTGTGCATTTCGAACAAGCCTCCAGCTGGTCTTCTAACCCCACTTTGGACAGCAAGACCCTAAGAGAGCGTGACCCGGGACATCTGACATCTCTTACTTAGTCCTCAAGTTCAGAAACTGCAAACAAGCATCCCCCGAATGCGTCTGTTTGACCAAGTGGGGTATAGAGGCAATGAGGGGCAGGCCCTGAAGGGCCGCTCGAGGGACTGGAGGAGAAGTCAGGATGCCTGTTCCTGCTTTGGCTGCGTGTGTCCTGGACCCATCAAGGCACCTCCCGGCTTCCAGGCACCTTTGCTCACTACTGGCAGCCTCTCGCAGAGTACATGCTGCCTTCTCCTCCCTGGAAGGCAGCCCACTTGCGGGTCAAGACTTGTCCACTCACAAGTGTCACAAGAGTAAAATAGCATTACAAGAGCTAAGGGACTGCACACAGCAGAAGTCACTACAACATGAGGGGATGGAGGGTGGGACTTGATTCACCCAGTAGCCATGGTCCTGTGAAGCTATGAAAACAAAATGAGTTTTATTTCAAATGCTCATTTATTTCAAATATTGATAACCAAAGGCATTTAATTTCATGGTCAAGCCTTTCAAAAAGCTAAAAACCCTCCTGTAGAACGTCTAATCATTGTATACTTTATATCTGGTTTATATCTAGCTTTTTATCAGTCAATTATGCTAGGGAAAGGGAGACAAAGCTCCCGTCCTAGGAAAGCCCCTCTGGAAGCTGCAGTGAGCTTCCCATTTCCGGGCACATGAAGACCCCAAGGGTGGTCTGCAAGGCTGGCCTCCTGGCCAGTGCACTCTGCCCAGACACCACTCCTAAAACAGGTTTTCTGCAGCATTATGATCTGCACTCTCGAAACCGTTTCTGCACAGCAAGAAAACACATGTAAACGAGGCAGGAAACAGCCACATCACGCTCTATTGTCCATCAAAAAAACCCTAGCTTCCGACCTGCTCTGATTGACTTTACATAAACCCACAGGGGCTCATAAGGCATCGTTGTGCAAGTGCTGTTCTCAACCTCCACTTTGCCCAGGCAGACCAGCACAAGGCACAGGCCCAGGGCTCTGCAGAACTGGAGGACCAGCAGGTGTCACGGTGTGTGGGAGGGCAGGGGAAGAAGTGGCCCAACTCTGGCTGGGCTCAATAGCTCTACACCACAGAAAGCAGTGGCACTGTGGCTGCCTCAATCCAAGAGAAAGCTGGCTTAATTTCCTTGCAGGAATCATTTTAGAAGCTAGAGCATCAATAGACTCTTGTGGAAGAAAGGTTTGTAACCCCATCTCCTGACTCCTTGCTAAAAAGCTCAGCCTCCTGACTTCTCCAGGCTTGCCAGATTGAGGGAGGAAGCAGTCCTGCTCCTTCTCCCACTCCAAGCTTGCCTTTGTCTGTAAGCAACAGGGAAGCGAGGAAGGAGGGAGGAGGGAGGAAGAGTACTCTGATGGGGACAGACCTCAGAGAGTGGGAATGGGGCCTCCCCTCCCATATCACACCTATTTCAGAATCAGATTTGTCCACAAAACAGGTTCTGGTCACAGAAAGCCCATCTGCCAGCCACAGGGAAGGCAAATGCCAACTTGCAGCCCTGGTTTTCTCCACGCACCAGGCTGGTCTGCTGATTACAGCAAGGTTCTGGGAAAGAGGGAGATGAGCCCATCCCTGAGACTGCAGCGCGGCTTTTTGAGACGGACCAGATTGTGAGACAGGAGAGAGAGGGGGGCTTCAGCGCTAACACAGACCTCCATGCACCCTGTTTAAAAAACAAAAAACAAAAAATTAGAAAAGCAAGCCCCTAAGGACTCAGACAGAGATCTTGCTCACCTGCAATCTTCAGTACTTTCTACTCGTCTGTTGGAAGTCATCAACTTCCACTGTGTGCACTGGCTCCTGTAAACCTGGTCTTCCCACCTCTGTATGCCCTGGGGCCAGGGTTACTCCTGGATCCCAGCAGCATTGTCAGATTAGCTCATAGACTTTTTTTTTAAATTTTTTTTTTTAACGTTTATTTATTTTTGAGACAGAGAAAGACAGAGCATGAACGGGGGAGGGTCAGAGAGAGGGAGACACAGAATCCGAAACAGGCTCCAGGCTCTGAGCTGTCAGCACAGAGCCCGACGCGGGGCTCGAACTCACGGACCGCGAGATCCAGACCTGAGCCGAAGTCGGCTGCTTAACTGACTGAGCCACCCAGGCGCCCCGCCCATAGACTTTTTAAAAACTCAGCTGGTTGCCAGTATTAAGAGATCTGATTTCACATACATCTGATTTCAGATTTCTTGTAAAAAATCGAAAGAGCAGGGCGCCTGGGTGGCTCTGTGGGCAAGCGTCCAGCTCTTGACTTCGGCTCGGGTCATGATCTGGCGGTTCCTGAGTTCCAGCCCCCAGTGGGGCTTCACACTGTCAGTGCGGAGCCTGCTTGGGATTCTCTGACGCGCCCTTTCCCTCTTCCCCTCCACCGCTCATGCTCTTTCTCTTTCAAAATAAATAAATAAACTTAAAAAAAAAAAAAAAAAGAAAAAAAAACATCAAGAGAGCAAGCCGCCCTGGCCTATCTTCTTGTACCAAGGAGGCCAAAGCAAAGCAGGTACTGCCTTCTCTCTGTCACAGGCCCGGGCAGAGTGACCTTACCTACCTACCTACCTACCTACCTGGCCCATGAACAGGCCGCTGTGCAGCCTCTCAAAGTCTGTTTCCTTTTTTCAAGGCTAAAGAAGCCACCTGTCCTCACCAAACTAATTCGCCCCTCCTAAATCATTGACATCCATTCGGGTCATCTCTAAACATTCCCCATAGGGCGAGTCCAGGGGTGCTGACTCACCCGGTATCCTAACTAGGACTCCATCCTGCCCCCCCCCCCCGCCCCCCCGCCCACGCACCTGGGACACTGAGGAGGGTGATACCCACCCACCGGGTTACTGAGGAGGACACATACACGTGGGTAACTGAGGAGGTCACACAAACACACAAACCCGGGTCACTGCGTGGCGCACCGCTGCGTACGAGCCCCCACCCCCAAGTCTGGCAGCCCGGGTTCTAAACCCAGCTCGGCTGCTACTGCTTACTTCTGATGTGACGTCAGCCTCTCCGTGCCTCAGTGTCTTCATATGGAAAATGAATACCCTAGCAACGTGACAGGCTAGGCCCGGCAGCCCGCAGGCCTCCCGGCCCCACCTCCTGGGCGCCCGGCCTCACCCCGCGCGACGCCGGCGCACGGAGGCCCTTCCCCCCGCTGGGAGGCGGCCCGCCGCCCGCGTCGCCGCCGGGAGCCCCAGACCCGCGCGACCCGAGTCCCGCGCCGCCGAGCGTCCCCCGGCACCCGCGGCGGCCCGGGCTCCGCCCTCCCGCCTTCCGGCTCGCCCGCAAGGGGGGCCTTCCGGCCGCCACTCACCCCGGCGCCGCGTAGCGCCGCGCTCCCGCAGCCGGCCGGGCCCAGGCTCGCCGCGGAGCCCGAGGGCGCAGGCGGCGCCCCTCCTCCTCCTCCGGGCCCAGGCCTCCGACAGGCTGGGCCGTGCAGGCTGAAGTCACCGTGGTCCCCAAGCTGCGCTCCAGCGCGTCCATCCCCTGTCCTCTACCCCAGCCCGCACACGTTTTAGATGCGCTTGGCACCTTGCAACTCCCTCAAGCCCGGAAAGGCCTCCTGGGATCCTCTTTCCCTTTGACCTTTGATTCAGGATCTCTGACCCTCAGGCCTAGGGACTATCCTCCCTCCCCTCAGCGATCATGGGAACCACGGGAAGCCCAGCAACCACGGGAAGCCAAAGGTACTAAATTAATGTTCGGTGAATGTATGGGCCAAAGTCCAACATAAGCTGGAAGCCGGTGCTGGCACCAGACGCCTCTGGGTCTGGGGGGTTGAAAGGCTAAGCGCTCGATTTACTCCCAGGGTTCCAAGGGAAGGGGACTCCAGCTTCCAGGACAAAGCTGAGGTTGGGGAGACTGTTGGGAGGGGGCAGAGGTGGGGAGGGGGTGCAGGGGATACTTTCGAGAGAGTATGGAGGAGAGTCCCCCCACCCCCTCCCCCACCCCCGTGCTCCTACACACGCGCTCACAAGGGCTGGCCTTGAACCATTTCAAATCTGAAAAAGGCTCTGGTGGCTTTCCGTGGACTATACCACTTAATCCTGGCAGTAGTCCTGTCACCGAGGCATGGTTGCCACTGCCATATTACAGATAGGAGAAGCCAGGCATGGAGAGGTGGGTCTGCCCAAGGCCACCCAGGTAGGGTGTGTCAGGGTTCAGACTCTAACCTGGGTCCACCTGGCTCGAAGACCTTGCTGAACCCAGCACTTAGCCTGGCTTTCCAGGGTACTGTAGACACCCGGAGGATGGGCCTCTTTTACACCACCAGTCATCTTGTTTCCTTTTCTTCTTTTTCCTCTTTTGAGTGGGAAAGTACACACATATGTATATACCACATATATACACGCATATATACACATATAAATACCATGTATGTACACACACAGATATAAACCCATATGCATATATATATACCATATATTTAAACAGACATATATACTATAGTATATACATGCCCCAATAAGATGTTTAAAAAAAAAGGTATATATATTTGCTGACTTAAAAAAGCTGTACGTATTAAGGTATATAAGCCAGCGAGTTGGGGGATAAGCATATACCTGTGAGACCATCATCACAATCTATACCATAAACATATCAATCACTTCAGAAGTTTTTTCCCACTCTCTTTATTATTACTATTATCGTGTGTGTGTGTGTGTGTGTGAAAGAGAGAGAGAGAGAGAGAGAGAGAGAGAGAGTTGAGAACACTTAACCTGAGATTTACCCTCTTTAGTATACATTTAGTGTATGATACAGTATTATCAGCTGTAGGCAGTATGCTGCATGGATTCCTAGCATGTATTTATCTTGCAGAATTGAAACTTTATACTCTATAACTATCATCATTTTTGTTACTTCCGTTTCCCTTCTGTCCTCCTGTGAGAAAGGGCCTTGAGCACTAACCAGGGTTCCCTGGCCACAGTGAAATCCATCCATTTCTGAGTAGGAGCTTTTGTTGAGTTTGGGTGACATTCAACAATGAAAGTTAACTGAGGCTAAGAATAGCTCAATCATCTCCAGGCCCCTACCTGGGGGAGATTCTCTAGTTTCTCTGCAGGCAGCACCCTCTGGTGGCTCATTAAAGAATTGGGCTGCTGACTCCTTCCCCAGAGGTGGTAAGGGGAGTACTGGTAGGCAGGAAAGATGCTGGAAGGGAAAGAAACTTCAAGGTCAGGACCCTCTTGAGAAGAGAAGGTGAACTGTGAGAAGTCTCGCAAACATTGCACCTATCAGCAACCTGGCACCTTCATTCTGGTATGAGTGGGTGCATACACATAAGCCCATAAATGTAACAGATGATTCCACAGTCTCATAGTGTCAGCTGGGCCTCCTGTAGAGTCGGTCCTGTGAAGGAGGTGCACAGCAGGGTCGCCATCATGGTGACTGTGCCCTGGCCCAGCATACAGATAGTGCTCTCATAATGCTTACAGTCCTAAGATCTGGCTGGGTGACCTTGGGAAAGTCATTCAACTTCTCTATGCCTCAGTTTCCTCATTTGGGAAATGACAACAATGATAGTCCCTGTCCCATAGGATACTACTGAAGAGTAAAGGAGGAAATGTATAGGGATCAAGATTATTCTCGCGAAAAACATCTCCAGAGTCCCAAATGTGAGCCTCATGTGCCCAGAGAGGCAGGAAATCTGATTCCACCCCATGCCTTCACAATCCACCATTTTCCAGAAGGGTGCAAGAATCCCAAAGCATGCTGGTCTGCATTCATAAAGCCAGCTTCAGACTATGATCCACACATTCACCAAATGTTAACTTAGCATCTTTGGCTCCCCAAGGTTGCTGGGCTGTCTCCATGACCACTGAGGGGAGGGAGAAATGTCCCTAAGCCAGAGAGTCAGAGATCCTGAATCAGGGGCCAAAGGGAGACACGATCCCCAGGAGGACTCTCTGGGCTTGAGGAAGGTGCAAGGTGCAAGGTCCATCTAAAATGGGGTAGAGGGCAAGGGATGGATGTGAAGGAGTGCAGCCTGAAGGCCATGGGGCCCCCTGAAGTCAGCACCTTTCCCCCCACCCCAACTTTTCTAGAGTTCGAGTTAGCTAGCTCCTACCTTTTATGGCTTTTTCAGGATAAAAAAAACCCAGACCCAGAGCTGGACAATTCCATATACAGGTCACACACACACAAACCCCTGCAACCTCTTAATCAAAGCATATGAGTAAACTTGATGTCATTTTGAACACTAAAATCTTACAGTGTTTTGTTTTTTATTCATTTTTAATTTTTATTTCTTATGTTTTTTAAGTGATCTCTACACCCAACATGGAGCTTGAACTCAACCCCGAGATCAAGAGTCACATGCTCCACCAACTGATCCTTCTTTCTATTTTAGATTACCTCTAAGGAGGCTCCATAGTCTTGTGCTTAGGGATTCCCAGGGATCTTGATCCAGACTTGCAACCATAGAGCCAGGGTTTTGGGTCAGGAGGGATTCCAACCCCATATGGTGGGCCTAGGACACCCTTCCTTCCTTGGCCCTTGGGATGGAGGGGGTATCCCTTGCCCCCAGCCTTCTCCCTAAGATGCAAGCCATTCCTTTCATATGGGAAATATTCATCACACTGCTGTAGCAGGTAGGGCCCTATAACAAAGCACCACAAAGTGGGTGTCTTAAAACAGAAATTTATTGGCTCCGTTTCGGAGAGCAGTCCAACGTATGGGCAGGTCCAAGCTCCCTCTGAAGTCTGTGGGGGACATCACTCCTGGCCTCTTCCCAGCTTCTGGTGTGGCTGTCAGCCCTCGGCATTCGTGGGTTTGCAGCTGTGCCCTGCATCTGTCATCACGTGGCATTCTCCCTGTGTGTCTGTGCCTGTGTCCCAACTTCCCTCTTCATATTGGATTAAAGGCCCACCCTAAAGATCTCATCTGAACTTGATGACATCTTCAAAGACTCTATTTTCAAATAAGGTCACATTTACAAGTTTCGGGGGTAGGACTACAAAGTCTTCGGGGTGACACAATTCAACGCAAAACACCAGGTATTCAACAAATGGCAGCCGTGATGATAAGCATCTGAGTACACACATGGTACATGCTGGCACAATGAAAGTAGGAGGCTCGGCCCATGCCTTGTATCACAGTTGTTGTGTGCAGAGGGACCATCAAGCTGCCTGTCTTTGGTCTTGGGGGAGCTTAATTCTGAAAGGACTGTTGTGGGCAAGGTGGTTTGGGGGCTGGTAACGGAGCTGGTCTGGAGCTTCATCACTGTGCCTCTAAATAATTAATTCATCTTCTTCCTTGGTGTTTACATCCTTCAGATATCTGTAGATGGCTATCATGTCCCTTCAGTCATCACTCAGCACCTGTCTACTTATTTGCCATGGTGCTGAGTATGTTTATTGTTGTTATTGTTGTTGTTGTTGTTGTTGTTATTTCCTCCCTGCACACTCCCTTGGTCCCTCAGCCACCATCATGGTTCTGTGAATTTCCTCCAGTTTCCAGCCCTGCAAGTGCCAAGTTATGGGGAGGGAGCATCAGAAGTCAGCAGTCAGGTGACAAGGGATGGCTCACAGGCCCTCTGGCCTCCTACTCCTCTGTAATTTTTGTCAGTTTCCCCAAAGCCACATCAAATAAATAGGCAAGCTAAGGAAAAACAGCGTGCTTACGGTGCAAATGCAGTTTCCAGACAAATCCCCTGCCCCTGCTCCCATCCAGACAGTTCCCAGGTTCCTCAGCTACTAAATGAGAAGAATCCTTGCTCTCAACACCGAAGGGCTGCTGTGAGGACTTCAGGAGGAACAGAGCCAAGAGCCCCCGTGTCAACCACAAGGCTGGGAGAGCCGCAGTGCCAGCAATGCCTTCAAAAAACGATTGGATCTCTGCAGAATGTTCCAGGGGTCCGCTGCTCTAGAAGCTAGAAATTCTAAGTTAGAATTTACAAAATGAACTTGATAGAACTGAGATTCACCCTAAAATCTGTCTGTGGAAAGAATAGAGAGATGCCCTACTTCAAAATCTACCATTAGATTTTAGTTTTCCAAATAAAGTATGGAACTCAGAGCCAGGTGGGCCCTTGGAGACATGTTACAGATGGCCCTGAGGGGGCTTTGGAAGGTTATGCTGCTATAAAAGATTTGAAAAAAAAAAAAAAAAGGCCACCTTGCCTTCTATTTCAGATCTCACTGAAGAGTTCTCTGTACCTGGAAGACTTATTTTCAGTGTGAGAAGAGTGATTTTCAATGGTTCTGTTGAACATGCAATTCTCATGCAAGTATTTCTATAATTATCCTGTTTCAGTTATAATACAGTTTCCGGAACAAGAGGACTTTTATTGTATTGCCATATCTGTTATAATAGATGTTTTATTACAGAAAATGATGGTAGAGTCACTATTATGAGTCTGAAGTTTTTATTTCAAATTGCTCATAGGATGGAAATTCTTTCTCCCAAGTAGTTTTTACTTTAATGCTGCTTTTGTTGTTTTTTGGGTTTTGTTTTAAACGTTGATGTGTTTGGGCTTTTGTTCCGTGGCAGAATGTGGATGGTTTGGAGGGTTTGGGGAGGTTGTTTTGCTGCAGTACAGACTGTGACTAAGTGACCCCTGGCGTTTGTGTGTCTGTTGTCAGTTTCTGGTACACAGAGTTTCTTCAACATGTCAGATACATTGTCGTATCCACACATGCTTTAGTCTGCTCAGACTGCCGTAACAAGTTACCAAAGACTGGGGGATTTACACGACATGCCCCACAGTTCTGGAGCCTGTGAGCCCAAGATCAGGGTGCTGGGAAGGCAGGTTTCATTCAGAGATCTTTTGGTTTGCAGGCCTTCCACCTTGGCGATGGCCTCTTCTTTGTGTTTGTGGTAGGGAGCGGGGATCCAAGTCTCTGGTGTCTCTTCTTATGAGAACACTAATCCTATCACATCAGGGCTCCACCCTTAAGACCTCACTGAACCTTAATTACCTCCTTATAGGCTCCTCCCCGAAGACAGTCACACTGGGGTTTCAGGCTTCAACATGAATTGGGGGCGGGGGTGGGGGTAGGCACACCATTCAGTGCCTAGCACTGATTTTTTTTTATTACTGCTGAAGAAATACCTAGAGCCCTTGAATTAAATGAACCCAATAAACAATATTTTGAGAAGGAGTAAATAATGTTAGAATACAATAGAGACCTTGAAGCTTCAAGCACAGTTCAGTTAAGTAATATCCTATTTCGGATGGCAGCCCAGAGGGGAGAAGAGCGGAGGGGAGGGGGAGGCAGGACTTTTTCCTGGTTACTTCACTGGCCTCAGACCCCCAGCTGTTTGGAGGCCAGGCCGGGATCTGGAAGCATGTTCATTGATTCCACCACAATGATCTTAGCTGCCAGGAAGTCACAGCCTCCAGGAAAAGGATGGTCCTCAAATCTTGGACATTAAATCTAACTTTAAGCCCAGTGGACCTCTCCACAATGAAAGGATTTAAGGACCATGAAAAGTTCCCAAATACCTACCCACAGCACTCCAGCCCTGTGAGAACCAGCTCTGAGACTAGCCACCATTTCCACACGTCCCTGGTGAAACACACTCTCAGCTTAGAGTCCAGAACTACTGATGTGGGGGACATCTCCTGGGCCCTGGGAAAAGTGGAGGCCCCCCAGTCACAGCCTTTAGAGAGAGTTCAAATCTTCTAGGCGCCCTGGTCTCCAGATGATTTCTTAGGCTCCCCAAGAAATAGAGAGGGGAAAGGACTCTCCATGGTTACACTGTTAGTCACAGAATCAGCACAAAACCCCAAACTTCCTGGCCTCTAGGCCTCTGTTCTCATGGCAGGGACAGGATGGAGGCTACTGCTGTGGAAGGTGCTGAGTGCCTTGGAAGGCAGGGAGAGGCTGAGGGGGGTAAAACAGAGAAGTTATGAATATGGAGAAAGTAAGAGAGGAGAATGGCCCTGGAATTCTCCAACACGAAAATAATCCCATAGCTGGAGCTCCCAAAAGAGGGGTGCCTTGGAATTCACAGCAGCATTGGCACTACCTGGGGTCTCAGCTTCTCCCTATCCCCATTCCTAACCCACAGCTGGCCATCCACTGCAAAATTTCAGTTGCCTTGGGGGAGCATGTGCCTGACTTCAGGATGGAAACCAGTGGAAAAAGGGATCCCATTGGCATACATTCCTTTCCGCAAGCGGCTTCTCTGCTATGAAAGCAGATACCCTCTGATCCCATGGATGCTTATCCACTGGAGGGGGGTGAGGGAGGAGGAGCGCAGTTAATGATGTTCTGTTCACCTCAGTACTCAGGCCCTGATAACGGGGACTTCTGGGTGAAGGTCGGGGGAGATAAACCTGTATCATCTCTGGCAATTTCCGTGGGTCAGGAATTCAGTGATGCGGAGAGGACACCCACTACCCCCCAATAGCCCTTTCTACCAGGGGCCCCCTCCTTCGGCCACCTCCCAGCTTCCAGCAGGTGTCTGGGCTTAAGTACTTGCTGCCCCTTCCTTGGTCGAAATCCTCACTGCAGGATTTTCTTTTTCAGTCACCATCAGCTTTGCTAGCGGAGCCCCAGGCAGGAGCCAGCCCAGGTCGGTGGGCAGCAGGGCCTGCGGCACACCAGGCCAGTCCTGGGGATCAGAGGCCCGCGCATGGTGGCCGCTCTGCCAGAGCCCGCAGCGTGGAGAGTGATCTGAGCGAGCCAAGGGATTGCTCTCAAGTAAGCTCCTCAAAATAACTCCAGGAACCTCAGAGATTACAGCGCCCACACAATGGGAGCAAAGAGGCTTCCAATAATGCGGCAGACAATCAGGGGAAGGCCACGGCGCAGGGAGCGCAGAGAGCGCAGAGACCTCAGCGGGGACCCCGGCTCGGCAGTCCCGGGGGCCAGGCTTGCGGGGACCCCTGCTCAGGCAGCCCCGGAGGCCAGGCTTGCGGGGCGGCCGCGTTGCTTCACCCGGAAAACAAAGGCCCTGGGCCCATCTGCTCCGGGCGGGGGAGGGAGTCCCAGTCGCTAGCACCGCCAGCAAAGCGAGCGAGACAAAGGGCGCAGCCCCGCTGGTGTGCACGGGCAAGTAATTAAGGGCTAGTGGAACGTCGTGTGTGGATTTGCAACGAATGTGACCGGCCCCCGATGCCCCTTGTTTTCACCGGGCTGCTTTCTGCTAAGTTTAAGTAATTTGCATGCCATTTCAATAAAAATGAATAATGGCGAATTTGGGGTTTATTTACATAGCATGAAGTCTTCCTTTCCTTTATTATTGAGGTAATTCAGCCCCGAGCAGGACGCACTGTGTGCAAAGGAAAGGTCTCCTCCCAGCCAGATCCCAGCTTCGCTTCCTCTGAGCCAGATAGCCAACTCTTGCTGTCCACCTTGGTTGTGGGAATAAACTAGACGGTCAAGGCTCTCACTTTGTTAGCCTGCTTTTCTTGCAGTGAAAGCTCCAGAATCTATGTAGGAGGGGCTCAGGGGTAGCAATGTCCTGGCAAGGAGCTAGAGGTTAAGGGGCATCTCTCAAGTTGCATTTGCAAAGTGAGCACACCCCTAAGGTTGCAACTTTTAACAATGTAACATTTTCCGAAGCTCCTTTTCTAAAATGTGTATCAGACCAAGGAAATGTCAGCAGTTGGATTAAGGAACAGCTCCAACTTCGCCTTGTCTGTGATTATTGCTGCATAACAGGTTACTTCAAAACTTAGTGGCCTCAGACAACAGTGAAGGTCTAATACATCTCACGGTTTCTGTGGGTCAAGAATTTGGACATGCTTTAGCTGGGCAGTTCTAGCCTAGGCTCTGTCCTGAGACTGCAGTCATTTGAAGGCTTGACTGGGGCTGGAGGATGGGCTTCCACCAGAACACATTTACATGGCTCTCGGCAAGGGGGCCTCAGTTCCTTGACACCTCGGCTGCTCCACAGGGCTGCCTGAGCATCCTCACCGCTAAGCAGTGGACTTCTTCCAGAGCAAATGATCCAAGACACGAAGCAGGAGCCACCTATCTTTATGATCTAGCTTTGAAAGTTACACACCGTCACTTCCTCAATTTCCTGTGCGTGGGTGCAGCCCAGCATTTGTCAGCACGGCAGGGAGCTCCGCAAAGGTGTGACTACAATACATGAGGGTCATTGAGAACTGTCTTGGAGACCGGTTATCACAAATGGTTACCATTAATATTATTTGGCAGGTTTTTTTTTAAGGTCCGGAGGAGAGTACTACATGGCTAAAGCCACCATTTCTTATGTTCTTTCTAGTCAATGCAAATTCAGTGGCCAGTTACTGTTAATGGTATCCCATGTCGCAGCCAAACCAACCATCTGCCAACATGGACTCAGCGCTCTGTCGGTGCCAGCCCCCTTTCCAGATGGGGGAATAGAGCAGTAGTCAAGAGAGATGCGATTCTTCATCATGGGTCCCTGAGGTCCTGGAGAGGGAAGACACAAGGAGACAAATGGATGGCACTTAGTGTTGCGATGCTATAGAGGGGACTGTAGGTAGTGCTGTCAGGGGATCCAGGAAGGACACCAAGGCCTGAGCTAGAGGAGTCTGTCCACCTTGGTCGGGAATCAGAAATCTGCAATGACCCATGCTTTGGAATGAGGTGACTGCAAGCCAAACCTTTCAGTAGAAAAACAGCCTGGAGGGGGGCGCCTGGGTGGCGCAGTCGGTTAAGCGTCCGACTTCAGCCAGGTCACGATCTCGTGGTCCGTGAGTTCGAGCCCCGCGTCAGGCTCTGGGCTGATGGCTCGGAGCCTGGAGCCTGTTTCCGATTCTGTGTCTCCCTCTCTCTCTGCCCCTCCCCCGTTCATGCTATGTCTCTCTCTGTCCCAAAAATAAATTAAAAAACGTTGGAAAAAAAAAAAACCAGCCTGGATAAGATAGACTCTTGAGAGCATGGGGCACCCCTCATTTGCCCGACACTCTCCCTTCTGGAATGTGAGATCCACAGGAGAGGAACTTACTATGCCTTATTTACCCCTGTTTCTTCGCCACCTAAAAGATGACTAGTATGTACTTGGCATCACTAGTGATTGTCACTAATAATTATTGTTTAGGGGCGCCTGGGTGGCTCAGTCAGTTAAGCTCAAGTCATGGTCTCGCAGTCCGTGAGTTCAAGCCCTGCATCAGGCTCTGTGCTGACAGTTCAGAGCCTGGAGCCTGCTTCGGATTTTGTGTCTCTGCCCCTCCCTCACTCACACTCTGTCTCACTCTCTCAAAAATAAACATTAAAGAAAATTTTTAAAATAATTATTATTTCATAGTTATCAGCCTTGTTGGTGTCTCCAAGTATTTCAGGTTTAATGGAAGTCATTATTCATGTTAATAAACAAAAGTTATTGAAGTTGTCAGTCCACTTACAGTGGAATGTCAACACAGAATCCTAAAGATTGCCAGAGAGAGGTGGGGAAAACAGAGGGGGAGCCCCAGGAGCCTGTGTCTTTCTGGTTCCTCTTTCAGCCCTCTGTCTCAGCTTCTGCTTCAGAAGACTCTCTCTACTCAGCCTGCCTGGCCTGAATGAATGGGAACTTCAGATCTTCCCAGGACCTTCTCAAAGTGTCTCCAACACAAAATGTTGGTGTCCCAGACTTTAAGGTTTATAGTAACCAGAGAGGGATAGATGTGACAGCATCAGCCATCAAATAGCCTGAGAGAGAATACCGAGACACCCCGGTTCTTGAAAGTTTCTGGGGCCCAGCCAGGCTCTCCCCATCTTGCTGCCCTCTTCCCGATGGACCGGCCTCAGTGTGTTCCCACTCTCTTCCTGGACTACCCTGTCCATAGCCATGTAGATCCATGCCATGTATCAGCAGTTGGGGGTCTAAAGCTCCAAACTAACACCTTGCCTTTCACATGGTCACATTTTTAGTATTGCTGCCTACCTTTCTTCTAAGTGAAGGACAGCTGTTATACGTAACAGTTTATTGTATTCCCATAATGAAATATGCAACACCCCCTTCCTCTTAGAAGTCACAAGTATCCTAGTCAATTTTTATGGGTTTTTAAATGGCAATTTTTTAATTCTAGCTATACATAAATATACATACATGCCCACAAGACCGCTGATCTTATTAAAACAAAGAAAATATCATCTTGAGAAAATTGACAAATCTTGAGTACTTTTTAAAAAGGTCTTTTGGTGTATTATATAAACACCATCACTTTGCAGAACAATTTGCTGTCCATGCAGTGATTTTAGGGTTTTTTTTTTTTTTAAGATTGTCTATTATCAAAAGACTGTTTATCAGAGAGGTAGCACAATTGAATGAATCCCAGCCATTTTGTGGACAGGTGGACTGAGCGAGAAGTTCAGAGGGCATTCTGGAATGATTTGCAATGTCTCAAACAGAAATATAACATCTTTCATCCTCTGCAGAGTCTGGAGCTAAATTCACACCTTTTTTTTCTTCCCATCACTTAAAATCAAATTCTCGCCCTTAATACTTCCTTTCAGAACTGCACCAAAAATGATAATGTCTTCTCATGCATACGAATTACCCAAAGTGTATGAGAATCAGCCCCACTGGAGTGTGCTAAAGTCTTAACCCAACTAAATTTAAAGCTGCTAAGCCTCGATTAAGGCAAAGTTGTCTTTTTATTTTATAAGACATTTAGGACAGTTCACATCACCCTGCACTGATGCACTAAAATAGATTGTGGGCAAACTATAAAGAGAGCATATGCTCCCCATATCTGTTCTGGAGCCAGGTTGGATGATGAATTCTGATTTGGGATTGAAGCAAACAGTGGCATCTGTCTCCCCTGCACACACCTGTTTGGACACGGGTTTAACACCCTCCTTCACTGTTCATCTGTGGAAAGGTGGTACATTTTCAACTGATATCTCGTGCTCTACAGACCACATGGACACTCAACAGTTATTTGCTGGAAGAACAAACTCCTTGGAGAAACAGCAATAAAAGAAGTCTCTCCTGCAACAAATTTCCACTAATCATAGTTTTTGTGGAAGCCAAATTTTAGGCTTCACAGCTAAGCTCAGAACATGAATTGAAGATACCACGAGGGGGAGCTAGAGATCAGGAAATCCAGAAACCACTGGCGCTGCAGACCGCTCAAGAAGCTCCGGACTTTAATCCAACGGACGAAGCCTTTCACTTGTGGGAACTGTGACAGCAACAACGACTTATATCTTCACCATTTTGCTACGATGGAGTTACTCTCTATATGCCCATTTTGATAAATTTGTACACCTTGTGATTACATAGAATTTCCTGACTGGCTGCAGGCTACAGAACCCAGGTCTGTGTGATAAACAAGCATCTTAAGTACTTTGTGTTCATATCCTTTTTAGCCTGACACAGACAGAAATTCCACTTGTCTACTTTAGTGCTTTTCCAGGGGAAGTTGGAATTGGGAGACACTGTCTTAACCTAGGTCCTTCCCTAAAAGCAGAGCCTGAGAAAAGTCCTGAAACAAGGATGGCTTCTTTGAGAAGCTATCCCAGGAATGGGGAAAAGGAAGGGGAGAAAGTGGCAAAAGGGGAGGAGAGAAAGTGGATGCAAGGATGCATTATCAAGGCTGGCGGGTCATTGCTGTAGGCGGCCAGGGCTCAGCCCTGTGCAGACTTCTGAGCAGCATGCAAAAGGCCTCCCAGAATTCTCTGCCTCCCCCCACCTCCCAAACTCCATCCCCTGCCCAGGGTTCCCATGAATGTTAATCTCCTGCACTTCCAGGCTGCATGTGTATCGTGTATGGTGCATGCTGAAAGGGCTCTTTCTGCCATCCCATGCCACGGCATTAGAGAAACCCTGGGGCCACAAGCAAAAAACGCACTTAAGGCAAGGTGCGATCAGGGCAAGGTGAGCTGAGGCTTGCGTGAAATCGTTCACCACAACCACAGCTGGCTGCAGACTTGAGGCCAAGGGGATATGGGACAGGCAGTGCATAAGGCATGTCTGATACTGTCCACCTTTGTCCCCCTCAGGTCCACTCACACACGCATTAAATCCAATCTGTCGCCACATCCTCAAGGCAGAGACCAGCCGAAATCCCTCCTGTAGATGGCCCTGGAGCCACAGTTGATATTCATCATCTCGCATACTAATACCAACCATTCTAGATTTCCACTCTCTTGGCCAGCACTTGAACTTGTCTAAATTATATGCCAGGCGAGGTGACCAGACCTCAACCCCGGAGCATCCTAGGTCCTTAGTTGCTCTTTTTAGCCCATGGTTGCTACAATTGCCCATTTATCTTTACTACGGGACACACATTCACCAAGAGGTGCCTATGTGAATCCCCTGAGATGAGACATACCTGGCCCTCCCTCACTGTGAAGCAACACCTCTGTCCTTCATAATAATCAGGACTTGACTTCCCATCCATCATAATCACTACCTTTTATTGTTGTGGTAGTAAATACAGCAGAACATTTGCTTTTTTTGAGAGAGAGAGTGCACATGCACAACAGGGACAGAAGGAGAAAGAGACTCTTAAGCAGGTTCCACTCCCAGCGAGAAGCCCTACACGGGGCTGGATCCCACAACCCTGGTATCATGACCTGAGCCATAATCAAGAGTCAGATGCTGAACCGAGCCACCCAGGTGCCCCCCAAACTTATTTTTAAATATACAATTCAGTGGTATTAATTATGTTCACAATATTGTACAACCATCACTACTCTCTATTTCCAGAACTTTTTTTTTATCGCCCAAACAGAAACTCTGTACCCATTAAGCAATAATTCCTTATTCCCCCTCTCCCAGCCCCTGGTAGCCTAATCTACTTCCTGGCTTACTTTACTCAGCATAGTGCTTTCAAGGTTCATCTATGTGGTAGCATGTATTAGAATTTCATTCCCTTTTATGGTTGAATAATATCCCATTGTATGTCTGCCCTACATTTTGTTTATTCATGTATCTGTTGAGGGACCCTTCTGTTGTTCCCACCTTTTGGCTATTGTGAATTGTGCTGCAGAGAACATTGGCTTCCAAGTATTTGTTTGAGTCCCTGTTTTCAGTTCTTTTGGATATATACCTGGGAATGGAATCGCTGGTGACTCTAATTTTAATTTTTTGAGGAACCACCATACTGCTGTTTCCCACAGCCACTGTGTCATTCTACATTCCCACCACAAGGGGTCTAAAGTCTCCACATCCTCACCAACACTTGTTCTTTTCTTTTCTAGTAGCGTTTCCAATGGGGGTCAAGCAGTATCTTGTTATGGTTTGCATTTCTTTCATGACTGGTGGTGTTGGACAACTTTCGTGTGCTTTTTGGGCGTTTGTAGGTCTCATTTAGAGACATATCTATTAAGTTCTTTGCCTATTTTTCAACTGAGTTGTCTTTCTGTTGAGTTGTAGGGGTTCTTTATATACAGTTGACCCTTGAGAACACAGTTTTGGGGCTTCCTGGGAAGCTCAGTCCATTAAGCGCCAGAGTCTTGGTTTTGGCTCAGGTCATGATCTCACTGTTTGTGAGGTCAAGCCCTGTGTTGGGCTCTGCACTGACAGTGCAGAGCCTGCTTGGGATCCTCACTCTCCCTCTCTCTGCCCCTCCCCCCACTCATGTATACACGCTTTCCCTGAAAATAAATAAACTTGAAAAAAAAAGCAAAGAAAACACACTTTTGAACTGTGTGGGTCCACTTCCTTGTGGATTTTTTTGTTTTTGATAAATACAGGACAGTACTATGAATGTAGTTTCTCTTCCTTATAACTTTCTTAATATTGTTTTCTTTTCTCTAGCCTACTTTTTTGTAAGAACATAGTATATAATATATATAACATACAATTTATGTGTTAATTGACTGTATATGTCATTGGTAAGGCTTCCCGTCAACAGTAGGCTACTAGTAGTTAAGTTCTGGGGGAGTCACAAATTATACATGGATTTTCCACTGTGTGGAGGTCAGCGCCCCAAGTCCTGCATTGTTCAAGAGCCCACTATATTCTGGATATTAAACTCTTATTAGACGTATGATTTGCAAATATCTTTTCCATTCCCTAGATTATTTTTTCACTTTCTTGAGAATGTCCTTTGATGCACACGTTTTAAATTTTGATGAAGTCCGATTTATTTTTCCTTGTGCTGCTCATGGCTTTGGTGTCATAATCTAAGAACCCATTGCCATATCCAAGGTCATGAAGATTTACCCCTATGTTTTCTTTTGAGATGTTTATGGTTTTAGCTCTTACATGCAGGTCATTGATCCATTTTGAGTTGATTTTTATGAATGGTGTGACGTAGAGTGTCCCTCTTCAGTATTTTACATGTGGAAATCTAGTTGTCCTAGCTTCTGCCTGCCCACCCCTTTTGTTTTTGCCTCTGGCCCACTTACATGAGAAACCCAGGGTGACCAGGTGGTAGTTATGCTTTAAATTCAGTGACATTTGCAATGTCCCCTAGTGGGAGAGACTGCCCTCCACTCCCTCTTCCCTCACCAAGAACCAAGACTGCTTATTTGCCAGAGCACAACCCAAGGTTGTGGGGACAAGAAGCACAGATTTCTCAAGTCAGTCACTGAGAGTGATGGTAAGAGAAGCCACTCTAACCCCACCCCTTGGTTCCCGACTCATGGATTTCAGCTATTGGGAACATAGGACCAACATGGAGTTTAGCACATATGCTAAAGGATAGCACCCCACCTACACAGGGTGCTGTCCCAGGTTTTCCCCTTCACAGCCTTGCAATAGGCCATTCTGACTTTCTATTAGGCCAACTGTTTCTGGATGAATCTTTTGGTCATGAGTCCATTGTCTACTCCCTTTACTGTAAAACAGATCCCTAGGCTTGAGGCAATGTTTGAATCCCATGCCAATAAACCAGGCATCTGTAAGTCCTTGGATGGTTATGCTGGTGAAGACACTATGGCAGGGAAGGAAATCCATATCTAGAATAAGTGTTGACTCTGGCAAGGACTAATCACTGTCTCCCCTAGGGCAGAAAGAATCTGACATAATTAACTTCTCACCAGTGTCCTGGTCTCCTTAACAAATCGTGTCATACTGAGCACCCAGTATTGGTTTATGTTGCGGGCAGGTAAGAGTCAGCAGTGGCAGTAGCCAGATCACCCTTACTAAAAGGAAACACATGATGTTAGGCCCACATATAGCCTGATCTTTGCCACCGTGGCCATGCCATTCATGAAATTATTTATTGTCCAAACAGTGGGTTGGCTGATAATGGATCCATAGAGTGAATCACCTTATCTTCCTAGATGCTGAGTGCTTCCTCTGCACAAGATGCTTTCTGGGATGGGTGGAGCCTTAAAATAAGGCCAAAGATTGGTACACTGGTGCCCATTTCCATAGATTAGTATCACTGATTTTTCCTTTTGCCTCAAGCTCCAATATAGCCCAGGACAGTACTGTTACTGATCCTCTGTTTATTTCAAATTTTGGTATTTTGGGAGGCGCCTAGGTGGCTCAGTCAGTTAAGTGTCCCACTCTCAGTTTCAGCTCAGGTCATGATCTTATAGTCGTGAGATCGAGCCCCTCATTGGGCTCTGCCCTGGGTATGGATCTTGCTTAAGATTTTCTCTCTCGCCCTCTCCCTCTGTTCCTCCTGTGCTCGCTCAAGCGTATGTGCTGTTTCTCTCCCTCTGTCTCTCAAAAAAAAAAAAAAAAAAAAGGTTTTTGGTATTTTACTCATCATGGATTTTTTTACATTAATTTTGACCCTTTAAATATTATAGTTAACATTTTTCTTCACTATCAATACATTTTTCACACAAAGTGAGGGCTATCCTTGTCCCAGCCTGAGGGCAATAGTTTTTTACTTAACATCCACATGTTGAACCAGTCTGTCTGTAAGCCAGATCCAAGTTTTCTCCTCCTGAGTCAGGGGGACATAGGCACATATGTTCTTACTTTATTGTAAGAACATAGTATATACTATATATAACATACAAATTATGTGTTAATCGACTATATATGTCATTCGTAAGGCTTCTTACCACCCCACCATAAGCCCAGAAGGTCATATCTTAGTCCTTTTGGGCTGCTATAACAGAACATAAGGAACCAGGTAGCTTATAAACAATAAACATCTATTTCTCACAGTTCTGGAGTCTGGGAAGTCCAAGATCATGGCACCAGCAGGTTCGGTGTCCTGTGACCGTCTTCTTCTGGGTTGCAGAGTGCCAACTTCTCCCTGTGTCCTTATGTGGTAGAAAGGGCTAGGGAGCTCTCTGGGGTCTCTTTTATAAGAGGACTAGTCCCACTTATGAGGGCTGTATCCTCATGGCCTCCCAAAGTCCCCATTACTAATACCACCACGTTTAGTGTTAGGAATTCAATATATGAACTTGGGGGGAACACAAGCATTCAGACCATAACTGGCTCTAAGTGTGAGCTAAAGGAGAAGTGTCATTGCATCAGAGACAGATGATCTAAGGGTCTAAGCCACCTGTTCACATAATTTACATGTTTCTATTGGACTTCCTTGAGTGGACCTGATCCTGAATACACAATATTCATTGCATGATGGATCACTATTGTGCCCTTCCAATCAATGACTTGTTGAGTCTGACAATGCCCAACTCATTATGGTTAGTCCAACAGCACAGTCACTGCTCTCTGATTAGTAGGCACTAAGTCTCTACCAGACCCAGTTGCACAACAGGAGCTGGTTCTTAAAGTATGAGTAGTTCTCTGCAGCAGAAGGAATGGCCTTACTCCAGAATGCTGAAGGTCTACACTGTGACTCTCCCACTGGGGCTTGCCAGAGACTCAACATGGAACCCTTCTCCATCATAGAGGATACTGAGTCTATCACCATTGGTTCCTCCAGTCATACAACCTGAGCAGAAGAGCAGATTGCTGTAGACCCCTCTCTTGCTCTGGACTCCCTCAAAACTGGTAGTCTTCCAAGTCATCTGAGTAATGAATCTGGAGAAATATTACCAAGTGTGCTGTTCCTAGAGTCCCAGGGGTAAACCAAGTACTGTGCTTCTTTCTTAGTAGGAGATGATACAACAATCCTGCCATGTCCCAGGCCAGTGAGACCTCTAAAAACCTCATCAACATGGCATCCCCTGAATATTTCTAGGGTTCCCTTTCTACCCTTGGCATGCAAGTGTTTTCTTGCTAGGACATCCAATGCTTGCCACTTGCTGTTTACCAGGTCCATTTGGCCTAATGTTATAACGGAGCACAATTGTACTTTTCAGGCTGTATTGTGACAGAGGGTACTGAGGTGCTATCTTATTCATGACATTTAGATTCTTAGTTTAATAAAGTCATTTCTAAGCATCTATGTAGGATTTCTTTCTGGTTTCCAGCCCCTGCATAGTCCCTGGCACATGGCAAGGGGTCAGTAAATGTTGGTTGGTTGGTTGGTTGGATGGGAGAATACATGAATGGATTTCGATCTCCTTGGAACTTCTCCCAAGACATCAGCCAAGTTGCCTGTGTGAAGTAGGTTCTCACAGGGTCAAAAGAGCAACTTATGGTGAAATTTGAACAATATCTGTAGATTAGACAACACTATTATATCAGTGGTTATTTCCTGATTTTGATAATTCAACTGTGGTTATATAAAACAATGCTTTTGTTTTTAGAAAATATACACAGAAATACTTAAGAAAAAAAGGGAAGTGCATCTGCAACTTATTCCCAAGTGTTTCAGGAAAGAAATTATACATCTATATTTCTACCTGTCAATTAAGAAAATGATAAGACAAAGTATAGTAACATGAAACATTTGGAGAATCTGAGGGATAGATATACAGGAATCTTCTTTCTATTTCTGCAACTTTTATGTAAGTTTGAGATCATCTCAAAATAAAAGTTAGAAATAAATACATTAATAATTATAATTACCAATCTTATCAGTCATGAATTATCAGTTTCATTAAAATCAAAAACTAAAACAAACAATACATTTGACTCCTTAGGACATCTTTGTGCTCTTAGAACAAAAAGCCCCAAACAGAATCCACTTAAAATGGGTACAAATATGATTTGGTTATTGTCTACAAAATTGAACCTATCAACTATTGGCAAGAAGTTTGTTTTCAATATTTTACTAAACTAAATTCTAGGTTAATATGACCGCTATGCTCTAAATCTTAGGACAAAGGATGGATCGACTATTTTTTTATTTATAGCTTTTATATTTTATTTTATTTTATTTATTTCATAACATTTCATTTATAACTTTTATATTATTTATGACTGTCTTATTTTTAGGGGGAGAGTGGTTTTCTGCCAAAAGTACATGACATGCTCTGGCATCCTTTACTTACAACTTCCACAGGGTGATCACAAAAATATCATTCTTCTAAAACCATGTGAGGCTCCAAGTATTTGATATTCGAATCATCCTCCTTTGAACTCCTATCACGTCAACATTTTTGTCGATTTTCTTTCTTTTGATCCTTATCTGATCTAACTTGGCCAGAGGCGCAGGGCTTTCCACATGATCCCAGAAACTCTCCAACACTATTTTCATCAATTTCATGAAATCCTTGGTCTCTGTCAGGATTTTCAACCCCACTTCATAGACGATTTGCATCCCATCTCCGTTTTATTGATGGAAGTTTAAAACATGCTAGAGTCAGACCAAGATGCTGCCACGCTGGGCAGAGAGAAATTCTGGTGTCGGCAAGAAAACGAAGTTTGAGTGATTTGTGTGTATGTGGACTCTGCTTCCCTTGCACTGTGTCACTGTGGCTACGGGGCTAAGGAGGCCCCTGCATGCTCTCTAAGCTGCCTGAGCCACGGGGTTGTGGAGCAGCAGAGACTTTTCTTCTGAGGAATTTCTAGGAAGCTTGCCATTCACCAGGTTTCCTAGTTCTATGCAATCAGGGACCCTGTGAGGTCTGCTGGAGGAGAGACAGAGGGAGAGAGAGACATTTGTGAAAGACCAGCAGCTTCTCTGATTAAATGGTTCTAACCATGTACTCAAAATCCTCCTACCTGGTTCCTGGTAGTTCCTCAATCCTTAACAGTCAAAACAATGCATGTTAAGGAGCACCTGGGTGTCTCAGTTGGTTAAGCGTCCTACTCTTGATCTCGGCTCCGGTTATGATCTCACAGGTCATGAGTTTGAGCCCCACGTGATTCTGCTTGTGATTCTCTCTCTCCCTCTCTCTTTCTCTCTCTCTCTCTCTCTCTCTCTGCCCCTCCCCCACTCATTTTCTCTCTCCCTCTCTCTCTTCTCTCTCTCTCAAGTAATTAAACATTTAAAAAACATGAGTGTTAAGTGAAGGTTGGGGTCTTTCAAAAAGTGATTTTTAAAAGGGAGGTAAAGGAGGGATTACTACATGGAGCACAGGGGATTTTGAGGACAGTAGACATGCCTTGTGAGACACCATAATAATAGAGGCAGGTCCTTATACGCTTGTCAGAACCTATTGAGTGTGCAGCACCCAGAGTGAGCCAGAAACTATGATGATGTGTCAGTGCAGGTTCATTACTAGTATCAAATGCACCACTCTGGTGGGGGGTGTTGATAAGGAGGGAGGCTGTGCAAGTGTTGGGATGGGGGGGTGGGGGTGGGGTAAATGGGAAATCTCTGCACCTTCATTCACTTTTGTCGTAAACCTAGAACTGCTCTAAACAAATAAGTCTCAGGGCGCCTGGGTGGCTCAGTCGGTTGAGCGTCTGACTCTTGATCTCGGCTCAGGTCATGATCTACTGCTTGTGAGTCTGAGCCCCGTGTCTGGCTCTGTGCTGACAGCATGGAGCCTGCTTGGGATTCTCTCTCTTCCCCTCTCTCTGCCCCTCCCTTGTTTGTGTGTGCCTGCACATGTGCACTCTCTCTGTCTCAAAATAAGTAAACTTAAAAAAAAAATAAGTCTTAAGAAAATGGAATATTTCTTTTTAAGTTGAATCAGTACTTGAAATTGGAGACAGTAATCATGGCCACCATTTACTGTGATTTTGCCAGCTCTGGGCTGTGAGCTTTATGTCTGTGGGCACTTCTCTGTGGCACTGCGTTTCACTGATGTAAGAAGTAAAATTACTGCATTTTACCAAGTACGGCCTTCAGCCACTTGATGCTGAACTTCCCTTTCCCACCTGCTGGGGGTTCTTTCTAGGGGATAGTATGTTGGCATCACCTTGGCCCATTGTAGGGGGACCTACAGACCCCCTCTGAGGGGCAATCCAGGGTCCCTTCAGCCCCACCAATGGCTGCCTTCTTATCTATACCTCCATCCCAGGCCCCCTGCCCCTCCCCATCCTCCATGTTCCTTTTCCTGGAGCCTAGCCACCTGCTGAGGTCGTCACTCTGAGAGGACTGCGGGGAACTGAGGTAGTCACAGGCCCCCATCTTTCTTCCCACACCCACTCCATGGCAGTCCCTGCCAGCTTCTGTGCTCAGGACACTCTGGTGTCCTCCACCTTTTGACCCAAGATTGCACCCATGGCTGTGTCCTCTTGGCTCCTCCCCGGCTGGCTTCCTCTGCTGCGCCTGCAGGTTCTGAGCTCAGCACCTAGGTGGGATTGGGGTGCTTGCTCCTCCTCCTGCAGGCACCCCAGTCATTCCATGTGACTAACCCCCTCATACTCAGCACCCCACATGTGAGCCCAGGGTTTATTTGCACAGGGTTAAGTTCCCCTTGGGTAGCAAGAAAATAACCATCTCACAAACCAGGATCCTCTCCTCTGTGTGGCCAGTATCCTTTCTTCTGGACACAGACTTGCCTGAGAAGCCAGACCTTCATCCTTGCTTTTCGAGCAAGGAGACTTCCAGGTAACAGGACGTTTAACTGCTTCTGATGCACATCCATGGGCATCACTGATACTGGAAATAGTCCTGGGCATGAGAGCTAAGGTGACTGCAGACTTCACAGAGCCACATGGGCTCTGGGGCTGCCCTCCTCTGTGCCCCAGGGCTAGCCATGCCCCTCCCAACTGGCCTCCCCTTTCATTTTTATGCTGTGCTGCCAAACAAGTGGCTGAAAAGTCCTTTCACCCAGAGCCCTGCGGTTCCTGTTCCACTGTGCACCTGTTACAGAACACCCTCAAGGGCAGGCTTACTTAGCTAGTTTGTAAGATCTTGGGGGTCGCTCTTCGGGAGTCCTTGAGCATGGACAGGAAGTCTCCTCCGGCAGCCACCCCTCACTCTTTGTCAGAGGTGAAAATGAAGCTGAGATGGGGAGACGACATCCCACAGTCACACAGCTAGTTGCTGCGCTGAGTCATTAACTAGGCCAGTTTTACCCCCACCTGCCTGGTTTTCCCCACCCGTTCCCTCCCGACAGGTGCCTGCCTGCAACGCAGTCAATTCCCTCCAGGTCTAGACTTCAAGGTGTCCCGCCAGAGGGGCTGCTCTGCTGCTCGGCCCTGCCTCTCAGAGCCTCACTGGGGACTTGGGTGTATTGAGACAAAGCCCAGCTCTCTCATTAGACCATCTTTCCTAGTATATACTTTCATTTAAGGGCAAAGAAGGTCTCCTTTCATTATTTTGCTTTAAGTAACCAAGATCGACTTTAGACTACAAGGATTTGCCAGCGGAATACCCTTTGATCACATACCACCACTCAGTTGGGTCTGATGAATTACCCCAAACCCCACCATTGTTCTAGTCCTTCACTAAGACCAAGTAACCCCACAGTCCCAGTTAAAGACAAGAGTGACCTGGTGGGGTAGCCCAGTCACCCACTCGCTCCTAACAGCCCATTAGCCCAGAGTGTTTATTTATTTGATTAGGTGCCTGTGTCATATGGTCCTAAAGGAAGTGGACACAGGAGAGAGCTTTCGATGGTGGGGAAAGAGGTAGGGGAAGTGCCCAGAAGAAGTAGAAGCTGGCTGGGCAGGCAGGGCAGTAAGCCTGCAGAGGCCATGCGTGAGTAATGGGGTCAAGGGCTGGCTGTCATGGCTTGGGAGTTAGGGACCGGGGAACAAGGGAGGGCAGGAAAAATCAGGGCCCCAACATTCATGTTTTCAGCATTTCTGTTACTGCAGCTGCATGACTATGGCAAGTCCCTTAAACACTCTGTGCCTCCACGTCCTGAGGGTAAAGGGGAGACGGGAGCAGCTGGGGTGGGGCAGGGGGCAGGCTGGGCCTGCAGGGCCTTCTGAGCCCACTAGGTCATGGGGCTTTGTTCTAGATGCTACAGCAGGCCACTAGGCGGGTTGTGGGGGCAGGTTGGGGCCTGCAAGAAAGTTGATCAGATTGACTTTGAAACAGGGCCCCATGTGAGGAGCAGGGACTGGGGGAGTAAAGGAGGTTGGGGGGAGGTGTCAGGACCTGAATGATTGTCTGTACCTCCTCTCACCCCAATTCATATGTGGAAGCCCTAATGCCCAATGTGATGGTATTAGGAGGTGGGGCCCTTGGGAGGTGATTGGGATTCGATGAGGTCACAAGGTTGGGCCCCTCATGATGGGATTAGTGCCCTTATCAGAAGAAACGCCACTGTGCTGGCCCTCCCTCTGCCTCCCTCTGCCTCCCTCTGCCGTCTGAGGACAGGGAGAAGGCAGAGTGTGAACCAGGAAGAGAGCTCTCAGCAGAGCCCGACCATGCTAGCACCCTCGTCTGCAGCTTCCAGCCTCCAGAACCGTGAGAAAATACATGCCTGTTGCTTAAGCCGGCCACTCTGTGGCCTGTTTGTATGGCAGCCTGAGCTAAGACAGGAAGCTAACTGGGGTTCCAACTCCACGAACGATGGAGCAGAGTGACAGCCAGGTGGGGAGGGGGGCAGACAGGGTATGGGACACATGCTGTACCGATGGACCCACTTGATGACAGTGTTTGCATGCGGGGACAGAAGAGAAGGGGCATCAGGAATGTCTCCCAGGTCTCAGCTGGAGCCCTAGGGAAGACAGAGTCTGCTCTGGGCTGGGGTCCATGGAGGGTAGCAGGTCGGGGTGGCGTTCTGTTGTGGAGGCTCCTGCCCTGGAGCATGCCCCACATCGGAGGTCTGGTCAGGGAGAGGCCCAAGAGGTGGAAGGCAGCGGGACGGTGGGGAGCTGCGCAGAGGCACCCCCAGAAGAGAGCAGCAGTGGATTACTGTGGTAAGGCCTTGCCTTCACGGGCTCTTAGTTCAATACGTTTACCCCAACCGTCTCCCCACAACCTATGTTGCCGCGCAAGCACACTCTGCCCTGGCTGTCCTCCTCTGTGGGGAGGGTCCTGCGGTTGCAAGCCACCCCCCATCCCCCCGACTCTGCAGATCCATGCTGTGTCCATCCTTCGTGGCCAGCCTCAGCGTCCCCGCTTCTTTCCCCTGAACTCTCTCAGCCCTTCTGTTCCCCGCTTTTGTCTGACCCAAGAGCCGTGTGTGCTCTGTCTACTTCCACAACAATGGAGATGAGCTTCTCATGAGCAGGGGTCACCCTTTCTTCTCTTCTGAATCCTGGCAAACACGTGAGGAGGGGTTTTGGTGACACACAGACGCATGCCATCGGTATAGTTAAACACAAGATCTGTAGGTTGGGTTACGTAACCCGAAGCATCTTCTGAGAGTTAGAACAGGCCAGCTGTGGAATGCATTCTGCCTTTGAAGGTATGAATGGCCCTTCCCGAGAGGTGTCCGAGAGCACACACAGACGCCGTCCAGGGGAGGAAGAGGGTGAGGAGATTCCTGCTACGGGGGTGGGGAGGTCAGACTGCACAGCCCCTAAGGACAGCGCCTGCTCTGGGGGCCTCCCAGCCTAAGACCAGGGCAAGAAGAATGATCACGGAAAGCTGAAGGATTCACTGTCATAATTCCAGAGTTTGGCACTTAGCTTAATCTGAAAATATTTGCCAACCTATTATGAATAACGATATTTGCGGCTTAAAATGCTTACCCTCCACAGCTTCGGAGTGTGAAGATGAGGCCTACCCTGACAAAGATGTACTCACTGCTTTCAGAGCAAATTGACACAGGGAGCTTACAAACCTAATTGTTGGCATCTCTGTCACACTTGCCTCCCCCGGGGCCACTTTGATAACCCGGCTGACAAATGCAGTGGGGTGCAGCAGGGGAAGGCTCCCGGGCCAGAGGGCTCAGTGGGCCCCAACTCCTCCTCACACCGGCCCACACACACCCTTCTGTTGTCATGGGGTCCCTGGACCCTCTTTCCTTGGCTGCCCACATGGTTCTCAGGGACATCGTTACTGTCATGCACACAGTGTGGCGAAGCCCCGAGGGTATGTGATCAAGGCCATCGGCCAAAGTGGGTGACCGAGGCCACCAGAATTCGCGGGCACTGAATGACTCCACACTTCTGTGGAGGAGGGGCTCCTCTTCCCTGAGGAATGGCCAAAGACCACCCGAGCTCTGTGTCCACGGGTAAAGATGTCTGCACAGAACACAGGCTGTGGGGAGGCACGCGTCTGTCAGCGTGGAAGGAAACTTCCCGTCCAGGATAATCGAAAAGCCAGCCCATGGCGGAGGCTTGTTGCAGGACCAGCCCGATCCAGGGCCTCACTTCTGCCCTGAAGCTGTTCTCGTGGTGCCTCAGCTGCGGCTCAAATCATGGGGTCCTCCCCTCTCGTGGATGGGACCCCTGCCCCCTCCAAGCCTCCGCTGTGGCCGGGGGTGGGCTGCACACAAAAGGCAGGGGCTGAAAGTGGAGAAAGATAGAAAGGAAAACTGGGGTGCTCGAACGAGCCATGCCGGGCAGGGAACACGCTCCCTTAGGGGAAGGGATAGAGAAGAAAGACGAGCAGCGGCCGGCCAGGAAAGCAGGGGCTGGCAGCCACCACCAAGACTCGGAGCAGGAGAGAGATCTGCACAGCTCTGGCCTGGCCTCTGAGACCCAGAAAACTGGAGAATGAAGCCAAGCACAATGAAAACACTAAGTTTTAAAACTCACCCTCCAGCCGACACTTATACCTCAGTGAACTAGATCAGCATCTGCAGGGGTGAGGACACGGTATGGGCAGTCAGCTGCATAACTGTCCAGGGTCCTGCGGCCAGGAGCCCCAGCTCCCTGTCTCAGCCATGTGCCCAGCAAGGCTGATGTCTGCAGCAAGTCTTTCCTTCATTCTTCTTCATTCTGCAGACACCTACCAGGGCTCCTGCTGTGGGCGTCGGGCCCTGTTCTCACCATTGATCTGAGCAGTAGACACAGAGAGAGGTCACTGCTGTCACAGAGCCCACGTTCTCATTGACAGAGGTGGATGACAAAGAGGACAATTCAGATAACAGCACAGGCACAGGAAAAATAAAGAAGGTGAGAGGTTGGAAAGCAGGGCACTTTGGAGCAGGCGGTCCAAGACCTCCCTGAAGAGGTGACATCTGTGACAAGGAGACACGCAAGGACTGGGGAAGAGGGCTGGGCAGAGGGAACAGCCAGAGCAGAGGCACAGAGCATGGAGGAGCTTCTGGGGCATTCTGGGGTGGCCTGGGACCTCCATTGGGTCTCTCTTGCAGGGCTCTCTGGTCCTCTGCTGATCCCCTGACGAGGGCTCCTGGAGCAGACAGGGCGCCCAGACCTGTCACCCGTGGGGAACCAGAGGCAGAGGCTGGGCAGGGCGCCTCTGAGACTGTCCAAAGAGCAAATACCACTCATTTTCAACATTGTTGCTCATACAAGAAAGTAGATAATTTAAAGCAAACAAACAATAAACCACTGCAGAGTCATCCAGTTGGTAGTTTGTTACTTCTTACCCAGAACATCCCCTTTAAATCCTCAGCAGGACAGGGCAGGACCCTGGGAATCTCGTTAAGTCTCTGACTTTAGGAAAGAATTTGACCATCCCGGGCTTGCCGGCAGGCTTGAAAGCAGTTTCTGGTCAGGCCCTGGGAAGGAACGGGGACCCTAACAATGTCTCCCTTTTTATTACTGGTAATTGTAACCCATCTGGTGTTTTGATGCACACGTTTACGGAACGTAACTCGCTCAGCAGCAGTGCACACCCAGGGCCCAAACTGCATGGACGAGGGCACCACGTCTCCTCCGGGGCCACCTGGAAGCAACATGGAGCCTGGCCTCACCAGCAGTGGCTGTGGTCCCCGGGGTGAGGCTGGACGGCTGGGCCGAGGCCTCTCTGCAGGAGGACCCACATAGCTCTCAGCATGTCCCTTTTTGCACATCTGTGGGGCAGGGATGACCCTCGGCACCCGGCGCCCTGCCCGCCTCACTGGGTCTGCCTGTCACAAAAACACCTACCATGTGCCCGGCCCCAAGGTCACAGAGAAAAGTTTGGATGAATGTTGCCAAGAAGTGTTCTGGCCTCCCCAGCACTTGACAGAGGCCGGCTTGTGTCACAGACGTTCCCACCTTGCCACCGTCGGGCTGTTCGTCTACCCCAGACATGGAGCCCGCTTTGGGGGCAGGAGCGAAGCATGGTTTAAAAAAGGTGTTGCTGCCAAAGCCAGCACAGGGCCCATCATGTGCTTACATATTGATTTCTCGTATAAAGGATTGTCAGTGTTACCAGATAAAAAGCTGTGAGGACCAGGCCAGCTTGCTTTGCCCAGCGTCTGGCACCGTGCTGTGTTCCTAGGAGGTTCCAGAATAAATGGAGGCTCTGATATGCCTCCCAGTTCTGCGTGAACAGATGGGCTGACTCAATATGTGGGCCCAGCAAATGGGTTACCTCTGATCATCAGCCTCAGGGCCTCTGCTGGGCAGGACCTCAGGACCTCAGATTCTTTTCGGATTCCAAAGATTCTCTGAGACTCGCCCCTCTTCCCTATCCAGAAAGGCTCATTCCTGATGGCCCAGCCTTGTCCGCTCCCTCCCAGGCAAGCTCTAGACCACGGTCACTCATGCAGCTCTCAGCCCCGTCCCCCACGAACCAGGCTCTCAGTTCCTAGAAGGTCCCTGTTCTCTGGCCTTCCGTCCAGGTTCACTGGCCCTTGAGCAAGGACGCAGAAAGAGCAGGTGTTAGAGGACAGCATGCCTAGGGCCCGTGAGCCCCTGCAGCCACCTGCAGGCAAGGTTGGGCAGCCTGGCTAGGGGACAGGAAGCTGGCTGTCCTCATCCCTGCCGGGCCGGAGAGGTCCTGCAGTACACATCGTAGTCAGGGGGCCCTCAGATTTTTGTTCCATACTTTTACATTTTGATTATTTCATATACGGCCTTCTGATGGACTCATTTATTGGGAAGCTAAAGATACTCTTAAATGCCTAAAAATAAACCTGATCTGCTAAAAATTCAGCTTTTCTCTCCCTCGCCTCCACCAGCTGGGCCTGTCTGCTTTCACTCCAACACCATCAGGAGCTACAAACAAGATTTACAAAAGCGAGCAAGTTTACATGGGCCTGATTAGCAGATTCTCTTTTCTCTTCAATTTGCCAAAACATTTTGGGGATGTTATTATTGAGACACTTCTCTTTTCTCTCTCTCTCTCTCTGTTTTTCTCTCTCCTCTTCTTTTCTTCCTTCCTTTTTTTTTTTTTTTTTTTTTAATCATCTCAGGTTTTTTGACTTGTGCTCCTTTATTTTAGCATTTAGGAAAACTTTTGTCCGAAAACAGCCTTCCGAAATTCTCTCCCAGTGGTCTGCAGCATCTCCTTCTTCAATTACTTTAAGAGACTCTCCTGATTTCTATGAACACCATGTGGGTTGCCTGAGGGCCAGTTAAGAATAACCCTCCTAAACCAATAAATTACACTCACCCTCATTTCCAGGGGAGCCCTTTTCCATAAATATCTGCCATGGAAATAAATCAGATACATTAATAAGAACTCCCTCCTCCCCCCAAACCAAACAGTGAACAGTAATGGTTATCAGACCAGTTAAAAGAATAAACCCATTAAATAAATAAATTTGCTCTACACCAATTTATGTCACTAGTGTACTTAGGGGAAACCTTTTAAAGGAGTAGATTTACAGTGCACACACACAGATCTCCACTGGGTATGTGTAATCACGCATAAGAAAGGCATTACTTTTAAAGTGGATGAATGGGCGATACTTTTTTGATTTACTGTTAGAAACAGAAAAATGGTAATGGCATGAAATAAGCGTTTGCAAACCCATTTCGGAAGACAGGAAATGCTTGATTTACCTAGGGCACCCATCATGTTCTGTATTTCAGATCGAAGTAGATAAATGGCAAGGCAAATGGATATTTGGGGGGAAATCTATAGCCTTTCTGTCAACTCTGCAAGTTAAATGTTTGGAATAAAAACGCAGAGAGTGTCTATGTGTGAGGAAGAACTCATGATTTATCAGCAATCTAGCAAACGAGAGTGGGCAGTGCTTACCTGGGAAGGTGAGGCTTTCACAGAAATGGGCAGGGCCAGGCTCTTTCGATGGCTCCCCCTGGGCTCCTTATCTATGAAACCTCGTGTCCAAGTAGCCCTGCCCTCTCCCCAGGCCACCCAAACGCTGCCCCTAACACCGTTCTTGTTTTGATCTCTTTCTTGCACTTAAAAACTCTGCTGCCTCCCAGAGACGGATGCCCTTATAGGGCACTTTATACGAGGCTGAGAATTGTTTTCACGCAGGCCACGTGGAGCAGTGGGCCTTGGTGTCATTCGCTAATCGATACCATGTACAAGTCTTTATTGAATGCCAACTGTGTACATTCACCTGTGTCAGTTGCTGCTTACAGATGCCTGTAAGATTTCTGCATTTCATACAACGCAGTATTTCCCAAGGCAGAAATCAATATCTAGAAATTGGCCACAATGTCAGGAGCCATGTCTACACTCAAACAGAGGATTGAAGTTAGCAGCCGAACCCCGTTTTCCTGAACAGCAGCCCTCCCTCTCTGAATTACCTGAGTCACTTCGGGAACGATTTCCTCTGTTTTTTCCCTTTGCACACAGCCACAGAGGAAGATACCAGGCTGGACGGGACTGTGGCCCACATTTCAGTCCCAGCTCTGCTAGTCGCTAGCTGGCCACTTAGTCTCTCTGAGCCTCAGTTTCTGCATCTCCAAAATGAGTATAACCACCCCGTAGCCAGCAACAGTTCAATGTGGGGCAGGCAGAAAATAGTGACAATTACTGTCGTGTTGGTTTTCACCATCAGGGACACGCTGACCAGGTGACAGGCTGTGTGCCAGCTCTGTCCTAGGTGCTCAGAGGGCCAAGAGATTTCCAGCCCAGGCTCTGCCTCGGAGGAGACTGTGTTTGTTCTTGTGTACAAGAAAGAAGAAATCGCTGGGTGGTGTCATTATTGCTACAGCAGATCAGAGAGGAGGGCGTGGGTTGAATCCCACCTGTAAATACAGTCAGGATAGAGGGGGGCATTCTAGGCACTGGGCACAGCCTAGGCAAAGGCCTGGAGGGGCACTGTCCATGGAGGCAGCATCTGAGAGACAGAAAGAGTGTCTCTAGAGGTAAAACATGTGGGGGAATGAAAGGCAGTCACGGTCAGAACACTAGGACCTTCCGGGCTGCTTCTCAAAAGGTGCTCCTATAACTGTTCGCATGAGCTCATTCTCAGCCACAATCAGAAGCCTGGCTCCTTCCAGCCGATTCCAGTCCCCCTCAGGCAGTCAGACCCAGCTGGCCTCTCACTGTGGCTCTCCTGGCCCCAGGGACCACTCCATGCAAAGGTCTGCCCTGACCAGGCCATAGCTTGCCCTATTTCTGCCTGCGTGACTCAGCCACCAGGCAAGTTCCCCCCCTCCCCGCCCCCCCCCCCCCCCCCCGCCCGCATTACACAGGGTCCTCAGCCCTGGCTGGGACATCCTGCTCTCTCGTGCCCTGATTGGAGGGCATGCTGAGAGCCATGCAGGAATTCAGGGGCTGGCAGATTTACACAGTCAGATGTGCTAATATCTTTTGACCAGCTTAGGAATAAATATGGCCCAACGAAGTGTCATTTTTATGGGTATTTACAACCAAGACACTTTGTAAACCTAAGAACCAATATTTCCCAGAGGAAATCTGGCTCTCGATTCTTGATAAATTATTGGAAATTTAAACCAGCACTAGTTCAGAGGTTTCTCTATATTGTGGTTCCGGAGGTGTGGCCCGCGGCAGACGTCGGCAGACGTAGGCTGTCTGGGGCTGAGTCACAGGCAGCCTGGAGGCACTGAAAGGATCATACCAGCAGCAGTAATCACACCCATTTATGCAGCAATTACTATGCCCTGGCACTCTTCCAGACCCTTCCCAAGTATTAACTCATGAAATTACCACAACAACCTTATGGCAGACGCACTGCCGTCATCCCCATTTCGCAGATGGGGAAACTGAGGCAGAAGATTGCAGTAAAACTCAGGAAGGGCATCTGGAAGGTAGAAGGGAATCCAACTCCAGTACATGGGTGGGATTGCTTTCTGTTACAAGTTAGAAAGCCCAAGTGAAACTGACATTAAAGCAATAAAAGAAACATATTAGCTCCTGTTAATAAAAAGTGCAGGGGGAAGTACTGGCTTCAGGCAGGCCTGGGGCAAGAGCTCCACCCTGTCACCATGTTTCCCACATGTCCTGGCTTTCCTCTGTTTGCCTGGCCATCCTCACACCCACTAGCGTAGCTGTCCTGCTGCAGGGACCCGACGTTAAAATCCCCTCCCATTCAAAAGGATCAGGAACGGAAGGCAGAGACCTCATGGACCCCGGGGCTGCCGCACCTCACAGGAGCTGAAGGACCCAGCGTGGAGCCACTATCCCAGAAGGCCTGCCCTCCTCCCAGCAGCTCAGTCCCCTCCAGCATGGGCACAGGGCCTGGGGGCTGTGGCCTCTGCAGGTCTGGCCGTTTCCCCAGTTTGGGACTATCTGTCTGCCTCTCGTTCCCCTCCTGGGCTTCTGGGGGTGGGTGAGGCCACAAGACCCTCGGCAGCCAGTGTGTGTTGAGCAAAGAGATGGTTACCAGATTTCTTTCTCCCACCCTCAAACATGCTGGAATCACAGTGCATCTTAGGATCAACGTGCACTTGGTTTTCTTTCTTTTATTCTCTCAAATCTGGTATCGGCAATGGTCTGTTTCACAACCGATGACACAAGGTGTCACTTAAGCCCAGCTGCCACAGAGAGTAGGGGAGTAGGTGCAAGCAGAACAGCCAGAAAGCAAGAGCAGTGGGGAGGCGCCACCACCAAGACCCAGCTCTGCCTGCGGGAGGCTCGGTGGGTTTCAGGGGGACACTGCCAGGCTCCACTCTGCCCCCACGCATCACACCCTGGTCGTGAGGCCCAGACAGCAGGGCTGGGGAGCGAGCTTTGGGCTGCCCGGTCCCTCAAGCCCAGGTGCTTGCCTCCAGGAACACAGCCAGGGCAGTCGTCCCTGCCCACCCTCCTGCTTGTGCAGAACAGGCACTTCCACCCCCTTCCATGTTGTTCTAGGGAACAACAATCCAAAACAAACATGCAGACTCGGCAAACATACTTTTTTGACAGCTTGAACACTAAAAAAAAAAAAAAAAAAAAAAAATTAAAAAGCCAACAAATGTTGCATCAAAGCAGAGCCCTCCTTCCACAGTGCTCAGTGTGGGGACTCCCTCAGTCACTGGTGGGGACTGTGGGGGCCTTTGTCCTGGGGATCCGATACCCGGCCCTCACCCACCCCAGGTGGACCTGGGGCTGTGGTCCTGACAGGGGGTCCTGGTTCACAGGGGTCCTGGAAGCAGGGCATCCTGGGCTGGCAGGCAGAGGAGGAGACAGTCATGGGAGAAGACAATGCCCGGCACAAGCCCGAGTCCGGGTGCCCAGTGCTGGACTGAACAGCAGAGAGGGCGGGGCTGGCAGTGAGCAGTGCCTGTCAGGGGCCCAGGACAGATCCTGATGGGACAGAGAAGGCATCGTCACAGACACAGAGGCTGACTGGGAGTGGGGAAGAGGGTGGAGTCAAGGATGCTGCCTGGTGCTCTGCGGACAGAAACACGAGCACTGCAGATTCACTAGGAGAGGACCCAGTCCCTCCAACTGACAAGGACACGTTGAGGGAGCAGCTGCATGGGGTAACATGGCTGAGAGCGGGCTGAGGTTGTACAAGAACACTAACCGCACAGGCTGGGCGTTCCTGGTGGCAGGGACCACCCTCTCTGGACAAGTCCATACCCTGGACCAGCTTAGGGAGTGCTATGGGCTGAGTTGCACCCTCTCCAAAATTCATGTGCTGGAGTCCTAGCCCCCAGGACCTCAAAACGTGACTGTATTGGGGGATAGAGTCTTGTAAGAGCTAATTACATATAAATGGGGTCATTGCGGGGCCAGAATGCAGTATGACCAGCATCCTTACGAGAAGAGATCAGGACACAGACACAGACAAGGGGATGACTGTATGAAGACACTAGTCATCTCCACGCCAAGGAGAGAGACCTCAGTAGAAACCAAGGCTGCCAACACCCAGTCTTGGACTTTTCTCCTGCCGAAGTGTGAGCAAATAAATTTCTGTTGTGTAAGTCACCCAGCCTGTGGCACTTCATCATGTCAGCCCTAGAAAATGAATTCAGAGAGACTCATATCACCAAGGAGGCCTGGAGGGATGCAGTCCCTCCCCACCCACTTCCCTTCTCTTCCCCACCCCTCCCCCCAGTCCCTGGCAGCAAGGCCAGAGTGCCCCCTATGAGGGGCCCCAGGCTGTTTCAGCTAACAGCAAAGAAACTTCTCATGTCTGACTTACTCTGCTCCCCTCTGGGCAGTGGACAGGGTGGGCTTCTAGCTTCCTCAGTCCTTGTCCCTGAAGTCATTTGAACACTATCAGAACCTTGATACCTTTTGTGCATCCTTCCATAGACAGGGCCAGGACTTCAGCTGTGCTTTGGGGAGCCTAGCAGGAAGAAAGCTTTCACCTCCCTTGTCTCAGACACCGTGCTTCTGTTCATGCAACCAAATTGAGCACTGGCTCTCTTGTCAGTTCTTGTTCTGTAGACCCACATTGGCTGCCTGTGGCTGAATACCCAGCACTCAGTTTTACACATAACTCCTTATTGAGCAAGTTCCCCCTCTGCATCATACACTGGATGGGGCCCAGATGTTGGGCTTTACATCTGTCCTTTTTATGCCTGTTCATGGGATCTTACATTCAAGAGTGAACACAGCTATAAGCTCCAGCATAGGGTGATGGGTACTAGGAGGCCCTGAGCTCATGTCTCTGACAACGTGGTTGGCATCTGCCGTCTCAGCAAGGGTCTCTTGTTCAACCCCAGCAACCCCCATGTGGGGCCAGCCCCCTGATGTGTCCTCACCACTGGGCTCTCTCCTCGTGAGCTTATCTGCTCTGTGAAGCTGGACTTGCTCCTGTTACATCAAAAATTATTTGGTCCCCCTGAGGTCTAGTTTGGAGAATAAAGGTAGGATAATGCTGCATTCATTTGCTTTATTTACCAGTTTTCAAAATAACAATTTAGTTAGCCTGCATCCTGCAGAGGCACGGGTGAGGATATAATTCACTGTGAACGTATCATGAAAAGTAGGACAGTTCTTTGAGTGAAAGGGCAACAGGCATAAACTAGGACACTCAAGGCAAACCTAATGCACACTCGTCCTCTCCAAAGGGGACCTGTTAAGTTTCCCTTTGTTTTAAGTGTCATTATAAAGTCACAGATTTAAGCATTGTTCATTCATTTCTATCCACTGCAACCATCATTCCTGATACTCAAATTGTGCTATCTTTGGCCAGTAGGAAGGCAATGCTTCTAAGTTCCCATCCTTCCTTTCTTTAAAAAATGTTTATTTATTTATTGGGGGTGGGGGAGAAGCAGAGAGAGAGAGAGAGAGAGAGAATCCCAAGCAGTGCAGAGCCTGATGTGGGGCCCAGTCCCACAATGCTGAGATCATGACCTGAGCCAAAATCAAGAGTTGAATGCTTAACTGATTGAGCCACCCAGGCGCCCCTAAACTCCCACCCTTCCTTAAGACACCAGTGACATCCTAGGCCTGATGTGCTATTTTTTCTAAGTACATAATGTAAGGCGCTTGGAACTATTCAAATAAGCATCATTCACCCATGCACTGCCAAGACTTATTCTGGGCACCTGGAGTGGCCACACAACACCCTGGCTGCACACTGAAGGAATCAGGGCCTTCAGTGAGGACAAGGAGCCTACTCGAGGGGTCACCTAGGGGCCACAGAGCCCCAAAGACTACAGGCAGTCAGGGAGGAGAGAGCCACTTATCCTCCAGGATCAGGGCTGGCTGCTGGGGGCTGGGGGAAAGGGGAAGGGTTTCGGCTTTATTTTGAAGGCATGTTGAACCAGTCAGAGCTGGGCACGAGAGAACCAGCTGCCTCCGTGGGCCCCATGTCACTGGGGGTGTGCAAGCAGATGGCACGGCCCTTAGACAGCCTACATCTGGCCAGTCCCTCCACACCAGGTGAGAATTCCACCTGGCCAAGGGAATGCACCCACACCAAGACTGGGCCCCCTTCCTGACCACACTCTGGGTGCCTAGCAACCTGGAATGCCCTGCCCAAACAGCCCTAGGCCTATTTCTGGGGCCTGAGCAGAACTCAGGACTGTGTACCTCTAGGCCAGTAGTTCTTAAGGGGATGCTGGGAGTGACTTTGTTCCCTGGGGGACATTTAGCAATGTCTAGAGACATTTTGGTTTTCAGAACTGGAGGAGGGGTGCTCCTGGCATCTGGTGGGTAAAGGCTGAGGGTGTAGGCTGTTTACATTGTGCAATGCACCGGATGGCCCCACAGCAGAGAATTATTGGGCGCAAAGTGTCGATAGCGTCCAGATTGAGAAGGTCTGCCCTAGGCCCCCGGGGGACGGCTGAGGGGCAGTGTTTGTGGGAAAGAGAGTCAGCACTGGGACAGTGCGGGCTGCGGTGTTTCTGTGCATAGTGGGACAAGCACAACACAGATCACAGGGTAGGGAGAGGAGGAGTGTGGGTGGGAGGTAGGGCCAGAGTGGGTCCCCCAGCTGCCATGATCCAGCACAGAGCTCCAAAGAGTATGAGATTTCAGCAATGGAACCTGGCTTTCCAGGTCTTTATGATGGTATATTCTAAGCGTGGTCTAAACCAAACACTCAGGCACATGGTATGTAACCTCTGCTTGTTCTCTTGCTCCTGGTCAGGCCCAGGAAGTATTTGTTCCCAGACTCCTTTTGGTCAGGGACCTGGGGACAAGTGAGGTGTGGACTGCATGGGGGTCCCAGGGATCCTGTGTGCAGGGGCTCAGTTGGCATGACTCTTGAGAGCCATTGCTCATTCAGCAAACACTTATTCAACCCCGGCTGTGTGCAGGAAACCTTCTGGGTGCAGGGGATGATTATAGTCTAGGACAAGAGGCCAGTGTTCATAAAAAACCACCAATGATGTTCATCATGGGGTATGTGAAGGAGATAGTGGGGCACTTGGAGAGCCCAGGCTCTAGGGCAACTGCACAGTGGGCTTCCAGGCTCCTCCTGCTGAGTCCTTACCTCCTATGACCCTCTTGTGTCCATAGCTGGAGTGTCTCCTTTTCAAACCATCCTTGGGCACTGCCAGGACCACTCTAGGGAGAAGTGTTCAGTGGAATCTGAGTCCAGACACACGAAGCAGTAATCTCTGGGATCACCAGTGTGCCCATTAAAGAGATAAAGAAACCAAGGCTGCAGCTTGTACAAGGCCATGCACAGAGGGAGTGGCAAGGGCCTGGCTTAGCCAGATTAGCCAGTTTCCATAGCATTCTTGCTGCCTGTCTTGGGGCCGCCTGCCAGAAATCTTCCCACCCGGGCTGCCCCTGGGGGTTGGGTGGAGAGAGCTTTCACAAATACCAGTGTTCTTGAATCTTTGAGGGCTGATCCTGACTCTGTTTCACTAGACTAAGGAGCAACCATTAGTGTTCCCCCCGTCCTAGCCTGGCCTGTGTGATGAGCCACCACTGTCCCTGTAATGGATGGCCCTAACCCACAGAGATGAGCTTGTCAAGGGCCTTACTCCTCAGTGGCATCCCCAGGGTGACGATGAGTAAGGGGATGTCCCCCACCTCGCCACCCCACCTTCCTCTCCCCACCGGAAGGCACTTCTTTGCCGTTGCAAGCCCCGGATCCCAGTTTTCCTGGACCCTTCTGCCCCAGGGTAAAGTCAGCTGAATTACTACCACTGATCATGGGAAGGTGCCAGGCCCAGAGGCTCCTACGGAGGGCACCTATCAGGAGATGGCTCAGGAGCGTCCTTATGCTGGGGAGTCAGCCCAAAGCATCTGTAAGAAGAAAACAACTAGGACTGGACCCCAGGCCTCCGGACAGCCTCCATCCACACGCACACACGCGCACACACACACGCACACACACACACTGGCCTGATGGGAGCTGTCAGTTCTGTTTATCAGGCTTTCTACCATTACACCTATTACATGTTAGATCTCCCTGACCAGTTCCCCACCTTGTGTCCCTTGTTGCAAAAGTTAAAATTAAGCCCCACTTCAACCCATGAAGACCCACAGAACCTCTGCTCTGTCCTTAAGGCCAGGCTGGGAATTAAGGAAGAAATAAGAGTTGCACCCTTCTGCCTCTGGGATAAGAATGTGAACTGGGTGTGAAGCCCAGGGAAGAGGGGGTCTGGTTGGCCAGGAGCGAGAGGTAGGAGGGAGCAGCTAACCTTTGCTGCAAGAGTCAGAGACTGACTCTGGACCCCTCTGCCTGGACTCAAACCTCACTTTTCAGCTGTGTGGCCCTAGGCAAGTCACTTAACCTGTCTATGCCTCAATTTCCCCTTGTATAAAATGAGGGCAATTGGAGTGCCTCTCACGGGTATCCCGCAGGACATCATAGGGGAGTGCTGAGCACGGATGTCAAGACCGCAAGAAACTTTAGTTGTCATCATTATACTTGGGTGGTATATCATTATACCACCTCAAACTGGGTTCAACATGCCTTCAAAACTTGAGCCTTAACAAAAGGGAACTGGAATCTGCCAGCCAGAAGGAAGGATGCACAGCCTATATAAGGGGCACGGAGGTGGGCTGAATATCTCTGCACAAAGGGGCAAGGGCGTTCAAGCTGGAGATGGGGGCTGTGTTCGGAACCCTTGGGCTCCCTCGGGTGGAGGGCACCGAAGAAGGCAGGAGGGGCTGCCCCGCAACCCCACCCCAGCACTGGTTCTAAACAGGCTGCTGCTCCTCCTGCTTCTTCTTTTCTTCCTATTTCTTTTTCTTCTCCTTCCTTTTTAAAAAGAAAACTCATCTTGCTATAGCATGCGGCAGCCAGTAAAAACACGTTAATCTTTAACGTGTTAGCGAAACAGCCTCCAATTTGGATACTGGCTCTTCCTCCATCTGTGGCAGTTTGCACAGATTTTTTTTTTAGAGTGGCAGAATGCCTCATCTATGCGCCAGCCGGCTGCAGGCTCCCTCCGCTGCGACAGAGCCTCCCCCCTGGAAGGTGAGGACACCCAGCCCAGCCCAGCCCCAGCCTCAGCCCCATCCACCGCCTCTACGGCGATAGAATCTGGCAGAGGGCTCAGCCCCCACCCAGCTTTGCACAAGTGGGCCCCAGAGCTGTCGACTTGGCAGATAGCTAAAGCTACTCCCCCAAACCAACTAGAGAACTCATGATTTTGCCAAGGAAAGCTATTGGAGAGGGAAAAAAAACAACAACAACAACAACCCAAAAGCTGTCATCCAAAATCTTCTTCAATTCACCTAAGAAAGGACATTTTGACATGAGGAAGGGAAAGAGGACAGAATTAAGGAATAAAAAGTTCTTCAAACTGAGCAAATCCAGCTTTATGAAGACTCCCTCCCCTCACCACCCCCCCCTTTGGTGTTTTTGTCTCATTTGGAGTTGAAAATAACCCTGGAGAATCTGCCTAGGGGCGTTTGTGAGCTCAGCACCATAGGAGGGCCCAGCTGGACCCTGAACCTGTGTAGCTGTGGGCTTGCCTGCCCCCAGCCCGCTGCCCCTCCAACACAACCACAGCCGAAAATGTAGTCCTCGGGAAGCGCACGCTGTTCCAGCGCTTGTCAAATGGCAAAGAATCAAGGACGGAATAAATAGCAATATTTTATAAGTTTTAAAATGCTATTTTAACACAAATACCAGAGCAACTATAGCATAAATCAACAGAGACACCCAAAAGTTATGTTTGTACAAGAAATGTAATAAGCTGGTATGAGAAACAGTGTCAACTGGTACAGATGGCAGAAAAAGCCAATATTCAAATGTATGCTGTTTTACTAACACATTAAAGATCAACATTTTGCTACCTGCTGCTCATGATAGCGGGATTAAAAAAAACACACAACACACACATATACTCATGCGTGATATTCCAACCCAGAGAACGAGAGATGCTTCAAGAAATTGTCAAGTACTTTCTATACTTCATCTGGTGGTTTTAAAGCTTCCGTGGTTCAGAGAAAAATTTACATCTGAAAATGCAGCTTTTCGCCTAGCTGCCTGATGTTTGGGAAAATTAGCCAAGGAGGATGAGAAAAGATCAGCGCTGTGGCCCTCAGAGGTCTGGATTAGCAACAGGAGCCTCGGGAACAGAATTACCCTATAGTTAATGGTGCCTCCCTCCCTGTGCACAGCGCTGGTTGTTTCTCAAGGTGCTTTCTCAGGCCCGGTTTCGCCGGGCGCCCCCAAGGAGTCCTATGAGGTAATCAGGGTGGGGAGCATTAGCTCCACATGGCAGATGAGAGAACTGAGGTTCAGATACGGTGACCAGACCGCCAAGATCAAAATGCCTCCAGGAAATGGATCAGGGTTGCAGACGGAGCCCATAATCCAGCAAGGAAGTTCTAAGGAATTCTCAACTGCCTTGTGATGTTTGCTCTTAAACCCACCAGCTCAGGAAGCAAGCAGCCAGAGTTCAAATTCCAGCTCCACCCAATCTGACCTTGGACAGGTGACCTCGCCTCTAAGCATTCACTGCTTAGTCTCAGAGGAGAATAAGAACTTCCCACAGGAGTTGAGGTCTAACTGAGATGAGGAGAAAGTTCTCAACGTGGCCCGGTGTGGGGTGAGCCCGACCGGAGCGAGTGGGCAAGGACTGCCGTGTAATGGTCCATCTAGAACAGAGAGGGCAAACTGGCCATGGAGACAGAGCTGGCCCATGATCGTTTATCTGGTGTTTTAAAAAAGTTTTGAGGCCATGTATAAAAACCAGAGTTTTCACTTAAAGATCCAGAGTGTTTGTTGTCTTGATAATCGCATTCAGAAACTCTGGCAACCCGAAGCCAGATTCCAACCTGGAAACAGGCAGTTGAAGCTTCAAGGGAGGTGAAGGCAGACAGGGCAGGGGCTCCCGCCCTGCCTCCCCAGGGGTGGCCGGCCTGGGGTGAGGGAAATGGGGGTAAGGACTAGGCCTGCTGCTTCTCTGTGCTCTCGGCCTCATTCTGCTCTGCTTCAGGCACACAGCAAGGCCAGATGGCCACTGTAGTGGGGTGACTGGTGGGTCCCCAGAAACCTAGGCCATGTCCTGGAAGCTGTAAATGTGACGTTGTTTGTTAAAAGGGTCTTGGCAGATATGTTAAGGCTCTCCAGATGAGCTCACCCTGGGTTACCCTGACAGGCCTTAAATCAATGATAAGTGTGCTTACAAGACAAGAGGGAAGACATGGATGGAGACAGACCAGACACGGAGACTGGAGTTATGCGGCCACCAGCTGGGAGCCACCAGGGCCTGGACAAGGCACAGAAGGAGCACAGGCCTGCTGACACCTTGCTTTTGGACTTCTGGTCTCCAGAACTGAGAGAGAATACATTTCTGTTATCTTCAGCCGCTTTGTTAGGGCAGCCTCAGGAAACTCAGATGGGCATGGCCAGCAGCCCAGATGCTAGATTCATGCTCCTCTGGTTCTGTGAGGGCCTGATCCCCTTGGCTCAGACTCTTCAGGGGCTCCCGTGGCCAGGTCCACAGGACCCTGGCTCTGGCCACAAGTGGTCACCCTGCTCAGCTGGTCACAGGCTCCACTGCCCACCAGCCCTGGCCCTCTGCTCCCTCTGCCTGGACACTCTCTCCTCTCCACCCTTGCTGCCTCTGGGCAGCAGGCCCTGACCTTGAGCCTGGCCTCTATGCCCACCTCCTATTGGACAGGAGCTGCTTCTATATCCCTGACACCGTGGCCCCAGAACCCAGAAGAGAGCCTGACATACGTGAGGGGCTTAACTAGTGCTGAGTACACAGACAAATGTGCAAATACCGGTGAATGGAAAGGAGGGTGGAGTAAGGGGACACCATGTTTCACCCCCGAAATTGACAAGAAGGTAAAAGTATGGTAACACCAAGTGTTGGAGAGGGTGGTGGGAAATACCCTCATATATCAAGGGTGGGAGTAGAAGTTGGGGCCTCTCTGATGCACTCTGTGGTGTATGTAAACATGGTAAACAAACACGCTCTACGATACAGCAGTCTCATTCTTCCGATCTACTCTGGAGAAATCTTAGAGAATAAAGAATGACACAAAAGCATATTACGGGACTGTATTTTGGTTTGGGTTTTGTTTTAACAAAACCACCCCACAAAGTATTATTACCAACCAGCTGCGCAGTGTTTCTGTGATACTGCGATTTATAATAAGACATATATATTCTGTCTCTGTCTGGGTTTTCCACACAGAGCTCCCAAAACCCTTGGAATTTCCTAAGTGGTGTGAGCTTTAAAGGTGTCTTTTGTTGTGTTAATCGGGTGACCTTGGGAAAGCCCCTTGGTGACCTCTAGAATGGGAGCCAGTTACCAAGGGAGCCAATCTTGTATTTTGAGGGTGGCAACTTTCAGCCCCCCCCACCGGCCGAACCTCCAGGGAGGGGAGAGAGACTGGAGGTTGAATCAGTCCCAATGGCCAGTGACTTAATAGGTCAGAGCGATGTAATGAAGCCTCCATAAGAACCCAAAGAATGGGGTTAGGAGAGCCCCTGGAGATTTGGGGGGTGTGGCACATGGGGAGAGACTTGAGAACTCTGAGCCCCTTCCCTGTACCTCTTCCTGTGCGTCTCTTCCATCTGGCTGTTCCTGAATTCTATCCTGTTACAATAAATCAGTGATCTAGTACATAAAATGCTTCTCCAAGTTCTGTGAACCACTCAAGCAAACTGATCAAAGCCAAGGAGGAGGTTGTGGGAACCTCCAATGTGTAGCCAGTGGATCAGAAGCACAGGAGACAACTGGGCTTGTGATCGGTGTCTGAAGTGGGGGGACAGGGGCCAGCTTTGTAGGACTGAGCCCGTGATCTGTGACATCTGACACTGGCATCCCAGGAGGTACTGTGAGAACTGAGTTGAATGGCAGGGCTCCCGGCCGGTGCTGGAACATCGCTTGCTGGTTGAGGCAGGGCCTCCCCAACACATGCTGGGAATTGGATGCAGAACTGGTGAGGTTCAGAGCAGGAAGTGATATCCACCCCACCCTGACATGTAGCAATGTCTGGAGTATTTTGGGTTGTCACGACCAGCAGGAGGTGGGACTGGCACCCAGCAGGCGGAGGCCAGCTATGAGGCTAAACATCTGACAAAGCTCAGGACAGTTCCCATAACACAGAATCATCCAGCCCCAAATGTGAGCAGTGCCAATGTTGAAAAACCCTGCTCTAAAAAGACACAGGTTAAACTGATCACAGAGGTAGCCTCTTGGGAGTTTGGTGCTAGTCAAAAAGAACTTTAACCCTATGGGTTTAAAACTTATGGGTTCTTCACTGTATTTCCTAGGGTACACTTGTATACTATTGCATAAATGAAAGCACAGGGAGAGAAAGAGGGAGGGAGGGTCAGAGTGGACCACAGTGGACCTGGGCCTGGCCTGGCCTTCCATGTGTCCAGGTCAGCAGAGGAACAGGAGGGGCGGGAGGAGTGCCAGAAGCTCACTGGATCACAGCTGCTGTCACACTCCAGTCCAAAGGGCCTTGGTGTGGGGTAGGCAGCAGGCACCAGAGGCCCCCTCCCCTGCAGTGACGTGCCCAGGAAATGCCATGACTGCCACGCCAGCAACACATTAGGGTTTCAATTACCCAGAATGAATGTGATTTTTAGCAACTTTGCTAAGTGTTTTTAAAAACAGCCTCATTCACCAAAACACCATTACCAGCAAATTTGTTACAGCTTCTAAACCAACTTCATAAAAGCACCGTCAGCGCATGGCTACAAAGCGCCCCCATCCTCATGGGTCTCTGAAGAATTCTCCTGACAACTGGCGGGGAAGGAGTGACGCTTGTGGTGCCATTTGAATACCACAGAGCATAGACGTGGCTTTCTCTTCTGATTCCAGCAGGTACCTGGGCTGAGGAGGGCCCAGGATGTTCTCCTATTGTTTAAGCACCCCCTTGATGCCTGAATGTGGCTTCCTCATAACAAATGAAAACACTACAGTAAGACTATGATCCCTTTGACCCCATTGCACCCAGGACCTCTCCACTGTTTCCCAGTTTGGGGAGTCACGACTAGACTTTTATCCTATATGTGTTCACATAGATATATGCATACATACATATGTATGTACATACATAGATATAGATGATTGACCAATAGATACAGGTAGATACATAGGTAGATAGATACGAATGATGCTATACATATAGGTAGATATAGATGACAGAGACATAGGTAGAGAGACAGGGAGAGAGAGAGAGAGATGGAAGAGAGAGACAGATTTTTCTGGGGCTTTTTCCCTATAAATGGCACCATACTGTTCCTCAACTTGCCTTTTCCCCTGCAACTGGTGCCTTGGAGGTCTTCCTGTTGCTGCTGTCCTGAGGCTGGGGGCTGAAATCAGCCTTGCTCTCTGGCCAGATGTGGCTCTGTCAGCCCAGAGGCAGGGGCAACTCTTTGTAACTCACCTGCTCAGAGGAGGCTCCTTTCTGGGGTCCACACAGGCACCATAGGGGCTGGCCAGAACGTTAGTGCCGCCCAGTACCCAACAATAAGTTGGGGGGGGGGGTGTGGTCCCACTTTGAGTAGCTGACCATTTAGGGTATTTCCAATGGTTTGTCATAAATGATTCCACCATGAACAAACTCATTCTTGCCTCCTTGGACACATGTGCCTCTGGGAAGACAGTCTTTGAGCTTGTCAGAGCAGCTGCAAATGGAAGCTTTTTTGAGCCTCCCCTACCCTATGAGGAAGGTAGCCTGGGGACTGTAACTCCTGGATGATGAAGGAAGTCCTCGAGCCCAGAGGAGCAGAGGCTTTCCTGAAGTCGCCCAGTGAGATAGAAGTAGCACTGGACCAAGCCCCAGGCACCAAATTTGGCTGCCTCCTCTGCCCTAGGAAAGCAACCAGGGCCAGAGCACTACTTCTGAGCAACAGCACCTACTATCCACCACAGGCCCAAGCCTGGGGCCCCTGAACCAGTCTGCCATGGCTGCTATCTCAACATAGCTGACCTCCCCACTGCCCGGGACCAACCCCATCCTTCTCTCCTCCCCTCTCTCTCTCTTTCCATCTGTTCATCCATCCCCATCTATCCATTCAACCATCCATCTATCCGTTCACCATCCATCCCTATCCATCCCTCCATCCATCCCTATCCATCCATCCGTCCCTTTCCATCCCTCCATCCATCCCTATCCATCCATCCGTCCCTTTCCATCCCTCCATCCATCACCAATCCATCAATCCACTATACATCATTCACTGAAAACATAATTAGTGAGTACTTGCAAGGTACAGGACACTATTCTAGGCACTGGGGACAGAGCAGTGAAACAAATAGTCCAAGACCCCTGAATTCACTGAGCTGATATTCCAGGGGCAGGAAGGTCACAACAAACAAGATACATTTGCAGAGCAGTATGTCCTATGCAGATAACACAACAAGTGATATAACAGGGAAGAGAGGGAGACAAGGGAAGGATGGTCTGGGGAGTGATGCCTCCACAATGTGGAGACGGGACCAGTCTTGTGACAGTCTGGAGGAAGGGTGACCTGGCAAGTGCAAGATCTGGGGCTGGGATGTGCTCTGCACAAAAGCTCGGAGGCTGAGGTGTGGTGAGGGAGAGGACACAGCCCAGTGCCCACTGTGCTCAGTGGCAGCCACACCCGGAGCCATGCTGGGATGACAACAACATCAAGCATTGCCTCTTCAGGGCCCTCCTGCCGCCTCTGGGGTACTGAATCCACTGGGCCTGCTCCACCTCCAGCCCCAAGTGGTGCAGCAGATGGGGGAGTGTGATGTGTCCCAGTCCCGGGGTGACCCTATGGGGCCCAGGAAGGGCAGGCTCATCCCACCTCCACCAGCCCTGTCTCCCATCCACCAGGCTATTGCTCTGAAAATACAACAGGGTATCTGCGTTCAGGGCCCCAAAGTGACCCCTGTCCTCACCTTCACACAGCCGCTGCTGGTGAACTGGGTGGCTGGTGGGAGAATCAGGTGACACGTTCAGTCCCAGCTGTCACCAAGCCCCAGTGTGCTCTCCAGCCAGCCACCTCCCCTCTCCCACCTGAGATCCCTCCTGGGTATAGGAGGGAAGTTCCTTAGAGCGAGGCTGGGGTCTCAGTCCCTTATTCCCTGTGCTCTGCATAACTCCTTTCAGAAGCCACCTGTGCCCTTCCACCACCAAAAACCCCCTTCAGTGCCCAGGCCTGGTGCTCGAATTCTTCTCCCAGGGGCTCTTCTCCCAGGGGATACATCTGATTAGCACACAAGTTGCCGGTGTTCAAAAATTGGGAGAAATTACATTAAAAATGAAACATTCCCTGCTTCTCTGAGAAAATGAAAGGCTCTGATAGCGTTGGCCCCTGCTGAATCCACACCACCACAGTCGCACTTGGTTGTTGAGGGGCCTCCGCAGAGCTGCCTGTCCAGTGGGCACCAGTCCCCACCACTCCCTGCTTCCCCCACAGCTGCTCATTCCCTGGCCACAGCCCTGTGCACAGCAGTATAGGAGTTCCTGGGTATCCCGGGGCGATGGAGGAGAGAACCAAGAGCAGGGAGGGGATGGTGGATGTTCCCAGGCCTGGCCAAGTTAGAGGGGCTCAGATTCCAGAGCCACTGGCTTCTACCTCAGCACCTGTCAGGACCTCATCGAGGAGAGGGTGCAGTTGGGCCTCGGCCTGGAGGCTCTGAGCTCTAAAAACGCCATGCCCAGGGGAGCAGTGGAGACTCCCAAGGCCAGCAGGGGGCATCTCGAGGTAACCAGAGCAACCCCAAGACTGGAGGTACCCCCAAATGTTCATGTAAAGATACTGAGCACTTTGCGTGATACTGAAGGATGGAGAGACCCAAAAGGAAGAAAGTCTCTCACAGGCAGGTGGGATGGGCACCAGAGTCACATTACACAAAATTTTAAATTTACAGAAAATAATACAATGTATGTCCCAGTTGGGACGATAGGGTGTTGTCTGCTGATAATCAAAGCACCTGCCCTGATTCTCCAGAGCAGCTCCTGTAACCAGAGGTAGCATGGGGGCGGGGTGGGGGGCAGGAGGGGTGAAGGCCACCCACTGACCACCTCCATGCACACCCACACGCCAACCCCACACACGCACACAACTAGGTGCTATGAGCTGAACTGTGCCCCGCCCCCCCCCCTGCAAAAAAATCATATGTTGAAACCTTACCCCCAGTATCTCAGAATGCGACTGCCTTTGGAGACAGGGCCTTTAATGAAGAGGTAATTAAGTTAAACTGAGGCCATTAGGGGGCCCTAATCCAATCTGACTGGTGTCCTTATAAAATGAGATTAGGTCACATAGAGAGACACCATGGATGTGCGTACCCAGAGAGAACACGTGCCTGATCTCGAGTTTCCAGCCGCCAGAACTGTGAGAAATAAATGTCTGTTGTCTAAGCCACTCAGTCTGTATATTTTGTCATGGTGGCCCGAGCTGAGTGATACAGAGACCACATATACATGCACCAAACCCTAGCAACCACTCCCTTACACACACACTGATACCCCAGATTTCCACTGGCCCTTCCACACATACAAAGGCACACATGCACATGCGTGCGCGCACACACACACACACACACACACACACACCCCTTACACACACCCAAGCCCCTCTTCGTTCTAACTGGATGTTGGGACTGGGCCTGTTTCAGGCCATCTCTCGATTCTTATCCGAGGTTGGATCACTTAGCTCACTGCAGCATAATCAGTGTGTGTTTTCATTTGTCAAATAGGAACCTAAAGTCCCTTCAAGTAAACAGTCATGACCTGTAATCCTGGAGTGTTGGTAATACCAGAGCACTGGTCGATGACCACCTTTCTGTACGCGTTTCCCAGAACGAGCTGCAGCTCTGAGCCCCTCACGGCTGCCTTGTTAATACAGCCACTAGGGGTTCTGGATCGCATGACCATTTTCAAAAACAAACCAACCAAGCAGTTATGTAAGTAATAGCATATTGAATGTACATGGAACTTTTTAAATGTCTTGTTGATAATTCAGCAGATGCTCCATGAGCCTGCAGATCCGTGGGGCCACAAGGATGTTTTCACTGTGGTGTGGATATGCAGAAGGGCTGGTTAATTGGGAGTTCTAGTTACACGAGTGTCAGAGGGGCTCCCTTCCCAGTTTTTTATACGACTAGATTAAACTAGACATCAGCCAGGTGAAGTCTGAAGACGAGGCATTCTGGATTCAGATATCCATACTCTCTTATCTTCTGTAGCTTGCGAGGAAAAGTGTCAAAGTCCTCAGAACTTTGCGCTGACATGTTTGATAGTCTCCAGATCTTCCCTCGGGATCAGGCTGGGCACTTCCTCAGGGCAGTCGCCCAGAACAGGCCAAGTCCCTTCTAGGCTGGCCATCCCACTCACCATAGAGGACGATTAGAATGTTCCGGAGCAGTGGCCTAGAAGGCTATTTCCAGGCTGTGTGAGCTCAGAAACCAGGAGTGGTAGACCCCCTTTTCCCAAACCAAGCTATAGGTCTTGCACTTTCTGCCCCTGTCAGGGGCTAGAACATGGCTCAGGTGAGGAACATGGCGGCCCAGCCTCAAGGGCAGATATGTATATGTGCCATGGCTGGCTGGGCCCTCTTTCCAATCCTTCTCACCACACCCCTCCTCCGTGCATCTGGGGCCCAAGACCTGGACCTCAGGGCTATTTCCAGACTCCCAGGGTACAAGGGAGAAAAGAAGGACGTGGCCTGATCTGGAAGTCACCTATGGCTAGTGGAGGTTATGGCTGTTCTTTTAAATTATTTATAAAGATAGTCTCCCGGCAAAACAATAACAATGTCACAGATAAGGCTAAAGGCCCTGCTCTCCCTCCCCATCATCCTGACATCTTTGGGGATGTCTATCCCAGCCCTATTTCCATGTGCCCACATGCACACGTGTCTAGGCAACAGATTCACACTTACACTGAATCCTGCACCCTGTTCTCCTCCTGCTCTCCAGTCAGGAGGCGTGGGCCTGCTCCTTCTGACCCTGCACTTGGGGGCCCAGAGTGTGTCTACCTGGAGCCACCCTGTCCGTGGGTTCGTGCCTCAGTGCCCAACTTTGGCACCTGCTCGCATGCTTGGGAGACGACTCCTCCTCACATGCATCAGAAGGTGCGGATGCTGCCTCACAGGTAGTGCTTCTCCAGTTCTGGGAGATTCTGCTTAACTGTTTCAAGGGCAATAATGGCTCCACTCAGTCAACACTGAGGCTGAGCCCACTTCTCCCCAGATGACTTCTGGATGGGGGATATTGTGGGTTGAATTGTGTTCCCCCCAAAAAAAGATGTGCTGAAGTCCTTACCCCAATATCTGTGCATGCGACCTTATTTGGAAGTAGAGTCTTTGCAGATGTAATGAAGTTAAGCCAAGGTCATGCCGGAGTAGGGTGGGTCCTAAATCCAATGACTGGTGTCCCTAGAAGGAGGGGGAGACGGGAGAGAGACACAGAGACACACGTGGGGAAGAAGGTGGAGGCAGAAATTGAAACAATGCAGCTACAAGCCGAGGAGAGCCAAGGGTTTGGGGGAGCCCACAGAAGCTGGAAGAGGCAAGAAGGATTTCCCCCGAAGAGCCTTCAGAGGGAGTGTGGCCCCACTGACCCCTTGATTTCGGGCTGATAACCTCCACAAGTATGACAGAACAGATCTGTTGTCCTCGGGCCACCATGTTTGTGGTAATTGGTTACAGCAGTCCCAGGAAATTCATACCCGGAATGTGTCAGGAAGAGACCATATGTCTCCCTCCACCACCGCGGGAACGGGCTGGAGCCTTTCTTGTCTTTTCCCACATGAAATCCCCTTGTTCCCAAAGAGTCTAAGCAGTTCTCAGCCCAAGGACCCCAGCGAGTGGCTAAATGAGATGAGAACGCAGAATCAAGGATGAGAACAACGCGACCCTGGTTCAGTAACGTGCTCACAAGGGTGGCCTCTCTGCTCAGGCTTCCAAAGGGTGCCCCACAGGGATAGCCCTCAGGCCTGCCCCCTCACAGCCTGCACCCTGTGGGCCCTCCTCCTTGGGGCAGCCCAGGCTTGCCCCCTGGTTAGTACAACCTCAGTACTGCCATTCCCTACATCTCCCCCTCCCCATCTCCTTCTCTTACTTTAGGAGAAGTTTAATGCACCTACACATACCTTTCAGCCTTGTTGTTCCCCTGGGCCTCCCAGGCCTGAGTAAGGATGGCCGGGTGGGATTACTTCCCCATTCGATGGACGTGGAAGCCACACCCCAGAGGTGTGTTTGGGGTGGGGTGTGCCTGGTGAAGGTGTGTGCAGTGGGAAGGAGTGCTGTCCCGGCTCTGCCCGGGCCCTGCTCCCAGGCCCTCAATGGAGAGCCCAGCCGGCTGGCACCTTTGATTCTGCTGGCTGGATGAGGGGAGGGGACTGAAAGACTACAGGATGGGGTAGAGCCAAAGAGGAAAGGAGGAACCTTTTGGTCGGTGGTCTCAGAGGGTAGTCAGGGCATCTAGAAGAACGCTCAGGGCCACCACAGACTTGGTCCACCCCTTTGAGGGCTGAAGTTTAGAAGAATCTTCACACAGCAGCTATAGACACACAGTAGCCAGCAAGACACAGCTCCCAGACTCTCCCCTCCAAACACATGCACTTTAAACTTCAGGGCCTTTCCAGAGACCAGCTTACAAGGCTCTGCAGAGTCTGGACTCACCGAACCCTCAGCCTTTCCTTATTCTCACCTCCTGTGCTCCACACCCCAGCCATACCCACCTTTAGTTTCTAGAACATGCTCACACTTGCCACAGGGCCTTTGCACACACTGTTCTCACTGTTGTCTGGATTCTCTTCACTCCCTTGCCACTTCTCCTAGGCAATTCCTACATATCCTTCAGGTATCAGGTCAAAGCTCACCTCCACAGGAAGCCTTCCCTTACATACCCCCATACCCCTGCACCCAGCCACTCAGATCTCCCCTTAGGGCTGTCATCAAAACTCCACCCTTCTCCAGAGCAACACGTATGACAATGGCAATTACATACTGATAGTGTAATAAAAGCCCTCCTTGGTCTTAGCTTGCATCATATGGCCATTCCAGGGCTGACCTTACATCCAGGGGAAAGGAAATCTCTGACTAGCAAGGACTATCCCACAGGCTCACCTTGCAACTAGGGAGGGCCACGGGAAAAGCCCCACCTGAACCACTTAGACCAAAAGTGGGAAGAGGTTTCTCAAATGGACATTACCCAGGAACAGCAGGGCAGAAACAACTTCCGCCCCTAGTGAAGGCCAAGGTGCCCTACCTTGCGTCTGTGTCTCTGCGGGGCTGTGGGTCTCTTTCAGGGTAGAGGAGAGCAGCCTGCAGGGCCAGCTGGTAGTAGGGACAGAGATCGGCTGATCTTAGCAGCTCAGATCAGAGCTGCAAAACAATGTCATGGGCTCTACCAAGAGTCAGCAAGCAGGCGGTACAGGAAAGAATCTGCAGAGGGTACAGGCTGCCCCATCAGAGGTTCGAGAGACATGTCCCCGTCTGAGAGTGGGAGTGGCTGAGGCTTGGTCCCCCTCCACTCAGGGGACAGCTACTGAGCTGTGGGTCTGAGGGCACACTCAGCCCCCCTGCTGTCACAGAGGCCACGTCTGGCTGCAAGGATACAGGTGGCCAACACACAAATAAAGCATGGGACAAATAAAGGTGGAAAAAAGGGAGCTCGTGAAAACAAAGCAGGGCAGGCAACAGAGTGACTGCGGTAAGGTCAGGAAGGGCTCTTACAGGGAGAAAGAGACATTCATGCCAATGCCTGGGGGACAAGCTCTCCTGCCAGGAAACAGCAAATGCAAAGGGCCTTTGGTAGAGATTAGGGTGGTAGGTTCTGGAAGGCAAAAGTTTGGAGTGGCTGGAGTATGGGAGTCCAGGGGAGCAGGAGGGAGAGGCAGCCGGAACCCTGGAAAGGAGTTGGATTTTATTCTAAGAGCTGCGAGAATCTGTTGGAGGATGGTCAGCTGGGGGAGAGAGCCCTTTAGGCTCTGAGGTGCCAAGACCCTGCAGTGGGAGAGCGGGTGTCTGCGTGTCTGGTGGGAAGCCCTCTGGTTTGCTGGCTTTTTAAACACATGGGACTCCTCACAGGCTCCGGGTGCCACAGAGCAAAGTTCTGACACTACTTCTGTGGGAGGCAATGCAGACATCTGCTACATTGTAGACACAATTGGACACTTTTCAACATATTGCTCAGCCTATAATTTCCGCAGGCTGCATCTAATTCTGCCTGCACGGGGCGGGGGCGGGGTGTCGCTGGGGGGCTGCCTCCCAGTGCAGAAGCAGGGAGGGCAGATGTCCCCTTGTCCTCCTGTGGCTCCTAGGTGAAGGGCGGGTGCCCAGAGGACTTCCCGTGGGAGGGGCTGTCTGGCCAGTACCTCAGGCTGCCACCTCTCTGGCTCGAGGCATTTTGTTGGGCAAGTGGAGGGTGCACCTGGTCGGGAATGGGCCAAGAGCCGCAAGAACAGCGCCTGCCTCCTGAAGGAGATGACAGCATGCACCAGGGGCTGGCTTTCTCCCACATTAGCTTGCTTTGTCCTGACTGAGCCCAGTTGTCAGAGGGACCCTGAGGCTGCGAGGGGTAAGTGACTTGCACGAGCTCTTAGAGGCGCAAGTGGCAGAACCATCACTTGACCCCGCCTTGGTCCAGTTCTAGCGGTCTGAGCCTCAGCACCTCAGGCTTTTTGGTCATTACCTGGACACCTACGGCACGGACATCGCCAACGTCCACGGGGCCCAGAGCACTGCTCCTGCCACTCCCTCCTGGAAAACAGATCAGAGAACAGAGAGGCTGAGGTCCCACTGACCCCAAGGGGTCCCTTTGTTGGAAGTGTGGGGCACAGAGCCACAACCCCGTGGACAATCCTCACAGGTCCACAGCCCAGAGGCCCTGCCCACATGCGTGCTCCAGCCGGGCCCTTGGATACATGGGTGAGAAGGGCTGCCAACAGCCCTGGGAATTCTCTAGAACATTCCATGCACTCTTTTCAATGGTGTGTTTTGTCTGTGCCCATCCGAAGGGGAAGGAAGGGGAGCTGGAGCACAGCAGGCTGTCTGGGTGGGAGAGCACGGGCTTTGCTACACCTTCGACGCACGTTCCCAGCACACCCCTCTCAGGATCCTGGGAGGCCCACCATCCTCACATAGGCATGAGTTCCAGGCCTGAGAGGGCAATGCAACCCCTTAGGTGTCCAGTGACAGGCCCTCAGCAGGAAGAGATTTCTGGGCCAGGGCACAGCCTGAGGGACCAGGACTGCCTGTCTTTGCATTTCCTTAATTCTCCAAGGGCAGCCTTCTCCACAAGGGAAGGAAGCAAGGTCCCTGGAGGCTGTTATATCCTTACCACTCACAAAAGGACCAAATCTCTCCTTCCAGCTGCAGGGTTCAGAACAGCCTGGGGAAGAGCTCTGGCTCTGGTCGTGTGCCCACCTGGGGCCAATCAGCTGAGGCAGGGATCAGGTGCAGGCAGGGAAGGTGGTTGTGGCCTCTGCCAGACCCATGGGACTGGAGTGAGGGAGGAGCAGTTCCCTTAAAGAGCAAGTGTGTGAGCAGGGGTGGGGGCAGGGGAGGAGGTACTCTTTCCAGAAGGAGGCAGGGAGCAACAGGAAAACACAACAGAAAAAGCTGGGAGGGAGGTGCTGCTTGTAGGGGCTTCAAAGGGTGGACACTGCTCTGGTGTGCAGAGAGGCAAAGAACACCACAGAAAGGAGTGTGGTGTGTGCCGGGCAGGGGCTATAACGGGGTGTGGCTGCTAGGTGGGGAGTATGGTCAGGGCCAGAAGCGCGTCTCTGATAGCTGGCATGGTGCCCTTTGGGAAAGGTGCCTCCCTGAGCGAGTACAGTCCCAGGGCACATGGCATAGCAAAGGGAGTGCAGTGCGCAACATGGACAACTGTGTGTAATAGCCATGACTAGAAGATCAGGACTACACTGGGCAGACTCCATCAGCTCTCCCGAGATCGCCTCTCTGGAGCTGAACAGTGTGGGGTGTGTGTGTGGGTGTGTGTGTGTGTGTCCGTCCTGCAGCCCTGCCTAGGACCCAGCCTCTTGCAGCAACCAGATGCCAGTGAAAACAAAGATGGAAGCCCCCAACTGAGGGGCAAGAAGGCCAGTGCCAGGCGGGCAGGTCTGGTGCGGCTGCGGACTCACCTGCACGCCCGCCAGAAGTGAGCGCCCCTCCAAGCAGCCTGGGCGCGGGGCGGCCGAAGCAGTTCATCAGCGGCATGGACCTGCGTGGACTCCCACCCTGCTCGCGGGCCTTATGGCTTCCGCCGCCGTGGACGGGCCCCGGATCCCCCGCAGCCCACCAGGAGGCCAGAGGCAGCGCCACGCGCCAATTACCGGAGCCAATTAATTCACACTTAACGGGGTTATTTTCTTTTGCTGCACAGAACCGAGGGGCATAAAGCCCTGATTCGTCTCCTGCGGCTCCATCCGGCTCTCTGCGCTCGTATCATTTAATAACTCCTGCCGCAGATCGAAGGCCAGGCCTTCGCGGGCGATTCCCCATCAACAATCTGGCGAGGAGGCCACTGACGCCGCGCTGTTTATACTTCCCTCTCCCCTCCACGGCTCCCAGAAGTTTCCATAAAAACAGATGTAGGTAATCAAAGACTTCCCAGCCCCAACAGCTCTGCTCCTCAAGGCTTCCACAGAGCCTGCTCCCTCTGCTGGGGCTTGTGGCTCCAAAAGAATCTTAAACCAGCCCTCAAATCTCTCCCCAGGAAGGAAGACTCCTCCTCGCCTGCAGATCTGCAATCATTTGTCGAGTATTTTATGGTCAATAATAATAGTAATAACACCTTCACTGTCCCTCGTGCCTTTTCCAATTACGTTCCGAGCACATGGCGTGGGCCCCCCACACCATCACGGTGGCCGATGAGCGAGGGGTCTCATTCCCATTATGCGGATGGAAAGAAGGCGGTGTACCAAAGGGTCAGCCTAAGCGCCGTCTCCCCCAGAGTCTAAATGTTCCGGGAGAAAGGTGGGTGTTGTTCGCCTTCTGCATGCAGCGTGCCTTCACCAAGTGCCAAGGATGTGCTGCTTAGCCCTGGAGCCTGGAACTCAGCAGAAGGGGACGAGGTGGAGCCAGGACACCGAGTGTGATGCTGATTGAACACCAGGATTTCAGACAATCTCACTGACCCAAAGGCCCAGGCTTCCCCATCCACGCTCTCTGCCAGCAGGAGCTGAGTGGTGAACAACAAAATGACTTTTAAACCAAACAGCCAGACTGCACATGTGTGGGACTGGGTTTCCGGCGTCTCCCTTGTGTCTGAAAGCTGCCCCTTTTGGGGAATTTACTCGTGGGTACAGTCTTGGCAAGGAGTCAGTCCCCTTTGCCTGCCTCTTGCTAACCCTTCACACCATGGAGATCAGAGTGGGCTCAAACCTAATTCCACCCGCCTGGTGGTCCCAGACAGCAGGGGCCTGAACGAGGCACAGCTGATCACATGCCTGCTCTCCATGCTGGGAGTCTTTTTTTTTTTTTTTTTTTTTTGGAAGAGAGAGGTTTTTTTAAAAAATTTATTTTGAAAGAGAGAGGGGGAGGGGATGATAGAGACGGGGGAGTGGCAGAGAGTGAGGGAGAAAGAGAATCTCAAGCAGGCTCTGCACCGTCAGCACAGAACCTGACATGGGGCTCGAACTCAAGAACCAGAAGATCATGACCTGAGCTGAGATCAAGAGTCAGACGTCTAATAGACTGAGCCACCCGGGTCCCAGGAGTCTTAACCAAGAGATACAATAAGGAGGGAGGTGTCCCTTCAGGAGGTCAGATGTCTCCAGGGGTGCCTTTTTGTTTGAGTTGTCTGGAATCAGTTTGTATCAGCTGCAACCAAACCTCAGACCAACATGACCCATGATCACGATCGAGGCTAATGTGTATGGAGCACCTGCTATGTGCCAGACGCCTCTGAGTTACTGCAGTTTCTCTTCACTGATGAGGATACTGAGGCACAGAAAGGTCAAGGAGTCCATCCAAGGCCACACAGCTACCAACTCAGGCCATCTGTCTCCAGAGCCTGCATTCTTGACGGGTAGACTGGTCTGACTCAAAAGAGCACCGTGGCTTCTTGGCATCTTGAGGGCAGAAGTAGGACAGGGGCTAGGATAGGTGGATAAAGTGAACGGCCCCCTGTTAAACCTCCTCTACCGTAGGAGTACGAGGGCCCTGACAGAATCTTGGTGCCCAATGGGGCAGGAGCATGTCATGTTTCCAGGGCCAGTCCCCCAGTCAGGGCGTATGTGCAATGCCCAGAAGCCACTCTGGCCAGGCCTTCGCTGCAGGGTCATCAGCAGAGAGAGCCAGAGTAGACAGGTGGAGGGCTGGGGGAGGCAGGGAGTGCAGGTGTGGTCTCCAGAGCTCTGTCAGAGGCCACTGCCAAGTCTGAAGGGAAGAGGACAGTGAGCAGAGGGACATCCCCAATTCCAGCCAAAGCACACTCCTCTGGTTTATCTCTGGGACTCCCACAAGGAATCGCATTTGAGCAAAGGCCTTTCCTCAGCTGACAGGAGGTTAAGTCTGAAAGTGCCAATAGCATCTCTGCCACCACTTGGGGACCTTCTGCCTGAGAACGGGCAGAGGAAAGCAGAAAGAAAGCAAGAAAGATTCCTATCAATATGGTTTAAGTTCCTGGATCCAGCTATGCCTGAAGTCCCTGAAGTTTTTGACAGCGAGGGCCAGTAACTGGTTGATGTTATTTCAAGTTTCACTTGAGCCTGTTGACTCAGGCTTCTGTCATTTTCATTCGAATGAATCTTGACAAATATGGGTCCACACTAGAATAAGGCCTGGCTTTCCCCTGCCTTGAGGAGTGTCCAGTCATCACACTGGAGCAAGCAGCTTTAACCACCCGGAGGGACTGTCCTACCTTGTGTTCCATCAGGAGAAGAAGTGGCAGCTGGCACAGAGCCACGCACACCGCCCCCCCCCCCCCAAGGGTGCCTTGGGAGCCAAGGTTAAGGCCCAGAGGTCCAGTGAGGGGCCTGTGGTTCTCCCAGCCAGAAGGTCCCTCTCCTACTATGACACCTCTACTGGCAGTTCTCAACCTGGCAGCCTGAGGCGGCTTCTAACAAAAACCAAGCACGTCTCTCCCTCGCTCAAAACTATCCGGTCCCCATGCGCTTAGATTGTCCTTAACCCCTGCCCAGCCTCTCCACTCTCCCCTCCTCCCTGGCCTCCAGTCTTGCTGGCCTGTTCTCTCCTCTGGAACAAGCCTGGTTTGCTCTAACTCCAGGCCTCACGCTCACAATGGCTTTCTCCCCACTGGAACAGAACATCTTAGTGATGCTGTGACCACAGGGCATGGAAGAGGGCCCTCTATACTGGGCACTCAGTACACCTTTGTTGAATGAATGAATGAATGAATGGTGAACACAGCCTCCAATGCCTTGCCAACAACCTCCCCTTCTCCTGGTTACCCACACCCTGTCTTCACCGCACGCATCCAGAGCAGCCAGCCCTCATTCTCCACCCTCCTTCCAGAGAAGGCCCAGCGTCCATGAGCAGGGATCTTTCTTCTTTCCCCAAAGCCATTTCAGCAACCCATGGCAGCTCTGATAACCCCAGGAGTGAAATGCCTCCTGTAGTGCCTCTGGCCGCGGCCACTCTGGGAGACAGCTTCAGCCCATCCTGGGGGTCCCCAAGGGAGGTGAGGGCTGCAGCAGACCCTATTCCAAAGAGCAATGGCCCAGGATAGTGGTGGGTTTTTTTTTTTTTCCATATGAGGAAAAAATTAGCTTTCCTTACCAGACAAGAATGACAATTTACAGAAAATTATGCCCTGAATTCATAATCTGGAATGAGCGGAAATGGTATTCTATAGTAATCCATCCCAACTGACTCGCTATTGTATACGCACCTGCTAACATTTTTTAAGCCGGGACTTTATGGAAAGGACATTTTGATCGCTTCTGAAGTTTGCTGAGCAATTCCCCTCGCTCTCAGGCATACGGTCTTTGTGCTGGAAATTTCCCTCGTGGCTTCCCGCAGGCACCAGCAGCCGGGCACGTGGGCTCGCACACGGGCACGCACACACACAGCCGCAGCCCCCTCTTGTTGGCATGACTCTGGTGGGGGGCTTTGCAGGTGCTGAGCTGCGGAAATGGAAGCTGGGAGAGTGAACTAACCGTTGGCACCTGTGCTGAGTTTGCCCAAGGAGCTGCAAACAGTGGTGCCCACCGGAATTAGAGATGCTTTCCAGCGCTGGATGAGAGGAGGGGCAGGGGACAACGGAGGCGTGAAGGGCCAAGCCGGGCTGCCTCTGGGCCCTGCAGGGGTGAGGTCATGAGAGCTGGCCATCAGGCTGCAGAGATGCTGTGCAGGAGGGGGCCAGGCGGTCATCGACACCCTCATGTCTCTGGTCTCTGTGCTCCTATAGAAGCCACTCATTTCAGCACCCTGTTGGCAGTCATGCCACCAGGTCCTTGCCTCAGGCCTCCAGCCCAGGACTGACACAAACACATGGTGGGCTGAGAGCCCCATGGGGCAGGAATGAGGCCACCAACATGCTCTGTTCCCCGCCCCGGGCACGGTGCATAGTGGGTACTGGGGAAGTACCTCCAGTCTAACTTAAGACCTGGTCATAGACTCCTCCTCTGGGGAGTGGGCCTTCCCACTGACACTCAGCCCGCATAGCCTCCAGGACCTCTGGTGCCTGTTCTTTCGGGGCCTCAGTGACAGCGAGGCTCAGACAACAGGCAAGTTGTAGGCAGGGAGGGGGCCTTCTTTCCATTGGGATCCTCAGGAAAGTAGTCATGCCAATCTATGACCTGGCAATGACACAGAGACATGAGAGGCTGGATCTAAAAACATTCACTGAAACTCTCTGTGTGGGAACAAATATTTCAGAACATCCTAAACTGACAGCAGAAAGGGAGTAGTTAAATGAGCTGTGGAACCTCTGGCTACAACAACAAGAAAAAAGAATGAGATGTGCTCTTGTATAGAGGAAGCTCCAGGAAATGTTATTCTGGGAAAAGAAAGTAAGTTTAAAATAAAGTAAGATGGGAACAACACGAGCAATGTAATTCTGCTTTTTTTTTTTAATGTTACAAAACAATGCCATATACTGCGATTGGGCACACCCACAAACACGCACACGTGTGCACATATAAACGCGTGAAATGTGCAGAAAGGGCTGTGGAAGGGAACACTCACACCATGAACCACATCCACCTCTGGGATGAGAGGGCGAGCTGGTGAGCAAGGGAGAGGTTAGCATTATCTGCAATGTTTGTATTACTCATTATGATGAGGATGTATTTATGCATGCTTCTATAATTAAAAGTTAATAATTATTTTAAAAGGAACGAAATGCGAAATAAGCTGATTTCTGCCCTCACTTTCCCGATCATGGTCTGAGCTGGGACAATCCATCCAACCTGGACCACTTTGAAACCCTGCTTATCTATTCCATCCATCCATCCCTCCATCCATCCATCCATCCATCCATCCATCCATCCATCCATCCAATATGTACCATTCTCCTTTCATTTGTTCGTCCGACAAGTGTTTACTGAGCACCTAGTCTAGGTTCTGGGCTGCAGCAGTGAACAAAAGAGATAAGATCCCTGTCCCAGGAGTTCACATCCATGTGCACACACATGTGCAAGTGTGTGTCTCCTTCATAGTCCCATGGGGCACCTGGAGGGAGGGGAGAGGAACGACAGGCAGTTGCTATCCCTCACCCCTGATTTGAAGGATGGGGGAAGAATAAGGGGACAGTTAACAGGCTGCTCCTGAGCACGTGAAAACCACACATTGGCCAGGAAATGGGATGACAGCAGGCCACTTCCTCTCCTTGCAAGTCCCCTTCCACAATTCCTGGGTTTATGGACTCTACTTAGCCTTCAGGCCAAGTTCAAATGTCCCCTCTTCTTGGAAGCCCTGCTTAGTGTTCTTATGCCTGCCCCCAACCACATGGGATCTCCCCCTCAGCTAACATTCCTGTTAGTAGCTCCAGATCAGATTCATAGACTGGAATCCAGCAGACCATTAGCAGGCAGAGGGGGATATATTTTGTGGTATCAGCCCAGTGGGTTGAGAGGTTCCATACCACTGTATGTACCTGACTGGTGTCTCTTCCTGCCAGCACCTGAGTTTGTAATCCCCACTTTACACTACATCTGTGGGTGCATTTATCTTATACCTCCACCCACCACCTAGCCTGTTGTGTCACACTCATCCAGGGCCAGTCCATGCCTAGTGGATGGATGGATGGATGGATGGATGGATGGATGGATTTATGGATGGATGGATTGGTGGTGGACAGATGGATGAGAAGACAGATGGATGGACATATGGATGGATGGACATATGGATGGATGGACAGATGGACAGATGGATGGACAGATGGATGGATGGATGGACAGATGGATGGATGGATGGATGGATAAATGAATGTGTGGGTAGACAGATGGATAGACGGATGGATGGATGGATCAGTGGATGGATTGATTAATGGATGGATAGATGAACCAAATGAAGTAGAAGGGGCACTTAGACACCTAGGTATCAAGCTACTCTGCATCAGAAATCTTGGGGGATAGAAGAAAATGATGGGGAAGGGTTTGGGGGTACATATCCTTCTCTTTCCCAATAAAAGGAAAATTTTATAAGTGGAATCAGTCAGCAGATAGCTTGCTGTGCACGTTTCACATGCCACCTGCTATGCAGTGGATGGGGAAGATGATAGGAGAAAGGGGAGAAGATAAAGAAAGAGAGCAGAGCAGGGAGAGGGGATATAAAAGAGAAGATAAGGCCCCAGTCTGCACAGAGAGGATGGTGAGGTTGGGGTGCCTGTGAACTACCTAGAAGTTCAGCAAAAAGGATGGAAGGGACTGAGAAAGCTCACCCTCCCCATAGCCACCTGCAGATTCTTCTGCTTTGTCATTACTGGTGGTTTTGCTGAGAATTAGGTCTTGAGATGCCCAACCTGGAATGAGTCATTTCTTGTTTCTCTGGAACAGCCTCTTCCACCCAAAGGCTTGGAGTAGACAGGAGTCCCTAGGAAGAGAGGTTCACCAATCATATTGGAACTTCCCCAAGTCTGGTATCAGCCCCTTGAACCTGGGAACTATGGCAATTCTTCCCAAAGGGAGGTCAAATGCTCCACTCAGGGTGACCTAGAGTTCTTTCACTTAATGCATATTTATTGGGCCCCTTTGGTGTGGGGTGCTGTGCCCAGTACTAGGATATGGCCAGTACTGAAATTTGCTCTGGTAGAGCTGACAGGTCATAGGCATGGGGGTTGGGAGACAGATAATAAGTGAACACATAGGAGAATAACAACCAAGCTAAATGCTAGGAAGAAAATAAAAGCAGTACTATGATAAGGTGGCTGGAGGGCAGCACATCAGGAGGCTGGGGGCTGGGAGCATGTGGAGCAGGGGCATATAAGTCCAGGGCTGAACATGCCCAGGAAGGAAGCTTGCAAGTCTGTTTTGCCCAGGCAGGCAGAGCCCACCCAGGTTCCTCACTTCCTTGGGTCCTCAGATCGGTCAACAGTGACTGCCCAGAATGCATCACTGGACCTGGCACCAGACTAGGCACTGGGGAGGTAGATGGGAAGAGGCACCTGTAGGGCAAGCAGGGACCAGGAAGTGTGATCCCCAGACTCAGCCTAGCTCAGAGCGGTGAATACATATGGGCACCAAGAAGAAGGTGCTCTTAACTGTTCAGGGAAGTCCTGGAGGCCTTCCTGCAGAAGGAGATGCCTGAACTGGGTATTGAAAAGGAAGAGTCTGCCAGTCAGACAAGCAGGGAAAAGGCATCCCAGGCAGAAGCATAGGGCAACTTGAGGTGGTTTGAGGAGTCTGGAGCATAAATCCCAGAGGGAAGAAGAAACAGGGAGATAGGGCTGGAGGGCCAGATCACCACGGGCTGGACATGCTTTGCTAAGAAGAATGGACTTCATCCAAGGGGCAATGGGACACCACCAAGGACTTTAGGGCACAATGGAGGCACATTAGGATGTGATGTGCTTATGTTTTAGGAAGACCCCTCTTGGCTGCTGTAGGGAGAATGAACAATGGTGGGCCAGGGGAAGGGGTGGAACAGGGGTCAAGTTCCTGATGAGAACAAGGAACAAGTGTGAGAAATACCCAGAAGGGAGATAAATAAGTCGTACAGAACCCTGAATGGGGCACTGAGCAGGAGGAAGGATCATCTCCAGGGAGTTCCTGCTGTTTTTTTGCCTGCCCAGTGGCAACGATTTCCCTTGGGAAGTACCCCTCCCACAACAACTGGTCTATGACAACACCCCTAATCCTAAGGTGAGAATATAACACAAGCCTGACCAATCACAGCAAGCTTCTTCTTGGGCAACCACTGATGCAGGAGTGAGCACGTGACCTGAGCCAGACCAACGGACCTCAAGTCTGGGGCTTCTGCCAGGATAGCTGAGACTTCTGAGAGCAGGACCAAGAGATGGGCACAGCTGCAACAAATGAGACCCTGGACCCAGCTGTACCTGAAGCCCCCAGACTTTCGGTAACATGCACCCATGGATCCTTTTCCTTAGGCTGGTTTGAGCTAAGATTCTGTTACTGGCACCCAAAATAATTCTGACCAAATCAATAAAGAAGGCAGAGGTGAGCAGGACTCAGGTCCTTCTCTCGAGAAGAACCCTTGGTATCTGTGAGGACTGGAAGTCACAGCCCTGATCACCTAGAACACAGAGCACTAGGTCAGTGTCTAAGGGAGGTGCAAATGTACTGCTACACAGACATTCAGAGGAAGGCAGAGAAAGATGGCTCCCTGGAGGAGGTGGCATTTGACCAGGCCTTGAATCTGATGTTGACAGTTGAAGACAGACAGACATACAGGGCAGGAAAGAAAGCAGCAGGAGAAAAGAAGAAAAGGTTAGAATCCCAGAGGCCCCTGGCCTCCAAGAAACACAGGGTTGGTGCAGGGTGGGCTGGGAGACCTGGGCCTTAGGAGAAGCCATCCCTGCCTGGGTAAACATTTGCCTGCCCTCACCTCACCTGGTCAAGGGGAGCAACCGCCCAAACCCCGCAGCCCAAGAGAAGCAGTCACCCCAGGAAGGCAGCTTAACTCTGCCTGGGGCACTATCAGCAGAAGAGGGGCTGCCTACAGTTTAGACAAGTTAGCAGAGGCTGCCATGCTGGGCCCAACCTCCTCAAATCAGCCTTCCAGGCTGGGGCCGTGGGCTATTGCACCGTGGTGCCACTGCATCAGCACCTCCTTGGTAAACGGCAGTGGGGAACAAAAGCATCCATGGGAGGGGAGTCTAGGATGTAGTTTAGAACGGAAGCTTGCTTCTACGGGTCACTTGCTCTCTGGAAACCCCTCCTTCCTGCCACCTTCCCTAATGCCACACATTACAGCCTGCAGGATGGGAGCCCCTGCACTCAGTGGGCAGGCCCAGGAGCCCTGGCCCAGTGTCCAGCACTGGCTCACATGAGCAACCCTCACATCTCTGTCGCCTGAGTGTCTCCGACTTAACAACTCTGCCCTGGCTGCTTCCCGGGGGATCTTTTTAGGGCCCTGAGTGAAACTGTGGCAGGAAAGTGCAGAATCTGATTACCTACAAAATAAGAAAACAATGCCATCCAATCCTATGTGCTGTTTGCATCCTTCACGATCTGGGTCTGAGAGGCCTCGTCTGCTGGGGTGAGGCTGCAGGAGTGGGGGGCCAGCAGGACTTAGAGAGAAGCCTCCGCTGTGGAACCCTAGAAAGAACTGCATCAAAAAGTCAGATAATGACAAGCACTGGTCAGGCTGTAGAGAAGTCAGACGCCTCACATGCTGCAGATAGGAATAGAAAGTGAATCAGTTGCAGGGTGCCTGGGTGGCTTAGTCGGTTAAGCGTCCAATTTCAGCTCAGGTCGTGATTTCATGGTTCGTAAATTCAAGCCCTGAATTGGGCTCTGTGCTGACAGCTTGAAGCCCGGAGCCTGCTTTGAATTCTGTGTCTCCTTCTCTGCCCTTCCCTCGCTCATGAACGTGCTCTCTCTCTCTCAAAAGTAAACATTAAAAAAAAATATTTTTTTAATAAAAGAAATGATTCAGCAGCTTTGAGAAGCAGTCTGGCCGTCTCTTAAATAATTAAACATAAAATTACCCAGCAATTCAATTCTCTTGGGTATATACCCAAGAGAAACCAAAATATATATCCCCACAAAAACTTGTGCTCGGATGTTTACACTGGCTTATTTGTACTAACCAAGAGGTGGAAAGAGCTCAAATTCCATCAATGGACAAATGGATAGACAAAAGGTGGTATATCCATATAGGGGAATACTATTCAGTCATAAAAAGAGACGTGACCACCTGAACACATGGAAAACATTATGTTAAGTGAGAGAAGCCAGTTACCAAAGATAGCACACTACATGATTCCATTCTATGAAAATGGAGAGATTAGGAAAATAGATTCGTGGTTGCTTAGGGCTGGGGAGAGAGGCTTAAGAGGGTGATAGCGAATGGGTTTCTTTTTGAAGTGATGAAATGTTACAGAAGCAACAATGATAATGGCCACACTCTCTGTGAACATATTAAAAGCCACTGAATGGTTCACTTTAAATGGGCAAACTGTGTTGTGTGCGTTATATCTCAATAAAGATTAAAGAAGAAGAAGCAAAAGAATTGCAACCATCAGGCAAATCTAGAGTGGACAACGTCCTACAAGACAACTGGCCTGGACTTGTCAAAGAGGCAAAGTCATGGGAAGAAGGGGTGGGGGTGGCGGCTGTCCTATACCGAAGGAGACCAAAGAGCAGACCCAACAACCGCAAGCAAGGCAGGGACTTTGACTGGATCCTGACCGAAAGCAAAAATCTGGGACAATGAGGAAATTTGACAAGGATTAGATATCAAATGGCATTATGGGATAATTGTTAATATTCTTGGATATGAAAATGCTATCTCGTTTATTGAGGAGAGTGTCTTTATCCTTAAGGGATACAAATAAAAGTGTTTAGGGGTGAAGTGTCATGATGTCTGTAATTGTACAGCAAAAAATGTGTGTTCACGCATGCGTGTGTCTGTGTGTGTCTGTGTGTGCATGTCCATATGTGTATGTCTGTATATGTGTGTGCATGTGTGTGTGTGCGTGTGCATGTGTGGAAAGGATAAGGAAAAGCAAGTATAGCAAAGAATTAACAACTGGTTATTCTAGATGGAAGTTAGCAGGTATTCATTATACTACTATTCCTTCAACGTTTGACATTGGACATACAAAAAAATGTTTAAATGTCACTTTTGCCTTTGTGTTACTGCCCAAGACCTCCACTCTAGTGAGGGGTCTCATTACTGCCCAGTTCTGCAGGCCAGAAAGTCTGGGTCTCTGGACTTTGGCTGGACCCTTGCTCCCCATCGCAAATCCACCCAAGCCAAGTTGATCTTACTCCAAACAGCACTGAATCCAGCCGCTTCCTGCCGGGCCCTGCCACACGCCTCTCCCTGATGACCATGGCAGCCTCCAGCACCTGGCTCCCCAGAAGCCCATTCTTCACATGGCAGCTTGAGGAGTCTCTGTGATGCAGCTCTGATGGCCTCCGTGGCTGTCAGAATGAAGAAGGAAGTGCTCAGTGCAGACTGCACCCCCAGCCTGGGCATCCCTGTACCCTGCGACCTCCCAGTTCCTCAAATGAGCCCTGGTCTCAGCATTCCTGGGGCCTCTTCCATGCCCTTCCTTCCACTTGAATGCCTCATTTCTCTGTCACTCCTTCTCATCTCTTACCCATCAGCTCAAGCATCTACTCCTTAAGGGGAGCCATTCCTGACCTCCTCCCTCCTTCCTCCTCCCCAGTCCAGATCAGTTTCCAAAGATGTTCCTGCTTTCAGAGCACATATGTGCACTCCACTGTGTCCTTGCTGGTGACCTTGAGGGCTACTGTAACCTCTCTATGGCTGCATCCTGGTCTGAAGTGAGGCGAACACTAAACCAGCATCAGGTGGTTGAGGATGGCATGTGCATTAGACCCCATACTTGCTGAGACATGCATCTAATGCACAAAAACAGGAAATCTTCGCCATACCAGTCTTCATGATGTGGTCCTCAGTGCGGTCATTTGATTGGCGTCTCCCTGTCCCACAAGCCTATGGACTCCACAAGGGCAGGACTGCCAGGGATTCTCTGCTCATCGCAGCCTGAGCCCTGGAGAGACGCACAGTGCATGTTTCTAAAGAACACTAAAGAACTGAATTGGATCAACCCAGGGCTAATTAATAGTGACCTGTCTTGATGGAGGAAAAAGGGCATTATGTCTTTACCCCTTTAACTGGTGGCATGTAAATGGAGCTCCTACCAAGTCTCAGGCCTGTCAGCTCATGGTCTTGGACCTTTGGCTAGTCCTGCTTTATGAAAAGGAAGATGTCACTTTATCATGACCCCAACTGCTGGTTTATGAATCGGTCGTGTCTGAGTGAGTGTGATTGACTGTGACGGACTAGACGCGCCTCCCAACACCCCTGAAGAAGGTCCTATTGCCCGGGCTGCTGACAGTGCGGCTGCCAGTCTTCCAGGATTGCCTCAGCGACGGAGGGCGGCCTTGCCAGGGCCACATGCTGCCACACGATGGCTGACGGAGGCAGAGATATAAAGACCCTGCCACCTGGGCCTCAAGCAGGGCAGCTCTGTGGGCCACTTCAGCTCCGGGGCCCTCTGTCCATGCCTGCTTCTGCTCTGCCCTGTCCTCAGGGGCTGGTTTCTAGGGCCCTCCCTACATGCCTCCCACATACTAACCTCTGCTTCCAGAAAACCTGAACAGCAATGTGCAGTTTACCTCTATTCTAGGAGAAGGCAACAGGCACCACCACAACTAAGGTGGAAAGCCGACTGCTTTGGGCTGTGCATGAATGTGTGTCCTTGCTGGTAAGAGTAGGGCCACCCTTCCTCTGCCAGCTGGAATGTAGGATAGTCAGGTCGACTTTGGAAAGGGCTGGCTAACACCCCAAGGCTTCTTGGAGTCTATGGAGAAGGGTCCTGTCCTCTATAGGTTCCCCTTGTCATTGTGTGCTCTTAGGTAGTGACTTCCTCTCCCTCGACTTCCAGCTGGCAGAAGAATGATGGTGACATGTCACTATACTTATGACCATGGGAGTCAGGGAACAGGAAAGAAAACTAGGTCTTCCATGGGGAGTGACACAGATGGGGCATCTCACCTGCAGAGGACAAGGAAGCTGTGTTTTCACATCTCTGCCCAGCTACACTGCCCCAGTCCTTGTCAGCTACCATGGGCCCAAGGCCACGGACATGCATTCTCAGCAGGCAGTGGGAAGCCCTCCCTCACTCTATTTGCAAACACATCTGACCCTGTGACCACCTTGCCCCAACTTTGGCCCAGCTGCCATCTTGCCTGGCTTGGGCCACTGGTCTCTAGGACCCCAGGATATACCTGCTCCCCCACCCACACTCCCCTCCACAGCAGAGTGATCTTTAAACATGCAAATCGGATGAGTCACTCTACTTCAAACCCTTCAATGGCTCCTAATAGCACTAGAGTAAAACTCACACTCCCTACAAGCCCATAAGATCCTACTGCTGCTCTCATCCACCTGTCTTGTACTCACTGTATACCAGCCCTACTGCACTCCAGCCTGCTTGCAATTCCACTAAATCACTACATTTGTCCCCACCTCAGGGCCTTTGCACATGTTGTCCCCTCTGCCTGGGATACATTCCCCACAGCAATTCTTGCTGGATTTTCTCATGCTTCAGAGCTGAGCTCTCAAGACTGAGAAGCGCCTTCCTGAAGCCACCTTATCCTCAGGGATGTGCCTCTGCTCCATGTACTATTACATCACCCAGTTACCTCCTCAGGAGCTCTCGTAACTGGTGGCAACCATCTTATCTTTTTCGTGTGGTTTATGTACTTATGTCCTGACCGGCTCTCCTGCCCCGAGGACAGACTTCTGCCCATCTTGGTTCCCCTATCCCTCATAAGGGAACAGTTCTTGGCACAGGACAGGAATTCAATGAATATTTGAGGAATGAACGAATGAATGGATGGAAGCTGGCTGGCCTTGGCTGGGACAGGCAGGGCGGGAAAAGCCGGTGGCCCTGGCTTGCTGGGGGTGGGGGGTGGGGGGAGGTGCTCTTCAGACGAAGGCAGGGATGAGGCGCTTCTGTTGCCTTCCGTTCCATGTTTTCGCCATATGGCTTGCTGCACACTGGGCTGAATTGCAGATGCTCTAACTTGGAGCTTTCTTGCTTTTGTGTGTTAATAACATAAAGATGGAACATAGCTCACCACACATTTTGTGTTTGCTAACTATCTATATGTATATAAAACAGACTTTGGTGTTACTAGCCAACCCACTTGTGAAGTGGAAGGAAAACAGAGCAATTAGAGAGGGAGGGAGGAGGCGGGTGCTGCCTTAGACTGTGGCCAAGTCTCCAGTATTACGTGCGCCTCCCGTGGAGGAGTGGGCTCTATCCAGGAGGTCATGGGCAGGGCAGGGGTGGGCGCAGAGACCTTACGGCCCCACGGCTCCTAGGATAGAGTCCAGCCCCTTGGGAAGATGGCACAGACAGTGCTCCACTGGGCTCCTGCCCCTGAGTCTTCCTCAGCCTCGGTGCTTCCCTCTTCCCACCTCATGCTCAGTCCCAGACACCCCCGACAGCTGTCACTTCCAGGATGTGCCACTCTATCTCTAGCCTCTGAACCCTCTCCTTGCTCTCCCCCCTGCCTCCCGACACTGCCTGCTCGCCCCTCCTGGCCTCCATCCACAAAGCCTCCACTCAGATGTCTGAGGACCGAGTGCTTCCCGTGTGCCTTCAGCCAGCTGCCTTCTGAAGGAGGAAGGGCCCCAAACAAGTAAATGAACGTGCCATTACAAAATGTCTCAAGCGCGATGAAGAATAAAAATATGGGGCTTCATTAAAAAGAAAGAATTAGGCATTTATGCCACCACATGAGCTGCATTTCTGGGCAACCCAATAGCCCTAATTGATACGGAAAATTTCTTTACGGAAGACTCCGTGTGTAGACTCTGAACGGCGGTGCCTGGCGGCAGGGGTGAGGCAGGAGAGCCAGTATTCCTCACGGACATGGTCTAGAGTGGCAAGGCTGTGAGAGCGACACAGGCAGAGGACTTTCAGTCCAGTTCTCTGCAGACAACACACCCTCCCTACCGCCTGCAGCGGGATGGACTGCCCCCACATTCCATCCCTCTGGGTATGTATGCCTCTAATTTGGAAGAAATGAAGGAAATAGAAAACTACCATTTTGCAAACCCTAATCAAAGAGCTGATTCGGGAAACAATTATTACTGGATGAAACAGGTGAGGGTGGATGGGGAATGGCACTACGGAAGGAAGAGGCTGTCACCACCTGCCTCCATTGATCAATCTGGCATCACAGGAGTGGATGGCAGGCACCTTGGGCCTCTGGAGGGGACGGCCTAGGAAGCACCCAGCATCGCACACAGCACCACCCAGGGACATGAATTTAACGGGCTAGGAGAACTGGCTTCCATGTACAGGGAGTACAGGGAAGAGAGGAACGAGGCAATGACTCTAGGAGAAGCAAAAGGGACAAGTCCAGGAAGGGAAGTGGTTCTGCGGGAGACTGACTTGGCTTCCGCAGCAAACGTGGAAAAGAAGAGGCTACCCGAGTGAAAAGCAAAGGACACGGTAACCAGACGCTGTGTGTGCATCCTGTTTGGATCGTCATTCACACCAATGGTTAGAAGACACATTTGAGATAACTGGAAAATTTGAATGTAGATTATTAAATGGTACATGGGGGCGCCTGGGTGGCTCTCAGTTAAGCATCCAACTCTTGATTTGGGCTCAGGTCATCGAGCCCCATGTCAGACTCTGAGCTGACAGCACAGAGCCTGCTTGGGCTTCTCTCCCTTTCTCTCTCTGCCCTCCCTGGCTTGTGCATGTCTGTGCACGTCCACTCCCCAACTCTCCCCCCAACCCCTCTCTCTCTCTCAAAATAAACTTTTTAAAAAATGGTACCAAGAATTGTTCACTTTCTTATATGTCTTACTGGCATTGTGGTTATGTGAGAAAATGGCCATACATTTTAGACAAGTGTAAAAAGTGAAACGTTTGGAATTTGCCTTAAAATATTTCAGTGAAGAAAACAAAAAGCCGCAGGGTCGATGAAGCAAATATTAGAAAATCTTAGTCATTAAATCTGCAGGATCAGTATATGAGGGCTCATTGTACTATCCTCTCTCGACTTGTGTGTATGTTTGAAATTTTTATAATTAAAAACCAAAAGCAAAATGGGGTGCTGAGAGAAAACCAGCAAAAGGCGAGACCCGAGACAGAGAGAACCTGATGTAGACAGTGTGGCTGGCAAGGCCTCCTCCAGGAGGGGCTGGTGAAGCGAGAGCCCGCCACCGATAAAAGGGTGGGGGGCGGTGAAGAACGGGTACAAACACAACAAAGCCGAGCCCTTGGCGTGTCAGAGAAAGGCTGGAGCAGAGGGAGAGGAGGGTATGGGCCCAGGACCCCAGGACCAGAGGGCTGCAGCAGAAGCCAGGTCGGACAGGGGCTGGCACTTACGCAACCTGACTTATTTTGCAATCAGCGCCAAGCTTTCAAATGGATTCCAGAAGGGGCAGGTTTGATTGGATTCAGGGAAGTCATTTTCTTTTAGGAAAAAGAGACGACGACTCTGGCTGTTTGGTCACAAAGGCGTTCTGGTGGGGAAGAGGCAGCGACGGTGAGAAAGCAGTTCAGGACGTGGTACAGCTGTCCCGGCAGCAGACGGTGGCTCCCTGCAGGACAGGACAGAGAAGGGGACAAGAGAGAGTGGAAACATTTGGAGGCAGAGAGCCCCTGGAGCTTGCTGATGCATGCAGTGCAGAGGATGAGAGAGAGAGAGAGAAATCAACAATGAATACCAGGTCTGGGGCTTGAGCAACTGAGGGAATGGGGGCACCAGGTGGAGAAGCAGGTGGGACAGGGTGGGGAAACCCAGAGCCCACTTCTGGGCATCTTACACTGACAGGCTCAGAAGAGATGGGCAAGTGGAGATGGCAAGAGGGCAGAAGGTGGAAAGAAAAGACCACGAAGGGAGGGAGCATTTGGAAAAGAGCTCCATCACTTAAATAGGGAGGGGGTGACAAGAGCAAGGGCACTGAGGAGGAGCGCCAGGGAAGGAGGAGGGAAACCAGGAGACGGAAGTGGTGTTCTCCAACAGGGAGTGGGCCATCAAGCCCAAGACTCCCGAAAGCGCCGTGAAATGAACCCTGAAAGGTGCCTTTTGGAGTTGGTGAGGTGGGGGGCCCCGGTGACTTTGGCAAAGTCAGTGACTCTCCGCTTCCTGCCCCTCTCCTCACCCCGAGCTGGATGAGGACCTCTGCTGCCAGGTGCCTCCTTCCCCTGCATCTCTCCTGCTGTTTTGTGATGAAGGACGGGCTGCTCTTTTCCATAGGGTGTGGGCATCCCGAGGACAAGATGCTTGCTTCAACCTTCATACTCTTACGACAGAATTCATCCCTGTAACCATTTCATAGACACTTAATGAGCACCAACTGTATGCAAACACTCATGGGCCCAGTAAAATGGTACAATCACCAATTCCTCTTGTCTGGCATCTTTTGAAGGATGTGAAAGCAGGAAAGTTGGTCAAATGTCCCGCTGGATACCGAGTTCACTGATCCCCCTGCCAGTGATTGGAGTGAAACTAAGGGACTCCTTACAAGAGTCAGGAAACAGACCCTGAAAAGACAGCCATCCATGGCCCCTAGACCGTGTGCATGGAGCCCACCCTGGTACTCTGTTGTGCCAAACCTCAGTTCCGCCTCACGCACACACTCCTCATCACCCTCTGGACCCGAGGAAAAAGCTGAGGCGCCGCCAGGTGAAGTGCCTTCCCCAAGCTCACCCTGAGATGGAACCCGGCAGCTGGGACCTATGCCTGTCACATCAGTGTGGCCAGGGCACCTGCCACATCCGCTCCAGGGCCTGTTCCCACAGGATGTGGGCCAAATGCTCGCATGGCAGAGGGGCTGTCCCTCCTCCAGCCTGCCTACACCTCTGCCCATTCATTATTTGTCCCCTCTCTTACTCTGACCACAGTTCAACATATTAATTTTAAATGATAGCAGATCCACATCATACAGGGAGTGAGTCATTCCCTTCTCAATTCTCTTTCACGTGTTCTGCTTAATCAAGGAGAAAGTCTCATTTTGAAGCTGAGAGGGCTGACATCTCCCTAACAGTTATATTGTTTTCTAAAAAATGGTGGTAAAACACACATAACATAAAACTTAGCATTTCAACACTTTTTAAGAGTACAATTCAGTGGCATTATGCACATTCATGTTGTTATATAACCTTTACCACTATCCATACTCAGGACTTTTTCATCTTGCAAAAATGAAACTCTGTGCCCATTAAAAACTCCCCATTCTCCTCTCCCCAGCCCTGGCAATCACCCTTCTACTTTCTGTCTGCCCTAGTACCTCATAAGTGGAATGATACCATCATCTCTTGTTTGTTTGTTTGTTTGAAGTTTATTTATTTTGAGAGAGAGAGAGAAAGAGACAGAGCATGCTAGCTTGGGAGGGGCAGAGAGAAAGGGGAGAGAGAGAATCCCAAGCAGGCTCTGTCAGCACAGAGCCTGACATGGGGCTCGAACTCACAAACAGTGATACCTGAGCTGAAACCAAGAGCGTGATGTTTAAGCTTAACCACTGAACCATCAGAGCCACCCAGGTGCCCCTCATCTCCTGTTTTAAACAGAAAGAAATCAGGCCTCAGGGCCATGGCCTGCCCCTTGCCTGTAGTTGTAAACACTTCCATGCTTCCCTTCATTTTGTGGCTGGTGATGTTGGTTTTCCACTTAGGGCCAGTAGGTTTTTCTTTTCAAACAAACAGATTTAAGGAAATATAACCTGCAGTGAAAAGTTGAAGGTAGAGAGGCTCTCAGATACAGTAGAAGAGAGGGTGGGAGGTGGGTAAGGCCCAGCCTTGAGCCTCGAGATTCCTTGTGGCAGGACCCTCTGTGACCTCCATACCAGCTGCACCTGGGCCTCAGCAGAAGAATGTGCCCCCACTCCATGTACCCAGCCTCCTCAGCTTCCTGCCACCATCTGGGAAACACTTTCTGCGCCTCTCACCTTTGCCCCTATCTGTCACCCGCTTATTTATTCTGCAAAACTTGCTGTCCAGACCCTATGCTGGCTCTGGGGAATGCTCAGGCCCGGGTTACTCCCAGTGTACCCCCTCCTTAGTGCCTTCTTCCTTCTCTCCTTCTTGTTTATTTAATTCTGACCCTCCTCCATCCAATACCCCACTAATCAGCTCTGAATTCCTGGGTGGGGCCTCAAGGTAAGACAACTACAGTGGCCAGGTTGATACCTCAAGGAGTAAAGACAGAGGGAGAAGCTGTCCCCACCCAGAGGTCAGCTGCATGCTGTACCCCGACTTTGCCAAACTCATCCTGTTGCTCAAAGCATCAGAAACCCTCATGTGTACCAGAATCCCATTTTTTGCTAATATCCTATGGGCCATCGCATTATGTGTGACCTCTGTTCAGTCATGTTTGGAGTGAGTCCTGTTCAGTTAACGTCTACTTGCCCCCAGGGCGTGCGAGGTGTTCTTGCGAGGGCAGGGTCAAGGCAGTGCACCAGGCCCACTAGCACTTGATGGGGGTCAGGCATGCAGGGGTTCCCGAGGCTGCCAGGCTGATTAAGAAGTGGATTCCTATGTGACTGATGTAAGCAAGTGATTGAGGGTGTTGCCAGGGAAGTCAGGATTCCTGGGGAACTGGGACTAAAAGCCAGGCCTGGCACCCCCAGGGCCATGCCAGGGTGGATGTACAGGCCTTACAGAGAAGGACCGGTGGGTCTAGGGGACCACTGAGAGGCTCTCTGGGGGGGCACAAATGGATGAAACTTGACAGTCCACCGCCCTTTCACTCACTCAAGACACCCACGACTCTCATGGTTGCCAGTTACACGAAACCCAACCTCAACTGGCTCAATAAACACATGAAATCATTGGCTCCAGCATCTGGAAAGTTCCTAGTAACCTGGTCTGGGGCTTGACTAGACCCAGAAGCTTGATGAATCAGAAGACTACCTCCCTTTACCTCAGGCTTTGCTCCCCTCTACCCCAGGACTTCCCTCTAAGGAAGGTCACCCTGAGTGGCAAGATGGCCTCCTGCTTCCAGACCCACTTTAGGTCCGCTTAGCAACTCCAGGGGATTTTCATTGGCCCAGCTCAGGTCATGTGCCCACCCCTGTAACCAACCGCATGGGCAGGAATGTGGTTCTCTGATTGGCCAAGCCTCCCTCCCCCATCAAAGTGCAGAGTATAGCGCTTGAAGGAAAATATTCCAGAAGGGAGACGCCAGTGCCTTATCTCTCCAAGGTCCTGCTCTATGTCTTGCAGCTGTGTCTGTCTTCAGAAACCCAAAATGAGGAGATTTAAGTGAAAGCTGGGAATATGGTGGTCAGATACAGAACAAAGAACTCTTGTGTCTCAGCCCATGCTGAAGGGGGCTTTATTGCTGCATAACTGATGCATTCCCCCCCGCCACCCCCAACCTGATCACACACTCCTACCCCTTGAAGTGTCTTCAAATTAGTCTCTGTCCTTGGAAACCCTGAGCTTAGCACAGAATCCATAAATGTCAGCTGCCACCGTTGCTCTATCAGATACTAAGTTTAAAGGTCAGTTTTAATTTTCACTGGAATTTTTAAACGGGACACAGCCTTCTACCTGAGGAAGTGTGACTGCACTTGCTCCCCAGTGTAGGAGAGGGTTAGGCCAGGGCTGGGACCACCCATTGGTTTGCCAGTCTCCCGCCTTGGAGTCCATAGCAGTGTGAGCTTGATGTGAACCACAACCTGGGGAGCACGCACTGGGGCCCTGGACTTGGGCTGACCCGGCAAGCCTGTGCAGACAGATTTCCACTGCTGAGAGAGGACAGGAGCCAAGCCCCCAGGGCCTTCCCACACTGGGTTCCCTGGCACTGGGTCCTGCTCCTCCTGCCTGGCCCCTACCTCACAGCTCACACTGGTGCAGCCAGTTTGATCCCTCTTCTGGGATTCCTGTGTGGAGCCTCACGAGATGTCCCTCCCCCACCTCCTTCAACTCAGCCAAGCAGCCCTATGTGCCCAGTTTTGCCTGATAGCAAGGCCAGGGCCAGCTCCACTTCCAGTCACAGCCCACACCTTTCCTGATCAACCCTCTTCCTGATCAACTCCTTAACTTTCTATAGGTGCCTTTAAGGAACTGGTAAAAGTTAAGTGCCCCCTGCCCAAGTGCACGCAATGGGCCAACACTGCCAGCAGGCAGTTTCCTGGGCCACTGAAGGCTATCTGGGAGCCCTAGGTTAAGGAATCCTATCTGGGAAGGATTTCCCCCCTGGCAACCCCCATTGACTTACTTCTTAATCCTTCTATCCTGGCTGCTGTTTTTACCATGTATGAAGCTATGCAAATGCCACAGATTTCTTCACAAATAATAATACATGTTGAACACTATGTCCTAGATACTATTGCAAATGCATCATAGGTATTAGTACATTTACTCCTCACGGAAACCATGGAAGTTAGGATAATTAGAATCACCCCACTTTACAGATGAGGAAATTGAGGTACCAAGAGGTTAAGGAACTTTCCCAAAGTCTTATTGTGGAGGGAAGGTGATACCCTCCCTACCCAGCAGCTGGTTTTCTAGTTCAATCCATATCTCCCTCAAGGCTGAGCCAATGCTTGGCCACTCTAACCCCAGGGCAGGCAGGCATATGATGAAGTGAAACCAAACAGCCAAAGGTGAACTACCCCTGGCAAGTGGCCCTCAGTAATTTGGTGCAGTCTGTTTCCACAGATTTATCTTTTCTGTTGCCTCTGCCAAACATCATCTCATTCTGTCCTAGATGATGCTTCCTCCATGCAGCCTTCTTGGCAAGAGTAGGCTGGATGCCCTCTCCTGTCACCACTCCATGTGAAGCTATAGCCCCCAGAAGTTTCCCATCCCAGCCCTTATCACTCTGTACTATGGCTACCAATCTACATAACTGCCTCCCTTCCATCTAGAAGTTCCCAACTGGGCAGGAATTATTAAAGTCTTACTTTATTTTGTTTCAAATTATTTTTTTGAAAAACAATTTTTTTGTTGAAATACACACTCCATAAAGTGTGTAAGTTATAAGTACACATCTCAAGGAATTTTTATGTACACAACCATGTATTCAGCTCAAGATATAAAACATGTGTGGAACCCAGAAGTTTCCCCTGGTCCCCTCCCAGTTACTAATACCACCCCAAATGTAACTGCTGTTCTGACCACCGTCCCTATAGTTCTGTCTTTTCTTAAACTTCAATTAAATGGAATCACATACTAATACTTTTTTGTGTCTGGCTTCTTGGGCTCACCATTATGTCTGAGATTTATTCATGTTGCTGCATGTTTTAGTGATTTGTCCTTTTTGTTGTTGTGCGGTATTCCATTGAATGAATATACCAAATTTATTTATCCATTGTACTGTTGGTGAACATGTCAGCTAGTACACAGAACATCTGGAAGTCTCATTTTTTGCTGGTGAGAGTGTAAGCTGCTACAACCACCAAGGAAAACTGTCTTGTCTATCATTGTGTTATATATATATATATATATATATATATATACACACATATTTATATATTTATATTTATTATATTATATAAAATTTATTGAGCATTTACTATGTGTCAAACACTGTACTAAGGCTGCATTATCTCACTTCATCCCTAAATAATGACCCTGAAAAGTAGATAGTTTCCATACCTGAAATAGGACTATCATAGTATCAACATGATAGGATTATTGCTAAATTGAACTGAGATAACACTCTGAAGGATTTAGCCCAAAGCTGCCATTTTGGAAATGCTGTTTTTGATACTTCTTATTGTTATTCCTAAAGGACACAGGGCTGGGAATTCAGGACCTTGGGTTCCATGCCTACCTAAGACAAGCTGAGTGAGTTATCTCAGCTGTGTTGACCTCAGAGCCCCTGGAAGGTCTGCTAGCAGGGACCTGTGGGGATGACACAAGGCGTACTCTTCAATAAGACCTAGGCTGTCACTTCAGAAAGACTGTTATGTTAGTGGGGCAGGGAACAAGGCTGAGACTATAAATCAGGAAGGGTCTTGGGAGTGTTTGGGAGCCCTCTGCTACATGCTGCTTTCTACAAATTTAGTATAGAAGGTAGTTTCTAGCGACCATCGTTCAGTACCTGTATCACTGGCCTGTTAAGCTCCAATAGGGCTTGGTCGGTGTATGTTTTTCAAGAATTCATTCATAAATAGGATTTAAGTGTCTCCCTTCCCCCAGGCACTATGCGGAGAGCTGGGGGATAACAGCAGTGAGGAAGACAGACAAGATAGGGAGAGGGACACCAAACAAGGAAACGGAGGAGCAAGAGTCTTCTGGCCGCAAGTTCTGTCAAGGAAACACAGCCGGGCAAAAAGATGGAGAGGAAGTCCTGGGGAGAGGGGTGCACCAGGTTAAGTGGTCACTGAAGACCTTGAATTTCTTGGGAAGGAAGAACAGCCGGAGGTGCCCTCGCAGGGCACAAGCCCCAAGGCCCCTGAGGTGAGAAAGGACAAGGGCGGTGAGATGTGAGGGGAGGGGGTTGCAGGGAAGTCTGACAGGATGCAAAGGCCAGGTCAGGTGGAGCCCTGTTCGCCAGGGCAGGGAGTGCGGATTTCATCCCGGTCCGATAGGAGCCTCTGGGAACGGCTTTCAGCTAGAGGGGCTGCCTGAAATTCCAACGTCGTGAAGAGTTTGTGGGGGAGGGAAATACAGCGAAGGTGCTGGGCTGTTAGTTGAATGAATGGCTTGGATGGATGCGTGGACGTACCTCCAGGAACAACTGTTCCACCGGTGCCCCAGATCCCGGCGACTGCCGGAGGCACACGTTGTAGGCCAACGACCAGGCGCTGTGACCTTGGGCACATCCCCGCCCCGACTCAGGGGCCGGAACCCTGCGTCTCGGGGGCGGGAAGGACGTGCTAGGAGGGACAGTACGCGCGCGCGGCAGGCCGACCGACGGCGGGTCCTCCCGCTCGCCCATGCCAGACCCCTGCCCCAGCCAGAACCCTCGCCGCCTGCCGTGTTTACATTCCCCCAGCGCTGGCCACGCGGCCTTTTGCCGCTCCAGCGCCGCTCGGCTCCGCCCCCGGAGCCCCGCGGCCCGCCCCTCCGCCGCGCGCGCGCGCGCGCGCGCGCGCCAGACCTCCCCCGCGGCCCGCCCGCCCGCCCGCCCGAACGCGGCCCCGCCCTCTACCGCGCGCGCCAGCCGGCCTCCCGCGTCCCGCCCCGCGCGGTGCCGCAGCTTGCGCCGCGCAGGCCCCGCCACGGCCCCGGCCCCGCCCCTGCGGCGCGCAGGCCCTGTCACTTAGCCCCGCCCCCGATCAGGCCCCGCCCCCCCGTCGGTTCGGAGCGCCTCGGCTGGCTTGCGCCGCGGCTGGGCGGTCCTGAGGGCGGCTGCTGGGCGGGCCCGGGCCCTCGGGCGGCCGCTGAGGGGCTCTGAGCGGCCGGGGCGGGGCGGAGGGTGGCGGGAGGGCGCGAGGGCGGGCCGGGGGCCGGTTCCGCGCGCAGGGATTTTTAAATGTCCCGCTCTTAGCCGGGCGCAGGAGCAGCCGGCTCGGCCGCCAGCGCGGTGTAGGGGGCAGGCGCGGATCCCGCCACCGCCGCGCGCTCGGCCCGCCGCCGCCTCCCGCCTCCCGGCTTCCCGCTCGCCTCTGCCTCCTGCGTCGGGCCTCAGCTCGTGCCGCCTGCCTGCCGCGGAGACGGCTTTGGGTAAGGGCCCTGCCGTGGGGCTGCGGGACGGTGCGGCGGCGAGGACTCCCAGAGCGCCCGGGTCGGGCCGGGCCGGGGTGGGGGTGGGGCGAGGCCGGGTCGCCAGGTCCCCGAGTCGTCAGCGTGGGGTGCCCCTGTAGGGTGGCTCAGAGACGGACCATGGAAAGGTGTTGAGGGGGAGACTGAGGCAGCTTGAGCCCCAAGGAAGGCGATGGGCAGGAGGGGATTTCCGGGGGGCGTCCGGGCCCCCCCCCCAACCCCCGGTTCGGACCCGGCATCGCGGGTTGGTGGCGGCGCCGCGGGTGACAGGCCACCCCGGGCCCATCGGCCATTTTCCTGACCGGCCCGGGAGGCTCCCGCCGCCGCCGCCGCCCGCGCGGGAGGGGGAGGGGTGTCCGGGGCGGGCCGGCGGGCCCTGGCCCCCCACCTCTGGTCCTCCTCACCCCACTGCCCGGTTTGTGCCCCCAAGGCCTGAGATCTGATCCCACGCCCCAAGCCATGCCGAGGGAGAGAAGGGAGAGGTGAGTGGCCCGGTCGCTGGGGGGGACGGGAAGGGTGTTCAGCGGTGGGGGAGGGGTGGACCTAGATTTGGGGAGAATTCACCCTGACCTCTGTGCCACCCTGGCTTTGCAGGGATGCAAAGGAACGGGACACCATGAAAGAGGAAAGTGGCACCGATGTCTCTGTTCGCTCCAGGAAAAGAAAGGCAAATGTGGCTGTTGTGAGTACAAAGGAGACAGGTGGGGGAGGAGACCCCCCCCCCCCCCCCCCCACACACACACAATCTTACCTGGGTACCAGACTGGGCTCCATACACCACATGTTTATTGTTAGGGGGTTAATGGGGTGTATTTGGCAGAAATGGTGCCTATAACCTAACCAACTTTTTCTCTCTTTTCTGTTTTTGTCTTTGGGTTGTTTGGTGTGTTTCCTTGTGGGGTGGGGGTTGTTTTATGTTAGTTTTTGCAGGATCCAGATGAAGAAATTGCAAAAATTGACAGGACTGTGAGAAGCCAGTGCAGCAGTCAGGTAGGTACAGTTGCTAATTGGGCCTAGGTGGAGGGCCTCCTGCTCTTTGTGGGTTAAATTGAGTCTCAGTCTCCAAAACCCTCCTGCTGAAGGGTTTTTCTCTACCTTTGGCTGCAGTACATATGGCTGAGCTCTGCCTGTCAGTGGCACTGACCTCTGCCAGCTTTGGGATTCCAGCGAGGTCTTGTGTTCCTGACCAGCACCTTTGAGATTACAAATATACGCTGATGTCTGGAAGAACCAGAATGGACATCAAATAACTCAGTCCTCTCCTTTTGCCCTTGAGGAAACTCAGACTCAGAGGAAGAAAGTAACCCAGAGTCCTGTGCAATCAGGGGCGGAGTTCATCCTAGAGCCTTGTCTCTGAGCTGGTGAACTGGGGGGAGGGCTCCTGACACAGAGCTCTTTGGGTATGATGATGGGTGTTTGTGTGTGTTCATAAGCAACCATGAATTCTCCCCATCCATGCTACTGTTTTTCCATCATGGTGCTTAAGGACCTCCATTCCCCCTCCCACCCCCTTTAGGTCAGGTTTCTAACTTTATCCCCCTTCTGGAAGTTCTCAGCCCATCTAGCAGTTACCTACAATGATCACTGCTGTCTGGGGCTCCACCTGGCCTCAGCCAGAATGTTAGTGGAACATTCTGTGTAATGACAGATGTGTCTCAACACATTTTTTCAATTGACTAGTCCACTTCTCTTGCCTCTCCTTCATGGAGTTACCGCCAAATTTCCTGCGTGCTATCTCTCTACCTCCAGAAATGGCTGGAGACCATAGTTAATGGTTCTAGCAGGGGAAGCAACCTATCTCCAAACTAGTGGATCAGGCCTTCTGACCCTGTCAGGGATAAAAGCTGAGCAGGAGTATTATTTGAGCTGAGGGCAGTGGTTCCAACTAGGTTAGCACTGGGCTGCACATCACTTTGTTGGGCAGTAAGCAACAGCCATAGCTGGCTCTGGAAGAGTGAAGGGCTTTAAAGCAGTGGGTTTGAAGTAACAATTGTGACTGCACATAAGACCTTAGGAATTAGCATTTCTGGGGCGGTCCACCGAATATTGAACAAGGGGTTGATGATTTCCTTCTCTATTAGAAGAAGAAATACTTCATTCACTTTAGGGAAGGAAATGAGACCGCGCATCCCAGTTCTTTCCTTTTCTTTTTCTCTCCTTAAAAACAAAAAACCTTAAGCAATTTGATTTTTGTGGGTTATGATAAAATGGATCTCCACTTTGTGAAACTCAAGGTTGCTTGTTTTCCCAGCTGTTTGAATTGAAATTTCCAACTGAGAATGAAGTAAAGGCATCCATATTGACTTCTTAGAGTTTTAGAATAGTTTGTGTTCTCAAGGTGCTAGGGTGCCTAAGTGGGGCTGTCTGTGGTCCTATCCCTAAACTGTGGACAGTTGATAACTGTGGTACATGAATAGCCATATCGTTTCCCACTAACTAGAAGGAATTTTCATGGTTGTTCAGAGATTAGTGACAACAGGTTTCTGCACATTTTGTAGAGCAGATAGCTTGAAAACTGTCCATCTGTTTACAGAGGCATTTGTTGTCTTTTGTTATTTCTCTGTGTAGATTCATGAAGCTAGAGTTTTGGGGTAACACAACCTTTTTGCCTATTAATGACACACAATTTTTCTCGGGAGTTACAGTTCAACACAGTACAGTAGCCTTGAGTCACTTGTAGCCATTACGCTAACTTCCTTATAACTGCTTCATCAAGACCTCAGAGAACCTTTGATTCTTACCTTAGACCTTTCTTAACAAAAAGAATACCCTTTTATCTAAAATCCATTTAACACATCCATTTTGTTTAATTTTTTGCATAAGACCTGACCTTTTGTGTGAGTGAAATGCTGGACTTTCCATGAATGACTTCGCAGAACCTAATTTTACATAAGTAGTTCTATTCTTATTTAAAAGTGGCATAAGGAGTCTGAAGTGATTACAAATAGTGAAAATTGGTCTCTTGCTCTTATCCCATTCCTTCCTAAAGTCGGACCGATCTCGCCTCCTTTGAAACCCGGTATAGGCTCAAGTTAAGGGCCAACTTTCAGAACCATTTATCTGCTGTGGCTCACACAATCTGTCTATGAACCTGCAGGTTAGAAACTGCCACCATTTTATCCCCCAAAGCCTGCTCTCCGCTATTTCGGCCATCTGGCTGTAGAGGGTGGCACCCAGCTTCTGCCTTCAAAACTAGAATTTATTCTTGAATGAAGAGCAACTTGAGGCACTTGTAATGTGACCCTTTTTGAGTCAAGGAAATGCTACCAGCACGTGATACTAGAGCTGAAGAGGAGGCTGCCCTTCTGGAACAGCTGTTGGCAGGGGTTGTCATGGCTAATTTGCATGCCCAATTCTTTGCACCCTGGGTGGAGAAGAGCTTTATCCTGCTTTGCTCTCTTAGTACATGGAAAGTGCTCTGGCTTCCTCTGAAAGTGGCTGGTGTGCTGTGATAGCCTCCCTCTACCATACTTTCCAGGCAGCACCTGGAGCCCAAGTCCCCCCATGCTTATTTCTAGTCATCCCATTGTCGCTTTTCTTTAGTCAACCTTCATGAGCTGTCTGTGTTAAAAAAAAAAATGCCAAGACTTCTGTGCTGGTGGGATTGTTACCTGCCATATTGTCAACAAAATCACTCTTTATAATTCAAAAGAGTCAATCATAGGTTTCTTTTCAGAGTAGGATGATAAACAGAGTAGCTTTAAAGAGAAAATTTTCTAAATGGCAAAATGACCTTAGTATATTCCAAATATTGAAAATTGAATAACATTAAGGATCTGGAACCTTTACAAGAAAAGCAAATTGTTTGGGTTTTTAATGATGGTTTATTCACTTGTCAGTTATTTGAATCTTATTCTTTGCAAGACTTTGGGGGCAGGATTCAAAGGTCTTCAGGGGTATCTGGCTTCTGTCTCCACAGGCTTCTTAGTATATCCTGTGACCATTCCTGGATTTGGTTTTAACTAGGCAGATACTCTGTTTTGTTTTGAGTTAAGGAAAACAAAAGGTCCCCATTATGTAATACCGAAAGATGCACATTCGATGGGTTTTTGTTTTCAGATGGGGAGACTTTAAATATAGATGGTAATCAGTTTACAGTTTTGATCTTCACAAGCGTAACTGGTGAATATGCAGTGCTTATGTAACTAAATACTTTTATTGGAAATTCTTTCACTTTTAAGAAATTTTTGTAAATTAGTTGTACTTGTTAAGCAAATTTTTGAGTTGTGACCAGATAATCCCATGAGACACTTCAGAAATTATGCACAGTGTCTTACTGGCCTGCAAATGAATTTGTGGTTCGGTTTGGTTCATATTGTATTGTAAGAGGTGTTGGTGTTTTATCTTAACCCCCCTTGCATCCATCTTACTGCTCAGGTACTTCTTACGAGTGTGACAGTGTGGAGGATCCAAATGCTACTGACTTTGGAGTTTTCTTAGATATCTACTGTACAGACTCCTAAGTCAAAGACGAATGAAACGAAAGCCTGGGGTTATCACTGTGGCTTTTCCTTCGCCGTTCCATATTCATCTTACTTTAAGCCAGAATATATATTTAGGTCTGGAGATTGCTCTGCAGTGTTAAGGCATTTTCTGTTTTGCTAGCTGTTCTACAAATCAATGAATGCAAAAATAGCTGGCTCACGTCAAACATTTAAAAATACGTTTTTCTTCTATAGCCTTGGGATGGCAGTTCAGTGTGTGAAAACCCCTGCTCCTTGATTCCTACACCTGACAAAGAAGAGGATGAGCCAACGTACCCTAGTTCCACCTGTGGGCCTCAGAGTTTCATGCCCTCCAGAGCCTCACCACTGCCTATACTGAAGTAAGTTGACCACCACGTGCTTTCCAGGTCTCTTCCTCCTTGTGCTCAAGCTCACCAAGTTAGAATGGATGCATATTGACACCTACCTGTTGTTTTTCACTTGGTTGTGTGTTTTGTAGCTGGGCAAATAGAGACGAGGTTTGGAAAATCATGTTAAACAAGGAGAAGACCTACTTAAGGGATAAGCACTTTATGCAGCGGCACCCTCTCCTGCAGCCTAAAATGCGAGCAATTCTTCTGGATTGGTTAATGGAGGTGAGCTTGAGTCTTCCTGCTGACTGGAAGCATTGACCACTTCTGGAATCTTCTGTGTTGTTATGATCTCTGTGCGTTTCATCCCATCGACACATTCTGTGTCTCTGAGGCTGTGGTATATATACTACAGCAGTTTAACGTTTTGCTTGCATTCTACCTTAGAATTTCTGAAGTCTCTTTACCTCTTAGATACCTGTTTTTAAGTTGGCATCGAATTTTTTTCTTCAAAGCTCAAATAATTCCAGAAGTTCTATTTTCCATTTAACTGTAAATATTGATATTTGGTCTTTGTTAATTAAATTACTTTTAAATATATCCAGCGGAATGCAGATAACAGCTATTTGATAGCCACTATCATAAGTTTTAAAAATATATGAACAGGCTTATCTTTAACAGAGAGCTTACATTGTTCCTTTTTAACTCTTTAGAATCCATTTCCCTTTCCCCACAGAATATCCTCTTAACAAAATATATCGTTTAATTCTTTTATTGGCTACACTATCGTACTTCTCTGCAACAATTGATCAAAAGAACAAGTATTGGGGTGTCTGGGTGGCTCAGTCAGTTAAGCACCCAACTTGGGCTCAGGTCATGCTCTCGCGGTTCATGGGTTTGAGACCCACATCAAGCTCTCTGCTGTCAGCGCAGAGCCCTCTTCAGATCCTCTGTCTCCCTCTTTCTCAGCCCCTCCCCCACACTGTCTGTCTTTCTCTCTCTTGCTCTCTCAAAAATAAACAGTAAAAAAATGAATTAAGAAAAAGAACAAGTATTACATATTTTGATGGGTAATTAAACATAAAAAGCGATATTGTATGGGCAGTGTACCTCTTTCTGAGAGGAAGTGTGGGTGACTCAGTAGTGCCTCAGGGTGCTTCCTGGACACCTCTGTGAGCCTTGGGTGATGAGAAATGGGATGTTCAACATCTTCTGTGATGTTGAAGGACATCTCAGGCAGATCCATTTTGTGGAAAAGGACATAAGGAAGTTGCATGCCTAAATATTCCCTAAAAACAAACTGCTCTGTACTGTTTGGAAAGTGTGTGTCCAGGGGTATTCGTACCCCAGTTATGCTCATCCTAGAATCAAATCCCCTGCTGCCACCATCTATGTGTCTTCATCAGGCAAGTCACTTAACTTAGAATCTTGGTTTTCTCATCTGTAATATTTGCTACCAATATTTTCCTTGCAGAGTTTATATGGATTAGAAATAGTGTGTATGAAGTGCAGCTTACATAATAGGCAAGAAAAGATAGCTGTTTTTACCATTATCAATTCGCTTTTCTTTATTGGTCTCTGAAAATATTAACATTTTCTGTACTGAGTTCTTTGGCAGGACTGCTTGAAACTAGAGGCCTTGCAGGTGCCATCCACAGGCCCACTGTGGCACATAGACTTTGTGGGCCCTTTGGGTCAATTTATAATTCCTTGAAGCATTAGATGTGTAGTGTGCTGCATTCTCCCACGCTTCAACTCATTAGATGTTGTGACTGGGAAGTTCTATTTGTATTATGCAGTTGATGCCAAATACTTTAAGGAAGGTTTTTCTCTGAAAGTCCGTCAAAAAAGTCATGTAATACCATTGAAAAGATAGAAAAGAATGGTAACCGTTTTGTCCTTGCTGAGACAATACTTGAGGCTTGTGTGCAGTGATGCTGTTTCTCAGCCTCTAGCCCTGCGAGGAAGTCAGCACGCGTGTGGGAAAGGTGGCGCTCATGCTGTGTGCCCAGTTGTGAGCCGGGTGACACAAGTTTGAGAGTTTGTTCCTGAGAGGACAGAAGCTCTAGTTTCACTTCTGATCAGATTGTAATTGTGTTACTTTATGAAAACTGACTTTAAATATGCCCTAGCCTGGACTTTAGAAACACTGTTTGGTGATTGATGGAATTTTCTATTAATGTTCTGTTGTTTCTCTGGTGCCTTAACCCCATGAGTTACACTTATACATGGGAAGGCCTGTTTAGGAATAGCAGTTTTATGTGTATAAACAGACATTTGATGGTGGTGATGAGTTGAGGTCTAATATTTCCTTGGTCTTCTTCAGCTCCCTCATGCACACCATTTTCCCCTGTCTCTCAGCAATCCTATGAGGTGGGCAGGGCAGGCATGGTCCTGATATTACAGTTTGAGATAATTGTTCACACTTTTTCCATGAAAATGCTGCTGTACCAGGCAATGAACATACCTTCCTTCCCCTGCCTGTGAACATTTGCTCTTACTATTATTATTATTAATGTAGATCATAGAACACTTAATCCTTGTATGCGAGTTCTAGTTTTTCATTGTGTACGTGCTTGGGGACAAGCAAGGTAACAATCCTTTCAGAAAAGCAAAGTTCTGTCTCTCCTGATTTGGTTATATTGTCCTTCACCAAAACTCATGACAAATGTTTATGTTTTTGTTGTTTTTTGGTTTTTGGGTTTTGTGTGTGTTTTTTGTTTTTTTTGTTTTTTGTTTTTGTCTTTCTTTTTTCCTCAAGTAACTGTTCTAAAACTTACTGTTTTTTCAGGTGTGTGAAGTCTATAAACTTCACAGAGAGACATTTTACTTGGCACAGGATTTCTTTGATCGGTATATGGCAACGCAACAAAATATCGTAAAAACACTTTTACAGCTTATTGGGATTTCATCTTTATTTATTGCTGCCAAACTTGAGGTAAATCATTTTCAAATGTTATGTAGCATATGCCGTTTCTTGAGATCCTCTGAGATTACTGGAAGAGGCCAACTTTTTGTCTACATTTTTCTAATTTGAGGTCATCTAAAGTAAAGATACATGCAGAAAGGGCTAGAAATTAACCAAGAAGTGAGAGAAGTAGTGAGTCTATAAAATGTTTAAGTTAATGTAGTTACTTTAAGCCAAAAAATTGAACTTTGACCCAAGAGGATTAAAAATTTTGGAATGCTGGGGTACCTGGGTGGCTCAGTCGGTTGGGCGGCCGACTTCGGCTCAGGTCATGATCTCGCGGTCAGTGAGTTCAAGCCCCGCGTCGGGCTCTGTGCTGACAACTCGGAGCCTGGAGCCTGTTTCGGATTCTGTGTCTCCCTCTCTCTGACCCTCCCCCGTTCATGCTCTGTCTCTCTCTCTGTCTCAAAAATAAATAAATGTTAAAAAAAAAAAAAAAAAAAAAATTTTGGAATGCTTAGAAGGGTGGATGGGCCTAACTTGCAAACATGTTGCTAAAGGTATTAAAAAGGTGAAAATTTCAAAACTCTCCCCACTGAATAGAAGTTGTGTTTATGCATTTCTTTATTGGGGTGGGGGGAGTTGTTTCTTTCACAGTGAACACATTTTGACCAGCAGAGTAGCCCCTATATGTATTCCATGGTGCTCCCTCTCTCTTTTCCTGGTAGAATACTAAAAACAATATTTGGATGTACATTATAAGTTAAAACTATTAGAGATTTTTGCTAGTTGTTTCTCCCTTATATTTCCTTTTAGGAAATCTATCCTCCAAAGCTGCACCAGTTTGCGTATGTCACAGATGGGGCTTGTTCAGGAGAGGAAATTCTTAGCATGGAATTAATCATTATGAAGGTAGGTTACAAGTTAATTTTTCAGTCCTTTTTAAAAAATGCATACATAATAGCTTTTCCACATTCGTGTGAGTGCATCCGCCTAGGTGTTCTCCAGCTGGACACATTGTGGCGTGGAACATGGCTGCATTTTGAACTCCTTTAGAGGCCCAAGGGGAGCAGAAATATCTTTTTCTTTTCTCAATCATTGGTCTCTTTTGTCTGTTTTCCCTTAGGCCCTTAAGTGGCATTTAAGTCCCCTGACCATTGTGTCCTGGCTGAATGTATATATGCAGGTTGCATATCTAAATGATTTATATGAAGTGCTCCTACCACAGTATCCCCAGCAAATCTTCATACAGATTGCAGAGGTAAGTGGCTCTGTTACCTCTGTGGGGCTGCCTACCCCGTCATTAGATTAACTCTAGAAGGGATGTATGTTGGCCATCTGCCTCAGTGTTCTTTTTCTTCTCCATAGCTTTTAGATCTTTGTGTCCTGGATGTTGGCTGCTTAGAATTTCCCTATGGTGTACTTGCTGCTTCTGCCTTGTATCATTTCTCTTCCTCTGAATTGATGCAAAAGGTTTCAGGTACGTTGGCTTTTCCGGTCCATTCACAAGGTGTAGTAAACTTCCAAACCAATCGAGCCTAAAATTTATTTTCGTTGCAGGGTATCAGTGGTGTGATATAGAGAAGTGTGTCAAGTGGATGGTTCCATTTGCCATGGTCATAAGAGAGACAGGAAGTTCAAAACTTAAGCACTTCAGGGGAGTTCCTGCTGAAGATGCGCACAACATCCAGACCCATATAAACAGCTTGGATTTGCTGGTCAGTAGCCTTCCTCGTTTCCCAGATAAATTCCTTAAAACTGCTTAAATAGCCTCTTCACTTTTCTTCAGGCAGGCTCCAGATAGCCCAGAAAGAGTCCAATTCTTTTGGTTCCTTAAAAAAGAAAATTGCAGTCAGTAGATGCTGTGTCTGAATAGCATGTAGACCAGAGACTTTTAGATTGTTCTTTGCTATTTTTTTCCCCTCATTTCCTTCGAAAAGAGCACACAGAACGCGAAGCCCAAAGGATACACTCTTCCATTTTAACATTTGTCACTTTTGTTCTTAACAGGACAAAGCCCAAGCAAAGAAAGCCATATTGTCTGAACAAAACAGGATTTCTCCTCTCCCCACCGGGGTCCTCACTCCCCCACAGAGCAGCAAGAAGCAGAGCAGTGGGCAGGGGACAGCGTGACCACACCAGCGTTCTCCACCAAAGACAGTTGTGCAGAAGTGCCTGCTCCAAGTTCTCTTCTGTGCGCCGCGGCAGGGGCCCGCATTAGCTTTTACAGACATTTAAATGGAAGAGCACGTCTCTTCCGCAACCGAAGTGTTTCTGTGGATGGCATTGGACAGGGAGAAGTGTTTTTTATTGAACGCTTAGGTTTTTTTAAATAAGTGGGTCAAGTACACCAGCCACCTCCAGAACACCAATGAGTGCTCCAGATGCTGCTAAGGAGGGTGATACTTGACTTGATTGACTATTCACACAGATAACAAAGGCTTGAAGTCGAGGAGTGCCACGTTGCCGTTGGTCTCCCCTTGGGTGTTCTGGGTTGTGTCGTATTGAGTGGAACAGGTGGTTGTGAGCATTGTGATGTGGAGCCCACAACCAGCTGTGCTGGGGGCCTGCCCTTTTCACACTATCAGTTGACAATATACAATGCCTTTTATGAACTGTTATTTTGTAAGTGCTGCTATGTCTATCCGTTTTTTAATAAAGATAACACTGTCTTTGAGACAGCTGGTTTTATGAGCTATGTCTGATCATTTAAGTTAGAAGTCACCTTTGAATGTGGCTATACCAGGTTCTCTTTTTTAACTTCGTACTTCTTGAAGCTCACACCTTTCAAGCAAATATATTTAAAAGAAAACTTTTGACATGAGCTCTAGGTGCAGCCTCGAAGGCCTCCCACGGGTCCCCTGAAGTGGGAATGAGGCTTCCATTTGGTATTTCTCCCACAATGCCCTGCTCAGGGGCGGCTCACTGGAGGGCTGTGGCAGTAGTGGGGGAGTCATGTCTGCATCTGAGAGGATTCCTAGGTATAATTTCTGCCCCAGGACAGGCCAAAGGACATAAAGAATCTGTAATTAGTGTCACTTAATGCTCTTCATCCTTACTCAAATCTTAACCTAAAGAACTTTTGTTTGGAGAACTTGTTAACATGATGTAGCCTAAAACTATAGTTCGAAGAAAATGTAAAGTAACATTGTATGTAGCTCAAGGCCAGATGTCAGTGTACCGTCTTGTTCTGTGACCATCGATGCAGTCACCATGGGCCTTGCTAATGGAGGAAGCCACTGTCCACTTTAAGGCCTAATGTGTACAGTTCACATTGCATTTTGTTGAACATTCTCATAGTGGTGGTCATGTCAGGTTTTGTGTTCCACTTCCTTGCAGTGCTTTGGTGTATGGGTTCATAAAAGGGAGGGTGAATGAGCAAATAAATCCCACTTATTTTTGACTCGGTATTTTATCTCATTTTGCAAAATCGTGCCTGAAGTAGAAAAACAGCCATTTTAAAACTGTACCATATTATAGACAAAGTTGGAGAGAGACCCTACTCTTTTCACCTTGTGATGTTCTAGTTTTCTAAGCTTTAATACAGTTTTCCTAATAAATGCATTATAAATCTACATGTAATGGTATTTAGTCAAATGGTACTCCTAGCTAGTTATTTCTTCATCTTAGGCAGAGATGTTCCCACCTTAAAAAGCAGTGAATTCTAAATGGTGATCATTTGGAAGTAACTTGTTGGAAAAATCCTGAAAGTGGTTAATTTATACTTGGCATTTTCTATGCAAAATTGTGGCACTGAAAAACATTTCTATTTCTCAAAGCTTCAGGTAAGTGTGAGGACTTGACATGTGAGGTAACTGGTTTGAAAGCACGTTTGAAGTAAACACTACATAGGCTGTTTGGCCCTTGTATCGCGGAGCATTACCGGATCCACGGAGATGAGAATGCCTTACATGTAAACTTAAGAGTGTTGCGTTTCTGGACATCGGTGTTTTGTTTTTGTTTTTATTAAATGACACTGTTGCCATGGGAATCACCTGGGCTCATGAAGGATGAGTCCTGGATGGATAAGTGAAATTCATAGTAATCAATATTTTCTGCAGCCCTGCCAGGAGCCCTAAGAGCCACTAGTAAGGAAACTCAAGTTTCCCTGATTTAAGGAGCTTCTTTTGCTAGTAGTTAGTACACACTTCACTGGTTGGCTCTGCATACCCAACTGCCAAGTCAGTCTTGTTCCGCAATTCGGCTAAAACCAGGTGAGGCCCGCTAATGCCCGACAGACATCAGGGGTGGAAATGGCAGCTCTGGTCAACCTGGGTGGACAGACACTCTGAGGCAGAGATGGTGAGCAGGAAGGACCCGGAGAAGGAGGTGACGTGGCCCCTAGTCTAACTTCCTTGTCTTACAGGAGAAACTAAGAGTAACTTATTGACCAACCATGAGGGCTGATTGGATTGTGGTAGAGCAAACCACATCCTCACATCCTGCCCCAGCTCGCAGTTCGCTGGCTAGACCTCACCAGAGCTGCTCTGGCGTCTGCCTGCCCACCCCCCCCGCCCCCCCACCCCCCGTGCCGAAGAAAGAAAACACTGGTCTTCGGGTAGTGCGTGTCGAAGGCTTTCCAATGCCATCTTCCCTGGGTGGAACTTGGACAGCTCATTGTTTCATGGGTTTCATACCAAGGGGATACATGGACTTTAAGTTCCTAAAGGCAGATAAGTAAAGCTTTTGAGCCCTTTAAGGTTTGGAGCACAGTGCGAGATCCACTTCTAGCCTCTAACTCAGACACAAACGGGATTCGGCAAAATTATTCGGGCAAAATTAGGCTGTAGCTCAGAGCAGAGTTGGAAAGAGAAATCAAATCTGATAATGTCTAGTCATATTTACCCAACCGTGCATTTTCCTACCACATGTTCAACATTTTGAAATTCAAATCACATTTATACCTTGGACATTGTTAGAAGACTATTTTTATCCCTGCTGTAATCATCTAATTTGCTGATTACAGGTCTCAAATTGCCACAGAGAACTCAATTTTTGAAAGAATTGTCCTGTTTGATCAAATATGTTATTCAAGCAATGCAGTCATTTGTTCCACAAGGTTACCTGCCAGGCAGAGCTAACCAGGAGTAATAGCATTAGAAACCTATACTTAAAATCAAGCATTAGCTAATCTGCCTGTGACAATAGAGTCTTAAATATAATTTGCTGCAGATACTTCAGTCCCTGCACTGACAGACAATTGCATTTTGTATTCAATGAGCATAGATTTTTCCTAACTCATCCCAATTCCAAATTTAACTCCAGAAGACTCTAATGTGCTCAGTTTCACAGGCTTACCAGGTACTATTCCCCAGGAGCCTCAGACAGGAGGGCAATAGTGTCCTGAGTTAAATAAATACTCTTTCTGCCACCCCCACCCCCAGCTGTCTTTTAAATCGCTTCTCCTGATCAATGCCAATTCCAAAAACTGTACCACCTGACTGTGCAGTGAGTTCTATTCTGATGGGGGCTTCCCTAGGATGATATGAGGCGCCCTCACTTGCAAGCTCCTGCTGCGTGCTGGGCATGCCCAGTGCTAGAGACCAAAGCAATGGGGTGCAGGTGTACAGCTCAGGTGAGCCAGGGAGACCAGGAAACAGCTAGAATCCCGGAGTCTGGGGGCACGGAACGGGTCTGTTGCAGGGGCAGTACTCTGTTCGACAGGGGGTTGTTTTGTCCTCCCCCGCAGCCAGTGAAGAGCCGTCACGAGTCGGTGGAGGAAGTGGGAGATGAGGCAGAGGAGGTGACAGAGGCCACATCACAATGAGCTTTTATGTGTCAAGCTGGACACAGGCCTGATGTCCCTATATGTATGGACAGCAGGGAGCTGGTGTTTGTGAAAAGGATGGTGATGTGCTCAGAGCAATGTCAGGAGGCAGGAGTTGAAGAAACAAGCCCAGAGTTCTGCCTCCACGTGCCCTGGGAAAATGACTGTAGTACATGCATCAGGAATTTCTGAACGGCCCTGCATGAAGGACTTCCCAACATCCCTTTTCAGGCCACAGTGACTTCTGCCTCTGCACCTCTGCCTGTCAACCCATCCAGTCAGCTAGATCCTCACCTCCTGCAGGAGACCACTCTTGTCTGGCCCACACTGATGTCATTTCTTTGCTGGGCTCTGGTGTCACATATACCTTCTGTCTCCCGAGCTTTGGGCTTCTGTCCCCACGCACCACACACCGCCCTCACCAAGGCCACCCAAGACCCCCACGAGGCAAACCTAATAGCACCCTTCAGGGCATCTTTGCCACACTTAGTGAACCCTGCCCGCCCCCCCCCCCACCTGTTCCCTTAGGAACTTCTCACTTCTCTGATTTCTCTCTCCCAGGCCCCCAGCTACACACCAGGTATCATTCCTTCCAGGCACAAGGTGGAGGAGCCTCAGGTCCACTGCCCTCGGCATTCCAGCCCTGGGCAAGCTCACCACTCATTTGGTGCCTCCCCCTGTGCCTTCCTGTCTCCCACTTTGCATCTCCAGTCTGCCAGGCTCACCCTGCTCCCCACCTGCAGAGCCACCCGCCTGAAGGGTGCCTCCACCTGTGCATCATCGCAACGTGCATCTTCTAGGGGAACTGCTTACTTCACTTTCCATTGTTCATACACTCAGGAAAGATGGGAACTAGGATACACAATACACATAGGAAAACCACTCAGTTCACAAGTCATCAGGGGAAGGCAAAACAAAACAGCTCACATGCATCAGACAGGCAAAAATGTTTAAGCTCAGAAAATACTACAATGACTTACCAGATTCGCCAAATTGGCTTCACATCTTTTTTTTTTTTTTTTTTAAGGACTATACCAGTGAAGACTCCACTGAAGGGCCCCCTTGTCTCCCTCCCCAGCCCCGTCAGCTTTCTGTCTCTCTTTCCTTCTCAGAGGAAACAATCACTCTGAGGTCAGTGTGGATGATTCCCACACATATTTTTAGACTTTTATCATTTATATTTGGCTCCATAAGCAATGGCCTTACAGAATCACTGCCCTGAGTGTCTTAAAAATTCACACAAGTGGAATCAGACCTTACATATAATAACACCACTTCCTATTTTCTTTCAACATTATTTTCAAGTTATACCCATGCGGACGCACGTAGGGTTGGATTCATTTATTTTGAACTGTGATAGAGTTTTCTTGTGTGAATATCTCACAGTGTATATATTCCCTCCCGGGCCGGTCCACACATAGGTCACCAATTCCTTCACCGTCACAGACAATGCTGCAATGAACATCTTGTGCACACGTGTGCCATGGGTGTGGATTCCTCCGGGCACATTACCAGACCTGGAATCGCCGTGTCAAAGGCCATGTGCTCCTGCAACTTGACTAGATGCCGTCAGCTAATTCCCCAAATTACGCCAATTTATCCTCCCAGCCAGGGAGTGTGAGAGTTCCTGCCTTCCCACATCTGCTCCAGCACTTGGTACCGCCATCTTTTCTTCCCATTCAAATTGCTTTTTTTTTTTTAATGTTTTTATTTATTTTTGAGACAGAGAGAGACAGAGCATGAGCAGGGGAGTGGCAGAGAGAGAGGGAGACACAGAATCTGAAGCAGGCTCCAGGCTCTGAGCTGTCAGCACAGAGCCCGACGCGGGGCTCAAACTCACGGACTGTGAGATCATGACCTGAGCTGAAGTCGGTCAGCTGACTGAGCCACCCAAGCGCGCCTCAAATTGCGATTATTTAACTTTCTTGTTTTTTCTCCGATTATGGAAGCGGAGCATGTTTGTTATAATAAATTAGAGTACCACAAACATGTACAACCTCGAAAGTGAACCACCCCCCCCAGAGATACCATTCTTAATAGTTTTCATGTTAAAAGAGCATACCTTGCTCCGGAATTTTTTCTATGCATTCAGTAACATATGAATAGACAAAATGTTTGCTGGTTTTTGTACAGGGCTACTTCGTCTGATTGTATCTCTTAAGTAGTTTAAAAGGCACATGCCCATACAAACTCACCCCCATCTTTTTATTTTTCAGTGATTGCTTGCCTATTGATTTCATTGCTTAGCACCTGATTGCAGGGCCTGGCACATGATAGGTACTTATTAAAAATATGTTCTCCCTGAATGAATGGGGAGATGGATGGATTCTTACATGTGCAGTCACTTTCATTAAATTTCTCACTTTTCCATGTCCAGGAGAATACCTGCTATCTTCCATATGCAAAAGACCAACATTAAGATCGAAAAGCAAGACCTTAACAGAAATGAATGAGACTGGTGTTACTGTTCTAGTGTTTTTTCTGGGCAAAGGAGCCCCACACCAATGAATTCTAATTCCTGGAGGGGTCGCAAGGGTGGGACGACATACAAAAGCTCAGGCTCCAATGCATCATCGGAAAGACAGCTAGACAGACAAATCCATTCCTCCAGTTGTCCAGAAAGTTCTCTATGCCCCTCTTGCTAAGCACCTAACCAAATTATACCTTGTTGTAGGCAAGGAAGGAGCACTCAGTCCATGTGAGATGATGCCTTGGTCTGAAGCACTCCCTCTGAAGTTCTGTGTCCTCCACCCACCCCAGCCCCCTCCAGCTCTGTGCAGGAGTCTGGGTCTGTGGGTCTTGCACTGCCAAGTGGGGTTCTGTTGTGTTTGGGCCGCAAGGAGGTTTTGAAGCATTTGAGCTGACCTACAACTTGGGAGAGCTCACACAGAGCTGCGGCTGCCCAGCACCCGGCAGGGCACCAGAGTTCCCACCACCCCTGCCACTGGCTTGGGGCTCCCTGCTGCTGATCCTTACCTACACACTGCCAATCTTCTGCAGAAGACAAATAGCTTGCACCCCTACCTCCAGCAAAAGTGAGAAAACGGTATGGATGAAGAAAATAGAAAGGTTCAAGAAAAGTGACAGAGCATCTCTCTCCCTGGAAGCGTCAGATATTTGAATATGTCTAACACCAGGACAAAGTATCTTGGTGTCCAAGGACATGTTCTTTACCTGCCTGCCTCCCACGGGCACTGTGTTTGATTCCTGGATTTTCAGTAGAGTCCTCCCAAGGGCCATGGGGCTTTCAGCTCGTCACTTACCTACTTCGGGCTTGGGTTTCCTCATCTGCCCAGCGAGCGGGAGGCCACGGCATGTTCTCTCAGTGCGAGCCCAGCCTCTCAGGGGTTAAGAGTTGTTTTCTGTTTCTCTTCAAACAGTCATCCAGGTGGTGATGAAAGACGGGTTTGCGGTGTTTTTAGGTTTGCAGTACACTTCAGGGAACTTCCCTGCTTCCTGTCATGCAAAGGAGGTTTCTTTCTTTAAGGCAGCAAGGCTGGGTAAGGGGCAAGGGCGACAGTGCACAGGGCAGAAGTCAAACTGGCAAGCAGGTGGGTTGAAAGCCTGCCCTACCTCCCCCTGGTCCTCTAGGCTGTCTGGTGACCTCAGGGTGACCTTTGACACTCAGCCTATGTACCGCATGCCAAGGCCAGAGGTGGGGCAGGTGTGATTCCAGGGCTACTTTCAGAAAAAGCCCCCCGCCCCACAAAGGCTGGTGCCTGAAAGGGAACTGGCCCTGCAGGGTGGCCCTCGACATGGTCCTCGGTGGGAGGGACCTTGGGCCAGGCTTTGTTCTTCCTTGAATGGAACCTTGTGCTGCACTGCTAATTCTGCCCTGGGAGGGAGAAAACGGAGGCATCAAAAGACAAATTGCAGCAGAAAAAGATGAGTTTCCAGATCCTGGGAGTGATTTTCTGCACGGTTCATTTTAGTGATGTCCAGGGCAATGAAGAGAGAGGGCTCGTCTGTGGATGAGATAGATGCAGATGCCAATAAAGAATTCATGGAAGCACAAAAGGCGGGCTGGGCGGGTTTTATTAATTATATTTCTTTTATCCTCATAACAATGGCATGTCAGTAATCTACACTGAATGTGCCCAATTGATGCTAATGATTTCATCCTTTTGTTTCTGTGTTAAAAAAAAAAAAAAAAAAAAAAAAAAAAAAGGTCTGTCTGCCCAAGCTAGTCAGCCCCAGCGTGAGCCTGGAGCCCAGCAAGGCCCTGGAAGAGCCTACTCTGGGCCCCTCTCCCCATCACTTTTGTACCCTGGCAATGCTAGCAGCAGTCTTGCCTGGCAGTGGCCACTTGCTGTGTCCCCAGGCCCTGCCCCCACCCCCATTCTGCTTTGCCATAATTCCCTGTACAGGTACTCTCTCTGACAGGGGTGAGGAGTCCTCTGGGGGGAGGGACGGGCAGGGTGTGTGTGCGAGTGTGTGTTTGAAGCAGTATTTCAGAGCCAAAGGACCCCTCTTGGTGCACCTCAAATCACATTCCTCACCCCAAGCATTCGTTTTGGAGAAAGAAACAAAAGTAGGTTATGGATTGCTTTCTTCCCACAATCCCTGTCTATTGGCATTAGATTTCATTATCTGGCATAAGTTAAGAAAGGGTGTGTGTGTTGGAGCACAGTGGTGACAGAAAGAGCCACCAAGCATTTGCCCGCGTCTGTCATCGCCCTCCCACCCTGGAGCCTGGGAGGAGTGGTCAGGAATGGCATTGAAGAGTTTCCGAACGGAGATGTGCTAAACCTCTGTGTCCTGCTCTCTGTCTCCCCAGGACCATTGCATCACGGGCTGCTGCACACATCTGGCCCAGGACAGGCCCAAGGAAAGCATCTGGGCCAGAAACAATGTTTCCTATTACAAATTAACCAGGCAAATGTGCACACCTGATGCCTGTGTTGTTGTTTGGAGACTAGCTTCACTAGCACAGAATGCGTGGGGTGGTGCACAGGCTGTGAGCAGCCGATAGTTAAAATGAGAGCCCCATGCCAGGATGCCTACCTGGAATACCCCAGAAAGGGCTTTTAGAATGGGGATCGGATGACCCTCCTGTCCCCACTTCACAATGACACCTCCTCACTCCCAGACAGCCTTGGTTTGTGGGAAACTAGAGGCAGGGTGGGGGGTGGCCAACTCCTCCTGCACCTTGGACAAGGCAGTTCTGGAATTTCCATGCAGGGGGAATCATGGCGTCCTGCAGCTGGCACTGGGGGCCGTGGGCATACCCTAAGGATGGATGTGCTGCTGCATGTCCATGGAGGTCGTTTGGGAGAAACGAGCGACAAGGGAGGGGGTCAGAGATCCTCCTCGTCCCACTCTGGCATTGCCCACCTCCGCCCCCCTGACCTTCTACCCTCCAGATGTCCTCCTGGAGGGCAGTGGGAGCCAGTTTGCCCAGCTGGTGGTCCAGGTGCCTCCTGGCACCCTTGGTGACACCAGTGCTGAGAAGACCAACCGGTGCTGCACGGGCCTGACGATGCTCCCATGGAAGGGCCCCACGTGCTCACTCACCTCGAGCAGCTGCTGGACTCTCCACCGCTACAAAAATATCAGCACTGCCGCCCCAGCTCTGGGCGAACGTCTCAGCGTGACAGCCTGCAAAGCAATCCTGCATTTGAATTTCATCTACAAATCCTGGTTCCTCCAGATGAGCTCAAACCTGCACAGATGGCCCCTCAACACCAAAAAGTAAAAATAACGAAGCTTGCAATTCCACCTCCCTTTTTCTCCAGGCAGATGTGCCGCTGCACATTTCAGGAGGTGCACAGCCCGTGGCCCAGCAGCAAGCCCTCTCCTCCCGTATCTTTTCACTCACCACTTCTGGCGTGCTGGTGGGCAGCAGCCATGGCCCTTCAGGGTGTGTTTCTGAAAGGAGTTCCGGGGTGCCTGAGCCTTTGGAATGGAGCAACGGGGGCAGGGTAGGGGAGTTAAAGTGGAAGCTCATCCCTCACTCAGCTACCCAAGACGGGCCAATACCGCCATTCATGAATGAGATGGTCCAGGGAAGGGCCAAGGGGTTGGAGCAAAATTTCAGGTAAGGTGAGGGGGAAGAGGCTGTCGTGCATGCCAAGTTCAGGGGCAGGGTGGAAGAGGGGAAGCTCTGCGAGTTCCTGATTTTCTGAACCCCTCCAAACCCCAATCAGCCACAGGGGGTTTGATGACTCATTCATTCTTTCCACCAGCATTCACCAAGAGCTTCTATGGCAGGCCCTGAGGTACAATTACAGACAAGACAGACCCAGAGAACATACAGTCAAGGGCATCTCTGGGCTGGGAGGCTCCAGAGTCCCTGGTGAGGAAGGCCAGAACAGGAGACCAGGAGAGAGACCAGAGGATACAGGAACCCCCTGGCAGAGACTCTCTCGCGATAACCATAGGTCAGATCCACCTCTGATGAGCCAGGTGTCCCAGACCCCCAAGTCTCCGCCTTCTCATCCAGAAATGGTGGCTATGGTCTTTGCTCAACCAGATGGTCAGATGACTTCAAGATGTTCAACTGCAAGTGAAACACAAGTCAAACAGGAAAATTCATGGAGACTTCTGTCTGGATAGCCCAGGGGCATACCTAACCTGTGGGCATGGCTGGATCTGGGTTTTGTATGGTCTTCAGGGATCTGTCTTCTCTCTTGCTCAGCTCTGCTTTGTCCTATGTTTACCTCATCCTCCGTGTGGTACCTGCCAGTATCTCTAGGCTAATATTCCTACCAGCAAGCATGTCCTTCTCAGAAGCTCTAGCCAAAGTCCTGAGGATGACTCTCATTGGTCCAGTGTGGGGCATGTGACCATTCCTTCTCTAATCAGGATGTGGTCAGGGGGACAGAGTGCTCTGCCTGGCCAAGCACAGGCTGTGTGCCTGGCCCTGGCACAGGGCTGGAGTCAGCCCCACCTGATCCACCTGGCTCCATAGAAAAAGCCAAGGGATGCTGTTCTGAGAAAGTAGCAAATACGGTAACAAACAACAGAAACCCTCCAAAACAATGGTTGACAGCTCTGAAGCTGCTGCAAAAATCCTGCTTCCAACAAGAGGATTCTTCTTGCTGCGGGTGTGTGGCCACTGTCTGTGCCAAGCCCAGGATGCAGAGAAGGTTCTGGACATCCCCTGTGAGGAAGTCTGCCCCAACACCTGGCCTCAGGGGTGGAACTACACACCACTGAGGTCTGCCTAACCCCCAAGTCCCCCAATTTTCCCTTCTGGTTTCTCCTAGGTCTCCCTGTGTTTCAATTTCCCCTCCCTTAAACTAGCACCTGTGATCCCCCAGTCTGGCCAGGAGGAAAAAGACAGAGATCAGCAGGGTACTCACTAGCCAAAGCCCCAGGCCTGGGCCTGTCCTGCACAAAGCCTCTGTTTGCGACCCAAATCACTGTGGTTAGACTTTCTCTCTTTAGGAGAATAAGGGTGTCCCATCCAAAATCACACTGCAGTTCAGGGCCGCTCAGAACAGGTGTGGCCAAACACTATGGTTGCTGGTCCTTCAATGGGGGTGGGGCAAAGGAAGCAGCATTATCAGAGGGAGACATGCTGAGGCTGGCCAGTAGGTAAGTGAGCAGGAAGGAGGAAACTAGAAGAGTTCAGCTTCTGTGGGCCTGTGTCACTGTCTTGACCTGTCTCAGTGAATGCATCACAGCAAGTCACTATTCAAAGGTGCCTGCGTGGAACCTTCGTAAAATAGATCTTAAGGCAAGAACTGGGGTACCAACAGCATGCACAGCACTGTTACCAAGGCATTATTTATTTACCCCATTTTAAAAAAGAGGAAACTGAGACTGGTGGTTCAGCCTCTTGCCCAAGGTCACACGGAAGGGGGTAAGGGGCGGTTTCAAGCGTCTACACTGTATGAGAAGCCCGGACCTGTTTAATCTCATTAACCAGTTTATATGAACCCCAAAACCCAACCCAGGGTCAGGGCCAAGTATCCTTTCCGGGACTGCGGACCCGAGGGAGCCAGGGATGCATGCGCTCGCTCTTTCCAGAGTGCTGGTTACCGCCCACGGAGCCGAGCAGATTCGCTCTTGGGCCAGGACAGGAATCCTGAACGCTCTGTCCACCCCTCCCAGGCCTCTGCCAGTCCCGACCCCAGGCCGTGGTCCAGTGCTGTTGTGGCGCCCCCTGGTCTCGTGGCGCAGAAGGAGGAGGAGGAGGAGGAGGAGGAGGGGGGGGGGAGGAGGAGGAAGGGGAAGAGGAAGAGGGGAGGAGGAAGGAGAGGAGGAAGAGGAGGAGAGACCAGAGAGGAAGGAGAGAGGCCAGGGTAGTAGGCGGCTCGGAGGAGGAGCCCAAGAGTGCCCTGGGCGCTGCCTCATGCAGGAGGCGCCGAGAACTCCCAGCTCCCGGAGGAGACAGGTGAGTCCCAAAGAGAGACCTTTCCTTGTGCGGCTACGCGGGGCCAGAAGCCCCGTCAGCTCCATACCAGCCACGCCCGGGCGGACGCTGTCGCGACGATTTGGCGAGGGCCGCCTTCGAGTCTCCCGTGGAGGCGGGCACCACTTCTACCCTGCCACACAAACGGGGAATCTAAGGCCCGTCCCCAAGGGTCTCAGCCAGCCCCAACCCTAAGGGGTGGCAGAGAACTTCAGGAACTTGACCCCGACCCATGCACGAAGGAGCCAGGCGGTCCGAGTTCGGTCCTGGGGTGCACCACTTTCTGGCCACATGGCTTTGGAAAAGTTGCTTAATTGCTCAGGTTTTCCCATCTGTGAGATGGGACTGTGCCCACCGTACCGGGCTATCACAGGTTTATTACGTCCCTCAGGGCAGGGCACCGCTAAGCCTGACCTCAGCGCCACCGTTTGCCGGCAACAGAATGGGGAATCTGAGCCTCAGCGGGGAGCGCGCTGGCGGCCGCTATCCGGCCGCGGCCTCCCAGCGCTTTCTCCTCTGGCCTCCAGGGAGGGCGCAGGCCGCGCGAAGCAGCAGGCCAGCCTCTCTCCGTCAGCCTCGGCTCCGCCCTCTGCGCTCAGGCTCGGCTCCACGTGCGGCGTGTTTACCCACGTGACACTGTCCCGCCCGCGGTCGCTGGGCCCCGCCCCCGCCCCGCCCCGCCCCGCCGCGGCCGCGGGAGCGCGGCTGGAACCTGGCGGCGGCCAGGCGCTGGGGACTCCGAGCTCGGCCTGGAGCCGCTCCGACGCCCGACCTGGAGACTGAGAGAACCGCTCCCTGTCCAGGCCAACCGGGCGCGGGCGAAGCAAGGGGGCGAGCCTGGGTTAGGGTCGGGAGCTGCGGTTCCGTGCGGGCCTCCCGGCGGGTGGGGCGGGACCGGATCGGTGGTGGGCGGGGCGGTGGGCGGACCCGCTCCCGCCCTGGCCCTATGCCGGGCCGGGGGCGGGGTGGGGCGGACCCGGGGCGTGGCCGGCGTCGCCTGAGGCGGGGCTGCCGCGCCAGGAGCTGGAGGAGGGAGGTGCGTCCGTCGCGGTATGCAGACTGCTTCAGAAAGAAACCTGGGTAAAGCTTGGATATTCGCGGAAGGGCACGTTCGCTCCCAGATTCCTCTGCAGTCTTGGCAGGGCCACTCCCTCCACCTTGATCCTCTTGCCCTAGACTCTCTCGGTCCGCCCTTCCTGCCGTCTCTTCTGGGCGTCCTCTGCCCCTCCAGTGTCGATGTCGCCCAGGGCTCGGGCTTCAGCCCCCTTGGCTTCTGGGACGTCAGTCCATTCCCTGGTTTCAATTCCCATCTCTGTGCGGATAATGTTGACAGTTCTACTTGCAGCTAACCCATATGTGCCAGGCACTTTTTAAAGTACTTTGTGAACATTCACTAATACCTCTTGGAGTTTTTAGGCCTAACACCTACATCTTTTTTCTTGTCAAGTTGAGTAACATATAGTGTATACAGTGTGCTCTTGGTTTTGGGGTAGATTCCCGCAACACCTGAATCTATCCTCACCCAGACTATTGACCTCAATTTATTTCCTTCTATCCAAATGCCTGGTAGACCCCTCACTGGATGTTCTACAGCCCACTCTGGGCAAACATGTCTAAAGTAGAACCCACCTTCCATCCCTAAATCTGCTTTTCCCACAATCTCCCCCTCACTGAATAGCATCACCATATCCCCAGCCAGGCAGCCAGCCCCCAAACAGGACTTCAGGCTTGGTTCCTCACTCCGGAATGTAATCTGTCCCCAAATCCCATCAGTTCTGCACTCGGATCCCTCTGCCACACTCATGGGCACAGCCCCTATTTGGACCACATTGTTCTTCTTTTGGACTACTGCAACAGTTCCTAGGGAATCCATCGTTCTGCCTTTTGTCTTGCTCGCCTCAACCCAGCCTTCTTGCAGAAGTCATTCTCAAGAGATTTCTCAGATTTCTAACGACTGCTTTCACCTTCTTTAAATACTACGCTAAAATCCGAATCTCATCAGCCTTTTAAAAGTCAGAAAGAGAGGTGCCTGGCTGGCTCAGTCAGTGGAGCATGCGACTCTCGATTGGGGTTATGAATTCAAGCCCCATGTTGGGTGTAGAGATTTCTTTTTTTTTTAATTTTTTTTAACGTTTATTTATTTTTGAGACAGAGAGAGACAGAGCATGAACAGGGGAGGGGCAGAGAGAGAGGGAGACACAGAATCTGAAACAGGCTCCAGGCTCTGAGCTGTCAGCACAGAGCCCGACGCGGGGCTCGAACTCACGGACCACGAGATCATGACCTGAGCTGAAGTCAGACGCTTAACCCACCGAGCCACCCAGGCGCCCCTGTAGAGATTTCTTAAAATGAATGAATGAATTTCAGAAAGAAGACAAGGATATTTTCTGGCCCTGCCACTATTCAGCACAGTACTTGAAGGTCCTGGCCAGTGCAATAAAGTGAGAACACTGAGATAAAGGACTGGAAGCAAAAAGGCAGCTGCTTCTCCTTCCCCTTCTTCTCCTCCTCCTCCTTCTTCTTCTTCTTAGTTTGGTCATTTAGCAAGTTTAGTGTTTATAATACAGTGTTGTTGCCTAATTCCTACACTGTGTATTAGATCCCCAGGACTTATTTATCTACTAGTTGTGTACTCTTAAACAACATCTCTCTCATTCCCTTACCTCCATCCTTTGGTAACCACCATTCCACTCTGTTTTTCCAAGTTTTTTTTTTTTGTTTGTTTGTTTCTTTTGTTTTGTTTTTTAGATTCCACATATACGGGATATCATAAGCTATTTGTCTTTCTCTGTCTGACTTATCTCAACATAATGTCCTCAAGGTACACCCATGTTATGGAACATTGTTATTATTGTCAAATGATCATCAATGTAGAAAACAAGAGAATCAACGGACAAATCCAATTAGCCTAATAAAAGCATTGAATGAGAGTAGTTTACATAAGATCAGAATATAAAGTCACTAATGGGTACCTCAGCAATAATAATACATTTCTTGAAAATGTGATAAAAATAAGATGCCTTGCACAATAGTGGAGCATTTAGAAATTTGTTAAGAACCCAACAAAATGCACAAGACCTTTAAGGAGCTAAATCTAAAACTCAAATAGAGGGATGTTTTTTAAAGACCCAAATGCACAGCTAAATGATGGGGTAATGCCTCAACCTTGAAAGAATGTAGGTGATCTATCTGTATATTCAATGAAATTCCAGTAAAAATTCTAGGCTGATTGTGTTGGAACTTCAGAAACTGACTCTGTGATATATATGGAAGAATAAAGGTCCATGATCTGCTAAGACAATTTTGAAAAAGCAAAGCAAAGGGAAGGTCTTGCTCTACAGGCATTAAAACAAATTACAAAACTGTAGTAATTAAAATAATGTGATATTGGTGCAGAAACAAATAAATAAATGGAATAGTTTGGCGAGTCCAGAATAAATTCATTTAAATATGGTAACTTGGTATGTGATAGATAAAATCACAAGTTATTAGAGAAAGGCTAGATTATTTAGTAAATGGTGTGGGAAATACTGACTTTACATAATGGAAAAAAATTAAATTGAATTCCTCCCTCATACCATATACATAAACTCCAAATAGATTAAGTATCTATTAAAGGTAAAAAATGAAGCTAATAAATTAGAATGTAAGAAATATCTATGTGATAGGAAAGGATTTATCATTACCTCCAAAGCTTAATCCATGAGCAGAGACATGATGGATTTGACTACAGCAAAATGTGTTGCTTTACTATAGATAAAATGAACATATGGGTGATAAGCTAGAAGATATCTCCATGCCTTAAATCAACAAAAGCTATAACTAGAATAATCAAGGACCTTCTGAAAATCAACCCCAATTCAAAAGAAACCTAAAAAAAGGCAAAGGATATGTATAGGTCATTCCCAGGGGGAGAGTCAGAATGGCTAAGGTGTACAAACAAGGCTCATCCTCACTGGTGGTCAGAGGAGGGCAGAGTAAAGGAGTGAGAATCACCTTACCCCCTCGAACTGACACAGTTCAGCAGGTCAGGGGATATTAAGTGCAGGCATGTGACAGGTGCAGAGAAATGAAATATGTATGTACCTTCGCAGGGCTCTGGCTAGGGTGAAGCAAGTGAGGCTCTCAGGTGCAAATGTAGGGAAGCCCTCACTCTCAGGGCTGACCCTCCATTCGAATAACCCTAAGCTGCCTTAATTTGCACTCTGGGAGCCGCACTGTCTTCCCTCAGTCCTGGCCCTGTGGACCTAGCGGTACTGCCCTGGGGTGTGTATCTAGGGAAACTTCCACAGAGGCCCCACAAGACATGCATTCCGGTGTTGGCTAATGACAGTGAAGTTGTAGGTATCTCCCATGAGGGAACTGGAAAAGTAGTGCTTGGAAAATGAAGATAATGACAAGGACTTTCATGGAGGCCAAGGATTGTCCAGCATTTGGCCTTCCCTCTGGAAAAAGGGGTGGAAACCTGGTGAAGAAAGCTCTGAGCAACACAGAAGGACTTCCATCCCCCTTCCTAGGAGTAGAGCAGGGATGCCATGTGTCTGGGAGGGCTTTGCTTTTTGTTTTTGTTTTATGTTTACTTATTTTTGAAGGAGAGAGAGACAGAGTGTGAGTGGGGGAGGGGCAGAGAGAGAGGGAGACACAGAATCCAAAGCAGGCTCCAGGTTCCGAGCTGTCAGCACAGAGCCTGACGCGGGGCTTGAACTCACAAACCGCGAGATCATGACCTGAGCCAAAGTCAGACTCTCAACCGACTGAGCCACCCAGGTGCCCCTGTCTGGGAGGGATTTGTAGGTTTGTGAGCCTTTGTCATTGATCATCCCAGGCCTTCCCCCAGGAGGTGAATTTGGATTTGGCAGGGGAGAAAGCTGGAAGATGCCAAGGTCACTCGTGAAGGATTGGGTGTATTTTCACTTTCATATAAGGAAGCAGTGACCAGAGGGTTCAAGGTCTTGCTCCAGTGTCAAGGCAGAAAGGATTTAGAGGGCAGAGCTTGGACTTTGGAGTTCACCCAGGTAGATTCTAATCTTGTTTCTACCTTCTAGAGATGTGAACTTGGATGAGAAACCCAGCCAGAGGGAAGCCTGGTTTTCTTCCCAGTGAGGTGGGATAAAAATAAGGCCCAACTCAGAGAGTTGGCATCAGGAGTTAAAGGAGAGATGATATCTGAAACCATCATCATCCCCTCCCCGCCCACCCCCCACCAGCTTCCAGGGAATGTACCTTGTGAGTTACAAACAAAGTGGTCCATCAGATGTAGATAATTCAAGTCTCAGCCCCTCCTGGCTTCAGACGGGAGGTGGTGCTTTGCGCCTGTACTGTTTTGGGCGTTGCCCAGCTCTGGAAGCAGTGGAGCAGCTCTTTGAGCAGGTGAGCAGGGATGGTGACCCCTGACCCCAGGCCAGGATTCTGACAGCTCTCACTTCAGTCCCGGGAGACAGAACTGCATTTCCCTTATTTAGAGTTATTTTGTATTTAAATGAGAATTAGAACCACAATGCAAAATAATAATAATGTTGGTAATAACAGTAGTAGTCATCTCTGTAAATGCCACTACCTTAGCCCAACTGCCGTTAGCTCCATGGTGGGTTTCTGCTGTCTCGCCATCACTTCCTCCTGGTAACAGTTTCCTATTTTCCACCGTGGACTGATCTTCCTATTCTCAGCCTGTGGGTTTCCATGGGGTTGAGTCCAGCACCAGCTGTGTAATTGGCAAGGCCCAGTGCAAAATGGAAATGCAAGGCCCCTTGTTCAAAAATGATTAAGAATTTCAAGAGGGGGACAGCAGAGCATTAGACCTAATTCAGGGTGCGGGACCCAGGCCTCTCCCATGAGATTCAAAACTTTTGCCAGATAGAGGCTCTCAATTTTTGCCGAGATTGCTAGATCAGTGAAAATATGATACATAAATAATTTTATATCCTACTTTTTTTTTTCTTTTGGCTGTTAAAGAAATGTTCTTTTTTAAAAAAAGTTTTCCTTTTGTTTTGTTTTAATTCCACTTAGTTAACATACAGTGCAGTATTAGTCTCAGGAGTAGAATTTAGTGATTCAATGCTTTGATACATCACCCTGTGCTCATCACGACAAGTGCCCTCCTTAATCCCCGTCACCCACTTCCCATCCCCCCAGCCACCCTGCCTATGGTAACCCTAAGTTTGTTCTTTATAGTTAAGAGTCTGTTTGCCTCTCTTCCCCCCACCCCATGTTCATTTGTTTTGTGTCTTAAATTCCACATATGAGGAAATCATATGGTATTTGTCTCTCTGACTGACTGATTTCACTTAGCATAATACCCTCCAGCTCCATCCACCTCATTGCAAATGGCAAGATTTCATTCTTTTTTACGGCTGAGTAATATTCCATTGTGTGTATATATACCATTTCTTTATCCATTCATCAGTCAATGGACATCTGGGCTCTTTCCATAATTTGGCTATTGTTATCCTGGTTTTTTTAAAGTGACATTATCCCATGAGATGATATAGTCTTCAGAGGCTATATATGCCACCCCCAGTTGATGATCATTAGATTATTTACAAGTTTGTGCTTTTAAAAATACTTCTGTGATAAACATCACAGAACATTTTGTATATGAAGTGTGCCCTTTTTGTTTGGACCCTATCTAATTATGAGGTTTTATTAGGACGTGGGACTTTCCTGACAGTCCAGGGCAGGTGGTGGTGGTACAGGACAGGGACAAACTTGCCATTTACCTAGCTCAGGCACAAACTCCTGGCAGGGCTCCAGCTGGGGAATGATGGTGTGTGAGTGACTACAGCCCTGGACCTTCGAGTGAAGGAGCAGACATCCCCTGGAATGTTCAGTGTTGCCTCTGTAAGGAGACTTCCCCTCATGTCATAAGTGGGGAAACTGGGGCCCAGAGAAGGGAAATCAGCAAGTTAATGCAGAGTGGGGGCCTGGAACTCTGTCTTCAATATTTGGATGCTCATTTAAGGCAGCCTTTGACAAGCACTTCCGAGCCTTCTTGACACCAAGTGAATTATAATCCTGACTTCTGATGGGATTGCAAAGTCACACTGTCTCTCTGCATGATACCTGAGTTGAGAAGCCTTTAAATGTACCTTGAGCTCAACCTGTGAGCCCGCCCCAAGACCCCCTCGAGCTTTAGTGCCCCTATTCTTCCCCCTTGGCAGCCAGTCCTGAAGAAGAACCCTTGGGACAAAGGTCTCTCCTTCCTTACTGCCCAGCCACACTTTAAGTTTACTTTCAGCACCTCTGCATAGAGCTCACTGGTACACATGTGCAGAAAATGTATTTCATTTACCCAATAATGGGTTCTTGCATTGTTGTTTAATTTTTCTTTCTTAATTTTCAAGTCTGTTTATTTTAAAAATTAAAATAACAGGTATATTTAAAAATCAAATAGAGGTATAATTTACAATAAGATGCACCCATTTCAAGCAAGTTTCTTAAGGGTCACACCAGTGTAACCACTACCCAAATCAGGGTACAGAACCTCTGCTTGCCTCAACAATTTTCTTCAGGCTACTTTGCAGTCAGGGTCACCCTCTCCCCACCCCCATCAGCCATCAGCCCCAGGCAACCACAGATTTCTTTTTGTCTTACCATATATTAGCTTTGTCTTTCCTGGTTTTATATAAGCCACCTAGACTACCCTGCCACTTTGTATCTGGCTTCTTTCACTCAGCACAAAGTCTGTGAGGTTCATCCACGCTGTTGCATGTAGCAATGGTGCTTTGCTGTGTCTTGTGAGTGTTACGTCATTGTACGGTTATATTACAATTTGTTTATCTGGTCACCTGTTGATGGACATTTGGGTTTTTTCCAGTTTGGGGCTAGTGTGACTAAAGCTGGTATGTACTTTCACGCAGGAGTCTTTGTATTGACACGTGTTTTCATTCCTCTTAGAAATTTCTTGAATGTGACTGCTGGGTTGTATGGGGAGTGTATGTTTAATCCTATTTAATTTTCTGTTTAACTAACACCCTCTTTTCCAGAGCAGGTGTACCACTTTTCACTGTCACCAGCAGGGCAGAAGAGCTCTAGTTACTCCATATCCTCATCAACCTTTGGTATTGGCAGTCTTTTTAGGTCTAGCCATTCTAGCCATTGTGGGGCTGTAGCAGTATACGTGATGGATTTCATTTGCATTTCCTGGATGAGGACAGAAGTTCCCAACATGATTTGTTGTACAGATAATCCTTTCCCCAGCGAATTACCTTAGCAAATTTATCAAAAATCAATTCACCATAGATTTGTGGGTTTATTTTTGGACACTGTTCTGTTCCATTACTTTTTTAAGTTTACCCATACACCAATACCATACTATTTTGACTACTGTATAATACATCTTTCTTTTTTTTTTTTTTCCAAATTTTTATTTAAACTCAAGTTAGTTAACGTATAGTGTACTATCAGTTTCAGGAGTAGAATTTAGTGATTCATCACTTACGTATATCACCCAGTGCTCATCGCAACATGTGCCCTCCTTAATGCCCATCACCCATTTAGCCCATCCCCCTACTCATTTCCCCTCCAGCAACCCTCAGTTTGTTTTCTACAGTTAAGAGTCTCTTATGGTATTGAAGAGGGCAGTTGTTGGGATGAGCAGTAGGTGTTTATTTAAGTGATGAGTCACTGAATTCTACTCCTGAAACCGATACTACACTGTATGTTAACTAACTTGAATCTAAACTAAAAAAAAAAAAAAAGTCTCATATGGTAATACATCTTTTTAGTAAGTCTTGAAATCAGGTACTGAAACTCCAAATTTGCTTGTCTTTTTTAACTTGCTTTAACCATTTTAAATCTCTTGAATTTCTATATAAAATTTAAAATGTTTGTCATTTGCTAGCAAAAAAGCCTGTTGGGATACAAGTTGGGATTGCATTGAGTCTAGAGATCAATTTGGAAAGAACTGATATCTTGACAGTATTGAATCTTGTAATCCATGACCATGGTGTGTATCTTAATTTACTTAGATCTTCTTTCATTTCTTTCAATAAGGTTTTAATATTTAAGCATACAAACCTTAAACATATTTTGCTAGATTCATCCCTAAATAGTTAACTTTTTTAATGCCACTTTAAGTGGCATTGGTTATAAAATTACAGTTTCTAATGTAATTTTTTTGATATATGTTTAGGGACTTTTTACATAGATGAGCATGTCTGCTGTGAATAAAGTTACTGTAGGTCTTCTTTTTCAAATTGTATGACTTTTATTTCTTTCCTTGTTTTATTTCATTGGCCAGGACTTCCAGTACAATGATAAATATGGGAACTTCTCCTTTTTACTGATCTTAGGAGGAAAGCATTCACTCTTTTTCCATTAAGGACAATGTTAGTCTTTTCATAGATGCTTTTATCAGATTGAGGAACTTGCCTTTTATTCCTTGGTTGTTGAGATTGTGTGTTTTCTTTTTTTTTTTTTTTTTTTAAATTTTTTTTTAACGTTTATTTATTTTTGAGACAGAGAGAGACAAAGCATGAACGGGGGAGGGTCAGAGAGAGGGAGACACAGAATCTGAAACAGGCTCCAGGCCCTGAGCTGTCAGCACAGAGCCCGACGCGGGGCTCGAACTCACGGACTGCGAGATCATGACCTGGGCCGAAGTCGGCCGCTTAACCGGCTGAGCCACCCAGGCGCCCCAAGATTGTGTGTTTTCTTTTAAAATTGTTAATGGGTACTGATTTTGCAAGTATGTTTTCTGTATCCATTGACATGATCATGTGGTATTTATCCTTTTTATTTCGTTATAATGATGAATCCATTGATTTTTAAAACTTTAATTCCAGGGTTAACATACAGTGTTATATGAGTTCCAGATGTAGAATATAGTAATACAACAATTCCATATTGTACTCAATGCCCATCACTTAATCCCCTTCACCTATTTCACCCATCCCCCACCCACCTCCCTTCTGGTAACGGTTTGTTCTCTATAGTTAAGCATCAGTTTTTTGGTTTGTCTGTTTTTTTTTTCACCTTCATTTGTGTGTGTTGTTTCTTAAATTCCACATCTGTGTGAAATCATATGGTTTTTCTTTTTCTCTGACTTATTTTGTTTAGCTTTATACTCTCTAGATTCATTCATGTGCTTGCAAATGGCAAGACTTCATTCTTTTTTATGGTTGAATAATATTCCATATATATATATTCCATATGTATGTATGTACATATATATAAATATAATAATAATATATATATATAATATATATATAATATTATAACATTATATATATATATATATATATATATATATATATATATATATATAAAACATCTTCTTTATCCATTTATCTGTTGGTGGAAATTTGGGCTGCTTTCATATCTTGGCTATTGCAAGTAATGCTACAATAAACATAACGGTGCATATATCCCTTCAAATTAGTGTTTTTGTATTCTTTGGCTAAATTCTCAAAATTTAATCCAGTTACTGGATCATATGGTAGTTAGTTCTATTTTTAATTTTTTTAGGAACCTCTGTACTGTCTTCCACAGTGGCTGCATGAGGTTCCTTTACTCCACATCTCCACCAACATTTGTTGTTCCTTGAATTTTTAGCCATTTTGACAGGTGCGAGGTGACAACTCATTGTAGTTTTGATTTGCATTTCCCTGTTGATGAGTGATGTTGAACACCTTTTCATGTGTCTGTTGGCCATCTGTATATCTTCTTTGGAGAAATGTCTGTTCATATCTTTTGCCCATGTTTTAATTGGATTTTTTTTTTTTTTTGGTGTTGAGTTGTATAAGTTCTTTATGTATTTTGGATACTAACCCTTTATTGGATATGTCATTTGCAACTTAACAGAAGGTCATGGGAGGAGGGAAGGAGAAAAAATAGTTTCAAACAGAGAAGGAGGCAAACCATAAGAGATTCTCTTAAAGGCAGAGAACAAACTGAGGATTGATGGTGGGTGGGAGCTGGAGGGAGGGGAAAATAGGTGGTGGGCATTGAGGAGGGCACTTGCTGGGATGAGCACTGGGTGTTGTATGTAAGCGATGAGTCATTGGAATCTACTTCCAGAAACAAGAGCACACCGTATACTCTGTATGTTAGCTAACTTGACAATAAATTATATATTTAAAAAAAGGTTTTTTTTACATTTATTTATTTTTGGTAGACAGAGAGAGACAGAGCAAAAATCAGGGAGGGGCAGAGAGAGAAGGAGACAGAATCTGAAACAGGCTCCAGGCTCCAAACTGTCAGCACAGAGCCCGACGCGGGGCTCAAACTCACAAACTGCTAGATCATGACCGGAGCCAAAGTTGGATGCTTAACTGACTGAGCCACCCAGGCGCCCCAATAAATTATATTTTTAAAAAAGTTCTCATATATTTTAAATAATGTAAATAATTCAGTTAATCTAAAATAAAATTTAAAAAAAATTTTTAAATGAATATGTCACTTGCAAATATCTTCTCCCATTCTGTAGGTTGTCTTTTTAGTGTTGTTGGTTATTTCCTTTGCTGTGCAGAAGATTTTTATTTTGATGTAGTCCAAATAGTTTATATTTGCTTTTGTTTCCCTTGCCTCAGAAGACATAGTATCTAGAAAAATGTTGCTATGACTGATATCAGATAAATTACTTCCTGTGCTCTCTTGTAGGATTTTTATGGTTTCAGGCCTCACATTTATGTCTTTAATCCATTAGAGTTTGTTTTTGTGTTTAGTGTAAGAAAGTGGTCCAGTTTCATTCTTTTGCATGTAGCTGTCCAGTTTTCTCAACACCATTTGTTGAAGAGACTGTCTATCCATTGCATATTCTTGCCTGCTTTGTCCAAGCTTAATTGCCCATATAATCATAGGTTTTTTTCTGGGCTTTCTATTCTGTTCCATTCATCTGTGTGTCTATTTTTGTGTCAGTACCATATTGTTTTGATTACTACAGCTTTGTAGTAACCTATATAGCTTGAAGTCTGAAATTGTGATACCTCCAGTTGTTTTCTTTACCAGGATTGCTTTGATCATTTGGGATCTTTGTGGTTCCACAGAAATTATAGGATTGTTTGTTCTAGTTCTGTGAAAAATGTTATTGGTATTTGGTAGGGATTGAATTAAATCTGTAGATTGTTTTGGGCAATATAGACACTTTAATAATGTTTGTTCTTTGAATTCATGAGCATGGGTTGTCTTTCCATTTCTTTGTGTCACCTTCGATTTCTTTCATCAGTGTTTTATTGTTTTCAGAGTACAAGTCTGTTATCTCCCTGGTTAAGTTTATTCCTAGGTATTTTATTATTTTTGGTGTAATTGTAAATGGGATTATTTTCTTAATTTCTCTTTCTGCTGCTTCTTTATTAGTGTATAGAGAATCCATTGATTATTTACTTTTAAACAAACCTAGAATTCCTGAGATAAAGCCCACTTTTATATATTTCTAGATTTGATTTACTAAAATGTTGTTAATGGATTTTGTGTCTTTGTTCATGAGGGATATTTTTGGGGGTATGTGTGTGTCCTTTGGCCCCAGATTTCGTGGGCCATGTTCCTGTACCCGAATGAGGTGGGGGATGTTTCTCAAAAAGAGGACATGTAGACTTGATAGGGCCTTTTATTCTAGAAGAAGAGGATAAAGAGGGGCTAATATGGTCTGGTAACTGTGGATCAGATGGAGAAATGGCCTTCTCAGCTGATGCCAGCAAGGGTAGAGTCTTGACTATAACCAGTAGGTTTTCTTCCACCACATAGGAAGGTGACATTTCTTTGTTTCTTATAGTTTCTATTTTTTTCCCTGAGACTATTTATCTTTTTATTCATTATTCATTATTTTATTCATTATTATCATATTTTACTTTATGTTCATATACATGCTTATAATAACTGACTGAAAATGATTGCAAATTCCAACAGCTAAGGTCACTTTAAGATTGGTATCCATTGATTGTCTTTTCTCCAGAGTTTGGGTTGTGTTTTCCTGTGTTTACATATATCATATAATTTTGGATTTTATCCTGGACATTGTGATGGTATGTTATAGACTCTGGATTCTTTACAGTCCTCTGAAGAATGTTTGTTTGTTTGTTTATTTTTAATTTTTTTTTACTGTTTATTCATTTTTTCATAGAGAGAGACAGAGTGTGAGTGGGTGAGGGGCAGAGAGAAAGGGAAACACAGAACCCAAAGCAAGCTCCAGGCTCTGAACTGACAGCACAGAGCCCGACGCGGGGCTCAAACTCACAGACCATGAGATCGTGACCTGAGCTGAAGTCGGACGCTTAAACGACTGAGCCGCCCAGGTGTCCCTGAGGAATGTTTATTTTTATTTAAGCAGGCAATTAACTTGATTGAATGGAAACTGTAAACTCTCTTCCCTGCATGTGATGGTAGCTGAAATATTAGTTAAGTTCTTTTAGCTTTCTCTGAAATTGGCCAGAGATTTGGGCATTTTATACACAAATTTTGGGACTCTCCTTCTGTGGCTCCCTCTGTTTTTTTTTTTGTTTTTTTTTTTATTTCCTCAGTTACTTTTTAGTTTCTGTAATTGCCCTAACTCCTGGTTCTTAGTCAGTACATTTCTATCTGAAGTTTTCTATCCAAGTTTCAGGTTCCCTGTGTGGAGCAGACTGGAGCCTGCCACCAGGATAAACCCATAACGGGACACTTACCCAGTGCTGTTTATTTCCTCCAAGTATTGATTCTCTCTCAGTGTCTGCCATTTTGTCCCTCTCCAGTGCCTTCCATGAGTGAAGAATTTGTGAGTGTCACCTTCAGAAGGGTTGGTCAGATAGGAGTATTTTTTCCCTTGGCAGAGCAGAACCTCTGAGGAATGACACCAGCTAACCAAGAAGAACTAGCTCCCTGCCAATGTACCCAATGCCATGACCCTCTTAGTCACCAAAACTCAGATGGAGAAGAGAATGGAGAGGAAAATCTAAATTGGCTGAGTTTAAATCTGAAATGACTGAACAAAATACCCAGTGTCTGAGCAAACCTGGAGCTGGATTAGGCTAACTTTTCTGCCAACATGTAAAAAGGAGGTTCAATTTTAAATTATAGAAGATTGAGAAATTTTCATTTATATCTTAACAGCTAGAAAATATCTTCCAGGGAGATAGGAAGGGAAAGACTTGAAAATGGATGACATGGGGTGAGGGAGAAACTGGGTGTAAAGTAGTTATTATCTTACTGGTAGTCAGATTTTTCATCAGTAGAATGGTGGGGGGGGGGGTCTAGTGTGTGTTTTATTAGTTTCTGAGTCCATAAACTATTTTCTTGACAGAGTCTCTTCTTGTGTGTCAGGGAGTGGAGGGCCAAAGCTGTAAGCCTCTCCTCACTGCTCTTGAGGCCCCACCTCTCACAGGTCACAAGTTCCATTGACTCGCTGTCGCCCCCTTTAGGGGAGACTAGGGACTACAGGCATAGCCTGAGGTATTGAAGTATGGCATTCTGGAGGGCTCTTTCCTCTCTAAATAGATCAAACCTGTGGCTTTGTCAAGAGAGGACGGTCAGATCTTTGGGCAGCTGAACCTGACCAACTTGCCATCTCTACCTTATTTTTCCCTTTAAACTTTTTATTTACTTATTTTTAGAATTTCAATTTCTGCTTCTTTCCAGGAAAGAGGAGTTGTCCTTAGGACAGAGTCTACATCTGCCCCAGACTCTCCTATCAATAAGTTTTTGACCAAGCTCCAAGCTCTCAGCCTAGCAGGTCTGTTGGCAAAAGAGAGCCACTTTCCTAGTAATTCCCCAGGAGTCTCGGGACTGTGCCACCTTGGTCTGTCTTGGGTCATATGACCATCTGGCACTGAAGCCAGGGTGATGCAGGGCTCTGATTGGCCAGCCTTGAGCACTGGCCACCCCTTTGGTCATGAGTGGAATTAACTCCAACCCAAACACCTGGACTGAGAGATGGAAAGAGGGCTTCCTCAGGGAAAAAGGTGGGGATGTTCCCAAGGGAAGAGAGATGGGCTGCTAGGTGGGAAATAACCAGAAACTTCTACAATAAGTCTTCCTCAAAATTCCAGATTGAGGGCTGTCGGTGCCACTTGTGCTGTATATATATTTCTCATTTGATTCTCACACCAGCCCTGTGAGATCAGTATTGTCTGAGATGAGGAGAGTGAGGTTCAGAGAGAAGTACCTCCCCACCAGCCGGGTGGCCTTGTGTTTGAATTTCCTGCCTCCTGAAAGCAGAGCCTGGGGCTGCCCAGGTGACCTGGCTCCCTTTATTGTCTCAGACCCCCGGCCCCCACTCCTGCCCCTCTGCCTGCAGCCCTGACACCAAGGAGACTGTTCTCGCTTCAAAACAGAGGAGAATTTGGCAATAGCCATGAGTTGAGATGATTTGATAAAATATTTCTTGTTTTCTCAAGTTTACATAGACCAAGTTTTCACTGTTGCTATGGGGTGGGTTGGCTGAGAGATGAAAATAAATCTGTGTAATTTATTTTTTCTGTGCAGCAAGTATATTTCCGCTTACTTCACATACACACACACACACACACACACACACATGCACACACACACACACGCACACACACATGCCCACACATATAGGCTTTAATAAAATACTTAAACCCCTTTAATGCTCTCTGTGGAAGGAATAAATATGTACTGTACTTTCAACTTCTGTTCTTTGAAATACCATATGGTCTGCACTGTGAGCTTAAAATACTCTGGTGAGCGGATGCTTTCATGCAGTAGATAGCCAGGTGGAGCTTTCCCCGCCAATCTCACAAGGTTAATTAATCCTTTAAAATACAGTGTGGAGGGGTCCCTGCGTCAGGAACAGGCGCTGTCAGAGGGAGGTGGCCCATTGGCCTGCACCGGGCTGAGAAGAGAGTACAAAGACGGCCGCAAGGTGGGCTGGGCCGCTGCCCGATGGCGCCTTTGATGAGAGTGCTCAGTCACTCAGATACTCACAGTTTGCGTCCTGCATAATCAGGGATAACAGGCTGATGGTTTGCATGAATAACTAAGTTTGTCGTTGTGGTTAATTTTCCCTCAAAAAGAGGCCCCCCATCTCTCTGGCCCAATGCATATTTATAAAGGGCAGGGAAATAAGGCAGAAGAGGCTGGATGGCACAGCGTCCCAGGGAGCTGGGAGGGCTGGCTGGACCCTGAAGCCTGGGGGCCGGGCTTATGCCAGGGCCAGCAGCTTGGAAGAGGGTGAAGGGCTTTGTGGGGCCAGGAGAGAAAGAATTGCTGGGGGCAGGGGTGGGGGGTGCTGCCTGGTTTGCCAGGCTGATATGGCCTAGCCTCATCCCTGCTCTGGGCCTCAGTTTGCCACCAATACAAGGCCAATGTGGGCCACTTGCCCAGGCCTCAGGGTCCCAAAAGGACTGCCATCTCCAAATGGGGTTGCACTTAGAGTCAGAGAGGAGGGAGAGAAGCTAACACCTCTTCAACACCTGTTGTGTTCCGTGAGCAAATGTTTTGGGGATAAATTCTTCAATCATCTTTTTAAAAAATTCTTCAATTATCTCATGAAAAGCATAATAGCATTGCATTGCATTGTATGTGTCTTGGTGTTAAAAACTGTTAGATTGTTCATTATAAACATTTTATATAGGCTATGGCTCTTGTAACCTCACCGTGGCCATTTCTTTCTCACTCTTTTAAAAAAATGTTCCAGCAGCCATTGAGTAGTCTGGACTCCTCCTTCCTGTGCCTTTCAGGGGAGCCCTGGCAGGAGTGAGGAGGGGTTCAGGGATCCTGCAAGCCTACTGCTCCCTGGCAACACCCCAGGCTTTCTCTACTCAGTGGCCAGTAGGTGGCACCTCTGAGCCTTCCTCCTGGCCACCTCCTTCCCTCCAGGCCCCCAGGCCTTTTTCAGTGCACCTGCTGCAGGCTTCTTAGTGCCTGGAGGAAGGAGGTCCTGGCATCCAGGCCCTGCCTGGGATGTACTGGGAAGCTAGACAGAGTGGCTGTCTAGTAGCCCCTGCCTGGATCTGCCTACCCACCTCTTCCATCCTGGGTCCACATTCAAGGCAAGTGGGCTTCCTTGAGGAGTTGACAGAGACCTGAAGAACAATACAGGATTTCAGGCAGAGAGAACGGAATATGGCAAGATCCGGAGAACACAGACCCTGGTGACTTCAGAACCAGATAGGAAGCTGGTGGGGCTGGAATGTAGAATATTGGCATGGGGGCTGGAGAGTCAGGATGATGCTAGACACAGGGTAGGTGCAGCAGGGCCGGGGCAGCCTGAGTGAAGAGTCTGGACTTTATCTTGAGAGCAGTGGGGGATCCACCAGCCCACCCAAACCATCAGATTTGTCCTTTAGAAAGATCACTGTGGCTGCAGCTGCCTGACATGTCATTAGACCCCACCCCTCCCCACAGGGCACTCACATCTGTGCCTGCCCCTCTGCCTGGGCAGGAAAGAGCTGCACACATCCAACCCTAAGGATAATTGGGAACTGACCTGCCTTGCAGTCCCCGTAGGAGGGGCCAGAGGAAGCTGCCCTAGCTGGCAGGGGGGCTGGTGTAAGGGGGGCACAAAACAAAGGGAAATTGAAAGTCACCACACTTGGTGCTGGGCCATTTGGAAGGAGCACTTTCCCCCCTTTGACGCTGTCCAGGAGTTCCCAACACCTGGGGTAATGGCAGGTCAAGGGAAGGAGACCTGGCCTGACACCAAGGCACCAGTCTCTAACGGTGAATTTGGGGCAGCAGGACTATTTTTGGGTAGAGGAGGTGGCAGGCATGTGGAAGTGTGTGTGTGCAGGTGGGGGGTAGATTTTGCTACCCAGGAACCAGGCTACTGTCTATTCCACTTCCCTGGGACCCAACAGGAGAGACCCCTGCCCGAGTGACACATAACATTCTGAAACCGCAAAGCCCAGGGCAGCCTCAGTCACTAATTAATTAATGATGCTCCCTGAGTGTCTCCTGGAGTTCTTCCTCACACAGGGGCGGGGAGGCTGAGGCTGCCGAGGCTCCATTCAGAGGTTTGTTGAATGGCTAATGGCTACTGAGACAGAGTGTCCACTAAGGCACATCTGATTTCGTATTTAACATTTAAATATTTCATTAATTAAATGTGGCAAATATTTAATTAAACACCATCGAAGCCACCATGACACTCCACGCTGCATAATTCAAAGGTGAGCCAGCCTTCTCTCCGGGCTCCCCACCCTCCTCCTAACAGTGCTGTCAGTCCTCCTGCCTGGGGGGAAAGAAACCCACTCTGGAACCCAGTTCTGAGACCCAGGGCATTCCATTCCCTGGACACTTGTTTGATTGGACATCGGGCTAGCTGTGCTATAAACATTCTCCCCACCAGCACCCAAAGAGTCCTGTCCTACCGCTTCCCCTCTCCTCTCCAAGCAGACACAGTTAGGATGTTCTCCTGGCTTCCAATCTTCCTGCCTGGGATAACAGATTCTGACCTTGGCCACGTGGCTGGATGAGGGATCCAGGCTGGGCCAATCTGAATCCTTCACCAGGATTTATCTAACTGGAGGCAGAAGGGAGAGACTTGTTCTTTCTGGCTATAGGTTCTGAGAAAGTAAGCTGGGGACTGGCTGAGGCCATGTTCCCTGACACCCAGAGAAAGCCAAACCGTAGAAGAAGAAACCTGACATGCACAGAGAAAAGAGAAAGCCCAAGATAGTCCCTAAGCATTCTAGTGTCTGGATCCAGCTCTTCCTGAAGAGAGAACTACACCTGTTCTTTTTGTAGTAGAATAGACAAATCAGTAAATGCCCTGTTTGTTTAAGACGGTTAAAATCAGTTTTCTGTCATCCATAAACAAAACAGGCTTGACCAACACCCCCAGCCATTAACATCAAGTCATTTGTATGCAGATAAAAATGACTTTGGGTCATTTAATTGTAAATGATACTTGTTAGTAGCTCATACCTGCCAGCAAAGGATGTTGTATTTCCTTAAATATGGCCTCTGCTCTTCAGAATGAAGGGAGGCATATAACCCTGAAATGAAAGGATGAGTTCCTCTGGCAACTGTTACTTCTGCCAGTAAGGTCAGCATGCTTCAGGAACTGCTGGATCCAGGGGCTCTAGTGCTGTCATCAGAGCTCTCTTTTCTCTCTCTCAGTCAATATCTCTCCTCCTCCTTCCCCGCCTCTATCTTTTTCCTCTGTATTCCACAGTGCTGGTTTCCTACTCCAGCAAGCCTTCTTCCTGTTATAACCCTGCAGCTCCAGGCTCCCATTATCCTTACAAAGAGAAAGCCCTGTAGGAAAGGGAATCTTTTTCTTCCCAGAAACACAAAAGTTCTGGGATTAGCTCTGAATGGATGAGCTGTGGTTATGTGCCCATTCCTGAATCAATTACGGTGACCACCGTGAGAATATACTCCTTGGTTCAGCGGAGTACTGTGCCTGCCCCAGAGGACGAATGGAGTCAGGTGGACCCTGAGAGGGAGCATGGGTCCCCAAGAAAAGTTGCAGTGCTGTTACCACAAGAAGAGTGAGTGGATGTGGGTAGAAGGGAGGAGCACCCTAGACTAGAGTGACACATTGCCTTGGGGGCCTTTTCTGCCCCGGAGACCTTTCCTTGTAGAGTACCCTCGGGGCATGCAGAGTGGAGGTGAGGCTGGTGCAGGAGAGAGGCTGCAGGAGCAAATTGTGCGCTCCACAGCCTGGAGATTGGGGTTATTACCACATCTTCCTTCCCCTGAGGGGGCAGAGCAGGGGAAGATGGTTACAGCAGGGGCTGAAGCTGGTGGAGGAGGGTTGCTGACAAAGCCAGCCTAATGCACTGAGAAAGCACCTACTGTGTGCAGGTACTCAGCTTTGGGGCATGTCTTGGGGCTACATGCTGGGATCTGATTGTGCACAAAAGAGCGAACGCTGGTTGGGACCTGAATGTGGGGCTGTTTAACCTGAAGAAAAAGGATAGAGGTATTCCTGGACATAAAGCCAAAGCCATGGATAACTGATAGTAAATAACATGATTGATAATAAATAATGCTTCTTTATTATGCTTATTGTTTATTGTCTGTCTCTCCTCATATGTCAATTATCTATTGGTATAGCCACCCCATAAATTAGTGGCTTAAAACAACGGCAATTTATTATTTCTAATGACTAAGTGGATGGCTGGGCTCAGTGGCAGTTCTATTCCGTGTGATGTTGTCTGGGGTCATTCAGATGGCTGCTTTTAGCTTGGAGCTTGGCTGGAGCTGAAACATGAAGATGGCATTGCTTATGTTTCTAGTGGCTAGAGCGACTAAGGGCAGACTGGGCTCCCTTCTGGACAGTGTGGTTGGACTTCTTATATTGGACGCTGGGCTTCCAAGAGACCAAAATCAAACCTGCCAGTTTTCTTAATGGTTAGTCTCAGAGCTGGCACAACCTCGCTTCTGCTATATGCTATTGGTCAAAGCAAATCACAAGGCTAGCCCAGATTCAAGGAGAGGGTGATTAGACCCGTCTTGATGGAAGGAGGCAGGTATAGTGGAGTTGTTGGCTGCCATCTTGGGAGACTATCTACCTCACCCCACTAAAATGTAACCCCACAGAGACAGAGATTTTTTTCTCTTTTGTCTACTGATATACCCCCAAAGTGGCCACTGAAACAGTTCCTGGTACATAGTACATGCTCAAGAGATACTTGTTGAATGAGTTGAACTCAGTTTGCCAGTATTGGGTTTATACCCAGACCTGTTCCTGGAACACAGGCCCAGCATAAAGCAGAGCTTGCCTGTGGTGTGATGACCATGCTTCTCGACCTCTGTCACGACAGTCTGCATGCCTCTCCTCACATATACACAGGTGTGTAAAGAACATGAAAGAGACCAGAAATAAGGCAATAGAGTAGCAGCGAGATCAGCATCACAACCATGGCAGCCTTCTGGCCTGGGCCCTAGGCCACTGAAACTTCAGGGAGCCCCTGCTCTGCTTGGGGCCTTGGCTTCTCCATCTACAAAGTGTGTGCATGGGGCCCTTGACTAAATGGGACTGAGGAGCCTTTTGGTCCTGTAGTTCTGTGATCACCCTAAAACACAGATTTACTCATTCAGTTACTGCTGGTGCTGAGAGCCAAGCACTGTGCTGGGTGCTGGGACACAGAAAAGATAAGACACAGTTAGGGACTTCACAGATGTGTCCATAGACCCATAAGACAGGGAAATGTGACCAGTATATTAGGAGGGGTGGACACACTGCCCTCAAGATCTAGGTCAGATTGGTTCAAGTAACGTTCTTAGGCCAGTTCTTCCATTTCTGGCTGCCCAGCAGAATCCACCTGTGCAGAGTATTTTTAAAATGCTGATGCTGAAGCCCCAACCCCTAAATATTTGATTTAATTGGTCTCAAGTGCCCCCTGAGGTTTAATCTATGTTAAAAGCTTCCCCAGATTATTCTAATATGCCCCAGGGCCTCTGGTTCCGATTTCCAGCCTGGGTTCCCAGTCTCCTCTTGGCTCCCCAGCTCATGCTCAAAGGTAGGTGGGTCCAGCCTTTTCTCCTTGATTTTCCTTCCAAAATACCCCCCTCCCTGGAAGCACTGGGAGAAGCCAGCCTGCAGTGGAGTTCTGGGGAGTGAGGAGGCTGGCACCCCTCAGCTTCTCACCACTGCAGAAGGCTCTCTTGCCCTCCTCTGGCCTGAGTCCCTTCTACCCCCATAATTGGGAACTTGGCCTCCAGAAACCTGGTAGACTATGTTTCCTTGAGGCTTGGGAGGACACCACCAGCACTCAGTGGAAGGGTAACAACATACTAGTTCGCTCACTGCCATCTACAAGCACTAAAACTACAGGGCTGTTTTGCCACTGCCCAGAAGGTGCCAGCAGCCTGGCCCCATGTGCATGGTGTTAAAGAAAAAATTATTCATGATACTTGTTAGAAATGGTAAGGCAGATTTTATTCAAGGTGGGGGCATAGATGTAGGAACCACTGCAATGGGGTCTTGACTTGGAGGAGAGAGATTGGCCTCAACTCCAAATACAATAACAAAAGTAGAATTTATAACCAAGGAGCAGGTGCAGGGGTCAGTGATGGAAAATTACTAAACATCGGGGGTTAGTAAGGATTCTGGCTAAACCAATCTAACAGGATTCTTGTTGAAGACAGGCCAGGCTGATCAGATATCACCTGGAGGATAGTGGAGGACAAAGAACCAGATTTCAAGGGGGATCAGATATTGAGGGGCAAGGGGGGGTTGGTTCTGGTTAAACTGACTTAGCAAGATTCTTGCTAAAATCAGACAATGCAGAGACAAACAGAAGTCCAAAAGTCAAAACCTCTTTGAAAACAAAAAAAAAGTTGAGGGGAGCCTGAGTCAAGTTTGGTGAAGAAGAAAATTCTTCTCAGTGTCCAGGGAACACCCTGCCAAGCAGAACCAGGACCACTGGCACTCCATCCAAGGAAATTCGGGAACCTGAGGGAAGCATTCCAAACTGAAAAGAACAGTGGGCTCTACTGAGGAAGGAAGAGGGTGTTAACAAAAAAGTAAATATTCTTAAGGAGATGAACTGGGGGTGGCATGGGGTGGGGGAGGACTATCAGGGACTAAAAAAAAAAAAAAGATTTCTCAATTTAAAAATCCAACCGATGAGTTCAGAAAAAGAGTGATCACTGCTGAGAAATAAGTCAGTGTTCTGGGAGTTCAAGTGGAAGAAAAATCTCATTGCAGTACCAAACCAAAGAGAGATTTGGAAGACAAATCTGGGGGCAATCTAATCTAATCTTCAAAGGAGAGGATTTTCAGAAAAATAAAAAATTTAAAAAAAAGAAGAAGAAGAACATATAAAGGGAAAACAATAATTGAACAATTAATTAAAGAACATTTTCTGAGCTGAAGAAAGGCTTGATTAAAGGGGCTGATAGAGTTCTAGGAAGGATTAATTAAAAAGACATATACTTAGACCCTAGTGTAATTCCTGAATTATAAACTTGCAGACAAAAAGGAGGGTTACTTACAAAGGAAAGAAAAATCAGGCTCGTATTGGCTCTCTTATCTGCCTCCTTGCCATACAATCACAACTGTGATTTCAGAGTTTTGAGGGACAAAGACGATGACCCAAGAATCCTATACCTATACAAGGTTATCATTCACATATCAGGGTGATAGCAAGAGCTTTTAGAGCATGTAAGATCTTGCACCCCATCTGAAGAGAATGCTGGAGATATGCCTCAGCCCAAACCAGATGGATAAGGGAAACAAATAATGACCTGGAAATTGAATTCAGAATGATCTCAGCAAAATCCAGACATTGGAGGTAGGGAAGAAGGTGGAGAATGGCAAGAAGAAAGCACGTAAGAAAGTGACTTGAGGGCTTCATCTAAATAGGCAAGAAAACATCTTGATGGTAGAGCAGTTACTTGAAACTGATATGGCTAGGTGGTGGTTTAAAAAATATATCCACAGATTCTTCAGCAATCTTCCCTTTAAGAGACATGGTTAATTCCCCTTCCAAGAAATGTGGGATGGACTTAGATGACTCACTTCTAATCAACAAACAACACAGTGATGGGGTGTGACTCTGAGGCTAAGCCATTAAAGGCACAGGACTTCTGCCCTGACTCTATTGGGAGCAGCCCTATGGACATCAGCCCGTGTAACAAAGAACTGAAGCTTCCTGCCAATAGCCACACAAGTGAGCTGGGAAGAGGATTCTCTAGACCCAGTCAACCTTCAGATGACCATAGTGTTGGCTGACACTTGATTACAGCTTGGTGAGAGACTCTGAGGGACACCACCCAACTAAGTCACTCCTAGACTCCTGACTATATCACATAGAAACTGTGATATAATGAATGTCTTTTGCTATAAGCTGCTGAGTTTGTGGATAATTTGTTACACATTAATAGTTAACTAATTCAATCTGTTAAGAAAGACAGCTTTCTATGTTTGTTAGGGATGGAAGGTAACCATTAGTGGGAGTGAAAAATATTACAGAATTTCTAAATTAAAAGGGGAAAAGAATGACTAGACACCTGAGCAAATCTGCAGAGGCAACTAAATGGGAAAGGGAAAATAACAACAGGATAAACAGAAACTAGAAAAACATTTAGTAAAATTAGTTAACATACAATAAGACTGAAGATGTCAAAGCCAATATATATATATATATATATAATTTCATAATAAATTATGAATTGTCCTAACAAATTTGGAGAAAAGAAATAAAATCCAAGTAGATATTGTTTATAAGAGACACATCTGAAACAAAGATACAAAATAAGGTTGAAAATTAATTGTTGAGCAAAGAGATATGAGACAAATGCATGCAAAAGAAAGCATGGTGGTGATATGAACATTAGTCAGCATGGAGTCCAAGGTGAAAAATACCGAAGAACAAAGAGGGAAATTATGAAATGTGAAGGTACAATTCACAGAGAAAAAATAACCTTTATAAAACATATGTGCCAAACAATGTAGTAGTCAAACACATAAAGCAAAACTCCTAGGAATATACAGAGAGCATAATAAAAATACAACTACAATAGGAGGTTATAATACAAAAGATTAATTATCTGAGATTCATTATTCAAGTCCCTGCAGTTAAGTGGTTTCTTTGGGAAACAAAAGTAGACCTAATGCAACAACAACAATAATAATGATTTAAAAAACAGCAGACTTTGGGCACCTACAATGTGACAGCTAATGTTCTAAGCACTTTGTATATATTAACCCTTGAGGTCCTTACCACAAACTATGTGACATAGTTATTACTATCTGTTTGCCAAGATGGCTATAATAATTCCTTCCATCCTGGTACACATAACCCTTGCAATATGACTTTACCACTCCCCCTTTTAAGAGGTAGATTCTGTTTTTTTATCCATTCAATCTCGTCTGGCTTTGTAACTTGCTTTGACAATAAAATGTGGCTGAAGTACTTTTCATGACATCCAATCTAGGCCTTAAGAGGGATTGCAGCTTCACTCTTGGTCTTTTAGAACATTTCCACCATCATGTGAAGAAACCTGAACTAACTTTCTGGAGATATGTGGCCAAGCACTAATCACCATACACATGAGTGAGCCCATATTCAAACATCCAGCCTCAGACGAGTTACCAGATGACTGTAGCTGTATGAGTAACCTCAGGCAAGAGCAGCAGAAGAATCACCCAGCTGAGCATAACCTAAATTGCTGAGTCACAGAAGCATGAGAAAATAAAATAGTTGCTTCACGTTTTTTGGAATGGTTTATCTTATGGAAAGAGATAACTGATAACTGATACAAATAAGGAAACAAGCACAGAAAGGTTGAACAATTTGCCCGAATATTCACAGTTAATGTGAGGTTAAGCCATGTTTTGAATCTAGGTACCAACGAACTGCACTTTTATAAAAATTAGTCCCCACACAAACATTCCTCTCAGTTTTCAGGTGATAGAAATGTTCTTGATAGTGATAGAAATATTCCGTAATAGAACACAATTGCAACATGAAACTACAAATCTTAAAAAATGTAAGATTCTATGTAGTAGGATAAATAAATATATAGGATTTTAATTTTTTAAAAAACATATTTGAATTTTATTTTAAAAAGTGATATTGGATAATTACTAAAATCACATGCAGAACCAGTAAGAGTAGTAAACAATAGGAGAAATTTTACCAAAAATAAAAAAAGAGTATTTCAAAAGAAAATGGTTTGATTATTATGACAGAAGCTGTTATTGCCACCCAATATTCATTCTCTTCTTACTGACATCAATCTAGTTTTGTTCAACATGGTGATGTGGGCTCAGTTAAAAATTCCGTGTCCCAGATTTCTTTGAAACTAGGAGTAGCCATGTGACATCTTGGCCAATGAGATATGGAAGTCTACTTGTGGGGTTTCTGTGAAAGTTATTGTCTTCCTGATGAATAAGGGATAACCTAAGCTGGTACGAACATTTTTGCACTGAGTTGTGCCCCTCTTCTTCGAGTTGCAACATGGATATGATGCCTGGAGGTGCAGCAACCCTCTTGAGAATTCTAGGAAGACAGAAATACCCCAAGGACGATAGAGCAAGAAGCCAGAAGAGCCATGTCTGCAATGCTTTCTTTGAGCAGTAGCACCCTAGCACGTCTTTTGCCCTTAGAGTTTTTGGCATATGAGAAAAATAAGCTCTTAGCTTGTTTAAGTTGCTAAATTGGGTTTCTGTCAAATGCAATCCTGACTGATACAAATAGCAAAGGATTAAGAGAGACCCTTAGGATGATAGCTGAAGCCATCAATTACCTTTTGCAAAACATAATAGCATTGTAAACGTCAAATGTGAAGTGAAGGGTGTCTTGTCATGCTATCACAGAATTTTATTGGAAAAATTATACTTCCAAAAAGTCAACGTTAGATTTATTGTTTTTAAGCAAACTTTTCATTCAAGTACAACATACACATGGGAAAGTACACTTGATTTATATTTGTTTGTTCTAAAACTATTACATTACTATTGCAATTATAACGTACATTTTGGTAAATATCACATGAAATAAATGTCTTTTTTAAAAAATATTTGGTGTTATTTCTCACCATATAATGCTAACAAAACCTTCTTTTTTACTTTTTGCATGAAATTTTGCCCATATCCCAAGTGGATTGACTTTAAGTGTTTTCTTTTCCTTTTTCCTCTAGTACAATTGTTCTTGAATAATGAGGTCCTGTATGTCTTCCAGAAAATAGTAGATCTTAGTAGACAAATATATAGAAGATTTAATAATAGAGTTCATTGTTATAGGTTTTACTCTGTAAATGGAGAACTCACACTCTTCTCCCATGTCTTGTGGACAGTTGTGAACATCAGTCATGTGCTTGCCCACAAGCAAACCCTTAGACAATGCCACTGAAATAAATTTTTTTATATGTCACATTCTCTGATTATATATCGTTGAAAGAAAAAGCAACAATTTTTAAAAAATAATCCCTTCAAGAAATTGTCAAGGAAAACAAACCTGTAATACTTTTCCAAGTATTCCAACTAAACAATCTCTTCCAAGTTACCTGGACCAAAAAAAGGAATTATGAAGAACATTTCTTACCAATACCTAAGGGATGGGTTAAAATCAGATGAAAATTTTTAGGAAAGATTACTATAATATGTAGTAATATTAAAAATCTTTTAATATTAAAAAATAATGTGAAAAAATCCTACTTATGTATTTAAGAAATTATAAAAAGAACCACACAAAAGTCACACCACACATATTCACATAGTAGGAGGGAATTATTAAAGGCAAATTTGCAAATAATGAGATGGAAAATTGAAAATAATATAAAGATAAATGCATCCAAATATGGCCCTTTTTAAAAACCAATTATATAGGTTCAAGTTTAATTTTGGAAAAAGAAAGAAAGAATAAAAGCAAAAAATATCATTAAAAATGAGCAAGCAGTTGCAAGTGCAGACCTCATGGTATGCATCTTTAAGGCAAACTTGGTGATCTAGAAGAAAATGGGTAATTTCTAGAAAAAGATAGATTGTCAAAATTTACTCAATTATAGGCAGAAAAAAATCGAAGTTGACCCAAATCATAAAGGAGTTGAATAGCAAACAAAATTCTGCCTTTAGGAAGGTGGCCTGATATTCCATTATCCTTCAGATACTAGCTTCTGCATAGAAGAAAATGAAACAAGTGGCATACATAAAAGACAGAAGAGACAAGTGTAATTCCAATTACTTTGAAATGTAATTTTATTATAGTAAGTTATCCTATCTAGAAACATTATATACCTTGAAAGTAATGCCTTTAATTTTTTATTTTTTTAAATATTTTTAAATTTTTTTTTTTTTTTTTGAGAGAGAGACAGAGTGGGAGCAGGGGCTGGTGGTAGAGACAGAGGGAGACACAGAATCTGAAGCAGGATCCAGGCTCCGAGCTGTCAGCACAGAGCCCAATGCGGGGCTCGAACTCACTAACCATGAGATCGTGAACTGAGCCGAAGTCGGACATTTAACCGACTGAGCCACCCAGCCACCCCTAATGCTTTTAATCTTTTAATAAGATCTAAAAGCTGTCTTCCTATAAATTTTTTTAATTTTTATTTATTTTTGAGAGGGAGAGAGAGTCAGCGTGTGAGCCAAGAAGGGGCAGAGTGAAAGGGAGACACAGAATCCGAAGCAGGCTCCAGGCTCGGAGCTGTAAGCACAGAGCCTGATGCGGCGCTCGAACTCGTGAACCAGGAGACCATGACTTTGAGCCGAAGTCAGACGCTTAACCAGCCAAGCAACCCAGTCATCCCTAAAAGCTGTCTCCTTATAAATGCTGAACTTTTCTTATTAAATTTATTCCCTGTTGTTTTCTGGATTTTGTGAACATTGTGCTTGGATTCTACCCCCACCTCAATTTCTTTTCATAATCATTTATTGTGGGCATTGAGAAAATTATTGTTTTTGATATATTTATCTGGAATCTCAGATCTTATCAAAATATCTTTTAAATTAAAAAAATTAGCATTTGCATGTAAAAATATTTCTTTATAGCACCATTTATTTACCCATATTGATGGACACTTGACTTACTTCCAGTTTTGTTGCCTTACACACAATGATGCAGGAAATATCTTTGCCCAGATGTCATTATATACTGATATTTTCAGTAGATTTTGGAGAGTGGGGTTACTGGGTTAAGAAGACCTCTGTGCTGGAGCTGAGACCCGTGGATGCACAAGAAAGAAAAAGATCTTTCTACTAAAACTTTATTTCAATTTCATGTAGACTAGTAATCTTAGTTAATTTGGGGTTCCCCTTCTTCTGGGTGTGAGTCTAAGTTTGGGTCTCCCCAAATAATGCCCAGGTTCTCTCTCCTGGTTCTGTATTGTGGGGGAGAGGGTGGGGAGAGGGATGGGGGTTTGGGGCTGGCCTTGCAGCCCAGGCAGTTCTCTGGCTGGACTACGGCAGTTCCGGGGACCTGTTGCCACCTTATCAACAGAACCCCACATCTCAGGAGAGGGCCTGCCTACCCCAGAAAGGCACAGACACCTGGCAGTTCTTCTTTGCTCTTTCAGGGCCAATGTCTTGGCCTTTGTCACATCCTCTGCCGTTTTTCTCTGTTCCCTGAAGGCCACTCATCTGGACCCCACCCTAGGGACATCTTTTCTGAAGGGCAGAGTGATGGGCTGGGAGGGGAGCTTCCTTCTCCTTAAATCTCTTCCTGACCTCCTAATGTTTCTTCAATGTTCTCTCTGGGCCAAGCACCTTCTCTGTTTACTTAAGGGCTTGGTTTTCAAAGCCCAGAGCTGTAAAAATACCTGTAGTCTCCCCTGCCGACCCCAGACCCTGACTCCTCTCCTGAATTAATGAGGGAAGAATGGCAAAGCTGCACTCATTGGATGGGGGTGGATGAGGAAGGACAAAGGGAATCGGAAGAGGGAGGGAATAACAGGTGGAGAGAAATAAAACATGGGGTAACATGTAAAAAAAAATCTGCTGCCACAGACATTTAGAAATTGTAATAAACAATGCACCATTCAAAAATATGTAGCAATTCACCATCGCACCAGTAATGACCTCTACAGGTGTCTAATTCCCCACAACCTCACCAGCTCCAAATGCTATTGTTCCTTTGAATTTTTGTCACCCTCGTGGGTGCTGTTCTCGCTCGAAGGTACTGACACTTAGCGATGTTGAGGGTCTTTCAACATCTGCAGCTCCTTTTCTGTGAACTATCTGGTCCTGCCTTTGCCTATTTGTCTATTGAGTTGTTGGCCTTTGTCTCCTATTTGCAGGAGCTTGGGAAGTGGTGTTGATCAGGGTTCTCCCCAAGAGGTAGACCCTGTTGACTGAGCTAAAGATCTAGGGGCTCAAGAGCCCGCATCCCACATGGGCACAGAATGAACAGGACTGTGGGTGGGACAGCAGGAGAGAGCAGAGTGTAGGCTGAGCCAGCATCACGCTAAGGTCCTTAGAAAAAGAACGAGTAAAAACAATGAAATATGTCAAATAAAATACAGTAAAGGGAGGAGGGGAAGGAAGGGGAAGGAGAAGGGAGCAGAGGGGAGAGGGCAGAAAAGGCAATGATGCTCTGGGGCAGTCCCTGCTGGGTCAGCCACCCTGAGAGCAAAATGGTGGGTCCTCAAACCCCTTCCAATCCCATACCGACTCCCACGCTTCCTTTTAATGCCCATAGCAATCCTGTCCGTGCAAATTAATATTCCCACTTAGTGGACTGATTATCCAGGGAGGCCCAGAGAGGTAGAGGGACTTGCAGAGGACGTAGGTGGGAGAGCCAGGAATGGGGTTTGAGGCTGATTCCCCTCCACATCACTCAAAATACTTTTTTTCCCCCTTATTTCCCTTCACTGTTTTTGGTTTGCTTCGTTGTTTTTAGTCTTTCTTTTTCTAAGGACTCCCAAATAAACGTGTGGGTCAGTAAAGTGCACATAGTTGGCGCCTAATCCCTGTCCCAGAAAGACTCACTAGGCTGGTCCGGTGGGCTGGTCCTTGCAACCAGTTAATTCAGCCTCTGCCCCTGCCCCGACAGGCGGCCGCAGATGGGGCCTGAGCTGGGATAGTCAGAGGCCAGGTGGGCAGCTCACAGCTGCTGGGTGGGCCTGCCCAGCCCTGGCACACGCGCTGACCTTCCCTCCTGCGTGCAGCCTGGCACAAGGTGAGGGCTGGGCACAAGTGCGCAGGGCCAGGTGGGCTTTTTATGGCGTGGCCCAAGGAAGTCATTCTTATTAGCGGCTTTTACACAGATCGTTCACTTTATTTCTAGCTCCTTAGAGGCTTCAGCAGGAGCCAGACAGCCTCCTAGCTTTCTCCGGTGCTCCCCCTCCCCCTCCTCCTTCAAATCCTCGGGCTGAGCTCCTCCCGTCTTGTTTGTCTGCAGTGTGTCTCGGGTGTGTGTGGGGGGGAGACATGCTAGCCCCGGCCGCCCCGATTCAGCCTCCCTCCCCTGGTACGGAGGATTCTGGCTTCCCGGTCCTCGTCGTCTTGATGTGCATTGCTTTCGATGGCAAACTTGAGGCTCTCTCCAACAGCTGCGAGGCGGGAGCCCGGTCCTCCCTCCCTAGCTCTGCAGCCCAAAGCACCCCACCTCGCCCCAGCTCAGAAAGTGCCTGTGACTTGCCCACGAGGCCTTGCACCCACTCTTGGCCGAATGCATCATGTCTAGCGCTCCAGCCAGGCTCTGGGCGCCGTCGGGTGTGATGGACGCCATCGGGAGCGGGGCCCGGCTTGGGCTTTGGAGCCGGGAGACCCGTGCAGGCTCCCGCTCTGCCATCTACCATCGGTGCGTTCTTGCCAGGACCCTGAAGCCGCCAGTTTCCTCGCGGTAGAGTGCGGTGACAGCCCCCTCCCACCTCGGGGCGGGGCGAAGCCGCAGGCACGTGAACGGGCTGGCCGGCTCTCTTCCTCCAGCCCCGGGGCGGCCCGGCGCCCGCTGCCCCAGAGGGCTGATTGCTCAAGTGGTCCAGCTTCCCGGGCCTCCACCGAGCGAGTCCACACGCCCGCGCCTGGAACAGCCGCCCGAGGGGGCGGCCCGAGGACTGGGCGGGTGGTTCGGGGCCGACTCCTCGGAGGCCTGAGTTACCCGCCACGGATGGCATAGGCCGGCAGGCGGCCAGAGGAGGTGGGCCTGCTCCGCGGGTGGGCTCCCTCAGGCCTGCGCCAGGGCCCCGCCGTGCGCTCCCTCCGGCGGCGCAATCACAAGGCGTCTGCTGCCATCTGGTGGCGGCGCCCCGGCAGCTGCGCGCAGAGCGGGGCGGCGGGGCCCGGGGCGCGGCGGGGGCGGGGGTTCACGAATCCTCCAGCGCCCCCAGAGCCTTTCACCGCCGCGCAACGCAGCCAGGAAGCCCCACGCCTCTGCCACCTATGCGGCTCCGGATGCGCCCAGCAGATTGGGGTCCGGAGAGAGGCAGTGTGGTGCAGTGGTTGGCGCCTTGGCTTTGATGCCAGCGCTAGGCTGTAGAATCAGACTTGCTACACCTCATCCGGGAATCCTGCAGCAGGACCCTTCGCTCTCTGAACCATTTTTCTCGTCTGTAAAAGAGGATGAAACAAGCGCGTGCCTTGCAAGGAGCCTTTGCAGAGTACTGCCTGGGCAAACGCAGGAAAAGCCCCAGGCCCATGGCAAAAAGCATAGTAAATGTTAGCTGTTTCTCCTATAAAATCCCTAGCTGCAAACACAAGGGACTCTTAAATACGGAGGACAAACGGTTGCCGGAGGGGAGGTGGCCGGGGGGTGGGCTAGATGGGTGATGGGCACTAAGGTGGGCGCTTGTTGTGATCAGCACTGGGAGTTATATGTATGTGATGAATCACTAGGTTCCACTCCTGAAACCAATGCTATACTGTATGTTAACTAACTTGAGTTTACATAAATTTAAAAAAAATTCTAAACTGCTTCTCAGGGGCTCAGACTCCCTCTTCTCTCCCTCTCTCTCCCTCTCTCTTTCTGTCTCCCACTCTCTCACCCTCTCACCAGTGCTCAACGTTGGCCATATCAGGGATTTTCGGTAAACCGGGGGTGCCAATGCCGACCTCCCACTCAGGTATAAGGTAACAAGGGTAAAGAGGGCGCCACCTCTATGCAGACAGGTGCACCTGGTGTCAAAGGTCCGCTGGGCCTTCCACCTCCTAAGCGCCCAGAGGTTAATTCTCTGTTAGAACGAAAAGACTCTCCCAGCAGCTGCTCGAAAACCGGAGGCTCTGTCTGCAGCCTTGTGGACAGGGCCTATTTCCTAAGCTAAGGGCGTCTGGGTGGCTCTTCTTCACTCCCTCCCAGGGGTCACAGACCAAGGGGCCCAAATCAGGGGTCATGATTTCTGACCGCCTTCCACAAAGGCCTCACTGAAGTAGATGCCTCATCCCTTTAGTAATGTGGTGGAGTAATTAAGGAAAATAAACTTTCCTTAAAAAGCGAAAGAGCCGTTTGGATCCATTCACGCACGAGGCACTGTCCCGAGACTAGGGTTTGGGGTGTGAGTGAGGCGTGTCTCACTCACCTTCCGCCAAGCACAGAGCTTTAATTACTTCTCAGGAGGCAGGAAGAAGGGGCCTGTAGAACCGGGCGTGACAGCCAGGTACGCCAGCAGGGAGGGGGACTTCTCAAGCAGACGCTGCCGCTCTCTGCCTGTGAAAACGCCGGCTCCAATTCAAAGGTATCAAATATTTGCCTAGCTGTTCAACATTTCTTCAAATAATATACTCACGGCTAATTCATATCTAGACTCGATGTCTTCATCTCTCCCAGGCCTCCCTCCTGGATTAGCCTGTCTTGTCTATTCTGGGAGAAAGTTGTCCTACATTCTAAAAATAGGCCCTGGAGTCTGGACACTGGCATGCACAGTCAGCAGAGGCTCTTTTACTTATCTTGAGGGCCGTCCTGTGGGGACAGGTGCAGCAGAGCCCAGAGACACATCCGTGAAACAGCCAGTGTGGGCGCCCAGGTGCATGGAGGAGGCTGGGTCCTCGCGAGATGTCTGTTCCGGCTGCTGGCTTCCGAGTGAGGCGGTGGTCTGTTCCCAAGGACCCCCCTCCCAGCCTGGCTCTTTGACATTTGAGGGCAGTACAAGACTTTCACATCAGAGGCAAGGTCCTTTCTGTCCACATACAGGTCCCTTTCTTCCTCAGAGTTAGAAGCCCAGGATGTCCCTGTGTCAGCCAGGACCTGGCAGGAAGCAGGTGGCATGCTCGTTCAGGCCATTCAGGGAGAGCTTAATGAAGGGACATCTTTACAAAGGGGAGCCCAGGAAGGAGGGATGGCACTCTGGGTCTGGTAACAGGGGGGGCTCTTCCCACCCTGGGTTGCAGGGCCAAGAGAGGAGAAGCCACCTGAATCTGGAGGTGGAGAGTGCCATCCGACAGGGGAGGTGATCTTGGGAGGAGAAGCCTGGGGAATGGCCGCCCAACCACTCCCCGGTCCATGCCAGGGCTCCCCAAGCTCAAACCCACCCACAAGGCAGAGTTATGTGTGGATGTGTACATGCAGGGGACCTGCTGGGGGAGGTAGTCAGAGCAGGTGAGGGAGGGTGCAGAAGAGGAGATGGTCAGCAACCTGTCCCTTTCTTGGGACCTCTCCACCTCGCTCCCCACCTTCTGTCTCTCCTTGTACCAATCATTATTTCTCTGATAGCCTCACCATCTGCATCTCGGACTGACTCTCCTTCTCTTTGTTTTCCTCCAGCTATATCTTCCCCACTTTCTGTGCCCTGAAGGAGGGCGGGTGGGTGCCCATGCCCCCTTCCCAATTGATGGAGTTGTAGGGGGTTCCAATAGTTCTCCCCATGGTCACCTGCCAATGCTAGAGGAGGGGGAGCAGCCTGGCCCTGGAGACCGGCTTCATGTGACTCTCTGCTCTTCCTCCTCTGCACTGCTCTAAATGAGGCCAATCAGGGCTGCTTTCATTTTATTACTTCAAGGACTTCCTCATCCACTTCCTTTCATCCTTCTTGCCGCTCTGGCCTGGAATTAGGGAGGAGGAGTTGTAGAACTCTAACGGCCCCACAGCCCTAATGAGAGCTCCCCCTGGGTGCCCAGCCTGCACACGTGCTGTGGGGGGGCCTGCGCTCAAGGAGTCACAGCAGATGGGGGCTGGACCCACCACCCATTCACACAGTCACTTGACAGAATGCACCCAGGGCCACCGCACTCGGGCCCTGCGTGAGACCCCGGTTGTATATACAACAATGAAGGATTTAGTGTCTGCTCTTGACAAATACAGATATGTACCCTGTGTACTGTGTGACACAATGCATAAGCTCGTCTAAGCCTTAATTTCCTCTTCTGTTAAATGGGGGAGGCATCCCTAACCCCAGGCTTGCTTAGGGGTGATGTGAGATCACAGGGGGGCTGTTAAGTGACAGCAACTTGTGCCCCATCCATGTACATAAAAGGTAAAACCTCAAAAGGAAGGTGGAGCCTCCCAGTTGGGGGCCGAGGATGCAGATCTCAGATAGCAGGGGGAGGGACAGATGTGGAGCCAGACCTCCAACTTCAGCTCTGGTTTTTTTTTTTTTTTTTTTTTTTTATTTATTTTTGGGACAGAGAAAGACAGAGCATGAACGGGGGAGGGGCAGAGAGAGAGGGAGACACAGAATCGGAAACAGGCTCCAGGCTCCGAGCCATCAGCCCAGAGCCCGACGCGGGGCTCGAACTCACGGACCGCGAGATCGTGACCTGGCTGAAGTCGGACGCTTAACCGACTGCGCCACCCAGGCGCCCCTCAGCTCTGGTTTTAAATGGAATAAAATAATCCCCCGAATAAATAACCCCTTGATGAGGCAGGTCCCCTTGTGAGGTCACTCCTAGTAACAGATCTCACCACGGCACAGAGAATGTTCTACTCCCCCTATCTGGGGATGATATATACAGCCAGGTAATGCAAAATGAATTTTCATGTTATTTTTGCTTATTTTTTAAGTCCATTGGGTGCATCGCGGCTGATCGCTGTTCTGACATTTTTCTTCCCTCATTAAGAAAGATGCCCCTGGTGAGTTACCTGTGTCGGGCTCAGAGCAGAAAATAAATATCGCTGGCATCCACTTTCCTGTGCTCTCTGGGTGTAATTAAGAAAAAGGCACCTGCAGGAGACAGAAAGAACAGGGCAGAAAACGGCCAAGTGGTTACCCTTCACAAGAACTTTAAAACCATGGTCTTTAAAACCATCCAAATGTCACCCCTTCCATGACCTCCTTCCTGACCTGTTGGGGCCTCCCTCCACCTTTGCACCCTAATGCTATTCCGTTCCACTGTGGTTTGCTTTCCTTTAGCATATATATCTCTTATCCCTGCTGTGGTAGACAGCCCTGTTCTTCCCTCTGTCCAAGGTACCTGATTTTCTTTTGGGACCCACAGTTCCTGGGAACCCCATGCAATCTGGGTGGAGCCTGCCTGTGCCCCAGGAGACAACCAAACCAGGGCAGTCAGACTTGTCTCAGGACTTGCCAGGAAATGCTTCATGAAATACTCTTGGGCTGAAGCTTAGCCTGGGGCCATGGCCATTTTGACTTCGGGGAGAAATTGTCTTGAGAAGGAAGCCAGACAGGGGTGCCTGGCTGGCTAAGTCAATAGAGCATGCGACTCTTGATCTCAGGGTCTTGAGTTTGAGCCTTACGTTGGTGGTAGAGGTTACTTTTAGGAGGAGGAGTGGGAGGAGGAGAAGAAACTGGACTGCTGAGCCTCTCATGAGAACTTGGGACCCGGTGTCCCATGTGTGCCCTGGATCTGGAGCCTGCTGGATCTTGCAGACAGGCATTATGGGGACCCTCCCATCTTGCCTCACTCTCACTGTGCCCAGCCACTGCATATGGTTCAGGGAGCTTGTCATTGGGTCCGTCTCCAGAGGAGGCAGAGCTGGCACCTTGGGCTCAGTGCTCAGGGCTGCAGCTCAGGAGCGTTGGTAATGCCCTGGCTTCCTGTTTTACAGCCAGAAGTGTTCCATAAATGGCACAGCTCCTTCAGTGAGCTAAGTCCCCACTTCCTGCTGGGTCTGACGCCCCCACCAGTGATCTCAGAGCCCAGGGTGTGAGACTCAGTTCATCCCCTGGGCCAGCTGACCTGCTTCAGGGCCACATTTGCCACCTTCACCTTGGGCTTTTGTTCTGCATCTCTGCAGAGGGCTCGCATGCCAGGGTTTCTCTTTCTGTTCTGATCCCGCTGCCCCACTTTGGGCCCCTTTCCCCTGTCTTGTCTTGTCCTCTTTCCTCTATAACCTTTAGTCATGTTCACCAAATTGTGAGCATCTATTAGGCACCTGGTGTACACAGCCCGAGTAGAGGCTTCCCTGACAGCCTGTGTGACTTGAGTTCCCACGGTGTTCTCTCTCAGGGTGCCCCATTCTTTTCCTATGCAGCAGTTATCACCCTTTACCATTGTTTTTTGTAAGTGGTTTTTTGTTTACTGGATTCACTGCTGTCTCTTCAGTTATTCAGTTCTCAGAAGATGGAAACTTTTATTATTTTTCGCCTTACACTTAAGTCAGGGACTGGCACACAGGACCCTCAAGAAACATCCATGGCATGACCGTGTGGGTGAACGTGAGGGGACCGGGCCCTGGCCCTGGTGCTGAAGCGCAGCATTGCAGACTGGGCCTGAGGCTGTTCCCACAAGGCTGGGCATCGGGTGGGTGGAGTGCTGTGGGGTGAGGGGTGGACCCAGGCCTCCAGACAGCTGTGGTGTGGAGTGTCCTTGTGCAGACCAGACCCAGAGCCCAGAGCCCTGAGAAGACATGAAGCCTGCTGGGTGGACATGCTCACTGGGTAAACTCTTGTGGCTGAAACACAGGGGATTTCAGAGACATGTAGAAGTGGGAGAATGGGGAATTCTGTTCACTGTTCGGTCATGTTCATCTGCTGATTGCTCTCTGGTCACAGCTCCCCAGGAAGAAAGGCAGCTCCCTGGGTCCCTGGGGCAGAGGTGGGCTGTGATGCCTCTGGTCCAAACTGCATCATTTGGCACAGGGCTGCTCTAGATGACAGGTGACTAATAATGCTTATCCCCCACAGGAAATGGCTTGTGAGTGTCCAAGTGTCCTATGTGCAGTGCCCAGTTTCAGGTCTGGGGTTAGTGTGGTGGGCAGAGTAGCCCAGTGAATGACCTGGCACCCATCCAGCATGACGTTATCCAACAAAGGAAGGTTGATTTTATCCCAAGGGGCCACCTCAGTGGTCTCTAAATGTGCTATTCACACCTCACGGCTGGCCCCAGGGGCCCCACACATGAGGCTGGTTCTAGCTGGATGGGAGGCGTAGGGCATTAGGCTTTGGTCTGAATTGCAGCCTTACCACTTAGTGATGAGCGGTGTGGGCAAGCTCCCCGACTTTGCCCAAGCGCACTTCCTGCACCTGAGAAAACTCTTGTGAGGCGTGGGGGGGGGGGGGGGCTTGTCGACACCTGGGCCCACAGTGAGGCCATCTCCCCATGGCTGCCCCCCGCCCTGGGCTCGGGGCTCCTCTGTCTCCTCTGCAGCTTTGCCTCCAGTACAGCAGGCAGCAGCTGCCCGTGCCAGTGTCTGTAGAGCATGCGTTCTTGGCCTCCCTGCCCGGTTGTGCTTCTTGGACGGCAGGGACTTGGTATGTCTGGATGCTGTCCTTCTTCCTGCTTTACCACCGAGGGCCCAACACCGGGCCTTGTGCATGCTTGGTGCTCAGAAGGCATTTGATGAGTGAGTGGTGTATAAATGACTAATAGGAATTCAATCCATGTTAGCAGAAATACCAAACCGCTTTGCTAACTTCCCCCAAACTACCTGCCACCCTTCATCAGCACTTGGCCCGCTAGCAGGGAGAAGGGCCTTTACTTAATCTTGGGACCAGCCGGCCAGGAGAGCGAGGCCCACCCGGCTTAGCGCCTCGAACCACAGATGCAGGACTGATGGTGCCCTCAGAAGCTCACACTGGGCCTCCTCAGGGCCCCATCTGTAGAGGGAGGTCTTTCTGTAAGCAGCTGCGGTGGAACCCGGAGGCTGCAGGGGCTCCATGCCCCCTGCCTTCTGTGTTGGCCAGTAGATGGGGAGCTAGTGACCAGACCCAGCTCCCTTTCCCGCACACGTGGGCCAGTACTTGGAATCTATGATGCCTGATGAAGGCTACGTTAGCCAGGCTCCCAATGGGGAGCCAGTCTCTGCCACTTGCAGGAGCCAGGCAACCCTGAGAGCCAGGGCTCCGGGGGCGAGGAATGAGGTTTTGACTTTAAATCTGGCCGTTCTCATGTCACTCCAGCCCCGTTCCCCAGAAATAAGCTGGTCCAGTCTGCCATCTTTCCAGACAGTTCCTGTTGAAGCAGAAATAGTCCAAATTCTAAATGTCTAGACACTGACATATGGGGTTTCTTGATATTGTTTTCATACAGGAAAACTTGCTCTGAAAAACACAGCTACACTCAGCCACTCACACACCACCGGCCCCACGCACAAAATCCTGATTTTCAAAATGTTCAGAGCCCTTCCTGAACTTGCCTGAGAGATGATGTCATCAGAGTTTGTTACTGGGGAGTTTTAGAGATCTTTCTTTAAACACACACACATGCACAGGCACCCCGACACACACAACACTGACAATTTGTCTTCTCTCCTCTTCCCAACAGCAGGGGGGTCCAGCCCTTGAATATGTATGGGCCTTTGCTGCATGCTAGAAAATGAGACACCTGAGTTCATGGGCGCTGTGAACGGGGGGCAGACAGCCCAAGGATGGGAGACAGGTGCCCTAGGCAGGGAACCAGGACACGACACTGGGAAGTCTCTTTAGCTCATTTTGTTCATCAGTAAACTGGGAATAGTAGTTCCTTCCTTGCTTGCGAGATGTGAAAATCTGCAGGAGATTGGATAAACAGAGGTTGCCGCTGTGACGTTGGAGATGGGAAAGCAGCAAGAATGACCATCTGGGCTCTGGAACGAGCTGTCTGTGCTTGAATCTTGCCTCTGCCCATTGCTAGCTATGTGACCTTGGTGGAGCTACTTAACCTTTCTGTGCCTCTGGCTCCTCAGCTATAAAGTACCGATAACATGAATAACTGTGACCTCATCAGGTTTTCGTGAGGACCGGATAAGTTCATAGGAGTTGGCTGGTCCGTGCGGAGGCGCTGACACCCAGTGCCTGGTGTGCCATAATTACTGCCTCCTCCCAGTAGGGTCCCTCTTTCTACCCAGAGTCTTCTCTAGGACATGGCCCTCAAGCCTGGGCCTCCCAAGGGTCAGGAGAAGCCTGGGCCACTTCCACTTGTGCAAGTGTCCAGTATATGAAGTCATAACAAAATGCCAAAGCAAGGTTACACAAGTTAAGGCAAACTGAATACATTTACATAAAGCAATTCAGTGGTTTTCGACAGACACACAGAGACTCCCTGGAAACCCTCACTGGACACAGTGGCAACACTATGATGTTCGTCAGGAATGGATGGCCTGGGAGAAAAGGTTCTCCTTCCCTTTGCCCTAGCCTGCCCTTAGCAGGCCCTGTCTTGAGGTATTCGTGTATCCCATAAATAGGAAGAACAGAAATATCCCTGACTTCCAGCCTGGGCAGAGGCAGAGACTAAGGGCTGGGGGGTCCGGAGGATGGCTAGTGCCCAGCTGGGAACCTGCATTTCCCTGGAGCATGCTAAGGTGCTGGGTGGCCGCAGGGAGGAAGCAGGTGGGGTGCCCTGCACAGCTGTGTGCGGAGGGGCCATGGGGGGAGGGGCAGCCGGAGCAGCCACATCAGGCAGGCCATGGACTTGTTGCTGGACTGGCCTCCTTGGGAAGCACCCCCTCCTCCCCAGTCACCCCAGGGTTGTCCAAGAGCCTGGGGAGGATGATTTAAAATGACTTGCAGCTCAGGGCTCCTGGCTGGCTCAGTTCGATAAGCATCCAACTCTTGGTTTCAGCTCAGGTCATGATCTCGCAGTTTGTGAGTTAAAGCCCCACGTTGGGCTCTGCGCTGACTGCATGGATCCTGCTTGGGATTCCTTCTCTCTCTCTCTCTCTCTCTCTCTCTCTCTCTCTGCCTCTCCCCTGCTCACACACTTTCCCTCAAAATAAATAAACAAGCTTAAAAAATTAAAAAATAAAATAAAATGACTAGCAGCTTAAATGACTCCGAAAAATTTCTATTCCCAGTGTGTCCCCGTGCTCCCTGGGATTGAGTGACAGGAGTTCAGTTTTACAAACCTAGCCAACACCCAGCTCCTGTGGTGGCAGGAAGCTCCAGCTTCGACACCTGCTTCCTCCCTGGTTGGCCCTCTCCCTGACTCCCTGGGACCTGGGGTGTTCTCTGTCTGCATGATCTGCTCTACAGGTGTCTTGGGGCTCAGCCAGGAAGTTCCTGGCCAGCAGGGTCAGAATCTGGTTCTCATCTTCTTCCCAGGACCCCCACCTAGCCCCTGGGTTCCTCAATCCTGGCTGTGCATGGCTGTCACCTGGGGGGTGGGGGTCTTTAAAATGCCAGCACCTGCTTCGGCACCCCCCCAATCCCAATGCAGAACAACAGTGCATGTCACCCCAGTCAGGCCCAGGCATGCCTCAGTTGCATATTTGACCTGCACGCCCACTATGGAACCTAAACCCAGGCTGGGGGCTGCTTCCAGAAGGGTTCTGAGAAGAGGATTCAGGTCCAGAGAGGTAGCTTTCCAGCGCAGCCACAACAGGAATGCCAGCGGGTGACAGAGACTCTTTGCACCGTGAAGGCTGTGAGTCTGATCAAACAAGATTTAGCTCCAAATCCAGCCTGATTTACCCAAGTACAACTGTGGGCCAAGTGCTTGTTCGGGCATTATCACCTCCCTCCTTGCCACAACATACCCATCTTTTTGAGTGTATGGGGCCAGAAGGGCTCTATGTTAGAACAGGGAGCATCAGGCTGGCAGGGAATCCATCCCGGCTTGTTCCCAGGGAATCGATCTTTATGCAGAGTGGCTTGAATGCCCATACATCCTTTGGTCCAGCTTGGAGTTTCCTAAACTCGAGCACACGTAAGTTTTACTACGCAGAACTGGGAGCCTGGAACTATACATGCTGTGCCGTGGGTGATTCCGGGGGCCTTCAGGGTAACACTGAAGTGTGCAGAACTCTGCGGTGACTGGGGGCGGCAGTCTGACAGCCCGGCTGCAGTGACCTGCCCACCTCCTGCTCCCCATGTCATTTCCACTTGGCTCCCTTCTCTCTCTCTCTATCCTCGGCCATCAAGACTTTCTCTTGTCCCTCACCTGGCCAGATTTGTTCACAGCTGCAGCCACAGCACCTACAATTGTGCCTGGGGCAAGGTTGTTTCCTGATGAGCATTTGTTGTTCTTGACAAATGCTGAGGATGGCAGGTGCTCCCAGAGCTAACAGTGAATTTGGGTAGATGGACGGGACAGACGGTCAGCTTAGGACCCCTGTGGGAGGTTCTGGGGATGCCCTGCCCCTGCCCTTCAGCATTCGCTGTTCCCCGCATGCAGCTGAGCCCGTGTCTGGTGCTCTGCTTGGGGACCCGAGATGGCCTGGCCGAGGGGGCCTGCTGTGCCTGTGTGCAGAACAGGTGGGAAGTGCCAGCTGTTGCAACTCAGGGAATAGCCTCCAGTCGGTGACAAAAGAAGCTGTGGATAAATAGCCCAGTTCCCTTGTCCTCCGGATGGGCTGTGTCCCAGGTCCCCGCGGTAGGACTGCGTGGGTTCCTCCACTCTGGACTGGCCTCCTTCCTTCCGCTTCCCTGCCTCACAGTGCCAGCCTCCCACGGACAGTGCCTGGAAGAACCACCCTTGGCACAGTCTACCCAGCAGCCTTTCAGTGAAGGAGCCACCCAGGGCGAGGGAGGCACCCTGAGGCTCTAATGACTGCTTGTGGAGAGCCCGTCCCTAGGAGGACAGTAGTGACCTGGTGGTTCCCTTTGCTCTAGTGTTGGATCTCAGGTTCCTGGGGAAAGTGACTCCTTTGGCTTCCTGGCTTGGACCCACAGACAAACTGAACAAGGTGAAAAAAGTTGTCATTTGGAAAAGTCTTGTGGCCAAAGGCTGCAGGGGGATGGGGCTTGGGAGAGACGGGGCTGAAATGCCTGGAGAAGCCAGGGAAGCCACTCCTTCCGGAACAAACTTCCCAGCCCGGACACAGGCGACAGCCACCCGTGGGAGCAAAGAAAGTTTCGCTGCTCCTCCCTCCCAGAGATATTTCCAAGAGCTTTATTTTTCTCGCCAGTTGGCTAAGAAGCAAAAAAGGAACAATAGATTCAAGCTGAAATAATTTGCATTTATGATGAACACAAGGAATATCTACCTTGCATTTTCCTAAAAAAGAAAAATTAAACCCCGTTTTTAATTAACTGATAAACTATTAATCAAATTTTTGCAATGTTAGGTGACACATTATTCATTTAGATAGAATGACTGTGAACTTAAACTAATCAAATCTGATTTGCCCACATAGGCTTGATTGAAATACATTTTAACTAGCATATACAAAGAGAAAATCTTGGATTTCTTACCTAATCTTCAGAGTATACTGCTGAGTTAATAAGGGCAGTTTTTTTTTTTTAAATGAGACCACCATTTCTTCATCTGCATATCAAAATCAAGAGGAACTTAATTGCAAAACACATATTCCTGAAATCTAATCATTACACTGCTTTAGGGTATTTTATTGAAGCATGTTAAATTATGGACAGAATATTAATGATGGAGCTAATCAAACCCAATTAGTCACTTCTAACAATAGTCACATAAATATACAAGTCAGGTACTAAAGTACTGTAGATATGATGTAAAATTGTTAAAATATTAAATGTATGGGATATTTATGAAATATTCATGTAGAATTTAAAGCCAAAAATTATCGGATAAGTCCCTTTAAAGAAAACAGCTTTGGCAGTGTCCTACGATATTTGTCTAGAATTCACAAGTTTTCACCTATTCTCCAGGTACATTTGAATCCAGGGGATTAGCGAGTCTATAATCAATCAATCAGCAAATTCTAATAAGATGACTTACCATATTCATGACCCAGTATTTCACTCCTGCATCCAGAGACTTTTTTCAGTCTTTTGTTTTCTGACTTTTTCAAGGCCTGGTGGAAGGGTAGGTCTGGAGTCTCGGGGCCTTGGGAAAGCTGATGGAGGGCTGGATAGAGTGCTCTGAGTCCATGGTGTTTCCTCCCCACCCCCATCCCCACGCCCAGGGCGAAGCCAGGCAGGACAAGGCGGGGAAGCTGCTGTCTGGTGGACCTTCTCCTCCTCCCATTGGTGAGGTGTCAGGAAAGGATGCTAAGAGGCCCAGGGGAGTTCCAGCCGTGGCCTATGAGGAGTCTTGGTGGAAGATTCCAAGCCCGGGAGCTGGACCAAAGCAGGTAGGCAGCACCAGATATGGGAATCCCCTCTGCAGAGACCTCCCCCCGCCCTGTTCCCTTCCAAGCATGGCTGCATGGTCCCAGACCAGCACCCACACAGGCCTGCATGGCAATTTCACCCAGGGCTAGCTCCCAGGCCTTCACTAGTCAAGGAAGCTGTCAAGCTTCACAATTCTCTTTACTGGCCCTCGTCCGATCCTAGTGTCCCATCCAGACCCCTGCTTTCCCCTCTCCTGTCCCTCTTTCCGGAACGCTGCCCTCCTGCCTCTCATGCTGGAGTCTCAGTTCTGGGCAGACAGTGGTCCTGTGGCACAGGTCCCTGCTCTGGACAAACATCCCAAGTGACGCATTAGAGTGATAGTAGCCGCTGTCCCCCCCGACCCATGCATCTCCCCGTCTATCTATCGTATAAACCAAGGAGGAGCATGTCCTAGACCCTGTACTGGACCATCCCTAAACTCAGGGAGCACAGAAAAGAAGCAGAAGTTTTACTGCTTTTTCCTGTACGTCACGCATGTTCCTGCTGCAGATAACAGCATCTCCGTTTTCCTTCAAAGAGCCCCTCTGCCCCCACTTTGAGCCTCTAAGGTTTGGGGGCTGCTCCACTCCCTGGAGTCACAGTGGGCAGATGACCCAGGCCTGCCAGTAGTGCTCCACCCCTTTGTCCCTGTGATAGGCTTCCGGGTGGGAACGTGATCTGGATGTAATCTTGGGGGTTTTGCTGGAACTATAAGGAAAGAGAACCCCTTTCCTGCTGAGGCGTCCTGGGAGCAGAGGCTGGGGCCGCAGCACGCACAGAGACTAACACAGAGGAGAGAACAAGTCCCAATGACATTGCTTCAGCTCCCCAATTCCGCTGTGCCCGAAAGGCTAGTTACCTGCGCCAATAAGTCTCCCCTCTTTTCCTTTTTTTTTTTTCCCTTAGCCAGTTGGAGTTGTGTTTCCTGGCACTTGCAGCCCAAAGAGTCACGGTTAATGGACAGGAGAGAAACAGAAGAGGTACAATCTAGACGCTCAGATGAGGTAGTGTGCAGTGTCAGCAGCAGGACACGGCCTTGCAGCTTCTGCAGCTTGTGGGACGGGAAGGTGGACAGAAATCAGGCTCTGGTTCTTGACTGACAGGTCACCCCCGGGTGCCCCTTTGTGATCTGTGAGGGAGGACAAGTGGAGTAAATGTGGTCACCCTGCGAGAGAGGGGGTCATGGTGTGGACACATTGAGCATCATTGTGGCATCCAGGGCCCGACATGTGGCTCAATGAACAGTTGCAGGTGTGCACAGGTTGATATATTCTAGCAAGTTTACATGCCAGACTAGTACTGAAGATACAAGCTCCTTCTGGCAAGAATCCCCTTCTTGCCTGGTACCCATGGCTCTCCGCGGATGGCCCCACGCATACTCCTGCTGTGGTTGCACCTCTGAGTTTATGAGTGCCCGAGTACCTTCCCCAGCCTCTGGAACCCTCCATCCCTCTGTCTTCTCCTTCCACGAGGCCCAGAAGGACACCTCCTCCATGAAGCCTGCCCTTGGATCTAACTTGTTTTTATGGATCTCTCATGACCTTGGCTTTCCATGCCTTGGAGTGGGAAGGGGAAATCTTGGGGCAGACGCGACATCCACGTTTGGGTGTAGGCAGCAGCGGAGACTGAGGGTCAGACTACAGATGCAGAGTTAAAAATAAAGAGCTTAGCAGAAGCCAACCACCTCACCAGAGATGAGCAGGGGAATTTGCAGCAGGGCCATGGGACTCCTCACAGGACATGGAGTTGTGTTCACATCATGCACTTCTTTGTTTCTTTTTAAGTTTTTAAAAATGTTTCTTTATTTTTGAGAGAGAGACAGAATGCGAGCGAGGGAAGGGCAGAGAGAAAAGGAGGCACAGAATCTGAAGCACACTCTGGGCTCTGAGCTGTCAGCGCAGAGACCAACTCGGGACTCGAAGCCATGAACCATGAGAGCATGACCTCAGCCGAAGTTGGACACTCAACTGACTGAGCCACCCAAGTGTCCCTCACTTCATGCACTTCTAATCTCTATGGACAGGGCGATGCCCTTGACCTGAGTGTAGGCCTGCAACCCAGGTCTCCTACCAGACCATGAGCCCCCAAGGGCAGGCAAGGAGCTGGCCTGTTTCTATCAGCCTTCTGGTGACATCAGGACTGTTGGTTGGCGGACAACTCCAGACTCTTAGAACTTTCCGGAGGCTCTGAGACCCCAGTCTCGTGTTTCCCAAACCAGGCTCTAATTGAGATTTAATTTGGGGTCAGCATGTGGCCTACATTTGTGGGCCGTTGGTACAACTTCACACCAGGCTAAGCTGCCTTTTTGTTCATGTATTTTTGAATAATTTTTAAAAATCAGATAAAAATCATAAATTCATAAAAATCATAAACACCAGTTAACATTTTTCTTTTTGCCATTTCTGTCTCACACATAGACGCCTGATGCCAGGCACCGTGTGATTTCCAGGTAGTGAGTGTCCTTCTTCATGTTTCCTTGGCCACATGTGTAAGCAAATCTAGGAATCATCCAGAAGTGCCATAGCACCTTTGCCATTTTTCTTTGTTGCCAAATTTACATTCCCACCATAATGTGTGAGGGTTTCCCCAGACCTTCTCTGACCCATGGTATCATTAGGCTTAAATGTTTTTTCTTATCTCATGGGTATGAAATAGTAGCTCATGGTTGATTTAATGTGTATCTTCCCAATTGCTAGAAGCCCCATGTGCCTTTTCAGGCAATTTTTAATCCACCCCATCATCACGCTGGTCTCCTCCCTCTCAAGACTGGGCTCCTGTAGGAGGCACAGCTGCTGTGGGTTTCAGGTAAGCAACTTAGCCTCCATGTCCTTGTCTGTGAAATGGACAAAACAATGGCTAATTCATGAGGTTTAGACAATGCAGACCAGCTATTTCAGCCTCGTAGGGTCCAAAGCTGATGAGTGGACCACAGTCTGTCTTACTTCTGCAAGGAATCAGGCCTGGGGTGACGCTCTCATTTTTGTCAGGAGGAAGGGAATCTGCATTGATGAGTCGAGGGTGCCATTTCAATTCAAGCAGAGCTTCTCTGAAGCTGGGGTAGCGGAGAAAAGTGAACCTTCTCCCTGCAGGAAGCTGGGGAGGAGGAGGTGGGCAAGGAGGAGGAGAGCAGGAACCACATTCAGAGTCCCATTTTGGGGGGTTGGAGAACCTGTGTGCTTCAAGGTCCCCTGCTCCCTGTTGGCAGGCCTCCATCTGTTCTCCATATAGCCCAGGCAAGTGGCCTTTCCTACCTGGGGGCCTTGGCAGACGTATGAAGGGGAGGCAGAGCCCAGGGTCAGGTCAGGCTGACACCACCAAAAGGAAGCATCTGTTGTGGGAGACATACCTGACAGATGATTTATTTCTGCCCTAAGTTCCCCAACGGCCCAGCCTTATCTCTGCTTTGCAAGGCCTCCCAGGCCCCAAGGCAGAAGAACTGTGCTTCACTCAAGGCAGCAGAGAACCATCTAGGGGACTGCCTGAATTTCCTAGAAAATTTTTCTGGGAACATCCCGAAGCAACCTGTTACCCATCAAGGCACCAACAAATTACCTGAACTTTTCAACTACCCGAAAAGCAGTAGCAAATCACCTTCAAAGGCACTCATTTCAGAGGTACAATTTGATGAGTTTTGGCAAATACGTATACTTGTCTAACCAGACCTAAACCTTCCAAAATGCATGATTTCTATGGGCTTTGATACAATTAGTTGAAAACATGACATTGCAGTTTTTCCCAATCAGTGAGCAAGAACACTGACCCACATCAGGGAAGACCAGCATTCCCTGGCTGGATTTTAACAGAAACTATAGTTGGTAGACAGACTGGAAAGTGAGCAGATGATTTATTGATGCCTGTTCCCCATTTAGATTCACATAGCTTTCTGAAGTACCTTTTTAGTTATCAAAACCATGAAGCCAAGTATCAGGAACCAGGCTTCCGAATTGCTGCCTCACAAAGTGTTCATAAAGATTTTCGAAAATAATGAAGAACAATTAATCACATTGGCACTCACTAAGAATATCATAATTAATATTTGGGTGAGAGCAAAACGATTGTGTTAATAAATATATTATTTTAAATGTTGTTTATCTTGTCTTTGTAAAATGTGTATTTTGTGTGTGTCTTGTTACAAATGAATGAAATAGTACCATAGGATACAGCAGACCCAGAGACAAGGACCTGGGTACAGGTTGGTTGTTCATCTGGGAGGTGGTTTCAGGAAGTGGGAGGGAGGCCATGGGGTAGGGAGACAGAGAAGGATGCAGTAGTAATGGGTTGGCTCACTCCCACAGAGGCTGTGTGAGGCTTCATGAGGAATGCATTCCAAGCATCCCATAGAGAGATGGGGAAGTTGGAAAATTGTCCTTTGGGACACTTTCCTTCTTTGGTTGAGAGTTGCTCTTGGGATGTTAACTTTTTGCCACTTTCAGGCTCCCCGAAAGCTTGGGTGGTGCTGGAAAAGCCTTTAGTCTGACAACCATTGGTGGTGGAAGCTGTCATCTGTGTGGGAAGGAACCACCCTAACTGTTGCCAAACTCAGCCACGGGCTGAGGAGATATGGGGTGGCCATCTACAGTGTTCACTAAAAGCTCTGTCTGCGCTTGTAAATATCTGACTGAAAACATGCATCTAAAACTGAATGGAGATCACTAACCCGGAGACTGTTCAGAAGGCCATGATCAACCAGTGACTGGGAACCACTGGTCTTTGAATCCAAACTCCACCCTTGTTATTAACAGTGAACGCATGCCTTTGCTTTAGGTGGCACACGGCAGCAAGATGGCGGGACAAATTTCCAAGAAGAGGAAGTTTGCAGCCGATGGCATCTTCAAAGTTGAACTGAATGGGTTTCTCACTCAGGAGCTGACTGAAGATAGCCATTCTATAGTTGAGGTCTGAGTTACACCAACCAGGACAGAAATCATTATCTTGGTCACCAGGATGCAGAATGTTCTTGGGCCAGTGGATCCAGAAATTGAGTGTTGTGGTTCAGAAGAGGTTTGGTTTCTCTGAGGTCAGTGCAGAGCTTTATGCTGAAAAGGTGGCCACAAGAGGTCTGTGTGCTATCACCCAGGCAGAGTCTCCACCTACAAACTCCTAGGAGGCCTTGAGATGCAAAGAGCGTGCTGTGGTGTCCACTCATCACGGAGAGTGGGGCCAAAGGCTGTGAGGTCGAGGTGTGTGGGAAACTCCAAGGACAGAGGACTAAATCCATGAATTTTGTGGATAGCCCGATGATTCGCAGGGGGAGCCCTGTTAACTAGTACTTTAACACTGCATGTGCTGCTGAGTCAGGGTATGCTGGGCGTCAAAGTGAAGACTGTGTTTCCCTGGGACCCAAGTGGTAAGACTGGCCCTAAGAAGCCCCTGCCTGATCACGTGAGCATTGTGGAACCCAAAGATGAGACACTACCTACCGCTCCCCTCTTGGAACAGAAGGGTGGGAAACCAGAGTACCTGCCATGACACGGCCAGTGCCCATAGTGTAACAGGGTCTTGTTGGCAGCCAGATCTGGAGTCTGGATATAGCTTTGTAAATACTTTTAATAAAATCTTTAAAAAAGAAAAAAAAAAAACAGTGAAAGCACACCTGTCCTTCCTGGCCACAATCCACCCCGTTCCCCTGGCACCTAGCCCAGATTATTTTATGGGTGAACTCAGTTAAATCGTTAAGGAGCAGACAATAACCATGCTGCTTAAACTGTCCCGGAGCACGAAAAAGACCTACTATGTTCCTAGACAGAAAAGCTCGCTATTGAAATTATGGTCATTCCCTTTGTATTACTCGTCAGATTTAATGTCATTCTAATCAAATGAAGAGAAAGTTGTTTTGTCAAAATTGTTATGCCTTTCTTTTAAACCCTTTTGAAAGGCACCCCTTAATGCCTTTGATTTCTATTTTTTTTTAATTTTTTAAAAGTTTAATTACTTTTGAGAGAGAGAGACAGAGCATGAACAGAGGAAGGGCAGAGAGAGAGGAAGATATAGAATCTGAAGCAGGCTCCAGGCTCTGAGCTGTCAGCACAGAGCCCGACGTGGGGCTTGAACTCATGAACTGAGAAATCATGATCTGAACCAAAGTTGGATGCTTCACTGACTGAGCCACCCAGGAGCCCCTGAATTCTATTTTTAATCCATTTAATTCAGGTATAATTTCCATACCCACAAAAAAATACTTTAAGCATCCACTTAAAGCATACAATTTGATGAGGTTGGCAGATGTATGCACCTCTGAAAGTGGCCCCACAGTTGAGACAGAATATTTCCATCACCTCCAAAGGTTTCCTCGCGCCCCTTTCTCTCCACCCTTCCCTCTCTCGGCCACAATCCCAGCAACCACTGATCCATTTTCTGTTATCAGGGATCAACTTGCTTTTTCTAGATTTTATGTACGTGGAATTATGCAGTATGTGTCTGGCATCTTTTATGCGGCACAATTATTTTGACATTTGTCCATGTGGTTTGTTCATGTTCATGACCAGGTAGTTTTCCATTGCACAGATATACCACATTTTGTTCCCCTGTTATATCATGTATGTTGCTTCCAGGTTTTGACTGTTGCAAATAAACAGTGAATATCTGTGTACAAGTCTTTGTGGGCATGGATCAGTTTTCTATTGCTCCTGAAACAAATTACCACAAATTTAGGGCTCAGAACATTAGCCATTTGCTATCTCACCATTCTGTATGTCAGAGGTCTGGGTACAGACTTGCTCATTGGGACCCTCTGCTTAGGGTTTCCGAGGCTGAAGTCAAGGTGTTGGACATCGTTGGGTCTCATCTGGAAGCTCTGTGGGGAAGAGTCCAAGTTCATCTGTTTCCTTGCAGCTGTAGGGCTGAGGTCTCATTTCTTTGCCAGCTCCCAGCACAGGCCAGCCTTTGGGCTTAGAGAATGCCCCCTGGCTCTTCCTCATGGCCACCTGTGTCTCAAAGCGTCAAAGGCACATCAAATTTTTCATATGCTCAGAATCTCTCTGACTTCTCTCCTGCTGCATCTCTACTGACTCCAGCTGGAGAAAATTCTCTGCTTTTAAGAGTTCATGTGATCATATTTTCCCGTATGATACAGGATGATCTCCCTTAATTACATTTGCAAAACCCCTCTTGCCATATTCATAGATTCCAGGGATTAGGGTCTGAACATCTTAATAAGTCATTTTGTCTACCACAGGTTATATGTTTCAGTTTATATTGAGTTAAATACCATAGTGAAATGCCTAGGTTGCAAGGTAGGTGTGTATTTAACTTTACAAAAAAATAATATGCCAGTTTATATTCCCACCAGCAGCATGTGAAAGTTCTATTTGTTCCATATCCTTGTCAACACTTGGTATTGTCAGTCTTTTCTTATTTTAGCCATTCTAAATACGTAGTTTCTTTTGCATTTCCCTGATGACCAATGATGTTAAGCACCATTTCATTTGATCCTTGGTCATTTGTATATTTTCTTTTATCAGTTGTCTATTCAAATATTTTGTCCATCTTTTTGATTGGGTTATTTATCTTTTTATATCTGATTGTAAAGATTCGTTCTGTGTTCTGTGATTAAATGCTTTGTGAGTTATACGTATCGAGTCACATTCTAGTCTGTGGCTCAACCTTTTTATTATATTAGAGTGACTTCCTAAGAGCTAAAATTTTTAATTATGATAAAGTGCAGATTATCATTTTTTCTTTATCATTCATGCTTTCTGTATTTTAAGAAATCTTTGCCCGCCCTAAAATTACAAAGATTTTCTCCTGTGTTTTCATCTAGAATTTTTATCACTTATAATTTGACATTTATGGGGGCGCCTGGGTGGCACAGTCAGTTAAGCGTCCGACTTCAGCCAGGTCACGATCTCGCGGTCCGTGAGTTCGAGCCCCGCGTCAGGCTCTGGGCTGATGGCTCAGAGCCTGGAGCCTGTTTCCGATTCTGTGTCTCCCTCTCTCTCTGCCCCTCCCCCGTTCATGCTCTGTCTCTCTCTGTCCCAAAAATAAATAAAAAACGTTGAAAAAAAAATTAATAATTTGACATTTATGTCTGTGACCCATATCAAATTAATTTTATGTATGATGTGAGTTAAGGGCCAATGTTCTTATTTTCCAATGGATGCCCAATAGTTACATTTGTTGAAAACTTCCTTTTTCTTTACTAAATTGCCTTGCCATCTTTGTCAAAAGCAATTGAAAATATATGTGTGTGGGACACCTGGGTGGCTCAATCAGTTAAGTGTGCGACTTTTGATTTCAGCTCAGGTCATGATCTCATGGTTGGTTAGTCTGACCGAGTTGGTCCCTGTGCTGAAAGCATGGAGTCTGCTTGGGATTCTCTCTCCCTCTTGCTCATTTCCCCTCCCCCACCTCACAGATGTGTGCACTCTCACTCTCTCTCAAAATAAATAAGTAGACTTAAAAAAATATGTGTGGATCTATTTCTGGACTCTGTATTCTGTTTCATTGTTTGTCCTTTTGCCAATACCTCCTTGTGTGATTAATGCAGATTATAGTATGACTTGAAATCAGGTTGTGCAAATCCTCCAATTTTGTTTACCTTAAAGAATTGCTTTAGCTATTACAGGTCATTTATATTTCCATATGTGTTTTACAATTAGTTTGTCAATTTCTATAAAAAATCTTGCTGGAATTCTTACAGGGATTGCTTTTAATCTATAGATAAGTTTGGGGGGAATTGACATTTCAGCTGTATTCAAACTTCCAATTCAGAAATGGTGTGTTTTTCCATGTAATCAATGTTCTTTACTCTTAATTGTAGAAGACTTTTATGTCTTTTGTTGTATTTACTGCTAAGTATGTTTATTGATGCCATTTTATTTCACTTATCACAATACCCTCTAGTTCCATCCATGTTGTCACAAATGGCAATATCTCATTTTTTATGGCTGAGTAATATTCCATGGTATATATACACCACGTCTTTTTATCCATTCATCTATTGATGGACACTTAGGTTGCTTCCACATCTTGGCTATTGTAAAAAATGATGCAATAAACCTAGGGGTGCACTTATCTTTTTTAATTAGTGTTTTTTTAATGTTTTATTTATTTTTAAGACGAGAGAGACAGAGCATGAGTGGGAATGGGGCAGAGAGAGAGGGAGACACAGAATTTGAAGCAGGCTCCAGGCTCTGAGCTGTCAGCACAGAGCTTGATGCGGGGCCCAAACTCACAAACTGTGAGATCATGACCTGAGCTGAAGTCGGACGCTCAACCGACTGAGCCACCCAGGGGCCCCTGAATTAGTGTTTTCCTTTTCTTTGGGTAAATACCCACGTGGAATTACTGGATCATATTGTATTTCTATTTTTAATTTTTTGAGGAACCTCTCCATACTGTTTTCTACAGGGGTCACATAAAATTACATTCCCACCAACAGAGCACAAAGATTACCTTTTCTCCACATTCTCATCAACACTTATTATTTCTTGTCTTATTTCTTGTCTAGCCAATATCACTGGTGTGAGGTGGTATCTCATGGTAGCTTTGATCCGATCTGCATTTCTCTGATGATTAGTGATGTTAGCATTTTTCATATATCCATGGCCAGCTTTATCTCTTCTTTGGAGAAATTTCTATTCAGGTCCTCTGCCCATTTTTTAATTGAATTGTTTGTTTGAGGTTTTAAAAAAATATATTGAGTTGTGCGAGAGTTTTTTCCCCTATATTTTGGATATATCATTTGTAAATATCTTCTCCCATTTGGTAGGTTTTTTTTTCATTTTGTTGATGGCTTCCTTTGCTGTGTAAAAATTTTTACTTTGGTGTAGTTCCAATAGTTTACTTTTGCTTTTGTTTCCTTTGCCTCAGGAAACATCTAGAAAGAAACTGGTAGGGCCATTGTTAGAGAAAGTACTACCTGTACTCATGTCTGGGGTTTTTATGGTTTCTGGTCTCAAATTTAGGTCTTTAGTCCACTCGAGTTTATTTTTTGTGGATGGTCTAAGAAAGTGGTCCAGTTTCAGTCTCTTGTATGTAGCTGTCCAGTTTTCCTAACACCATTTGTTGAAGAGACTGTCTTTTCCCCATTGCATACTCTTGCCTGCTCTGTCACAGATTAATTGACCATCTAAGCATGGGTTTATTTCTGGGCCTTGTATTCTGTTCCATTGATATATATGTCTACTTTTGTGCCAGTATCATACTGCTTTGATTACTGCAGTGTTGTAGTCTAGTTTGAAATCTGAGATTTCCAGCTTTGTTCTTTCTCAAGATTGTTTTGGCTATTCAGGGTCTTTTGTGGTTTCATACACATTTTAAGATTATTTGTTCTAGTTCTGTGAAAAATGCTGTTGGTATTTTGGTATGGATTGCATTAAATCTGTAGATTGTTTTGATTAGTAAGGACATTTGAACAATATTAATTCTTTCAATCCATGAGCACGGTATATCTTTCCATTTGTTTATGTCACCTTCAATTTCTTTCATCAAAGTCTTATAGTTTTCAGAGTTTTGAGAAAACTAGCTGTAGCCACCATGGGCTTACTAGTGGGTGGAGCTGGCATTCTTCCTGCCAATAGCCACTGCCACAGCTGCAAGGGCACCAAAGGGCAGGGCTTGCTCCATGGACAGCTAGCTAAGAGGTATTGTTGTAGGAACTATGGGTGCACTGTTGTGGGGGTTATCTTCCCCTCTCCCCAGGGCAGGAACTGGTTTGGAGAGGTAATGGATGGGGGCTGCTGCAAGGTGTGGCATGGTAGTAGGCACTTTTGAGGGTTCCGTCCCAGTGGCAGATGGGTTGGGTGGAGTGGCTCTACAGGGGAGCAAGTGGGAGGCACCTGCTTGCTAGCAAGGTGGATGGAGAATGTTAGAACTGGCTCCTGCAAACATCCAGGTATCTAGGGTCTGGAAGGGCAAGAATGCTAAAGGCAAATGCTCAGTCTATGTTTATTGAAATGATCATTTGTTTTATTCTGTTAATATGAAAAATTACACTGATTGATATTTAAATGTTAAATATCTTTATTAGATTTTGCTGGTTGCATAAGATTAGTTGGGAAATGTTGACCTCTTCTATTTTGCAAAAGGGTTTATGTAAGATTGGTGCTATTTCTTCCTTGCAATGGTAGCAATCACTGGTGAACCGTCCAGGCCTGGAGTTTTCTCTGTTGGAAGGTTTTAAACTACCAATTCCATTTCATTAATAGATATGTAGAACTATTCAGGTTTTGCCATATCTTGTGTTAATTTTGGCAAGTTGTCATTTTCAAAACAATTTGCCCATTTCTCTTTTTCTCTTGATCAGTCTAGCTAGATGTTTATCAATTTTGCTGATCTTTCCAAAGAACCAAAAGAACCCCTTGTGGAGTAGACATGAGCCGAACCCACAGAGAAGAGCTCAGTCTCCCTGGCCCCAGAGCTTAATGCAATGCCCCCAACAGAGCCCAGCCCAGATCAGCCAATTTCCAGCCAGCCAGCCTGCAGATACAGGAGAGAGAATAGGTGATTGCAGTTTCCAGTAACTGAATTTTGGAGGTGTTTTGTTTTTTTGCTTTTAATTTTTTTTAATTATTATGTTTATTTATTTTGAGAGAGAGGGACAGAGTGTGAGTGGGGGAGGGGCAGAGAGACAGGGAGACACAGAATCCAAAGCAGGCTCCAGGCTCTGAGCTGTCAGCACAGAGCCCAATGCAGGGCTCGAACCCATGAGTGTGAGATCATGACCTGAGTCAAAGTCGGACGCTCAACCGACCTGGAAGTGCTTTGTTAAGCAGCTATGGCTGACTGATACAGTTTATAGGTACTTCATTTAACCAGTTTTCTATGGATGGACATTTAGCAAAGTGAATGATTCCAAACAAAGCTTGGCTCATCTTTAGAAAGCACTTCTAGAAGACTTATCTCTAGAAGAATTGTAGAGTCTAAGGGTTTGCACAGTTGAATATTTTAAATAATATTCTTGAATTATGCTCATCAAAGCTATGCTGATTCACATTCCCACCAGCAGTTTGTAAGCATCTATGTTTCCTCACAGTTCCAATACTAAAGGTTAAAACATTTAATTTTCATCACTCTAATAAGTGAAATATAATATTTAAATTTCCCTGAGCACTGGGTGGCTTAATAGTTTCCATGTATGCATTGGCCGCTTACATTTCTTCTCTGAATTGCCCCTTATGTTCTTTTTTTCTTCTATAAAAATATTTTTTCCTTTCCTGATTGTCTGTAAGAGATTTTTATATATTTTTCATGTTACCCTTTTATCAGCTAAAAATATTACAAATATTTTAATTTGTGACTTCTTTTTAAACTTTGTAGTTTAAAAAGATACCTTATGGTATCCTTTGTTGGAGAGAAGTTTAAAGCACAGTTAAATCTGTTCATTTGTTTTTCTTTATATCTACTAGATTTCCCTAAAAATGCTTTTCCCATCCAAAAAGTTCCTTAAAACTCTATCATATTTGGGGTGCATTGATGGCTTAGTTGGTTAAGCGCCTGATTCTTGATTCCAGCTCAGGTCATGATCTCGTAGTTCCTGAGATCAAGCCCCGCATTGGGAGTCTGCACTGTTAGTGCAGAACCTGCTTGGAATCCTTTCTGTCCATCTCTCTCCTCCTTCCCTGCTCTCTCTCAAAAATAAACAAACATTAAAAAAACAAAAAAAATTCTATCGTATTTACTACTATTATTTTTATAATACTTTTTATTATTTTACATCTTTAAATCATCTGACATCAGTTTCGGGTTATTATTTTGAGTGAAGTATAAGGTTCCTTTTCCAAACAATAGGTGGTTATTCCAACAGTGTTTATCAAATACTCCATTATTACTTCTTTAATTTGAAATATCAAATTAAAACTAAAGTTATGAGTTGTTTCTAGAATTTCCATCCTATTCCACTGAGGTCTCATAGTCTTCTGACAATACTGTGCTGTTCGATTGCTAATGTCTTAAGCCATATTTTGTTTTTTGCGCAAAATACTTCCTAGTGCTCTTCAGACATATTTTTTATTCTTGGTATTTGCACTTCCAGATGAACTTGAGAATATTAACAAATTCATAAGAAAATCTATGTGGATTTTGTTTGGGATTGCATCAAATATATAGGTTAATTTTTTTATGTTTTTATTTATTTTTGAGACAGAGAGAGACAGCATGATCAGGGGATGGGCAGAGAGAGAGAGAGAGAGAGGGAGACACAGAATCTGAAGCAAGCTCCAGGCTCTGAGCTGTCAGCACGGAGACCGATGCAGGGCTTGAACCCATGAGCCATGAGATCATGACTTGAGCTGAAGTCGGATGCTTAACAGACTGAACCACCCAGGTGCCCCATATATAGGTTAATATGTAGAGAATCATAGTCTGACAACGTTGAGTCATTGCACCTGATTTACATCTTGATTTTTAGAAATACTTAAAAATTATTTGGTTTTCTTCAGGTAGGTTTTGCTCAATTCTTGTTAGCTTTAGTCTTAGAGTTTGTTTTTGTTGTTCTGAAGGGACTCTATTGACATGAAAATCTTTTATCTGATATATGAGGCCAAAAATAAGGTTAATAGCATTTATGATGTGATCCCATTTTTGTAAAGAATATCTGTATATATGGATATTTGTATGTACAGAAAATCTTTGAGTATAATTGCTCATTTCACTCTCTGTCTCTACTAGGTTGATCCCTTTGGGGTAGGAGCCATTGTTTGATGACTTTATATGTAACACAGAGAAGCTGGCACATATCAGGAGCTCAAAACACGCCTGTAAAATGAATGAATGAATGAAATAAAGGGATATTGAGTGACCTACATAGTAAGGATAATTATCTTTTCCCTGACTATATGGAATTATGGATTTCCTTAGCTTCTTTCTGCTTTGCTATATTTTCTGATTTTTCTCTTGTGATCACGTATTATCTTGTACTTTAGAAAAATAAAGAAGATGATTTTCACTTGGAAAAAGAAGAAAACCATAACGAAAGAGCACCATACTATGTATCTCCCTTAATACTTGTAATATTTTAAAATTACAAGTAAAATTAACATACAACGTTACATTCGTTTCAGGTATAAAATATAGTGAATCAACAATTTTGTATATTACTCAGTGCTGATTACAATAAGTGTACTCCCTTCATCTATTTAACCTGTCCTCACTGTCCTCCACTCTGGTAACCACCATTTGTTCTCTACATTTAACAGTCTGGTTTTTTTAAATTTTTTCAATTAAATTTTTTTTAATGTTTATTTATTTTTCAGAGAGAGGGAGAGAGAGAGAGTGTGTGAGCAGGGGAGGGGCAGAGAGAGGGGGGGAGACACAGAATCTGAAGCAGGCACCAGACTCCAAGCTGTCAGCACAGAGCCCAACGCAGGACTGGAAATCATGAACCACAAGATTATGACTTGAGTTGAAGTCGGACGCTTAACCAACTGAGCCACCCAGGTGACCCATTAACAGTCTGGGTTTTTGGTTTTTTTTTTACTGTTTGTCTTTTTTTCCCTCCATTTGTGTGTATGTTTCTTAAATTCCACATATGAGTGAAATCATATGGTATTTGTCTTTCCCTGACTGACTTCTTCACTTAGCAGTATACTCTTCAGCTCATTTCATGTTTTGCAAATGGCAAAATTTCATTTTTTTTGGCTGAGTAATATTCCTGTGTGTGTGTGTGTGTGTGTGTGTACCGCATCTTCTTCATCCATTCATCTATCGACGGACACTTGGGTTGTTTCCATATCTTGGCTATTGTGAATAATGCTGCGGTAAACATAGGATGCATATATCTTTTTGAGTGAATGTTTTCATTTCCTTTGTGTAAATAGCCAGTAGTGAAATTACTGGATCATATGATAATTCTATCTTTAATTTTTTGAGCAAGCCCCATATTGTTTTCCACAGTGGCTACACAAGTTTGCATTTCTACTAACAATGTACAAAAGTTCCTTTTTCGCACATCCTCACCAACACTTGCTGTTTCTTGTGTTGTTGATTTTAGTCATTCTGACAGGTATGAAGTGATATCTCATTGTGGCTTTGGTTTCCATTTCCCTGATGATCAGTGACGTTGAGCTAAAATGTTCATATTACCCAAAGTAATCCACACATCTAATGCAATCCCTATCAAAAGACCAAGAGCATTTTTCACAGAGCTAGGACAAATAATCCTAAAATGTTCATGGAACTGCAAAAGACCCTGAATAGTCAAAGTAATCTTGAGAAGGAAGAACAAACCTGGAGATACCGCAATCCCAGATTTCAAGATATACAACAAAGCAGTAGTAATCAAAACAACATGGTACTGGCACACAAACAGACACATAGATCAATGGAACAGAACAGAGAGCCCAGAAATAAACACACGATTATATAGTCAAATTAATCTTGGACACAGAGAGCAAGAACATGCAATGGGAAAAAGTCTTTACACAAATGGCGTTGGGAAAACTGGACGGCTACATGCAAGAGAATGAGACTGGGCCACTTTCTTACACCACACACAAAAAATAAACTCAAATGGATTAAAGACCTAAATGTGACACCTGAAGCCATAAAAATCCTAGAAGGAAGTACAGGCAGTAATTTCTCTGACATCAACCATAGCGACATTTTTCTAGGTATGTCTTCTGAGGCAAGGGAATTAAAAGAAAAATAAACTGTTGGGACTGCATCAAAACAAAAAGCTGTTGGCACGGAGAAGAAAATAATCAACAAAACAAGAAGACAACCTACTGAATGGAAGAAGGTATTTACAAGTGACATATCTTATGGGGAGTTAACACTACTTGTAAATTTAAAAAAGAGAAACAACTGTGTAGACCCTAAAAATGGCTAGGGAGGCAGGTGGTTCACCCATCTAGATGACCCCTTATTCCAATTTTAGAAGCTTGGTTTTGCCGTCTGAAAAATGGGATTAGTTTTGCCTTGCCTTGCCTGTCTCTGATCCTCCCAGGTTGCGTGAAGACGGGTTTGCTTGTGCTTGTGTGGAGCTCCAGGCCCTCAGCACAGGCCAGCACAGTCAGGAGGCATTAGAGGGAAGCTAGGGAAAGTAATTCTTCAGTCCCTGAGGTTGCTTTTACATTATGATGATATATGGTATATGTTGCTACAATGCCCAGGGCGCACTTACGGGGAGGACGGACCAGGAAGCCCTGAGGGCTGGGAGGGCCACCAGGTCAATAATATATGCAGCTGGCAGAAGAGAACACCGACCTCACTTCCTCCAGAGAATAGATGACTCTAACCCTGGAGTCCTGGTTTGCATGTAAATAATGAGCAATGGTACCACTTGGCTGCTTGTATCGTTGAGGACAGAGTGAAACAAGAATGAGAGAGACAAATTAGAAAAATATGAGGGCACCACTTATAGATCTGTGCAAGGAAGTATAATTCATCAGCTTAATTTTGCTCTCTCTAGAAACACAGCACAGTGTTGGTACGTTTCTATACCTGAGGTCAAAAAAATTTTTTTTTCTTGGTATGATGATTATCAAGTAACAAAAAATTAATCATAAGCTTCTCAGGAGGCAGACCGATGCATCAGTTACAACATTTGGCAATGGAGCCCTTTATAACCCCACCTGGCACGAAGCGGGCGCCCCATGATGACTCCATTGGTAATACCCTGGGAAGTGGCTGAGGGTGTGTGATTTGGGGACGTTGGGTTCTCTCTCTAAGCCTGGTTACAAGCAGCAGCCTAGGGTCTGCTCCATCTGGAAGCTCCTGGTTTGCTTTTTAAAACATTTTCTTAAGGACAGCCAGCCCTTCATGTGCCCTGCATTTCCCGTGCTAGCACAGAGCACAGTGTGCCACGGATGCTTCCCCTGACACTTAAAAATTGCTTTTAATTGACAATTTTTAGAGCAGTTTTAGGCTCATCGCTAAATTGAGAAGATACAGAGATTACCAACATGCCCCTCCAGCCCCCACGCATGCACAGCACTCCTCCATTATTAACGTCCCCCACCAGTGTGGAACATTTTTTACAACTGATGAACGTACATTGACATATAACCACCAAAGTCTTTTGTTTCTTTTAGAGTTCACTCTTGGTGTTGTACATCCTGTGGGTTTGGGACAAATGTATAATGACATGTATCCATCATCATGTTATCATACAGAACAGTTCCACTGCCCTCAAAATCCTCTGTGCTCCCCCCCGATTCATCCCCTCCTGGTAACCACTGGTCTATTTTTTTGTCTCCATAGTTTTGCCCTCATCAGAATGTCATGTAGTTGGAATCATACAGTATGTGGCTTTTTCAAATTAACGTCTTTTACCTGGTAACATGCCCTTAAGTTCCTTCCATGTTTTTGCATGCCTTGATAGCTCATTTCTTCTTAGTGTTTGAATAACATTCCATTGTCTGGATGTACCACAGCTTACTTGTCCATTTACCTAGTGACGGGCATCTTGGTTACTTTCAAATAGTTTCGATTATGAATACAGCTGTTATAAACATTTGTGTGTGGGTTTTGTGTGAACATGTTTTCAACTCCTTTGGGCAAATATCAAGGAGTGTGATTGCTGGATTGTATGGTAAGGGTATGTTTAGTTTTGCAAGAAATTGCCAACCTGTCTTCCAGAATGACTACACTTCCAGAATGACTACCACCAACAACGAATGTGAATTCTTGTTGCCCCATACCCTTGCCAGCATTTGGTGCTGTCAGTGTTTCAGATTTTGGACATCCTAATAGGTATGTAGTGGTATTTTTTTTGTTCACACTCTACTTTTTTATTATGGAAAATATAAACATATGCAGGAGTAGATGGGAAAGTATAATACTCCCTTCTCCATATCCATCCCCCAACTTTGACTATTATCAATTCATGGCCATTTTGCTTCATCTCTACCTGTGCCTCCTCCTCTTTCCTCTTTACATGCCCACAGGCTGGGGAACTGGGTGTCTTGGCGAGAAATCCAGCCTTGTGCAAGATTCCAGGGCACAGAAAGCCAGGCCTGAATCATGATGAGCCCATGACCTTGTCAATGCCAGGGAAAGAGGGAAACCCAGGCCAGAGAAGAAAAAACCCGAGAAGCCACAAGAGCCATCTTCAAATTTTGGCAAGACAATTAAGGAGCAGGGGAAACTGATTTTGAAAGCTTGAACTCCAGCGAGACAAATTTGGGGTATAACTTAAGGAAAATGTTCAAAACACAGAAAATAGTATGGAACGGTATTCACCAAACGCTGATACCAATGGTGACCATGTCCAGAGCAAGCGCCCCTCACTGGCGATGTGTCCGGATGGAGCATGATTGCCCAATCTGGACAATTGGAAGAACCACTCGAGAGCTTATTGAAATACAGATATCATGCATGCGTGCAGGTCTGGAGGAGGGCCCAATAGTTTTTTTTTTTTTTTAATTTCATAACATTTAAATCTTGACTGGATATTGGATGATATTAAGACATTATTAATTTCCAGCAGATGTTGAGACGATGCTCAACATCACTAATCATCAGGGAAATGCAAATCAAAACTACAATGAAGTATCATGGCACAACTGTTAGGATGGCTAGTCTCAAGAAACAAAAGATAACGAATGTCAGTGAACATGGTGCGGCTGGGTGGCTCAGTTGTTTGAGCGTCTGACTCTTGATTTCGGCTCAGGTCATGAGCTTATGGTTTGTGAGATTGAGCCCCGCTTTGGGCTCTGCGCTGGTGGCACGGAGCCTGCCTAGGGTTCTCTCTCCCTATCTCTCTGCCCTTACCCTGCAATCACATGTGTGCGCAATGCTCTCTCAAGATAAATAATCTAAAAAAAAAAAAGCAAGTGTTGGTGAAGATGTGGAATGATTGGAACCCTTGCGCAGTGTTGGTAGAAATGTAAATGGTACAGCTGCTACAGAAACAGTGTGAAGTTTTCTCAAAATTATGAAAGAAGTGAAATGGAGATCTCGGAGGTATCTGTGGTCTCATGTTCATTGCAGCGTTATTCACGATAGCCAAGATGTGTAAACAACCTAAGTGTCTATCTATGGATAAAGGAATAAAGAAATACACATGCAATGGAATATTCAGCTTTTATTTATTTTTTATTTTTTATTTTTTTGAAAAAAAAAGTGAACGGGGTAGGGGCAGAGAGTGAGGGAGACACAGAATCTGAAGCAGGCTCTAGGCTCTGAGCTGTCAGCACAGAGCCCCACGCAGGGCTAGAACCCATGTATCATGAGATCATGACCTGAGCTGAAGTCGGACGCTTAACTGACTGAGCCACCCAGGCACCTTTCAGATTTATTTTTTTAAGTTTATTTTGAGAGATAGAGCCCACGTGCACGAGTGGGGCAGAGGCAGAGAGAGAGGGAGAGAAAGAGAATCCCAAGCAGTTTAGGCACTGTCAGTGAGGAGCCCCATACCGGTCTCCATGCCAGGAACCGTGAGATCATGACCTGAGCTGAAATCGAGTCAGATGCTTAACTGACTGAGCCACTCCACACCCTTTCTTCTTAAGTTTATTTATTTGAAATATTCAGCTTTTAAAAAAGAAGGAAATCCTGCCATTCACAACTGGATGGACCTTGAGGACATTATGTGAAGTGAAACAAGCCAGGCACAGAAGGACAAATACTGCATGATCCCATTCATATGAGTGGGAGTAGGGGCTGGAGGGAGGAGGACATGGGAAGTTGCCATTCAACAGGTATAAAGCTTCAATTACGTAAGCCGATTACGGTTCTAGAGAGCTGCTGTGTAACACTGTGTCCACAGTTAACAATACTATATTGTGCACTTAAAAAATCTGTTAGTGTTAAACGTTCTTATTAAACATTCTTACCATGTTAAAGGTTCTTACCACGATTTTAAAAAAGGAATGATTATGGGGTGCCTGGATGGCTCAGTCAGTTAAGCGTCCAACTTCGGCTCAGGTCATGGTCTCATAGTTCGTGGGTTTGAGCCCCGCGTCGGGCTCTGTGCTGACAGCTCAGAGCCTGGAGCCTGCTTCGGATTCTGTGCCTCCGTCTCTCTCTGCCCCTCCCCCCTGCTCATGCGCTCTCTCTCTGTCTCTCAAAAATAAATGTTAAAAAAAAAGTTAAAAAAAAAAAAAAGGAATGAGTATAACCATTTTTCCTTACATGTGATGATGTTCCGGTTATATTTTTAGAAAAAGTCTTTATCCCTTTGAGATACATGAGGAAATAGGTACAGGTGGAATGACATAATGTAGGGATTTGTTTCGAAATAACTAGGTGGGTAGGCAGTAGGTGGGGGTACAGATGAAACAAAACTAGCCTGAGTTATCGTTGAAGCTGGGTGATGATGTGGAGTTCCTTATGCTATTCTGCTTTATTGGTTTGAAATGTTCCACAAGAAAAAAAAAAAAATCAGGACGCCTGGCTGGCTCAGTCAGTGGAGCATGCGATGCTTTACCTCAGGGTCGTGAGTTCAAGCCCCACACGGGCATGGAGCCTCCTTAGAAAAAAAAAAAAAAAATCTCCTCAGGTGATTCTGATGATCCACCGGAGGTGGGAACCCCCAGCTTGGCTGGTCTGCAGTCTGCCTCCCAGTTACTGTTCTCTGATGCTGCACAGGGCAGGAGTGAGGATAAGTAGCCAGGCCTGGGCCATGTTCCCACCTCAGCTGGAGGCAGCTGGGAGGAGGAGTCGTGAGGTACATGAACACGAAAAGGGTCTGGGGAAAAACTTGCAGACGCTATCTGTGCAGTCACCTGACCTGCATTCAACCGGGAATAGCATTATTCATTTGTTTATTCAACAATTATCTACTGAGTTCCTACTCTGTGCCAGGCACCGTGCCAAGTTCTACCGATACGATTCTCAAAGTGTGGTCCCCCAGGGATCCCTGAGATACTTTCAAGCAGTCTACAGGGTCAAAACTGTTTTGCAACTTACGATGATTTATGGTAATACTAAGATGTGGTTTGCCTTTTACACTCTTTTGACACTTACGCCGATGGGTGCAAGAACAGTATGAGTAAAGCTGGGGACACCCGGCCGCTCACCACACTGCCAGCGGTCATCGTGTCCTTCACGCCGCTAGCTCATAACCACCACCACACCAACTAAAAATCCACTTCTACTCAAGAAAGTCCTTGATGAAGCAGTAACAATCTTTGTTAGTAAACGGCGGTCACTGGGGACTCATCTTTTAAAGATTTTGTGTGACAAATGCAGAGCACATACAGAGCAGTCCTGCCACCCGGGTGACGGTCTCCAGGTGAGTGCTGTGCAGGTGTTTACGTGGTGAGCTGAACCAGCTGCTTTTTGTTTTTTGTTTTGTTTTTTTCATGGAACATCATTTTCACTTCAAAGAAAGCCCGACACATAAAACTATGGTTACACAGACCTGGATGTTTGGCAGACATTTTCTGCAAAATGAATAAAATAAGCCTGTCACATCAAAGAAAACAACTGGTGTTTGTGTGGCCGATGATAAAATTCAGGATTTCAAGTTAAATATTAGACTTATGGAAAAACTCTACCACCATGAGCTTGACAGCTTCTCAACAGGTAGAGACTTTTCTGATGAGATCAGCGGTGAGATTTAAAAATTTGATTTTTGATAGCGTAGAGTCACTTCGACATTCAGAAGCTCTAAATAACTTAATGAGCCAACGTTTTCCAAATGACCAGTGCGCGGTGTTACGAAATCCGTTCAAAGTGCACGATGGATATTACACAGCAGTTCTTTTTCACTCGGCATGTAGAGTGAGGAATAGCGTTGTTCCCACTCTAACAGCAAGAAAAAGCCAGGTACACTACCAAATCAAGAATGTGCTTTGATCTGGGGCACCTTGGGTGGCTCAGTTGAGCATCTGGGTGGCTCAGTTAAGCCTGGGTGGCTCAGTTAAGTCTCCAGCTCTTGATTTTGGCTCAGGTCATGGTCTCACAGTTTGTGAGATTGGGCCCTGCGTCCATCGTGCTGTGCACTGACAACACAAAGCCTGCTTGGGATTCTCTCTCTCTGTCTCTCTCTCTCTCTCTCTCTCTCTCTCTCTGTCTCTCTCTCTCAATCTCTCTGTCCCTCCCCTGCTTATGCTCTTTCTCTCTCTCAAAATAAATATTTAAAAATATATATGCTTCAGGGTGCCTGGGTGGCTCAGTCAGTAAGTTCCCGACTTTGGTTCAGGTCATGATCTCACAGTTTGTGAGTTTGAGCCCCGCATCGGGTTCTCTGCCATCAGCACAGAGCCCACTTTGGATCCTCTGCCTCCCTGTCTCTCTGCCCCTCCCCTGCTCAAGCACATGTGTATGCAAGCATTCTCTTTCAAAAAAAAAAATTTTTTTTTAAACTAAAAAATATATATGTTTTTTTTTTTTTTTAAAGAATGTTCTTGATTTATCAGAGAGCTGAGGTTGCAGGACAGCAAAGTAGCTTGAAATCTAGGTAAAGACAAGAACCTACAGAGACGGGACGTGAACACCTGTAGCTCCATGTACTATGCAAGGGGGAAAAAGAACTCACATGTTGTTGTTAGCAAATTTTAGAGCCTCAGTGTGGACTTATGTAAGAATATAGAGCCCTGGGCCCTATAGACTCAAGGGGACTTTCTAGAGACCTCCAGTACGTGTTTATGAGGTCTAGGGACAGAGCACTGTCTCTGGTAGAGAAGGCTGCATTTGGTGGTGCAGGCCTGGAGGATAGGATTGGCCATTCTTGCAGAAAAGGCATGAAACACTTTCCAGACCCTTCTTCCAGACTCTGAATGGAACAAAACCCTAAGCTGTCATAGGGAGGAGGGAATGGTTCACTGAAAAACTCTCTCTCGGAGATTCCAGGACACGGCATGTATCAAATCACAATGGCAGTCAAGGATCAGAGTGTGGGGAGCGCTTCTGATGTGTGGGTACACAGGGAAGGCCACAAACTGAGGGTGAGGCCACAGACCTTCCCAACCCCAAGCACAAGTTAGTGCTTAGGAATCTGAACCTGGTGTTACACCGACACAAACCATAGCAATGACAAAAACCGAACCCAGATTGACTTCTTTTTTTTTTTTTTTTAGGTTCATTGATTTATTTTGAGAGAGAGAAAGCACCCGTGGGAAAGGGGCAGAGAGAGAGGGAGAGAGAGAGTGTCGAGCAGACTCTGCTCTGTCAGCGCAGAGCCCGACACAGGGCTCAATGTCATAAAGTGTCAGATCATGACCTGAACTGAAATCAAGAGTCGGACTCTTAACTGACTGAGCCACCCAGGCGCCCCAAACCCAGATGGACTTCTGACTCAGTTGCCTCAGCTGCCCACGTTAATGGCCAAGCAGAGGAGGGGGACTCAGTTCCAGGCCTACTTGCTGTTTCTTCAGCCTCCACTATCCTGTGCAAGATGTTCAGCATCATTTTAAAATTTATGAGGCATATAAAAATGCCAGAAAAATGACCCACCCTCAAGATTTAAAACTATCAACAGAATCGGCTTTTTACACTTGATCTTAGCCAAAAGGCTGAGAAGCGATAACAGAATCGGCTTTTTGATACCCAGTGAAAATCTTTCAATATTTTTTAGTTTATTTTAATAAAAAGACTTTTTCAGACAAACGGAAGCTGAGAGAATGTGTTACCAGCAAACCTTCATCGGAAGACAAGTGAAAGAAAGTTTTTTAGGCAAAAGGAATATAGCATATATATTTGAGGAGAGGACTGCTTTACTTGAAGATGGATATGTAAGCATTAGGGAAATGATTAAATGAAATTTTAAGAAGAAGCATAAATGATCAGTAATAAAGAAAGGTATAATAGAAAATACTGAAGCCAAGAGTTGGCAGAAAAAAAAAAAAAAGAGAGGAGAAAAAAGAAGAACAAAGACCAAACGGAATAAATAGAAAATAAGTGGATGGTGGATTTAAACCCAATTATATAAATAATTACATTAGATACAAATGATCTAAATATGTTTGCTAAAAGATAGAGATTGTCAGATTGGATGAAAAAGCAAGACCTAACTATATGCTGTCTGCAAATAAATCCATTTTAAATGCACAGCACAAGGTAAACTAAAGAAGTTTAATGAAAAAGAGTGTAAAAAGTGTACCAGTATGTTTCCAGATTCCACATTGTAAGTTTCCTTAAGAAATTACCACTGGGGCACGTGGGTGGCTTAGTCAGTTAAGCGTCCGACTCTTTTATTTTTTTAAATAATTTTTAAAAACATTTGTTTAAGTTTATTTATTATTGAGAGACAGAGAGAGAGAGAGAGAGAGAGAGAGAGAGAGAGAGAGAAAGCACAAGCTGGGGAGAGGCAGATAGAGAGGGAGACACAGAATCCGAAGCAGGCTCCAAGCTCTGAGCTGTTGGCAGAGTCCAACGTGGGGCTCGGACTCACAGACTGTGAGATCATCACCTGGGCCAAAGTCAGACACTTAACCGCCTGAGCCACCCAGGTGCCCCAAGTGTCCAACTCTTGATTGCAGCTTAGGTCATGATGTCATGGTTCATGAGTCCCACACCGGGTTCTGAGCTGGTAGTGTGGAGCCTACTTGGGATGTTTTCCCTCTCTCTCTCTGCCCCTCCCCTGCTCGTGCTCTCTCTGTCTCTCTCAAAATAAATAAACATTAAAAAAAAAAAAGAAATTACCACTTACTGAGTTTTGGTATATTATCAAAGATTATCCACAATTATCTGAAAAAGCTATTAAAATACGTCTCCCTTTTGCAATTACATATCCTTGTGAGTCTAGATTTTCTTCATATTCTTCAACAGAAACAGCAGATGGAAGAAGATTGAAGGCAGAAATAGATCTGAGAATCCAATCGTCTGCTTTTAAGCCAGACATGACAGAGACTCGCAAAGCTGGAAAACCGTAAATTTAAAAAGCTAGTTTTTAATAAGAATATTTTATTTATGCTAACGTAATATGGGTTTATAATTGTTGCTTTTAAGTGAATTAATAAGCTTATATAAATTCTCTGTTTCAATTTATAGTAAATATCAACCAACCAATATAATACAACCAACCAACCAAAATAAATCAACAAAAACAAAAGGTCTTTGGTATCCTCGGTATTTTTAAGCATGTGAAGTGTCTGAGACCAATATATTTGAGAATGCTGCTCCATGGAAAAACAGAGATGGATGAGACAAAGGACCAGGAACAACTTACACTATTGTCAACATCTTCTTCAGCATCATCATCTACTGAATAATCAAATGATTCTGCTGTGCCAGGTCGTATCTTAAGCTCTTTACATGCATCACCTCATTGAATCCTCACATCCACTCCCTGAGATGGGTGTAATTGCTATCACCCCATTTTCCATATCAGGAAAGTGAGGCTCAGAAAGGTTTAGTAACTTCCGCAAGGTCCCACAGCTACCGAGGGGGTAGATCCCAGGTCTGTCTGATTCCAGGGTATCACTAACACTCTGGTCTTAGAGTAGGAGATGGGCACCTGTGGAGTTAAAGGTAATACATGCTTCCCACTCATTCATTTATTCTTTGGTAAATATCAACATCAATGTATGCCTTCTGTGCCTTCAAAGAGCCTAACCTGCTTTGGATAAAACAGTTCAGATGAAACATATCCACAAGCACACACATACACATACCAAACCCTGGCATACATGGATAGCCTCATTTCTCTGGAAAAGAAAGGACCCTTTGGGGCGAGCTCCCTTCTCCGCAACCCTGGCAGTTACAAGGGCCCCCATTGTGATGTCTGGGCCCCCTCAGAACTAAAGGCCATCAAAACACTAACATCTGTGGTCCTGATTCGTTCTCGGACTCACCGTTTGCTGAGGAATGGGTTACTAAGGGGGCTAAAAAGATCTGGCCGGAGATGTTGTAGCCCCACCAATAAAAGGCCTGAGGTTCTCAAGACAAGCCCCCTACGGCAGCTCTATTCAGTGCCTTGCTGCCAGGAGAGGCCCAAGCGGGGGTGGGGGGCAAGACCCTGCAAAGAAATACGCCCCACCCTAGGAATCAGGGCGCTAGCGACCACAGGCGTGTTCGTGTGGAATTGCAACACTTGCTTGAGGCCCCGGGGACCTCAGCTCCCTCTAGAGAGGAGAACAGAGCTGGGAAACAACCGGCCTCCTCTGGAAACCCCTCTGGTTCCCAGGGCTGCGCACAGCTTTTCCCCCCGTACCTTGATGCTGTGTGGGTTCCCTGCTGCCTCGGGGCATGTACCTCGTCCCTGCTGTTCACCCTGTCCAGCACGGGAAGCCTCAGTGCAGAAAACTCAGCGGTGTCCCAAGAGACACTTTGCAGGTGGATGAGTGTCGTACAGGTGGGTCTTACCCTTCAGACCAGGCCTTTCCACGCGCAGTGAAAAAGAGATGATTTTATGTGCTCCACAGGAAGGCAGTTTTTGTCATTTTGTTTCGCCTTTTGCTTAACGACTACCATTGCAGCAGTAATGTTTCTTTTTGCTCCTTCTTCCTAAATACTGAATATCTAAAGTCGCCACTTCTTTTTTTTTATTATTTTTTTTAATGTTTATTCATTTCTAAGAGACAGAGAGAGAGAGACAGCACGAACAGGGGAGGGGCAGAGAGAGAGCGAGACACAGAATCGGAAGCAGGCTCCAGGCTCCGAGCTGTCAGCACAGAGCCCGACGTGGGGCTTGAACCCACGAGCCGTGAGATCATGACCTGAGCCGAAGTCGGATGTTTAACCGACTGAGCCACCCAAGCGCCCCATGAAATCGTCACTTCTAATAGATATGAAGGGTATGAAGAACTGTGTAGCCACCATCGTGCTTGAGAGAGAACACAATGGCTTGTCCCCACCTCTCTTCCAATCCCCATCTTGGTGAACGCGCTCCTGAATCTTGTGTCTCTTGGGGATGGCTCCTGAACATTACCTCAGCCAGATGGGGATCTACTTACTTCAGTTTGGGCTGTTCCTGATTTCTATAAATGGATTCCTACTCTATATATTCTATATGACTTTTCTTTCTTCAACAATTTAATACATTTTTTATCTGAGAGGTTATATGCTTTTACTGTGGGATTGGGTAAAAACATACATAACCAGTGCATAAGCTCATGATTTCATGGATATTATTGCTAAATTAAATCTTTACATTAAAAATATGAGCTGAGTTAGATAAAAATATCAAGTAAATATTAGTACAGGTGGCAAATGGATATGGCAGAAAAAATGATGACATTGGAATGTGAATTAAATTCAGGAAACATGGTTTTAAGTAAAGACAGATACATCTAAAATTGCTCTGGATTTTTGGAAAAATTGCTCTGTTGTCCTTTATAAGCCTAGGCTCCCTGTCACAAGCCCTAACCGGGCACGAGGAGAAGGCGTTTGGGTCTATGCTTACTCCTTTCTAGCTTCGGGCCACTTTCAGCCAGCCAGCTGGGTGGCTTCTTGCCTCTCTGGTCTCTGTTTCCTGCTGGGAATGCCCCCAAAGAATGGCCCTCCTCCCAGCTCCTCAGTGCATGGCCCCAGGGCCAGCCCGTGCAACCCACCTTAGATCAAACTTTCTTTCCTGGTCTCTGCTATCGGGGTCCACTCACCCTCAGGCGGGAGACTGCATTCACGGCTGCATCCTTTACCATTCTCTATATCCACGTCCTCTGCCAAGTAACTTTGCAGGGCTAACTGCATATGTGGGAGCACCTAGCTCCACTCTGTTCAGTGGCTGTGCTCCACCCAGAGCAGGAAACTCTTCCATGAGGGAATCAAGCATTTCCACATCTTCACAAACATGCCCCATAGCTGGGCCAGTATAACCCTGCCTAGCAGTGGGAAGAGGGGGCAGTGAGGGCAAATGGAGTCCTTTTTGCTCAGCCCAAGGAACAGAGGCGGCTAGCTCTGCTCCACAAACACCGTGGTCCCTCGCCACGCACTTCTCAGCAGACAGTCATGTCAGCGGGGACTGGAGCTGAGGCAGGACGAGAGCCTAGGGATGTGTTGTGTCCTGGGGATGCTGGGGGAGGCCTGGTGACATGTCCCTGCCCGGGACACAGAACCGGAATCCTCATGTCTGCCAAATTCTAGAGCCCTCTCTGTGTCACAGGTGGGTATTCTTTCTGGGCGACCCTCCAGCTCTCTGCCTGGCTCCTTGAAAATCACCCTCCTGATGTTAACATGGTCTTTCTGCCCAGGACGTCACGCCCCTGAGGGGGTTCAGCCTGTGCGTTGGGTGAGTTGAAGCTGACTTGTGTTATGGCTTCTCCTCTGCTGGGGCTCCACGTGAGCGCTTTATTTTGGCCACGCTTGCGCAGCCGTTTGGGTGTTCTGTCATGACTCTGCTCGTTTCTCCACAAGCAGAGGCAAAGTCACTTGCCAGGTTGGGAGCTTCTTGCTATTGTTCCACGTACCGGCTCTGTAAAGAAATGTGTGTGTTGTAGCACATTTTTGCCATATTATAGCCACCAAGCGTCCACTCCCTGGTCCCAATGACATTGATTTCCTCCTGGCGAATATCCTCCCTCTCACTGTGGGAACCAGAGGGGCCAAGGCCTCCCTCTCCCAGTCCTGGGACAACCGGACTTTGTCCTGGAACAGTGAGTTAGTGACGCAGGCACTGATGGGGCGGCTGGATGCTCCCATGCTTGCTCTCTCGGGCAGAGGCAGCAGTGGCTGCTGGCCAGGCTTGTGTCTGTGTGAGCCACGCTGGAGTGGCATTCCTTCTGTTCACTGTCCCCCATCCCGCTCCCTCCCCACTCAGCCCTGCTAACCCTTTAGATGAGTGTTACCTATGTTTAAACTTCATCCAAACGGACTTACACAGTATGTGCCCCTGGGTCTCCCTTCTCCCATCCAGTGTCATGTCAGTTCATATGGTATTTTCATCAGAGCTGCCTATATAACTTGTGGGACTCACTGCAAAATGAAAATGCAGGACCCCTTGTTCAAAAATTAAGAATTTGAAGATGGTGACAATGGAGCATAAGTCCGGTCGAGGGCCCTTCGGAGTGCCTGTGGGACCATCACATGCTCCATGAAGCTGGCCCTGACTTCTGCTTGTCACCTATCTACTTGTGGGTCTTTGGGGGCAGAAGCTGGTCTGATGGGGACGGTGTGGCTGCCATGAGTGGAGTATGGGAAAGCCAGTGTTTCTTCAGGACTTTTATACCCTTAACCCATCCGAGTCTCACAGAGGCCTTGAGGACTGCAGGGCTGGTGATCAGTATAAGCCTCAGGCCACTTCATAGATGCAGAGCTCAAACTAAAGATGCCACAGGACCACCCAAGTCCCACTGCGAGTGCAGGGCCTGAGACTTGCCCCAGGGTCCTCTGGTTCCAGAGAGCCACCTCTTGCCATTAAACCATGCCCAGCCTTGCTCGAGTCCCTGCTATGTGCCAAGTGCTGGATTCATGAGAAAGGGAAGAAATCCTCCTTGTCCAAAGGAATTTACAATCCAAGTGGAAAGCAAAGACAGGACTTACACACATGAAAAATTATTAACCAAAGCATTTCTTCCTTCAAGGACGGGGGCTTATAGCTGCAAGAACTATGGGTGCTTTCTGTCTCTCCGAGCAAGAGGAAGGGGAGGTCTGTGGGAGGACAGGAGACTAAGGGCAGGCAGGTGTGGCCGTGACTCTGAAGACAGGGCCCCAGCCTGGCTCACACAATCTCAGTGCCTAGGACAGAGTGTGCTTAGCAGAGCTGGTCAAGGGCCAATCCCTGGATGTCCCAGGGGTGGAGGTGGGAGGGTCGGGCCCTCCGGTTCCCAAAGTGGGATGCAGGAAATTCACCCTCTGTGGTTCTAGAAATGTTCTATTTTCTTGATCTGGGAACTGGTTACGCAGGTATGCTGACTTCATGAAAATTCATCAAGCTATGCATAGGATTTATGCATTTTTCCGCAGGAACGTTGCACTTCAGTATCAGGTTAAGAGAAAATTTGTGAAAGGATCTGCATGTAGTTAAGGGAAATCTAGGGTGCTGTGTTTAACCCACTCTTGGGTGCTCAGAGAAGATTTCCTAGAAGAGGGTCTGAAAAATGTCCTGAGGGAGGGAGCAAACGGTGAGGGTGGGGCTGTTCCTGGCAAAGGGGATGCATGCCTGTGATTTGGGAGGTGAGCAATGCATGGCTGGGGAGAGCATGGGCTGGTGGGTAAGACTGGCTCTGCCTCAGAGCTTGAGGAGGTGGAGAGGACAAGAGACACAAAGGCTGGCCTGTGTGGGGCCTCCCAGGCCTGCCGAGTATGGGTTGCCATGAACGGTTGTGAGGGTTGTGAGCTTGAGACTCCAGTTGCAAGGGGTGGGGTAGATGGGGTGGGAAATGGGAGGTAAGAAGATGACCCTGAAAAGGCCACCAGACTTTGCTAAGTGAGCAGTGATGGCAGCTGGGCCTGGGAGAGTGTAGAATAGGGAATGAATCCCAGAGACCGCTTTTTCAAATGGTACGTTTGGGGGATATAACAAGCGACCACAAGTTCTTTGACATTTGTCCCATCAAGAGATGGAGTCTAATTGCCCATCTCTAGCGTGTGCGCTGGCCTCAGTGACTTGTTAGTGATGAAGCGGATGAGGCTGAAGTGATGCTCAGTGACTTCTGGAGCTGGACGAGATAAGGCAGTAAAACTCCCACCTGGCTCCCCTTCGGAAGCTGGCCACCATGCTGTAAGGAAGCCGGGGCCCCAGGCAGGCATTCCAGCTGGCCACTCCGCTGACGTCCTGAGAGCTGCCCAGCTGACCCTGCCTCCCTCCAGAACTGTGCCTTATGCCACTACGTTTGGGTGGTTTGTTGGCAGCAAGAAAATGGCTCCCTTGATCGTCGGGCAGAATCAGCAGGGGAGCTTAAAAAATTCCCAACGCCCAGGCCAGATCCAAGCATTAATATTCTTTGGGGCTCCCAGTGTTCAGCCAAGGTTGAGAACCATTACTGTAGACCAAACCTAAGGCTTGAGCAAGGGTTAGCTTCAGGAGATGGCTTCCCATTTCACCCCCTCCCCCTCACCCAGCTTCCTTTTGTCCTTTTGGTTCTTGTCCCCCCCACACCCCCCAACTCCCATTTCCCTCTTTGGGCACATGAAAGTGAATCCTCTTATGCAGCAGGGAGGCTCCCAAGGCTGGGTGTGTTAATAGGATTGCCAGATAAAGTACAGGAGGCCCAGTTAGAGTTGAATTTCAGGTAAACAGTGAATTTGTTTTTAGTACACGTGTGTTCCAAATGGTACATGGCCACACTAGAAAATTATGTATTGTTATCTGAAATTCAAATTTTACTGAGTGTTCTGTACTTTTATTTGTGAAATCTGGCAACCGGAAGCGTGAAGCTGGGTCAAGGTGATATTTGGGCTTCACCTGGGGACATCTGTAGATTCCTGAGTCCCTCAACAGCAGGGTAGGATACACCTCAGGAATCCTCAGGTCACTTCCCTTGTTAGAGGAAAGTGAGGCCCCAAAACAGGAAGTAATAAGCCCAAAACAGGCTGTCCTTGATTTGCATGATATTGTCTAACCAAACCCACGCATGTTGGCAAATGTATCAACACTTGCATGCAGGTTTTTATGTCAAGGTAGATTTTTAGATCTGCTGGGGGATGTCTGGGAATACGATTGCTGGGTTGTATGGTAAGTCTATGTTTAATTTTGTGCAAAAGTACCAAACTGTCTTCCAGAGGGGCTGCACCATTTTACATTCTCACCAGCAATAAGAGAGAGTTCCTTTGCTCCATAGCTTAGCCAGCAGTTGGTGTTGTCTCTTGTTTGGATGGTAGCCATTCTAACAGGTATATAGTAGTGTCTCGTTGTTATTTTAATTTGCATTTCCCCATTGACAAATTATGTTGAGCATCTTTTTATATGCTTATTTGCCATCTGTATATCTTTGGTGAAATGTCCAGATCTTTTGCCCATTTTTAAATTGGGCTGTTTTCTTATTGTTGAGTTTTAAGAATTCTTTATATACTCTAGATACAAGTCATTTTTCAGACATATTGTTTGCAAATATTTTCTCCCAGTCTGTAGTTTGTTTTTTTCTCAATCTCTTAACAGTATATTTTGCAAATGTTTTTAACTTTGATAAAGTACAATCCACCAATTTTTTCATTGCCAAAATCAAGGTCACACGGATTTTTTTTCTTATGTTTCCTTCTAGAAGTTTTATAGGTTTGTATTTTGCATTTAAGTCTGTGATCTATTATGAGTTAATTTTGTGCAAAATATGAGGTATGAATAGAGCTTTTTTTTTTTTGCAAATAAACATCTAATTGTTCTAGCATCATTTATTAGAGAAACTATTCTTTCTCCACTGAACTGCCTTTGCACCTTTGTAAAAACTCAGTTGCTTATATTTGTACTTGACTATTTCCGGGCTCTCTATTTGCCCCATTGATGTGTGTCTATCTCTTTGCTATTATCACATTGTTGGGATTCCTGTAGCTTTACAGCACAATATACTACCATACACAATATACAGCACAATATATAATAGCATAGCTTTGAATTCAGGTATGTGAGTGTTTTTCGCTATGAGAGACCTACTTAAATGCACGTAAGAAGGTTGAAAGGAACCAGGGTCTTCTCAGATTGCTGCAGGCCAGCAGGTCACCTGCTGTCCCCAGAGTGGTACTGGGCTGAGTCAAGAGCAGCTGATCCTCTTGGGGGACCTGCTTTCAGCCTCATGGCCCAGCATCCCCGAAGCCTTCCGTGCCTTTGTATCACTCTCCACTCTCTGCAGGCCTGTCTCAGCACCTCTGGCCCCAGCACTCTAGCTTACCCTCAACATGGGCCTCTCACAAACAACTGAGAGCTGTGTTTTTGGCTAGCACACAGTTTTGTTTTATTTCTTAAAGTTGAATTAGTTGCTGATATTTTCACATTGGGTGATTTCACAAAGAAGTCCAGAAATCTGGTTTCTCCTGGGCCTGAATCCCATGAGTCGGCTGGAGCTAAGTAGCAGTAGGTCCCTTGGGTGAACTGGATCTCTAGTCTGCCAGCCCCTCCAGCCCCCTTTGCTCAATTATGTAAGAGGGTCTGTCCCCTGCAGATCTCTAAGTGTATAATCTCTGGTCTCAGGCTTCAGGATTCCAGTCTGACAGAGAAAGCCAAGCAGTACAGTCAGTTGAGACATCTACCCCACAGAAACTGGGCAGTGGAGTGTGGCAGCCAGGTCTTTGACCAGAGGAATTTAATGACCAAAGCCCAGCTGATATGCTTGAAAGCCACTGCAAAGGTCATGCTTCCCATCTTATCACTGGGCATGGTGGGTATACTAAGTCAGGCCTGTTCCTGGGAGGCAGAGGACTCCTTTGATGGCCATCTTCAGCATGAAGGCTCCTCAAACCAGCCTTGTTGAACTTTCCTTAGAACTGCATTGCAATCTTAGATGCTTCTCCCCAAATTTCCTTTCTTCCTTCACTTGGCCTCGAGACCTACACTATGGGCCAAAGTTCTTACAACTTAGTGGCCCCCCTCCCCATTTTCCCTCACAGGTGTTTCTCTTATAAATTTTGTACATGTTGGTCTTGTTCGGGCATCTGCTTCTCAGAAAACCAGGTCTAACACAGGGGTGGGCGTCACTCAGCAAGTATGAAAGAAGCAGATTCTTGGAGAAGGGGCTCTGGCTATGGTTAAGGCAGAGACCTTGACCAACAGGCTCACCCCACCCTGTCCTTTGCTGGTAAAATGATAGAATTAAATAGGACCACAAATCTCCCCAGTCCCATCGTAGCTTCTCTCTCCCCTCATACTGGTACCCTTCTGAGTCAGAAAGGCTCAGAGAAACCTCAGGGCCTGAGGTAGGCAGTGGAAGGGGGGTGCACAGCCATCAAGCCTAAAGTCCCAATTTGCCAACTAAATGACCCAACTAACCATCTTTACCAAACTCCTGTGAGTACACAAGGTGTCACAGACATTTGCTTGATTTTTGGTCACCCAGCATCCCTCCCTCCTCTTTTGGTACCGGTGCCTGAGTTTTGGGGGCATGTGGGGCTGGGCGTCAGTCCAGCTTTTGCTGTTTTTCAGCCCCATGATTGGTTCAGGACCGGGCATGTGACCTAGTTCAGAGAGAATGAGATGCCCTGAGGCTTTTGCTGGGAAAACTGGGAGACTGATGCTTCTCTTTCTTACTCAGAGCAGGCAGAGGTCCCCGCCTGACCCTAGAAGTTGGGACTCTGGAGCTCCCAGACACCTGAGAATGATGTAGATGCAGTAAAAGGCAGGGCCCTGAGAAGAGAAAGCAAGCTCCGTTGTTGTTGTTTAGGACTCTTAATCAAGCCCAGCTGAAAGCTGAACCACTCCTGAACTTTTCAGAGTTGAGAGCCAATAAATTGTCTTTTAAATGAAGGCAGTTTGCAACAGATTTGCAGCTTAATAAATTCTAATTGACATAGGCATTTGATCATCCACTAAATGGGTCATTTAGGACTCTCATCTTTCTTCTTCTGGTATTATCACTTGAGGGTCGGCTAACTTCTACATCAGGGAAAAAGTAGGTTAAAAAAAATTTTTTTTGAAAAGGTGAGGAATATCCAGGCTCCTGGGGGCCAGCAGCTCTTGTTGAAGGGCTGGAGCTTGCAGTGGGCATTTGAGGCTTTGCCTGTATAGCTTCCTCTCCTATGTTTTCAGATGTTCTCTGGGGAGACACCTTCTCCTACCCATACTCGTTATGTTTAGAATGGAGTTGGTCCATTCCTTCCTCTTGGGCTCTAGGCGTGGGCAATTAAGCCAGCCAATTTAGGAGGAAAGAGGTACCTTCTTCCTCCTGAGATTGCTCAATAAGTACAATGACGATTAGGAATGTTGGGAGCCTCCACGTGTAAGGAAACTTCAGAGGAAAGCTGATGCAGAAGAAAGCACAAAGAAGAGGAGAAAGACCTATCCGTGATGCTCCTGGGTGTAGCCTTATCTGAAACTAACTTTCTGTAACTGAACTTTTCAGTTACATGAGGAAACAAAGCCCGTTGTTTTTTTTTTCTTTCAGTGGGAAAATATAACATAAAATATATTATTTTAGCCATCTTTATACAATTCAGTGGCATTGGGTACATTCGCAATGTTGTGTAACATTTAACCAATGTTGTGTCACCACTCGTTCTAGAACTTTTATTACTCCCAACAGAAAAATTCTGTAACCATTAGGCAATGGCCCCCCTCTCCCATCCCCCAACCAGGTCTTGGTGACTTCTAATCTAATTTATGTCTCCATCAATCGACCTGCTTTAGGTACTTCATATAAGTGGAATAATACAATATTTTTACCTTTGCATCTGGTTTATTTCACTTGGGTTTTCATAATTTCATATTAATTTTATATTACTTTATGCTTTCAAGGCTCATCAATGTTGTAGCATGGATCAGAACTTAATTCCTCTTTATGATGACTGAGTAACGTTCATATGCATATATATACGCACAAAATATATACACACACCACATTTTGTTTATCCACTTATCTGTTGAGGGAAACTTGGATTTTTTTCACTTTTTGGCTGCTGTGAGTAATGCTGCTATGAACACAGATGTATTTGTTTATTTGTTTTTGGTTCTTTGGGGTATATGTCGAGGAGTGAAACTATTTGTTCATACGATCTTTTTGAGAAATTGCCAAACTTTCCCACGGCAGCTATAGCATTTTACATTCCCACCAGCAATGAAAGAGTGTTCCAATTTCTCTACATGCTTGCCAACACTTGTTATTTCCTCTTTCCTTCCTTTCTTCTTTCCCTCCCTCCCTCCCTCTCCTCATCCACGTCGTCCTCCTTCTTCTTCATATTCGTCCTAGAGGCCATGAAACAGTATCTCATTGTGGTTTAGACTTGCATTCCCTAATGGTTAGGGTCATTGAGCAACTTTTCACGTGTCTATTGGACATTTGTACATCTTTTTTCGAGAATTGTCTTTTCAAGTCCTTTCCTCATTTTTGAATTGTTTTCTTTTTTGTTGTTGTGGTCGAGTTGTAAGAGATATATCTTTCTATGTATCTATATATAAATATAAATATATATAATAAATATATATAAATATAGAAATAGAGATAGATAAATATAGAGTTAGATATTCTTCATATTAAACCCTCATAAGACACATGATTTGTAAATATTTCTTCCTTGTGTTATATTTCCATTCTCTTGAAAGTGTCATTTGATGCATAAAAGTTTTTAATAAGTTTTAATGAAGTCAAATATACTTATATTTTTCTTTTGCTGCCTGTGCTTTTAGTGTCATATTTAAGAAATTGCCAATTCCAAAATCATGAAGATTTTCCCTTATGACTTCTTCTAAGAGTTTTAAAGTTTTAGGTCTTTTGTTTAGGCCTGATTGATTTTGAGTTAATTTTTGTATATGGTATAAGGTAAGGGATCAATGTCATCGCATTGCATGTGGATATCCAGTGTCCTTAGTACTATTTGTTGATGTGACTGTTCTTTACCTATTGAATGATCTTGGAACTCTTGTCAAAAATCAATTCACCATATATGGGAGGGTTCATTTTGGGGCTATTCATTCAATTCCATTAGTCAATGTGTTTATCCTTACGCTAGTAACAGTGTTTTGATTAACATAGATTTGAAGTAAGTTTTGAAATCAGGAAGTGTGAGACTTTTCCAACTTTGATCTTCCTCAAGATTGTTTCAACTATTGAGGGTCCCTTGTAATTCCACATAAATTTTAGGATGGGTTTTTGTACTTCTGCAAAATATGACACTGGGATTCGATAGGGATTTCTTCAAATCTATAGACTGCTTTTAGGAGCACTGTTTATTAATCTGCTTGGGCTGCTATCACAAAATACCACAAAATGGGTGGTTTAAGCAATAGGAATTTATTTTCTCATAGTTTGGGAAGTTAGAAGTCCATGATCAAGGTAATGATCAAGCAAGTTCAGTTTCTGGTAAAAGATTTTTTCCTAACTTATAGATGACAGCTTTTCACTGTGTCCTCACTTGGCCTTTCCTTAGTGTGTGTGTGGAGAGAATGAGTTTTCTGGTGTCTCTTCTTATAAGGACACTGATCCTATTGGATCAGGCCTTATTATTTTTATTTTTTAAATTTTTTAATGTTTATTTATTTTTGAGAGAGAGAGACAGAGTGCAAGCAGGGGAGGGGAAGAGAGGGAGACACAGAATTCAAAGCAGGCTTCTGGCTCTGAGCTGTCAGCACAGAGCCCAACATGGGGCTCAAACCCACAAACCATGAGATCATGACCTGAGCCAAAGTCAGGCGCTTAACCAACTGAGCCACCCAGGCACCCCACAGGACTTATTTTTATTATGTCACTTAACCTTAATTACTTCCACAAAGGACCTATCTCCAAATATAGTATATTGAAGGTTAGAGCTTCAACATATGAATTTTGGGGAAACATTCCATCCATAACAGTTCTCCTCTTAGCATTATTAAGTCTTCCAACCCATGAACGTAAATATCTTTCCATTTATTTGTGTTTTCTTTAATTTATTGCAAGAATGTCTTGTAGTTTTTAGTGCACAATTTTTTATGCCTCCTTAGTTTAATTCATTACTAAATATTTTTTATGCTAGTACAAGTGAGATTTTTAAAAATTTCCCTTTCAGATTGTTCATTGCTAGTGTATAGAAATGTAACTGATGTTCGTGTGTTGATTTTGTATCCAGTGACTTTGTTGACTTTGTTGCTCTAAGCTATTTTTTGTGTGTAGATTCTTTATGGTTTTCTATATATAAAATCATATCATCTACTGAAAGAAATAATTTTTTTGTTCTCTTCCAATTTGGCTTCCTTTTATTTCTTTATCTTGCTTAATTGCTTTGGCTAGAACTTCCAATACTATGTTAAATAGAAGTGGTAAAAGCAAACATCTCTTTCTTGTTCCTGATCTTAGAGGAAAAACTTTGGCTTTTACCCTTGAGTATGTTACCTATGCGTTTTTCATATATGGCCTTTATAATGCTGAGGTTTCTTTCTATTACTAGTTTATTGGTTTTTTTAGTCATGAAAAGGTGTTGGGTTTTATCAAGGGCTATTTCTGCATCAATTTGGATTATCATGTGTTTTGTTTTCCTTTGTTCGATTAATGTGGTATATTACATTGGTTGATTTTCATATGGTGAAACAACTTTGTATTCCTGGGATAAATTCTGCATAGTCATAGTATATAATCTTTATAATATGCTGTTGAACTTGTGTGTTCATATTTTGTTGAGGATTTTTGCATTTATATTCATAAGGACTTTAGCCTATTGTTTTCCTTTTTTCCCCCAATATTTATTTATTTTGAGAGAGAGAGAGAGAGAGAGAGTGACGAGGGGGTGCAGAGAGAGAGGAAAGAGAGAATCCCAGGAGAGCCTGACATGGGGCTCTATCCCACAGATGATGGGGCTCTATCCCCAGATCATGACCTGAACTGAAACCAAGAGTAGAACACTTAACCCACTGAACCACCCAGGCACCCTTATAGTTTTCTTTCTTCCAGTGTCTTAGTGACCTCATAGAATGCATTCCTTCTTCAATGTTTTGGAAAAGTTTAAGCAGAATTGATGACTATTTTTTAAATGTTTTGTAGAATTCACCTTTGAAACCATTTGTTCTGTATTTTTCTTTGTTGGTAGGATTAATGATTCATTCTCCTTACTTGTTAATAGCCTTTTTATAATTTTCTATTTTTCCTTGAGTTAGTTTTGTTTGTATTTTTCTAGGAATTTTCCCATTTCATGTAGACTTATCCAATTTGTTGCATATAATTGTTCATAGTATTTCTGTAAAATAGCTAGTAATATCCTATTTTAATTTCTGGTTTTGAAAATGTGAGTCTCTCTTTTTCTTAATCTAGTAAAGTTTTGTCAATTTCATCGATATTTATCTGAGAATAAATTTTGGTTTCATTAATTTCCTCTGTTGTTTTTTATTCTCTGTTTCTCCCTCATGTAATCTTTGTTATTTCTTCCTTATGCTAGCTTTGGGTTGCTTGCTTTTCTTTCTAGTTCCTCAGTGTATACAGTTAGGTTATTGATATATTAGTTTGCTAGGGCCACCATAACAAAATACCATAGGCTTGGTGACTTAAACAGCAGACATTTATTTTTTCATAGTTCTGGAGGATATAAGTCCAAGATCAAGGTGTGACTAGGTTGGTTAACACTGAGGCCCCTCTCTTGGGCTAGCAAACGGCTGGCCTCTTGCTGCCCTTTCACATGGTCATCCCTGTGTGTGCACGTGTCGCTTGTGTCTCTACATATTCCCTGCTATTTTTTTAATGTTTAGTTTTGAGAGGGAGGGGAGGGGCAGAAAGAGAGAGAGAGAGACAGAGAATCTGAAGCAGGTTCCACACTGTCAGCGCAGAGCTGACACCTGTCTGTAACTCACCAACCAGAAGGTCATGATTTGAGCTAAAGTCAGATGCTTAACCGACTGAGCCACCAAGCTCTCTTCTAAATATCCCCTTCTTATAAGGACACCAGCCAGATTGGATTAGGGCCCACTCAGATGGCCCTTTTAATGTATTCATTTTAACATATTCACCTTTCAAAGCCCTGTCTGCAGACATAGTCACATTCTGAGGTACTAGGGGTTAGGACCTCTATGTGTGAATTTGAAGGGGTGACAGTTCAGCCCGTATCACCATTCTTTTACTTTCAATTCTTTTGTGTCTTTCAATCTAAAGTGAATTTCCTGTAAATAGCATGTAGATCAATCATTTAAAAAATCCATTCTACCAATCTTTGTTTTAATTGGACCGTTTAATCCATTTACATTTAAAGAAATTGTTGGTAAAGAAGGACTTAGTTCTGCCATTTTTGTGTGTGTGCTTTTTTTTGTTCAATTCCTACATTTTTTATTTATTAGATTATTTTATAGTGTATCGCTTTGATTCCCTTTTTTCCTTGTATGTATATATTTCAGTTATTGTAGTAGTAGTTCCCTTGTGAAATATAATTAACATTTTGAACTTATAACATCCTAGTTTGAATAACACCAATTTAGTTTCAATAGTATACAAACACTGTGCTCCTATACAGTTTTGTCCTTCTCCCTTTATATTGTTATTGTCCCAGATCACATTCCTATACATCGTGTGCCCCTTAGCATAGATTTATAATTACTGTTTTATACATTTGCCTTTTAAATTGTAGTTGAAAATAGAGGAATTACGAACCAAACCTGCGGTAATACTGGTTTTTATATTTACCTGCGTAGTCACTACTTTTTTTAATTTTTATCAAAAAAATTTTTTTTCTTAGTCACTACTTTTATCAGTGTTCTCTATTTCTCATATGACTTTGAGTTCTTGTCTGGTGTTCTCTCATTTCAGTCCAATAGATTCACTTTAGCAATTCTTGTGAAGCAAGTCTACTAGTAATGAACTCCTTCAGTTTTTATTTATCTGGAAATGTTTTAATTTCTCCTTCATTCTTGATAGTTCATCTAAGAAAGAATTCTTTGTTGAGAGGTTGTTTTTTCCTTTTGGAACTGAATATGCCCTTTGGCCTCCATGATTTCTTTTTTCTTTTTTAAAACAGGAGGTGCTTTTTTTGTTTTTATTTTTTTGTTTTAGTAAAGAGCGAGACTATGAGCAGGGAGAGGGACAGAGGGAGAGAGAGACAATCTTAAGCAAGCTCCATGCTCAGTGTAGAGCCTGATGCAGAGCTCAGTCCCATGAGTCTGGGATCATGACCTGATCCCAACCAACTGAGCCACCCATGTGCCATGGCCTACGTGATTTCTGATTAGAAATCAGCTGTTAATCTTGCTGAGTATTCCTTGTATGTGACAAGTTACTTGTCACTTGTTGCTTCTAAGATTGTCTTTTTTTGTGTGTTTTGACAATTGGATTATAATGTGTCTCAGTTCTTTTTTTTTTTTTTAATGTTTATTTTTGAGACAGAGAGAGACAGAGCATGAACCGGGGAGGGACAGGGAGAGGGAGACACAGAATCTGAAACAGGCTCCAGGCTCTGAGCTGTCAGCACAGAGCCCGATGCGGGGCTCGAACTCACGACTGCGAGATCATGACCTGAGCCGAAGTCGGCCGCTTAACCGACTGAGCCACCCAGGCGCCCCATAACGTGTCTCAGTTCTACACATCTCTTTGAGTTTATCTTGCTTGAAGTTCCTTAGGCCTCTTGGATGTATGTATTCAAATCTTTCATCAAATTTAGGAAGTTTTCAGCCATTATTTTTTCAAAAATTTTTTGTCCCTTTCTGTCTCCTCCTGGAACTCCTCTTGTGCATACTGTTGGTATTCTCAGTAGTGTCCCCCAGGCTCATAGGCTCGGTTCATATCTCCTTTTTTTTTTTCTTTCTTTACCTGACTGAATAATTTTGAGTGCCTTATATTCAAAGTTTTTTGATATTTCTTCTGCCAGCTCAAATCCTTTTGGCTCCTGTAGTGAATTTATTATTTTATTTTTTATTTATTGTATTTTTCAGCTCTAGGGTTTCTATTTTGTTCCTTTTCATAATTTTGATCTCTTTTTTGCCATTCCCTATTTGTTCATAAATTTTTTTGTGTGGTTTCCTTTAGTTCTTTGTCTATGATTTCCTTCAGCTTATTAAGCATATTTAAGATAGTTGATTTAATGTCTTTGACTAATATTTCCAATGTCTGGGCTTCCTTAGGGATGGTTTCTAATTATTATTATTTTTTTTCTGCGAATTGGCTTTACATACTTGTTTTTTGGTATGTTTTGTATTGTTTGTTGAGGACTGGACATTTTGAGTATTAGTATGTGAACTCTGGAAATCTGATTTTCCTGCTCCTCAGGGATTGCTGATTTTTGCTTGTTGAAGTTTGCTGTCATCTCTTTAGTGATTTTTCCAAACTATTTTTCAAAGTGTATTCCTTGGAACGTGTGGTCATTGAAGTTTTTATTCTGTTATCTCTACAGCCAGCCAGTGACTTGAAGATTTTCTTAAAAAAAAAAAAAAAAAAAAAAAAAAAAGTCTGTCCCTTTAAATCTTCCAATAGATGCTGTCAGGGGAAATTGCTACAGTTCTAGAAGGCCAGTCTCCACCTGTCTCTCAGGGAGCTGGTAGACTGACCGAAATGTTCTGGAGGACAAGGACCTTACTGCTCACACTGGCATCAGCCAACCACTCCAGGAATGGTGGCCGCTAATCCCACAGCTGCATGGTGGCGTGCGGGCTGAGGAATGGGGCATGGCAGCTGGTTCTCACCCCTCCCCACCCCTACCAACAGTTGGTGACCTTTTCCTTTATCATGCACTCTCCTGGTTTTTTAAAGTTCAAGTTCCAGAGTTTCAATATTGTTGACTCTGTGAGTGTTCCGTTTCCAACTGACAGTTGTTTTTGTTTGTTTGGTTTTTAGGGTTATTTATTTATTTTGAGAGAAAGAGAGAGGGAGAGAGAGAAGGGGAGGAGCATAAAGAGAGGAAGAGAGAGGATCCTAAGGAGGCCCTGAGATGTCAGCGCCATCGCTGAGCCCCTCTTGGGGCTTGAACTCACGAACCATGAGATCAAGACTGAGGTGAAACCATGAGTTGGAAACTCAACCGACCGAGCCACCCAGTGACTGCTCTGACGGTTGTTTTGATGAAGGGACTGATCCCTAGGGCCTTCACTCCACCATTTTGCTTCATGCCCTTCTGAATCCCTCCTTTTAAATTTTTGTTTTTTTCCATAACTCACTTTGAGTTTCTATTACTGGCATCTGAGAGATGGCAACAACTGTAGCAACTGCCATGCTTGGTGCTATGTATTTTTCAGACTTAAAGATGATTTCATCCCTTTCTTTGGAGGGGAGGCTGAAGTGTACAGAAAAACCATATACAACAAGGATTCGAGTGATCAGTGACAACCCTAAGGATAAGCAGATGAAGTACCAGGGGAACTTCATGGAAGGGATGATTTTTTGACCTTGGGGTAAAGGATGAACCTCCTATAGAATTAAAAGAACCTCATCTAAGGTCTTTGGCCCTCCGTTGACTCCAAGATCCACAGACAGTTCTGGTCCCTGCCTTGATCACCTCCTGCTTCTCATGCACAAGGGAGGGCCTGGTACATGGAAGGGGGTCAATAATTTTTGCTGAAATTTAACTTTGTTTTATTGAAGGTGTTTTGGGGTGGTTGATGTTCACCTGGATGAGTGATTATAATTTGAAGGATTTTAGATGGATAGAGGAAGTTTCCACTGTCAGCTTTTATACTTGTGTCACCATCATTCTTCAAGCCAACCCTGAGGCAGGTATAGCTCTAAGACTTGTTGTACAGGAGAATGAAACTCAGCAGGTTAAGGGTCTTGCCTAAGACTTGTCAGCAGGCAAGTGGCAGAGTTGGGACCATAGCTTGGGTCTGTCTGGGTTTTACAGTTCAAGTTCTTCTGCTGTTACTTCTGAGAGCTCTTAGGACTGAGTGAAGGAAGCAGCAAATGTTCATGGAATGTCAACCAAGTCCCTGTTTTCATGGAGCTGGTGTTCTACTGTGAAGAGATGGTAACTAGTATAGAAGCAGATAAAATTGGTAATCCTAAAAAGGGATAAGTGCTATGAAGAAAATTTAAAAAGTGAGGTGCTGGAGGATGCTTGGAGGAGAGGGGAGGGTCTTCTACAGACAGGATATCAGGGAAGCTTTTTTATTTGAATCGAGGCCTGAGTGATGCAAAGGAGTAGACCATGCAACAATCCAGCAGAAGTATTGCAGGCAGCAAGATCAGCCAGTGCCAAGACCCCAAGGCAGGAGAAGAGCGAAACCATTATGGTTGGTATGAGTGGCAAGGGGGCTTGCAAGGCAGTTAGAAAGGTGGGTCAGATATAATACAGAATTCTAGTAGGACATCTGGATTTTATTCTAGTTGCAGTGAGAATTCATGGAGGGCTCAAGCAGAGAGAGTGATAGATCTGGTTATTTTTAAAAGCTCCTTCAGGCTGCTGAGCTGAAAATAGATTGGGGGTATATGAATCAGAATCTTTGGCTGCTGGTGACATAAAATATGATGCAAACTGCCTTAATCCGTCAGAAAATTTACTGGTCTCTTTAACCAGAAGTGCAGAGGTAGTGTAGACTTCAGAGCTGGCTGATTCAGCCCTGAATCCAGTGCTGTGATATAGTCAAGAACTCAAGTTCTGTCTCTTGGCTCTGCTGACCACAGACTCAACTTCACTGTGAGGCTAAGAGGTGTCCGGGTGGTTTTACTAGAGCTGAAATACACAGGGCCATATGCCCTGTACTTCCCCACCAAGGGATGGATAGATTTTTTTTTTTTTTTTTTTTTTTTTTTTTTTATGGAAACACTTCCAAAGAATGAGGGAGAACTTTTTCAGAAGCCTTCAGGAAATCTGTTTGTGAAGTATCACATGCCTTTTCTGGAATCAACTATTTACAGGGAAAATGCATCATGCCTTTAGACTGGAGCTGGGGTGGGTCAGCTTCCCAAAGGCACAGGAACTATGTGGGCTAGGGTAGACCATGTGAAGGAGGGGAGATAGACAAAGGGCAGCTGACAAAGTCCATTACAGGGGCAAGAGTGGAAGCAGGGAGGCCAGAGAAGAAGCTACTGAGGTAGGTGAGGATAGAGAGATGATGGTGGAGATAGAGGAGGTGGTATGAGAAACATTCCGATTCTGCCTCTTTCAGAGGTGTTGACGTTGAATATGCAGTGAGGAAAAGAGGAATTAACATATACCATTTGCCCAAGTTTTCCTTGCGTCTTTCTTTGAAGCAAATGGAAAAAGGGTGTATCTGGACTGGAGAGCTGGCCAAGAGAAAGGGAAGAGAAACTGCAAGAAGGCATACAAAGGTGTAAACGGCAGGTACCCCTCAGCCTACTCCCATCTGTACAACGCTAAACAAACAGGATCCATCGCTACTGTTAAGAACTGGAGCAGAGGTGGTGCTTAGGGCATGGCCAGTTCCGGCTAGGAAGCATTAATTGGGTGCCTACTGTGTCCAGAGGCTGTAGGAGAAACAGAGCATAGTTCTGAAATAAGAGAAAAAGTGTGGGCTAAGTTATCCTTGAAAAAATCTCTTAAGTAGTCCAAACATAGCACTATATTAATATAAGCACAGTAATTAATACACACGCAAAACATAATTGCATATTTTAATTCATTAAACAGGCACAGGAAAGAGTTGAACTTGCTAAAATTAAATTATGTTCTTACACAGCAGCTTTGGTTCTTGAATTAAGCTTCCACCGCCAGATGCAGCGCTAAGCGACTGGAAGACGAAGGGGACACAAGGCTCACCTCCAGGAGCACTCACTCAGCGTGGATCCCGGATAGAATGAAAGCTTCCAGAGGCTACAATGCAGCGCAAACCTCGCGGGGTAAGCCCGCCTCAGCCGCGTCACTCCTGCACCACGTGACCCACTAGGGGGCGGGGCCAGGGGGGGCTCCGCGCGCGCTTCCCGGCGTGCCGCGCGGGGCGGAGCGAGGGGCGGAGCCTACGGGGGAGGCGCGGAGGAGGCGCGGCCGCCACAGGACGCCTGTCTCGGCCCGGCCACCGGACAGGCGCCTCCGGCTCTCACCGGCCCGCCTGCTGCTTCGAGCCCGCGGCGGCGGCGGCGGCGGGCGGCATGCGCGTGTGAAATGCGGCCGCGGGCAGCCGGGACGCGAGCAGCGGCCGCCGCGGCAGCGGAGAAGACAGGCGCGGCCTCCTCAGCGAGGGGCACGCAGTGCATGAGGGCGAGCACGCGGGTGCTGGGCAGCCGCCGGCCACGCCGCCTCCATAAACATTTGTTTAGGACTTGTTCGCCCCGCTGAGGTCCCGGCGCCTCCACCATGGAGGCCCCGGCCGACCCCGGGTCCCACGCCTCGGCCTCGGCCTCGTCCTCGGCCGCGGCGCCGCTGCGCGCCCCGGAGGTGGCGCGGCTCCGAGAGGAGCAGGAAAAGGTAACAGGCCGCGCTCCGGGCCCCGCGCTTCCGGCGGTGGTCTCGGGAGGCGCCCGCTCCCCGGCACATCCTCGGCGCCCGGCCCCCCCAGTCTGGGGCTGGGGCCCTCCTCGGGGTCCGCTTCCCCCGCTCGCCCCGGCGGCCCCCTCCTTCCCGCTGTGGGCCGCAGCCCTCTGGTCCCGGGTCCAGCTCGATCCTGACCCGGTACCGGGGAGGAGCACAGCCTCCAGGCTTGGAGAGAGAAAGTGTTGGGAGAAACTTTTGTCACGTGCTTTTGTTGTCTTTTGTCTGGAGCCCTTTGACCTTCAAGGGGAGGGAAGGGATGGGAAAGAGGGAGGTGACTATCCCTTTAAGTTGCGTATCAAAGTGAGTTTTTAGACCTAATACAGACAGCAGTGCGTGGGAATTTTTTGGTTTGGGGTACGCGGTCAATGGAGGGCTCACCTTATTATCTTCTTAAAAATCGTTGCTAAAATATATACACATTGTTGCTCCTTATCAGGTTGCACGCAGTGATGAACAACTTGGTTCAGTGTTGGTCAAAGTGGAACGCAATTTTTTTAAATTTTAACTTTAATCGTATAATAAGTTTTAATCTGCCAGTGTAGGGAAGAAAATTTGGCATTTCCTAGTGGGATTGTATATGAAGAAGTATGCCCGATTTAAGAAATACGGTGTTGTTTAATTTCAGTATTTTTTCCTTTGGATTTTGTAGCATTTCAGGTTGTCAGTGTCTCCAGAAAGTTTGAAATTCTTACTTTGAAAAGCAATATTTACTTAAAATGTCTTATGTCTTCTTGAGAGTATCATGGCTAAAAGGGTTAGGAAGTTGTTTCAAAAGTGTAAACAGTGGGAATCCCTAACTTTTTCTATTGAACATTGCTGTATGAAAGTAACTACTTGCATAGGTATACAAATATACTCAGTTCATCTAGATGAGGGGCTTTTCACAGAACCTAAAAAAAATCCTGGTTTGCTTGGAAACCACCTGTTAGGATGAACTGTGGGGATCTTTCCTACTTTGTTCTAGTTCTAAATTATTTTATACATTGAATTTCCTTTTCTGAGGGCCATTTTCTTCTTTTTTTGTGTGTGTGTTTTTTTTAACATTTTTATTTATTTTTGAGAGAGAGAGAGAGACAGAGCACGATTGGGGGAGGGGCAGAGAGAGAGGGAGACACAGAATCTGAAGCAGGCTCCAGGCTCTGAGCTGTTAGCACAGAGCCCAACAGGGAGCCCAACACCCAACAAGGCACAGAGCCCAACTCACAGACCATGAGATCATGACCTGGGCTGAAGTCGGACGCTCAACTGACTGAGCCACCCAGGAGCCCCATAGGGCCATTTTCTTCTAATGTCATGTACAACTGCTGGGTTTTAAACTTGGCTTTTTTTTTTTTTTTTAAATCCAACAAGTATTGTGTTACTTAAATTATAAGACGTTAATAGATCATAATTTTTCCTTTTTGAAGAGAAAAAGAAGAAAAGACAGCCCTTCTTGAAATTAATTTGTTCATTTTTGGCAAAATTATTTCCATTTTTTGTTTTTTTAGGAAATTTGAAACAGACCCTCAGAAGATGGTGTTCCCATTGCCTTTAGTCTGGTCTATAGAGAAATTACTCTTGTCTCTTTCATAGTATAACACATGCATAATGCTCACTTGATATGTTTCCTTCCATTTGTCATTGTAAAGAGAGATCCTTAGTTTTATTCTAATGTTAGTGTGGCTGAAATACAAAGGATACATTTTGGGGTGCTCTGAACAGCTTTCTGGTATAGTATCTAGTTATATTTGAAAACTGTCTTTTCAGTTACAGGCCTGTAGGAATCTAAATAACTATTTTCAGTAGACATTGACTATGTTACCAAATTACTTTTCTGTATTATGTTAATGTTTTGGCAGTTAAAGTAAGCATGTGCATGTGTGTAATGCGTGTGTAAAATTCCCAGTTGATAAAGCCCTTCTGTAAATAGACTACACAGTATTTTACAGGACTTGCTTCAGTGAACAGTAGACCCATAATGCCACAAAATATCCTAGTTAGATAGCTATACTTCAATTATAGTTTAGTATAGGAAAACTGTATATAGTAAATATTCAGTTATTTTGTGAGGGACTTTATTTAGGCTTTAAGACCAACCCAGTTAACTTAGTAAAATAGAAGTGTTTTGACATTCTTGGAATGAAAAAGGGAAGAATGTCATTGTAGCTTTATATTTGTGTGGCACTTAGTACTTTTTTTTTTTTTTTATCGTTTATTTATTTTTGAGACAGAGAGAGACAGAGCATGAATGGGGGAGGGTCAGAGAGAGGGAGACACAGAATTGAAACAGGCTCCGGGCTCTGAGCTGTCAGCACAGGGGCCCGATGCGGGGCTCGAACTCAGGGACCGCGAGATCGTGACCTGAGCCGAAGTCGGCGCTCAACCGGCTGAGCCACCCAGGCGCCCCTTTTTTTTTTTTTTTTTTTTTTTTTTTAATATAAATCCAGTTAAATGTGCTTTAGGACTTGGGTTTTTGCAGTGGTTTTCCCAGTGTGACAGAGAATTAACATCTGAAGAAAATGACTTGATTTTTTTTTTTTTTTTTTTGGTACCTAGCTAGTAGGCTCTAGATGCAGAGGAGAGAAATTAATTCATTACATACAAGGATACTTTAGGCTTAGGGCCTTATTTTCACTGGGAGCCTTGGTTGAGAAGACTGTTAGGTAATATGGCTTAAATGTTGCTCGTCGGGTTTTTTTTTTTTTTTAATTAAAAAATTTTTTTTAATGTTAATTTTTGAGAGAGCAAGCGAGCACGAGTGGGGAAGGGGCAGAGAGTGACGGACTCACAGAATCCGAAGCAGGCTCCAGACTGAGCTGTCAGCACAGAGCCCAATGTGGGGCTTTGAACCCATGAACCCTGAGATCATGACCTGAGCAGAAGTTGGTCGTTTTTAACTGATTGAGCCACTCAGCTGCCCCCAAGTTATTTTTAAATTCAGCTGAGAAGTGTAACTCTCTCTCTGTTTTCCCCTCATTTATACTTTGGAACACTGAGTAACAACGACAAAATTAGTGACTAAGGAAAAAAAACAAAGGTGGGGGATGCGTAAATGAGCCCCAGTAAATGACAACATCTGTAATAAATGGACAGGATCAAATATTTGAACATGTTTTCATTTATAGCATCAATGCTGAAACACTTTCAAAAACATTTAAAAATTAAAAAAAAATCTTTTTATTTATTTTTGGGAGAGAGAAACAGAATGCAAGCAGGGCTCGGGGGTGGGGGGGTGCAAAGAGAGGGAGACACAGAATCCAAAGCATGATCCAGGCTCCGAACTGTTGGCACAGAGCCTGATGAAGGGTTGGAACCCACAAACTGAGATCATGACCTGAGCCGAAGTTGGACGCTTAGCTGACTGAGCCGGCCAGGCCCCCCAAAAACATTTTTTTAAAGTTAAAACCTGTTAAAACTTTGATTTAGCCAAAAAAGATGCATACAGAAAGGTCCCCTGCAGCTTTGTTTATAATAATGAAAAAACTAAAAATCCAACATTAGGGGATTGATTAAATAAATCATGATACGTATGATGAGCTTTTATGCAGGCATTAAAGATTATAGAGCAGTATGAATAGTGTGGTTATAGTTATGTTTATATGTAAGTATTCACAGTTTATATAGGGAAACACCATTAAATGTTTTAAAAACAATTTCATTTCTTATTTTAGCTAAAAGTGAATGAAATTGGTTGAGATTTTAGCGCTTTGAATAAAGGCTGTTGATAAAACTTACTTTAATTGCAATGAAAACTAGGATGTTGTATCTTTAACTGCTGAATACTTTTCTGGGCCTGAAAAGTAACTCTTGGCTTGTTTGAACACCGGTTCATATGGTTATTTCTTGGTTATTTCAGAGTTGATAGATATAATTTATTCAACATCTATTCCCAGTTGATTTCCTTTTTTCATTTTTCCTTGGAGGTTTTAGTCTTAATTCTCTGTCAAAAGATTACAGGGACAAGAAAGAACTTCGCTCATCTTTTTTTTTTCTTCTTCTTTTTCTTTTCTTTCTTTCTTTCTTTCTTTTTTTTTTTTTTTTTTTTTTTTACCAATGTTAGTAAAATATTTGGTGGAAAAATGTGAGCTACTTAGGAGCTTCTCTAGACTGACCTATGCCATAAAAGTTCTGATTCAGGACTGTAGTGGGCTGTTTTTGTAGGGAACTTTCCTCATACTCAGATCTTCTTAAATCTTGTTCTGTCTTAGAATTGCATTATGTTGAAATTTTGGTTTCTTTGCTAAGGTGATATTTCCACAATATCTGCATTTTATATTTCCAGATCTTATTATCTTTTATTAGCATAATTCCTGAGATTTTATTGTAATGTGAAAAAAGTGGTATATAGTATTATTTTCATAGGTTTATTTGCTGGATAATAGTAACTTTGGAAAATTGATGAGAATAATATTTATTATTTTGCTATAATTACTGCTGAGTGGCTCATATAATTGTCAATTGGAGTTTGGAATAATTTATTCTTTCCTGATATAAAACCTGGGTTATTAAATGCATTAACACTAAATATCTCAAATTCTTCATAAAGTGGAACAACTAATTTAACTTAATGGAGGGTTTTCGTATTTCTTATGATAAACAACTGCATATAGTTTAAGAAACTGTCAGTCATGTACCTCATACAACAGCTGTTCTCTCCACGCCCAGAATCCAAGCATATATTTTTTCAACAAATACTGAGCACTTCTACATGCCAGGCATATATCCTCCACATGGGAGACAAGTACCTACTATATGCCATCTTCTGCTGAGGACACAGTAAGAAACACAAATAATGTCCTTGCTTTCATGGAGATTACATTCTAGGCATGGAAGAGGCCCATTTAAAATGTCAGATGGTTTGTGATAGGTAAGGCTAGATAGAAGAAGAAAGTTTTGGTAAGGGAGGGTATTTTGTTTTTTTTTTTGTTTTTTTTTTTTTTATTTTTTTTATTTTTTAAATTTTTTTTTTTTCAACGTTTTTTATTTATTTTTGGGACAGAGAGAGACAGAGCATGAACGGGGGAGGGGCAGAGAGAGAGGGAGACACAGAATCGGAAACAGGCTCCAGGCTCCGAGCCATCAGCCCAGAGCCTGACGCGGGGCTTGAACTCACAGACCGCGAGATCGTGACCTGGCTGAAGTCGGACGCTTAACCGACTGCGCCACCCAGGCGCCCCAGGGAGGGTATTTTGGAGAGGAGTTTCTAGTCAGGGACAGTCAGCTCAGAATGAGTCCAGGTGAGTTGTAAGGATTTTGGTTTTTATTTTTGTGAGATGAGAAGCCATTGGAATGCATTTTGAGAATCGTACTGATCTTAAATTATAAGCATCTGTTTCTCATGTGTGAAGAAAGGGTGCGATAATGGGATTGTGGGGTTGTATTATATATAATATAAAATAAATTCTTTGTGTGCTAGGCGTTGTGAAAGATGTTACAAATTTGATATTAGAATCTTCATGGACTCTCTTAATTTTTCAGGTCAACGATTTCGGTTGTTTGTACAGTTTTTGCCCTGAACTTTCTAGTGGGGTATTGGTCTTCAGTTCTACTTATAATACTTGTTTTCTAAAGTGGTGATACCAATTTACATTCCTTGTCAGCAGCAGGTGAAAGTTCCAGCTGTTGCACATCCTCATCACCACTTGGTACTGTTTGTCTTTTTCATATTTGCTAGCCATTCATATTTGCTAACCGTTGATCACTTTTTCAAATATTTTTTGGCTACATGCTTTTCTGTTTATTTTTGGTAAAATACCTGCTATCTCTTGTCCATTTTCAGTTGGGATGTGTGCCATATTTTAATTGATTCATAGCGGTTCTTTATGTACTTTTGATATGAGTGCTTTTTAGGAAAGTTTTGTAAATTTCTTCTCTAGTCTGTGCTTGACTAATACTTTATACTGGTGTCCTTTGATGAAGAGAAGAAATTCTCAACTTTATTTATTTATTTTAATACAATTTATTGTCAAATTGGCTCACATACAGTGTGTACAGCGTGCTCTTGGTTTGGGGGTAGATTCCCGTGGTTCATCGCTTACATACAACACCCAGTGCTAGAAATTCTCAATGTTAAAAAAATGTTTATTTATTTATTTTTTGAGAGAGAGCGCTTGCACGCTCCAGCAGGGGAGGGGCAGAGACAGGGTGAGAGAATCCCAAGTAGGCTCTGTGCTGTCAGCATAGAGCCCCAAGTGGGGCTCGATCTCACGAACCATGAGATCATGACCTGAGCTGAAATCAAAGTCAGATGCTTAACCAACTGAGCCACCCAGGTGCCCCAGAAATTCTCGGTTTTAACAATCCTTTATTTTTATTTTATTTTTTTTCAAAGCTCTTTATTTATTTTGAGAGAGTTTGTGGGGGAGAGGCAGAGGGAGTGGAGGAGAGAATCCCAAGCGGGCTCCACATTGCCAGTGCATAGCCCTATTGTGACCTCAGCCAAAAGACAACTTTGGTTTTAGTCTTTTGATAGTTATTAATAAACATTATGAAACAGTATTTCAGGAGGGGAAACTTTTTTTTCATTATATTAGACCTGTCCAGATTGGAGTACAAGACAAGAATAGTTCCAAAACACTGGTGGGGAAAGGGCAGAGAATGTGCAGAGTCTATGTTTGACCATAACTGATTGGTTTTGTCTTCTCGTCTAATGTTTTTAGTATGGATTTAAAAATCTTTTAGCTTGTATCATTCTTTCCTTCGTATCCAGATTGGTGAATTAGTCTGCCCGATGGCAGTTTTTTCTTTTTTAAGCTACGACTGTTTATTTTGAAAAATTGTAAAAACAACAGGAAGGTTGAGAGAATAGAGTCATTAGTAATATTTTGTACCATTTGATTTTTCTTTCTGTGCCTTTTTTTTTTTCTTGTTAAACCATTTGAAAATAAATTGCAGACATCATCACGCCCCTAGTACTTAAGCACATATTCTTTCAGAACAGGGTCATTTTCCTACATAAATATAGTATCTTATTTTCACACCCAAGAAATGAACGTTGACATACAATGTTATTTAACATACTCACATTTCCTTAGTTTTTCTAAAAATGTTTTTTATAACTCTTTTTCCATCCAAGATTCAATCAAAGATTGCATTTGGCTGTTTTTATCTCTTTAGTTTCCTTCTACAGCAATCTCCTTGCTTTTGTCTTTATGAAATTGGTGTTTTTGAAGAGTTGATGACAGTTTTCTCATAGAATGGCCCACAATTTGGAGATGTGCAATGAATATAATCATGAAAACACAACATTAAGCATTTTTGGTTGGATACTACATAGATGATAACTTCTCACTGCATCACAGCGGGAGACACGTGATGTTACTTTATCCCATTGTAGGTGTTGCTGATTACTTAAGGTGGCATCTACTAGATCTTTCTACTATAAAACTACCTGTTCCCTGTGTAAGAAATAAGTGCTTTAATGGTAGTAATGCTTGAAGACTAAATATCCTGTTCCCTCACAGCCCTTTACCATGGATGATCCTTGCCTGAATCAGTTACTATATTAATGTTAGCAGATTGGTGATTTTCTAACTATATAGCTGGCATTTTTCTGTAAAGAAGAGAGCCCTTCCCCCCTTTTAGCATTACTATAAACTTTTGTGTGTTTTTTTTAAATGTTTGTGATAATTTGTCATTATTCCTTCTGATGCTTAAATTGTCCCAGTTTGTCCAGGGGAAGCCCCTTTCAGCCAGTTCCTGCATCCCTTTGGCATGTTCCATAATTCCTTGGTCATTCATTACCCTGCTTTTGGGCACAAGGTATTCCAGGCTTACCTTGTAGTTTTCTTGCCTTAGTCCTGAAATTGACTATTTCTTCAAAGAACCTTATTTCTTTTTAATGGGAAATGCTTAGAAACCAATCAAGATCAGGGCCTCAGTAGTACTCATCATACTGGGATATTATTTCATCAAGGCTTTTCAGTGGACAGTGCTAAGGAAATACATTAACCTTTAGTATGCCAGGAAAAATAGTCATCATCTTTTGCATGTCCCAGGTCCAACAGATCCTTTTAACTTTTTATTTCTTGAAGTAATTTTCACAAATGATATATAGAAGTAAGAGTAAGGGATAGTGAATAACAATTTTACTACATTTTTTTTAATTTTAGCTAAAGAGAGAGAGAATGCGAGAGAAGGGCAGAGGGAGAGAGAGAGAGAGAGAGAGAGAGAGAGAGAGAGAGAGAGAATCTTAAGCAAGCTTCATGCTCAGCTCAGTGTGGAGCCCAACGAGGGGCTCGATCTCATGAACCACGAAATCATGACCTGAGCCGAAATCCAGAATCAGACACTCAACCAGCTGAGCTGCCTAGGTGTCAAATACTACTAGATAGTTTAATAAGAGTTTAAACATTGTGGTTCTTTTTGTATTAAATAAGTTTTGGTATACAGGGATCATAAGAGATTTAAGAATAGTGCCACATGTCCTTTTAGAAAGGTAGGATAGTCCAGGTTCTTGCTGCCTGCTATATTAAGTGATGAAATTCTTGTTGAATGACAAGAACTGGATGGGAATGCTCTATTTTCTTTGTGTTCTTGGAAGTGTATCATTGTTCATTCATTGATCCTCCCCCCTCTTATTCAAGTCAGTCATCCTTTATTCATCATCCTCTATATTTAAATATGTATAATTCTCTTTCCAGTTTGCATGGTCTGTTCTAGGACTTACAGAGACACAAAAATGAGCCATTACATAATCCTTGCTTTCAAATTTTATTTCCAGTGCTGTCAATGCCTTCCCCTGCCCCCCTGTCCCCCTACCTTCCTGGTCCCCCTACCCAAGTCTCTGACCTCAAGAAGCTTTAAAAACTTGGAGTGAAAAAATTTACTGACCTTTTATTCTGGCAGTCTTACTTATTGTGATGAAATATATATATAATAAAATTTTCCATTTTAACCATTTTAAATGTACATTTCCATGGCATTAATTACAATTACTGTTAATGCAACCATCACCACTATTTGCAAAACTTTGTCAACACCCCAAACAGAAAATCTGTAACTATTAAGCAATAACTCATTCTCCCCCTCTCTTGAGCCCCTAGTTACCTCTAAGCTACTTCCTGCCTATATGAATTTACCAATTCTAGTATTTCATAGAAGTGGAATCATATGTCCTTTGTCCTTTGGTGTCCTTTGGTGACTGGCTTATTTCATGTAGCATGTTTTCACAGTTCATCCATGTTATGGTGTGTATTACAACCTCATTTCTGTTTAAGACTGAATAATATTCCATTGTACATATATACACAACATTTTGTTTATTTGTTCTGTTGATGAAATATGGATTGTTTCTACTGTTTTGCTGTTGTGAGTAACATTGCTGTGAACATTGGTGTACAAGTTTGAGTTCTTGTTTTCAGTTCTTTATGGTGTATACCTAGGAGTGGAATTGCTGAGTCATATGGTAATTCTGTGTTTAACTTTTTGAGGAACTGCCAAACTGTTTTTCATAGCATTTGCAAAATTTTACATCAGCAATGCATGAGGTTCCCTATTTTTCCACATCCTTGCCAACACTTATTTTCCATTGTTTTTGATGATAGCTATCCTAATAGGTGTTGAGATATCTCATTGTGGTTTTGATTTGCATTTCTCTAATAACTAAGGATGCTGAGCATCTTTCCACGTGTTTATTAACCATTTGTATGTCTTCTTTGGAAGAATGTCTATTCAAGCTCTTTGCCCCTTTTCACGTTGCATTATCTTTTTGTTGTGTTGTAGTTCTTTATTCTAGGTATTAAATCCTTATGAGCTATATCATTTTCAAATATTTTCTCCCATTCTATAGGTTGTCATTTCAATTTCTTGATAATGTTCTTCGTATGACAGTTTTTAATTTTGATAAAGTCCAGTTTATCTTTTTTTTCTTTTGTTGCTCATGCTTTTAGTGTCATATTTAAGAACACATTGCCAAATCCAAGGCCATGAAGATTTATAGCTGCTTGCTTCTAAGAGTTCTGTGGTTTTAGCTCTTATATTTATATCTTTGACCCATTTTGATTTAATTTTGTATGTTGCCCATTGACTGTTGAGTTTGAGAAAATTTAGGATGTTGTTATCTGAAGGTTCATAATCTAATATTTAATTTATATTATAATTTTCACTATCATTTGTGTACAGTTGTGCAAATAGGGTGGCCACTAACCACATGTAGATGTTAAAGTTTAAAATTCAAATTAATTAAAGTTAAATGAAATTTAAAAATTAAGTTTGTTAGGCGGATTGGCCACATTTCAGGTGCTCAGTAGCCACACATGGTTGCATTGGACAGTGCTGATTTTGAAGCTTTCCATCATCAAAGAAAATTCTACTGGACTGTGCTAGTCAAGAGAGCTACTATTTTTAAAATTTGTATTCTAATTTGTTTAATAATTGTGAAATGTCTTCCTGTGTCATCTTCTTCTCCTTGCCATTATTGGCAGAAAATGAAAATTTCTGAATTGTCAACCAGTTTCAAAACCAAAAAACAGACTACAAAGGTAATATCTCTAGTCTTTTATACCTTTTTAAAAAGATGATGCAGTACTTTGGACAATACAATAGGCAAAGTGAAGGATGGTTTTTCACTGTTGATTACAGTATCCTTCTAGGTGATTTCATCATTTTTTTCATTTTTTATTATATAGTTCTTTTTCTTAAAGCATAGTTAGGAATTATAATCATGAAGTACAATTACTAGGGTGATGAAATAACAAGACGTAGGGAAAATACAATCAGTAGGATCCCATAATGTATCTTAGACTTATAAAAAGGTTTGCTGTACTTGTATAATAATTATAAGATAAAATGAGTTGCATTCTTTTTGTTTTACTAAGCGTATTTTCTCTATTTTTTGCAAAACCTCTAAAGTCATGGAATGTCAATCTTTGCAAATAATTAGAATTACTTAAAAAAAAAGAATTGTTCAGTGGATCCTGATGCTTTCCATTCAGATCCATTACCACAGGGTTCTTCAACTTTCTGCAAAATCTATATTTGAATCTCCCTTCTTCTGCAGTAAAAACCTTGGTCCTCAACAACGTCTGCATTTATTCATTTGCTCTGTTCTACAATATACACAAAACAGTTTTTAGAACTGCTACATTAATACCACTGCCAACAGCAAACCTATGAAGTGAAGTTCAGGATTTCTTTGCAGTTCCATTTGTTCTTATAGAATTAACCACGTTGGCATGTAGAGTTAGGATACTGATCTCAAAGGTGCTTGAATTACTACTGCTTTTGCTGTGCAGTTATCTCTTGGATTTGATGTACAGTTTCTATCTGTATTGAATTTTAGTGTTTGCTTTTTTATCAGTTTGATTTAATTTTGTTTTATGAATACATAAAACATCTACGTGGTTTAAAATCACCACTGTATCGAAAGGTGTACTGAAGTAATTAATTCTGTTCTTCTACCTATCCCAATTGATAATCATTTTCAATAATTTTTAGTTTATCCTCACTGTGTTTCTTCTTTGAAAGTAAATTTTAAAATATACTCTTATCTCCCTTCCCATCTTTCTACATACAATATAGCATGTTATATTTTACCCCTTGTTTTTCTCATTAAATTTATACCTAGGAATTACTCGCGTTCATAGAGATCTTCCTCATCATATTTTATGGTTCATTGTGTGGGCATAATATCCGGTATTCAGCTGGTATCTTTTTGATGGACATTTGGTGGTTTTCAGTCTCTTGATAATGCAAAAATGTTTCAGTGGATCACTCTACATATGTTGTTTCTCATTTGTGAAATGATTTTGTATGAATTCCTAGAGGTGTAATTGGGTCAGAGGATAAATTGGTTTAGCTTTATAAACTATACTTCTATGCTAATCAGTTTAACTTAAAATATGAAGTAAATAGAGGTAAGAGGACTAGCAGAATAAGATGTTCAAAAGCTAGAGAACAGTGTGCTTAGTTTCTGGTGATCTCCACTGCCATTTTCAAGGTAATGGTTTCTTACCTGGAGGCAGTAATTCCTCGCTGGTCTTGGTGACTCCACTCTTGCTCCACTTCTACTTGTTTTTGAGAGCTGTCTTTTTTTTTTTTTTTTTTTTTTAAACAATGTAAATAGAATTTTGTCATTTTATCATTGTAAGTCCGATTGTACTTAGAGTAAAATCCAGGGTCAATAAAATGTGATTTGAGACCTTTGTATTGTCTGATGTTTTTAGGTTCATTTCTAGCTACTCCTCACATACTTACTGTACTTTAAGATGATGACCTGAGTTTTGGGGGGCAGAATACCCTAAATATGTTTTTAAAATAATACTGTGTTTCTTTTAAAGAAATCCTAATACAATATAGCAAAAAACAAACAAAAATCCTGTTTAATCTATGGATTTGACCATTGTTCCTAAGCCTTTGATTTCTTTATTTTATGAATCGAGTAATATTAAAGTAATTGCAAATTGATGTTTTTTTCTAGGAACAAAAATACAAGACTGAGTTTTGTGCCAGACACTGTACTAGAAACTGGGATACATAGGGTATTTTTTCTGCCCTCGAGGGACTTATAAATCTGTAGGGAAATGTGTTAAAACATAATACAATGTAATAATTTTCTCTAATTCTTTGCTCTTCATTTGCTTCGCAAGCTACTAGAAGCTAGCCTCTATCTTTTCATTGAAATTACTCTAGCTAAAGTTACTGTATTTCACTTGCCAAACTCAGTGAACCCTTTCTGAGTTCTGGCCATACTTGACCTCTGTGCTTTACTGGAAACTTTAATTGCTCCCTGGTAAACTATTGAAACTGTGTACCCTAGGAACTTTTGTGATTTTGCTTTTTTTGGGTCTTCATTACTACTTTGTCTCTAGTTTCTTCATCTGATCCTTAAACATCCTGTACTTTTCATTTTTGGCTGTCCTCTCTTTTTACTCCACCTGTCCTCTCTCATATAGTTCTGTATGCCTTCTCTTGTCCAGACCTGTTGCCTTTTGGGCAGCTTCCCTTGAATGGCCCACAAACTGCTCAATCTTATTTGCTAAAATTGAATCGATCTCCTTTGTCCCTAATCTACATGTACATCTTCATCCTAGTTCTCAGAAACCCTATTTAAACCAGAGCCTTTTTAGCCTGCCCCGATCCATCTCTTTAATACTATGAATTTACTAAGATCTTGTCAATTCTTTGTGTGTGATAACTTGTATCTTAAGGGTCCATTAGCATATCTTAATTAGGCTCTTATTTGAAAAGTAATGTCACATTTTCCAGTTAAAGGTTACTATTTTTGCTATTTTCAGTCTTTTTTTTAGCCTTCTGATGTTACCTAATGCTTTTATTTTTGAAGTTCTAATCTGTGAGCAAAATATTTCTCTTTCTCGTTATTTCTCATGCCTTTAGTTTTGAAGTTCTAGTCTGTAAACATAACTATTTCTCTTTTAAACTCTATTAGCTTTATTTTACTTTCCTTTTAGTTATTATCTTAGAGATTATAATATGTACATTTACTAACTGTAGTCTACTTTTAATTAGTAGGAAATTGTTCATTCATCTTCTGAAATTTTGTCACTTATGAAATTATTCAAATAATTTTTTGATAGGTTAATTTCATTAACCCTCTCTCATTTGTGCTATTATCACATTTACCTCTACATATGTTTTTATGCTCTAAAATGTTAGGATTATGGTTTTAAACATTGTTTTTCATTTTTATTTAACTCTAAGCTGGTAAGTTCTCCCCCACCCCTGACACTTTTAAGATGCCATCACATTATCTTTTGATTTTCTTCCTTCATTTCTGTTAGTCTTCTGTCAGTCTTAATTGTTTTCTTCTCTGAAGAATTTGTGTATATTTTTCCCCTTATCTACTTCAGGATTTTTCTCCTCATCTTTTTTCTGTCCTTTGCTCTGTATGCCAATTTGGATACCTTCTATTGAGCTGTATTCCTGTTCACTAATTCTCTGTTGTTATGTATCTAGTCTGCTAGTAAACCCATCTACCAAATGCCTAGTGACAGTTATTCTGTTTTTTATTTATGTAACTTGTGTTTTCACATTATGTGGATTCTAGGCATCTAGAATTGATGTCTCCAACCTTCACTCTATTTTCATGAGTATGTTTATCATAAAGTGTCTTAATAACTGCAATATGTAAATCAAATGAGAGTCTGTTACCATTGTTTATTTTTGCTCTTGGTTTCTTATCAGCTGCTCCTGTTTTCGTAGGCTGCCTTGTAATTTTTGATTGGATGACAGACATTGTAGAAAAGTTGTAGGGACTGTAGATGATGTTATCTTTTCAAACATTATTAGTAAGTTTTCTTTTAGCAGCCAGTTGAAATTCTTTTGGTCTGTTTGAATTTTGCTCTTATTCCTAGCATGTAACACTTATTTCTAAGGCATAGCTCTAATTCCATACAGAGTATGTCTCCTTCATAAGTTATGTGATCATATATATGTAATTCTGTTTCTCTTCTATTTCATTTCATTGGGTCATTTGCCTATACTGGCATGAATACCACATTTTCTGGCTAGGTCTTGATACCTAGTGGTAAATTCCTCTAGCTTTGTCTTCAAAATTGCCTATACTGTTCTTGAACCACAGCTTTATTTTTTTTTTCAAGTTTATTTATTTTGAGAGAGAAAGAGAGAGAGAGAGAGAGAGCATGTGTGGGGGATGGACAGAGAGAGACAGAGAGGGAGAGAGATGGAGAGAGAGAAAGAGAGAATACCAAGCAGGCTCTACACTCTCCGTGCAGAGCCTGACATGGGACTTGAGCTCATGAACTGTCAGATCACTAACTGAGCTGAAATCAAGTTGGATGCTTAAGTGAGCCACCCAGGTGCCCTGAGCCTTTGCTTTGTTATGAATATTTTAAAATCTTCTTTTTAATACAGAGTAACCTGCCTAGGGTTTTGCTTGGAGTGCACTGTATCTAAATATTAATTGGGGGACTATCAACATTATTGCGCTGTTTTCTAACCCATGAACATGTTATATCTTTGTTTACTTAGTTCTTCTCTAACTTAGTATTGTCTTTTTTTAGTATCTAAATCTTGAATGTATTTTAGATTATCCCTTGATATTTGTTATTTTTAATTGCATTTTATGATTTATTTGGTGTTCGTGTTTTACTGGTATATAGTCTCATACTTGATTTTTGTATATTGACTGTTAAATGTATATTCTGATACTATATGTGTAATATGTACAGGCATGTGCATGTTATCTGAATAATAGCACTTTATTCTCTTTAGTTGTTCAGGCTTTTATTTTTTGCCTTTTGAATGATCTGTAGCACCTTTAATATAGTGTTGATTAAAAGTAGTGTTAGTAGGCTTTCTTATCTAGTTCTGCATATCAGGGGAACAGCTTTAAATATTTTATCATTATAAATGATGTTTACTGTAGGCTTTTTGTAGATAATCTTTATGAAAATAAGGAAGTGTTCTCCTGTTCCTACTTTGCTCCTTTTATCATGAATAGGTGTTGAATTTTATCACATGCTTTTTTTGTGTTTTGAGATGTTAATGTGGTGAGTTAGTTTGATTTTTTAAAAATATTGAAACACCATTGCATTCCTGGAGAAAGCCCCCTGTTTTGTGTTTATCTTTTCATATGTTGTCCAATTAAATTTCTTATTATTTTGTTAAGGTATTTTGTTTCTGTGCTTATGAGGGTATTGGTTTATAGTTTTCTATTTTTCTTGTAATGTTCATGTTTGGTTTGGGTTTCAGGGTTATGCTAGCCTCATAAAATAACTCATTTTTGTCTATTTTACATAAGAGCTTGTGTACCGTTGGTAATGTTTTTAACTTAAGTGTTTGAAATAATTCGTCAGTGAAGCTGTCTGGGCTTAGTATTTTCCTTTCATGAATATTTTAAAATATGGTCTTGGAGTGCCTGGGTGGCTCAACCTCAGCTCAGCTCATGAGCTCATGGTTTGTGATTTTGAGCCCCACGTCGGGCTCCTGCTTTGGATCCTCCATCTCCCTTCTCTGCCCCTTGCCCACGTTTCTGTCTCTCTCTCCTTCTCTCTCTCAAAAATAAACATTAGGAAAAAAAAAAAAACCCACCACAATCTCAGTTTCTTTGTTAGTAAAAGGACTATTCATATTTTTCCGGAGTGGCTACACCAGTTTGTATTCCCACCAGCAGTGCCAAAGAGATCCTTTTTCTCCACGTTGTCACCAACATCTGTTGTTGCCTGAGTTGTTAATGTTGGCTATTCTGACACGTGTGAGGTGGTATCTCATTGTGGTCTTGATTTGTATTTCCCTGATGATGAGTGAGGTTGAGCATTTTTTCATGTGTTGGTTGGCCATCTGGATATCTTCTTTGGAGAAGTGTCTATTCATGTCTTTTGCCCATTTCTTCACTGGATTATTTGTTTTTTGGGTGTTGAGTTTGATAAGTTCTTTGTAGATTTTGGAGACTAACCCTTTATCTGATATGTCGTTTGCAGATATCTTCTCCCATTCCATTGGTTGCCTTTAGTTTTGTTGATTGTTTCCTTTACTGTGCAGAAGCTTTTTATTTTGATGAGGTCCCAATAGTTCATTTTTGCTTTTGTTTCCCTTGCTTCCAGAGATGTGTTGAGTAAAAAGTTGCCGCAGCCAAGGTCAAGAGGTTTTTGCCTGCTTTCTCCTTGAGGATTTTGATGGCTTCCTGTCTTACATTTAGGTCTTTTATCCATTTGAGTTTATTTTTGTGTATGGTGTAAGAAAGTGGTCCAGGTTCATTTTTCTACATGTTGTCCAGTTTTCCCAGCACCAGTTGCTGAAGAGACTGTCTATTCCATTGGATATTCTTTCCTGCTTTGTCAAAGATTAGTTGGCCATACATTTGTGGGTCCATTTCTGGGTTCTCTATTCTGGTCCATTGATCTGAGTGTCTGTTTTTGTGCCAGTACCATACTGTCTTGATGATTACAGCTTTGTAATACAGCTTGGAGTCCAGGATCCTGATGCCTCCAGCTTTGGTTTTCTTCTTCAAGATTGCTTTGGCTATTCGGGGTCTTTGCTGGTTCCATACAAATTTTAGGATTGTGTGTTCTAGGTCTGTGAAGAGTGCTGGTGTTATTTTGATAGGTACTGCATTGAATATGTAGATTGCTTTGGGTAGTATTGACATTTCAACAATATTTGTTCTTCCTATCCAGGAGCATGGAATATTTTTCCTTTTTTTGCTGTGTCGTCTTCAATTTCTTTCATAAGCTTTCTATAGTTTTCAGTGTATAGATTTTTCACCTCTTTGGTTATGTTTATTCCTAGGTATTTTATGTTTTTTGGTAAATTGGAATTGATTCCTTGATTTCTTTTTCTGTTGCTTCATTGTCCGTGTCTAGGAATGCAACTGATTTCTGTGCATTGATTTTATATCCTACAACTTTGTTGAATTCATGGATCAGTTCTAGCAGTTTTTTGGTGGAATCTTTTGGGTTTTCCATATAGAGTATCATGTCATCTGTGAAGAGTGAAAGTTTGACCTCCTCCTGGATGATTTGGATGCCTTTTATTTCTTTCTTTGTGTTGTCTGATTGCTGAGGCTAAGACTTCAATTCTATCTTTTTAAAGGAACAATTTTTAACTTTTAATTTTTCTTCTGTATGTTGGCTCTCTACTTCATTGATTTCTGCTTTTATTCTTCTTTTTAAAAATTTCCTTTTGGCTATAATTTTTTTTAGCTTTAAAATTTTTTAAATTTATTATTATTTTTTAATGTTTTTATTTATTTTTTAAGGATAGAGAGAGACAGAGCAGGAGTGGGGGAGGAGCCGAGAGACAGGGAGACACAGAATCGGAAGCAGGCTCCAGGTTCTGAGCTGTCAGCACCAGAGCCCAATGCGGGGCCTGAACTCATGAACTGTGAGATCATGACCTGAGCCGAAGTCCGACGCTCAACTGACTGAGCCACCCAGGTGCCCCTTTTTTTAGCTTTAAAAAAAAATTTTTTTTTAATATTTATTTTTGAGAGAGAGACACAGAGCATGTCCTGGGGGAGGGGCCAGAGAGAGTGGGAGACACAGAATCCAAAGTAGGCCCCAGGCTCCAAACTGTCAGCACAGAGCCCGACGTGGGACTTGAACTCAGGAACTATGAGATCATGACCTGAGCTGAAGTTGGAGGCTTAACTGACTGAGCCACCCAGGTGCCCTTCTAGCTTCTTAACGTGAAAAGTAATAGAGATGAAAAAGTCATTGATTTTTGCTATTCTTTGTAATGTATGCACTTTGAGTTTTAAAATTTTCTCTAATCATTACCTTAGGTACCCCATACAGTTTGCATATTATTTTCATTATCAGCCATTTATATATTTTTTTGATTTCTGTTGTGATTTGTTCATTGGCCCATGAGTTATTTGGAAATCTGTGCTTTAATTTCTTAACATTGAATATTTTCTACTTTTCTGTTGATGTCATATTTACTTCTGTACTGGTCAAAGAACACAGCTTGCAAAACTGAAATTTAAGACTTGTCCCATGGCCTACTATATGATCTGTTTTAGTCAGTTTTAGTCAGTGTCCCATAATTTACTTGGAAAGAATACGAATTCTGCAGATTTTGAGTTTCATAATTTTGTTAGCTCAAGTTAGTTGAAAGTAGTGTTCAAGTATTTTATTATATCCTTGATTTTTTTTGTTTGTTTGCTCATTCTGTCATTTTTGAAGAGACGTGTATTGAAATCTCTTCTAACTAGGGTTGTGGATTTATATTTTTCTTCTTCTTTTTTTAACCTTTGCTTTACACAGTTTGAAGTTCTGTTGTTTGGTGCATACAAATTTAGGACTGTAATAAAAATCTCTAGTGATGCTTTTTGCCTCCAAGTCTCTCTTATTGAATATTAGTATGGCTACACCAGCTTATTTTGGTTTTGTTTCTTTTCATAACACATCTGTCTTTTAACTTCAATCTGTTGGTGTTCCGTCTCTTTTAAATAGCATTTAGTTGTGGTTTTACAACTTCAGTCTGGATACCCTTTTCCTTTTATCTAGGATATTTAGTCAATTTCTGTATAATGAAGTTATTGAAGTATTTTAGTTTCATTCTATCACCTTTGAACTTTTTATTTTTTAAAAATTTTAGTAGACTACGCATAACAAAATCATTTAAACCAATTTTAAGTGTACATTTCACTGATGTTAAGTACATTCAGATTGTTGTGCAAACTATCATCACCATCCGTCTCCAGAACTTTTCTTTTAATGCTGTAAAGCTGAAATTATGCATTAAAAAATAACCCCCTATGACCCCTTCCTCCATCTGCTGGCAACTACTATTTTACCATCTGTCTTTGAATTTGACTACTCTAGGTAACTCACGTAAGGAATCTTATAGTATTTGTCCTGTTGTGTCTGGCTTATTTTACTCAGCATAATGTCTTCAAGGCTTACCCATATTACAGTATATTTCTGGATTTCTTTCCTTTTAAAGGCTGAATAATATACACATTTTATTATTCGTTCATTCATTGATGGACATGTGTTGCTTTCAGCTTTTGTCTTTTGTGAATAATGCTGCTGTGGACTGAGTGTATAAATATGTTTGAGACCTTGCTTCCAGCCCTCTTGGGTGTATACCCAGAAGTGGAATTGCTGTATCATAAGGTAATCCTGTGTTTAATTTTTGAGAAACCACCTTACTGTTTTCCACAGTGGCTGCACCATCTGACATTCCCACCAACAGTGCACAGTTTAGTTTTTCTATATCCTTGTCAACACTTGTTATTTTCTTCCTTTTCCTTCCCTTTTTTTTTCTTTCTTTTTCTCTTTTCCTTTCCTCCTTGCTTCCTTTTGAGCCATCCTAATGGATGTGAAGTGGTATCTCATTGTTCTTTTCTCTGCTTTTTTGGTCTTCCTTTGGTTTAATCAAATATGCCATATTGCATTTTTTTTCGTCTATGAGCTTCTTTGTGATACATTCTTTTTTTTATTATGGTATGTTAGTACTATATCTGTGTTAGCATTAAATATACCATATACTTGTGTTCTTTTTTACTAGGGTAATTTTTCCTGGAGGTCACAACACGAATTCATTTATTCATCCCATCCCTTGCAGTATTGCTTTCATGCATTGTGATTTCCATGTGTTTTATTTTATTTATTTATTAAATTTTTTTTTTTTTTTAACGTTTATTTATTTTTGAGACAGAGAGAGACAGAGCATGAACGGGGGAGGGTCAGAGAGAGGGAGACACAGAATCTGAAACAGGCTCCAGGCTCTGAGCTGTCAGCACAGAGCCCGGACGCGGGGCTGGAACTCACGGACCGCGAAATCATGACCTGAGCCGAAGTCGGCCGCTCAACCAACTGGGCCACCCAGGCGCCCCTGATTCCATGTGTTTTAAACACGACAGTACTTCATTTAAAATTGTTCGATGTGATTAATATTGACATACCTTTACTTTCTGAAATTACCTCTGCAATTGCTCTTTAATTCTTTCTGCATTTATGTTGTTTTCAAAAGTCACTGTAGTATTTTTCCCCTGGCTTTATTGAGATGTAATCAACATATACTGTTGTATAAGTTTAAGGTGTACAACTGTTGATTTGATACTTATATATCGTAAAGTGATTATCACCTTAGCGTTAGCTGACACCTCCATCACATCATCTAATTACATGTAGTGTTTCTTTAGTGAAAATTTGCTAGTGAAGAATTCTTTTTCTTTGTGAAAATGTTTTTAATTTTTCTTCATGTTGAAAGAAAGATCTGTTTGCTGTAGACTATGTATATGGATTTTCAGTTATTTTTTTTCAGTGCTTTAAAATTTTATCTTATTTTCTGATTTCCATAATTTTTTGCTGAAATTTGCTCTAACTCTTCTTGTTGCTACTTTGAGGACAGTGTATCTACTTGCTCCTTCTTGCTGCTTATAAAATTTTCTTTTTTTTTTGGCGGGGAGGGTTTCATTCGTGTAAGTACGTTGTTCCTTGATATATTTTCCTTTTATTTCTCTTGCTTGAGGTTCTTAGTGTGTCATGTATCTGGCTGATACCTTCATCTTTATTTTAGAAAATCCTGTCATGGTAGGTTCAAATACTGCTTCTGCCACATTTGGTCTTCCTTCTCTTTCTGGATTTTCAGTTATACAGTATTTCACATGTTTCTTATTGGTCTTTTCTGTATTTTCCATTTTTTGTTTTCAAATCTCCGAGCTTTAATTTGGATATTTTCTATTGACCTATAATCTATTGACCTATAATCACCTCTAAAATCCTGATTTCTGCTGTGTGTAATTTCTCATTAGCACCATTTATTCAGCCCATTTTGGATATTTCAATTACAGAATATACAGTTCATTTTTTTGTGTGTGTGTAGATTACAGTTCTTTAGTGAAGTTTGTCATTTTTCCATGTATTTCTTTCTTTCATTTTCTTGAACATGTTAATTATTGTTACTTTATGTTTTAGTTTGTTAGCTTCAATATGTAGATTGCATGTTTGTTTGAATCTGTTTTTTCTTTTTCTTTCTTTTGGATATTTGGTTATATGATCTTGTGTTTTGGTGTCCTAGTTATTTTTAGTTAAATGCTGTGATTGTGTCTTTAAAAATTGCAGGTACTCCTGAAGATGAGCGTGAACTCTGGAAAGTTCACTACCTTTCTTCTGCTAGGTAGAGAGAGGAGGAGCTGGACACTTTAATGGCAAGTGCTAAATGATGTACAGGCCAGGTTTTGCTTTATTTAAAGTATCAGCTATTCTTGATTCCTTTAGGACTTTCACCAAGACTTCTTTCTTCGGAGGTTTCTGAATTCTAAATTTGTTTCATCAGTATCCTGAACTTTTTGCTTTTTCAGAGTTTCAGGTTAGCTTTTTGAGCCTCAGAATTTGATAAATGTCATGAAAAGGAAACAGACTACATGTTTAAGCCCACTCACATCTCTGATTTTGTTTCTGTGGCTTTCTCAGACTCCCCAGGCTCTGCTTGTTTCTGTCTCCCACTCATGGCTGTCTGCTCAGGGGCAAACATAGTTCTAGCTCTTCCTGTGCCTAGAATTGCCTGAGAAAAAAGCAGCTTCAGAATACACACTCCTTTATAGTCATCTGCTCTCTAAATCTTAGTCTCTCTTGTTCCCATCGCTTTGGCAACTCTAAAGATGCCTGTGAAGAAAAGATTTTTATCTGGCTTTTCCATTTCCCAGAGGGATTACTGTTTTGTCAGAAGCTTTTTGTCCCTACTTGGTAGAAGTGTGGACTAAGTTTTGAAGTTACATAGCTACTTATAATGATTTAGTATTAACTTTACTATGGTCTCATTGACAGTGCATAGTATTTCTTTAAAATAAAAATTTACCCTTTTATTTATTTTATTTATTTATTTTGAGAGAGAGAGAGAGAACAAGTAGGGGAGGGGAGAGAGAGGATCCCAGCAGGCTCTGCACTGTCAGTGCGGAGCCTGATGTGGAGTCGGATGCTTAACTGACTGAGCCACCCAGTCGACCCATAATTTACCTTTAATTGGTGCGAAATGGCATTTCATAGATTTCCTTAATTTGACTTTTTTTTGGTCACTAGTGAGATTTTTATTCATCATTCTACTATGTGTATTTACTCTTTAATGAATTGTTTTCTTTGAGATCTTCACAGGCATATCATCGTTCTAATCTATGTGTCAGATTTCTTAGTCAGTTGTAAACCATAGAAATGTTTGGAAGAATGTTCTGAAAGAATTTACCGTAAGAATTTAGGAGGAACCCCAGGCAGGATTTTTTTGTTGGTGTGTGCATGTGTTTTGTTGTACATTTATACCCTTACTTGCTTGCTTGTTTAGATAGTTCGGTAGTTTGTGCAAGTTCCATTGTGGTCATCTTTCAGGTCCAGAATTTGTTATCACCTCAGTCTTTTTTTTAAGAATTTTTTTTAATGTTAATTTTATTTTTAGAGAGAGAGAGGCAGAGAGAGAAGCAGAGAGAGAGGGAGACACAGAATCCGAAGCAGGCTCCAGGACCCAAGCTGTCGGCACAGAGCCTGATGCGGGGCCTGAACCCACAAACTGCCAGATCATGACTTGAGCCGAAGTTGGACGCCCAACCAACTGAGCCACCCAGGTGCCCCCACCTCAGCCTGTCTTTTTTTTTTTTTTTTTTTCCATTTTTTTTTTCTTCTTTTCTCAGCCTGTCTTTACGTCCAGAGTAAATTTAGCCCAGTTAGTATTAGATATCCACCCTCTCCATTCACTGTGGCTACAGATGGAGAAATGGGATCCTTTGCCTATTGTAGGTAGGAGGAAGGCAGGGTTTCTGGGAGTAAGGTGTGGAAAAGAAGAGAAAATGATTGGTATCTGTAGTAAAAGAGTGGGCATGGAAGCTGCAATTCAAGCATTATTTCACATTCAGAAATACAGGTCATAATACCCAATCTGTAATTCAGAAGTCTAAAAAGCACTGAAAACAAAGTTCTGCCTAAGTTTGTGGCATATTCATTTGTTGACAAACTGATTGGAACTGATTTGAGTGAGGCACTTATTCCACCTACTTTGAATATTCATGTTATATTGCCAGTGTTATTATATTTGATACTGCATGGTGTTTCACTGGTGGGGGTGTGTGTGTGTGTGTCATAATGTATGGTGTGTGTACTGTATTACCTTGTTAAGGTATGAAAAGTTCTAAATTGAGAAACTTGTCTGCTCCTGAGGTTTTTGACTGATTGTAGACTTGTACTTCTTTAAAAGGACTTGATGCATACTTATTGTAGGGGAGGTGAATACATGGTGAGTTAAGTAGACATGGCCTATAACTTACTGGGCTTTCAGCCAGCACAGTTAAGAGTTTCCTGGATTTCCAATTTCCAATCCTAAAAACAGAACTCTCCAAATATCAGGTTCTTCATTTTTAGAAATATTGTTGGATGTATATGTTAGTCTTTTAATATTTCCATTGTGACACGACTGTATCTTTTTACTTGGTATTATGAGTAATAACTGAAAAAAAAAGAGCCCTAATTTGCAGGTAGAACCATGAAGGGAATGGAATATACAATACCAAAGCACGTCTGGTATTTGTGGAAATAGAGGCTGGGTTTGAATATGAGAAATGCATCAGAAGTCTGTGTAGGAGAAAACTGGGCTAAATGTAAAAGTGAGGATTAAGATGATCATTTTGATTCCATCCTAACTATATTTTTGAATAAGGACAATTTAACTGTTTTGGCTCTGTATAATTGGAGATAAACTTTTGGTAGCAGTTTTGCTATTTTTGATTTTCAGCATATTTATTTATTTATTTTATTTATTTAAATTTTTTTAACATTTTATTTTTGAGAGATAGAGAGAGAGACAAGGTACGAGTGGGGGAGAGACAGAGAGAGACGGAGACACAGAATCTGAAGCAGGCTCCAGGCTCTGAGCTGCCAGCACAGAGCCTGACGTGGGGCTTGACCTCATGGACCATGAGATCATGACCTGGGCCGAAGTCAGATGCTTAAATGACTGAGCCACCCAGGTGCCCTTATTTTCAGCATATTTAGAAAGTATATTTATTTAAAAATTTTTATGTAGAAACACTCAGTTTATTGCAGTTTATTACTGTTTATTGCAATTTTTCTTTTAGGAACCTGTGGTCAATTTCTCCCTTCTTTGCAAAGAGTCTTAATAACAAGACCTGTAGTAGTTTGCTAATTTTGTTGAAGTACACACCTTGTTCATTTTTGCTAATGGCATTTATACATTCTTGTAATTAACTGATAATATGTCTTTTAAGAAATTATTTTCAACTTTTTAAAGTAATTGTCAGATAACAGTGTATGTGTAGTATCCATTGGTTTTAGCCACCACTGTTACTTTTTCCTTTTTGACTCAGCAACTCTAAAACACAAAGCTGTACAATCTCTCTGAAGACAGTCCAGCAAGAGAAGCAAACTAAATTTAGACAGCTCTGATTAATACAGTCCTCAGATTATTTTTCTGTATATGAACCCATGACATGGGGAATTTGAAATCGAAATACAGTTAGAAAGGTTTTAGAAGTGAAGTGGAGCATTTTTGATAGAAGTATCACTTGAGACTTAGGCAGGCTTACCCTTTTAGGCTTTCTGTTCCAGTCTAGTTTTAATGTGGTGCTGTATTTAACAGAGAAAACTCATAGGTTGATGCCCCCTTGTGGTCTCTTAACAAAATAAATAGCACAAATGGAAATAAGTAATGAAGATCTTAATACATGTTAAATAATTCATTCCCTCCTTTCAAAAATAGTTTTAAGAAAGTGACTTCTGAGGAAGAACAGTAAAGGCATTATTATTCCTATATTCCATATACTTTATTGACTTTAAAATTTATCAAATGTTATTTTAACCCTATATAACAGAACGTGCATGTGTGTTAGCTGGACACTGATACAAAGAAAAAGAGGTTGTTGGGTTGGCTTCTACCATTGTCATCCTGGACATCTAACTCAGTTACAAATGCCTTAAAAATATGATGAGATGTGATAGTAATTATGGGGCTAGTGTCTCCCCACCCCCCCCACCCCCCCCCCCCCCCCCCAACACATACAAGTAAATGGAGCTTGGGAAATCTGTTTTTTATAGTCACTTGACCTGACCAGGGTCAGATGCTATATGAGGCATTGGAAGAAATGAGGGTTTTTATTAGCCAGTTGGTGAATTTAAGCTTATTTGCTTTTACCAACATTGGCAAGGTCTTCTTTGTGTGTGCATGTGGGTTTGTGGATGAAGTGGAGAAGTAGTAGCAGCAGCAGTCAGTGCTTTAAGAAAGACCATAGGGGTGCCTGGATGGCTCAGTCTCTTAAGCATCTGACTGTTGATTTTAGTTCAGGTCATGATCTCAGTCTTGAGATTGAGCCTCACACGGGGTTCTGCACTTGGTGTGGAGCCTGCTTAAGATTCTCTCTCCCTCCCTCCCTCTCTCCCTCTCTCCCTCTCTTCCTCTCTTCCTCTCTTCCTCTCTCCTCTCCTCCTCCCTCCCCCCTTTCCTCCCTCCCCCCTTTCCTCCCTCCCCCCTTTCCTCCCTCCTTCCCTCTGCCCCTCCTTCTGCCTGTGCGTGTTCGTGTTCTCTCTCTCTCTTTCTTGAAAAAACTCCCCAAAACAGCTGCTTTTCTTCTGTTACCCAGTAAGATGAATGATGGTTGGAAGTGGTCCAATCCAGTGAGTATGGGCTTTGACATTAGATAGTCCTGGTTAGATAGACCTGTTTCTAAAAGTGATTTTATCTCTTACCAGTTCCTGGGTAGTTGTATAATATTGGGTAACATACTTCAATTTTGAACACCGGTTTCCTCTCTTTAAGAAGTTAAAACCTACCTTATTGAACTGTTACAGCTCCATTGTCATCATATGAAGTCTTGGCCTATACCACTGTTAGTACTCTTAGGGTAAGGGCAGTTTTGAATTATTAAGTGTACTGTGTGACTTTTTAACTACTGGATTGTTGGTAAAGACTCCTAATGATGGAATGTATCTTAAAAAGTGGTAAATCACCTCTACTCTTTTATGGACTATAGTCTTTATTGTGGATTTAGTGCTGTACTACTACATAAGCACATATTTTCTTTATAAATTTCTGGCTTTAAGTGCAATTATATCACATTAAAGTATTTACTAGGTCAATTGTTTTAATAGTTGAAGCCTATTAACTAATTCTTTTTATAATAATGGTTCAATAAGATTATTTTCTTCAGGAATAGTAGTTACATGTTTTGGTAGGTTTAACTTAAACTATTGTTGCTTGATAGGCATCTTATTTAAAAAAGATTTTGTGAAGGACAACAAAGTAATGGTTTTTGTTGTTTTGCTTTATTTTTCAAGAGTTTTTATAGAAGCAGGTCAATTTTATTTATTTAATACTTGAATTAATATGAGTCTATTTTCAAAAGTAGTAAGATTATTTGGATTTATTTAACTTAACAGAAAAATTAGTTGTTTTTTTTTTTTTAACCCATGCAGATTCAACTTTGAATCATCAGATTTTTCTTTCTTCTAAAATTTTCCTTGGTGTCTAAAGCGTTGGAATTTACTAATAATTTTCTTTTGAAAAATGTGCTGTAAAAGAGAAGAAAACTAGAAAGATCTCTCAAAATATCAATACAACTGCTTGGGTTTTAGGAACCCAATGGTTTTAGGAAGTAAGTGGGCTATAAATCGTGTAAACAAAGATAACTTGTAGTCCTGTCAGAAGGCTGTCTATGTATTTTCATACCTGCCTCTCTCACCTTTTCCTATATTTATCTGACTCTCAAAATAAAGAGCCTATACCTTTGATTAGTGCCTAACTGAAGTCTCTGTTGTCTTAAACCCCATATGTAACTGATAAAGACTTTAAGACTATTTTGGCAGTGAAAATTTCTCTCATAAATTTTGAAGTGGATTTTTGTTGTTTTATCCTAGAATATCTGTTCTTGGGGAGACTTTAGGAAAGAGAGGGTGAGGTGATTGTGGGGTGGGGAAAAGAGAGCTAAAACAAAGTGGAGACTAGACTGTCAGGGGTGATGGCAAGAACACATGCCATTCTGCTAGGGACTTGTTTTTTAAACATAAAAAGCATATGTGCCAAATTTACATATTTACTAATTAAAAAGGCTTCCTGGAAACATTAAGTAGACTATCTTCTGTAACCTTTAACACTGTCACTAATGGATATTGCTTAGAAAATTTCATCGAAGGTCCTTTAAATAATGTAAATGATTATGAATATGTAACTAGTTAATATGCAGCTACGAAAGGATTATCATGTAGAGGTTAATGAACATTCTGCTCTTATGGTTTGCAGGGCTTTTCTTTTTGTGCTTTTGGCTCACTTCATGCTTGGAAACACATGCATTGGGATTGGAAAGCATCCTGACTGTTTTTTGGGTCTCATCTTTTAATGGGGTTGTTAAAGAGGAACTTTATGAAAAGGATTTCATGAAGATTTTTTTCTTTTTCAATTTACATTTAATTCTGTTTGTCTATTTTATAATTACTGCCAAATCAGAAACAGTGAAATGGATTGATGTAGTTTTAGCCTGGCTCTTCCAGATGTAAAGTCAGTACTCTGTTATATATTACCACTGTTATTAAGTGTTGCTATGTGATTGATACTTACTGAGAGATCTTCATTCTAAGATGGACTTTTTATGCTGAGTTAATGTGTAGTATGGCTGGGTATCTGATTACAGCATGTATTTTGGTACAGGATTGCTGCCTTAGTATTTAAAATGTACCAAAAGGGGACATTTATTTCAGGAATTAAATGTTATAATAGGAATTTAGTGACAGCCCCCCCCGCCAAAGTCTTGTGATTTTGGGGTAGAAACATTGAGCAAGAGAGACAAGAGAGAATATTGGTGTTTAGAATAGTGAACTAAAGCAATGTGTTTCAAACGAGATAATAACTGCTGTCTTTTTTACATGGCCTTGTATTGAGCATTTTGGCTTGTATCCCTTAGTTTCTCTGTCTCTAAAATGGTGCTACAGTATTTGAGATTATTGTTTAAAATTTTTATTAATGGGTAAATTGAAAACAATTAGTAATCTTTGAAAAGGGTATTATTTTTAAATTGCCATTCAAGTGTTTGTTTTTCCTCATTGGTTAGCATTGTTCCCTCCACACCCCCCCCCCCCCCCCAGTATTTTGAGAATCTGCTGAAATATCTTTAAGAAAAGCAAATAACTCTTGTTCTTAATTTTATTGTTTTAACATTATAAACATAGTTTAAACTGGCCATTAAGTGCCTAAAATTTTATCAATTCACTGAGGGAACAAATGGGCTGTTCAGAGCATCTCTTTATCCCAAGTATTTCTTCTCAAAAATGTTAGTAGAAAAATATCCCTGAACTCATTTTTAATGCATCAGAATAAAAATTACAGGTTAAAACATTTGGAGATATAGTGACAAAATAAAATATTTTTACTACTGTCTTTTTTTTTTTTTTAGTGATGAAACGTGGATGTTACATTGGTTTTTTGTTATTTATAACATTTGCGTATTCTACAAAATATGTAACGTTGAAAGCAGGTCTGTAGATTGTACAAAATACTAGTTATCTTATATCATATGTCACCTAATAGTTATGAAGCGGGTTTTGTAGCAAAGTATGAATCGGAAGGCTGTAATTTGTTCTGCAGTTATCAGCCTGCGTTAGGGGTTATGATAAAGTGTGCTGCTTAAAAACTAACAGTCACATCTCTGTGCATTTGACAAATAAAAATGTATACCGAGATGCTATTAAATCTGTAAAGCCACTGTTCTAGTTTTCTGATACACTGATTTTGTAGCTTTGTGTATAGCCCTGTTTTTTCATGAGTAGTTATCTGTTTTCATGACAGGTGGTCACTAACTGCCAAGAGAAAATCCAGCATTGGTGAGTGAAAGATGGTTTTATATTATTTCTGAAATACTGATGGGGTCATCTGTTTGTATTTAAATAAAGTGTGTGTTATTTTTTTGCAACCCATAATTGAATTCTTCTAGTAATCTCCATTTTGAATGCTTTTGATACTAATTTATATTGTCCTTCACTGTTTACTGAATTACGTATTCCCTGATTTCCTGAAATTGTGTCACCATTTGTGTTTATTCTAATTGCCTTTTTTCCTTTCCTTTTTTTCAAACTAGCATAGTATTAATATCATTATGAGATAGAGACTGAGACATTTTTGAACATGCGTTATCACAGAGCACTCTATTTGGGGAATATTCTTATATTTGTAGTAGAATAATGATTGGAATCAGTTGTTTTAAAATAATGATGGAAATATCCACATTTCCCTGAAGTTTGAAAAATCTAATTAATTGCCTACATCCCAGAGCTTTCTTTATGGACTGCACTTTTTTACCTATTTTAATGTGCTAATCTTTAGTTAATAGGACAATGCTTGGTAAATAACACACTTTCCTAAGTCTTCTGAGGAAAAAGCTCAATTTAATGGTGAATAAAATCTTATATTATGAGTTGTCATGAGATATAGCTGTTGATCCTACAGATTCAAATTACAATATATCCATGCTGTGTTTACGAAGATTTTACTGAGAGAACAACAGGAGCTGTCTTGATTATTGTCTGCAGGGTTATTGCAAAATCATGGTAACTGCCCCTTTAGTGGTGAGATTAAACCTTTGGTTATACACCATCAAGCATATAATATTTTAAATTTATTTTAAGAGGCTTTTTCTTCATGCCTGAGAGATCTCCAAGGAAATAATTTATAGTTAGTATATATCAAATGTTTTTTGGTTTAAATGCACATAGGCTGCAAGCAGTGGATAAGAGTGAAAATCGGTGCAATCTGTACACATCATCTTATTAAATTCTGACTATTGGCGTGCAGAAAATAATCTAAAACTAATAATATCCACTTTATAAATAAAAATTCAGGGACTTCATAATTTTCAATAAATGCAGTGTTGTAGTTGCATCTACTGTAGTGTAAGTCTGTCAACATTTCCATGATGGACGTTCGCTTTTCATTACACATTCAGTCCAGGTTGGAACTTGAAATGTAAGTAGTTGGCCAAAGATTAATCATTTTCCCCCAACCCCCACTAATTTGGCCAAAGAGATTCATTTTACAAATAATTCCGGGGAAATTTTATTCATGTGGACTTCTCTCTATTGGTTTGGTAAGGAATTCAGGAAATCAGTGAGAGATTGGATTCACTCAGAACAGATACTAATTGACTGATGCAAATGTGTGAATAACTTGCTTCTGGTTTGCTTTGCAAGATTCTTTCCCTGTTAGACTGAAAATCCTTTGAGGCCAAGGGACATATTTTCTTTCTTTTTTTTTTTTTTGTAATCCACAGCACCTCCTACTGTGTTTGGCATATTATAGGCACTTAATAAATGTTTGAGTAAGTGAAGACCAAATATATAACATTATAAATGATAAATGCTATATATAACATTTTAGTTTGCAAGTACTGTAGCAGTGCCCAGCCCTGGTAAACACAGACAGAAATGTGATATTTAATTCAGAACATCTTCATGTGACTCTCAATTTCAGTTGCCAGTTTTCCAAAGCTTTCCCAACTACAGAAGCTTAGATATTTATCTACACATATCTTAAAGTAGTGTATAGTACCTTATTTATATGTTAAAAATTTTAAATAAATTTTCTAGTTAAAATTTGATTTTTCCTCTATCATTTCTAATATGGCTCGGGAAACAGACTTTTCTGTTTGTTTTTAATGAGGATCTGATACTGCTAGAATGTAAATGGCCAGTGAACTCAGCAATTTAAAAAAACTGAAACCAAAGTCTCTCTATTCCTCTGAAAGCCAGGAAATAGCTATTTGGGAGCATTGTGGCATTCTCATGATATTTTTATTCTGTTAATTCCACAAACAGTGATTGAGTTCCTACCATATGCCAGTATTGTGTTGCTGTTTGGAATCGAACGACCCTGCCATGGAAGAATTCATAGTCAGACACTATACAGGGAAATCACAATAATTTTGGGTTATTTGCAGAGAGCTAGGAAGCAGGAACAGAAGCTGGAACCATTCTTAAGGGTGTCTTATAACTGCTTCTAAAAGCATGTTGCTTTTCAGTTTTCTTTAGCCCTTGGCTTTAGCCTAGTCTAAAATACAATTCATATAGTTAAGCTCCCCCCTTCTTCATGGGATACATAATATACATACATAATAAGGAAAAACAAAATACATGATTTTTAAAAAATGCTTTCTGATGCTAGTGATGTTTATACTTTTTGTGCAGTTTTAAAGCATTATTTAAGGGAAAAGTAATGAATATTCTAGGCTTCAAAAGTAATCTTATTTTTTTTTTTTTTAAATGTAGGACAGGAAGTAAAAATATTTGTAGAAGTGTAGGGGTAAAAATGGCCTGGGGCAGACAGGATATGCCCCCCCCCCCAAAAAAAAAAAAAAAGAAATCTCTTCCAGGAAATTAATTCAAACTGCAGAACTTTGGTGAACTAGAAACATTTGTAGTATTTGTTTAGTTAATAACAGATAGTGAGGAAATGTTTAAGCCTAATAGTTGAGAATTTGTGCAACACTTTTACAGCTAACAGTGGTTTACAACTTAGTGAAGATTAAAAAAATTTAAGTACAACTTTTTTTTCTTAAAATACATTTTACTTAACTCCAGAAATAAGGTTTTTTTAAAACCCACACACTATTTTCTCATTAAAATATGGATATACTTTCTACTGTTTAATGCACCAGGGCCTGATTATTCTGTTTATAGATTATCTGTAATTTTTTATCTTTTTAATTCTTCCCTAAAGAGCATGGGATTCAGAGTCTCAGACTTGCATTTGAATCCTGTCATTTACTAACTGTAACCTTGGGTGAATTACTAAGATTCTTGGTTTTCTCCTTGTAAAGTGACTACGATACTACTTAACTTGAAGATCGAGTGAGATAATGTCTGTAGAACACCCAGACTGGCTCTCAATAAATATTAATAGTAGCTCTGAAATCTTTTTTGGAAATTTAATTGTCAGATGAATAAAGAAAACAAAAAAACCTGTCAAAGCTTTGTAAATATTCCTGAATATTTTGTATTCATGCCATTATCTTCTTTTATCATGATGGAGAGATGGCTTTCTAAGCAGTGTTATTAAAGCTTTACATTAATGTTTTAGATAACTTTTTATTTGGAAGAATTTCAGACAAAAGACGACAGTAGTATTGTGAATCCACTTGTACTCATCACTCAGCCTCAGTAATGATCAACTCATGGTGTCATTTGAGTGTTTGCATTTAAACAGCTTATCCTACCCTCTCCCCACCCCCAACTATTTTGAAATGAATCTGAAAATGTATTCCATCTAGAAATACAGTATATATCTTTAAGACATAAAGCTTTTAAAAATTTAAACTAAAATTTTTTAAATTTGTCAGTATATTTATATAGTTCAAAATTTAGGAAGTTCTAAGAGTGTAAATGGTGTGTAGTTTTTCTCCTGCCCTTATCCCCCAATTCTCATTTATCTTTGTAAACAACTGTTTTTGGCAGTTTCTTGCAAATCTTTTCAGAAACAGTTTTCATAAAGGATATATGTGTGTGTATATGTATGTAGGTATATGTGTGCATGTGTATTCATCCACGTTTTTATATATTGTTCTCCCGCCCTTTTTCGCAAAAATGAAATCAGACTGCATACTGTTCATTTGATTCTATACCTTGACTCTTATTCTTTATTTCATTTCCATAAATTTCATTGTTTTTTAAAGGTCTAATTTTTAGAGTTACCAAATAAGTTTTGGTACTGATTTTTTAAAAAATAAATGATGATATTATTAAGAGTATGGCTTTACAACTCAAAATATATTCTTCCCAAGCTGTTAAGTCCATATTTATTATTCCTTAATAAAATTACTCCAAAACTTAGTGGCTTAAAACTACGACCATTTGTTTGTATATGATTCTGTGGATGTACATATTGGGCTTGACTTACCTGTTTTGTCCTTCTGCTACTCTTGTTTGGGCTCACTTGTGTGGTTGCAGCCTTTTGGTGGCTGCGTCAGCTGAGTTGTCCAAAATGGCCTCACCCATAGGCCACAAGTTTGGCGGCTAGTGCTGGTTGTTACCTGGACCTCTCTCTCCACGTGCTCTTCTATCTGGTTCGCTTTACATGATGATCTCAGGGCAGCAAGAATGGAAGCTGCCAGGCCATATCCCATTGGTCAAAGGAACTCACAGCCTGGATTCAGAAGGTGGGAAATAGGCTCCAGTTGGTGGGAGGAGTGAAGAATTTATGGTTATTTTTAATGCATCATAGGTATTTACTTGTATTGAATATGTCCCACAAGAAAAAAGTTCCATTACTTGTGTTGACTTGTGAGAATTTAATGAAATATGGCATGTGATGCCTGGCACATACATACACATCATATGTCTGTTAGGCATTGTTTGTAACCATAAATTGGATGCGTATGAATTGTGAACACTTCACTGTCATGCTTCCTTTAAATCATGTTAAGAGAGTTTTAAGTAGTAAAGATACCTACAAAATTACTTGAAGCAGACTTAAATGAAAATACAGAAAAAGGCATTTTATGTTGTTCAAATATTTAATTTTGGAAAGAATAGATTTAAATATGGGCATACAAATGCTGAAACACTTGAGCATGCGAATTTTATTTATTTTATTTTTAAATTTTTATATAAACTCCAGTTAGTTAACATACAGTGTGATAATTAGTTTCAGGTGTACAGTCTAGTGATTCAACACTTACGTGTGACACCCAGTGCTCATCATAAGAATTTTGAGAGAGGGATTCTAAAGCAAATACTTGGCATTTGTTATTTTTTTCAAAGGAAAAAATACTGTTGGGTAACTAGTTTCTAGTACGGTCTATAGTCAAAGTATATAGTAGGAAATAACCAGAAAGCATACCTAAATGGTTAAAAACACAGATGAAGATTTGTTTTTTGTTTTTGTTTTTTTTGGGATTCCTCTTTCGAGTCAGGCGGTGTGGATGGATGGATGTGTATATCTATCTCTGTCTGAGGTTTTTAGGGATTCTTTGCCCCACAGAAGCACCGAGCTATTTCATCATAACAGTTCATAACAGTGCTATGTAGTCTGTGGTATATTTCTCATGAATTACCTGAAACAGTGCTTTCCTGACTTGACTTCATCTACTTATATAAAACTTGTTTTATTTTATTATGCATAATCTATGAAATATTGATTTGCATGCATTTAAAACTTTAAATTTATTCATGGTGATGACTTCATTTTTCAGTGTCAGGTAAATTTCAAAACCATGTTTTTCATAGTTCCCATTTTACTGACCAAAAGTTTTTAGTCACTATTTTGTATAGGGCCTTCTCTTTGGGCTTTTTCATTTTCATGTGTCTTCCCTACTCCCATCCTCACCCCCGGTAGAGCAGGGAGCAACTTCCAAACTTCTGAAGATTTTCCGTGCTTCTGTTGTTTGTTGTTGGAATCTCTGTAGTTATTTAACAAAGTGTCCTTAGGGACAAGGACAGAGGGAGGAATCATATATAGTAATCCCTTTCTTGGCCACTCTTAAGTTCCTGCATAGTTTTTTTTTTGTTTTGTTTTTTGTTTTTGTTTTTTGTTTTTTTAATGGTATGGTATCTTAGTACTGAATGTGGACGTTAAGTAAGTTTTGGAATTTCTGCGTGTGATGTTTCAAAACAAATTAAGTTGCAAAAAAAAAAAAGATTCAAATTGAATGTTTTTTTTTTTATTAATTTTTTTTTTAAGTTTATTTTTGAGAGAGAGTGACAGAGCATGAGCAGGAAAGGGGCAGAGAGAGGGAGACACAGAATCTGAAGCAGGCTTTAGGCTTCAGGCTCCAGGCTCTGAGCTGTTAGCACAGAGCTCAACGCAGGGCTTGAACCCACCAGCTGTGGTGAGATCATGGCCTGAGCTGAAGTCAGATGCTCAACCAACTGAGCCACTCAGGCACCCCCAAATTGAATGTTTTAAGGATGATATTTTCATTAAAAAAAATTTTTTTTTTTTTAACGTTTATTTATTTTTGAGACAGAGAGAGACAGAGCATGATCAGGGGAGGGGCACAGAGACAGGGAGACACAGAATCCGAAGCAGGCTCCAGGCTCTGAGCTGTCAGCACAGAGCCTGACACGGGGCTTGAACTCACAGACCGCGAGATCATGACCTGAGCCAAAGTCGGCCGTTTAACCGACTGAGCCACCCAGGCACCCCTAGGATAATATTTTTAAAAGCAGAATCTGAATTAGGTTTTTAATTTTTTGTCCTGAGTATAAAATGAATACACATATATAGAAAGGTTGAAATAAGAATAGTGATAAATTTACTCATAATTCTAAAGAGAAACTAATTCTCCCTCTTTTTTTTTTTTTTTTTTTTTTAAATAAAAGGGAATTTTTTAAGGGATTTTACAAAAATCCCTAAGTACATCTTGTCATTTATAACATAGTCTTTGATTATGTATTATTCACGGTGTTCATATATACATTGTTTGGCTCACAGTTTCCCACATCACCTTAAATCCGGTGACTCTGATTGATGCTACATCTCAATTTGATTTGGCATACATAATGACTTTTCAAATCCTCTTCTTAACTGTATTGTTTGACAGCTACATCTCCTTGCGTTTTGAGGTTTTTCATTTTCTATTCATGTTAATTTATTTTTTTATAAGACAATATACAATAAAACTTTTAAGCACTGAAGAGTACCATGTGGGGATAAAGGTGTGAATATGACAACAACAGTGCTTGACCAAGAGGCAGAGCACTCAGTGATAATCCAGAGTCTTGTTCCTTTTTGAGGTACAAAAGTCTAAATTCTGATACACTAAAGGTACTTGACGGTGACTAAGGAAAATGTAGGCGGTAAAAAGATTGAGGCATGAGTACAGTTTAATATTTTTACTAATTTATATCGAACTTGACTACATTGGCAGTGGTTTTCCTGTTTTTATTTAAATTAACTGAATTAAAGATACTTTTGAGAATTTTACATATTTAAAAACAGGATTGCTCTTTTTTTCTGTTACAAGACCTCTTAAAAAAAATTATGACCTCAAGGGATTTATGAGTGGCTTCTACTGAAATTATATGCAGATTATAGGGCCTTTTATTCTATCAGGAAAGAATCTAGTGGGGTTTTTAATCATTTTATTTTATTTTTAAATTTTTTTAATGTTTATTTTTGAGAGAGCATGCACTCGTGCGCACAAACGGGGGAGGGGCAGAGAGAGAGGGAGACACAGACTCCAGGCTCTGAGCTGTCAGCACAGAGCCCAACACCGGATTTGAACTCAATGGACCACGAGATCATGACCTGAGTCAAAGTCGGACACTCAACCGACTGAGCCACCCAGGCGCCCCAAGAATCTAGTGTTTTTATCAGTTTCTCATAGGTATCAGTGACCTTAAATGGCTGTGAACCACTGCTCTAGGAAAACAACATACAAAAAGTTTTCTTTTTTCTGAAATATACTTTAGAAATAAAGCATAGAAAGTTGAAAACAAAATGACAAAACCTATAAATTAGAATCCAGAATGGCACAAACATTCAGAGCTTAAGTGAGTTATAAACTTATAGCTAAATTCATTTTTTCTGAAAGGCTTTTTTCTGATTTGGTACAGAAATATGTATCAGTTGTAAAAAACTTGGAAAATAAACAAAATTAAAATTATCTATACTCATCACCCAAAGCTAACTGAACTAGGAAGCACTTTGGGGCATTTCTTTCACACTTAGAGTGATGTGTTTTTGTGTAATTTTTAAATGTTCTTCACATTTGCATCTCATTTTATTCTTAGAGTGAAAGAACACTAATGAATGAAGAAACAGGTACCCATGATAACCGACAAGTCTGAAGTCACATGTACATATTTGTTGGTAGAACACTCGAAACAATTTCCTTAGTCTCAGCTTTGCTGTGTATAATCCATCATACTCTGTTGTCTTATTGTTGAGACGTTAAATTGAGGAAATCTAGCAGAATGTTAGCTGCATCTGTCTCTCTTGGATAATTTTCTTTTGTTAACTTTAGAAAAATTAGAAGTATTTATATTTAGGTTCATTTTTGTATCTGTTTCTAATAAAGTTTTTTGATGGATTCATAAGTATAAAGAACATGGAATATTTCATCAGTGTCTTCTGGTAGCATAAATTTCCTAGGTATAAAGAGTTGAGAAAAAGGAGTATGCCACCATATTGCCTGAATTTTGTTGTAGATTTCATTTAATGGTATTTTGCCTTAACCATTTAACAAAAAGTAATAGAAATTTAACACAGATACATTTTAATCTTTAATGTGTCTCCCTTCTCACCCAAATTGTAGATCCTTTACAATGTAAATCCTTCTTTCAAGAATGTTTTCATTGTTTAATATAACCTTAACAATTTATTTAGACTTTTTAAGAGAATACTTTGAAAAAAAATCATTATCATTCCTTTCTTTAGTAATAAGAAGACTTTCCTCTTTACCTGTATATAATCTGTGCCTATATTTTCTTAATTTTAGAGATAGAAGCCCAGGCATCCCTCAAGCTAGTGGGTTTTTAACAAAGAAGCAATGCAAAGAAATAAAACAAGGCATGTTATATTTGAGTGATGATCCCTGCAGCATATGGCATAAGGCTTGGTAGCAGAGGAGAAACTCAATAAATGGTGAAATGAATTAAAACAAAGATTTTCTTGAATTCTTAACAGGAAGTTCTAATGTGGGTATGATGGACTAAAAATCATTTCTAAATAAGATTATATAGTTACTTAGATTCCAGAATCTTTGGGTTTTATAATTTCTTAAATTAAAAACTTAAAATAACTCTGTCCCAGATTAATCCAGATATTAATATGAATGTAAAGCCCTTTTCCTTCCAGCCACCCCCCCCAAATAATCATTTGATGTTTCCTGCTTTTTATGTTTAGGACATTAGGTAAAGGAGAGAGAATGGAGATTTAAAAAAACCCAAAAAACCCTACAGGCTTAATGTCACTATTTCTGCCTATTCCAGCTTACTACTTTTAGTTGAAATTAGCAAAATCTTATTTCAATCAGTTATTTAAATTTTATTTCCTTTTTTATTATATAAAGATGAATGTTGGATTGGAGACTTTCTTCTTCCCTCAAACAAGGAATATAGAACTTTTTTTCTTTACAAAGATTTGTCAGTTGCATTTAAGAAGAAGATTAAAAATATGGACTCACTCTCATATTACCTCCATCTCCTTTTTAATATTTTATTATGAAAATCTTCAAACATACAGAAAAGTTGAAAGAATTGTGTAGGTGAACCTTGATCATATACCTATCCTTATCTCAAGCCGTTAATCCCTTTTTCCCTGATGCATTTCAAAGTAAGTCAGTGTACTTCACCTGTAAATACTTGAGCATTCACATCATTTAACTTGCTCTCATACTTTTCACAGTTTTATGAAAATAAGGTGTTTCTTATGGGATTTATCCTGATTCATCCTTAAGGTTAAAGCTAATTTGTAGTTGTGCTATGTCCTTCTTTGCTTCTGCTTTTTAAAACAAAAGGTGCTTTTCAAGGCGTATAGCACATGATTAGCAAGATTCAGAAGAAGATTGTAAAGTTTCTTACATATGACTTAGTGCAGTGCTTTAGTTCTTAACTTTTTAAAAGATTTTTAGGTGGGGCGCCTAGGTGGCTCGGTCGGTTAAGTGTCCGACTTCGGCTCAGGTCATGATCTCACGGTCTGTGAGTTCGAGCCCTGCGTCGGGCTCTGTGCTGACCGCTCAGAGCCTGGAGCCTGTTTCAGATTCTGTGTCTCCCTCTCTCTCTGCCCCTCCCCTGTTCATGCTGTGTGTCTCTCTGTCTCAAACATAAATAAACGTTAAAAAAAAAAATTTAAAAAAAAAAAAGATTTTTAGGTAATCTCTATACCCAACATGGGGCTTGAATTTACATGTGATCAAGAGTCACATGCTCTACTGACTGAACCAGCCAGGCACCCTGAATTCTTATTTTCTATAAGGAAAATTGCAGGAGGATATCTGTTGTAAATTAAATCTTCTTTATTAGATAACTTTTAAAAGTTAAGAATCGAAGCCTGAAACTAATCTGTAAGTATCAGATATGATGAAGACCTCCAGGTCTATATATTATAAGTAAGTAGGCTTGAGTGGTTTATCTCTGATGATATCTGTGCTTTATTTCCATTTGAAAAAAAATTAAGCAATTCCCTCTTCTGAATACATATTTAAATATGACTACAGTGTCTAAAAAGTACGTGTTTCTAAGTAGTAAAATAGAAAAAACAAACTCTTCAAATTTTGGTGCAAATAAAGATCCCCTACTTACCTTCTGTAACACAATAGTTCTTAGATTCATTCTTGTATTTTCTGCTGCATAGGCTTTATGATCTTTAATGGGATTATTTAATCCCTGTTAGAGGAACTATTTGTAGAATAGACAAACTCTTTGACCAAAGTGCTTGATCCTGGATATTTCTACTAGTGGGACCTTTAGAGAAAGAGCTTCTCAAGCCATAATTTCTCCCAGGGACACTGCTTGTCTCCTACTTGCCTCCCTTCAGAAAATAATTCTGCATGGGCTGCATTTTAAATTTTTTCTTTTCTTTTTGTTTTTGTTTTTGTATTTTTAGAAAACAACTCCGAATTTATAAATAGCAACTCTGATCTTAAACTGTTCTCCAGTATATCCACAGCTTTGTTCTAGAGAGAATCAGTGATATGTTTAAAACTGAACATACTTGATTTGGAGTATTGACATGGATCTCGTCAGTGGTTCAATCTACTCTTCTTTTAATATACAAAAGAGATGTTTTAGGGAGTCTCCTTTTTCCAGGTGTAGTTACTAAAATAAAACATACTGAATGCTAACTTTAGTTTTTTTTAATCTTAGGTATTTATTTTTATTTACTTTTTATTTTATTTTTATTTATTTAAAATTTTTTTAAAAAAACATTTTACTTATTTTTGAGAAGCAAGAGAGCACAAGAGTGAGCGTTGTGCAGGAGGAGCAGAGAGAGAGGGAGACAACAGAATTTAAAGGAGGCTCCAGGCTGCATTGAGTTGTCAACACAGACTGACGTGGGACTCGAACCCACTACATGAGATCATGACCTGAGTTGACGTCAGATGCTCAACCGACTGAGCCACCCAGGCGCCCCTAATACTAGCTTTTTAGCAGTCGCAGAAACATTTAGACATCTAAGCTGATGTATAGTCCTTGAGCATTTGCTGAATTACTTATCTAAAACATACAAACTGTTAGTGTTTGTTAGATTTAATAATGAGTGTTTACTATGTGCAGGTATCGTACCAAATCAGTTCTTTATAGACAGTATCCCATTTATTGCTCACACCAACCGTATCTCCAGAAGCCCCCTGAATGGTAACATTTAGCTCTACTGTCCTTCAAGAAGTCCTGCTCTTTGTATCAAATTGAATGAATTTAACACAATGGAATTTTACCTTAGTGGGTAATAGTCTTTCTTGAAAATTTTTAAATTGGTGTTTTTTGATAGCTCATGAAGGATATTGGATACTCAACATAGATGTTATTGCTAAACCCTTTTTCTTTCTCTTGAACCTGAGAGATAGTTAGGCATTATTCAGGTTTTTACCACTGAAGATGTTAAGACTAGGGTTAGTCTTAACTGGAGCTGGATTCACCCCCTAGCCTGACTTCAAAGCCAAGCTCTTTCTGGTATGTAGCCCTGGGCATGAAGCCTTTTTAAATCATTTTATTTTTATAAAAACTTATCCAGAAGGATGATTTTTTCCCCCCTTAAATAGAATAAAGACATTTTATGTTTATAAAATATTTTGAGGGAACATTTTACAAAAGCACTTGAACACTAGAAAATAAAAAAGCTCGCGTGAAAGAATGTAGGTCAGAAGACCTAGGATAAATTCATTGCTTGCTGCTCTTTTGATCAAGGCAATCTGATTTCTCTTAAATTGTGGTTTTCCCATCTTCCTTCTACTTTTTTTGAATAAGGAAAATGTTGATGAGTGACATTTACTATAGGAATATTTTTAGGATGAATAACATAGTATATATAAGTGAAATTCCTTGATATTTTTCAGACCAAATAATTTTTATTAATTATGCTCCTCTTGCTTTATGGGCACGGAGGAGTAAACTGAAATCAATTCCAGGATGTTTTTAGAGCAGTCATTTTTATTATCTGGAGAGCGATTATCTATGTTGCAATTTATTCTAATTTCAGTTTGGCAATATGTACATGTTTTTAAAAATTACTTGCTGAATTGGTGAGTTTTTGTTATTTTTTTGTAAGTTGAAAACACCCCTTTGCTTTAAAATTTTGCTGTGCACACACTGGTTTAGCCTGCAGCCTATATTCGCAAGGAACCCTTTGAAAACCTAATTTTCAGAGAAGGTTTGAAAACAGGCATCTGCATGAAGGACTGTTCATTTCCAACAGGTGTAAGAACTGGGTTCATAATGTGGAAACATATGACCATCTCTGCTCCTATATCTTTTGGTTGTTTGAAATTAATTTATTAGGTAGCTCTGTCTTGATATACCTGAAACAGGCTCCAAAGCCACATTTGTATTACCTCTGCCTAGTTTTTTCTAGCTCCTGGTTGATTCTCCCTCACCTTAATCACATTAGTATGAATAACTGAAGGGTTATTACACAGTTTTCAGCTTTAAGTTTTCAGAGGACTGAAGCATCTGGTCGAATTTTGGGTTCATGCTTTCTGCTCTGCAGCCAGAGCTTATTTCCTCAAGTTTTATTAAATCCCTTCTTCCTTCATTGTACGTCCCTCTTTCCTCTAAACATCAGGCCCTTCCTCAGTAGTATCTCCTTTATTTACATATTTTATTTAGTTCAGATGATCTTCTACCTTACGTGTGTTCTCAAGACGTGTGTTCTAGTTCTAAAACCAAAGTCCTTGAAAGGCTTAATTCTTTGATAACTGTATGGTTGAATAATGCCACTGCTAAGCTTGGTAAACATAGGATTTTAAAATTAAAAAATACTTTAATATTTAAATTGCTAAAATTGGGTTTTTGATTAGTTTGTCTTTTGATACGTAGTCTACTCGAGGAATTGTTAATTTGTGTGTTCATTTAGTATCTGCTATTTTTTCATCAACAGGAAGAAGGTAGATAATGACTATAATGCCCTTCAAGAAAGACTCAGTACCTTGCCTGATAAGTTGTCTTATAATATCATGGTATGTTTGGTGTGTTGCTTTTAAAGTAGTATGCTGTTTCTTATAAAGATACTAACTATGTAAAGTAAGAAGATGTTTCTTTGCTTTATGTATACTGATTCACAAATTGACAAGCTAATAGTATCTGAAATAACTACCATAGCAAGAGAAGTTGTTTTACTTTAAAACAATCCACTAATTGTTGTAATAGTTGGTATTTACTTTTTTCTTTTTTTTTCAGATTTATATTAAATTATCACATTTTGGTAACACAAATGGCATAAATGTTAGAACAAAATTTGACAGATTTGGTATGCAAATTTACTTGTGTTAGAAAACTGTAATTAAGACAGAAATATGGCACTTAGTCGTTTCCTGGTAGCCAGAGCAGGAATAGACCATAATGTTGTATAATTCACAGAATTACATCCTAGAACATTGATTTTTTATAAAAAGGTACTGCTGATTTTTGTCTGAGTGATCTTCGTATCGACATAGTGATCTATTTGTGAGCCCTGGATTAGATTCTTTCATTGCATGAATTTTCTTTTTCATGAAGACTTTGTTCTTAATTGCACTAGCCCAAATGTTTTGTAAATGTATTGTTCTTTATTATACTAGCCCAATTATTTTGTAAAATTTGTAGACTCATTAAAGCTATTTGTTAATTCCAGCTTTGTTTAAAAATGGTTATTTTTTAGAAATAATTTTCAGTTTTTTTAATCAGAGGTATTCTTTATTAACTTAATATTTCATTATTAGTTTGCTTTCATTTAGATGTATGAATGAACACAAAGTATAAACATTCAGAGACAGTGCTAATTTCTCTGAAAGCTTATGTAAATGTGCAGATTGCTTTTCTTGTTTTAACATTGATTTATTAAACTAAAGCAATTTTGTATATGTTTTCCTAGTGTAACTTTAATGTTAAATTTCTATGAAGTTGACATTTTTTCTTAGTGTCAGCACAGAGCTTTTTAATGCTAAGTGTGTCATAAAATGTATTTTTTAGTGTTTTTAATTTTTTTGCCTCCCTTCCTCTCTCCCACATCCATCTTCTCTCTCTCTCTCTCTCTCTCTCTCTCTCCCTCTCTCTCTCTCCCTCTCTCCTTCTCTCCTTTCTTTCAACAATAGGTACCATTTGGCCCCTTTGCCTTCATGCCAGGAAAACTTGTCCATACTAATGAAGTCACCGTTTTACTTGGGGACAATTGGTTTGCAAAGTGCTCAGCAAAGCAGGCTGTGGGCTTAGTCGAGCATCGGAAAGAACGTAGGTACCAGTTACAAATGATGTATCCCTGCTGGATGTTTATTAGTTCACAGAGTGCCAAGCTGATACTAAAAGTATTGTTCATGATGTATTAGTCCAGACTATTTGTGATTCCGTTGAACTGTAGGTAGTTTGAGTAGAACCAACATTTGAGAATGTAAGCTGGAGAATGGAACATCTGAGTTGGAAAACCCACCCACATTAGTATGTTTTCAGAAATTACAAAGTATAAAAGTTGTTAATATGTGGTTTTATGAGTAGAAGTTGGGAAGACTTAAGATTTGGGGTCATTTTACATTTTATAATTTGTTTCAGGTGCTTTCATAAACTTACTTTTGCTTTTAATTCTTCAGTACACAGAAGGAATTTCCTTTTCTTGTTGAACTAAGAGAGATACCTATTAGCAAAAGTAGAAACAATTTTTAAACATGCTTTTTGGTTTAGAAGAAGTCATATTTTCCAACGTTTTTTTTTTTTTTTTTTTTTTTTATTTATTTTTGGGACAGAGAGAGACAGAGCATGAACGGGGGAGGGGCAGAGAGAGAGAGGGAGACACAGAATCGGAAACAGGCTCCAGGCTCCGAGCCATCAGCCCAGCGCCTGACGCGGGGCTCAGAGCCTGACGCGGGGCTCAGAGCCTGACGCGGGGCTCGAACTCACGGACCGTGAGATCGTGACCTGGCTGAAGTCGGACGCTTAACCGACTGCGCCACCCAGGCGCCCCTAGAAGAAGTCATATTTTCATCTTACAGAGGAGTCCAGGTGTGGAGAAGTTGCTACCCAAAACAGAGCCCTTATACTTGTTCAGTGATTTGAGGCCTCTGCCTCATTTTATTGAGGTGGTTCTTTAAGTTTTGTTTGTCTGTGATACTGTTTGTTGGTGTATACATATGCACATACTCATGTTGTAATTGGATGGGTTTGGCTTCAGTTCTAGCGTAGTTGCATTTTAAAATTAGATTTATTTAATATCTATGTTTTTATTTCTATAAAGCTTAAATTGATAGTATAATATCACCCCTACCTGCTTTTTAACCTTCTAGTTAAATGTGTGTCTGAAAATAAATTTTTGAGGATTCTTCTGTATAAATGAGGTCATATAGATAAAAAGCGGCTGAGTTTTCTAAAGCTGAAATTATTTCTCCTATACATTTGAGTGAGTACTAGTTAGAGGACTCATTTACTCAATGAAATTGTGGGATCTATATTTGGATACTCTAATTGCAAATCAACTCCTATAAGTTTATAATTGATAACATATTTTGATCTTTTGTGACACTAATCAGAATCTTATTGTTAGGCCTGTATATAATTTCTAGCAATGGTAATTCTTTTGGCATTACTTCATGAAAATAAGTCATGTACATTAGAGGAAAAAGAATGAGCATAATTCTTTCTTAAAGGCCTTCCTTAGTGGGGAAAGCATTCTTATTTACTAGGGTGGCTCTGCTGATATGAAATCAGTTCATAGTCTGTTGAACGTTGTTCATTTTGATTATCATATGGATATTTCAGCAAAGAAATCTTTAGAAATCAGTTATGACTTCATATATTAATGAGAGAATGCTTCTAGTAGAATAGAGCTCTAGAATAGAGAAGCATGTTTTGGTAAATCATTTTCCATTGTTAAAAATGTTTTTGGGAAATGACCAAACATGACTTTTGGGATCAGTGTTGATAAAAAATAACTTTCAGAATACATACCTATACATTACATTTGAGAACCTATTATAAATTCTGAAAAGTTGTTTTATTCACACAGTTTTATACTCATTTTAATAACTAAAGAAAATGTTTAGATATATTGTGATATCTAACATTTATTAAGAAAAGATACTTTATTTTTCTTATGGAAGAAGAAATATAACAAATTAAACACATAGTCACCTACCTCACTGTTGACAGGGTAATTGGAGAAGGTGGAGGGAGGTCTGCATGTTTAAAAAGTAGTCAAAATTAAGGACAAGAATGGACTTACAAAAGGATTCAGAGGAGGTGTCTCTAAAGGAGATGATCTTTAAGAGTGTCCCATTCTTTTGTGCTCACATCTTGCATTTTTGCCATTTAACATGAATATGATCAGCTTTTTAAAATTTTTTCAAAAATTTTAAGATTATTAGAGTGAAATTGACTTTTTAGTTTGGTATACTGTTCCGTGAATCACGACATAAGTAAAGATTTATTTAACCATTGCCACTATCAGAATATAGGATACAGGATACACCAGTCAGGGCAAACTCCCTCATGCTTTCCCTTTGTGGTCACACCCTACCTTTGTAAGACCTGACAATCACTGATCTGTATCTATTACTATTAATTTTACCTTTTCCAGAATGTTGTAACCTTCTGAGACTGACTTCTTTCACTCACCATAATGCCTCACTTAAGTTGTACTGTGTATGAAAAGGTCATTCTTTTTTACTGCTCAGTATTTTTCCATTATATTCACGTACCACAGTTTTTCTATTCATCCATTAGAGGACATTTGGTTTGCTTTCATTTTCTGGAATTACAAACAGAGCTGACATGAACCTTTGTGCTTTGTGTTACTGTTAAATTTCTTTGCTGTTGATAAAACACCTACAAGTTAGATTACTAGGTCATATGGTGAGTGTGTGTTTAGTTTTTAAGAAACTTTCAAGCTCTTTTCCAGAGAAGCTGTATTGTGTAACATTCCCCCAGTCCTAGCAGGTATGAAAGCCCTAGTAGCTTTGTGTCCTCACCAGCATTTGGTGTTAGTTTTAAAAATTTAAGCCATTTCAGCAGATGTAAAGTGGTTTTAATTTGTATTTCCCTAATGGCTAATGATGTTGAGCATTGATTCATGTACTTACCTGTCATTTACGTATCCTCTTTGACCTGTTGAAGTCTTTTGCTCACTTTTAAAAGTTTGGTTGTATTTTGTCTTACTCTTGAGTTTTGAGAGTTCTTCATATATTCTGGATACAAGTTGTTGGTTAAATATGTGATTTGCAAATATTTTTCTCAGGATGCATGTTGTCTTTTTATTCTCATAACAGTTTATTTCCAGAGCAAAGTTCTTAATTTTGAAATCTAGTTTATTTGTTTCTTTTATGGATGATGTGTTTGGTGTCATATCTAGAATGCTTTACCTAATCTCAGTTCATGAAGATTTTCTGTTTTCTTCTATAAAATGTTTATAGTTGAACATTTTATACTTGCATCTGTGACCCATTTTAAGTTAATTTCTGTACAAGGTGTGAGGTTCAAGTCTCAGTATTTTTCCGTATGGATGTCCGGTTGTTCTAATGTCATTTGTTGCAAATCCTTTCTTCATTCAGTTGCCTTTGTATTTTTATCAAAAGTGAATTAGTAGTCCACATCACAAAAGGATACCATTTCATCCCAACTAGAATAAGCTGTAATTAAAAAGACAGACAATAACTTGTATTAGAGAGGATATGGAAAACTCAAACCTCATATGTTAATGGTGGGAATGTAAATTGGTGTAGCCACTTTGGAAAACAGTTTGGAATTTTTCATAAAGTTAAACCTTGAGTTTACCATATAGTTCTTTTCCACACCTAGGCAGTATACCCAAGAGAAAGTAAAAACATGTGTCTGCACCGAAACTTGTACATGAATATTAGTAGCATTATTCGTAATAGCCAAAAAGTGTAAACAACCTAAATGTCTGTCACCTAATGAATAGATAAATGTGAATGTTGTTTGGCAAGAAAAAGAAATGTGCCTTGAAAACAATATGGTAAATGAAAAAAGCTACAAAAGACTACATATTATATGATTCCGCTTACATGAAATATGTAGAATAGGCAGTTTATAAAACAAAAACTCTATTAGTAGTTACTTAGGGCTAGGAAGGTATGGGGAAAATTGGAGAGAGACTTCATTTCTTTGAAAAGGTTATATTTGGAGATGGCACAAAATTTAAAGGATTTCTTTGAAAAATAAGTATCCCTTCTCCTGTCCCTTAGCATCCATTTGGTTAACTTGGAGACATTACTGTTACCAGGATCATACCATTTTGTGTGTTTGCATCTAAAGACTTATGCATTCCTAACCCATTATATACACACCTACTGAAGTGGTAGCATGTTTTTTTTTTTACATCTTGCTATCTTTGTTAATGGCTGCAGAGCGTTGTATGGGTATGACATAATTTATTTAGCTACTCCTTTTTTGATCATAATGATAAATAATAAGATTATCTCCCACTCAACTGACTTCCCTCCTTTTCCCCCATTCTCCCTCACCTTTTCTCCCTCTCTTCCTTCTTTCCATCTGTTTATTGTGGTAAAATGTACATAAAGTTTATCATTTTAGCCATTTTTAAAGGTACAGTTTGGTGGTATTAAGTGTATTTATGGTGGTTGTTTAACCATAATCACTATCCATCTCAAGAACTTTTTCATTTTCCCAAACTGAAACTCTGTATTATAAACAGTAACTCCTCATTCCTCCCTCCCAAGTAGCACCCGGTAAGCAATATTCTACTTTTTCTGTCTATGAAATTTGTTTATTCTAGATACCTGATATAAATAGAATCATAATATTTGTCTTTTAGTGACTAGCTCATTTCACTGAGCATAATGTTTTTAGGATTCATCCATGTTGTAGAATGCATCAGAATTTCCTTCCTTTTTAAGGTTGAATTATATTCTATTGTATATATATACATTTTGTTTATCTGTTCTTATGTCAGTGGTCACATTGGTTGTTTTTACCTTTTGGCTGTTGTGAACATGGGTATAAAAAATATCTGTTCAATTCTCTGCTTTTGACTGAAGTATATATTCAAAAATGGAATTGCTAGGTTGTATGGTAATTCTATTTTTTTTGATTCAATAATTTTAATGTTCATTCTTGATATTAAAAATTAAATAGGACTAGATAGACATGTCCTTCGCCTGATATGTATTTATATATCTCAACCAAGAAGACTGCTTGCCAAATGGCTTGCCAGATGACTTGCCAAATGACAAGCACTCCTAATAAAGAACATGGCAAAAACTTCCATTTTTACTAAAATTATCTAACATAGGTCTGAAGGCACTAGTCAATAATTCTGAATAAGAAGAATCATCAGGGGACTTGAGCAGTCACAGAAAATCTTACTATAAAGCTATTGTAATTAAGAAATATATAGACACTGGAACAGAATAGAGAACACAGAGGAATCCACACATGTATGTAAATCTGAAAAAAGACAGAAATGCCATTGCAGGTCAAGAGATAAAGAATAGCTTGTTCAATAAATGCTACCAAGTAGGACTGCCAGGTAGAATACAGGATGCTCAGTTAAATTTAATTTTCAGATAAACAACAAATAATTTTTTAGTATGCATGTCCAAAATATTGCATGGGACATACTTATACTAAAACATTATTCATTTTTATCTGAAATTCAAACTAAACTGGTTATTTTATGTATTTTTTTATTTGCTAAAATCTGGCAACTCTAGTGCCAGGCCAGTGTTACTCATGTGGACAAAAGTTAAAATGGATTTGTATCTCATTTTCTGAGATGATTCTTTCTTTTTTTTTCTTTTTTCCACATGGTAGGAGTTTAATCTTATTTTTTTAATTCTATTTAATTTATTTTTTAAATTTACATCCAAGTTAGCGTATAGTGCAACAATGATTTCAGGAGTAGATTCCTTAATGTCCCTTAACCATTTAGCCCACCACCCCCCCCCCCCACCCACAACTCCTCGAATAACCCCGCTTGTTCTCCATATTTAAGAGTCTCTTATGTTTTGTCCCCCTCCCTGTTTTTATATTATTTTTGCTTCCCTTCCCTTATGTCCATCTGTTTTGTCTCTTAAAGTCATTATATGAATGAAGTCATATGATATTTGTCTTTCTCTAATTTCGCTTAGCATACTACCCTCTAGTTGGATTCACGTAGTTGCAAATGGCAAGATTTCATTCTTTTTGATTGCCGAGTAATATTCCATTGTATATATATACCACATCTTCTTTATCCATTCATCCATCTATGGACATTTGGGCTCTTTCCATACTTTGGCTATTGTTGATGATGCTGCTATAAACATTGGGGTGCATGTGTTCCTTCGAAACAGCACACCTGTATCCCTTGGATAAATACCTAGTAGTGCAATTGCTAGGTCGTAAGGTAGTTAGTTCTATTTTTAATTTTTTTGAGGAACCTCCATACTGTTTTCCAGAGTGGCTGCACCAGTTTGCATTCCCACCAGCAGTGCAGAAGATCCTCTTTCTCCGCATCCTTGCCAATGTCTGTTGTTGCCTGAGTTGTTAATGTTAGCCATTCTGACAGGTGTGAGGTGGTATCTCATTGTGATCTTGATTTGTGTTTCCCTGATGATGAGTGATGTTGAGCATTTTTTCATGTGTCGGTTGGCCATCTGGATATCTTATTTTCAGAAGTGTCTATTCATGTCTCTTGCCCATTTCTTCACTGGATTATTTGTATGTTGGGTGTTGAGTTTGATAAGTTCTTTATAGATTTTGGAGACTAACCCTTTATCTGATATGTCGTTTGCAGATATCTTCTCCCATTCTGTCAGTTGCCTTTTAGTTTTGCTGATTGTTTCCTTTACTGTGTAGAAGCTTTTTATTTTGGTGAGGTCCCAATACTTCATTTTTGCTTTTGTTTCCCTTGTCTCTGGAGACGTGTTAAGTAAACAGTTGCTGCAGCCAAGGTCAAGAGCATTTTGCCTGCTTTCTCCTTGAGGATTTTGATGGCTTCCTGTCTTACATTGAGGTCTTTCATCCATTTGAGTTTATTTTTGTGTATGGTGTAAGTAAGTGGTCCAGGTTCATTTTTCTACATGTCGTTATCCAGTTTTCCCAGCACCAGTTGCTGAAGAGACTGTCTTTATTCCATTGGATATTCTTTCCTGCTTTGTCAAAGATTAGTTGGCCATACATTTATTTGTGGGTCCATTTCTGGGTTCTCTATTCTGGTCCATTGATCTAAGTGTCTGTTTTTGTGCCAGTACCATCCTGTCTAGATGATTATAGCTTTGTAAAAAATTTTTTAATGTTGTATTTATTGTTGGGAAAGAGCCAGAGACAGAGCATGAGTGAGGGAGGGGCAGAGAGAGAAGTGGGACACAGAATCTGAAGCAGACTCCAGGCTCTGAGCTGTCAGCACAGAGCCCAACGCGGGGCTTGAACTCACAAGTGGTGAGATCATGACCTGAGCCGAAGTCGGACACTTAACTGACTGAGCCACCCAGGCACCCCTGATGATTACAGCTTTGTAATACAGCTTGAAGTCCAGGATCCTGATGCCTCCAGCTTTGGTTTTCTTTTTCAAGATTGCTTTGGCTATTCGGGGTCTTTTCTGGTTCCATACAAATTTTAGGGATTGTTTGTTCTAGCTCTGTGAAGAGCTGGTGTTATTTTGATAGGTATTGCATTGAATATGTAGATTGCTTTGGGTAGTATTGACATTTTAACAATATTTGTCCTTCTGTCCAAGAGCATGGAATATTTTCCTTTTTTTGGTGTGTCTTCAATTTCTTTCATAAGCTTTCTATAGTTTTCAGTATAGGTTTTTCACCTCTTTGGTTAGATTTATTCCTAGGTATTTTATGTTTTTTGGGGCAGTTGTAATTTGGGATTGATTCCTTGATGTCTTTTTCTATTGCTTCATTGTCAATGTATAGGAATGCAACCAATTTCTGTACATTGATTTTATATCCTACAACTTTGCTGAATTCATGGATCAGTTCTAGCAGTTTTTGGTGGAATCTTTTGGGTTTTCCATATAGAGTATCCTGCCATCTGTGAAGAGTGAAAGTTTGGCCTCCTCCTGGCTGATTTGGATGCCTTTTATTTCTTTGTGTTGTCTGATTGCTGAGGCTAAGACTTCCAATACTGTGTTGAGTAACTGTGGCGAAAGTGGACATCCCTGTCTTGTTCCTGACCTTAGAGGGAGCTTTCAGTTTTTCCCCATTGAGGATGATGTTAGAGTTGGGTCTTTCATATATGGCTTTTATGATCTTGAGGTACGATCCTTCTATCCCTATTTTCTGGAGGGTTTTTATCAATAAAGGATGCTGTATTTTGTCAAATGTTTTCTCTGCATCTATTGAGATCATATGGTTCTTGTCCTTTCTTTTATTGATGTGTGAATCATATTAATTGTTTTGCAAATATTGAACCAGCCCTGCATCCCAGGTATAAATCCCACTTGGTCGTGATGAATAATTTTTTTAATGTATTGTTGGATCTGGTTGGCTGATACCTTTTGAGGATTTTTGCATCCATGTTCATCAGGGAAATTGGTCTGTAGTTCCCCTTTTTAGTGGGGTCTCTGTCTGGTTTTGGAATCAAGGTAATGCTGGCCTCATAGAAGGAGTTTGGAAGTTTTCCTTTCATTTATGTTTTTTGGAACAGCTTCAAGAGAATAGGTGTTAACTCTTCCTTAAATCTTTGGTAGAATTCCCCTGGAAAGCCATCTGGCCCTGGACTCCTGTTTTTTGGGAGATTTTTGATTACTAATTCTAATTCTTTACTGGTTATGGGTCTGTTTGAATTTTCTCTTTCTTCCTGTTTCAGTTTTGGTAGTGTATATGTTTCTAAAAATTTGTCCATTTCTTCCAGATTGACCATTTTATTGGCATATAATTGCTCATAATATTCTCTTATTATCGTTTTTATTTCTGCTGTGCTGGTTGTGATCACTCCTCTTTCATTCTTGATTTTATTTATTTGGGTCCTTTCCTTTTTCTTTTTGATCATACTGGCTAGTGGTTTATCAGTTTTGTTAATTCAACCAGCTTCTGGTTTCATTGATCTGTTTTACTGGTTTTTTTTGTTTGTTTGTTTCAATAGCATTGATTTCTGCTCTAATCTTTATTATTTCCCGTTTTCTGCTGTTTTGGGGTTTTATTTGCTGTTCTTTTTCCAGCTCTTTAAGGTGTAGGGTTAGGTTGTATATCTGAGACCTTTCTTCCTTCTTTAGGAAGGCCTGGATTGCTATATACTTCCCTCTTACGACTGACCACCTTTGCTGCATCCCAGAGGTTTTGGGCTGTGGTGTTATTATTTTCATTGGTTTCCATGTACTTTCAAATTTCCTCTTTAACTTCCTGGTTAGCCCATTCATTCTTTAGTAGGATGTTCTTTAGTCTCCAAGTATTTGTTATCTTTCCAAATTTTTTCTTCTGGTTTCTTTTGAGTTTCACAGCATTGTGGTTTGAAAATATGCACGGTATGATCTCAGTTCTTCTGTATTTGTTGAGGGCTGATTTGTGTCCCAGTATGTGATCTCTTCTGGAGAACGTTCCATGTGCTCTGGAGAAGAATGTATATTCCACTGCTTTAGGATGAAATGTTCTGAATATTTCTGGTAAGTGCATCTCGTCCAGTGTGTTATTCAAAGCCATTGTTTCCTTGTTGATTTTCTGTTTTGATGATCTGTCCATTGTTGTAAGTGGGGTGTTGAAAGTCCCTTACTATTATGGTATTGTTATCAGTGAATTTCTTTATGTTTATGATTAATTGATTTGTATATTTGGGTGCCTCCACCTTTGGATCATAAATGTTTACAATTATTAGGTCTTCTTGGTGGATAGACCCCTTACTTATGATATAATGCCCTTCATCTCTTGTTACAGTCTTTAGTCTATAAGTATGGCTACTCCGGCTTTCTTTTGTTGACCATTAGCATTATAGATGGTTCTCCATCCCCTTACTTTCAATCTGAAGGTGTCTTTAGATCTAAAGTGAGTCTCTTGTAAACAGCATATAGGTGGATCTTGTTTTCTTATCCATTCTGTTACCCTATGTCTTTTGACTGGAGCATTGACGTTTAAGAGTGTGTACTGAAAGATATGAATTTATTGCCATTATGTTGCTCGTAGAGTTGGAATTTCTGGTGTTGTTCTTTGGTCCTTTCTAGTCTTTGTTTGCTTTTGGTCTTCTGTATGTATGTATGTATGTATGCATGCATGTATGTATGTTTTCTCCCCTCAGAGAGTCCCCCTTAAAATTTCTTGCAGGACTGGTTTAGTGGTCACAAACTCCTTTACTTTTTGTTTGTCTGGGAAACTTTTCATCTCTCCTTCTATTTTCAATGACAGCCTTGCTGAATAAAGAATTCTTGGCTACATATTTTTCTGATTCAGCACATTGAATATACCCTGCCACTCCCTTTGGCCTGCCAAGTTTCTGTGGATAGGTCTGCTGCAAACCTGATCTGTCTTCCCTTGTAGGTTAAGGACTTTTTTTCCCTTGCTGCTTTCATGATTCTTTCCTTTTTTGTTAATTTGAATATTTTGTGAATTTGACTATGATATGCCTTGTTGACGGTCGGTTTTTGTTGAATCTAATGGGAGTCCTCTGTGCTTTTGATATGTCTTTCCCCAGGTTAGGAAAGTTTTCTGCTATGATTAACTCACATAACACTCCTATCCCTTTTTCTCTCTCTTCCTCTTCTTGGACCCCTATGATTCTGATGCTGTTCGTTTTTAATGAGTCAATGATTTCTCTGATTTTTAAATCGTGCTCTTTTGCCTTCATCTCCCTCGTTTTTTTCTGCTTCATTATTCTCCATAAATATATCCTCTATATCGCTGATTCATAGCTTTGCCTTATCCATCCTCGCTGCTGTGGCATCCGTTCGAGATTGCAGCTCAGTTACATTTTTTATTTCATTCTGACTAGATTGTACTTCTTTTATCTCCATAGAAAGGGATTCTAATCTATTTTCAACCCCAGCTAGTGTTCTTATTATCATGATTCTAAATTCTGTTTCAGACATCTTGCTTGTATCTGGGTTGATTCAGTCTCTGGCTGTCATTTCTTCCTGCTCTTTCTTTTGGGGTGAATTCCTTCGTTTCGTCATTTTGAAGGAAGAAAAGGAATTAATGAGGTAAAAAAAAATTAAAATAAAAAAATTAAAAACAACACACACACATACAAAAGAATCTAATAAATGGTGCTAGATCCTAGGTGTGTTTTGGTCTGGTTGTTGAAAGGAACTTGATAGATTAGGGAAAAAAGGGGAAAAAAAAGGAAAATGTTTGAAAATTTGAAAAAATGAATACAGTGAAATAGAATAAAATGAAATTAAGAAAGTAAAATAGAATTTTAAAAATTTACAAAAAAGTAAAAAATACAGTAAAAAATTAATATTTTTAATAAAAATTGAAGATAAAAATAAATTTTTCTTTCTGTATTCAAAAAAAGAAATGAAATGAAAAAGGCAAAAAAAAAAAAAAAACAGAAAGTTGAATAGATGGACCAGCGAAGAGTTTGAAATATGATTGAAATTACATTGTTTTCTCCTGGAAGTCAAACTGAAAAGCAGTTTATAGTCCGTAAACTAAGCTGGTGGAGAGACTTGTGTTCCTTAACAGTGAGGTTGGCCCAGTTGGGTGTGGCTTAGTGTAAGGGCTCTATTCTCCACTAGATGGCGCTGCTTAGCTTACTGGGGTGGATTGTTGTGGCACTTGTAGGTGTGTATGTGCATACATGGGAGGAGTGAAAATGGCGTCACCCAGCTACCCAGTCTCTAGTATCAGAACTCTGTTCTTCCCGATCAGCAATAGCACACCTGTCCTTTGTCTCCGGCTTCCGTCCACTCCCTGCTTTTACACTGTCCATGACCAAGCTGTCAGGTTGCCAGGCGGCACCTCCCTCCTGAGTTTTATCTCAGATGCAGCTGTGTTTCCCAACCCCTCACTTCCTAGGGACTGAGACTTTGTCCCACTCAGAACTTCTGGGGGAGGTTTCACTGAGCAATGGCTGTTTTCCGGCCACACCAGGAACATTTAGGGACCAGGCTGCTGCCGATGCCCAGAGACTGCGGCTGGGTGCCAGCCCACCCCAGAAAATGTTCACACGATTGTGTAGCAGGAGTGTTTCAGGGATTATGGAAAATCTCAGCACACATCTGGCACCAGGTCTCACCCTTAACGATCTTGTTCTAGCACCAGCGAATTTAGTTGTTCTCTGGCATCTGCTGGCACCGTTGACTGTGGGGGTCCACATAGCTTCAACCAAATGTCCTCCCAGCAGGGGAACCGTCTGTCCCCTGTGACCCGAGGACCCCAGACCTCACTCTGCTCCTGGGGATTTGCCCTTCCCACAAGAGCACTGCCGGATATTGAGCTGTGGAGTTTCCAACTCTGCGCTCCCCGTTTTTATAGAGTCTTAGTGGAATCTAAACCCTCTCCTTTCTCCTTTCTGCCTTTTTAGTTCAGTCCCTGCATCTGTTTCCACTTTTCCACTTTCTCTCTAGCTGCTTTTGTGGGGAGGGGTGCTTTTCCCCTACTCTCTCTGCAAGCAAAAACAGCTCCCTGCCCTCTGTGGCTTCTCTGTCCCCCAGTTCACCTCTCTGCGCCACGTACCTGCTGAGTTCTTTGGTTCAGGTTGTACAGATTGTTGTGTTAATCCTCTAATCAGTTTTCTAGGTGTGCAGGATGGGTTAGTGTTGATTTGGGTGTATTTCATGGATGTGAGACACAAAAAAACCTTCCATGCTGTTCCCTGGTAATTCTGTTTTTTACAGAGTCACTGTATTATCTTCCGCAGTTGTTGAGCCATTTTACATTACTGCAGTGTACAAAAGGATCCAGTTTTTCCACATTCTTGCCAACTCTTTGTTTACTATTTCTTTGATTATAACCATCCTAATGGTTTGATTTGCATTTCTCTAATGACTAAGGATGTTTGTTGAGTATTTTTTGTGTGCTTATTGGCCATTTGTAGAAAAATCTTTGGAGAGATGTCAATTCAAGTCCTTTGCCCATTTTTAAATTGGATTGTCTTGTTGAGTTATAAGAGTTCTTTATATATTCTGAATAGTAGTCCCTTATCAGATATATGATTTATCAGATATATATTTTCTCAATCTGTGGTTTGCCTTTTCAATATATTGACGATGTCCTTTGATGCACAAAAGTTTTAGATTTTGATGAAGTCCAGTTTGTCTATTTTTTTCCTTTTGTTGCTTTTACTTTTAGTGTCCTTTCCAAGAAATCATTGCCGAATCTAATGTCATGGAGATTTCCTCCTATGTTTTCTTCTAAGAATTTCATAGTTTCAGCTCCTCATTTTAGGTCTTTCATCAATTTTCAGTTAATTTTTGTTTATTGTGTAAAGCAAGGGTCCAAGTTCATTGTTTTGCATGTGGCTATCCAGTTTTCCCAATAGCATTTGTTGAAAAGACTGTCTTTACCCCCATTGAATGGTTTGGCCCTGTTGTTGAAAATTGTTTGGAAATACATGAGGATTTATTTCCAGGTTCTCTATCCTATTTTATGATTTATATGTTTGTCTTAATGCCAGTACTATATTGTTTTGATTACTCTACCTTTGTAGAAAGTTTTAAAATCAAGAAGTATGATCTTTGATCTTTTTAAAGACTGTTTTGACTATTCAGGGTTTCTCAAGATCGTGCATGAATTTTGGGGAGGAATTCTTCTGTTTCTGGAAAGATGTTGGGATTTTGATAGGGATCGCATTGAATTTGTAGATTGCTTTGGGTAAAATGACATCTTAACGATATTAAGCCCTGTAATCCGTGAACACAGGATGTCTTTCCATTATTTGTGTCTTCCTTAAATATGTTCTTTCAGCAACATATTTGTAATTTTTAATGTATAAGTCTTGTGCCTTCTAGGCTAAACTTACTACTAAATATCTTTTTAATGCTATCGTAAATGGAAATTATTTTCCTAATTTCCTTTTTAGATTGTTCATTGCTAGTGTACAGAAATGCAACTTATTTTTGAGTGTTAATTTTGTATTCTGCAACTTTGCTGAATTTATTAGTTTTTTAACAGAGTGTATGCGTGTGTGTGTGTGTGTGTGTGTGTGTGTGTGTGTGTTTGTAATGTTTTGGGTTTCCTACATATAATATATCTGTCAACAGAGATAATTTTACATATTCTTTTCCAATTTGGATGCTTTTTATTTCTTTTTCTTGCCTAATTGCTCACACTAGAACTTTTAGTACTGTGTAGATACAATAGTAGGCATCCTCATCTTGTTCCTGATCTTTGGGGAAAAATTTTCAGTCTTTCACTATTGAATATCTTGTCAATTTGGGTTTTTCATATATGACTCTTATTATGTTTAGGAAGGTACCTTCTATTTCTAGTTTCCTGAGTGTTTTGTATTGTGAAGTAGTGTTGGATTTTGTCAAAGGCTTTCTCTGCATCAGTTCAGTTTCAGGTGTACAACATAAAGGTTTGACTTACACATGTTGTGAGATGATTACCCCAATAAACTTCAGTTAACATCTATCACCTCATATACATATAATAAAAATAAATAGACAAAAAAATATTTTTTATTACTTGTAATGACAACTCTTAGGATTTACTGTCTTAACAACTTTCATATATATCATATAGCAGTGGTAATTTTAGTTATATATTACATTCCTAGTTTATTTCTCTTATAACTAGAAATTTGTACATTTGGACCACCTTCCTCCAATTCCCCCAGCCCCCTATTTGTTGGCATTTTGTTGAGGAATTTTTGCATGTCTACTCATAAGGGATACTAGCCTGTAGTTTTCTTTCAATGTCTTCGGTTGGCTTCACAGAATGTGTTCCTTCCTCTTCAGTATTTTGGAAGAGTTTGAGACTTGATGTCATTTTTTCCTTGAATGCTTGATGGAATTAATCTATGAGGCCATCTGTTCCTGGCCTTTTCATTGTTGGGAGGTTTTTGATTACTGATTCAATTACCTTACTTCTTACAGGTCTATTCAGATTTTCTATTTCTTCTTACATCATTTTTAGTAGTGTGTTTGTTTCTAAGAATTTGTCCATCTAGTCATCCAGTTTGTTGGCATTCAGTTGTTTGTAGTATTCTCTTACAATCCGGTTTATTTCTGTAAAATAAATAGAATTGTCTCCACTTTTGTTTCTGATTTTAGAGATTTGAGCCGTGTTTCTGTCTCTCTCTCTCTCTCTCTCTCTTTTATTTGGCCCATCCGGGTAGAAGCTTGTCAATTTTGTTGGTCTTTTCAAAAAAAGCAACTTTCAGTTTTGTTGATTTTTCTCTATTGTTTTTGTATTCCCAGTTTATTTCCATTTTAATATTAGTTGTTCCTTCTATCTGCCAGCTTTCAGTTTAGTTCAGTTCAGTTTTCAAGTTCCTTTTAAAGCATGCAGTTAGGCTATGATTTGAGATCTTTTTTTTTTTTTTTTTTAATGTTAGGTATGTTTACCAGATATAAATTACTTTCTTAACAGTGCTTTCACTGCATCCCGTAAGCTTTGTTATGTTGTATTTTCCATTTTCATTGGTTTTAAGGAATTTTCTAATTTCTTTTGTGATTTCTTCTTTGACCCATTAAATCATGTTGTCATAAATTTCCATGTATTTGTGAATTTTTCACTTTTCTTTTACTGATTTCTAGTTTCATTGCATTGTGATTGGAAAAAAATACTTTGTATGATTTCAATATTTTATTTTATTTTATTTATTTTAAAGTTTATTTTTTGAGAGAGGAGGAGGGGCAGAGAAAAGGAGACAGAGTATCTGAAGCAGGCTCTGCACTGCAGAGAGCCCAAAGGGGGGCTCAAACTCACGAACTGTGAGATCATGACCTGAACCAAAGTCCAGTGCTTAACTGAGCTACCCAGGCACCCTGTTTTATATTTTTTTAAATTTTAGTGCGTTACTGGGTTCAGGAGTAGAATTCAGTGATTCATCATTTACATACAATACCCAGTGCTCATCATAAGTACCCTCCTTGGTATCCATCACCCATTTAGCCCGTCTTCCACCCACCTCCCTCCATAAACCCTCAGTTTGTTCTCTATCATTAAGAGTCTCTTGTGGTTTCCCTCTCTTCTCCTACCCCTGCTTCCCATATGTTCATCTGTTTTGTTTCTTAAATGTCACATATGGGTGAAATGATATGGTATTTGTCTTTCTCTGATTGACTTATTTCATTTAGCATAATACATTCTAGCTTCATCCACGTGATTGCAGATGGCAAAATTTCATTGTTTTTGATGGATGAGTAATGTACCACATCTTCTTTATCCATTGATCAGTTGATGGACATTTGGACTCTCCATAGTTTGGCTATTGTTGATAATGCTGCCATAAACATTGGGGTGCATGTACCCCTTCGAATCTGTATTTTTGTATCCTCTGGGTAGTGGTTCAAAATTTTAAAGACTTGTTTTGTGGTCTATTATATGGTCTTTCTTGGAAATGTCCCATGTTCTCCTTAGAAGAATATGTATTCTGTTGGATAGAGTGTTCTGTACATGTATGTTAGGTCCAGTTGGTCTATAGTTTTGTTCAAGTCCTCTATTATTGCTCTTATTTTTTGTTCAGTATTGATGTCTCCAACTTTTATTGGAGGACTATTTTTCTCTTGGATTCTGTCAATTTTAGCTTCATATATTTGACACTATGTTAGGTGTGTATATGTCTATAACCATTATATTTTCTTGATAGATGGAAATTTTTATTAATATAAGATATCCTTTGTCTCTGAAAACTTTTTTTGATGTAATGTCATATTTTGTCTCATATTAGTATAGTCATTCCAGTTCTCTTTTGGTTACTATTTTCATCAAATATCTTTTCCATCCTTTTAGTTTCAACCTGTTTTGACTCTCTTGTCGATCACATATAGTAGGATCCTGGTTTTTTTTTTTTTTTTCTTTAAATTTTTTAATCCATTCTGCCAAGCCATGCCTTCTGTTGGATTTATAGTCACTACTTATAGGGCAGGGTTTACTTTTGTCACTTTTAAAATTTGTTTTCTCTGTCTTAGAGCTTTAGTGTCTCATTTCCTTCATTATTGCCTTTCTTTGTGTTTAGCTGATTTTTTTTCCTTTGTGTTTAGTTTTTTTTTTTTTTTTGGTAGTAAAATATTTTGATTCCCTTCTCACTTCTTTTGTTAATATTTTATACATATATTTTTTGTGCTTACTATGGATATTACATATAACATCCTAAGGTTATAATAATGAAATCATTTTGAATTCACATTGATTATTGATGACACATATTACATCCTTATACATTATGTACCTGTTAACATAGATTTGTAATGATTTTTTATGCATTTCTCTGTGTATCCTGTAGGAAGTAAAATGTGGAGTTTACAAACCATAATGACAGTAATACTGGTTTTTATTTTTGCCCATGTTTACCTTTAGTAGAAATTTTTTTATCTCTGTATGGCCTTGAGTTATTGTCTAGTGGCTGTTCATTTCAACCTGAAGAATTCTTAGCATTTCATGTAGGGCAGGTCTAGTGATAAGGATCTCCTTCAACTTTTGTTTATCTGGAAGGATAGTTGCAGGATATAGAATTCTCAGTTGACATTTTTTTTTTTTTTTTTTTTTTTAATCTCAGCGCTTTAAATATTTCAACCCACTGCTTTCCAGCCTTCAAGGTTTCTGCTGAGAAATCTGCTTGTATTCTCATTGAGGATCCCTTACATGTGATAAATTGCTCATCTCTTGCTGCTTTCAAGATTCTCTTTCAAAAGTGTGATTATGTGTCTTGATATTGTTCTCCAGGTTTATTCTACTTGTAGTAACTTGAGCTTTTTTGATTTGTCGGTTCATGTTTTTCACCAAATTTGGAAACTTTTGGGCCATTATTTCTTCTAATAATTTCTTTGCTACTTTTTTTCCTTTTGAGACTCCCTTAATTTGTGTATTAGTCCACCTGATAATATCCCATATGTCCTTTAGGCTTAGTTCACTTTTTTCCATTGCTTTCTCTGCTCCTTAGACTTGATAATTTCAAATGTCCAATCTTCAGGTTCACTGATTGTTTCTTTTGCTTGCTCAAATATGCTGTTGAATCCCTGAGGTGAATTTTACAATTCAGTTATTATTTCCACTGTAGAATTTCTGTTTGGTTCCTTTTTATAATTTCGGTCTTTACGTACTCTCATTTTGTTAATGCATTATTCTCTTTATTTCCTTTAGTTCTAGTTCTTTGAATTTTTCTTTAGTACACCTGATGCCTTTGTTTCTTTAGGAATGGCTTCTAGAGATATATTTTGTTCTTTTCTATGGACCAGATTTTTTTGTCTATTGTATTCCTTTTGGTATCTGATGAAATTTTTAAATTTTGATGGACATTTGAAAAAACAGTCATCTGGATTTTTGGAATAAAGTAGATATGCCCTGAGCCTTCTTATAAAACCCAAAGTGAAAGGTTATGGTGTTTCCTGTGTTTTCTGAGCATGTGTGTTTCTTGGACCTGTGTGGGGATTTTTTTTTAATATTCTGTATACATAGCTGCTATTGAATGTTTTAGTTTACAAAGAATCTCACCTCTACTTCTCTTTGCGGTCTCAGATTGTATGTTGTATGGCTCTATCCCTAATCTCTTGTGCCAGGTTCCTATGGGCCTGTAGTTTCCCTGTAGCCTCCCTGCAGCTTTCATGATCAGTGCCAGCTATTTTCCCCCAACTGAGGTCTGGCTTAGGTGAGACAGATACCAGTTATTTAGTCAGCCCCTGGACAGATAAGAATGTTGCAAGTAATGTCTGGGCTATTCTCTGTGGTCCAAGGGAAGGAATAGGGTTCTGGGCTGCCACATTCTCCAGACCAAAGCTGCTTCACGTTGGGGAGGAGGTGGCTAAAGGCAAGTAAAAATGCCATGACATTTCCTGCTGTTTTGATTGTGACTTTTGTGACTTTTTCTTGGTTGGGTGTTTGCTTGGTTGTTGTAGACCTTTGACTATTTTTCAGAGCTCTTCTAGTTAGTTTCTGATTGTTCTTGAATGTTTTCTGGTTGCAGTGGGCTGGGGAGACAAGGGCTTTTAGAGCTTTTTAGTCTGTAAGTTTGCTCCTTATTGTTTGAAGGGAAGATTTTATTTTCCTTTGGACATGGGAAATTTTTGAGCATGTTTATAATAAACATACTGAGTGATTAACAGTTTAAGAGAAAGAAATGATACAGGATCCTAGATGTGATGGGATTAAATATACAGAAAATGTAGCTTTGGAAAGTATCAATGAAAAAGAGAAAGGAGCAAAGATAGATGAAGAATATTTGTGTTAGTGAAGTTAAAGGTTCAGATTTTCATAGAAATAAAGTCAAGTTTATTTAGAAGTGTGAGAGGTTAGAGGGTTAGGAAGTATGTGTAGAATATGTGTTGTGGGAAATGTGATATGGCCATCAGCAGTTTTATGATTTATCTTAATGAGGCAATATGTGTGTTCTTGTGTGTCTTCCATGAGGCATACATATTTTAAGTTCATTGATATTTTGTTATAACTTATGATTTTGGCTTTATAGTTTATGATTTGATTTTATCTATATAATACTTAAATATATACTTATGATTTGTGTTTTATCTATATAATAAATGTCTGTAACTTTAAAACATCATGTATTTTCTGAAAACATAATGAAAAAGTAGTAGGGTCTTGCTCAGTCCCCCTTAGCTTCCATTTCCCATTCCCCAAAGGTAATTACTTTTCAGTCTCTTGGCTAATCTTTTGCTCTTTTCTTTTTATCCATATTTCCCAAGTTATTTGTTATATTCTACTTTCTTGACTGTTTTTCAGTTTTATGTAGTATTTGTTAGATCCCTGCCTGTAATTAAAGGCTAGCATTTATTAGATCATTTACATGCTCTTCTCCCTGTCCCTGCTCCCCGAATCTTTTTAATATTATTTTATTATAATTTTTGTTAAATCATTGTTCATGCTCAGATTTAATTCCATTTCAATTATTGTATACCTCTTCATTTGAAGTTAACTGTTTTTTGTTTGTTGTGTAATGACATGTGTCTTTCATTAATTCACTCAAACACTTTGATTTTATTCTTAAGAGACCTGTGTACTGGATGGAGTTCTTCATAGTCTTGTTTCAATTTGGCCTGGCTTCTATCTTGGAAAACAAAACAAAACAAAACAGTCATCTTCCTGGTGTCTTCCTTTACCATTATACTCCTATTTATTCCTTGTTCCCTGGTTCCCATGGCATCTCCTTTCAGGTTTTACTCATTTTGTTGGTGTATATAGCCTTTAGTAACTTTGTGTGTGGGAGATAACATGTTTTGAAATTTTGCATGTCTGAAAATATTTTTTGTACTCCAACTTTTTGTAACCAGACTGTTAGAACTCTAGGCTGTTTTTTTTTTAAACAATTTTTCCTTCAGAAATTTGAAGGTATTCTGTTACTTTTTGTCTTATGTATTGCTTTTGCAAAGTCTGAATCCATTCTCCTTCCTCTGTATGTAACTTGCTTTGTTTTTGTTTTTAGAAGCTCTAGGTTTCTGTCCCTATTCCCCATGATCTGAAATGCCACTGTGATATATATATTGCATTTCTTTAAAAAAAAAAATTTTTTTTTTTTACATTTATTTAGTTTTGAGAGACAGAGACAGGGTGTGAGCAGGGGAGGGGCAGAGAGAGAGGGAGACAGAGAATCAGAAGCAGACTCCAGTCTCTGAGCTGTCCGCACAGAGCCCGACGCGGGGCTTGAACCCATGAACTGTGAGATCATGACCCGAGCTGAAGTTGGACGCTTAACTGGCTGAGCCACCCAGGTGCCTCTACCTCATTGTGTTTCTTTTAAAATTTGTTTGCTAGGTATTTGATGGGGTTCTTCCAAGGTGAAGATGCATGTCCTGCAGTCCTGGAAAAGTTTTAATATTATTTCTTTAATAATTTCCTTCTCCTGTTATTCATCTCTTTGTCTTTGTTAAAGTTTTGAAGTGATTTCTTTTTATCTTTGGAATCATGAATTTTCAAAAATATTTCTGTACATTTTAATTCCTAGGAGCTCTGTATTTTTGTTTGCTTTGTTATTTTTTGAATGTTCCTTTGGTATAGCATACTGTTCTTGTTTCATGAGTACAGTATTGTTTTTTTGGATTTTCAAATTTTCTTCATGCATTGTTTTTGTTTCCTCTGCAGTGCTTTTATTTATTTATTTGTTTATTTTTACTTTTGTTCTCCCTTTTTTCCTTCTCTCCCTTCCTTACTCTTTGACATTAACAGTGAAGACTCTTCAGATATTTGGTGATCCTTGGCTAACCATTTATACTTAAGAGGTGTGCACTGTTAGGAAGCTGTGTGTATGGGTAGAATTTGATTATTAGTCTTTTCTATAGGGAGTTAAGGTGGCAAACTGATTTTCTTTCATTAAGGAATCTACAAAAATCAGCAGTTTTGGGCTTAATCAGCATCCTACAGAAGAATTTTCTAATCTTTATCCTAGTGTTTTGGGAACCAGGCTAGATGTTTCAGGGTTCAGCATGTACACTGTTTTGAGTAAGACTTTTCCTATTTTCTCCTTTGTTCATCACTCCTCCCACAGTCTCTGCAAACCACTGTAGGTTGTAAATCCTTTGTTTAGTCAAGAAAGGGGATATTACCTGGCTGTGCTTTGTGAGGTTGGGGTTTGGAACCTAACCATTCTGTTCAACCTTTCACCCAGATCTTTGTTTTCACCTTACCCTTTCATTCAGAAATATTTCCAAGAGAGGATTCTTTCCAGGCCTGACAGCCCAGATTGACTTGTTGCAGCTTCCCCTGCTGCAGTTAGGTGTTGGCTTTTTCTGTTGAACACAGTCCATTATCACTTGTCCAGTTGCCAAGATTTGGTTGACATCATTTTGTCT